>NC_046230.1:12942615-15675162 GCF_009819885.2 Catharus ustulatus
TTCCTGCTGGCAGATGCATTTGCCAAGAAATCTCTAATGTAATAAAATTAGACAATTTAACCAGCATGGTGGATTTGCCCATTTTTACTGTCAAGCATCAACACTGGCATTTAACCCCAGCATAGAGACACGTGACTAAACTCACAATGTAAGGTTAGCAAGTCTTTTTTCTTTTTTTTTTTTTTTTTGTCCAATAATGCACTTTTTACTAACAGACCATGTGCTTACATTACATATGATAAACACAGTATCATGGAAGAAATGTATTAAAATGGATTTCAAAAGACAGATGAAACGTAAACCTGATATCCTTTCTTTCACCATTAAATAATGTTATAGAAAGTTAAATAATGCACAAAACATACAGTGATCAGCCAAATGCTGTCTAACCCTATCAAACACAGGTCAATGCCATCATAGCAGCCGTCTGAAATTTCCTCCACTGGAGCTGCTGAATGCTTTGGAAGTACAGAAAGCCTAGAATTGAGACAGAATTACACTAGCATTGTGTAAATAATCAAACTGTGACCTGTGGGGTTAAAACCTATAATTGGAGTGATACTTCAAAGAGATGACTACTTTTTCAGTGCTATTTTGTTCAGCCAGATAGGAAGATGGCTTGTTGGGATTTTATTGGCCAGCAACGCTACTGCAAAACTGATATTTTCAACAGCTGCTGGTGCATTTGTGCTCTGAAAAATTAGAGGCTAAATTGAAGCATTAGAGAACATCAAAGGACCAATTTAATGCAAAAAAACAAGTACTCCAACTGGATCTATTTTACTGCGAATTAATAATGCAGATTTATACAAAATGTGATGCACTGAGTGCTTTGTTTTTATAGGGACTTCAACACCACTTTTTCCCATCACAAAACATTAGATTTATTTATCTGACTGGTGGCTTTTTGTCAATGCTTTTCTTTTAGTCCAAAAACCTTCTAATTACTGGGAAAATTACTCGGAATTTTAAACTCTAAAGTATACCGTATTATACTATCTCACTCTCAGTCCCACACACACATAGATTACTGTATTGCTATATCCACACATTATATCAGACCTATTACACAATTAAGTAAGATTATTTAGGCACATAATCCTTTTTATTAAGTCTCATTTCTAATGCCACCATTGTTGAGTTGTTAGCACTGAAAAACACTGGGGTTTATCAAAAAGTTCAGTAGATGGCACGCGATATCTCTTCTTTTACCAGAACTTCTCTTTTATTAGAGACAGGAGATATTCAAAGTGTTACAATTAATTGCAGGAAACCTCACATCACATTTGGTTGTTTGTTCCCATCTAAGTAACAATTGAGTTGTCCTGTGTAGCTTTTTTGTGCTATTTTTACATTTCATCTGCCATTCCTCCTGAAAAGAAAACCTAATCAAAGAGTATATATACATACCACACGGGCAATATCTCCCTTTTATTTTTGCAGATCAGCTATTTATTACACACGTATTTTTAGCAACTACAACCTGGTTTGCAATGTGTTTCAGATGGAGGGTATTACAAAAAATTTGCAGGAATTGGTGGATGATATTTTAGCTACGAAATATTTGTGGGGGAAGGAAAACCACTCTGTTCAGACCCCAAACAGATGTTCAGATACAGGGGTAGGAGCTTGTACCCAGGAACTCAACTGGATGTTTGCCACTGCTGTTAATAAAAACTGCTTTTGAAAAACATGAAGTCATTCAAACATATAACTAATAATCCCAAAATAAACAGCACAGGAAGGGATGAATGGAAGTGTTCTTGCTGTTCTGGTTCATTTTGCTGATGATGGGTCAGAGTGAGGAGAGGTGGAGAGTTTACTATTAGAAAAAAAATTGCAACTACTGAAGGTCTACTGCTGCATTTATATGCTTCTAAATAGTCACGTTTTAGGCTTCAAAATTGATTGTTTCTTTTGTAGACTAGTGAGTCATTTTCCAGAGCATTTTATAGACAAGAATTTTATCTTGTAGTTTGGTGATCATAGCCACTTTTTAAATATATATATATATATATATAATTCTGCATGTTAATGATTCCTTGTTCATTTTTCACTACCAGGTTTTATTTTTCATCCAACACTTAAGTTGCAGATACTGGCTTTTTTTTATTATTTTTAGAAAGGTCAAATATGTTTTGTATCCAAATAGTACTTTATCAGAAACAAATGTTTTGTTCTAAGATTAGGAACTTCATCATATAAGAAAATTAATCTGGTTGTCTACCTTTGCCAGTAAAAGCACAAATATGAGTCCCCTATTCAGCCAGGATTACCTGCTTTGATATTTGCATGGCTCATCCACCAAACTGGGAAACAGACCAAATATATAAATGCTGATGTCAGTAGAATCCCCGGGTTAAATATTGTAAATTTATTTCTATTATGTATTACAAAAGGCACCCTTCCTCATTAATTTTACTGAAGTCTCCAGATGGGAAACAAAATATTAATTTTGTTCAGCCTTAGGCACTGTTGACTGTTAAGGTACTCACTAAATCACTGATCTTACACACATTAATATTAGATTTCTGCTATAAAAATTTAAGACCCATGGGTATAAGGTTCAGTTTGTCATAAGTATAATTAATTGTTTTCAGAAATGATTAATTTGTCAAAATGGCAAACATATATATTGGGCAGGCAAGACTCCTGAGCAAGCTAACCTACCTTAAAGTCATGGTAATACTCATGGAATTATGCAAATTAATTGAGTCTTTCAATGTTGCATAAAATGCTACTACTAGTACAATGCATGGAACATTAGGCTGTTCATCCAACAAAAAAGTTGCATTTTAAAGGCAGGCATCTTTACAAGAGAGTCCTTATGGCAGAAGGCCCTTGGAAGAACAATTTTTTTCCTGCAAAGCAATAGACTTTTAACCATTACACAGAAGTTCTATTTTTTATTACAATTTTCAAAGCAACCCTCAAGAGAAGGAGAAACAGTAAAACTATGGTGACCTGAGACAAAGGAACCTATGAGATTTGCACTCTGTGCTGATGCTAAGGGGAAATGGTATATGTCCTAGTAATAAGAGTTTCAGTAGTAAAACCCCATTTACAAGCCTGGGAACTCGTGATACACTACATTAAAATCTAAAAAGATTAACTTAATTATGCAAATTAAATTTACTGTTTATCTTCTAAATAGTAAAAGTCATTGTCAACACTGGAATAGCCATATTACTCTAAATGCATTTCTTTCCCTCCAAAGTGAACCACACATATATTTGAAAGTCCAGTGTAATTAACTATTATCTATAGAGCCCATTCAAACATAGATTCTAACACAGACTTATGCTCCTCACTAGCCAAAACATTTATTTTTATGCCCACTAGTAGTGTCTGGTTATCAATGAACTCACTATGTTAGCGCAGTAAATAGAAATATCCATGTTAAATATGATTGTTTTTAATATCCCTAGTTATTAAAGACTAATTATTCCTAATGAAATGTTCCTTACCAAATTACTTGGAATTTCCTGGAGATTCACCCTGCTAACGCTTCTTCACTTCCAAAATCTGTATTTCTGAAATAAGATATATTACAAATATTTTAAAAGATATTTCAGGGGTGAAGAAAAGCTTCTCTCATGGCTAAAAGTCTCTCTTCTAAATCCCATGGAGCCCCACAGAGCTGATTCTGATTTTCACCCATTTTATTCAAATGCCACCAACCGACATTGTGGTTGTTCCTATTTTACATTGCTGTAAATACAATCAGGATTACAATGTACACCCAAACACAGGTAGGCTGTGAGTGCTTCATCCATTCTGGCACACTACAGAATAATGCAGGGCCATTAGACAAATGCACTACTGAATCAATTATTCTGGTTTGAGGCAACAACTTCTGGCCCTGGACTAATAGACAAGTATTAATTTCAATCTCTCCAGTGTCAACAGTCTTGCTATTAACATATATATCAAAGACACTGTTATTTTGACAAATGTAATAGCCTTCCTTTTCCACATCTAATCACATTTTAAATAGTTTTTTAACTTCAATTTGATATTTTATTATATTAAATGCATATATTCTTTGCTGGTTTTTTACTGATAGCCTGTAGAACAATTATAAATGCCTGATATTCAAAGGAATTATGCAACCTTACCCTAACAGTTTCATTTTTGACATATTCAGTTAAGAATTAATAGTCAGGAATATTATGTTCTGTTCCATAAATTCAGATAAAGTTTTTTTTTTTCTCAAAAAACCGAACAAACAAAAAAACTCACACAAAAAAGGCTCCAACTGTCTTAGATTACCTTTATAACTGTTTCTTAAAGCATGTAAAATTTAGAAATTTCAATCCAGAAAGACATCTTAAACCCGCTGCATGCACAGCTGTCATGTCAGGCTGTAAGGGTAGGATCCATTGCGCCTGGGTGTTTTCGTGTCACACTCAGTATCTCCAGCAGCAGGCGCTGTACATGGGGAGAACATGGAATATCTCAACTCCCAGCCCGGGTTTCAGCATGGACTGTGTGGGAGTTCAGGGAACTATGATAGCAGAGGTGCTGCATGGTCATGGAGTATTGGAACTGGCACTCACAGAGGAGGCAAAATGGAGCAGAAGGGTTGAGGTCATAGCCCTGGATGGGGAGAACCTGCAGCAGAGATGCAGAGAGGAGTAAGAGGTCCAGCCCTGGCATAAAGGCAGTGGTCAGTGTGAAGCCATTTTGGAGACTTCTCCATTTAGACTATGCTTGGGTGTTAGAGTTTACCAGCACATGCCAAGAAACACGCAGGAGGAACATGTGGCAGCAGCCAGCTGCCTGCACACCTTGATTTAAAAAATTAACTATGGCAGAGCTAAGGCAGTGTAGCTCAGAGTCAACATTTGCTCAGCTGATCATGGGCACTGCCCAACCCTGAAAAGTTAGGGCAACCTTGTAGCTGGGACATAGACATAGCCAAAGGAATACATGAATCCCTCTGTCCACTGAGCACTACTGACACCATGCTGAGCTGCCCAGGCACACATGTGCATTAGACCCTTCATCTGCATTTCCCACCACAGCAGGTGCAGAAGGCCAATAATTCTCCATGACAGCCCAGTGCCTCCCTATTTCCAAAGGCTGTCCACAAGCAATCCCACAGTTCCACAAAAACTACAATTTCCATGGGAATTGGCAGTGCTATGCCCTAACCATCTCCCTCAAGAGCCACATTTGGCCCTACTGAGGGGAGGACAGGGTCACTGGTTGTTTGAAGTGCCCATCCAGGAAGCAGTGACTTGATAGCTAAACTAACGTGGGACTTGTACCCTCTGCTGCCATGTTAATTGAATGCCTGACTTGGGGAATAGTTTTTTACTGACCTCGGCACAATGTCTCTCTGAGTAATTTTCCATGTTATTATTACACTGGGTTTGCTGGGAACTTCCTTCAGCTGCGACCACAGAGCTACAGAACATCCACAGATAGACAACAATCCTGCCCTGTTTCCATGCAAGATCCTGAAGCAGAGGAAGTCATGTTCCACTGCATAGGGCAGTGATGGGATGTGAATGGGGTCACACATGGAGGGCAGGCCCAGCGTGATTTGAAACTTTTCCAACTGTTTACATCCTGAACAGCAACAAATGAGAGGCACTGGGAAAGGGCAAGAGGATGGACATTATATTCATGTCAACTCATCTCTTTGCAGGATAAGTCTGCAACTTCTTTCCATCTGAGAAGACAGTTATTCTCTCCCTTTAAGGGTCTTTCTACCTTCCATGTAATTGGGCTGAGCTCTAGCCCAGCATCTTAAGGTCCAAGGCTTGCTCTCACTTACATGAACAGGAGAAAGAACTGGGTTTCTAGTCAGCATGTGTTTCTAATAAAATATATATTATTATTTCCTTAATCGACCACAGTGTCTTAGAAGAGGTCTCATATCTGTATACGAATTAAGTATTTAGATACTCTGTTTGAAATCTATTTTTTTCAGTGACCCATCATGTAACTATTGTGTGTATTTTGGCAGGCTACCATGTTGCACATGTGCAGCAAATATGGCTAGTAAAAATCATTGTGATGTCCCAAAAAGCATATTAAACTTGCCCCATAGTCAGCGCTCAAAATACAACATTTTGCTCATTTTACATGTCTTTTTTTGGTCTGAATACAAAAGCAATCAGATCTCATTGGGGAGTTAATCACTTGTGAACATAGAGCAATGAAATTATCTAACACAAAGGGCCCTTTTTTTCAACCTTAAAATCACTGGTGAACCTTTGCACATTTATTCACTGTTGAAAATTATTTTGTAATTATTTTGAAAGAGTCATTTTGGGAGGTATGTGAAATGACTCCAACAGAAATACTCATGTGAGAAAGCACTCAATGTAAAGATGATGTAATTGGACTCACAGCATTTTGCATATTTGGTTTCTGTGAAGCCACTCACTACCAATGACTTACTCACTATTACTTACAGGTTATATCCTGCATTTCATAACAGACATTTTTCACAGCTAAGTCTATAGGCTGAGCTATTGCAAACAGCAAAAAATCTCCATAGTCAGGAGCACTGTCAGTAACAAAGATGTGCTGTGGTCAGAGTTTACATCCTCACTTGTCCAAAATTAATTTAAAACACAAATCTCAAGTCTGCATCCCAGTAAGGGCTTGTGCCAATCAACCATTCCAGTTTATATCTGCAATTCATTTTCACAGGCTCCAAGAATTACAGACACACATATTTCAGGCACATATTTTTCTTACATCCAAAAAGGGGGATGGGCAGATGTAAAATCAGCTTTTATAAAAAGATATCCATAAATATGTATTCCAGATATGACATTTTCTTTTTACTGCAGGGCTATAAATCATTTCCTTTTCCTATGTGATATGAGTGTAAGATATTTATTCCATATTAGTATACATCTATATATATATATTGTGGGTTGACTGCAATCTGGAATTCAAAGGATACTAAAGAGTTTATAGGGTATCCTAATATTAATATAATTTATCAATATTCGAAGACCTCAGTATTCCATCTCTTCAGTTTGTGAATGATCAGCATGGGCAAGCATCAGAAAATAAAGATAATAAAGACAATGCAGGATTAGTGGTATGCTGCAGAAAGAGAACCTTTCTGGTGCCACATGCTGAGATGATGCTAACATTATGGTAAGAAAGCATTCTCTTTGATTGCTCTAACACCACTATATTTCTGAAATGGTTGCTTTTGTTACCATCAAAATCAGAAGAGGTAACTTAAGACTTCATTTGTTCTGTAACCCACAATAAGGACTCCTCAACATCATAAATACTGGGATTTTTTTTATTATTCTACTGTGACTATGACACAATTTTACTGCATTCTCAGAGTTTGAGTTTGGATTGACTCAACACACTGATGTGGTAATTTCTACACAACTAAATTAAAAGGACTAAATAAAAAGGTATCATACATATGTCACTACTTTATGTTTTATGTCCTTTTGAAAGTTTGTTGCTTTTTTGTGTGTGATTTTGACATAAAATTGCAATTGACATAAAATTAAAATGTTTTCTTGGATTTAGATAGTTTAAATGCAAATTATTAAGTATGTTACAAATATAAATTGATGTAAAAAAGTATTCTATCTTAAATGTATCTACCCTTAGGATCATTGCTCAAAGTTATCTTAACCCCTTAAAAAAGCACTCACTGTTTGACCTTTAAATTCTCTCATGTATTAAGTTTAAAAAAAAATCCAGTAAATTATATTGCTTTTTTGGGGTAGAAAAATAATTGCCAAGACCAGTTCCTACTATGTAGAGAAAGAGACCAAATCCTCAGATGATCTGGCTAATGGAGACATTATTCTCTTACATTTAAAACACTAACGTGCTACCCAGAATTAAAAATTAAAGATCCAGAAACAGACATTTTTCTATATGAATAAGATCTGTTGGAAACTGGAGTGCAGATTCCATTCTGCAAGAGTTGTCATTTCTTTTGTTTGGCCAAAATTTGTGTCTTCCATAAGAATGCCAAGGAAAGCACTTTTTTTCTCTCTTTTCAAGTAGCCATCAGCAATCTTCAAACACATATAAAATTAACAAAATATGATTTGGCTACACGTTATGGAGTTTTATTAGGCATGTTAGGGAAAGAAAGGGTTTGTGATATTTTCCCTTCACCACCAGCAACAGCGTCATTATGGCTATTTTTAAAAGTTGCTGCGCTGCAGTTACTGTGGCACATGGGACTGAAATTTCCATTACAATGCTCCAAGCCTGCCTCAGGTCCTGGAGACTGTGGGTATTATTTTTTTAAATGTTAATTTTTATTTTATTTTTACTTTATATGTAGAAATCTGACAGCACTTAAATTTTAATCATTCAGGAGCTTAATCCAGGATTTCTTTCAAAGCTTAAAATTCCCTGTAAAGCCAAATTCCTTGATGTGCAAGAAATGCAGAATCAAACCCTAGGTAGTTGGATCCGAGCTTTGTTTTATCAGCCAAGAAACAAAGTTCTCCTGATTTAAAGTGCTTCACATAACATTGCTAAGATAAGGATTTAGTTTCCTAAGCCAGGCCCTGATCCTTTAATGAGTAGTGGGGAGGCTCACACACAGCCACACTGCTGGAGTCACACTGACTCCACTTCGAGGAAACTCCAGTTCTGGCCAGGTTTCCTAATTTCCCCTTGACTTCAACAGGAGAGAAAACCATCCTTTACACTGTCAGCTCATTATACTTTAAGACCCCCTAAAAAGCATTTATTCCACACCCTCTGAATTCAGCAGGAACAGGACATTTCTAGAAGTGGGTTATTTTCATTTGATTGATATTATTAATTTAACAGTAAGAACAACTAAAGAGCACAGGATGAGAGACTCTTTAATCTGTTTTTCTTTTCTAACAGGGACATCAACATAGCTCCAAAAAGGTTCATCATCAGATGATGATGTATTCACCTGCAAAGGTGCAATATTATTCAGCAGATTGCCACAGATGCAACATTAAACAATTCCCCTAAATAATAAGATATTTTGGAATTGTACTTTCTCTACCATTTTTACAACATTTATCTGTCCTCACTACAAATTCTTTTCACCAAAACATTTTCATTGAAATCAGTACTCTTTTTAAAAAGGATTTATTTCAGGGAAACACTGTTTAGATGGAAAAATACATCAATGAAAGTCTGTGATGCTATTTCAAAGATCCTCCATTTACCTTATCATTTCAAAAAGAATTTCATCACTTTTTAAACAAAATTATTTCCAGTACTGTAGTATAAGAAATATAAAATCACTGAATTATTTATTTCTATTTTTGCATGTCTTTTCTATGGTGTCAACAACATACCTCGAAAATAACATACATCACACTGAGATTTTTCCTGTAAAATATTTACATAAAATATTGCACATTTTAAAGTTCTTGCAGCCATTTTCATCATAATGTAAACCAATCAAAAAATACAAAAATGCTACTGATGTACCAAGACCCTAATTTTAAAATAAATAATACCTTGGTATTTTACATACACATGATAAAATGGGGATAAAGAAATTTCAAGAAATAAAATTATATTATAAAGTCTTCTGTAATTTAATATTTTGGCAGTCCCACTCTCTACTTTTTTCTCTAAAAGAAAACAGTGTTTATTATAGAAAATAAGACTCAGTAGTGTTCTACATAGCAGATATCAAATTATTTACGAGCAGATCATTTTATGGATCGCTCATTGTTCTGGCAATACAATGTGATGTCCTCAGTACTTCATGAATTCATCACTTTATGGAAACCCATTTTGCTACAAACAAAACATCTAACCACTGTGGAGTGCTTAATTTTGACAACTTTCCCAATCTAATATATGGAAACATTGGCAAGAAAATATCCTTCACCTTTAAAATTGCTCATAAAGGCATAGAAATTAAATTGGTGCTTACTTGCAGTTTGTGGAGCAACAAATCCCAGGCTGAGGCTGTTTGCATGTGGCCAATAGCCAGCATCATCCCTCCAGAGCTCAGGGCTCTCCACATGCTGCTGTGTGTCAGCCAAGGTACAGGGGGACCTCTGGCACCAGCACCAACGCCAGCCAGAGAACACCAAGACACAGCACTGGGGTGGGGAACAAAGCTGGGGAAGATCCCTCACGAGCCAGCCTGGAACATCTTTGAAATTTTAGCAAGAGCTGCCTGGGGATGGTCCTCTCTAGAGAGCTCAGGGATGTGCTGGGCTCCCAAGCAGTGAGATAGCTCTGTGAGTGGGATGGGCTCCTGACCCCAAAGACTTCCCCTTCCCTCACACCTGACAGGATCAAACCGTGTCTGACAGCCAACAACAGCACCTGAGCTCACCACGTTCATCCCCTTTTGGGGACTGAAGGGGATAGCTGTGTTACATATGAAGTAATAATCGACAAATACCGAGCCTTTGGAATCACCTCGGCAGGACTCATTGCTTTTGTTCACAGCCAGTTTGTGTTGCCAGCCTATTCCCAAGGTATTTCATTACCCTTGCTAGCTCTGAGTCTAGTGATTTTTAGGGATCTGTCATTAGCCTGAGCGCTACCCGAATCTACTGCCCAGAGGTCTGAGCAGATAAATACCAGGATTAATTTAGTAGGCCAGATTGTGGAAGGAGGCACAGGCCCACACATTTCTCTTAGTTCTACTGCATTTGCTCTGGGGATGCATGGCTTATTAACACCCTGGTAAATAAAGCACATTTATATCTTTGAAGAGATCAAAACAAGACTTGTTTGGGAGATTTGGTGAGAAGTTCTCACATGCTTTATAGATACAGGCCAGTACACCATAAACAGGTCACGACATGTGCCCTTGAAGAGCTGCAGGCCCGAGCGCCACATGAAACACCTCATCAACACTTCCAGTCAAAATCAAACTCACCTCAACAGCAATAGAGCAGTGTTCTGTCGTCCCCAGGCACAGGAATGACACACAGTGACTGCACAGAGAGCACACAGCAAAGCCTCAGGTAGCTGGAGGCTGACCCACTCCCAGGGATTTTTCCCTGACTGGTGCTGGGAAGTTGCAGAGGGGCAGGAGGAGCCTGGCAAGGCCGGACACCGGCACTGCAGCGTCTGGGCACGAGCCCACAGCCCCAGCACGGTGCCAGGCTGCAGCAGGGTGGGGAGGGCAGGGGGACCTGAGCCTCCCCGCTCCCCTCAGCCCGGCCAGGAATGCTCGGTGAGAAAGGGAGGCCTGCTCTGTCCCTCCTCCTTCCATCACGAGAGGGTGTGCCCGGCCAGGTACGCCACAGCTGCCATGTCTGAAGGCACCAGGAATCACATCCTGTCTTTTGTTTTGGCTTCACCAGGAAAAAAGTAGGGGGTAGCTGCTCTAAAACATGACAAAAGAACAACATCCAGCACGATCATCTGCACAGCACTGGGTACACAGCACAGATGAAACACAGCTCCATTAATCGCTCCCAAGTCACCCAATTGCGGGGACAAACAACGCACAGCTCTCCATAAATGCATCTGGTATGAACCAGCACTTGCCTTTTCCCTCAGTTAGCGCCTTATTGCACTGTGCTGGCAATCCAAAGGGTCACTCCAAGACTCTTTGGAGCCTTTGTGCGAGCTGTGCGCAGGAGGAGCGGCAGTGGCGGAGCAGCAGCAGCCAGCTGGCCGGCCGGGGGCTGGACACCTGCCAGGGTGGCTCGCCTCCAGCTCCTCAGCCCCTGGAAGCTTTGTAGCAGGAAGTAGCTGACAGACCATCGGGGAGGATGCATTTTGTCTGTTAGGTAACTGAAGCATAATTTGATGGAAGATAACACACACACGCACACACACAAATAAATAAATAAACCTATCACGAAAAAGAAATAAATAAATAAAAACAACCCTTGCTGAAAGGACAGTTGCATGGAAACTGGTTCTACAGTTTTAAGTGAGAACTGTAGCACTGTGAGATATATGACATGTTAGTGACATTATCCCTACATCACATACCAGTTTTGCTCTGTGCAGCCTGACATTTCATTTCCAGAGATAATGGGCTTTGCAATTTTCACACATCCTACACCACATACAAAAATATTTTTATTATCCCCAAAACATTTCTCCTAGTGATAGTTTATCAATTAATTATTCAATTAATTGAATTTTCTCCTTTCCTTTCAACTTTGAGCGATTTCTAATTCGGACACTGGACTGTTACCAGCAGTAAAAGAACAATATGTTTTAACTGGTGTGTCTAGGGGAAGAAGATGATCTGTTCATTTGGTACTAGAAAAATAAGCAATGCAAAGGAGACCTTTGCCTTTCAGCAACTAACCCTTCAAAGGCCTTAAGCATGGAAAGGTGTGTTATGATCTTTTAACCTGACCTCCAAAGTATTGGAATACATTTCATTTAGCAATTACTACACAAAGGTTGCATCACTAAAGGTAAAAAAATTACTCTTTGGAAATTCTCCCAGACTCAATGTAAAAATGCCAAGTGATAAAGTATTCGCTGTAACTCTGAATACTGTGTTTAAGTGGTGAATAATTTCACTGTCAAACAGAAGCATTTGATTTCTAATCTTAAACTGTCAGATTTCAGCGTCCAACCACTCCATCTCACAGAACACACTCTGCTCCTATGCCCTACTTGCTGCTCAGTTTCAGCATTGCTTGTAAACTCCTCATGGCTCTTTATGATGTGTCTGGAATAAATAGATCAACTTGCTACTATTACTACCACTATCTACAAGCACATTAATCTTTCCAACCAGCACATCCCTTCGGAGCTCACATTCAGATATTTATTCACCACAACCCTTAAATTCTCTTCATAGTAATTGTTTTCAATTTAATTTTTCCTTCCAGTAACTGTAACTTTTATGTGTTTGCAGATACTACAGCTGAGAAAAAAAAAAAAACTCTTACTACAAATCTGTTACAGAATAACTGGTTAAATTGTCACTGAGCTCAAACAGCACCTTTCTGCTTGAGTGTTACAGAGATTGGGGCACTCTCCGCTCTTCTGCATATAGGTCTGACTTATTGTTCAGTTCCACCTTGATATAGGCTCACATTTTGATGGGCTTAAAAGTGAACATGCATATGTCTGATAAGATGTGAGATTAACTTCTTACATTTTCTTAAACTGTAATGGAAAAATCCATTTGTTTCTGTTGTAAGAGCTTCTCATTCCCTTTCCTTACTGACCACGAATGTACATGATTATGTATCCTATAATGCCATGAAGAAAGATAGAGAGTTTATCCCAGTGTTGCAACAGCCAGACCTTAAGATTAGATTTCCCTGTGCTTCATCCTCTTGAGAGTATTTAACAGAGTGCTAGCAAAGGGTTGATTGGAGGGGAGAAAAATCTTCGAGCCATCTCTGTACTTCTATCTCTCTCTGCCAGAAGATTTAGTGGATTATATTTAGGGAACACCACTCAGTTGGCTATTAAGGGAGAAAAGTGCCCGTGAAGTCAGAACATCACTGTGCCCACTAGCAACGCTGGCTGTGAACAAAGAGAGACTCCAGACACTGCTTTGGTTTGAATTTTGCATCAGCTGTCCCCTGATTTGTGGTGGTATTCCTCTTCCCAGCCAAGATAGGAGCAGCTGGAGTAGACCTTCCCATGCTCATTTCTGGGTGGAAGCAAGCCCCAAAGTACTACAGGTGTTTTTTGTCATTATGAACACCCTACTGGTAATATATAAAAGAAGCAAAAACACGTATAATCAAAAAAAAACTGGAAAAACCTTTCACACTTGCTGCAAAATATAATGCACTGAAAATCCATAGGTATTACTATGGTTACTAATCCAGAGATAACTAAGGTTTCTTTCCTTCCTTCCTTTGAGGGTTTCTCTGTTGTGCTTTATTCACAAGAAGTGTTCAATAACAAATTATCCTTAATTTACTGCTGCTAACAACGTAGACAATTTTTGGTCCCAAGTCTGCTGCCTTAATATAGGCAAAACACTCAGTGAGGCAGACAGAATTCTTGCCTGAGTTGAGAAGGCAGGATTAGGCCCATCTTATTATACAGTTATTTATTACACAATGATAATTAACATGAGGCAGACAAGCTCATTTACTTGGCAACAGCAACCCCAGCTGAAACACACTGTTAAAAAATGCTGAGCATAAATAATATGAAGAAATGCTTATGCAACAATAAGGAAATATATGATTGTGTATTCTATCACATAGCTTAAAAAGTGCAGGTTAAGCAAATTACCACTGGCACTGCATGTCTGTAATTCTGCCGATCACCTAAATGAATGATCAGGTATGATCCTTTCAATTCTAGCAGCATTTCTTTCTAAATACCTCACTATTTAGCAGCCTAAAGGGAGCCAACACATCAGTAGTGCCTTCTATGCACTGTCGAGTCCCAGCTTGAGCACACCAAACTCTGAGGCCTTTTGAAATCTTTAAAGACAATCACACATAAGACAGTTTCTATATTGCAGGGCTGGGTAGCGCTACTGCAGCACAAAACAATATTTCAAGCTTTCTGATATACATGTGTCACCTCTATGTGACAAATAGCTTGTATTAATTAGGCACTAGACTTGGTGAGATTGCTGTTATTAACTGAGAGAAGATGGGTTGAATTTAATTGTGTGTGACATCAAAGCCAAGTGACTGATATTTCAAGCATCATTTAAAATGTTTGATATTGGAGTCATTGTATTCACATAAAGACTGTCTAAAAATATAAAGGAGAATGATGAGAGAGGAACTGAAATGCATTCATACAATCCATCTTATGAAGTGAATTTGATGTAATTTTGCTTGTATTTTTTGACCTAGTGTTGACAATATTTATTTATTTAGTTATATAAAATTATTACTTTGAAGAACAGTTTATTTTTCTCAGTACTAATTTTGGAGACAGCTGGGATAGTTTGTATTGGTTCCAGCATCAATGTTCTCAGAAATGTGGACATAAGGGAGGGGGAACATAAAAGATCAGCTTGCACTGGGATTTACTTTATAGCCATTGATGAACACTATTTGGAAAATGTTTACTTAAAAAAAGCAGACTGCACATTATTTAGGCAAACATCCATAACAGCTTGGGAAAAAAAAAAAAAAAAAAAAAAAGGAAACTGTGTTTAAAATGGCACATGAAAGAATATATTTAAGGAGTAAGAGCTCGCTATTTGACTATGCACTGTACAAATGGTAACTATCTCACATTCATCAGGATGGGAAGAATGCTGTTTTAGGGTCAAATGTTTCTCTCATTTAAGATTCTGGCAGAAATCCTCTTCAGTTTGACAGAGCAGAATCATACTTGTGATGTAGCAGGATAATGTATATGGTGTTTTGCTAAAAAGTGGGTCAATACACAATTGCCCCAGAGGATACTTGTCTATAATGCTTCTGCATTGTACCATTTCCTTTTAGTTCTTTCTTTAAAAATAAATAAAATAAACCACTTGCTTGTTCCATGCTCGCCATAAAGCACACAAAACAATCCAACTGAAATCAGCTTAATTAAACTGCAATGTGTTGCAAGCAAACATGTATCCCCTAGGTATTCCCAAGTAGACAAATCTGAAGTGCACAACAGCCAAAAGTAAATATTAACAAATTCACAAATGAGAAAAACAATGTTCCAGTCAGAAGAACCTCCCCATTGCCAGTGGGGGACACACACACTATGGAGCAAGAAGGGACAGTCAGTCTCACTGGAGCTGCCTTCCCCTTCCTGCAGCCCAAGGAGGTCAAAATATAAAATCCAATATGC
The DNA here is from genome assembly GCF_009819885.2 of Catharus ustulatus. Lineage (NCBI taxonomy): Eukaryota > Metazoa > Chordata > Aves > Passeriformes > Turdidae > Catharus > Catharus ustulatus. Next base: position 12,958,294 of record NC_046230.1, read on the forward strand.
ATAATATATATAAATCAAATACATATTTATGCATGTAGCATGTGCATATAGATATGTGTGAATTTTCATAGATGCAAATATGTATATGTGTATGTTATTTTATATCAGGATTAGTACTGCCATAGTCACTAACACAACCAAGTATATATGTATGATATAACTTCATCCCAGTGGGATTCAGTTCTCAGAGGGACTTTTGTATTCTAGTCTGATCATACAAAATGTTTGATCATGTGCTTAATTGTAAGAACTGATTTTGATGGGGAAACCAATGCTCCTAAAGCCAAAACACATAATATACCTCATGAACAATAAATACCTCAGCAGTTTTCTAGGTAGAAAACCCAATAGCTGATAAACTCCAGTTTATGTTACAGCAATTCTCCCCATTTCTTCACAGCAGTGGATCAAAACCTTTTTTGAAATTATCCAAATTCTCTTGTCCTCAGTGATAATACAAAAATGCACCTTTACCTCACTATTTACAGGATTGACATTAGCCTCAGGTTTTAAGTAGCCTTCTGCTAAGAAAAGATTTAAATTATTTCACTGAACAGCAAGGAAATAAATTTAGTGTGTCAGGCAGGATTCTTTGGCAGTTGCAATATCAGTTTTAGCATAATTGATAAAGTAATTTATATAACAAAGCAGATTTTTTCTATATATGAATAGTTCACAGAAGTAGCTCTAGATTCCCTGCAATTCATTTGTTATTAGGAGCTATTTAGGGAATAATTACAACCACCTCTCACTGCTCTGTCCTTCACCTGACGGCAACTGCTGAAAATTTTTGAAAAATCCATCAACTATGGTCTTACTTTTTGATAAAATTTGCAAAGCTATCTGAAACAAGTAGCAGTACCATATTTGCAAAATAAAAATTGTTCCATATATATATATATATATATATGGCGTTTGAAGTGTCCTGTTTCCATAACCATCCCTACCAGAAAGCTCACCTGCCCAAAAGAATATTCAGGGGAAGTAAATATTTAAGAGTGAAATATTTAAGAGTGTGAATACAATCGAAGCAAAAAATGCAAACAGATATATGAGGGGTTGTGTTGCTCCTTCTATCCAGCTTGCATTGAAAGTTTATATTTTGAAATTAAATAATTTCTAAAGAAAGAAAAAATGTTCCTTTGATTTGCAGCAGAGTGTGCTTTAAACTAAACTCATGCTTAAATTCTGTCACCCCTGAAATCATTCTTCCTGACTAATGCTTTCTGGTGACTTTGTTATAGGATAAAAATGTCAAAGGGAAAAGTTAGCAATATAACCCTCTGCTAGAATATGTACACGTATTTAAATGCAGCTCAGAGATGCTATTTAGGTTTGTAATCAAGAATTTTCATAATGCCTGCAAAAAAAAGTAGGCATCAATCTGTTAATAGCCTTCATTTGTCTTCAGAAAAATGGTGAAAACGTTAAGGTAAGATTTTGAAATTCTCCTTTGGAGTATAAAAACTGTTAAAGTATCAAATATGCCTGTGATATAAAACTTTCTTTAGTTGAACATAAGCCAAACCTATTTGGTCTTTAAACTCAGCTAGTATGTTGCTGTCTGGAGCGTGACCTTTCTGGAACTGCTTTTTGAGCATCATTGCAGTGACTGAAATACCAGTAAGTGTGTTTTGGATGGCTTCCAGTCAGCTCATCTACCTGTCTGTTGTGAGAGCCTGAGCCTGCTGCACTGCTGCTACTCAACAGTGCCCCGGGCAGTTTTTTTCTCTCCTCCCAAACACACGTGGCTTTCAATTTTTGCAACCATTTGTAGTTCACTGGCAGATTTATTGACCAGCAAAGTTCATGCCTCCTCTGTGCTGCCCAAATAGGCTGTGTTTTGTTTTGATTTTTTTTAGTTGGACTTCTACCTGACCTCCAATGTTGTAGGAATCATTTTACACCAGCAATTAAATGCTGGACTAGTTATTTGTAGCTTGCAATTGTCCCCATTTAGAAGACTAACTGCCCAATTGCAAAGCTTCTAAATGGGTGCAATTGCAAGTTCAAACAGTTGGGCCCATGTGTAATTACGGTCACAAAATTGGGCTCACTTATGTCGGAGGTTGCTGCAGAAGACGTAGGCCACCAACTAAAAATAATGCTTCTTTGCATGGCTGCTGCTATGTGTTGTTCATTACAGCAGGAGGAATGAAAGGAAAAGCCTCTTGGTGGGAATACAGAAAACATAAATACATTAAGAAAATTTGAGACTATAAAGTGATCAACGTGGCGCCTAGGACAAATGATCATAACTGTCTCATGCCTAATCACCCATTTCAGACACAGCTTTATGAACAAGTTTTGTTCTCTTTCATGGTTTTTCTCTTATTAAGGCAGAACAGTCTCAGTGGCCAGAGAACTCAATTCCACGTACCAGAGGCACAGGCTGTGGGATGCCACTGGCCATTTTAAACCATCTGCTGAACCTACAGCTTTTTTCCTTCTCTCCCCTTGAAAGAAGTTGATCAAGAAAACACCAGCTGGAGGGGTTTGCTCCTCTCACATAGTCAGACAGTAGGCACAGTGCTACTGCTGTCAGGGAAATTGTGTCTAAGTCATCCTAATCATAATTAGGAGAAATTTCCCACCTTTTTCTCCCCAGTTCAAAAGTATTTTCTGTAGTTGAGGGGCATACCTCCACAGGTAAAGTCTCCTTTTTCGTGACAGCATGATATCCTGCACATATTTGGGGTTCTCCCCAAAGCATTTTCAAGCCTTAACAACAGGAGTGCAGCCCTACAGACCCAGGTACTCCCAAAAGCATTCTGTTTACCAGCCCTTCATTACCACTGCCTAACACCACAGCACAAGTAAGAAACAGCTCTGCTGCATCCACACGAATTCCTTCATCACAGCCTCCTCCAACCGGTGTGCCTAATCAGCCGCCGAGCATGTCAAACCACTGCTGTTCAGCTCATCTGCTGATGACATGAGACACATCTGGGCAATGGAACAAAGGGAATATTCTAAAATGATTATGCTAAGATGAGAATTAATATTCATCCCCAAAAGGTGCAACTGCCGCCCAGAACAGTAAATAAAATCAACTACCCTGCCGTGACAAAGTCTTGGGCACCAGGTTCTCCCAAATCCATTGAAACCAAATTTCATTTAGTGAGGATGAGGCCATTGAGACAGGTACTCAGGTAAAACATAAATATATTTAAATATAATTGCATTTTTTCACGTGCACTGCAGAGTGGATACATTTTGTGGGGATCCAACAAATGATATTTTAATGTACATACATAATTTATTGAGCAAGCAGTAGACTTGGCTGAATGAATGTCAGCCATTGAAGATCCAACATGGTGTATTTTCATGCTTATTACTAGGTACAATAGCAAAGAAGGAAGCATTTAACATATTTATGAACTGAAACATCTCTCATGTTCCACAGTGAAGGACTATCAAAAATGTTATCACATCCTTTTTCTACAGTCACAATAAGAAGTTAAAAACTTGCACCTAAAATGGTTGAAATACTTACAGATTACCACCTATATTATTCTTTTACAATTCTTGCAGTATTGTGAAATGCAGCTAGAGAACACAATCTACCTTTATATCTTGCCCATAATTCCCATTTATCTTACATATAGTGAATGAGATTCAGTATCTAACTAATTTCTGCAGATTTTGCTTAATAATATAACTATTAGATTTTGAAAAATCTGTTGGTTCCAGCTCCAAAAAAAAGACAGTTTTAATAATATGTCTATCATAGAGAAAAATTGCTAGCAGTCTGTTTAAAAATAGCCATCTTTTAGGTATCTTCAGTCTAAACTTTACATTGCAGATGTGCCTGATGAATGTAAGGTAATGGGAGTTCAAATTCCATGATCCTGTCCTTGGCCCTGACATTCTGATGAGATATTCCATTGGATATATTAATTAGCTTCAAAAGTTTCCCATTACTGAGGTTGCTTCCCATAAGCAAGTCCTTGATTTTAGACAGCAGGAACAGAATTCATTTCATATCAGCTTAATTGCCTCCAATTACCTACAGCCACCTAGAATTACCTGGTGACCAGAATTAGCTGCGCTTATTCCTTTCCATCAGCCCTAAATGCAGCTAAGACATAGTGATTCAAGTTCAGAGGTAGTGACTGCTCTGTAAAGTTCGATTTCAGAGATGAATCGCATTCCTACTTCCAGTGCTGAGAGGCCTTTGCCTCCCATTGATTTCAGGAGGAGTTGCATGTGCTGAATGTCCAAAGTGTAGTAGCCACGTTTTGAGGCCAGCTCTGCACTCAGCGGCTCCCATAGCTCTCGTTAGGCACGTGGAACCTGACCCGGATCACGGAGCAATCACTGCCACTGCACTTGGCCATGGCACCTCCTCCACCCTGCTGACATAAAGCACCTATTTGGACCTCTTTGGCTCTGAAGATTCACTGGAGAGGAGAGCACAAGTGTTTCTGGAGAGTGAGGAAGAAGAAAATTAGTCTTTCAATAGGCTGTCTTTACATAAGTAGGCTAAAAAAATGTTTTTTCTTTGACAACTGATTTGTGGAAGGTAGAGGCAGCACAGTCTACAGCAGCTTAATATGCCCTAAATCTCCACAGATCTGCTCAAGGCCGAAGAGAAACACAGGAGAAGCAATGCCAGAAGACACCTGGGGAAATGGTGTTCGCTTTCTCCTCTGGGCATATGTGGAAAACCCTTAGAAAATTTTCAAACTGATTTGTTTCCTTCTTTCCTGATCATTCAATGATTAAAAGGAAAAAAAGAAGAAAAAAAAAAAAAGATGGAAAAAGGCTTTAAAGGACCAAGACTTGGAGCTTTATTTCCATTTCCTGGGCTAGTGAAACCACCCACTAGGTTGTATAGCCTTTAAGCATCCTCTTCCCTGAATTTATCCTCACAGGACACCATTGCTCACAGTTTTTCTATTCTATATAGGTTCTTATACTGCCCTCATCACTGTAGTAGCTGAGTGCCTTCAGGTAGTGCATTATGTGAAGTGACTAACATCTGTGACAGCCAAAACAGGAGGCAAAAACAGTTAAGGCCCCAGTAGCCTTCCCCCTACACAACATTTCACTTTCCAACACTAATAACTTTCTGTCTGTGAATACACAGCTAGATTGTTGTGGTCACATTTGCAGCAGATCAGCAACATTTCGTTCCCTTTGATGCTGAATTCTCACTTTAGTAAGGCAGTGTGGGGACCATTCTCCTTTACTTCATTCACTGAAATGCCAAAGGCTGGATATTATTCTTTAATTATATTTATTTCAAGAATATCAGCAGTGACCACAAAAACATAACAGGCAAAGTAGCCCGGACCAGAGAGGCAAGCCGCAGGTTTCAGAAAGGGTCTGCACTACCTGCAGTGGGAGGGGAAATTTTTCAGCACCAGACAGCCTTACAAGCCTTGAGGTGGAGGTTAAAGGGGCACCGTGTTCCCCAGGAGTGACAACTGAATATCTCATTGCAGGAGGACTCCATATGGGAACAATATGCCTGCAAATCTTTTAAACGCATGCAATTGCTTTGCCAGAGCAATTGATACGTTGTGGAAGAAACATTGCAGGGCAGGTGGTTGCTGTGAGATGACCCCACACTTGGGACCAAGGGTGAGACGTGAGGTCAAAGGTCAAGTGTGACTTTGTTAGAAGCAGAAAATGCAGTCACCTCTGCACTGCTGCCCACCCTGCAGCACACAGTGCTGCTGAATGCCACACAGGTTGCAGGACCACTGTTTACTGGCACAAAACAAAGCAATTTACTATGATTTTTCTGATTGTATTAAATGTGATGTTGATATGTGTTAAATTCTCTATGCAAATATAAAACAATATTCTTTGCTGTCTTAGGTGTGCTAGTTCACAAGGACAATGAGAAGGGTAAAATAAAAACAAGTAGAAAATTATGTTAAATAAATTATTACAAAATTAAAAATCTTTTGGCTCATTCTACGCAGGTATTGCCCCAAAGATTATTCACCTACCACTTCAGACTTCTCCTTGACTTTAAGAAATCTGAATGGAAAGTTAAGAATTTGAGGTTATCGGAGAGATTAGAGGATATTTTTTTTAGGTTTTGTGGACTCCCTTCCAGGTGCCAGACACCAAACATTTAGAAACTGCCTAGATAATAACTGACCTGAAATAAAACATAATGTAGGGAATGATGTAGAGAAAACTGAAAAGATATTTTACTGATTCAAAAATTCCTTTCCTTTTTACTGCCGTCATTCCAGAGGACCCGAGAATATTTCACAAATTTTATATACACATTCCAAGAAGGATTGCAAAAGCTGATTAAGAGCATATGCAGCAAGAACACAATACCACAATTAGGATGGGAAATGCAGAACACTAGACTTGATCTTGCCTCAAGCAGAATGTCCAATAGCAGTGAACACTACACAGAAAGAGGGACAGAGCACAGATGTTCAGACCAGAAGACAAGCCAAGAAAGGCTTAAAAGATCACCGGCTACAAGACATCTCATAGAAAGCCCGCTGCCTCACTGCTCTGTGAGCATTATCACACAAGACAATGCAGACTCTAATTTAAATAGTCAGAGGGAAAGATCCTTAAGCTGGATGCCAGTTGGCTACAACAACAAATATGTATCGCTGTTCTGACAACATTCACTGCGGTAAACTGTGCTGTGAAGTAATTATCCCAGAGACTCTGGCACCCCGGCACAAATAGCAACTCAAAGAACCCATCAATATCCTTCTGGGGTGACAAAGCCAGAAGGGAAGGGTAGGAAAGCCATAACAGCCTGGCCAAGGAGACGTGAGGGCAAACAGTGCCTTCCTGTGGAGATTGCCCTGCCGTGGCTGCGCTCCAAGGGCAGCGCTGCAGCACCTGACCGTGTCTGCAGGGCTCTACGTGTCACTGCTGCCATGCCAGGGAGTACCAGCCTACAAATACCAACCACACCACCTTGCAGTATCACTGAAGATGTGCATTCGTGTGCAGGGACAAAATACTTGTACTGCTGTAGGGACAAATCTGTAATTTCTAGAAAGGAAAAGTATTTACACTAGGCTTGCCTGATGCAGTTCAAGGAAGATTTTCTGCAGGCCTCTGCACACCAGCCTACAGGGAGGAATGAGGAGGGAAATTAATCTGGTCGCTATCACTTTTACTTCTGGTGTAACACAAAAAAAAAGAGGATTGGATGTGCAGTCACACATGCAGTTTATTTCTTTAATTGCTATCTCCATTTCAGAGATGAACTGGGATAGGGTAAGTCCTCCATTACGACAAGTAATTGAACAAGAATGTACCTATGACATTAGGTTGAGAGAAGTCACTGACTATGTGACCCATATTTTAATGGTGTGATACAAAGGTCAGGAGAATCAGGGGAAAATCTCCCATGATTTTAATGGCTGATACAGTAATGTAAACTCAGTATAATCAAGTGATTAGAGCAATGGGCATGAACCTAGGAAAACTGGCCCACTTCTCTGCTACACATATGTTCAATCTCATGTTTAATTATACAGTAATATTAATGATAACAAGATTTCTGTGTGCCCAGAAAATATTTTGATGCTGCTCTGTTTCAATGGTCTTGTTGTAACCCAGCTTTGTGGCACTTCTTTCTACAGTGCAGTCTGGGAGGATGGGGTGACTCTCTGAGACTTTTGTGTGTGCAGGGAACATTTAGGGAATGGTGCCAGATGCAAATGTATCAGCCAATTGACTGCTTGATGGTTTCGGTTGATGGTTGCTCCAGAAATGGAAATTTCTCTGAATGGCTCAAAGGACCCAATGCTTCACTCCAGCTACCTAATACCTTCCTCTACTCTAAAAGCTGGTCCAGTGAATGAACAAGACACTCATCCCATGAAGACTTTGTCCAGGTACGTACTTCGATCATGAGTGCTGTCTGAGAGACTCTCTGGCTGGTTTCTACATCCATCTGTCAGTGTTAACAAGGGCATGCACTGTCCAAGGCTGTTTAGACAAACAAGTGGGAGATGCAGACACATTTTGCAATTATGCCCTTGATGAAAAAAAAAAAATAATTGTATTACTTTCATTCTTTTTCTTTGCTTTGTGCCTTGTGCCATGATATTCATCTCTAAGTGAAAATGTCCTGACACCAGGTGGATTGTAAATGTGGGTGCAAATACAGTTTTGTGCCATATTGTGTCACTCTCCTACCTTTAATCTTTCTGTACGTGAGTGGCTGTAATGTACTGTGCAGAAGCTGTGAGGCATGGCAGGTAACAAGGCTGGCATATCAGCCTACACATGCCAGATGATGGTGTACTTCTCCAACCCATGCTTTTCTTCCAGGATTTCTGCATTAAGGAAGCAGGCAGGATAAACACTGAGCAGTCAGAATACATTTGAAGGGATGCAGGACAAGCCCCAGAATTTATTTTATGTGCTTCAGATGCCATTTTAAACTGGTTTCTTTCCCTACTCAGTGTCTCTGTAACATGTGATAATTCTCCCCTCCAGACCCTTACACCTTTTTGGTTAGCTCAGAGAGCAGTGTTGATCTTTCCCACCTGGACTGCAACTATCACGCAGTGCCTGTCATTCTCATACAGATCAAAAAGGATTTTGCAGGCTGTTGCCCTTGATCTGTGCCTTATATGTCAGTGTTAAATGCTTCAACTGAGAGATGCCTGCTTAAAATACATCCTCACCATCAAACCAAAAGGTCCTGAGGCATGTGGAGCACTGCTTAGTAATGCCTCTGAGAGGAAGTCCTGGCCACCATGGCATCAGCAAGGCTTCCTGCAGCACCTGGCATTTTTGATGGAGATCATCCATCCAAATAGTGACCTAATGCAACCCTGTATAACTTTTGAGCCCATGAGATAGCGGCGTATGTGCAAATGTTCGGGTTTCCTTTTCGAAGGGAATTCGATGTGGTTAACAAAATCTGCACTCCAGGTACTCTTCATCCTACAGCTGCAACTGCTAGCACTTTTATAAAGCTGTCTTAATTACCAGTGACCCTGTGCTCTTCAAATGCATCAGCGGTACAAGGGATGATTCAGGATGACAGGGTCACAAGCAATGGGAAAGAGTGTCTGATCCATGCCCCACTTACATACATCTCCAGCTCATAGACTATCTGCCCTAGATTAAAAAGAAATCTTCATGCCAAGAACTCTGTTTCAGTAGAATTTAAAAGGACTTGGGTTCCAGCCCTGTTTTATTAAAGTGTTGGTAGGATCAAATCCATATTAGACACAAGCACTAGGACAGAACATGTTAAATGATTTGTGGATGTGAAAGCTGGTAAATCTGAGTCTTCTGGAGAAAAAGGATTTTCACCCTCAGCCTGAAGTTAAATATTGCCTCTAAATCAACTTTTAACATTTGATGTGGATTGTAAAATGTTTATGCTTTTATGTCAAAAGATGATACAGACAGCTGAGAAGAATTGCAAGTTGACATGGTAAGAACCCAATGTCCAAATTTGCTGTTGCTAAGTCTCCCTGAGGAAGTCAACAAGCTCTAGAAAATTCTTCCCATCCCTGAGGATTTGTCCACAATGGCAATGTTTTTGCAGGAGTCAAGGGTATATCTGCCTAGGAAAATGTTTGCCTCTCCTCATTCCCTCCACCATCAGCATTGCCCTGATCAGCAAACACAAGGAGGAGTTATTACTACTTTTATTACAGTGAAATAATTTAAATTATTTAAATCATTTAGAAATGAGAAATTACAAAGTAGCCTCAAGTGCATGCTTAGGTGCTTTGATGAATAAAAGCTCTCATACAACATGTTAAACAATCAAAATACTCCACTCCAAACCCAAGATGTTTATAAAAAAGACATCTATCGTGTTGCTCCAAGAGCTAATCTTCTCACATCCTCCTCTGTCCTTTCAACAGAGTCCTAATATTATGTTATGGTAAAATATTCTTTTAAAATAAATTATAGGAAAATAATTCAATCTTGAATGTTTGATTATTTGTAAATCTAAATGCTTATGTCTTTTGCTTAAAAACACAAATAATCCTCAGCATGCCTCTCTTTAATGTGACATAAAGTCAAAAAGAGACACAGCTCTCCTCCTCTAACTCAAGTCATACTGAAAGATCTTACTGATGTGATTCTTGTGATTACTCTAATGTAATTCTGCAGTTGATCATACAAAGTTCATCGAAAAGGAAAACCAAAGACCTCAGTCCTGCCAAAACGTTAGGAAATGTCTGTTCAGCTAGGCTGCCATAAGCCCTTTTCTAAATCAGTTGAAATGAACACAACCAGAAAAACTTTAAAAAATTACGAGAAATTCTGTTCTTTGACAAGATTTAATTTTCTGCCACTTTCTATGGATTGCTCAAAACTAAGGGAAAGGAAGAATTCAAAGTAGTTGCAAAAATAAAAATAGAGGGGAACACCAGGTATGTATAGTATCTTATGTAATTAGCTCTTTTTTGTAACTCTTGCTCAGATGTACCTACATTTCAAATAGTTTGTTCCTGTAGTTTCTTACACCTCGATTGCTGTTTATATTTACAGTTCTTTAGCATTCTCTCCAAGCACTGAGGGTTTCTGATGACATCAGCAAGTACAAAAATTATGTCAGAACCAACTATTTGTTGCGAGAAGAACATGGTCTTCACCAAGGCTTTCTGCCAATCTCTCATTTCTTTACCCAGTGTGACAATCTGAGGCTTTTTTTACTTGTAGTCCCTTATTTGTAACTGAGTGTTATTTTGCCCATGATAACTATGTCTCTCGTAAAGGAGTGTTCGTAAAGTGTTTGTAAAGGAGTACTTTGTTAATAGGCCAACGTTAACAGACCTCTTTATGTAAGTAATCCTCTAAACAATGGAAAGATAGGCCAGATAAAGCACTAGAGAAGTGTTTCTAATGGTAATACTAAACTAGTAACTCTTTTTTGCTCCAATTTAAAATAGAAGTAGTGCATGACCAACGCATTCCTTTCTCTTGAGAAAGTCTGAATACATACCAATGGAAGAGACACGGTGGCCAAAGTGTGAGACATCAAAGGATGCTCCTCAAAGCCCTGCCGCCTTTGCCACATTCCCAAAGCACCCACAAACAAGACAACGAAAAAATAACAACAGAAGCAGGCAAACTTTGTGTGTGTTCATCTACAGAACATCAAATCCCCTCTGTCTCCTGCAACACTATCAAAACAATGAAAATGGAGTGCCATCTAGAATGACAACTGCTGTAAAAGCCCTTAAATATGCTAATCAAACTCACCTACCTGCCTGTGGTTCACTTAAATCTACTTCGAAAAATACCACGAGCATGGGGACTTTACAAATTTTTATTCTCTTCTAAAAAATAGGCCCAGAAAGCCTTCCACAACAGCCAAATTTTCTGCAAGGTGATTCACCCACGGGAGCTGTCTCACAACTTTCACCCACGCCCCTCACCCACCTCTAGGGGAGGCAAAGGAGCGGAGGAGCATGGCCCAGACCTGCAGCCCCAGCACGGGAATGAGAGGGGGGCACCCCTGAGCATTGGGTTTGGCTTCCCTCGGCCGTGTCCCCCTGCCCTGTGCCCGCTGTGCTCGCTCTCCATCGGGCTGTGCCCCGCAGCCGCTCCCGCATCCCGGAGCCTCCAGCGCGCTGCCAGCGCCACCGCCGGGGCCGCCGGGCTCGCACAGCCGCGGGACGTGCGTCCATTCTCTGCGTCCTAGCTTCAGTAATCTTAAATTTCTGGTCACTCCCGACCCGCGTCTTCCACGGGCGCGGGTAGCAGAGGGATCCCCAGGGGCAGAGATGCGTCACTGTGGGATGCTCAGCCTCCGCGCCCGATCAGAAACGCGCTTTGCGTCCTTCTGCTTCATCCCCCGCTCCAAAATCTGGTTTGGTTTTGCTCCCCCCTCATCTAGCTTCTCACCCATTAAAAAAATAGAAAAGCATTACTTTTTCAGCTCTGCTTTCTCCAGACAGATTTGGCTCGCTCCAAAGCCTCTGTGATTAAACACACAGTAAATAGTAGTCAGACCAAAATTCTCTAAGCCTGTGACTTTTTTTGGTGCCAATAAATCCCACTGCACCTTCTCTTCAGCTGCCCTCAATTTCCTTGACTCTCTTAAGGCTGTCATGTACATCTGGACCTGGCTCCCACTTTCATTGCAATATTTTCATTCTCTTTCAGATTCCTCTCTGAAAAGCTGCAGGCCATTAAATCTACATGTTTTCTTTACATCTTTAGAGCAATCTAAGGATTTGATCACTTGTCTCCCCCTTTTGAAATCCCCAGCCTGAAAAAATCACCTTCAAAATGTCAAAAATATTGATGTTTAAAATTTAATTTCTTGTCATAGGGAAAAACTAAAAAAAATATGAGTATTGTAATACAGTTTTAATTTGGGGGTGGGGGCAATAATTTTTTTTGAGATATATGAGCTAAAACATTGAATGCTATCATTACTATTCTGCAATGCAGAAGTGAAAAATCCTTATAAGATGATATGGAAGCAGCAAATCTCCAACATGCATAATGTTATTTGGGTTTTTTGGTACCTTTTTGTTCCAGCAGAAGATCTCTGCCACAATGCGTCTGGTACATCTGTGTTTTTTCCCATTTGAGCCAGAAGCACTATGGGGTAGACACCGTCTTTGACATATTTTTCTAAGCAATTTGATTTTTGGGGTTTTTTTTCTGTGGTTCAGAATACAAAGAAGAGTGACATGGCAGATTCTGGTGATTTATCACAGAGGAATTTAGAGGTAGCAAATAATAAAATTTTATTAAATGGAGGCAACCAGGGGGAGCATATATGTGTGGTTAGAAGTCTTTCTTTTTTCCTGCTCACCAGATCATCACTCTACACAGCTGCTGGGAGAATGAAAGCTTTTGAAATAAACAAAGTGCTGCTGTCAGAAGCAGAATGGTCTAAAGTGCAGAAATTAGAAGAGTAAATGGATCTGGAATTCCCACGAGGATAGGAAGGAGACCAAATGTGTATCTAGCAGCATTTGGGGTCTGGCCAGACGTGTGCTTTGCAGCAGCTATGCCAGGGACAGGGATTGCTGCCCACTGTTCTTTGCTGCCCCTACTGATCTGCTGGCAGAGCGGGTTACCCGAGCACTCCCCAGCTTATTCCACTTCCAAGGAGGCCAGGTTAGTTCAGATAAACAGTAAGTCTTGGCTAATCTAGTGCACTTTGAAAAAATAAGTCAGAGGAAGCTTGTATGAGCAGCGCTCCTAGCAGAGTCGCAGGGATTTGGGATCCCTGATAACCACCCAGAGACAGGCTGCGGTCACTAATATCTTCCACCAGCACAGCTGAAGCTGGGAGAACACATCTGTTCACCTCCTGAAGAGGACTAGATTTCTGGTCTGCTAATCTCATTTTCCACTACATATTCAGTCAAAATAACCCCTCAATGGCTGGAGATTCCTCTGTGCTTGGTCCCTTCAGCAGTATTAATTTGGCAAAAGTAAATGGAGAGAAAAGTGAATGTTAGTGTTTGGAGCCTGATCCAAATAGGGTGTATAACCAGCATAAAAGTACTGCTGCATCTCATCCTTTGCTGCTCTTAATACTCTGAGTTCTTAAATCAGGCAGCTCCATGCAGCTTTAATTTAGTGAAGGGCCAAGCAGCTATGAATTAAGGAGCCATAGGGCTGAGCTTCCAGCAATCTGTTCTCTCCCAAATGTCCAATTAGAAGAGATAACACATTCAGAGATAAATTCCTGGCAAGAGCTGAGGATGAGATTTTGCTTGTATCAACAATGTGGTCAACACTTTGAGAATGATATATGAAAATAATGTAAGACAAAGATCTGAAATGTTTAAACAAGAGATCAGTTATGGGCCTCTCAGAGGTGGTAAAGGTAAATTATTAAAGAATTTACAATTACATTCATGCCTAATTATTAATAAACAAGGATAGCTAACAGATGCTGCAGCAGATTTACACTTCCTAAGGAAACAAGAATTATGGAAGAAAATCAGGATCAGCAAAACGATTAGGTCAGGAAGCCAAAATGCCTGTACATGACAAAAAAGCTTCTGTCAAAACTATTCAGGAGGAAGGAGGAAGCAGTAAAAAAATTTAAAAAAAATTTAAAAAATAAAAAAGAGAGAGAGGGAGAGGGAGAGATCCCTTTTCAAACCTTGGAGGTACTAATAGATTGAAGAAAGTTGACACAACACCAGTGTTTCAACAAATTGAAAATGGGGATCAGATTCTAACCAGAATGTTTAATTCTTACTGATGTCATTCAAGTGACTTCACCACATGTTGAACATGAAAACAAATTGATATCTGCTTTCTTAAACATATGAATACTCCAGATCAGTAGAGTGAAAACTTTATCAGAGAAATACAAACTGTATTGCTTAGAAAAATTAATGCCAAAGCACAGAATAGAAATCATGATGAGTAAACTGGATAGAAAGCTTGAAAGAAGTAAAGTGGGTCAGCAGGAGAAATTCTACCCCAGTTGATTTAATATCTGTGGAGATACCAGTACAATACTCAGCACTAGACTGCATGATTTGCAAATAGTGTGACAGAAACTATGGGAGAAATAAAGAATTGGTTTTGATTGTTAAGAAAAGAGGTATTTGAAAATGGAGGGAGTAATCCCAAAAATCTGTTTTGAAAGATTGTTTATTGTTTATATATAACCTGGAAAAAATCCCTGAAGAAATTACTGAAGTTTTCACAGAAATAGCTAATGAGTTTGACAGACAAAAATCTAAAGTGATAAAATAAACTTGTATGTAGTGGAAAATAAAACCTAGCAATCAATTGCTGGGAAACAGAACATTGTGGCAACATTAAAGATAAACATTTATTTAACATGAAACTATCAAACATAAAAAGAAAATAAATGGAATAAAACTGAACTTCAAGTTCACGATTTTTTTCCAAAGAAGAAAAACATAAAACACTCAAATGCTCTTAAGTGGAGCCAGGGTAGCATGACAAAAATGGCACATTGAAGTTACTGTGTAGTGCTCAGGAAGACAAGCCCAGCAGCTGTACCTGCCCTTACTTAAACAAATGCATTACAAGGCTTCATTTACATGGAGACAATTTGGCATTGGAATTTCATCAATAAGATTACTGCAGTCACTTTTTTGTTCCTTGGAACAGACTGGCCAGGGTAGAAACAAGGAGAGGCACTGGGTTTTAATTGACAGGTTTTAATCATGGTTCCACCACACTCAGGTGGTATCAGGTCCTTCATATTCTCTGAGTGCAATGTAATGGCTTTTCACAAGTACACATTTAAGACTTATTCCAGAAGTCTTTGAAGATAATTTCTATTAAGTTTGCGTCTGATTTAAACACCTGCATTTACCAGATGCTGATTGCTACTCAAAGGTTCAAAAAATTTCCTACTACAGTATTTTCTCCTTTTAAGTAAGGAAGAAATTGCAATAGGCTAACAGTCACTGAAAAGCAGTATTTTCATTCCTTATGTATTAAATAACTGTAGAAAAGATATTCCTACCAGTATAGAAACAAGTCTGTACATTTAACACTGATGAAAACTGCAAATCTCAATAGCAACAGTTTGATTTAGGACACAGAATAATTTCATCCCCTAGAATTCATTCAGACCTCTTCTTCTGCCATTGCATGCCAATAACCTATGTCCAACCACAAGATAAAAATCATCCAGTCTCCCATTTGCAAATCTTGAGTCCCACTTCTTCATTTACACCCAAAAATATCCTGCCTGCTGTTTCCTCCCCATCCTTTTGGCAATCGCCATGATTACATGCATGGAAAAACATTATTAGGAAAGTCTAACGGATTTTAATTGTTTGCATTGCAAATGTTTCTCCCTGGTGGAATAAAAGCTCTAATCATATTGTCTCATTGCTCATTCTTTACTCTTCTTCCTGTTGTCTCTATTGCTCTTTCTCCTTCTGTTCATTCTTCTCTCCAACCTGCTTCCCCAAACACACTGCCATGGCATTCTCTTTACTCTCCCTTGCCCTGCAGGGAAGCTCATTGCTCTCCCCTTTCTATCTCTTGGTGATGTCACTTCTTCTCTAACAGAATCTGCAGTAAAATCCATCTCCTCCTCCTTGCTTCCTACAAGCCATATGCAAAAGCAGTAGCAGAAATCAGGAGATAGGGAACGACCCCTGCAGAGATCAGGTCTCTGCACATGGTAGGCAAACACTCTGATGAAAGAACATAGGCTGAAAGCCATTCTCTACTTACTGATAGATCCTGTTTCTAGCAATAAAGCAGAAACTTCAGTGGATTGAAATATTGGTTGGTGCATCAACAGCCTGGCAGTGCCTTGAGGCCTTGCAGAAAACCAAGATCTCACAACTGTTTGGGTGCTCCACAAACTCAGTAAAACCAGCTCTCTCTTCAGACACCCCACAGTCTAAGAGGGACAACAGGAATATTGAAAGGTCAAAAGATTTGCTCCAGGAAACAGAGTAGATCTTGTCTGTGATTACTTATTGATGGCTTGTGTGTTTCTTTTCATTACTTATCCCATAGCCAGGTATTAATGGGGAGAAAATCCTTTTGACATGCTTTCAGACCTTTCTTATCTGTAAGATCTTTGCATCTAAATACACTAAATATGTTTTGCATATTTAATTGGTTAATATTGATAATCTCATAGTAAACTAGAAAAAATCCTTTCTATTTTGACCTTGGCAGATACCACACACTTTCTCTAAATCTCTCCATTTGTCTCGATGCTAACAAACAGCAAAAGGGGTAAGTTGTGTTTCAATAGGTTTTTTCCTTGAAGGAAATCACCTAAACAAGTTTTGTGGCTTTGGTGTGGATTCTCACTTTTGGCACACTGTTAAGAGTGCTCTCTCCCTGCATGTCTGATTCAGGTGTGGGTTAGTACAGTGGGGGAAAAAAGGTGAATTTTCTTTCCCAGAAAGCCTCACAGGTAACGCAGGGGTCAGAGAGAATAACAGTTCTCAGGAGCAGAGAACATCTACATATCATATGTGATTCAAGAACATTTTAATGACATGAAATATATATGAGAAAAAAAATGCCTTTAGAATGTCTTAAGGATTTTCATTAAAAAATAAAACAGATATTTAGAAACATCTGGTAACAGCATAGAAACCTGTTTGACAGTTAGTTCCCAATGCAGTTGTAAATCAGACATGTCAGCAACTATGAAAAAATCTTTTTTTCCACCATATTTTTAGAGTCTAAAAAACTACTATAGACTTGTTTCGGATTGTGGCCTGGTGTGCCATTTTAAACAATAGGCAGTGCCAGTAAATAATGATGTAATTTAGCCTAAAGATGGGCTCACTTTGTTTTCAGAGTACGAGCTGGAAATCCTGAAACAAATTGACTGGTCTCTGTTCAGCTATAAAGTTTTGAGAGATATTAACAGTTCTATTGTTCTAAAAGCAGAAGATGTTTTGAAGGAAAACATAATTCAAAAATAAGTTCTCTGTCAAGAAATGAGGGCTTTCCACACATTCCTTTTACAAAAAGCGTACGATACTTGGGTGCAAACAGCAAATACATTCAAGCAGCTGAAGAAATTTGACCCGTAATTTGGCCATTTGTAAGGCGCAAGATATAACACCAGCACTTTCTTTCCAAAAACCACAAATTCATTTCCTAGGCACAGAGAAGCATACTGAAAGTCATCTGCAATGCAATCATAGCCCTGAGGCAGATTTCCAAAGGAATTTGCAGGTACTTGGATACTCAGAGAAACTCACCAAAATGCCAAAATATTCACTGCCACAGGCTGAAAATAGGAGTTGTGTCTTGTCGGCTTGGACACTTTTGTAAACCTCACCAGTCATCTTTCTGTAGTTCTGCATATCTAAGTGTCTTCAGCCATCCAACCTTATGCAACTAAATCCACTTTTGTGACCATGTGAAGTGCCTGACGTTTGTGCCTGACCACAACTATTCCAACTGCTCAGCTTCCCTTGGCCTCTGCATTTCAGGTAAAGCACACAAATTCCATCAACGCCCATTCTGCCACCACCATTTGACAGAATTCTGTGCAGAATCCATTTCTTATCCATTATCATTTGATATGCATTTATTAACATAGCTAATATTGACTCGATTATTGTGCTTAATTAAATTAATCTTTCCTAATAAAATAGGGGGAAACTATGCATGGCTAATATTGCAATTTTTAAGTTTTAAGAAGAAAGGATTATTTTCCTCTGACTAGCTGTAAGATACCAGGGAAAATTTATCTTGTGTATTATCTAATAGGCCTTCCAGAACTAAAGACCACAGGAGGTAAGGCTAACAAAATTAATATGCAAAGAAGTTCAGCACTAGGGACCCATAATTTTCTTGCAAATGGTTTCACTTTAAGGATGAAACAACACAAGACAATACCAATTTCTTTCTTTTTTTTGCAAATAGATGATGCTTTAAAAAAATTAACACATGACAGCAGGTGGGAAGAAACTAGAGAAGTGGATATTCAAAGTGGAGAGTGACTACAAATTTGATTTGCTTAACATTTTACTAACTGATTTGAATTCACTGATATGTTAGAACAATGTCAGGAGGTATATTTAATTAAAAGAAGATTGGTTGCCGTTCAGACATGAAGTAAACATTTAGCATACCTAGTGAATTATTAAAGAGAATGAAAAATAATCTGACCTTCAGAAAGCAGAATCATAAACAACAAGGACCGAGGAGATTCTACTTGACCACATTTGAAAATTATGTTCAGTTTTTGCTTGCATTAAAATGTAGCTGTAATAGTAATCATTACCAAATTCATTATTAATCAGAGGTTTTTAATAGCACAGGAGTGATTTTATTGCAGTAATAGGTTTATATAACATCTGTATATGCATTCACTATGAAATATGATAAGGCAAAGTTAAACCAGTCTCTCTTTTATGTATGGAATTAACTTGGGCATTTAATGTTCTGTTCCTTCTATCTGCTTTGTAAGATGTCAGCAATATCCACGCATTGTTTCTTGTAGTAAAGAGCTCATTGTGATTAGATTTCAAAAATATATGACTGCACCCCAGGAAATGGTTCAATCTAATAGTCCTCCCATCAATTCAAAATAGGTGAGTGTCAGACATGCTTCCAAGGTAACAAATCAGAGCAGCATAATTCAGAATTTTGAAATCAAGACTTTGAAAAAGGAGAAAGGCTACATATCTTGGCCTAAACATATCAAAATCTGATGTTTATGTATGTCAAATGTAGTATATTATGGCAATAAAATATACTGACAATAATGCACTCTTTGAAATGAATCCTCATTTAGAACTGAATGATATTTCATCAGGAAACATCTTGTTTCAACAAGAACATTGTAAGACATACTGCAAGACATTAGCTTAAAAGGTATGTTCTATATTTTATCATCCTTTCACATAAGAAAAATTTAGCCTTTGAAAGATACGAGGAAGTAACTCCTGGTAAGGGTTGAAGAATTTTTTTTCTTTAGTCTTTGTAAGGCAAAATTTTTCTCCAACATACCACAGAAAAAATTTGATAAGTACAGTGCAATTAAGAAAATGAATAAGAAGGTATAATTATATGGGTAACTCCTGAATATTGTGATTCTTCATATTTGTAAGGGTGTACCTGTTTGTAGACCTGGGATCAAAGATTGTTATAAGTATGGTTTCCTTAGAATAAAATGTAAACAATAAATTAAAAGCAGTGGGGAATACAGAAAGTTACCAACATCAAAATCTAAAACAATCCCATACAAAGCTTTAGTTTGCACAAGTCATTTTTTGTATTTCTGCAAAACGCTCCAAGATTAAGAAGATCCTAATATATTTTTGCTAAAACCAGCAGGAAAGTGATGAAGATACAATTCAGTACAAGGAATGAAAGATACTATTTTATAAGAGAAAAATTAGATGAGTAGATCTCTCTGCTTCAAAACCAGACACAAAGAGATCTCTTCAGGCAGACACGTGAACTTTCATTGATTTTACTGAGAACATATCATTTAGCAAGAAATCTAACCAGTTTCATACCATTTTGTTTATAAGATCATTATTATACCAACTTTATGTAAAATAATTTCCTGAAATCAGTGTGAGTGACGTTCCTTGAGCAAGGATCCCCATTCAAGGGAAGAGAACCACACAGTGAAGAAAATGCATGTGTGTAAGGGTGTCCAGGACTGTCCTGTGGTTTGATGTGTCCCATCACTAAACTTTTCTACATTTTAAATATTTTTTTAATCAATTCAATTATTTCTATCTGGAAAGTTATATAAATAGGATTTGGTGTGGTGATAATCAGTTCTTAGGGGTGGTTATATTTAATTCAGATACTTAATTTGAGGCTTTGATTCTCAGGCCATAATAACAATAGCAACAAAAGTAAAATGCATTATTTATAAATTTATACTATTGTAAATTCAGATACTTCTAAAAGACTAAAAATCAAGCTCCATTTGTTCAATATAAAATGGCTTTCAAATGTAATCTCTGTGGGTTGATTGATGTATTACATAATGCCTTTTTTTTTACTTTCTCTGTACAAACATGTTAAACATGCTTGATAGTTTTCTGAGTACACACAATTTCTTCCATTTCCCTTTGCGCTCAATCTATTATCTTTTACAGTGTTTAATAAATTAATGTAGGCAATCTAAAATTGAATTACTTTATCCATAATCAAATTAATTACATGTCAACGTTTTCCAAGGCCATAAAATATGAATATCTAATAATATCAATGTTTGCATTATGCTGTAATAGTTATAAAAGCTTTTTCTTTAAGGGACAGTAAGAAATAATAGAGACCGTCAAAATTAAATACAATATTAGAGCTTTTTTTTTAAGCTTCTTTAATCTCTATAAATCATATCTTTATAGTCAGCAATGGGAATAAAGTTGGGTGGTTAGAGAAGATTTTGTTAGCCAAATAAAATCTTGTTTCTTCTCAATTTTTTCTTGTAACATGAAAAAAAAAAAAAAATTAGTTCCAAAAGCTTACACTCTTGGGTTATTTCATTTAAAGGGTTATTGATCCCTCCCATAAATAAAATCAGACACTTTCAGGTGTTTCTGTGACCCCTCAGTGCAGACTGACAGCACGCTTCAGGTCACAACAGCTGCACACAACATTCCTGCATGGAATTTCCTCTGTCCCAACACAACAGGAACAGTCAAAATTTCTTTTGCTCAGCAACACAGCAGAGTTTATTGGCTTGATTATACAGTGTGCCAGTCACCTTTGACACCTAATCCATACTTTTCCTACAGAGCCTGACTGCTGAGCATCCAAGGAAAGGATCTCTGTCTTTCAGCACTCCCACAGCATTCCCTGAAAGCTGGCTAACCATGACTGGGCAGCACATTAACATGAGCTCCTCCTTCTCAGGCAGCTCCTGACCCACAAGCTTTCCACAAAGGCTAGTAGCAAGAACAATTTTGCTGTTTTACCCAGAATCTGGACAGGTTTTTAATTATTATCCCCACTGAACCTGCAGCAGCAGCCTGAGCATCCTTGCTCTCTCCTGGACTGGTTAAAATCTAGCACCTCATGGATCAGCCTGTCAAAAAGTCTGGGGAGTGTTTTCTCAGACTCCTCTGAAAGAACTGATGTGCCAAATATACCACAAGTTTAAACCTCAGAATAGTTAAATCCCAAAAGTCCTAGTCCTCTCCACTTACTGCCAAATGCTAGCTAGAACTCAGCCCTGGAAACCAAGGGAAGAATGCACTTCCTTGTCCTCTGACTCCATCAGAAATGTGTCAGTTTTTTCTGTAAAATTTGAGGAAAAGTAGATGGAAAAAACTCTGAGTCACAGCAACAAGACCTTCCCAAAAAAGACTCCTGCAGCCACAGAGCAGCCAGGGATTGCTGTAGCAAATGCTCCATCCTTCCAACTCTTCCAACACTCACACTGCACCCAGCCAGTCCCGGTAGCAGCTTTCTTGACAAAACATTTCTACTATTGCAGTGGGTTTCCACAAGAGAGGAAAAAGAAATCTTTTCCCCTTCTGTTTAAACACAGTTGTCCCATCTTGATATAACACCTAGGGTGCTCCAATATGGAACATATAAATTTATCACATTAAAGGACCAACTGCATGCTCATGTGGTTCTGCTTCATCTTGGGCAAATATTTGATATTACACCCTGCTTCTTGGTGGTCTCTCTTCTTTAAGTATCCTTAAAATTAGAAGGCAATAAATCATGTTGCAAGGTTTTTTAACATCACTATTCATAAATAAAAGCATTAAGCCATGCATTATGTTACCGACAGTCCAAGCAAAACAAGCAATTATATTGCCTCCAAATTCTGGAAATATACATAAGAGTCAAAAATTAACTGTGTCTACACATTTAAGATGCAAAATAGACTTGTGCCAAATTGAATTTCATTGAATATAAGGTATATGGGTTTTTTATGAGAAAACAAACTCACAGTTTCTGTGTGTTCTCCAATATTTGTGGAACACAGAATTTCAAACTGGTTTTTACTTTTAACAAATGTGGTGTGTATCACCTAAATGAATAACAATCTGAAGCTAAATCTGCTTTACAGTTATTATAGTGCAATTTTCCCTATCTAGAAATGCTGTGGACTTACTGTTTACCTTTCAGTTGATTTTATTTGCCAGATTATGTACAAAATGGTCCCATGGGCTTGCTGAATATATGGGTGCTAACAATGAAAAATGTGCATAGTTTTAATACCAACTTTGTAAATTGCCTTAATAATAGCTTGTATAATGTAATAGTATTTTCAACCAGTACTTTTAATTTCTAGCTCATAAAGTCTTTTCATTGAACCCCAAGGGTGTAGCTATAAAAGTAAGATTTAATTTTGTATATAATGTGGCCTAAATTAGTTTTAAAGCAATAGGAGAAACATGCAGCTCAAAGAGATAAGACTGAAATTATTATAACTCGGTGAAATTTCCTATAGCAAAATTAATCATTATTTCCATTTTTACATAATTTGACATAAAAAATATAAGACTAATGTAGATCTAATCAAGGTATATATTTTAAATCACTTTACCGTAAATTACAGAGGCCATAAAAAGTGTTGCAAACCATATGACAGCAAATGATTTGAAGACACTTGCAAAGTTGACTATTTCTTTGGTGAAATGAGTTAATAAATAAATGCTACTCCAAAGTAACAAATGGTGTATTTATGTTCATAACTGGCTGAAACTGGAAGTTCACACCCAGCAACTGACAGCACCCTCTCATGGCTTGTCATGCTTGTCAACTGCCTGTGACACTTGGTCATTTTCCCTAAAAGTGCATTTCCTGGAATCATGTGATTATGCAAAACCTCAGTTTCTCATTTTCTAACCCTCCCAACTGCAGAGAAAATCTAGCAAGCATGAATGATAAAGCAGATGAAAGGAGACAGCACATAACAGACGCAACATTATTTTCTCAGACATTCTTTTTCTATTTATTTATTCTACTTATCTTTGTTCAGGTGCTTGACATATTCATGACTGCTTGGGCTTGGCAAATGTACTCTTTTGACCATTTTAAACACGTGGAAAAAAAATTTAAAGACCATCAGACTTGTCCAAAATAATTTATTCTATAAGAAAATAATTGTGTTTAACCAGGATTTGTTTTAAGTACATTACATAAACCAGGAGCCAAAATTTTTCCTGACATGTTGGCTGTTACTGCTTTTATATAGGATTACATCTTCCAATACTAGATGCTTTCTACTGTGAAAGTTTCTTTGGTCTTAAAAATATGGATTACAGCCATCTTTGCAGTTATATCTGATATGACATCAAATCAGACAGAGTGTAGGAGAATGAGAAGAGAATATTTATGATGGTATCAGAAGATTTATATTATTTACACTATCTCTAATACTATTTAGAATGCTTTCTATGTATATTAAAATTTATACAACTAAAATGTTTTATGACGGTCTCTCAAGTCTTTGCTATTAATATCTGCACAACTTGATTTTTCTTGCATGATCAGCAAGGTTATGTGATTTTTTAAATGCTCTGAAAGGTTCTGAAAAAGAAAACAAACAAACAAACAAAACTGGTGACTGCTTCACCAAAACCTTCAATGAAGTGCAGGAAGGAGTGATGGAGGGAGACACTGCCCCAACATGCTCTAGTACTGTGGTATCCAGGCACATTCTGGATCCATCAGGAGACTGGACTTTGGGAAACTGCCCAAAGAATCCTGCAAGTTCCTGATGTTGGTCCAAGGTTCTTAGAGAAAAGAGTAAAACCTCTCCAGGTTTTGGTATGAGCAGGCTCAGCCTCATCAATAGTGACTTTGTGGAATATTCTCTGTCAATGCTTCTTTTTTGAGTTTGTTTCATCATGGTAAGCCTTATTGATTTTCACAGCTGCTGGTGGCCTGACCTGAGGAATTGAATAAAAGCTACAGCTCCTGCAACACCTCCTACTCCCAAAGTTTCAGATCCTGTATCTTTTGAATAGCTAAACAGGCTCATTAACTGTGTTTCTGAAGCCTTCCAACATATTTACTACAAACAAAAGTAAGTATCTGTATCAAGCAATCTAAGTAATTATGTGCATTAATTATCCACACACATATATATTTATACACACATGCAGGGGAAGATGGTACATTAGCTGTGTATTCCAGGGGTGTTCCTGGCATCCCAGCCCATCATTTGCCCACTGATGGGGGCGTGGGGAGCAGTCACAGTGGCAGTGCCTGTGCTGCACAGGACATCACATCACTGTCCCCACACATGAATCCACCTGTGCCACATGTCACAGCATTCACCTTGGGTGACTGCAGAGCCCAGGAGGATATTCAGAGCACAGAAAATATTAAAGATCAGAGAGTCAGGCAAAAAGTAAACAAAATGCTGATAATAAGCATTTAAAATCAGGAGAATCATAGACTGGAAAAGCCCTCTAAGATCAAGACCAGCCCCTAGACCAACACTGCCAGGTCCACCCCTGAGACACATCCCAAAACACCACATCTACACAGTGCTTTGAACACTTTTGGGAATGGTGATTCCACCACTTCTCTGAACAGCCTGTTCCAATACTAGACCATCCATTCAGTGAATAAATTTACTCTAATAGCCAATCTTGTTTTAAAAAGAGCCATCTAACTGAGAGTTAAACTTATCCATGCCTTAATTAATTATTTCAATGGGATTGTACTGGTTGAGGACAAAAAATATTACAGACCTTAAAAATTACTGCATATTTTAACACTAGCATGAAAAATACACTGCATCAAAACATTACCCAGCTTTCATCCTGATTTGTTTCTCTAACATATTTTTAGTAAAATCACTCCAAAACCAAGCTAAGGTGTGTTCAGATGGAAATCCAGGGGCTGATTTGCTACCATGGGACTGGTGTCCATGCACTGATTCTGCTCTGAGTGCAATGTCCCAGGACTGCAGCAGGATACCAAGTGAAAAGTTGCTGTCCCAACATCAGCCACATGTCCCCACAGCAGCACTGCAAAGCACTGACTGTGAGCTATCAACAAAAACACTCGACACTGCATTAATCTGCATCTCAATAAGCATTTTGGTGGTACATTTGAACTTTTTACAGGAAAGGTACTTTGCACAGTCGTTGGATTGATTGTTTTGTTTTGTTTTATTGAATGTGGTTGAGGAAACAATGGTTATGGCTGAATCACCAGTAGAAGGCAACTCAGGAGGACAACCACAAATTGAGGATTTCTCACTTGTGGTAGCGTTGCTGGCAGCAATCAAACACCCAGGAAAGGAGCACCACCCTGTGCTGCTCTGTTAGAGAGATGGGTTATCCCCATTTTATATCCAGCCATTTTTCAAATGGCAGAGATGATCTGGCACTCAAAAAAGAATTTATCAACATTCCCAAATAGGTTTAGAGATTTGCTTTGGAATTATTAAGAGCTTTTTAATTATTCGTTTTCTACTTCAGTAAAGATACAATTTTGTCATATTCAACAGAAAAGAATAATCTTGCGGAAAGTTTTTCAATTTTCTCTTTCTCATCTCTAAAACTTTCAGTTATACAATCTGGAGATGGAAAGAGTATCTTACTATGAAGGTGATCAATTACAAATGATAAACAGCAAGTAGCAAAGTGCTGAAAACACAGGCACCATGATCAGCCTGCAAACATCCTTTGTGCTCAGTGTTTCACTAAAGTGCTCATTGAGCAATCATGAATAATGAACACAATAGCAAAGAAAAAAAAAAAACAACACAACTTTGTTCAGTCAAAAATTGGAAAGGAAAAAGTCAAATAAATTATTCCATATGATCAATTTTCGCCTCCAGTTAGTGCTTTATGCTCCTCTAACAGAGATAACCACCAGGACCTGCCTGTTTTTTTCCTGAAGTTTTTTACAATCTATTACAGGAGCCTCTCCCTCTCTGTCTCATGGAAAATATTTGGTGGACTGCAACCAATCCCCTCTTTACATGCGAGTGCTCTAATCCTACCAAACAAACCTGTCTATTTTTCAAAATAGAGAATGAGTTCCCTTATTTCATCCAAACTAGATTTATGTCAGTGCCCAGATTTAAGGCAGGGATTCCTAGTTGTTCCCTCATGAGGAATAAGATGAAACAGTTAAAAATGCAGTGCTTTGGACAAAATACATGCATTTGTTCAAGGAAAAAACTTGTAACAAGAAGATATGCACGCCTGATGATGAATGAAAGCCTGTTTGTACCTAATGTATCGAAGAAATTGTTCAAGAGCAGTTAATTTTGCCATTTCAATGTCTTTATGAGTTATCTGCCACAGAAGTACTTGTTTTAAAAGATGAGTTGCCTGGCAACCACTTTAACATAGACCAGCTGACTTTTCTGAACTTTGGGAAATGTTTTATTCATCAGCTGGTATTCTTTGCTCACTTCCCTTCATTTTCAAATTCCCTTTTCTGATTGTTTACATGCTTTTTACATTCTGCAGAGCAGCTTCATGGTCTATCCACTACCATGCAATAATGGACGCCAGTTTTTTGCATAATTTACACCAGTTTTTGCATAAAATCACTTTTCAAAAGCAACAGGCATTTAAATTACATTTTTTATTGCATACATACACAACTCATCATGCGACTTGACCCAAGCAAACCGTATAGAGACAGAATGCTTGGAAGAGTTGTATTAATTTTCTCTATTCATTAGTTTAAAAATCAGTATCAGAGACATTACTTTCCTTCATGAATTGCCCACAGATCTGTTGATAGATATATCTATCAGTTTATGGAAAAGGAATTAAGATGCTGGTATTTATAAAGACAGAAAAACTGTTTTGTATTACACCACTTGGAAAAATCACAAGAAATTGGGAAACGGGGGGGGAAGGAAACATAGAGAAGTTCTTGCCAATAATGAAATAGTTCCCAAGGGAAATAACAGACATCTCTCATTCTGAGACTTTCCGTCTATAATTTGTACGGCAATACAGAACCTGAACAGACCAAAAGAAAGACACTGACATTTTGACCCACCTAGCTTTTTGAAGCCTTCATTATCAAACACAGTTTGATAAAGGCACCCTCATGTGTTGGTTTAATTCTCTGTGTGGAGAAAATCTTGTTTGATCTCCAGCAAAGGGACTGCAGCTCTTGAAGTGCTCACATGGAGTGGCATACCTTAAGGCCCTGACCCAAGGAGCCAGTGCAGGGGATGTTGTTTTGGCTAACAGTTTAAAATATGCTAATGATGCCCTGAAAGAGGTTTGCAGTACTCACTCCCTCCAAACCTGAGGTAAGATAGTTTTCCTATTTTGAAGCAGCAGCAGATTCACACATGGTTCACTTTTAATGAGCTCTCTTGTTTAGGAAGTTGGTCTTGTTTACACATCCATGTACTGTGTGTTAAAGGTGCAACAAAAAAAAGCAGTTCCAAAAAGTTAGGCAAATGAAAAACAGGCAAATAAAAGCATTATGCCTGGCCTTTGGCATTGCACATGTGTTCTGCTGGCTTAACTTCGTATTCTTCCTCTGGTTCTGACTTACTGTTTTCAAAGTAAGTTAACACAAATTGTGTACTGCTCAAGAAGAAAACAATTGTAAGCCAAAAGAACTGCCCAAAGGTTCTCCTTACAAGGCCATAAAGCAATGAGCAGTGGGCTGGGGTGGGGCACAGTGTGCACATGCCCCAAGCAGGACCAGCCCGGGTGCAGGGGGAGGCAGCAGTCCTGCTCCATGAAAATCACTCTGGAGTGTGTCATTTGTGCCACCACTCACTGGATTCAAGTGCCCAGGCAAACATAATGCCATCACCTCCTCAACTTCAGATGTTTGCCTGTGTTGGGTCCTTTTCCTCCCCCAGTCTTAGCATGCAAAGTAGCTGCAAGAACCTGTGAGGAGCGTTCTTCTAAAAGAGTCCTTTAAACAGAATGCTTTTTGGAACTTTTCTTCTGTTCACCCTTCTCTGAGTGAGGATTTCACCTTGTTTGTTCTCTCTTTTATGAGAGACCTTTAAACTGTTCACAGTCCCTTTGCTGAGCTGCAATAATGATAACATCTTCTCAAAAATAGGAGTGAAAACATTATCTTGAAGAAGTATGACTGATTTATTCAGATCATTAGCAAAATTCTCATTTAATTTTGTAGAATCTGCACTTCTCTCTAGGACTTAATCAGAAAGAGGTTGTTTGGTTCAGAAATAAAAAGCCAGCTAAAGGCCCAAATTTGTTTTGTTGTTGCTTTATAGCTATGCTGTTCAAAGAATCTCATATTTAGATCTACTAAGTCCTGAAGAATTTTACAATTGCACTAGCACATGTAAATTGTGTAAGTGTTGAACTGCAGGCCCAGACTTGAGGATTACCAAAGCACCAGAGAGATTTGTACTTACATATTTCATAAACTCAAAGCAGTACACCCTCAATGTGGTCTTGCAAAAGGAGGTTGGGCTTCAGTTCTCTGGTACAGGCTCAGAGAAACATTTATCTCACTCACTCAAGTGTTTTTCTAAATAAGAAGCCATTCCCAGGCAAGGTCATAATTCACATCTTGTGTAGCTTTGGCTGGAGTCCGTGGATTAAGCCAAAGCATGCCCAAAGGCAACCATGGAAGTGTAATTACAGGCAGAGACCACAAACAAGAAAAATTGTGCAGGTACATAGAAATTAAATTCTTCCTCCGACTTTCATTTCCAGTTAATGTACACATGTAAAATTCATAAACAATTTGTAGCATATAAATATTTGTAGTATATCAAATTCATAATAATTTGTAGCTACTTTAAATTAAAAGTGTTCCCTAATTAGTAGATCACTTTATCACTCCAGGTTTGGATGCTACTCCCTTCTCAGTGAACATCTCAGTTTCTCTGTATGTGCCTTCCTTAATCATACTAGGAAATACATGTATTTCAGTGAATCTTTAGGTCCTGTTCCTCTCCATACTTTGACACATACATACCCTACCACATTTATATTAAATTACTTTCAATCTCTGTCTAGGGTGACTGGAAATCACCTTCCACCTGCCTAGGAAATGGTAAGAGATACTGTTAATATCCAATATTTCCTTAAAGTGAGAGAAATGTTTTCCTAAAGGAAATCCTTGTTGTTTAATGGTCTTCCTATGCCCAAGCTTGACCTGCCATAGTTTGGTCTTTACCCCTCTCACATATAAAAGGCTTCCCAGAACACAGCACAGAGGTTTCATGCTCAGGTATGAAGCAGGCATGTTTTGAGCAAGCCTAAATACTGCATCCCTCTGCAGCTTTCCATTGCCACCTGGTCAGTGTAACTGGTGACACAGGGCTCCATAAAGAAAAAAAATCTTCCTATTTCTATCTCAGTCCTCTGATTATTTATTAAATAACCTGTGAGCTTTGGTCTCTTGCCCTCTAGAGAAAGAGTCAGATTTGCCCCATATATTATTTATATAATGTTGCCCAAAAATAAACTGTGCTCAGCTACTAAAAATTCAAGGGAAGTTTTTTTGCTTCCCTTCAAATATTTTTAATTTTCTTAAGAAAAACACAAGAACTAAAAATTAGGAAGGCTTTGTTTTGGAGTCAAAATAATATAATCAGGAAAAAGTCTAACTTCTCAAATCTTCAGCTACTTTTAAAGTTTTCAAACACACCCAAGGTACTACTAAGATCTCTTGTGTTTCAGGGGATCTCAAAACCTAAGAGTTTTGAAAGAGCAATGTTTATAAAGAAATAGAGCAAGAATTAAGTTACATAAGCATTCTTTCCTCTAAAGGAAGGATTTTTTTTACAGAGAAATGTAGGATGGTAGCTAAAAGGATGATTTTAAGGTGCTTATAAATGCCCTATAGGTCTTTTGCAAGGGAATCTCCTGCTGTTATGGTTGGGCAGACACACAAATTCCCCTTTCCCTGCTCACCAAATGCCCACCACTTCCCCTGTCTTCCTCCTCCTGCCCTATTCTCTGGCTACAGGGCCAGGCTGGAAATATCGGGCAAGCAGACACACACATTGCTCAAAAGAAACAATGCTCAACAAGTGAAAAGAAAAAGAATATTTTGCTTGGATATGGTTAAAATGCATCTTTTTTTCAAAGTGTTTTTGTTGGCCAACAAGTTGCACAACAATTTCCTGGCATGCTTTATTGGTGTATCTATTATTTTATTATTATTACAATTACTGCCTATTATCT
The DNA here is from genome assembly GCF_009819885.2 of Catharus ustulatus. Lineage (NCBI taxonomy): Eukaryota > Metazoa > Chordata > Aves > Passeriformes > Turdidae > Catharus > Catharus ustulatus. Next base: position 12,988,785 of record NC_046230.1, read on the forward strand.
GTTATTAATATAGCTATTATATATCTATTATATACCTACCATGTGCCCCTACATCTTTCTATTCTAAAACTGTCTCTCTGTCCACGGGGGAAGAAGCTGCCACAAGACCATCTGATCCCAAGTGATTGGATTAGTAGTAACGAACACAGACGGTACCAGTTGGTGGACTCCTTACACCGCCTGTGCTGCCTGCTCTCCAACCCCAAATACATTTTTAGAAGCCTTAAGGAGACAACAATTAGGTGAGGTAATGGTTATTCTTAGCCTATTATCTCTCACGCAAATGCTGCTCCATAAATAAAACCTGAAGGATCTGTCAACACATGGAACTTACTCTAACATATCCTGGTGGCTTGAAAATGAAATGGGATCTTCGGATTTGTTTTCAGCTGAGTAAACATGGTGATTTTTAGGGCATCTGAGATATCCTGGGTTAGTAAATACATGCAGATGGTAAAACAAATTGACATAATATTAATTGAGGCACTCACTATCCCCTAAGAGTTACTGTTTTGAAGTAAAACTGAACTAGTTTTCTAAGGGAAAGGAATTTGTTGCACTGTAACTTGATATTATTACTACAAACTAAATAATTTTTTTTTCATCATAAAGGTTCCTGGTTTTCTCAAATCTAATAGTAATTGATTCCACATTTTCCAAGCTATGTAACAAACAGCTTTTTTATGCATAACTTGTATTCATCTTGGAACATGATACATTTTCAAAGGCATTACGAAACGAAGTGCATAAGCAGTCAGATTTGAATAGAACATATTATACCATTCAATCAGCTTACTACAGGCCATAGCCTTAAAAATAAAATTATACCAGTACTGCTGGCATTTGTGCTCCAGAGGGAGATGGTTAATTCTTCAATAAAAAGTAGAAGGATTTGCATCTGCCCTGGCTGACAACATAAAAGATCAACGTTTTTCTTATACTTAGGGCAAAATGCTCTCTCTAAAAACCAAGTTAATGCAATATTAAAGCTGCAGAGTTAAGCATATAAAAATGAGGATAGGCACCGTTAACGGTGAACATTCAACCTTAATTCTATCCTTCGGTGTGTTTGCATTAAAGCCTGGTTGCCATTGTGTGATTACTTCACAAGCAATAAAATTAACAATATTAAGCAGCAGAAACTGTGGGACAATCATACCAAATCTGATGTTTGAAAATTTAAATCGTTCTATCATGTACATGGTATATTTCAAGTTTTCACCTCATTATGGCTTGGGCAGGATTTTGCCTGTAATAAAAAATGCAATGTTTTTTATTCTTCACTTAAAAAGTTACTCTTCTGATATGATAAACAGAATATAATCAGGGAACAAAAGCATAAAAGGAGAAAGAAAGGAGAAAGATGTACTATATTCTACAAATATGATGCAAGTTCTCAATCTTCAGGAAGCAAATGAGTCAGCTCAAATACTAGCATTTTATATAAAACAATTTATTCTTAGGAGACCTAATTCCCAAAAGTTGGAAAGATATTTTATTTCCAACATAAACCTTTTAATAAATACAATAAGATAATTCTTAATGAGCTACTTGGAAAAGCTATGCTATAATCTTTTCAAGGTGAAAAGACTTTTGTTTATTTTGGTACCACAATTTTGAAGTGTAGAAACATTACTAAACCCAAAACACTACTTAATGTTACCAACTAAAAAAAAAAAAAAAGATAACAAATTTCCCAAAAGGTGAATACCTCCCTTGTTAAGATTCTTCCCAATTCTTTCGGAATCAATCTGGCATGACAGCCAAGATACATCCTCCAACACCTTTTTTGTTCACGTCAGATCCTCCTCAGGCCTTACCTCAATGCAATTTCTACAGTAAAGTATTCAAATCAATTGGAAAAAATGTTTTGGCTAAAATCAGTGCCACCTCATATCACAAACAGAATATTATGGGTACAGAGTTTATTTATACCACTGCTGTTTGCTTTCGTTAAAGCTATACAGTAATAAATATCTTTATAGCTAACACACTTGTGTCCACACCAGGCTGTTACATTGATTTAAACACTGTCTGTTTTCCCAGCAATTTAGCTAAATTATTAAAACAATGACATAAAAAGCAGAGCATAGAGAGCTAGATGATAGAAAACAAAAAACACTTTCACCTCTCGTTTTCATCATCTTTTGTTTGAATTTAAATCTTGCAGATCATGTCTAAGCCTATAATCACAAAAAGCAGCCACATTAAAAAAGAAGGGGATTTGGACGGCTCTGCAGAATTTTCTGTAAGAGCTGCATACGCTAGAAACATAAAGTAAAATCATCATTAGTTCTGTAGTGTATGAAAATGTCCTTTTTCAAGAAAATGTTCCGCTTTTAGTTTCTTCTCTGATTATAAAAAAACCTTTGTGAAACTTTTTCTCATTATGTGTGATTTATTTCCTTATTCCTGGACCTGGAGTGTAATAATAGCCCAAATGTAATAGCCTTGACCTTTGCAGCTCTTCTCAGGGAGGTCACAGAGAATTTTGTTTAAGCAAGGATTTCAACCAGAAATAACATGATGCACTTAGATTATATAGAGCTTTATCTACTGGAATGTACATTTCAGCTGTCCCCTGTGCCCAGCCACACAATCAGCACTGCTTTACGAGCAGGGAAACTGAGGCACGCTGAGTGAATTACCACTGACTGAAACTGCCAAAGGTGGAATTAGAGGTCAAGTTTTCTGCATCCAATACTCACTTTAACCACAGTCACATCCTTCCTCCCAGCACTGTCCATGTCCTTCCATAACAAGACACAGTTATTATTTTAAATTTGAAGCGTGGGAAGGTTTGTGCAGATGAACACTGGTATACTGCTCTTCTGTGGTGCTTATTTGAAAATCCCAAGGAATTTTCATCTCATTAGGCAATGCCCAGTAATAAATTTCTTGTCTCCACTCTCCTGCCTGCTTCAACCCATTGTCTCCTTTCCTAATGCACTGCAGATCAGGACTGCCATTTTTGGTACAGCTCTAAATTCAGTTCTCTCTCTTTCTAATTACAGAAGTTTCAGGCTGTTAAAAGGAAAATAAATACCCCACATAAAAGGAGTAAACAAACTGGCACAAAGGGAATATTAAGAGCATCCTTATCAGCAAGAAATCCCTTATGTCTTTCTTCCCACCATCTTGTCAAAATCACGAAAAAGAAACAAAATGGCAAACACTAATATTCAGATTAATAAAGACCCATATTATTCCCAGCTGTTGACTATAAGTGGCAATCCGTGTGCAGTCTTTGTACCCAATGTGGTTTGCACAATACCCATATTTGTTTCTGCTTCTCAGTCAAGCTCCAAATAGTAACTGGTATGTAGTAGGATCTGTGCAGATAATTTATTGTCTGTCTCACATTTAAGGAACTGCAAAAAGAATGTGAAAAAACAAGGAAGAAGGTTTTTGTCCATTAATCAGGACCTTAGAGAGAAAAAGAATGGGGTTTTACTTGTTAATAGTGAACAGAGGTTCATGCTTTTAGATTTCATGGCTTTGCATAAGGCACAGACATTCATATGGTTCTCACATTTTCTGCAAAGTTAAGCCCAAGTTAAGTTTAAGCATTTACCAAAAGCTGCGAGAAATATCGTTTTCTTTGAGAACATTCACATTTTCCTCCCTGTGCCATCTCTTTTAAAACCCATTCTACGTTTACATAGCCAAACGTGTATTAAATATTCATATAACACTTTTATATTTTGGTTCCTGCTTATTTTCTAGGGGAGCATAACAATAAGTATTGCGCATTTGACAGCGCTGGCTACATGATCTCCAACTACTTTTACTCGCCGTCTTTCAGCTTCCTCGGGATCGGGCTGGCCGGGACAAGGCGGGAGCGCTCCTCTCCTCCCGTGCGATCCCAGGCAGCCCCGCCAGCGGACTCCCGGCCCCGGGAGGTTCCCACAGCGGGACAGTGCCGGGAAGGGACGCGGTGCCACCCTCCTGGCCACTGTGCCCGTGTCCTGCCCATGTCCCCAGGGCACGGGCAGCGGGGGAGGCTCCGAGCGGCCCCGGGAGCGGGGCGGGGGCGGCTGCGGGCGCCGCGTCCTGAGCTGCCAGAACCGGGAGCGACACCGGGGGCAGCACCGGGAACGGTACCGGGAGAGGCACTGGGAGAGGCACTGGGAACGGCACCGGGAGAGGCACTGGGAACGGCACCGGGAGAGGCACTGGGAGAGGCACTGGGAGCGGCACCCGGAGCGGCACCGGGAGAGGCACTGGGAACGGTACCGGGAGAGGCACCCGGAGCGGCACCGGGAGCGGTAGCGGGAACGGCACCGCCGGCAGCCACAGCCCGGGCAGAGCGAGCACAGCCCCTCCGAGCCCTGCACAGCTCCTCTGAAACTCCGCACAGCTCCTTCAAGCCCCTCACAGCCCCTCTGAATCCCGCACAGCCCCTCTGAACTCCGCACAGCCTCTCCGAGCCCCGCACAGCCCCTCTGAACCCCGCACAGCCCCTCTGAACCCCGCACAGCCCCTCTGAAACTCCGCACAGCCCCTCTGAACCCCGCACAGCCCCTCTGAACCCCACACAGCCCCTCGGAACCCCGCACAGCCCCTCTGAACCCCGCACAGCCCCTCTGAAACTCCGCACAGCCCCTCTGAACCCCGCACAGCCCCTCCGAACCCCGCACAGCCCCTCTGAACCCCGCACAGCCCCTCTGAAACTCCGCACAGCCCCTCTGAACCCCGCACAGCCCCTCTGAACCCCACACAGCCCCTCGGAACCCCGCACAGCCCCTCGGACCCCCGCACACTGCGGAGGGAGCCCAGCTCGGGCTCGGAGCTGGTGGAGGGGCAGCGCAGCCACAGGGCCGGTGCTCCTGGAAAAGTCAAAGCGGTTTGTGTGTAGGAACTTCAGAGAGTAGCACTGTTTTGAGAGAGAAAGGTGAGGTTTCTTGAGGAGCAGCTCATAAGAATGAAAAAATTATTATTTCCTGCAAATCAGGAACACGTGTTTACTAGTCCTTAAAGCGGTTTTGTGTTTTAACTCTTTGAAGTCACGTTATCATCTATGGGAAAGGAAAAAGGACAACGGTGACCGTCAGTATTTATCACACATTTTCTACACAAAGGAGACAGACAATAAAACTTATTGCAGAATACAGATACATTGCTAAAGTGGTGTGGTTTCACAATATTCTTCCTTTGCAAACTATTCTTCCATTGCATAATGTTACAAATTATCTGAAAATGTTCCTATTGAAAGCCAATATGATTTATACTAATCTCTCAGAGGCAGCTGGAATATGAAGAAAAGATGATGCTTTTACTGTTTGAAAAACAGCACTATATTTAGGGACACAAACAGAAATCAAGACAGCAGCTCTTGGGAAAAGAGATGCAAAAATTTTCAATCAGGGATCACATTCTCTTCTTCACTAACTACATCATTAAAATTGCAATATGAGACAAAGCATGGTTTGTTGTTTGTTTGCTTATTTGGTTGGTTTTATTTAAGTATGTTCAGCTGCAGTCACTGATACTCAAAGTCTTATGATACACCATTACTTTTTGTGTTCAAACACCAGAGCATGTTACCAACAACTGTGATCCATTCCACGTGCAATTTTTTTTAATTAGATACTCTGATTTAATCAAAAACTTAGAGGCAAATCTGTGGGAGAAATTTATGGCCTGTATTATCAAGCAACTCCTGCCTGATTGTAGACTCACTGAATACTACAGGAGCAAGCAGTCATTTGTATCTCTACTGCAATTTATGCACGTGTATCACAGTGTAGTGCTAGCAGCCATATTCCCAAATAAATTGCTTTAGTGGGTTCTATAAATAAGCCAACATTTATAAAATGGCAATAAATGCAGTTCAATTTAACTTCTCCCTTACATATATTGTTGCACCTACACTGGATTAATGCATCAGACACTTGTTGCAGGGCCATATAACTCATGGTTGCAAGCTTCAAGCCCTCTCAGGACATGTTCTGTACTCCTCAGCAGGCTGGAAGATGCCAGTCAGATGCCAGTCAGTGTCCATACTGCAGCTGCTACAAGCTCAAGGAATTTCTGCCATGCAAACCCAGTCCTAAAAGATACAAGCACATTAGTCCTAAATGCGCAGATTTCCCCCAGCATGACCAGTTCCATGGCTAGCCTGATCTAGCCTCCTCTCTTTACTCTGGGTGTACAGACTCAGAGAGATCTGAAAGCTCCTGGGTTAGCCCTCATCCCCTTGGATCAGACCCACGGGTCAGATCCAGTCCCCACAAGCCAGACTTGGTCCCCACAGGTCAGCCCTGCACTCTGCTGCACACACAGACAAGGTGATGACCTACATGACCATCCAGCCCTCACTTTTCTGTCTCTAGCAGCTAAAGACAATTTAAATACCCAGGTTGTCAAATTGCCAAGGCTAACTGTGACTCACAAGCAATCTGCTGGGCTGTGGTTTTATATTTGGGAATTGTGCCATTTCAGTGAACTTGTGCCGTTCCCACAGTTCCCGTGTCCATCTCTGGTTTTGTCAGCCAGTCCACAAACAGTGCCAGCACAGCGTGGGGGCCTGCTCTGTTGGACCTCAGTGCTCAGGAGGATTGTTCCTGAGCACCTCTGCCCCATTTTAATCTCTAAAATTCAGTAACCAGGTACTGAAAAGCAAGCAGCACTCAGCATTTCTTCTGCAAATGCAGAGCACCAAAGACCAAAAACCCCAACAGCAGTGTTAAGCACTTTGGAAACTGAAAAGCTGAGAAGGCTGAATAGAGCTCAGGCAAGAGGCATTCCTAAGGTGAAGGAGTGCACAGTGTTGCTCATACCTGCCTGTTCAGTCACCTCAGAGCTGACAAGAATGTGGGTGACACGTGGGGTAAAACCTGAATAAACTGACTGCTTGAAATAAAACAGGATTTTTCTGTGAAAGGTCTAAATCTTTCATTAACAGAAAATGGGAGAATTCTAGAACGAAGTAACAGATAAAAACATACCTTTGGGGCATTTTTTTTGTTACATCTTTAACCAAAGTAATATTCAAGACAAATGCTTCCCAAAACTGTAAAGATAAGAACTAAAGCTTAGGGTCACCATTGCTTTTCCATGGAAGGCATCCTGATACTCTGATACTGTTCCAGCTTAACCAGCTCATGTCTAAACAACTGTTTGCCATTAAAAAAAAAAAAAGTTGGTAGAATTATACCAACCTGTTATAGTGGAATGAAACCTTCTATGAACACACACAGCAATGTGTGAGTGGGGAGTGTGTCCTGTGTAAGTACTGAAGTTAAAATGTTTCTGTTGGCTCCAAGTTCTGGAGAGATGGTGACTTTTAACTCCAAGCACATGCTCAGCTGGTTTGTGTGGGAGGGAGGGGGTTACCCATCAGCTGAATGTTAATTCTGGGTAATGAAATACACCACTGTACAGAAGTGGAAGTGATAACTGTGGCTGTGGAGGTTTCACCATGACAACCACGCTGGCCAGCACTTCAGGGTGCGGCAGAGGCAGGTGAACATTCACTAACATGGTCATTACATATGCATATGGCTCTAAATATTGAAAATTAGTCATGTCCTCCCACTGATTTAACTGAGGTTTACTCTGGTACTGGTCCAAAAAACACCAATAGCCTGAAATTTCCCAGTGCCTTTGACACAGAAATTCTAGGCTCAGTTAAAATATGGACATCTTAAGACAATAAATACCTGGATAAGCATTTGGTACTCTATTGAGGAGGCATACTCACAACATGAGCTACATAAACTCATTCTCTAAATGGGAATTTTCTAAGAGATATCAAGTACAGATGTTTCAAAGTAGAATTTAAGGTCTCCGTGGGTGTCCCCAACTGGTGATCACTCTATTATAAGCTTAACTCTTCACAGACAGAGTTCAGATTCCAAATTACTTACCCAACTTTGCATCAAAGAGAAAGAACTGTTTCGTTTCAACAGTTTTTTGCACCCACTACCTAAAACAAACCATGAACATCTGCAATTTCACTGCCCAATCCTTTCTTATACCCTTACAACATTTGTTCTGTTAATGTAGGTTAATTCTGCAAATAACACTTCTGTAAATTGTTCTTGCAAACTGCTACATCATTTATGTAAGGACTTCTGTGAACTTTGAAAAATTAATGCCTTTAATTTTGGTTGATGGCAACATCAGCAGAGCTCTGTAAATTGCACTTTAATGAGATTTTGCTACAGGGGATAATCTGCTACTGACAGAGTAACATCTTGAAAACATCTGTAGACCTATAATTTTTCTATGACGATTAGATCCCACCACAAGAGTCCAAATACAGTGCAGAAATAAAAGAAAAAATGCAAAGTCCTAAATAAATATCCAACCTGTTCTTTAAAAAGAAGAGAGACACAATGAAAAGTCTCATGCACTGAAAATAAATCAATTTTTCTGACTAATTAACATTTAGCTTTATTTAATTAAGAAAGACTATTACTGTCTTCACTGCTGTGCATCTGTATATAATGAAGCAAACAGCAGTAGGTATAAGATACCACAGAGGGATATGCCCAAGTAACCAGGCACTATAGGTGCAAAGGAACGTCTATTATTGTTAAGTAACTGACATCAGAGCCTCTCTTTAATGTTGTCATAAATAAAAGAAAGATTTTCACAGATGCTTTCACATATGGTTTCTTATTTGTCTCTGATGGAGACTCGGAGTTAGATTAGATGCCAAAACTAAATGATTTAAATAGACAGCTGCATAATGCAAACTACCAAATAACACCTTTTGAACACTTTCTATTTATAGTGAGTTCTAACTCACAGAATGATGACAAATCTCATTTTGCTTATATCACTGAGGGTTGTGGCTATAAAACCATTGCTTTTACAGTGAAGTGTCAAGTTACACTGTTGTCAATTTGGAAGTGCAAAGAGCATGGGATTATCATGGCAAACAGGAGTGGAAAGCTCAGAGTCCAAGATTAACATTAATAGATTAACTTAATCGTTGAAATATGCAGTTAGTGATTATCTGTAGCAGAGCTATCCAGGATGAACTGAAAAGGAAGGTAGAGAGAGGCCTTCAATGCGAACTGCTGGAGGATACCAAGTCTGTCATCATTCAAGTTCGAGCGAAGTGATGGACATCAGAGCACCCACTTAATACCTAAACAGTAATCTACCATTTCCCAGCACTAAGGTATTATATCTTGGGGATAAAACTTTGCATTAAAAACACAGTATTTGGTGCAAGGAAAAATGTAGCAGCTTTTCAGGAGACATTTTCTTTGTTAGTATAGCCATTCCTTGAATTGTGTTTCTGTGTCCTAGATAATCAAAAAAGCAGTCACAAATATGGAGTCGGCATAAAGTTGTTCTGGAAAGGAATAAAAATTCTCAAATGCTACTGGGATCCAAAATCTACTCCTAAAAGCAGTAAACACTGGTTGCTTGCAGCAATATGGAGGGCACTAGCTCATGGATAATTCTGAAATGCTCTACTAAATCAGAGGACCTTTCCTACCACCTATATTTTCACTGAGGCATTATAGGCAGAAAACCAAAAATAAAGAGGCATCATTTAAAAGACACATTAGTAGGTTTCTGCACAGCCTATTTATCCATTGTGAAAGTCAGAAAAGCAGTATTTAATACTTGTGGCAGTAGCTCGGAGCCACACTCTAGGGGATGTTCCCATCTCTGTCCCCCAGCTGCCCACCACCACCACTGGCACAACAGCCTCCAGCACAGCCACCACAGTGCAGCTCCTCACATCCTCTGCACTGCCCAGCTTCTGCCATAGCACACACCTAGGCCTTTTCCTTTGGTACTGAGATGTCAATATATTAATTTTATCTCATATTGCCCATTCCTTGGAATGTGTGAATCAGGGGCTAGATTGTTTTTCCACCAAGTTCAGCTCTCTGAATTTTGAGTACAGCTACTAGGGTACACACTACCCTCACTTCTTCCTTCACACAGGCACAGCCTCAAATTCCCATCCCTCTTTGTGCCTGGCATAAGCAGTTCTTGAAGGCTGGGGATGCTATCATCCCTTCTCCACCATTTTAGTCTTGCTATGGCTCCACACCTGTGTCACCCAACACTGAGGGGACAGCCATCCATTTCCAAACACACCTCCCTGCTTCTCACCCTGATAAAGTGAGTAGGACATGAGAAACAAACATCATAGAGATCAGGGATGCTAACACTCCCAGCCCCAAAAATGGTTATGTGGCTTGCGCAGCCTCTTTACAGTTTGGTCTCAATCTGCATGTTATATTTGTCAATATAATATGGTATTCACCCACTTTCCTTTTCCTAAGCCATCCTTTTACTAACCATCATCATGCAGTTAATACCATTAAGCAATAAGCATCCAGCTTTTGCCTATACTATGGTACTGTATAAATAGAGGTAATGAGAACTTAATGAAAATGTTTATAGACTCTTTAGATACCCAAAGTGTGTTTCATGTAGTCAAGTAACTATGTCAACACAATGTAATCCCCACTCTTCAGACAAGATACAGGGCTGGGTTTCTGTTTAGACTTTCCCTTTGCTTCATTTCCAACAGTTAAATTTGCTATAAGTAGCTGCAGTGAAAAACTTCCAAGGGATATGTGTTTTATAAACTAAATTTTGTAAGAATTAATATAATAAATAGACATTTAATATAAATGACAGCTGAATCACAAAATAGACAATTGGCAAAGTTTTGAGCCTAAAGAAAATTTGTTTCCAGCAATCACAGTTCTTCTATAGTCTCAGTTTAGTTAAAGCTCTGAAAGGGACTCCAGATGTAGACGTGCTTACCACTATTAAACTCTAGAAAAACACTAATTTAAGTTTGAAATTTGGAGCACTGGGACATGACAATTGTCTTCAAAGTAGCCATTCAGAGGTTTCCCTTGCTTACATTTCCCTTGGCTGGGAGAAGCCTCCTTGTCCCTCTCCACTGAAATGCTAGCCCGATGGCAGCACCAGGTTTCCAGCAAATCCTGCTGTGCTGTACTATGAAGATTAAGCTCCAGAGGGAAGTAAAGCTTTGGCTGACACCCTTGATAGCAGAGCCATCAAATCATATATGCCTCTTTACCCAACAAAAATCTGAGAAGGTTCCCAACAAGCACTCATGCAAATTAATATCATCTGGGGGCAGGGTTATTTTACATGCTGAGGGTGAGAAGCATGGTCAGAAGTCAGCACATGGAAAGCCAGAAGCAAGCTGAAATGTAGAGTCAGATAGGACTGAGCACTCACTGGGCTTTCTCCAGCCCCACTGCACCTCTCACACCAAAAGTCCTCAAAGAATCTGTTTGGTTTTATGCTACCCAAGGATTGATCCACCCATGGCAAAAAACAGCTCTGTGTGTGCAGCTATGTTCAATATCCTTTGCATTACCCTGTGCAAAGCAAAAGAAGCTTTTCAGTAGTGTGCAGTTCACTTTATTTTGATTCAAGTCTCATTAAACTTCAGCAGAAAAATGAATGACAGTGAGAGTCAATGGTTCTCATTTTTGTGTAAAAAATATTTTTATGAATGTATGCACTTTTACTATCAAAAGTACTCTTTACTAAGCCTCTATCACCTCTGATATTGGCACTATATTCTGTGAGTGCTTTGTTATTATGTGTTACAGTTCAGTAGGTTCCAAACCCATCATGTTTGAAGTTAGTAGAACAGGAACTATACAGCAAAGACAGCAAAAGCCAGGTATTGACCCATGAGTGTTTACCTGACTTTTGAAGTGATTTTCAGATTACTTTTTTTTTAATTGGGAAAGAATAGCTATCATAAATATGAAAACCAACTTTTTGTAGGGATGAGCTCTTACTAAAATGTAATAAGTAAATGTAGCATGAAGCACAACCAAAATTTTTGGATAGCTGGAAATAAACCACCTTGGGTAACCTGAGCAGAAATAGTAATTAATAATGGTTCTAATTATATTTTTCAGCATATCAAGTGACTAAAGAACTTAATACACTCTAAAATACAACAAGAATACAGCATTACAGTAAGAAAATGTAAACATGTTCGTATTAGCAAAAAAACCAAACAGAAGGTGTCTACTGAAAGGGAGCAGAGGAGATTCTATCTGAAATACTGCAGTGTCTAAACACTAAATCTTTAAAATATTTCATTTTTCGGAATATTTCTAAAGAAGTAATGATTGAAAATAAATTGCTTTGGAAATGGGAAAGATGTTCCCAATAATAGTCAATAAGATATATCTATATATATTATATATGAAGGTCAAAAAACTGCTAGTTAACTCTCCTAAGCCATAGATTGTGAACTTCAACCACTGAACAAGCTCATTTTCAAGGACAAAGATCAGTATAAAATTGATTGCCATATTATCCACAACCGAGAGAATTTGGTTGTCTTTGCTAACAATAAGCCAGGAAGAAAAAGCTTATACTTCACTTAAGCTAAAAAAACCCTAGAAATAATAACTGCTATCTGATCTTGAAGGAACTGCTTGGATTGGGTAAGGTAAAATAATTCTCACATTGAAATTTAGTTGAAAATTCTCAAACCAAACAAAAAGGTCCCTTTGTATTTCTGACAACTAGACCATATGCAAATGAAAATCAAATACTTTTTCCTGCCCTATGAATGCCTGTCAAGTGGCTGGGTAAAATCTAGGTTGCTCAGCCTTACCAGGAAAACAGATGTTGCCTCATCTGGTTTGATGTTCATATGGATGTTGAAGTCTCTAAGGCTAATAGTACAGTTCCAACAGTAGCTCTACAGAGTTTCAATGAATACATTTGTGATATATTTCATACACTCTGATAGTCTATGCACTCTTGTAACTACAAACTTTGATCCTTCCCTGGAAGTACAGGAAACACCTGGATAGTCTAATAAACTCCACTGCACAGTTGGCCACTTTCTGCATTGCAACCAAATTGTAACCAGGTCCCAGAAATATGAGCTGTGGATCTCCACTTCCTCTGTATCACAGCCCTCAGTGCAATACTTTCCATGCAAAAGTGAGTCCTTGGGGAGGATAGTGGTGGGAGAAGAGGCTCAAAACAGATGAAAGAGAGCCAGTAAACCTAAATGCATTTCTCTATAATGTGTTTCTCTTCAAGAGAGAGGATGTTGTCCTTTCTGCCGTATGCTTCCTTTGCTAAGAGCAGATGTACCACCTGAGCTCTCTCTGCTCTCTCTGCTCCTTTATTCTTCTCTTATTCCCAGGCATAAATATCACCCTTTCCACATTCTTTTCAGCTTGCCAATCTCAGTCCAGGAATTGTGAGCACAAGATATTTTAACCAGTGGTGACTGTGACCAATAGAGAACAGCTGGCCTGCCTTGCCTCTGCCACATAATTCTTTTTTCAGTGACTTTAGCTATTGGTGAAAAACAGCACTTTAATACTTACAGTGTAATTCAGAGGGAAGAACAACTTTAGGTTTAGGAAGATCATTTCTTGACATCAGCCCTTAATCCCCAGTAATGTTAAGACACAATTTTATTATGGTGTTTATCATTAAAGACTTATGTTGGGTTAATAATTTTATACCAATAGGATGATTGGTATGTCAAATTCCTGAAATACCAGCTAGCTTGCTGTGTTTATGTTTATATTGTTATATATATATGTATATAATATGGTTATTGCAACCTTAGCATCTTTGCATTCCTTCCTCTTTAGCTCTTTGCTTTTCCTCTGTTTATTGAGTTAAACACAACAAACACTGTTGCAAACTCCTCCCTTGATTCCTGCTGATATTCCTCAATCCTGAATGGAATAGACAAGTCAAGGAAGGAAGTCTCACCTTTGTCCTTTCTCTTGGTTTTGCATTTAAAAGAATACATTGCTGAGTTGAGACTTTGAGTTAGAATACAACCCTGTACTGCTATTTCCTATCAGTGGTTTTCTACCCTGCCAGACAAGACTAAACAGGGAGGGTTAGAAGAGCACACACCACTAATGCTGTGGAAAAACACGTGGAACCAAGTTTTATCCCTTACACTCCTGCCATCCCACTTTCCTTCCTTGTAAAAAGTTTCCACCTGACAGACAGTTACACTAACCTTATTTCAAGAGCATGCTTTGGGTTTTTCTCCTGTCATTCAGACTTTCCTGCATTCCTTCTCATCCTCGTGTGCCCTGACATGTCAGCTGTTTGCTAAGTGCCACACACGAGTGACATGCTGCAGATGTAATAGCAGATAATGGTCCCTAATACCGTAAGCTAAGCTTAACCACACCTAAGCTGCTCGTCATAGCACTACATCTGTCAGAGGTTGTGCAGTACCTTGCTTGAAAGTGATGTTAGTGCTAATGGATGCTCCTATGATTATTCCTCCTTCATTTGAGAATGAGCCCTACATTTGCTTTTATCCAGACTTCCAGCATGGCCCGAGGTCCCTTGGACTTTTCTGCTGATGGTGGCTGTGTGGGAGGTTGTTAGAAAGGTCTCAGTCTAGGAAATGCACTGAGGCACATTTCTATTCTCCCCTCCTCAAGAAGAGGTTTGCTTTGTTCAATCAGCACATCTCCTGAGTATCTTACAGCATGCGTAAATTGGATTGGCAGATGGGTATAGATTAAAATTTGACAAGAATTTCAGTACATATTCTTTACCTCCAGGTGCTGTGATTAGCTTTCCATTCTCTTGCTTGCACAGGCATAAATCCCTTTTGCTGGTGTGTTCATTTAAAGCATTTTTTAATTAAGTTTTGCAGCTCCCCCTTATCCAAGTTATCTTTCTCGTCCTCTATTATTTGTGTACTCAATAGGGCAGACCAAATAAATTAATAAAGCAAGTTCTCATTTCCAAGAAACAATTTTAGTATCTACAAAAAGATGCAATTACAACAGAGTAGCTCTTCACTTCCATAAACATCACTAAAAATAATCTAAAAAAACCTAAAACTAAAATACTAAATACTAAAAAACTAAATAACAAAATGTTTTTTTAAGAAGTTTTACAGCAAATTAAAAAGATTTTATGTACCTAAAAAATCTAATCAAAGTAGCAATTAAAATTCTATTTTTCAAAATTCAGCCAAAAATCCATCTTTGTTCTGGAGTAAGTAGGTATAAGTGTGCTTGACTAGAGGTTGTGCATTTCTTCTTTATTTTAAATGCAAATCGACATGAATGTTTTTTGTGTTCTTATCGTTGTTTTAACATCAGTAAAATTTTACACTCAAGTCAGATCTGGTCCACAAAACTTTATTTTTAGTATTTTTAGCTTGGAACAATTTTGCACAGTTCCATATGAAATGCAATTTCCTTGAAATTTTTAGAGAAATAAAAATCCCAGGGTTCAAGATATGGGTAACAGAAATAGATGATAGCACTACTTCATAGCAAGTGGAAAAACATTAATTAAAGCTCATCATTAGAAATCATTTAATAAAGAAATGTTCCTTTATTCCTTTTAACTGAGACCTAAGAGAAGATATTCAAGTGGACAACGAACAATTATGCCATTTGATTTAAGACAGTTTATCAGAACTGGCTGCAAGTCCTAATTGAACTTGCCATTTCCATGCAAGAGTTTGCATCCTCTAGTTTGTTTGCAGTATGCTTTCAATACTCATACAAAAAGGAGAGCTAAGCTTACTTTACTATTAATGAAAAAATGTTTCCAAATGCACATGATATTCTCCCTTACCTGATAACCAGCCACAAATTAAAGGCTTTGGTTTGTGTGTTTCTACTCAGTGCTGATTGAATGATGTTTGAAATACATTTTTTAAATATATTTAGAAACATGGTATTTTTTCTGATCAAAGTAAGGTGTCTCTTCTCTATTCTTACTACTGCCAAGCATTTGATTTACACACAGTTTAATTATTCAGATGTTTATTATGTTCTACATAATGAAATTTGGACCCTCATATTTTCTTCCTACATGCTCAGTGCAGGCTGCAATTATAGCCACAGATATCTGTTTATTTGATGAATTTTGCTTCTTCTGCATAGTTTGATAAATATGGAAATAAGTCAAAACCTACTTTATATACAGTAATTAAAGTGAAAAATCTAGTCATGATGCAAATCCTTAATTGGACTCCAGGAGAGATATGCAGAATTTCTCTTTAATAATATGGGATGACTGGGGACAGAAAAACAAAGCACACTAAAATATGGTTTAGAAGCACAATTAATCACAAAATAGAAAACAACCAATTTAGCATAGCTCATTCAGTGACTCTCAAGGCTCAGGTAATGTTCTTTTAATCATCTGGCTCTAATATTAAGGTTGTGTCATGTGCAGCTGAAATAAAACACAATATATGTGCTGATCTTCAGTGTGAAACATGTCCTCTGGACTAATTTGTAAACACAGCCTTTTCATACTAAAATGCTTAGTCTATTAATGGCGTGTAAGTGAATGATCAAAGCAATGTAAAATGGTTTTTAACTATTACTGCTTAATGTATTAATTCATTAGCAGAAGAAACCCTCTTGCAGCTGGTTGCAGGGAATATGTTTTTGTTGCCTATATATAATTCATTTTGTTTTTTCATTTTATTAAGACAAAGTCATTATTTTGCCTGATGATGTTCCAAAGAAGAATATACTTGTTAAGTGGTGTTAAATTGACAAATTACAGCACAGAGCAAGTGGGGCTGAGATACAAGTCTCCAGGAAAGAGACGTCTGTGCAAGCTAAGGAAATAAATGCTTTCTTTCCAAGCTCTGAACAGATATTGCTCTAATAAGCTAAAATTAACCATCACTGTCACTTAATTTGATTGTAAAAATATTATTCTCCATATAGCTTCCTGTAATATCCCATTAGGGGCATATGATCACATTCTAATCAGAAGGTGTTGGATTTATTGTGCTAGTTTGTTTAAACTACAAATACGATTAATCTCCTTTTGTACTTCTCCCAAATAAGTAACACCAGAATGACATTTTTGTCTCCAAATGGATTACAGACATTGAGCAGGAGCCAGAGGTCATCCCCCTGCACTGCCATAATTATGGAAGCAAATATCTGCTTCAAACCGCCGAGTGTTTCGTGGGGAGCTCAGCCTGCCTGACCCAGCGCCGGCCGCCCCGGAGCTCTGTGCCTGCCACAAGGCAGGAGGACACTCTTCTGTTACCCAGATGTGCCCATTGGGAGAGACCTGACTGCGAGCTTCCATGCTGAGAGCAGCTGAAATTAGAGAGGCTTGATGTCCAGTATTCAAAATCACTGTTAAAACTCTTTCCAAGTCAGGGTCCCAACTGTCTCTGACAGATAAAAGGGGTCCTATGCAATCTAGTTTCAATGTAGTCTTCTTTTGACCACCCTGAGATGACCTGGCACCTCTTCATGCACCTGCCGTAAAACTTAAAGGCTTCAGAAATTCTTTTCTTTGAAGTGTCCTAATAATAACAGCCTAACCTTTGATGTTTCTTCCTGTACCACATGCTTGAACTTCTTATAATCTAAAGTGTATAACCTTCAATTGCTACACACAAACGGGTTGCACATCTTGAGAACACAACACCATAAACCTAATGCAAGCTGTAGTAATGATGGGTTTATTTCATTTGTATTTAGCACTTTACTTATATAGCATCATAAACCTAAACACTTAACACACCAATTGGGCATTAACCATTCAGGTTGATTAGCATGGAGCAGAATTCACCCTCTGCAGCCAGGAGACAGAAGAGATAAACAAACTCATGTAAAATAAACTTTGTGTGCAAATATGATATTTTAGAAGATCCTTTTCACACTAAAAACTGGAGAGAAAGTCTGCTCCCGATGGTCTGAGATCCCATTCAGAGAATATTTTTTCAGTACATAAAATTTAACAGACCCCGAAAAAGCTAGGGAAAGTTATTTTTAAAAACCATTCCTAGCCTGATCATTACCTCAGGTTCCTGTAAGTTTTTACAGAGCTCTCTGAGAATGTCTGTCCAGCTCTGTTTTATGTTACTTCACAGATTTTTAATATTCAATAGTCCCTATCCCGTGCAAATGTTTAGATCTAAAAAGAATTGTTTCTAGTCTCTATTTTTAACTTGTACATCGGGGATGAATTTCATCCAAGATGTATCATTTATATTGCTCTGGGGAGAGAGAAAACACATCCTCCATGCAGCCCCAGTCCTGCACGAGCTCATGAACATGCTGAACTTCCCTCACTTTAAGCCATTCTACCGAAAACTCTGAACATCTGCAGGGTGCTCTTCCATCATTGTTTAAATTTCTGTCTTTCCTGTTAATCACTCTTTTGGGTGGCTATTTGCAGCTGATTGTTTTTTCTCTTATGGTTTTCCAAAACTTCAGGACATTAGATCTAATCTTTCCCTTTGACTGGAATTTTTTTTTTAAGATTGTTTCTGATAAAAGTGAACCTTACGGGGGAAGCTATTTAACTAAAAAATATTATTCACATTTTAGGGTAATGTCCTTTATCCAATTACTCAAAAGAACAGAAAGGGGTTTTATCTTCATAATTAGTATTTACAAAGAAACAATCACCACTGAAGAGCAAAGTCCTTTTGAGCAAACCAGGGAAAACAGTTCAGTGCTCACTGCTCACACACACCAGGAAGAACATGTGGTTCTGGTCCTCTCTAGAGTTCCAGTTTCTTATCAGATGTTTGCAGGGGATCCAAACAGAGCTCAGTTCAGCTGACCAAGATTCAACCTCTTTGGCTCTCACTGCAAGATTAGAAGCCAAATTTGTAAATTATCAAAAGGAGAGCAGTTACAGTTACACTAATATAGCTGCTCAAACACAATAGAATGGAAAAAGAGTTGGAGAGGGTGACAAGTATGAATAACACTCAGCTACAGCCTCCAGGCATGGGCAGGTTGAATACCCTAAACCTCTTGGAAATTGGAAAAAAAATACTGAAATGACTAACAGAGACATAGTAAAGCTCCTTAATATCAAGAATAATGTGGACAGGACGTATGAGGAAGGAGCAATCACTCCCCAGGAGAGCTGAGTGGCCATCAGATGATGTCAAGTTCAGAAGGAAAGTAGGGCATTCTTGATATACAGTGCAAAGTTAGGGTAAGAAAGCCTCTTCACTGGAATATATCTGGACTGCCAAAAAAATCTATATGGAAAAAGCATCTGGAGATATTAACAGAAAAGGAATTCAACAGGACTAGTAAACAGAAACGTGGCATTTGTAACAGGAGAAAAACCCCCAAGAAGCTTGAAGTACATTTCCAAGAAGTATCACTGCACAGCTGTTCTTGCCTTCTTCCCCAGGCATCTGCTCATAGCGATAGGGAAGAGCAGGATATCGGTCTGGATTGACCTTTAGCCTGGCCAAGTGCAGACACTTCAGCAGTTTGAAGAAAACTGTAGAGGTGTCTGACTCATTTCAACGTCTTCAACAACAAAGCAAAAGATGCAGATCATTCTGAAAATGAGACAAATCCAAGAAATGGCATACTGATGTACACAGAGATATTTGGCCCCGGATTTCTCAAAGGCAATATTAATCTGTAGTGATGGAACCAGACATTCAACCTAAGGATCAAGTTCAAAGTCTTCTACCTGAAGGCAAAAAAAAAGGTGGTAAATGCTGGTTATTCATAGTGTTTTGTAACCTTCAACTGACTGTTAAATCACTAAGGAGTCTCTTAAATCAGCAATTGTAAAGCAGAGTGAAAGGATCAGCATTTGGCTATACAGTACTTACTTCTGCCCCAGCCTCCAAAGCACATTTCAGGTTTGCTGCGTTTTGTTTTCACTGGTGATGCTTTTCTACTGTCAGAGGCTCACGGATCTCAGTGTGGTGTTGCAGGCACCATTTCACATAATAAAGGCATTAGCACCTCCTTAGTTGCTAAAGAGATATCTCTCCAGCCTAAAATTACTTTTGCCACTGTATCACTTTACAAGCTCTTTTCTAATTTGCCACCCCCTATAATTCTAGGTATTTTTCAGTCTGACTGCTTTGTAAGTATCTCCTTCCATTATGTAAAGTGGTTTCTTTTCAGATTCTAGATTGTAGAGCTACTCAAAATGAACAAAATTTTTTCACTCTCATTTTTCATTATCACGTTGCACTTAAACCATTTCTTATGGGAACTTAATAATGTTCTGTAGTTGATTAGACTTTAAAAGGTCTACATTCTTCTTTCAAATATGTACAAAGAGCTCCTATTGACTGACTTCAATTAACTGAATTTATTTCAATTCAACAGTCTAAATTAATTCTTCATCTAACTGCTGAAGTCTAGTGAGCCAAATATTGTATGACAGCTGAGTCTCACATCCAGACCCAAAGCAATATTTCAATGTTGTCTTTTGCACGGATGAACAAAAGAAGAATGTTCAACACTGAAAACTGAGTGAAACACATACCATGACCTATACAGAAGTTTAGATTTTTATTAGGTTGGTCCTGATATTGTAACTATAAAAATTCTACTCCTAGACCCAGAGATTATCACTGTGAAGTCCTGGAGTGGAGTCATATCAACATAAGGTCTCCCTTAGGCTTCAGCAGAGGTCAGGGTTTCCCTACACATCTGCAGAATAACAGCATTGTGTTTATTTAAAGGAACTCAAAAATCAAAATACAATTAGCAATTAGGAAGCTTTCATAGAGCAAACAAGCATACAGGAAAAGAATAAAAAATCAAAGAAAACAGGAAGAAAGGCAAAACTGTGTGCATTTACATTTTCTACATATGGAGTTTGAAAATCCAGGTGGTTTCTGTTTTGCTCCTATTTGCTTCAGATATTGAAATATCCAGATGTCAGTACAAAAATATACTTGAGAACTACAAAGTTTTAAATGAAATTGAAAGTCATGGTCGGTCCATTTTACTCTTTAACTAGCACTTTGTCTAAAGCATAATCAACTAATACAGTAGTATTTCTGGTTTTACACTTCTGTTGTTACAATTTCCAGTTTTCAAACTAAATTATAATGGAAGTCAGCTTGTTGAGTCAATGACTTCAGAGGGGCTTGGGTTAGTTCCAAGTTAGAGTGCTTTTTTTTTAAATAAATGAAACAGCAAATATAGCTTCATAAACAAATACGTACTTTATCTCTTGGTTGATTGCCTAATTAACCAGCTTTAGGATAAGAATAGCTGTGGTAGACAAAACCAAGGTTTATCTGTTTGAGTATCCTGTTCCAACAGTGGCTGAATGTAGGTGCCTGTAGAGGGAGGCCAAACACTCAGGGAGACAAACGGCAATAGTCTCAATTCCAGCCATTTGCTGCACAGAGACTTTCTGAACTATTTCCTGAATGCTGAATCCAGTGTTTCTAGCTCTCAACAGTGTTTTCTTCTATTAAGTTGTCCAATCAGCTCTTCAACCCTTATGACATCTTAGTATGCTGTGGTAAAATTTTAAGAACTTAATTACATACTGTGCAGGAGAGAATTTACTTTGGGTGCTTTTGTTAAATGACATCACTTGAGCCCTTCCGTTCTTGGATGTCATTACAAGACAGCGAATAAATGTTAAGGTATTTTAATATGTGATGCTTGGTGATTTCATATGCATTTGTCTTCTATAAAAGTGTCATTGTATGAAAATTAGTTTTTAAAAGAACCTTCAGACATACAGATAATATGCAGTTGATAATACTGTGATGGTTAAATAAGCTGAATAAGACCCTGAACAAAGTATCAGCCAACCAAAGAGTTGAAAAGATCTGACATAACTCTTTAAAAAAAATGAAATTATCCCAAAATCATTAAGCATTACTCTCAATAGAACACTGCAAAATCATTTCCAGCACAGGTACTTGGTGAACACAGAGACTCCTCACCTGCTCATAGCAACGAGTCTTGCTCAGAATGAATAACCTGTCTGAATGCCTCAGTGGCTTCAAGTTACTCCACCAGGTCATGTTGAACCAGTCTAATGCCACAATGGCAAAATATTAAGTGCATAAATGTAAGTAGGCAAAGAGTTGTTATGGCTGTAAAAGCAGAAATAAATTGACATCTTTCCTCTGCCAAGAAGAAATAAAAAAAACAGTCTCAGCTACTACTGCACTATTTTTTGGGGGAGGGGAGCTATCACCTGACAAGTGTCTCCTGCCAAGAAACAAACCCAGCAATGTTCATGTCTGCAAAGACTTTTTTCACTGTGAAGGCTTTTTCTGCAAGTCTGATGAGTTCTACTTTTATATTTATGTTATAGACTACTCCTGATTCAGAGGGGATGCAAACAGAAGTCACTACAAGATTCAGTAGCAACCTCTGCTATCTCCAAGTATAATATTTGGGGAGTACCAGGGGACACACTGCACTAACTGATAGGTTTGCCTGAGATTTTGTCCCCCATACTGTCTCATTTGCACTACCCTGGTCTCATTTCAATCTGTTTCAGGTATGCAGGTGCCAAGTCAAATGACTTTAAAAGATCTTTTCATTATTGTTATAAATAAAGACATTGGAGAAGAACTTTGATGGGTTCCTTTTGTATGCCAGAGTTACCTATATTACAAATTTCAGAATGCAATGATTTTGATTAAAGCTTTCTTGAGTTGATCAGCAAAGATGGGAAACTCAGATCATTAATATCTTATTAAAACTTCAGACAAAACAGTTTGTATCAAGCTCTCAGTGTCTTAGACTCAATGAAAAAAAAAAACAGAGTTGAAATAGAGAAAAATTTCCAGTTCACAAAGACATTCTATGAGGAGTACATCTGGGTGTCCTGCATACCCGGAGTTCTTCAGAACTCCACTATCCAGAATTTATGGGAAAACAGTTCTTTTTAGAAATAAAAATATTTTTCTATTGAGGAGGAACACCACCAATACTTTAAAGAAAAGGAAGCAATGTTATTAGGCAGAAACTGGCTTTCCTGCAAGAGTACTCTTGATTACTTTCCTGAATAACAGCAACTCCCATCTGAGACTTTTCATTCTCCCCTCTTCCTTTTGAATGCTTTTCCAGCTCTGTACTATGAGAGACACCCACACAGTGACACCAAAACCATTTGCAAAATAACAAAATCCCCTCTTATGCATACCACAAAGTCTTAAATTAAGACTTCTTGGTCTACCTACACATCCTTTAAAATCTGTTCTCCATCTCCTTAAAGAGAAAGGGATCCCATCCATGTCTGCCTAAAGAAAGGGTACAGATCCATATTTATCCTGCTTTCCACACACAGAGCTCATGAAGCTCTTCACACCTGAGAGGAAAAGCCAGTCATTGTCCAATATCATCATCCAAGGTGACTTCAAACATATTCTACCAGCTGAATTGTAAATGGGGTTGAAGGCCCCAATCAAGAGGAGTGGCCTTCACCTGGCAATGACTAAAATTATTTAAATTTGCAGCTATGGCAAATTAGTCTTAGAATGAAGCAGAGCCAAAAGAACACTATGTGAAGTCATAGAAAGTAATAACACAGAGACTTTCTGCCATCTGCATTGCTGAGCAGCAACCACAACAAATGAGAAGGGTGCTCTTCAAAACTTAGGTGGGTGAAGCAGCAGGACAGCAGTGCTCTTAAGAGATTTCATTTACAACTGGTACTGTGTTGAGGCTCCTGAGAGCTTGCTTCTCTAGGCGAAGAAATATACATTAAAATTCATTTTAAGCTACAGATTTCATATCCCCATCACCTCCCTTCCTGGATCCTAAACTAGGAAATCATTTGATGCTATTCATTTTCCAGACGTCTTCCCCCATTCCCAAGCTGGCTCCTATTTACATTCCAACATGGGTTCAGCGACGGTTGGAAAAGGAGGATTGACTGGCTCACCTCTTGAGATTTTCTCCAGTCCTATAACTTTATGATCCAGTGTGTCAAGTGCAGAAAACACCCAGTTTTCTATCAAAGCTAATGTTCTGTTAGCAATCTTCTGTTAGAAACCCTCCCCAACATCCAGTGACTGCAGCGGATTGATTTCAACACAGCTAGAGAAAGGATCTATTTGGGGTTCCTAGGAGGCAGCATCCTAGAAAACACTCAGACCAAAAGCCAAAAAGAGCAGGTTCAAATCCAACCCACCAAGGGATGTCGAGCTGGAAGCCTGGTAAGCAAAGCACACACAAACCCCCTGCCTACAGACCCTTCAGAGCTGTTTTCTCCATCCTTTTACAAAGATGTGTCCCCAGCTAAAATAAAAACACTAATAACTGCTAGAGAGTCCAAAAGAGCTCCAAAGGGAGCCCAAGTCAGGCAGCAGTCAGTGAATGTGGCAGATAGAACACTTCCTTAGGAAGAGAATGTTGAGAACACTTGGAAGAGCATCTACTGAGGAAGATGAAGGAACAAGCCTATCTGCAAGAAATACAGGGCAGAACTGCCCACATGGCAGCATGTGCCAAGCTGGCTTCTGCTGACTCATAAAGGAGTCTCCTGCACTGGATCCAGTTGGATATTTATCACTGAAATACAAATGCTGTTAAATCTAGTACTGATTATAAGCTAATATTATTAAAGGCTGGATTTCCCCTCTTCATCATATTCTCCTTGCAGTGTAAGTGCACATATCCCATTTTATTTTAATGAAACACAGGTGGGTTTGGGGGAAAAAAATGCAATAATAGTGCCTGAGGTTAGGTTTCTAATTGAAATTTAGACACTTCAGGAGAGGCTTAGGGCTAAAGGGCATTTTGTACATGAAAATATCTTCCTCCTTTGGCCAGCTAGTCAAAGGGGTGAGTTTGTCTGATTAGTTGGCAGTGCACTCTCCTCAGAATACAGACAACCTAAGGTTCAAGAGTCCCCATCTCTGTCTTCCCCTGCCAAAGAGCAAGCAGATATCCAGAATTCACTGCTGAGGCATGATATTTTCCTTTTAGAATAATTCAACAGGAATTAAGGGGGATCTTTAATCTTCGCCAACACAGAATTCATAATCAGTCCTTATCTTCCACAATGTTCTTTAAG
Source organism: Catharus ustulatus (assembly GCF_009819885.2). Classification (NCBI taxonomy): domain Eukaryota; kingdom Metazoa; phylum Chordata; class Aves; order Passeriformes; family Turdidae; genus Catharus; species Catharus ustulatus. The sequence goes on from NC_046230.1 coordinate 13,013,553, forward strand.
TCACCAACACATGACAGCACAGAAAGTCATAATGTATTTCATAAGGAAATAATATTTCTGCAGTGGAAATTTCCTTTCTTTTTGATAACCACTTACTGAGCTTCCATTCAAATGTGCACAAAAAAGGTTCTCTGTGAATCTTCAGGTATAACAGAACATGGATTTTAATCGCCACAGGAACATTTCTATATCTTATAACTTTTTTTTTAAATTAAGTAACATGTATTTCAATGGAAATCAAAATAATGGGACTAAGAAGAGGCAATGCCACATTCTCTAGAAACTTTATTCCCTTTCACATTTTCTTTTCCATTTCTACTTTTACCACTACCAGAAGACAGAAGAGGGAATTTCTGGCTGCAGAGCTCTGTGAGGGATGAACTGATCATGCAAAGGGTAGTGATGTGACACTGAACTACAAGCACTCTGAGGCACCACAGTGGTACTTCAGATTAAAACATTTAGGATTAAGGAAGGTGGTACCAAAGCCATTTTTGGTTTATTTTAAGAAAAGTAAGATAAGTATGGCAATGTGAATTTATAACACAAAATTCTGTTAAAAATAACAAGAGAAAATGTATTAGCTCTGTAGAGCAGGGCAGACAGATATCATTCTCCACTCATGTCTTAACTCCCAGCCAGAAATGTGTCTTGCACACTGAGGACCAGATACACTCCTGCTATTTCACAGAGAAGTCTGTGCTGTGTTGCACACATGTTTGCCTGACCTTGCCCTAGGACACAGCCACATGAGCACAGTGCTGAGGAGCAGAGCCCCAGGGCTGGATGGACCTGTGTCCAAACACCTCCAAACAGTAGAGGTCTGTTTGGTTTTCCAAATTTCCATCAAGATTTGTACACATACCCAGAAAATTTTTTCCATGTTTCACTACTCCACCAGCTAGAAATTGCTCCCTAATATCCAGCCTAATCTTACCTCCCTGTAAATATCAGCCAATTGTGAATAACAGCTTCAGAGAATTAAACAATGGATGGTCTTTTCTCTGTTATTACCTCTCCATCCCAAAACAAAAATGAGGCCCCTCATTCTCCCGCTTTTAATGCTAAAGAAAGCAAATTATTACATCCTTTCATTGAAGGAGACATGTGCTAGCTTCCTGGTTTTGTTTGCTGTTGTCCTCTGGATTCCCTCCAGTTCACTCCCATCTCTCTCAGCAGTGCCAGGAGGGCTGGATGTCACACAGCAGCAGCCTCCCCTTGCTCACAAACACGTTGCCTGCTCTGTCCACCATCCCTGCACAGTTTTGTCTTGTCACTGAGACACCCTGAAATGTGCAGACCCTTTTCTACCATCCATGCAATGAGACATTTCAATTGTGTGCATGCCTTGGCTTCTTCTGGAGGGTAGCATTCTGTGCTTGCAAATAAACACACATAAATAAACACAAATATAAATTGTGGATGGTTAGTTTTTCATTATCTTTCTAGAATTTCTGCTTTCTTCTATGCCATATCACGAATAAAAGGAGCAAATATAAAATCGCACATACTCAACAATGCTCAACAACAAGGCACTGAGTATTGTACAAATGAGCATATTTGATTTAATCAAAATAAGTGTTGTAGGAAAATCACGTAGGTTTAATTTTTGAAAAGCTATTAAGTTTCAAATTAAATGGAAGATTAAAATAAAAATGAGCTTTAGCTGTAAGTGGAGGCTAAATTTGGTCAATTTTTGTTGTTTATCTGTGCATAAAGTCCTTGCATTTACCATTTGACAAATCCTCTAATAAAATACTTGCTGCAATCAGGTGAAGTAGGTTATTAATGGTTCTAAAAAAGATATACAGGATTGCCTCATCCTGAGGCAATTAAGTCTGTGAAGTAAGTGTGTTTAATATCTCTGGGGGCCTGACTGAAATGAAACAGGTGATCTTTCTACAATTCCCATTGTTTCATTTAGAATGTCTTTAATTTTGTTTGTTTTTAACTGAAGAATGACTCCCTGCTTTATATCTCTTTTGTTAAGAATCTAGTTTGGGAACTTTCAAGGGCTGCACGTGCCACATCAGAAGCAGAGTGGAAAATTTCAAGCACCACTAAAAGCAGCAGCACTGATCCATGTGAAGCCTTACCCATGCACACAGGAGAGGACAATCCACATTTCCTCGCGGGCTCTTGACTCGGGTTTGCAGTGGTGCTGCTGGCTCGGAGCAGCCCAGCGCTCACAGCCCCAGCTGGGGCTGCCCTGGCAGCTCCTCCCTGCAGGGTCCCCGAGGGGCTCAGGGCTGGGCAAGGGCAGGGAGCTGAGCCCCACATCCTCCCTGCTCAGCTCCCAGCGCCCCAAAGAGCTCCACATCCCTGGCTCCAGGCACCTCTGTTTGGAGAACAAATGCTTTACCACTGCACTGTGTTTTCTGAGGGATGTGCTGTGCATCCATCAGGGTGCTGTCTGGCCCTTTGCTATAAAATCTTGTATTTTTCATTTCTCTTTTTTCCCTCTGCTGTGTTCTTTTTTTTCCCTGGATTTATTAGCAGGGATGGTTTGTGGAGGTATGGTTAATTACTAGAGCTTATGGCCTGCTGTGATTGAAAGCTGATCTCACCAGTTTGGGGCCTACGTTATATTTATTCTGTATGTAATTAAATCAGAATACCATAACTATGCATAATGTTGGAAAATGAGATTTTTTTTCCCAGGGAAAGCACATATGAAAGGTATTTTCTTCCTCCAGTACTGAATTTCTACAAAACTCTGCACTTTGCACACACACAAACAAGCAAACAGCCAAAAGGCGTGTTGAGGCCTATGATCCAGATGAAAACAAACATCAGCTTATCAGATCTGTGTGACCCACTAAACATAAAGAAGGAATTCAAGCAAATTGTGGTAAAGGCTATCTGTACATCCTGGGATACTCACAGCACCACAGACACACCAAAGGCTTGCAGAGGAGTGCCAGCACAGCAGGGTGGACACGGGCAGCACATCCTGGAAGCAGCAGCGCCCAATCGAACACAGGAGATTTGGCTGAGGAGCCCCTCAAATAAAACAAGTTGTGGGAGGCCAGGCCACTGCTCTGACTACAGGGATCAAAACTTCTCCTGACTTCCTTACTTCAGGAGGGGGGACCAGACCAATCTGGGAGAGGAGATCAAACACTGTTTACACTGAGGTAAATCAAGCAGAACACTGCACAGCTCACTGAACCATACCAGAATTAGGCCAGACATATCATATCTAGAGGCTCAATTTTTTTCTCTGCTACACATAAAACTGAAGTCTGCCAAGGTCCTTGTTGTTCAGCAGCGTGACAATGATCTGAAATTAGAGGCCTCTAGAATATCAGAAATCTTTGGTCCAGAAATTTATCTCCTTGTCTCTATATATAGCTGATGTTCAGGAAAAAAAGTTTACCATCTGATGTAATGGGATGAATGGTATAGTCAGTAACACTCAAAAAAGCCTGTGAAAGCCAAAGCAAAAATAACTAAATCAGACCCCCAGTCTTCCACCACAGCAAAGCAAGTCTATCTTAGGGTACACCAAGTAGAGACACGGGTGACCCTGTAACCAGGTACCTTTAAGGTTTAAAAAAAGGTGGGGGAAGGAAATTTAAATTAAAAAAAAAAAAGCGTTTTCCTAGAGAACAAGGTATGTCCCCCTCTCCCTGAAAGTGTTGAGTGTAGGACAAGAATAAGTCAAGTAAACATTCACTGAACAGCCAATGTGCATGAAGTAGGGGAATTCCCAGTGAAATCCTTTCAGGACCTTGCTGTCTAGAGGAGACATTTTACTTCGTCACTGCCCCCGAGAGCAAGGAACAGGCCTGCCAGTCTGGACTGTAGAGAACACCACAAAACTCTCAAATGCCCAGGCATTACATTACTAACAAATCTGCTTCTTTGAAATTAAGCCATTGTACCCAGAGCCACAGCTGCTGCAGGAAGGCATTTCAGGGAAGCAATGAGCAAAGCCATGTTCCTAGAGCACAGCCTCCTGCCCTTTTCCCCCCTCACCCAGCAGCACTCCCATCCATCTCAAGATGTGCTTCAGAAGGCAGAGGGATGCAGCCATGCAGGACGAGGCTGGCCGTGCAGGTGTCACAAGGCTGCTTGCACCAGCCATCAGCAGCACTTTAATGGAATCAGATACAGCACCTACCCCGTGTTTCCAACCACCTCAGCTTCACATGGCACAGCGGGCTGAGCTCAGAACACCTCAGCATCCATACAAATGCACCTCACCGCAAGATTCTGCAGGGGCTGGGGGATTTGCAGGGGTTTCTTTTGGTTACATCTATGGTGTACATAGACCTGAGACAATGCTTATGAAAATAAATTAAAAGTTCTTTGCTGAATTCCTACATCTCACAACGCTTTTAAATTTGTTAAAAGTGGATGATCCAGGAACTGTGCTGTTTTTGTGGGGTTTTCTTTTTGTTTTAATTTCAGCAGTGAAGAGGTTCAGATAACTTATGATAAGTGGTGATAAAGATGTTAAGAAATCCTGTTCCCAGCTATGTGGAGTACCATCCTATATCACATTTTAATCTGACTTTTTTTTCACAAGTGACAGCACACCAGATTGTCCACTTTATTGTCATATAAGGCTGTTTATCCCCCAAATGAAATTTTTTTTAAAAAAAAAGCCCTCCACTGTGGGTATCTGTACAGACAAAATCCAAATTGCAAGTCAGTTTCTTACACAGAAAGCTATGAGATTTCATAAGATCAGCAAGAGAACAAGATTTTGGTATATGAAAGTGAAAATGTCACTATCCATCATCCATAATAATAGTAATTTCATAAATTGTAAGGTTTATATATGAGCTATACAATTAATACATTTCTGAAAAAAATTAGTCCAAGGAAGTAAAAGAACTCTGATAAAATCATAAATATTCCCAAAGTCCCTCAACACCACCACTACCTTGCATGCAATAATTGTACTGTCATTTGTGCTCAGGGAGAACAAACAAGAAAAAGACACAGATCCCTGACTCCTCCAAAGAAAATGTTTGTTCAAGAAACACCAAGTAGAAAACACTTTCACAAATCTTATTGTGCCCAAGAGGAGCTGTAAGCAGCACAGCAGACATTTACACTTGCCAGAACTCCATTCTGAATGACCTATTCAGTACAAACGACTGCCTGGCATTGTAATTGCTGCACTGCTCTTCTGTTTGCCTTCATCTTCTTAAAGCAGATGCATGGTAAACTTTGCAAAACTGAATTATCACGTGTGAAGTTTGTTCTTCCTGTCATGTGGCCAGTGTCTTGGATACTTTCACAAAGCAATAGTGACTGAAATCCCTGCGTTTTACTGTATTTTGTTTTCTAGAAAAGGGTGTTTCTTTCCATCTTAAAGTAAACAATAGACCTTAAAGACTAAGTATAATTAAATATGAAAAGGAACAACATGCTGATGAGTCATGCATATGGTATTTATTTAATACAGCATTCTTCCCAATTTAGTTTTTGCTTCTGAATTAGTAACCTATTAAAATAGATGGGGTTGTTCACACCAACAGTTTATTTCTGCTTCCCTCAGATTATGCATTAGTTTAGGTCTGGAAGTTATTTTTATATCACAATCTCTGTGACTAAGGCTGCTACAATCAACTTTTAGCTATTTCTTTTAAATGAAAAGTGAAAAGTTAATGCACAATTGTTCAACAAGCAGGAGGTGAAACGCTGTAGCACAGTCCCTACCCACCAACCCATGAAATACATGAAGCTTTCTTCACATCCACTGTTTAAGCAGGACCCCCACAATGCCTTCACTTAGGAGTCTGCATAGGAACAAATGGCATAATATCTCAAACTTAAGAGATACAATATGTTTGCAAATTATTTCCATAAGTATGTTAGTAAATGAAAAGAGAAATTTTATATCAAAGCAGAGGAAAGAGTGGGAGTTCTTCACCAAACAGCTTGTCTCCCAGTAGAAAGTATGTTTTCAGGTTCATATATGCTAAAAAAAAGCATTTAAACTCTAAAGCTGTGCCCATTGCTACCAGGTGGCTATATCTGGAATGTTATTGTTCATGGGAAACATTTGGATGACAACTAAATTCCAGGGAAGAGCACTATAAAATTGTGTTCTGTTTTCCATTAGCAATTGCTCCCTCCATATTTTTCACCACTCTTTGCACACTTCCTTCAATACATTGAGAACTCAGACTTCAGGATAACATATTTTTTCTTCAGCTCCCAGTTAAGGAAAAGTTGTTTGTTTGATTTCAGAGACATACAGGTATAAAATCAGCCACATTCTCAACATTTGGACACCTGCTGAGTATTATTCCTAGTGATCTGGTAGGTAGAAGAATTAGAGGCATGAAAAATTCAAATTAAATACTTACATTAACATTCAGACTGTTAGCACTTTTGTTGATTTTAAAGTGAAATCCTTACTTCTTTTGGAAAAGTGGTGACCTGCACAGTAAAAGGTTCTCTTAAGTGAAAAATGTCCCTGCAACCTCAGCACGTGGTGCAAAACAACCTCAGTGATGCACGCATCAGTTGGGGACCTCACAAATCCAGCTCCTAGATGGAGCTGCAGTAACCAGTCCTCCCATATTGCAAAGTTCACATTTTCACTTGGCTTGCCCTTTGCCTCTTAATATGGTAATTACATAATTAAATACCTAAAACACCATCCTAATTCTACAAATTACTAATCCTTTACTGCCAAAGCCTGCCTTAGAATCCTCAAAGTTTGTCCCACTTGCTGGGAGCAATGTCAGAGGCTCTGTATGCAGTCTAAACCTCTTCCCCTTTAGCCTAGTAATGCTACAAAGACTGAGTGTATTTTATTTTATCTTTTCAGTGCAAACTCTGCTATTTCTCTTATCTAAAATATATCAGATATAGCTAGGGAGATTGAAGAATTAGTCTTCTGCCTCAAAGGCAGGCTCTTCACTCTCATGTCATCCCTAGCAGAGGCTTGTCTGGCTTCTCCACCATGGACCAACACCCCAAAAACTCCTTAGGTCAGTTCCAGCATTCAGCTCGTCTTACAGTTGGAGACCTCAATCCACCTCTACATTAAACCCCCTTTGCTACAATTTAAGCCCACTCTCTTCTGCTGCCTACTGTGGAGAAAGAAAGCATTCACTCCTTGCTCAGGCCTATTACTCAACAACAACTTTTTCTACACTTGGTTCTTCTAAGCCTTGTCGTCTCTCCACTAAATTTTTTCTCTGCCATATCTTCTCACAAATTATGCCTAAACTGGCAATTTCTTAATTTTCCATGACATATAAAACCCAGGTAAAACCAGTACCCTACTAGGTCTTCTTCTCTCCCTTAACAGGAGCATTCAAAAGAGGGAAAGATGGGGGGGGGAAAGTGGGGGGAGCAGGGGCAGTGCTCTCTCATATGTATAGCCATGAGCCAGATCCACAGGTAATATGAACTGACACGTCTGTACTCAGTTAAAGGGTTGTGTAAATTCAGAGTTGAGGAAGGATTGTTTGTTTTGCTGGTGCTTTGGGAAAGAGATGGGAGAGAGAAAAACACTAGCTCTTCCCTTTTTGTTTGTGGTTGTATGAGAAATTCAGAGGGTTGTGGAGGATATTTTAGGCACTGTTTTGGAGATTTTCATGTTGCTGAGCTAAAGCATCCCTCGGATGCACCCATGGATGTGTAGAGGTCAATTTAATTTTGTCTTCCTGCTCCAGTTTGTTAAAGTAAAACAGCAGAGTGTTATATCCCCCTAGCAAAGAGCTGCTTTCCCACACAGAGAACGACTTCTTTACTGGAAGTGCGAGGGGCGGGGGGGGCTGTCCACGGCCGCCACCGCCCTGTGACGCCGAGGAGCAGAGGGTCACTCCTGGGGAAAGAGTCATTGCAACCGGGGCTGCCCAGCGCGCTCCAAACGCCACACAGTCACAAGTCAAAAAAGGCACAAATCAAATAAAGGCACAAATCAAGCACCGCGTAGCTTTGTGTGGCTGGTGCTACTCAGTCCCACAGAACGGGGGGGTGCCTGATGGAGTGGGGGGCACCCACGGGGTGGGGGGCACGCCAAGGACCGCAATGGGATCAGTCCATCTTTCAAGGAAGAGCGCTTCTCTCCTCCCTTACAAAAAGTTGACATCAACTCAGTTGAAAAGTAGGTTAATTAGCAGTGTCTGACACAGCTCCCCAGCAGTGACTTACTTCAGGTACAGCACATTACTGCTATTCTGCTGCAAAAGGCTTTGTTTGCACCTCGCTTTGTAGCCTCGAGTGTCTGAATATTGAGTAACTCTGGGTATTTGATTTCTTTGAAATGTACTCGCATTATTCCAATAAACTGTATCCTTTAATCGAGTTTTTTTTTTAGTGTAAGGAAAATATTTACAGTACTTTGAGACTCTATATGTGACTCTTGACAATGAAGTAATTTTTCCTTAATCATCGGAGCTCACTGATGTCCCTGAGTGAGATGCGGTGGTGGGCAGGGTCTGGATGGGGTCAGCAAACTCCTGCGCGGGGACTTACCCCAGCCAGGTTTGTTTGGGGGTTTTGATTTTGTTTGGGGTTTTTTTCATAAGAGAGACTGAAATATTTGCGCTCCTGAGAAGGTCTTGGTGAGCTCGGCCGAGCCCAAGCCCCGGCTCTGGCCATGGGAAGCCAGAAAAGCTTTCCACCTTCGATTATGTCGGAGGAATTGCTCTGGACCGGAGCTGTCCCCGCCTCCCACCCTGGACCTGCAGGCGGGTGCGGCGCTGGCGGGGCCCGATTCGTGTCGCGACAGACACAATGTCGGGGTGGCGGTGACAGGCGGCGAGCAAGGCCGGCCCCAAGCGAGCAGCGCTGCGGAGAGCTGAGCCTGACACCAGCCCCGGGATGCGCTCAGCTTTCCAAAGGCCTCCGGCACAGTTATCTCCTCTCTTTCTTTTTTCCTTTTATTAACTGAATGAGAACGCGCGAGGGAAGGCACGCGGGGTTAATCGTGGGATTAAACATGGGAGAAATAAGGAGTAAATTGCTGCACGTTCATTCCTGCTGCTCAAACGAAGCTGCGCAGCTACTCGGTACTGAGGAGTCCTGCGCAGCGAGTTTCTCCCTGCTGCCGTGGTTTCCCTCGAAGTCTGCTGAGAAGGGTCCCGTGCTCCTTGAGACCCCCAGAGGAACAGAGAGACCCCTGCCGTGCCTCTCGTCCCTCTGTTAACCTGCCGGTGTGTCCCCTGCCGGGCTCTGGCGGTTCGCTGGTCTGTTCTCCCCGGTAGTGGCACTGTGCAGGGCGCAGCTCCTCGGGGAGGAGGAGATCCCCCGGCCGTGTCCCCTGTGCCAGATGGGATTGCTATTCCAGGGCGAGCGAGTGGCCAGCGCTGGCGGGAGGCCGCGCACAAGGACAGTGTTGGAAGCTGCTCGGGAGGGAGCGGAAGGGGTTCGGGACACGGGGTGCACTGGGGCTCCGGGGAGCGGGGATGCTGAGTGCGCCTCTTTCAGCAAAGACATCCGCAGCCCGTTCAGAGACCTCCTCCTCCGGTGTTGCCATGTGCTGCAAAAGCCCAGAGCAGGCTCAGCTGTACCTGCCCGCTCTGCTGAGCGTAAGGCACCGCTCCGGGGCCAAGAGCTGATCAGCTGCTCACTTCTGAAACCCTGGGCCCCACTTTGGTGCGGTTTTCTCTTTCCCGTGTTCCCTGTAACGCCAAGCAAAATCAAACCCAGTTGTCTTGATCTGATCCAAAAGATGTACCAGACCAAGTCCATTCTTAGCAGAAATGTCCTTGTTTCAATTTCCGCTGAAGTCTATTGCATTTTCTTCTCAGGCAGACAGCCGTGCAGCCACTGTTTTAATGTGTGGGGTGAATTGTAAGGTCATCGGGGTTTTCGGGTTTTCCTGCCCTCTAGGAAACTTTTTAATCTTTGTTTGCAAGGGGATGAACGAGAGAGGTCCCCAGTCAAGCCCTCTCCCATTAAAACATTTGTAATTTAGACGCTGCCTGTTGACTTTACCTAGCTGTGATGGGGCGGGGTTACGGGAAAGAGCCTCTAAAAAAATCCAAACCCTCCTTCAAATGGCCAAAGGGCTGAGGTCTGCTGTGCTGCAAACACAGTGTAGTCCGCGCTATTTATACTGTACTCTCCAAAGCTTGCAGGCTTCATGGATGAGAGGCGAAGTGCTCCTGGAATCGGTTCAGAACGTGTTCTGACGTACAGATAAACTTCTGGAAAGTATCTGATCGTTGTGCCCAAGTGCGCTGACCCGCCTCCCACTGATGGGAATAAAGCGAAAGCATTCGACTTAAAGAAAGCCGCAGAACTTAATTAATTCGATGCTTTAATGGTTATAGAATCTGCAAAACACCAGTATTAATTCATACCCTGGCATCTGGTTTCACTGAAGTCCATGTCGACGTGCACACTGCCCACCCCAGCGCTGCAGCTACCGCGGGCGGGCAAGGGGAGCGGGGAAGCGCCTGGGCCCGGGCCGGCCGCGCTCGGGAGGGCTGGGAACGGGGGGAACCGAGCCCGATGGGCACGGGGAGGACACGGGGGGAAGAGGAGCCCGCTGGGCACGGGGAGGACACGGGGGGAAGAGGAGCCCGCTGGGCACGGGGAGGACACGGGGGGAAGAGGAACCCGCTGGGCACGGGGAGGACACGGGGGGAAGAGGAGCCCGCTGGGCCCGGAGGGGGAGCGGAGCCCCCTGGGTTCGGATGGGAGCGGAGCCCCCTGGGTTCGGATGGGAGCGGAGCCCCCTGGGTTCGGATGGGAGCGGAGCCCCCTGGGCCCGGAGGGGGAGCGGAGTCCCTGGGTTCGGATGGGAGCGGAGCCCCCTGGGTTCGGATGGGAGCGGAGCCCCCTGGGTTCGGATGGGAGCGGAGCCCCTGGGTTCGGATGGGAGCGGAGCCCGGCGCACCCGCAGCCCGCCCAGAGCCGCCCGGCGCCGCGGCCGCGCAGGACCCGCGGAGCAGCGCGCCCGCGGCTCGCTCCTGCTCCTGCTCCTGCTCCTGCTCCTGCTCCTGCTCCTGCTCCTGCTCCCGTCCCGCAGCCGGCCGGGCCGGTGGGTTCGGGCCCCGCGTGTCCCTTCCAAGGGCTTTCAGCGCCGTGCCCACGGCGCTGTTTGCCCACGCTCCCGAAATCACGCAGCCGTGTGAGTCGAGTCGGCTTTTTCCGATTGTGAAATCTTTAAGACAAAGAGTCTCCTTAAATTATGAGACTGACAGACTTGAAAGAGAAAATTGATATTGTTAATAACTGGAGTTTGCTGGGAAGATGACATTTAGAAAAGGGTGAGATGCCTCAAATTGAATGTTCGCTGGTGAAACAAGGCGATTCTAAAAGGCCACAGATGAGATGATTTTTATTAAACATTTGCACTATTTTAGAAGCTAAACCATAATTCATCTGCACTAAAATTTAACGACTTCGATTCATCAGAAAAGTTTGCTCTTGGACTGCGCTTCAAAGACAGAACAGCAACCCAAATGACAGGCTATAATGATTTTGCCTCTCTGATTTGCAGTGGGCTGGTGTGTTCTTGTGCCCAGACCGAAGATTCATATTCAAATCCCAAAGTCATAAAATTTAGACTTTCGCATTTATCTTTTTCAAACCAAAACTTGACTAAACCAGAGTCCAGGATCAAAAGCGCACAAGAACTGTCACCTTCTCAGGGGACTGCAAAAGACACTCTCTGCAGATACCCTGACTGTATTGGGGACAATTTGGGAAACATTGGGCAACACGTGTTGCCCCTGGGAACCAAGTTGCACTGCTTCTCCTGAGGTTTCGCTGTCAGCTCTGGTTTAACAAAAGTTGTCTCCGAGAAGGTTCCTCGGGAAAGGCGTGCAAAGCTCCGTATTGGAGATAGAGGATAGAGTAGATAGAGATAGAGCAGAGTCAGGGAGGTGTGTGTGCTCCTGGGACTTAGGTACTGATCCCGGCTTGGCATCGTTTCCCCCCACAACCCCGGATCCTTTCTAACTATTTTTTTTCCTCCGGTGTCATTAAATCAAGAAAGACAAGTGCAGAATTAAAGATGAGTTTAAGGTGATGATGCCGAGTAAGAAGTGAGACATCATTCCCGTGCATCCTTTCCTGGGTAGGTGGTGGCAGGAGAAAGTGATGTGTTCTCACACGAAAATATCTGATCTCCCAAGCGAGAAAATCACCTGGATGACAGCCCCGAGACACAGCCCGGCTCCCACGGCCGGGACAGCTCAGCCCTGGCTCCTCAGCTGCCCTGCCGGGAAAAGTGTATTCGGTTACTGAACGGTGTTCCCAGCACACCCTGACTGGCACCTCTGTCCCTGTGTGAGCAGGACTCAGCAGAAACAACCTGGCCTGTGTTTATTCTCCAGACTTGGAATAAAAAGAAACCGGCTCGTTGCTTCTTGATCTTTTCATTTCCTTTCTCTGGCCCGGGCGGAATCCCCTGCCCGCCCCGCACATTTAAAGCCATGTCTGCGGGACTCCGACTAACCCCAGATCTGTTTTTTCAAACGTATTTAAGCTGCAGAATTTGCTGACACATAAATAAGCCATCAAGGCTCTCGGAAGCTCATGAATCTTTGACTGAAGTATGTGTAAGGACTTACACACTTGTTCCACGTCGTGATACTTTAAAAACTTTCACAAAGGCCACTCTGGACAAAAAAAAAAAAAAAAAAAAAAAGAAGCACCTCTGTTTAACAAGATAATTCTTGCTTTCAGTTTTATTTCTATTTTGAACTTCCTATTCTTTTGTCCAGTGACATGGCGCTTTTTTCCCCCTCGGGGACTCCTTTCTGTTCTTTCTCCCCTTCTATTCTGAACTGTTTTACAGCCCTGCTTTGTTACTGTCAGGAAAAAAATGTCTGGAGAGCCCTGTCTCCTAAAGAAGGAACAGAAAAGGGAGGACTGGAGCTGCAATGTTGCCTATGCATGCAGAACATCCCAATCTGTTTTTGTGCATTGAGTTGGGGAGAGGGCAGCAGGGAGCGTGCACCCAGCCTCCTCCCGGACAAAGGGAGGCCGGACAGCTGCGCACCCGCCACAAAAGATTCACTCTTCTGTCAACTCTGTTTACTTAGTGTTGTTTCTGACCTCTGTGCTACACTTGTTGCTAATACATATGCTTATCAAACCATTTTAATTGGCTTTCTTCATAACAGTAGTCACAGCGCTTTTTTTTTTTTCCTGCATGTGTTTCCAAACAACTTAATTGACTTCTCTAATATTCGTCCTCTTGGGCTCTAAACAACGCGTTTCTCCCGCACGCTTCCCGGCCTCCGGGAAAAGGGACCAGGGGTGTCTGCATGGAAAAACTTCACCTTTCAGAAGGCATGGCCGTGCAGGGACATGGGTACCCGCACCCCAAGGGCACAGCCGTGCCGCCGGGTTTGCTCCGGCTGGCACAGAGGATCCGGGCCGCGCGTGATGAAGTGTCTGGCTGTCCCCGTCACGTCCTAAATATGTTTTTGCTTTCTTTGTGGCACTCGGTGGACTGGTGCCAACCTGAGAAGACCCGGAGCCGCCCTGGGAGCTGCCCGAGGATGAGGAGCGCAGCCCGGCCCGGCCATCCCGCTCCTCCAGCCCCGGAGCCCTGCGGCCAGGACAGCCGGCGGGGAGGCGCCGAGAGCCGGGATGCTCCGGCCTGGGATGCTGGGATGCAGGGAGTGGCGGAGAGCAGCCAACCTGCCCCCCAAACCACAGAGCCCCGAACACCACTCCCTCAGCCTTTGCCGTCTATATTAATCGCTTCACTTGAGCCTCGCCCTCCTTCCTTTTTTTTTTTTTTTTTCTTTCTTTTTTTTTTCCCCTCTCAATTTCGTAATTAATTGTTGCACTCGGGTTTGTAATGGAAACAATCCTGCCAGGCCGGATGGTTGTTATGATTTGCTTTCTTTAGCCTTTCTCCCCCTTCGCGAGCATTGTTCGCGGTGACTGTCTGGGCTCAGATATGATGTTGGGACAGCGCCTCCCTTGAAATGGAAACAGAGGCCTGAATAAAGAAGGGTGGAAAAAAAGTACTTTGTAGTCTGCATCGTCCATCTTTAATTCAGAGACGCATCTATACTCCTGGGAGCGCCGCCTTTGATCTCTTTGATTTTTACACCAGATCTGTTATGGACTAAAATTCCTAGGTTTTCCATAGAAACATCTCCATTCCTTCGGGATATTGATGTTTTCTTCTTCCTAGGGGTTATGATATGGTAAATCAGATTCAGAAAAGCATGGACAATGCCAGCATTCATGGGTCGGGGGGCGGGGGTGGGGGGGCGGGAGCCTCTCTCTCTTCTCCCAATGAATCAAAATATTGTTTATTCTGTTGCTCTTTAAGCCCAGTCACTTCAGCTGCCTTTCAGTGCCTTCAACTCTGGAAGAGGGGCAGCAGCAGCAGCAGCAGCAGGTTGCGTTGCCATGGGGACCCTACTGTATGGCAGCAGCGCCAGCCCCAAAGACAATGCCTCGCAAAGGGGCTTGAAAAGTGAGGTTTCTCCCTTTGCCACGCAGCCACTTCCGATGGAGCAAGCATTCTCCTTTCGGGACCCTCATCTTGTCACTAGAACAATGTCTATCTTCGCCTGCCAATTTTTTTTCTCTATCCTGCCTTTGATCTATAAAAAATCAAAAGAACAAAGTCAGGGGAGAATAGGGAGCTTTTTTTGTTGTTGTTGTTGCTGATGCACAGAACAGGCTTTTATAATTTGGGTCTACTTTTGTGCCTGAGAATTTCAGGGGCAGGGAAGGAGGGTAGTCCATTCGTGTGTTGGGCTCTCTCCAGTCCTGACGACCCTGGGCATGGCGTGTGCCAAAAGCCCCCCTCCCTGTCCCCTCCTCCTCCCCAAAGCAACCAGGAATAAGCACGGGTGCTGCCCAAGCTGGGTGTCCCCCTCAGCCTTGGCCCTAAGACTCTCCTACAGGTTGGGGCTTTCCCACCTGCTGGGCCCAGGACACCTCTGGGGTGTCAGTGACCCTTGCTTAGGGCTCAGACAAGATAACCCAAGCCTACTAATTAATGCTGATGTTAATAACAGATGTGCACAATGAAAAGCATGCCCATCACACTACATTTCAACAAATGATGCAAAATTATGCTGTTCCCCAAGTCATGGTTTTGTGTAAATGTTAGAGGCATGGATGTGAGGCTAACACCCTTTTTGGAAAAATCAGACAATTCTGGACCATGTGAGGCCACGAGATGCTGAAATGTTGGAAAAAGAACTGGAGTGTCCATGCAAATACATCAGTGTGCATTTGACTTCTTTGTTTGTAAGTGGCAACAGTCATCACATGTGTTGGACAGGCCATAAATAATCCTAGACGAAAAACTGGGGCTAGCTTTGGTTCTTTCCAGGAGGACAAGTGACTGGTTGAGTTCACATGTGACTCCATGCATGTAACCCTCCCGGAATTAACCTTCATTATTTGAATCCAGCTCAGATCCTTGCCTTGCTTCCAACAGCGGGAAGTGTTGATTTCTCCAAAAGGATTGCATTACAGCTACTTCCTTTTCATTAAAATGCCAGCAGAGGAAATAACAGAAATGACTGGTCTGTGCTGTATCGATTTCACTGGCTTTGGTGCCCTGGTTGAAACGTGTTCCTGCACGATTCACTGATTAACTCCATCACAGGCTGGTTTCCTACTCTGAAGGAGTCAGTTTCTGGGCAAGAGAATATGGTAGGTTGGGAAGAGAGTAGAAGTTAGAGGAAGGTTTATTATGAAACTCAGACATCCTTGGTGAGAGCTTGTTCTCTCTCTAGTTACCTTTCCTTAGTTATTTTTGAAAGGAAATCACCATCTTCAAAATGCCTAGTTGAATTCAATTAATGTAGCCAATGGTATCAGACCCCTTGTTTGGGTTTATACTGCAAATGGAGGCAGATTCACCCCTCACTGGACGGCTGTAAGCAGGGACTGGGACTTGCTTGGGTTCCTGGGACAACTCAGGGTCCTCACTTCAGCATTTATGTCAGACAGACACAAAACAGGGTGACACAGCCTTTTTCCAGCAGGAGAGAGCCACAGGTGGGCACATGGGTGTCGGAGCATTGTAGGCCCCAGCAATGAGCTGTGGCAATTTCAAGTCTGGCTTTAGATCACAACTGGAATGTTCTGGGTGCACCATCCAGTACATGGAGGGAACCAAGTCTCCACTGCTGCATCTGCCTGGCATCACCTAACCTTTACCAGCGCCTCCTGGCTATTGCCTACAACCTGCATTGGATATTCAAACCCAGATCCCATGCCATGCCAACAAAGATCCTCCTCTCAGTGCCCAAGAGTTGACCCTTTACCCTCTGAAGTGTCCCTTTTCCTCGCAGTCAGTGCCCAGAAACCACAGGAGCGAGACTGGCATAAAAATGATCGCTGAGGTAGTGGGTCTGCATGGCTCTGGGAAGACTTGGGGACACATCCACACCATCCACATGCACACCATCCACTTGCAGGCAGTACCTTGGCCTTGCAGAGAAGGGATGGAAGAGGGCTGTGTTTCGTCTCTCTGAAAGATAACCACTGGAAGAAGATGTGGCAGGCCTGGGGCTCAAGATCAAATCCCCTTGCCTGCTCCTCCAGTCCCGCACATACACCCCAGGGAATCGACTTCCCACCCTATCTGGTCACATTCTCTTCCCAAGATTAATTGTTGGGTCATGGCTGATTCACTATTGTGTCAGCCTGAAAGTGCCTTTCTCCTTTATCTCTTTTTTTTTTTTTTTTTTTTAAGTGCTTTAGTCAAACTTCAGGCCCCAAACTTTTCCCTCGTCCCCCATCCTTTAGGGAGGGGGGCTGCTACCCTGATCCGACCTTCCGAGCTGAGGTGCATCAGCCATGCCTCTTAGCTGTACAATTATGGGCACTCCCTAAATGCTGCTTTAATAACAGAGTTTGAAAAAAAGTCGCAGCGGGTCGGTGTTCAGGAAAGAAGCGAGATGCCTGGAGCGTCTCTCTCTCCCCCTCAAACACACAGACACACTTGGGACGGCTTTGCGGGGGGACGGAGACGGTGCACCCACCCACAGATGGGTGACACCCTCTCCGCGGGAAGCCCCGGGTCCCTCCGGGCTGCAGCGGCCCTGGAAGGCGCGGGCGGAGGGGAATACAGGGGGGTGGCTTGGGAAAGCAGCAGCCTGACCGCAGAGTTGGGATCCACGGAGAGCCACGCACGGCCCCGAGGAGAGTGGAGGGCGGTGTCTCCGCGCAGTGGATGGGACCGGGGGAGCCGGCTGGGGCCGAAGGCATCGCCCCTCCGCAGCGGGCAGAGCCGCGTGGGGAGCGGGGCAGGGCTGCCGTGCTCACCTCCAGCCTCCTCCCGTCCTCCGCCCCTGCCCTGGCACCCGCACCCGCACCGCGGGGACCCCCGGCAGGCACGGCCGGGATCCCTGGGCAGCGGGCGGGCACAGCCCCTCGGAGCGCCCCGGCCCCGCGGGGACCCCCGGCAGGCACGGCCGGGATCCCTGGGCAGCGGGCGGGCACAGCCCCTCGGAGATCCCTGGCACCGCGGGGACCCTCGGCAGCGGGATCCCTGGGCAGCGGGCGGGCACAGCCCCTCGGAGAACCCCCGCACCGCGGGGACCCCCGGTAGGCACGGCCGGGATCCCCGGGCAGCGGGCGGGCACAGCCCCTCGGAGCGCCCCGGCCCCGCCGCCCGCCCGGCTCTGTCCCGCGGGAAGCTCCCACCCACTTCCCGCTACCGTGTGAAACTGCTGAGCCTGCCACTCATTTCCCTGCCAAAGCCGCCCTGTGAGGGGTGCTGGGAAGGAGACACAGACACCTTCATATCTCAATTTTTCTTCTTTGGACAGGAAATGTGTGTGGAGAGGGGGGTCGAGATCGTAAATTTCATTGATTACTTGCAGACTGTACAGAGTATATTCAAGCTTTCATGACAGCTTCTGGAGACATAACGACTGGACAATATTGCCCGAGCACTACAAACTCTCTTTAACAACTACAAAGAAATCAGCAGGTAATTATAGGCTCGATTGTATACATAATAGGCATCGGAAATCGGAGAATAACTGTAGGCAGCGATTCTGAACCAGAAGAAGAACTGTCGCGCTTCAAACTCTCATACAATAGCTGCTCATTGTGCTGGGTGTCTTATTCTAATTACAGATACCTGCACAGCATAGCAAATATAGGAGAGAGACACTTCCTTGATCTCCCTGCCAGCAAAATTCATCCTTTGGAAATTAAAGATACAAAGGCAAAGCAAGCCATGTGGGTATTCCTGAAACAGGCGATGATGCTGCGCTGTGCCCTCTGCTCTGGAAGAGAGCTTTACTCCAGCGCAAAATTCTCCGGAAAAGGAGCAGAATTTCTGACCGGAATTGGACTGCTGGCAAAAAAAAAAAAAAAAAAAAAAAAGCATCCCCCCACAAACTTTTCTCGAGGTGCCTAGAGAAAAGGCTAATAAATATAAAAGAACGTCCGACCAAAATTAGCCGAAAACAACAATCGCTTCGGGAATACATCAAGCCCATATTTTAAATAGAGGTTATAACATTCGAAATTATTTTTTCTTGACACTAGGAAAAAAATAGACACGCTTGCCTTTCTATACCTAAGGGAATATAAATATTTAATTCTGATATAGGGATTTTTCCCTTTTAAAAAGATGGTTTTGTTTTGAAATCATTATTGACAGCGCCTGCACAGAATAATCTGTCTCTCCTTTAACTGATTCTTTCTCTTTCCTAAGGACTCTAAATCCCAGCAAAATCAAGGAGAACACTCCTAAACACTCTAAAAACTCTCCCGATGTCGACGCCCATTCCATTCGAGTGCTTCCTCAAATCCCGTTTCCTCCAGGTGAAGTTTTCCAACGAGTTCCCTGGCCAGGAGCCGGGGCGGTGCGTGGCATGTGCGGCTGTGCGTGGGGACAGCCCCGCACCGCCCGTCCCCCCGGCTCTGCTCCCTGCTCCCCCTGGCAGAAACGAGCCCCGGCGCTCTCCTCACAACTTCGCTTTGAATATCATCTGGCCTGAAAGTTCACTTCGGTTGTTTTGCCTCTAGGGGTACGTGCTATGTTATTCTAGGTCACTCGTGACTTACAAGCCTAAGCAAACATGTATCCACATCAAAACCCAGCCGCACAGAGGCAAATAATCCGAGGTATCATTTCAGCCCGTGGGGAAGGCTGTTTGCAGCAGGTCAGGTTTGGCTCTGTCGGGAGGCAGAGCGGGGAGCCGAGCAGGGTGCGCTCCCCGGAGCGGCGGGGGCGGCGCTCGGCAGGCGCTGACCTTTGCCGTCTGTGTGACCGCGGGGCGCGGGGCTGGGCACGCCCCCCGCGCGTGTCCGTGCCAAGGCAAGCGCACTCATCGGGCAGCAGCCAGCCTCCTAAGAAATTAGATTTGGATTCCTCTCGATTGCAAATATCTTATTTGTGAAGTCCGATTGCTATTTTTTCTAAACATAATTTTCTGCCTAGTTGTAAACGAGATAATATAATTGTCGATTCAAAAATTTCCAATTATTTATAGAAATAAATTCTCTGTCTAACTGGCAACGAGTAATAGCTAAATGTCTCACTCGGTGCCATTCCATCCCGCTTCTGCAACAACTGTTTTGGCTAAGCTAGGTTACTGGTTTTAGCCTATCTGTTTGGGTTTAATGCCAAGTTAACGTTAGATCTGAAGAAAGATGTTCGTATAAACATGAATCAATTTTTTTCAAAATGATCCTGACTAAATCGTGACGTGAAAATAAAACACACAGAGAGAGATGGAGGGGAAGTGCTGTTTCCCAAAATTGAAAGACAGTAAAAATTGATCATAAAAAAAAAAAAATTCTCCAGATGAAGACAGTAAAGGTAAATCAAAGCAGAGCAGCTGTTTGCAATATCACTTGTACTTTTCCTGTTGGGCTGCGCAATATTTTACCGACTGGAAGTGCTAGCAAGATGTGCAGGTATCCGCTTACATCAGAAACTGCATTTGGTATAAATATTCTGTTCCAGAGAGCCGCTTTGTCACGTTTCCAAATAATAAAGTATCCTTTGAAACAAAAGCCGCACATCAGGTGTCATTCTATTAATGAATGATGCTCTGCCTCATAAATATGAAGGGTGACTGTATTTATGAACGGTGACTGTTTTCTGCTCCATGCCCTCTCCGTCCCGTCCCGTCCCGTCCCGTCCCGTGCCGCCTCTGACGCGGAGCGCGGAGTCGCGGCCGCCGCCCTGCCCGCCCGGCAGCCCCCCAGAGCCGCCCGGCTCCAGCCCGGCAACCACCGGCTCTGCCGTGCCTTCCGAGCAGGCTTCGGGGAGATGCCTTGCACTCCGGGCTTCAGCGATCAAATTCACGCGTAAAATACTCCCGCCAAATGGCAACTTTTGTTGGTTCCCCTAAAGTTTTGTGATGTTTGCCCAATTTCAACAAGAGAGGCTTGTGAGAAGAAGGTTAGGTCAGATTTACATCAGGGTAAGCTGCGTGTCTCCATCCTTTAGCCTGTGTCACCTGTGAACTTCTCAGGTGCGTGGTTGCACCTCTGCCCTCACATCTGTGCCATCAGCGGGTCGGGACAGTGTCTGGGCTGAGAGGATGTGTGCCATGATACGTTTGCTATAGCCAGTCCCAAAACCCCAGCTGCTAGTGCAGCTCGACAAAGCCACGCTGTGAATTGGGCAGATTAAGAATCTGTTGATCGCCCTGGCCACAAATTCGCTTTTCTGACCTTATATCCTGTACGGACGATCCTTTGGTATGGTCTGGTTTGGGCTTTTTTAAAGCCGACTCTTACTTTACGTGTTAAATAGTCGGCTCTTTAACCAGCAACTAGCGATCATCAGACATTAATTTATACGGCTTTTACAAATACCTAAGCTATTTAAAATGCTGAACTGGGTTGTGTGTGGCAGGGAACATCTATCTATTGAATAGGCAGTGTCACACGGTAGCATGCTCTCTTGTCAAGGGTGATTGTGTTTTAGGCAAACATTTGAGCAAACATAAAGGCAAAGGTCAAGTACTGTTCAGTTGCAGTGTGTGCTAATTCACCTAGCTAACCAATGGGGCAAAAGTTGCATTTTCTGCGAGCACCGCAGACCAAACCTCTGCGAAGGGCATTATTAGCTGTGAGCCGGCTGTGATCGTTTCCAGACAGCTCCCGGGTGGAAGGGCTGGAAGCTCGGAGGGTGCCCGGGGTGCAGCTACTGCACCATCACCTCCCGTTGCTAACAAGTGCCTTCCAATAAGCTGGTGGTTTTTGTACAGGTCTGACCTCATCCCTTTTTTTTTTTTCCTTTTTTTCTTCTTTCGTCTTTTCCTTTCTATTTATTTCTTTCCTGGTATTTGTTTCCTCTCCCTTCCCCTCCCCCGGACAAACGAAGATGGGCTGTCCATCGCCAGCCGGCTCGGTGCACTGAGCAACTCCGGAGGAGCTGGGCGAGCAGAGACCGGTGGCAGGGAAGTGCAGTTTGGCTCCTCATTGAAAGTGCGTGGGGAGGAGGGGGAGGAGGAAGCGAGTTACTTTATAATCCTCATTCCTCCCCACGTCGTCGCAATTTTTAAAAAATCCATGTTTTGAATAGGAAAGGTTGGAATTTATTTCTGAGGGTGATCTACCTGCCGATTTTCCCAAGCAAACCTTACTATCTCTCATAGGATTTTTTTTTCCTGCTATCTATAAAAAAAAAATAGAGAAGAATCAAAGGACTGGATGATGGTTGTCACACTCACAGCTTAGAAGTGTCTCTCGCTCTCTCTCTCTCTTTTAAGGGAAAAAAAAAGAAAAAAGAAAAAAAATGATGACCCATTCCTTCCTTCTCGGTTCAGCCTGGAGGGCTCGCACTTTGAATCAATAGTCATTTTATTTGAACCAATGGCTGTGCTTCCACCCAGCCTGTACGTACAGTACTTTTCATAATAAACAAGGAGTTCACAGTTGTGGTTTTAAGGCACTCAGGTCTGGGGGATGCACGTGCAAAATAAATAAATAAATACATAAATAAACAAACAGATAAATAAATAAATAACATTACAGTGGGATTAAAAAGAGATCAACCCAAAAAGAAAACCCTAACAAACAATCAAATAAAAACGATTATTTTGAACCCAGGCGAAAACTCATTAAATTCTTACTTGTTGCCTTGTGGCACAGAGGCACTCGCCTCCCAGTCCCTCACCGTGGGGTCTGGCTCTGCCTGGCTCTGCTGCTGGGAGAAGCGGGAGGATTTTTTCTTTTTTGACAAAACTCCAAGAAGAACATCAACAACTTTAGAGACGTGATTCTGAGCGCAAAACTGGTTTATGGCTAAAATGACATTAAAATCACGAGGGCATATTTTCTTTGCAACGCAAACTTTAAGCACAAGCATACACTCATGAGAAAACACGTTAAAAATAATAATAAACTTACCCCCGCCTGCCAAACCATCACAATTTGTGGGACTCTTCTTTGATGCTGCAGACAACTTGACCCTTTAAGCCCTGCATTAAACACGGTGGATACAGTGAAACAGGAATAAAATTAAGGAAAAAAAAAAAAAAAAAAAAAAGGTTTGTCATGTATTTCTAAATAGTTTAATCTTCAACTGTCTCGGATTTCTTTACAACTCACTGGCTACGGTCCTATAAACACCACCTGGGCAGTTTCACAAGCTTTAAAGTTTTGTGCGAGTGTGTGTGTGTGTGTGTGTGTGTGTGTGTGCGCGCGTGTGTGTGTGTGTGTGTGTGTGTGCAGTAAGTTGTTTAAAAGGCATCGTTACCATTCAGAGGTATAAAAGTATTGCCCTGATCTTTGGCGTGATGGGATTTGGGTTTTGGATTTGGAAGGGGTTTTTTTACATGCACCTCTCATTTTACTTAACTTTTTAAAGATGGGAAAAGCTGTAAGCTTTAGTTTTCGAGAGACTTTTCTCGTTATTCATCTGTTTGGTCGCCTTAGCTGCACAAAAGCGTATCAGCTGCGTTATGAAAAATGGCCTAAGCCCAGAGAATGTCACAGTGGTCGACTTATTATTTTAGCCCTTCTTAAAAAAAAAAAAAAAAAAAAAAAAAACTCAGGGAAAGTTTGCTTTTGATGAATTCAATAAAAGCAGCACTGCAACGGAAGAGATTTTAAGCTAAAATCATACAGCATGGGGGCAAAAGCTTAAATCAGCCAGATGGCCAAAGGTAGACAGTCTGCCCCCACTTTAAACCAATCCACCGAAGTTACAGTCCTCCAGACTTTCAGCTTCTTATTATGTTTATCGTGCTTTGTCCCACTTCTGCCCCCTCCCTTAAAAGTATAAATAAATAAACAAAAGCGAGTTTTTGAAATTCATATGGCACGAATAGTTTTTCTTTCCTCCTCAACTCAGGATTTTTGGCTTTTTTTTTTTTTTAACCTTTTTTATGTTTTATTAGTTTGAAAAAAGACACGGCATTCATAGCCCCTGGGCAAGGTGTTACTTTTTAATTTACCAGCACCTCATGTCTCATCTCCAGGGAGGGCTTCCCGGCCGTAACCAGAAAGGACAAATCTGTGGGACTGCAGGGATTGCAGCCGAAGGCTGTGCTTTGAATCAGCTCCTGTCCTTCTTATGACTAGTAAATATATCTAAATAATAACTGCGATTAATAATTATAACAAAAATTAATACCACAGACTAGTGATTGTGCGGGGCAAGGGGTTGAATTCGATGTGGGCTTGGTTTATTGTTAGGAAATACTCATAAACAGCCCTAAAACCACTAGTAAACTCTAATCTACTCTGTCGGAAGAAGCTTTGAAATTCTCGTGATCTCAGTGGCGCTCGGAGACTGCCATTGGCTTCCAGAAAGTTGTCCTGGCTGTAAGCGAGGGCAGAGATGTGGCACCTTATCCTGAGTCCGAGGCTGTGTCCACCTGCTTTAGCAACAGGACAGAGTTTCTGGTCTGCTGGACCGAAGGACGTAGTTCTGACTGCGCAGGGGTGACAATAATCTGACAGCCCTGCCCGTCCTGCCCGGGCTCCTCTCTCCTCTTGCCCCTTTTCCACAGTTCTCCAATCCTGCAGACCAAGGCTCCTCAGCTCCCAGTGGGAGGGGGGCTGCAGCCACCCGCAGGTGCCCCAGGCCGAGCTGCCCCCTCACCTCTGTCCCTGCCCGCGGGACCGGGAGCCGGAGCTCCGGAGCGGGCGGGGCCGCTCGGCCAGGCCGGGCCGGGCCGGAGCATCCCGGGGTCCCGGAGCGGGGCAGCCCCGGCGCTCGCACAGGTACCGCGGCCACCGGAGCGCAGGTCCCCGAGGGGCGGCTGTCCCCACCACGGGGGAGCCCCGAGCCCACGCCTGGAGGCGGTCGGTGCTGCTGCCACCAAGGGGGACCCAAGGTCCTGCCCGTGGTCCTGTCTGCGAGGGGGAATGCTGCGGGCAGTGCCCGGGAGCCGAGGGCTATCCCCGAGAGCCGGCTGTTTCCCCGGGACAGCGGGGATTTGAACTCTTGATATTTGACTTAATTTGTAAACGAGTAAACGAAAGAGAGAATAACGCTGCTAAAAGCCAGCTACGGAGTGGAGGAAGGAGCGTGGTTTTGCGTGGGTGAGTGGGCGAGGTGCGCACTGGACACTGTCCCCTTTCAAAGAGCAAATTTACTGCGGACTTTCCTAACGCCTGAGGACCTCCGGGAATGGCTCCTCGACAGGCGCTGCCGGGGCGAAGACGGCACCAGTCACGACAGTGGTCAGGAGCAGAAACCAGTTTGGTCAGGAGCGGAAACCAGTTTGGTCAGGAGCGGAAACCAGTTTCCAGTCGTTTCCCGGCTGGCGCAGAGGCTTACGAGAAGAGCTCAAATAAGAGTGGAAAGATGCTGGCCGGAAAAACTTTGGGAAAAGCAGCTCCTCCACTCGTGTGTGAGTGAGCTGAGGAGCCCTGGGCACCGGGGTGTGGGCAGGGACCTGTGTCCCTCTTAGCCACCCCTGACCTTCGGCGGCCCCCGCCGCTGCCCAGCGCATGGATCTAACTTGTGCTCCTGCCTCCACCTGTGGCTGCGCTTAATGGGCCAGCTCGGTGTGGGCAAGAGAGACGTCCAGGGGAATCCTCATGACCTTCTGGACGCCTTTTCCCCAAAACGCTTGGGAAATCCGTTAAATCAAAGACTTCCAGAGGCTGGAAATCGCCCCTTGCATCCCCAAAGAACGCAGGCTGGGGAAATTTGAAGAGGGGAATGACATCCCCATCCCGCTGGAAATGACAGCGCACCGTCGAGGACCGTTTAGAAAACTTGGAGGAAGCAGTAAAATCTGTCGACCAAATAAGTTTTGGTTTTGATTTAGGAATATTTTATTGCCCATAAAATAATATCGATTCTGAACGGTTTTACGGTAAAAGGGGTGAATCAGAGGATAAAGGGGTACGACCCAGTCACATGCTGCCAGAAGCGTACCTGCCCCTGCTTACACTAATGATCTGGACAAAGGACCCCGCTGCCCTTCGGAGCTGCCCCCTTTGCCCTTGCCCCCAGTGCTTCCCTCTGCGTGGGACAGGTCCCACCGCCCTCCCCAGTGCCGCTCAGCCCCGGGCTGTGCCTGTGCAGGGCGCTTGAGAACCCCTGGATATGCGATGCTGTGAGCGCTGCCGGCGTTACCTTCATCCCCCGCGTCCCTCGAGGGACGACGAGGCGAGGGCGCCCCGCATTTTGGAGCGGGTGAGGGGACAGGTTGTCCTGGGGTGGGGGTCTAAGCATTGCTGCCTTGGTCACCAGCTGTGCTTCCCTATTCTGACCACTGACTGACTGGACGCTGCCGACACGTTGTGACCCGACTCCATCGGGATCCGGGCCCACAGGGTCGGCTCTGTCCGTTCATGCCGGACGTGTGGTCATGTTTGCAGTGTGCAGGATATCAGACGGGCTGGGGTGTCCCCCCAGCTGTAGGCTGCCCGTGAAACGCTGGTTTTCAATCCCTGCCCCGCTGTGTTACCGCTCCTCTGCTCTGCGAAGAAGCTCTGGCTCTGAGGCCCCTTGCTCTGGACTTCACACCTTCTGAGGACCGACCCTGGAGCGCTCAACCAACCCAAACTCCCCTGAAGTAAAGAGGAATAAGGTTTTTTTCGGTTTTGATCCTCCGGGCGTTTTCTCAAGGCAGGACTCAGCCAAGGAACGGAGAAATGTGGAGGTCGTTCCCCCTGGCTGCCCACTGCCTGCTAGGGACGGGCTCGGGGGCAGAGGCATCCCCGGCGGTCCTCGCAGTTCTCGAAGGCTGTGCCTTGTTTCAATGTTTGCTTCCCGTACTGCAAATGTCACCAGAATGCAACTTTAGTGCTTTGTGGTTAATATTTTTCGCCCGAGGTCTATCACTGGCATTAATTGTCCCAATAAATTGAGATATAGTGTGCATAACGCAATGTAACAATATGGTTATATTCCACGTGTATGACTTAATTAAGCTATTTGCAGCCTGATGCTGCAAGTCAACGGGTGTGCAAGTGGATTAACAATGTACTGTTCTCGTATCCTCAGGACGGTGCATAATTACTTTACTGGTGGTACATATCAATTTTTGATGATTGCAGAACACATGCTCACTTTACCAACAAGCGCTTTAATAACTCTCCGTTGTGTTTTTAAAAAGCGTTGTTTGGAAATATTTGGAAGCCTCTGCAAATAATGCCCGAGGTTCGTGGCGCGAGGTTTACAGCCGACCTCTGATGGAGCGCGGAGGTTGCGAGGCAGAGCCCAACCTCCCTGCCCGCTCCCGGGGCCGGGCCGGCCGTCGAGGCACCCGCCAGGTCCCTGGGGACGGGGGAGAGGCGGGGGTAGCGTGCCCCAGCACATGCTTCTGACATTTGCCAGCGGAGTAATGAAATTAGGAAACTCGATTACAGGGCGGCGGCGAGCCTGGGGAGCCCCGGCTCTTTGTTCCCGGGAAGATGGCGCCAGGGTCTGGCCCGTGGGATTCAGCGTGTGCCTCTCCAGCAAAGGTGGACGAGCGCCGACCTTCCTGGGGGCGATTTAATTTAATTTCTGCAGCCTGATGGCGTTGGGGAGGCAGGTACCAGCCACGAGAGCGAGTTCCCCGCGCACGCCGAGCGGGGCCGGGCTGCCCTCCCGGCCGGGCACCGCCGCCAGCCCCGCGCTCCGCAGCCCGTCCCGAGCGCACGGAAACAACAAACAGCGCGCTGAGAGCTGGCACACGACACTGGCACACGACACCGGCACGCTCAGGCGTCCCTGGGAGCCCGACAGGGGTGGCCTCGAGGGGCCGGGCTGGGTGCGCCTGTCTGCGGGCTGGGCTCGGGCTCCGGCGTAACCAAAGGCAGATGGGTTCCTTGGCTTGGGAGGGCGTTTAGCAGCTCCCGGCCGCCGGGGCTGGCTGGAGAGAGGGCTGCCAGCCCGGCCGGGGTGGCGAGCAGCCCGTGGTGCCGGCCGAGGACAGCGGCCCGCGGCCTGTGCTGGCCATGGCCCCCTGCTCCGCGCCCCGCTCCGCGCCCAGGCGTGGTGTCGCTGCTGCTCCAGAGGAAGGAGAAGATTTGTTCTAGTACCTGAAGCAGGTGATGTTTATGCAGAGACATCTGAATGACAGCAGGAGTGGAGGACAAATCTAATAAAGCCTAATAAACCGTGAGAGTCTAAATGTCATTAAACTTACAAAGATGAGAATCCAAATCACCAAAAAGGTAAATGTCTTCATTAGCCTGATCTCTGAAGACTGTCGAACATTTCATTAATTTATAATTTATGATTGTTTGACAAATATTGAAAAGTATGTAAATATGAGGGGGATAATGTCTTTTCTGCGGGAGATAAGGAAATGACCCAAACTGTACGTGCCTGCTAGATTACACACGAGGTTCCATCTATCTGTTATCAAACTGTGCTTTCCCTTTATACAACATATTGTGCAACTGACAAGTGAAATAGTGCAGATAAACCAATGGTTTAAAACGTAATAAAGACAACAGCCATTTGCATTTTTTACATTTTATTACAAAGGTAATTTACTATGACACATTTCTGAATGTAATTTATGAAAACATTTTAAGGCAATTATATAATGTATACAGCTCTCGGAGACGCAGAAAGTCAGATAAATAATAATCTTATGGATCTTCAGAGACTTTCTATAACGCTGAAAATATAGACTTTTGCAGGAGCAGCAGTAAAACATAAAATCATAGAAATAAAATGCAGAATGATGTAATAAAGAGGAAATGGGTGTACTTCGAACAGCAATTGCAATATTAGATATTCAAGGAAACAATTTCATCTATTCCAAAGAACTAGATCATCTCAGACTATTATTTTTCCCCTTCCTCTGTGTTGTGAGATAAGCTTCTGAAAGAAAAGAGGATTTCTGCGCACAACGTCTTGTGCCCCAGCCCTCTTTGGTGGACCAAGAAGTGGACGTTCCAGTGGGGACCCCGGGGAGGCAGGGAACGGCCTCCCTTTGCTCTCCTGTGACAAAGGCGAACTGCGAGTTTATTATCACCCCTCGGAGAGCGAGGGGTGCAGCAGGAGCTGCTCGGCGTGGGCAGAGGAGGCTGCACGGGGCCAGGGGTGCGGGCAGGCCCGGGCAGTGCCGGTCACTGCCCACCCTCCCCGCATCCCACCGGCTGCACCCGGGAAAGGCTTCCACAGTGCCCCCGTTCTCTGCACAGCGCACATTCGCTCATGCCCCAGTGAAGTCCATGACGAGGTGGCCCTGTTTGAGTGGGCGAGAGGCTGGCACAGGAGCGCTTCGGTGCTTACCGTGCGGAGCAGGGAGATGCCCGGAAGATGAGAGGGGACAGTATCCCCCGATAAATGTCTCCATGTGCCTCCAAGGTATTTGCACTCGGAGGGTCAGCAACCCATCGCGTGCAACTGCCTTGAGTTTGGGGTTTGTGTTTGAGTTTTTATTCCAAAGCCACCCAGTAGACAATAAGACACGAAGCATAGTTTTCTAAAAGCCCCGCATTTCCCAGAATGGGCTCTGTGTCTTTGTCTTTACATAAAACAGTGCCCGTTGGCCAAATGTGCTTGTAACGAGCTTGTAAAACAAACCAGAAATTTCAGCTCGTCCTCGAGACTAAAACCAAGTCTTTTATTCCCAAATCTTGCAAATATGTTAGGAGTGTTAGAAGTGGGACTAAAAAAGCCTCCTAGCAGAGCTGCTTACCTGCTGTGAGTCTCACTGCCACAGACCCTTTCACCAGATATATTAAATCTCTTACCCTAAGAAACATGCACTTGTCAAAATTGAAGCCCAACGTACCGGGGCAGTGGGATGTAAGAGTTTGGGAACTCTACATTTTTCCCGGAGACCCTCCTGAGCAGAGGTCCGAACACATCTCTGCAAGAGGCCTGCAGGGTCTGCCCAACCTTTCTGAGGGCCACATCCAGAGAGTGTTCCAGAGAGGTGGCCCTGGAAGTCCTCCCTGCGCACAGCCAGCACCTCGCAGCTGGACTGGTGCCTAGCTGTTTGTGGAATGAAAGAGGTTTCGAGGAGATGGCAGGTGACTTCCCCCCAGAACCTCGATTATTACTCCCCCTCTCCATCGGGCTGTCTCCCCCGACGGCAGATCCCGGTGCCTGCCCCAAGCTCGGGGCCTTGGGAATCGGCACCCCGGCCCCCAGCAGCCGCCAGTTCTCCTCTCCCCGCCCTTCGGCAGCACGCTGTCATTCTTTCCCATCTCTGAAGTATGTGTTTTATTACAAATTACTTCTTTTGATGAACAACATTCCCACCGCCCTGAGAGTCTAAGTGGAAAAAAGTTTACTTGGCATTGCGAAACAGTTTTAATGATAATAGCTTAAGAAAAATGAAGAGTCGACTACACACACAAGAATATCTAGATATCGCCTGACGGGCTGAACTGGCTTCCACTGACCTTGGGCTGCAAGGTTTTCCACCCAAACTAGCCCTCATCTCTCTATTTTTTTTCTTTTTTTTTTTCTTTTTTTTCTGATGGAGACAAGGAACTAGAGGTCTCTTGTCCCACCATCTCATCTAAGGCAGGTCCTCCCCATCCAGTCCTCACACGGCTGTTTCGGACCATCTTGGATAAAGACTGGCAATTGTTCAAAACTGGCAAAATGTCTCCTGTAGTTTGAGTTCAATATACGCCAGGCAACAGAAAGACACTGGCAACCTTTTCTTTTTTTTTCTTTTTAGGGCATAAATGATTTCTTGCAACACTCGCGGGTTTGTAACTTACAACGAAAGGAGGAAAAAAGGCAGAGAACGGCCGGAGGCTGGGCTGGGAGAAGCCCACCGATCCCTGAGTCATAAAAGCGTACAATGAAAGGGCTTTATTGTCTCTCGTTAAGCAGTTCATAAGTGACCCCGTTTATTTCTGAATAGCCATGTTTTGATGACTTATAGTATATGCAAAAACAAACTTTCCCGCGGTGTTTTTTTTCTCCGTCATGCTTTTCTTTTCAAACAGCCAGATGATTTTAAAAAGAAAAACACCCAGAAATGATAAATCGCGTCGCATAGCTAATGGCTGGAGGGCGCGTTTACCAATTCATAATCATTTATTCTTGGTGATGTATGACCCTTACTCTTAAATCTCAAAAGCTTCTATTTGAAGGTGTAAATAGCTTTTTCCCCCCTTGCAGTAAACCTTACTGCATTAGCAGTGATTGATCTCCTGTACAATTCGTCCCAGAGTGCTATTTTAGAGGGGGAACACTGGCTTTTGGAGATTAACTGGGGAGTCTGTTACATATTAATGAACCTAGGAGATATACTAACGTTTTGGTAATTTAGTTATTTGTGTCTATAGCTTTCGCCGTTATTTTCTCTTAGACCCCCGCGGTTGTTATACATCGAATTAAAAAGTGGTCCTTCAGCATCATTTTTTCAGTGGCAACTAAATGCCATTTAATGTGAAAAACAAATGTTGACTTGTCTCTTGAAGGAAGTGTGTTTCTTGGCAAGACATCAAAGTGTTTTAAACTGTATTAGAAGGGTTTGTTAGTTTTCTTACCCGGAGCCTACGGTAATGCAAGGAAACAGCTCTCGGTGGAAGCACCCGTCGGAGGGGGGAGCGGGCGCTGCGCAGCGCTGCGCATAGGTGCACGCTCGAGAGGCGGCTTTAGCTGCAGCAGGAATGCACAGGCACCTCTTCGCTGGGATTACAGCCTTGATTAACGTGCTAATGAATAGGGATGTTAAAGAGTCGTCCGGAAACCCGTCTGTGAGAAGGAGGAGTGAGAAACTCCTAGGTTGGGCTTAGCCTGCAGAGCGAGCAACTTCACTGAAATGCCATTAACCTACTGCTCCTTAGCAGACACTCGGGCAAAGCACCTCGGAGATGTCTGAGAAAGGGCTGAGGTGGAAGCAGGGGGTGGAACCCCTGCTGGTCTCTCGCCTGTGCCCCCGCAGCTGATGCGGGGCTGCGGAGCGGGCAGGGCAGCCCGGAGCCACCGGGCCGGGCACCGCGCACTCGGTACCGGGGCAGCCTCTGCCCCACTCCTCGGAGGAAAAACAGTGTCAGGGAGATGGTGGGGTGGGGGAGAAAGGAGCACAGCGGTTCTTTTCAGCGGTTCCGCTCGCTATTAACTTTGACATCTTTCTCGGATTTATAAATTAGAGTTCATTATCTCGAAGGTCGTTAAAGTGGGCAGCTCAGCTAAGAATTAATGCGTGCAAACCCGCTCTCTACAGCTGGCTTCGCCCTGAGCTGTCTGGTGGGCTCAGGAAGTTGGCGGAGGCTTCAGTCACTCCAGTGGTCAAAGAGAGGTACCGGTCCCTTCTGCCCTCCTCCTCGCCATTTCTCGCCAGTAGAAGGTTGAAACGCAGCTGCCCCCCAGCCTGGAGAGAGCAGCAAGCAGATCCCCAAGGCAAATGGACCTGCCCTTATTTTTGAAGGAAACAAACATGTTTCTCCCCCCGCGTCCTGTCCCAAAGTTAAACGTTTGTTTAGGACAAACTCGAGAAGCAACAGTCTTTGCGAGAACTTTGTTTTCTCCTTCTCCTTGTGAATAACAAAGTGGTCATAGGCTACTCGGCCAGTTGGCGAGGAGAGAACTTTTGTTTTCTGGGGCGATTTATGTTCTTTATAAATATGTGGTTTGGAAAATAAAAAGAGACTTGAAAACGTTGTTACAATGAAAAAGGACAAATTAGAAGACATTTTCTGTGATCAAAGGAGGAAGAGAAAGCGAGTAGGGGTATTCAAAAAGCTTGACTTATTCACACAACTCCTTTGGAGCCCAGGGGCAACAAGCGTGTCTTACATTGAAAAGGCGGCTCTATTCAGAGTGCAGGTGCGAAGTGGTGTGGCACATTCTGCCACATTATGTAAAGGTTGTTGGAGATTAGTGTTCAGACTTAATAACTAAAGCGCTTGATTTACATTGGAAAAAAGCCCCCTCATCCGTGAAAGCAAAATAATTTAACGCGTGATCATTTCGAGTGCTGCTGATATCCTAATACTTGCATTGTTCTCGGCCAAGTACTAGAGGAGCGCGGATTGATGCTTTTGGGAACCTATCATTTACAGCCACTGAACTCTGCTCAGAACTGGAGGTCTGGAGGGGAGATAAAAGAGGGGCACAAGAGAAAAGTTTCGCATTAGGGGGAAAAAAAAAAGAAAGGGGGGGGGGGGAAAGAGAGAACAATATAAACGTGACAGTTCTCCTCCTCCCCGCTGAGGACTCCATGCCTCCTGTCCAGTGCCAGGGCGAGGCTCCGTCCAGGTCTACGGAGACGAAAATTGGGTTCAGGTCCCAGACTCTTCCCTACTCCGCCTTCCCCCGTCGGAGCAGAATTACTTACCTTACTAATTATTCATATTTATGTAAATGTCATTAGTTAATGTAACTTTCTATAAAAAGATAATCAGGCGAGAACGGAGCATAGGTATTACCTTAAGTGCATTGGCTCTGGTTGTTTCATTCATATGTTAATACACGTGATGCAGTCGTGCCAGGCGTGGGGAGGGTGGAGAGGAGGGGAGAGGAGGAAGGCAAGGGAAAGAAATTAAATAATAATAACAAAGCCCTACAAAGGCTTTAAGTTTGCATCGCGGGACCTAGGAACACGATGCCTTCTGATGCGCTGAACAAAGGGGGACCGGCGCCGTCCCAGCCGCGGCGGCTGTCCGGGCATTCCGGCAACTTTGGGTGGCTTTTTTGTTTGTTTGTGTCCCCCTCCTCTCCCTGAAGGAGAATTTTATGCTTCAAACCGTTTCGATCTACCCAAATCCTCGTGCCTAGCCGAGTACCTCAATTCCCGAACGACCTCGAATTAAAGTATCTTTGTACGGGACACGCACCAATTAAAATTGCAATACTTTTTTGCATCTCCCTCTTTAGTGTAAGCATTTTAGGGCCATTTCCATAAATTCTCTGAGAGAATAAAGGCTATAATGGGAACAAGGTGAGAAAGCTGTTAACCATTGTTTCAGCAAGAAAAGGTCGTAAGTCAGGCAATTGGTGTCTGACCTGTCAGGACAAGGTATAAAGGCTTTATTCATGCAGTCGCTCACGATTTTCTCAGCTCTCACAAAAGTGTTTTTATGATTCTGTTTTCTTACCTCGTTCCTTAATTAAAAAGCTGAATGATTAGAATAGCACCTGCATAATGTCTGAACGACGCCTGCATACTAATTCGCGAGTCTTTACATCTAGTAATTATAACATAAAATCAGAGATTGAATAAAACAGAAGGATTTTGCCCCTAAAGCCCTGCTAATCCTCTTTTAAAAGAGTCTGCTGAAATAATTCAGAACAGTTTCCGGAAGTTGGATTACCGACTCTTTTTTGACTATTTACAATGAAATGATATTTCACACTTAAAGGACTCTCTGTATTTCTACAACAGGTTTTTTAAGGTGGCCTGTTTTCTAGACAATAACAATCCAGCGATTCCTTTCTTTTCCTTCCCGTTTTTTCCCTCTTCCTCCCAGCAAGATCTTCATCTTTATCAAGTGTATGCGAGGATTAATCTGTCCTCAGGTAGGGATAACAAAACCTCCCCCCTTGAAGCCTCCCTTTGACTCCCCACTCCGGGACTCCCCGTGACGAGGAAGAGGGAGGGCTGCGGGCGGGCAGCCCAGTTGTGCCCAAGTTCAGTCGCACCCTGTTTCCCGGCCGCTGGCGGGAGCAGGCGCTGGAGCAGGGAGCTCTCATTGCTCCACTGGTGCCCCCACCCAGGGCACAGGATAATGTAAGCCAGCAGACACTAGTCAAAAGTTGCGGACTAATTTTTTTATGTGTCTTCCCAAAACAGCTGGGGGGATTATGGGGGAGTGGTGGTGTCCGCGCTTTTGTCTGATTTTCAGAGCGTGCTGTAGCAGGTATTCTCAGAGGCAGCAGCGAGGCAGGGGAGGCAAAGAGGGGCAAGAGGGAGCTGCTGGACACGGGTAGCGCCGTCCCGGGGGCCTCCCCCAGCCCCGCAGGGCTCAGCCCGGCCCCCCGGGGTGGCTTCCCCGGTCCAGGCAACCCGCAATGACCCGGGGACGGGTTTTGCGGCAGCATAGAGCCGATCCTTGGGTAACATTGACCGGGGGGAAAGAAAAAATCTTTCAGATCTGCCGATCTTTTAGAGAGTCCTATTTATTTTAGGAAAAAGGTTTCCTTGTAGAGCAGCAAGCTCCAGCCCGGCCATGAGGTTGGCCGCCTCACGATGAAGAAAACGAAGTTGATGCACGGATTTTGAAACGCGGGATCTGCTGCCCGCACCCTCTGCAGCTCCGCGGGGTCTCGGCTCCTGATCCAAAGGAGCCCCGGTGGTCTTGGCCTCGGAGCGGGGCGGATCCAAATGGAGAAGAAGCTGAGAATAAAGTCAGACTCACGGAAAGTTTCAGAGGTTTCTCTGAGATGTTGCCATCATTAAGAACACCTTAGTCTGTTGTGCCATTTTTTCTTAACTGTTAAAGAGCTGATTTTGCTTTTGTCCTTCTCCCTCCTTTTCCTCCCATAGTGTAATCCTGCAAAAAACTCTAAATCATCTATGAGAAAATGGAGTCAAGGTGTCATTCAGCATTAAAAATCTAGGGGCTTTAACTAAAAGCCTTAATTGCTAACGTGGCCCCGTTATAGCCATGGGAACGACATACTCTGTTGGAAACTCAGAAATGTTACATATCGTTTTAGCAGGCGCTGCCCTTGTTTGTTTACTGTAGCTTACTTTCATTTATATCCCAGGAATATTATTTCACTAGGTTACGCACCAAAAGACAAAGGGTGTAAATAAACTAACATATGGCCCAGAGGTTTTAGAGGAGCTGGAGCCGCTTAGCAAGTCATGTGGGTGATACTGGGAATCCGTCTTCTGTCCTTCCCCCGCTCCCTCATAACCTCCTTCTCCCTACATATTCCTTCTACCTTGTCACGATAAGTCACGTTTGTGTCACGACCGGCTTTGGAGCACCAGATGGTTTTTCCTTCCGACTGCAAAAATCTGGGCAGCGCAGGGGTGGGGAGGGATGGGCGCTGCTCCGTGTGCCTGTGTCTCTACGTGCAGCTGAGAGAACCCGTTGACATAACAAATGTGTGTGGGGATGTGCGTGCACACGCACACCAGCCCCGGACACGGGCGCTCCCGGGTGGGGAGCCCGGCCCCGGGAAGGGGCTCCGGACCGAGCCGGGCCGTTCCGGGCTGGGCTGCCCCTTGGAGAGGGCGGCTGGCCAGGCGCCGAGCAGGGTCGAGCAATCTGGCGCCCACAGAGACACTTGACAACCTTTTTTTGTTGTTGTTGTTATTTTCAATTGTAATCAGTTTCAGGATTTCTGTCCCAAAAAGCCCAACCGGAGTTGAGCCCCGCTCCGTCCGGGAGGTGCAGATGGTTTAACCACGCTGCACCTCCTTCCCCTCTGCTTCTCCCGGTAAGGTGGCGGAAACGGGTCTCGGTTACTGATTCATATTTCTAATCTTCCTTTCCTGAGCATACAATGTGCTTTTGTTAAATGAATGGTCTTTAATTAATGCACTTGCACAATGCAGGGCCTTGCATGGGGATCGATGATAGGAAGCAACAGGGGATGGTTCCCTCCAAAATGGTTTGTCAGCATTGAGAAAGAAAAGGCAATGTCTATAAAAGGGCCACTAATAATGCCCACACGTCTCTCACCATGTTGTCTGAGGGGACATTCCTTCCCTTGTTGACAGTCAAGTGTAATAAGTACATGTCTTCGCTCAATCATTATAGACCATAGAATTGTATTCTTTAATTAGCATGTACTGTTAGCCCTCCTTTCCTTTATGGGCCAGTTTTTGTCTTTTACAGACCAGCAAAAATGTTTTCCTTCATTTCTTTTTCTTGAATTCTATTATTTCTTAAATTATTTTCTTTCTTTCTCTCTCTCCCTCCATGTAGTCAAATGTATTCTCTATTGACAATATTCCTGGCAGCTAAAGCCAACTTTTTGTCATCTCTCTGTGTTAGGCAACTTCTTTCAAGTTTTCCTTTTCCAAAAGGAATGAAGGCAGCGCATGCGCAAGGCGCCCGCCGGGTTCGGGCCGCGGTGTGCCCGAGGCTGCAGCATCCCTCCGAACAGCAAAGCTGGCGTTTGTCATGCGGAGGGAGCTCTGAGCAGGTTCGGGAGCCGCGAAACCCTGCAACCCATTAGCATCGATCAGGAGAACACGCATGGCAAAGGCTTACTTTCAGCTTACTTTAGCTGGCGAAAGAATTTCATCTCTTAAAAAAGAAATAAAACGCACTAAATCCTCCTAGGAACCTTATAAAGGGGTTTTATTTCGCTGTACCGGGGACCCATTCTGGGGGTGGAAGGGCGGGGTGGAAATTCTTCAAAAGAGCACTTGCATCCTGCGAAACATCAGCCCTTGGGGCGGAGGGGAGCAGCAGCCTCCCGGGGCAGCCCTGCTGAAAACTCACTCCAATCCCCCGAGTGCTGGTGCCCAACATCCCAGTGTTGGTGTCCCCAGAGCCGCACGGTGCCCGTGAGGAGCCAGGGTGCCACTGCGGCGGTGACCGGGGCACGCACCCACCTCCCAGAGGGACAGGGCTCCACCTGGGTGACACCGGGCTCTGTTTCTGCACCCTGCACCTTGGGCAATGCCTGAAGTAAAATTGGTGTGAAGGCTGCGATTTGAAAAATGTTGTCTCAGAAATTAAGCCAGAGAAGGGGTTTGTTTTGTTTTGTTCTTTTAATGGAAATGCCAACCTAAAACGATTAACATTAAAAAAGGTTAAAGACCAACAAAAAAAATCACTCATTAATACTTGATTGTACACCACATTAATAGTACACAGGTTTGGGCAATTTTTTTTCAACTAATATAAAAACCAACAGAAAGAGAAGATTGATTACATAGTGTTTTAGGAATGGCTCGGTATCATCAGTACAAACACATATTTTAAAAGTGCGCATTTGTAAAAATAACCATAGAAATGAAATACTTATAAATATTTATTGTAAAAAAATCCAAATATTAAAAATAAATAGTATGTTCAAGCACATAACAGAACATTCCTCCATTGCCAAACACGTGATAAAGAAAAATAAGGAATAGATAGTCTGGAATAAGGAATGAGAAGTCTGAAAAGAGATACAGCATATCAACATTGTAAATGTTTTTCTGCAAGCTACATTTTTCAGAGGCTTCTTCTCCGTACAGTTCACAAAGAATGTGCTAGATTTTATCCATAAATATGACAAGACCAAAAAAAAACCAATGATAGTAATACCCACTCCACTCTAATTTGGCTCTGTCTTTACTCAGAAAAGGTCCCATTAAATAAATGGTTTGGCTTAGAATGGCAGGATTGGGCTCAGATAATTCTTTACTAAAACTAAAACAGAAGTACACTGATGAGTTACAACTTCAAGGAATTCATACTCCGAACAGGGCATTGCATGATATCCAGTGAGGAACTACTAAATAAAACTTGATCAGGGAATCATTTCAGTACAACACCGTTATGTTTATAAAATGAAGATACAAGAAGGATGCAGTTCGACTATCCTTACACGCACAGACAATAAAACATGAGAGCATATGGAAGCCATCACTTCGAATGCGTTAACAACTTCGATACATTGCAGTATATACATGCTTGATAGGTATTCGGACTGTTAAATGATCAAAGAATTTACTCTGTGTCTACGCTCTTGCTTTCACTCTACTGGAAGGATACATTTGTTGGTCACAAAGTGGTGTTAATGAAACCCAACGTTTCTGCCTTTGCCCAAGAATCACATTCTGTGCAGAGTGTGTGTAGGAATAATTTATTAGACGGAAAATTTTGGAGGATGAAATGCAAAAACAATGGACATAATTTCAACTTTCGAACTGTAAGGTCATACAGACATCTACGGACATCTGTACACGGTCAGAGTTTCATGCAGACACAGCCGCATCTATCCAGATGTATGACTATACACAGGATTCGATAGTTTGGTATTTTCTGTACCCTCTGGGCCCCTAAAGTTATCTTTAAAAGTTTGATTTTATCTCTTTAGAAACGGTTTAAAGCTAACGGGCAGGGTGAGTTTGACAGAGAGGAGAACAAATCGCTGACAAAGAACCTTTTACGTTTCATCAGCGTTGTTAGGACGACGAGCAGGAATTTCTCAGATAATAACTCCCACTTCAAAGATTTCTCAGCTCAATAGAAATTGGACCATCCTTTTTATTCAACCACAAGGGCTGGCACTAAAGACGACTCAACTGTTTGAATTTTTTTCCCCCGTGTTTATTTTTCCCCTATTCACTAGGGTACTTGGATAAAATAAACAACAAGACAATTACTGGAACATGGACTTCTAACTTTCCCGGGCCCATGGCCCAGCGCCCATGGCCCCGGCCATGCGGGTGTCAAGTTCCCCGCACCGCGGAGCCTCCGCTCGCTGCCGCGCAGCGACAGCGGGACCGGCCCGAGTGGGAATGGGGTACGACCATCTCCCCCCAGACCTCACCCCTCTTTCCAGCTCCTGGGGGGATTCCATCGGGGCACCTACTCCCTGACATAGGGGCAGCCCAAGGAGGGGAATCTTCCATTCCCCATCCTATCTCCCCCTCCCACGTTCGGTGGGAAGGAAAAGGAAGCAATTCTCAGGTTTTGTGGCCAGTTTTGCTGCTAGAAGCTGGTCAGAAAGGCAGGGGACAGCGGGCGGGAGCTCCCACCGAGCTTGGGGGGCTGGCAGTGCCTTACTTTGGGGAGAAGGAGACCGGGGCGACAGCGTCGGAACGGAGCCCGCCTCGGGGGGAGGGTGAAGCCCAGCAAAACCCAGCTCCGCCGAAGTGCATTAGGTGGAGGAAGTCTATCTCTAGCGGGGAGCAGATTGAGTGTATTAAGCTAGCATGAAACCAAAGGTCAGTGCAAATGTATCTTAATAGACTGTCTCAAATGGAGTGTGCCTCCTTTGAAGGCCGCTTGCTATTGCTCTCCTCATTACCATAGCGATCCTAACGTGGCATGCTGATGCACCATAAAACTCACACTTTCAACCCCAAAATCAGGCCCTTTGAACAACCCGAGCTTGATTAGACCTTTCTCCTTTTCTTTCCCCCCTTAAAAACCATTTCCTTGCCTTTAGAAACTCGCCCTCAAATCCCAAATGCATTCTCTGATCCTGGCAGAAAGCAGAAACAAAAGTGAGCTGAGGCGACGGTTCAAGCGGGCCTTTTCTTCCTGACAGTCTTATCCATTTTTATTATGGTCTGGAACAAGTGCCCTGTTCGCGTGGGTTTTGTTTACCGGAAATTAAATGAAAATGATT
Organism: Catharus ustulatus; assembly: GCF_009819885.2. Classification (NCBI taxonomy): domain Eukaryota; kingdom Metazoa; phylum Chordata; class Aves; order Passeriformes; family Turdidae; genus Catharus; species Catharus ustulatus. Next base: position 13,053,028 of record NC_046230.1, read on the forward strand.
TAGTTCGCGTCAAACAAAAATATATACTTGTATACACAAGAAAAAGGGCCTGTTAGACGTAAATATTATGTCCTTAATGAAAAGACTGGACGGGCTCCAGACTTCGCCTTTCACTATTTAAGTATGACTTGCCTATTGCCATAGAAATCCTAACTTACCATGAAGATTCACCGTTGTGAAGAAATACTTCTTTGTGCGAGCTTGCTTTGATGTCTAAGGCATAAGACTCAGGCTTTCAGCTGCGTCTGTCTAGATTACCTTGAGAGCAACGGGGTAGACATCTGTAACAAGCAAATGAAAAATTAAAGGTGATTAGCCTGCACATCCAAATACTTCTGTAAATAGAGAAATAAAGAAATAAACAGATCTCAGGACATGATGGAAACATCCTTCCTACCCGCATCTGGCTTTTGCACTTCTCGATTTCCATGACACAAGTTTCGGGGGCTGGAGAGGGGCACAACTCTCCCCTGTTTAGGTTCGTCTTTCACACATCGCTCTCACCTAACCGATCCCCTAAGTGTATTCCCTTTAGCGATATGCTATTGTCACTATCTGTGGTGTTTAAATACAAAAGTTGAGTTTGGGCGAATGAAGAAACGAACGCCGACATGGTGCCTTGGGAGAAAAATACGGCTGTATAGTAAGGAAAACACTGGGCATTGGGGTGTCTTTAGTCACTGACCAGCTATTTATTTTCCTGTCGTTTTTTTATTTCTCGGTATCAACATACACGTGTTTATGTGCGCGCGTGTACAGCTGTGCACACGCAGTAACCCCAGTCACCTGGGTGCGGAGGTGATCTGTCAGGCACCAGAGGATGCGGCTACAGCAGCCTTCTGTCTGCTCTCCGCAAGCCATAGAAACCCTTTCCAGCAGCCTATGCTATTTATTTGTCTATACTATCTGGTACTCTTAAACATCATTAAAGTAATTAAAACGGCACCATTCGGTAGTTTCAAGCTACCCCAGTGGGGAGGTTTGTTTATTTATTTTAGTGTTTGCTTATTTTTTTACCCCCCCCCCCCCCCCCCTTTCTCTGAAGCAGTGCAGTGAACCCTGTAGGTTTGAGACTCTGGGACAGGATGGAGATGCTAAAGCCGCGTTGTGGGAGCGGTTCATTTCTCCTCGGGGCTGTTGGCAGGGCAGAGCCGCGGAGCAGCGGCCCCAGGTCCCGCGCTGCCGGGGGCTGCCTGGCCCCCGCCCTGGCGGTGACGTCGCTGAACGGACCCCCCCAGCCCGTCGGAACCGCCCCCCCGGGAGTTTCAGCGCCCACGGTTCAACAGGAGCGCGCTCTGGGTGGGGACAGGCATGTTTAGGTATTAGAAGTCATTACCAGTGGGAGCTAAAATGGACAGTCAATCATCGCACCCCCTGGGCCTTTCTTTATTAGCGACTACTGGGTGGGGGGAGGAAATATATATATATGTATTTATATACAGAAAGAGGGAAAATAAGGAGATTCTCTACAGAAACGTCCATCGAACGGATTAATTAGTCAAAAAATTTAATGGATCCATTTTGTACAAATTGGTAACAAATAATAGTTTATATATATATATTTCTTAAAAAAACCACACTCACAGAAAATCGTGGGCGAACAGAACAGTGCAGCACACAGTACTGTTGACAAGAGAAAATCTGTACAGAGAAAATCTGTATGAAACCACTGAAGGGAAGGGGAAAGGAAAACGGGAAGAGGAAGAGGAAGGGGAAGGGAAAGGAAGGGAAGGAAAGGGGAAAGGACAGGGGTAAGGAAAGGGAATGCAAATCAGTTGGCATGTAAACAGACTGGAGCAAGGCGGTCAGAGCGGGGGTGTGCGGCGCGGCGGGAGGAGGTGGCAGCGCCCCGGCCGAGGCGAGCGCAGCCCTCCGGTGTGTGCGGTGCCGGGGCCGCAGGCAGGGCCCACCCGTGCGCTCCGCAGCCTCTCTCCCTCCGCCAAGCGCCTCTCGCCGCCGCTCCCGCTCGGCTTCCCCGTGGCCGGCGCGGCGCTCCCGGTGCCGGCCGGGCCGGGCCCGCCGCCCTCGGTGCTCCCTAGCAGCGGGGCCGGGGCTCGGCGGGGAGGCGCGGCGGCGGGGAGGCGCCGGGGGGCCCGGGGGGGCCGCGGGGCCCCGAGCCTTGACACACGTACCATTCGCTCAGGTTGGCGGCGGGCTGCGCGGGCGCGGAGGGCTCAGCGTGGGAGCAGGAGGCGGGGGGCTCCCGGCCGGAGTCCGAGGAGGGGGACACCAAGGAGGGCGTGGAGGACTCGTAGCCGGAGCTGGGAGGAGGGGATTTGCAGTGCACTTTCATGTGTTTTCTCAGGGAGCTGGGGTGGGTGTAGGACTTGTCGCAGCCTCTCACTTTGCAGTTGTAGGGCTTGTCGCTGGTGTGGACATGCGAGTGCTTCTTCCTGTCACTGCTGTTGGCGAAGCGCCTGTCACAGCCCTCGAATTCACATTTGAACGGCTTCTCCCCTGCAGGAGGCAATGGGCGAGCACAGCCATTAGCGGCGGCGGCGGGACCGGGAGCAGCGCATCCCTCACCCCCACAGCCCACAGCCTCCCCGGACCCCTCTCTCCGGCCCTGCCACGGCTCCTGTCCCCGCGGAATCTCCTCTCACTAGCTCTGCCCTTCCGCGGGGCCCCGCCGAGCATTCCCCGGAGCCGCCACTCCGTGCCCACCCGGACGCGCGGCCGGCTCCGCAGGCGGAGCGCCCTGCCCGGCCAGCTTCTCCTTCTCTTTCCCCTGGCCTGTGTGTGTGTGCCATCGTAGGGCTCTGTGCAAAAGACAAAGCTCCGAAACAAGGAAAACTTAGAGGAGAACTGCTCGTTCCGAGCAACTTATGCTGTCCCCGCATTCTCGGAAGTCCTGCAAAAAGAGCGGTCAGTGATTTATCCCTTCGAAAGTTTTTACGTTAAATACATTTCTCACAGTCCCCCAGGCACGTGGAAATATTTTTCATAACCTGGCTAGATCATATTTCATCCACTTCATATTTGCACTGGTTACAATGCCATGGAACATCCACATCCCCTTCCTCTCCCCGCTCCCCAGCTTGCTGATACCGTGTCCTAAAGTATGAAATATTTCAAAAGAAATATAGATTGTGGGGTAAAAAACGATAAAGATTCTGCAGAAAGATGACTAGGCCAGAGCACGGCGTTGTCGCGAGTGTAGGATTCCCTCTTCGTTTCAACCTACACAGTCACTGAAGGAATTGCAATCGGGATTAAATTGTCTGATCATATAATAAGTGATGTTACGCATAACACAATCGTGTGGCTGGAGTCATGTGAAAGTTTAACCTCAAATCGTGTGGACCCGGCTTGGTAGACGATATACAGGAGGTTTTCAAGGAAACACGCCACAGCCAAATGCAGATGAAACGCTGGCAGCATTATTGTCGCTGACAATAGCAAACTGCAAAACCCTGCTTGCCAAGGGGTACCCAGGTCCTGTACCAACCGACTATGAAAATATCCTCCTCATCCGTCAAAAGTCAAAAAATAGAAGGGCGGAGAGGACTCCCCAAAAATACATGGCCTAACATTAACGTGAAGTGCAAACAAAGCAACTGTGTTCACCATCATGGCGTATGTAACCGAAAAGACTTCCAATATTTGGTTTTGTGTGTTTGTTTTGGTTCGGTTTTTAAATTCCTTGGGTTGTGCGTTTGTGGTTGTAGTTTTTTTTTCCCCTCTCAATTCGTCATGATTAAATTTAGGAGAGATTCAGCCTACATCGGGCTCGGTTGCGAGCAGAGGCAAATAAAGGAAGGCATTCCAAATATTTCACATGAATGCACTTTATGCAAGGTGGGTGGGAAAGGCTCATGGCTCCGCGTTTAAAGTATGCCCTTTCCTCACTGTAATAATCAATGAGGAGCACTGACATCCTGCACCGTTAACATTTGCACAGAGGATGGGTAAATACCTGACGTTGGAGGGAAGGGAGGGAAGAGGTTAAAGATAAGGTCTCTCACAAAACGATGCGGATTCTGTAACCAAATACTGTCGACATACAGCGGTGCATATGTATAGACACACGCCCGCCTATAATCTAATTAGAGTTTCACGTAAGGAAATAATTTGACCTTCAGCATCTAAGTTGAGACAACAAATCAAGGATATTAGTGTAGTACAAGCAAGCAGTAAGTTAGGAGACCCCAGGGAAAGCCATCCTCATAAGCACTCCGCTTGTGCAAAGTGAGTTCCATTCAGGTAAAAGCGGGCTGCGCCGCACTGCGCTTTGCCGAGTTGAAAAATGTTCAACTTCGCTTAACCCCCGGGAAGAGCCACTGAAAGGTCCGTCCGTGCAGCCGGGCTTCAAGTGGGAAGAGGGCAGCATTTTCTCAGCTGCCCGGGTTGCATTCCCTGAACGCCTCAGTAAAGAGGAGCCATCCGAGCCGTTTGCAAGTATTCCTTTCGCGAGAGCAGGTTTCCTCACGCGGAAATCCCTGCCCGGCGGGGAGAGGACACTGCACAGGTCCCGGCTGCCGCAGCCCGGGCACGGAGCCGCGGCCACGCACAAAGTTCCGCGGCCGATGGAGACTCAACCGCCATTTTACCCGCACACTTGTAGCTGGGCAAAAGTGTTCAGTGAAATTCAGCTTGGAATTTGTGGCATAATCCCCCGTCTCCGGGAGTGGATTAAGGTATTTACCAACTTCTCCGGGTGAGTGGTGGTGGGGGGAAGCCGGAGCTGGCGGCTCCCGGGCTGCGGGCGAGGCGCGGGGGCGGCGGGGGCCGCAGGGAGGGAGCGGGGCTCCGTCCCACGCCTCGCACTATTGTTCCTGGCCCTCAGGGAAGGCGGTGAAGTGATCCCAGCCCGTCCTGCTCGTCCCGTTGCCGCCGCCTTGACGGCCTTATCCTCCAACCTGAAAAACTCGAACATCGCCAGATATCCCCCTGCCTGCTCCCCAGCCTCGGAGAAATCAGAAGTCATTAATATTTAAGGAGGCGATAATTTTCCTGTTGAATCTAGAACTGTCTTCATGAATAATTCGTAGTGAGTTCTATTAGGGTTTCAGAAACATTGCATTTTTGACAACTTCTGGGTGTTTAATAGAAACGGTGGAACCATAAAGGCCCTGCAGGAGTTTGCACAATACAGCAATTAATCACCGAGAAAGTTAAAGCCAAAAGTACAGACGCGCCGAATGGTGTTTAACAAACGCAAATCTCCGCTCTCGGGTTTGCCCTGAACCTGCATCTCCGATGTAGGTCAGTTTTCCCAAGAATTTAACCATTTTCTGCTTCAGAGACTTCAAACAGTGAGGCCGTTAAAGAGCAGTAAAAGTTTGTTTACTTAAGAAAAACACTGTCATTAAGAGATGAGCTCTCCCGGTTAATGGCTGTACCTGTGCTGATCCAACAAGGAGCTGGCTGGGATACAAGTTGCGTGACCCGGGGATACCCCTTTTTCGAGGAAAAAGGGGGCCAAGAAGGCAGCCGAGGAACACAACTATGCTGTCGTCCACCTCCTCCCCCCCACCCCCCCGCCCCGCACACAGACTTACTCCTCATAGAGCGATGGAAAAATAATGAGGTGACGAGTGACGGTCGCTGTAATATCTCAGTGCTATGTTTAGACGATAGCGATACGAAATTAGTGTATGTTCTGCATATTATATCACGTCGCGCTCTATCATAAAAAATGCAACTCCTGGAAGGTCAAGCCCTGCACCAAGCATGGGGGAAGGGGAGTTTTATGAACTGGAAGGCGAAAAAAATCGTTTGGCTGTAAGCAGATCTTACAATAGGATTATGTAGTTTCCCTCGCAGTGCATAAGGCTGTACAGAAGGGGGTGGGAGGTGGAAAACCCTACACTGGAACAGATTAAATTTTCCAAAAAGGGCTTATTTCTTATCTTCTTCTTTAGAAATGGAAAAGAAAAAAAAAATAGACAAGCCAGCGCTCTAGAGTACAAACACCGGCTGCTAAACTAATTAATACAACTTCACAAGCTGCTCCTGGAAGTGTGAAAACTTTCTACGTGCAATTTCATTAATTATAAATGCTTTCCTGGCCGGAAGAGTTCAAACGTAGTTTTGCAAGATCGTCCATCGTGTTACTTTATTTTCTGTTAACTAGAACTAACAGATGTTTCTGACACATGTCCCAATTTCACTTAACAGATCTGCAAATGACATTTCAGAATGTACAGGCCGAAACAATACAAGGGTTTCTTTTCTTTCTTTTCTTTTTTCTTTCTTCCCCCCCTCACGAGAATCAGAAATTGCAGCTCCCCATATTTGCGAATGCAGAAAGTCGTTGGAAGGCAATGCTCATTAAAAATGTCAGTGTTATTCAGATCAAACATTTGAAACTCCCTCTGCCCAAAACAGAACTGTTGAACGAAAAGGTCGCAGCTGTGTTATTCTCACAATGTTCGAGCAGCAGCATCTCAGAGACATCAGTCAAAACTGACTAGACAAGTTGTAACTTCCATTGTTCACTTTTAATTTGTGAGCTTGCACAATGATTTCGTTTTTACCCCCCGACTACTTTAAATCAAAAAAAAAAAGAAAAGAAAAAAAAAATCCTCGCCAGTGTGAATTAGCAGAAATAGTAGCTATATCATTCGATATTTACACACATCTACCCATATAAACATTACAGCAGCCTCTCCACACAACCAGAAAAAATATTGACGAGAATTCTGAGAATTCTGAGATTTGCTCTTGCTTTCCCCTTCCTCCCCCTTTCCTCCCCCTTCTCCAAACGGTAAAGAAGCAAACAAATCTGAGAATTTATTTTCCAGAAGTACTTGGCGTGCATTCAATAACAACTCAAAGGATACATTAAAAAAAAAAAAGCAGCAAAACAGTACGCTGAATAACAGAGAGAAAGAGAGTAAAGAGAGCTTTACATACTGACCTGTATGAGTTCTTTTGTGTATTTTGAGATTCTCTGATCTGGCAAACACTTTGCCACAGCCTGGGAAAGGGCAGGGGAAAGGTTTTTCACCTGTGTGGACTCTGATGTGATTTACAAGTTTATATTTGGCCTTGAAAGGTTTCCCTTCTCTTGGACACTCTTCCCAAAAACATATGTGATTGGACTGCTCGGGTCCTCCAACGTGCTCCACCGTGACATGAGTCACCAGCTCGTGCATCGTGCTGAAAGTTTTCGAGCATAATTTTTTGGGAGTCTGGTCCAACTCAATCCACTTACAGATGAGCTCCTGTTTGATGGGCTGCCTCATGTAACGAAAGAAGGCACCCGGGCCGTGGTGTGGTGCCAGGTTCACGTTCAGATTCATACCACCGTAGTTATGAAGCGAAGAAGCAGCAAAATGATCTGTCCTGGAGGCTGGTACTTGAGTGAAATGTTCAGACCTGGCGTACATTTCTCCAGGTAACCCCAGTCTGAGCTGTCCGTTTAGATGGCCACCTGGAGCTGCATGGGGAGGCTGCTCATGGAGTCCAGTGAACAGAGAGGGATTCCCAGCTTCTGAGTGGTGGTGGTGGTGACCATGGTGTCCGGGGTAGCTACCTGTTGTTGAGACAAACAGTCCGTGGTGAGAACTTGCAGCGGGGTGCTGCTCGGTCAGCCCTGGCATGAGTGGGGCCGGCAGGTCTCTGCGTATGAAGAAGTCCCTACCTGCTGCCAGAGCCTGGGCAGGGTGAGAGACGGGGTAAGGGGCTGCTGGTGACTGCGCCGGGCCAAAAGCTGCCGTTTGACTACAGACCACCTCGGCTTGGCCTGCCATATGATGATGATGATGATGATGATGATGGTGGTGATGGTGGAGCTGGTGGTGGGGATGAGGGGCAGGGCTGATCTTAAGGGCCGCGGGGTGATGCTGAGGAGGAGGATGAGGAGGAGGATGGTGGCGGTGCCCCATGTGTTCTGGCCGGAGCTGCTGCGGCCCGAGGCGGGACTCGGCGGCGTGCTGCCCCGGCTGCGTGGGCGCCGTGGTGTGGGGGTGCCCGGCGACGCCCGGGAAGCCTGTCAGGCTCTGAGGGGGGCGGTGGTGGTGGCGAGGAGCCCCCGCCAAGTCTACTAATCTGAGCGCCGTGTTCCGCCTGGAGAGAGCAGCAGGGTCCATCACCGGGATCCCCAGAGCATCCACGCTCATTAGCTTCTAACGCTAAAAAGTCACCTGACAGCGGGAGGAGAGATACACAGGGCAGCGGAGGGGGGAGAAGGGGAGCGGTGGAAATAACTTTCTTTTTTTTTTTTTTTCTTTTTTTTTTTTTTTCCCCCTCTTTTCTCCCAAAATGAAAAAGTTTCCCGGTCCCGCTGCCCTGGCGGCGGGACGCACGGGCGGCTGTGCCAGCGGGTGGGCTCGGGGCCCGGCGGGAGGCTTTGCCGGCGGCCGGGGAGGTCCCGCGGCGCGGCCCGTGCTGCCCGGGGCCGGGGCGGCCCTCACGGCGCGGCGGGACCGGACGGGCCGCGCTCCGGCCGCGCCGCTGCCCCGCCGGCCGCACAATCGCCGCGCCCGCCCATTGGCTGCCGCCGCGTGACGTCACCGTGACAGGTCCCGCCGCCGCCTGAGAGGGAGATCGCCGGTGCGGCGGGGGGCGCGCGCGGGGACGGGCCGCGCATGCGCCGCCGCGCCAACCCTTCCCCCGGCGCGCCCTCGGCCCGGCCCGGCCCGGGGTCTGTGTCCGGGGGGCGCCGCCCGGCGCCGGGCACTGCCGGGCTTCCGCCTGTGCCCGGGGAAAAAAGGCTCGGCGGGAGTCGAGGGCACGGCCCCGGCCTCCCCCTGGCCTCTGTCCGTGCCCGCTGCCCTGCCCCGAGACACGGGGCAGCCGCGGGGTCCGTCGCTGGGGGAGCGCTGGCAGCCCCGGCAGTCCACGCCGCCCGGCCGGAGCAGCGGCAGTCGGAGCGGTGCCGGTGCCGGTCCTGCCGGCGGTCCTCGCACTTGTTGCCAGCGCGGGGAGAGGTCCTTGCCCGGCAGAAGCTGCGGCCGGAGCCGCACCGGCCGCTCGCTGGCCAAGCGTGTCCGGCCCAGGACTCGGGCTAGCGCCCCGGTGTCTGAGCCTGGACAAAGGAACCCTGAGAGTCTCCCCATCCCCTTCCCCCTCCTCTGACAAGTTTTAGCAGTTATCTGATTACTGGCCGCCGGAGCAGCGCGAGAAATCGTGATGTTCAGGCTGAATCTGAATGTTTAACCCAGAAGAGGGAGTCTCTCCCTTTCCCTCTCTCGCTTTCTCTCACACACACTTACAGGGTAGTTCCACGTAAAATCCCCGTTCTTGGCTTGGAGGAAAAGCATTGCCAAACATTCATAATGAACTCGGTTCTGATGATAGTCACCTGAAGGAAATAACATGGTGTGCAGGGTTTGCGTGCTAGTAGTGGAAGTGTAGGTTTGGGTTTCAGCTGGACAGACTGAGGCCTTACAGGTTTAGAAAAGCTTAGGGCTTCAGCACAGGAGGAAGCATCTGCTTAAGTTTTTAAGAAGGGGATTGTGAACTTAAAAAAAGTAAATGAAACATGGGAAAAGATTCTTCTGCTCCAAGAAAGAAAAACAAATCTTGAAACATCTGCCCATTGCGTTACCACAGTACTTGGATCCTGACACGAAACGGCTCCACCAATAACCTCCCAGTCTTATGAAATACAGCAGTGATTAATTCTCTACCCATCCTGTTTAACTCTCATCATTTTAATACATTGACTCGCTGTAAATTTGCCAGTGGGCTCCTTACCAGATGCATACCAGGTAAAGCTCTCAGCATAGAATTTTGCATTTCCATAAGAATTTAACAGTGCTGGCGATCAATAGGCTTTATGTGAAGTAGTAAAACAAGAAACTATTTGGCAATGTCAACCCAGCTACTTTCATAACACAAGCTACAAGCCAATGATTGGAAACCATAAGATTAAAGTTTAGGACATACATAACCACATAGGAGAGACATCTTTGTCATAGCTTTGCGTATTCTGGGTTGGCCGCGATTACATGTTTTGTAATGCTTGCGTCTACCACACTTGCGCTGTAAAACTAGGCTGATATTCAGGTAGCTAGCTATAGATACATCCTTGCACGCATCTTTGCGAGTGGAGATGATGAAAAGTGACAAATGATGCAATTAGCTCCCCAACCTTACATAACATGTTTACGCAGGCATTTTAAACCACGCACCATCCTCACAGTATCTCAACTTTCAAGTCTACTTGCTCTACGAAATGGATTTGACAGTCCTATTCATGACCATCTCAATAGGAGTGCACAGAAGAGACAAACGTTAGGAAGTATGAATCTGTTACTTACAAATGTACTGAGACTGTGAATCCCAAATAAAGCTGCTTTCCTCATACCTCCTTAAACCACTGCATCTCTACATAGTTGTTATCCATCAATTCTGACACTTCTCAGTCAAGGGAGAAAACATTTGGAAGAGTTTCCCAATTAAAAAAAGATGTCATAACACTTTTACCCTAAGTTCATTTCAAATGTGATGATTTCTTGCCAGACACTCATGGCTCTCAGCTTGCCCCTCACTCAGGGCTGTCTCTCGCACCCTTTTCCAGGCAGCATGGGAGAACCTGGCCCTCGGTGTCCCTCAGTGTTAGGTGAGGTTGATGTGAGCCCTGGTTGCGTGGGGGGAGCGGGCGGAGGCGGGCGGGGGCCGCCACAGGACTGAGGGGAGGCGGAGAAATGGGCAAGGGAAGAGAAGCGGGCCCAGACCCGGACTGGCTTCGCTCATCTCCCACAATGTTTTGAAAACTTGAACCCCTGTCTGTGCAGCCCTTTGGCAGCTCGAGCTCATGCTCGAGAGGTGACCGAGGTCGCCCGCTTCTTGGCAGCGGCCTGAGCCTGGATTGACCAGACATGCCGGGCACTGGGCAAACTCTCAAATGTGTCAACATCAGCTTCTGCAGGGCCAACAGACTCACAGCTTGGTCCCGAGTACGAATTTTCCTGTGGCTGTGGTGTGTTCTCGATCCCGTCCTCAGCCCCAGGCCCAAAGCTAGCCCGAGCTGGAGGGTGGCTCTCCGGAGGTGACACGTTGCACAGACGAGTCACAAGCTCTTCTCTGGCCCCCGACCCGGCTCTCGCGGAAGTACCTCGGGGCTGTGCCCTGAGTGAAGGGCTGAGCTGTCTCCCCTGCTTTCCGCTCCGCCATGCGGGGCCCAGAGCTCCGCCTGTCCCAGCCCGGGGCGGGCGGCCCGCGGGGCAGCCCCAACCCTCCGGCCTGCGGCCACCCGCACCCCCGCCCCGCCGGGCTGCCGGGGCCTGCGGCATGGAACCGGCTGCACGTCCCTTTGCGGGGTGGGGACAACAGCCCCAGCTGCTCATCGGCTTTCCCTCAGCCTTGTGTTTTCGGTAGTAACCTACCTAAACATCAAGATGTTGTCCCTATTTCTAACATCGCTTCGAAGACACAACCCCCTTTATAACCGTGCTCAGCTCAAGGCACAGCTCCTGCCCTCGGGAAGCATTGGAGAGAGCCAAATTTGACCTTCGCCCACCCCGTGTTCTCCCACTTCCACCTCTGCGGAAACTTCCCGACCAGCTACAAAATACCCAGGCGGTGCCCGAGGACTGGGCTGGCCTCTCCAGGCAGGCTTCGGGGGTTACTTTTCAAGGCTTCAAATCCCGAAGGAGAGGAGGGGAACAGATCAGTCTGAAAACCCCTCATCTTTACTGCGAGAAAGAGAAAAAACGCGAGGAGTAGAAACAGAGAGGACCAAGAAAGTCGCCCTGTGCAATTCCTTATCCCTTAAACTCGCTTTGGCAGGGAGGGATGAGGGGAGCAGACGCAGGACCTGAGCCCGAGTCCCTGCCTACCCCGGCAGAAGGCACTGCTGGTTAGGAAGAGGTGGTTCAAGAGAGCCTTTCGGCAATCCCAGCTTCACCTCAGGGAGGAGAGGGTACCGAGTAGCTCGAGAGCACACTCTGCCTTTGTTTTTATTCCCTCGCCCCATATCCACTTACGGGGACTTCTTCATTTCAGGGTTCCCGAACAATGGGTAGTCAGCTACCAGACAAGCAACGGTTTGTGCCTAGGTTTGCCTCTCACATTTTGTGACCTAGAGCTACCCTAGGACAAGCAAATCATATGCTTATTTTAAATAGAATATTTCATTCAGGACCTCAAGATTAAGGTATTCCTGTCAGATAAGCTGTCAGTCACTAACTACTTAGACACCACATTGTGGAAGCCTGGTATCCCTGGTAAAGATGATACATATCATGTAAACCCCATCAACAAGATCAAAGTCTTCTTCTTTAATAGGATCCAATACATGTCAAACCTCATTCCAATCAAATCGTCCGTAAATGAATTCAAGATGAATATGTCATAGAATAATGTGACAGTGCAATCACATGAGGTCAGGGGTTGTTGTTTCAATGAGAGAGTCGTCAAATATTAATTCTAGAACCTCCAAATGAATAGGCATTGAGCAGGATTAGGCAGCTGCTAGTGGGGAGTTCTGTCGCTGATTTGTGTTTATGCAAGTACGTTAAACACTAAACTGAAAAAAATAGTCTCCTTTGAACTGTAAAAAGGACATATTTTAACTTACTTGACTTTTCCAGGATGTTTCTGTAAAGTCGTTTTCTTTTCCTCATTACAAGGGGAGTCTTGTGCCTCATTTCCTGACCTTGTTCCTGTTTGAGGAGAGAGGTAGAAAGTTAAGAGCAAAACCATTTGTGTGTGATATGAAATGAGTAAGGCACTCTATACGTTGGGCATCACACATTCAGAAAGAAAAGGGGAAAAAAAACCCCAAACCCAAAAAAACAATCCATAAAACGAAACCAAAACACAAACTAGGCAATGAGAGGGGAAGAGAAGCTTTCTCTGAGGGGAAACTGGAGGCTGTCTCCCCAGCAAAGCAGCACATGTTTTATGGAGTCACGAAGTTTCCATGGCTGATTTAGGGAAAAAAAAATATGAAAGGACATCTTTTCAGTTCTCCTTTGATCTGACATTCACCTTCTGGCAGGCTATTGTAAGGCAAGTTTTTACCCACTCGGCTATATTGTTTACAGATCCTTCCGTCCCGAAATTAAATTCCGGACTCTCTGCGAGCCTCCAACACAAGTTGTTGTCTCAGCAAGGATTAGTAAAGTACCACCCTGGCACTTCTCCCTGCCTATAATTTTCAGCTTGCTCTTTGCTCTCTGTAAGGCAGAGCACTGCCACTGCTACAGGCAGAACTTTGCACAGCTTGCTTTGAGCGGCAGCAATAGCTCTGAGAGCAGATCTGGGGCTGGATGCAGTGTCTGAGTCTGAAGTTTTGCAGATATCTTCAAAATTCTCAGGATTTTGTTTGGTTTTTAATACAGAGAAGCACACTAGAATCTGGAATCAGTTACTTAAAATTACGTTATTATTAGTAGTAGTAGTAGTAGTAATAGTAATATTATTATTACTCTTTCTACTATTATTTCAGGGACTCCGGAGCTAGTAAACAAAAATAAATCTGTACTAAGGCAAACACTTGATGATATCAATTACAAAACTTCATCATCGTATCACAGTCATAATCTTTCATAAATAATTTTATGTCCTCAATATTTTCACTTCTGTGATGAAAATTACTGCCAAAACTTAGCAATCCCTTAGGAAATAAAATTCCTAGTCAACTTCCATTCATCCTCGCACTTTTCTCAAGTCAGAGCAGCCAACACTGCCCCGTTAGTGAGAGGTTTGAAGGAGTTATGCTTTATTGCTTAGGATGGGAGGCTGGAGGAGTGCTCAGTTCCTAAGTGCTCGCCAAAACTTGTTGAAACTGGACAAAAAAAATCACTGCTTTTAATATTTCAAATGGTTACCAGATGACAAAAAGGAAGGCAAAACAGCTTTGCATTTCAGAATAAATACTGGCTAAAACTCTGGCTCGACCTCGCGCGCTTTTCTCATCTGCACCGTCGGTGGAGCAGGAGGGTGAGGACGTCCGCTTGCCCAAACTGTTGGGATGTCGGGCGCTGCTGTGGGGTGCCAGCCCTCCCCGGTGTGGCGCTGGGGCTGCGGTGGGACCCGCCCCGCCCCTCTTCCCTGAACGCTCGCTCCCGCACCGGCTGGAAGGTGCGCGGGGCTGGGGCAGCCGCCGCCCCCGGGATCCCGGCGGCCCCGGGCGGGGTTGCGAGCCAGACCGAGTGGGCGGCAGTAGCGGCGGCGTGTGCCCCGCCGCCACCGGATTGTCACACAACCTGTACTTTCCGCGGCCGCGCAGGGCCGAGGGAGCGTTCCCCGGGAAGGGCTCGGTGCAGAAATAAAGTTCTTCGTCTCCATGTGGGGAGAGCCCCGAGACAAGCCCGACCAGCTGGCTGGACTCCTCGGGGCTGAGGGATCGTGCGTGACAAAGGAGTGACAGGAAAGGGGTCGGCGAGAAGCCCACGCCAGTCCCTATCGGTCGGCGCTGTGCCGGTGCCCCGGGCTGGCACACTGAGTTGGGCTCGGGTCAGAGGTCACCTTCGGATGTGTCGCTCTGGGCAGGGATTTGGGAGCTTTCTCCCTTCCCCAGCAGCCTTCAGACACGGGGCGGCCCCTCGGGGCCGGGACCGGGGCCGCAGCCCCTCCCCGGGCTCTGGGCCAGGTAGGAGGCAGCACCCCGTCCCCGGAGCAGCGCCCCCGGCTCTGCCTGCGGGGGGGCGGGGAGAGGCCGGAGGGGGCCGGCCGAGCTCCGGGGCTCCGTCCCTCCCGCACCCTCCTATAAAGAAGCGCTTGCGGTGCCGGAGCGCCGGGTCCCCCGGAGCGCTCCCGCGGCACCGGGCGCGGCAGTGGGCGAGGTTCTGGGCGGGGAGCGCGTCCCCGGGACGCCTCCCCACGGGGCTCGCCACTGTCAGCGCTCGTCCGCCTCTGCACGCCGCCCCGGGTTCCCGGCACTGCCCGGGCAGCCCCAGGACCCGTCCGGTCCCGGTGCTTGCCCGTCCGAAGGGATCCCGGCCGCTGTCAGGGTCGGGAGCGCCTCAGCCCCGCTCTGCGCACCCCGCTGCCCCGCTCCGCGGACCTCCGCCGCTCTGCACTGCGCGGACCTCCAGGCCGAGCCTCCCTTTGCATTTAGGGGGGCGGCTGCGGCTCCCGGCGTCCGACAGAAGGTGTCGGACCCCCCTTCGGTGCTTCTCGGGCTCTTGGCCCTCCGCCCGCCCCCTCCCGCCGAGGTGCCGCCGGGACCCTGCCCCACGTGGGTGAGGGGCAGCCGAGGCGCTGCCCCCCCGCACCGCAAGGTTCCAGCCCTTCTTCCCGGGGTGGCCAAGCCTCCTCCCGACGACCCCCCCACGACGACAGGGAGCTCTCGTCCAGCCCTTGGGGCAGGCGGTGGGGGCTAGGCAGCTGCCCGGGCTGCACGGACACCCCCTACACCCAGGCACTTACCCCTGCGACCTGTTGAAGGTTTCCCCTCATTTCTGAACTGGCAAAAATAAAAGTGGGGGTGGAGGGGAAGGGAAAAGAAAGAAAGAATGAAAGAAGAAAACAATACCCCCCCTTCTTCCCCCCCCCCCCCCCCAAGAACCCACCACCTCTTTGGCGCTTCCATCGAGGCGGTCATCCTTCATTTCTTCTTTTCTTGCTTTCTGGAAGCAGTTAGGGAATGTATGATGAAGCAGAAATGAGCCGTCAGGATGATATTTTAATGGCTTATATGTCACGTTGGTGCATGTGGCTTTGAACTGGAGCAGCTTTCGTTTCCTGCAGAGAGCGCACCGCAAATCCCACTTGATAACTTCTACAACCCACAACATTTTTTTTTTTTACATTCACTCTTACACTGTATATTTAGATACGCTTCCTAAAAATACCTTCTCGTCTGCCTTCTCGTATATTTTGCACCGATCTGGAATGATCATTGTTTTCCCCTTGCACTGGGAGGCAGGCTAGCACTG
This sequence comes from Catharus ustulatus, assembly GCF_009819885.2. Classification (NCBI taxonomy): domain Eukaryota; kingdom Metazoa; phylum Chordata; class Aves; order Passeriformes; family Turdidae; genus Catharus; species Catharus ustulatus. The sequence goes on from NC_046230.1 coordinate 13,068,807, forward strand.
AACTACCTAACTTTCCAGCTCTCCGAATGCCATCGTCCACTACACAATAATGCTGACAACTCTGTCCTTCGCTTAATTTTAGTACCAAATACAGAAAGTAGTGCAACACCCGCCTTAAGACCATGTCCACACCCAGGCGCTCCCTAGAGCGGGTATACCTGTTGCTGTAAGCTATTGCAATTCCATCAAATAGGTTTCGTAGAATAAATGAAAACGTGTAGATCCAGCTCACCATTATTCTAAAAAAAACCCCAAACCCCACCAAACCCTCTAAAGCCTCCCAAGATCCAAGGAAAATTGCATAATAGATCTGCTCTGAAAGCTATCTCCATGCACCGAGCACAGCCACGCTGCGTCTGCAGATAAACTGCAGTGAAACATTCCATCAAGGCGTATCAAAGTTTATTTATTGTCGTTGATGTTTGTTTGCTTGTTTTCTAGCCGCAATGGCCATTTTATACCTCTCAAAATGAGGCAGCTCTCACCCGAGTAGGGTTCTCGCAGAAGAGCTGCTGGTCCGACTTTGCAGTACCTGCGCTGCGGATTGCTTACCAGCGGCTTTAATTAGAGAGGATGAGTTTAAAGTTTCTTTGTTTGGTACTAGGAATTGGAGGGGCTCGGATTGAGCTGCGAAGGAGGCAAGTGAAGAGCTGAACAAAGGCGAAATGTATGGAGTCTGACTCTTAGAGAGCTTTTGGTGTTTTCGTTACTAGAAAATAATTAGAGCTAATGAATATGCAGGCGACCGAGTAAATAAATAATTTGTCAGTTTTATATATGTACGCACATGGGCACATACGTAAGTGTATCTATACATACACACACAAAGACGTCTGTATTTTAAAGTTTCTTGAGGGTTTTTTTTTTTTTTTTTTTTTTTTAGCGCCGAAGCACGGTTTAAAATATTATACAAATGTTGCTTAGCTTAATTGATTAAGCCACAAAGGTTTTCTGCTTTTAAATACCATACTTATACCTTTCAACAATCATTTTAATATATAGTCAATGGCTCTTTGTAGCGGGAACAAAAAAGAACTATCCACAGTTTTTCAATAGACTTTGAGCTGGGGAAAGACAGGTTAATCGAGGGTTGCATCTAGAAAACAACCAAGTGTTGTATGTTTGCACTGAATCCAAATGTCTGCATTTTTCTAACTAAATCAAAGGGAGTGTTATTTCTTTTTCTGCTCACTCATCTGAAGGTAAGTAAATTTTCTCTGGCGATCAAAAGCCTGGTCAGCAACAAAGACACCGCCTGCTTTTTCCACCGTCCTGGTGTGGCAAGTTGAGGAATTTCAATAACTGTGACAAGGGTGACTGATTTGTGAACTAGAAAAGGTTTGAATGTCAGAAAATTTACATTGCTCCTATCGAGGACTTAAAATAAATTTTTCAAAAAAAAAAAAAAAGAAAATAAAAGAGAGCAGTAACTGTGAGTTTCATGCAGTAGGAGGAGAAATACTGTAGGCTTGGAAAATTTACAGTTTTACCTGAATGAGACTCTGTAAAGAGAGAGTGAGCGACAGCGATAGAAAATGAGAGCGAGAAAGAGAAGAGGAAGAAAATAACAAAAAAGGAGGCGAAACAACAACAACAAAATTAGAAAGTTAAGAGTGCTCACCCACCTGCGTTTTGATGGGTGCAGAAAACAAGATTTATATCAGAAACCTGATGGAGGGATAGAGTCAGCTACACAGAGAAATCACGCCTGGTGTTAAAAAATAAAATCAAGTGCACCCAGCACCTACTCTCGGAGAGCTTCAGTTTTAAATAAGAAGAAAACACCTTCAAAAGACGCGAATCCCTATAGGGCTTCTCTTTCCAAAGCCTAAAAAGTTGCTCAATGGTCTTAAAAATTCAGGATCACCACGAAATCATCATAATCATCATTACCAGAATGCTGGATACAGAGGGACAGAGAGAGGGAGAGCGGGGGACAAAATAACCCAAATAATAACAGAAGATTTTTTTTTTCTCTCCTTAGCATACACATACACACAAAAAGATGCGCTGGAAATATTTTCGTGGGGGTAAAAAAAAAAAAAAAAAAAGAAAGAAAGAGAAAAAAAAAAAGAGTCTTATATATATATATATATATATATTAAAAAAAAAAAAAAAAAGTTGGGGCTGCCGCAGCCCCGTTTGTCAGAGCGGTGTCAGGGCGCCACAATACCTGCGATGGATGAGGCGGCGCGGCCAATCAGCGCCCGCAGCCGGCGGGGCCGGGGGCAGCGACGCGGGGAAGGGGGAGCCGGCGCCGGCCAATGCGCGCCCACGTCCGCCCGCACGGCGCTCCGCCCCCGGCTCCCATTCATCAAGGGGGGGGACGGTGTCGTCTTTTCAATTCATTTATCTGCAGGAATGATTGCCGCTATCAGTCTCGCGTTCACCGCCCGGCTGAGGAGGTGAAAGTTTCTCCCCAGGAAGATAAACCGCAAAAGACAATATTGTGTATGATTTGCGCCTTTTTTTTGCGGAGCGAAAAAAAAAAAAAAAGGCCCCCCGAAAAAAAAAATCGGGTGAGTGTGGGGAAGCTCGAAGAGGAGAGAGAAACAATCTCTCGGCCACTTTGCAACATTCCTATAGCCAAAAAAATCACTGAAGGAAGTTTCTTTTTTGTTTTGGTTTTTTTTTTAAATTTTTTTTTTCCTGCCTGTGTTGAACTCTCGCCGTTATTGTTATTTGCAGCCAGTTTATTTTTGAGCTCACCCAACCCCCCCCTCCCCACTTAAACCTCCCTGAAAAGTCAAAGCAGAGAGACAGTGAATATTTTTGGGGCACATTTTTTATTATTATTATTATTTGCAACTGCGAAGATCTCTGAAGATCTCTTTCCCCTTTCCGCACCAGCCTTTTTTTTTTTCCCCCTTTTTTTTTTTCCTTCCCCCTGCGCTGATGCCGAAGGGGGTGTTTTTGATGTGGTTGCTTTGGTGGTGATCGTCGCTGACTTTCCAAAGAGGGTGTTTTCGCTGCCGCTGCTGCTGCTGCTGCTGCTTCTCTCCGCGTTGTGTGTGTGCGCGCGTGCTTTTTTTTTGGTTGCTGCATCGACGCTGGGAAGATGCTTCTGGATGCTGGACCGCAGTATCCCGCCATAGGAGTCACTACCTTCGGATCCTCTCGCCACCACTCCACGGCCGATGTCACGGACAGAGAAGTGGGGCTGGGGATCAACCCCTTCGCCGACGGCATGGGCGCCTTCAAAATCAACCCCAGCACCCACGAGCTGGCCTCGGCCGGCCAGACCGCCTTCACCTCGCAGGCGCCCGGCTACGCGGCGGCGGCCCTGGGGCACCACCACCACCCGACCCATGTCAGCTCCTATTCCAGCGCCGCCTTCAACTCCACCCGGGACTTTCTGTTCCGCAACCGCGGCTTCGGGGAGGCGGCGGCCGCCAGCGCCCAGCACAGCCTGTTCGCCTCCGCTGCCGGCAGCTTCGCCGGACCCCACGGACACACAGATGCCGCGGGACATATACTTTTCCCGGGGCTGCACGAACAAGCCACCAGCCACGCTTCGCCTAACGTGGTGAACGGGCAGATGCGCCTGGGCTTCTCCGGAGACATGTACGGCAGACCCGACCAGTACGGCCAGGTCACCAGCCCCCGCTCCGAGCACTACGCCTCGACCCAGCTGCACGGCTACGGCCACATGAACATGAACATGGCAGCCCACCACGGGGCAGGGGCCTTCTTTCGTTACATGAGGCAGCCCATCAAACAGGAACTCATCTGTAAGTGGATTGAGCCCGAGCAATTGTCAAACCCCAAAAAGTCCTGCAACAAAACTTTCAGCACGATGCACGAGCTGGTGACTCATGTCACGGTGGAGCACGTTGGAGGACCCGAGCAGTCCAATCACATATGTTTCTGGGAAGAGTGTCCAAGAGAAGGGAAACCTTTCAAGGCCAAATATAAACTTGTAAATCACATCAGAGTCCACACAGGTGAAAAACCTTTCCCCTGCCCTTTCCCAGGCTGTGGCAAAGTGTTTGCCAGATCAGAGAATCTCAAAATACACAAAAGAACTCATACAGGTACGGTAACCTTCTCTGTCGCTTTTCTCTCTGCGAGTGGAAGCGCCGAGCGCCGGGGCCAGAGCGGGACGCGGGGCCGTGCCGGAGGGGTCGGGGGCCGGCTTGGCTGAGGCTCGCACGGGGAGGAGGGGGTTTGGTCCAGAGACCACTGCTTTTTTTTCCGGGAGAGGCCGGCTCGGAGCTCCGCTGCAAAAAGAGCTCGGTCACAGCCACGCCAGCAGCAGCAACAAAAAGAAAATGATCCCTGCCGAGGCAGAGGGGGTGGACGGCAGGGTTTGCTGCTGGGATTGTTAGGACGGAGGGGGTGGGGTGGGGGATCGCAGCAACCTGTCCTGTTTAAATTTATAGGTTTTAATTAATTATTGTTCGGCAGTTTTGGCTGTGGCACGATGAGAAATTGTGCTAAGTGTTGGAGGCAGCTCATTCGTCTCCTCTCTGCAATTCAGGGCTTGGTAAATATTTAATTCCGTTGAGCGATAGATATTAAACAAACCGAGCCTGGCGCGTTACTGTGTTATTGTTGTGCGGAGGGGAGGCGCCGGTATTCCTGAGAACTTTTTCCTTCGTGGGAGGTGGGAATGCAGCAGCCTCAGGCCGGGAGAGCGATCTCCCCTTGCTCCCGTCCCCGAACGCTGAAAGCCAGAGCCGCTTTCCCTAGCGCTTTTGCCGAGGGTTTGTGGAGCTGCCCTCTCGTTGATTTTCCGGGCAGGATAATTTTCAATATTTCACGAAAATATGGGTGAGGGGGCTGGGTTGGATGAGAGAGTAAAATGTTACGAGAACGAGCTATAAAATCGGAAACTAGACGCTGAGGATCGTGTGTAATATCCCACCACGCCTGCTCTCTCGCTCGGAGCGTTGTGAAGCGGGAGAGGTGCCCGGGACTGGGGCTGAAAGGAAACTCGCTCCTCCAAAGAGAAGGGGGGAAAAAAAAGTTATTTAGCTCCCCCTCTCTCCGAAACGGGCACTTGGCGGGAGCCGGAGGCCCGGAAAAGATAGAGACTAGAAGCAAGGTTTTGGGATTTGAGGCTCGCTGAAGTTAGAAAGTTGCAAGTGTTTGAAATGGAGCCCTGAGCTCCGTCCGGCGGTGCGGTGACAATGAGCGATCCAGCCGGCCCTGCTTAATCAGATCCCTTTCCCCCCCCCTCCCCCTTCCCTCTGCAATAGGTGAAAAACCATTTAAGTGTGAGTTCGAGGGCTGTGACAGGCGCTTTGCAAACAGCAGCGACCGCAAAAAGCACATGCATGTGCACACTTCCGACAAGCCCTATCTCTGCAAAATGTGCGACAAGTCCTACACGCACCCCAGCTCCCTCCGAAAGCACATGAAGGTAAATGGAGGGCGCCTGGCGTGCGGGCCTGCCCGGGCGGAGGGCGGCGGGGCCGTGCCTGCGGGCGGAGCGCGGCCCGGGGCCGGCCGGCGGCGGGGCTCCAGCTCCGGGCCCGCCGGGCCGCGCTCAGCCCCCGCCCGCCGGGCCGCGCTCAGCCCCGGGCCCGGCGCCGCCGCGGGGCCCTCGGTCGGTGCGGTTCACCCGGGGAGGGGCAGGGAGGCAGCGCCAGGACGCGGCCGGGGGGCGCAGCCCGGCCTTGCCCGGCGGGCAGGGGCCGGGGCTGGAGCTGGGGCCGCCGGGAAGCCCCGCAGGAGAGCCCGAGCCTGGGGTCCCGTGCTGGGTTCCGTTGTCTGGAGCGTCCCCAGGCGAAGGCCTCCGTCCGCAGCCGCTCTCTATCTCTGCCCGGGTTTTCTCTTGCAGGTCCATGAATCATCCTCGCAGGGGTCCCAGCCTTCTCCCGCCGCCAGCTCAGGCTACGAGTCCTCCACCCCTCCAACCATCGTGTCTCCATCCACAGAAAACCAGACTGCCAGCTCCTTATCCCCTTCCTCCTCCGCAGTCCATCACACGTCCAGCCACAGCACGCTTACATCAAATTTTAACGAATGGTACGTCTAAAACGCTAAAACAAAACAACAACAACAACAAAACACAAACCGAAACAAAAAAAAAAGCCCCAAGCGAGCAAACAAATACCCTATTTAAAGACTCCAAAATAATGGACCCTCTCAAATCAAAATTTAAATGAGCAAACAAAAATAAAATGCTGCCAGTAGACCCAGGACTGAGTAAAATGAAGACTTAATTTTAAATTTTTTTCCTTTTTTTTTTTTTGTCCTCTATTATTTCTCTCTTTTTTTTTCAGTTTTTCCTTTTTTTTTTTTTTTTTTTTTTTTTTTTTTTGCCTGACTGTTCTGCTCTGTTCCAAGGCTTGGTAGGAGAAGGGGTTAGTAGAATGCATAAGAAGACAAGGTTACCAGGGCAAATGCCAACTGTGTAGGGCTTTACTGGAAACCACTGATTAGAGATCGCCAACTGCATGTCTGCTCGGGCAGCGGCCTTCCCCCCATCCCCTCTTGTAAATACAGAATTATTAGCTTCAAAAACAAAACAACAAAAAAAGTGTACTGTTTGATTTTGTAAATAGTTATATCGCAAGTTGAATAAGGGGATATGTGGATTTGTGGTCTTTGCATATATGTGGGGGGAGGGGCGGGCGGGCGGGAGCGACGGCGGGGGGGCGGAGGTGGTGGGGGGGCAGAGGGAAGAGGTAGAAATTCAACTATTTGTACTGAATGGCAAGAATGTTCTAGTAAATGTGTATCAAAATGTGAATTACTTTGTATTATTACAGTCTAAACGTCGATCTAACAGAATATTATTGGTATTAATGTGCTTTTTTGTATAAAGTGCAACATTTCGTCCCAAAGTCCAGTCTAAGTAGTGCAGTAAAATGTTGTTACACGTCCTGTCAAGAAATTCGTATAGTGAAAGCCTGGATCTGCGTGTCAAACTGTTACATTTGTTTATGTAAAGTGATATTAAAAAAAAAAAAAAGATATAAACTATATCTGTCCGTTGCTTTTGGCAAATACAAGAACATAATGTATATAAATCCTAATTTCCATATTTATCCGCATGTAAAGGTCCGGTTATACCTGTTACAAGATATTCAATATTTATGGCTAGAAGAATTGGTATGTAAAATTTAGTTTACAGAACTGTTTGGTAACATTTCGTACCTTATTAAAGATTCTTAAATCCCAAGAATTGTGGTAGGAATTCTTATTCACTAAGTCAACCTGCTGCAACTCCTACTAGCTTTAGGATATTAGAATAAAACTGTCCCAGTTTTTCACTGCTTTCCATTATGTCATCACTAAAGCAGCGAAGGTGATATAAATGTGATAAATGAAAGGATCCCTGCTGGCATTACTATAGTGTGTAATTAGTATTTATATCAAAATTTATGAAACAAATTTTCGGCCGCAGTATAATTTAAATGACCTTTGCAGACATAGAATAACAACCATAAAAATAACAGAAATAGATTGCATATGCTACATAAATATTAATGTGGGGAATTGTTACACGAGAAGTGCTGCATTCCACTCCAACACTGTCCATGAATCTGCATAGACTGGGTCCCTAAATTAAATTAATTCGGATAACATATATTAGGAGATTTAAAACAGAGGAGATTTCGGTTGCTATTTTAATTTAAGGCATTTATGACCATAACTAATTCTTAGGCAGTGGATTCATGACTTTCCTTGGGCCTTTTACTCCAAGAAGTACAGCACTGTTTCACGAAGGCCGTTGTTGTTGTTGTGTGTATTTTTTTATTTGGTTTTTTTTTCTTTCTTTTTTTTTTCTTTGCTGATATTCCTTAAAACGTGATGTTAATTTAAATCAATTACTTCTTATGCTATGTTATTATTATTACTATAATTTTGCTAGTGTTAATAGCTTTCTAAAAAATAAATCTAGGGCATAAGAATTATTTTTGTAATTTGATTATCTTTCTATCTCTTTTATTTATTTCTCATTTACTTAAGAAATTCGTTCCATTGGCTGGCGTTGATACAGTAAATTTGTAAATGAGAAGACAATATAAAAAATCTAAATTACTTGTGCTTAATGACTGTAGCAGAACGCCTTTTCTCTAAATCAGATTGTCTTTCTTGCAGTTTAGTTTGATAGATTTGCAAGCTGTACTGCTTCCACTAACTTAGCTACGGTTGTTGGAACTGTTGGGCTTTGTTCCTGGTTGTAGCTTGCATGATCGCCCCATTAAGCAGACAACATATCAACAGACAACACAAATCATGAGGTTGGCTAAAGCTGCGAAGGCTTGTGATATGTCATAGAGTGAATTGCACAAACTGACCTTCCAGTAGACCAAGATGACACTTTAACAGCTTCTTTAAAGAAATATTATGTGTACAGCGAGTCAATAGCCATATTAACCGCTCGGGGGGCGGGGGTGCGGGGGAGCCGCTCTCCCCTCGGTTCGTGCGGGCACTCCGCAGCCCCGGCGGTAACCCGCCCAGAGCACAGCCCGCTGCTTCTCAGCAGCCCGCCGCAAGGATTTCTCTTTGTTCCTAACATTTGGGGATCTCCCTCGGAGACTTTCCACTGCCCGAAAGCACACGCCTCACCACCCACCCCTCAAAAAAAAAAAAAAAAAAAAAAAAAAAAAAAAGGAGGGAGAGAGAGGGTTTGTCATCTTGCTCATCCGAAGCCCCCACTCCTGACAGTTCGGCATGGCAGCCTGCTCCCCGCAGCACCCGTGGGAAGGTCTCCTTTTAACTTTACTTTCTACAAAATGTTGTTATTATAAGGCTAATACCAGTTTTCAATGAAAAGAGCGCCACCTTGCAGGGTTTGGCGAGATAGGAAAAGTTGGAGCCCGGTGGGACCAGGGCAGAAAGTGTTGGGACTTGAGGAAATGTAGCCCAGCGGGCAAAAGAGCCGGGGGAAAAAGTGTTTCATGCGCCGAAAATGTTGCTTGTTGCGAATCTTTCAGGGTAGCTGTCTCTGCGACTTTACCGGGTATGGGTTATAAAAAATGTAACCTGAGCGTATCTAAGGAAAAAATAATCGTTGAGCTCGTTTGAGCCACCCATCTGTAAAGTAAACCCGGAGAAACGTGGTGAGGGTGAGATATTTTAAAGATGCATATTGCAACTTTCTTTGAACTTGTGTAAAGTCCCTAGTGGTCGCTTAACACGGATCTGTTACTTGTGTGTATTGGTTAATAAGTATTCTTTTAAACTTTCAGTCTGAGGTTTGTTTGAGCGTCCTACAGCAGAAAGGATGATCCTAGTGTTGTTGTTGCTGCTGCTGTTGGTTTTTTATCTGGGGTGAGGGGGAACTGTGCGATACTGGTTGATCTCCATCCCGTGTATGTTCTGAATTAGCGACGATCACTGGCGCTGGAACTGTTAATGCTGAATTCAAGTCCACGCCATGCTGGTGCTTGTGCTGTTCGCTTGGCTCTGGAGAGGGGAGCAGTGCTTTGAAATCCCCGGCAGAGAGAGGGGTGTTTTCAGGCAGAGAGGTTGTGAGGTTTCTCTCGGCGGTTTCTGCACTCTTTAGTCTCTAAAGTCAACTTTCCTCCTGTAAGGCTCCCTTAGCGGATTTACTCACAAAGGCTTGCGAGGAGAACCACCGACCCCAGCTCTCCAGCCTCAACGGGGGCCATCATTCTCTTTCTGATGTCTGGCTCTGGAGATGCTGTCGCAGTACTTTTCCTGCGTGGGAAAAGTAAATTTCCCAACCCACGGCAGGCCGTGCCGACAGCCCCGCGCCTCTCTGCGCTGCCTGGCCCGGGGCAGACAGAACACTTAGGTCCGACGTCTGCCGTCCGCGGTCTGCCGCGCCCGCGGAGCCTCCCGCCTCCGCGGGAGAGTGTTTGAAGATACCCAAAGCAGGACGGCAGTGCCGGCGGGGAGAGTGCAGGAGGCTGTTCGGGCGGGTGTGTGGAGGGCTGTGTGTGCTGGCCCCTCTCGGGTGGCAACCCCCGGCCGTGCTTGTGCCGTTTGGACGCAGAAAGTTAAATGCAAAACAATAAACAGGCGCTTCCACTTCCCCTGCGAAAGACTCGCCTTTCAGGTCGCTTTAATGGTTTGTGAGTGATCGCTTGAATTTATTAAAGGCAAGTCCGGTGTTCATAAGGTAAAGTTAGCTTCTTTAGTCCAGACACTGCTTGAAATGGGGACACCCGCTCCGCGTTGGCCTCGTCTGGTTATCGCCATCCTTTTAGCCGTGAGGAAGCAGCAGTCTCTGGGCTGATGCACGGAGCATCGACACTTTTATTTACTGCTTTTCTGGCCACGCTGGTAAACGGCTCTGACTTTGCAAGTTTTCCTGTGTCCAGAACCCTTGCTCCTCTCGCAGCAACTTTTAAAGGGAGCGAGCAGCGAGCCGGGCCGCGGGCCGGGCCGGGGGGCGCGCAGAGCCCGATGCACGCCCGGGCCGCAGGAGCCCCGGTGCGGCCGGCGCGGGGCCAGAGCGCCGCTGCAAAGCCCGCTTCCAGCAGGCAGGATGAGGAAGGAGATCCCCTCTGCAAAGGGCAGAGTATTTTAAGTGACCTGACGCTGAAAGAACCCGTGTGCGTTTTGCCGCTGGTGCTCAGAGGGAGAGGAATTCGTGAGCGAAGGAGGCTGTGCAGGTACCAGGCACACCGTGCATCACCATTACAAAGTTTACATCTGCATTTGCACGCACCCGCGGCCCGTTGGCACCCGCAGCACGCCTGAGGAGCCGCACACGGCTGTGCCCGCCCGTGGCCGGGACGCGCCCGCGGCCCCGCGCACACGTGAGAGCCGGGCACCTCGAGATGAGGGCTCGATCCCCGCGGGTAGCGCGGCGTTCCCGCGGGAACCCACACATTTTCCTCAAAAGGTGGCTGGCGATTCCCTGCTGAGCGGGGCTGTGCTGCCGGGGAAGGCTGAGAGGCCCGGCCGGGGCCCGGCGCGGCCGCGCAGCCCGGCCTGCGGAGCGGCTCCTCCGGCCCCGTCCCGCGCGGCTCCGCGGGCGCGGGGGTCCCGCGGTGGGCACGGGCATGGCGTGAGCTGTGCCTACAAGTCACGGGCACACGGGCACTGCCCCTGATGCACACAAGCCCACCGAAATCACCGTTCGCTTTGCTGATTGTATTGCAGATATGCTCGTAACTGTGCATTACCTCTCTCTATCTACATTTGTACGTAAAGAAGGAGCGGTGTTTCTAGAAGGACACACACTCGTGTTTACACGGAAATATATTTTCGAAGGCTCACAGAACCTCTCTTATTCAATGTTAATGTTTCTGTACAATGCGTGGCATTTGTAACAGAATGAGTGTAATTTCCAAAATTACCCAGAAAAATTAATAACTGAGATTTCTATTTTGAATGAGGGGCAGGTCTGATATCCTGAACCTGCTGAACGTATGAAGGTGGGTTCCATTTCACTGCAAAGATACTACGGTTTTGGAAGCATTGTTTATTAGAAATGGCCAAGGTTTTATTTTGTATCAATTTTTTTTTCCCCTGCTGCGAACTTCTATGGGTCAGATTTGGTTCATCTTCGATAACATGAAACACGATCCTGCGAAGCGAAGGGGCTATTTTTATCATGCAGCTGGAAGCTGTCATCAATTCGTAACATTTATTTCGGCTTTAGAACGATAGTATAAAATAGCATGAAGTTTCCAGATGACGCCCGTACTGCAGACAGGATTTTTCAAGTATAATAAATCAAATTAATTACCTTTTAGATATATACCATCATACTATCTATGAAACTGCTATTAAAAAAATGCCCGATGTGTGCATCTGTGATTGTGCATGTGTTTACATCTGGGGACCCAACACAGAATTAGCTGTCTGGGGTAGCTGCAGCGAGGCAGGGTGCAGATCAATGGGGCACACTCAGGTCCGAGTCCTCACATGCCGCTTGTCGAGACGTGGGCAAGGCTTTGCTCAGCAAAAAAATGAAAGTCATGTTTTGGCACGAGGCAGAACTGTAAGATGCTTTAGGACCCTTTTCACTGCTAAAAATCCCGTGAGGAAATACGACCAAAGAGTGAATAAAAAATAAGCCCAGGAAAATACCCCCACATCAGCAAGCTTCCCTCCGCCGGGCCATGTGTTTTGTGCTTGATGTTGCCTCTTTCGGGGGCCGCGGGGTAGCGGGGAGGTTCAGGACTGACCACCTGGGGACGGCTCCTGGAAACCGCGGCTGTGCGTGGGGGCGGTGCGTGAGTGTCAGTGGGGTGTGTGTGTATTTGTGTGAGTGTTCTGTGTGTGTGTGTGCTCTGTGCGTGTCAGTGGGGTGTGTGTATTTATATGAGTGTTCTGTGTGCTCTGTATTTATGTGAGTGTTCTCTGTGTGTGTATTTGTGTGAGTGTTCTCTGTGTGTGTATTTGTGTGAGTGTTCTGTGTGTGTGTGCTCTGTGCGTGTCAGTGGGGTGTGTGTGTATTTGTGAGTGTTCTGTGTGTGTGTGTGCTCTGTGCGTGTCAGTGGGGTGTGTATTTGTGTGAGTGTTCTGTGTATGTATTTGTGTGAGTGTTCTGTGTGTGTGTGTGTGCTCTGTGAGTGTCAGTGGGGTGTGTGTGTATTTGTGTGAATGTTCTGTGTGTGTGTGCTCTGTGCGTGTCAGTGGGGTGTGTATTTGTGTGAGTGTTCTGTGTATGTATTTGTGTGAGTGTTCTGTGTGTGTGAGTGCTCTGTGAGTGTCAGTGGGGTGTGCGTGTATTTGTGTGAGTGTTCTGTGTGTCTGCTCTGTGCGTGTCAGTGGGGTGTGTATTAGTGTGAGTCTTCTGTGAGTGCGTGTGAGTCCTCTGTGAGTGTCAGTGGGGTGTGTGTGTATTTGTGTGAATGTTCTGTGTGTGTGTGCTCTGTGCGTGTCAGTGGGGTGTGTATTTGTGTGAGTGTTCTGTGTATGTATTTGTATGAGTGTTCTCTGTGTGTGTGTGTGCTTTGTGCATGTCAGTGGGGTGTGTGTGTATTCGTGTGAGTGTTCTGTGTGTGCTCTGTGCGTGTCAGTAGGGTGTGCATTAGTGAGAGTACTCTGTGTGTGAGTGCGGTGTGTGTAACTCCTCTGTGAGTGCTCTGTGCGTGTCAGTGGGATGTGTGTGTATTTGTGTGAGTACTCTGTGTGTGAGTGCTGTGTGTTTAAGTGCTCTGTGAGTGTGTGTGAGTACCCTGTGTATGTGAGTGCGGTGTGTGTAAGTGCTCTGTGAGTGCTCTGTGCGTGTCAGTGGGGTGTGTGTGTATTTGTGTGAGTGCTGTGTGTGATGCGTCTGTGAGTGCCCTGTACGAGTCCTGTGTTTGTCTGTCTGTGCCTATGTCTGTCTGTCTGTCTGTGTGTGTGTCAGCGCCCGCCGCGCGCCCCGGCGGCAGTCCCGTTGGCGCATGCGCGCCCGCGGCGCGGCTGCACGTGCTGTTGAATATTTATGACGCGGCCCCGCCGCCCGCGGAAGGTGCCCGCGCCCGCCCCGCGCCCGCCCCGCGCCCGCGCACGGCAGCGCCGCCGCCGCACGTGCTGCCCGCCCGGCCCGCACCCCCCGGCCCGGCACGGCCCGGCCCGGCCCGGCACGGCCCGTCCGGGGCTGCCCCCGCCGCGCCGTGCCCCTGCCGCGCAGCGATGCGCCCGGGCAGGCGCTTCCAGCCTCCCTCTGCACGTTGGGCAAACGCGACCTCCCTCCTTTCACGGGGTCTTTAGCGAGCCCCCGGCCCCCTCCTCACAGCCGTTCTCAGCGCCGGGGGTCGCCGGCCGAGTGGCTTTTCGTGGGCTTATATGTCAAAACGCGACGGGTACAGTCACCGGAGGAGAACTGTCTCTGGGGAAGAGAAAAAGGTTCTTGTAATGGATTCCTTTCTGTCTCGCTCCTCTTACGAAAACCTCATCATGCTGTATGGCCCATCATATTTTATTGCTGATATATCGACATCGCATGATAGATCCGAGGAAAACACGCAGGCTCTTGGCACTTATTTCTTTGTAGGCTGTAGGGGTTTTTTTTAAATTTAAATTTAAATTTTTTTAGCAAATAGTAGTAATTCCCAGTACTCATTGTTCAGCGGCACAAAGTGATTTTAAAGCCTTTTGTACGGTGGTAAAATAACATCCCATGGTATCAGAAATGTATCTTCGTAATGACGTGGACTTTTCTTTCCCCTGAGCCGGTGGGGAGCGGGCAGGATGGAGGCAGGAGCCTTCGGAACCCGCGCGGGCTCTCGGGCACACCTGGGCACTTGCCCGGCCCGGGCACGGCCGCGTCCGCACGGCCCGGCCCAGCACCCCCGAAGTTCCCAGAAAGACCGTTCCGGGTGGAGCCAGGCTGACTGGAAATCGCCCAGCAGCGACAATTCCCTTTCCGTAGCCTCTCTCTCCCTCTTCCCCCTCCGCCATAGCCCACCTCTCTCCATCGCCCCCTCTCCCCTCCTCGCCCGGCGCTGCAGACGAACGCGCGCCCATAGGTGTGTGCGCCCGGGCTGGGCTGTGGAAGCCTCTCCGGCCAACACCTGGAGTGCCTGTGACCCCCTCCCCGCACGGCTGAGGCTCCCTGCACGCCCCAGCCGACTACAAGGGGGGACAATAAAGACGATGTCCATCATGTCGCCTTTTCATTTCAGAAAGGGCAGATCCTGACCTCGGTTCCCCAAGTGGAAGCTTGTCTTGGGCACGCACTGTTGTCACCATTTGCTCCAACATTTAAACGGATGCGTATTCATACATATTTCCCCCCTGCTTTCTACCCAGGCGTTTTCCTTTCTTCCATTTCCCCCCTTAGCCGAAGGGGAAGCTCCCCGGTAATTGCAGGGGCGCGAGCACGGCGTTCGGGGGACAGTGGCGCCCGGGCACACACCTGAGTCACATGCCCACGCCTCCGCGTGGGAATCCTCTCTCATCATTTAGCTCCCAAGAAAACTGTTGATCTCTGAGTGTGAGCCTGAACCTTTGCATTTAGTGCTCATGGCTGCTTCGTTTCCTCCCTCCCCCCAGCCCTTTCCCCTCCGGGTTCGTCCCTCTGTTGTGCTTCCAGAGATAACCAGGTCCCCCCGGTGGGCTGGGGCAGGCGCGGGGCGCGGGCGTTGCGCCAGGACGGGACCGCGCAGCGCTGGCTGCGGGGGCAGAGGAGGGGGACGTGCCCTCGCTTCTCAGCCAACTGGACAAGAATGGGCTCTATTATTACTTTGTTGTTGCTGATGCTGTTAGTAATATTATTGTTATTGTTATTGTTGTTGTTACTATTATATTAATTTAAAAATTATCCCTTTGCAACTTGCAAAGCGTCTGTAAATTTACCTTAAACCTGCTTTTTTTTTCCTAGCCAATGGTGTCAGGGGCCGGCTAGCCTGTCCCTCCGGAGCATTAACCCTTGTCGCTAGCTGGAGTGAGTGAGAAGCTGAGGTTTGGCCCTGAGGAGCCGTGTGTGTAGATCTGGCACAGCTTTGCTCCCTTAACTCCTGGATCTTTGTTTTGGTGGCGACCAGGGAGAGCAGGGAGCGCTGTGCTCGCATTTCCCTCAGGCTTTTACACACGCACACACACACACACACACACACACACACACACACACACAAATCCCCCTTTCCAACTTTCTGCTTTTTGCGCTTCCCTTCCAGTTTTTTCACTTCTCAGACCTACTGGCAGCCTTTGCCGAGATCTAGATCCCCGTCGTGGTAAGTGATGCTTTTCTCCATTGCAAAACTCGCTCAGCTGTCGGCTAGCTGTCCCAGGGACGGGTGTAGAAGTTGTATTTGTTTGGAACAGAATTGCCCAACCCCAGTGGTTTCACGTCAAGCAGCACAGAGTAAAACTATTGTCGTGTATTAACTCTGAATGGGAGCAAACAGACCAAATAATCACTGCTGGCTCCGACAGTAGCACGGCACTAATGTCATTCTTTTTAAGTTTGCAAAGCAACTTTTTTTTTTTTTTTGGTCGTTATGGGGAAAGTTAGCCTGTGTTTTCGGTCGGAACTTATATATTTACATTACACACCAGATCATGACAAACTATACAAGGAATGCAGCTGCCATATGTGCTTTGTGAACATACAATTATGATTGGGGGGTTCAAGCAGTCAACTTAAGTGTTGCAGACACACTGATATCACTCTGCAAGGTTCGTGCAGTACCTGAAAACTCACTCCATCTTTAGGAGAAGGGCGAGACAGAAGTGGCATTTTTAAAACCTCTATTTTTTTTAAATAGATCAACTTCAGTAAATGCCTCCTGGACGTTTATTTTTAATGTACAGTCTGCAGCTCTGACTGGATCAAATTCACGATTATTCAGATGAGGTTGAATTTGAATAACTTGCTGGTTTCTCTCCCCCGCCCTCCCCCATCAAACTCCCCCTCCTTTTTTTTTTCCCCCTTTTTTTTTTTTTTTTTGGTTTGTTTTAAAAATTAAGAAAATGAAGAGAACCGCTGAGTCCGGCTGACCTTTGGCTGACATAATTTAGCAGGAGACCGGTCGCAAATGAGGACTGGATAAATTAGACGCTCTAATTCTCCGGGTAAAACGATACTCAGCGCCCGGCTCCCAGCGCAAGGAGCCGGGCCGGGGGCTGCCCCGCGGCTCGGGAGCCCCAGGGCGGCGGCAGGAGCCCGGTCCCGGCGGAGAGGCGCGGGGAGCCGCGGGCACCGCCAACTTCAGGGCTGGTCCCTGCGCGCCGCGGAGAAGCGAGCCCGCAGCCCCGCGCCGATGGCTCCTCCCGCGGCTCCCCGAGGGCAGCCGCGCACGGCTGGCGGGGTCGCGGCCGGGCCCGGTGGCTCCGCGCTGCCGCCGCCCCGCTCCGCGGGCCCCGCCCGGCCCTGCCGCTGCCCTCGGGGCCGGCCCGGCGGCGGCGGGCGAGGGTTCGGGGCCGCAGCGATCCGCGGCGGGCCGGGCTCGCAGGCGGCGGCGGGGGCGCGGAGCGGCCGCCGGCCCCGGGACGCGGTGCCAGCCCCCGCCCGGCCTGATTAGCTTGTCAGGGTTTATCTCGTTAAGTTGTGCAGGACGTTACTGACGTGACAAGGCACGGGCAAACTCTGGAGAGGGATTAATCGCCAGAAGTTGCTGTTACAAAAAGGAAAAAAAAAAAAAAAAACCAGACTGAAAAAAAGAAGGAGTCATGGTTTCGTATTTTAGGCAATCATTTGTTGAGCATCTGCGGGTGCTGCTGCTCTGCTCAGGCTGGCTGGCCAAGGGATCACTGCTCTAGAGACAGCGGAGCGTTCTGGCGGCACACTGCTGTCCTTTCCCCGCGGGAAGAGGTGAGCGCCGCTCCCGCACTGCAGCGGGCGGCAGGGCAGGGGCACGGCCAGGGGCCGATCCTCAGCTCCCCAGGCACAACTTCCAGCCCAAGCGGGACCGAGTTCCCAGCCGACAGCGATTTCCCCCTCTCTAATGAGTCGCCTCTGCTAATAAATGGTGCCTCTACTCAGGTTCCTCAGCGGGCTGCAGCTGAGTCCGAGAGAATTTGATCCTTTATTCCAAGACGTGTTTTAATAAAACTGCTATAACATTGGCGTTTTATTAGGAGCCTATCGTTTCCAAATTAATCCTTAATCTATGAAAACGTCTATCCTACCAAAGTGGAACCTACAAACCTCTAGGCACCCCTCTCTTCACCTACATGGATTTTACTACTAAGAACCTAGCTCCACATTTCCCTGAATCATCAGACCATTACTTTCCTAATCAGCTAGCTGTTTCACCCAGAGGAATATAATTCGGAATAAATCCAGAAGAAATGCAAAACCATGTACTTTTCTGTCATATTACTCCTCCTCACCCCCCCTTCCTTTCTTTTTTTTTTTTTTTCTTTCCCTTTCCTCTTTAGTCGGTTTGTGTTGAGCAACGCCTTCAGAAACTTCATTATCTAAAATGCAGACCTAGAGGGCAGGGACTTTGGGAATAGTTCCCTTTTATTCTGAAACTGTCTAAACTTAGAGCAGGGTTGAACATGTCCTCAAATCTGCACTTTCCAGGAAGAAATGAATGATGTGCCAGACACTTCACTTCTAGTCAAAAAAATATAAACCAAATGCTGTGAGGTTCAGAATTCTTTCTCAGGCCTATTTTCTGTGTGCATTTTTCAGTCTGAATATAAAATGGTCCCCTCAGAAGTTGATAAAAAACTCATGTAGATGTTATGGTATATCTCTTGCTCTGTTTTATTTCAAGTAGATTTTACTAAAAATTCATACAAAAAGGAAATGGACAGCCAACCTGACAGGATACCTTTGCAGGCTGCAGGCCAAGCAAGCTCAAACAGATCACGTTAGACATGAGGTTGGACTAGGTGTAATATTTCTGAAAAAAACATCCCCCTTTTCCCTTCTTCCCCTCCTTTCTTCCCCCCCATGCACATAGATATATTTTTGCACTTAAAATTTCACCCTCCTTTGACTTTCTTGAATGGTGAAAGTTTACACCCAGGTCAGCATGAAGCACTGTAACAGACGGTGGTTTGCAGTGGAATTTTAGGTTTCAGGGTATTGCACATTAAAAAAAATCCCAACAGGGCAAGTGTAGTTTCTGCTTGACTTCTAAAAGAACTATCATCCAGAAAACACCCCGAAATGCTCATCTGCTAGATGACACGAGTGCTGAATAGAAATGTATTTCCACTAGCTCTGCAATACAAATCAAGAAACAAGAAATTGTTATTATGTATGATTGAAAAAAATCAAGAATTTGTAAATGCAATGCCAGTATACAGCACCCAAGATATTTTTTTTAATTTATAAAAAAGAAATGTTTAATTATTCAGGTTTGGATTTTCCTTGTTGCATCTTTATGCTTTATTGGCATGTTAGATTTACGAAGAGAGGTTACGTATCTAATCTGAGTATCTGTGTTTGAATCAAAATCATTATCATTCACATTGGTGAGTGAAGCAGGTTGTTTATATTTACAGCAGTTTTTGTGTCAATCATATTTTCTGATCCATTCAGATTTGTTATTTATTTTTATTTACCATTTCTGCTTGCTGCAGGACTGAGACAAATATCCCTAAATATGAGCATTTATAATTGTCTTGTTAGTTTATTTGAAACACTCAGGATATTTTTTTAAAACTAAAATGAAAATATACTTTTAATGTCCTATTAGTATTCTGTTGTCATATTTGTAGGAGTTGTATGTTTGGTTAACATACAATTGGTGGTTCACACTTCCCCAGACATTTTCAATCATACAGCAAATTGTTGAATGTTCCTATAAGGAGCAGTGGACAAAGGTTACCAGGAAGGGTGACTGCATTAAAATAGCAAAACACGAGGGCTGAAATAAGGGACTGAACCAAACCACACTGAAATCAATGGGAGACTCCTTTTGGGTTGGAACAGGCTACAGGCACAGTCTAAATCACTGCACAGGTACGGCACTTTTCGTCTCTTTCCAGTTTTGGTTTGGTTTATAGTGTGTTGTTTACAGGCAACATTCTGGATTGAAATTATTTACGGGTAACATTCTGGATTAAAATTTATTGATTCATGTCTGACATAAAAAGGTGTGTGTTTGGATACAAGTGCAGATAAGAAACCTGGTATTGCAGAGCTGATGGAAATGACATGCAAATCACCTCATCCAAGCAATGGTTGCTTTCAGGATATTTCTTAAAATATTGTTCTTTTAGATAAACGTGTGTTTTTGTAGGAGCAGCAACTATACCAAAGATTTGGTGAGGCCCTTTCCAGTAAATACTTTTTTTTCTGCCACATGACTAAAAGTTGAAAATTGCCCAGATTACCATATCTTCTTTGCCAAGGAGTAACAGCAATGAGGGACCCTCCCCTCTCCACCCCGCTGCTCTCTCAGCCTTAGCATGGTCCTACAAATATAACATAATAATTAATTCACTGCTAATGTTGGAACTTGACTGTGAAAAAGCTGTTTTCTGCTAGGAGAATTCAGATGCAGTAAACACTGCTACAGCAAATGGAGTGTTTCTGTTGGGACATGCTATAAATGGTGTTTAGTCAGTTCCCACTGGAGCCATAAGTTTAGGATCAGATCCTGCTTAATATCATATTTCTCCTTCTCATGATACTTATTGACTGTAGCAAAAAGCACAACTATTTAAAAAACCCTACCCCTTAAAAATATATGGACTTGCTTATCTAGAAAATCTCAGTACCAATGGAATTTTTAATTTTCTGCACACATTTGCAAAGGACCAAGAGACTCCCTTACAAACTTAGTCTCATATTTAGATACTCTCTCCTTTTTAGTTCTATTGTGTACTGAAGAATAGCTCATTTAATTAAAAAATCCTAACAGCATGAAATTGTGGAGTGTTGTCAGTAGTTGCAGAGAAAGGGCCAAATTCTTGTTTTCTTACTCTGGCAAAATTTCCAATCAGTGCTATGTTCTCTATGAAGCTTGGACATATACTTTAAGACTCCACCAGTAATAAAGAAAATTGCTTTACTCTTGCTTAAGCATTTTCCTGCTGGCTGATGGTAGCAATCAGAAAACTGCATGCTCCTAGTTTTTCTTGTAGTAAACTAGGAAGTGTTAAGATGAAACACTAAATGTTTCAAAAAGCTGTAAACAACTCACTTCCAATGTGAATATGTCCAGGAACAATCTGTACATCCTCTCCCAAGAAGGACTTTGAGTTAAACTATAGGATAAGTTCCTTTTAACTTTTCCCCAGCCAAAGCTGTCAATAATTAAAATATTATTTTTACCTGTAAAAGTACAATGAAATGGCTTTGCAATCCAGATCTATTTATACTCTGTAGGTCTAGCAAAAACCCAAAGTTTCTCCTCTGCCTTGCCCAAATAAACAATGACCCTATTTTCAAGTTCCGCTCACTAAGTGTGTTAAATGCAGAAATTATTTTGAGTAAATGTCATGCAGCTGTTTGGTCACTTGCAATTCCTGTGGTATCGTGTCTGCCTGTGCTCTGTGTACTGTTATGGATACTGAAGTGGACACTGCTATTTCTGACACATCTTGTCAGATTTTCTGTAAGTCTACAAGTTT
Source organism: Catharus ustulatus (assembly GCF_009819885.2). Lineage (NCBI taxonomy): Eukaryota > Metazoa > Chordata > Aves > Passeriformes > Turdidae > Catharus > Catharus ustulatus. Next base: position 13,089,657 of record NC_046230.1, read on the forward strand.
TGTTCCAAGTAGATGAAAATAATGAAACATTATAAATATTAGATGGTCTTGCTCCAGTGTGTGGTGCTGTAAATCTCTGGAGATTTACAAAGAGACAGTGACAACACGAATGCAATTACACACGGTACTACTTTATGAGGTAATTCTATAAAGCAGCATCTCAGCTGTGCGTTGACAATAATTTTTCACTGCAACTTTTGGAATGTCCCATGGAACCTTTTAATAGATTAATTATTTGCTCATCCCAAAATAAATTTGCACGTGGCTACAATTAAACAAAAGGCCCTCCACTGTTTCAGGAGTTTGCCTGAGAAGGAGCTCAGGGCAGACCCAGTTGTTTCAGGGCTCAGATAAAAACTGCAGTACCGTGATAACGTGCCAGGTCGCTCTGCTCCGGCTGGGCACCACCGCCGCGTGCGCGCCTTCGCACCATCCACTGCTCTCTAAAGATTCTAGGCTGGTGAAGGAGAAATATTTCTTCTCTGTTGGTTCAACAGGTGACTTTGAAATGACCTATGAATTCTTCCACTTTTGTCAAGCTGAGATCAATAGCTAGCGTCATTCTAGGAAAATACATGTAGGTATTTTGTCAAGGCATGCTAATTTAAAAATAAGATCTGGAAAAACACTTGTAGTGTTAGAGGATTCAAAGACTACTCAGAAAAAAAAACAACTTTGGAATTGTTATAGCAGCTGCTATAATCTATTATGTAAATCATCTGGGAATTAAACAAAAATATTTTGTGAGATAGTTTTTGTCAAATAATAAATATGCTATCATTTAGACTTAATGTTTTTCCAGAGGTGTTATTGTTATGTGATGAAAGTGAAACCTCAGAGTACTCCTTATTTTGACTGATGAGGATTTAATATTTATTTATAGCCGTGCCAATGATAACACCATATATCTGTTCAAGTGAACATATGTTTCTCAAAATTGGGTGTTGGAATTAATGCTGTTGATCCATACCAAGTTATATTTGTCTTCTAGGTGTCACCCACATATTCTCACCAAATTTAATCAGAAATATTAAAAGATAAAATATGTGAAAAGAAACCCCAAAAGGCATAAATGCCTTTTTAACTTATTTTCATGTTCATTTATATCACCGTGAGCCTCTGCAGAAACTCGATGGTTACTTTTCATTGCCTGAGTATGGTAAACTGGCTTCTATAAAAACAAGAATCAGGGCCTTTAATCCATTTTACCCTTCTGTACAGGGCTGCTGTTGGGACATGTCAGATCATCAGCCTGTTGACTAAAGTACAGTATGATTTCACTAATGACTTGGATGCATACTGCAGATTACCACATTTTGCAAATTAGTGAGTAATCAAACACCATAAAAATCAAGGATACTGCATAATGAAATATACTTTATTCATTTATTTTTATAACCATATATTAGTTTTAATTATTTGTGATAGCAATTCACTAGATGCCGGAACATGGCGCTATAGAATGTGTTTCTTCTAAAAATTATACTTAAATATCCAAATCCCCTGTTGTAGAACTCTGATATGCTCCTTTGTGAGAAGATGGGTGAGCACCTCTTCCCTGACTGGGGAACATAGTTTCAGGGATAATCCCTAAGAAGGCCCTGACTTCTCAGGGCCAGCCTGATCCATCCTGGTGAAGATGCTGGGGAGGACTGGCTGTCACCTTGGGAAGGTCACTTGCAGCTGGGCTTGTTGCTCTCCTCTTTTCGCTTTTAAGGAGCTGAGGAAGAAAGAGAAACTCATGTAGGGCAGGGTAGAGCAGATCCCTGCCTCGAGTGTCCTTGGCCACTCTCTGGCAGAAATCCCTCTCTTCTACTCCTTTACTCCACTCCTTCCTCTTCCTTTCCGGCCCCATGCATCAAGCCCAGACCATGAAGAACACCAAATTGTATGTTTTACCCCTTGTTACTGGTGTAATATCTAGTGATGGATCAGGGAGTGGAAGCTTCTCTATTAGGTGCCTGTAGCCTTCAAGGAGGATTTATTCCTGGGGTCCCCTGCAAGATGTTCACTGCCAACACCAGTAGCAGGTCCTTTCACATCTGCAGGATGAGCTTCTATTTTTCCTGAGCTAGTCTGAGCCTCTGGTATGAAGAAGAACATCCCCTCAGGGTCTTAATTTCTTGCCATTCCTTTAAGAAAAGTACTGATTTATTTTAAAATTGTCAAGGTAAATATTTCGTGCATGTATAAAACCTATCTTCAACTTGCGTGGTCTGTTTTGTTTTTTCCTCTGTACATTTAATTTTCTCTTCCATATACTAGCTTGTCATCTGGCAGTTCCATAAACACTCAGTTGTTAAAACCATTTCTCTTTTTTCCTTAAATTTTAAGTTTGATCCATGAATGGCCTGTCAAGAGTTTTGTATTATTGTAAGCTGAAGTTTGGATGGTAGCAGCGACAGGCCACTAACCATAATTGTGTTGCTGTTACCACTGTAACAAATTTGTGTCATTTAGCTATTTTGAAGCTTGGGAAGTACATAAAGGCAAATGTAGTACTGATGAATATTTATTATATTGCTGTGGGATCTTAGGTTTAACCATGTTAGCCTCAATTCTGCAAAAATTTAGCAGAGTGGATTATATCAGAAAATGGGTGAGAAGTGTGAAAAACCTAGCTGTAAAAATGATTTATGACTGTGGAAAATACTTATTTATATAATTTTAATAAGAACACTCTTAGGGGTAGTCTCCTTGCAAAGACTGGGGTAGAAGACACACACTTGGCCTGACCTGAAGTCAGTACACCATTGTTGGACAAGATGCTGAGCACTGTGTGAGGCACACAGATTTTCCTCATTTGACAGTATTCAAGTGAATGCAGGTTTATGCCCCAAATATCTGTGTTTCTTGGTGACCTTATAGAGAAAGGAAAGTTTCAGCCCCCTCACAGTCTCAGCAGGAGCCAGCCTTTTCCTGTATCACAGTCAGGGCAAAGGAAGGTTGTGTTCTCCACTGCTTCTGAGGCTGGTGGGGTATTATTACCCTACTTGAAACATGATTTTAATGTGTATAAAACATGCTAACAATTTCAACTTATTGGCAGGACATTGAATTTTTTCTTTTTCCTTTTTTTTGAGATAAAAATGAATATAGGCAATAGAAAATTGATAGGCATGAGTCATAATGTTTCCCTTCTTTGCTTCAAGGAATAATCTTTTTGAAATAGTCGTGATCTAGAAATATTTTTTTTACTCCATTTGATAATATATTGTGCATTGGAGACTTGACATAATGAATTATATTTTAGATAATTATAGCCTTCTTAGAAGCATAGAAGCCAGTATTTATCACATATGGAGGACCTCTGTGAGAATGGATCTCGATTTTTTTATTTTCAGTTTAGTGAGAACTGCAGTTATCTAACAACCAGTGAGTCACTGCTAATGGTTGAATAAGAACCTTAAGGAAATTGTTGCAGCAAAAAGAGCACTTTTTTCATGTGCTGAGTCTCACTGTCCATCAGTGCAGCTGGTACAAACTGGACTGGTCAGCATCAATGCCCTTAAGTCAAGAATGACTGAAGCTGAACAGTTTTGGAGGTTTAAGTAGAGGCTAAACAGACCCTAGATGATCTTATGACTCCTGCAAACAAACAACTGAATTTCACCCATTCAAACCTAGCTAATGGTTATGCACTTTCCCTTGGCCAGTGAGCGTGTGCAAAATATGACCATCTCTGAAAAGAAAACCTCAGACATTTACAAGAGAACATTTCTCAAGGTCATAAAGTATGTGTGCTAAAGACAAAAGGATGTTAATTTGACTGTAATTTCTGTGAGGGCTTTCAACAAGGCCGTGGAATGCACATTTTTAAGACTTTTTTTCTGCTAGTAATTTAATTTCTCAAGAAATGCTGCCATTAATATTTTATTTTGAGCACAGGGGAGCTAATGGTATTATTCATGTTTCTCTTTACTCCTGACAGTACGCTCAACACCAAAAACTTGTTCCAGTAACATATTTATCCCCTGGTACATGTAAAGTCTTCTTTTTCTTTCTATCTGTTTTTTTTTTTTCCCTCCCCAATGCCCCTCATTTATAAAAAGCACCAATGTTTAGAAAGGCTGGAAAAATAACGAGATGGGGTTCATATGAAAAACTGTGATTTTTCCAAGTGAAATTAGAAACAGGGTCTCTTTAACATGGAAATTTGATTTCTGTACAATTTGAGGACTCATTTCTGCAACTGTCACATATGTAAAATTTCCAGTGAAGTCAAAGAGGCCTTTGAATACAAAGAAACAGCACAATCAAGCTCTGAATATATATATATTCCATATGCTTTTCTCTCTCTCTCCCAGTGATGTACATGCTATAATAATTTCATCCAGATAAAACTGTCACCATTTTAATTTTTACAGTCCTTAAACTATTGAAAAAATAAAATTAATAAAAACAATTTCTGAGAAGAAGAACTCTTTATGAGAGCATTTAATTAGCATCTCTATTTTTTATTTTAATCTGAAAGGGGAAATATTGCATTGTCAGGACATCCTTGAATAATATCCTAGCTATTTTGTTTGTTTGGAATGGCTTGAAATCACACAACTTTACTGAATTATAACCAGATAAATATATCTAAGCCTGAGGGCAGGAAGTCCTGGCAGTTGAGATGTGGGGAACATGCAGTTTGTCCATACTAGATTCTTCTGTTCCCTTTTACCAATAAATCTAGTAGAAAGCTTTGTTTTCACTCTCTGCATGATAAATAAAGTCCCTGTCTATGGTGCCATATTAGTGCTTGGTATTTATGCTTGTAATTCCACCTATTCTCATGGAGAGATGAGACCTCTGTGAACCGAACCTCATCAGGTCAGGTTTTGTTTGGGTTTCTGCCTATTCTGAAGCAGGGAAAATATCACATATTGCAGGTCTTCTGGGACTGATGAATCACACCTTGGCTTTGTAAGGTCATCTGCAACAGTTATTCGAGCTGCCAGACCACCCACCTCAATTTTTGATTTTCCACAGTGTCCAGTTTTATCTTCTATTTACCCATTTTAAAATTCTCCTCTCCCCGGTCTCACTTGTTGAGAGGAGACTGTAAAAAGTCCTTTGCATGTTCACACAACTCTGTTTGGCTGAACCCTTTTGTAAACAATTTTTTCTTGCATGACAGAGCATGTGCTGTGTGGTAGACATTTTTATGAGGTAGCCTAGGACAGGGCTAATCACATCACCCTGTCTCAGGTTTTGACCTTATCACTGTTGTGCACTGAGCCTAAAAATTGGACACTGGCAACCACATTGGGGGAAAATAAATGGGAAATGACATTTTAGTTAAAAAGAATAAGTAGATTTTATTTTATTGAAACCAAAGGTCATAGGACCTTTATTTATTGTTCTTGCATGAGTGTAATTAAATAGCTGCCATGTTGCCACGTCAAATGATTTAAAAAAAAAAAAAAAGGGACAATTTCTCTTGCCAGGACCCAATTCATGGTTCTGCAGCTGTTTTACATTCAGGCCTTTAATGAAGCCAGTGGAAACTCTACCTGGAAAGCAATAAGAGAATAATATTCTTATGTGAAACATCATTTATAACATCTGTAATAAAGCAGGCTAAATCATACCTTTGCCATTTGAAATCATAAATAGTATGTTAGCTTTTAAAAGCAGCCTTTGTCCTTTTGAAATCTTTTGATGTCAGGCTGCTTTAAGAAAAGCCTAAGTAGATCTCTTCTGTACAGTGGTTTGATTAAGAAAAAAATCATTACAGAGTCTTCAGTACATCTCTAATGAAAAGTAGTATATAAATGTGAGCCTAGTAATTCATTATCAGAATCAGAAACAGAAGAATTTGTTGATACAACCATTATTGTTTCCACAAGAAATAATAAAATAAGCTATTCTAAATTGATTACTGGCATATTTCTTTAATATATGGATATGTATGTGCATGCATGCAGACTGGTGACATAATCTTTAATAACCTGCGTTTAAGAATGTAATTTTTCACTGATGCACTAAACCTCTTATTCATAGATATATTGTCACCTTTTACAGCAATAGCCTGACTGTACAAAATCAGGGACAAACTCTGGCAGTGCTATAAAGGTTCTTTCGTAAAACAAAATAGAAATATGTCCTGTAAATTCAGAAAAAACAATGTGTATTTCTCCAAATTGGAAAACAACAGCTACTTGCAAAATGCCAGGCTGCAGAGAGGGATGTGGTTTGGAGGGCAAATTTGCTGCAGCTTCCAATATAAAAGCATCTAAACCCAATGTAATGCCAGAAAGGCAGATCTGAGCCATGTGTGTGTGTCCTGCATTGCCCTGGGAAACCTGCACACCACGGCACGGCTCAGCTCTTCTGGGTGCTCGTGCTGAGGCAGGACCTGGGAAAGAAACTCAACTTCAGAAGAAATGGCTGCTTTAGGGTGTTTGCTGAGTAAACTGACTCCAGTGAAAAATTCTCAGCCTTTTCACTCGAGTTTTTTTCATAGCTCTCATCTCTGGCACAGAGCTCGGGCACAGAGCTCCCACAGCCCAGCTCACACGTGCCCATCCCTGCCTCAGCCCTGGGACAGGTGGTCCCCAGGGTCACCCAGTGCCCACCTCTGCTCCAGCAGAAGCCTGGAGACCCTGCTGGGAAGGGGCTGGTATGGGGAGCTCTGGATAAAGGCAGAGGCTGCTTCTGGCTGGAGAAATGAGCAGACAAAGCTTGTCCCAGCACCCGCCAATCAATCAAACCCAGCACAGACCAGTGGCCAGCCCCGGAAACCCTCGACCGTCACTCACACTAACAGAGTTATCTCTCCCTGATGTTGCCTCAGAGAAGCAGGTCCCAGATGTTACCTGCTTAATAATTTTCCTATTTCCCAAGGACAAAGCTCCCTGCAGCTCCTGCACCGAGGGCCGGGTGGACACCTGTGGTGGGTCCTCAGAGCTTCGCTTTGCCCCCACAGCTGACAGGGCACATTAACATTGCTCCTCCAAGAAGGACAATTGCATTAAGGCTTGATCTTATTTATAGATTTCTTTTTTCAATTTTTTTATTAGGTGAAATAAAATAGGAGAAGCACACTGCTCTAAACCAAGTATAAATGCATTTTTGCTGCCCTTCTTTTTGTTGTGGGGAAGCCACCTGCCAAAAGGCAGAGATAAATCATTTGGTGAGAATTTGCATCCCATGAGACCTGAAGATTTCAGAAGTTTGAGGCAGAGTCTGCCCTTGTCTGCTGTGTGTGTGGTGCATGGGGCAGAGTGATTAGCTGCAGTGATACAGGATGCACATCCCCCATAACTTTGGGCCAATGTTAACGTTTCCTCTTTACTTTCAGTTTATCGTGCTCAAGGAATTGGTGACTTCTAGAACCTAATTTTCATATCATACTTTTGGCATGGATATTGAACACATTGGACTCAGATTTATTCTGAAGTGGACAAGCTTATCCACGACTTCCAGATGTTGACAATGCAAGTAGTCCCTATATGGAAAGAATGAGAGGAGTTTCTTCAAGCCCATATATATTCAATTCCATGCTCCAATCCCTTTTTGTTTTAGCTTGACACACATGCTGATATGTAATGGCGATAGCTGGATATTTTGTTTTTTGATTCATACGGAGAATCTGCACCCAACTCACTGATACATAGATGGATAAGGTGCTGGAAAAAGAGGGTAAACACCTCCACTAAAAGCATTGTAAATAATTGGTCTTAAACAAGAATATATGGAGAGAACAAAAATAGTGCTGTTAAATTCACCTTTGCTGTCTGCAGTAGAAAACAAGACAGATTTGCAACATTAATTATTTCTACCAGTTTTGAGCCTGAAATACAAACATGTCAGGTATTTAAATACTAATTTACTTAAAAGAAATCTCCACTTTATTAAAACATCATTATGCATATTGCAAAGTTAAAAGTCAAATCTATATAGCCGCTGAGGTAAAATTCACATTTATTGTCCACTGAATGTGATGGAAATTGAATTTGTCAGGAAGCTGATTGATATCTAGAAGTGTTTTGTTTTCAGTGACTGGCACTGCCGAGTTACAACCATCTATCATCTAACAGGTAATTAGTCAGATTTCTCATCATGAGCCTTCAATCCTGCTGTTTTATTATTGAAATACCACAAACCAGTAGGCATCTGAATGCAGATAAAGTTCTCTGTCATGGTCTTAAGGACAAAGACAACATTTTGCAACTCAGCTGTAGTAAGTTTGAATAAAAGTCACTGAAATGTGAGGCATGATATTAATATATACGGGAAAATGAGATCCTGGAAAACATCATCAGTGTTGGCTTTTTTTCTGCAAAAGAATATTTAATATTAAAATCATTAGTGTTGTAATGTAGAAAAATATGTCGCAGTACAGAAGGAGATTGACTGAGGCAGAAAACCTTCTGGAGCTTGGGAGGATAAGGTGAAAATCAGGGTCTGTCTCTCTGAAGCACCATGTCCCTGTCCATCCTCCCAGTGGCAGACAGCTGCTCCTCCCATGCAGGACCCCCAGTCCTTCCTGGGGGCTCCCAGAGAAGCCACTGGCTCCTGCATTTGTCTCTGGTAGCTCTCATTTGCCTCCAGAGGAAGCAAAGCTCAACTCACCAAGCTCAGTCCCATTTGAAAGCGGGGAAGAATGGAGTTTGGGACTTGGGGTGCAGCTGACCCCAAAAGTTTATGGTCATACAAAACCAGCTTTGTTGGGAGGTGCTTAAAAACACCGTACTTATGTTTGAGTGCATGTTTGAATCATTTGCCAGCTCCAATATGAAAGGATAAAATGAGATATTTGGTAACAGTTGTTACCTCCATGACTGTCCTATAACTGCTTTTTTCTGTGCCCCCCTTTCCTTCTCTGCTCATGTCTTTGAAGTGTTCATTGTACGTGATACAACAGCAGATGAACAAACATTATTAGATAAAGATATAAAAAAGTAAAAGTAAAATAAAAGTAAAAATAAAAATAAACTGTTACTAGAGCTTCAGGAAAATAAGAACAATGAACTGATTGCACTACTAAATGTGTTGCACACTGGGTTGTGACTGTATTCAGTGTCTACAGGGAAATTGAAAATGTGTTGCTGTTCATCCTTAAAATATTACTTTTGTAACAGAATGCAATTGTATGAATTAATATTAGTAAAAGCTTAATTAATGTTTGGTTTTGGGACTAATTGATGTAATCCAGCTGCACAATTCACTCATAGCACTGTCTTGCCGGCAACCTTGGTGGTTTCAGTAAAACCTAAATTTTTTTAAGCTTAATTCTAATGTAAATTTTTTTTGGTGGAAGTCTGTGTTCATAATATCCCAGCCCTTCATAATGTCAAAACACAACACCCTTTAGTTCTTAATGAGTCATAAATTTTGCTCTTTTCTAGAGAATTTCCATTGTTGAATGTGCAAATTTAATATACTTCTGTAATTCTGAGTTAGAAAGGATAATTCACCACAGCTGATAAAGTGTTCTTAGTTTATGTTACATACAAGAAAGCAATTGCTAAGAAAGTTAGCTAATCATACTAAAAAATATTTTGATCCAAAATGTCAAAACATGTCTGGAATGAATAAAATGTCCAATGGGTATCACTTGTTTAATGATTCAAAGAATTTGACGGTAGTAGAATTTAAATCACTGTGTACATTATCAGATAACATACATGTGAATATAGAATTACAGTATTTATTTGGAGTTTTCTTAAGATTTTCTTGTATTGCAGAGCCAAGTAATTTTGAATTATGAGTTCGTTGCGCATGCTTGAGCTGACATTGCCACATGTGAGCAAGAGGTTGAGACATGATAAACTGAAAGAGAAGAGTGTATATTAAAGAGAGCTGAAATGTGAAGGAAGGTAGCTCTTGTTCCACTAAGTTTGGCACAGAGGAGGACCAAAACTTGGACGTTCTGAATAACCAGACTTTTGGGGAGAGTGAATTGGAATTTACACTTTGTGGCTGAGACCCATCTTTCAAGTAAATGCTCCCTGCAGAGGGGATCAAATAACCCCTTGATGGAAAATGCAAATATAAACCTGACCATGAGCCACAGCTTTTCTTTACTCTCCTTCAGTACAAGAGGTCTCTTTTACGTGAAATTTGGATAGCTCGTGTGTTTGGGTAAACTAACTCCATCAAGCTGTTTGTAAACAAATCCCTTATTTCTTGTGTAGTTATTCTACAGTCTGGCCCTTACAATCCATCTAGAAAACAAGGACAACTTTCTGTCTTGAGAGGATGTAGTGAGAAGAATTTTTAGATAAAGATCAGAGGAATACATGAAATCAGGGTAATTGACAAAAACCCCCAAACTGGCAGAACATAAGGTGACTGTCAAAGCGTGGTGGAACATATTAGCAGTAATAAATAACCCAGAAATCTCACTTCATGGAAAGAAACCAATGCAAACACTGAAGACAGCCAATGCTAAACACTAATTAGATATAACCGCATTTTCAAAATGATTTAATGGGTCAGAGAGCCATTCCCTGGCACTGCCCTAGTGGACACCTGGGTAGAGGCAGTCAGCTTCCCCTTCAAGGTCCCCAGGCTTTGCAAAACGCCAGTGGGGAACCAGGGGCCAGATCAGGGGAACAAGAAGGAACAAAACGTCTTATGCATGGCAGACCTTGGAGAATCTGGGCTGTGGAGCAATACAGAAATTGGGATTATTGGTTATTACAGATTAACTAGGTTTTTGCAGGAACACTTCTAAGCAATAGGTCACAGGCTGTGTTAGGTTTGCTGAATATTCGCAAATATGAGTCATAGTCCTTATCAATGCACTGAGCATGTGGGACGGGAGTCTTGTTCTTCAAGCTGTACTTTGAAGCAGCTTGTATGAGGGGCTGATCTGATTGCTGACTCCGGCATTGCGCCTTACAATTTAAAATAATTGATACTGGTTCTGGCTCTGCCTTTTCCTTTCATGAGCAGTTTAAATTTTAAGAGCTCCAGTGTACCAGAATTTTGTTTCTCACTTTACTTTTCTGCCTCCCATCAAGTAAGTACCTAGTTGAGGGCAGGAGGCCGGGGATGGCCTCTAGTGAAATGTCAAGATGTCAAAGGCAATCACCTTTGGACAGTTGTCACATGAGCACATGGCCTCTCCTCAATGCCTGTTCACCATCATTTGCAGCAATAGCAGTTCCACTGGTCTCTGAAAGGAGGAGCCTTGGGCTGTCCAAACCCTCTGCTCTCTCCTCCCACCTCTGTGCCTGTGGTCTGTTTCCAGGCACTCGTGGTGTTCATTATTCCACAGGCGCTTCTTCTGCCTGGCACTTGAGCACCAACAGGTCTGTGAGCTCAGAGGACTTTGGCCAGTCACCGCCCAGTGCCTCACACAGGCAGCCTGGTGGCCCTGGCACAGCATGGGAAATGTGGAAAGGGGATACCCTGCCTTCCTGCCCTGTCTTCATGGTGTGCTGCCAGGTCCTGCAGGGTAATGTGGAAAGGGGATACCCTGCCTTCCTGCCCTCTCTCCATGGTGTGCTGCCAGGTCCTGCCACCACAGTGGCCTCACAACCACCCCCTGTACAGCCATAATCTGACAGATCAGGCCTGTGACAGCCCATACACTTAAACTCCTGCAATTTTGGTGATTTGTGGCTTGTCTCTCTCTGTATGGGTGAGTAACATACTTAGAGCCTTATTTAGACAAATGTACAGAATAAATAGCAGTGATTAATATGCACCTTGCAGAGGTCTGGTGGAACAAAAGTGACAGTGGTGGGGAGTCCCAGGAAAGGGTTCTTCTCGTCTCTGAGTTTTACATTTATTTTGGTAGAGGCAAGATCGATTTTGAAATGAAGTTTCAAAGCACCAAGTCTTTAGAAGGACTGCTCGTAACAGATTATTTTCCTTTTGATGTTAGTAGATTAATTAAGCTGCTGAAATCTAAAGTGAAGGGTAAAGTGAAGCCTACCCTCAGCAGTAAGCATGAGCTGGCAAGTATGTAATGGGTACTTTTCTCTCACCTTTCAATTACAATTTGGGCTTCCTGTTTAGAGTGATGATGTGCAGTCTGCTCTTTCAGGAGATCCTGGTGCCAGAGCAGGGCATGTCTCCTGGTGCTTTGCCAGGTAAAAGCCTCTGTGTTCATCCTGCACCACTGGAGCTGTGTGGGAATGGCATCACCTGCAGCTCCTGTTCCCCTCACATGGAGAAAAGCAGAGGGACAACCCATTGTGGAGGGACATAAGGGGATGAGAAGTGCTGGTTTTCTCTCCTGTGGGTGCAAAAAGCCCCGACTCCCACCCACACACATGCTCCCACCTCCAGGCACCTGAAGCTAATCCTGTAAGAATGGCAAGGTTGCAAGGGGCTGAATACGTGGGGCTTAGCTAATACCCTCAGGGATAATGACAACTGACGCATTCACAGAAAGAAATTCCTTAAAGTTCAGTGGTTGTAAAATGGATAATGTATTAATGTTTTGGTATGTTTATGAAATACTTAACAATGTAATTTTTTTGAAGACTATCCTAGCATTGCTATCTTTTTGCATGTGCTTAGTTACCATTTTAAACAACTACAAAACAGTGACATGTGGTAGTGAAGATTTCCTAAGCATCCCAAAGCAATATATGTGTGTGATATATGACATCCTTCCATAAATCCTAAATTTACACAGTATGCTAATGCTTGATTCCATAATTTCTTTTAAAAATGATTATACCCTGCTGCTAAGAGCAAAGGCATACTAAAATCAGTTTTCTATGCTTTTCCAACAATGAAATGCAAGCCAGCACACCACATAACCAATACTTACCATATGTTAGAAGATAATCCAGTAGGCTTCAGACATTGACATGATTTGCTTAAATAAAAATCCCATTTTTTAAGGCAGTAACAACAGCCTACCATTTTTATTATTCCTTTAGTGACCTGCTACAGAAACACTAATATTAAATATAAATATTTTTATTGTAAATCAGCCTAGTCTATTTTCATTGCCTTTAATGTGGGATGGCACTGGCTTAGTTGCTAGGCTAGAGGAAAAAGAGCTGCCATTAAATCATTGGGTTGTTCGAAGAAATTCTCAAAACCAGAAAATATTCATCAGATCAAAAGAAGCCTAAAGAGCAGCTTCAAGATTTCTCTGGTATATTTGAGATGAGATGAAACAGTTCAATTTGGTATTAAAATAATTAAATATAGTCGAGAAAAACAGCTATAAAATATTTTTGTAGAGCACTGGTGTCTCTTAAGTGCAGTTCATTGCTTTCTGTACCAAATGAGACTTAATATTAAGCACATGCTTAAGTGTTTGCAAATTTGGGGGTCTAAGGAAAGAAAATGTGAAATGCAATTTTTATAGTGAAAGGAATGAATGCATCTGACAGGTTAAGATTAAGGCTCTATGCACTAATGTGGCATCTTTCATTGTTACAGAATGATAAGAAAATAGAAAAATTGCATGTAGAAAGTAGAAGGTAGCAAATACATGAATTCCCTTTCTTTCAGACTCACCAGGGAAAACATACTTGATCTCAAGTACTGCTTAAAGGTAGAAAATAATTTTTTTTTAAAGCTGAGATACTTCCAATTTTTCCCAAATCATTAGGACATCAGAGCTGAACTCTTGGCCCCGCTGAAGTCAGTGATAGATGAAAATACAGATCTAAAAGAAATTTATAACTACTATCACTAGACCATTTCTCCCACATAATACTTTTAAATACTGTTATAATTAGTAAAATGTATTTGCACCTGTGAGGCAGAGCTTTGTATTTCCTTTTAATGCAAAAATTGGGTCATAAATCACAGCTTGCTGGATCTATTAACAGCCCAGTTTCTCCAGCTAGATGTGTTGGAATTTCTGGTGCCCTTTTTCTCAGACCAGACTATTCCAGCTGGAGTAGTGGCGAGTTTTATTGAGTAATGGACTGAGCAAAACCAGTAGTTATGGGGATACAAGGAGTATTCCCAATGGGAGCATTTGGCAGTATGTAGAAATATTTGTAATAGGAGGATCTGGCATGTTTCCAGCATCTGCAAAAAATGTAGACTCCTCCTTTACTCCCAAAATATGCAAAGGGTTTACAGCCGAGAACAGAGAAATGTGGGAACTCCACAACTTGACACATTGATCTGCTCCCAAATTGCCCACAACTGCGTACGTGCTTTGGAACACCCTCTGCAAACCCCAGCATTGGATTAAGTGTTCCTTAGTTCTTTTTCTAATTAATAGCAGAGTGAATTATTTTGCTCATTATGTAGTTAGCTATTTATTGGACCAGATCCTCAGCTTGGGTTAATCAGCATAACTATTGATCTTGACAGAACTTCCCCAATTATATCAGTTATAGTTCTAGATATTTAACTTTGTCATTTTTCAATAATACACTAGGAATTAAAAATGGAAGTATATGTTTGAATATTTATAGGTAAATTGATTTCAGAATTTGAAAAGTACAAGAAATTATCCACAGAAATTAATTTTGGACTATGTTTTGTAGGAACAAAATAGGATTCATTCTTCTAACTGCTGGGATAATTTTGTGAAAACGTATTCAAAATTACTGAGAGGATTCTATTGTAGCATAATCCCATTGAAATTAATAACTACACTATACAACACTAACTAGCCAACAATTTGGTTTTGACATTTGGAAAATATCACAGGTTATCTCAACCTTCTGTTCAGTCAAAGCTCACATGTTCATTTTCTTGTAACCTACTTTAGAGACAAATCAAGCATGTCCTTTTCCTTAGTATTGAAAATTAGATTGTACTAATTGTTTATAACCTTGGGTTATAAATGTACACTCTGGGAAAAAGGGTCAACAGAGGAAACAGAAAATGATATGACTGTCCAATGGTAGGAATATTACTTTTGAGAAAACATAAAGGTACAGTAATCTTAACAAAACTTAAGACATAAAAAAAGTGGTTGCCACTTTCAGAACATTCAAACACATAATCCCTGTTGCAGTAAATCCCAAATCCTGCCCTGTAGAAATACAGGCTGTGAGCACATTTCAAATTAATGAATGAACCCACACATGGTGATGTGATAGAATTTAGGGAGGATTTTAAAGCATACTTAGATTCCTAACTCCTTATTAAATCAAATAATCTAAATATCTTTAAAAATTTGCACTATTTACCGAAGGACTTATACAATTGCAGGCTAAACCTTCGCTTAGTTATGCAAAGATGGATATTCTTATGAAAGTGTAAGGGAATTTTGGCTTGAGTAGTATTTTAAAATAATGGTCATATTTCTTTTCCCACTTTATTCTCTGAGTGTAGGAGAAGCCTTGGGATGGTTGGGGTTATCTATGTGTTACTTCCACGTGCACTGTGCAAAATAGTGTGGCTGCTTAGAGGCGTCTAAAGTCGCATGATTTTATGCCAACATATTAGTGTCACTTTCCAAAAAGGTGTTTACAGCTTAATGGAAGTGTGTCCCCCATAATTACCTGTATTGTGCTGTCCCAGATGAGACTGATTAGTCACAAAGACTGAGAGGCACATTGCTAGCAAACTCCTATCCCTGAATTTGTCACATGAGGACTTACTGTCCCAGCTGCTTTTAATGAGAGTTGTATGGCTAAAGCTCAGTCTGCTCTGGAAGATCTTTGTGAAGAACCAAGAATTATTCTAGCAACAAGAGAATTGGCTTAGAAAATTGTAAATTAGAGTTGATTAGATAAATATTGTGTCTTCCCCAACCCATAAGCAAGATGTAGTACTCTAATATGGAAGCTATAAAATTGATTTTAAAGTGTGGTGTAGAGCCAGTGGTCAAGAATGTATAACTATACCAATAAGATAAACTCAAACTCTAGGAGGTTTGAATAATCTTACAACAGGATGTATATCAAATGTATCATATAACACTTGCCTCTTATTTTCCTGCCTGTATCATAATATCTATACTTGTTTCACAAACAGGTAAACAGAATTACCTTGTACTAGCTATAGAACACATTGTACAAATACAGATTACTCCTGGTATTTGTGGGCTGTGGTCCTGCAGTTGGTTGCATGGTCAAATGCTAGAAAAGTTCCTGGAGAATTTCAGTGGCCTTTCTCTGTACAAAAGTGGCAGTTTCTTACCAGAGGCTTACCAGACATGGTGCTTTAGTGTTTCAATATGGAAACACCTTGCAAACAACTGTGTATATGAGGCTTCTTTTCTGCTTCTTGAGTCTGGACTGTTCTATAGGAAAGTTGAAATACATTCACTCAGTAGATCTTCAGTCATCAGTCCAACTGCAGAGTTCAGTTATAGTCACTTTAATCTCTGGGAGAGAAGTTCTACTTGGAGCAACTCCTGAAGAGCAGCAGAAGCATCTACAAGCAGAAGAAACTCCTCTTTGCAAAGACAGAAATTTCTTGAGAGCTTGCTCAAGGATTTGTCCACCTGTACAGTGCTTTGTTAGCAGACCTTCCTCAAGCAGACTCGTTGTATATTGGCAAAAGTGTATTTTGCCAGCCATCTCCTACTGCTTCCCCAAGCAGGAAAAATATGCTGACAAAAGGACATTAATTGGCAGAAAGAATGTTTGACCTTGTAATCTCACCAAAATTACAACTCCCATCTGACAGACATACACCAACTAAAAAGTCAACTTTTAGCTTCTACTGGAAGTAAGAAATATATCAAAACATATCTTCCCTGCCAAGAACAAAGTGTATCTCTTGTTTGGCCTTTGTTGGCATATACACACATAACACTGCATATTTTCCATTTTAGAAGCAGAGAAAAGCAAAAGTCTACCCTTCAGAGGGCTCTTTCCTTGTGAAGGAAATCCATGGAGCTGCCATGAGTCAGCTTTCAGTCTGCACCATGCCAAGCTCCATGAATGGTGCAGGATGGGTCGCACCAAGATTTATACACAGGACCTAAGATAATACCACAGACACCCAGAAAAATAATAACTTTTCTCTTTGTGGCATCTGTGGTGAAACTGATACAGACGTGTGCACATCTTAAGCACAAAGTCATTTAATTCCTCCAATTTATATTGTGTTAATGCACCCACGAAAAGGTGTCTGACCCTTCTAGGCTGGGGCTGATACACAGCAACCCTGGATCAGTTCAGTTCAACCAGTCATTGCTCAATAACAAACTTCCTCATGGAAGCAAACAGCTTGCTCTCTTTCCTCCAGAAAACCTTGTCCTCTCATGTTTCTTTGCTTACCTGTCACTACATGAAAGATCCATCCTCGCTGGAAGTTCTGACACAGCTTTCTCATTAAGCACCACAGACGACTGCGCAGCCACAGAAAGGCTTGTGCTGTATTTCATACTTCTGTCACATGAGAAACTAAACTGCTAAGTATGGTAGCCACACTTCAGTTGGCATGCTTTGAACATGTGATTGCCATCATTTCGCATAAAGCCAGGCAATCAGCAGGAGTTCTAATCATTACTAGATAGTTTATTTTCACACTATTTTTCATATAGTACATTATTTTGGAATTCATATCGCTGGATGGGTTAGTAAAGATTAAATTAGACAATGTAATGATAATCAGGACATTGTGCTGACTGTAGAAGAAGTAATTTGATTCTCTGAGAATTTGACAAGTGGGAGGGAACGAGAACTAGAAGTTCTAAGCATCTCTCAGATTTGAGGAGGATGACATTAAACAGTAAAAGAAGAAGACTGCACAAGTTATAACTAGCTGTGATGTAGTTAATTAAAAAACAAAAGAAAGGTTTGAAAATTAAAATTGAAAACAGTGATTTTATTTTTTAAATTAAAAAAATAAAATGTTTCATTAGACACTTTTAATTACATATGAAAACAGAGACAGTTTATGCTGATTTAAAAGTCTGTGTAGAGGGTAAAACTGAAAGTAGCAAAAAGTGAAAAAAACCCCCAAAACAAATAGAACTAATAAAATAGAAGGGGAAAAAGCCCTAGAGAAGGAATTAATACACCTCTGTTTCGGCATTAGTGCTTTCAAGGAAGCTCTGGCTGCCTGTCAGAGCCCCACTGGAATCAATGGGTTACTGTATGGGTGTGGATATCAACCAGTTCTGTGCAGTTTGCAGGCTCTTGGCTAAGATGTGAAGCTATCATCACCTTAACCACTGTGCTTGTATGCTATATCACATTTCCCCATCTGGATTCTGTTTTTTTGTCTCTTAAACCAGCAGCCTCCTTGGAGCAGGGACTGTCTCTTCTGAATATTCAGCACTTAGCACAATGAAACCTTGATCTCAACTGCAATTTAGAAGAGTAACAATTATTTTTGATGATATAGAATGTAAAGATTTTCAAAACAAAGCAGAATTTGATCACCAAAAATACTGGACTGACCTAATAAAATTTGGGAGTTATTTTAATAATTCTGTCTTGATATTTACAGGTTCAGCAAATGTCTGTAAGACTTATGTCAAATCCAAATGTTTCAAAAATGGTTTTGGTGGTGTTTGAAAGTACATATGAAAATTTTAATATAGCTACTCACTATGTATAGATCAACTGATCTCCTCTCCTTCTGAAAGATTTTAGCCAGTCACTCGTGGGGTACAGATGCTGCTGTTGGAATTAGATCTCTCCCTACACAAAGTTGATAATGCAGATGACCTCTGTAAAGCCTCTGTGTGGGCTCCACATCCCTCATGCCCCACATTTCATCACTGGTGCTTATGGTGCCATGAGCAAATGCTCCATAGAGCCAGAGGTGACTTGCAACCATGCCACTTCTCCCAAAAATGCAAAGAGGGGTTAGTTTTGGGGTCTTGAAGATCTGAGGTGATCAAGTTAATATCCATGTAAAGAATTTAGGAACAGGCATCTTTTGAGCCCTCTCTGTGGTACAAAACCACTCATAAGCGTTAGCAATTTTTGAAAATTTTGGTGTAAGCTTGCCACAAATGCGGACAGAATGGGACATCCATACAGCTCATTGTATGAATTTAGATACCTCTGTGGAAAAATTGTGTTGGCAATAGTGGTATTTATAGCACCTTTATACCCTAGTCAATGCCATTGTTCTTTGCTGCTGAACATTCCCCATCAATGTACATCAGAGAACTGAGGTCCTTTTGGAAACTAACGGAGATATTTAGTTAAGAGCCATAATAGGTAAAAGAGAGAGCACCCCTGTGACTTTTAAATATGGAACAGTGAGCTTATATGAGTTCCAAAATTCATATTAATTTCACTTTTATGACTACATATTTTTCATTTGGAAGTCAACAAGGAAAGGTCAACTGAATTAACAGGAAATGAATAATTCTTATCACAAAACTATCTCTGCTGCTTTTATGGTTATACTGAATCCATAAATTTAAGTTTAAGAACCAGCAAGTCCTAAGGAAACAGGCATGGAAAGTCCATTCTGAATGATTACAGACCCATGTTCCCGGAGTGACCAGGCAGTAGCTGTGTCTAGGAGGTACAATTGTGGCTTTCTCTGCCCAGCAGCCTTGCTGCTTTGACATACAGCTGTACTAATACTGCCATCACCCTTCAGATCCCAGCAGCTGGAGAAAGGCACAAGCTAGATCTGCTTTGATTTAATACATAAATATCAGTTTTTAAGGTGCTTCATTCACATGGGCACAATACATAATGACTCAACAATGTAAAAATTATGAGATTATGATTTGTGTCATTCAAGAGAGTACACAGGTAATCCTAGAAAGCTGGAGACTGACAAAAAACATATGGATAACTCTTAAAACTGTTCACTATTAACAAGAGAAACATGGTAAGCCACTGGGGAAACTTGAATGAATTTACATTTTTGTAGAGTTGTTGAAAATGTGTATCTGGACATATTGAAGTAAAATCTTACACATACAGCTAGTATATTCACATAAGTTAGCTAAATTTTTCAATTACCTAGGATTGAAATTTAGTCCTAAAGTGATATTAAGTTTCCTAATTATGCATGGCTGTGGACCCTGTACTCATAACTCTCTGCTGAAGTCAGAGCTTCCAGTTGGGCACTGCCTGTGAATAATCAAGCAATTTTATTTAGAAGCCTAAATTTGGATGTAATAGTTTAATGCTGTAAATACCTATCATGATGTTTGATTTATTTGCATGATTGAGATGTTAAGTATTGTAATTTATTTAGTGATAATATGGCTTTTACTTTAAAAAGTTCTTTCATTTGGAGAGTTCAGTAGAAGCAATGGGTGTAAAAAAGGTGATTTAAAAGTTCTGACCAAGCTGGGGTTTACTTACAGCACTATTTTTTTCCTGACTCTAGTCATACATTAAATAATGCAAGTGGTGATCTGCAGTACACCCTGTACTTCAATTAGTCAAAGAATGATTTGTCTAATGGTATAATAACGGGGGCAAAATCTTAATGAGTCTACCTACAGCTCTGACATTGACTTCACAAGGCATTTTCATGATTAAGGCTCAGGAGCCATGGGCCACACAGGTCCAACCATATCTTGCTGCATATGGGAATCCAAAGCTTCTCTTTTTGTTTTGATGGAGTAGATTCAAATTCAGTGTGGTCCACATATGAAGAGCAGAACTTGATAATAGCTGAATTGTGAGAGGAAACACAACCAGCTTTGCAGAGCTAATAGGCACGGGGCAGTGGGGCAGGCAGTGCATCTGTGTCACCAGCCCCATGGAGCACTGGCCCCTGGTGAGCATCCCCTCACTCACTGCCTGCACAGCCACCAAACCACTGCCATCACTGCTCTGGGGTCTTTGTACGGGGGGGATGCTGGAAAATGAAGCTTTTTATATGTTGAAAAAATAAGTTATTGAGACCAGGTTTACAGCAGGATGTATTATTGTTCTATGAGACCGAGCAAGAGTCAGGAAAAACGTGCATGGTTCAGTACTTCTGTAGCAAATGTAGCTTTGTGTGCCTCGGCTGGACTGCCTTAATCCACTGCTGTGTTGGGATGACAGAAAGGTAATTTTTGCCCCCATTCTTCCTTGTTAATATTCTTTTGCCACCATGCAAAGCCAAAGTGCTGCTGTAGGAGCTGTGGAGCAGAAGGGCTGGATCACACCCATGTGGGTGGCAGGGAGAGGGGCACAGACAGCTCCTGTGGCCATTTGCATCGCTGGAGTCAGGGATATCAGTCTCTGCCCAGAACAAGCTCTGTTTTCTCTGAGGTTTACAGAGATGCACAGGGATTTTAAAGGGTGAAAAGCAGGTGGCTGCAAGTTGGCACTATGAGTAGCAGACCTGACCTGTGCATCACAGAGGCACGAGCCAAGGTTTGCGTGAATGTGGGAGAAGCGCTGTGCTCCCAGCAGCCCATCATCCTCGCTCCTCTGAGGTGTTTCAGCCAGGGTGAATAGCTTTTAGGGTACCGAGGACACTAATGTGAGTGTTTTTGTGTGAGAGAGTTGATGGGACTGTCTTATTTCTGAGATTTCTGAATTCATGATGACAAACTAAAATCCTCCATTTCTTGCCAAACCAAATCAAGCCCATATACTTTTTCACATTGGATACCGGTGAAATTTTGTAAAATGGAGCTCTCCTTTTAATTGTCTAACTCTCCATATTAAGACATCTTTTTGCCTATTATGCAAACATTCAGGTAGATTTATATTAGGTGCATTGCAAAAAGTGGGGATAGGTAGTAAAGATTATATTGATGTACATAAGACAGAAGACAACAACACATGGAGAAAAAAGATATATGACTGGCTGGAAGCATTGCAAGCTAACACTTTGCTAACTTGCCACATGTGTACATCACATAAGCAGCTGAAAATATTTAATAGTGAAGGCTCACACATCTACAGTGCATTCAGTTTGGGGGCAGAGTATGCAGCTGTTACAGATTTAAGTAGTATTTTCTTTTCCTGTTGGTGACACCAAAGCAAAAAAGTACCTATAACTGAAAGATCGTATGTTAAAGACAGGCTATAATGAGGCATGAAGTGGAAGAAAAAATAAGAATTAGGAAAAGGAAAACTACTGAATTCTCTGAAAGTGCAGACATGGACTTTAAATACAGATAAGCCTCTCCTTTCTCTCTCTCTGGGACTTCCTTTGTTTAAGGACTTGCTTTGAATGACTTTCCAAAATGAGCTACTAGCACAAAATTTAATTTACACTGAGGACACACAAATGATATTTTGTGTACCAAAACTTTCAAATGTACTATGTCTGTGTTATTTTTTTAAAATATTGATGGTTAAAGAACAAATATTGTTACTTATAATGCTTTCAGTATCCTCAGAGCTTGCTTACTCTGTAGTGTTTTCATTTCCCATACAATCAGAATCTAGTTTAATTATATAAAAGCATCCTCCATAAAAAGTGGTTCAAAATGCTTTGCAGAGAGAGATAAAGAAAAGAAGGAATGTTTTACACAGATTGTCACAGTGACTCTCAAGGAGACGAAAAACAGTCTCAGAGGATAGACTACCATGAACATAAGAAAATCAGAAATAAAGAAGAAATAGCAGCAGAATTATTTTTGAAACATAAATTGAGTTTAGGAGCCACAGGAGAAGGAAAAAGGGAAGGGAAAAGAATGGAAAGGAAATGAGTTGTGTAACAACAAAAAAAGGAAAGGAAATTGGAAAGTTTTCAGATGAGATTTAAGAACAAAGACATTTCCAGGAGAGGGAGATAAGGCAGCAGCACAAAAAAGGGAAGAACATCCATGTGCTGTAGGAAATCACAAAAGAAAGAAGAGAGGCTTATAGTCAACCAACCAAGGGTTTGGAAAACCTGGATACTGCTGTCTGGATGCCTTTTGTCTCTCTGGACTTTCCTACCTATAAAATGGAAAGCAGGTTAGGTGATGAGGCATGAGGGTCTCAAGAGATTTCTGAGAGAAAAGCCTTGAGGGGGCTATGGAGCAGTTCCATAAAAGTAAGATATGGCCTGTTGATCTTCCCTGGTGGGATACAAATGCTCAAATGTTCTTTATAGTTGATAGGTAAATTATTTTGTAGCAAATTACAAGTAGTAGGAAGGAGCTGTGACTAATCCAACATAGAACAAAGAGGAGAACAAGCAGAGCTGTGATATTTAGAGTAGATTTAGTGATAAGAAAGATAGAATTAAGAATAAGAAGGCCTAGGGGGGGAATAGGGAACAATGAATTTTAATGAAGATGAAAACTTCCTTCAAGGGAGTTGGATAGATAACTTTTATTGTAACTGGAGGGAAAACACCGAGCCAAATGTAGCCTTGTGTTTTGCCAGCTTTTACCATCTTTTTTCACAATACGTATTCCAAAAAGAAATAAAATCCTCCCACAGAGAAGCTTTGAGAGGGAGGTGCCCTGCAGGTTGGCCAGTGTTGGCTGAACCCAGAAGGGTGAAGATGGGAAGGGACCCATCTGAGACAGGCAGAAGTTTTGTTCCTCCTGTCATGAGGAGCAAATGATGAGGAGCAAATGTGGAATGATGATTTTCTCTTTTGCAATTTCCCCCAGAGGTTGTTTCTCCTCCTCTTCTCTGGAGTGCTCAGAGAAGGTTTTCCTGCCCCACCTGCCACTGCCTGCCTTGGCCATACTGACATGTGATTTATGTGTGTGGTACTAAATAGTGATGCAATCTGTGCCACGTAGTTAGTAAGATGAACCAAAGGAAATGACCTTCTGCTGCAAGATCTTATAGTGTGCTGAGGAGACACTGAAACTTCCGAGAAGAGCAGCCAGAGCAGAAGAGCTAAAACAGGGCTGTTTGACTCAAGAAATAAACATCACCAAACATTCACAGAAGTGAAGACTCTCTTAAAGCCACTCTTCAAGCTATACTTTTCCTGTACTCATTTGGAATAAATTTTAATTTGTTGCCCAATAGCTACAAGTACCATAAAGCCTGCTGTACTCAGACAACATAATTCACAAGCATGGTGGATCTTTCTGAGGACTTTCCAAACTGGTTACTCTATACTTTGTGAGCTTTTACACGTACCTTATTTCTCTTAAAATGTTTATTTTATCTTCTACTTTACATCTCACTATACCTAAAAACTTGAAGGGGATCACATGTTATAGCGGAGGCCATCAAATGTGGAGATGAGAGAAGGAGAAATGGGGCAGTTATCTCTGTGCCACTGCTCCATCCACACCCTTTGAATAAGTCTGCACAATGACACTTGAATGAAAGCCTAAGTAAATTCTGGTTGATAACTGCATGGAACAAATGTGGAACAAAGAACCTATGTTCTACTCTTTATATGTTGGAAGAATGAACTTGTTGCTGCTTGATCAGTTCCTTGTCCTTCCCTAGTACTTGAGTTCCTCTTTTTGCTGAGAGAGCATACAACTTTGCAGTGCAGGGTTGTGTTATATTTCCTGACCTTTGACACTTTTTTTCCCCCAGAGATTTAAAGGAGTTAATATGGGAAGCAGTTTTTGTCTCACTTTGGCTTTTAAATAGCAGAGTCTATTTATTTCTCATTCAGCAAGCCTCAATTATTTGTTTGTAAAAAATCATTTGGTAATGGGTTTAATTCATCCTTCATGTAACTACACTGGAAAACAATAACGTTACACAAGAGATGAATTTAACAAATATATAACTCTTGTAGGGACAAAAGGAATTCTTTCTAGAGCTGTGTGAAAGGTTTATTATACATGCCTGATTTAGTATATTTCTACAAATCTGAATGTTAGAGCCCATTTGCCTTTCTTAAAAAGTACTTAATCTGAAACCAGGCCCAAATGTTGAACCATCACTTTTGGTTTTTTAAGAAAAAGTGATTTGATTATGCTTGTGCTGAGGTTTTATAATGCTTGCTCCTGGCAAGTACTCCATTCAATATTTGCTATGTAACACAAAGCTGGGCAAATCCATGCAGCTGCACAGCAAGAGGAGAACTCATGTCAAGCTGCCTAACTCCAGGTTCTCAGGGGCTGGGGGACGTGGTGGTGCTGGTGGGGAGGTGGAGACCAGGCAGGGCTCTGTGGCCTCTGTGCCTGTTCTGATATTGTGCTGTTCACCATAGTGTCTGCCAGGACAATCCATTGATGTGTTAAACTGTGTCAAACACATCTCTAGCATGCTGCTCTTTCTCTCCTCTTGCCCAGGGGTGGAGCACACAGAGGGAAATGTTTTATTTTGGATAAATTTTTGACTTTTTCAGCTGAGTGCACCCACACACACCTATGACACTATGTACAGTGTAGTGCCTCCCTAAATTCATGTTGTGTCTGTAACCAAGCTTTGCAGTGAATTGGTGTTTGATTTGTGTTCTGAGGAGGAAATGCCATGCCCTGGAGAGAGCAATAACCCATAACTCAGGACCCAGGATTCCTAATCCTGGCTGTGCTGCCAACCTGCTGCATGGACCTAGGCAAATCACTTGACCCAGATTCCCAAGGACAGATAAGCACCTAAGATCTTTAAATAGTGACGTCCAGGACAGATTTATCTGGAGTGCTGGATACAACTTATAAGCAGTCCTACAATAGGGTTGCAACTGGGTGACTGGGCAGCTTTCTCTCCTGCTTTTAAAGCTGTATCTGTTCTTCATCTGCATTCACTATTTCAGCTCCATCCAAATGCTGAGATTTTTCAAGAAGCACGAACATTCTACTGTATATGGAAAACCTTGGAAAAACTAATCTATGGTTGGTTGCCTGTAAGCCCTGCAGTGAGAATCTCAAATTAGGTGCCCCACTACCAGGAGAACCTGGGGTTTGAAGGTGTGCTTGTATTCAGAGTATGTGTAAGACAGAGATTTAGGGAACATGGAGGCAGAGAAGTGGGAGTTACCTGGAACATCTGGTACTTAGAAAACCAGCCTGGGGTGGTGAAAATGCAAGTTCAACCCAGGTATGCTAGGTGTGATTTGGCCACAAATCCCAAAAAGTGTCTGAACCAGTAAACTACCAGAAACTCTGTGAAACACCTTTTTATTTTTGGTGTAATTGCAGAGTAGAAGGAAAATCAAGCATGGTAAGTGAGTCATGGATGAGTATTTTATGCCTAGAGTCCCAGGAGACACCAGGACAGAGTGAGCATACCCAAACCCCATCCTTTAACCTGGGCATTCCAGGCTGGTGTTCCAGCAGGAACAATAAAAAGTGTCAGTAAGGAGAAGGAAGGCTGCATCCAGTTAAAAGCTGTGATGTCTAATGTGTCTGTGAAGAACCACCTGTGTGGTTCTAGGCTTTTTTTGTCTCATAAAGGCAAGGGACACTCAACCTCAGCCCAGCCTCAGACCTTGCTGCCACAACAGCCGGCAACACTGCTAACATTTGTTTGGGAAGCTTCACCAGAGCCAGGATGCTGGGCTCCTTGGAAAATCAGAGCAAGAACATATAGATGGTGCACAAAATAAGCACTCATGCCATTCAGCTCTGGCCATGTTGTGAGCAACGTGAAGAATTGTGAGGGGCCTCTGCTTCTCATGATCAAAGTGGTGAAAGTATTCAGAGCTCCTCAATGGCCTGGAGAAGTCTGGTATGTGCAAGATGGAGTCCAGGTTTAAAAAAACAATGTATTTTATGAGTAGATCTGGAAGCAAAACAGCTGACTGCCTCTTTCAGCCAGGCTTTTATATGTGGTCGTAGGGTATCTGAGAATCCATGAATCCACGCTGACATCTGCACACTTAGAATCATGATGCTGCAGGCCCTAAGTATATATTTAGACTGCATCTACAAACCTTGCAGAAAAACATTAAATCAGCAAAATGAAAAAAAAAAACCAAACAAAAATGAGACATAAAAATGAGCTGGCTACTCTAAAACACAGATACAGTAATTATTTCAGTCTTTTGCTTAGGGGTGTACCAACTGTTTACAATTTACTGTTTGGCAAGCTGGGTGTTCTCATTTCCCTCATGGTTCAGGAGTCAAAAACATATGCTACCTTTAGTAATGAACTCTTCCAAGATTTGAAACTATCCATATTCATGTCACAAGAAATGTTTACACAAGAGCAAAATGCTCCAACATCAAAATAAATCAGTAACATCTCAGAGTTTATATTTCCATATGCTTCTTTGGCATAATAAAGCAGGCGAAGGGCTGCTGTAGTAAAATGGAGTTTAATTAAAAACAAAAGAAAAAAAAACTTTATCAGAAATCATGGGCATCCAAAAATCATGCAGAATAATGCATAGATTCAACATATTCTAAAGATTTATCATCTATCAATGGAAACAAGAAAATGTAATATAATCATATCCTCTACACACCTTGCATATTTTCCATATTATGTGCATAAATTATACATTCATTTTCATAATTATGGTAACATTCTAGTTTTCACATAAACTGCTATTACTCCTGGGTACCAGTAAGTTTACATCTACCAAGACTACACGCTAATTACATTTTCTTTTTATAATGTTATCTATTTATCAAGTTTAGTTGCTTAATGGAAATTAATAGACTAGGTCTCTGCAGTAAAAAAAAAAAATAATCAGAGGCAACATAGCATTTTGGGTATTTTTCAGCTTTCATTTTATTCAAGTTTAGAGGGCTTTGAGTGCTTGCTTGGTGACTATTGTGTGTGAAATAAGTTATAAAACCAATGTCCAAGACATGGTTGGGAAGGAGTTAATGATTTCCCTTTTGCTAGAGGAGGTCCACAGCTGCCTGAACTGAGTGCAGGGATTTTCAGGGTAGCCAGCTGTGGGGATTTAATTGATTCACCCACCAGTCTATAAAGGGGGGTACAACAGGGTAACTCTAAATCCTGCTGTGATTAAGGGAGGAGGAGGTAATTTAGGGTGGGTATTGTAGCTGTGAGACGACCTAAGCAGGAATGACTAGATGGGTAAATACTTAATGTTATTTTCTTCTGAATGTCAAGGGAAGAATGAGGATTTTTTGTTTGGTTGGTTTTTAATTTTTTACATGCGCTTGAGAAAAACGGTGCTCTTATTTTTCTAATACTTTATTTCCCTCACTTTCAATGGAGCTCTGTAATGCTCTTGCTTGGATCTAAAGTTAGGGCAGCAGGAAAGCTTGAACTGAAGGGACATCAGCGGATGGAGAATGTGCTCAGCCAATTGCAGCAGATGAAGATGAGCGGATGGGTGTGGGCAGGAGTGAGGAATAATCCCACAGTGTGTGGGATGCTGGAGGAAATCTCCTTGTCTATATATACAGGAGGGTGAGATCTTAAGCAGTTGGCTTTCAGATCTGCAGTGTACCTGTTTGCTGTTCAGTTGAGTGCAGTAGAAGGATTGTTTACTTTCCTCAGACACTTGACTGCTTTTAACAGCAGGGTTTATCAAAGCCTGGCTTATCCTCTGGGTGGGGTTCCTTTCTTTGTCTCTGGATCAGAGTATTGTCAGAAATCTGCAACTTGCTCTACAGGGACAGCAGTAGTATTGTAACACCTTCTGTAAGAACCAGCTTTGAGTCTATTTTGATTTGATCCTCAACATGTTTTTTTTTCTTCCTCATCAGTAGTGAGAGAGGAAGTTTCCTTCCTCACCTCCATCTGCCTTGAGGTTTCCCAGGTTTAAGAATGTTAATTTACCTGAGGAGACAGGCTTTATTTTATTTTTTATTTTTTTCTATTTCTAACCTACTTTAGAAATAGTTTATATATTTCAAGCACTATTTACATCCACTTGCTACTTCTCTGGCAGTAACTGCTGTAGCAGAAACATGAATCCAGAGAGGATGCCACAGGCTTCATTTAGCAACGTCTATCTAAATAGCATGCTGTGTCTGAAGAATAACAGTTAACATTTGTGTCTAGCACCTCATTCTAGCAATTATACACTGCTCATACAGATTATAAGGGTCTCTGGGATGCTTTGCACAAGTTTAGAAAAGAGCCATGAGCCTCACCTGCATGTTCTGCAAGGCATTCAGAGGTTGCTGCAATGTGCCCCACTTCCAATGCTTCCAGTTAGCACATCCTTTAATATGGCAGGCGTGCTCCCAAACCTTCTTGGAGTGAGGGCCTGGATGTGTGTGCATCTTCCCTGTGCAACACACACACTCCAAGACTTTTCTAAGTATTGGTGTATAAAAGTTGGCTTTCATTGCTATTTTGAAACCTTTCACAAGGGATTTTTGTCCTGCTTCTGCAGACACAATGTGTTGACTCAGGATATTGTCATGGTTGAAGTGTTCTCAGACCATTTTGCCCCAAAGATTTGAAAAGCTCACTTATCTTTTGCCCTCATTAAGGTCAGCTACTGCCTATGAAATACCTTATGTATTCAGAATGCTCAGCGAAGTGTTAATCATTGACACAGGAGATGTTCCAAGTGTTGTGAGTGCTGTATGTTAGCCAAAGTCTCATCAGCCCATGAAATCTGTTCCAGATCCTCTGGCTATAATTTTTGCTGGATTATTCTTTATTAATCTTTGATAGGGTGCTCTGCTGTTGTGTGCAACAAGAAAGGAGATGGTACTTGTTCACTTAAGTGGCAAACAGAACACTGAGAAGTGATGTGGCTGTTGATGGCAGCCTAGGTTTTTCTTATTGGCCAAGATTTCCAAAAGGTCACTGAGAGCACCTTATTCCGCTGCAGTGTCCCAGGAATGCTTGAGCACACAGGATAAGCAGAGGCTCAGAACCTCCCTCACAGCTCTTCAGCTTTCCCTCAAAGCCAAGGGATTGTTCACCTACATTCAGTGTACGTCTGAATGATCCCAGGAATAACATATTATAAAATTGAGAGAGCGCCAGTCAGCCTTAAACTGTGTAAAACCCAAATTGGATCTAACATACAGGAATGGTTTAGATAAGCAGTCTTGTACATGTGAGATTATCTCTAAACCGACTTATATTCAGTTTGCTTCCTGCTATTAAAAACATTACCCTCTCTCCTCTCTCCCTTTGTGCTAATGCTTTTTCAACTCATAGCATTGCTCAGAAGCATGAAGGGGTGTCCTGAGTATTTTTTTTATAATGTTCAGAAGTAATTTCCTAAGAGCAACTGCAGTAGCTCAGATGAGGGCTTGTCTAACATTACTGTTTTGTAATAGTGGCCAAAATTCGTTGTCAAGGGAAGATTATACAGCATGCTCAAGGCAAATGTGTAAAATCTGTCCACTGAGTATTTTTCTGGCTTCTAACTGTTCTGGCTCAGGGACTTTAAGACCACTGTGGTTTGTCTGTTTACTAACGCTCTCCAGCTCTCTTTTCAAGTACTTATTAAGCCTGCCCTTGAACCCAGGAAAGTTTTGTTTCTGCCACATCATTTGGCAAGGATTTACATAATTTTGCTACATATGAATGAAGAACTGCTTGTTTGTTTTGAATTGGGATCAGCTGGCTTCCTTTGGCCACCATGTCCTGTACTGAAGAAAGGAAAGAGCAATTCATCTCTATCTCATGGTTTTTGTGGACCTTCATAATTTTTCCCCTAAGCCATCTCTTTTCCAGGATGAAAAGCCGTAGTTGACTGAGTCATCCCTTGTATAGAAACCGTTCACCTTTATTGCTCTTCTGTGCATATTTTCCTGTTCTAAGACATTTTTCCAGGTGGAGGTCTTATAATTAACCACAGTTTACAAAATGTAGGAACATGGATTTGTACAATGAAAGAATAGATGACTTTATTTTTGTTTTCTGTTCCTTATGTGTGAATGACTTTAGTGTTACCAAGCACCTGAGTGATATTTTCATGGTACTACCATGACCCCAAGACTTTTTCTCTGAGTGATGTTGATACCTCAAAACCAATGCTTTTTTAGACATAGAGTAAGCACTGTTTTCCCCAAAAAATATTATTTTACCTTAATCTGCATATTAGTAATGCTGCACCCTCAGCTATTGGGTTATTTTCCTTGAAGTATTATCTTGATATTAATTCTCATTCATTTTCAGCATATTTTGTGAGTTCTGTAGTTTCCATGAGTGTCCTTAACTGTATATCAAACCCAGTTTCATAAACAGACAAAACACCTAAATATCTTTCTGCAATATACATTTAAACCTTTTTATATGTTTTGAAAAGAAGTACTGTACTGAAATAATTCAGTGGAAAAGAGGAGTTGGTGCTCAGGAGCTGGGATGGATTTTCTGTGTAAAAGTAGCAGCATTTAAGAAAAACCATGAGAGAAGGTTATGAAGAAGCATTAGGCAGAGTGGTGTGAGAAGAGCAGAGCCAGCAGGAGGTTTACTATGAGGAAAGGAGAGCTGACACACAGGAAGGACTGGTAGAGTGTGGTGCCTTGAAGTTAAGATGAAATACTAGAATACGATACAAAAGGTGAAGGGGAAGCCATTGAAGGAACTTGAAAGGGAATTTATATACTAAGAAATAGTGAAAGATGATGTAACACCTCTTGATTTCACCAGGAAGGAAACAGAATTAGGATAATTTTTCAGGTATTTTCCTAGTGTTCCAAAGCACAGACGAGTAAAAAATGCAGCACACTAAAGTAGTGTCTCATTGTGTGGGGCCTTAAGAGCTACTGTGATGATAACTGCTGCTGAAAGGTTTGATGCTTGGCTTTGGAAATCTGAAGGGACCTCAAAATGTCATCTGCTAGAAAACAGAGATTTTAGAATGTCCTTCCAACAAGCTGGACACTATTGGAGAGGGCAGAAAACATCTGACTGTTTTTGAGGGAGTAGTAGCAAGCTGTCATCTGTATTCCTCATGCTGAGGGTAGATCAGAACCAGGACTCATCTTCATCACTCATAAAAAGAGCGCCATGGAAGATGTTCTCTCTTCCTGTCTTTGCATTCCCCAGGACAGGCTTCCCTGACTTCAATCATATTCTTTGTGATACTTGGCTCAAATCCTGGATACGTGGACATTGTCTTAGCACTCATTCTCATTTGATGATTCCTACTTATGCTTTTAGTTAGGAAATTTAAAGAGTATTTGAGATTCTCAGCTAGTGTACATTGATGTAGACCTGTAAGCTTGTCATCTTTATCATATCCGCATCTTGGTTCCTCTATTAGAGGAAGTGGGAATGATGAAACCACCTGCAAAATGCTTTGATGAAAAATGCTTGCAAGAAGTGAGTATTTTATTATTTTGACAACTTTTTCCAGCTGATAGTATCCATGAGCATTTCAGTATGTTTCACTTCACCTATTCAAAATGGGGAGAGATCTGGGGTAAGGAAGGAAGAAGCAATTTATTACTAAATCTGGTTATTCCTCCTTAATAATGATATACAAAGGATTGGGCTTTTTGACAAAGTATAACTGGAGAAAAGACATGTTTTCACCAGATGCATAGAACATAAACCAAGGTATTGTTGAGATATTTGTCAAGAGATAATTTGGGCTACTAAGCATATATTTAAGGTGCTTGCTTTTTGTTTGAGGATTTTTTTTTCCTCCCTGAGAGGCGAATAAAACCCCTTTAGAGCCACCTAACCATTTTTAAAAGGATTTCATACTATTAAGACTGTATTTGAATTTTTCAAGTTCATACTGCCTTAGGCCGAAATGTTATACCAGGTGGTGAGGCAGGAATCTATAGGAATCTAATGTTTCCTATTCACATTTTGATTAAACTTTGGAAGAAAAAATTTTGTTAGGGAATTGTTATATTTTTTCTTGAAAAGTACTTAAGCTTTTTTTTTACAGACAGTGTTGTGTTAGGGCTCTCACTGAAATAGATTGATTTTATTGGCCATTCAGTACCCTAAAAATCAAAAGACTTTGTTCTGATCTTCTCTAATCTTACTTCTAGAAGGGAAACAGAAATTACTGGAGCTTTACATTTAAAAAAAACCCTCAACAGATAAAGTGCATGAATAATTGTGAATGTGGCGAAAAGCGAATCAAGCTGAGGATTGAGAATATTTCATTAAATATTGAAAGCCTGCAACTCATGCATGCTGTATAACAGTGTATGTAGTTATGTTTCTGTACTGACTGGCACCTCAGACCAAAGTGTTTATATATTTGGCTGCCTTTAGAAAGCATATTAGGCATTAGGTCTTAACCTTATCACAGTTATTTTAATGATGATGTTTTTATGTTTAATTTAACTGTAAATCATGTTAGTGGAGTTTTGACTGCTATGTCAGAGAGCTTAAAAACTGAGCTCAAGTTATTTCAAAAGCTAGGAATTTGTCTAGCCTGTGATGTTTAGTCAATATGATCCACTCAAGTGTGGAGCTGTCAGAGAGGACACCAGTGGATGGTGCTTAATCTGCTCAGTTTTGAAGGGAAGTCGGACTCTTGAGTAGGAAGCTAAATTTTTGATCTATCTTAGTTACTGTTAAATAGCCAATTTATGAATTTGTTAAGGGCATTAAGGGAGTCACAATGGCCTACAAAACACTGTGCCATGTCATAGTACATTTTCTAGTCAGATAGCCATGGAGTGTTTACTTTTGCTGTATGGGAAATGATTGTTTCACTTTAGTTTATTCACTCTGGTGTCTCATACAGTGCTGGGTAAATACTTCAAAAACCACATTGGCAAATGTTGGTTCAGATGAATCCTGCACACCCATGTAAGCAATCATGAGGCTTTCTGTTTGCTTTCTTTTCCACAGGCATTTGCACATTCAGTTTCTCTGTAGTCCAAGAAATACAAATTTAGAATGACTCTGTAGTTTTAGCTGGAGCATTCTTTTAGATCCAAAGTCACCCTCTGCCTTCCTGTCTCTGCTGATGTGCTCTTGATCATGTGTGAAAGATCACCTCCCTGTCCGATTCTCTGCACAAAATTAAAAATAAAAATTTTCCTGGGGAACCTTGAAGAGTTTATGGTCAAGGCAACGACCAGACTGAGGTTAACCTCTGGTAATGTCGTTTTCTCTCAGCACTTTCTCACCCTGCAAATCACACACTTTCAACAGGCAGATTTTTCTTTTGCCTGGTAGATCATGAATATGCAAGTCTACACACCAAGCTATGACATAAGATCATGTGTAGGACACTGGTGGCATTGGTTCTGCAAGCAAAACCTGTTTAGATGATTGTTTGGAAATGTGTTTTATGTGGGAAAGGTTCAGATTTAAATAAGTTTCTCTGATATGCTATTCATACAATGTTCCAGGAGAAACTGAAGCAAACCCAGCATGGTATCTTAAAGGAAAACAAGAAAAATACGTTCCTTAGCTTTTTGTAAAAAATGTCTAAAAGGTCTTGCCTTTAAGAATAAATGAGTCAAGAAATGTAATGAGCCTAGGTTTGGGTTTTTTTGTTTGATTGGTTGGTTGGTTTCCTTCACCCAACCTGCTCTGAGCCTTTTGAAAACTGCCAGCTCTGAACTCCAAGCTATGGGACAGCAAAACTTCACACAGCAGATTCAAATGGTGTTCTCATCAAATCTTAGTGCTTGCTGAAAATTTGGTCTGGAAAATATTTTTACTGAGTTTGGGCGAGCAGCATTTTCACCAGTAAAAGCCATTGGTTTATGGAGCCTACAAGGACCTCTACCTACAGCAAACCTTTTGCAAAGGCATATGAGGTTTATTCAGCATCCAACCCACCATCACTAATTAGAGATAACTAGTTAGTCACAGTGGATTCAATGGTGGTGGACTGTGCATAAATACAGTGACTGAAAAATTCTTGCTTCTACCACACTTGGACATAGAAGGGTTTTTACCTGCAAGTTAATGAAATTTGTTTTCATTTTGATTCATGAAAGTACTTGCAAGATTTTAAAATGAAACTTGAAATTGCTGGAAGTCCTGGCGCTGTAACAGTTTTTATTTTTCATTCTTATAAGTTACATGATATTGTCTAGGAAAAAAATTAGACATGATCTTAATCTCCAGGCGTGTTTTTTCCAGGGAGAAACCAGTAGAACATTTACAGTAATTAACATATTTTCGGTCTTCTCATTTTGTTAATGATATCTCTTTGAAGGCTATGCAGTAATTACTGCCCACAGAGGTATGTACTCTGAAATAAATTAATGACCAGTGACCAATAATGATTATAGATGTAATCATCCATTGTGGAATATAGGCTAAAATAGATACTAGGAACAGTGTTGGAAGCAAAACAAAACTGCACTATTAAGCACTGCTAAAATTATTTTAGAAATTGATCAGAAAAATATAGAGTAACTTATTTTCTAATCATATGCTAATTTTACTATTTTTTCAGTTTTTATTTCTAAAACATTTCCTCAAAAGACTAATACAGTAATAAGTAAAAAAGCTAATCCTACACTGATATGTATTTTTGGTGAAAACTATTTTAGAGATATAGTCTATTGTTAAACCTTCTTGACAGATGAGTTTTAAAGCCAGAATTAGAACTTAAATTTTATTTCATATAAACTTGAGTTTGAAAATCTAAACCCCTGACTTCTTTTTCAGCAATCTCACTTGTTAAAAAATACTGCAGATGAAAAAAATCTCCTGCCTGTGTCTGCTCAATTTTGAACGGACATTTGCATACAGAATTGAAAGGTTTAAAGGTGGAGAGTCTCCAATAGAGTAATATGTTCTTACCATTCAAAGAAAACATAAAACATACACCCAAAGTTTCTTAACCCAATGTTTACTAAAGCAAGATCTTGCCTTTTGTTTAAGGCAGCAGTTTTAAAAATAGAGTTTAAAAAATCCAGTGGCAATTCTTTAGAAACTACACGGATTGAGAGCATGATCCTTTTTCAAACAGTGTAGTTTAGAAGCCTTGTTGAAATCCAATAATTAGGTTGTTCACCAGTAGGAAATAGACATCTTAAACATCTTAAATATTTGACCCTTTGGCCTTGCAAAGCACATTTTCACTGTAGCAAAACTTAATATGCCCAGGGTGGTTTGGATTAACATCTGTAGTGTTCTTACCTGTCTTTAGGCATCTTGAGTTAAAGAAATGGAGCTTTGGAAAATAAGCTCACCTGGAGGAGTTGTGTGCTTTGCACCATACAGAAATAGGCAGTGTAAAAGTGACCCTTTTCTTAAATCTTCAGTGTTCTCATCTTTGGAACTGTGAATTTTGGAGGTATGTGTGAAAGAAGAGATTAATATCCATTGGATATTGACCTGAGACCTTTATGTTCTTAAATTTATTCAAATTGATGCATTTGAGCACTAGTTAAGATACACTATCTCACAATGGGTTAGATTCTGATTTTTCTTTCCAAATTAATGCCAGCATAAATAGAAAACATGCACTGCAAGTGAACAATATGGGAGAGGGGGACTCTATAAAATCCAAATGTGCGTATAAGCAGCCACAAGTCCATTATCTGAAGTGGTTATGTCATCTTACACCAGCAGAAAACTCAGCCCCTCTACGTTTGATTCCTAAATCTCACCTTACATCAGATGTTCAAAGGTTCAGATGAATAAGATATGTCTCTGTAGAGTGTGTTTTAAATTAAAAGCTAGTGAAAAGCATGTCTCTCGATTTCTGGATGACAGTCTTGGAAAATGTGTTTCAACTGGCAGCTGCCCTCTTCCTATGTGCCTCCACCCTCACCCAGAAACCAGCATCCAGCAATGTCAGAGCTGATACACTCGACAAAACCATAACCTCTCTTTGCTGCTTCTTCCCTGGCTTGTTTGGGGTGCTGAGAGGTGGCTTTGAAAGGGCAGCATGTACAGGGCAGAAATATTTCTTCAGGGTATGGGAGGTTGTTCTCTCGTTTGAAGGAAACCAAGACTTCCAACTGATTTTAATTTTATTTTTAATGTTCATGGGAACCAGTCTTACATGCCTGACTGAATTCAGAGTTTGGATTTTTGGCAGGTTTTTATTTGAGCCCAGCTTGGCTGTTTTTCAAAATGTCCAGATTGCTCACATTAAATCTGAATAAGCACTACCCACTAGTTTAATCAGAGTCATCTGGTATACCTCTAATTAGTGTTAGTTAAAGTTGAAATTCTTAATAACACAAAATGCAGCATTTTTGGGATGCATTTTGCAAACTCCTAATTGTAAAAATTGTAGGAGAAAAAATATGTTTTGCAATATTATTTAAAAATTGGAATACATGAATTATGATGACAATAACAAAATGGTAACAAAATAAGGCTAAGTTCCCAAAAAATACCATCTTTATCCATTTAGGCATGCATACACATATACAGTGTTTTTTGATACAAATGCGTTTATGAACTTTAGTTGTTGTTCCTGCTAATACAATAATTGACTGTAACTGTATATTGTGCACAAATCAGTAAAACATGCACACATCTGGGAGTATTTCAGCAATTAAATAAGCATGTGACACTGTGGGTTTAGATATAAATTGTTTCCTGGTCTTAACCCATTGCAATAAATGATATGTAAACAAAGTGTTATAGAAGTATCTTTCTGTTTGAGTTCAGTGGATGTTTTGCCTGAGCCAGGAACACACCATTACTGTGTTACTGTAGGTTGTCAAAAATGAAGCTTGAAAATTATTATACTTGTGCAGTTATTGGCTCCTAAAGGATCAAGACCCCCTACAAATCTAATTTTTTTGTATTATGATCTATACCTATGTGGTGCTTATTTATGTGGAGTTCTTCCCTGGATTCTTGCCTTTGAAGATGTTTTAACTTTTATTATGTCAAGACATAGACCAATTAAAACAGCAAGCCCTGCTGTTAGATTGTTTTATTAAAGTGTTCCCCAAATCAGTAATGCTAGATTTGACTTTGATTTTTCAGGTGCCTCTTCTAAATCCTAGAGAACTTGTGAACCACACTCTAATATTTTGTAGATGAGCTATTGTTTTTACATTTGAAATGTAACAATAGTGCAAAAAACATCTGTTTTCTCAGATTTATGTCTTCAGATGTTCTTGTTTCTCAATCATGCTTCAATTGATACTCTGGACATAGAAATATAAATTATCTTCTTTTTTTTTTTTTTTTTGGACACATTTCAGCTTCACTGTTCAAAGATTCAATGGATTGTGATTGCAGAGTTGTGGTTGCTTTTTTTTTGTGTGTGTGTGTTTTTTTTTTTCCAAGGGCATCTGTTCTTAGCCACAGCTGAGGATGGGGCCCACTGAGCTGACTGGAAGGATCCACCTAGAATTTGTTGAATTAAGTCCTTGCACCTGGATATAATTGTCATGCTGCTGTGCTGGGGTTTTCTTAAGCTACTGGTAAAACAAATTAGCTCAATTTAAAGTGGCATCCAGTAGGGAAGCAACAACTCACCTCATATAATGTTTTTCAAATAATTATTTTTCTATTGCCAGTTTTGCTTCATGAATATTTTCCTAAAGGCAGGATGAATTGTTAGATTTTTTAAAAAGTAAGTTCAACACGAGAAGCAAAAAAAGCATTCTATTCTTTGTATCTGCTGAGTTACAAGTATTAGAGTGCTATGCAATTATTGATTTGTGTTACTGGCTCTTGGATAAATATATGTGTATAAATAACATATAAATATACATTAAAAGGAAGGCAACAGCAGATAAAATGCATTTAAAAATGCAGTATCACAACACCACCTTTACTCTTCCAAAACCTCCAAAGCAGTCTCTGCACACACACTTGATGTGCTTTTTGCCAGATTTAGCACTACAATGGTATCACTGCTTCTACATTTGGGAAAGATTCATGCAAGTTTGTTTTTTTGTTGAACA
Source organism: Catharus ustulatus (assembly GCF_009819885.2). Lineage (NCBI taxonomy): Eukaryota > Metazoa > Chordata > Aves > Passeriformes > Turdidae > Catharus > Catharus ustulatus. Next base: position 13,127,938 of record NC_046230.1, read on the forward strand.
GTAGACAAAGGTAGCCGTTTATGTCTGACATGGGAATTTGTATAAATACCATGGGATCTCATTTCCTTATGTATTTTAGAGCTGTTTGAACTTGGCAACAAAATTCACAAGCTTCCTGGAAGGTCCACAAAGGTTCATCGCCTCAGTTGGACTTGCAGTGGCAGGACTTCACATGAATCCCTGGAATGTGTGCATCTGTGTTAGCTGCAGCTTTTCATAATATTCCCCAAATGTAGACTCTGGGGGAAAACAATGAAAAATCACCTCGGCAGCTGAACATTTCAGGAAGACTTCTGAAGTGGAAGAAATAATACTTTTACTGGTGCTCCAAATATTGCTGTTATTTTATTGGTAGGAGATGTGCTAATTTGGAGAAGAGAGGGGTATGTTCAGTAAGCATGGAGGGTGCTTTTGGATGTGCCTCTGGAATAGCCCCAGCTTCAGCTGTGACCAAAAATGATGCTCTTTTGACCTGGTCATGCCACTGTGGATACCAATTTAAATTGCTAAGATGCTTCTCAGTTGGCTGAAAAGTAACATGGACTGAAGCTACTTTTTGTTTTTTAAATTTTAAAGTAAATTTAAGAATATAAAAGGAGTCTTGGTCATCCTCTTGGAAGAAATATACACAGTATTGTAAACCATTCTCTAAGCTACATTCTTTTAATATGGGTAGGCTCAAATGCACCAGGAGTGTGAATTAGGAAAGCAGCTCTTTTCTAAAGGATGGCACAATGTCCAGAGATTAAAAGTTAAATGTAGAAGCTGCTGCCAGTCCTTCAGCTGTTCTGTGAATCTAAAATTTTGGAGAATGTCTGTGCACAGTGGCAAGCAGGGACATCTCTGTGGCTCTCGAGCAGTTTAACTCAGGCAAGCATCACCTTAAGGTGATCTCCGTGTCACCAGTTCTGGTACCTGCAGAGCTGCGGAGTGGCCCTGAGGCCAGGGGGAAGTGCTAAATGCAGACTGTCCTGCATGAAAGGCAAACAGCTGCAAACAGCAGCTGATTCCAAACTCAAGGCAGTTTGAGGCTGTAGCACAGTTAGTTACTTTAAAATTGCCTCTTTTATTAAAAAATAATTTGTTTTTTAACTGCCGAGTCAGATTCCTGCTTGCAGTGCAGCCTGTTTTGTGCAGTCCAGCAGTGTAACAGGCACTGGATTGGCCATCAGTGCTCCAGCTGAAGGCTCTGCTCAGACCTGGGGTGCAGAAAATTCACAGAGCAAAAGGGGCCAGCACATGAAATAACACTGAGCTTTACCTCTCTTCTGTGGAAGAGCGGGTCCTGGGAGAGAGCTGCCCTACCTAACGCGTTCTGCTGGGGCACACCCAGAGCAAAGTTTTTCTTCCAACTGACACAGCCCAGAATCAATGCATACGAGCAGGCAAGCAAGTTTCTTTCATATAATATTCCTTTTTATAGGTTCATTTTTCATGAGCTTCAGGGGAAAGAAAAAAACCTCCAGTCTTCCCTCAGCAAAGGAGTTGTAGCAGCTGTGGCTGGTGTAAGGGCTGCCTCGAATCCTTTCTGTGCTCCCTCTCCTGTCCTGGCTTCCAAGGAGGAGGAAGTAGGAAAAATCAGTAACAAACTGAGTTTAGTATTTTTTCTTTCCCTTGTGTGATGATAATCCTAGGACTACACTTAGAGAGAAACTTCCAGTGGGAAATTAAGCTAAACTGAAAAGCATAACAAAACCCAAATGATTGAGACTGCAAGAATTCCTCCAGTGTTTTGTTCTTTAATGCTTATTAATAGAGACAATACCAAACCCTTTTTGTTATAGCATGGATTTTTGTTTAGCAAACTCCATGTCACATCTTCTAATTTAATTATTGAACTCACAATGTGGATAAATGTACAGACATGACTAATAGCATTCTCCTATAATTTCATTACAGAGTAATAGACACAGTTTGTTAAAACTGATTTTTTTCTTCTGTTACAGAATGTTTGTAATATAAATGAACTCTCACATCCTGCCTTCTTTTTCTCTTTACCCACTTATTTCTTTTTAGATTGGATTAATCAAAAAATGTGAGTGATGGGTGCTACTGATTTGGGTCATCTGCATGCAATTCAAAAGAAAAAGGTGTTTTGTTTTTATTTATTTTTTTTTAATTGCCTGTCAAGTAATTGGGAGAGGTGCAGAAAAAAGTGAATTTATGCATAAAACAGAAAACTTCAGGTGGAAGAACTACCTCTTTTATCATTGTAGAAAGAATCCATCTTCAATAATTAACAGTCAGACTATCCCCACACTGTTTCCTCATGACATCTGAGACTGCTGCACTTCTTGAACCAATGGCTGCTACACAGCAACCAGCATCAATCCTGAATGAAAAAATTGTCCCAACTGCTGGTGAATGGCACTCAGTGGGTTTCCCATTGAACTATGCTGCGAAACAATGATGCACATTGGTAAATCACCGTGTGTGCCTTTCAGTTCTTATGCATATCCCATACTGGACAGCTTCCATTCACTCTGGCACCCACTGCAAACAAATGTAAGTATGCATCAGAGATGAAAGTGAAAATGCATATGTTAAATCCCAAATGGAAGCAGAAGAGTGTAATATATACATAGTTGCTTAGCAACAAACATGTTTTGGCCACAGGAATGGTGACATCAGTCAGAGGAGCGAGAGGGAAGCTGCTCTGCCCTCCTTGTCTCTCTCCCTAGAAGCTTCAGAAAGGTCTTTTCTTATTTCTTTCAGAGCAGAAGAGTGAGGGCTATTGTAGACGTTTGTTTATGCTATTAATGCCACAGGCTGCAGGACAATTGGACTGGGAGCAGGGAAATCTGTTTTCCCTCTGGATGTCTGCTGCCATGGCGCAGGCCCTCCCGTGCAGGCAGGTGCTTCCATCCTCGCTGCACGCCTCGTGCAGAGCCCCTCTCGACCAAAACAGAGGAGAAACGAGATCTGAAAATACAAACTGCCGCAAATAAAAAACATTTTTGGCACCACTCACTCTGCCTTTGACCCTATCATGTCTTTCATGCTCCAGTCATGGTTCTCTATTGTGACCCATTCAAGCTCCCAGAAGTCTTTATTTTACTGATATTTCACATTCATTGGGCTCTGAGTTTTTTCAGGAAAGCAAGAAATACTGATTTCAGGAATCACACACTGTCTATGGCTAATAGACAGGTATTTATTAATTCCTCTCATTTGAATGTCTCTTGTCATTTTTCCCCCTTCCTGCACTGTCCTGCCCTCTGCAATGGGAGGCACGGGAGGCAGCTGCTGAGTCCTGGCTCCAGCAACATGCACCCCTCTGTGCAAGTGGCTCCTCCAGACACAAGTGTAGCTCACACACACAGTGCCTCCTGTTTTCAGCAGCCTGGGTGCTCCACTGGCCCACAGCACCATGCATGTATAGAGAAATTGCTTCTCAGGGTCCAAATCCATCTGCCACTTTGGATTGCTGCAGACACATCTCTGTATACACTATTACTGAGTGTTTCCTTTTAATTCAAGATAATTAATATGTTTGTTGGAAGAACAATATTAATATGTTGTGTGAAAGAACGTATCAGGCATGCACTTCTCTTTGCAAAGAAGGCTTTCTTGACCACATGAGAGATGTGTAGGAATGGAAGGTATACTGAAGAACTCAAGTGGAATTAAGAGATGAAAGCAGGTTTAAAGGACAATTATGGTAAAACAATGTATTTATTTCCATTAATGGATCTTTTAAAGATAGTTTAGTTTGCTCTCATTTTCAGTGAATTCATAGAACGCCTTTTTCACACACTAGCACATATCAAACTGACAAGATATAACCAATAATATGCCACTTACTATCAGGTAAGTTTTGGGACAAATGTGTGTCATTCTGAAAATCTGGCAGAACTTGAGACAAGGTATGGTGGTGCCTCTGACCAGAAAGGCAGATGAGGTCATTCTGGCAGGATGGATCAAAACAACAGGGAAAGACAAAAGACTGGAAAACAGGAAAAAGTGCGTCATTCATTCTTTCTAAAGAGCTAGAATATTTTCTTCTCTTGAAATGCCAAGAAAAAGCACCAGGAAGACATATAGTTGATGTCCTCAGCAAACAGTTGAGGTGAATTCTAGTCTCCATTTTGTGTCTCCATCTTTCTGTGACTTTAGGCTCTCAACCTCAGTGGCAGTCCAGAGTTATCCTACAGCAATTAAGCAAACATGGATCAGAAGTTCACCATAGGTAAAACTGAGCTCCCATATCTAAATTTTGTGAAGTTGGCGGCTTAAGCAATGAACTAAAATTGGTTGCCTGAAGTTGCCCCCAAGAAATTCTCCTACCATGCTTCTGCACTTTCCCCCATATGTAAACTCTTCTTTTTTAATTCGTGAAATGAATGACTGTATAGCTGAAGGATAATTAAACTAGAAGCCAAGATAGATGTTTTAGAGGCCTGTTAGATTGCTGGTATTTTAAATGTGAATAATAAAAATTTTAAATGGTAATTGTTGTCATTGAGTAACACAAGATTTTGCAATTCACATTAATTACTGAACTCTAATTTATTTCCCAATGTGTACATTTTAGTTCATATCTCTGTGACTCTACTCCTTAAAGGTAGGCCAAATCAGTTGTCAAGAGTTGGCTTTCTTAGAACTATAATTTATAATTTTTCTAGTGGGATTATTTTCTTATAGTTAACCACATAGGTGGGCAGGTAGTTTCCTTTTCAAAAAGGTACATCTTCATGTTAAGGAAAGATTATGACTCTATCCATGCTTTTAGTAGTTGTGTTGTGAAGCTCTAATCAGGTGTCTGTAAAACATATTGAAAGTTATGAACAAGTTCACATGTCTAAGAGTAAAGTTCGAGTTTGAAGAGTAATAGTAAGAGAAAAGATGGGATGGAACCATGCATGGTCAGAGTATGAGTCAATTTTCATGAGTCAGTGACACTTACATGTCCCTTAGAGCCATGGGGATATTCTTAGCACTCTATAGTGACATGACTGGGGAGCTTGGCTTTAAGCAAGACTTCTGAGGCTCTTTCACTGTGCACACAGGCCTCATCAAGAATTATTTAATATCTTATAGGAAAAAATTGCAAATACCCCAAACCCTGTTTAACCTCTCTCTTGATAACTCTTGATAAATTCATAAAAAAAGCTAAGAAAACATAGTTTTGATGAAACCTTCCAAAAGATGGGTATTTTCCCAGTTGGAAAAATATATTTGGACATCAGTTATCAATGAGACACTGTTGAAATGGAAATCTGTACCAAGCAGGATCCTGTGCTGTGATCTGTGCTCACTGATTAGTGTCAGTAGTGTCCTGGGTACAAGAACCAATTGTACTCATTACAACCACAAAGAACGTGAGCCTGGGAAAACTGCAGCTATGTTGGAGAGTGGAACTGGAAACCAGATTGGAAAAGTGATTAGAAAAAATGCTATTCACTGCGGAGAGAAAATAAAAGGTACTTACTGTATATACAGTGGAAAAGTTGGCTTCAGAATGGAGGTTAAAATATTTGATTTTAAAGAAAATAATAGGGAAGTTATGAGGGGTTCAACCTGCATTTAAGTCTTCACTGATGCAATGTTGTGAAAAAGAAAAATGCGGTACTGAGAATTTTTTTAATGACTGTAACCTGGAAGAAGGTGTATACATTCTACCTTCCTCAGCATTAGCAAGCTTTGGGCATTACTTTCCAAAAAGGACATGAAGGAAAGGAGAGAATCCTGAGCCAAGTGGCCAGAACCAGAGAAACTGAAAAGATGGGGGCTGTTTATGGCATACAGAAGGGATCTTAAAATTCTTCAAATACCTAAAAAAGGCACTGAAGAGAGGAAAGAAATTAATTAAACATTTTTTCCCCTGAATTGATAAGAAAATATAAACTTAGATTACTCAATGAAAAATTTAGGTTAGGCATTATAAAAGTCATAATTAAAGAACAGGTCAGATGGCATTGGGAAAACGTGCATTTCCACTGCTGAAGGAGTTTACAAAGTGATTAAATAAACAGCTGTCAAAAATAGCACAGGTACAGTTGATTTTTGACCTCTTAAAATCTGTTTCAGCTCTGCTTTCTATTATTTTCTCCAAGTGGATTCTGTCTCTTGGATGTTTGTTGGTAAAGCCAGCAATCAAAATAATAATGTAGAAGCAGAGGCCTGTAAACACAGAGGATCTGGTACGGTTTCCAGTCATGTCATCCAGCCTCTGGTGGGAAGTGCCAAGATATGTGCTTTGGAAGGCTCATAGGGCACATAGCTGCATGTCAGCCTATTTCAATTAGCGTGTTGAAATGGCGGATTACACATCTCTATAAAAATTAAATTGGTCTCATCCCTGAAATTATACAAAGCCCGAGGATCCAACGGAAGAATGAAATCTTGAGCACCTCGATTTCAGGGGCTGTGGAATGTGCTGTGCCACTGTTTCTGTGGCACCCCACTGCCCGTCCTGTCTGAGTGTCTCCTCTCCCGCCGTGTGGGGTCACACAGACAGGGAAGCACGGATGGAGAGCAGTCCCTGACAGATGGCTTTCTGCTTGGAGTCTGCTAGCTGCTGAGATGTCAGAGCCCTGGGAGCCTTAGTTCTGTAGTTTTCTGAAGACGGGCTTGCTCTCTTAAGTGCCTGTATTCAGACTATTTAAGTGTGCAGTTTAGATGGATTTTGAGTGTTTAACTGTACAACTGTCCTCTGCAATATCGGGCTTGTGGCACACTGTAACACACCCTCTATTCACTATCATCCAGTGGCCCAGCTAGGAGCTCAGGTGAGCTGCTGGTTTCCCTTGTGTGCTCAGTCACTTCTCTCTCCTGAGTCTTCTTCCAACCCATCTGTGTCTCATGCCACCAGCCAACACATTTACCTCCCCCAAGCTCTCAGGGGATCTATCACAAGATGATTCCTCAGATTTTCTTATTTCTTCATGCCACTTAAGGGGGCTGTCAGTGTCCCTGAGACTTTTGGTCACCACTGTGGTCCCTCCTACTTGTGCTGTAGGTGGGTGGCAGCCCTGGGCAGAGGCAGAGACTCAGTCCTTTGTGGATCCATTCCCAAGGCAGCTGAGTCTTTCCTGGTGGCCCCCCTGTCCCTGCTGAGGGTGCAGTGGTGGGTGAGTGGGTCATGGCCAGGCTCTGAGAGCCACAGAACTCCATGCTGCTGTCCAGGGGGAGAATGACCTCTGACAGATCTTCCCACCCCATGATGGGTGGTAACTAATCCTGAGGGGAAAGCAAAAGCAGGGAAAAGACTGGGCAAAGTTCACACAGCTTCCCTGGGGAGGGAGCTTAGCCTTCCATGTGTGGATCCATGCTCTGTACATGAATACAGTGACATTTCTATCTCTCTTACATCTCCTCCTAAAACTGCTCCAGGATGTCTTGCTTGTCGGATGTGGGTGGATCTGGCATTGCATTTCTTGTGGACCAAGGCACAGAGTTCTTGGGAAATGGTCTCAGGAGTTGTTATTTCCATAACTCTCATTCTCCAGGGACTGGGGGAAGTGGGGACAGGAAGAATTGTGAGACTAGCTATTATAAAAAGAAAAAAAAAAAAAAAATCAGAAAACTACTGTCTCTGATGCTGCACACTTGAGGTCTAAAAGTACTGTCTTCTAGATGTCTATAAATGTCACTGACGTTACCATGTCACTGAACTTGTTGGCTCAGCTTTAAATTCTTTTCGTGGTGAGAAAGACACTGAAAGGTGGGGGGACATCTCCAACAACTTCCAGCAGCAATCCTTAAGGCTGGCACAGTGGGTCACCCCTCCCTCCACTGACCCTCCCTGTCCCTCTCAGCCCCAGCAGCCAGCACAGGGAATGCACAGTGCACAGTGGTTCTGCTCAACGCCAAAGCGACTGCAGTGTCAGGGAGGGCTGCACACCCCAGAGCTCTTCAGACGCGGTTTTAGGTGACAGGTGGGAATCACAAAAGCTGGATGTGCAGGTTAGGTTCTCTGTGCTTACCCCTGTGCTGGGTTTTGATTGACAGACATGAAATAAAAAGCAAACTTGTTTTAGGAGGCGCTAAGGCAATAGTGGCTGCAGACCTAAGGTTCAGGGGCTTTTCTGGTCTGCAGTTCAGTTTTCAAGAGAGGAGCACTGGTGGGATGGCACCAGATTGAACTGCCCCCCTGCCTGATGTTTTGCTTTTCTTTGCTTCTTTTTCACCAGGAGGAAACATTTGGTGTGGGTGCTTCTGAAAGGAAAGGCTTGGAGGCCCATCTTCCAGCCTCTAACAAAATAATTTGTATGTTTTAAAATTGCCTGATAAATGAAACTTGTGCATTATTTAGGACAACATCGATGTACTTGAAACAAAATTAATTTAAAAATTAACTGTTTTGAAATGAAAATGTTCTTTTTAGATAAGGCCAGAATAAAATACTTTGAAACTTTTCTGCTTGGCTTGGTTTAGGAAGTACAGATGAAATGGACCTTTTCTTCGAGGAGTTTTTTATTTTGAAAAAGCAACTTTTTCTACCTGAAAAGCACTGCTGCCCTCCAGTTAGAAGCCTAACAGCCCTGGTGGTTTGTGGTGGGAATTTTCTGAGGTGCATAAATAACTTGGGTAGTTATGAACACTTTACCCAGAACCAGATTTATCATATTTAATGTCTTAAATACTGGTGGAACAACTCGTATTAAATCCTATGTACTATAATTTTTTCCTGATCAATTCCATATTTATAGCATTAATCATTTCTCTGCAGTTAATTAAGAGAATTGATGGCTCTCAGGCTTCCTTAAGCCGATTCTTTAAATAAATATATCAAACAAGATCTCCATTACCCAAATCAGACTCCGTCACAATAGCTGTACAGGGGCCAAAGAGACAGGAGCACAGATCCGGAGAGCATCCACAGGGACTTGACAAACAAAAAAGTGATATTTCAAGCTTGTGTCTCAGTGGAATGGGGAAATAATAGCAATATAATCAAGGGAGTGTTTGTGTAGCCCTTATGGTTTAAAAACCTTTTGCCTCAGCCGTGCTAATACTCTGAAACAAGGATGCTGATTATATGACCAATTGTTTGGCATGTGTTCCTAAACTGGTTTATAATTACCAAATTAATCTCTCTGAGGTATTAAAAGCCTATTTGCACAATCTTTGTAAAACTAAAAGGGAAGCGAAGCACTTTACCTGTGTTGATACAGAGCCCTGCGAATAGCAACTATTTGTTTTTGTAGCTGTTGTGGCTCTGGGAACAAGTAAATATAAACAGCAGGAAACACAAATACAGAGGCAGTGCAATTGGAGGCTGTCAGGAAGCAGTATGGTGGCTTCAGGAGCTGAATTCGGCTTGAAATAAGCTTTGTCTCAGTATGCGTAAGAGGCTTTGGCACTGTATCAGACCTCTGGGGAAGCCACTCAGCAGGGTGGGGATTACTATAGTTTGTGCTTCCCAATTCACAGCAAACTTGCTTCTCTGTCATAGCCCTGCATTAACTCTCTGTGTCCCACCTCGGCGCTTTTTGTGGGGGTTTGTTTGCTCTCCAGCAAGCCGGCTGACATCTGCTCGGGGAGAGAGCGGAGAGCCCAGCGCTGCTGCCCGAGCGCTGCGAGCGGAGCCGGGGAGGGAGGAGGGATGGAGGGATGGAGGGAGGGAGGGAGGGAGGAAAGGAGGGATGGAGGGATGGAGGGATGGAGGGATGGAGGGAGGGAGGGAGGGAGGAAAGGAGGGATGGAGGGAGGGATGGAGGGAGGGAGGGATGGAGGGATGGAGGGATGGAGGGATGGAGGGATGGAGGGAGGGATGGAGGGAGGAAGGGAGGGAGGGATGGAGGGATGGAGGGAGGGATGGAGGAAGGGAAGGATGGAGGGATGGAGGGCAGGATGGATGGAGGGATGGATGGAGGGAGGGAGGGAGGGAGGAATGGAGGGATGGAGGGATGGAGGGAGGGATGGAGGGAAGCACAAAGACAGCTCGTTCTGCCAGTTCTCTCCGCAGTGCATGTGCTGTAGCTGCTCTGACAATACCATCTAAAATGCAAATGAATTATGCCTGCGTGGAAGAGCTGGCGGTGAGGGCTGTGTAGACCTGCTGCTGGCATAAACTTCCTCCTAATGGGGATTTTTTTTCTCTCTCTCTCTCTGTGAACACATGGACTCCACTCTCTCTTTTAAGGTTTCGCAAGGGTTAACTCTCTCTTAGCTGTGGGAATATTTTTTGTTAGGAGCAACTCGATGGTTATTCCTAACACATGACTATCAAAGAGTCAGATTAGCCGAGGGGGAGGGGAAAGACTCCTGAGTTTGCACTTCCTGTCTCTTAATAAAGCTGAGATTCCAGAAGTATTTAATATCATTGTGGTTTACATAGGAAATTGTCTGAACACTCTTAGTAAGTAACTGAATATATGGCTGCTATATTGAATACCATTTGTCCATGGTCATTTTTCTTTCAGTTATGTTAGATATCTAGAAAATGTTGTAAAGGCAGGATCTTGTTACGGTGCACAGATAAATGAGGAACTATAAAATACAGTTTTAAAAATTTAAATATCTAAAATATATTGAGAAATGTGAGGTGCACCAGTACTAAAGAAACAACAGCAATTGTTTTATATGCACTGCTAAGGCAATAAAATGTGGATTCCTTATGTAGGTCCAAATGTAGCAGCTGGATTTGGCTTTATGAACCATGAAAAATAGTTCCCATCTGGAAGTTGATGTTGAATAAAGATGCAACAGTAAGGCTGCATCTTACATGTAACATTTATACGTTTCCAACTCAATACAGCACTAGTATTGGAGAGGAAAGAGTGAGGGAGAGGGAGATGGGAATATACAAATCAGAAGCCTCTGGCCAGCATTTTAATGGGTATTCTCTAATTTAGGAGCCTCAGGTTTTGGCTGCTGGGTTGTGTTTTTTGATTGTTGTTTGTTTGTTTGTTTTTTCCTGAATAACCTTACCAACAGTCAACAGTGTACAAGTAGAAGAGACTTCTGAATGTCTCCCACCACATTCACTGCTTCAAAGATCATTGTCTTCATCTCCCTGTCACATAAGTAAGACAGTGATAATGTTACTATTCTCTGATTTTCATCCTCCCAAGCCTCCCTAAGGCCTTCCCACCTATCAAATTGGCATTTAAAAGTGCATTCATGGGGCCTGCAAATCAGGAATTCTGTTTCAAAGTGGCTGGCCCCTTGCTCTTTACCTGCACCCTGCCATGAGCAGTGTTTGCAACATGCAAATCCCTCATTTTCATATCCCAAACCCCCAGTCATAAGATGCCCAGGAGATCCTTCTTCCTCTCACACAAAAATATAAAGGTTGAGTTTAGAGACCTTTTTTTACAAAATCTGGTCCCAGACAAAACTCTATTAATTCTTAAAAGATTTTGCCAGATTCGTGATGTCCCTAAGTTTTTTAAAATTCAAATTGCATACAAGCATAGTCCATGCTAAAACCTTACACTGTAAATTAGGTTGTAAATTCTTATTAATAACATAAGGCAACAAAAAGTCAATAAAGGAATGAAGTTGGAACATTTTATTGGCTCTTTTTTGCTTCCTTGAGCAAGAATTATTTCTAATGCAAGATGAAGTGTTAGGAGACGTGATGATCCCCTTTTTGCCTAGAAGATGTTGTGAGGTTTCTTTAACTGCAAGACTTTCATGGTGGCCCCAGTGCTGCAGTGCATCTGGCTGAAAAGATTTCCTGTATTTTTCTGAAAGGGTGCTGTTATTGTTCCTGCTGCTCTGGTTGTTTCCATGAGCCTTTAAAATGAAACCAGGTCCCACACCAATTTGTGAGGCAGACATTTTAAATGTTGGGAAAGCTTTAAAAACAAAGTTGGATTTTGCAGGTATTCATTGTCATCAGACCATGGGAATCTTGAAATACCCTTAATCCACATTTACCTTTCATTTGAAATAACAACACCCCCCGATGCTTGCAAGCTGTATTCCTTTAACATAGGAAATAAGAACCACATATGTTTAATATACTGACATGTGCAACACTCACTTGGTACATGTGGCCCACTGATGTGATCATAGGCTTTCCTCAAGTTGGCTCTTCAAATCAGAAGGTAGTGTCACCTTTTCACCTCTTGATATCCTGAGATCCCACACCTATACTGCACCCTCCTGCTTATCCCAATCCCCTGCTTGGTGTAGCACTAGAGCACTGGTATTGGAGAGGAGAGAGAGAAAGAGGGAGGAGGTGATGGGAATATGTCAGAAGCCCCACAGCAACATTTTTATGTGTATTCTCTAACTTGGGAGTCTCGGGATTTGATTGCTTGTTTCGCTTTTGTTTTCATTTTTTTTCTTTTTGTAGGATAACCCTACTACCAACAGTCAGCACTGTACAAGTAAAAGGCCTTTGAATGTCTTCCACCACATGCCTTCCTCCAAAGCCCATTGTCTTCATCTCCCTGGCAGTTAAATAAGAAAGTCATGTCCCTGTTTTGTGATATTAAACCCCTCAAACATCCCTACAGCCTCTCCACCCATCGAGTCCCTTGCTGGGGAAGGTTCTGGGGGTTTGTCCCAGGAAGGTGTGTGGTTGTGCAGGCACAAGGCAGGCCACAACCCCTTGGACAGAAATTGTGCCGCAGCCTGAATGTCTGCCACAACCCTTTTTGGAGAAGTTTTTGAAGCTGAACTGAATGTGTTTGATTCTAGCAGTCTATTTTCCATGCAGGGATCTTGGAGTTTCTGGCAGATACTCCTCAGGCTGGAATCCAGACAGCTTGTCTGAGCACAGAGAAAACACACTCCTTCACTCCTCAAAATATTAGGAAAAGGCAATGTATTTTCTGCTCCTTGGATAAAAGCATCCCTAATGGTGAGTGTGGTCTGAAAATAGCATGATAGCCCTGCTTCAAAGGAGAGTCCCACTTGCAGGTTTAATGAAGAGCAACCCAGCCCCTGAAGGGAAGGGGTCAGGGGCTGTGTCTGCCACCCAGAGCATGAGGGTGGCACTGGGCTGGGGCGGGTGGGCAGCACAGGCAAAGGGCAGAGCCAAGGCAGCTTTGGGACTGCAGAGTGGGAACAGGGAGGTCAGAGGAGCCAGCGAGGCTTGAGGAGGAAGGAGAGACCAAACAGCCTAACCAACATCCTCCCTCACTGCATTCCCTCCATGGTGGGGCTATCCCAGCTCTGCACTGCAGCCCCTGCACGCCTCTGTGCACCTTGGGCTGGCAGGATGAGGGCAGCCAGACTGCAGGATGGAGGGGACATTGCTGCTCTCTCTCTGCCAGCCAGTGACCTGCAAGTCTTCAGCTTCCCTTGGCCTGGCGGGAAGAGGACGAGCACGGGGCTGCATCCACAGAATGGGCTTTTCAGGGTCAAGGATCCAGTTCCTTTTTCCTCTGTCCAAAGCAGAGCAGAGGATAACCATTACCTACTTTGTCTATGCCTTGAGCATGCTCTGGATTCAGTACAAAGGCCAGAAACACTCATTAACTTCCCTGTCCAGCGTCCATGAAAAAATCCCCAACACCTGGAGTAAGCCTATAATGTTGGCTATGACATATGGAGAGGTAGCTGCCTCTCTCCACTGTATATATACATTTATTGTTCAAGTTAGTTTTGTAGTTAAAATGGCATTAAAGAAATTAAATATCTAGGCTTTCAAGTCCCAGACCCATTTTTATCCTAAACTTGCAGGGAAAAAAAAAGAAAAATAATTTTGCATGGAGAAGATTTCTACTCCCATTTGCAGAATTTCCAGCCTTTTCATTGTTTAATTCACGTGTATGCAAATGTAGGGATTGTGCAAGCCTTGGCAAGGCATGCTTTGGAAGTTGCATCCACTGCTGAACAATTTAAGCAGCTAGGTTTCATGGAATTTGGCAATCCCTTCCAAAAGTGCTGAATCTAGGCCAGGATTTAGGATAGACTTGCATGGTGCTATTAGAAAGCATAGGTTGTGTGCAGTTAGCCTGGGAGCTGGAGAGCAGAGCTACAGTCCTGCTTCTGTCCAGTGGCTTTAATAAAGAATCCCATTTATATTCATTACCGCAACCAAGTCCTGTCTCTAATCTATCGCAAGGGACACTACAGATATATTATTTCTTTGTAGTCTCAAAATGCTCAGATGGTTTTTAACCTTATTAAATCTAAACCCCCTAAATGTGCTTCTGAAGCAAAAGTTTTAGCAATAAGCCTTCCAAAAAGTGCAAGATTTACAAAGCAGATTTATGGCTGTGTGGTGAGTTAAGTAACGTTTCTCTCAGCATATCATTTGCCAAAATTAGGGGAAATTCCCAACTTCAACTGAACAGGGAGCATTAGGAATGTGTATTGTGCTGGTAGATCAGGTTGATAGTGCTCTAAGAAGCAAGGCAACAAAGTGTTAATCTACCTAGATGATGCTCTGATGGTTGTTGCATTTCAGGAAATAATAAAACTTTGTTTGAATTACAGAATGCTTCAAAGTCGTCAGGATTTCACATTTACTTATGAGAATAAAATTGGTCATAACCTCCCAGAGTCTCTATCTCTGTTTTTTAATAGAACCGGGAAAACAATACTTTTAAAAGGTCAAACCACTCTCACATGTGCTGTAGCTCCATGCAATCCTGTGCTTGTTTCTAAGTGTGCAGGTTCTGTCTTGGTGTTTACAAGCAAAGGATCAGCCAGGGTGTTTCAGAGCCACTGTGGAACATGGTGCAACATCATGGCAGTTTACCTCACATGAAAAAAAGGCACACAGGTGCAGAAGCTATAGGTATTGATGAGTCTGAAACTAAAAGACAGATCCTCCTAGTCACCTTAGAGTTTTTTTTTTTCTGGTCAGAAATGATGTAAATGATCATTAGCTGAATGAGAACACTCAGTGTTACTAAAATAATATGCTATCAGGTTTTTGCTATATTGTGTAATAACCAAGCAGACTTTTGGCTACAGAAAGAGGAAATAGTGCATAGACTGAGCTTTGATTTCAGCATTTGGTAAACAGTATGATAATGCAGATGTTTGTTCATTATTCATCTACATTTTGGGGCCACATGTTTTCAGTCAAGATTTGGAGACTTATTTTCTGAGTTAACTGTATTCTTTAAATTATGATTTTAGACAGAGCCAGTTGTAAACTAAGGAGAATTGCCTAAGACCACCTCTACACTCACAGTGGTTAATTTTATTGTATCAGTAAAAGCAAAATTCTATGAGAGTATAGAATTAAAAGCCAGTCAATGGAGGAAAATAAATGGCCTTACAAACACCAGGGTCAGCATCTTAGAGGCAGGAATTTCCCTTTCTGTATTCTAGGCAAAAGGAGTTCTAGAGTGGAGCCTTCTCCCAGCACCTGGCAATTTGGCTAAATATGCAAGCTGAAAAATGAGCAAATCTACACTGTAAAGTCCTGTAGCCAGATGCAACAGGAAAGCAAATTTGTCTGTCTCTAGGCAGAGTGGTATAAAATTCATTTGAGGGATTGAGGCATATCTTTTCCCTACACAGACAAAGCAAAAGTTGGAAGAGTGTTTACTCCATCTGCCTGTTTTGGACAGTGGTGTTCAAGGTGACCAGGAAGCACTTCAAAATGACATACAAGTTTTCCTCTGAAGGAATTTCTGTTTAAATGCATTAAGTTCCTAAATTGGTGGATACTGATTTTATATCAAGGAATGTGTCCTCTAACAATGTAATGCTACTGACAACAAGTTGGTCTCATCAGTATCTTCCATACACCAATCACTGACAATTCCAGGGAGAAGGGATTTCCATGAGCAACAGTGATTTATAATATGAATCCATTCAAAGTACATTATTTCTGTAGTTTTTATATTAAGTGGAAATGTGTTAAATGCATTATGAACCAATTGTTCAAATGGATTTATAATATGCATTTATATAAATGTGAAGTGTTCCCAAAAATTAATTTACAGAAAGCTTGGGGTTAGGTCTGTATTTATTTGAGGTTCTTTTATGTATTTTTAAAGTACTAGGAGTTAAAATATCCACTTTGGAAATTGTATTCTTGGGCTATAAGCTTTTAACTTGGAAGTAGATCCATCTGGAGTGAAGTCTGTATCACTTGAGAGAGAATCTTGTTCTAAATATGTATTGCCTTCAAAGCAATAAATATCCTTGAAGTTTGGTTTGTTGATAACTTCTCAAACACTTTGAAGAAAGAAGTCTTGGGATGCATTTGCAAACCTGGCACTTGGCAAAAAAAGAATTGAGAAGGTACAAAATATTGTAGTGTCAGGTTCTTGGTTTCGTTTCAGGTGATATCCAAAATGCACGAGGGGTAAAACTACAGACTGCCGGCGCGATTAACCAGTGGAAGCCAAGGACTTGCAGAAAATCCACGGATGTATCTGGCTGCCTTCAAGCACAAGTAACCCCCGGGGGGAAAGGCAAGGTGCATGTCTCTACTGGCCACCCCAGAGACAGCTTTAAGCTGGTCCCAGGTCCCCTCTGTTGGGGACTGTGGTTCCCAGGAGAAGGCTGGTTGCACCTCAGGCAGGAAACCCCCAAAGGAACAGGCTTTGCTTTGGGGATTCCCTGCTGTGGGAGCCCTTCAAACACCAATACCTGTCTTCTTTCCTATATGGAAACTTAGGAAGGGGTTGAAATATATCTGAGGGAATTCTGCCAGATATTCATGTATCTACATTTTCTCCTCACTCAAGGGGAGCAGTGGTAACCAATGTACTAAAAGTCTTCAAATGCTGACAAATACAATTTAGCTTTGAAGGCTGCCAGCAATTCTATGGTAGTAAATCCCATTTGCAATCAAAGGGTGAGTCATTAGCCTTGACATTTGAGAAATGGAGATTACTATGAATTTATGAAAAAGGTTCCCTAAAATGTTTCCTTAGCAACTGCTGCTGAGGAGCCTGGGGCATCTCTCAGGTCCCCAGGCTCAGGAAAGCCAACAGCAGTGGAGCAGATGGTTTCCTATCCACCTGCTCTATGTAGTGCTAAGGATTCACTATCCCTGTCTGCTCAAGTCTTGTCTAAGTGAGGAAAAAATGATGTTTTCTTATGTTCAGTTACCTTTACTGAGCTGACTTTATGCTGCTGAAACTATTACAATGGGCATAGCTTATTACACAACTCAGGGGCTTGAACTGTATCTCACACAGCACTATGAGCAGCTTGGCCAGCCCCAAATGAAGTGATATGACAGCTTGTTACCACCATAAAAAGCATACTATTTTATTTTAAAAGAGTTTTGTTAAAAAAAAAATAGAGAAAGCAATTAGCTCTGTTTCTGAAGTGCTCTTAAGTCCTCTGCTCAATCTTTTTCTTATAGCCACAAATTTTTCTTCTAGGTCAAGAAGACAGAGAAATGAAGACCTTCCATCTATAGGGAAACAACAGAATATTTCTGGACCTGCTGTAAAATCACAACCATCGACAATATTATGTATTTTGTAACTTAGACGGTTAATTTAATGTCAACACAATTAGTTTGGTTAAACCAGAGAAAAGTACTTTTTTCTTACTTAAGATCCTTCGCTGGCTGTCACATGAAAAAAAAGGTGAGAGACTTCAAGGTGAGCAGTGGGAAGGTAGGAATGAGGGAGAAGGGAACAAGGGCATGTGGAGAGACCTGGTGCTCCTTGGAAAGGAAAAGGGGATATTGGTTGGAGGTAGAAGGCAGTGGGGTTATACAGAAAAAGGAATCTCTCAAGTGTACTACAGCAACATCTGTGCCTTGCCTCAGTCAGGTAGGCTCTGAAACTGGAGATAAATCCCAAGAGAAGCTGGATGATTGCAAAGCCATGGAGGAATATCCTTACAGCATCTGCATAGACCAGTGCAGAAAGCTTCTTCTGGACCTAGGGAACAGGTCTTAGTGAAAAAACCTGCTGCACCTGACTAGCACATACTGTATTTTTTTAAAAAAATCAAATTAATTCCTTTAGTGAATTAAATTCTAATTTTCTGTTTCCAGTAGTCAATATTCTGTTTGCATGGCTTCCTATGGTGGTAAAATCTCATGAGTTCCATGTATATGGGATTTTGTTTTCTTCAGGGTTTTTCAGATCTAAGTGAGACCAGTAAAAAGCCTAACAGCCTCTAAGGAAAAGATGCTACTTCTGGTGAAACCCACAATGCAAATATGAGCACAATTCTTAGCAATTCTACTGCAGAATATTTTCAGGGGAGTGGTTGTGACATTCTTACAAAAAAATGAAGAATATTAATTTTTTCCAATGGAAATAAATCCTTTCTTTTCTCCTCTGTGAAACAAGACACTCCCCATATTTCTACTGCTCCTGTGCTGTACATGCACTGAGAATGGCCTGTCATTCTGCAAACTCTCATGTATTTTACAGAGTCAACATTGCTATTCATCTCATGCAACTGCAGCCAATCTTGGCTGCCAGGTGAAACACGATGTTGAAACAGAGAAACCATCTCAAAGAAATACAAGCTCTCAAGCGGTGAATGGCTCTGTGGATGAAAAAAGGCATTTGGAATTACACCTAGAAGTGTAATTCTGGAAGCAGAGAGCGGCCAAGTCCCTGGAGCAGGGACGGAAGGAGGAGCAGTGGCGGGGCCGGCGGTCCCACCCTCGCCTGCCGAGGCTCTTGCAGGTCGGCTCTGAGCACATCGGATATGATTGGGAGCAGCTGCAAGCTGAGCCCAGTGCAGCGCTCCCAATACATTCCAGATGATGAATATGATGCAGACTTACTGGAAGAAAAATATATTTCTGAAGAGAAAAACAATTACTTCTCAAAGCAAGACAATGAAGCTGAACCGACGCTACAACGGACATAAAATAGAACAGAACTTTTGGGCAATGGCTTTAGCTTCTAATAAATCACCCACCTGGAGATCCTTTTGCAGAGTGCGTTTGGATGTATCAGACCCCAAATATTTTCAGAGGTATATGAAGTTGAAAAATTATACATTTCAACCTTGATTTCTTCTCAAAGGGACAGATACTTTGTTGTGTCATAGACTCCTATTTTCATGTTAGCAGAAAGGTGCCTTTGCCACTTCAAACAACACGTGGGCTCATGGAAGTTATGTAAAAAAGGCTTGGAAACGCCACTTGATACAGTGGGTTTCACTGGCTGAGCCTTCAGAGGGGACTTGAACGAAATTTGCAAAAACATGTCAAAAGTTAAGTGGCGAAAATCAGCTTAAATGCCTAATTTTAATTTTGTTTGTGCTCTTTGTTGTTTCATTGTGGAGGGAGGGAAGAAGCTGTCTTTTTACTCCCTGTCCTTTCATTTTGTTTGGGAGAAAATGGATGTTGGTGAAAAGAAGAGAGCTCTGGCAGGGACTGGAAAGAGGTTGTTTATTCTGTTTTGTTTTCTTTAGAAAGGGGCAACTCTTCTAAAACTGGTGATGATCCAGTTAAAGGGGGACTCCGGGTGGGGAAGAGAAAAGAAAACTAATAATCAGCCTCTAAATGACAAGTTTTCTCTTGAACAAAAGAGCAACAGGAGGCAGTGCAGGCAGGGGGTCAGTGCCCAGGGGTAACGTGACCAAAACAATGGCTGGAGAATGTGTGTAGCTTTTGCCACTCCAGAAGCTGCTGCCCCAGTGCCTTCACCGAGGGACTGCAAGGATCAAACCTGATCCAATGCTGGGCAAGTGTGGTGCCACTTCTGGAGTCCTCCCAAGGGAAGGCAATGGCTGACTGTGGGTAACACGAGCAAGAGCTGAAGAATTGTGAGAGTTCCCCCAGTTCTGAATGACAGGTGTGATTGAACAGCCCCAGCCAATAGGGCAGAGCCCACACCAGACACGGGGCTAAAGGTGGGGTTTAAAGTGACTTCAGTCAAAGATGGAGACTGCTTGGCAGTGTCTGTGATTCTCTTGCACTTGGTTAATTGCCTGCTGGGGAAAGCCAGTGGTGCTGGATAAACTGAAGCGAGATGGTTTTAAACTATTATGAGCATTCACGCAAAAGTTCATTCTGGTTTAGACTAAATTGGTTTTAATTTCAATTCATGTAACTTCTGTGTAGACGAGGCCTATGGCTTGCCATTTTGCAGAAATGGTGAATTTATAGCATATGTGCTCCAAATGGACTATCATGCAAATTCTCCTGGTATTTGCTCCAAGTCCAGTTCCAGCTGTCGGTGGAGATGGAGGAGCAGAATAGACCACTCACACAGCCTCCCATGTAATGCAGATTGGATCTATTGTCAGTCAGATGGACTGGTGGTGTGGGAGCAGTGTGAAGCCAGTTCTTTCACTACATGGTGTGTAAAGCAATGAGGCAGACAAAAGCTGGATTTAAATTAGGGAATATTTCTGCCAAATTTCCTTCTCTGAAGCAGAAAAATAAAACACTTAATGTGTCTGGCAATGTTTATTCTGTGCAGTGTTTTAACCGATCATAAAAGAAAAGCTACGTGTGAACATCATCTAGCAGCTTCATCATATTCTGAGGAGATGAGAGAGCATGATTCCACCATGGTCTGAAAAAGTATTAGACTGAGAAAGCAGAAACAATTTGGCAAGAAAACAAGATGGCAAGAGAAAAAGAACAAAAATAGGTTCTTTTCAATTAGATAGGAATTACCAGTTATAATCACAGCAAAATCATATCTGCCACAAAGGTTCCATTTTGAAAGTCCTTGATGTCCTCAGTGTCCTGCTCAATGGCCAGAGGCTTCCCACTTTGCCTTCTTGCTGCTTATTCAAAGAAAGGCAAGATCTGAATGGTTGGAGAAGATATGTAACTGCATGCACATGAAAATGAAAGAATTCCTTGCCTGTGTGGTATCTGTGCTGAGAAGGAGGCAGCAACTCTCATTACGTGCATATTGGCCCTTTGAAGATTTGGCCCTGAATTCTACTGGTGAAGTATTTTCCATGACTTTTCCACTGTATCTTCTTAGAGATTTGTGCTCCAATCATCCAATACCTTGTCAGAAATTGAAGACAGTGTTAAAAACAATCCAAAGAAATAATACTAGTCCATTTTTAATTCCAAATGATCGAAAGAACAAGTATCAGCTAATGTGAATGAAAACATAGTTGTGTAATCTAAGCAAGAAGAATGTCAAGAATAACAACTTTGTAACTGGATTTGGAAAAATAAACAATTCTTTCCTTTTTTGCATAATAAATATGGCGTGGGTAGCAAAAATAACATTTTATGAATGCAGTAACGTGTTTTTTTTTCTAGTGGTTCAAAACAGCATTTGCTTTTTGAAATTAAATGGAATTTGATTGAGGTTTGTCCTTTCAGAGCCTTGTCTGGTACAAGGTAGTGCATTGACTGCCCTATTGATATTGTAATTTTTCTATTATACATAGAAATTCTCATATTGCAAGTTACTGGGGCCCTTGATATTTCACAAATTTGGGATCATTAAGAATGTTTTCCATGTCAGAGCTATACTAATTGTGACTGTGTTGATGACATCCTACCATTCTACTTAAATTGAAAATTGCTGCTTACTAAAGAAGTTGGACCCTGAGCTTAAGTCCTTGGTGACTGATTTGATTAGTCCATTTGAGTGAGAATAGGGCAACACAGGGGCTATGTTAATGGAACTTAAACAATAGGCCATCACTAATCAGAGACCTCAAGGTTGAAGTGAGGTTAATTGTTATGCGGGTGGTATTTGAAAAGAAGTGTTGACTGGTGTAATGCACTATGGGACTGTAGCATTTGAACATGCAGCCCTAAGGCCAGAGGTTTTGTTTAGTTTCCCAATGAAATTTAAAGCTACATTATGTACATCTCTAAACAACAGCCTATATGCTACTGCCTTTTGATACATCACAAGAGCAACAGCTAATTGATAACAGAAATGAGCCCCCAGACACAAAATTCAGATCCAAATCTGGTACTGGATTTTAATCCCTTTCTAAACTTGGTGAGGTGGGAATTGATTGAGTTTTGATTAAGCCCTTCATGAAATACACATACAAGATTCAAATGGCTGCCTGCCCCTAAAAGTTTAGAATATTCTAAATTCAGTTTCAGTTTAGTCCTAGAGTGCACATTTGGTGGAAACATATGAGCTGACAACTACAATGTCAATGCAAAAACATTTTGGCATAATTGGGAAGAACTGTTATTGGTATTGCTGTGCAGACAGGGATTTGTATCTCAACATGAGTGCCACGAGTTCTAGCTAGATTTCTAAAGAAATACAACTTGTATGAAAATATTGGTATTTCATCCTTCTAGAAACTGTGAACCTGTCGAGATGAAGTCTCAAACTTTGTGGAAATAACCTTAAAGGGCACAGAGATTCTTAGTGATCCCACTGAAAGGGAGGCTGCAGACTTGGCAGACATTACATGCACTATAGACATTAAATTAGCCTGCAATTCACTGCAATAGAAACAGATCTTGTAAACTGGATTGGTACGTGCTTAGGCTCCTCACAACTCCATTTCATGTGGTTCACAGGACTTATTTTTAATTAAATAGAGTTTGGACCTCTGGCTCGAATGCCTCCACTGCACATGTGATGTAAAATTTTCTGTAAGGAATGTATTAGCTGTGCACTGGAAGACTGGCTGATGGTGCAGCCCTCCTGGTTGTGACTCAAGTACCACTTTGGTGCTGGCATATGGCTTTAGGCTTAGTTTTCTCCAAAAGAATCTGGTTTGCAACCACAAACTAGTGGATGAAGCTGCTCTTGTGTGAATGCTTTCAAGGAAGTGAATGAGATGAGAAAGAAAATCAACCAAATTGGGGCAGGGTGCAGTGAGGGAAGGGGAACAACTCCAAAATAATTCAGAAATAAATGCAACTATTGTTTCTTACAAAATGTGGAAAATAATGACAAAGACAAAGGGTCAAGAGATGGTACAGATGGGAACAAGATACTTCTTCCTTCTTTTGCTGTAAATTTTTTTTCAGAATGCAATTTTTTTTAGGAAAACAAATCTTCCGTTTTTGTGCATATAAAATGGCACTGGAGGAGGGGCAGGGAGAGTGTGCCAGCACAAATAAAAATCTAGTATGAGCATGGGAAATGTAAGGACATTTTAACACAATCACATAAGGAATTTACAAGGTCCTAAGTCATGAATAAGTGCCTTATTCACAGGAAGCCAATATTTTGGTGTATTCCCATGGCAGAAACAAAATGATGGGCAAGAAATGGACAGACACATAATACACACTCCAGTTGTCCTTTGCAGTCAGTGCCTTTCCCTAAAAAGAATCCTTTCTCTATTTTCATTTCTTCTATCTAAATAATCACTCCTCCCAAGCATACCCAACATTAGCAAAGTCTTTCCAATGTGATCAACACTGGGTGCTGTAGACAGAGCAGCTGGGGGCCTTACAAAAACCACTGATTCAAAGTATTTTAGCATAGTATCCCACACACCAAATAACTACTTAAATGAAAGTTTAATTGCAGCCCCTAGGGAAGGATGGAGGAAGGGTCAAACTGTTAGACACATGTGCTTTGTTCTTTGTAACAAAAGCCTTTGAGCGTAAGTAAATGAACTCTGAAAAATAAAACGAAATTGTGTTTTGATGTTGTGGATATCGACTATATGGGAGGAGAGCACACAAAAGGAAACGAGGAGCAAGTTAAAAAAAGCAGTTTGTTATATACTGCACCATTTACATTTGCTTTAAAAATCTCAGTAGTGTTCAAACTACCTGCTTATATTTTAATCTGGGCAAATTCAGACTCAGGGTTAATCTGTCAGGGATTTGTTTGCTTGCCTGTGTACTACTGCATCTATTGCAGTGTTTAAAAACATCATGTGTTTTGGGTAGTGTCTGAAGCTCCGCACTTCCACAAGGACAGAATGTGCTCGGAGCTGTACAGATGCAGAAATAGGGTCCTATTCTCAAAGAGCTGAATGTTCACAAAAGGACCCAGCAGCCGACAGGTGGTTGCAGACTGGTTTTCTCAACAAGCATCCAGCCCAGCCAAGCGTGCCCTACTGAAGATTTGTCCCATTGAAGTCAGATGAGAGTATTTTCAAGTTCAAATGAGCTTGAAAATTGCAAGGGACATTTCTCACTGTGTGGAGGCACTTTTTTGCTGAAAAAAGAGAGCAGAACTGTGCCTCTTGAAGTCATGAAATCCTTCTTCCCTGCATAAGGCAGGTGGTATGAAGAATGGGGAGGAAATGGATTTAGCAGAACAGGTGGCTTGTTCTCATTGGGATTAAATCTTTCAGGTCTGCCTTTTGCTTTGGAAACTACCCTTGCTTTCCATTCACATGGCCTCAGGGTGAGTCTGTCTTCTGTTTCTCTGTGGTGCTGTGAATTATCATTCTAAATATCATTAGTGTTCGAGTTTCTTCCACACCTTTTCACTCTGCCCACAAGTCACTGAGCTGACTTTCACAGGGACATTCAGGAGAGCTTAGACTGCCTTGGTTATCTGATCAAGGGCCACTAATTGAACTACTATGGAGATGCCAATTATATCTCTTTGGAATATATTCTGAATTCCGGTCTCTTTATTTATGCAACTCCTTTGACTTTAAAGCTGTATACAAACAAGTGTTATCCATGGCAACTGATGGAATAAATAGATTTTCTTTGGAACTTTCTCAGCTTTATAACATACAACAGGCCCAATGCCACAGCCTGAATTCAGAAAGCACCCCGTACATAAGATATTTTTATGGCTGCCCTCTGTAGGACTCCCTTTTTTGAAGTGCAAAATTTAGGTTCAAAGTTTGTGTTCCGGCAGTTTGACCTCTGTTCCCCTGGCAATGAGTGAGGTACAAGCCATCTGCCATTGGTGTTCTCCCTCCAGCCCTGTCACTCCAGCCTCTAACCTCACTCAGCTTTCAGGTGTGGGGATACTCTTTGCCAGGAAAGGTTCTTGGAGCCGTCAGTTCACTATCTAGATCCATCTCATTACACTGGGAGCTCCAGCCTCAGCCAGAAGTCCCATGGGATTCAGGGGGAGATCTGATAGTGCTGAATAACTGCATGGCTTGGCTCACATGTTCATGCCAAAAGGGTGACAAGAGAGACATTACATTTTACATGAAAGAAGAATGCTATAGTCTATATGATCCATGCCAAAAGTTGTGGTCCTCTTCCTGCCTTACTTTCTTTTGCAAAATGCTTCAAAATAGAATAATTTAAGTGTAACAGATATCAGAAGTTTATTTAAGGATTTACTTTAATTGGGGATAATCAAAACTTTTAGTAGTGTTAAATCTTTAAAAAAACCCCCAACTACTTAAGAAAGATCCTTCTGATTCACAGCTGAGCTCTCAGTTTCCTCAGTGCACACTCACCAGAGCTTTGATTCATTGTCCAATGTCAGTAAAAGCTTTCAGATGTTTTAACTAACTAAATATAAAAATTATTCTCTCAGATCTAGATACCTTTTCTGAGACTGGTTTTGGCTGAATCATCTTATTTTTATAACACAATCAACACAAAACCAGTAATGAAATAATCTTTAGCTACTGAACTGTATTTGTTGTTACTTCTGTCTCGTATATCTGTGTTTCCAGGTAGTACAAAACCCCTCACTAAGCAAGCCAAGTTTAAAAATCCCCCAAGGTTTTCAAATCAACCTTCAAAGATACCGTTTTTGTCCCCAGTTTGAATCTAAAAACTAAACAAACTTTTCCCTGAGGTGAAGTAAATTCACACTGGACAGCAGACATTGCTAAACATGCCAGTGTGCCTGCTATATGGCCAAAGTGTTTATTCAACAGAAGCTTGGACGACAGCCACCACATCAATGTCACAGCCTCTCAGCACATGCGAAGAAAATACATGTGATACATAGCAAATTAGGTGTCCTGCTCTAGAAGGAGTGGAATGGGATTGATTTGCCACTTTTAGCAATGCTCTTTTACTGTCAGCTTGGCTTTGAGAAAAGCATTAAAGATTCTTGTCACAGATGTTTCTTTCATAAACTGTTGTGGGAGAATGACATTCTGCAAAAATGGTTTACTACTCTGCTTTCTTCTCCTGGGAAAACAAAGTGCGCTAGTCAGCCCAGCCAAATGGGCTCAAGGAACGCTCTTCAGTTATACCACAATAGCATTAAGGATCATGACATTTACAGAGCTGATCTTAGAAGCTCTCTTGGCAAATGTACAGTGTAGAGGTATTTATCCAAAGTGTGTGCCATTGAGGTTTTTTTTTTTTTTGTCTTGCATTAGTTCAGTGGGGCAAAACTGGCCGGTTGGGTGTTCAAAACAGGGAAGATAAAAAGGACTGAGCTTACTCACCGTGTATTAAGAGAATGGTTCACACTGCATTTGAGTAATTAATCACCTTTAAACAAAGCCAAAAAAAAAATAAAAAGAGGAAAGGGAAAGAGGGAAATCTAGTACAGTAGTTAACATATGAGGCCTCACTAGAGTTTTCTCAATGTTACTGGATTGCATAAAATATAGCTGTGAGATGAAATCACTTTTTAGATCACAGAGTAAGTCCTTCACCAAGGAAGCATAATTTTAATTGCTGAGAGAGATGGGAGAAGGGAAAGACAATGAATCTATTATTTTTAGGTCATAAAGTTTACTTGAAAACATTTTGAGAATGCAAATTTTCTTACTAAAAGTCAAAAGGTTTTGTATGAGTGTTTGCTATGCTGTAAAAAAGAGTTACTATAGCAACAGCAACATCATATAGAATCTATGACTTGTAAAGCACCTTCTGGAGGGAACAAGTTATCCACATATCGCATTAATTTTCATACTTTAGATAAAGTTAAATAAGCAAAAAAATTCTATAATGTCCAGGTTTGTCTCCTTTTGCAATGTTTACTTAAACCAATGTTTTTTTCTCTATGCAGGCCTCTATTTGCACAATAATTTAAATTGTAATGTTTTGGTATTTCAAATGCTCCCCTTGTTGTTCTCTGTACAGGTCTCTGAGTTACTGAACTAATTCCTGCTAGAATAAAACACCACTAGGGGAACATGAAAGAAATTCCAAGTTTGCTGTGATTATGAGCAGGATAACTGCTTTTCAGAAAGGAGCATCCCTTTGTGTTTGAGCAGCCTCAGCACAGCCTCAGTGTGTGATGCTGGGCTGTCCAGAACTGAGGCTGCTGGGCAGGGGCTGCTTCTGGAGTGAGTGTGAGAGGGAGAGGGAGCAGAGGTTTGCAGCGTCTCTCTTTCTGTTTTCCTGGGGCAGGGCTTAAAGAGCATCATCATTAATGGTGTCAAACTGCATAAGGCTTGATATGGAAAGAAATGTTTGCTAAAACAGGAGTGCTTTGGGCAACAGCAAAGAAGGCTGTAGCAATTGCAGGCCTAGCAGCAAGGTGAATACTGAGACTGAGGTGTTGCACAGGTTTAGTACACAATTGCACAGGTATGGGATAAGTTGATGAGATTTGGTTTTATCAATAAGAAAGTTTAGCACACATCCATTTAAAAAAAGTGGCCAAAAAAGGTGATTCTAAGTTTTCAGAGGAGAAAAGTTATTGGAAGTCATTCTTTCCCTGCCCCATCAGGTGGAAATCCCGAAGGGACCTAACTGTACTCCAACTTCCAGCACTGTACAGGTCTCTATCACCAGCTCTCTACAAGAGTATCTTTCTACAAGCAGATGTGTTTTCCTTCGTATTTAAATGTACGCCCTGGTGTCCTAGAAAAAGGACAGTAATAGACAGATTTTATTTAATTTGAAGCTGTGACCATGTGGTCCTGTCATTATGAACACAGTTATACTGAAAATATATGTTTTAGTTTCTTAGCTGGCTTGATTCCCAGATTGCAATGTGGTAAGACTTTTGATTTGAGATATTAATCAAATGACAAGAATTTCGTGCAAGATTTGCTTCTATAGAGGGCCTGTGTAATCTATATCTTTCTTTTCTACACCATTAATGTATTCAGGGGAGCCACTTTTTTTTCTCCATCTAAATGTCAACAAGTCTGATTAAGTGTAAGCAAGAAATCAGTGTTCCTTCTTCAGTAGTATCTCAGCGCAAAGAGAACTTTCCAGAGGAGACAGTGTCATCACTTTTAGACAGATTCTTCCCCAAAACCAGCACTTCTGGAATTCTGGGACAGCTCAAGACCAACTTTCAGACTGGGGTAAGGATAATTCTTTGGCTGCAGCCCACAAAACCCAGCCTTGGTGAAAATCCCCCAGCCTGCAAATCAGCCTATAGAGGCGTATGGAACAGTTTCAGTGCACAGGGACACAGCTCCTGGGGAGCCACAGCAAACAAAGCCCACGTCCTGCCCGTGCCTGCGAGGTGAGCGCTGACGGTGTCTGACAGTGACATTTCCTCAAAAAAAATTTTGAGTGGGACTGCCTTATTTAAAAAAGTGTTTGAAATGATTTTGTTAAATTAGTGATACAAAACAGACACTGCTTGTCTGGAATTCTTTTCCTAGTGCTGCTATTTTGTCAGGTAACAGAAAGGGGAGAAAATAACTATTTGAAGGCACTTGAATGATGTCACCACTGAAAATAGTGAAGGAGTATCTAAAATAATCTCAGTAATAATATCTGTCTGGTTGCTTTTCTTTTATTAGTTTATTCCATATCGCCATTTTGTCTTCAGATTTATATTTGGTTAACACTTAACATAACAGATGATGTTGATAGAAAATTTTGATCCTTCATTTAGAAAAATGGTGTATATTTTTAAATAAAGTAAAATGAATTCTGCAAAAACACTAAAAATATTCACAGATGTTGTAAATTGTCTTTAATGAAGTTCATAAACTTGAATTAAAGTCCCAAGTGGCTGTGTAGTTTGTCTACAGTCATCTCTCTTTTTGCCTGTGAATGCTTATTCAGGAGGGATTTTCCTGAAGGTAGTGTTCAGGAGCAAATTTCTTTAGCTGAAGGCCCAAATTCTCACATACTGGTGTGAAGATCATTCCTTGTAACAAATTACTCATTATTAGACATTAATTATTTATTCATTTTTACAAGTTCCCCTCTTGCAGTCTGTCTATGCAAACAGCTGAATGTGAATTAAAAAAGCCCCATGATGAAACAGACACAAATACCCAGCGGTTGAACTTTGAAAGCTCTGCACTTGTTTACAGATTTACCGCTGACTCAGAGAAGAATAGACTGGGGGAAAATTGCCTGTGCATAAATTTTCTTTCAAAGCAGTAAGAATAAGGAATAAATGCAGCTGATAAATTGTTCCCAATGAATGATGTAAACATACATCTACCTCAACTGTATTTTCATTGTTAATGAAAGCAGATTGAAAGCAGATTTCAGGGTTTTGTGTCACTATGTGTGCCTTTTGCTTTCCATGAAGCACTCACTACATGGGTGTTGAATCTAATGTTAGCTGGAAAACCAGCATAAACTCGTAAATGATAGACATCTATATTGTAATGAAAAGGTCCAACCAATTGATGAGTGGGCATAGTGCCATTCAAGCAGATGGGTCTGAACAGCAGCAGCCAAAACATCAAGTAAGTCCATCAAATGGAGATGTTGAGGCTGGGTACATTTCACAGCCAACATCATTGAATGTTAAGATTGTGTAATTAGCAGAATATGACACTATTAAACCAGCTCTGGGCTGGATTAATTTGGAAAAATCTAATAAATACCTTCTACATTATGGAAGGGAGGGCCTGAAAAGATGCTTGCCTTTACTAGGATATGACAGATGGAAGTCAGGATTTCCAAGTTGGGAGTTTGAGGTTTCCCTTTCAAGCAGATTCATAGCACAGTGCTGTATTTAGGTATTTCCAAGGCTATATAAGGGCAAACCTTTGCTTGCCTAAAATGCATAGCATACAACTATTATGGAAGAGGCTTCTTCCCACAGGAAGGTCACACCTAACAAGAACAAAGCTCTTGCTCCTGGTTAACATTTGCAGAGTAGCAAAGTGTCTGAACACAGCTTTTCATGATTAAAGGTTAACTTAATATACATCATAATTTAGTCATCCAATAAGAGAGTTAAAAGAAGAAAATGTGACTTTAGCTAAATGAATTGTGAAAATTATATCTGTTAACCCTACAGGAATTCAAATTATATTTCAATTTCATAAATTTGATGCCCCGGAAACTGTGAATTACTCCGCTTTTCTAACACAAAACACATTTTCGATGAGATTAATGGGAAATGTGCATTGTTTATAATAACTCAGATTTCATAAATTAGCGGTGATCATATCCTGGTTTCCATTTGCATACTTAGGTTTATGCCTCCCAGGGACACAGAGAAAACTACTGCTCAGATACCAGCCAAAATGGCAAAGAGATGCACGGTTACTCTGAAATTGCCACCCTGCCAGGGCTCTTTCTTGGAAAGGGAACTTTGGACTCTGCTTGTGTCTTTCGTGGAGAGGCACTAGGAGGAACATTCTCAATGATATCTCCCTCTGCTGCACTGTCCAGCAACTAATCCCAAAGCCTTCATGAGAGAGTAATAGTGAAAACCTATGGAAAAATCATGAATGGTCCACTGAAGAGTGCTTTTAGGAAGAAATTGTCTGCCCAGAGTGTATTGGTCAAACGGGAGGATCCAGAACCTTGTGTGCAGTCACAGAACCTCCCTGTTGCTAGAATAGCTGCAGCATGAGGGGGAGGCTTTGCAGGTGGAGAAATGTGATGGATGCACACAAATTCTCCAGGAGGAGAGCATGCCAGGGGTTGCCTTGATGAGGAGCAATGTGTCAGATGAGTGGATATCCTCTGTGGGATGGGCAACACTCTGGGTGAGAGCTGGAGGGTCGGGGGAGAAGGGAGGTCAGTGACAGTGTCATCATGGTGGTAGCACATTGCAGACTGACCACAGGGCTGAGGTGCAGATCAGAATCCAACATTTTCACCAACCCAGGAGATCTATGTGGTGCTACATGGAAAGGAAGGAGGTCTCAGGCAGCCTGAGGCATAAAGCAGAGGAAAACCTCTGTTTTCCTGTATGACCAGTTCCTGACAGAACTTGGTCCTCTGGCCAGAGAGTGCAGCCACAGCAACAGAGAAGGTTTGTTGCAATGGATGCTTGTTCTGGCTGCCCTGAGAAATTGCTGTAGAGTGAGGGACATGAGCTACACTGAGAACTAAAAAGGCATCGTTACTAAGAACAGCAGCAAAAACCAAAAAAGAAAAGAAGTTTATTCCTCTTTATGTTTTAATGCCTTCCTCCTCCACCCCCAATGTTTATGTATATAAAGTCATTTAATAGGCTTATAATGTCACCATGGGAAAGCAAGATGATATAGCCACAGTGCACATTAATAGACCACTAATCACAAAGCAGCAAGAGTTTGGTTGACCTGAGGATATTCCAGCAAATGGTGAATATTTACATTTTTCATTATTTGTATGGCATTATGTTCACATGTAATTTTCAGAAGCAAAAGCCAAATCCTGGTCTGGCCCTAAAATGACCTGTTGAAAATGAATTAACAAGGCTGCTCTCAAAGGTGGTTTACAATTTAAGGTGGGATGTGACAAAAACAAACCTAGCACAGCATGGTGCAGTCTTTATGAATGATGGTATGTTAATATTAGTTTTTTGCTAGAAACTGGAAGCTTGAGAAACCAGAGAAATAATTATGTTTTAAAAATTTACACTACATTGTTTAATTTGCATTACATTGTAGGGTGGAGCTGAGATGGGGAGAGTAGATTTACTCTTAATTTTTTCATCAATTAAGCCAATCTAAAACATCCTGAAAGAAGCATAATATCGTTACTGTAACCATACTGAAGGACATTTTACCTTTGGCTTCCTGTTTCCCAGTCTACCTTAGGTGTAGTGATATTTTCTTAGTGTCATTACCCAAATTTAAATTCTCAATATCTGTAAAGCTTCATCCCATCCACTGTAGGTTCTGCTAATCATGTGGTTTCTTCAAGATATGTTTCACCTGAGTTATGTGAAGGAGACAGAATAAGGCAGAAGGCTAATTTAGAGAAATTTGGAGAAAAGGGGAAACTAATACTCAAAATTAAAATTATGTAATATATTCAAGACTGCTTTAACAAAAGCATTTGGAATGACTTTGGGTTTTCGCAGGATGATACATGTTTTAAACTGGAGTGTTGATAAAGTCAGCTTTTATTTTGAATAATCAAGATGCAAGAGTAAAACCTACAATTTCTATCTTCCCAAGACCTTAAACACACTGTTTGCAAAAGGTGGCCTAAGGTCTTCTCTGCTTTACTACCACATTTCTCTTGAAATCCTTAGTGCAGCTTCCATACAGACTGTTTAATATCTGGCTTGTGAAAAAGCAGCACTGCCCTTCATTTTTTATTAAGAAAATGCCCAGCTGCAGTATGTGAGCATTGTTGTTTGTTGATCTTTGTGGGTTTGGGAGGATTACCTTGCCAGCTGTAATCCTGGCACCTGCCTGCACTCCTGGGAGCCACCCCAGGGTCAAAGCCTCTCTTCTCTGGTTTGCTCTGTCTTGGCCTCCCTAAGGCTCACCTGCCTTGCTCAAACTCTTCAGGACACAGCTCCTTCTAATGGCACAGTAGAATCTCATCAAAGACTGTCTTTTGAAAATGTTTAGCCACAAGCACACTTAGCTGCTCCATCATTTCAGCCTTTAACACAAAAAGTGCCTGATTTGTATTAATGGACCTATAACAAGTGAGAAGTACTGTATGAGCAGAGAAACAGTTTTCTGTGTCTCTGCCTTATTATTTCATTTGTGCTAAATAAAATGGGGCTAGCAGATGAGTTATTCATATGAAGGTTGGAAGAAATATCACTTTTAGTTCCAGAACCCCTGCAGATATTCACGAATTTTACCAAAATATTTTTGTGGATTCCTATTGTTTTTTTACTTAAAAATATGGCAGAACTGAACGAAATGGATAGGTCTCTTTCAAGAATAAAAAAAAATTCAATTTCATTGCCCAGCATGTAACATTTTTCTCTGTGTTTCAAATATGCTGTAAAACTAGATCTCCATGTCTTTCTAATAGAGAAACTTAGCACTTTGAAAAATCACAATAAAATATGAGAACACTGTTGATGATTCAGCTTTCCATAGTTATACTGTTATGATATTTTTTCTACTTTGTTTGCATTGTTTTGTTTTCAGCAAGTTTTGCTTTAACTGCAGAGAAAATACAGGCTCTCCAGAATGTGCTTTAAATCAAATATGGAATAAAAGCCACATATACAAGGACGTAGGTATGTATGGCTGTTAAGCAGATAAATCCCTTCTTGCCTCATGTGGTCCAGAGCTGGAGGCCAGGATGACTTTACATTTCCTGTAAAGGTTATTTAGGCTTACTAACACTTTTATCTGAGATCTGATATATCTCCTAACAGGAAACAGCAACAAGCAGGGAGAAAAACTCCTGAAATTACTGATTTCCTTTGTTGGATACTCCACTGTAGGAACACCCTGATAAGACCTTGTCCACCAGAATCTGCTGAGAATTCTCCAGTGATCCACATTAGGAGTTGCACTTGGACTTTATCCTAGGTCAGTTTGTTATGGCCTTTCTGTCAAAAGCATAAACTTAGTGCAGTACAGTAGTCTGAGGAGAGGGAAAACATGCTGCTTATATCAAGAAACAGCAGCTGTTAATTTTGAATATACCTGGAATTAGCAATACCTTCAGGCCCATAATCTAGTATCTAGGGAAAATTGAGAAAAATCACATTTCTTTAAAAAATTTAAGCATTTTAGAAAGTAAAACCAGTTTCTCTATAAGCACTATGTTTTTACAACCATACTTAAAAACATTTTCCTGAATCCATGAACTGTCTTATTTAGAGGGAGACACTTATTTTCTGCTGCATTTTGATCTAAAATTTAGTAAGTGACCTTAAAAAAAAGCATCTGCCTTCACACTTCTCATGAAGTTTCTTTGAGTATGAACTCTGTGCTTGCCAAGGGTAAAGATGAAATTCACTGAATTTTTAATGCAAAGCATAAAAAATCCCTTCAAAACATATTTAGTGCTTCATGCAGCCATGTTTAAAAATAAAATAGAATGCAAAATTTGGTTTGAGTTTGTGCTTTTAAAAGGGGCAGGTAAAGCCAGCACATTGTAGTCCTGCCTTAACTGAGGCTGGGCAACAGTAAATACAAATCCCACTTCACTATCCCTGCAGCATCCTCTGAGCTAACAAAATATTATCCAGCAAAATGTGAGCAACCTCCAGACCCACTCTGTCCTTGCCTTGGCTGTGGCTGCCAAGGAGAAAGGCAGCTCTTGCCAGCAGTGGCACGAGAGGCCCTTTGGGAAATGATCTGAGACCGCTGAACTTGTTTTCTTTCGGCTGTTCCAACCTGTACAACCATACCAAAGCACAGATTCTTAACTCGTCTGGCCTCTCGGTCCAACAGGGATTAAAGGACAAATAAGATGCTCCATTTAATGTTTTTTTTTGAGGTGAATCTTGTGGTGGGTGCTTAGTTAAGAGTTTGTTTTGCCTGAACAGCTGTGGATACTTAGTTGGTTTTCTAGTTGTTTTTCTTAGCAGTCTGCCTGAGGGTTTGCTGTAGGCTGTGTGTTTTCTTTTTGGTGGGCTTTGGGATACCTGCCCGTCCCAGCACTGGATGGTGCCAGTCTCTCCAGCCCTGGATGCCTGAGCTGGCCCTCTTCTGCGAGCTGCCTGCTTGGCTTTGTGCTGCTTTTCATAGAACTGCCTGGGCTTAGGTTTCTCTGACTGACCATCTGCTCCATCTTCCTCCATCAGCAGCTAATTTATTCAAATCTCAAGTAAGCCTTGTTTTGCTTGTATTTTCTCTTCCATTCTTTCCATCTCCTCTCATTCCTGCACTGATTATTACTAAGCATTGCACTAGCAATTGAGAAAACTGGAAGATGCTGATCTCTCAGTGGCCACTGAGAAGCAGAGATGGGGTCCCACTGCTTTAAAGAAGAAACTCACAGGATGTTACTCAGATAACATCAGACATTGTGTACTGCCCCAGCATCTCTGCTTGTTAGGGTGTAGTTGCTCCATAAGGTACAGAGTTTGGATTAGATTCCTATACCAGAAGCCAATGCCAATAGGAAAAGGTCAATAGGACAAAAGAATAGAAAAGGAGTCAAACCCCATATGGTCTTTTTGTGGAGTTTAAAAGTCTACTGGTAATTTCTAAGATATAATACTCCATAATGCATCCAACTGATTACCCTGCAGGTTTTACAGAGAAAACCACACTGCTGTGTAAACCTGGGAAACAGTGAACCTGCTCTTGATTCAAACCTCCAGTCTGAGCAAGGTGATGACTCCAGGAGTGTATGTACATATCACTCCTTGACTTGTTCTGGAGAGAATGACAACTCAGCATGAATTTTAAAGTGACTGGATGCCAGTTCTCGTATCTAGGACCAAAGATTTCCAGGATGGCAAAATGTGCCTTGGAAGGCAGTGACAGTGAGAGACCTGAGGCCCAGATAACCATGTCCCCATGACATTCAGGGCCATGTACCTCAGCCATGGCCTGAGCTATATAGGTCAAGCCAAATGACTGCAATTCTCCTCTTTGTCTCAGGTTCTGTTAACTTGCTACTTGGAATATGTAAATCAGAGGACATTGCATGTTAGCAGCAATGAATAGAGAGAGGGGCCAGAACTGTGAAATTTTAGTGGGAAAACAGAACATTTTCCAAATTTGGGTTGAGAGGTCTCTATAATGAAGGACCATATATCTTTTAATGTGCAGATCAACTTCCTTCTCTTCTTCCAATAAATTTCCAACATCTTACAGATACAGAAAACTCATACTGTATATGTGTAAGGATTGTCTCCCTGGGTACAGTGTTCTATTTTATCTACCATTGATCAGGTAGCTAAGATTACATGAAGCTCCACAATGGTAACATGGAGATATGAATGTTACATCCTAGACCTGAAATAAGACTACAATCGTTTTTTCTTACTCCCTGTTTTCCTGTATTTTTATTTCCCCACAGGAAGTGGTTTCACTTGAAGCAGAATATTTTTATATGGCCTTATTTGAAAATTTGATGACAGCAGTAAATCAGGAGACAAAAGGAAGTTCTGAACAAAGGTGCTCAGCATTTTTGTTGATAGTTTGAACTATGCATGAGTGCACAGACCTTCTCCTCATTTTAAATCAGATAATATTTTTGTGCAACCACTTCCATTGCACTGCAACACCAAGTAAGGAAGGATCTGGATATATGTTTATTTCCAGCTCCTAAATGCCATGCAACCTAAAGAAACAACCATGACAAGGAAGTCTTTTTGTGGACAGACAGTGAGCCTAGACTGCAAACAGAGGAAGCTTTTACAGTATACATTTAGTTTTGTGTGTAAACTTTTCAAGACCATTTCAGCCTAATAGTCTGAGCTGCATTACCTCGGAGGGTATTGTCATTAAGACTTAAGGCGCTCAGCTAATAAATTACAGTGATGTAGCAGCTTTTTGTCAAAGGATCCTGAAGTGCTTTACAAACTTTACAGTCCATAGATGCATGAATCACTTCACCCACTATTGAAGTATGGCCAGGCCAGGGATGAATTGTGGCAGCTGTTTAACAGCACACAGCAGTTCGACACAATAGGTTTAGGAGAGCAAAGACAACATGCTCTCCCAGCGCCAGTCCAAGTAATTCAGAGGGACAGTGGAGAACACCTTGGGAGAGAAAGGGAGGGATTTCTCCCTCATGGACTAGTGCAAGGCATTGTTACTTGACTTTAGTGTCTGGGGTTATGTCTCTCATCTTGTATCAAACCTGTTGTGAGAAAGTTCCCCATACGAGCTATAAAGTCTGTAATCACACATGTAAGCACGTAGGGTCTTGAAACCATCAGGGAAATTTGTGTAGGTAGAGTTTTCCCAGCCAAACTGGAGCTAATCAAGATTTAGTGCTGCCTCAGTATGGAAAATACTAAAAATATGCAGTCTTGGTTTAGGCTGTTTTTGCAACTGGGAAACTGAAGGAAAAGCATCAGTTGCTCTCTGTACGTATCTGTACATCTACTTGAACAGAACCCAGATCTTTAAAGAGTTAGATAGGAAATTAATTTAATTCCCACTCCCTTTCTGGTTACCAGCTGTCTTCTAACATAAAGTGATGGTCCCCATAAAGGCCTTCTGAAGAAACAAGCAATTTCCTGAATAAATCAAGTTAACCCTTCCTCCTTCCCTTTTTTCTCCCTTTCAGTGAATAGCATCTTTAGTGACGATCCTGAGCAGTCTTGTTACCAGCTGCTCTAATCTAGGGGGTTATGTCATTTCACCTTGATATTTCTTTCCCCATTGTTTTGCCTAAGTGCACAAAACAAAGCCTATGAGTGCTGCGTGCAGGGCTCAGAGCAGAGGGAGAATTGTTTGCAGTGACACACATCAAGCTAAGGCTGGCTTCTTCCATAGGAATAGATTTGTTTTTTCCTTGGAAAAAATACCTTCGGTTTTTAACTTCTGCAAATGAGTGTTGTTTGAAGAATTTATTGTTTCATTTTCCCTTTTCTGTATAGATCCATGGACACCAGAGAAAGTCAATGTGAATGTGTGGGGTAAAAATAGTGGTGACTACTGACTTATACAGAGTTGTTTACTTTGGATACTTAAAAGGTTGCTCCTGCTTAATAATGTAATATTTGCATGATTGGAGACCCTAAATGTATAGTGTTGTGAATTTCCATCCAACAGTTCACTGCAGAAATAGTAATTAAGAGACCTCTGCCTTCACCCCCAGTGCCTAATTGTAAACCTTCCTCTTCCCCGATGGAGGTTTCCAGTGGGACTGCTTAGATGAGTGTGTGCTACTCTCAGCCACAGAGCTGGACCCTTGCAGCCCTGAAACAGTCTGCTACAAGCAGGAAGAAAATACTCGAGAGAAGAAAGTCCACTGATTTCTTTAAGCTGTGAATACTACCCACAAAGAATTAAAAATAAATAAGGATCATAGAGCATTATCCTACTTATTTTCTAAAGATTTCCAGAACTAATTCCAAAACAGAATATCTAACCAGGATTTTACATATAAAATACTCTAGGTATTGAACCTAGTTTTTGTGTATCAACTCTGTGCTGAATAGAGTCTTTTGCTTGTAAATGCACTGAGCCTTAAAAGCAATTTCTGTCATATCGCCCTTCATATTCCTATCTCTTTCATCACCATCCAAAAGGAAACACTTTAACTTCAGGCAATAAAAAGCTTTTAATTCAGATATAAGTTTACATGAGCTATCTTCATTACAGTGTACAATGTAAAAAATGAGAAAATTTAAAATCGCATTTAAAAATTTAATTAGATAATTTCTGCTGTTTTAGAATATATAATAAAACTTCAATAAATTATATTCTGGGTCATATCAGCTTCTTCTCAAGAAAATGAAGTTAAATCTTTGTAGTAACCAGCAGCTTAATTTTCATTAGGCTAGCTATTTGATAATTAGTCATGCACCATAAATCAAGTCCCCAAGTCTTCTCCAGGTTTCTTAATTGAAAATTATTGTTTCTTGGCTCCGTGGCTAAATGTGCAGCAAGTCTGAGGAGTGATAGATGCTGAATCTAGCACAAACAGTTTGAAACAGTCAGAACTTGATAGATCATTGCCCTGAAGGGGCTTGTAATGGTGGAGAGACTGTGAATTTCAAAATTAAAGGTTTGTTCTTAAAAATCACAAGTGTAAAAGCTAGCTGTAGTTTACCAAATAGCTCCTAACCTTCAGCCACTTTTCCTTTCATTGCTAGCTGGACTTCAGTTGCTTTTCTAGTGACAATTGTTAAGGGTTTCTGTGACTATATTTGAAAAGTTAAAATGTTGGCTTGGAAAGATACAGATCGAGAGTATTTGTGTTCTCTTTTGTCTCTTTTTGTTAGTGGCATTCTTTTTTTGGTAAATCTCATGAACAAATATGGAAGTTGTTTCATTTTTGGAATTTTTAAGCACTGAATGAAATGGTGACAGTCCTCTCAGAGCCACTATGAGAGAACAGATGGGCCTGCTACACACGCCTCAGGTCATAAAATAATTTCAGATATGATGCAATTGTGGCTAAGTAAAATACTTTTGCAAAGTCAGAAATATATTACTTCACTGAAAGAAGGGAACCCTTTGTAATTTTTCTTTGACAGCCCAGCGGACTTTGCACAGAGCTCAGCTTGTGTTTGCCATTCTGTAGATAAGGACAGCCACAGGGTTTTCTGCCATTCATGCCTTGCTTCCTCATGGTCCTCTGGCCAAGAACTGATGACGACCACAGCAGGAAACAGTGTGAAATGCTCTGTAAATTTAGAAGAGGGAATCAATTGATGCTAAAAAAAAAAGAAAAAAAAAAAGCAGGCCTAAGATTTTTAGGTGAAAATTTCCAAACTGCATTGGTAAATTCATGCTGAAAACCTTCTCAGACCTTCTTTAACTTGATGAACAAACACAGACGTGGAGCTGATGAGGGCATTTATTTGTTGTCAGGTGCACCAAGACTTGCACTGCAGTTGTTCTACCCCCGCAGCCCATGACAAACAAAGCAGCACACTGGCTTGGTGGGCAGAGGCTGCAGCCTGAACCGAGGGTGTGTGTCCTGCCCAGGCCCCTCTCCTGGGGCTGCTAGAGCCAGGTCTGAGCTGAGAGCTGAGCCTCAGCAGGTGCTCCCCATGCACATCCTGCACTGTGCACTGTGGTGCATTACAGACCTCCTTCTGCTCTTCCAGGTTCATCTCCTTCCAAGGTCAGCTTTGTACTGCCAGTACAGGAATTTGGTGTGTGGGTGATAGCTTTCTCAATGTGCTACTCACAGCTAAATCAGGGGTGAATGATGAGTAGTTGAACTCCGAGGAAGGAGGGATTTAAAAGGCCACATTATCAACTGGAAGAGAGTTTATTAAACACATAATAAAATAATTATTGTATTTGTGGATCATGTTCTTTTTGGGGCCTTGAAATGACTGTGTGTAATTTTATTTTTGTAGAGATTTATTCTTGGAAGGGAAAGTCATTTGCCTAAAGGATATATTGATTTCATTCAGCTGTCATCATCCCTTTGTAAGATTTTACAGACAGAAAGCCAAATTCAGGCCCAGCTTTGTTTTATTTTTGCATTATACCAAATCTAAATACGATGCTGCCATTACAAATGAGAATAGTTTTCCCATCAGTTGTTCCAGTCTCACACTGGACTAGGTTGCAGCAGGATGAGGAGCAGTATAGGATGGGGGACAGCAGATCACAAGGGATGTGAGCAGTGTCAGGGCATTTTTGTAGCCTGTCCCCAGGGAGGAACTCCTTCCTGGTGGGCAGCACTGGTGAGGAGCTGGGAGGAATGGAAGGCAGCCAAGGGCAGCCAAAGGAGCCAAAGGCAGCGTGGAATGAGCTTTCCATGAGCAGCCCTGACCTGCAGGCAGTGCTGGGCTGCAGGGAGCAGGCTTTGCACTGGGCTGTGTTCTGATACACACAGACACGAGCTGCAGCTCCCCAGAGCACAGGGATGGCCATGTCACAGACTGAAACCAGCAGAGAATACCCAGTGGACCTGCTGTGTCAAACAGGGACTTGCCTCACTAATTCATGGAAGTCAGTGTGTCAGTGCAGCCCCCAGCAGCTCCCAGAGCTGGGTGTGCACTGAAGCCATGTGCTCTGGCCTGGCCATGGCTGCTCCTTAAACAGGGCCACTTGGTCTGGGGGTTCCTGCTCACAGTCTTTCAGGGCTGGAGCTCCTTTGTGCCCCTCTAATCTGCCAGCAGCAACTAAGCGTTTTATCTGAGGGGTGGACAGACCAGAATTTACTCTGTTGACACCTACACTGAGCTGAAAGTGTGAAGATCAGTGTGGGGATCATCCTGATTCCACTGAGGTTTATGAGAGATCAGCAGTTTTCTTTTTAAACACAGATTTGTGGGAAGAGTTTGTGGCTGGATTCATTGTGAAATAAAATCAGGCAAAATGTTTTGATCATATTCTGATGCAAAATTATACCAGTATCAAACTCTCAGTTATTGGAATGTTTTGCATTTGTGTTAATGAAAACAGTTTTTCTAGCTAGTGTGATTTTTACCTGGGAAAACATCAAAATACTAGTATTATCAATTTTGTCCATCATTTAGACTGGTACAAATTGATCCAAATTCAGAGTTGAAATGCCTCCTACTCTCCCATCCTTATTACAAACACACACATGCAAATAAAATGGAATGACTGGTGTTTAAGATTATATTTTAGTTGATTCTCAGTTGCTATGAACTTCATCTCCATGATACTAAAACTTCAGGACTACCAATAATATCGTCTTAAGGCACAAAGAGCAAACACACTGTGTAATTTTTATTGTGGGGCTTGTTCTCAGGACGCAGAGCGTGTATATTCCATTTCACTAACATTTTACAGAACTATATATAGATATGAATAAGATAAAATCTTTTTCTCTCTCGTACTTCAGTCAGAATCAGAGCTTGCGTACACAAGCTAGAAAGGTGTGTGACTGAAATGGTAGTTCTACACCATTAAAGTGAAAAAGATCATAAAATAAAAGTCCTGTAGCTGTTGTTTCTCAGAAGATGCAAGCTCATTGTCAATCTGTACATCTAGGTAGAATTAGTGTAATATATATGATGCAACAGCAACTAGTGGATAGATGAATTTGAGTGGGGCTGCATTCTCCATCTAAGGAAGAGGCAGCGCTTACTCAAATGCTGCTAAAACTCCCTCATTTACAGCTCCTGGAGATGAAACATACAGCAGATTGCCTGTAACCATAGCAATTGGCTCTGACATGAAAGATCTCCAGCATAGAGGTAGTGGTAATGGCAGAAGCAGTGTGGAAGATAAAGGTGTACAGATAGAGACAGTACCAGTGGAAGTGAACTATAAAATAAGTGAAGACGAGGTGCCCTAGATGGATTCGGGCAGATGCCTGAGTTTGGTGGGAAGGTTTGGGCTGGCAAGATGTTGGGGGAGGGTAGGGACAGCTGAAGAGAAAGGTGAGGTTTTGGAGCTAGGAGGAGAAGAGGGCTGGCACAGAATATGGGGAAGATCATGCTGCTGGAGGCTGCTGCCTCTCTGGTTGTTGCCTTTCAAGGGTAGATGGATTTCAGAGATCCCAGTCAGCTCAAGGAAGGACTCCACACAAGTTGCTGGCTCTTGAGGATGGGGTGTGGTGTGATTCCTGGCGTCGAGGTGCAACACTCATAAGGATGTAGATATTCCATATCCTGAAGCAGTGCTAGAGTTGTAGACTTGCACTTTGGAGATGTGGAAGGAAAATGCCCAGAGCAAAAAGCTATGCTAAGAGGTGGGGGAGTTCAATTGCCTTGAGTTATGAGCACTGGTATAAATAAAATATCTGAGATATTTACTTTAATATTTTGCTTGATGTCCATTTTTGGAGTTTCTGTTTTGGGAAATATATAAAAGTTGTTTCCTCTTATTATTTCTGACAAACTTCAAGGGAACCACTTCTAAGAACAAAGGCCCTTGTACAGTAATTCATAGAATCATGGATGTGAATAGATTTTCTATAATAATAATAATAATAATAATAATAATAATAATAATAATAATAATAATAATAATAATAATAAATGATAGAATTGGCCTATGAATTTCAGAGAAGAAGAATCCATTTACAAGAAGCAAACCATATCAATGAACTAGGGACAGAGGTCAGGACTCTTTAGCTTCATAAACACAGTTTACATCTATCCAAAATGAATTTAGGGAATCATTACAAAGATTGGGATCAAACCTCTTAAAATCCATTCAGGTCATTTGTCACAAAGACTTTTAAAGTTTTTACTGGAAAAAAATCTCAGTAAAAGGTCTTCAGTATGATTATAGTTTAAATCTGTTTGATTAGGGATTTAAACAACTGAAATGACATTTGGGTAGGAGCACAGAATCCAGCAGTGAGAGTTCCAGGACTGGGCTGGTTTCCTGAGGAAGAGACTCAGCTCTCACACAACAGCCTGTAAATCTACCACACTGTACAGAACACATAACCCCCTTAGTCTCCCTCACCTTGCCTTTCCACTACTTTTTTGCCTTATAAAAGTTATTTTTGGTCAGCCAGGCACATCTTTACAGAAGGCATAGTAAATATAAGATTTATACAGCTATGTGTCATCTTAAATCCACTCAACTCCCCAGGTAAAAAACAGGATCACAGCAGTGAACATTTTAATAAACAAGCAAACACATTGTACAAAAAAAGGGAACAGATAGAAAAAAAGATGTTACAGTTCAATGCCTCCTATCTGGGCTGGAGAAATGAGGCTGAGGCTTGTATTCAAGTTTCCATTCTGGAATATTTGCTGCCAGTGTTTGGTCCTGAATTAGAGCTGTAGGTAATCAGCTCTAATTCATTGTTTCACTCTCTGATTTTGAAGCAATCAGAAACTCGTGAAACCAGCTGACTTTGCAGGATTTGAAGGCTAAAATCTGATTAAACAAGGTTGCTGGATATTACCCACCATCAAATCACTGGTTCATCTTTTCAGTGTATCTTTAGGAACATATGATTGCCCTGAGATATCTGCTGAGAGAGGGAGATTCTTTTATGTGTAAGAATTAGCTGGCACTGTTATTGCTAGTATCTGGCAGAGTTTCACTTTCTGCTATGATTTGTGCTTCTAAATTAAATTTGGTGTGGTGCTAGCAGCTTGGGATAAGCACCAATTATAAGTTTTGATAAAAAAAAAAATCAAACTATAAATCTAAACCTGTCTGGACTACTAGCTAAAGATTTATTCAAAAGTTTATCTACACCCACAGTGTACCTCAGCCCTAGAAAATTCCTTTTTACATCATCACTCTGCAAATCTAGATAGTCTTCAGATGCTTAAATTTTAACATCTGCTAAATAGGGTTAGCATCACTGTCAAATTGGAATGAGTCTTCAGTGACTGGGTCCAAGTCTGCAATCATCAACTGTCTAATTTGGTAATGGCAACTTCAGCAGAAGCAGAATCAAGATGGGTAATTTCTTCCCTATCAAATTTATGTATGTTGTAATGTAATGAAAACATTCCCCAAGGGTATTTCCTTTCCTGTGCATAGCACATGATACCAGTTGAACACTTTTCTTACCCCTTTTTGTGTCTTGTCTACTGATACTAAAGTGTCCTTGAAAAATACCCTGGCTTACAAAGGTGCAAGATGCCTTAAAGGTCTTTGACTACCTTGTAAAATGTAAATAAAATTTAATCCTAATTATTGGCAATACTATACCTATCTTCTTTCCTCCACCAGGAACTTTGCTATAAAAATACATTCTACCTGGAAAACAATATAAGCTAAACTAAAAATTTTCATTTAAATACTGTGAGTCCAGATATATCTGAAAGGTATTCCAATTCCTTTAAGGTGTTTAGGAAGTCAGTATTTAGAGATTAGGCATCTGCTGGAAACTGCAGCTCTCTGGTAGAAGAGGCAAATTCCAAAAGGGAAAAAAACCCTAAGCTTTTCTGCAAGATGGGGTTACTACTAAAATCTGTGGGGGCATCAATTTTCCACTCTCAGGTCAGACTGTAGTCAACACTGGTGTCAGCCCACGCAAGCACATATCGATAATGACAGTGTGGCTCAGCCAGCAGTGCTCTTACCTCTTGGATAGAAGGTCACAAGTTTAAGTCTCCCACCAGGACTGGGGCTGATTCTTAATGCTGACATGGCAGCGCAGCACCGGGGAGGTGTTGAACTGTTTGAGGTGCCGTCCTTCATGAGATGAGATGTTAATCCAAAATCCCTTTCTCCTGCCCCTGCTGCCTGTCTAGGCAATATCGCCGTGGCACTTTTGTGAAAAGAGGCTGGCTAAGCCTCCTTCCCAGCCAAAACTGGCTGTCACAGCCAGGCTTGGCCGTCCAAGGCAGAGCTCAGGCCATTGTGTTCTTGCACCACCATTACTGTATTTAGTTAAGTACAATGGAAACATTGTTAAGCGTTTTAGGATGCACAGGATATGAAGGGTCCAATGGAAAAGCCAAAATCTAACGCAGTTTTCTAAATTCTATTGTTTATCATGTCTCTGTACACAGGCACACAAACACATTATATGTATATTTAGAAAGTGGGGCTCTGTTAAAAATTACATTCAGC
The DNA here is from genome assembly GCF_009819885.2 of Catharus ustulatus. Classification (NCBI taxonomy): domain Eukaryota; kingdom Metazoa; phylum Chordata; class Aves; order Passeriformes; family Turdidae; genus Catharus; species Catharus ustulatus. The sequence goes on from NC_046230.1 coordinate 13,172,686, forward strand.
TTGCACCCATTCCATTTATATTATGTTGAGCAATTATATTCCTTCCCTCAAACTGATTTTTTACCATTTTGAAATAGGAACTCTGCATTTAATATCGCACATTCTTTATTAAAGAACCATATTGTTTAGCTTGTCATGATATAGAGTTGCTTTTCTATAAGTACATTAAGCATGGGTACTCAGGGGATATTTTCTTCAAAGCAAGTGGAAATTCTGAGAAGAAACGTGTTATAACAACTGTCTATGGTTAAGAATGAGAAATAGTAGAAAGCTTGGATGTTCCCTGAGGAGTAGGGTGCTATATGAAGCATTGTGGAAATGCCATCTGAGGATGGTTATGAAGTAAAAGACTGCATGCTCCAATTTATTTAATTTCATTTTATCTTATTTTACTTTATTTCCCCTGACGCATTGGCTAGAGCTAGATCGTTAAGTGTTCATTTTATTTACAGTACAACGCTATTGATGAATACATGCGCACGTGACCTAAGCCTGAGGAACTACATAGAAAGAATTAATACAGAAAAGATTATTAAGTAGGTACATGTTTGGGAACATATCACAATATTGAAGAATTTTTCTCCCCCTCAAATAAGAAGCTCTATGATGTTCTGAAAAGAAACTACCTATTTGAAAAAAAAATTCAGGGAGTAAAACTTCAAAATAATGGAATCTCCCTTTTTTTTTTAACCCCCTTTGCATAATATAAAGTCCTTAAACTCTTTTTGCAGCAGTCCTGCTGGCTTTCTGTTGCTTGATATTCTGACCATTTTTGAACCCTTGAACTCTGACAGAGAGGAGGGACTTGGAGAGGTTGTCATCTGATCTATGTAAGAAGGCAAAAGGAATAGCTTTCTCTTTAATAGCACTCTTTTCTGCTTAACAGTTGGTGGGAGATTAAAATGATCTAGGTGGATAAGGCAGGTTAAAGGTCAAGGGACACCACAACTCCCCCTCTTCCCTGCATGTCAAAATATAGACAGGTCATTAGAAGTTAAAATTTTGCGCCCCTTTCCAAAATATTTCGCTGTTTATATTATCATTTATATTATTTATGCACTCATTTTTATTGTAAATTCCAATTCTTGAGGGGGACTGGACCCCTACTAGGCTACTGTCCGGCCTGTATAGTCGTCAGGTGCTGACATTCTGAGTTTCAGCCATATTAATTGCTGGATAAAGGCTATAATCCCCTCTCTTTGAAGCCCAAGACTGATTTTTAGGCAGTACTTCAAAAGCAGCACAGAACTGAAGAGGCATATTTCCTACTAGCACTGAATCAACATGATTTACTCTGTTTGCATTCGTCTACATACGCTGTGCATATTTGGCTGCACAACAAAAAGGTGTGAGTTGGCTGTAATATAGTCTGAGGAGAGGTTTTTACTCTCCTGGAGTTGATGCATGACCTCATCTGAGACATACCGTTCCAGATTTTTGCTTTAAGCATCATTAGGAAAGTATAAACTCCTATATCATGCTTTTGTTACCAATGAAAAATCTTGCCTTATGTTGCTAGAATTTTTTTCCCCCGCAACATCATATTAAAACTATAATTTAGAGTGAGACTGTTTCTTAAGCTGTGAATAAATAAGGCCTGTGTTTTGTAAAAGCAAACCCTTTTCGAAACATGGATTTTAATATCTTAAATACTGCAGCTTCTTAATTAAATGAAGCTGTGATCCAGCAGCAAATATCCATTATTAAGAATAAATAAACATATTGTTTAGCTTGTTTTCGGGAAAAGGAAATGGGTGAAGAGGCCATTGAATTGTAAACAAATTTGTGGCAATTGCAGAGCTCATGGCTGAGTGTCGGTGTGTCCCTCTCTCGTGGCTGTGCCTCTTTTTGTGGCGGGGTGTGCTTGGCTTCTGCCTGGCTGTCCACAGAGCCGCACTACGGGGACTTTCTCATCCAGGATTTGCCAAGTATACTTAGTGTTATGTTTGAGAAAGATTAACAATATTTCAGATCAAAGGAGAATCCTGCTGCACGGTCTTACAAGATTGTCATTCACTTCCATTATGGCTCATTTGCACAAGATTTTCATGTAATATGTGCCATTGTTTTGATGGCAGTGATTTGACATAAAGACAGGGCCAAAATGCATCTCGGAGCCCCACTGCACCAGGCTGGGGGGTAGCTGGGGGGCAAAGAACTTGCCAATCATAAAATGCAACTTTGTCTCGATTATATTAAAGCCTTTATCAGGCGGGAAACTTTTGAATGAGTGTTGATTCAAGGAGAAAAACTATCAATGGCTGGTTTTTATTAGAATGTAGGCACTGTTTTAAACAGGTAAAGTTTTGGTTAATGGGGAACACAAACCTCATGCAAAGAGCAATTTTGGTCAGCCACATATTCTGATCTTTTTTTGTTTCTTTGAAATGTGGAATTTGTTTTGTAAATGTTGGAGACTCCCATGGCAGGAGTGACATGTGAGAAACTTATTTCTCCCAAAATTTATTGTTTAACCTAGTTACTTCATTTTAAAAATCAGATTTCCCAAGTGGATGCTTTGCACACGCTTTAAAATACAGATGCATTAGACTGTAGTGCAATACAGCAATCAATAAAATTTATTAGAGAAGAAAAGTAAAGTATATCACATAATCTTCTTCAATTCCTTTCTTTCAAGTAATAACTTTTTAGGCAAGGTCAGATTTTATGGGTAAATAAATGTTGAACTTAATAAAGTTGCTTGAGCAGTTTAGATTGATTTAAAGTCACAACTTGGAACTGGACAAAGCCTGTTGCTTTGGCTTTAATACACCCTGTTGGGCTTAGGTAGCACAGGAAACTCAGCACAGGAGCTGATCCAGGATGCCTGAATCTGTAATTCCCACTGAGGTCGAACTTCCAGTGACTCCAGAAAAGGATTGCAGGATTACCATCCTTTCCTGTCCAGCCAAATGCCTTAGGTATAATTACTCAAGTTTAAACCAAAATTTCAGCTGTAACTGTAAGTTTCTTGGCTTTCTGTGGGTCTAAATTGTCATAAAGATTTTTACCTTTTTTCTTTTTCACTCTTTTGTTTATTTTTTAGGCATGGTAGTTTTTTTCTATCAGTGGGGGAAAAGAGAAAATGTGAATGCATGAGAAGATGTAGGACATTGTACAGGGAATTAGAAAACAATTTACTTCAAAAAACGAATGATGTCTTTAAAGCTGTTTGCTATGTGCGTGGACGTCTAATGCTAAGAAATGCATACGTAAAACTCAAAAGAAAAGTTATTGTGCAGAAGATTATTTCAAGATGTAAATGGTATATTATACTGGTTTTTGTGTATTTATTAACAATAATTTGTTATGGGCGAAACACCTGAAACAACTAGGTATGAACTGCAAAGAATATTTCAGAAAGAAAGTAATGTAGAAGAATGCCACCGAAGTGATGTGTTTTGAATTGTTTTCACACTTTGCATTGCAAGTTACACTTAAACACATCTGGTGTGCTTTTAAAATGAAAATAACTGAAATATCTTTATATGAAAATGTGTGATGGAAGGAACCTTGTGGCTGGGTTATAAAATCTTGGTAAATGGACTGTAAAGTGGAAACAGTGAAAAACATTTCACTTTGGTGACGATAGCTGGCATCTCCTTTCTAGACTGCCACGAAAAGGATTTATTTCAGGAAACTCATCACATACTGTGGAAGGTAGCATCTATATGTCAGCAATTCCACTGACATTTTATGGAAAGCTTAAAAATATAAACATTAAACTGGTGGATCCCTGTTTTTCTCCCTGCTCAGGAAATGCTTGCAGAATACACGAACAACAGCGCCCTCTGCACCTGAAACCCCTCCGGTTATTAAACCCAGACGTTCCTACGTGCTGGAAGAGCCTTTAATTTCAATTACTGCTTTTTTCAGCTGCTGGTAGGTATAGCTGGGCAGCGGGGGAGGGGTAAGAATATTCAGCTGTATTTTTAAGTGCTATGTAACTTTATAATATTACCTGAAAGCTTCAGCACCCTTAGGTACAAAATTTACAGCAATACATAATTTAAAGTTGTATAGGAAAAAGCCAAGCGCAAAATAGCAGCAGAGATGTTGCACTTTTGCATTCCCTACAGCATAATTTAGATCCCTAGCGCTGCACTTTTCATTCCCTACAGCATAATTTAGTTCCCCAGTGTGTCATTAACAGTGAAGTACTTCACAGTCTGGAGTTTTGTTTTAGTACAGGTTGGCTGTATTGTTTTAATAATTTTTGAGTCTTCATATATTAGATACAGAATCAGAATTATCTGTTTCTTTTAGTGCTAAAAGATTTGTTCTGGGGAGTTTCCAGAAAACAGTAGTAAAACCAGAGACTGATATGACAGCATTTCAGGATTTGTTAGACATAATGAAGCATTTAAAATGGGAGATCTAGCTGTTTTTGCAAGGCTCAAAATAGAATTATGCAAGGAAATAATTATTACAAAAATGTATTAATTTGAAAAAAGCATTTTATGTTCCTACAATAATATATGTAAGAAATAGGTCCTGTGTGAAAAGTTCTTGCATAAGGTTTCTTGATGATCAAAAAGAACAAAATGAATTTCTATGTGCTATTAATATAAGCAATTAGTACAGCTGAGATGCTAAGTAAGCTCATAATATACTTTGCTTATTTCTATAAAAGGCACTAGATGAGCTGTCCAAAAAACTTACAGCAGAAACATTGTATTTCTCTTAAATTAAAGCATCAGTTTTTACATACTTTTCACGACAATTTATTTCTTCAAACCAGAGGCTAGTGAAATACTAGAATTACATATATATATTATATATATCCATGAAGTATAGAAATGTATTAGGATAGTCTGAATTTTTGAAAATAGATAATCTTTTTCCAGTTTTTCACTAGGGATAATTTAATTCTTTGCTTTTTCTCATCCCTTCCTTAGTCAATAATTCCTTATCTTTAATATGAAAGTAGCTCCTAATTGCAAGTTTTGTGTCTGAAATATGAGCTTTAGTAATGTTCAGGGTTATTTCTTCATGGATTACAGTTTATGAATTTAAAGAAAAAAAAAGAGTGGATTGTATTGAAACTATTATAAAGGACTCTTTTTATAAAATTAAAGTAGCAAACTTAGCACCAAAGAGTGGTACTCTCTTGCTTTAATAGAACGGAAGTAGATCTACATCTGCAACACAATATTAATGTGACAAAATTTGTTTTAAAATTTACTCATTTAAGAAAGGCAAACTGCCTTTGTCACAGCAATTAAGAAGCGGAAAAGTAGAAAGCCTAAAATCATATTGCTTCTGCATATGAACCAAATACTTCCTAAGAAAATTCAAAGACATATCTGAATGCTAATGTAAGCTTAGATTATTGGTGTGAAAGGGATTTAACAATCAGAAAACAATAGTTCTTTGTTACATTTCTACTTTTAAGCAATTTAAGATGCTGCTTAGAAAGATATGAAGTCTCACGAAATTTTCAAAGACAAAGCACTAATGGCTCTTAATATCACTGTGTTCGTTTTAAGAGCAAATTAAAAGAGTGAAAGAACGGTGCAAATAATTGTTTCATATGTTCTTTGCTTGTGACTGCTGTAATCATCCAGGCTGATTTACAAATGTAGACTTGAAGGTTTCTCAGCTTCCTGCAGTGTAGAAGACTGTTACTTTGGCACTCACACTCATGCCCTTGTAATCACCACTCAAAACTGTGCCCTGGTACTTCCAATTCCCAGTGTCTTGATTGAACACCTCATTCTGTGCTAACAAGGTGTCCAAGGTATTTGAACAGGGGCTGCAGTCAGAAAATTGTTAATGGTTTCACTCATTAAGAGTTGCTGCACTAGTTTTGGTAATTTGGTAACTGTCTAAATTGCAAGTTGATTTTTTTCCTTCATTTTAAATAATGATGCTAAAATTTGAGACCAGGAACACTAACAGCTAAAAAACCCCAGAAGGGTGCTTAAATCACTGTATTTGTATTAAAGCAAAGGGTTTTCATAGCAGAAAAGGTATGATTTTATTTTTGAGGTTATGTTTTAAAATTATTGAGAAATGCATAAACAAGTATTAAATAGAAATCTAAGGACAGAAAATGCATAAAAAGGGAATAGTAAAGTGTAAAACAGCCTGAAGATCGAAAAGAAACTATTTAGGAAGCAAAACTAATATTAAAATTACAAACAAAAAAGCAAGAAAGAATTTACCTTGGGCTTGGATGTACATTTTTGGTAATTGGGATGAAATTCTTTAAACCTAAGGGATTTATGGCTGCAGGAAACTGTAGTATATGTACCTGAAAAAGAAGTCTTTAATATTTTTTTTTCTTTATTGCTAGCTAAGCAGAAAGTAAGCCAAGATCAATGGGCCTGATCCTGCAATCCGTACTCAAATATGAACCTTTTTCTTTTTCCTTTCCTATCTTGCTGAGAGCAGCATTTAGAAAGAAATGTATTTCTGGAAAAAAAAAGCAGTAAAGTGTTATTAAAATTCATTAAACAAATGATGTGAAAGAGATTTTACTGTTTGTATCCTCGCTGTCATCTGGGATCAGTAAGTTACTTTCTTGAAGTAGGAATATTAAAGCAGGGAGTAGGTTCTGTTTTCAGACAACATTTTATACCTGAAGAAAATTTTCCCCATGGAGATTTAATATTTGAAGTGGAAAGAAAACTTCTCTGAAAAAAAATAAAATCATAGTTCGCAGGTTTTTATGTACTAGAAGTTTAAGCTATCCCTAAAAACTTGTGATCTACTCCTTTAAAAACAGGATTAAAGTTCAGTGAGTTGGCCTCCGCTGCATCTTTTGGCCAGGTTTTGTGGTTTTTCAATTACATACATATATATATCTCTTTGCAAATAATCTCTCTGTGGCTGTGAAAGTTGCACACATAAACGAAGGGAAACTAAAGGAAACGCTAACCCTGGCCACACAGAAAGCACTGTCAAAAGCACACTATAAACAAACTGAGGAGATTTTTTCCCCCCGTTGTTTTTCTTCCATTAATTTTAAATATTCTTTGTAACTTTAGAAAGCAAACTACTTTCCTGTACAAGTGTGGATAATATCTTTGTGGTAGGTGGTTTGAGCTTATTCTTTACCGAACAAGTATACACTTTAATAAAAATCATACTGGAAAATGTAAAAATAATATTGCAAATATTTTGCCAGATTTGAAATATGATATGATTTGGCCTTCACAGGAATATTCTAACCAGCAGGCAATACTCATCTGATTTTGTTCGAGCAGAATCTTGTGCAGCTCCTTTAACCACTGCACTTTCATAAAGTTATGCTACCCACATAATTTGTCTCTCAGCTGGCTGGGATATCTCTCCAAGGTACACAGCTCTTGCTCACGATGAAAAAAAAGATTTCAAGGGAAAGAGCGAAATGAAAGCGGTATTTACAATGCTGCTACAGTTTGCTGAGAGATGTGCTGTGAGCAAACAAGTAAATGTGAGCTGTTGCACAGAACATACTGCTCGAATATTAGAGAAGTGCAACATGTCTCCCTGTTTTACTTTAATTCCTATCTTTATTTAGATTCATGCTTGTAAAAACTTTTTGGCATTTCTAATTATTCAATAGCAGGAATTATACTGATGTCTAAAAAAGCAAACGACCTATTAATATATCAGTATATCAGTTTTCTTGTGTGTGCCTATTTTACTCTTTGTTTGCAGCTGCAGTGGGTGTGGATAAATAAATTTTAGAAGAAAATATTTTTGAGTTTTGTTGCATGCTCAGTGTATTTCTGAGCTAGATAGTGGAGGAGTTTTTCCTTTTAGTATTTAGGCCATTCCTCTGGAGCTGATTGTGAAGATAAAATCCTATCTATATAAATAGAAAACTTTTCTTTTTGAACTGGAAGTTGAATACAAACCATGACTTTTCCATGGAAAAATTACAGAAATAATGGCCCCTGGCTGTGGAGGCATTTTTTTGTTTTTCATGAATCAGGCACAAAGTTATTTAAATTAATTCTGGTCTCATCACCCTAATAGAATATCATTACTGATCTTTAGAAAAAAATATTAGAAATCAGCAGTGTGTGGATGTAATAGCAATAGCTGTTTGACCAATTTCCCCAAACAATTTTTTCTTTATTGAAAAGCAAGACTACTGATGACAATACTCACTCATGATGCACATGCTTTGTGCATTTCACACATTATCTTTTAATGCTAATTCCATGGATCAAAAGTGCTAGCTACTCTACTGCTTCATGATCAATAGAAGCTAATTTATCTACTGTGTTTTGAAAGCAGTCATTAAAGAAGGAAATCAAAAGAAGAAATTCTGTTAATGTTTCCATGTAATTTAAAAAGTATATGACAAAATAAAAATTTTACTACCCAGGCTTAGCCTACAGCTATGCATCACCTAAAGTGTTCTGCTCTTCTGACTGGATCCACTATGTAACTCATACTGAGGTGTGATTATATGGACTGGAAGAGAACAGATTTAATTTCTCTGTGACTACTGCTTAAGAGAATGCAGGATATCACATACCAGAGCTACAGCCGTTTAAGTGCTAATACTTCCTTAAATGTGAATATTTTCTTAATTTTTCCCTTCCCCCTTTCTGACACTGACACCTCTATACTAAGACTTCTGTACTTCACCAGTTCCTGTTTCAAATGTGTGAAATGTCCCTGAAATGAGAGCCCTTCCCCTGAGTGTTCTGGGTTGGTCCGTTTGCCAAGGGGTGAGGAAGCTTGAGGTGGTGTGAAGCAGTGGATCCATCCCAGATCTGGCACGCTCTCCAGTGGCCCATTTCTGCCTACTGGTTACTGTGCACGGGCTTCCCCTAAAGCTCCTCTGCTCCTTGATTAGGTGAGAGTTAGGCTTTGGTGGTCCCAGGTGTATCCTGTCCTCAGAAAAAGCTCTGATCTAAAGGAGGGGCAGAATCTACACTTTTAAGACACTCCTGAATGAAAAAGGCTAGTGCCTTACCTTAACAATGAATGCAGCAGCTGAAGGACAGCCAGTGTGCTATCCTAGCACTGCCAAAACACAGGATAGTCTTTCTGACAACCATCAATTCTACAGAAATTTGTCACTAACCAGAGCAGAAAGAGAACTGAGGTCTTCTTCAGAGGCTTCACTCACGTGCTCATCCTACAGCTCAGCACTGTGCTCCTCCCATCCAGCTCTGCCAGCCATGAGAGCGCTGAGAAGTGCTGAGTTTCCCAGGCACGGGCACAGTGAAGGAGCAGGGACAATGGGTGGTGATGAGAAAGCTTCTTGACACGGAGAGGAAGCACCTTTCAAAACTTCCCATGCCTCCTCTGCAGCACAAGATAAAAAGAGCTGAGGAGAACGGTGAGGAGGAGGGTTTCAGTGGAGAGTAGGTGGCTCTAATGTGGCTAAGCCCAATCTTTAATAAGGAAGTACAGTAAGCTCTTAGGTTGAGCCTTATCCTCACTGCTAGCTTCAGCCCTCCCTTTATTCCAGTATCAGATTTCTCTGCACTTCCTGTCTTACTTACCACTTTGTTGGTTCATACACAGCACTCAGCATGTGCTTTGTAAAAATGGATCACACAAGACGATGTGGATTTAAATAGGTGCAGTGACTTTTTCAACTGTTGATGGATTCTTCTTGACTGTGTTCAAAACCTCCATTTTCCAGTTGGAGTTAATGGTGACAATGAAATTCATTACTGGGAAACTTCTTACTGGAATCAGAATGCTGTTAAAGCTATCTGTTTTTCCTGTGTTGATTGTTTATTTCTATAGGGTTTATTTTCCTCCTCCATGTAATATCAAAGATGTAGGCATGATATTTCAGCACAGGAACATGTACTCCATCAAAATTATCCATTAAAAACTTTGCAGCAACTTGTTGAGTCATGGCAATTTCCTTGATCCATACCACAGTGACTAACAAGTTCAATATAATAAGTAAACAATGGGTTATCCACCCTGGAAAAACACTATTTGGATAGATAGGAACTAGCTCAGGACTGTCATGGTTCATTCCCTTTCCCCCCCATGCAATTCTTAAATTATATGTAGTTTACACAAGCAGAGTCCTTCCCAATCCCTGATGAGTCCATCTCCCACTTAGAAAAAAAGAACAGTGATTTTTTTTAAAGTTTTTGGGAAGTCAGGACCACTTCAGCTTTACTGGCAGGTTTCCCTGGCTGTCAGGGGGATGAGTATCACTATAATGATTGCTACAATCAGAGGAAATGAGGTTCTGGGTGATGTGGGCAGTGGTGCCATTCATGAGGTCTCTGAAGTGGCTAAGGAATGTGGATCTGCCCTAAATCTCTGCTCGATCAGAGGTGCATCATTGTCTTTCTGAAGAATACCTACCAGAAGGCCTTAGTGCTAATGTTCTGGAGGCAGTACAGAGGGGCCAAGGGTGTCTTTGGTACTGATGAATGTGCTCACTGAAAATGTACTGAAAATATTAGAAGCTTTACATACTTTCTTGGATACTTGTAAAGGCACTTTTATGGTTTCCTCAGGTTTTGTATCTATGTTTTTAAAATCATTATGTCCTAGTTTTAATCAGTATCTAGTTTGAGTCAAAAATGTGCCTCACTTTCCTCAGAGGTAGTAAACCAGAGCTTGAGTATTAATTGAGCTCTTGGTTTTCCCAAGCTGCACCCAAAGAAGACAAGATCAGTGTTTGCACCTTGGTGGTCCTGTGTGCATGCCATGAGTCTGTGCTTGTCCCAGCTAAGGAGTGGTTCTGGGCAGAGCAGCAGTTGTTTTGGGTACTGCTGTGAGGGAGAAAGGAAGGGCTGTGATGCTGGGGCATGCAGTGCTGGTGGTGTGGAGAGCCAACACTGGGAAAGGGATGGGTTATTTTCTGCCTCTGTCTTAGCTGCCCTGGCATCAGCAGGTACAAGAAATCCTTGCCTTCCCTCACTGCTCTCTGCTTTTGCTCATTGCTCTTCCTTGGATCAAGACTTGAACTGAACTCCTTATTGAGTGTGGACTAAAAATCCTTCAGCAACCCCCAAATATTATTGCTAGGATGATGTATAATTTACTTTGAATACAAGTCTGGTTTGCTAATTCAGAGGTAACAGTGGGGTCAAAGAAGTATACAGCACTGGGCACCATTCCCACATTTTAACTTGCAAGAACCCATTTTGAGGAGAAGCACTGCCATGCCTCCATTGAAGGCTGTGTCTTCAAGGTCTGGATGAGCCCCCGGTGCTTCATTCCTGATGCGTGCCATGAAAACTGCAGGATCAAAGGTCTTTAACCAAACATCAGTTACTTTTAACCTGTGTTCCAGTGCTCTGTGTGTATAGTACATAGAACAGAATCACCCCTATTTTTATCCTCACAGTTAAAAAAATCTCAGCATTACAATTTTTCTTGTTGATGCTCTGTGTATATTTTTGTTTACTAAGTTTTACACCATCATTGCTAATTATATCCTGTTTCTCTCCACCTTGGGCTCTGCCTCTCCTTAATGAATATACCCTTCAAGTTCGTTCCACTACTTGACAGTCCATCTTGGGCCAACATGTACCTAAGATTTTTTTAAAAAGAAGTTTTCTCACTATTGGGAAATAGAATAGCAGAAAACTTCCATGAAATTATTTCTTTCTATCTGAAATCAATGACAGAGCCACCAGTTGTAGTTAGTTAAGATTTATTGTTCATTTCCTCTTCTGATAATATAAGTGATGTGTTTTTTCATCAGCAGATTCTTTTTGTTTCATGTGGATGGTTTTGTATGTTATATCTGAAAGGAATAAAAAGGAAAGACAATATAATTTAGAAAAAGTGTGACTATGTGGGTACAGAGGATGTTTGAGTTTTTTCAATCTTGATAATAAACCTGGAATATATTTATTGATGCATCCCAGATAAGCAATTTCTATTGTGATGTGTTCTCTCAGAGAACTGTACTATGGAAAATTGAGAATAATGGGCCGTGTCATGCCTTCAGTCCATGTGCAGAACTCACAATGATGTCAATAGGAGCTCCCTTCACAAACCAAGGCCTATATATGACCCATAGAGTCACTGGTAGAAGTTTCCCATACAGAACTACAAAATTAATGAAGCATTGTAATCCATTTTGAGATCGAATGCAATACACCATGATTTAAATTGCAATTAAACAGAAGATGTCAATAGACATTGATGACTTTCCACATGAAGACAGCAACATTCCTGCTACAAACCTACAGCTTTTGATGGGTAATAACTCACACACTTTAAAAACACATTTTCTCAGAGCATTATTGATTAAGCATCTTGGGAGCCTTAAACATGTGAATTACATCTTTAGTTGTAAGACATAATTTGTAAATCTAAGACTTGATCCATTCTGGAAAGATCACAGAATCCCATGTGATGGAATTCAGCATTTCTTAATTGCCTCACACTTAGAAATTGAAAATCATAACATTAAGTTATGCTTTTGTAGCAGGGGGAGGTTGGAAGGTTGTAGAGTTTAGGTGATTCACAAAGATGTTGTTTAAAGTTCATATACTTGATAGTGTTTCATCTGTCCATGACTTTTTAAATTATTTAACGTGATAAAATATTCTGTGTTTGTGTTTGTGTGAGAAATGTCATGAAATAATTAGGGTGTGTGTATTTCACAGCACAGAGAGACCAAGTTTCATTACAACAGTGTTTAAACTCTACACCAGAACTTTTGAATCTCACAGTAATATTAATCTTCTAGTGCTCTGAAATATTTCATCTCCTGCTTCCTACCCTCATAAAAATACACAGAGAGCTGTAGCTTATCTTTGAAATTACCCATTGACATAAAATATGAGGACTATTATTTTCAACTGTGTTTCAAGGAAGTGCTTCTCAGGATGCTTACTAGGCAGAGCAGTTCTGGTCTTTAGGCAGGAGCTCCCATGATCCCTCCCAGAAATCGACCTCCCTGCTTGCCCTTGCCCCACAGATTGGTGCCTTTTGAAAGCACCTGGCTGCTGGGAACTGACTTTCTTATTTCTTCAAACAATAGTTCATCTCCTATTTTAAATATTTCTGCAGAACAGTGAGGATCCACAGTGTCCCAAAGTCCTACAATTTTCCAGTGAAGAGAGAGCAGAGTTTGCTGGGCTCCAAATGAACTAAATGAGGAATCCATTCTCCTATCTGCAAACCCTGTCAAAATTTAATTTAGTTTTCAGATTTTTTTGGGGTGTAATTATATGGACTAGACACTATATATGTTCCTTTTATAAAAAGAATATGTTACAGTGATATTACTGAGTATGAAGTATGAAATACATATCTTGTTACAGAACCACAACAGTTGTTTAAAAAAAAAAAACAACAAACCACAAAGAGAATTTACAATAGAATTTTTGAGGAATTTTGAGATTGACATAATGATTTTGCATTGGGGAATTTTTAACATCTTCTGGTTGTTTTGTTTATTTGTTTTTGTTGGTTGGGTTTTTTCCTGTGGCTTCTTCACCAGTTACCTTGCCAGAAGGTTTATCTATGAGAAGGCTGGGCAGCTATTTTGTGATGCTTTCACAAAGCAGTAGGTCTTATTTACTCCATGAAAACACCTCCATTAAATATCCCACCTTAGCAGGGAGATGAATACTTTGCAACTGCATCGCTCTGGGTTGAAGTTTATCTCTAGACAATGCATAAATGCTCCCTGAAAACTATTTAAACCAGGAGTACATATAAAAGCTGGTTTTTCTTATTGTTTCCTTACTTTCTGGACACTAACCAAGACCAGCAAATTCTTAAATCCTACAAATGATTTCAGCCATCTGTAAGTTATAAAAGAACTCTGTTCAACCTCAAATACCTGAGCTGATTTCTGTTCTATTGCAGGTTGCTCCACTGTTGAGACTGCTTTGGTCTGAAATAGGTTTTGGGTTTTTTTTTTTTCCCTTTTTCCTTTGTCTGCTTTTTCAGCTTACACCTTCTCTATGAGAATGGTATGAGATGACAAGAAAAGGTTTCTGACCTCACCATCCTCTGCTTCCACCACACTGCATTTGGAAGGGTAATTTATAAAACTTCACCAGTGTAGTCTGGACACAGCTGTCCCAGTAAGGACTACAGGGAGAAAGAACCAGGACATCGGGTTTGCTGGTTACATTTTCTTTTATTAACCCTTTCCCCCTGCTGCCCTAACAGATAGGTCATCTTTCATCTTACCTTTTTCCTTTGATCAAGATGTAGTCATCTGTGTAATAGAACAGAATTTTTGTATGGTAAAATGTGAAGCTCTGCTTTGAAGAACTACTCATTTCTATGAAATAAAGCAACACTTCTTTGTCACCACAATCAGTGGATTTTTTTTTTCCAAGCTTGCTAAGAACATTTAAAATAATATTTTTCTGGACTGAAACTCTTGGTTCCCAGACTCTTCTCCTTTTTACTCCTGTGAACATAATGCTATACTGTATGTCAATTTGGTCTTGTTTGTGGGTTCATTTTCCCCTCCATTAGAACAGCATTTCTCTCTTTTTTTTTCCTTCTTGTGATATTGTTCAAAGGCTTCTTGTGATGCCTTGAAAAAAGTTATTGATTGTTAGATCATTTCTCTCATTCATTCAGATGTTTTCTGGTCCCCAGATGGAAACATCACAGCTGCTGCTCTGGAATTCACTATCGACTTTTGTCTCTGGATTATCAGAGCCCCCAGCAAAAAGGCCTGATTCCAGGCACCCTCTTTCCCTCTGTTGAGACTTAAAGCCCTTATCCTACCAGCTCAAAGGAAGTCCCAGTGCCAATATATGGCCAGAGTCTGGAGCAGTAAGGTCCTATGGTTACTTACTTTGAGCTATTTTTCTAGTGCACTTTCTGTTTTAGTTTCTATGTATTTTTTCAGCTCTTCAGTAGGAGCATCAGATCTCAGAGACCAGTCTGATTTCCTGCCTCCCTCTGCTGTTGTTATTTCTGTACTGGTCATTTGTTATATGTTTGAGGGCCAGAATCAACCTGACAAATTAGTATTTTTCAAATTCAGCCTTTTCTGACCAGCAGCCATCTGCTCAGACAAAGAAGAAAGTGGGAAGGATTGCCACGTTTTAAATGCTTTTCATCCAATCCCTCAAGGAAAGCCTCTTTTTTAAATTCAAAGAGTTGTTATGATTCAAAGAAAATGCCTATTCTACAGACTGTTTCCTTTCCATTAAAGTTTATTTATACCGCCCTCCTTGTCTGAGGGTATAATTATGAATGATCTAAGCCTGTACTGAAAATCCTAAATTAAAAAATACATCTGTTGCAAGGATTCTCTCACCAGAAACCTTGAAAATGTTATCCTGTCTGTGCATCCATATATCTGTCTGTCTCTCTGTAGGTTATGGCTATCCTTTATATGTTCCAGAAGTAAGTGGGATTAGATCGCTTGCTTCATACTTAAACTGCTGTAGACATTCATGAAAGGAATAAAATGATGTGGAAAACTGAATAAATTTTATATTTATTTATAGTCACCTTTTAATCACATTTTTACTTGTTAACAACTAAGGGGATTAGATTGTATTGTTCTTCCCCTTCCAGATTTAGAAATAATCATAAGTGTAAGAAAGCATTATTTAAATGGAAAAAGTTATGTTTAGAAAGAAAAGAGAACTATAGCATGAATGACATGAACTGCAGCACTGTTCATCCACAGCAAGGTGTTTTCCTGACAACAAAGGCCAATTGCTTCAGCCCAACTTTTCAGCATACCTCAGGAAGCATCAGTGAAACACATTTATTTTTAATTAAGGCCAATTCTGTCCCAACATTTGCTTTAAATATGAGGACCAAAGAGCATCAGGAAAGGACATTATTTTTGCAGTCCTTTGAAGCTGCTGCCTCCTGATATGTAGCTCCAGGGAGGGCAACACCACACGGACAGTGGATTCATAGCAAAATCTCCACTTGGCAGAAGATACCCAGACAGCACTTTTCTCAGTTGGATTTCACCTGACTAATAATCTTATTTTTCATTTTTCAAACATTACAATGAAATGAGTCCATTAAGATGCCATAATGTTAATTAACATTGTCATAAGTTCTTCTTTCATTTCACTTGCATGCATTTTTCAAAGGTACATTGTGGAAATGATTCTTTTACCCTGCCATTTGCCTATATATCATCTCATGCTAGTACTGAAAGGTTAAATGTTATAATTTATGCTAATTTTAATTTTCCCTAGTGCCATAGGCAATACAAATCAAGGAGCAGCAATTGATTATACACCACTGACAGTATAAAACAGAACAAACATACAGTTCTGTCAATGAAAGGCCTGTGCCAGGTTAGTCATAGTTAGGTTGTTATGGCCTCCTGAGAACAGCAGTCAAAGCCAAGCAATAACGATGATATGAATATTTATTTTGTGCATAATTTTGGATCCAAGCCATATCAATAAATAATCTTCCACAGTACTTTTGTGCCTCAAGAAGTTTGATGGAAAGGTTCTTTGCCTCTTGAAGAATTTTGTGCAATAAATACCACATATACATTTGAGTTTTGGCTTTTGAGAGAAGACCTGATGTTGTAGAGGTCAAGCAGACTTTCACTGAAGCATGTTCCTGTACAAGAATATGTAGGTTGCAATTACAGGAAAAGGAAGAAATCAAGATCTGGCTTAGGCCATCAAAAGGCAGAAACGTATCCCTAGCTTGATATCATGGGGCAACTGATTTGTTCCCCTGTCACTATCATAAAGAGTATCTTTAGAGCTGAGGAATGATAGTCAGGTTCTGAGAGCCTTTCAAAGAGCCAGGGTAAACACTTAAGTTGTTCATTTACTTGGGCCTTAAACCCTTCTGTTCTCACAAGCACAAAGAAAGCAACACATCACCCTGGCTTAGAGCCCCTCAGGGCTCATCTTTGCTGTTACTCTGACGCTCCAAAACTAGCATTTTCTCCACAAATGTAGCTTCTTCCCTGATATCAGGCACTAATTTTTATGGATTAGGTTCATTCCTTGCTCTGCAACCTGCCTTGTAAGATAATGAAACAGAAGAGAGAAACGATGTCTCCGAAGTAAGAACTGGTGGCAGCGTCTTGGGACAGAGGCTTAATTCCCATGAAGGACAGGCTGACATGACTCAAAACTCTTGGAGACAGAAGAAAATGCCATTTGGAGGAAAACAGAAGTGACCCTTGTGGCTGTTGGCAGTGCAGGAAGACACAGTGTGGGCTGGGGAATGTGGTGAAATATCTCAAGAGCTTTCCTGCTCCTGAACATTCCCCAGCCTGGGTAAAAGGCTGAGCACCTTGCTGGAAAGACCTGATGAGCTGCAGAGAGGGTTGCAGTCTTGCTGGTACTTGCAAGAGAACAGTCAATGCCACGTTGCTTATGGTAGAAGGAAATGGAGCATTGACAATGGGATTAGGGAATTATTGCCTGACTTGAGGCCAAGTGGGTAACCCTATGAGACAAAGACAATTTCACACTTACACAGATCACAGAAGATGGGAAGGAGATTCTTGCAGCAAGGCAACAACAACTGAAAGGCAAATGTTGCAATAAATTTTTTTCAAAAATACTTGATAAATTTCAGTGTAAAAATCCTGTTGACTTTTAATTGGAAGTCAGTTTGAGTGGTTTCAGCACTGTAACTACAATAGCCATTCTTGCTGATTTTTATGTGTCCAAAACTTATTCAATGTTTGTGTGACAAAGCTTAAAATAGAAATTTGGGATTTAACTTGTCCACACATCAGCTTTGCATTACAACATAATTTTTGTTAGAGACATATTTGTGAATAAAGCCATTGTACCAAAAGATTAGAATGCTGCTTTTCAGATTCAGTGCTTTAATTTAAAGAAGATCCCATTATTTTTTTTTCATGTAGCTATTGCTTCTTGATTTAGAATTAGTGAAACGCTGGTTACTTTAACCCAGATGGTTTCTTCCCCACCCATAAGGATTGGTTACTTTAGCACAGATGTCTCTTTTTTTCATAAGGCATATTAGAAGGAAAACAAAGATTCACATTTAAGCAATAAATAATAACAAATACCACCCCTATTGGCTTAGATATGTCCAAATCCAAAACCACAGCTTAGTTACTTTAAAGTGTGTTGGACCACAGCTTACAGTTCTTTCATTTTGCTTTCTTTTTAAAAGATTTGACTTTGTTGACATTTTTTGCACAGTTTCAATTGATCTTTATTGAAAAAGAATAAGGATGGAGCAGACTGGCAATTTTATTTGACAGATGATTAATAACTTTGCTTAGATCTGGCCTGAAGTGTAACCACAAAGTGTTTGATAAGGGATGGATAAAATATGGTTTGCAGGCAGTAGAGAGTTTAAGGGACATAAAATGGCTGAATGGCAATCTTAAAATTGCAAGGTAGAGATCCCTGAGGTCATGTTAGCAGTGTTCTAGTTCCCTTTCATCCCAGGGTTATTCCTGCTTTTCTTCTGATTGCTCTTGGCTCGTGGTGGAGGAGTGTCCCTTGGTGCAGATGTGGAAATGTCTGTTTATGAACAGGTATCTCCCTTTGTCCATAGGAGAGTGGCTCAGCCTCATCTCCCAAAGTCTCCAGGCTGGGCTCAAAGCACTAGGGCTGGGTCTAAGATCAGCACAGGCTGTGTAGGGCCTGCTTCAGGCCCTTTGGGCCAGCCTACTTTCCTTTGCCATAAGGAACTCTTCTCCTTTCCCTGTCGAGCACCTCACTGAAACATTTTCCTTGAAACTCTCCTAAAGTTTCAGCTCCTCACTTTTCTCCAAAAGGAAGGTGATATAGCCCAAAGTAAGCTTGAGTGCAATTGAAAATAAAATTCTTTTATGATAACAATTTTTCTCAGTATTTTTAGCCCAGTCCAGATTTTGTTACCGTGGGGAAAATTTGGTTGTAAGGATTTTTATTATGTTGATTTAATTAGTAATTTCTGTAAAAGAAAAATTAATTCTGTTACTTGTGGTGATGTGTCATGCCAGGAATAACATTTTGCATCTATGGCTTAACACAATACGCCATTTTAAAGGACCTTTTCCTAAAATTTAATTTTAGAATTGGGACTATGGAGCATTTAACTTACCTTCAGGAGGATATTTTGAAGAAAAATAACAAGAAACTGCTTTACTAGAATATCAACCATGCTTGACTGATATTAACCGTATGAAAAAATGTATGGTGCATATAAAATTCACATAAGAACTACAGTTAAGCCTACTCGTATTTTTCTTTTAAAATGGATGTCCAAACTTTAAAAGTCTGTATGTTATTCTTCTTAAGATCCAAATATATTTTGGAGACTGAGTTCCTACTGTTTGCAATAATGAACACCTCATGGATGGCAGGGGAAAAAAAATCAACTTTCCTTAATGCCTCTGTTGGCCAAAGGGAGAGTGAAAAAAAATTTATAACAAGATATCCCCTGTACAAGAACTACACTTCTTTTCCCCATCTCTGGATGGAGAATGGAGAGTTTCAGGGAAGCCTCCTCACCTCCCTGCTGGAGGTTTGCACCAGTGGGGTGTTAAGGCTGAGGAAGCTGCAGTAGCTGCTTTCTCCCCAAGTGCCAGGGAGCAAGGACTGAGCAGAGTCAATGGTGAGGATCCTTCGTGACTTCACTGGGTGTTGGATGCTGCCCAAGCAGTCAGCCCAGGGCATTCTGCCTGCTGGAGCCTGTGGAAACTGGGGATGGCACAGGTTACTGGTCTGATACTGGTCTGACAGCCCCTCCCAGCACAGTGCACTGGCACCCCAGCACATACTCTGCCTTGTTAACTTTCCTGTATTGTCTTCTGTAAATATAGGGAGTAATGCAAAAAGCATTCACTAATGAGGTTTAAAATTTTCCATCAAATGATAGTCTTGCATATTTACATGCTTGTCGTTTGCTGCCATTATATGCACCAATTTTTGGCCTATCCCCTCCATTCATGCTCTCTGGGAAACATGCTCCTTTGAGAGCGCAGAAATTTTGTTCTCCCCATTTTAGCAGGATGCTTCCCTAGCTGTGTGCCAGTTGTCTTAGAAATGCTGGTTTAAGTGGCTGAGCAGTCAGAGGGGTTTTGGAGCTGGGGCCTCCAGCACTGGCACATGCACCGTGTGTGCGTCTGAGGGCGAACGTGACGCCTGAAGCCAGCCTGTTTCAGGCCTCGGTGAGCAGCACCATGCCCACAAAAGTCAGAGGTTGCATTTCAAGGACCGGCTCCGCTCCTCGGGTTGCCGACCCCTGGTGATAAGAAGTCTGCTTGGAGCAAGGTCACAGCAGCACAAGCCACCTGCCCACCAGCCCGTGCCAGGGGCTGGCAGCCAGGTGAGCCCGTGCCAAAAGCGCCGGAGCCGGGAGGGGAGCGGGAGGGGAGAGGCCCGGGCAGAGGCTGCTGAGCCCTGCCCCTGCCCAGCCTCCACTGGCAGCGCTCCTGGGGAGCCAGGATGAGTTTTGCAGAGCTGCCTTTCCCCTTCACTGCGAGAGGCTGAGGACATCAGGACTGCAGCTGCTTTCATGGGTGAACTTGCTGTTTCCAGAGGTCTGGCTGCAGCGAGGTATCTAGCATGTCATAAGCACAGGCTTAAGTTCTTAAGGATTAAAGCAAAAGTTAGATAATCTCGTTCTCCAAACAGCAGCAGAGGATGGAGCAGCTGTCTGAAGCTGCTGTAGCATGGCACAACTGGCTGGGAGGTGCTAAAGATGGAGCTGGAAGGGCTGAATTGCAGCAGGCCTGGAGCTGACCATCAACAAACCCAAGGGTACCACATCCTCCTCCTCCTTCTCCTCAGTATTTTGAGGACCAAGCTGTGACCTAACACAAAGTTCACAACTGCTGCTTCTCCTTGTTTTGCTTCTGCTTTGTTCTTAATCTTCAAGAAAGGACAAGGCCTTTACCCTCTATAACAATTAATACAGATGGAGTGTAAATATTAAAAGAATAAGCTTTAACTGTAACAAATATAGCGAAGGGTTAAACATTTAGCTTACCTACATGCCTAATTTTTATTGATATATAGTTGCCAAATCTAAATTATTTGATCTGAAATGGCAGTGGACATTCAGAATGACACAGCTAGGCAAATATCATATAAAAGTAAGTTCCAGATGAAATTGCCAGAGAAGTCATTCTTCAGCAATCCTAGTAAAATACTGCCTCCCAGTTCATGAGACAACTGCAAGAAGCATTCATGACTTTAATTTAAGAATAAGTTTCCTCAAGGAACTTTAGCCTTTATTTAAGATCTGGAAATCTGTGTATCTTTAAGAAGCTATATGTAAAATGCATTTTACTCTTTGAAGCAGAAGGCTTTTAAGGGACTTAATTAATTCTGGTTTTAACATGGATGATGATATCCGTACGTTAGTTTCATGTACTCCAGGTGATGCACTGACTTCATTTAGGAGCCTCTCAGTTTATGTGAGCCAAGACAGTCCCATAGATGTGCTGATATAACTCTGCTGAGATATCACATGCAGATTGCTTTTTTTATTACTTTGAATATTTATTTGAAGTTTCCATTTCAAGAGATTTAGGTGGAGACATTTTGCCTGATGAATATAGTTGTGGATTTTTTTTTTTTTTGGATGTAAAAGGGTTTGCTTCCCCCATCTGGTCATGTATCCATTGTGTTGATTTCTGCAGCTCTGTTGCTCCAAAAAAAGCACATAGACTCATGTGGTTGAAGTAATCTGACTCCCAGACATCTATTGACATAGCTTTAGTCACCCAAATACAAACCTACCTCAGGCTCTTTCATATTCAATCCTCAAAGCCAGATTTTGCTGCCTGTCCTTTCCCAGAGCCATTCCCAGTTTATACCTGTAAGTCTCTTTCCCACATTGTTCCCCCTGGTTCTGCTATCCACAGTCTTTTCCATGACCCCATGGTTCTCTTGCCTGCCCCATCTGAAAGCATCTCCCACAGCTCTTCCTAAATTCAGGGAAAGCCATGAAGCTCATCTGAGCATCAGTCCTGCCTTCAACACCTTCTTACATTTGCAGCTTTTTACCTAAATAACCTTTAAACAAAGATTTTCAGAAGAACTAAAAAAGACCATGCGAGGAAAGCAACAAAATAAATACATTTAGAGTTAATATCTCCAAGAGAAACATCTGTTTGTTCCTTTGAGTAACCAAAGGCAAATACACGTGTTCAGAACATGCTACAGACTAATGCCTACAGCTGACTAAAATGAACTTTCTGTTCAGTGCCATAAATAATGGATTCAAAACAAATTTTTGGTAGTGCTAATACAGTGCTTTTAGTTTTATTAAATAGGTAATTGCACTTTTTTTAGGTACATATTGTAGCATTTAGACGGCTTGTATTTTCAAATTTTAGAAGCTTCAGTAGATGACTATTTATTCAAGAAAGACTTTTCTCACAGGGAGTTCACTTGTAGGACTTCACTTAATTGGAGCAGACTTCTAATTAGTAACAAAATTAATATTTAAAAAAGAATCAGAAAAAATATACACACAGGAGTGTGCAAGGGTATTAAATACAAGCAGCAGAAGCCACTACTGATCAAAACATTGCTGGAGGGCCACTTGGGCTACTCTGGGTGCTGCAGGCTTGAGGACATGGCCAGGCTGCACCCTGTTTCCCACAGAGGACAGAAAGCCCCAAATACTACCCTAGAGCACAGGAGAAGAGAAAATGGAAGGGTCAGCAGGGAGCTGCTGTGTCTCCAGCGCAGTGCTTGGTTGGGGTTCCCAGAGGGGCCACGGAGGGTGACTGAAGTCCCCCAGGCCCCCCAGAAAGCCTTGCACTGCACCTGAGGATGATTTCCTCTCACCTTGTTGGATGCTGATGAGAAACCTGGCCCCAGGGCTCCAGCTGATTCGATGGGGATTGGGAGACTGTGGGAGTATTCAGTATACTTAAATATTCTGTTCCTTCAATCAGCTTTTGCTTCTGTGTGTGGCCACACATATGCAAGCATCTCTCCTAGAAGAGATATGTTTGTGCACTTTGTGACTGTAAACATCATTTCACAGTGAAACACTTGTGCTCCTCATAGACTGCCCTTCTGTATGCCTCAGGAATTTTTCACTCATCTAGACAGAAATGCAATTTTGAACTTTCCCAGGGTAGCAGTAACCTCCAGTCTTCACTTTTTGTAATATGTTCCATATGTTTCATGATGATCACATACATGAGAAATCATAGAGTATGTGTTAGATATAAATGTATGGGGATTCAGCATCCATCCCCTTCTGCATGATAGCTCTCCTTGGAGGGGGGAAGTAAGTTCAGTGCATTAGTCACTCAGAAAATGCAAACACCTATTTAATGGGTGTCACAGAAAAACACAGTGTAGGTGAAATCATCCCACACTTCCCATTATTAAAGACAACATGAATGGGGGAGGAAGGAACTTCCTCCGCAGGTTCAGTTTTCTGAGGTGAGAGTGAAGCTCTAAGCAAGATCTCCCACATCCACAGGCAATGCTTCAGCATGCAGATTAAGAGAGATCTGACATTCCTAATGCAGCAGTTAATGATTTGTTGATTAAATACCACATTAGAATTTATTTATACAATAGAAAGCATATTTTATAATTTTTTTTCTGAGATTTAAATTTCTAACCTCTCCTTCTGGCAACAAATCTATTTTAGATCCATTGAAGTTATCTTTCTGGGATGATACAAATAGAAGCAAGGAATATTGATTTTGGTGGGACGTTGAGAGATAGTCATCTGTTTGCCAAGCATGATTACTTTCAGTTAATTTCCAATAAAGCCCAGAAAAGCCATCAAAAATAGTCACTTTTGGATGTTACAGACAGCTTAGACATTTTAAAAGAACACAGTTTCAAGTTGTTCTCCACTTGATTTCTGAACAGTTGGCCCTGTGACATTTGGCCAACAAAAAAATGAGCATAATTTTGAATGGCCTCCTTGCACCATCTACAGGATTTGGTAGGACATTTTGGAGGTCATGATTTTAAAAACAGAAGTCCTTACCTCAGAAGTAGTGCCAACAGAGGCAGCACACAGAGAAGAAAGGTCCCTGTCCTAGTTGGGAAGTTGAGTACAGCAAAAAGCAAATTTGTGTATTTGAAACAGTAACAAGCCACAAGTGCCCATCTCCTGTAGTCTGTAGCAAGAGGGATGAATAGGACTCTACTCTACACCCTGGAAATTGGGCAGTTACTAAGGAAAGACATCAAAGAAAGCAGAAATTACTCTTATATACCTTAGGAAATGAACAGCATGGCAGCCAGGCAGCTTCTGCAACTAAATCACTGTGAGTAATCTGTCACGATGATTTGAAAATAAAAATTTGATCAATCACAGAGGCATTTAAGAAAAAATCCTTTGCACTTTGATTTTGCAAATGCTTCATATTGCTTTTCATATTTTAAAAAAGTTATTCAAATTTCTTTTGCCTTCTGGAAGTGTTGTCAACTTGTATTTTATGTCATTCTCCTACAGTAAGGGAGGTGCAAAACAGCCTATAGAAGATGTAGGGTAATATAAAACTCTACAGCATATGCTGCTTCACCAGGGAAAAGAAGCTTGTCACTCTACTCAATAAAAGACATAGAAATACCATGGGATTTTTCCCCCCTCCAATTGGGCCCCAAATGTTCTCATGCTATACTTGTAATGTGCATTACTAGCTGATTAGAAGTGACATCAATTAGTCACATGTCTGTGTTTCTGATGGAAATAAAAATGAGCTTCTGTACACAAAATCTCAAATTCATCTCTACATTGCCTAGGGATTTTTCCTTCTGCAATATCAGTTATCGGTTTAATATAATATTGTTGACTTAACAATGATATATTTCAGGCTGAAGGCAGAAATGCATTTTGCATTAATAAATTGTTTTGAGATGGGCTTAAAGAATATTTCATTATATAAGAGAGGCAGCTATAAAACCTATTTGGTGGTCTTTCAATCACTGCTACCTGTGGCCTATTTATGTGGATGGCATTCATCAGTATGGCAGGAAATATTAAACAAGTGCTAGACAGTTATTAGTTCTCCTCAAGCAGAAGTCCTCATACCCTCTATTCATATACCATGGGAAAAATTCACTTGGTATTTTCTTTCTTGCAACTGTTCTGCTGTTCATAATTTGATGGAAAATTGATTAATCACACATTTAACTCAATGCAAGATCTTCTGCACTGTAATAAATTATGGCCATTAATCAATAAGTACAAAGTAATTCCAGGAGTCTGGAGACATGCTGATTTCTAATAGAAAAACTTGTGCTTAGGCCTTCTTGCCAGTGACCACTTCATCTGAGGTATTTTGCACCTGCCTCAATCCAATTAGATGACATAATTAATGAATCTCAGTGCAGTTGATAATTTGTTATACAAAAGAAAGAATGTTTTGGCACATCTATTAAGTCCTGATGTACAAATCTTTGCAAAGGAGGGAATACTAGGAAGCCAAGAGGGGAACCTACAGCCTCTGCTACAGCAGAAGAAATGCCTGTTTATTCCAGGGCACTGAGTATGCAAATTTGGCTGAATTTTAAAATCTGCACATTTCCTTCTCCCATGTTTAAAGGGAGACTCTGCAGAAGCCTTCCACGCCATCTTGCTTCTTTCGTGACAAATTAAATGGTGTGATTAGAGCAAGCATTGAGGAAGTTTTGTTTCCCAGGCAATCTAATCAATGTGTCCCTGGCTGCGTATCGGTTACAGTTTTACATATCGCAATCCATTTGCACCTGTTATGTACAGCTAACATATAGACACTCAATAGATTTTGGTGAGAGAAAGAGTGGCAAGATAAAAAGAACCAGTCTGCTGCTAATTCTGTCACTAGGAGACGCCATGAGCAGATTTTATTTAGAGACTTTGAAAAACAATTAGCTGAGGATTATAGGACTAAAAGGCCTTTACTAGCTGTACCTGGAAAATACTTTGCCCATTTAATGCCTTCTAAGCTGTCATTGTGCTTGAACTTCAGTCCCAGTGATTAATGAAAAGCTGCAGGGCACAGCTAGAAGCTAAAGTCTCAATTATGGAAAAGCAGTAACTAGTTTAATGTGCTGATGCTTTTATACTTAAACTGACAGCTGTGAAAAATGGCAATATTTCCAATCATGCTTTAATAATTTATCATTAATTTATTGGCATGTCCAACACACTTTAGTCCTACTGTTCTTTTTCTCCTTTTAGGCTCATGGCATTTCAATACTGGAGAGCAAAATCTGTTGCAAATCTCTAAGGACAAACCTCCTTATGGTGCCCCAGTGATTACTGTTTGCAGGCAGTATTAGCCAGTAGTCCACAGTTTATCAGCAGAGATACAGCACGAACATTTTTCTGGGCTATGATATGTGAATGTGTTTCATTAGCTGCTGCTAAATTGCTCCAACTCCATCCACTTCAGCGGAGTTAGAACAACTGAAGAACATAGATGGCTTTGTGGGACTGGGGGCAGTCAGCCTCACGCAGGCAGTTTTCGTTCGTCAGCCCAGCAAGCTCCCTGGATGGAGAACAGGAGCTGTCTATCTGCTCTAAATCAAAAATTAAATTTGGAAAGTGTCCCTTTTGAAGAGCACAGGCAGACCCTCACCTGCTATGAAATCGGTAGAAACATTATTATGCTTAATACTTAACAATTGAACCAGTGCAGCTAAGTCAATTTAAACCAGCTGAAGATCTACAGTCCATTTATTTTTGAAATATTTTGAATTTTTTCTTTGCTGTTTTGGTTCTTCCTGCTTATTCAGTTTCTCCTGACAAGATCTATGAACAAAGGGAGAGGAAAAAAAGTCAAATAATAAAATTTTGTTTCAGTACAATTTCTGTGCTGAATTTAGTTTGTCACGGTTCATGACTGTCCATGCTGTGAACTGGACATTTATGAAAATTGACAAATATTATTTTCAGAGTTCATTGCTGTTTTTTTTTTAACAGCAGAAGTTGACCCTATTTTATTTTTCATCTGACAATCCTGTCATTTATAAAATCTTAGTCATCCAAGCAGGAGTGCTTCTGAACACTTTAGTTTTTACACAAAACCTCAGTCTTATTTGTACTTTTGCATACATTTCTCTTTGTGTAATGGCTGACACAGCGTGGGTGAAACTCACTGCAATTTTAGGGGGGACTTGATAACTCCTGAGCATTTTTGCAAAGCTCATGCAGCCCTAAATGGCAGCTGAGCTCTTCCTGACAGCCTGGTTGTGCTGATGGTTGTCAGTTCCTGGACTGAAAAGAAGGCTGGCCAAACAGTGGGGAAAGTTATTCTGAACTGTTTGATGTAAACTACTACAAAATTGCTATCTGGCTGTCATTCATGAACTGGTTGAATAGGAGAAACATGGCCATGAGAGAATATTTACACCAATTGATGTAATGGTCTAACAAGTATAACATATTATATTGCTGGACTGTTCACAAAAAGCTGCAGTGTGTCCAATTTGAATTGACGTGATGGAAAAGACCTGTCAAGTGGGTTGTTCCATAGGTTGAGAATTCGCTGTTTCTTATTAAAAAAAAAAAAGAAAGATTTTTTGCCTTTGTATTTGGTTTTGAGATTTTTTGTTTGATATTTTGATCATTCTTTTCAATGCAGACAGAGTTTATACTAATTAGTTAACAGTTCAATTATTATCAAAGGGAGTTTTGAATGAAAAGGAACCAAGTTCCCAGCCCTGCTCTAACTACATGTTTGAGCACTGAGTGTAGCCCTTCATTAGGAACCCTGGAAATGGGCAAAGGAACGTGAGTCATTAGTAATACTTATGTCTAGCACTGTTTCTTAAAGGAATCAAGTACCTCTTTTGGGAATTTCTGCCTGGAAAAAGGCAGCTTATTCTAATCCATATTATCTGTCATGCTGTAGACCTTATACTCCCTTTTAGCAACATGGGAAAGAGTGGAGAAACACAACAAAGCATGTACAGGTGGTTGGGACACCAAAGGTACGTCTGAATTTGTGAGGTTCATGTCTGGCCAGTGCTGGATGTACAGTCAGTCACCAGCAATCCCTCTATTACCACTCTGCCACCCTCTATTTTTCAGACTCCTACTTTGAGGCTTGATTACAGCAATTTGGAGGATGTATGCAAACCAATTCCAGTTACTAATTGAAGGAACTCTACTAATTAGAAGAGGCTATGGAACAAATAACAATTGGCAAGTATGGGGTCCTTTTCTGTATGTAACACTCTTCATACAGTGACTTCTGTCTTGAACAAAATTATCATTAGATTTTCTGGATAGGAGACAGACTCTGAAAATCATTATGCATGTTGATACTATTGCACATCTAAAAATGTTTGGTATTTTCCTTAAAGCCCCAACTCCTTAAGCTATATGATTATTTAAGTGTCTTAGTTTCTCTTAATAAAACTAACAATTAAATTTCAGTGCTTATTGATTGAGGAGGTCTTGAAAGTATCTATCCCAAAGGCCCAAATTGGAAAGGCAAATAAAAAAAAGAAGATTTAAAAACAAAAATTAATTTTAAAAATAATCTTTCTCAAAAGTCTCAATGTCTGTTAGGAATGACAGCAATTTTTGACTCTCCAAAGTTAGCACAGATATGACTGTAACTGCTACAACAGATTAGGTTTCTTTTTAGTTTGACTAAAAGCAAAGTTTGCAAGATCCAGCTCCTACATCTACCTCTACTGCAATTTTTAGTTAAGATATGTTCCCTAAAGATTGATTCACATTTTTGTTAAGACAAACATTTAAAACATGTAAAAATCAGTTTTGCAGGACATTTCTTTATGGTACCTTGTCAGAAACAGTCAATACTCTCTTAAATTGATTTTTAAATAGGGAGATGTAGACACTGGTTATCTAGGCACTGGCTGAACACCTCTCTCTCTGAAAGGTGGAAGCTGGCTGCTGGAGGGCCACATCTCAGGATCTTATCTGGGAGATATATGGCTGCAATGGAATTTTATCCCATGCTACTTCCAGAAAAGGCTGTACCATTTCTGCTAGGGCAATCTTCTGTTTGTGCTAACGTGGGCAGGTTTACAAGAATGCATGCGTGCACTTTTGCAGGAACACATCTAACTTATATATGATATTCCATGTATTTGCATTAGTCTTCAAGTAATAAAATAAAAAAGCATTAATTTCATGTTTGTCATCTTAAATGCACTCTCTTAATAAGCTTAAACCTCTTACACTTACACCTGTGCTTTATCTCTTCACAAGCGGCCCCATGCTTCCTAAAAATAGTTCCTTTCTGCTCTGAGAGAGTATCTCTTCCTCTGCTGCTGAATTGGATAAGAATATTGTCCATTCTGCAATAGAGGGATTTGTTTCACTTTCCCACTGCCTTAGTGAGGTATTTTTAGCAGCTATTAATGTTAGCTTAATCCAAATATTATTTACAGTAAAAGCACCAGATATTTTAGTAATGTCATTTAATACATCCAAGTCCAGAAAATGCTGAAAATTCAGTCCTATTGACACTCTGATAAGGTCAAGTATTTTCTGTTGAAATTCTGTGGCTCTGGAATTCAGTATCAGGTGATGAGTGTCTCAGGTGCAGTACAGGTATTTAATTGGTGTGATCCTTCACAAAGTATGTGTGACAAAAATAAGAAAAAATTAACACACAGTCAAGGCTTCTCAGCACCTTCACTGGCACAGACTGCTTCAGGACCTCCTTTGACCATGATCTTTGTCTATCATAGCCAACACTCAGTGTTTCTCTGGGCATTGCTACCTGAGTGCAATATTCCCACCAGGAAGCTTTCAAGTGTTGTCTTGATGGATTTTATAGATTGCCCTCAGCTATATGATATCATGACAAAGTATCAGTTTGCCACTAACTTCTGAATTTGCCTAAGTACCTTAAAACACAAATAATACTCTCTGTGTCTTATGCCAAATGCTGCCAGATTTCCTAGTGACCTATTTTTACTGAAGGTCAAAACCAGTCAGACACTTCCTCAGCCTGTTACATCACAGTAGGGTTAGATAGGCACCTGTGATTGTGCTAGGGGATCATGCTTTGCACTGAAATGCCAGGGAAAATAAAACAGAGTGGAGTTATTCCAACTGATTTCAACAGGTCAAGCTCAACTGCACTACAAGAGACATGAGACAAATTCAACAAGTAACAGAAAACAATGGACTCTGTGTCACCTTGGTAGTGAGTAAAGGATGCTGCAGGTTGAATATGTTGAAAAACTCCAGCCCATAAATGCGTGTTACAGTTTAACCTTGTGTCGCACACAGCTTGGTTTGGAACATCACTCACAGTGGCAAAGCCAAAATACCACTTGTAAGGAAAACCAAGTCTCCTATTTTTCTCCAGCTGTGTTGTTCCTTATTCATTACACTGCTTGCCCAAAATGTCTCTAGAGGTTAGGTAGAAGTTGGACTTTCCTGCTCAGCTAGAAAGCAGCACCCAATTTTTCCTAACTCCAGGAGGCATTTGCTGGTATGGACTGTGGTGGTAAGAGCAGCTGGGGACTCCTCTTCTGCCAGTCCTGGACTTCCCAGCTTCTTCTTTGCAGCTGAAGAGCTTGTCCCTCCTCTAGTGACTGCACCACCTGCACATTGCCTTGGTGTAACCATAACACAACCTTACTCTTCCCAGTGGGAGATGGTGCAGACTGCTCTCTCCTGAGCCCTGGCACATGTACCTTACACAAATACTGTTTTGTGGTAGGAAGTGAAGGAGCAGCTAATTATTCTTCATATTATTTATTCATTCATATATTTATTAATATTGTCATCATAATATTCTTTTCTTGCCTGCTTGCCTTTCCCTTAAAAGTGAATCTAGCCTGGAATAGTTCACTGAAAGTCACATTTCATACAGTAGTTTTTCAGAGAACCTTGTCTTTTCCTTTTGTGCAAGCTGGAGTCGTGCTTGGCCACGCTGTGACACTGAAGCCCATCCCAGATGAACAAAAGTGATTGTGTCCCTTCTTGGGGACACACCAAGCTGGGGTGTTACATGCTGGCTCTACAAGGAAGGGTCTTGCATGGCTTACATTACCAGGAATATTTACTACATGATAGAAAAAAGGATTCTTTTTTGGTTTTAAAACTAAAAGCATCAAATCTGCACAATAAGTCAAGCAACTCACTGTTAGACCCTGCAGTGGGGGGATGTAGTATTAATTGAAATATGAGTGGTGGGTAGTGGGAAATTGTCTTCAATGCAGAGTACCTAAATACTCAGAAGTCTGGAGATAATATGTGCTCTGATTGATGTATTGTGAGTGAAGGCACACTCACAGTGCCAGGGTAGTGCAATGGGAAAGTTCAATTTCAGATGTCTAGGGCAGGAGCAGATCGTTTGATAGACCCTCTTTAGGTGTATAACAACTTGGAAAGTTATCTCTAAGTTTTGATAATCACTTTGCCTTCTGAGACTGCCAATCTATTTCTTAACTGTTCTTTTTAGTGTGAAAAAGTCTCCCATTTCTATTCTCTGCCCTACATACTTGGGTCAGGAAGCGAACATCCTATTTTTATAGCTTTGAAGCAAAATGGATATATAAGCAGCTGATTTCTTCACAGAATCCTCTCAGACATTCTTTTATTGTTTTTTTTTTTTGCAAGAGGAGTCCTCACTATTTCACCAGTCTTTACCTTAAAAGAAATAGGGCAACACAACTAAAGAAGATTCACAATTTTACCTGCTGAAGGGCACAGTAGTCAATGGTATTCAGCCCTGCAAGGACCTGCTAATGCTACTTAAACTGTGTCCCAATTAGAAAAAAAGGTTCTTAATTTTTTTTTTAATTGTGGGCAACAGAATAAATAGATATTTTAAAGAAACATTCTGAATTTTCCACTGACTGAATGCAGCACTTTTCATTTGAAAACCACATTTTTGTTTAACAGATGAATAAGGTTTTTGTTTTGAACACTCTTTCTTCAAGAACTCATGGAAAGCACATTTGAATCTGTCTTACTACCATTTCAGGCTCAGATTTGGTTTGGGAAGGGTTCTGGAGAACCAAGATTACAGGAGCTAACTCCTATCTGGGACAAAGGCAGCTGACTTTAGATGTACATTTTGTTCTTATAGAACCTTATTAGCAGGCATTCTGTTTCTTTGGTAAAACGAGTTACTTATTCATCTTCAAGGTACCTTTTTATAAATATCAAGACAGATGATTTATTGCAAGCAATTATTCTGGGGAAAGAGTAGTGAGGGATCATTTTGGGAAGGAAATTAGGGGAGACACTTTAATGTACGCAAACACAACATATGACAGTAGCATTGCATTGCTGTGTAAAACAAGTCATTCAGATTTATACATTGAAGTCTCTGTTAGTAGTTAATCTGCTGCTGGCCACCTGCAGAGGAGGAATGGAAAAGGTTCCTTTTGATCTCTTTTGTGAAATGACCTTTAAGGGTGAAAAAATATAAAAGAAAATAAATGTGAATGAACCTTAAAAGGTTTGGTACAAATATTCTGTTGGGAACTGTTTGGTCCTTTAAAAAGATGTCCACATAGGATATAAAATGTATGAAAGAGAGTAACATCTGTGCTTTAGGTCAGGAAGGCTCATCACCCATTAATGTAACTCAGCTAACTTCTTACAGGTCACTGAGACACAGTGCTAGACTCGTGGGTTACTTTGTGAGTGTGCTGTCTAAGCTGAGAAGAGCAGCTTTGAATATGGAAATGAAGGAGGTAAGGACAGCAATTTAAACTCTGCTATGCAATACATCTCTTTGACAGGGGTTCCATTCAGGTGTGGTGTTTTGCTGACCCCTATGCAGCTTATGCGTCCCTGTGCCTAAACTCCTGGTCTTTGTCTTGTACCTGTCTGTGGGTTTGGATTCAATTTCACTGGTACGAATACAGATCTAACCATGATTTATACCCGTTTCAGTGGAAGGGGCCAAAGCAAAGCTCCTTCAATCTTGCCTCCATCAGCAAACACTAAAGATTCACCCATGCATGGAAATAAAACGGAGCGCTTGCACCTCACATTATCATTGTGTATAAATGAGGCTAAATGTCTGAAAATCATGCTCGTGACCTCTGAGTGGGCAGAGATAATTCTGCCTATTATACCTCTCCACTTTCCTATGATCCTGGATTTCTCAAACTGTCTGTAAAAGCCCAGGTTCTCCTCTGACCCTTGCACATACCCAGACACCAGGAAGACATATGTCTTAACAGATAATGGTTCCATTGTGTGAATACTGTCAGTATCATATCAATGTGACATAAATACAGCAAATTAGCCGTATGTTACTTACATCAGAACTGCTCCAGCTCTTTGTGTGGAATGGAAAAGGTGCAAGTGAAAGCTCTCTGAAGCAGCATGAGCCTTTTCCCTTTTTAAATAGTAATTCTGTGAAAACTGCACCAAGTTTTAGATTTGGTACTAATTCAAGGCTATTTACTCCCCAAAATAAGAAAAAACTAAGCTTCACAATCCACCTAAGCCCTGCAAAATTGGTACTTAGGCAAAATTTTCCTTAAGGTATATTATTGCCAGTCTTGACCATACACACATGAAAATGACACTTTTCTTGTTCATATCACTGTGGACTTCTCTCCCTGCCACTATCATAAAATAGCTCCTTTCATGACTAAAAGACAGATTAGTTGAGAGCTCTTTGCAAATACCTTTAGTTTTGGAGACTCAAATTCGTTGAATTCCTTTCTACTATGTCTTCACATATTTAAAAAAATAGATCTATTTAGTTTCCTTAAAAATAAAATTTTAACTGTGACAGTTTTTCTCTTCTTTTGCAAGGTGGTACAGCCATTGATAAGGCATAATACTTATTTTGTCACTCAAGAAATATTGCAAAATTATATTCTGAGAAGTGATAGAAAAAATCAAGTTAAACATTTTTTTACCACATGCATTTCTCAGGTCTGGACACATGGCACGGTTTTATTAATATACAAACATATGAATAACAGAGATATCAAATAACTTCTGGAACTAAATATGCATTTGAGTTTGTAAATTTTTACTGAAGTATGATGTAACAAGAGTTATGAAAGATGTTAGTAAGATTTTCCAAACTTACATCCCTTCCTTAAAGAGTAATTCATGGAAACAAGGAAAGTGCCCAATCTGGTTGTGTGTTATCAAAAAGACACATTATTGGAAATTTAATGGAGGCAATACTTTTTCAGAAAGTAGTTTAAATAATGAATACACATGCCCTGCTTTTTTGCAAACACTTCAATGTTCATTTCATAACTTGTGTTCATTTTCTCCCTGCCCTCCTGTCATGGGAACATCTTTAAACAATGGTTTTCAGCAAGTCACTTTTTCCAATTTTTTAGCTGTAAGGTATCAAATTTCACCAGTCTGATTGCATGTGTGTTTTTCTATAACAAGTCAACACTGAATGCATGAACCAATTACTAGGATGCATTTTAAAACCTAAAGAATAGAAATAAAACTTTTCACTAAAAAATTCTCCAGTAGTGCTCAGTAGACTTATTGTCCTCTGAAATTGTAAATGCACTTCTGTTTTCAGAGTGAACAGCTCTGTTATGATGATGTAATTCGTGTGAATTTTGCCAGAGGAGAACTTTGAAAAATATGTTGTGGATTAGTCCAGTGACTTTTTCAATGTGTAAGATTATCCATGGAAGTTTTTTCTGGGAAAGGGCAGGACTTCACAGAGACATTCTTCCCTTCCAAAATACTAGAGATGTTATATAAACATTACACTGACAAGAGGCTTTATTCTTACTCCTGTCCTATTATACCGTAACTCTTCAGTTAGCTCTGTCTCAAAGCAATGATTACACTGAACTTGGTGGGATGTTGATGCTAATGATTTAAAAGCATATTTGGCGCATATTAGAGTTTATTTGGTGCATATTAGAGGTCTGCATTTCTGTGATATCTTGACTTCAAATTTACAGGAAGAGTGTGACACTATGAAGAAATACAAACCTGGTTAGCCAAATGTAATTTTCTAACCTCAGAAATTATAGCAATTAAAATTTGCTCATTTGTGTAAGACCAACAATACTGTATCTTCTTCCTAGTAATGGGAGCACAAAACTCCTGCATATCCCTTGGTTTTCTACCAGGTTCTCCACAGAAGTCAGCAAGGATGCTCATGTCTATTTGTAAATGCATGCACTGCTACAGCACCAATCTGCTCAGAAACAGACAGGGTTACAGATTTCTGTCCCACTTTGTTATCACTTACACGGGCTCATTTGAAAATGGATATGCCCTACAACCAAAGGGATTGCTCCTTGCTTGAGTTCCCTGGTGCTGAGGGGCACTGGGAGTGGGGCAGCCCTAATGAAGGAAATGTTTCTCAGTGTTGTCTGAGGGACCATCACCTTAGTCACATCTTTTTCTAAGTATAATTACATATGGTTTAATTGTTAGGTCTCTCTTATAATGGCTGGAATTGTGCCAGTATTAAAAACCTGTGCTTACAGGTTATCCCGCACTGTCAGATGTGCAGCATAGGCCATACTCTACCCAACCCTCTACCTTGAAACAATTCTGATGATATTTGAGATGATAATAGAAATCACACCAGTGTCTCAGAAGCCTCTGTTAGAACACCTAAATAGATTGGATAATGTTAAAAAGAAAGAAAAGAAGTATGGATAAACTGACTCTTACACTTTGCAGAATACAGTATTGAATTTAATATGATTCTTAAGTACTGTATTGATTGACTGGTTGCTCAACAATTGCACAGATTCTGACCCCAGGGCTTCCTGAGCCATAACAAGAGATGGCCACACTTCAAATAACAATAAAAATGCTAACAATAATCAGGACAATAACAAATTACTCGTACTCAGCGCAGAGATTATTTATTTGAATTTTAAGGCTTCTCTTATTTTATAGCTGAGAAAAAGCAAAGGTTAATTTATAGCCCATTTGTATTTTTCCTTTCCAAGCCCATACTCAACCAATTGAACAACTTCACTGTGGCTCAAGGGAAATTTGGCCACTGCTTTATTGGAAACAGAACTGGTGACCTAGAACCTGTTCCTCCCTGGCAAGACTAACTGCATCCATTCTAAATCAGAGGCATGGATGTTGGTGTAAAACTGCAGCAATACCCTGGTGGAGCAGGTCTTTATTCAGCCACATCCATGCAAATTGTGCAGACCTCAGAGAACTGAATATTCAGACTTTATATTTATGCTCAGAGAGGGGAAAACACGCCCATAGTTCATTCGCATAATAAATGTGATGGGAAAATAATTCTGTGGGGACAAACATTGTTTGGTTTGTCATGAGACATACTTGACAGTTACTGCTTTGTCCCTTTTGTGCCATTGCAATGCAGTGGTATGATTGTGCCATAAATCTGAGAGACTGTTTTGCAAAGTTCGTATCTGTGCTTGCTACCTTTAATATTAATAGGAGAATATCTTTAAAGTGAGTAAATTGAGAAAGTGGCTGAAACTATAGTTTATAAAAGAAGATTAGTGGGTTTAATATGCACTGGAGAGTAAAAGAAAAATCTTATTACTGTATGGAGAAATTACCTCATAAAGAAGCTAATACAGCAGGCTAGGGAGTAATTTTTAACAAGGTTTTTATGATGCACAAGTGTAGGCAAGTTAATGAACTTATCTTTCTAGTTATTTTCAGATTGTAACAATGCATTTCTTTTCAGTTCCTGTGCTTTAAAAAGTAAAACACATTTAATCACTTACAATAAAACTAACTCATTAGTTTGATAAATCAAGTAAGATCTTATACTGCTCCTGTTGTGGCAGTGCTGCTAAGAAACTAGATCAGGTGAAAACATTAAGTATGGAACAGAGCAAACGACCAGGTTTATTCATTATTGGAATTAAAAGGTGTCACACTGACAGGGAATGTTCATTTTTGGAAAGACCTGCTCTGGTCTCCGTAGCAGAACATAGGAAATAAAAACTAAAATAGGGACTAAGGCCAAGATTTTGCTTAAACAATTCCACTCTTTGCAAAATAGCCATGTGGTCTTTGACATTCATAAAACAGACATCTGAAGAATGTCACATCCAACAGCAAAGAAACCACAGGGGGGAGTTGGTAAATACAGAATGTCCATCTGTCAGCACCCCAGCATGGCATGCGTAGGTATTGTTTAGGAGGAGCATGTCCACATTTTTCTGCCCAAATGCAGAAGACAGACTGCTGAGTAAAACAGTTCAATCTTTATATTGATTAAAGAGATGTGCTTTCCTACCATACAACAATCACCGTACTTCAAATTAATTCAGCAGCACTCTGAAGGAAAGACTGAAGATTGTCAGGCACTCACTGCAGGTTTTAATACAGATGTCCTAGAACAGAAATAGTGTGGACACACCACAACAATCTGACACTACAGTAGGGCATTTCATCGAGAGTTTATCAGAACCTCATCTAGACCACAGTCATGTAAGCCACAGTCTTGTTGAATGTTAGTATTATTCACAGCCTCCTTCGTGTCACGGCATGGGACAACCTTCCCAGAGGCACACTGGAGGGGAGAGAGCAGTGTGCTGGGAAGATGAGTTACTGCTGATCGACTCATTGACACAAACAGATGGCAAGGATGGATTTCTCTACTGATGAGAACATTCTCCCACATGGACGTGGAAGAAGTGCCTGCAAAGAGCAGCAGCAGGATGACTTCTGCTACTACCACAGCATCTGAGTGGTGAGAAAGTTGCATAGTGCTCAAGGCATTTGAGTGTCCCCACACCCTTGTTAAAGGCCACAGTCAGCAATCTTTACTGCACTGAAAAAATTAATCTAAAAAAAGCTTATGGTTGGTGCAAAACTGGAGCTGTAATTACCACAGTATATTCACCTTGGGGTGAAGAACTATTAGTTTTTCCCAAGTCACATTTTATGATTTGTACACTGCCTATGAGCCAGTAAATACAGCTGAAAGGACTAATTTGCTATCTAGGGTTCACTGGTGGGGTTTTTTTTTGTTCAAAGTAAATAACCTGAAACAGTTCTTCTGAGTTAAGGTGCACCTAAATACTGTAACAAACACTGATCTGAATCTGGCTAGAGATATATAGAGAGGTCTACTCATCCATCTGTCTATAAAACCTTTGAAGGGCCTTTTGAAAGGATGTCTCACAGTTATTGTCCTGCTTCCCTGCTTTATGGTGACTCTGCTTTTTTTTAGGGGTGCAGGATAGGACAAATTTTACTGAGTTCTCCTTCAGTCATATCTCTCTACAAGTAATTTAGGCTTTGGGGGAATAAAAAGTTCTCTCTTCCTTTACTTTTTCCTCAAGAAAATTTTCTATGAGAAAATGCTGTGAACTGCTAAAATTTGGTGCCTAAAAATATTTTCAGGTTGGGGAATACTATTTCTATCTTTCTGATTTCAAGACTCACATTCCTCTGCCCCTATCCAGCCTTAAACATTTTGATCTACATATTTAATCTTCAGAACTGGTGATGGGTGTCTAATACAGATGACCCTGAGCTTAAATTAAAAGTCAGGTTGCTCTTGAGTTCTGCCAGATTAAAGGCACCTCAGTCATTGTGGTTGGTATGACCTTGACTCTGGTGTTTGGAGCTGACTCTTCCAGGTGGTTGGTACCACAGTTCCTGGATGCATCTAAAGTGTAGGCTTATATCAAAATGGTGTTATTCAGTCTAATCACTTCTTTAGAAAAAAAATTAAAGCAAAATTGACTAGAAACTGAAATAAGCAGCTGAAGGAGAAGAATGGGAAGAGGAATGTTTTTTTGTTCATTGGGGTTTTGGCTGTTACTTCATCATAACAACCCATGTTTCTCTCCCTCTCAGTGATCCTTTGAACTGGTCTTTCAATGAAAACTTCATATGACGATAAGATCCTACCATTGCTTTTGTCTCTCTGTGAGGCATTTGGGCCCTTTATTTCAGCTTGACAAAGACTGGCCTTCACAACAATTTCTGCTGAGTTAAAAAAGGAAATAATTGAAAGTGATATTTTTCCTCCAAATTAAAAAAAATAAAACCAGACAATGTGGATGCTGCGAGTCAGAGGCTGATTATTAACTAAAAACGAACTTAGAATTACACAGCCTTGATCTCAACCAGCTCCTCCTTGTTCTTTGGGTTTGTTTCCAAAACTGAAGTATTGTAAAGTAAGCTTTCTCATTTTTCAAGACCAAGTCATCTGTATAGATACATTATTTATTATATTTATTGTTGTATATATTTACTTTACTCTCTTTAAATGAAAATTATTTTTGCTGTGAAATGGAAGTATCTGCAGTGCAAAGGTAGCAGATGTTGATCATTGTGGTTGGAGAAACACTCTCAGGTGATGAATGACATGCTTGCAAAGCTGAAACTTTACTGGAAGACTTTCTAGCTGTTTTCTATACTTGTTTGGAAACCAATAAAATGGCAACACTGAAGTGACAGGATAGCAAAAGTGTGTGAAGAGAATGGGCCAACTTTTGCTCTCAGTAACCTCATGCAAATGTGATTGCAGTGCAAACCAAGAAGTTCTTCTATATTTATGTCACTCCTTCCTCGTTAATCATAACTTTTTTTGGTGAAGGTGCAAAAGTTCTAGGACAGCATTTGCCCAGGAATGATTATTTTGAAAGACCAAAACTTTACTGTGCCATTTCCCCCCACACTTAACTGTTAAAGCAATGTATCCGTCTTTAGACTGTACAAATTAAAGAGTGAACACACAACTTTGAGAAAACTTTTAACAGCCCATTACCAAGACTAGCCATCCCTTCCAATAAAGAAAAGATGCATAATAAGATCAAGTAAAAATGGTGCTTGAACTATCATAGGAACATGCTCCTACTTTCAAGTTTAATGGAGTAGAACTTGGACAGAAATATTGAAAACCAACCTTTTTTTTTTTTTTTTTTTTTTTTTTTTTTTTTTTTTTGAGCTCGATATTTCTGCTGCAGAAAAAGTCGTGTACAAATAAGTTCCAAATAAAATGAACATCTAATCCAGGTAAACAAGTGTAACACTTTTGCCTTGCTTTTTTGAACATGCAAAAAAATTTCAATTTGAGAGATGGGCAAAGCCTCTTCCAGTCATTATTTTAACCTGAACTTTGGCTGTCCATGCTCAGAAGCAGATACTGATTTCTCAGGCACAATTTTTCAATTACCATGGGAAAAATAGCAAACATTTTCCACCAAAGTTTATTCACGTTCTGAGAAGTGATTTCATCTGCTGGGCTTGCCTCATTTTTGCATATGTTTTGCATGAATAGCTCAGCTTCACTGGCTGAAATCTTCTCAGGAAATGAAATTCAAAGAGCTGTGTTAAAAGCTGTCATCAAAAATGTCAGGTCTCAGTTTGCAGCAGGGGTGTATTTACTTGCCTGTGTTCCCAGTGCACGTGCTGGGGCTGGGGTAAGTGGTTTGTGCACAAATGGGTGGTACAAGGGTTTACCCAACACAAGGATGGGATGATGCCAGGCTGCTTCATTGACCACTCAGAGCTGAACAGTGCTTAGCCTGAAAGATTGGTGGCTGAGACACAGCAAAGAACACCATCAAATGCTGTGATTTCGTATATTGTTTGCCCCTTCTAAACTTCTCTCCCACCTCGGTGATCCGAGCTTTCTTGATGTAGGAGGAGGTTACTAACAAGACTCTTCCGGGGAGCAGTTGGGGGCATCACTCGTACTTACCAATTAGCCATCTGTCACTCTGACTGATCACTTTGCAATAATGATATAGTAGTGATCAATCTAGTGGTATTTCTGGTAGAGGAACTTGCTTGGGTTTTACATTATAAGCCAAAGAGAAAACCAGCAGTACATCTTGGGAGAATGCCATGGAAATTGTGTTTTGTATTGCACAATGTCCTGCTGGAGCGCATTGTGTAGCAGGAAGAGCTGAGCTCACAGAGTCAGATGGCAAGCTCTAGATTTAATGTTATCAGGAATATGACTGCCAGAGGAAAGAATTTGTTGTGTCAACACAGTGCCCAGAATAAGGCTGTCAGAAACCAAATGTGGAACAAGGATAAGAAAGCTTCTAACACTGAATGCTATAAAAGAATGGACACAAGCCAGGGAATAAAAGTATGTACTCAGAAGAGCAGCACAGAGCAAACTTGAACTCAACCATTGTTAAAATGTAAGAGAACCTTTGGTATAGAATAAATCTAACGTGAGAGTCAGAGAAAGAAAAGTGCGAATTGCAGAAAGTCAGAAACGAAATTATAACAGACAGCTCTGAAATATCACTTCAGGGAAAGCAAAGGGAGACCTGCAAGGACAGGTGGCCGTGAAAAAATAAAACCCTTTCATGGAAACTGTGCATCCATAGTAATGCAACATAAGGCAAGAACCATATTGTTGGGAGCAGGAGTGAGCATGGCACGGCCCAGCACACCCTCTCCCTCGGTGTCTGAAGCCTCCCAGGGTGGTGGAGCTGTAGCCAGCAGGCCCTGACAGATGCTGCGGGGGGATGGGGGAGCTGCTTTAGGGAAATCTGATTCTTTATCTTGTTCTCCAGCTTTTCCTGATAAAACCAGTTCGGATGCAAGGGACAGCTGAGTGCTCTTGCCCCTGCCAGTAGGACCATGGCCAGGGCTCATCTCACTGCGGGGCGACCATCTGCTGCCACTTAACAGCACAGGAAACCACCACTGAACAAAAGCATCCACTCGTAGAGCATCCCACCTCCTGCAACAAAATGGAGGCAGAAAGGGATGTTACATCATCACAAACAATTTACGGTGAGCAGAGGACAGCAAACATTGTAAATAAACCTGTCTGGGAGCTTTTCCCCTAGATGTCACTAATAGGTACAAGGACATTATAATGAGGTTTGATACAGCCCAGGGAGACGAAGGGGAGCAAACAGCAACCACAGCAGTGGAAGGATGGAGGAGGGAGTGTGGCCTCCCCCATCTGCAGAGAAACCCCTCTGCTGTGATTAGGTCTGATGTTGAAAGAGGCTAAGCCTGGTGTAGGAGCAGACAGGGCGATGCCTTTCAACAGCATCACTCCTCAACAGTGCAGAATTTCCTGGTGATCCTCGGCATGGTATTTTGGTGTTTGTGTCAGCCCTTGTACATGTTCACATGCCACATTGGGCTGCTCCTGAATAGGGGATAGTGAACACATACTGTGAACATCACTCACCCAAAGATTTGCCTGATTATATATCTACCCTCCATGAATTTGCTTTCTGCAGATTTTCATGTTTGTTTTTTTTTACAAGAAAATTTAAAATCTTTATTTTGCATCAATGCTGTGGGAAAAATGTCCTTTCTTTTCATAGAAGATTTTAAGGGAATAAAAAGGTCTGACATTGGTTTATTAAAATCTCCTTACTTTAACATGAGCTTTCTTTTTGAAGGAAATGGCAAAAGTTTTGATTGGGTCAAAACTGATCTTAGATGTATGCCAGCAAAGAAATACACAGATACAAAGTTGCCAGCAATACGAACTTACCCATTTACTGCATTTTGACTAGACAATCAATCAGAGAGAAAAACAATGGCTTTATTACAGAAAAGTATTAAAGCATATAGAACTTCTAAAGAAGGGGGTAAAAGGATGCAGATGCACATCCCAAATGCAGAGGAATACTTGGTCATTCTTCCTACCTATAGTGATTGCTAACATCATGTTCGTCAAGAAAAACAGATCCTTCTCACAAAACCTGAAACTTCTGGGAAGCAGACTGGGCTGCCAGGGGTACAGGCAGTGTCCTTGTATAGGCCTTTCTAGAAATGAGTTCTGAGAGGAAAACAACCAGATGACCAGGGCAAGGAGAGGTTTTTCAGGAGAATCTTTTGTGTGTTCTGGATTACATTTAGGTCAGCTTTGGATTTATGACTTTCTTCTGACATAATATTCTGTCTGATCTCTAAGATGATCCCAAGGCGTGATGTGCCCCCAAATGTAGATGTTCCACTGGGTGTATAGAACAGCTCTTTTGGACAGGGACCTGAAAGGATTATGAAGAAAAGAGGACACTTAAAGTGACAGGCTTACTTTTGGCTTTCCTGCAGAAAGTAAGAAGCCAAGGTCTTCAATTACCAAGTATTTATTGTCTGTGAAGTCATTGGGTCAGTTCTGCTTTTTGATAGTGACTTAATTTTATCAAACAGTAAGGGCAGGAGCACCCCATTCAAAAGAAGAAAAAAATGTTCTGGGATAGCAATGCTGACAGTAAAACTCTAGGAGCATTAAAGATCTCAACCTGGTGTTTATATTTAGATTTTACCATATTTAGCTGCAAGTTTTCAACTGCTGCTGAAGACTCTTCTCCCCACCCCATTCACCCCTTTAGAAAAGGATAAGTGTTTGAAGTACAAGCTGTGCATTTGCCATTCAGACCAGGGTGGGAACTCCACCTGCTCACAGCCTTGCTCTGTTAAAAGCTACTAATCCTCATAAAACCAACCTTTCTGCTTCCCCCCCTCCATCTCTAATTTCCTGCATTCCTCACACTCTATTCTCTCTTTGTGGAGAAACTCATCTTGTTCTCTTTTGAACATACTGATTCATAAACATATGTTCTAAGTTACCTCTCTTGTCTTTGGTAACGTATTCCACATGTTTACATGCCATTTTATGAAATAGTTTTCTTTAACCTTTTTATTTGCCTCAATTTCCTAATGTTCAAAATATATTCTTTTCTTTCATGTTTTTTCTTCATAAATATATTGTACAGCTAAACAATGATGATTTTAATCAAAACCAAAACCACGGAAGGCCTAATCCCTCTTTGACACATGAGGCTAAATTCTGTCCTTAGTTACTTTTGTGCAACACCAGTGTGGAAAAAGCTCTTTATTTTCACAGGATTTTAATGTTGGCAAATCACCTTTATGGCTAAATCTTAACTTATAAAGTATCCAGGGGAAACGGAAAGATATATTAAAAGCAATTTAGAAATTTATTGCTAAAATGGTAAATTTAAAAATTATGTTCTGGTACAGTCCAGTGGGTATCGTGTCTTTGTGTGAAAGTGTGCACGTGGAAGTGAACATGTGTTGTTAAATCTAAGGATAACCATGCAAGTTGGATATCCCAAACACAAAGTACCCTGCAGCTGAATTCTTGTCTTTTTTCATTAGTAAGTTATTCAACTTTAATAATAAATGCACTTGGAATTGCAATAGGCAGAAAAATGTACAATATAGAATTTCATAAAAGCTTCATTAAAAAATAAATAAAAAGCAGCAGCAAATAACCCAAATGAAATAGATGTAGTTTTTAAAATCCCTGCACAGATATGCTGCAGAGGGAGGGACATGCAAAGGGAACACAGAAAAAGGCCACTCTGCACCCCAAGTACTAACAGAGATGGTAGGGTTCTGTGAATGTCATTGAAGGTGGTTTTTGGTATTTTTATTTTCTGGTAAAACAGGAGTTAAATTTATCTGGCAATAGAGACCATCTATAACTCCAAGGCCTAAACATCTTTGACTTAGAAGATTCAAGGGCCACCAGATGATTAAATAAGATTATTAATGTTCAGTTAGTCTGTTTTGCTTGGCTTTGCTGAGTTTAGTAGTCAGTGCCTTTATAGCCTATTGTCTGCATACTC
This sequence comes from Catharus ustulatus, assembly GCF_009819885.2. Lineage (NCBI taxonomy): Eukaryota > Metazoa > Chordata > Aves > Passeriformes > Turdidae > Catharus > Catharus ustulatus. The sequence goes on from NC_046230.1 coordinate 13,216,950, forward strand.
CAGTAACAGGGACACTAACACTCTAAACTGGTCCTGTTGTCAAAAGCAACACTCAAGCAGATAAACTGCACAGCAGCAATTGTGTATTAAACGACAATTGAAGTAAGTTACACGAATTTCTGCTAAGGGAACATAGGTTGCAACCTATGCTTCCATTTATCCAAATCCTGTGTGAAACCGGTCTCAAATCCAATTAAATGAATTTTTGATAAGAGAATGAAGTTATTAGATACATAAAAATCTGCCAATGTGCAGTGATTGCCTTAGCAGTGAAATAAAATGCACTGAAAGGATAAACTTGTGGTAAACCAATTCATGACATGTACTGAACATGTTGTGGAACCCTCACAAATGAATATGTGACAAAGGAATAAACATGAAAGAAATACACTGATTGTACACTAAGGCTGTGCATTTCAGAGAGATTCACCGTATTATCTTCCTTATTCATGTGGATAACAGGCTTACTTATGTCTTCAAAAATAATTCTTTCTATCACACTGCAACAATTCTAAGCATAGTGATAAATAGGAAGTATGAAAATGCTAATGTATGAGAGCTAGTGGAATTTTAAAGGATCAGAACTGAGCCGAATTTTTAGATGAGATTTCTTGACATGGAAAAACCTCACTGAAGAAAAAAATGAACACAATAATATGTGTATTGCATATTTATAGTTCAATAATTTGACTCTGAGATTTACGAAAATCCATTTTTATGGTTTTATTCCTGTTGTACAGCTTACATGGTTTTGGCATAATTTGCAACTTATGAGCAACAATATCAAACAGATTTATGTTTTGCAGGGTTTTTTTTTTAAACTTTAATGTAACTTCAATTTAAAAATTAAAGCAGAAACTTCAGTTGAAACAACCTGTACTTTGTCAGTCAAGTGCAAAGTATGAAGAAAATAGTACTCTAAATTTTTATTTTTAATAGAGACAATGTTTTTCTTAAAATTAAATGAAAAGGATCAACTGACTAATAATTTCTGGGTAGCAGAAAAGGAGACTATGCAAAAATTGTCTGCAGAAATATCTTATAGCCATTTCTCCTTTCTGGCACCCTCCAGATCATACCTCTAATGCCTCACTCTTCCATGATGAACATGAAATCTGTGGGACTCCATAAGACTTAAGGGCTGGATCTGCTGGTTGTGACTGTAAGAAATGGTGAGGAAATCCTGCCAGCTCTGTGCATCTCTGTAAAGTTCACACAGAGAGAAGCAAACCCTTTCTTTGGCATCCCCACCACCTAATGAATATCTGGAGCATGAATGACCTTGTATGCCCAGCCTGAACGTAGGGATGAATTCGCAGGGATGCCCAGCAGCAGGTGAATCAGCCAAAATAAAACAGGACATGCAGATGTTGCCAGGGGTTCCAGTGCTTTGGAACACCCACTGGAGTCCTGTCAGGCAGAACCTCCTTCTTGACTTCCCCTGCTCAGGAAGCTGTGGAGAGCAATGAGGTCACCTCTCAGCCTGCCCCAGCCTAGGCCAACCCAGTGGTCTCAGGACCTGCCTTCAAGCCCCTTCAAGTTTTGGTGCCTTTTTCTGGGCCTGGATATCCTTTGGAAATTGTGGGGCCCACTTTACACCATTGTACTCTGTCCCCTTCCAGTATGGGAACTAGTAGCAATTAGTACAGCTACAGCATATTATTTCAGGGTGGGCTAATCAGCATGCATTTGTCTTATAGGGCCCTTTGCAAAGAGGAAAACATGATCTTAAAATACACTGGCCAGCAGTTTGTTTGTAAGCATAACTCAAAACACAGACCCTAGCTTATAAACTCTTTTGAAATCCTTGCTCCTTAAAATGTCTCCCACTTTAGGCCTGAGAGAATTGTGAAGTTCTGAAAAATCATCAAAACCTGAAATTATCCTTATTAATATTCTTACTGTGTGCATTTTATAGCCTATCACACACACATAATAAAAAATTTTATTCTTGCCTGCGTTGATCAAAAGAATATACCCAATAGTCTTTTAGTATTTCTGATTACTCCTTTAAATCACAAAGCCATCATTCAATTCCTTCTGGCTAGCACTGACTGCTGAAAAGAGACACAAAAATGGAGAAAAGTGTGGTAACCCAGAGCTGCTCTGTGAAGGATTGGCAAGGCTGTATGGAAAGGCTTGCAAAGCATCTGCTCTCACACTATGCTTGGCTTCAGTTAATATTCCCACTATTAATCCTTTAGCTTCATGAGAATAAAAAATAAATAACATTCTAAATAGAAAACAAACAAATAAGCTAAGGTTCCTGGGTTTCTTCCTCCTGTCTGATCAGATCAGAAAATCTGGCTTGATTTTTTTATTCTAACAGCCTGTTCTACATCCTCTCAGACCCAGTAAATCTGTCATCAGTAGGCTTTAGGTAAGAACCTGCTCCATCTCCTCGATGGAAGTGAGAAGCTTTTAAAATGTGAAAGTTGCAGGTCCTGCTCCTGAAGAAAGTAGAAATTCTTCATGATGCTGACAAGGAAAAAAAGGCCAGAGAACAGGAAAACGGTGACTCTTTCAAAGTGACATTGGTTTTAATTTTGAACTCGATATAGTTACATAAAGGCAAATCCTGGCTAATGCCAGTGCTGTTTTACTGGAATAACTTCATTACTCAAGTTTGTCACCATATGACCTTGTTATGACTGGATGAAATCCGCCCAGTTTTGTGCTCGTGGCCTGCTGAAGCTGCTGTTTCAGTCCAGAGGCAGAGCTGATCCAGGCTATAACAATGCTAGACTGAGTTCACCCCAAAACCTGATGGTTTTGAGGGTCCCAAAGGAATCCAGGAGTCACTGCCTAGGCAGAATAATTCAAAGTAAATGGCATGCCAAAAGGATTGCTATTTTAGCAGAAATCACCAGGTGCTTACATTACTGGGTGTGAAGTGAGGCTTCCCAAGCAACAAAATGAGCTAGGAGGATTTTATATTTATTTATTTATATTTGATAGTTCAGGAATGGCATTGGTTGGTATTTGAATTGGTTTGAGCTGTTGCTAGTCCATAGACTGACATTCTCATACTGATGTTCACCATGATATGAGTGAAAGATGATATAAAAATTCAGTTTCGTGCAGATGTAGAAATGGTTGGCTTTTAAATCAAGACCTTTTTCCTAACACAAAAACTGGATGCACTTTGAAAACAAGCATAGCACATGAGAGACTGGGGTTGTTAAGTTATTCTCCTCTTTCTCCCATCCTCTCCCATCCTGTGACTCAGCTCTCGAGCCCTGACTTTCATCGTAGAGCTGAAACCTATGCTCAGCTCTACTCAGTCTGGCTGAGCTGTCAGGCAGGATGAGGGGGAGCTGCCTCCCTATCAGACTGACACAGATGTACTTGTGCTCATCACCATTGCTGCCTCTCTCCACTCAGGTGCAGCTACAAACCTCTGGGCTGGTCAAAACCCATGGTTTTTCCTTGCTGGGGTGGACATGATGATGGGTTCCCTCTGCCCAGCATCTGCTAAAATTGTTATGACTGTGGACTACTGTGTAGCTTGGGGAGACTGTCACTGGTCCTGCTAAATCCAGTAAATGGGAGACCCTCCTGCAAAACTTGCCTGTTAGCTGTCAGATTTGGCTGGAGGTAGACAACGTGATCCAGCGGAGCACCATGGCAGGCTCATCAGGATAGGAGCTGTACAGATAGCACAAATTAATGGTGATAGTTGTTTTCTCACTGCTGACCCTGACACATACAAATATTTGGCAACAGCTATGGATTACTTCTCAAAATGCACTAAAGATAAACCTCTACAGGAAAAACTACCCAAAAGTGTTGAGGTTTTTGATTGAATTCATCAGACATTCATGTGTATCCGCACAAATCAATGGCCAAGGCAGGGAATTTGTCAATCAGGTAAGTGAGGAAATACATTAACAGGTGACAGACAACAATTTGCCAGGACACATAACCCTAGAGCCAGCAAGCTTGTGAAATGGCAGAATTGAACTGTGAAAGACAAATCACTGAAGGTGGAGAGAGTGTCTTCATTATGTCTTGCTCTCACCTGCAATTGCAGAACAAAGTCCAGAGAATTTTTTTCTCTCATCCTCCACTGCATTAAAAATGTGAACAACCTGTTAATATACATTACAGATTCTGTTACTGTCTCACTTTAATAGCGAGATAACAATCGTGTGCCATTTACATATTTTGCATTTTACTGCTCTTGCATAATTCATCATAAGTAACATAACATTCTTGTCAGGAGAAGTTCTGCAAAATTTAAGAAAATGGAAGGAGAGCTGCATTGCAATCAGAAAAAGCAATTAGTATTGAAATGTTTAGGTAAAATAAAAGGAAATTAAGTAAGAAGTAAGAAGCATGAATGGAAGAAAAAAAAAAAGTAGATTACAGTTAGGCTCAAAATGAAAGTGTGGACTAGTGACATCCAGCAAAAAATGGGACTAAAATGGGTATACTGCAAAAGAGCAATTGTTATGGAAGAACACATGTTTCAGGGAACAATAGCAGCGCTGAATCAGTTAGTAAAGTCTGTAGAACAAACTGGAGCTATGACTGAGCAGACTGTAAGTTTTTGAAAGAACTGTAATTTCTGAGAGCTCTAAAATTGTTTCATCTCACATTAGTATAGCTGCAAACAATAGTCTGCAGTAGGATAAAAGACTAGGATTTTATCAAATTTTCTACATTACAATCATCTTCATTTGTATTGTTAATTTTGGCATGAAAACACTCAGACAATCACATTTAAATGCTCTTCCTTGGATCAAAATTTGATCTCATTTCACATCTGGGCAAACTAAACTAAAAGCACAAATACATATAAAATCTTTTATTATCTAGTTACTATAACTGTTAGACAGGGAACAGAATGTAGTTAGCTGATTTCAGTTCCCTTCTGCTTTAAACATGAGTCAGATTTGAGGAGATTGTAGTCCTGGTAAGGGTGCCCTGAATGTCCCATAAGCAAAACACAAGTTTAGACAAGATGTGACCTAACTCTGTAGAGTCCAAAGGGGTTTATGGTGGTAGCTGAAACAAGTCTCAGTAATTTTGGCTCTGAAGAGGACAACGTTGGTAAGTTTGTCATTCCCTTTGATTTTAACTCGTACACAACAGTAAACATCACACCGAGCCATGGGAGGGACCAAGTCACGAGCAAATCACAAACAAACTCTCTGGACTGGCAGAAAATCAAGCACCATATGTTTCATCAGTGGAAGAACTCTTCTCTCCAGGGATTCGTGACTTGTGGGTCACATCCCGTTGAACTTGTGGTCACATAAGTCCCGCTGGCAGCTCAGTGAATGACAGAGCATGTAGCAGCATTAAGAAAGGATTGGTTATAGCTTTCTTCTAATGTCATTTAATGGCTAAAGATGAAGAACTGTATACTGGCACATATGCATGAATCACAGTCTGGAAACTCTGTTTTGATTGGGAGGGGAAAATACAGAGATGTTGGATACCTCTGAATGATGATAACTGATGGCAAATCTGACATCTAAGAGCCATTCACAATACATTGATACATAACCCCATGTTTAGAGACACCCCTCCTCCCACCCCCACCTCCAAAACAATCTGAATAATGAATCAAATGGTCTCAGGAGTAATTGGATCTTTTTCTGTGTAATTAGCAATTTTTCCCCTTGCATTATAATTTAAAGTACTGTGGTTGAATTGAGCAACTCATGTAATGAGTCATTAGACTGAGGCTTTTAAGGAAGTTATTTCTGAAGGTCTGTGGAGGCTAAAATATGTCTAAATTAAAAGAATGACAGGCTGCAATCATGGCTGTAAAATAAAGGTGCTCAGTAAGCAGTCCTATTACAATCAGAAAGAAAAAGAAGCAGATCTCTGTCTTGTGCATGGAAGCAGAGGAAATGATGAATACCTTAGGTAACTCATTCTGTGCAAAATCAATCTTTCACTGTCAATTTTAAATGAACTAATTTGTTCACAAATCTGCTCAGTCAGTTTGGAAGCATACTCAGTTCATCCATATTAGCAAATCCTTTAATCTTGACTAGTCCACTGAGTAAGAAATCTAGAAATGTGTTAATATGACTGGACATATGTAGTAGGATAAGAATTGATTCTTTTAATTAGTGTCTATTCAAGTTATAGTTCCTTCTTTTACTGAACTATTGACCCACTGATATATAAAGAGATTACTGTTATGACTAAAATACCTTCCAAAGTTATATTTAACTCTTTCTTTATTGGTGAATGTGAGATAGAAAAATAATCTTTGAGTTATCCAAAAATAAACAATGTAATCTAATTTGAGATTTCTTTCCAACATGCTCCCATTAATTCTGGAGATTCAAACAGATATTTGAAATTTAAAAAGCATAAGCCCCAAGTTATTGCTAAAGGAATTTTATAATCCTTTCTTCCAATTTAGATAAAACTATAACATGTTATTTGTAATTCTAGTTTTATATCAAGACGTCAGAATTTCACCCACCATAGTTCAACCACTGAGATTGGTGGTAAATCCCCACTGAAATTCATTGATGACAAAAGTATATTCTTAACAAAAGAAGTTAAATAAAAAAGGCAGAAAGAGATGGCTCCTGTTCTTCTCATTCCCACTCTGTCCACACAGAATAAGTTAAACTCTGGAAAAGAGTTGTGTGTAAACTCATTGTACTTTGCAAACAAGCAAGATCATGCTTTCTCTTCCTCACCCATGGAGATGGGACAAATACAAAAAAAAATATCCTAAAAAACTGTACATTGATAATGGAAAACAGTGTTGTAATGATCCCAGCATGGTCTTTGGTACCAAAAAAAAAAAAAAAAAGAAATCTGGCATTTACTTGCTGCTCTTCACCTTACATTGTGATAGAGCCTCTGCAGCAGGGTGGTCCTAGGCAGGAACCTCTATTGGGACATGTTGTCCCAATGCTGAACATCTACACCCCGCTTGGGGAGCAAATGCTTTATTAGCATTAACAATATGGCTGTGAACATGCATTTACATGATCTTTATTAATCTTATGAATATTTTGAGCTACAACAATAGAAAAATGCCCTAGCGCCCTGCTTGGGTGAACAATCACTTTTAGCAGCTTTGAGATCTTTGCACAGGACTAGACTTTTAAGATTTTCAGAGATTTGTTTAAGTGGAACCTGAAGATGGAAGCAAAAGTGAGTAGGTTTCTGGATAAATATGGAAAAATGTCATTTACTGAAGCCTTCTTAGTGCAAACCAGCAAGGCAGATCCCTCTGTTTTGTTCTGAGCCTAGATAATCTGAATCCTGCTGCCTTTGTCAGATTTTTGTCCACTAAGATATGGTCTTGGCTTTTGCACTTACCTGTCTCTTGAAATAGCACTTTTTCCTACCTACAGTCTTTAATTGTGTAAATATAAATAAATAAAAAGAGATGAAACTTAAGCCTTCTATTGTTTCTCTCTTTCATCAGATTTTCACTTGAAGGGCACTCCCAGACAATGCATGATATGACAGGAAGAAGATAGCTGTTGTATTTTGACTTCAGAATGAGTGGAGCTCTCTGAGCATCCATCTGCTTCATTTCAGGCTGTGTGTTTTCACACAGCCTCAGTTTTCAATGTGATGGTTGTTTTGCTCACCTACTTTTTCAGTAGGCTGAGCTGCTGGGGCCTGGCTGGTGGGAACCAGCAGATTCTTGTCACTGAAGGCAGCAAATTAACAGTGGCTTTTCCCAGTCTGCTTTCCTACTGCATTAAGGCTGGCCTTTGCCATCTGAGCTGTTGATGTGTATGAGCTCAGACTTTCTTAACTGGGTCTGTAACCAGTCTGAGAGGGATTAGGACAACACAACACCACAACAAGCCATCTCACGTGCTCTTGTTCTCTCATGTTAGCGCAACAGTGGGTGTTATGGTTTCCCCAGTTATTTAAAATTTTGGTCAAAAGTGTCTCTATAAACATTCAGCATTCATTTACATCTTTATGGTTTGACATTTTTCCTCTTAATTTGCCTCAGTAGCACCCATTTCCTAGACTTTGGCTCACTAATTTGTTTCTGTCTCTAACAGTTATCCTTGCACTGCTCCCCTGTGTCCACCCACTTTCTATTCTTAAGGTCTTTGAAAAAAAGGATTGGAAAAACATACACATCAACAGATGACCCTTGATCTAGTAGACTACCACAAACACATGAAAGGTGAAAATGTTTTCTTTGCCCTGTGCTCCTTACTCAGCAGTCGAGTTTCAGTTTTGTCCATAATGGGGGCCTGTGATGTGTGGGAAGTGTAGCAGGAGCAGGGCAGGGTGTGCCCAGCACCCTCCTGATGGTGGGTGGTTCCTCCCCACAGTCCCACTGGGTCCAATACTGGATTCCTGGTCCCTGATGAAACAGCTGTAGAAAATTCTTCATTTACTTTAATGATTATTGCGACTTCACAGAGAAGTAGCTGATTCTGCAAATAGTTCTATGAAATGATTAGCCTTTGCAAATGCCAGGATACTTAAAGATAACTATGTTGATGTCACGTTCTCTATCTCCCTATATGCAATTCTCTGCATTATGTTTATGTGTGTGCTATTTTTGCATGATCTTAGTGGAGGACAGGACAATGGCTTGGTTTGGTTCATTTAAAATACTAATAATGATGGCCTTAAACATGAAAATAAAATAAAAAAAATATGACATTTTTAGTGTCTAAATTAGTACAGAACTGGAAAACACTCCTCTTGCTTCCAAGGCACATGTAGGATTGAACAGAGGATGAATGGCACATCTCTATCAGCCAGTGCATTCTGATAATTGATCAAATTTCCATATTAATTAGAAAACATGTACCCAGAGTGGGTGGGATCACAAGATTCTACCAGCTCTGTTTTTCTTAATCCTCTTGCGTGAATGAAAAAATGAAGTGCCCGGCCTTTTGTTAACTCTGAATTCAAGAGATTGCCTTGACCACTTCTTGCTTCAATTTATCTGGGAATGTCTTTTGTGCTGTATGCTCTCATATTGTCAGAAAATGCCTTTTAATTTCCTGAATACACATATGTATACAATGAATATTAATCAAGAGCTGATTAGTATCTCTTCTGTCATCACACAAAAGTATTTTATCAGAGACAGATTGTATTTGCAATTGCATATTTAAAGTCTGCACTGGAATGGTTCATGACTTTGAATGAGTATGGACTGAAGTCCTTCACGAACATTTTGGATTTTCTCATCTAGAAATAAACTTTGCTAACCAGGAAAATGGAATTTAAAAAACCCTCAAAACACTCGTGTATTTTTCCTCAGTAAAACTGCTATTTATTTTCAGATATTGTAGCCAGCAGAGCCATGGATATTGCTTGTATATTTGGCTAAAATCTCATCACCAATCTCAGCTTCTGGCATGGAAGGAAAGAAATCTTTTCCCAAGGGGCACAGAAAGGATACAGAGCTACAAACCTGAAGGCAAGACCCAACCCTTGCAACCTTTGCATGAGGTGAAGAAAATGAAGGAAGTGAATAAACTGCCCACATGCTAAAATTGATGCTGCAAGCTGCCCCCAAGAGAACTGCAAAGGAATCCAGCCTCATATTGCCTGGGGAGTGCAGGACTTCCACTGTGGCTCTTCAAACTCTGTTCCCATCCTTGTCCTTCTGCCCAAGAAATGTCATTTGCTGCACGTGCCCAGTTACTGCAACAACTTTGAAGAAAGGGAGACTAAGGTTTGAGTCTTAGTTTCTTCATAATAAACTCCAAATTTTAGTCTGCTTACCTGAAATTACTTTCTGTTGTGTATCCTCTGGTGGCTGTGGCTCTGCCTTGCATGCAGGATGACAGATTGAGTGCTAATTCTACCACCTGTAGACCTTGTTTATTTCAAAATGTCACTTGTTTTTTATATCGGAATTGCCAAGAGAGATGTTCTCCCAGGACACCAAAAATCAGTCATTATTATAACACAGCTATTAAGCCACCCATGTCTTAAACACATCAGTCAAAGACGTCTGTCCTGCAACTATATAGCAGAAAGGGCAGCATGTTATCAGACAGAAAGAGAGAGAGAGAGATACCAGGGGAGCCAAAATCATTATCTGAATATATCACTGAGGTTGTCTCAATGCTGTAGGACCAACAGCAGAGCCCACATATTGTAAAAAAAGTTTCAGTCCTCTGTGAGCATGTAATTGCCCCATAATAATTCCTTCTAGAAACTTCTAGGGCTCTGTATCTGGGCTCTGAAACCTCCCATGCTTGTGGTTGCGTCATTGCAAAAATTCTGTTTTTCCAGAAGGTTGAGGAAGAAAAAGCTCTTCCATAAGCCCAACGCCTTACCCCCAGGCTTATTGCTAGTTCTAGAAAATGCACCTAGCCCCCATTAAGCACATGCTAACATTTAGTTCAGAGTCCAACAGTGAACAGCACAGGAGCAAGAAAGGCAAGAAGAGAAAACTTTCCGAGGGCATCTGCTAGGCCCACGTTGGCTGTCTTGGCAAGACATGTCAGGATGCATTGGTGGTGCGCAGTGAGGCTGAAGATTCCCTACTGGCTGGAACCGAGTCATTTGCCAGGCTTTCCTTGTCAGGGAGAGTTAAACCAGTCACTGATCCTAATTCTAACACTGTTGTTGCAGCATTCCAATTTTTAATCGCTACATGACTTGTCAGGTTGAATATGAGCCACAAGAATAAAATTTAAAAACCTCCTAATAATGAGGGTGTCAAAGATGACTAGCACTTGGTGTTTCTTCCCTTACCTTTCCATTTGTTAAAAGTGGAACTAAGGTGTAAGTGCCCTCATTTCCAAATGCCCTCTATCTTTTAATTTCTCCCCAGCAGATCTTTTCCTGAAATCCACCAAGATAGTCAATGTAAGTAGCACATTCCTGCGCCCCTTGTACAGTGTTGGGGGAGCTTGTTTCAGGCTTAAGAGCATAATTTGAAAAGGGGTTCCACAGTTATGGGACAATATGGTGGACAATTAAGTAAAGAAATAAATGTGCCATATGCCTTCATCCCAGGGTAGCAGCCTCTTTCTCTAGCTGCTTTTCTCCCTGAGTTTTGAAACCTAAGAAAAGTGAATTTCCTGCCTTCAATGAGCAAGAATGAGCTCTCTCTGGTATGCCACAGTTTTGCATATCACCAATTTGTCTTTAAATGTTTGAAATTTAAAGTAATTGTAGACAATTGACAGAAGCAAAGTGGAAGACACCCAGAAGTGAAGGGCATTTTTCAGGCTAACAAACTGACACACACATCCCGGTATTCCTTTCCCTATGACAGAAGATGGCTGGGAGAGATCTGCTTCATGCTGTAAGTTCCTGGATGGTGACAAACAAATCAGCTTCCTGTAGGCTCTGAGCTCTCATCTGCAATTGAACTAATTTACCGTCTTCATCTGCTGTGGAATGAAATACAATAACCGATTTCAAAAGACACCAGCATGTTAACAAATATGGGCTGCTGAATGCCAGTCTTTTTCAAAAATTAGCTTACCCTTAGCAGTGTTTCAGTTCACTGATTTCTTCTTGCTTGATTATTTTGTTATAGAATGCTTAAGTTCACAGTACTTTCCACAAAGGAAAATCGGTACTAAAATCTCTAATCATTGCAGAAAATGCAGGATCAGCTGACTTCATCTTGGATTGACATTAGAAGTAAACTTACAGCACTCAGTAAAGCTACATACAGGAAGAATTAAATGCAGTTATGATTTTAATACTGATATCAAAAACTGGAACAATTCAATATTTAAAAGTTAATAACATGTGGAAATTTAGTTCAGCATCAGAGATGAGTCAAGAAAACTGAATAATCCAAATAAAAATTGGTGACGTGGTGAATTTGTCTGTGTTTGAGATGCTGTGGTTTATTTAAAAGGCTGCATATTTTGGATTGAGCTCAATGACTGTTGCAAAATGTTATGTTTTAGTGAAAAAAAAGGAGTTTATCTGAGACTACAACAGCAAGATGCAGCAGCAGAAACTGTGGTGTGTGCCCCACCTCTAGACAAGGCAGTTGCTGTGGTCAAGCTGTAAATCCATCAGGGCAACTTCTGCAGCCAACAGAACTTCTGAAATCCATCCCTATCTTCTCTGCAGTGAGACAGAAACAGGGGCTCTAACTCCCAGGTACATTTGGTATTTGGGGAAATGTCCATCGAGGCTCTCCAGCTCTATCAGTCTTTCCTAGAAGCACACTGCTGCTCTGAAGAGCTCTTCATGGCTCCAGGAAAAAGCTATAGTAGAAGCTCTCCTTTTATTAGTAGAACTGAGAAATTTGCACTGAGTAATGCTCCTTGGTGCTCTTTGGTCCCTCTGTTTTACTCAGCTGTTATTAAAATCTCTATTCACTTCAGAAGTTAATCAGTGCTACAAAGTCTATGCTATCCCCTCCTTTGGGAAGCTGAAAGGTGCATCACTGAAGAGATAACACAATGAAGGTGGGTCTTAACACAAAAGTAAAATTAATGGGCACTTATACGTATTGCTACTCAACTGATGAATTCATATCTAGTACAGTGGCTTTTGTGCTGTTCACCATCCCTGTTGCCATCTCTCCTTCCCGTAAATATGAACTGCTCTGGCAGAACTAATAAGACTTTCTAAGTGTAAATAAAATCTTTCACCAAGGAGCATTCTTGGTTCTATGTCCCAGTTTCAGAAATACACAAAAATAGGATTCATCAAAACTTTCCTAGCCAAAAAAAGTATCAGGAGAGTGGCAGAAAAGCCACATTTTCTTTTTTCAAACTCAGAATATGGGTAGTTTGAGTCTTTGTTCACTTTTATTCTGATCATCAGAGGTCGAGGAAAATCACACTTTTTCTTGAGTTCAGAAAAAGGTTTTATTTTTGTCATTTCTATTATGAGAAAACTGGGATGAATGTGATTTTGAGTTGGGTTTGGAAATAGCTTATAAGTTAAGTTCTGTTTTTGCAGAACAAAATCTGATATTGTGTGCATAATGCATGCTTCTTATTTTCAAAATCATGAACTTGTATAGACTTGTATAAAAATAAGATTTAGCCTTTTTAATCTTTCCTGACAACCCAGAGTACCGGAACTGTTTGCCTTCTCTCTGAACCACAACTTGGTTGAGATTTTCAAAAGAGGGAAACAGGATTAAATTTGATTAAGGGTTGCAGTGGTTCAATGTAGGGTAAATTATTTTTATCCATCTTGATTTGACTTTGTATGAGAAAATAAGCTGAGCTTGTACTTTAGCTACGCGTGTTTTATAGAAGGTTTATAGCGATGACATGAAACTCTCCTTTATCAACTATTCAGTAAATTATCATAAAGCATATCAGGTGTTTATCTTTGACCTCAATTTCTGAGGAACATATTGGAGTAAAATATAGATCAAAATTAACCCTAAACTTTTTCTGTCATTGTACAGCCTAAACTTGCCCAACAAACCCTCTGTGCATCTTAGTTTCCTTCAATTTAGATTGATTGTGTCTTTATACTGGGGAGAGGGCTTTCCTGATAAAAGAATGGCTTAATCTGTATTTGCCTAGAGCAGTTAGAAAAATAAGTGAAGCAAGCAGCCTTCTGCGACTGATTTCTGCTCACTTAAGGCAATTCACCCTTGAAACAGAGAATAATTGTTCTCTGTCCTTTTCCATATATTGTCTTCCCTTTCATGTATTTGATCCAAATAATTTTTAAGATTTTGAACATTAGAGGAATACAGGATGAATCAGAACCATGCAGCAGGCTAAATTTTGCCTACAGAGGCCTATCCAGAAATTTGACAAAAGACAATGGAAGCCATGCACACATCTAGGAATTTGTGGCCTTTGATCAAACTGCAGGGTGTCAATAATATGCTAATATTTAGAATTGTACATTACATAGGAATTTACTTTCTAGATGGTACTCTTCTGGACAAGAAATGAGTGTGCCTGCAGAAATTCCCTACTTGAGGTGCCTTTAGCTTCTGTGCCTCATTTTGTGTGGATAAGCTAACAAATGTCTTCCTTTCAGCACCCACAGAAAAGGTGGACCACTCCCTCTCCTCTTTTATTTAGCTATATTTTTAAAAACAAAATATTTTTTCTTTTCTGCAGGTGGTCAAGTGGTTGGCAATGACCAATACCTTATATACTTTGTCTTACTCAGAAGGAACCTAGGAAACCTTTTTTAGCTAGATTAGGTCTAGCCATAATATTCTTGTCAGGCTGAGCTTGAAACTGAAACAACTCCCAAGTTTAGTAATCCCTACTGTAAATATTTCTCTATAATTGGATTTAAATTAAATTATTGTTACTCCAGTGACAAAACTGTATGAAGGGTGGGTAGAGTAATTCAGTCTGAAACTTTCTTTTTTAGTGACTTCTTCCTCAGAGCTGCATCTTACAAATTCTTTTCTATCAGTGGAGTTGAAGACACAGTGTGATACTGCAAACTTAATCTTAAGAACTGCTTTTGAACTGCAAAAGTTCATCAAGTTCATCAAGCAATTCTTAATTTTAGGGTTGAAGAATGATACGAAGCAAAAGTAAACTTTCCTTTAAGAAATGAAAAAAAAAAAAGTTACAATTTGGAGAGTAATGCTTTTACAGAGCTATCTTTAGCAAATGAAGGCTGAACAAATATATTTTCTGGAAATGCATAATTGAAACTACAAATAACAAACTCTTCAGAAGTATTTGGTTGTGGTCCTTCAAAAACTGTAATTATATATCCTGCAATACATATATTACTGCTTCATAGTTTAGTTCTTTGCACTGTACCTGAAAATGCAGCACTTACGCTTTTCACAGGAAGGGTCTTCCAGTGTCTGCACTGACAGGGAGACCAGGAAGAGATCTCCACTCACAGGTCATATAGCTGGGGGCTGACCCAAAGCTGTAAACTGTAAATACCAAAATGGAGCACAGATAAACTGCTGACTTTATAAAAATCATGGATGTTTTAATAGGATAAAGACTTCAATTGCGCTCTTCCTTTATTTCATCATACCCACTGTGTTGGACAAATTTGTGCAGGGCAAATTGGTGTCAGCTAATACAGTTCTCTGCAGGTGATTTGCAATGTGTGTGTTTATTATAAATTTTCACTGGATACTTCTTACAGCCGAATGTTGCCTCATCATTCAAGGTTCTTTCAAATGCTCATTAACAGTGAGTTAGGATGGACCAATTCTTTACCAGCTGATCCTGAGGAGGTGTTTGCAAAAGAAATCACTGTTTCATGCACCCAAGTATGATATAAAGGAGACACTGAGTTGTTGTATAATAATGAGAGAAAATATGAAATTAAATACTCACCTCTTCATGTCTAGTTCTGTAAAAGAATGCATTTGTTCATAAAACTCTGAGCAGATTAGAAATAGGTGTTATTAATCCTAGATTATAATATAAATCCAGTAATAAAGTCTGTTTTTTTAAGAGTCCTGAATCAACTACTTTTGACTTCTCAGTCCCTCTGCAATAAAACCTATGGCATTTCTATAAGGGACAGTTGGTTGAGGTCATCACCTGCTAAACTCCCAAGCTGTACCAGCTCTTGTGACTGTGCTATTTGTGGTTCTTCCTTTTGCCAGTATTTCCTTGGCACAGACTTTCTAAAATACTGTGTCCTGTTTTAAAAGTAATGATTTAATAAGTAGATATGAATGGGAATGTAGCTCAAAAATGCAGCTTGCTAGCACCCCATCCTTTCTTAGCCTCTGCAGTTAGAACTGAGATGTAGTTTTACTGTGACACACTGTGAGAATCTTTATCTCATTGTTGCTTAGATCATGGATGGGCAACAATGGCTTTTTTCAAAGTTTCACAGACTAGCAAACTTAAAGTAGCTCCTTTTAATTGAAACCCAGACATACTTTTAGGTAAAAACAAAACTGAGCTGGCTTGAGTTTTTCCCAAGCCAAACAAAAGAGATTGGAACTTTCCATTGTTTTTGTCTGCCAACCATGCATTGTTAAAGGAATCGAAATAAAGAGGGAAAGGGGTCAAGGGTTATAGAGCTCATATTTCCACTCTACATGACCCCATCTCAGCAATAGTGGGACCCTCGTGATCAGTTCCTGTTGGGCTAACGGAACAGCCATTTCTTAAGAAAAGGAATTACTGCGTACAGTACCTTTGTGACTAACAGAAGAATACCCCAGCTCTTCAAAGGTCCTTTCATTACAGCCTCTGAAGAGGACTCTGACATTACTTTCTTGAGATTATAATGAAAACAGCTGTACTTGTACCAATTCCCCATTTTATTATTTTTTGTAACAAAACAAGATTGATGTTATGCCACTTTCTGTTCTGTCATGAGAAAAAGGTATCACAAATGCTAATAACTACCACAGTAGCAATATGCACTACTTTGATCTTTTCACTATTCTTTAATTTGGGCAGCTGGCCACTGAATTCCTTCCTCAAAATCTGTGCTGCCTAAAAACAAAGGGAAAAATGGCCAACAAAATCAAATGTGCACATTTAAAACCATTCATCTGACTAGTCCAATTCAAAGCCTACACGAGTAATGCAAATACCATACTTTGATTTTGTGATTCTAGGCACTGAAATCTTAACACACATTCTTCCAACGATAGATTGTGGCAGAACAAGAAAAACCACAAACAACCAATTCTCATTAAAACCTAAAGTTTGTAATCCCTTCATTCTTATTGGTTGCTTTGCCAAAGACTTCTTAAGAGATTATTGAGCTTATTAATGAAAATCCAAAAGTAATTCTAAGTGATTTTTTTCTCCTTATAAGACAGTAAAATTAAACATGCTGTGGTTGTTATGTTTTTCCAATGTCAAAGGCAATGCAAGAAGGCAGGCTCTGGCAACAACAGCTGTCAAGATTCCAAACCCAAGGAATGCAAACACCTACTGTCCAAAGTATTGTTGTACTGGTAGAAATAGGAATAGTAGCCTTTGGTGTTTCTGCTAATAAGCCAGAGCAGAACTGTGCATAGCCAATTCAATTTCTTTTTCAGTTAACTCGACTTTTCACAGTGAATCAGAAGTACAATTTTTCTATTCTCTGCATTTCAGTTTGGTCCCAGTTCTATATTCATGACAAGCCTCTTGTTTACATGAATACCACAATGAAAATGATAAAGTGACTGGTGGTGCTCAGAATTTGCAAGTAAAGCTGTCTAAATGAGAATTTTGGATCCTCACTTCCAACCAACAGCAACAATTTAGACACTTAAGTTCTTTCCTGGAAGCCACAGTACAATGTTTCCAAAAGCTGAAAGATGTGCCTCATGGAAAATTCAGAATCAGCATAAGACATAATTTTATTGCATAAATGCTTTTGAAAATATAACTGTTCTGTTTCTTAGTAAATGAAATGTAGTAATTTTAGAAAATTTAAAATTTAGCAAAATTTGTATGATATGCAGTGAAAGGAAAAAAGTTTAACAAATACAGTCCCCAAAGTGAAAGAATTATGAGAGAACATCTACATGTCCAAGTTAATTCACTTTGGATGTTTGGAGTGGATTCAATTTGGAGTGTTTTTATTCTCAGTTTCATTTCAAACAGAAACATTAAAGTGATAAGCAAGGAAGCAACAGAGAAATCTGAATTGTTATGTTTGTGAGTTACTGGGAGACAAGATGCTGCTTAGAGAAAAAGAAGCCACCTGAAGTGTTCAAAAAGATGAGAGCATTGTATATGCTATAAAATGAGATTATAAAGTAGAATAAAAAGTTTAGGATGCATAAAATGAGAGGAATTAAATGGGGACATATCTGTCTGTCTATCTATCTATCTATCTATCTATCTATCTATCTATCTATCTATCTATCTATCTATCTATCTAATCTATCTATCTATCTAATCTATCATCTATCTATCTATCTGATATTTATAGACAGAAAACCTGTCATGACAGGGGATGTATTGCAATACATTGCAACTGATTTGATTGCATATGTGCTTATGGCTCTGCTTATGTTCAGACACACATAACCAAGTACATCTTGCACATTTGTAAACAGGCTGGGGCAATTTTGTTTACACTGATGTAGTAGCAGCTGTGGTCATTCTGCATGGGTATTCTGAATGCAGTTTCAGTTTGGAAGGGGAAGGAGGGAATGCAGCAGGGAGAATGGAGCACTGCAAGCAAGCTATTACAGGGATTGATTTGTGTTGTATTACAGGGCTATTCATTACTCCTTTGCAATTTCTCTGCACATGACAAAGTTTTTTTTTTACTGATACAGCTTTGAGTATGCATACTTACTCTTGCCTGAGCACTATTTTGTGCTTTAGGCCTGATATTGCTGCATAAACAATTCCTGACAGTGGTTTGGTGGTGCAGCAGAGTAGCTGCTTGGCTAGGTATGTTTGATATACAGAGCAGATGGTTATGACTGTGAAAGCCTTCCAGAGGCCACACACCACTGGGCATCTATACTGAATTGTGCAGCTGTTTTCCAGGGCTTGAAGTGCAAGAAAACCAGCAAAATGAGGAGAGAACATGATTTTACAGACTGGAAATCACCACAATCATTCTAAAAATGTAACCTAATGAATTAAGTGTGGTGCTCCTTGTCATTCCAGTATCAGTAAATTCAATTAATGGAGTGATTCTCACTAACAAATTTATTGAAATTGTCATCTGGAGATCTCCAACCTCACATTTTGCATCAGTGATTTAAGTTCAGAAACTTGTCTATGAACTTGAGAGATTAGTACATCAGTACAGATTTAGTAGTGCTAACTCTTTGGAGTCAGTCTCCCTTTCTAGGGGAGAATATAAATATGTCCCAAAATATGCTCTTAAATCTGCAACGAGCTATTCATTATACTCTGGAGCTATGCCTATATTAATTGTACTGGAGCAATGGCAGCTTGCAAAAAAAAAAAAAAGGTACAGAAATAGACAAAACAAGGGCTGCAATAGAAGCAGAGAAACATATTGCATGACTAAGGAATACTGCACAGAACAGGATAGATATAGGGCAATAATTAAAAAATTAAACAGGATAAGAGTGATCCTGTATGGAGTACTAGCTGCATAGTGTGCCCTTGAGTAGAAGAAAGCCAGGGGGAAGAGAGCTTCAAATTTGACCTCAGAGGATGTTATAAGATAGTAGCCAGTAGGAAAAAGGATGTAATATAGAAAAAGGGCATTAGTGGGACCACTCTCAAAGCCAATGATTGACTGAAAGGGACAGATATAATGACAGCAGAGCATTAAAGACAAGAATGGTAGAGTATCAGAAAATTCTTAGTTACCTTAGACTGTAAAGTAAAAAGACACATGCAGGACCTGTCTGATCATTCCAGGATTTGAGAACATGTTTCATACTAACCCTCTTTTTTTCTTTTTCCCTCTATAATAATGCCTTTTTCTTACAACAGTTTATTTGTTCCTGCTGAGATATGTACACATGCACATGTACACACTGCCTCACGCTCCTCTACAGATAAGCATTACCCAGAGTACAACATTATCTTCTGCATTTGTTCAGATTCCTGGAAAAATACTCAAGGGAGGCAGTGCAGATCTGATATATGGATGCCAATTTGTCCCTCTGTCTTAACAACACAGCCAAGGTCTGACCTTCCCCAGCTTCCAGGGGTTTCTGAGTAGAGGAAGGTAAAAAAAATCACCAGACTATTATAGACAAAAAGAGCCCTGTAAATGGAAAAATGTTAATTAATATGTCATATATCCATAACTCATTTGGATTTTTATTTACCTTTGCCATCTTAAGATATTCGGATGAGGCACACATGATCTAAAGAAAGGTGTATACATAGCTGTAAAGGAAGGTGCAGTATCTTCTTCCTAACAAGAGATTTAAATTATTTTTTAATATCTTTTGTGAATCACTACTAAAGAAAGTGGCAACTTCTCAAGCTTTTGGGGGAAAAAAAAAGGAAACAAAAGAAAAGCTTTGGATGCCCACAGTAGGTGGCATCAGCCACTGACCTACCTACTAATAAGGCAAATGAAAGGAAAACAGCCTGAGAGGAACTAAATAGCAGAGAGCCAAAGTCTTGAGGGGAGAACAGGCAAAAGAGGCATACAGTGCTTAATTCACCCTGACTAAAAAGCTCTGTCAAACCACAAGTTGAAGATGCTACCATTGCAACAGGAAAAAATAGTTAATTGCATTATACTCCTTTGACTGGAATAGTGCTGATTCTGAATTGCTGAACATGGCTGAAAACAGAAAGTCTAATAAGAGTCTTTAAGAAAATAACATATAGCCTGGGAGGAAGCTCTAGGGCTAGTCAGGCTTCTGTTTGCTTTTACAGGAGCCCTGTTCTAGTGGATGATCTATGGGAAATAGCTCTGAAATCAAATTAACTGAGCTGCTCCGGCTTCAAAACCAGCACTTTGTGCAGTAAATAGAAACATGGGACAGAATAAATTAAACAGAAAAGTCAGAATCATAAATGCCTTCCTCGGCTGCTTTGGAAATGTACAATGCTTATTAGAGTTTCTAAACCTTTTCCTGTCCCTGGAATATTTAGAAAACAGATTTCCTTAGAGCCTGAGTACTTGTCCTGCAGTCCCCTCCAAGCATATAGAGGCTTTTAATGTGTCTTTAATAATCATAAACCTTGCTCTTAAGCAGCTCATTGTTCCATTTTTTACATTTACTGAATATCAACATTAGGGTTCGATTAATTAATTTATATATTTAATACTTGGACTTAAATATTTTTGATAATTCTATATTATTAAATTTATATACATATATTTAATATATAGGTAATGTCTGGTGAAAACAGTGTCCAGAAAAGCCTTTTCAGGAACTTTCTTTGACATGGAACAGTTCTGCTAGTATTTGTATAACTCCATATTATTTTTTGTTATTTATTTTCCACTGTTACTTTGGCATTTGACTAAATTTATATTTATAATATGCATCATTTGGTTTGCTGCTTAACTCTGAAATAATACTGAAAACAAAATGAAATCTTTTTTTAAAATGTATGTATTTTTGTGTCTTTTATTGGCTTAGGGGACAAGAGAATTGAAGCATTTATGTCTTCCTGAAAGTTTCCCAGTTAAAAAAAAAATCTATATAGAATTCTTGCCTTTTTGTTTGGACAGATTCTTGGTCTTTCTTCCCATGGCTTTAGTGACTCGTGGAAATTTCTCATATAGTCCGTACCATCAGCAGGATTCCTTCCCAGATTTCTCACCCTTTTTAATTTGTATCCCCTAGTTACCTGCTCCATCCTTTCTTTCCCCCTCCCTTCTCCAACACTAATAGGCCTGCTGAAATCCAGCTTCTAAATGAAATCAGTCAAGTCACCTCAGCTTTGATTGCCTTATTCCCATGCTGTAGAATGAAAGCACTTTGAATCAAAAATGTTCTACATTCAATTGTCATAAATAACAATGCACAGCAAAGAACTTAAGCTATCAACATAAACAATACAATATGAAAGTGTGCTTCAAACCAGATGCTTCTTTATTTCTGCCCAAACAGTTTGAAGAGCCTGTTAAAATGCTCCAAGTTGCTGTTTACAAAGGGTCAAACGAACATTTTTCAACGAAATGTGTCCCTTCTGGTTCCTTAATGATTAAATACAGCGAAACAATAGCCATTTAAAATAGCGAAAGAATATTTGATGAATTTTTGTTGTTAGGATTGTTAAAATAGGAGGAGTTGAAAAGCTTTGTTTGAGGTGAGAGAAAAATGCTCTGACAGCATCCAAACCACCTCAAAGATTTTGACAATTTGTCAAAAATCATTGCACTTTTCAAGCAGCCTTTTTGCAGGACACTTGGGAAAACGAGCAGCATCTTTCCTTTGCTTCGATTGGCAAACCCTTTTCCCCACAATACCCCCAAAATGTTGTGTCGTGTCTGCTCCACCTCCCTTCACCTCATCCCCCCAAATGAGCAATCTCAAATACAGATCTTCTTTCCTGGAGGAAACACCCACCCAATTAAAATCTGTGTGCTGGTGCTGTTGACAAAGGGTTTTCTGTAACCCCAAGACTGCAGATTTGCCTCCTGGGTCCTGCTCCTGCCGTCCTGCTCACCTGTGCCAGGATTCAGCCTGGTGTAGGTATTTCACTCAGCTGCATATCATTAAATTGCAGCTCTTCTGAGTTTTGTTGGTAGAACGTCAACCTTTAGAATCCACTTTCATCTGTTAAATGGAGCTGAGCTTCACTGAAAAATACTCTGTTTACACAAAGACACCCATGCAATTGGAATGTCAAATGGTGACCTGCTCACCTGGTCTGGTTTGATAAAAAACCCACCATAAAAAAGAAACGGGGGGTGGGGGAAGTAAACAAGTAACCAATGCCTTGATACTGCATGGTCTGGAATAAAATATTTTTCTTTTCACACTTTATCAAAGTCTTGTCAGGATCTAGAAAAACAGAGCTACCAGACCACTGTATTTCTGTTGCAACTCCATGGAGTATTGGTATTTGTGACCTCATTCTTACCAACTATCCATACTTAAACCTTGCAGGGAAGTATTTTGCTGTACAATAAAAATGAAGCCAGCAACATTTCTGTTAAATTCACATTATTGTGTTGGAGAGTCTGACTTTTTGTGTAAACATACACAGCATGCAAACATCAGAATAGTCCAGGAATACCAATAACAGGTAATAAGTTTTTCTGTGTGAACTTCCTTACTTATTTACTCAGTTTCCTCATGTGCTAGGAGCTTTATAAGGTATATAAATAATAAATGAGATTCTTATTTAACTGGATCAATTTAGATCAGGTAAATAAGTGTTTGCCTTAAGAAATTGCAAGCTTATGGTGATTAATATGATGGGTTTCACAGTACTTCTTTCTAAGTTGAATGCTTGCCTCCATAGAGGTAAGTACTCCTGCCTTTGTATATGGGGCAAGAAAATACAGGTAACCGTCTTTCCTACTTTAAAGCCTTCTCAGATAGGACAGAGGCCTGGGAGTCCCTAATTCTGGTGAGAACAAGGTGTTTCCGTTGCTTGGTGTTCTCAAAGGCCCATGAAGTTACTGGCAGATATCAACTACAAACCAGTCTGCAGAGCTGGCAGGACACAGAGTGGTTGGTGGTGCACTGGTGGGGTTGTTCTCATGTGGTTTGACTGCAGGAGCTTTTCAGCACCTGTGGGACTGCTGTGAGACAGGTAGAGTGGGAAAGGGGTTTCAGTCTGTGGTAAGGCAGCATGCAAAATCCCTGCAAGCCTATTAGAAGATTTACAGCAGTTTCTTGTTATTTGGGAGAAAAATAAGTGTATGAAGGGCTACCTGTACATATGCATACATTGACATATAAAAACTGTATGAAAAGATTGTAAAAATGTGGATGCTGGTTAGGTGCACAGGTCTTGCAGCAGCTCCCCTCTGTCCACAGTCCCAGATTTATTTTGCAGACTCCCCCTCTTCTCCCTCCTTCTCCTCACTAAACCCTCACCAATGAACTCAGATTGCAAAATTCGGGGTTGGGATGACCAGTCAGATGATGGCTTTTTTTGGATGAAAATTAAGCAAAATAAGTAAGAAGTAGCCATCAGAGACAGGAGCAGTAGTCAGGCTGCCTCTCACAGACTCCATTTCCACAGATAACAACTGCTGCCCATTAGGCCCAGCTCAGCTGCAGACATTAAGCTCTTTGCACTGCATGAACCCATGCTAAGTGAAGTGCATCACAGTAACTGACTTTCTATGTCTCTACCTTAGCTTCCCCCAAGAACCATGGTAAAAATAATGGCATTTGTTCGTTATTGTTCCTGCTTTAGCTCCCTTTAATTACGTATTTCTCCATCCCAGCCTTTCTGCCTTCAAGAACAAATTCTGCAAGTACACAGGAGAGAAAAATCGGTAGGTTTTACACCACAGCAAAAGAATTTCCTGTCCTCAGGTACTGTATTCTAGCTTTGTTGGAAATGTGGAGTAAAATATCGGTGTTCCAAGGGTTTATTCCAAGTTTACATTGTTAAATTGAACAGAAATTTTGGCCAGGATCCTTTGACATGTAGGGTACAAGTAATTTAAGTTTTGTTAGGCTTCTTTCCAAGCTCCAGAAAGGATCTAGTGAAAAAATGAAACATACTAAAACTGTGGCAGACCCCTAGTATTCAGCTTGTATTAATTCTAATGTGATAATATCATTCAGGTTGCAGAAAAAGTAGCTAAGCAACAAATGGTTTGCTTGGCAAATAGTAACAGGTACTACTAATGTTAAAAATCATTAAATAATTAAACAAATAGAATGACTACCAGAATTTACTTCTCTGAAATCAATCCTGACTTAAGGAAAAATTATGGGCTAGATGATCTCCCTTTCTTATCATTACAGTATAATTAATTCTATGATTTTCTGATCCACTTAATTTCTTTTGGGAAATCATGCATCTGTCTGTGAATATGTACAGGGCACTAAAGAAGTTTTCTCACAGGTTTCTGAACCTTCCAGGAAGAGGATAGAAGTTTAAACCATGTCTTCCTTGCACAGAGGATGTACAGGTAGGAAAAAGAGAAAATGCAGTATTAGCTTCTTTCATCCATCCTCCTTTTGACCTTTTTCCACCCTGTGCAGACCTGCCAGCCAGCACTAGCTCAAAGGGGAGACTTGGTGGAAGAGAAGGGGATGGTATGTTTTGCTTCTTTTTAAGAAGGTTACAGCACAGTCCTTGCATGCACACTCACCTTTCTCCACTTAAATGGAAAGTCAGTCCTTTATGAGTTCACATCCTGGGACATTTCATAAGATCATTTTTCTCCTTGATGTTATTTGGGCTTATGGACATTTTTAAAAAGATATCTTTAGTACAGAACTGGTAATTCCATCTCCTTGGGTAGCTTCCCAGGGGGTTACTTTTCTGTGCTCTGTATATCTCTGTAAATTACTTTATTTTTCCCTGCGTTTCATAGAACAGTTAGTAAGATTGTAAGTGGTGGCTTTTTGCCTCAGAGTTTTGAAAACACTGTCATCAGCTGAGTTTTGGACTGCATTAGCTTAGTTTGAGAGTCATGAGTTTCTGCTGCAAGCAGACAGTTATTTTCTTCAGGATGTTCACTTAAGAACATCCTAAAGATAGATGAAAATTCAACTTCCCAAACTGCCAGTATTAAGTAATAATTTCACAGCTGACCTTTTGAGATATTTGTGTAAGAATGGTTGGCACAGCCCACACACTGTACAGAAAAACTGCACCCATCCCTCCTCTGCCTGAATTGGCACAGCTTTTGAACGAGCTACAGTAATACGTACTCGAAAGATCTTCTGTCCATGCTAACTGGTGTTTTGGCAGCTCCAATAAAGGCTGGAATATAGGCCTGAACTAGAAAACTTGCATATACAAGGGGAAATCCAGTTCTACTTTTGCTAACACAGATGTAAATCAGGAATATGCCTTTGACAGCTGGTGGTGCTACACTGCACGGGCAGGGAATCAAGGCCAGAACGGAGATCTGGAATGCTGCCAATTGAAGTAATATTTGGTTGATACCTGTTCTGAAATCCTATAGAAACCATCATCTCCAGGTTTATCAAACCACAACTACAGATGCTTAAATAAAAATGAAAAAACCCTTGTGTGTTTGTGAAATCTGGCCTTTATTTTATATCACTCTCATGACAAAAAGTGTTAGAAAAATGTCTTAAACCACTACTTGGGGATTTCCTCCAAGCACTATGCCAGCTGCTCGCAGCCTCCATTGTGAAATGATGGGCTGCTGGCATAGCCAAAGTACTTTACACTCCAGCAACCACTGGATGCATAGCAGCCCTTTGGGAGTCATTACCAACTGGTGTAATTTAGGGCAGCCCTGAGGCAGCTCTAAGTCAGTCTCCAGGAACTGGAGGCTATAAAGGTGGCATAACACCTCTCCTCTAGGTCTATAATCTGCAATAACATTTACAATACAGACTGCATCATATTATTTCCATGTTTAATTAGAGTACGGAATATCAAACATTTTGCTTTAACACTACCCCGTGTGCTGTTACTGGCTCTGTATGTGATTTAATGGGTGATCAATCATTCACATATCAGTGGTGATGTAAACCTGATGTTCATTTGCTCCTTTTCACTTCATGCATGGATCTCATGTAACAAGAAAAGAAATATCTATGAGGAATGTGGTAGTTCTGCATTGCTGTTAAATCTCAGCAAGCCCTCTTAGAATTCAAGAAATAAGGTAGCATCAGTTTACAGACCAGCTTTTCAGTGGCATCATTCCAAGTCTGTGCTATTGGCCAGCATGGCTTATGCTTTGCTTTCATAGCCAAAAATGTGATGCTTGACATGTCAAGTCAGCTGCTGTTTTTTTTTTTTTTTTTAAGAGAGTGGCTATTGTTGATACAGCTGTGAAAGAGTCCTTTCTCCTTTCCAAAGAATTATCACTAAATTACATTAACCAGAGAGAGACCCTCTTCACTGGATCAGCACTTACAAAAAGTGCTCTGTCATCATTTTCCTTTCACTCTCTTCTCACTACCCTTCTGATCTGATGCTGCTGTCCACTTATATTTCAAATGGGTATTATCCTGCCATTTGTCTTCAGATATCAACAGGGAAATCACCTTCAAGAAACTGGAAGGATTAGACCTTGTAAAGGAAAAATTGTGAGATTTATTCCACTGTTTCAGGCCAGCAAAGTGAGTCCAGCTGAGCTCAGGAAGAGACAGGGCCAAGCACAGCCAGGGCTGGTGGTGTCTCCAAGGAAGGAGAGACGTAGAAGGTGGGTGCCTGGCAGGGTCCTGCTGGGGGAGCAGAGCTGGCAGAGTTTGAGTGTCTGTGTGCCCAGGGGATGAGGAACAGGCTGGGATTTCCCAGCTATGCCGGGCACATGGATGCCATTCCTCTGTGCTGCTCTGCAAGTGCATCCATGCAGCTCTAAAGGACAGCTCCAAATGCTCCTTTCCAGCAGCAAAAGCAGGAAAGCAACCTGAAACCTTCCAGGGAAAAGGGAGTAATATTTTGCCAAGTGGTAGCAACACAACTTTGTTGTAATTGTAGTGGTAAAACAGAGCTGACAAGTGATGACTTCTCTAAGGTGCTTTTAACCTTAATAAGAGCTCCATTAATTTTTCATATTATTGATAAAGCAAATGAATACACATCTCCAAATGAGCAAATAATAAAAAGACATAAAACCCAAACTGAAATAATTGAATATTATTTGTAGAGAATGCCATTAAAATAATGTAAATCTTCTTTTGTAAATTAACTTCATGCATAACTAGAAATGATTATCATGCATATATACCAACCCCTGTGTTTGTAATTTTGACACACATTCTAAGAGACTTGGGGTGTTTTTTCAGTTACACTCTGGAAGTATTATTCTGTATGAATGCACAGCAACTCTGAGAGCGAGAAGGAGGACATGAAGTGGTGGAAGTGCTGTCACTGGGCCTCCCAGGCCGTAAGGGAGGATCTCCCTCCCATGGCAAGGACAAGTGGGAAGACACCAGCCAAATATTAACTCTTCCACATAAGTGAGAGAATCTAGGCACTCCTGAAATCATTGGCAGTGCATATTTTAGTACAAATAGTGCTTTTAGACATCTGCAACATGGGACTTAATATCTTATGGCAGTGGGGAATTTTCCCAAATTCAGAGGAGTAAGAAAACTTTTAAATGAATATTTTGGCAGATGTACAGTCTCCATTACAAAACCCATGATCTTCTTTAGCTTCACTTTGTAAGGGACAGTGTGGAGGAATCGTTGCAAGCAAATATTACTAAATAAACATATATTTTCTTGGGCCAATTTTCAATATTTTTGAAGTAGTTATCTAAAATCTGTGTTTGGATGATTTGTGGTAGGTTGACAAGAAAGTAATGATAATCTAGTTAATTTTTTCAGAATTTTACAGTAGATTCTCAAGGAAATGAAATAAAAATATCCCCAATTTGTGTAGTAGCTCTTACCTGAATCCACAAATATGCGGTACCTGCTTCCTGGAACAAAGCCAAACAAAAGTCTGATGTTTTGTTTCTAACGTATCAGTCCCAGCAGTCCCCAAAAGAATTAAACTTTAACAAAATATTTTGTATTAATTACTTCATTAAAATAATTTAAAACATTAGAAGTCCATAAATGCATATCTGAATGATGAGTAGCTAGGGAATACTTGAAGAAGTCCCAGAAGAAATCAAGATCCCTTTCACCAATATCTTCTACTGCTGTGCAGCCTTCAGGTGGTCAGAGCAGATGTGAACCCAGCCCAAGCATGGGCCTGCCATGTGCTGGGAATTTAGAAAGCTCTCTGTATGTACTGCTTTCAAAACTGGGACTAAAAGGCATTGCTGAAAACCACTGCCAAGCTCTTGGTGTCTTGAAAGCATGAAAGAATTAAATCCTCCCTCATGTGTTTGTGACAGACTTTGTTTTAGTTCTTGTTCTTGTACCCTATGTAAACAATAATGTTTGTGAGCTAGCAGTGGGCATTTGGGAATAAAAGGATAAACAAACAGGAATATTAAATACTGTAGTTTTTTTAATTTCTCAGATACAGATATAAAGCCTTATTTTAATTAAGCATTTTCCACTTCTGCCTGAATCAGTATTAAAGTTGCAAATTTATCCAAGGCAATTTAGTGTTTGAGCACAGAGATAATAATCCACATTTAGTGAAATTAGCCAGGAGGGTAGGCTCCTGCCTAGAATTATTTACATTCTTTGACCCTTTAGGCTCAACTCTTTATCCAATCAAATTTATCTAGCAGAACTTGTAGCCTGACTTGTTTGTGACATACACATTTGGCATTAAGACTGCAGCAGAATTTTGCAAGTATCTGGCATATTCTTGATAGCACATCTGGTGAGTATGGGCACTGTTCATTAGAATAGCTTTGCAAACTGATAACACGCCAAAGCTTTGACAAAAGTACTTATGGTAGATGTCAATCATCTTTCTTTGCCAGTTTAAACATGCACCCTTCTGGGAATAATTTTTATCTATTCTGGCACATAAAACATAATGAACAATATCTTCAGGCTTTGCAAACGAATGCAGGTCCCTGTATTATGTATACTGCATGTGGATCACTGAACAAATGTAACAGAAGGAGGGATGGTGTCTATATATGTCATCAATAAAAATCTGTGAGAAACACCAGGCAGAGGGAGTAAATCTGTGGCAAGTAAGGATTGTACGAAGGAGAAGAGGACTGTGGACATACAGTACAGCTACAGCAGTCGCTAGCACAATCCTGGTGTGGGTGACAGCCTGAAATGGGCCCTCCAAGATGGATGAGACACCATTCTGATCTGAACTTCTGTTGCACTGGGAGATTACACTTAATGTAGCTTCTCCTGCCTTCATTGCTGTTATTTGCACATAGATTTTAGTTTGTTGACTTCCTGAAATATGTTTCAATAGTGAAACCATGTTAATAATGAAGTGGGAAAAGCCGAAAAAATTAAAAAAGAGCAATAATTTTTTAGGAAGTTGCACAAAAAAAGTACAGACTATTGTTGTCTTTCACAGGGAACACATTGGGTTTCTTTTAAATATGTACTGGTAGAATATTTCAGATTTGCTGAATACAGTAGGTATTTATGCTTTTATTTTAAATGGAGATTACAAATTATTCGCCTTTTGTCATGCACGATATGCATATTATGGTGTGGATATTGTGTTACCAATTCACTGTAACTAAGTACTTTGGCACTTTAAAAAAAAAACAATTTTGACCCAAAAGACCATAATGGCCCCTTTCAAACTTGTTTAAGGCAGCTGCCATGTACTGAAAAAGTCATACAAAACAAGCTGTATGTAGAGCAATTTAATATGTAGAAACGTGCATTTTCAGTAAAATACAATGGCTGGCTCAGATTATTTTAAATTAAAAAAGTACTGGACCTCATTATCTTCTTATGGCGAGGAAGGCTTCAGATTAGTCCTGTCAATAGCTACTAACTAGCAGGTGAATTTACCAAATTACATTGCCTCCTTACTGATGAGGGTGGAATCATATATGCACAATGTGCGCTTTTATGGGTGTGTGAAAGCAGCCTCTTAGCACTGGGAAACACTAAAAGAGCCAGACAATTCAACAAAAAATGTATTTTAAAGTATTTTTAGTGGTTTAAATAAAAACACGTTCTTGTTTTTTTAATGTGGTTTTCAGCATGTTCCATCTTTTTAAATTTAGCCTATTGCGTCAATATTTTATATGTCATCATGAATGCTGTCCTCTTGTTAATGAAATAATGATTCAAGCCACAAAATTAAAACCAGCTGGTTTGTCAAATTCTGAGCTTAAAAACAATTCTGTAAGATGATTATGGAGAAAATATACAGAACCTTGATAATCCTTTGTTGGTAATTAGCTGCTGAGCTAAGGGCTGCCTTCAGTTGCCTCAAACCAGGACCCTGATGCCATCTGGCAAGGCCTGGGGATGTCACCAGCCTCCTAGGGTCAATTCAGAAGAAAATAGGACTCTACAGACTCTCTGATGCGTCTGCCAGTGGATGTTGCAGATACCCTGGATTTCACTGGACTCTCCTAGGCACTTTGTATCAGTACCTAGAGGTTTATATCTTGAATTCTTAGTATGATTTGTATGACTATGGAGGGAGTGTGTGTGTGTTTGTATGTACTATGGAAGCATTTATGAATCCCCATAAATGTTCATAAATATGTATGTGTTGATGATTATATGTGTTAAATTGCTAACTTAAATTTGCTATACAAATGATAATTTTTCCCCTTTAAATATTCTTTCCTTATAATTTTATTTTTAGCTAGAGTACTGCAGCACCCGAAGCTCAGAGTATTGCCTCTTGCATTAAATAATCATTAGAAGTTCTAAACAAAGAATCAAGTGATGGAGCCAAAGCACATTGAAATCAATAGGAGTCTTTTCACTGACTTCAATGGGCTTTGAATCAGCATCCAAATCCTAACTGTTGCTGAAAATATTTACAACCACAACATTTTGTGTGGCACTCTGTGGGCACAATGGTGCAATTTACTCTGGAAAACAAATGGAAACATATTCTTAGATGGTGTGACCGGTACTACTACACACTCAAAATCTAGGTCTTGTGAATCTCAGTTATATCGCTAAAAAATAATTGATTCAGCTGTGCATGTGAGGACATATAGCTAGACAGAGTCTGCCCAGGCCAGAAAAGGACTCATGCTGGTGCTTCTGAAACCACTGCCAAAGAAGAAGAGATGTTGTTAGAGTCAGTGTATTCACATATCAAAATTAGAATCAGTATTATTTTAAGAATGTTCTCATAAATCATAGCTGCTTCAAAATTTCTAAACAGAGCGAATTGGTGTTTGTTGTTTCCAACACTAATTAATCAGTGGTAGTCACATTAGACTTACACAGAGCATGCTTGTATTGGCATGTCTGATTTCAATTTTAGAAACTACTGTGAACTTATTGAGTAATTTGCTATTTCATAATATAACACATCTAAGTAATATACGGAGTGTTTCCAGTGTCTGATGCCTGCTGTAGGTAAGCTGGGGAGGTCTTTCCTCATTCTCTACCTCAGATATGTAATACAATAACAGACATTGCACATTACAATGACATTCCATTATGTTGCACAGCATCATATATTCTTAGCTCCCAAGGGAAAAAATGACCAGTGCAAATTGAAGCTAGCCCGTGGACTTAGCCAATAATTCACTGGATCTCAGCCAGATACATTCACACTTACATACACCTACATAATCATGACTTTAAGTGATGTTTAGTAGATTAACATCCAATTAAAAATACATTTTGATCCTGTTGCAATAGTGTAACAAAAATATTTATGTAGCACACATTGCAAAAGAGATTAATTTCAGAGTGCCCTCTTGAAACCTTTGAAGACATTAGCAGCTCTCCAAGCATGTTGACTATCTGGACAACGAATTATTATATCCTTGTCAAATTTTAAATATCCTGCTGTTAAAAATATTAGTCACAGGAACTGCTTGACAACAGTGTCGCAGTAAATTTTTTAGTCTGTGTGAACATGGATAATCTGATACATAAAATCATGTCTCAGTGTCTGGCATTCAGTGGTAAAAGCTGAGCTGAAAGTTTCCTTGGAGCATTGGCAATACCCTGCCAATAGATATACTGTACGTGCCATTTAAACCAGCTGAGTACTGCTTTTCCTCTCCCTCCCTCCAGTTTTTCCATTCCCCAAGGGGCAATCCTTTGGCGCACAACCCATTTAAGTCAAACAGCTATCATGTAAAAGTGAAGATGAGCAACAAAGCACATCCAAGGGAAGCAAGTTAAGATCTAGGCCCTGAGGTTTGAAGGGGGGGCTAAAGAAACCGAGCCAAAGAAATTCTAAAAAGGCACTTTTTTAGCTTAAAAAATAAGATTAGAAACTGGCTTGTATGAGCCCAACTGTGATTAAAAAAATAAACCTTTTATAGTTAAGACAGAATTTTTTTTCTTTTTGTTCTTTGACTTTTCCTTGCAGAGAAAGAGGCTATCTTCAGTTAATCAGAGCAAAGAAAGAGTGGCTGAGGCAGAAGCAGCATCATGTGGGTGAAGGTCAGGCCAATTTTCACCCATGTGATGCTGCTTTATCACTCATGGAACAAAGATTAAGGCCTTTCTTTCTTTATCCTTTTGTGCTTTCCCCCATTACTTTAACAGATCTGAACAAATCCCAGGCAGTTCATCCAAAAGTTCCTTTTAGCTACATTTAGTTCAGATCCTCTAAATTCCACATAAGACTTCATGCTATACCAACATGAAGAGGATATAAAATCCACATGTGTAGGGAGAAAAACGTTATAGAAAAACACAGAAATCATTGCAGAATATGATGACATCAAAGCCTTTTCAGTCGCAAGAAACTACGAATCAGAATTAGCACTATTTTTATTCTCTTATTTTTAAAGGAATATGTTTTACTGCTACACCAAGAGGCTGCATAAATACTGATGTTCGTTAAAGATGAATTTAACATCATAAAAATCTAGTTTAGCTCCAAGGTTCTGAAAAAATGCCCCACACTAGAAATACCAGTTTGTTGCAGCCTGTGAGTAACTGTAAAAATGTTATATCACAAAAATCAGCTTACATTGCATGTGTTTACACATCTTGTCAGTAACCACCTTAATCAAACATATCAGAATTGCATCAACTGCAGAAATAGGTCAGGATGTAATTTTTACACAGAGTACCAGGGGACTGATTGAAAGGGCAGTTGTTGGATTTGACTGTGCTTTCCAGCCCTTTGGTTTTATCCAGGTGGGGGAAGCAGCCCTTCCTAACTCGCTGTTTCTCTGTTTCAAACAAGCATCAGGAATGCCTGTTGCATTTATTTAATTTATCAATCTCTTTATATCTTAAAACAATCAGTACTGTACACTGAGTCAAATCCTAGCAATCAGTTATGCAATCATAATGACCAGAGGGTATATTTATGTCCCTGGTCTCAGCTACCCATAGCACTTACCATTTTACATACACTGACTCCTCAACATTTAACAAATTAAAAGGTCTGGATGATAAAGCACTTAAACATTTAATAAGTGAGACAGGTATCTTAATGTGATTCCTAGCATTATGCCAGTGGTGTTTGTACCCCCGCAGTGATCAGAGCGTGTTTCCAGATTTCAGGTTCCTGTTTCTATGCAATCAGGGTAAATGCGACTCTTCCCCTAATGTGGCTTTAGGAGAGGGGGGAAAACCCTGCACAAAGCATCAGCTGAAGCATGGAACCACTGCAGCCTTTCATATAAGGCACTAAAAAAACTGGCTTATCCTCCTGTACCATATGTTACTGTGTACTAGAGTGTCTCCCCATTTTTTAAAGTTTTATACTATTCATGTCTACAGGACTAAAATCTGAGCCTTATAATGCAGTCAACAGAACTGTTATCTTTGACTCCAATGAGTCCTCGTTTCATCCAGTGAGTCCAGAAGAAATATTTCAGCGGTGGGTCCCTTTGAGTAATTTTGAGACACGAAAACAGCTAAAATAGTTGTGAGAAGTCAGTATCTGAAAACTGCTTGGATAGGATAATATACAAATGTGCTCTTACTGAGGCTGACAGGAGGCTAATAAATACTGTTATACGTACATTTCTTAAGATCATTGTATTCATATTGCTTATACCTGAAAATATCTTCCTATACATTGCCCAGATTTCTGATGCAATGCAAAGCATTTTCATTGTCTTATCAAAACAGATGATAAACAGCAGGTTTTTGGACTCTTTTAAACAGAAAATGCCAGGAAATTTCTGTCATGAGTACTGATAAACAGTTTGTGTTAGAAAAAGCTGAAGAGACCTCTCCTGTACCAACCTAAGTCCCACCTCCTTTCTTCAGAAAAGACCTTTGAAATGTGTTTCCTCTGGTTGTTTTGGTAGGCTTTTATCAGGTGACAATTTTACATTCTTGCTGAGATTCCTTGGCTGGATATTTGTAACAAAGTTTAAATATTTTTCAAAGTACTTAAATCCAGGTGGGAAATACTAGATATTTCTTAATCTCTACAAACACTGATTTTCAGGCAATGCAAGTGAAGGGCTGAGAACAACCAGACATGACAAACTCTGGGACTGAGGCTTTGCTGCTCTGAAGGTTCTCTGCACTCAATCCACCCTGTGGATTGTACTGTGTGCTTTTCATCCTCCATTGGAGGAATATGAATTTGAATAAATGCCATGTGACAGTGCGGCTGCTGTGGAATTTATTCATTTTTCTTGAGTAGGAGATCAATTAGTAATTACTTAAGGGCAGTCCTTATAGGTCATCTAGGCTGGCCCTTAATTAACCAACAAGACATGACAGGCAATGTATTTCTGGGCAATTTAGCACATCTCTTAGGGAGTTTTTAAGGCATGAGGCCGAAGGTCAAGTGACTTTAACCACCTGAGAAGTGCAGAAATCCCTTAGAAATACACTGTCTAGAGTGACTTATTGCTGTTATTAAATGGAATTTGTGAATAAAAATAAGAAAGACTGTCAGCCCCAGGCATGAATAGGGCATTATTAACATGGATATGACATTGTTGACAGCTAATCTAAAGCTCCATTTGTGTCCTGAGCTCTAGACCTATTTCTTGATACTGTATATTAATACAAGGAAGATATGTTACATTCTTCATACATTTTTACCATAGCTGTACGATGACAAAGTCATCCTGTGACAGAGGGACATAATTTTTTTTTACATTTGCATTGCATATTTCTTTTTTTCCCCCCACTTTTTATTTTTTTTTTAGTACTGAAATACAGCAATTAAACCTTGTATGCCTAACATCCCATTTTTGGACTGTACTGTAGAAGTCTCTTGAAAGAACAAAAAATCCTTCCTAGGATGTAAAATCTCTGTTCCTGATATACTCTCCCCTGCCATCCTGAGATCTGCCCTGAATTTGTCTCCTCCCTGGCTCAGCTGTTTCCCCTGTCCCCTGCTGCTGGGCTCAATGTGCCTGATTGTCTGTACATGTCAGTGTGTTCAGGCTGAGGAAATGCACCAAAGCAACATTCACATGTAGAGATGAATAAACAGAGTCAATTCTAGCACTTTCATATCTTACCTATGTTTTTATCTTTTTTCTTTCTCTTTCCAAATTTTTTTTCCCCACAACATGAATGTAAACTTTTAAAGTGCATGCATGCTTTCTTAGGACCTTGAATTAAATAAGCTTGGTAACATTGCCACAGCAGATCTTGTCTCCTGAAATTTGGAGTTGCAGAAAATGGACAAGAAACTGAACATCTGTTGTAAATATTATCTTTTGCCAGACTGCTTGTGTATAGATGTAGATATTTTGGCTTTGCTTGTTTCCATTGGCTTAAATTGTTCTTGGGTTTCTTGATATGCCTGTTATTATCCTTACCCTGATATGTGTCCTGCTCTTTGTTGATTCTGTTTGTTGATCTACAGCAACAGCCAATTCCAAAGACCAACGTCTTTTCTTGAGAGAAAAAGTGGCAGAGTCACATCCTAACCTTGCCCTGACCAGCACATCTCCATCATTTCTGTGGGAATTGCTGGAAGGCTGCACACCTGTGATCTTGCGTTGATGGGGGGCTCCAGCTGCCCAGGGGTTTTCCTGCTCTTCAGCCCTGCAGGGCAGAGCAGGGTGCTGGAGATGTTCTTTCCAAAGCACGTGCCAGCATAGGAGTGCTGGGGAGAGCAGGTTCACTGACCTCTGCAGCAGGGCTGCTCTCTGAAGTCTGCTGACTCCAGAAAGTGCTGGACTGTGCTGCCAGGAGGTTCTG
Organism: Catharus ustulatus; assembly: GCF_009819885.2. NCBI lineage: Eukaryota > Metazoa > Chordata > Aves > Passeriformes > Turdidae > Catharus > Catharus ustulatus. Next base: position 13,253,005 of record NC_046230.1, read on the forward strand.
ACATGCAGTGTATCTCTGTTTTCCAGGAGGCATAACAGCTACTTAGCATGTGGTGTCCAGTTCTGCACATTCACAAGTATGTCTGACGTGTTATGAAAGTAATGGATTTATTGTGCATACCTCAAATATTTTAAGGGTATGTGAACGCATATTTTTGTCTGGGAAGTCCTGGGCAGAAATATGGAAGCACTGATGAGGACTCTTTGTTTAGGCTGACAGGAACGAAAGTAGGCGCTCCATGCATGCAGATACTTTGGGGAATAGTTGTAGGGTTAAAATGCAGGAATATTGTGTATATTCCATGAATCAGTTCTAACTACAGGGAAATATATCAGTTTGTCTTGGCATTCTCACTGCAAGGAAAGATAAAACAGGTTTAAGAAATAAGAGGGCTTTAAAGGCATATTTTGAAAATCACTGCTTTTAACAGTAGTGATCCATACAGCTAGATTAAATCAGTGTTTTTAATGCTAAGTGCACTGTAGTTTGTGAAAAGTTCCACATACTGCAGTTTCAACCAAGTAACCTGAAATCTAAAAGCATTCCGTACTAGTACCAGTGCATGCACTAAGAGAAAATTTCTTATAATTGCTAATAGCAAAATATGGTTATGTTGTCCAGACACAAGGCTACCCTATTAAGTTTGAGCTGAAAAATAATATTTTTGGAGCAACTTTGAAAACAAATTTTCCTGAAATTCTGAATGTCCTGAAAGTGATGATTTACTGCAAAACAGGAAGAGAAATTACAGCCTTACAAAGCGGATAATTCTGTGTTATTGGAAAACTGAAATAGCAAGCAACAAAAAGTAAAAATGTGCACATGTTCTTGTACCAATGAAGTAGAAATTTTGCTTTTCGTGCACTTGATAAGTAATAAAATAATTTAAAAATAAAAAGGCTTGATTCTAAAGAAACAAAGGAAAGATAATTAGTGACTCACATTTGTGGTTTGGATCATGCTGAAGGTGATATTGAGCCACAAGGAATGACTAATCCACAATCCAAGACTTCCTGTAAAAAAAGTAAAAAATTAGCTCTTATGGCAGCAAAACTACCCCCACAAATGTCTGTACCTAGAGTAACCCTTATCATCCCACATGTTTTAAGACATGCAGGATCTACTGTCATTTATCTAGATTCAGCATTAACTGGCAGTTCTGAACTATTTTAAAAATGATCAAAAGCATGCAAAAAAAAAAAAAAAAGAAAAAAAAAAGAAAAAAAAGAGGGTGAAGATAAGAACGCACACTTCAGAGCTCCTCACATTTTCCCGTGCATTGCTTCCCTGCTGTGTGATTTCTCTGTTTTAGCTTCAGTACTGCTGTGGCTGCTATCTGTCTTAATGGAGAGGTTCATAGATTTGACTGATCCTGTATCCAAACCTGCTTCTGCCCATATTTGATCAACCACACCTGAGACTGAGATCTGTAAGAGCCCTGGGCGGGCGTAATGGCTGCTTCATCAAGCAGATGTATCCAAATAATTTTTATATGCAAATGGTTCCTTTTACATCTAAATGTTTGCTTTAGTGAGGCTCACAGGTTCTGCTGAGCACTTGCCCTGCAATTTCAGCTGTTGGCTCCTCCTCTTGTGTCTTTTGGCACCGGATGCAATCAGGACCCAGGCTCAGGTCTGGCAGCTTGGGGACTGCCAACATGGGCAAGCCAGATGACTTTCTGCTCTCTTTCACAACACAAATGAGTGTTAACAAAATACAGATGTCCTCATTATAGGACATCACTCATAGGTGCTTATTCTAAAAAGTGTGTGATTGAAGGATTGTAGATAATTTGTAGTTAAGCTTAGTTCTTGTTTTTAATATGAAATCTAATGCAAATTCCCTCCCTTCATTTATACAATCCTCCATTTTTTAAAAAAGTAAACTACAGAATTGTGGTGGGCTGACCTAATTAAAAAGAAAAGAAAGGAAATAAAATAGAGAAACCCATTACAATGAGAAAAGATCTTATGGTTATGGGTTGTAAGGGATAAATGAAGTAAGAAAGGCTATAGAAAACAAAATCAAGAAAAATATATCAAAAACAGTGAGAGGAAGGGAATTATGGAGCAATGAAGAGCACATTAAAAAAAATCACAATTCTGACATATTTGAAGAAATGAAAATATGGTGATTATTTTTACTGTATGACAAAACAAACCCTTCTTTCAACTTGGTCTTGCAAAATTAAACTATCAGTGAAGATATTCAGCATGAATTATCCTCTATACATTTCTGTATTGACACATCTTCTACATCTTACTTGCAGTGCATCCAGTCTAGAATAAAAATAATAGTAAAAGAGGCTTAACACATTTTATTAATCCTGGTTTATATTAATTTCCTTAGGAAAAGCTTATTCTTGTCCTTTTCTGAGAACAAAACCAGAACTACTCACAATCTTAGAGGTAGGACCAGGTAAAACGTGAACTAAACACCAACACCCTATGGAGTAAGGGGCACGAACTCTTGTTAGTAGCTTAATGCAAAGGTTTAATAAAGCACTCACACACATACACTTCTTTTAATAGTTAATATATATTACCTAAGGTAGTATTGGCATATCTATCATAGCATAACAATTTTTTCTATGAAAATAATTCAATTTAAGTAACATTGGGCTTGCTGGAGGCTGTAGAAGTTACTTCTATACTTTCATGACATGCCATAGCCAGTTCATTGGATACTGGATACACTTGCAGGAAGGGAAGTGTATGTGACAGGACTGTGCATGTGAACACTGTCATAAAGGTTAAGGAGGTTGTATAACTGAAATTAAAGACCACCTAATCTATTAATTTCCTTATCCATTACTTATTTGAATTAATGTTATGGCCACATGGTTAAGTTTGTTTCCTTGCACTGGATTAGAGAAAAATCTGTTTTTTACTGTAGGAAGAAAGAAGAAAAACCCAACCCAATAATCAAAGACAGTTGTTGCAATGATTTTTTGCTAAATGATGTGAAAGACATAACTCTTTGAACTTGTATTTAGCTACAGAGGGTTTACACAGCTTTTAAAGGGGGTTTTTTTTTTAAAAAAATAAAACAGCTCACGCTTGCCCAGCTTTAACACGTACCAATTATTTGTACTAACTCTATTTCTCCTTTAAACACATGAGCTGAGCTCAGAAGATTTCCTGTGTCTAAAAATGTCTTGTTAAAAAACAATAGAAATTCACTGAAATTAATTATTTGACACTTCTTTTCCTGATATCTTGCAAAGTATAATACCCATATGTGCTCTGAACACATTTCTGAAACAATTTTTCACAAAATGATATAGTGTTGTGTATTAATAACTATGTATTTTGAGGAAACAATTGTTATCAGTAAGGGTGTACATTTTTAAGAGAGTATTTGGGTATCTTGGCCTTTATTTCATTTTGAATTTCCAAAGACTTCCCATTGAAGTAACATTTACTTTTGAGGTGTGTAATTGGGACTCAGCATGCTCCGTGCTGTACTCTTTGATGTTCACCAGTGCTGTTAAAGAAATGAGTTAGAACTGGGAGCCTGGTATCTGCTAGGGCAATTCTTAAACCCACAGGATGACTGCCTATTCATTGCTTCTCTTTCTGTATGTATTTATAGCCCTTTTCTTTAGGCTTCCTGAACTGTCATGATACAAGAAGAGTCCCAATTAGCCAGATAAGCATCAGGTTTTTTCATGGGATTAAAAAAACACAATCAAGCAACTATTTGGTTAAATTCATACTCAGAGGAGCTGTGGTGTTTTTGGTTTGGGGGGTTTTGGTTGTCTTTTGGCTTCTCTCCCCCCTCCTTTTTGTCTTGTTGCTTAACTCAAAAAAATGTGTCTGATGAGATATCGATACCTCAGGGAATAATACCACATTATTTTTCCTGCCTCTGGTATAATAATTTGTCTCTTTAAATTGGCATCAGCTGAGGCCACTAAGACCCTCACACCAAAAAACACTTTTGACCCCCTGCACTGCCTTCAAAGCTTATTTTATACTTCCTGGTCTGCTTGTTTTTGATTTGAGGCACAGTACATATTTCGGGGGCAATTTCACAAACTAATCATCTCTGTCCCTTCTACTGGCCTCATTTGAGGTACTAGAACAAGCCTTTTTTGGACAATAAATTTTACTTAGACTAAGTCTTTCATTACCATGGAAGAAGAAAGTGATGCAGTTGAGTAGTTGACAATGCTTTTCATTCAGGCTTCTTAGCTGCTGTTTTCAGTCTGGAAGAGGTTTCTTAGACTGTTTTTCTGTATTGAGTTCTTCTGTTTTATCTCATCCCAAGACTGTCTACCATATAGCTTGAGCTACTGTTCACCAAGGGAATTATCTGGTTGTGTCTCACCTAGCTTCTACTCAGGACTACTGTGCATCATAAGTATCCCAGAAGATCTACATTCTTCCTCTGCAAAACATGTGCTTTTGCTTCTGCATCGAAACCACAGGTATGAGGCCCCTGAGAGGTACATCTTTTCAGAATGCTCAGGAAAAAATGGGGCAAACTGCAGATGAGGATCACCTTATCTATCTGTTTTACACAGGTGTTGTCACAAGGGATGAAGGCCCAATACAACAGGAACGCAGCGGTGGACTTGGCAAGAAGTGTCCATAGGAGATTCTTCAGGAAGCAACTTATCCGGAAAGTGCTGTTTCCCAGAGTAAAGGTGCAATCAACATTAAATGGGAGATGCCTATCTTTGAGCTGGGGTTGTCACGGCTATGCTTGGCTTGTGTCATCGTTTTTTCCCATGATAACTCAGCTAATGTAATGAAGATAGACTCTCCATCACCATAAGCAGTTATTTCAGTTCAAGGAGCAAAGGTCCCTTATAACCTTATCCTTTGAAATGATAATATACCAGCACATGTGAGTCTTAATAGTAAAATACGGCAGTTTTTGTGTTAATGATCAATATAGATATTTTGGCATTCAGCAAAGGGACACAAAGTCTCCCAGGTAGTATTCACAGCCCACTGGTCAGTGATGTCCCCAGGAAAAACTTTATGGGAGATCTGCTTACACAAGGGAATAATTCAAATTGGTGAGCTCTGCTTGGCCTTTTCTGCACATTAACATGGTGTCTCTGAACACATCTTTGCTCCCTTGTTCTCTCCAAGCAGTGAACACACACTCACCACTCTCACAGTCTTCAATAAAGGGGGAACCTCACTCTTCTCTTGGTCATTACAAGGATTGTTTTTCATGGACGAAATTATCCAAGAATCTCCCCATCACTTTCAGGAAATGGTTAGGCAAAGCTGGATCCTGACAGGTAGATCTACTCTCCCTGGTCTACTATACTTTGTAATTTATTTTGAATTTTGGAAACATTCATAAATCAATTTATATAGTATTTGTCATTTGTCACGATGTTATACTAACTGTATAACAGTTAGTGTTGTATCAGTTCGGTTATTCAGCTTGTAATATTTGACATGGTGCCATACATTTCAGACAAAATAATCTACTGGAGTGTACTAGCTGCAGTGTGTAGGGACAATCCCTCTGCAAGGACTGTCCATTTTAAAAAAGGGGTTTTTAAATGGCCATAACTTTCTAAAATGCTTTGCATTTTTGGTTGTAGATCTGGTGTGCCCAGCTGGAGATATTTTTGAAAGCTGAACAAAACCAGCTTAGATGATAGTAGATGAAATATAAGTAAAAACATACTTCCTGCTTCTTTAAAAAATGAAGCTTTTGGTAAAAATAGAAATTCAGCTGATGTGACTTGGGTATGAAAGCTGTGTTTGGAAAGGAAATAGTCTTCACTAAGGGGTGTGAACAGTCTCATTCCAAAGGAAATGGTTTTGATTTCTCTGAGGTTTTTAAAAAATTGCTCAGGACCTGATCTGAAGCCCATTGACGTCAAAGGAAAGATTCACAGTGCCTTCAATGGGCTTAGGATCAAGTGTGAACTGAGCATGGGCAGCTGTTCGAGGCCTTTGCATCACCACCATCAATTTAGTATCTGATTTTTAGAAGGTGTTTTGACTTGGTCTCTGGCTTTGGGATAACTGCATCTCCAAAATTGCATCTCCAATTGAGGGTATAAATCAGTGATGAATTCTTTTTGTACCTAGATCAAAAGTTTGATCTCAAAGTAAAGCCTTGGTGATTAATTCTGTTATGCAGGCAGTAAAGAATGGGACTTAGGGGTTGTTTCAGGTTCATTGTGGTTTGCTGGGTGATTCCATATTCTTAATTTTCATAGCAACTACTGGTCCATGTGCCACCTCAGATCTCATTTGGGCAAAAGCTTTGACAAGACAAGGGATGCTGAACTGGACTTTAAGTTGCTGAATTCTGTAGTTGAAGAGTTTGTTTAGATGAGCTGAAAAGAGAACATTCTTACACGATGAGTGAAGGATGTTGCACTTCAGATGGCTATTCATGAGTGACATAGTATCTGGTATAAATAGAGATGCTTTCTTCTGATAAAGACAGACAGATATAAACACATACTTTTACTGCCTATTAATGAGTGCTTAATCCACAGTCTAAAGTCATATGACTGTAAATTAATAAAATTACAGATGTGCTCTGCGGGCCAAATGTGAGTAGAAGGGACTGCAGAAATATCTGTAAATGTTTTTCAGGTGGAGAGTGTAAAAACACTTGAATCTCCACCTGGGATAAAGCTGTATCTTCAGTTGCAGGAATTTCTGAAGAGAAGAGACTATGTTAACTGGCTGGGAGAGGACAGACAGGAAAGAGACTTTTGACTGAGATCCAGGATGAATTTTTCCATGCTATAATGTGGTCTGGGAGTGATAGCCAGCTGCCCTAACTTTGATCAACCAGTTAGCTGCTGTACTTGACTTGTGAGGCTGGGTGCTGGAATGAGAATGAGGCAAGTCAAGAAACTAAGATTTTCTCCACAGCAGAAAAATGCATAAGAGATATAGAAAAAAAAAATTTCCTAACATCCCATTGTGATTATTACTTTTTTTTTTTCCTAAACTATTTTGTCTAAACTATTGGCACCAACAATGACAATATTTAACTGGCTGCTGGAAAAAATGTCCTAAATTTCTCTTAAGAAAAAGAAATATTATCCAACTGACCAGAAAGACAAATAGAAAATTTTCACTTTTTTTTCCAATCAAGCTTTGATGCATTAAAAGAGCACTTAAAATTCTGAATAAATTACTGGTGATGCTGAAGCATAACATTTATATAATTAAATAGTACCTCATTCTGAGACTATTAATGATGTAAATTATTATTTGTATTTCTAGTACTGAAATATGGGACTGAACTGAGGATAAAAAAATGTATCTGCTGGGTACTAAAAATCTAAATTATGAAAAGTTGCTAAGCATATTTTTTTTACATTGTTAGACTTGCCAATTGCATTGTTTAATAAATACTTCTTGTAAAGTTTACTTTTATAACATTTTCTTAATCCTGCCTGCTTATTTTGTTTCACTTTGTACAAATGTAAAATCTCTACAAAGGACCCTGGTTCTGCACTATTTCCAGATCAAATATACATAAGTAAATACTGTTTCTTCTCTAGTAACAGTGAACACTTTATGCAACAAACACCTACGGGTAAGAAAAGAACCCTCAAAAGCTAATTTCTAAAGAAAATTCATTCTAGTCTTTATTTTCATCAGCTCTTAACAATTGGCCTGCTTTCTCTTGGGACCCATAATGACAATGACTTACCAGAAATTTTCTGCATGATTTAAAAATTTTCCTTTTAGACATTCTTTGGTAACAGTTTCCTCTCAGTGGATGCAATCTACAGATCTGTGTTGAGTTGGCTCAGAATAACATTGTTTTCATGCTGCATATGAGGATATCTAAAGCACTATGTGTAGTCACATTTTGCTGTGAAGCTATGCAGATTTAGGTCACAAGTCTTGTTTAAACTACATTATATAATGTGCAGTTGTTCCAGATCCAATAACCAATTTAAAATTGAAAGTTAATACATTACATTAATAATATCATTGTGCCTATGGGATCATTTGTCAGTGTTACCATAAAAGACTAATGATTTGATAACTGAAGAGTATTTATTATAGGGGCAATTTGTACTATTATACTATAAATAAGAATGTCATGGCACTTCTATAATAAATCCTATTTTCAGTGGTCTATTACTCGGTTATAAAAAAATCACCCTGGGCTGAATTAGATCTATTGGAAGTACAATGCAATAATATATTACCAAAATGTACATTTAATCCAGTGAGTAATACAGCCTTGAAAAACCCTCAAATGTGTATTAAATTGATCACAGATATTATTTACATAGAGATTAGAATAAATCTTTTGGATACTGTCAATATTCTAAACAAAAGGTCCATAGGTATGATGCTGATCTTATTTGCATAGGAGTAAATCATATCTAAAACTACACTGGTGTCAAGAGTGCTGCCCCAGGGAAAAATGATCCCTGATGAAAAATATGAAGGAGAACAAAATCAGACATGGATATAGAATTATTCAGAATCAGCTATATAGAATGGGCTTAGATAAAATATAAGAAGCTGTCAAACATCATACATGCTGTCAGACTTTTACAAGATGTGACACTGAGTAAATAGAGAACCTATATCTAGGGAATGACACCTGGAAATTTCTGTTTTTCCTTGGCCAGGTTGCATCCTGTCTGAATAGTTATCAGCAGTGTAAAGGATGCCAGCACTGCCTTTCCCTTGGCATGCAGGAATCAGACACAGGTATCAGGACTGTCCCTTGCCACTGTCCCCTGGGTGTGAACCCCAGCAAAGTGGATGAGGGGTGTGGGAAGGAGATGGGCCCATGGAGGTGCTGAGCAACACCAACGGGGGTGGTGAACAGCATGTGCATTTTACTGACATGCTGTGCTGCACTGGAGGCATTGTGCCTCTCCAAGGTATAATCCCTTCCAGAGTTCTCCTCAGAGTTCTATGAATCCACATCATCCTTTAATTAACACTGTGCCTAGGAGGCACAACTGAGCCCTTAGTATAGCCACAGGCTTTACATACACCTTAACTTGCAAATTGCAGACAAAAGTACTTAATTTAAGTATAAACTGCCTCTTTCTCTTTTTTTTTTTAAGAAAGACTTTGATTTACATGTGGAAGAGAAAGTAATTACATTTAACAGATGTCAAAGCTCTTAAAGAATATTTGATAATAATTAATCACTAAGAAAAAAACAGAAAGAAGAAAATTCAGTTCATTTCAGAGCTGCAGTCAAAACCTCAGCCTCTGAAAGGAAATGTTCTGTTCTGTTCTACTCAATTATATCCTATTTTATTCTTTCCCAGATTTTACATTACACATACAATTTTAACATTGAAGCATCTTTCCAGAATACTACATTCAACAATATGATTGCATTCCATCATCTGTTCCATCAATTATATTCCATGAAGTCAAATCAGAGCTGTGACATCTCAGTGTTATGCAGTACTGCCAGGCATCTTTCACAATAGCCACTGGATATATTTTTTAACATAGACTTCATCAAAGTTTATTCTCATCATAACTTTGAGAAAGTGAATGTTGAGTGAATATAATCCTGATGTGCCTTTACCCCTCCCTCCACCATCAGCATGTCACTGGGTTTCTGTGTTTATAAATGGCATTTACCCTCCTATCTATCCATTTTGCTTAACTAAATTTTCTCAGCAGAGTGCAGAGAAGCAGAATTAGGATGCTCACAAGACCTTTGCTTGAATATCCAGCTCATGATTGTAGACAGGCCCAGGGTGTAAGTGAAATTTTTATACTATATCAGTACAATATCACTTGTGCCTACACCAAACAGTATGGTATTTCCATGAGTTTGAAGAAATTTGCCCAGTATTTTTATTCTTCTATATTTTCTTCTCTTTTAACTAACTGCTATTAACAGCTTCTGGTTTAAACGAGATTGTGGCCTGAAACACAAAATGTTTTACTCTGCTATTCAATGTTTTGCATCATTTTCAACATATATATCCAAAGAAGAAAATGGTTTATTTTGGAGTTCCACATCAAAAGAATGTTAGAAGTCATCAAAGAAGGTGGGGAGTAGAGCCCATGCTGTTCTAAGGATGGCTTATATCCTTTAAAAATTAGAAGCCAGATTCTGCTCTCGCTGGTATCAGTGGGAACATTTTCACTGACTCCAGAATATGAACAATCAGATCCTGTAATTTTAAAACACAGACAGATATTGCTAAGGGGAAGTGTACAGGATATTTTTACTCAATATTAAAATATAAATGTATACAGCATAAGCCTAAAGGACAAGTTTTACTGGTTTTATTGAGAAAAGAATAATGAATGAAGCAGAATTTGCAAGGATTGTATCATTAGCTCTTTCTGAGCATCAAGGTGTATTTTGCTTGTTTGCGTTTATCACAGAAAGGTGTCTATTGTAAAGTTATTCCTACAGATGGTCAAGTTATCTGGAATTCTTAGCTCAATTGATTTATGGAGTTTTGCCAAGTGCTAGCTGGTTTTGCTGTTGATTACATTATAAACTACTGTATAGTTGAAGAGGTGCTTTGATCAAAAGTAGTGGAGAGGTGTTGGGGATGCTAACTCAGAGTTTTCTTGCTCAAATCATGATGTTGGCAAAGCAAGTGAGCAACCATTTCTCTCCTTCAGAAGGACCAGGCAATGAGCCTTGTATTTCTGTCTGAAGTTAACTGAAGTTCACTGTCACTCTTCAATGTGCAAGAAATCCTCTGTAAGCACAACTTGGGTCCCTACAGACATCCCAAGCTGGGACAGAGGTGGCAGTGATGCAGTCAGGCTGTTGACTTTTTTTTTCTGTACAGCACACAGTTCTTGATTTTTTTTCCCCACAGCAGCAAGAGGCAAATTTGTAAGTTCAGAACACAGTTCCAGTCTACCTTCCACATAATTTACTTCAATTGGGTTTCTAAAGCAAAAAGTAACCTAGCTTTAAAGAAGTTCCTTGGATCAGGTAATGTTAGCATTGGGTAGTCAAAACAGATTTTCCTTCCTATGACAGCTTACCCAGAAGACCAGTCATGGTATCAGCCCCAACAGTCATCAGCATCCAGGAAAAACTTGCCTTCTGCCTCTCAGGAGGCATCCTCTCTCAGGATATATCAGAATCACAAGTCATACTCTTCCTGCAAATACCTGTCATGGTTTAAAGTACAGGTTGTCCCACCATAATGCAAGGGAAGCTCAAGGTGAACTTGTATCTCATAGGGATGCAAGTTAAAGCACCATTGCCTGAGGGCAGCCCATGGAGTTGAATTGGTCATTAACAGTTTAGAAACCACAACCAAGCAAACAAAGACTAAATGAGCATAAGAACAAAGAACAGAAAAATGAGCTATTGAAAGCAGGACTTTCTGAAATTCATGGGCCACTGATTTGACACGTTTTCCATCTCTGGTTCCAAATGACTGGGTAAGATTGTTCAGAACCATGAGAGTCTCACATTCATTCAAAACTGGGTAGAAAAAATGAAATCAGATTATTTCACTGATGCCTCTGACTAGGGAGACTCCATGTATTTGTGAGGAGAATGTTATAATCTTCCATTTAAAAAAAGAAATGACCTCTCATGGCATGCCTGATAATTTAGGGTCTTCTCAGGTTTTTGAATTGTGCTACTGTGTGTAGCTGAAAATTGTTTGATAAACATCACTAAGTGGCCTGGCTTTAAACCAAGCCTGTCATCTAGTGGAGTGCTATGCTATTCCAACTTTAATCTAGATAACTGGCACACATAAAATAAGGAAACACAAATGTGACACAGCTGCAGATAGTTTGCCGGAGCTAAAATGCTTATCAGTGTTTCATGCCTGTAATATGAGACTACTTACTGATGGGAGAATCCTATGTGCAAAAGAGTGACGATCAGATTGCTTTGATATAATTTGTTCTAAAAACCCTGGAGATTTAGAATTTATGATCCCTTCTTGTGTTATGACTTCAGAGCATGGCCAGACTTCACAAGTTACTGCCCAACATGTGCAGCAAGCAAGGTTTTTGGTAAAGAATAGGTTAATGATCAACAGCCTAAAGCAAGGCCCCTTACATAACTTAGAGTGGTTAACTAAACAATCTATGTGCCCTTGCTGAGTAATGTACCTGAATTTGCCAGGAAAACACAATGTATGAATTAAATTTACTAAATTAGAGTCAGTGTAGTAAATTAAATAAATAGTGTGTGATCCAAGTGCTTTTGTCAATAGTACATTGATTATAATTCCACATACTGTACTAAAAATTTAATAAATACAGAAAGTCAGCTGGATAACTAGAGCATAAGTATGCCAAGTTCTAGCACTTGAGGCATATATGAGGAACCTTATTTGTGCTCTAGAAGTAAAAAAAAAAATTACACTATTACTTACCTTTCAAAATGGGAAACAAGTGCTCAGAAAAGAAATAGATCTGATCCTTCAATTTTGGACCTAGAAACAATATGGGGGAAAATCAATTCTGGTAGTAGAAGAGACAGAGGAACAAAAATGCAAACCAGAAATTCTTTGCTCAACCAAGCTATATTGTACAGCTGTACTGAACCTGTTATTAGGTCCATACTATATACTTTGTTTCTCAAGAAGCATCTCTGCAAAGGTGTAACATGCTGTTGTGATTACAATATTGCTCAGAAAAATCTGAAATAGCTGCCAGATTTACCAGCAGGTCACTGAGATGCTAAAAAACCACTGCTTTGGCTCCTTGCTTTGCACCAAACTAAGGACTATTGTACAGAGTTGAGTAAATTCCTATGCACAGGCTTGCTCTCCTGGGACAGTAGCGTTCTGTCATCCATGAAATGCTTGCAGAGGTTTTCTGAGACTAATGGTCCAACCTAGAGGCTGATGTAACCTCTACAGCTCACCTGACTGTGCAGAACTGCTCAGGCTGGGCAGACCTGGTACCACCAGCAGATGGGAAAGAATTTTCTCTACCATTGCAAATCAAAGCTGCATAATTTACTCAAAATACTAATAGCTGTCACAAAGCTGTGAGCTAGTGAAGACGAAACAAGGTAAAAATATTGAGGGTGGCTGCTGGCATTGACAGCAGATTCCAGAGCTGGAAGTAATCTAACTGGCTTGTTTTTGAAAAGATGTAACTTTACATAGCAATTCTCCCTGATTCCTCTTGGCTGTTAGGCACTGTCACCAGATATATTCAAAGCTGCCATGTTTGGGTTTTTTTTATTCAGTCTCCAAGATAACTTTCATAAAAACTTGTATGTTTTCAAACTATATTAGGATTTTAGGGCTCAGTTGATAAGCATTTGTGACTAATCTGATTTAGGGGAGGATGACATGCAGTTAGGCTGATGATCAGCTTGCAGTGTGTGACTGCTAAGTCCCTATAAAAATGGCATTCTCATTTTTATGACCTGATCACACTCCTCCCACCAAAATAGTCCAAGACTTTCCAGGCCCAATTATTCACAAGACTCTGATCCAGAAAAGTAAACATTTGAGAAAGTGTGAAATTTTAAACATTTGGGTAGTTCTACCAGCATAAACCTACTTCTGTTATGCTGGATCAGTCTCAGACTAGAGTGAGATCTTGGTGAGAATGTACCTACCCAGTATTCTGCACATACCCCTCTATTTGGCTTGGGCAATGGTTTCTTTTGCTCTGGAATGTAGTGAGTTGAGCATTTGTTTGGAAGCTTGGATGCTAGTGTAGAAGAGTGGCATTTTCTCTCAATTAGATATATGTGGTAAATGGATTTTGGATGTTTCTAAAGGTAAAACATTATTCCTCTACAGTAATGTTTGCCCAGAAAAGATGCATTCCCTCTCTCTGTAACGAGAGGCAGGGCACAGAGTTTGGTGAATGTGTCTCTTTGCACACAGAGACATGAATGTATTTTATGTTCAAATTAAGTACATGTTGTAAAACACAGACCAAAAACCGATTACTTGCAAGGATGGGTAACAGTATGTGACTAAAGTTTAGGCAAGCACATAATTGTGTAATGAAATCACTTAAATGCATTGGAAAATTTGTTTTCCTTTCACCCTTGGAAAAACTGATCCGCATGGGAAGAACTGGAATTTTATGCTGAGGTTTTAAGTTCTGTTCCTTCAGCCTTCTCGCATACCCTCTCGCCCTTTCTGCTGGGCCTACAGCTTTTACATGTCTCTCCATGACTCTCTTCCTTTTGTCTGCCTCCTCAATGGCTCCAGAGTCCTAAAGAAATGTTCAGCTTTGAAGACTGGCCTAAAAAAATGGTAATTTTCCAGACAAAGGCCAGGTGTTACTTCCAATTCATTCAGTATGCATCCCTATTATCCCGCGGGTCAGCCCCCGCCGAGCGCGCTCCATGGGTGTTCCGACTGCGCGAGGCCTGCGAGATTTGCCCCGTGTGACTGAGCTGCAGATGGAACTTTCATATCTCTTATTTTAGCAGCAGTCAATTTGCTAAACTTTCCTGATAGCAAGCTGGAAGGTGATTTCTGTGTCACAGCCTCACAGCTTTCTCCCACCAGCCGGAGGAGGAGACGTGGTGTCCGTGGTCGGGAGGCGGCCGGACACAAGAGCTCCGGCCTGTGGGCAGGGTGACCATCAGCAGCTCCCACCGCCGCTGGGCCACTGCAGGGGGCACGGATTTTGGCTCATCGGATTTTGGCTCATCAGAATTTGGCTCATTGGAATTTGGCTCATCGTGCCTTTTCCTGCTCCCCTTGGAGAGGGAGTATCAGTTCCCCACACAGGCAGTTCAGTGGGAGAGATGGGGGCCAGGCTGTGCAGGGCAGATTTCCCGGGCACACCAGAGCTGCAATTCTCTGATCAGAGCTGAACAGAGCCTTGGCAGTGCTCGCACAGGCGTTGAGTCACTTGCCAGGATTCCATAACTCCTTCCGGAGGTACCAGCATCTGTGCAGATACGTCCTCGTAGCAGGGTCAGCCATTTCAAGCAAACAAAGAGTTTGGATCATTGTTTACTCTCAGGACTGATTATTTTTTCTCTATCTCTGCAACCAGGGTTAGATGAAAAAAAGAAACAACCCACCCTTTGTCAATATACTGTATCCAAATCAAACTAACACATTTGGTTTCTGCTAGAAAACAAAGTCAAGTTTCAGTTTCTAAATAAACCATTTATGGAGTCATCACTCTGGAATTTTGCCTTTCTTTCCTGTGTCTTCTTTCAGATGGAGAGAAGAATCATCTTAGATAAGTAATGCTGTCTGCAGCTGCTTGTCTCCAGTTAAATCAAAATTTCTTTTAAAGAAATGCTAAATGCTGCTGAAAATCCCAGAAGTTAGAAGTTGAGATGTCATTCAAAACCTTCCTTTTGAATTCTCATTGCCTCAGATTCAGCCATTCATGGTGATTCTCCTTACATTTTACCACTGGAAAACCTTGTATCATATTCAGTCATAGCTAGATCAGGCTCAGGATGTTTTACTTCATTTTCTTAGTCAAATCAAATGTCCTATTTGGACACATAGTGGACTAAATTAAACCACCATATCACTGTGGGACCAGTAGAATACTTGACTTTACTAGTTTCAAACTGAACAGAAATTTTTAGAATAAGGTTCAAATTATGCATTAATAATTTCTTATTTTTAAGTGAGTTGCTTATTACCTTCCTTATATGTTTTTATTATGTGCTTTTATTGCTCAGACAGAGTGAGACATGTACCAAGCTGTCTAATGCTGAGTACAAAAAGAAGCAAAAAGAGAAAAAAAGATATTTAAACAAGATTGGGATATCATAAATAAATGGCTCATTGCATTAGAAAAGAAAGAAAAGAGAAAATAAATTTTTCTGCAAGCCACCCTAAGCCTTGAAAGTTATAGGGAGGATCTAGGCAAGGCAACAAAAGTGATGGAGAAGTATAATGAGTGGCAGTGAGGACTCTGTGCTTACAAAGACTCTCTGAGAGCAGCTATGAGTGGGCTCAGCAGTGAAACAGAAGCAAAGGGCTGTGATTAAGCACAAACCAAACCAACCCATGTTTTAACTGGGAGACACATGACTAGAATGCAGCTACTCACAGTTTTTGCTGAAGAGGGTGAGAGGAGATGATCAGCCAAGCCCAGGATGGCAAACCACAGCTTCACCTCAATGTGGTGAAAGACACATTGGAATGTGGATCTTTAAGTGTGTGTTTAGATTTCATTACAGCCATGGAAACTGGCAGGTGCCTCTGTGTGAAAGAGTTTAGCAGAAGAGAAATGGAATTAATCATGGGCTTGGATGCTCTTCTGTATTTCAAGTAGACAGTCCTGAAAATGAAGGTGATGTGAGGCCTGTAGTTACAGAGTGTTTGAATATCTAAACACTATTTCACAACTTCTTTGTTCCCTGTCCAGGGTGAGTTTTCATAGTTTAGCCTTTAATCTTGTGAAGCAGAAATTTAACATGTCAGTGTTGACAGACTGTTAACTATAGCAATGATGAAGCTTCTATAATATTAACCTTTCAAAAAATAAAACTGCAGTAATGATGTTCTTTCCATTAGACCTTTCAGATCACTTACAAATTATCTGGAACTCCTACTGTTTATTTGTTTTTACTTTAGATTGTTGCCCCAAGCACTTAAATAATTGTAATAAAATAATAATAGAATTAAGATTAGATAAATTAAGTGGAAATGAAACTGAATACATTTTCCATGACAGCTGGCAAGTCCCATTCTGTGACTGCTCAGAAACAGAACTGGAATTTTTATGACAGTAGACAATAAGGCGATCGTGTACAGGATGTAACCCAATGCTCAAGAGGAGCAGTGTGCAAGTGACACATCAACAAAAACAAACTTGTTTCATTTATGTACTATTAATTACCATAACTTACATAATCATGGACATCTGTTCTCCCTTTCTCATACATGTACCTATGCACAGATAATTACCACTATCTACTGGTCAGAAGAGCAAGTAGCATAATACAATAATATAAAGATAAATATTCTTGGTTCTAAAACATTGAAACAGTAATAACTTGTTCCAACTTGCATGCTTGGAAGAGCATTATAGAGAAAAAACAGCAAATAATTTTTAACTAATTAAAAATTAAGTATGACAATATCGGTTTAGTATCTTTTGTCATGATTGTTCCAAAACACCGTTTCAAAAGATCAAAAGATTTTGCTTTCCAACTAGACTGTAAAGGTTCATCAGCTTTAATATAGTTGTATTCTTCCAAAAGAAATAGCCACTGTTTTATTGCATTATTGAGATAAAAGAGAAAAGCAACTGGTGCACAAATTACAATCCTTAGGAAATAGGGATTTTTTCCATGTTGAGTCCCAAGTACTTAAGGGTGATATTTGTTCCATGAAATATTTTATGACTGTCCCTTTCCAATAACTGTATTTTTGGAGGCCAGAAAGCTGTTTTACTTGAATGTCACATCACAGAATCCTAGAATGGTTTACACTGGGAGGGACCTTCAAGTTCGTCTAGTTCCATCCCCTCACCCTGGAGAGGGGCTGTTTGTTTTTGTGCCTAAAGTTTTACAGCCACATATCTTCTGTATATAAATTAAGGGTTTGTCAAGAGCTCAGCTCTGTTAAAAGTGACATTTTGTAACAAAGAAGTGGAAATACCCACATACATAAGGTTAATAAACACACTTTATATCGATAAATGTGTACTACTGTGAGATAGGTAAAAGCAAAAACTTGCTTTAACATACATTTTTAAAAGCTATGAGATCTTCAAAGGCTGATGATATTTAATGGGCTTTATTACATTATTTGTTATTGAAATTTATATGCAATTGTACGTATTAATTTAATTTTAAATTTCAGCTCTCACCTGGTCAATGGGCCTGGCTTTGCTTCCATTTCTGTAAACTGCTGTTGCATGTCAAATCAAAAAATGGTTACAATATTTTTCTACAAGTGTCCTGGAAAACATCCTGAGTTAAATAACCCTAAACAGCAGGTACTGAATTACTACTCCTACTTTTGAGAAGGATAACTAATCAAATCAATCTGGATTTACTTTGGTTAGAAAAATTCCTGAATGTGATAGAGAATTGCTGCTCCATGTTTAGTTATTTCCGTAAACACTATTAACTGTAGATTTGGATATTTAACTTATTTACTGTCTTTTTTGGTCTCCACCCTTTTGCTCATTGCACAGGGATTGTCCCACGAGCTGGAAGGAACAGGGGACACCAAGATGGTGAGGGAAGCTTGCCTTACTGAAAGCAAAAGAAACTGTTTATGCACTGCCAAATACTCATTGGGAAAAAGAGAAAGACACAGACCGTAAAATGCTTGCATCTGTTGACCATTTAATCTTTTGTTCTGTAAACAACACCATGTAGCACTGTATATTACAAAAGAAAAAAGAAATAAACTTCTACCATGCAGCTGTATGAGAACCCACTGGACATTTCTTCTCTATTAGCCAGTAGAGCAGATTAGTCTGTATCCTGAGTCCTGAGGATTTAGATAACTTTCACTCTTTTGTTTCATCTTTTTCTTTTTTTCAGTATATGTCTGTTTTCAGTCTCTAGTGTAGTAATTCAATAATATATTCATTTCAATCCTGTGAAACTATTTACACACTGAGCTTCTGTTGGATTTCTTTGGAGAGAAGAAAACTCAAAAGACCACCAGGCAGAAAGTCAAGTCATCAGTCCATGGTCCCACTGGGCTTGTGGAATTAAGGGATGAAAACTCTGCTGTTGTACAATAGTTCATGAGGAGGCTGATGGCAAAAGGGAAGGAGAGAAAGACTGGGAAATAATTATTTATTTTATCAGTTTATGACTTCTGGGGAACTGCTCCACTGTTTTAAACCAGTAAATTTTTCCTCTGCCTTCACACCTTAATATCAAGAGTCTGATATACACTGGGTACAGATGGAAGACAATATCTGAGGTGGTTTCTAAAAGCTAACGGGGATGAACAGAGATTGATATATAGACATAGCTATAGATATGGATAAGTCAAGCCAAGGAGACTGAACTTGGTTTGTACTAATCCATGTCCCCATGTTAGGGAGATAGAGCAGAGGGTTTTATTTTTATGTCTGAATTGTCTTGCCCACGACTGCAAAGAAAAAAAAATCTCGAGTTAATTTACTGAGCCATGAAGCTTCTGTCCTCCTCCTCCTAACTGTAAGTGTGCTGAAATAAGGTCTGGTAGAACAAGGCAGGAGCTGTGACTGGATACTACTGGCTTCTTTGAACCTGGTTAAAACTAATGTTCTGATATACCCTGTACACTGCTCACTTTATACCCATTAAAATCCAGATTGACTCCAGGGAAATCAATGTCATTTTACAGTGACTGAAAAAGATTTTCTTTTTTTTTTTCCCTAATAAAACTTGTGCCAAGTAATATTGGTTCTAATGGTGTAATCTTATTCCTCCTATGAACATTTTTTTTCTGAATAAAAATGTTTTATCTCTTCCTTAAAAATTGTTGTATTTTAAAGAACATTTTTCCTCCAGCACCTGCTTAATCTTTTGTTCCGCAGATAATTTCTCATTACCCAGGTGTCCTCTTATGGACCCACAGAAAGATTGGGCCTAGTTTAAGTGAGAAATAATCCTGTTGCTTCTATCTGAGAATGAATGAGCCAGGATTAGATCAGATAAAACACACTTGAGATAAAGTGCACAAGGTGGATTATATGAGAAAAGAGGATTTAGTGAAGAACATATCCACAACTTTTTGTTAACATAGAGAATGGTAGCTTTTGTAAGCAACATTTATGGAAACTCAACTGGAGGTTTAAAAGCTATGTCTTTTGTTGTACATTTCTCTGCATACATTTGCTTTGTAGCTGGTAGCTTTAACTTTGGAAGCCATGCTGGGCCTTGACTCATGCTCATTTTGCTTAATGAAAAGCTAAGGATGTACTTTTACTCATAGATTCTTGTTTTGTTTTCTTTGAAGTTTATTAAGCTATCCAGTAAGATGGGAGGTTCATTAGGTTGTTATTATCACGGCTGCAAATTAAGCATCTGTTCCCTGGGGAGTTATAACCTTCAAGTGGATGTCAGAGCCATACTTATTACAATATTTACTTAATTACCAAGTTAGTGCTCTTGTCATATAAAATACAAACATGGACTCTGCTGTCCATATTAGCCATGTACTCTCCATCTGCTAAATTTTTAAGATACCCTAATTTCACTGAAGTACTCTTTGAAAATATGTACCAAATTCTTTGGTAAACAATTATTGAAAAAGTAAACCAAGAATGATGATGCACAGTTATGGATTTGAGGTATCATTAAGAATATTCAAAAATGCTAAGATATCTGACATTACAAATTACTTTGATTTCACATCTAGAGGTGAATGTAGTTTCCAGTACCAACATCAAAACATTAACAAATCATGATTTGCCAAAGTACCTCAAAAGTCTGCATCAAGATATGTTTTGTAAAGTAGCTGGAGACTTGATAGTACCACTCAGGCAAGTACAAGACTGGAGCAAATATCTTTTAGGAAAACTCTGGGAATTTCACCTAAGAGGTAAGTAGCCACCACAAATAACTAAAACTCATTCTTCATCATATTTTTTGTGGTTTTTTTCCTCCTCTTCAATGCTTTAATTAAATAATGTTATAAATTACAGAATTACCAGATCTTCCCTCTCTAGTCTTCTGACAATGTCAAGCCATATAAGCTCAAAAATATGATTCCCTCTCTCAGACATGACTTGTGTGAACAGATATGACTTGGGAGAATGTCAGCATCACAAGACAACATCTCTATGTTTGGAAAATTCATGCCCATTTTTACTTCAGAAATTGCATTTGGACTTTATAGGGTCGATTTGTTTTTACTTGGACAAATTCACCATTGTCTTGCCATCTACTACATTCTATAAAATTTTGATATTATTCATATTTTACACAAATAACTATTGGTCTGTTAGTAATGCACTGTTTGATGTGGTGCATTCTTGCAGCCCTTTTCACTGTAAAGAAACCCTGTAATTATTTAAATTTGATGAATCTTTTCCTGGAGATGTTTGTGTCCAGCCCAGCTATAGAGGGAATGCAGGCTTCTAGATCCAGGTCCCTTCAAATCATGGCATGGGAACAACTTTCATTGTTTCTATAAACTCTAGTTAATATAAGCACACTCCTTAAATGGAGGTTTTTTAAATCCCCAGTTTTAAAGAAATAATAGTTACATCCAAGTCTGGAATCTTTCCTGGTCTCCCATAAGAAAGAAAGAGCAGATTAGCTAGTACCCACCTACCAATGAACATGAATTCTGAAATACAAAATATTCCTGGCTTGCTTTGAAATTTTCAACAAACATATTAAACATTTCAGCTCAATAAAAAAATGATTTTCCAGCCTAAGTACTTAAAGAAAACTTTCAATTGTTTTTTAGTAGTTCCATATAAACTGTTTTGAAGTGAAATACTGAGATTCTGAGGTCCAGTATAAGTGATGAAAAATTTGTACTGTCTTTCTTTAGTAGAAAATATCATAAAATAAATATTTTCCTAGGAAACTCTGTACACTAAACACAGACTCAAATGCTAAAAGGCTTGCTGTGCTTTTCTGGTAAGTTTGTGCTAATTAGCAAAGAATTTTGAAAGCTTTTCCTCAAAACCAAAAAGCAATATCAGCTCCTGAAAATATGATATCAACATTTTGGTGACCACTGAATCTCAGCTACTACAGATGACTGTAAAATTCAAGCTATCATCCCACAAAATCCTAACCCAACCTCTATATATCTTAATTTTGTTTTTTTTTTTTAAAAATTCAGCACTCATACCCTTTGCAGTGATGGTCTTAATCTGTTTTTCATTCAGTTCTGTAAAAAAATACCACAAAACATTAAAAAAAAAAACCTTTCAAAACATTAAAAATTTGTTAATAATTTGATTCTTTTTTGCAAGGATGAAATAATTTGAAAAGTTTAAATAAACTGATTAGTTTTGATCTTGTCATCTAAAAATAATTAAAATGAGAAAACCCAACAATATCAGTTATAAGTTCAGCCATTAGGGACTCCTTTACAATTTTGCAGAGGGCAGACATCACTAAAGTTATTTATAGTTATATAAATGTCAACAGAATATGACTCTAACTCTGAAGTGTCTGGAGTTTCTCAAATGTATTCAAATACTGGAAAAATAGAACAACATTTTACACAAGCTGTAATAATTATGGTAAAATAATAATGAGAATATTCTCTAGTGAATTTTGTTCTTCTACGTTTTCTTAAAAATAGATTTGTGATTAAAAATAATCCTCTGTAGTTATAGCCACAGTGCTGTTTAAGCTTTCTTAGCACTGTTAATGAAAATATGGTTATATACCTTCTATGAAAAGTATATTTCTCAATATGATGTGCTGTAAACAACATGTCTTTAGGCTATTTTTGACCTTTAACCAATGGGAAAGGTCTGTCTAGTTGATCTCATCTAACTACACAGCAGGTACAAGGAATTAAAGCAATTTAGGTTAAGTCCTGGTATCAAGTAATATCAAGTATCAGACAATGTTTTCCAAAAGCAAATACCTAACAAGTTTGTAATCCATTATTATATTTATCTAATGAAAGAGGTAAAAGATTAAAAAAAAAAGTGAGCATGTTCAACAGCGTGGGCTCCCAAGTAAAAGTCTATGATATCATTGTTGTTTGTAAAAGTTGGCAAACAATCTACTCTGGATCCACACTATGTCAGACTGTTTGTAAGGTCATACAAAAAAAAAGCAAAACATTAAATACGGGTCTCCAACAACCCTAAGATATTTGCCAGACTTTCAAACTGAACTGTGTTTTTCAGTGGGAGAGCACAGTACATAAGAGCTTAACAGTAAAGATTTTTTTAAATGTTTTTTTTTTAGACTAATTAAGTCCTCAGCAGTACGTGAATAATCTAAGGGGAGATCTTTGCTTTTGTTAACTTAAGAGGCCCCAAATTCACAATTCTGGCTCCACTTCTCTACTGAGATGGAGCCTGACCCCTCTCCAAGGACTGGGAACTCAGGATAAACACATTACTTTGTTAGTAAGCTGGAAAACCAACAAAATTATTCAGGAAGATATGGTGCCATCATGTGAGGAATGGGTGTTCCAGAGGTTTTGTGAGAATGAACCCATTATTTGACCTGAATTCCTGCAAACCCTATTCTAGAAATTGTCAGAAGCAAGGGGACAGTCCAGAAGGGATGTGATCCAACAGGATCATCAACTTCCAGTGACCAAATCTGATCTATGTACATATTCAGCTGCTTTTCATTAAAAAGGTTCAAGGCCAAATTCTTTAAAGCATGAAATTAGGATGAAAGTTTTCAGACACATTAGATCCTCCTTGTGGTGTGATGAGGGAGATCTGTGATCCCCATACATACCCAGGTTTCATCAAACGAGCAAAACTGAAATAGAGCTTAAATTTTGCATAGTTTTGAACAATTTTGCTCATCAAAAATAACTCCTGGAATTTTCTCCTGTTGCCTCTAGCCATTTTATTCTTCTGATGTTTTTCTTGGATAAGAATTGCCTTAGGCAGCTTAAACATTTGTTTGAAACTTTTTTTTTAAGGAGATACCTTATAGTGTCATTGTTTATCGGTGTATATCCTTAGAGAATATTCAAATGATTAAAACTGGAAATAGAGCATAATGCAAGGCACTATAGAGCAGATGCTAAGCTTGAAGTGCTTTTAGGAATACATATACCACATTTTAATTTCAAGTCCTATTATTATACTAACTAGTCACAAAATGGCTTCCTATTTATGCAATATGTTATCTGTAATGTCACTTAAATTGAATAGATGAGTGCCTTCTAATAATGTATGTTTACTTCATGAACTTGTGGGCAATTACATTGTAATTATATCTTTTGTAGGTCCTTTTTTGCTGACACATAGTGCACCAGTGCATTTTAAGTGTAATTGCAGTTCTCCCTACCATTTAGGAAAGCTGAACATTGTTAAAGGTTTGTAAATTACCTACACTTAGACCATAGCAAGTAGGCAAATTAAATGGCAGTGTCAGTAATATTACAATGTAAATTGGTGCCAAGCATAATCCAAGGTAGAAGCATTTTTACAGAATAATGTTTACATAGCACCTCAAATGCAACAGAAAACATAGATACTTCCAAACTTGTAGAAGTACATAATTTTTATACCTGAAAAAAGGCATAGAACATACAATTTTACAATATCTATCAAATATCCAAAGAATCAAATGCATATTTACACTGACATATTTTGCTCTACTGGGCTACACAGTAATCTTACAGAAGAGAAAGGTATGCCCAAATGTCTGCCAGTATGTCAGAGTGCCATTCTTCCTCCCCTTGGGAATAGAGCTTCACCAGAGAAGCAAGAAAATATATTCACAGCAGCCTGAAAAGCTCTGGAGAGAAACGGGGAAGGAGGGAAGAAGAGAGGGAGACCGTCCTTGCAGTGAAAAGTGGATCTTTCCTACTCTATTCTCACTAGACCTTGAACTCACCAGAGGAAGCAACCAACCTCATTGACCATGCTCCTTTTTTCCTTAGGGTAAAGGTATATGCAGGAACATGAGGCAGTGTGTCCTCATCATGCTTTCAGCTTCTCAACAAATCCATGGAGTGGATCCCCAGGTGAGCTCAAGTTTGGAACCCCATAGCTGAACATGATCCTTGCAGAAGGAGGAAAGGTTAAAGCCAAGAGAAGAAAGGAATCCTTTATCCCTATCCTTATTCCTGCCGAGCAGTGAGCTGAATCTCCCAGGCAGCTAGTAGAGCAAAGGTGGGAAAAACCCATCCCTTGATGGCACGAGGCCTTATCTTCTACAGCTGGGACTACAGGACTGTTTGATTGGTGCTTAGAATTACAAAATCAGGTTAATACATTTTCAGCCTGACACTTTACACCAGTTGTCTGTGTGTTGTATTATTATTCCCTTCAACATCTGGATCACGAGATGGCATTTCCCTTTCATTTTTTAACCACTTCGAGGGTAAAACAGAAATTTCAAAGCAGAGAATATTTTTATTTGCCCAGATTTGTAAGTGCTCATGTGGCACAGTTACAAAAGTACAACTTTTGCTGCTACAGATTTGATATATTGGTGTTTTTTTCAAGAACTGAAACTTGGAAGGTTGATGATGTTTTTACCATAGGAATTTAAACTATCATTTGCATGGACATGTCACTACAGAATTTTTTAAAGCAGATTTATGTCGCCCTATGGGGCTTAAGGGGGTAGTGATTATTATACACTGAGAAATGTGCATTTAGCTTACAAAACCAATGTCCCACAGAGGTGACCACTCTAGAAAGACCAGCAACATCACTTAAGTAAATTAAATTTGAAGCACTGTCCTGTCACTTCATGCCTCTAGGCCAATCACTCACTGGTGGAGACATCCTAGTTTTGGATTAAACCAGCTCAACCATGCAAACTGTAGCCACTGCATGGGAATGAGCATCTGGGATTGACAGATCACAGATCATGGCAATAGAGGCCACAAGTCCAATGACATAATTTTCATTTTGAGCAAAATCCTAGTGGCATTTTGGTAGAATTCAATCTTCAGTAAATATTTATCGGAATAAACCCAGGGGGATGTATGCTGATCTCATTTGCCTTCCTTGCAACTTAGAAGTAGCAATGGAATTCTACTGATGAGAATCAGAATAATTTCCTATGGCTGAATGCAAAAATTGGTATGATAAAAGGAAAACAATCACATTGCCAGGCACAGCACACGTAGGCAAAGTAAGTTCTCAAATTTTGTGTTCAGAGTTCCTGGGGATTTTGAATTCCTCTTTCTACTGCTGTTTTTAACTAAAAGTGAGGAGTGCAAAATACACAATATGAAAAACCCATTAAGTGGGTGATGGTCATGTCTCCATGACTGGTGAGGAGAGAGGTTTGCAGGACAGTGGCACAGCACGGACACAGAGATGTTAATTGTGCCTGGCCTTCCAAGGGTCAGCATGGAAAAGGCACAGCACCCAGTCACTTTGAGCGACTCTATGGCTGTTCTCTTCTTTTTGGTTTTCTAAAAGCATGAAAATCAGCAGGACACAGTGTTTAAATTGAAGCCTTCTTACTAAGGCCTTACTAGGAGGTTTTTTTGTGACCAGATGAGACGGTTCAACCAACTCTAGCCCCATCTCTAGTAACTTCTGGTTGATTGGAATCTACCAATACATGCTATAATTTAAAGACGTCAATTAGTAGTAGTTTGAAGTCTGACAGTTTGCACAGCCATGATGATAATCTCATGCTCACAGGCCTCCCTGTACTTCTACATCAGTTTTGTTTTCACCTTTTTACATTAAACACAAAAAGATTTTCAGTAAACATCAGTGCTAAATGGTGTTCTATTTAAATGGACATAAATTATTCAACTACCACAATTATTGCAAAAATGTAACTTTTAATTTGGGGAGAAAAAACCCTTAATTGCTATATTCAGTAACTATTCTTCCATACTCACAATGGACTTAGAAGAGAACAGCAAAGAACTGAAGAATCCTGTTGCCAAACACAGCCCTTAAATTACCAGCTTGTCTGTGGAGCTTTTTACTTTAATGCACTTAGGGGGAATAGCTCATCACTAATGATTTGGAAACACAGATCACATAAATCCTCAACTCAAAGTTGAACAGTATCCCGAGTCTTAATACACAAGTTATGTCTTCTTTCTCTAATACACATACAGATTAAAAAAAAAATAATATTAATAACACCAAAATACCATGTCAAGTGCAATGGTTTCCCTACAAACTCTATCACCTGTTTATCTCTCACCCTCAGTACTAACGCTAAATTGGGCCTCATGCATTATTCATGAGGGGCCCTTTAATGGGATCATTTTTCCTGGCTAGCTCTGACACTAATGCTAAGAAAAATCTCTTGACATTAATCTTGGGTTGAAGAAAGCCCCAAATACCTAGTTTTCCTCTGAATGCTCCCTTTCCTCCTATTTAACACATTGCAGAAACCAGTCATTCTACATCTCTGTTATGCATGAGTGTGGGCATGGGAGGGTAGAAGGGACGATACAAGGTCGGAGAGGGAATTTGTAGCATTATGATTTTCACATTGAGAACTCTGGGGTCTGGTCCAGCTCACATTAAATTTAAATGAAAGTTTCTTTCTTTTTTTTTTTTTTTTTGGTAGATGCATATTCACTCTGAAGGAAATGGGAATATCTGTTGAAAAAGACAAGCAAACTATGGATCTCTAACTGCATTATTTATCTAAACTGTCTAGAATCAATGAATCCCTTATTTTTCTGCATTACTTTATAGCTATTCTGATGATGAAATGATTTAGGGTGTTTTTCAGGGCTGATTACAAGAGTAATGAACTCTGGTCTTGCAATAGCAAAAATGACTTTTCAGAACCATAAAAAGTCAGAAGTATGTTTTGGCACATCCTAAAGATGGTGTTGTTTTTAGTTTCTGCACTAAGAAGACTCCTGCAAAATATTATCAAAATTACAGTCCCTCCCCTGAAGAAAAATCTCTTTAAATGTCCTAGAAAATAGTGAATTAGTCTAAAATGTAGCTTGTTGACAAGTGCTGTGTAATAGGAATCCCTCCACACACACACTTTGGTCATATCATAAAGCTACTGACTTGCCTCATTTTTCTAAACCAAAATACCTAAAAAGCAATACATTTATTTTTTTTTCAGTTGTAGCTTTCTGACATCTATAATGGTTTTGTGTCTAAATCTGACAACATTTGTAACCAACTGAAGTGACTGTTACTGCTGGAATGTCCTGGAGGCTTTTTCTGTCGGAGGAGATGACAGTAACTTTTCCCATGCAGATTAAGCTGGTGTTTACAGATTTGCCTTGGGTGTGCATTTTTATCCAGCTGTGATCAAGTAGCACTGCCTGATGAGTGCCAGACAGATCTCCTGATACGAAGGGCTTACATGCCCATCACTTGTGTGCAGAACATGGTTCTAATCTGGACACTACAGCAAAGTTCAGTTATTGTTTGATTTTTATTTCCCCCTCATTTTTACACCAAGGCAGAATACTCAAATGAGAATGCAAAAAGCTTTGCCATTTGAAAATCTCCTTGCCATTTGACAGAAACTAGCATTATGTGGATTTAAAGTTATTTTTGTTCAGCCTTTCAGTTCCCTATACTGAGCTCTAACAGGATTTAAGAATTAGAAGTGGAGTGGGTGTTTTAACAACTGAGAATTTAGGATTTCATTATTTCTTTTTCTTTTTTTCCTTCAATGAATATGTTTCTTTTGCATGTTGTAATAATCTGAAATAAGCCAACATATAGGCTCAATAACTTTCTCATGTCTATGAAAGTGTGAGGTCAAGAGGTTGTTTGCCTTTGTGGGATCTGGAGCTATACACACATTATAGTGTGGGTACTTTGGAAGTAACAGTGGCTGCATATTGCTTTCTCAGAACCCCTTGCTATTGAAGTGTGAAGAAGTTCTGTTTCCTAATATCTGATTCCCTGTTTGGAACCTCTAATACATGAAAGCATAAGAGAAAAGCCTATGCCATCTTTTGAATTTGAACTTAAAAGATATTTCTAAACATTAACAATTAACATCACCTAAAGTACTAGCAATTTATTTCACATCTGTTGTGTGATTTAAAGCTGTACAAGGAGTACTTAAACTTGTGGGGAAAATTCAGCTTTTTAAATCAGAATTTCCACTGCTTTCCAAGAAAAATTGATCTATATTTATATCATATATAAATCATGTAAATATTGGTATGCAAAAATAATATTTGCCATTAAGTTTCCTGTTTACTTCAAAATGCCACACAATTTGCAGATCTTTCCTGCTCTAATATTAATTTCAGTACAGGAAAGTATTAAGATCCCTCATCCCATCCATAGCCAGCTCTGTATAAATCTATTATCCTCAGGAATTGAAGGTAGCTTTTCCCAGAAGCTAGCATGAGGAAGTACACATTAAAAAAACAACCAAACCAAAATAACCCCCAAAAATTCCAAAAAATAAATTATTTATACCAAGAGCTGGCATAGAGCATCTTTGTATTTCTTAGACTACTTATATTTGTGCTGAGGGCATCAAAGGGGTAGCAAACACAGTTGAAAAAGTGATTCCAGAATTTGGTGTATAAAATCAGTGCTGTCTGAGGAGTGCTATTCTTTTCTGACTGTGAAATGGTCACATACTGTTAAACCCAGAAGAAGGCTGAATTAGAAAACCTTTCCCCTCTGGGTTACAGGTTCAAATCTGGACAGGTCCTTGGTGACTGGAAGTCATTACCATGGGATGGTTTTCTGGTGACTTACATGGAATGCATTGGTGGCTGCTCCAGACCCAGCGGGCAGATGTTCACATCACAAAAGACTCCACTTCAGTTTGTTCTCTTGGCAGCTCTACCAGAGGAACCAAGGAATAAATAATGGGCATAACCCTCCTCTCTCCCAGCCCTTACTTTCATTAAACTGGCAGGTTATTACTGAGAAACCTACACTTAGAAACTGCAAGAATAGGGAATGTCCAACAATTTTACTCACCACTGGGTTCATAAATTTCAATGTAAGTAGTTTTCCATGACAGTTTCAAGTTGGTCTTTTGAAGGCACAGGTTGCAGCCAGACCATCCCAGGGGAGTGAGAAGAGGCGTGCAGCCTCCCAGATTAGTTCCCTGTACAGAGGAAAAGTAAGAGCTGCTGTAAACGCAAGCCACTGGCTAAGGATGAAGTCCACGGCTCTTCTCCCATCACTAACTCATCCCTGGGGTCCCTCCTGTCCTTTGCAGAGTGCAGAACAAGCAGGGCACACCAATGGAGAGGTTCACTGCAGTGCATCTGTGCCTATGCAATAGGATGGGATAACAGGTACAGCCCAGACACCTCTGGGAGCCTTTCTCCATAACCAGCTAAACTCAGCCTGTGTTACACACGTTATCTGTGCAATGTCAATGCATTACATGTGTCCATAAACATATGTTTACATGCAGAGATGTGGTTTCTCATTGGTTGACACAATTTGGCTATTTAAAACTTGAAACTAAGTTTTTATGTTTTTAAAAGAGTTTATTAATTTTAATATACCAGCCAACCATTAGCTCATGGAAAGTCTGTAGATTTTTGATACTCAGTTTTAACTTGGCAAGTTCTAATAATCATTAAACTTTAAGGAAAAAAAAATTGCAATCACATTTTGAAAAACACTAAGCTGTTCTTTGACTACAGTTAGAGAATACAGAGAGCTGGAAGTCTGCTTTCCTGGGACTTGTTTTTCTGGTTGTACTGAAATACAGTATCGTGCAGCCACAATTGTACTTCTTTAAACAGACAATAACACTTACAGGCCAGATTTTAAATGACCTGTGGCGAGTTACATAAATACATTAAAACCTGGCTTTAAATTGCATCAGTATCAAATTTTATTCTACCTGAGAGTAACAAATTCAGGAAAGTTGCTCAAGCAGCCTTAAATTTATTTCATGACTTTTTTTTTTGCTACTCTAATATTACCAATTCGGATCTCAATTGATGTTAAAATGTAGATTAATATTTTTGAGTCACTTTTTCAGGTGATATAATACACAAAGCTCAAATAATGGGAGATTTAGCTCTGAAAAATAGTTATATAGTTATATATTGCTATCTGATTTACACAAAATCTAGCTATTGGAGCTAATCAGATGTACCATTCAGCTGAGGATCTGCTTCAGAATCATTATTTTTTTAAAAGTTCAGAAGCAGGACAGAAGAGCATATATTTAATTCATTTATTTCTTCATCCATTTCAATGAACATTGGATTTTATCCTTTTTTGCACAAAAATAAATCTCCACAGAGATTTTTACAGCACTTATTGATTTAGAAGGATTTGCTATACAATTTAATTTTGATTTTCCGGGGAAGATGTGTTTTTCAGCAGTCACCTGTCTATTATTCACTTAGCTAGGTGCCTGTATAAGATTTGCACTTTTAAAAATCCTTTTCAGGAGACTTAATTTTCACCTGCACATGCACTAGTTGACAGCTCCCTATTCTTCTTCACTGTCCTGACAATAAACCAAGAATCCCGGTACTCATTTAATTATAAACATTTTGTAAGCATCTCATGAAGATTATTTCTGAACACAACAGCCAGGCTAGATATGAGCTGCTTTTCCCTGTGATGAAAGGCTGGTGTCCGATCAAATGAGCCATCCAGGCCCTAAAAAGGCTTTTAAAAAAATAGTTTTAATCTCTGCATTGTCTGACTTCACGGCATGGTAGTGCTGCCCTTAAATAAAACTTACATAAAAATGGTTAGTACAGCTGGTCAGAAAATGTGCTTGAAGTTAGAATCACATATCATTGTTTATACAGATGACTATTTGGGATAGACTTCAATAGAATCTGACTTTACTAGCAAAGGAGAAGGCTTTGGCAATAGCATAGGGTGATCAGCAACAGCAACTCATATTTTCCAACTGAGATCAATGTGGACTTTAATCCATTAATGCAGACCTAAATATCACCAGACAGATATGAATAGATGACAGTGAAAATGTGAGAAATAAAAGTCTGGAATAGTCAGATTTAAGAGAGTCATTTCATATTCGAATTCATTTTAGTACTCTACAGGAAAGCAGCCTGTTTCTAGATTTTCAATTAACATAGCCTAGATATGAACTGAAAACACTTCTTTTCTACTAGTACAGATGCTTTTTTTGTTCACCCTTTTTGAGTCTGTGTTCACAGAATTGGATTTTTACAAAATCCTTGGAAGCACGTTAGCAATACATTTTTTTGAAATGTCAAGGAGCGGGTTTGTTTGGAATGGAAAGCTGCCGACAAACACGCCAAGTCACTCAGATGCCAATTTAGATATTTAGATACTTATGGCAGGCAGGGGAGAGAGGAGAGGAAAGCCCCAAAACAACAAGAGCACCACCAAAATTGAAAAAGCTCGCAGCTCTGTGCTATTAAACTAAACTAAAAATAAAGATGATGGCAGTATCTGCAAGCAATTTGGGTGGTCAAAAAACAATGGTGCCCTCTGGTTGAAAACAGTGTTTAGTGTTTGCACTGTTCTTACTTGTCACAATAAATTTGGACAGGGTTCCTATTTCCTGAATTGACTGAAGCTTTTCATTCTTTAAATTTCTAATGTGTTATGTCACATCTTATTGTATTTCATGGTGTCACTTTGCATTATTTTGCATCGTCTCCAAAGTTGATGAAACACAGCACAACAGCACATGACAAAAAGAAATAAGCTGTTGGTTACACAGACTAAGTGCTATAATTCAGTATTTGTCAGATGCAGCAGTCATTGCAAATAATCTCTAACTTTCAATAGCTGTGACTCCTTAGTCAGTGAGAAACCTGTTTAATTTACTAGTTTAGCATAAAGGAAGGATCCTTTCCTAGGAATCACAGGGCTGTCAGTATTTACTCAGTATCAGAGTGTGCTGCTGCTGCTTCTCAACCCCTGCATTGCTAATTTTAAACACTAGTATGAGATTTGAGACATACTAGGGAGAGAATTTCTCAGGATGAAATAAGAGTATCCATTTGAGACAGCATTAATGGTGCAATATGACTGTTTTGATTTCATACCACAAGTACAGTACAGAACCTTGGGACAATTTCCACTTGTTATGACTAAGTCACATCACTCAACAGAGAGAGAACTGAGGGCTCCCTCCTCCCCCAGTTATTCTTGTTGATAGCAATGACATAAAACTGAGGAATTACAACCTCACAATTTTGGCCATGTTAAGATAAGAAAATAAGTATATTCTGAGAAATTAACCAACTTATTGTTATATAATATTAGAGTCTGTAATCCTCACAAGATTCCTATAAATATTGCAAGTATAATTCTTCTCTGAGGAGGAACTACATGAAGGTAAGAGCTTAATAACAATAATAATAAGTCATGTTAAAAATAGTTTGGTTTATATATTTAGCTCTAAATTTGAAATGTACTTAAGGAACATACAAAAATGTGTGCAAATATATTGAATGGGAACAAAATGACAAAAATTAGACACTGTCTTTAAGTGAAGTTCTTACTTCAAAATGTCTTTTTCTGACTGGATGGGACTCAAGTGCATACTTTCTGTACTACTATATCCTTATTTAAGATTTTTTGCTTTGCAAAAAGTACAATGAATATTTTGTAAAGAAGCAGCCATTTTATTTCTGTTTTGGTCCATTGTTCTGGTTATTGCTGTTTGCCTCTCAAGAAAGAAGAGAATGGATAGCTAAAGATATAATCTAATATTTGTTATATCAATGAGGTTATGCTATAAAATATATACCCACAAGTACAACTGAGAATGTCCCAGAAAATACAGTCAGCCAAGGAAAGGACTGTAAGCAAGGTTGCCTGAAAAATGGGGTACAGGGCTGACCAGGAGGCATCAGGTTCAAGCATGAGCCGGGATATGAATCACATCACATAAACCCAGCAAATAAATCTGTCTCGCTCTCTGTTTGCATCCACCCTCCTTTCCTCAATTTCTTGTCCAAATGCATTCATAGCCACTTTAATTCCATTTGTTCTCATATCAAAATTATTGTGTGATTTCAAGATCTTTCTCTTCTCCCTGGTGTTTATCTCTTTGTATACTTAGAGATAGCAATTTTTATGTCTCCAACCTCTGTTTTGCTGGGCACAGCTTCTTTCAGACAGGCCATCCTTTCCTCTGATCATCATACTAGTCAGCATACCTTTGCAGCTGTTAAAAATCCCAGAACCTTTTTGCACCTTAATTTGCACCTTAACTGTAGGGATTTTGAATTTAAGGTGATGTCTAACAAGCACCTTGGTCACTGACATAAATACTCTCCTAGCTTCATTAAAAATATTTTACTCAATATATCTTATAACTATGTTTTCCTTTTCTGTGCACTGGTGGTTCATAGTAATTCTGTGATTGACTGTTACAACTAGGTGGTTTTTCTTTCTGTCACTTCCCACTGATGAGCCTACAGTTCATAGCTGGTTCTTTTCATTAGTCCTTAAGTGCATGACCTTGCAGCGCACGACCTTAAATTCCATCCCATTTCTACTACCCCAGTCTTCAAGGTCATTTAATTCTTCCTGTATAATATTCCAATCCTCCTCTGTATTCATGACATCTCCCAGTTTTGTATCATCAGCAAATTAATTAGTACACTCCTACTTTTTCTGCCTAGGCCATTAAGGAAAATATTAAATAAAATTAATCCCCAGACCAATCCTAAAGGAACTCTACAAGCAACTTCCCTCCAGGGAGAGAGAGAAATCCTTTCAACATAACTCACTCTTGTCTCTTGTTCAGTCACTTCTTTACTTATCTTACAGTCCTGATACTTGCTCTTATCTTTTTCAATTTAACTAATAATTCCCCATGTAGTAATGTATCAACTGCTTTACTGAAGAGCAGAAAGGTTGAATCTATTGCATTTGCTTTATCTCAAAAATCAAGTTGTCATTAAAATAAAAGGCGTGAGATAACAAGTTTATCTAAACGACTTCTAAAAAAATTAATTCATGTTTTACTTAATTTCATTTTCACATTTTGATCTTTTTTTTAATTATAGAAATCTTATTTTAGATTTTGGGTCGTACCTAGATGACATTTAATTTCTATTCTGTCCTCAGTGCACAGTGATTCTCTTGGTTATTTTGTCCTCATATGACTGAGAAATCTTTTGCCATCTGTTTAATTTGGTTTGCAAGGTCTGATTCTGCTAAGAAGCACCTTTCTCTGCTAAGCTGCTCTTACCCTGCCTTCATTTCTTGGCAGGCTTCTATTATTTCTCATACACTGTCTGAAGTTGTAATCTATCTGCTAAGACATACGGTCGGTCTCATGTGTTAGTCCTCCTGGTTTCAGGCACATTCCTCTTTTCTTATCCAGACTCCAGAAATGAATGTCCTAGGACACTGCCATATCAAATATTAGGGGCCTGTTTTATCCTATTATTTGTTTGTGGCTCAGATTAGGATTTTGGCTGTAATCGCTATATTACCTGTAACAATTTCTAAGTTGAACACCGCTCATGTGTATTTTGTGAATAAAGCCGAGCTTTCTCTAAAGACTGTCAATTGATGTCACTTGTCCTTGCAAAGAAAAACACATTTACCTGGACAGGCAAAAGCTCAGAACAATCCCAGTTGGCAGGAAGCATCTAGCATGAATGTCAGAGAAAGATGACTTCTCATAAAGCTTTCCTAGTGGCATTTGATTTGACACAAACCCTGCAGAGCTCACTCAGTGAGCAACATTGCCAATATGCTTCCTTCAGCACATTCTGGAGTGTACCAGTATTGGGCATAACTGCTTTATAAAAGTGTGAGTAAGCTCTAGGTGGCTTTGCTTAGGTGGAAAAGGCTGTGAAGGATCTACAAGAGGTGCAAGCCAAGCATTTCAGGGCAGTGTGGAAGTGTGGTTGCATGGGGGATGCCAACCAGAAATACGAGTTCAAGAAACAACCTCTAGTAGCTTTAGTCATTAAAATCCATGAGGATTTTGACCTTTGGAATTGTTTTCCTGTGTTTCTGTTTCTCCTAGTAGTAGTGTCATCCCTGCTTTCTTAACTAACTCATACATGTCTGAATTCAGCATGTGCACCTACCACTCTCCAGAATTTCTCTTACACAGCTGCTGTCCTGACTGGTGATGTAAAGTTTCTGTAACTGCTCAAAGGCTGTTCTTTTCCAGCAATTTCTCTAACTCGGTGATGATTTCAGGCTGTTTCTGCAGTCAGAACTGTCAGCATAATGAGTATTATGAATGTTCTATGATTCAGAGTTAATATAGCCAAATATGAGACAATGAATTTTTTTGAAGGAACCTCCTGAAGGGTTCTTTTGTTTCTCTTAGTATATTATGACTTTTAAAAAACTTGTTCTTGGCTTTCAATGTTGAAGAAGAGACCCTGCCTAGTCCACTTCTTATGCTATAGAAATCCAGTGCACTACAGGTCAAGGGGAGGGACCTCATAATAAAAATGCAGAATTGGTTCTGGTTGTGCTGGATAGACCAAATTTTCCAGTCACTCATTGGCTCCAGCGTTGGTCAATGGCTAGAGAGAAGCAGAGACAGTGGCATGCATAAAGCCATTTTTCCTCCTGCACTCCAGAAAAGCAGGACTTACAAAGTTACTCAGCTTAGTGTTGCCTCCAGGTCATCTTGTTTAAGAACCACTGATGGACCAAAACTACATTACTTTCCCATATTGTTTTTTCAGTCCATCGGTATTTTTAACCTCCATAGTTTCTATAGAAATGAAGTCCACAACTGGCAGCATTTTCTCCATTTTAAACCTTAAAAGCTCATTTGCTGTGGGAGCCTTGCATCTCATACTGTGAGAAATAGTGAATGATGATTCCCTGTTCGCATTCTGACATAATTCATGTTTTTTCATAGTTTTCTGTCATATTTCTTTTCTGACATGGCTTTTGCAAGATGAAGACTCCTAATGTACTTGAACTTATATGAAAGCAGTTACATTCTTCCCATCTCCCTTGTAATCCTTTCCCAGCTCTCTTATATCTTTTCAGAGATTCAAAGCTCAGTACTGAACACAGTGTTCAGTTTTATGAAGGAATATACTCCTTTATATATTTTTTTAATAATGCTTATCAATCAATTTTCAATCTTGACTATTACTCCTGTTTTCAGAGAACCATACACATTGATTTCAAAGCCTCTTACCTGAATGTTTTGCAAGCCAGTTTTACATATGCCTAAGACTATTTTTCTCCATGAGTTAGAATATATCAGTTTCCCAAACATTGACATGTAATGTCACATCCAAGGACTGACTGTGTGTGTGCCTTCTCCCACTGTCATATGGACATATCTCCCCTCAAATGACTCCAGGTGCTTTTTTCTAGCAACTGGAACACATGCTAATTGTCCTATACTCTTTTGTTCCTCATTTGGCTAGAAAATATTCAAAACCTTTACAGTCAGCTGTAGATCCCTCAACCTTAAATAATTTGGTATCATCTGTAAACAGTGGCAGCTTCTGAATCATCTCCCTCCTTCAATAAATGTTATTTATGAATATAAAGAGTGAAAAAATTCTCTGTGCTTTATGAGCAACCACTCATTGTTGTGAAAAAAGTTATTTTATTTCTACCTGTTGTCTCCTATTTTTTTATTTGGTTATTAATCCAATCTGTTTTCTCTTATTTCTTAAAAAGCTAGATCTTTTGGGCTAGGAATCCTTTATAAGGCCTGTAGAAAACTCAGCTGCAGTATCTTGATCAAAAATCTTATCTCCATTGTTCATTAAGTTCCTACAAAATTGTATCTGTTCTCACAGAAACTGTATTCATACCTAACAAAGTTACCTGGTGTCAAAATTCAGCAATTTCCCTGCTGTATTCTTTCTGGAGACATATAATCTGATACTTATAATTAGATCCTATTTATTTTCTCTTATTTGTTGCAAAACCTCTTCTATTGACTCTTCAATCCAAAATAGCATTTTGTATTCATGTTCTGTGAGGGTAAACCTGGAGGAGTCTCCCGACAGCCTAGTGCTGAAGACTGCTCCTAAAGTTTAATTTTTCTTTCCTGCTGTGACCTGACATTACTTAAGTGCTCCATTTATACTTTCAACATTGAGCTCCAGGAACTCCTTTCAGGACTTTCAGCAGACTCTGCTGCACCCATTGTATTGATTCTGAAGATGGACAGATAATAAACCAGATTTAATGCATCTACCCAAAAACACACTCAGGTCACAACCCATTAGACAGATCTGTCTTCTTTGCAAACCACTCCCAGCACACACATACTATTGGTGCTAAATTTGTTTCAAGAAAAATGAAATCAAAACAGATCAGTGGATAACCAGGGACGAAAATTTAATGGATAGAGAAGCCTACTCAGTCTTAATATGAGACATAATCCTGAGTATAGTGCCAACCTTATTGTCTTTGATCTAATTCTGTAAAAGATCTTTTTCCTTACACATGTAGCTCTATCATTTTGATAGATATTCAGTGCCAGTGATCCACTGCCTGTATCACAAATTTAAAAAAAAAAACAACACCCAAAAGACTACTCTACATATTTCTTTTCTTCAGAAGGATGCAAAATGCCTATTAATTATATATCAACCATGCATATGCAACCAAAGACACAGAGTTAGAAAGGAGTTTCATGACAGACATCCCACTTACTGAATGGATATTTAAATCCCAGTTGTCTGAAGAAGCGGGAATTGAATGTCTAGTCTCTGTCTGTAATATCTTATTGAAATGAACAAGACCATGCACTTACAGAAGGAAAAAGAAAATTGCTTGGACAGGTAATACAAATTCCAGGCATGTCAGTGATTGCTTTGCTTTGCCATTTCTGAAGTGTCAAGTTTTCAAATCAGTATTATTCACCTCTAATTAATATCAATACCCTGAACCCAAATCTTTCTGTAATTGCTTTTTCATGTGTATTTTCCGTATGTTCTCACCCTAAGACAGTATATAGGCTTGAGAAGCCTAAACCATTTTTAGTTCAGGAAAGACCTTAAGCTGTGCTTTTCAAGTTTTATTAACAACAAGTTCCAGTTCCATACTGATTTTCCTGCTGTGCATACAAAAATGCCATGAGCATTTTTGGTGGATATTAACAAATGTCAACAGTACAAAACCAATCCTACACTTTGCAGATAATTAGACCATCTGAAATAATTTTGAAAAGGTGGTTTCATTTGTGATCTGTGAGTAATTCACTTTCATGGACACATATTCTTTCTTAGAACTGGCTAGGGTAATTTATACATTACAAGGTTTCCAGACGTTGTTGGCTACTTA
Organism: Catharus ustulatus; assembly: GCF_009819885.2. Lineage (NCBI taxonomy): Eukaryota > Metazoa > Chordata > Aves > Passeriformes > Turdidae > Catharus > Catharus ustulatus. The sequence goes on from NC_046230.1 coordinate 13,291,647, forward strand.
TCCAGTACTAATAAATTGAAAATGTGTGTGCATGATTTAACAGAAAAAGGAAGATATGAATGTAATGCAGGTAATTGCTGAACTAGAGTTCTACTTCTGACAGCTAAAAATACATGAATAGACCTATCTGGAGAACACAGGCAGCTTTGCATGATTTTTCAAATGTTGATTTTTCTTCTAAATATTTGAAAACAATTATATGACTATTTTAGAGAACATACTTGGTGGTGTCAAACCAGGCAAGGTGATTCCAGAGGTTAAAGTGTAAGTTTGCATGTGGGGAGAGATTGCAGGACCACATTCTTCTTCCTTCAGCATCCAAACTTGACATTAGAGGAAACGCAAGCTTCCTGTTTAAAATTAATAATCAATCAATCAATCAAACAAACAAACAAACAAAAACCCAAACCAAAAAGCCCCCAAATGTTTATCTTTCAACATAATACCAGTTTAATTTTAAAAATAATTTCTGCTTTAGCTCATTTCTGCCAGACTTATCATGTTTTCTGCCACTGGCTAAAATGGTGTAACCCTTCCAATGTCTGACTTTACCAAATTAACCTTCCATATTTGGGTTCTGCTTACTGGCAAGAGACCTCTGCAGATTCATAAAGATCTTCAGTTTTGAAGAGCTCTCTACTTCCAGGGATAAACCTTTTCTTTTTCTAGGTCTTTTTCCTGCCTCTGCCAGCACCAGGCATTTTGCAAGGTTTGTTACAAAGTCTGTGGGGAATACAAGAAGCCTGAGAGCTCTTAAAAGAGGGGCAATTTTGTGATGCATAAAATATGATTGAATACAGGATTTCTGTGTGCTCTGGCATATTGGTGATGCAGCAAAGTTTCCTTTCTATACCAAAGCTTTTTTTCATAAGCATTTTTAATTCACTCTTAAAACCCCTCTGTTTGGCTTTTTTGGTTTATGTTTTTGTATTTTTGGTTGGTTGGTTTTGGGGTTCTTTTTAACTTTTTGATGTTGGATTTCTCCCATCCAAAATAGATTTTAAACAGATGTATACAAAAAAATAAAAATCTAGACTTAAAACTCTCAAGCAGGAAAACAGAAAGAAATTGAGCTGTGAAGGGCAATTGTGACAATTAAAGTATCAGAATTTGTAGCAGTGAAATCTGCTTGAAATTGTGTCACTGCACAGAAATTAAGTTGTAATTACAGAAAGGCTTGGCAAATACAAGCATTGCAGCTCTTATTAAAACAAGCATGTTAGCCACAGTAAAGAGAAATAGGCAAAAAATAAAATAGCCACAGCGCATAGACATTCTTATCTTTATGGGTTTTTTTAGGTAAGATATATCTTTTAATATGAGCCCAGGATTCAGTGTCTTCCCAAGTTATGGACATCAGGAGAAATATCCATGAGGCTGGGTCATGTTACAAGGGCATGAAACTGGTGTAAAGAGAGTTAGTTAACTCAGTAGATTATATATTCCCATTGAAAGGGAAATACTTATCAGAAGGAACACTTTTTGTGGTTTTGTTTGCTGGCTAAACCCTCTCTTGCTAAGACTTGTAAAACTAAAATTTTGTTTCAGTATTTCATTTTCATTTTTGAGGGACTAGTAGCTGAAACTATCTACAATTACTTGGAACTGAGCTGACAAAGTATTTCAAACACAGCTCAGCCTCTCCTGCCTTCCTTCTTAATACAGACATTCTGGAAATGGTGTCACTCTTACCACTCCTCCTATTATTTCTGCTCCACATCTCTGGTGGCTTCAGATCTTCCTGCCGCCCATCCAACATGATCTTTTAATATCCCTCAACGACTCACACCAGCCACTGGCACCAGAATCAGCCCTCAGCAGCCCAGCACTACCTTGCGAAGTGAATGTCATTATTGCCATTGATCGCCGATGGAGCAGGGGATCTGTGTCAGCTGAAAAAGCGCTCAACTCTTCAGTATTGCCTCACTTCACGGCGGTTCCTTTTCTGTCTCCTGATATTTTATTACAGCAGAATCATTTTAATTGGCACATGCTGGTGGAAACAAAACTGCATCTGTTGAGGGCCAGATTCTAGCACTCCTGCTCAGGTGGCACAAGTCCCTTGTTCTGGAGTGTGTCCATTGAAATCAAGAAATCTGCCCAATTGTTAGAGGTTCAGAGGAACACATTGTTCTGATAGGTATTCACTTTTATTCCATAATATGCTTTAAAAATACACACTGTACAAACCGTTAAAAAAAACTCCTATTAAAGTAAGTTTTGCCATAATAGAGCAAGGAAGCAGCAGGAGGGGAACAAAGGGCTACCCAGCACGACACTTATGCTAGCAAACACCAATTCACACCTGTTAACTACTGTGAATAAAATCTTTGGAATCAGTTCCTCAAAAAAGTCAAAGAAAGAAAGAAAAACTGTTCACCATGAAAGAAAACGGGAACCTCAGGTGCGCTGCTGAAAGCGTACGGAGTCAGATCAGCATTTATAATCGGTGACTTCTGAGACTACCTGAAGGAATGGAAGGCAAGGACTTGGCAGGTACACAAAGTACACACGAGCACAGAAGAATCCGTCCTCGTAATTTTGAAGTGAGATGGAGGATAACCCCACGAGGTCCCGGGAAAGACACAATGTTCTGAACTAAAAGTTCAGCTAGAGCTTTGGTCCTGGGAGATAATTATAAGGCTGCCTGACCTAACTGACCCAACTTAATGAAACAAGTATGTCTGAACTGAGGAGAAAAGAAAAATATGCAGTGAGCATCAAAATGGGGTTCCTGATCTGTCACTGCTATTCAGATTCTTGCCAAAAGAGATGTGTTGTTGTCAAAGGCTTTTCCATTAATAGATGTCAGCCTTGGTAGCCACATACAACCAAGTAGAGTACAGAAATTCTGATCTCGTTTCTGTCTCCACAAATATGGTGATAGTTGCCTGAAAACTGTTGCCTGAAGTCATTGCACTCAGAACATTTGCTTAAGATGGGCATTTAATCATTAGGGTTACTTGTCAATCTAAAATCCAATTACACATCCTTACCTTTGTGAGGACTTGGGAAATATTGCATCAACATGAACAAACAGGAAAAATCTGTCCTCTCATTATTAATAATAATATCTCAGTATATGGAATAAAATGCTCTTGCAGAGTGACCTAAGATTACTGATGAACCTACAGGCTTAAATCTTACATATTTTAAATCAGCTTTATATTAGCCCTGGTTCCAAAGTAAGCTTAAACTAGAAAAATCCAGCTCTGGAAGTCTGGCTTGGTGAATTTTCTATTGGTATGACTGCCTTAGTGCATACCACAGAGAATGGATGATATGGCTTGTGTATCTCCAACCCAGCAATTCTTGGCTCACCATGCAACCCAAACAGCCTCTTCATAAACGACACAGCATAAATCCTGAGGCTGTATCCCATTTGTTTTATTTACACACATAGGTAGTCTTAAGGGATGCTTCAGCAGGAAAGAGCAAGGTACAGTACTTAATGTGCAAGTTCACTTCAGCAGAACTCCAACTAAAGCATGTTAGCCTCAAGGGCTTTTCTCTCAAACAGTGATCCTAAGTTCTCCACAGAAGGAAACTTGCTGAACTATATTTTTTTCTGAACTTTAAAGAAAAAAAGTCCTGATTTTAGAATCACTGAATGAGGGAGTAAATGAATGAGCAACTTCACTGAAAGCAGGAGTGGCCCTGGTCTATTCTAGGAGAGCTATAGAAAATCCAGACAACGAAGCCATGACAAGAAAATGTTCCCACTTTTTTTTTTAAACTCTTTTGTTGTAAGAACATTATCCATCTCAGTAGCTTTATTCTCAGCAGCAAACCTTAGACTGGTCTTTGAGGATTCTTAAATAACCTCCAGTATGGATGTAAAAAGGAAGCAAACCAGAACAATCAAACCTACGGTTTACTTTTACCATATTTCTAAGCTACATTTTGATTCTCAGGCTCCTGCCTTCAGCCTTTCCCAAGTCAGTTCCATTCCCATCTTTTTCTCCCTGGATAATTCCCTCACAGCAGGCAGAGAGGCACCACTTCCAGGCAACTCCTGCTGTGCATCAGTTGTTCCACTGTAGCCTTTTACTTGAGGCTCCTTTACATGGATCAGTCTCCCCAGGGACTTTGGCCTCAATTTCCACACTTCTCTATCATTTAGTAGTTGTCTACAGTGAAATCTCATTTGGTTGGAAGCTGACCTGCTGCCTATTTTGAATCATTTTAGATTTAGTCCTGGGATCTGACTGAGATTTGTGTTTTAAGAGTTGTTCCTTTCTTTCGTGGGGATTAATGAATCCTTTCAAACCACCTTATTTGGTATAACACCACAAAGTGCCTTTGTTTTGCCAAAAAAAAAAAAAATCCAAAACAATGTAGCTCATAAATATCTCCTGTTTTTCTTGTTCTTTGAAACTATGACCACCTGGAAAATTATGATGTTCCCATTCTGGCATAGCAGCACTCTGATGAACAGACTCATGTTATCTTACAGACTTGGGTCTAGCCTTACCTTCAAATTGGAAACTCATGGCTCCAATAGATAAATAAAAAATGCTGTGGAAAACTCCTTGTCTTTTTAGAACTTCTCTGTCACTACAGATATCTGTAGATGACTTGGAGAGCTGCAAATGAGTAAAGAAATGAAGTTCAGAGGAGCTCATGGCTCACGGCTGTTTTTTACTGGATATTCTAGACTAGAAGATTAGTCATGGATTTGTTCCAAGTCAGTTCCTTTAAGACTACATAACTTTTAATCTCTGCCTCGTCTATCTCCTCATCCTCCCTGGCTACATCCACACACTTTTCTCTTGTTCAGACTTTTGCTGGGGGAGAAGTTACATTTGGAGGTTCGTGGAAGAAAATCTGACATAATGTGAGAAAGTAGAGGAGTGGAAATCTCAGTCTGAATAGGTCAAAAGGATTATTAGTCATTCATTTGTGACTTGACTGAGCAGAGGAATCTATCCAGTATTGATGGTGGGAATTGGATGGAGTTTTCCTCAGCTCTACTTGGATGTAATGCACGTATTTTTTTCCTTAAGACAAGGGCCCATCAACAGCTCAACGCGTTCTTGGTGTTGCTGCGAGACAGAATTGCAGAATTTGACCTGAGGTAATCAGGATTTTGTCTTTGAGGTAAGATCTATCAAGATCACCTTCTTTCTTTTGCCAGGCATTCCTCCAAATATTAATGGAGAGCATTTCTGTCTAGCCCAACTCCCTTTACGAGATTGTGCTTAAACAGGGCAAAATTGTACAATGTTTCTAGGCAGGCTGCTTGTTCTTTGGTCTTCACAACACTTCTTTTGCAGGTGTAAACTATTTTTTTTGTCGGGAAATATACAAAAAACTCCAGTTACTAAATTGTGTAAAATAAATTAATTAAATAATGAAGATAAAGTGATTTAAGAAATAATATTAAAATTATCTTCAAGAACATTTTCAAAAGTATTTCTTTCCTGACTAAATGTTTGAGAAAAACACCAGTATTTCCTTTTTGTACTGGAAGATTCAAAAGGCAAGTATAACCATAGTAAACTTTGATATATACACAATAAAGCTGAAAATCCTGCTTCGTTGTCCCTATTAATGGTATCTTGTGATATTAATTTAAAAAAGAAAGAAAATTAACATTACATATTTAGTAACAGATTACTCAAATGATTTATAATTTCAGAGATCCCTGTAAGTGCTGCTGAAAATTTTTCCATTCATTTCACTGGGCACAACAACATAAAATGACACAAAGTGCTTCTCTTGTTTACTTACACTTCTCACCTGGTTATGTAATCTCTTCATTCTGCCACCAGATATATCTTCTTTCTTTTTGCCCTCAGGATTTTTCTACGCAATTTCAATATGCTTGTCTGAGGGAGAAAAAGGGAAAAAATATATATATTGAGTTCAAATTTTGAAAATATGCTTACAATTCTTTCACACTAAAAAAATATTGTTTGGCGATTTTTTTTGGTAAGGCCTCAAAAAGAAGACCTTCCAGGCTCAAGGACTAAAGACAAGACACTCTCACAGTGCAAAGATTCAGCTGAAAATTTTAATCAGGACTGGAAGTGGAGTTGGCAGATTGATTTAAATTAGGCAGGCCTGGCTCTATACTGGGAAGTCTATGCTTGCATATCCATTTTTTTTACGCCAGTTCTTCTTTTGGATTCTCAGATAAAAGAGAATAAAGTGGGCATTCTCCACTTGATGCAATTTCACTATACAGTGATTCCCATCAATGTATAATTAAAAGTGGATTTCCTTTTCCCTGAGATGGGGGAGGGTCTGCATAAACCTGGTTGATGTGAAGTGAACAAAGAGAACTTTCATGAGTTCTCCTGCAAACAGTCTATCAGTTACAATTCCTAGTGTTCACACTGCTGCACTGTTCAAAAGGAGCTCTAAAAAAAAAGTCAAGCAGGGGGTCCAAGAAAAATTCAACCCGCATGCCAACTAAGGGAAAGAAAGAGAAGGCAGGAAAAAAAAACCTAGCTTTTGTTGTAAAAAGAACTAATGAAGCTGCTCTTAGAACTGTCCACGGTGACACAACAAGCCTGTGCACCCACACACATTGTGAGAGTGCCAGTCACCCACGGTAATGAGAAAAGGAAACACTGTAGGCAAAGGAAATATATGAATACATTGCTTTTATGGTTTAACTGTAGGGAATCACAACGCTGGCCCACAATATCTTGTGCCAACTGCCAAAAGTGGTAAAGTAATACATAAGGTTGTCTACTTATATTTTTCTTACAGACAAGATGGACTGGTGGGGGGTAAAATCCCATTATCATTATAAATTGCTAATTAAATAATTATCAATTAGATGGGCAGACAGAACTCATTCCAATGAATTCCTTAGAGGGCTTTCAGTAAAGAAAAACAGTAATTTTGATTATTTTTTTTATCCATACTTCCTGCCTAGGGGCTCTAAATAGAGATGATATATGGTGTATCCCATGTTAGACTTTCACACAGTATATCTTGTGTTAGAGCTCAGGGACAAACACTGAACTTTGGTGCATATATAGATCTTTTTTCAGTTTTTCAGATAAATGGCCTTAATTTCATGATATTAATTAGATACCCAGGGTTATTTCCTAAGGAATAAAAAGAATACTTTCCAGACTTTTACATGGCTTTGAGGAATCACTTTTTCCCAAGTAACTGATAATATTTTCTAATATATCATTACATTTTCTTTTGCCTTTTTTGCATAATCCAGAATTTTCTTTGAAATTAAATATTAAAATATGTAATAAAGATTATGTATACAGACGATAGGCAGGATTGAACACAGTGCAAAGAGTATTTTTAATCAACCTTGTGCTGTGCATTAACACCAAAACCAATGCAAAATTAAACCTTTTGCTTTCAGGTTTTGCTGTCAAGTTTTCAGATCAGACCCTTGGGCAAAGTTGTAAGAGTACTGAGCAACAGAAAGGATCCTGTCCCGTCCTGCACCCCTTACTCATGTAAGTAATCTTGCTGAGGAGACGGGTCCCTCTGGCCCCTTGAAAAACTTACTCAGCTGTAATCAGTCATTACTCACGTGTGCACAAAGTGGTTGCACCCAGACTTTTCTTGTCCTAAATCAGTTTTTCAAGACAATTATAGGCTATCATATTTTGCAAGCGTTGTTTAAGAAATCTTCAGTTGTTTATGGCAAGGAATATTTTTCTAAGAACAGAAGTTCTGCAGACTGAACTGAAGTATCACGTTAATGTTTGGGACAGTTTTCATTGCCAGCAACCATCAACAAAAAGTGAGGAGCGGAAATGGTAACATGAAAGATGGACTTTTAATTCCAAAGCCAGGAACATTTAAATATGAATGGGGCTTGCTGCCGTCCTCTATCTTTTGTCAGGAAATATGAAGCTCTGGAAGTCCTTTTGTTGCCTTCTTTGTTAACTGTATGAGGCTGAAAGGAGTTGGCTTGTTTCATTTTCAAACCCTGTCACAATGAGGGTTTCAAAAATGAATGCTTATAAATAAATGAAAATGCTGAAGGTTTCATAAAGGATAGAAAACTTTCTATTTCATAATCATCATATGACTTACCAGGGACAATGATAATGAAAAACAAACAGCAAGGAAAATGTTTTAAGGTTTAGAAAGGGGAACAGAGTTGTAGAATAAAATTAACACACCATGATATAAAGACAGATATTTGAGAAAAAGATGAAGAGATATAAAGTATATTTAGCAATGTTCAATCTTTTGCCTTCCTGTTTTGCTGTTTTCCCTGTTGGTTTTTGGGATATCACAGAATCCCAAGGTAAGTTCCTTACAGTGATGGTGTCTAATGTGATTTACTTTGAGGAATACTTAATGGAGAAAGGTGCCTACTACATTTAGTTATTGAGTTTTTGTTCATGGTTCAGGATTGATCCACTTGAGTCTTTCAGCAGGGAGCAGTTTTCCAGTGTGGCACAGCATGACTCCAAATCAATAAGGTTAATAGATGTGGTGGCCACACAGTAAGAGGTGATGTGCCTGGCATTTTCCATGCCAATGAAGAAAATTTCTGATGACGAGATGTCATTTTTGTGCCGGCAGTAATGTCACCCTGATTACCTAGAGCACATAGCCAGTTAGTAAGTTAGCAAGACTGTAAATGGCCCATTAATCTGAATTATCTTTACAGCAACTGTTTCAAAAAATTTTGCTTGCACCCAAATTGCTGGCGCCTCTGTGATTCTGGAAATGCCAACAGTGTACTTGCTATATAAAAACAATATTGCTGTGTAAAAGTGACTAAATGGGAATCACTAGCCTGGGACTTCACTTTACATTTTTAAACTCTCAACAGCACACTATAAAACATGAAATTCCAGCCTTTAAAAAAGGAAGAAAAAAGTTCCATGTTGTTTTACAAATAAACACACGAGCAAAGACGAAAAAAAAAACAATACAAGATATCACTGGAAAAAAGTAATAATGTAGTTGACAAATCTACTTATGTAATGACAATGTGATATGTTCGTGTTCCCGCAGTTCTAATTTTCTCTGACTTTTTAAAATATGCAAACTCTTAACAGTGCCTCCCAGATCATTAATGGGTACTCATTCCCAGATGGCCTGCATTGTGAACAAAGTGTTGGACAGGACTGGAAAGAGAAATCTGTTTAATATTCCAATATCTAAATGTCAGGAAGGTGTAATTCAGAGTGCCACTGAAAGATGAGCTGAACAGAATACAATTTATGGTGACTTTAGTTAACAAATGGCATTAAGGGAAGAATTTCCATAATTAAATCATTAACTAATATGAAATATTGATTTCCTCTCTGATGTTACTGTATTATCACTTGTCAGACTTGCAGATAAGCGAAGAGCACTCAGTGCAGTCCCTACCAGGAACAACAATAATTTGCATTATGATGACACTGTCGAGTACTATCAAGCACAGAAAACAGAGCAAGGAGCTGTGTGTGCCAAGCCATCCTTGCCCCAAAGAGCTCATGGATAACATTTTGATGAAAAATAATAGAATGGTTGCAAGGGATGTCTGAGCAAACAGATTGGATAAAATTATGATTTGTACTGGGAGGCTGCTCCCATACTGCCTTCCTTACACTCTCTGTTGTGTGGGAACTTATTCAGAGCTCCTGAATATCTCTACAAGACTTCTAGAAAGCTGCTTATCTGAAGACATAAATTCTGTTGCAGTTAATATCAAGAACTTCCATTTTATAACTGAATATTTGGGGTTTTTTAATACATTCCTATTACCCAAGAGAAGTTGAGTATGCATCGTGGAAGCAATGCAGCGCATTAAATAACGATTTTACTTATATTCCAGTATGCTCATTAAACATGTTAAATAGTGGAACATATTAGGTTAACTTGAAAACGCAGAAGGACTAGAAGAGGCAAGATTAAAAAAAATTTACACTGAGAAGATCCTCCTTAATTGAGTTGTAATCAGTTAGTATTGATCATTAGTCCTTTTATCAGCATGATGAAGATAATGATGATAATGATGACGATGATGCAACGTGCAGCACTTGGATCATAAAGAAAGGATGGAAAATTGTTTAAATATTTGATAATAATTCTTTCTTGAAGATGATACATACTGCACAACATTGTATATTACTCTCAAATTCATGACAAAGCTTGATAAGTAGCTGAATAATCATTTTTTAATATACTTCCTTGGCCTGTTTTTAAAGAAATGGTCCACTCTTTGCTAAAGTGGAAAGAAGCTATATTTTTGAGGAATGCTTTAGAAAAAATGCTATTTTCTACCTCAGTCTTTCAGCAGGAAAGCAGTTCTTTTGCCAGTCAAACATTCAAAAATCATGTCTCATTTGAATAAATTAACATATTTTGTGGCAAAAATTAATTCCAAGGAAGGAACAATAAATACGAAAGCAATTTAAATTGTGTATTTTACAGGGGAGGGGGAAAGGGAAAGAAAACCCAACATTGTCATGCGTATGACAGCTCAGCTAATTTGATGGGCTTTGATGTTAATTTAGGGTTTACTTTAATTTCAAAACATATTTTTTCACTTAATAAGGGAAACAAAAGAAACTTTCAACCAGTTTGTTATCTGGGAATGTTTTGGCTTCTCAAATGTGAGAACATGATTGTTTTTATTTCCAGGAGGAGATAATAACACTGAAGCAATAAAAAAGAGTCAAGGCAGCTTGCACAGCACAGGAAGTTCACAGCCAGAGACTTAATTTCCCACACAATGTACTGTGCAATGGGCCCATTAACATAGATGAATAGGCTCTTTAAAGGTTTTTTTTTTCCAGATATGCAGCTGCCGCTGAATGGTGCTATGTTAATAAGGTACTCACTTGCCTATTCTTCAGGTACTCTGGCATTCTCTACCTAGGTAATCTCCATATAGGAAAAGCTATTAGGGGCTGTATCTCCTACCACACCTTCAATTATTTTAACACCTGCACTGATAATCCTGGCAAGGTAAACTGGTAGGGGGCCAAGGGTCTAAGTCCATCCTCTTCTGCCCCCAGAAGTCACATCTCAGGGGGAGGGGCTGAAGGAGAGCAGGGAAGGAAAAAAAGTAAAGTCACTTTTATTACACATCAGTGGGAACATTCTGAAAAAGCTTTCATGCCTAGGAAATTGTTATTTCTTCAAACAACTGACAGCCTGCAGAGGAAACTCTAATGGAAATCCAGCTCATGCATTGTTATGCATGGCCCTCATGTAGATACATGGGGGTGGATTAAGTTAGCTTCCAAAGGGTCTATTGTGTGCAGCATTAATTTGCAGTGCTCTTGATATTTGAGTTTGAAGGTTTTACAACCTTTGTGTTTACTTAGATGCACTATATCCTACATTTGTTTGTTTCCTTCCACAATCTCTTATTACCCAGTAAATGTAACATTTATCTTTATTAACTTTCAATATGTTGCTGTAACTTACAGAGAAGGAAATAATTACAACCTCCTTCAGATGTAGTAGTTTTAGAGAAGAGTTTTGGCTTTTTTTTTTTTTCCTGGTCAGTTCTGACTTTTCCATCTGTTAAAACAGTAGCCTTCTTTAATAAGACAGTGGAGTAACAGGATAAAAATGATATCTTTTATTATTATTATATTAATAATAGCCTATAACAAAATATATTTCCCTTGCCATATATGACAAATAAATCAACAAACCAACCAATAGTCTTCTAAGAGAATCTGACACTGGTGTGATTGCCTCTAACTAAACAGAGATATAAGAAGAAAAAAATGCATTTACCACTCTCTATCACTACAGCCTTTCCACTGTTTTCTCACAATCCATTACAAATTTGTTGTTATAACCTACAGGTTTTCTTCTCCCAATATTAAGATGCAAAATGCAAACAAGACATTTTCCCCCTACTACCTTAGCTTGTTTCCTTATTTTCCTGTTAAGATACACTGCAGACAGGCACTTTTATAAGTTCAACTTTTCAGTGAGGTTTATATTCAGAAGTTCCTAATGGATTTTTATTTGAACTTGCCAGGGATGTCTGGAAGTGTTAGTTTTTCAACACTGAACTAAGAACTCAAAGTAACGTGTACATTCAAAGGAAGCTATGATCCTAATCTGAACTAAAGGGCTCAATTGAATAAAAATAGCTTATGCTCGAGTAACTCAAGTTATGTGTGGCTCCTTCCCCTCCCCCTTTATATGGAAGTTAGTCAGTTAGGCATTTTTTGTATTTTAATAACACAAAAAGGTTTCTCTTGGAAAGAAATAAATGCCTGATTTACAGGAATTAGGGTCTGAGTAGTATCAGTGCACAGTTTACTCAGGAAAAGCCCCTGACACTGAGGGAAACCCCTTAAAACTGCAGAAAGTTTTGAATTCAGGTTTTGATGCTACATAATGGATAAGAGAAATTTCCTACTGTAGGGCTGTCATTCACTCATTAGAGTACAACAGCAAAAACAGTTACCTCTGGACCTGCCTGCTTGTCAGAATGGGGGAGATGTTTGTAACCTCTCCCAAAGTGAGCAGAACTGCAAACCCAAGGACAGACGATGGTGAACTCAGCTGCTGGAGAAGTGGAGATATTAATCCAACTCTTTGGGTTTAGGATCTTTTCTAATATCCTAGAAAATTATAACAGCAGGGATAGAAGAAACTGCATTTCACAGACTTGTCTGAAGTGCTGTGGTATGACTGGCATTGTATAAAACAATAGAACAGCTTTCTCTAGAATGTGATAAAAAGTGTGTGAAACCATGTCTGGTCCAGAGAATATAGATCCAGTGCTTCTGTTCTCCTTCATTGAAAACACAAGGAAAAGGAGTGGCAATAGAGAGATGCATACTCAAAACTAATAAAAAGGAAACGCTTTTTTTCATCACTTTGGATATTTACGCTGTCAATATGCAATATCACATTATTTCACCAAAGTCAGATTAAATCCAAGAGAATAAACAGAAATCTGATGCTATGAGGATCTCCAGCATAATAATTAATTTGAATTACTGGAAAGTAAGAGATCTGGTTCTAAAGCAGTGTCATCCTCATTTGCTATGACAAAATTCTGTGTCTTCAACTTAATATTTAGGCCCTGGCTTCTGCCAGAGATATGTTGCTGCAATAAATATATTAAATAAGCAGCAGTTCTGCCAGAGATTTCCCATTCAGGAAATGAGCAGGTACCATGAATCCTCAGGGCAGATTACCTTCTAGAATCTCTGAACATGAACATTTGACCTGAGGAAGCCAGGAGGAGTGATTAAAGGAACTGTACTGTATGGTGGAAAATGATGGAGATGAAGACAAAGTAAGATACACAATTTGTACATCTGGCATAATAAAAGATACTCTTCAAAGCTGAGGAGTGGTCAATCAGAAGCTTGTTACTAGCCCAGGAAAGTTATAGACACTCTCTAGAGAATGAAAAATAATTGGAAAGGAGTTAGTCAGGTGGAAGAAAAAGTTTAGTGAGAAGCATTGTAAGGAAAAAGTAAACATAAAGAGAAGGAAATAGATAAAATCAAATCTCCAAATAGTGAAAACAATTTGAGAATAGTAAATACCTGTGCAAAGTAAAACACAAATTGTGGGAAAAAGGTGCGTGAGTGACAATGAAAAGCGAAAGAGTGCAATAAAGGTATGCCTGCTTCATTTGGATAATGATATTACTCTGACAAAAAAAAAAAATAGAGAAACCTAATTTCTTTAGACTTCTATGAACTATAACAACCATATAATTTTCTCTCTCTTTACTCCCTTCAGTGTTCATATACCTATTGCTCAGGGTCCTGAGCACCTTATTAACCAGGAGGCATCACCACTGAAGAACCACACGGTCCTGCTGAGCACAAGCCCCTGCTGGGTGCATATGCTGCACTCACACCTTGAGATTCCACCCAAAAAAACCTGAGGAAAATAGCAGCAATAGCAGCCAAACAAGAGGAATGCTAGAAACCATTGTCTGCAAGGACACTGAGGCTGTCTCAGTTCTGCTTTGGAGTTCTGCTCGTTAGAACACACCCATGGGAAGGACCAAACTCTTTTCCCCTGCTTTTCCCTGTGTGCCTGGCATGTACACCTCTAGGCTCAGCTTTGGTGCTGCCTTCTTCAATCTTTAGAACAGCATGCTCTGAAGCACAACTTGTTATTAGTCAGATGGGAAAGAGATGGGACCAGATTCCCTAATTATTTTAAATGGCCTTTCCTGGTACACTGCAGAGCCCTGCACCCCTCAATGAGGGGTGGGCTGTCATGTGGCTCATGTTGTATAGCATGGGACTGATAAAACACCCCTATTTTAGATTATTTATTGCTTGTTTACTGGAAAGCTGTCATGCTGTCTTTTTAGATAATGTTGAAGCTATTTGATTATCAAACTCTATGTGTTTTAAATATTTTTTAATAGAAAGTGTTTTCTGGTGTTTTACAGGAAAAAAAAATGCATCTCAGATTTGGAGCACTAGCAGTTTTTGGGATTCTTATAGGGAAAGTAATTTTTCACCCCAAAAATTTGGTGTCTGTAAGTGTAAAACAGGCCTCTGTTTCTTTCCATATGGGACTGCCTCCACACACAGGCCAGGACCAGTTACCTTCAAATGAAAGCTCATTTCCCTATCACTTTGCTTCATATAATGGAATATTGACCCCAATTAGCCCCGGTTTCTAATTGTACCTGACACAGCAAAGGCCCCTGGTGAGGGACAGTCCCAGAACCATGCACTTTCAAATGCAATATGGGTAAAGATCATAAAAAAAATCCTTGCATAAGAAGAAGAAACTAGATAACTAATTTTCTTCCCTTCCAAAGAATACTTAAATAATTATATTTGTTGGGGACTAATGAAAAATACAGGACTACGGGTGATTTTTTTTAAACTTTGTTCCTCTGTAAATACAGACTGAGTCATTAACAGAAGGAAGAGAGTGATCCCCGCAGTCTGCCTCTTTAACACCGGAGTCTGTCTCTATCTCTCTGCTGCTCCTGGAGGCAGCTCTCAACAGCCACCTCCACGATGATGCGGCTCAGAGACAACCAGCCTCGCTGCTGAGCACTGTGATTTTTTTCGGCAACCAAGCAGCTTGTTTAAACCACCCCAGAGCAGGGGCAGAGCCTGCAAGAAGCTGAGGTAATCATTTTTACATTAACTATCTGGCAAAGATGTGGGCTGCAGACAAGGAGAGGGGATGTAGAGGGAGGGAGGAGTTGCAGAAAATGACAGTGAAAAATGAACAAACAGTCTTTAAAAGCAATCCAGTGTTCCTTGGAAAGGTATGACGCTGCAGGAAGACTGAAGGCAGAGAAGGAAATACAGAAAGGCTGCACATCTGCATTCTGCACATTTAGTTCTAATGTACTCTTTTGCCTTTATATTTTTTGTTGTTGTTTTTCAGATCATCTGCAAAAGTTTTGCAGAGGACTCCCACTTCCAAAGCAAACCAAGTCAGGGTACAGTGGTGGTGCATCTTATCTATGGATATTTTTTTCTATGTTGTTTTTCTGAGATCAGCTGCTGAGGAAATAAAACCCCATGCAATTTCCAGCAATGAAAAGTGAATCAGTTCTTTTGCTTAAAAAAACCAAGAACTTCATTTTCATATTTCCATATTTAATTTTTGCACTTGCATGTACATTTCTGTTATCTTCCAGCCACATGTTGCTATTTGTCTCTGTAGTGAAGGACTTTTTTTCTTTTTTTTTTTTTAGACTGTGGGCTATGTGAAGCCTGACTTGAATGTAAAAGATCCACAGGGAAAAAATCTTCCAGTCCTCACTGAATTAAAGAGAGCTGTCATGCCACAGGTTTTGTGGGAGCACTCCACACTCAGCACCACCTTGGGTGGCACATGGAGCAGGCAAGGAGCGCCACGCACCTACAGACCAATATGTCCTGGCCATTGCAAAGTCCCACAGCAGATTTACAGGTGTGGGTAATGGGAGACTGAAAAAAATTAGCAGCCACTCACTCTTCCAAAAATCAGCCAGCTTAGGCCAACTAAACACTGTTTAACACTCTGCTGGTAACTCTGAGCTTCCACAGAGTACAGCTCCATAAACTCGGGCAAAAGGAGAGCTCTGAGATTTATGAGACCATTCCAGGCAATTTCGCTGCATTTAGGCTGTTGTTTATGTTAGTCACCCCTCAGCTATCTGCCTTTCAACGAGATTCAGGCTTGTAAGATACTTGGGTGCTTTTGGAAAGGTTACATGCAGTCAAAAGCAGGCAGCCAAGGCTCCTGCACTCAGCCAGAGTTAGTGAGACAGCTCAGCCTTACAATCTTAACCCAGCAGCAGCAGTGCTTGGACAGACATCATTTCTGTTGTGCTTGTTGGCAGACAAGGTTTCAGACAGCCTCTGGTTATGATTTAGTTTTAGTCTACATGTTCAGTGCTCACTCAAAATTCTTGTGCAGCCAACACAGCGACTGCCTTCAATAGGAGAGAGAGTAATTGCAATGTTTTCAGTTTGAACAATATTTCAGTTGTTGTTTTGTCAATGGGCCACAGCCACTCATGAACTGCTCCAGTTTGGTCCCAGGCTGCAGACAGCTCTTGTTTATCCACATAAAGTGTATTCACTAAACTAGCATGCAGTTGGCAGAAGGGACATACCTCCAGCTCCTGTGTGTCTCTGTTGCTTCTGGTACCATCATGGGGCTGCCAAACCCACCAGTGCTCCTGCTCTCTGACAGGCAAGCTCTGCATCTGCAGCAGGAAAAAAAAAAAGTTTAACACAAGGGTTTTCCCAGCCCTTTCCTAAAGCTGGAACTCAAAAAACACAACAGTGCACATTGTGTATCACCTGGTGGTGTTTCACCCACTTGTTCTTAGCTTTCTGTATCTCGTATTTGCAGGTGTCCCCTCCATGGTACCCAGGTGCCAACTGCAGTTCCCAGTATTTGGGAAGTGACTATTGATAATGTTTGAATCTGTGATATCTTGTATGGGAATTGACAAGTTCTGAACCTAAAGAAGTTAGGAGTAAAGGGTGTGTAAGTCAGTCTCTGGAAAGCATTTGAAAATTAGGGACAATTTAATGGGCTTTCATGCAGTTTCTTCAACTTCCAAGTGTACATGCAACTAATATTGAATTTCACTGTAAGTATTAAACATTATAAAGACACTAGATTACTATTTCTAATGTAAGGGAGAAAAAAAGGTGTAGGTTTCTTTTCCTTCTGGGGGAAAAGTGTTTTTGTGTCATTTGGCAGCTTAAAGGTTTCAAAAGCCTATTCCTATGAAAATCTTGAAATTCAGCCAAAGACATCCTGGTATTACACCCTTTTCTCCTGAATCTCTTCATATCCTATGGCAAATGTAACATTTTCCTTCTGGAGCAGTTAACATAAAAGGTCTTGGTAAAGAGAAGCTTTCCTCTTGGAAAAGATAATCTGCCTTCAAAGTCATAAGTTAAACAACTGAGTGGTCTAATTGATTGAACATTTACAAATTATAATTGAATTTGTGCCAAACTATGTGAAAAAGATTTATGTTCCGCTTCCCATACTGTTTATGCCTCATTTTTTTTTGTGTGTGTGAGCATGTGTGAACTGAATCTTTGGGAACTCCTTTCACTTGATGCATCATTGAGGTGGTTAAACACATTGCATTATGGCAGTCTGTCACATCAGTGTTTCAAACTGAAATACTGGACTTGACATATCCCTGGAAAAGGAAGTCAGACCATCCAAAATCCAGAGTTATGTTTCTTTTGAAACTTGAGATTCTGTAGACAGAATTTTCACTTACTTAACTCCAACTGCAGGGAAAAAAAATGAAGGAAAAAAAAAGTGTAGGTAATTATAATGCAACTTTTTTTAAGCATTAAAAAGATTTTTCATGAAAATAAGTGTCTTGATGGTCCTGCTTGTGGGTGGAGGCAGCCAACTCTCTGTAAATATCAATATTTATTTTGATGAACCTCTGTGAAGTAATTATGAAAGCACAATAAAGGGGACAGAATCTGAGTCTCCAGCAAACAAAATGCAACACATTGCCATATTTCTGTGCAATGAATTCTTGAATATGAGGAGTCCAAAAGCACATGAACTCTTACCTGAACCCTTGATGACGGTGAAAATTTAGCCAATGAACATTATTGAGGGAATGTTTCTTACAAAAAGATCTGATCTAATATTCAGATGAAGAGCTGTAGAAATTTTGAGGCTGTATCTGTATTTCCAGAGAATTGCAAGTTAGTTGAAATGCAAAGCTTAACTTCTGAAGTTGTACAGAATGTGCTCCAAAGCAATGGCTTCATCAACAAAGGTAGGATTTTTTTTTAATCTTGTTTTCCTATGTATAAACCCCAAAATAATTAAAAAGTCTTTTACCACATTCTTAATTTTAGCCCATTCCCACTCTCCAACCTGCCACATTGCCCAGACAAGTTCACTGATCATACACAAGACTGGATGTGATCACCTTCTACTCTAACCAGAGAGTATAAAATTTTCTTTTTGGTGATTTCATCACAAAAAAATAACATTTAAAATCCTCAAGATTAGGAGCAGCCATTTTTCAATATTGTGGTGCAAAAGGGTAGAAATGGGACCAGGAAATTCTAGTTTTCTAACTTTAATAGCGTACAATAATGTGCATGAGTAATTAGTAGGGAAACAAGAGTGAAGAGAGATTGCCAGATTTGAAGGAAAGTTACTGCCTTCTGGACAATGTTTCCAATTTAGGATTACACGTGAGTTATTAGTTATTTAGTCATTTTCTGTTACAATGGAGGATATACAATATATTAAGTCTAACAAAAAAAAGACAAGATATATAACCCTTAATATCAGAGACTGCTTAAAAATGTGCCACATTATCCCAAATATGCATTGTATGTATTGTTCCTATTATTTTAAATTTTTAAAGCTTTTTATGAAATTGAATTCATGACTTTTAAGCACTAAAATAACATTTGGTGAAATTCCCCAAATATTCTACTGTTTGGCATTCAGTGGATTATAAAGAATGTCTGTGACTTGTATAACCCATGGCATCTAGGATCCAAATTAAATGATATTCTCCCCTTCCTTCCATCTCAGAGTCATTTGTAAGCGTTTCTCCCTTTCTATCAACAGTTTTCTTGTGGTAAAGTCCTGCCTCTTACAACGCCCACCTCAGAGCTCCTGAGTTTATAAAATACATTCAAGGCCTCATGGGATTCTCTAACATTTACACAGCTGTGGCAAACACTTCAAAATTAACCACCTGACCTTCCCCAAAATGCTCAAAGAGCTCAAATTCCTTATTGCACACAAAAGAATCAAACACATTTGGAGGCCCTAGGGCCATGATGTTTTTCTAGCTATCAGGCATAAAAACCCCTCCATCCACTTTTTCAGAGGACTCTTTTCCACCAGTGTCTTTTTTATCTGCTCTCCACATTCTACCCTATCTCCTGTCACCACAAAGAAGCCATCTCTACCACAGGAGCAATAAATTACCATTGAAGAAAGAATGGTCACTTTATCCAGAAGCAAAAGAGGTGCTAAATCAATACCAAATTCACAGCTGAGACCTAGTCTTAGATTTTGCAGAGTACAGACTACAGTCTTTACTGAGTTTCTATGAAGGGGCTTATATCCCTTGTGTCCTTCTAACTTCAGTCTGATTTCAAACCCACTGCAGGATAAGACTTAAACCTTTACAATATTTTTTTTTCTATTTTGATTTATAATTAATTATTACCATGAATACCTTCCTTTTCTTCCTATCTCATCTCAGGATTCATTTTGCATGAATGAAACTCCTGTGAAAAAAGCAGAAACTTACTCCCGAGACGGTTGTTGAGCTGAAGAGCAGGACAAGCACTCTTGGCACTCACCGAGGAGCAGCTCTGGGGCTGTGCTGGGTGCCCTCCTCTCCCAGGAAGAGGAGAGGCTGGTGGGCACTCAGGTTAGATCCTTGTCACCTTAGACATGTTCCAGGTAGGTTAAAATACAGCAAATTGATACAGTGGGGCTTTGTTAGCAGGGATGCAGTCAGTGTCCAGCTCGCTTCCTCTCAGTAAAACAACACTGGTTTCTTTGCCAAATTGCCTGATAAGGCCACAGCAGGCTCTGGATTTACCCATTACCACAGGGTTTAATGACCTTAAGCACAACACTGAATTACACCTCCAATTGCTATTTCCATCTGATTAACACTGAAAAATGCAGAAGGCTGGGTACACGCATACAGCACTGGTAAATGGACTAACACATTGAGCCATAACATACAGCATTTAATCCTCATTCAACACTTAACTCATGACTGTTTACTGAGTCTTCCAGAAAGGGATGTGATACTGCAAAATACACAATTGAGAAGTTGCTCTGCTTAAAAACAATTAATAAATGTTTGAAGCATTTGGCAATAAACTTTCAGGAAATTTGTCACTGAAGGGATCTCATGTAGCCACTGCTCCCACTACCCATACCAAAGGTTCACCAAGGTCATGATTTTGCAAACAACTGCTTAAGAATTGGCAAAACAAGTTCAAAACTTTCATCTTGGCCATAATCTAAAGCAAAATAAATGTAAAATTCACAGAGATAATTTTGCACATTAACTGTCAGTTTTACCATTGTGGCAAAACTGCCTGCTCTTCATCCAAATGCTCATCAGCCAGTTTATCTAAACACATCACAGTCATTAAGAAACTCAGTGAAAGGTAGGTTATGGATATAGAACAATACTACCATTTTTAAATTACTAAAATAGAGCTTTGAGTTATAATAAGAACCAGAGCTAAAAGTTGAATGCCAGATTTTTTTTTTGTTTTGTTTTAGGCTTTCATGTTGACCTCTGCTCTACACAAACTTAAATCTGTTTTACATCAGAAGCTGCAGGGACGGAAGAGTACATGGGAAAGGAACATGTCTGGGAGTTAGAGAGGACCAGCTAAATTATTTGAGCTCCAGTGGGATTGGTGACATAACTAAAAAGCAACAAACAGCAGGTGAGAGGGAGGATTTAAATATAAATAAGGACGCTTTGAAGCCATAGGTTTTTATTGATCACATTCACATTTACAAATCAAAGTCTCTACTCTTAGAAAAATATTTAACTAAGAAAGAATCCAGAAGTCATAAAATACCAAGCAGGGAAAGAAAAAATATTAGAGAAAAGTAAAGGCATGGAATCATGTTGATAAATATTCCCCAGACTAAAAAAAATCAACTAAATACCCTATTTTCTTTAATTAAAAATCACTGAATTATTTAAGGATATCTGCTTGGATTAATTATTGAAGACACATCAAGATCTGCCTAGTGGTGTGATTACTGGTCTATATGGTTATTAAGATTTGCCCATTTGGACCTGAATTCAACCTCCAATTAAAAATGTTATTAGAAATTCAATCCCACAAACAACTTAGCACATCCACACTCCATGCTTTAAAATTGTTAAATCTTTTAATTCACATAATTCATCCATTAACAAAAAAACAGAGCTGATTTTCTTTTTTTCACTGGTCAATATATACAAAGAAACAATGCCCATTTTATGGCCATGGTTTAGCAGACAGCATTTGCCATCCTACTAAAGGTGCTGCTCACACTCTATCCATGGGATCAGAGTTCAAATAGCAGCACATTCAATCTGGAAAAAAGTGGTGGTTGCAATAGCATAGTAATAACAGTTGCAGATAACAGTCTGAAAAGCTGATGACATGTTGGTTTGCAGTTAGAAAGTATTTGTGTGTTTTACCAGAACACAGCCCAGTACACTGCCGACTGGGAGAAATAGAAATCTGGTGGGAAGACACAAAATTAGAGCAGAGCTCCCTCAAATGAAAAGAAATCCAGAGTTGCTGGACTGAAATGTGATAATCTGGATAGCATTTCTATCAGCTCATTCATTTCAAACTCAATTTAATGCTGTATTAGAATCTTAATTTTAACAAATACTATTGCATAGGTGCAACTTGGCTGCCAGAGCAGGCCCATGAGTAGGTCTGAGCAGCCTTTCCTCCACAGAGACCACATTTTGTGAACAGAGACACAGATTCCCTCCACCAAGTGAAGAACATCAGTTCTGAATATCATAAAATAGGTCTTACCAGCTCCTGCAAGATGTGTTCACCCTGTTGGCCTTAACAGTGACCATGGGGATGCCTGGGAATTAATACAAGCAAGGAACAAACATTTAGTGATATTTACCACGAAAACTTTGCCAGCCTCCAAAAATTTGCAGCTCAGAGGCTTCCCACTCACAGACTTTGTTGGATTTCTCTTCCTCGAACTTCTCCAGTTGCCTCCTGACCTGCCCATAAAGGATCAATAATCACAGCATGCAGACTCACACTGTAGAGAATCATCATGGTCCCTTTTGGGGCTGTGCACGTTGCCTTCATTTAATCCTCACACTTCTGGTATCACAAAAAAGAGTAGGCACTTGTTCATCTCAGCGCAGTCATGATCTTCAGACCCTTTTTCTTATCTTCTCTGCATTACCTTTTCAGCAGGCTGAAGAATGTGACACATGTGGATGTTCTTTCTGCCAAGGATGTGAGGTCAGGACTCCAGGGGTCTGTGGCTGATCCTCTGCTCCATGGAGAGTGTTCACATATCTTCATTTTGTATTTAATGATTCAGCCTCGTATGGGCTGAATTATTTTCCAAATATTTCTGGTTTTCCCTAGAGGGAAGAGTCTTGATGACAGTTCTAATCTAAGACCTAATTTAGATACCAGGCTGGTGTTTTGAAGGAGACAGAGTTTGATCAAATTGCAGTAAATTTATCTCGTGAAGATCTAAGTGTTTATGTTTAGTGAGATGCAAAAATTTGTGCCATTAATTTTTGCTATTTGACAATGGCTTCTTTTCACTACATGAAATGAGAAAACTGAGCCAGTTCATTGTGAAGATAGTTAAAGTTTTAATAAGGCCAATACAGGCTGAATCCTACAAGTGCATGTGGGGAAAGTAATGTATAAAAATGCAACATCAAAGAAAGATGAGAAGGGAATGGAAAGCAGAGAAACATGTAATGAGCCTAGTCAGACTGAAGTCTAAGATAATTGCTTAAAGATTGCGGCACTTGGGAAATGCTGTCCTGTAGCAGGAGAGGAAAATGGGTTGAAATGAATGGGACCCAGTCAATTTGTAACCACATTTTAAGGGCCAATATCATTCCCCCATTTTTCAGGTGTAGAAGCTGAGGCTCTGAATAGAGCTAGCAGTGAGTGTCTCACCTGGATCAGATCTAGGATCAGACCTGACCCAACTTGTTCTTTGCCCAAAAACCTCTCCTAAATACTTTTTGTATTACCTCTGGGGATAGAGAGAACTTAATAACCTGTCAGTGTGAAATAATTAACTTTCCTAATTGCAAAGAGTGGGGCCTGTGGCCCAGCTAAGTTCTTGCTGTTTGTACAGTGTTAAACAAGCCAGTTGATCAATGGGGCTCTGATGATTTATTAACATCATGATGCCAATGAGAACTGAAACTTAGGATGGCTCAAACTTAATTTTAAAATACTGAAGGAAATCTCAAATTCTATAAGTGCTTATATAACTGGTTGTATATTTGTCATATATTAACACAGAAAGCAAAATATATCTGAATAATAAAGAACACATTTTTCACCAGTTCAAAGTACTGCCAAGAACAGTAATAGCAAATTGTTTTTTATCAGGTTTTCTTGCAATTCTAACAAAATGGCTCGATACCCCAGTGTATTAAGCAATTCCTATGTTGTGTACTAAGTACCTCTGTTTTTCAAAAAGAGAAAAAAAGCCAACCTAAATCTGTTTCCATGTGGACAGGAGTACTTTATCTTTTAATTTCAGTGAAAACAATCCAACTGACCTGGAATTCTCACTGAAAAAAATCTGAGCATTATTATAACATGTTTTTGGTTTTGTGTTTTGTTTTCTCATTAAACATTCACAGCACCAAACTGCCCTAGTTAAGATCATTATTTCTAAAATTTGATTCATTATTTATGCCTCATTTAGGGTGACAGTGCACCTACCTAGTAGAGATATATTTAACAACTGTCTGCTACCCCAAGAGAGGCTGCTGTTCTCCATCTTTCTAAATACACTCATAAGCAGCATTTCAGTGGAAACTGATCCATAACAATTACCAGGTACTAAAAATCATATGGGAAACCAAGCAGAGCTTATATTAAGAGGATTTGATTATGTGCACTGCCATAAACTTGGATGTATTTTTATAGTTCAGATAAGCAACTTTAAAATATATGTATATATTACAGAGAATTGTAGGAGGTTCCTGGAGATGTAGTAACAGTTAAAATATTACTACACTTCAGACTTGCTTGGGCTTTCATCTGCGTTGCGTACTGTTAGATAAAGATGGTTAAATATCATCTTCCTCATTTCACACTTTAAGAACATAAACTACAGATAGACTGAACAATTTCTGAAACCATCAGAAGATCTTTCTACACTGGGAAAAAAAGCTCAGCTGAGCCTTAAGGCTACATCCACACTAACAAACAGTGCAGACCAGAGGATGATTTTTAGAGCAAAACAGTTGACAGTGAGGATCAGAAAGCTACAGTACAATAAATTTTAATTTTAATTATTTATTTTCTTTTTACTTTGGACTATCTTTTGTTTAACCCCACAGACCAAGTACCTATTTTTCTCCAGAGTGCATCAGATGCAGTTGGTTTACTTTTATTCAAAATGAATTCCAGTTCATGCACTTGAGCTAGTTCCTCAGCACCGGCAAAAGCATAACAATGGAAATGATCACAAGACCTACTTTAGAAGTTCTCGTCTCATCCAAGCTGAAATTCAAAGGTAGACTCAGTCTTTGCAATGCCAACTGGATAGAGCCTGATTCAAAGCAGTGTGGAGCCAGCAGTGAGCTGAGGATAAGGGGCATTTGCAGAAGCTCCAGTGGCACCAGGTTTTGGGGCACCAGGAGGCAATGATTTTTTACCCCACAGCTATTTCTGTATAGCTATGCTCTGCAGCTCTTGGTTTGCATTCTTGCTGAAAGCACACAGAACTTGCTTCATACCACACATCATATTGTGCATGAAAGGTATCCACATGACAGGCAGTCTTCCAGAGATAACAGCAATTTCAGGTGATGCCAACAATTTTTACTGACCGACTGTGTGCGGTGCTCTGCTGAGCCCAGCCACTCAACAGTCTGCTGAGCAACAAGAAAAAGTCTCCAGCTTTGCTATGCTCTGTCAGCTTTCCTTACTGCTTCCAGAAATTAGTTCTGGGGACTTTGCTGGTACATTTATGTGAAAAGACAATGTACTCTTCAGCTCCCTGATACACGTATTAGATTATATTCACAGATCGTGTTCCGTGAGAGTCCATGCACATCTCAAGCACTGGGGAGTTTTCCATGCTTCCAGAACACAGAATTCTATGAAGGCAGAAATGTGTAGACTTCCCAAGTCAGCTTCTGTGGATTTTTTGTGCCTGTGTAATGAAAATGAACACTGAGATATTGCTTGTCATCAGAAATCTGCTATATCTGTGATGCAAATAATAATAATTGTTGGATAATAGTTCCTTTGTTAGTTTTACTTTGAATAGACAGACAAGGAGAAAAGATATTTTAAAAAAGAGAAAGAGAGGTCAAAATATACCAGAAAAATTCAATAAAAATTTCTGGAAGAATATGGCTTTTGTATAAAAGATTTGAGGGAGCAGATTAGTTTGTTGACACTCATTTAGCTTGAGGGATTGTGCATCATGTGAACACAGCATGCCCCTTTTGAGGATTTTGGACACAGCTAATTTTCAAGTGTAATGTAGACCATGAGAACTCTGGCTCTGAGCACTGTCCCAAAATCCTAGAATTCCCCAGGTTGGAAACATTCTGAGTGGTCTACAGAGGTTTGCATGTGGATGCAAGGCTTTTTATATGGAGATCCATTCCAAAGAGGTTGAAGTACATACTTACTATGTATACATAACTGTTAAATCTTTTTTAAAAAATCAAAGAATACAGAAGTATCATTTAAAAGTCAAAGAGGATTTAGTACCAAATCTTTACTCCCTTATGCAACCAATTGCTACCTTGTACTTCATAAAATATAGTAGAGCAGTTGAACTGTGGGCACCATAACTTGTACTTTGCATCTACCTAAATGTAAAAAATAATAAATTACAGTGAGTCATCCTAGCTTTTTAACTGGCATTCCAAGTCCATTTGCCTTTCTAATGCATTTTGAAAAAGATAAATGCCAGACACTTAAGCTGCATGTAAGGTTCTTGTTCCTTTATATTAATTCCTATAAATAAAAATATAAATGCTTGTGGTCATGCAATTTGATCTTTTGGCACATGGTACCATAAATCTAGTCATGATTCATTTCCCCTGAAAATAAATATGATCTTTTCTTTTAAAATGCAGGACAAAGAGGCTCTTTCTTAAGGACATAAACACGTAATAATCCAAATAGCCACCTAGCCCAGAAAGTAGAGACATTACTCCTGGGCGTGGGTACTCACTGGATATGTGGTCTCCATCCCAGGCAAAAAAGTAAGCTCTTAGTCAGGAATTGTTTGGGTCAGAACTGTGCTATTGTCAGCCCTTTTCTCTCATATGAGAAAAAAAAATCATGAACAGGATTAAATAGATGTTATAAAAAGGAATGTCTGTATTCTGTGTCAGGTACTTACTCTACTTTGAACTTATGTTCTCTGCTTCACAAGGGAAACTATTCTTTCCCTTTAACTGAAGTTGCCAAAATACGGTCTTCATCAACATTGATTCAACACATCATCAACTAAAACAAGGTGATAAAGCTGGTATTTATATCTGTCAGGGGACTGATTACAGATGATGGCAACAACCATCTCAAAAGGTATAATTCTCTGCCACAGTGTATATCAGTATTTTTCTTAATTATTTTTGACATTTTACCTATTACTCCAAGGACTTTCTCAGAGGGCGGAAATAAAGGGGAAAAATGGGTTTTGTGCCACAGATGAAGAAATACATCTTCTGTAAATAATTCCCAGAAGAAATCTTGGAAATCTTATGGGGTCAGGAAAGAGGCAAGAAAGCAGCATTTGTCACCC
The DNA here is from genome assembly GCF_009819885.2 of Catharus ustulatus. Classification (NCBI taxonomy): domain Eukaryota; kingdom Metazoa; phylum Chordata; class Aves; order Passeriformes; family Turdidae; genus Catharus; species Catharus ustulatus. Next base: position 13,318,566 of record NC_046230.1, read on the forward strand.
TTGCTCAATTGGTCATCTAAACTTACAGTACCACTAAAGCTGAGTGACTTATCTGCCACTCCTTAGGGAGGACGAAAAGTGAGGGTAAAGAAGTCTGGGGGTGGGGGCAAGGAAGCATACTGTGAAAATATAATCTAAAATACTGCCTAAAGATCCTGATATTTGAGCCACTTAGTTCCTATTTCCCTATAGAAGATGTGGACATCACTTCTGTTTTCAGAAATCACACATAGCAAAAATGAGGAACTGTACAGATGAGGTTATGGCAAGAACAAAAATTCACCAAGTTTAGGGCAAGCAAATAATGTCTGAGTGTGGCTCAGAGAAAAACATCCAGCTGAAGAGCAGTACAGATGCAAGAGAAGTAGACAATGATCACCATCTACAGGGAATATTAAGGGAGGATGAGTGACAGGCAACCCATAAAGCCAAAAGAAACCTTGAAAAAAGCATGTGAAAAAGATTGTTACAAGTCACTGCTTTTGACATGAGTTTGATGCAGGATGGACAACAGTGCTACAAAAAGCAACTTGTCATATATCTCTAGAAAAATTTCAAGCACAGTTGGCTGCTCAGTTTAATGACACCACTATTAAACTCAAGATAGGTAAAACAGGCTATAATAGACATGAACTTTCTGTTTTTATCTTAAAAACCTATAAACACTGCAGCCACTTCAGAGTAATACACAACTCATCACTTGGTTTCCAGCCTTGGAGCTATTTCTGTACAGAGTCTTCTCTCATCCTCTGAATCTTCCAACATGGTGATGACTCACCAGCATGGTTAGCAAAACACAGATTTTACATAGCTATTGGTCCTATTTTATCTTGCATTACACAAATACAAATAAAACTAACAGCACTCCATGGAAGCTCCTACAAGTTATGTATATACATGTTATGTATAAAAGGGTTTGTAATGTGGACCACTTAAGACATACCAGGACCATGTCAATTATTCTGTATTTAACAGAATGAAACATCTATCTTTCAGATATTCACTACTTATGTTAAGGTGGTTTGTCCTTAATTTACGCTCCATCAGAAATGAAAACGCCTTTTTTCCTCTACATCTAGTGTTGGCTGCATGGTGGCCTGCTTTTAAGAAGGCATTTACTGCCTACCTCTCAGAGATAGTAGAGGAAGGGTGAGTGATTTTCATGCTCTGGCACTCATTGTAGGCTGTTTAATTTGTCAGGACTACTAGGCCATGGTTTTGTGCTTTGACAGGTTTTTGTTATTCCTGCTAATCCCATTTCTGTTGTGTAATGTGCGTGGCAGCATCTGGTGACAACAGAATAGAACACCTAATTGTGAATGAATACAGAGAGCCCTGTTCTGCCACATTGCCTGTTGCACTATTTTTGCATTTTTATGGCTGAGGGTGGGCTTCCAGGAGCTGCAAAGCAGACAGCCCATCGTTGTAATCAAATTTGCCATTTGCATGTGTGTGTTCTCAGCAGCCTTCCTGTCTCTACAGTCCCCAGGATTTCCTGGGTTTGGTTTTCTGGCTCTCTCTTCTGAATGGAGAGGATGATCTTAAGTATTTATTAAGCAAATTCTCTTTAACTATTGAGTCACAAGTCTGTAGAACTGATGGTTTTAAGTGCATTTGGGTGTCACTAAAAGGAGCAGTATGTGAGGAGAGCCAATGCAGTAGCTGCACAGCTGTCACTGCCTTCACCCCTCCTATGGCTTAATTCACTTGCTGGACATGGGACCCAGCCTGTCCTAGCGCCTGGGGTTAATATTCTCCAGGTGCAGGATCCTGCATTTGCCTTGGCTGAGTTTCAGATGCTTCCTCTCTGCCCATCTCTCCAACCTCAAGCTCCCTCTGAGGGGCTGCAGAGCTCTCTGGGGTACTGCCCACTCCTCCAAGCTTTGTGTCATCAGCAAATTGCTGAGGAGGCATCTGGCTCTTCATCCAAGTCATTGATGGATAGGTTAAACATTAGTGGGCCCAGTCTTGAACCTTGGGAGACACCACAATTGACAGGCATCCAACTAGAATCTGTGGCAGTGATTAAAATCCTCTGGGATCTGCCACTCAGCCAGGTCTCAATCTGCCTCACTGTCCACTTATCCAGTCCACACTTCCACTGAGTTTGCCTACAGTGACATTGTGAGAGACAGCATCTAGAGCCCTGATGAATTCAAGGTAGACAACATCCTCTACTCTGCCTTCATCCACCTTGGAAGCTGTTCTATCACAGAAGGCAACCAGGTTGGACAAGCAGGAATTGCCTTCAGTGAATCCACGCTGACTGCTCCCAATCACCTTCTTGTCATCTATGTGGACAGAGATGGCCTCCAGAATGAGGCACTCCATAAACTTTCCAGGGATTGATGAGAAGGTGATAGGACAGTACTTCCCTGGTCCTTCTTGCCCTTTTTGAGCTCCAGGGACACATTTGCTTTCTCCCAGCCCTCAGGCAGCTCTCCTGATGGCCACAACCTTTCAAAGATGATCGTGAGTGGCCTCTCTGTGCATGGGTACAGCCCATCAGAGCCCATGGGCTTTTGGATCTCAAGTCTGCCTAGATGTTCTCTAACTTAATCCTCCTAGACCAAAGAACTTCACATAATTTCATCTTAGATTCTTCTCAGACACAAGAATTAGTATTGCAAAACAAGACTGAAAAAATTCACTGCCCACATCAATCTTGCAAGAACTTTCAAAAGATTAATTAAAACAAAGCTCTAAAAACCAAGAGATCTGAAGTACATGAATCACAACATCAAAAAGAAAAACTTTAAGGAGAGTGTTCAGAATTTGAAATTAAAGTGCAGGCTTCAATTTTCTCCTGGTACCACTTGGTACAGTTTGCCTCCCAGTAAACAACACAGCTCTTCTGTATTTACCACAACAATATGGAATCAAAGCACAAAATCTGTTGGATGCAGAAACCAAGGAAACACCTAAAGCTGGTATAAAATGTAACACATTACTCATAAATTGATCTAACTCCTCTGTATTATAGAATGTTAAATTTACTAAATTTTAAAATGGTGGTCAAGCAATACAGTAAATATGAAAGCTGTTTCAGGACTGAAGCATGAGACAGCATATAATCCACACATAAAAATAAGATATTTTCTTATGCTTCTTCTTATCAGCTATAGTTCAATTCTAAACAGAGTTCTAAGAAACATAAGATAATGTGAAAGCAAAAATATTTATGTACGCTATGCATACAGAACAGACAACCAAAGGAGAAATGTTCCTCCTTATCAAAGACTTGTATTAGATGTATCCTTCTTCCAAGCATCTGTGGACAAGTTCCCCAGAAAAGATGCCTTTCATCAGCTATGGGAGCTGTTATTCGTTATCATCATCTGTTTATAATCAATGAGAACAGTTGGATGCTCAGCAGTCTTGAAAATTGAACCAATTATTTAGGTCAGTAGTTTTTAACCTTTTTCTATTTGTGGACTCTTAAGTATTTTCCAGTGGATGTGAGGCACTGTTCGAAATTTTGCTCATGTAGATAGCTGTCACTTTCTTTGGCACTTACAACAAACTGTCTGGAATTTATCCCTTCCCTTTCATCTCCTTATGAATATGTCCTCAGATTCTGAGCTGAAAAAACAGCAAATCACGTTAGCTAAGTATATACATTTTTTGTAAATTAAGAAAGTGACCTGTATCCATGTGTTTTTAAGCACCTTGACAAACTATGCAAGCAAAACTTTCTCCGTTTGAATCTGTTATTTTGATTACAACCCAGGGAAGGTGCAGATCTGCAGACAGTATTCTCCACTGGCACAAGCAGTTGCTGCTCAGCTTCAGCCCTATGAAATGCTCCCTTTCCCTGGCCTCCATCATGTGCCAGCACGTGTTTCTCTTCTGATCAATGAGCTGTGCAGTGAGACCAAGAATGATGAGGTAGGGACAAGCATCTTTAACTCAGAATTGCTACCAAAAGTACTTTAGTGACAGAGTAAACCTCAACTTTTGTGCTACAACCCTCATAAAACTTGTGAACATAGTTTTGAACACAGAGTGTGGGAGAAGAGCAGACACAAGCATGAGCACCCTAATTCGACCATTACAGAACAAATTAAAATGTCCCAGATACGACTTTACATTCCCAAGTATGCATTATAACCAAGCAGAAAGGCCTGGGGCTGCCTTGGGAAGGAGCTCTGACTGAGGTCTAACCACAGGAGCTTCTGGAGTCCCACCTGAAGGTGCTTCCATCATGTCTGGTGGGCAGTCACAGCAGAAACTGATTTTGGTGCTCACACCACTTGTGAATATTGCTCTGCCCAGACACATCACTGTGACAAAGGAAAGTCACTAGAGCAAATCCAACCAAATCCAACAATCACACACTGAGCAGAGATTTCTTTGTAAAATATTTCTGATGTCATTTTGCTATTTATTCTAATTATTATAGTTACTGGGATATGCAGCAATTACATATTTAATCTGATCTCCATTAGACTACTGTTCTGCAGATAAATGTACACAACCAGTGAGAACATGGAAAGAGCCACATTACACAGAACAGGCTCTTAAGGCTCCAAAGAAGCTCAGCCTCTACCCTCAGTTTAGTCAATGAAACTGTGTACCCAGGTCAGTCCAGACTTTGGTAATGCCTGATGCAAACCCTTTGGGACATGCTCTGAACCAACAACTGACAAAAGGTAACTGCTAAAAAGTTGCCTAAAATAAAGAAAGGTTTGGGAGGAGGCGTGACCCTTCCTGGTTTTAATGAAAAAAACCTTTAGTCCTAACTACTGTATTTAAATTAAATCTATTTGCTTTTTCCACAGTTCGAATAGATGCTTTTTAATTATTGCTAATTGTTTAAGATATTGTTGTATCCCCCTGAAGATTTAAACTGAATAAATTTAATTCCTTTAAAATATCCTTCAGCTACAGGCAATAAAGTAAGAAGCCCCATAGGTATGGCAGTAAAAATAACCATAAAGGCATAAGCATTTAAATGAGGAGAGCATGGAATACTTCCCACTAGACCGAAAAAGAAAAAAAAAAAAGAAAAAAAAAAAGAAGAGAGAGTAAAGAGAAAGAAAAGAGAAGAAAGAAAGAAGGGGGGGTGGGGGGGGGAAGCTATGTGTTTTGGAGACACAAGAACCAAACCATGAAACACACAGTTGAAACATTTAGGATGACTATGAAAAAGGTCTATGTTCACTTGTTAAGGAATGCGCTAAGGCAGACTAAAGCATATGAATGGCCCTTTCACAGGTCACAGATTCTATTCAGTGCTTGGACATTGTTATTATCCGACAGAAATAGATGGGCCTAATTAATATTCTGGACATACCTGAGAGAACATTCTTAAGGAAATCATCCTATGGTAGTTTGGGTTTGTTGTGTTTTGTTTTTTGTTGGGTTTTCTTGGGTGCTCTATGCTTTTTGGTTTTGTTTTTAGCAAACAGGAAATGTTACAAGTAGCATCTGGTTTAAAAACTGTGAGCGTAATTTTGGTGTTAAAAGTTAAATAGAGTCTACTTCTGAACATACTTGTTTATGCAAAGACTTGGAAGGTTTTTTTTATTTTAGTAAACAATTTTGCCATGTAGATTAAAGCTGAACTGCACAGTCATTTTGCAAGCAATTATATTCTTGGCACTTTTCTGAACATAATATAACAATTACCACAGCAACTGCATTTTATCAGAGCACTCCAAGCATGCAGCAGGTTAATATCAGTTTTCAGCAACTTCAGATAATATTTCTAAGATGCTAATGTTGGGCAGTTTCAAATGAGCAAACAGCTTCTGATATGAACTGAGCTCTGGTCTTTTAAGATAATGTGGTTATATAGGCCCTGATCTTATATATAGTGGGACTACTGTCCCCCTTATAAAATACTGTTAAACTTGATGGGAGCCTGTGCAAACAAACCCAAATGCAGGGCCATTTTCATGGCAAGAAAGCTAGACTGATTGAAAGGTCAACTTTCCAAAGAGCACAACATGCTGCACAGCTGGGTCGGGATCTCGGTGCTCCCACTGCCTGATGTGGGACAAGCTGCCCCCCTGCACAGCTTCTCCATTTACCTCACTGCCTTTGCAAGAATCAGTTACTCACTGAGTGTCCTGGTACTATCCACTGCCCTAAAATGATTTTGTTGTTAGTCCAATCTACACTGAATTTTAAAGATATGTGGTTTGGTTTCTGCACCTTGACTCCTGCTGCAAAATCCCCAAAAGAATAACCTAATTTTTGTTCCCCTCACTGCTGACCCTTGTGACAGTTTTGCTGTTGCCTTCACAGAGAGCAGAAGTAGGCCCCAAAAATACATAATCCTCCAAAGTCATCCAAGCTGTGTCACTGTATTTTGAATTCAGGACATTGCTTCAATACAGTGACTTGCTGTTCTCATCTTAAATGTCTGGATGGCATACAAATATAGATAAAAGTAGATACTAATTATCACATCTATTCTCAAGGCATGCATGGAGGGAGGCAATAAAGAGGAGGGGAAGTTTGTGGGTTACTCCCACACATAAATCCTCTATGTGTCAATGGGTGAATAGACACTACTTTAGTCTATTGTGCAAAGCTGTTTCATAACAACAATAAGCTGAAACAGAGAAGAAACTATATTAGAAAGGCAAATATCAAAATACATCACTGCTAAAATGCCTGCAGGTAATCAAGTAATTCAGTTCTGTAGTATATCCAGAAACAGGAGTCAAGATTTTTGTACTCAAACCTTAATATGGCATATGTGGAAAAAAAAGCCCATTGAAATAAATAGACCTATTCATTTCAGAGACAGTGAAAAAGAGATGAACTTTCTTTGTCTCGCCACTTTAGAGCCCCCTGATAGCATTTTCCCTTTTTTATTGTCTTTTAGATATAGATGCCCCTCTGCTTAAGTATCACCAAAGCTACTAGTAACAAATACCTAAATATATAACAGATGCATAAGTGCATCTTGGGATAAATACATTATGGACAATTAACTGTCATCATACCCCTCAATTACATTTTCACCCGCTCCTGTAGTGTACACCTGTGGCTTGTTAGTACTGCAATAAGTGTTGGAAAGCAACTCTAAGGTTCAAAGGTAGCGCTACTAAAATCTGTTTTCCTCTTTTTTCTTAAATGTGTACTATATAAATGGGAAAACAGAGAAACAAACACAAGAAAAAAAGAACAGTACCTTTTTGTTTGCTGGCTTATACTGTTGATCCAGTGAAATTTTTTCACTTTCCTGTTACATCACACAGGAAAGACCATTTGCATGGAATATTGGGACTGATTCTGAATTGAGGGGAATGTAGAAATCTAGTAATCTCTGTTGCAATCTCTGAATAATGCAGAAATTAACCCAGGGAAACAACAATCAAAAGTAACTTTAGCACCATTCACAACATTATTTTAAATGTCATTTTCTAATCTGTGGGGGAATAACATAAAGGACCACACAACCAATCTGAGGATATTTTGTAATGTACATTGTTTTTAGTAAAACGTAAAAGAACTTGTTAGATGTATAACTAAAACTGATACATAGGAAGGTTACATTATAATCAAGTCTGCAAGTTTGCAAAATGGATATTTGCACAAGTTAAAGTAACTGTTGGATATCCTTACTATAACCATACTTAGATCCATAAGAGCTCCTGGAAAGATTATTTATTATTAAATGTGTAAGTAGCATGATTCAGTAAGCTTTGTGTATGACACTGATAAATTTTCCGTAAAGAAAAATATTAAACAAAAATGTACTGTACAAATGGTCTTATAATTGTATCTGAAGGCAAATACAGCACAGAAGCACCTCTCTCAGGTCATATCCCAATGTCATTAGCATATTTCTTTGGCTTCTATATTTGTTTATGTATTAGTCTCACATAGTCAACATTCAAAATTTTTATTCTGATGCTGTACTTTTCCAATCTGATTTATTATCTTCCTCTGCTAACATCTTTGGACTACTGCATTACTTGTTATGGGAGGGAGCATGGAAAATCAGAGGCTTTCCTGAGCTTCAGGATGAGCATCCAAGGTTTCTCATGCCTATCCAAGAAAAACCAGGCTGTTAGGATTTGCCAGCTACATTGTCACTGCTTTTCATCTGCCCTTGGTAATGGTAAGGTAAATCAGCTGGGAAAAGCTAACCTTGCCCCCACTGGTTCAGGTACAGTGAGATGTTTACCTACTCACAAAAAATTTCCTAATACTTTTCTTTTTCCTTTTGGCAATAGAAAGTATTTTTTTCAAGTCTTCACATAGCTTTTTTTCAGTAATTTTTTCTGTATAATGAACAGTGGTGCCAGATGACACTTCTGCAGCTTTTTGGCAGCTTCCTTTAATTGTATTGTTGTTTCTTTGATAGTCTTTTAAAAATTCTGTGAAGGTGAGCTGAATTCTGTGAAGGTGAACGACACCCAGGTATTCACAGATAGCATTCAAGAGCTGCATTTTGTTCTACATCCCCTGTGACTTACCTGAGAGACACCGAGAGGCTGGAAGTTGGCCTCCAGAATTAATGAAGAATATTGCAGGTGCTTATTTATAGGCAAGAATCAAATGTGCCTGGTTTGACCAACAGTGACTCAGGGATTATCAAACAGCAGTATTTCAACATGTTCAAGCAGCCTTTTGAAAAACTGGGTTAGCTCTCTAAATGATAACAGTGACTGGCCAGTCAGCATAAGCTGTGATGAGTTATACCATCTTACTTTGCTAAATCCATGGTTTCAAAAGAGTTTAATCACAGTTGCATGACACAAAGCCAATGCTTTGCAATTACTGTCAGCTAACTTGACTTTTTGCAACCACATATGAAAAAAATATCATTAAGTGGCCCTAGAAAGAGCAAGAGAAAAGGCATAAACACAAATATTTGAAAACTCTTAGCATTAGCTATGGGGAAAATACTTAGCAGAAACAGGAGAGGAAATACTTGTTAAATTGAGAAAAACCTTTCTGATACATGCTGCGTGCAAATCCTCTGATGTTTGGGTGCTTCATTGCATGTCTGAAAAATCTAGAGACGATTAAACAGCAGAAAAATGCATTACAAAGAATAATTCTGCATGATTCAGGAGCTGGACAGGATGATCTAATAGGACACTCATTTCTAGCAATTTTTTCCTTGTAATAAAAAACCTGTCTTTCCTGTGTCATGGTTTTTTTGTTTAATTTTTTTTTTTTATAATTAGGAACTTAATCAAAAAACATCGTTAGGATTTTAACTTCTTAAATTATGATAGGAAACACCCTAATTTCTATTTTAAAAACATTTTCATTGACTAGTCAGGGAAAAATTAGTATCAGTAGCATTTACATTGTTCTATAAATGGCCTGAGCAAAATCTCATAACAAATCTGCGGTGTAGTCGGAACTCATCTGGTCTTTGCACTTCCTACTTTGCAGATGAGACAGTCTCAAAAGACTGGGTAGGCTGAAGACTGGTTGGACAACTCTATAAGTGAAGTCTCAAGACTCTTGTCATTCTAGCTGTCTAAATTACTTAAACAGGACTCAGAGGGATTTAAAGGGGAGAAACGACATGACAAACAATTATATTCTAACACACTATTTATAACAATGCCCTTTCAGATTATTGTTCCACTCAGACTGACACATTACTGTAATCCCAGGGATGAATCAAGGGACTTAGAGTTAGATCATGCACAGCTTGTAGGCATAAAAAAAATACGAATAAAGAACTGACATTCAGGAAATATAGAGCGACTCAAGGATAAATTCTGCTGGGATGAGCTTAATTTATCAATGTCAATAACAACGGTGAACACATCGCAAGAATACATGCATATTAATTGAAAATAACTCAGATTAAATCACTGCAGTTTGACATTTTGAGATAGGCACTTTATCTTTTCAAGAAAGAGAGCACTATAAAATCTTTAATCTGAAAACACATCTTAATTGCGTGTTATCACCTCCTAATTGCTTCTATATTATATTAAACATTTTGCTAATTACTAGCCTGATCATGGTGTAAATAGCTTGAGGCTAGAGCTCATAACCAGCTGAAGACAACTGGGCACAATGAGGGCCACAAAGAAGTTTATCACTTCGGTGTATTATCGCGGACTTCCATCATTATCAGTGTCTATCACTCTTTATCTCTGCTTCCCCTGTGAGATAAAGAAGAGAGACAATAATGTAGATCAGAGGATGGGTTGCATTTCAGTTAATCCATCTATTTCTAGCTCTAGATTTCTAATATTCCCCGGGGACAAAAGTTGTCTGCCTACTGCTGTCACTAATCTAGTGCTGGAGGAAGAGGCCAGAATGCTATTTGCTGTGCCAGGCGCTGGGTAATGGAGGTGCTCCCGGACAGCTGGAGGCGCGCCCGCACCCCAAACCAAAGGACATGGATGAAATACGCTGCTGTGAGCAATCTACCCACTTAGCTCCAGTCACTGGGTAATACATAGAGAGACTCTGAGGCAGCAGCTTGTGAATACATCAGGAAAGAAAATTATTTATGTATAGGCGATGAAAATGTTCATATCAAACTGCCAGGTTTTGTAGGCAGTCACCAGGGCGGCAACTAATCATTCAGGTACAGCACTTGTTTAAACAATTGCTGTTATACGAAATGAGCTGAGCAAAACATAATTGTTAAGAGATTTTTTGAAAGAAAAAAAAAAGCTGTCTAACATCACATTCAAGAATTAAGAGGTGTTTGGGGTTCCAAACTGCAAGGTAAAACACGCCTTTGTAAAAAATTACTTGTGCTTCCCAAAGAAACCAGCCTTAAGTAGGAATAAATCATCGCAATGGTAAACAGCTTTTCTCACTGTCCCCTTGGCAGAACATAATTCCAGCCAGTGCAAAGAGGATGTGACAATGTGCAGCCTATGAATTTTGCTCTCTGTGTTTAAAATTAAATTTTGACTACATCTACTTTGTCAGGGCCTGATGTGAGATGCCAGAGGCCCAAGTTTATCTCTGTTAATAAAAGATTACTTTTTTATCTGTGGCTACAACAAAGACTTTATGCCTTGAGCTTCATCTGCTAGATGGATAAACCTCACAACTTTTACAGAGTAGAAAGTTTATAAGTCAGGCAGGAAGAAAGCAGACTGCAAATGAGGGAATCTGAAATATGGATGAATTTAGGCCTGAGTTATGAGGTGCAAAAGCAAAATATTCTCAGCTCCAAACTGTTTTTTATTGGAAGACCATATTTAATGAAATTGTACATAATTGTACATAATTGAAAATGCTTAAATCTGAAGAAATCTTCTACCCTCCCGACAGAAAGAGAAGCTTCATTGATGGGATAAGTGACAAGAGGTGCTGTCCCTGCTTCACCCTTTACCTTCCAGAATCTCCTGCTTACATTTCCTAGACTCTGTGGGGTTGTTTTTTTTTTTTTTTCCATTCCAAGGACAATATCCATCTCTCTTTACCAAGGTTTCTATTTTTTCAGAAGCAACATAAAATAAGTTAGAGAAGTGGATGGTGTCCCTGTCCCTGGCTAAGGGGCTGGAACTAGATTATCTTTAAGATTCTTTCTAACCTAAACAATTTTATGATTCTATGAAATAGGAAGGGCTAACAGCAGCCCTTTGTGCCCCTCACTCTTGCTGCTGCAGGTGCTGCCCAGCTCCAAGGGTCTGTCCCTGTCCTCCCCTGGGCTCCTGCATCCCCTGGGCTGCCCCATCTCTGCACCACTCTCCTGTGGCAGCACGATGGATCACTTCTGTGACTTGAGCTTCAGTGTGACATTGACAGGGATCCAGGGCTCTGAAAGACTTTGTGTCAAAGCTTGAGAAACTGGGCTCCTTGTTAAAAAAAAAAAAAAGGAAGAATAATGAAATACAGCACAGCTATCCTGAAGGAAGCAATGATGCACAGCTGTTTTATTGCCTGGTACAGGTAAGACATTTTGGGGAATATATTCTGTCTTTTAATGAGCCCACAACAGAAGGCCCTGGATTTATCTCAGCTGCCAGGATCCTCTCACTCTTTCAGGTTCCCATTATCTTTCTCTATTTCCATCCTTCTTTGTTTCTAGGCTGTGTCTATTTAAAGTGCCTCAGTCTTTCTCTTCAGCTCCTAAGAAGCTGAAGGCTTCTTAGTTTTTATAGGTGCCTGCATTATCCCCAAGAATTCTTAATTCCCATAGCCATCTCCATCTTATGGCTATGGGAAAGCCATGCTGGATTCTTGTCTTCCTTTGCATCCCAAATGAGGACAGGGAGAAATTTCCCACTAGGAAAAATATTCTGCCATGACAGTTTGGTGCAAGGCTGGGCTCCCTGTATGGTGTTGGGTGGTTCAAAAGGACACACAGGGATGCACACAGCTCAGAGGAAAAGCTGTACCACACAACACACAACTCTTCCAAGGGCTCATTTCTGCAGTTGTATTTTAAGCCCATGCTACAGATGAATTTTATGATATTTGCTTGTTTGTGTTTTCTCCTCTGTGTTAGCGTATATTATCTCCACAGACACTAATTCTTGATATAAATGATGCTAAGCAGTAAAGTATGGTCCATTAACTTGATTTTTAAAAGTATCTAAAATTTACGCAGTGATTTAAATAATAATATAAATTATATTAAGTATGTGCAGCAGCAGAGGGTACGGCCTCCTAAACAGAATGAATTTCTCCTTGGAGAGCACTGATTAGTTCATTTTTCCTAATGAATCTTTCGTTATAGTCAGAAGTTCCTTTTTTTCCCCCTCACTGTCTCACTTATGAAGCATGCATATGTATATATGTATGTTCCATTTATATATTTGATAGCTAGATTAAGTAGTATCCTACTTCACCTCCAGAAAGGGCACAGCACTTCTCAAGGAGGCAGCTGCATTTCTTAGGTGAGGGAAACTGAGGCCAAGACATCTCACCCACAGGTCCTTGACCTCTTAAATCCATGGGCCAGCCACTTCAAAGGATGAAATTCATGGCTAAAGTCCCCTCTGCAGAAAAGAGGATGAATACTGCTGCTTCTCTCAGCAAAATTTATAGTTGAGGCCAATTATAAAGTGTTACCTGTTAAGACTGATGGAGTTATTATTGCTCCTGCCCTGTCAAAAAAGTGCAGCAGATGGTTTTGCATTGCCTCCTCCAGTGCCTAGCAATTCCCCCTGCTTCAGCTCTCCCCTCACTCTGCATATTCCCCAGGCAGGGTGAAGGAGAGGGAAGTCCCCCCATTCCCTCAGAAGTGCTTTACGTGCTCCTGGAAGACAGGCTGCCATCTGGCCTAATGAGCTTTGGAGCAAACTGCTTTTGAGACAACTTTCCTTTACCTGCAGCAACGCTCCTTTGGTGGTTGTTTACCAGCACCCCGGTCATTTAGGCTGCAGTTTAAGATGCATCACAGTTGTTGGCTTTTTCCCCTAGAAATATTAGTGTAGGTAGTGCTTTCCAATAAGTGGACATTAATTCATGCTGAATTACAGTGGGATTCCCAAGAAACTACATATGAATACTGAAAGAAATCATTATGATTAATGATATAATTTATATGTGCATGTTGATGAAAGAATCATAATCTAGAGTAAATTAGTAGAGATTTATGTACTAATAATTTTGTTGTGCTCTAAGGTCCAGATGAAAACCAACTAAGTGATGTTGTATTGACAGCAGTTCATATTAGCATGTCTTAAAGGGATAGTATAACAGTATCAAATAAACAATTTCTAATGGATATTAACTTCCCTTCCCCTTCCCACTCAATCTATATTTATGGCATTGATAGGAATAAGGTTTCATCCCTTTCATCTTCCTTATGTGCCAAAGAGTCAATATGGATGAGATGACTGAAGATATTTAAACAGAAATAATGGGCTTTTAAGAGAGAAGAGCAAATGAACTGACCTGACCCATCCAAGTGCTCCTGAGTGCATGAAGTCCATGTGGCTGCTCGCAGGGAAGAGGAGTTCCATGGTGCAGCTCTGCCCAGGGCTCCGGGTGCTGCAGGTCAGCAGCACCCCACACACCCCATTACAAACCTTCTGCCTCTATTGCTCACTGCACACAATGCAGCCCTGGCACAGGGGAGAACAGAGGCCATGGGGTGAATTCATGTTTGGTTCCACGCAGGAACACACCAGGACAAGCATCTGTTTTATTGGCAATACTTTTTCAAGTGCTTATTGCATAAGCTGGAGCACACCTGAAGCTCAGGGCAGCGTGGGCCTTTTCAAAGCTCTGTGTGGCAGAGGCCATGCACCAATGTCACAGAGTCACCTTGTGGGGTTTGAAATGCCTGATGGTAAACATGTAAAGTAAAGTAAAGAGCTGGTTGTGAATTGTTCTACATGAATCACTACGGCAAATGTTTATAAAATGTATCACTGAATAATTACTAACTGATCTTGCCTCTGAAATTCTTATGGAAAATAAGAAGTAGAACGTGGTTAAAACTGTCTATTTATTTTTAAAAAGTAGGATAAATTGCTGATCTAGCAAAATCAGTAATTTTTTTTCCTAGGGTGCTCTTAATATTAATTTTCAAAAATTTTTTTTAAAGAACTGGTATAATCTAGTCAAAATAGTCGCATATTTTTCTAGTAAGTTACTTTACCAATCTGTAGCAACTCAGCTAGAACTCCTCCCCAAACAGTTTAGAGCTCAAACTGTTTGCAATTTCCAAGAAGAAAACACCTCCTGAGCTACGTGTCCGAGACTGTAGTGATGTGATCTAACAGCAGCACTACTACTGTACAACAGTAATTTCAACAAGATCCAGAATATTTTCTCCTGTATCTTCCCTTTTAAGTTAGATGTTTTAACTTTTTGCTGCTAGGGACATAGTTTTTTGTTGCACAAAGCTGAATACTGAAGACAATGTTCAAATTTTATACAAACTTGAATATATTTGTTTGTAACAAATCCTGTTGAAGGAATTAGTTCTCTTCTACAGGGAACCAATATCAATTTACAAAGGAGAAACTACTAACAACAATATTTCTAACGAAAACAAGACTGTGTCTTTGCATTTTACCTAGCTATGGAGCCTGTAGCCACCACTACACATTATGCAGAATATCTAACTAATTTTCAAAATCCTCACTTAAACCTTAATTCAAGAGAAAGACCTCTTGATCTTACAAAAGGCATTATTGCTGGAGATTAACCTGCTTGATGCTATGTATTGTTCTAGCTGTAGTCAAGAGGGAATATTAATTGAGATGTTCCATGGATTACAGTGTGTATTCCACAGTGGTTCACATGTTTCCTGGTGGTCTTTCCAACAGGAATAGCACCAGGTTTGTGGAATAATGAGGGGAATAAGACAGATCATTTTGAACCTTAGTTGTTAAGCCATTGTTCTGTTGTGCACAAAAGGTAATGCTTGGTTGATTTCCTTTATTTCTGAGCTGTTCTGATTTTTTCCCTGTGCACCTAATCTCTGCCACTTCCTCTGTGAGTCATCAGCAGCTGGACCCAGTGAAACCACAGGAACTAGCTCCTGGTAAAGAGCTCTAATGGTGCTATTACTCAAGTTCAATTCTCTTTAAGCCTGGTAAAGAAGCATCATGAGTCATATGGTACAGACAAGAGTTCTTTTGCATTTGCTTCTTTAGGAAAATCAAAACCCATGCCTTGCTTTTTGAGAGTGATTACAATGGGTGTCTCTTATACCTATGTCACTTTGCCTGTCCCTTGCAGGAAGGATGAAGTGTCATTTTCTTTTCAAGTCTTCATTATTTTTTCTTGCACTTACTACTTGCACTGCCTATAATTTAAAAACAAGATCTTAAAAATAAAACAAAACAAAAATTCCCCACCGTTTAGCTGTGTCCTTTCTGCTCATTTTCACTGCACAGAAGTGCAATGTGGCTCACACCTCCGATTCAGCTGATTTGATTAGTTGTTGCTGCCATACACCTGCTGCTGTCCCTGCAGTAGTCTGTATTTGTGGCAAACATTCCTGCTGTCTGACAGAACAGGTGGATATTGTATAGGAGATTGAAAAGAATGGATGAATGGTAATTGTTCTGCATCCCTGCTTACACAAACTCAGCAAAAGTTGGGTCTATAAAATGAGTCTCATGATTTGCCTTCAGTAAATAGAGTGGTCAGGTATCTGATTTTAAACTAAAGCCTAATTTTTAGCTGTAGAAGAGAATAACCTCCTCAGATGAACTTTACAGTGAGATGGCTGGAAAGATTTTATAACCTTTGTTCATTTCTGATACTCAGGCATTTCTATACAAGACAATTTGAAGACTTCAGAGAGCTCTGGGGGATCTCTTTGACTCTTGGTAGGAGTTCCTTTCCTCTCCTTCAATTAAAACAAGTCATTCTTAACATTTAAAAATGGTCCTTATTAAAAGAATGTCTCAGTTATTATCCTCTCAGACTAGCGTTTCGCCTTCTGATGAAGGCTTGCATGCTGGTTGAAGGAGGTTTACTTGAATTGTAAAGCAATGCTGCTCAGGGATGGATGGTCTGTGGCAATCTGTAACTCTGGGCAGCAGGAAAAGAAATGGAGTCCATTGTTCTGCTTATTGAACAGACTGAACTAGAAGGCAGACAGCAGAGATCCTCTTGCAAAATGGACAGGCACCTCTGAGCATACAGGTCTTTGAATTATTCTTTAAACATGAACCAGGGAAGACCCTAAAATCCCACATGCTTTCCAAGTCAAAAGTATTTCAGTGAAAATCCCAGGGACAGTGCAAGTAGCATTTAATGGGTAGGGAGAAATAGCGAAACCAAATACAGAAAATATGAAACCTCCCAAAGAGAGGTAAAACGACACTGCAGTCTCTAAATCAGATAGTTTGTTTGTTAGCATGGTTGCATTTTAATGGATTAAGAGCTTCAACACAGCACTCCCAAGTTGAAATCCACATACCACAAGTGATATGCAAGGGTCTGCCCCTGACATGGGAGCCTGTGCAGAGCTGCAGGCTGAGGCTGCTGTCACCACAGCTCTGGTGGCAGCACCTAGCGACAAAAAGTTTGAAAATCATAGTCCAGGGGACTGAACAGTTATCCTCCTTTTCACTCAAGATAATTTTTAGGCAAATAGCGTGCCTCATCTAATGCACATGCATTATTCCTCCAGTTTGAAGTAAACCAAATATTTTGATGCTTTCATACAATAAATGTCATCTAAATACCAATTTGGCAGCAGATTTAAAATTGTTTACTTCTGCCTATTTCTCCAGCTAGCTATTAAATTTGTAGCAGATTGTAAATCATGGTTCTGTAGAAGAAAAATCCAACAAATATTTGAGGACAATATTGTGTACATTTTTAATGTGCACTTTTTTTCAAATACGCACATCTGAACTGCTGTGTGATGGAAGAATGTATTTTTCTAAAAGCAGGAAAGAAACGTAATGAGATAAAATTTTACACAGACTGTGATTCAACATTTTGAAAGATTCCACAAAGTTTTATGGCATCTATTGCAGATTAATATTTCATTAAACTACTTTCATGTGCTACCTTTAGAATGATTAATTTGATACTTCAGGTTTTACCTTTTATCTATACAGACCATATTAGTGTTTTGGAATCATGCTACAGATGATTTTTCAGCTCTCAGGTACATAAGAGGATAGGATGGAACCAAAAGCTTTCCGTTTTCATCCAGTTCTAGCAGATATACTTGATGTATAGTAGAAGCTGGTTTCATATTCTTAAAAATGTTGTAAACAATTTGCAGCTGCTTGATTTTTTGATGCCATCATAAATATTCATGATCATTCAAGATCTACAAAGATAAGGTGACCTTAGACAAAAAAAAAAATCAGACTAGGATGGTACAGAGTGTCAAGTCATTGCTTTTTCACCTTTCTAAGAATTGCAGAGACAGCTGCAAAGTCTGTACTCGACACCACATGCATGGCTTCTGGAAAATGTTTTTCCATGTATTTTAAGCAGAACTGATGAAAAGCCACTGCACTAAAGCTATGCTGGCAGAGAGTCTGATAACACAGATTGGCATAAATGTAGTGGCCTGGCAAGAAGTCACTGGGTGGGTAACCAATAACTCTGAACGTGACTTTTAATCACCTTAGTAAATGTTTTTCAGCATGTCATAGCACAGTTCTCTGGCCATAAGAATGGAGGGGAAAGGGAATGACTGCTGGAAAATGGATAGAGGTATGAAAGAAAATAAGCAAAACTGGCAAAGCTGTTGGTAAACTTATTCTGTTTGAAAACCTATTAATTGTTCAGCAAATAAAAATAACACAAAAGCATAGAAAAATACTATGTTGTGTGATATTTGATTACATGATAGGATACTGTATTACCATAACTGTATGCAATTAACTTTTTGCTCACCACTCAGCAAACTTCTCTCTGTTTTGCCCCTTGAGATTTTCTTCTTCAGCATTTTCACACACTATCTGAAACAGGTATGTTTGTGTTTCAGGTGAAATTTTTACATTTTTTAAAGACTAACAGTAGAGTGTATTTAGAGACAGTAATTGCATCAGTGCCACAAGACAGTCAGATAAGCCAGGGATGGGAAGGTAGGGGGTTCTGACTAAAATGAGGTATAAGAAAATACTTGAGAAGGTGAAATAATTCCACTCAGGAAGATGTAGGACTTTGAGGGGGTTGATTTACAGTGGTACAAATTTCTTAAAGTGATGCTGAATTACACCAGCTTGCCTTAAACACTTGGGTCATCTAATATGTAATTTAAACATGGCCTATGTGACTCAGATTTCTAATGACACACCTCAGCAAGTAATGACAAAAAATGACACATCAATGGCAAAACCCCAAGATTTGTCCCAAAATTCATAGCACACACTGAATCCACAACAAACTTTTTTCCTGGAGTATTCATGAGGTTTAAATAAATTATAGGTAATATTTTCTTAAGTATACATATGATTTAGAAATCCATGCCCCATTTTTTAAATTGAAGGAAAATGTTTAAAGTGATTTCAAAGGGATTGAGGTGATGAAACACTATAAAAAGGATCCTACCAGGCTCCTCTTACATTCAGCATCTGACCATAAATGCTTAGATGTCTCTTTGAAGGTCAGTGAGATCTAATGTACTAAGCATCCAAGCTGCTTTCAGAACTGTGAATTAGACCCCTAACTAACATAGGTAATTTTGAAAATGAGATCTAGCAAAGTCCTGTGGACATGTTAGGTTTAGTAAGGGTATCTGAAAGATTCACCTGTAAGTCCTAAGAGCTTTAGGAACCCATGAAAAAAATCCCATATTCTTCATGTATCAACATCAGATGTAAACTGACTACAATCCTATAAACAGAAAGAACAATGTAAGTTATCTGGGTATTAATGTTTATTCCCAAATTAGCTGTCTAAAAGAAAAGGTAAGAAAAATCCAAATAGTTTCAGAATAATTCCCACACACTCAGAGATGTCAGTGTCCTATGGCTGGCTCAGAACTGAGCAGCACAGTGAAAACTGCACCCCAACCAACTCCACAAACCTTATCACTACTGCTTCCAGGTTTCAGAAAACTTCTATTGAGACTAATGCCACAACTTTCACTCCGAAAAATACATGAAGGATAATCTGCTAAAAAGAACTAAAACAAGTTTATATTTTGAGGTATTTCTGTATCTTTTCTAATATGAAGGCTTTTAAGACAAGACAATGGCATACGTGTTACACATCAAGCTGATTAATCACCTTTATAGGATGCAATACTCTAATGTGAAAAGTCTAAATTTCTTTTTTCTCTCTGTGACTTTAATACAATTTTTATTATGCCTGTAAGGCCTGGAGAACTGCTGCACTAAATTAAAGAAACATATTTTCCAAGTCAATTTTTTGACTGTGGATATCAAAATTTTCATGATAGTGAACAGTATCTAGACAACAGAATGATCTAAAGAAAGTATTCATTATCAGCAGAAAATTAAGCAAACATCTCTGCTTGATTCTCCATGCAAATATTAGTTAGGTCAGCCTTGTCCCTCTGAGGATGCTCTGGATGGATGGATATATTATTTGTTAATGCCTGCTTTACCAGGCAGCATGAGGCACTTGGGTAGATATATGGACACTATGAAGCCATGCCCAGGTCACTTCATGATTTTTCCCCTTAGGAACCTAAACCATATTTCTATGAAAGATACTTTTGGAGTACGGAGAAGGATTTTATTTAAATATATAAAAAAAAGCAAGCCTGATTCACAGCAAGTCACATCCTTTCTACATTTCACAGTCATGACATGTCATTAGGAAGTGGTGCTACTCTGGGTTACATTGGAATGTCATGTTACAGTGCATTAGAAAACATGATGTGCTGACATAACCATGGAAGACCCTTATCCAATGACAAATTAAATCCTGGCAGTTAAGAAGGAGGCATGTTTAGATCTCAGTACATATTCTGCATATATCATTATCTGCACAAACAAAGTGTAAAAGATTGGAAAAAACCACAAAGGAAATAGTGCAATTATGAAGTTAGATCATGCTTTACTCAGCATTCATCCAAATTCATATCTCAGTCAGTCCTTATGCACACACATAACAGTGAGCACAGCCCCTAATTGATCATGTATGCAAAACAAACCTCAAAAATACAGAAACAATTATTTTTAAATACTAGAAGAAAACAGAATCACTTTTTATTACCTCCATAGCTGCTACAGTTGATCTTTATATTTCATTCTTTCTCAGCTTTTGGTGTGTGTTAACATCTGGGACTCATCACGCTGTCCGGCATTTCAACAAAGATGATGTCACTGGTGCCAAATACTTTGACAAACATGGCTACTGCATAAATCTGAAGAACAGAAAAACCAGACAAATTATGTTTATGATTAGAGACAAAATGAGTTGTTTGTACCATGAGTTTAAGTGTGTTAAACACAGACTTGCTTCCCAGAAGGAAGACATTGACTGAAAACTGTAAAAGCAAGCAGGTTTTTTTCCCTCTCTCTTTGAGAGTCTGGAGGAGCTTTTGATCTTCCAGTGTCTGTTACAACCTTGGGGAAGGTTAAGTTAACCCTTTGAACAAACATTCCTACCAGCATCCAATTCACACAAAGTAACTTAATCACCAGCTAAATTGAATTCAAACTGCTCTAGAGAACATGAACTGACATAACTCAGCTCTGGTGACAAGGGAATGAAAAGGGTTGAATTTGCTGTCGAGATGCACTGAGGGGCTCTAACCCTCAGTTCCAGCTTTGGAGACAACAGGCACTGTGATTTTGTTGCACAGAGATGTTGGTGCAGAGACGCTGAGGTGCAAGTTGTGTGCTGCGGTGCAGAGACCACGACAGACGTTCCCTTGCAGTGCTGCTTGGAGGGCAGCACGGGACAGGGGACAGCTCTGGGCAAGTCTGTCCTTTCCCACCCTGCTGGAGCAGCAGAGGTGACAACTGCAGAAAGTGCTTGAAGTGCAGCCCCTTCTCCCTCCTCTGGAGGACAAATTGCTTTCTCATGCTTTTCTTCCCATGCACTCATCTGAAACCCAGCCGACCTTTTCAAGAATTGTTTTGTTAAAGTCATAATTCAAAAGGGAATTATCCAATTCAGTATTGACCACTCCTACCAAGAATTCATAAAAGCAGCATGACTTTACCTGTCTGACAGGGCAGGATGCAGGAGACTTCAAGGACACAGGTTTATGAAGCAGAATATGACAAGCTCTGAATTCCTCTGCTGCCAGCATGCACCTACTGTTACAGGAGTTGTGATCAGTGGCTTCTCCAAAAAGAGTGTAAACAAAAGAGGATGATTAAAGGAGGCACAGAAGCACCAGTTCTTGTTATCAGGCCTAAACCTGGCACTGCAGCATTTCCAAGGGGTGATAATTGCACGGGGAATTTCTGTGACATAGGCACTAATTCACATTACAGCCAGCTTAATCATGTAACCTCCAAACAACTGCGAGCAATATGGGATGGATGTAGCAATGTTTGCTACCCAGACAGACAATTATCTTGGCTGAGACTTACCTTTCTCTAAATAGAAAGTAAGGTATTCAACAGAAAGATGGATTTCAGCTATCATACAAAAGGAAAGATGAGATTCTAGATTATATGGCAAATAACCAAAACAACACAGCAAAGATGTCAGATAAGGATTTGAGTCTTTTAATCACACTTCTAATAGAACTCAAATAAAATTAAGTCACCCATCATTTATTATGCCAGACAGAGTGCAAGTTCAAATATTAAGCTGAAGAATTATTAACTCAGCTTTCAGCTGGCTCTAAAAGCTTTCATCTGCACTTGATATTGGTGAATACTTTCGCACCAGCTACTATTACTTTCAGCCCTCGGGTATAACATCTTGCACACAGAAGTAGCAGGAACACATGGATATTTTTTCCCACACACAGGAATATTAGCCCTGATACAAGTACAATATCTCTTTATGCTTAACCATGCCAGTATTTCCCTTTTGCTTTCTACCACGTGCCTTTGTGTAAAACCTCTGTGATAAAACTAAAAGGACAAGGAGCTTTATAAAACAGAATAATCCTACTGGACTTGCAATCAATTAACTAAAACATGGAGATGGATATTTTCTGAAAGCTCCTTACAGGGTCTAGACAAACACAGTGAGATAACAATGGAAAATTGTTTGGCTTACTAATTGTAACCAAATGTATGCCATTCTATCAAAACATTCTCAGGAGGATGTCAGAGACTTTTAAAAGTAAACATCTTGTGTCATCCTTTTACTGAAGTGGAACAAGGGTGTCCAATAAAAATCCTACATATCAAGGACCCTCAAAGAGGTTTATATATATCTATTACTGATCTTTGAAAATGCAGCTTGAGAGGTACATTAATAATTTCACCCAGCTGGGCAATAAACATTCCTGCCAAAAGAATTATGTAAAATTACATAAACCCTTTTTAAAAAGAATAGAGTTTCAAGAAGCCATAAAGTATAGACTTACTTCACTTTTTTTTACAGCTGTGTTTTACAGAAAGCATTTTAGCATGTAAAATCTCTGTTCTTGTAAAATACTCCAAAGAGAAGTCAAAATTCAAACCTGTATGTAATGAAGAATTTTAAAATGTTGGAAAAGTTTAGCAGCGAGAAACAAACAAACCTCAACTAAATAAAAAAGTTTTTTATAGCTGAAGCAATAGATAAAATAGCAATGAACAGCTAAAAGCAAAAACTTTCATCAAGGCTTAATTTGACCTTTAAATACAATACATATTGAAGGGGAACTACCATACAGTTAAAGCGTTCGATCATTGTTAAAGTGTGAATTACAGTCTTACACCCCTATGCTGAAAAATTAAGACCAATTAAAACCTCAACTTTTTCAAAAGAACCCAAAAATTGTAGGAATGGATCCAATCCTGGGACTTACATTAGCAAAACATTCAAGCATATTCCCATCCAAGCTTCACAGGAGGAGACAGTACTTAATCACACAAGCAAAAATTAGGAAAATCAAGAGTAAACAGGAGCATTTTGATAGACAACAAATAAATAAATCAGTTTTTCAAGTTTGACCAAGATGACTAAAGATAGTTAATTTCACACAGTCAGATAGTAAATTTTCCATTCTTTTCAGTCAAAGAGAGTAAATATGTGACTAGAAAAGCATATGCTGCCATGGGGTCTTAGCAAGTGCTAAACATAGAGCTACAGGGAATTTCAGCCTTGTACAATGTTACAGTAATTCTTGGCTGGGATTTCTGAGAATTCCCAGTACAAATACAACTTAAAAAAAGACTGCTCCTTTACAACTTCATTTTCAGAATCAGGAAGGAGCTTCCTCAAACAGATTTTTAATGGAAATTCTTCTAATGAACTTGCAAAATAGTTTCCATCTAACATGCTCTAGAGAAACTGTTCTTTATAGGAAAATCACACAAAAGTTTAAAGATCCTGGAATAAATTATTAGAGAATGCTCGTTACAAACTAATTTCCCATGGTCCAGAGCCAAGCCTGCAGGAACTATTCCTAAAGCTACTGGGAAAACTGAGCTATAGAGGCTGAGGCTGCAACTGGCTGGATTACCAGCCTCAGGAAAGCAAGCATGCCATAATATTTGTTCTCCTCTTAGTTTTCTTTCCTCCTTCTAGGCAGTGAGAGACTGTAAACTGAGAAGCAGACATGTGTGAAAAAAAATAGGGAACTTTTTCTTCTTGTCCTTTTATCCTTCAGTAATCTAACTATCTGCAAAATAGAGAAGAAAAATCAAAGCATAAAATTTAAGCATGAGAACAACTGGATGAGAGCAAAGGTCTCTCTGGCAGAGTCCTATTTCCTGCAGCAGCCAGGGGCAAAGGCGTGAGGAAGAGGTGAGGAACCAGGCTTGTATGTTGATATTCCTATGATTGTTGACATTGGCTGGACTTCTCCAACCACCAGTTGCCAAAGCACTGTAATGTAGTTCATATAATAAAAATTTTAGTTGTGTTTTTTAATTCAATATTTTGTTAATATCACTTCTTTGAATTCAGATGCCTAATGAATTATTGGTCTTGAGGAAGCATACGCAGATGCAATTTCCATAGAAAACTGAGTAAAATGCAAAATGGGCAGCTCAAAACAAGTCACTAAAGCATAGAAATGAAAAATTGAGCTGTATTTAAGGGCATCACATTGCTAGAAAAAAGATAACAAACAGCATTTTTTATAATTTCTTTATCGTTTAATAAAAGAAAATCAGTAACAAATACAAGTCAGCCCTAGAGTGTTTTGAGCTTCCTTGGAGCTGTGGTATTAGTGATACAACCTAAAGAATGGAACAATATGAAATGGATAGCTGAAATATCAGAGGGAAGAGAAGTTGGTTAGTTTTTTTTTAAATTGCTGTTAGCAGTATCCAGTAATAAATTTAATAACTGACTGCCTTTGGCTCCTTGCAAACATTTTTTCAGTATCTGCTGTTGACAATTACTCCTTACAGACCCGGTGTTTCCTTTCACACTTTCCATCCACCTCAGAGCTCCATAAGATCCAGAGGTTCAGAGGAACTATGCAAACACTGATCTAAATTCCAGCCTAACTAATTTTACAAACTGAAGTCTCTGAGCGCATTTTAGGTTTTTAACCAATAGCAAAACTCTAGAGAAAATGTCTTCAGAACACATAAAATTATTGAATTTTCTGAAGCAAAAAAGCCTGTCCTCAAATATTGTGAAATGACAGGTTATGTCTGGTACATTTAAAGAATGAATTTGAAGCACTTTTCCAGTCTTTTTAGTGGATTTTTATTGTGTATGTGACAAAACTGTTTAGAAACGTAAAATTCACGTTCAGTTTTGTAGAGAATCAAAGTCCTTTGCTATAATATACATAACGAGGTAGATTCACTTGAATTGTCTGCAGAAAACAAATGTTTATGAGTACACAGATGCATGGATGAATGTGCACACTTGTAGATTTCTATTTCCTACTGGCTCCTAACTTTAGCCTGCCTCAGTGGAATCACTGCAACAATTCTGCTATCAGACAGGACTTGATTACCAAGCAAGGGCAGCATTTACAGGCCCTTAATTTTAAATTCCTACAGTTTGAGCACATATGTCAACTTTAGCTGGAAAAAAAAAAAAAGTTGCTGGTTATCAGCACATTGTTGCATCTGTTAGCTAAACTTTGCAAGACATTGAGTAGTTATATTAAAAAATATTGTATTTCAGTTAGAAGGGGGGATCCTACTAATGAACAACATGTAGATCTGTACAAAAATCCAGAGATTTAAAAGGACTCCAGAATGTGCAAACAAAAAAACCCACATATGTATACATAGAGATAGACACAGCCATGCTAAAATTAAGGTTCACAGATACTGACAACTAATACCTAATTTTATAAACTTTCAAGATCTTAACTCTGAAATAAATGCATTTTGTGACATTGTTCTAGATTGCTCCATGACAAAGAGCATTCATGGCCAAAATATTATTAAAAGCAGAAAACAGTATTATCTAAGCGGCATGGGAGGGGACTTCAGAACGATCTTTTGTCTTAACTTGCTACACAAAACTGTTCAACTCACTGTTTGGAAGTTCAAGCCTTTGGTTCTGTACTCAAGCTGCTCTTTGGACAAGCTAACACTTCACAACTACCACATGATAAATATAAATATTTTGGCAAGGAGAACTGATAAGTTAAGAAGAAACTGGATTTGCATGACCCACTAATAGAAATGCCTGTAAGAAAACCTATATTTTTTTCTAGGTGGGATTCTTCCATGCTTCTATGCGGCCATCCTGATCATTTCAGAATTTCTCAGGTAGATAACAAGCAATATGAAATTATTAATTAAGGCAAATTACTACAATCTTCTGCCCAAATTAATGCAAATTTAACCCCTTACTACATAAATTATTCCACTACTTTCATTGCAATTGATTAGAGTCAGTTATTAGCCAGTGTGAGTGACAATGGCACAATAAGGCCCAATGCAGCTGACAGGAGAGAGATTTTTAATAGCTGTCCTAAACATACTTTTGTCTTCTCTAGCAAGTTTGGCAGAAACCTTTCAGTGTATTTCCTTGAGATATTTTATATGAATGATATACAGAATTTTCTGGCTTGCAGTCTGCGATTTCCTCTACTAGATTTTGGAAGGAATTGACACAATAATCAATGAAAGTTTTCCATTTGCAGTCTATGCCATTAAAACACCCTTCTATAATGAAACAATCTAGGGGTTCATTTTTAGTTTTATCTGGATGACAAAATATATTCTAATTTCAGCAGTTCAGGCTATGCTTTCAAAATTTAAAGTTAAGATTTAGATATTATAATTTTCTGTCTTTTCTGTCCTTTCTCCTTCACTTCATCTGCTATGTTTTGTTGTCCTTCTCAAAAGAGATTTTCTTTTTTTATTTGTTACATTTCCTTTATGTGCAACCCTTCAATCAGCCTGAAGTTCAGAATAAAGTCCTCTCTTCATATAGAAATTAAAATGCAATTGAATGAATTAAGTAAAATGGAAAGGCCCTAACCATATTTTTAGATGTTTCTTTCTTTGTTAAGGAGAAAAGATAATGATAAGAATTCTACCCGGAAACTGCACTCTGCTGCTGTTGTGATCATCTCCATCCTCTCTCTGATTTGTCAGGCTGTGTGTGTGAGCAGCCACTATGACAGCCTTTTGCTGCCTGTTGTATTTTGGAACAGGTGAAATATTTCAGCTCCACTGTATGGCCAGATTGGAGTCACCTGCCAAGACATGAAGGAGTGGCACAGCTCAGGAGTGACTTTCTCTGGGAATGTCATGGGGTACCCAGTGCAGTTCTAAGTGGACACCTCTCTTAATAAACCATTGGCATGTTACATATGGGATATTCTGGATCTAGTTTGCAGAGACTTCAGAGAAAGGCAAAGAGAAATGGTTTCAGCAGGAGATAATAGGCTTTATGACTTTTCCCAAATTATTCCCTTTTTAGTCGCCATCATCTTGTCGGGTGACATCTGGAATGATTAGAAGACGATATTTTAGAGTGACAACTGGGCTGTCATTCACACTGTCAGTCAGCAAACACCCAGGTTGCCCAGGGTTACAAAGCTGGTTTATGCCTTTGTCCTGCAGTATTTAGTGCTGCTGATTCTTTACCTTGATTCCAGCTGAAGAGGGTCTGACAGGCAGCACCAGAGGCAGGCAGAGCGCTCATGTCGAGGGTGGGAGTCCTGTGGTGCCTTTGTGTGCGAGGGCTTTAGAGCTTTGGTGGCAGCCCATCAGGAAGGAGACAACCCAGAGCATTAGGGTGGGTCTAGCAAGTTCATCTGCTTTCAAAAAATATAAGGACAATGTTTATCTCTGCCTTAGGAGCACATCTAATTATTTCAGCCCTGTGTACCTGAATGGGAGCTTTCTTACCCAACACAGCTGTCTGTAAAATTATTATCCTAAAACAGACTGCAAACAAACCAGCCCAAAGCAGCCTTGTGCTCCAAGGATCAGTCTCCTCTCTGCATTCCTCAGCAGGCAGAGAGCATCCTCACTACAACTGGCATCAAGTGTAAATCTTCTCCACAGCAGCAACTTCACATTGCTCAGCCATTCCTTGATACACTGTTCAAATGCCATTTCAGTCACTCACTCTCTGTGCACATCTCTGATAAAAAAAGGACCTGAGACTTTAAATATGTTCAGTCTGGGAAGCCAGCTTTGGATGACAAAATCATGGTTTTCAAAGGGAAAAATCACCTGCAGTTGTCAGAAAACTCAAGGCAGTGTTGTGAGCCCGTACCAGCTCTGATATTCAAAACCTAGGACAGACCAATAGGGAACCCAGGAAGCAGGGCACCCCAGACAGCCTGCCTGCAGCTTCCCCCCATTTCCCTTTGCCTCAACGCATTCTTTTAACATAAAACTAACATTTCTTACAGACATAATGAGCAAATGGACTACTCACGAAACTTAATAATTTTAAACTCATAAACTAGCTGAAAAATTGAGATAAGGAATGCCTAATACCCTATCCAGGGTGTTTTTAGTGAGCAGGTATGTAGCTCACTGTTATTGTGGTTTCAGACATGTAGTAGTAAAAGCCATCCTTTTGCAGTGTTTCACAGACCAGTTTAAAACTCATAACTTGTCTGTGACATTTGCCTTCCGCAACCAGGCTTGCAGTCTTGTCATCAGAAAACATAGGATGAAAGACTGTGCTCAAAGTAAATTTGCTTAAAAAATCAATAAAAATGCTTTAAAGCACTGGGACAAGTTGCATAGCCTGAAGGTAAGGAACTCCTTCAGTGATGTTTCTAGCTAATGCCTCTGAAGCATGCAAAAGAGTAATAAAATTTTGTTAAGAAGTTGGAAAAAAAAGGTGACTGTTTTTGTGCGTTGGATTCATTTGAGACCATAACACCTCTACTCAGGGCTGCATTCTGTCTTCTGTGTACCTCATTCCTGGTGCTCTACCAGAAGATGCTCACCAGCAACAAAGAAGATGAAACTAGAATTCAAGAAGCATATAGACATGTGTGGACATGGTGTTAAAACAAAAGGAGAAAAAAAGCTCTTTGAAGCATGCTTAGGTAGCATTGCCCTGAAGCGCAAGCCAACAACTTTCTATAGAGCAACAGGAAAGCAAATAAATCACTATAATTTATTTATACTAACTTTTTAAATAGTTCACTCCGATTCTTTTTGAGTACCATCTCACAAACCTGGTTGTTAAATATAAATTAAAAGTATTCAAGAGGTAATATTTGCAAAGCACTTTTGCTTCCGCAGATGAATGCTGCTGTATAATATGAACATTGACATATTTGACAAGGCAACAGAGTTAAGTGTGATACAGAGTCAGACAAAAGATTTTTTTTCTTGTCTGAAAAGCCCTTGTTTTGTTACTAATATTAGAGCTACAGAGGCCTATTTGACAAAAAGCACCTCCTAATTTGAGAGCTGTAGCTCTTAAGCTCCATAGTAGCAGCTATTTACCTGGTTGGCTCACTCTTCACAAAATGTGCCCATTAAGCTCAGGGGATAAAGCAAAAAAAAAAAAAAAAAAAAAAAAAAAGCCACTCTACTGAGCATGACTGAACCAAGGACTGTGCTGGTATGTGTTTGATAAGAGACAGCAGAGAAAAAGGAGATAAAACTTAAGGTGTAAGGCAGGAGTTACATATTCCATTGAGAACAAAAGCAAATTATTATTGACTTTACTGGGTATAACTCATGGTAGCACAAATGCTAACTGCAGGTGTTTGGAGGATTTTGCCTGAGGGAAGGTTTATGGTACATATATATACACATAAATGTACAGCACCAGTTTATGTCAAGGGAATTTATGCATGCACTCTCAACCGAGAGTAAGTTTTAGCCCTTTTCTTCTTCACTGATGTTGTACAAGCATTTTTCCCAGCTTGGCAGGGCTAAATTAAATTGGGCAACGTTCTGTGTGTGTTTGATGTCTGCTAAATGAAGTGAGGGTCCAATTCGTCATATTTACTCAAGCTCACTCAACTCTAGTAAAAATTAAAATGTTCCAGTTAATTTAACGAGATAATTCAGCTCTCTGAATTCTTTCTTGCTCAACATTTGTTGCCATTTAGAAGTTGAGGGTATGTGCTGCCATGTAATTCTTTGGACAGATCTGAGGACTTAGTAATAAACAGTAGACTTTTAAGACACTGGACTGACATTGCATTTAATCTCAAGCAAGTTCCTGAGCTGCCAGTGAAGAGGGGAATTGGCATTGGGTTCATTATGTAGAGAAAAGGGATCACACACAAAAAGCCATGGAATGGTTTAGGCAAAAGTCAGGCTGACTCAGATAACAGTCGGAAGATGAAAATTTTAAAACTTCCATGCTGAGTAACTTGGATAAAAAAATATAAAGTAGGCAAGGGCTCCAAGAACCAAAATATCAAGTATCTACCCATACTTGGTACTTTGGATCAACAGCTCTGCCTTGAGGTGAATACATGTCTTGATCTTGCAACTCTTGTTTTATGTCAATACAGACAAGGAAGCCAAAACATCATGCAGTATTTGTGGTACATATGTGATAAAGTCCATTGGAATTATTACTCGGTGAAACAAACCAAGATTGAGAATTAAAAATTGCCCCTACCTGTAGCACTGAGATTTACTCACAAGAAATTGCACTAGCGTCTCTCTGCAAGCTGGCAGCACTTGAGCATTCCTAAGGGAGGAGAGGAAAGCCAGAGAGATCAGCCTCCTGTCAGCTCTGGGTGTCTACAGCTGAGAAAAATGATTCTAAGCCTCCATTCAGATGCCTTCAAACCCTGCTTTCAGTTCTTCACCTTTTTATCAAACTGTGGAAGAGAAAAAGGCATTTAGGTGAGAATCCATTAAGCATCTTAGCAGCTTGGCAATGTTCAGTGCACTTTGAAGACCATGCAGGTAGGTGAAATGTAAAAACTTAGTACACAAATGCAGAGCAGTTTAAACATATTGGTGCTGGGGATTTGAGCAAAATTACAGCTATGTGCTACTCTTGTTGTGGAATCAAAAGCAATGCAGGGCACACCTGGTTTCATTGGACAAACCATGAGCAGCCAAAGATGACTGTCATTAACCCTTGGAGAGATGTAAGCCAGATGGTGAAGAGCTACCATGATAATAAATGTATTTTAATGTGCAAGTATATGGGGTTTTTTCAGAGTTTTTTTTTTCCTAGTGATTCTTAAAATGTTTTAATTTTCCATTCAGAAAGACAAATGACATAAACATTATTAGTGATAGTATTGAATGGAAGTGAAAAAGTCAGCAAATATGTTTGCAAAAATTAAAATATCGTTAAATTACTTTATCAATAATAATGCTCTTTCAGAAATACATCATTATTTCTAATCATTTTTGAGCAAAAGACGTAATGCAGAGGTAAATGAGAATCTGATAAAAAAATAGGTAATTACGAATAGTCAAGAATATAAAAAAGCCCTCCAAACCTACCCTCACCTGAAGAAAAGCTAAAAGACAGAGTTATTTACATTAGAAAGAAGACTCATAAGAAGGGCATGATCCAAGCATGAAAACAGAATAGCTGGAAAAGGTTAGAAACCTTAGAACAAGGGATTTACTGAAACGAAAAGATGGCAAGTGCCATAATGATGAAACTTATTATCTTCATTCCATAACTGAACCATGGTAGAGAGCTGAATAAAATATTTTTCAGTTTTCTGTTGTATTGCGCACTGTAGTAAAAGACAGAGAATGTATCTATAACAATATTTACAAATGTTATAAATTTAACAAGCACTTTTCAGACAAAACAAAATATTGCATTTAAGCTTTAATGTGTTGATTCAGCAGCTTTCATTGTACCCTATATGAAATCAGTGTTAAAAAGAAACAATCAAATGCTATTGAAGCAAATCATCTCAGTGATCAGCAATTAAAATTTTGCACCAATAGTGGGAATGGGGAATTCTTGAGAATTTTTTATTTTAAGTTTTGTATTTCATATTTTGCAAAATGGAAATTATAATTTCCAAGTACTTTGGAGCTCACCAACACTAGATTTTATTGAGAGCAAGAAATTACCATGGTTGAACTTTAAAAAAGGAAAGAATATTCACAGTGATTGGAGAGGAAGGGAAATAATATTTTGTAAAGGACATTAAATCTCTGAGACTTCCTTTACTCTCAGGCACTCTGACTTGGTTTCTGAGGTGATTTACTGTGTTTGCCACTAAAACTATTTCCTCCATAGCACCTGTAGGAGGAAGGACGTAGGGCTGGAAGGAGCACTGAGTGCAACGGACTCATGGCCATGCTAGACCAGGCAATGCTGATGGGAACCCCTGAGTTTGGGATTTTAATCTGTCTTTTCTGTCAGCAACAGGGAAACAGCTCCCTGGAATGATGCTGGAGACTTGCAACTCTTCTGGGAATGAAGGAGAGAGCTGGCATCAAAGGAATTTGGCCAAACTCTGTCCTTTAGCACTCAAGAACTCAAATCTGGTAACAAAAATGAGAGAATGAAACAGGAGCCAGAAGTGGAGATAGCAGAATAAAATACATTTTCAGTTCTTTAGAGATTGAAAATACCTATTGTCTGCCCCCTATGCTGAAGATGGAAAAAGCACACACATATGCTGAGTGCACAGGCTGAGTGTTACTTGCAGCTCTTTCAGATGATGAAAAATGCAGATGAGGCTGATAAGACGACTCAGGGGTTTCTGCTGGGTGCTGCAGCATGAAGAGTTTGCCTTTCATACAGGACAGAAAGCCAAATTAAGTCCATATAACTGTTCAAAATTCATTAGAATGACCTTAGTTAAGCTTTGCTTCCATGCACACTATGGTATATGATAACATAGCCTGAAGCAACAGCAGTAGTGGTGGTAACACTTTCTGAAATATTTCTACTACTTGAAAGCCGTTGGATTTGTTAAAATTTCTAAAAGGATTATAACAGGATGAACTGGGTTTTTTCCTTTTACTTTCTCAAAGCCAGTATAATAATATTACACAGAGCTTTTCATCTTCAAAGATCTTTACAAATCTTAGCAATTCACAGTAACTGAACAGTTATAAAACTATAGTAAAACTCATTTTTGCTGCCTTGCTAATTTTTTCATATTATTTTTAAGAATTAACTTTACATAGTAATAACTTCTTTCATTTGACTTGTTCTGCAGATGTAACATGAAGCTCATTACTACGGGAATTTGAACAGTCACATCTCCCATATCATCATTAGTCATAATACTAATAAAAATAAAATATATTCTGACTCCCTGCTATTCCAACAGAAGGTGACACACTTTCAGTGTAGACATTTAATTCATTGCTCTTTCACTATTTAAACCACAAGCATTGAAACAAGTATTACCAGAAAAATCATCTTACTGAGTATGACCGTATGTAATATCTGTGTCAGGTAAGAACACAAAGTAATTTTATTCTTTCCCTTTCAATTTCTAAGCAGTTGCTATAATAACATCCAAAATATTCCCACAACATTCAAACAGGCAGTTTCACTACTGAACACTAAAGGTCTGAGCTTGCCCACTGTGGGCAAACACCCTCTGCTCCTGCTCACATCAGTGATGCTGAAGGCACCCGCCAAGGACTGACTCATCTGGGCTTTACTTCACATCAAAAAAGTGCATTACACAACACGAGCTGCTTCTCAGTGCAGGGGAGGGAATTTGCCTCCAGATCCTTGCATCCAGGCCTTGCTGGAGCAGTTTTGTGCACCTGAAGCCTCGCAGGCACCTTTGCCCACTCACTCCCAGCAGCACGAGGGAAGCTCACAGGCTGCCAGCTTGCTCCTGGAGACCTCACCAAGGCAAAGCACCGATTGAAACTGGAGCCCTTTCTGCTCCCAGCACTATTTCGAGTGTCCCAGTTCGAACACTTTAATAATACGTAGACATTACTTCTTTGAAGCCAGAGAAGGGGTCAGGTTTTTGATGGCCTTACAACATTTCCTAAATGAGGCCCAATTCTGCAGCCCTTTCTCATAGCCAGTAGCACTTAATTGTCCCAGTGATGCCAAGGTGACAGTTTGCATGGAATTGCCACTGCAGAAGCAGAGAAAGAAAATGTAAAAAACTAAACTTCATCATAGAATAACTGGGCAAGGATCAAATACCTGAGTCTTAAGTGTCACCCATTCCTTTGTCTTCGCTCACTCCACAGTAAGAAGGCATTTCACATCATCAAACTGCCCTTTGCACAAGGGTCCAACAAGGTCCCATGAACATTTCATAAACCCTAGAACTGCCCTAGAGAGAAACAAACTGAGACATGTTCTTCAAAGCAAGAAGGGTAGGGAGGAGAGAGACAGGATCTCCTGACTGCTGGACCAAGTCAGGTCTTGTAGCTCAGTGTAAAATATGGAGGAACTGAATGAATAGCAGACTACATACCTAAAGTAATAGAAAACAGAAGAGCGTCAGGTCATGATCATAAAAAAGTCTGCAAAGGAAAAAACACTCATTTTTTTTTCTCACAACATCCTTGCAGTATGTTTTTTTTCCTGCCAACTGATTCCAATACTGAACACTGAAGCCTGGGTTCTGGCCTCCTGGTAATAAGTAATTTGCAAGAGCCTGGTCACAGAGACGTCAGAAAACCATGTAAATTGCTTGGATGGGAAAGCCTCTTTCACAGGAGGGAGCTGTAGGTGGTAGAGAGGCTCCCTGCCACAATTTTACATTGCCTGGACATAGTGATATAGAAAGAGACAACAGAGCAATGCTGATCTTCTGCCATGGGGCACCCTCCGCCTGCCCTCTGTGGCAGGGATGGGTAAACAGTGAGGGTGGCTCCTGTCCCTTAAAGCAAAAATCTCAACACACCTTTTAGAGGCTGGGCTGTTTCAAACAGTGTCCAAAGGCTGAAAATATTGTAGTGAGTTTTATTGCACACCTAGTTGCACATATTTAATTTTTACTGTCACCCAGAGCAGGGGATTTACTTCTCATATTTGACAAGGTTTACTCCTAGGGGATTTACTGTGGTGTTTGCATTTAATTTCACTATGAGTGCAGCGTTGTGATATGAGGAAAACAGAAGCTAACAGAGCATGCTCTGGGAGCTCTTACTTCTTCAGACAAAGTTATCCTTATCCACACGAAGAACCAAGTGCACGGGGATAACAGTTAGAGGGAAAGGCATAAAAAGCAACATTCTGTCATGCTCTTCCTTTCTGCCTACCTGAGAGGACCAGGACCCCTTTCCATGGGTTGTATCTCCCCTCCCATGCCACTCTGTTTGCCTCCTCCCATTCACTCTGCAAACCCTCAGGGAACATGGCTGGGTCAATAATGGGAAACACTTGATGAGTAAGGAGTGCATACTGCCATGATGTACAAACCCCACTGCCAGCTTGTGCAGCTTCCTTCCACATCAAACAAACGTTTCACATTGAGCATATGGCAAAATGAGCCCTCAACTCTGCCAACTCCATTGTTCAGCTGCATCTCAAACCCTGCTTGTTTGGTGTTGGAAGTACAGTAACCTTACCAAATGAGACTAAAATTTTTTTATCTGTCAAGATGTGTGTCCTGAATATTGTCCTTTAGATCTCACTAAATACATAACAAGCCACAAAATATATCAATCAGCATTATACATTGTATTATTACCAAAACAGAAATGTCAGAATTAGATGCAGTTGTAGTGCAGTAAACACCATCACGTCTCCCTTCCAGGAACATTTTTCAACCAACCTTTCTGCTAAAATCAACATGGCTGATCTGTGTTATTTAATTATTGCCTAGGCTCAAAGATCACCCTTTCCTTTTCTTTAATTTGAAAAAAGAAAAGCCTTTTTTTTTGGATTAACAAAAATATTAAACAGCAAGACTGTGGAATATAAAGGCCATCGGTTGCATTTTGCACAGGATAGGTTCTGGTTGAATGAGATCTGGGATGTGTGCCAAATTAATAGAAAAAATCCTGTTCTTCCTCTCCAATAGCCACAATGTTCATTATTAAGAAAAGCATATGAACCGCAGGATTTGATTTTAATAACACCAATGTCTTCATTAATCTGTACTTTCCATTTAGCCTCATTATTAAGTAAATGCTGAGTTAATGCAGCACCTATTATTGTTGGATTTTCCATGAAAAACCTCCTTTCCCTCTTCTTTTTTTATTCATTCAAGGACTATCAGGTGTGTGTGTCATGTTTTTAAACAGGCCATCCACTGTCAATGGCTGTTTTCTTCTCTCAGGTCTATGCAGCTACTCCAGTAACATGTGGTCTACAAAGCTGATAAGTAAAAAAAAAAAAAAAAACAAAACAGCCCAAGAGAACAAAAAGGTGATAAATCTGCTCCTAACTCAAAACCATATTTGTTTTGGTGGTGTTTTAAATGCTGCCATGTCAAGGAGCCTCTTACTATCACCTGCAACTGAGCTGATCTTCCCTGGATGCTCCATGCAGCCTCCTTCTAAATCACGATTCCTGATGGCCAACACCGCTTTGTATCTGCCGAACAAATAGTGGCCTTTTGTCCAGCACAAGTTCCTAAACAAACTTAATCTCTCTAACACTGTGACAGATGACATTTAGATGTCCTTGTTACCCTTAAAATGAGTTTTATTGACAATCAGAGAACAAAAAGAAGGCCCAGATAAAGCCCAATGTTTTATAGGCCTGCTAACAACATCTTAGTTCTTAGTGCAGAGGGTGTAGAGAAAGCCTGGAGTTGCCCCCATTTTCCCCTGCTTTGCTATATCACCATGACAACAGATATAGAAATCACTTAGTGACTCCTAGAAAGAAAACACAGTGACACAGTACCCCTTGTATGGCGAATCAAACTAAAGCTTGCATTCAAATGGCTATTCAGCTTGGGCATTCATGTAGAGGATGGGGTGGATTTTACACAGGTAACAACAACAGAAAGGCCAGCAAGCACTCCAGCCACAGCATATGGTAAAGTCTCTGTTTAATTAATGCATCCTCAATAGAATTTATCCATTTTAAATTTGTTTTCTTTTACTTGAAACATCATTAATGTAAAGGGCAACATTAATCAACATCTTACAACTTAAAAGGGCATTAAAAAGTGATCTTTCCCCCTCCACACCACAGAATCTTTTCAAGTACTTTTGCTCACTGTGACTGATTCCAGGCAGAGTTCTTAATCATAAGGCAAATCTAGAGAGGCCTCTACTGGCCAGCCTCTCCAGCTGCAATTTTTCCTTTTTCAAGTGACTTGGAAAAGCGAGCAGTGGAGTAGCTGCAAGCTTTTATCTTAAAGTTGCACACAGAACGGATTACTGATAAATATATGGTGCAAAACACAGGATAATTGTGTGTTTTTGAAGCTTTCATGGAAGGTATAACTTTGCTGTTTCAAAAAAGTAAGAAGACTAGAAAGATTTATCCTGGCTGTGATGTGTTTGCCTCCATGACATTTTGAGACATTTTAAGATTATAGGTCTAAAAATTAATGAGTAATCATTTTTCTTTGTGGACAGGACTCTCCTTAAAGTTGGGGCTTAAATCCATTTACACTTGAAATTCTCATATGCATGTGGTATTTTATGCATGCATTTCTCACAACTGAAGTAAAACATACATCAAAGCTCAGAGAAAAGAAATCAAGAGCACAAGAAAAGGAACTTACTGAATGATAGAGGATCCCTGCTTCTGTGGGACTTCCACAGTGACAGCATAAAGACAAAGAACTTTTAAAAAGTTCTTTTAGGTAAAATTTAATGTTTCAGGCAATGGTCAGTGTGCTTTGAGCTAATACCAGCAATTTTGTTCAGAAAATTAAAGTGTTTCTGTTGTATCCTTTAAACAAAAATATGCAGTGTAAGTTTGAAGACACTTAAAACTAAATTTGCTTTCTTTCCTTAATTTTTTAAATTCTACTTATCAACCACAAACCATGGGAATAAAAAGTACCTACTAGGCAGAGAATGCAACTCACTAGGTTTGAAGTTACTGCTGTGAAGATAGGAAACTTCCAAACACCAAAACCTGTGGAGAATGGGAACACTGACAGATCTGGTGAAATAAATCCCAAAGCTGAAGGCTGG
Source organism: Catharus ustulatus (assembly GCF_009819885.2). Lineage (NCBI taxonomy): Eukaryota > Metazoa > Chordata > Aves > Passeriformes > Turdidae > Catharus > Catharus ustulatus. The sequence continues at coordinate 13,356,386 of NC_046230.1, forward strand.
AAGAAGACACTGATTCTAAAAATAAAGTGCAAAATATTGATGGAAAATACAATTACAAGGGAACCTACTTACCTTGGATTGTGATAGGCTGTTCCAAGACCTTCGGCTAACTTACTAAGATTTTTTTTTCTGTGTAGAATACAACCATGGTGACTCCTAATATTTTATTATTTTTTAAGTCTACAGTAAATCCTTAGGAATTCTTAGGAAGTCACACAGGTTGTGTTATACTTACTTACTTTTTGTTAAAAAATTTTAAGCCCATGGGTGATCTGTAAATATACTTTTTTTTTCTTAATAGAAGCGAATTTAATAAATATTGAATATCTTAAGAGCATTCTCTAGTGAAATTTACATTTACAAAATACTTTTCATTTAAAAAATAAATTTCACAATTCATCTCACATCATAAAGTCATCTGCCCTCCACCTTGAAAAGTATTAAAATGAGAAAAACTTATATCGAGATAATTTGTCCCTGACCCACTACGACTCTTCTGAACACCTCAAGAATAGGTGTTTGAATAGAAAAAAGCTATTTTAACCAGCCTGGATTAGTCTGGATCTCTTACAGCACCCAGCACTGAATATCTTTTTGCAAAATGCGTGTTTGTCCGTAACACCAGCTGTTTTACCTGCGCTCACCTTTCCCCGGAAGGGCTGGGGCAGGGCAGAGGTGCCGCCCAGGTCAGTGCAGCCCTGGGCAGTGCGGGATGCGAGCAGAGGGAGCTGGCCCTGCATTTCCCAACAGTGACCCCTCCTGGGGCCGGGCCGGCCGGCAGAGCCGCTCCCCGCACAGCCCCGGCTCCCGCACAGCTCCCGGCGCTGCCGCTTCGCGGGCAGGAGCGCCAGCACCAGCTAAATCACTGCAGGTTAGGGAGGAAAGCACAGCAGCCAGCGGCCGTGCGGACGGACAGTGTGAAACACTAAGGTTATCTGCAGGTATTTCATTACAAAGGGGGATCCAGTTTGGAAAGCGGCGCTCCAGGAAGAGTTCAGGGGGACTCCAACAGCTGTGCCCGCAGCTGACATCCGACTTCCCTGCTTTTACTGGGTTTTGTTTGGCTGGTTGGTCTGTTGGGGGGTTCTTGGTTTGGGGGCTTTTGTTTGTTTGTTTGTTTCCTTGTGGTTTCTTTGTTTCTTGTTTTGGTTGGGTTTGGTTTTCTGTAGTATAAGCTCACCTATGCAGAAAAGCTGGAAACATTTAAAATTACAATTTCCACTGGTCTCACAGCATTTGATGCTTAACTTTTAAAAACTATGGGACAAACAGCTAACAGTCTACAAGTCCAGTTCTGCAAACTCTATGTAACAGGCACAAATCTTCAAACAGCAGGAACCCAGTCATCAAAAAGAGATTTTATCACAAGCCACAGTGTCCTGAAAGAAAATTGATAAAACTGGATTGAAGGAAAAACATATTCTGAATATGCCTATATTTAGAATATCCTTTACTTGCATTTGAATCAAAACAGAAGAAAAAAATTGCAAATTTAACCCAAGACCACCCCTTTGCAAGAGGAACAATTTTTCCTTTAGATTCTGACAGAACTAATATTGGATAAAATTTTTATCAATCACTTCACAATGGCCAAGATATCCACAGTGGTCTTTGATGTCAGCCTAACAAAAATAAATTTTAAGATTCATACATTTTTAGGAATATAGACTGTCAGCATTTCATCGAGGAATCTCTGGCATGTGGTAATTTCCTGACAGAGATAGAATTACACAGATTTGGTGACATCAAAGTGTAAAAGAGCTCACACAAATTGGCTAAGAGGGTTTTTGTTTTCTTATTTCTACTGAGTTCATTATTACTATTTAAGAATCCAAACAAACAGCATATGAAATACCAATTAATAAACATTTTCAGTACGTGAATTTCCAGGGAATTCTGAGAAAAAAATTGATCTCAAAATGATACACAATTCCAGTCAAATCTAACAAGTGATCTGACAGCTTTTTGGGAACCAGCACACTAGAAAGTGCGTAGAAGCACCCAGGGGGAAAAAATCCCCTCTGCTGATCTGCTTTTGCAGGTGAAGCTGCAGTAGAGTGCAGTAGAATCGATTTTTCTGCATTTTTATTATAATAATTCACAAATATGAAATTTACTAATTATATCAAAAGAGTTCAGAATTAATTAACTGGAAGTTAGAAATCCACAAAGGAGAAGTTAATCACCACTCAAGAAATGTATTTTTTTTTCAAACCAGCTAGACAAAAAAGGGAAACAAAGCAAAAAATATATAATATTATTAGCTGATTTAATAAAAAACCCAAGAGACCTACTTATGAGTATATATTACAAATATAATTCTTCTAATTTTCTTCAGTAATACATTTGTAAAATAAATAATTTATAGTGGCTGCATAGCAACATATGTATTTAATAGAAGAAACTGTTTGAAAAGATTTTAAGATAGTCACATGTATTCACATGTTCAATACAGAATATGCAGAATTGCTTACAACTGTATTTTATACACCTTCTTTATATTTTAAAGCATGATTGAATTGCAGGTAAACTGGGAGAAAAAATCTGCCGTTTCTATATGAAGTACAGAATTCATTTTTTAAAATCTTATATTTGAGACACTGTTTAATTTCTGATGGTGTGGTGTTGTTAATATATCATAAAGAGAGTACCATTACAGAGTGCAAAAACCACAGATAGAGTAGCAGAGATAAAAGAGAGATTAAAACAAAAAAAAGTAGGGGTGGGGGGTGAGGACTACGATTAACACCTGGGGCTGTACCTGGCTCTGCCTTTGTGATGAATATTACAGCTTAGGGAAGCCAAAAACTGCAAAATGGCCAAAGGTTCCCCAAGTACCTGAAGCAGTAATTTACCTAATGTCTACAGCAGCCAGGAAACAGATTCCCTCTCTGCCCTAGAAGAGCCCATTTATCTATTTCACAGGGGATTTGCGCAGTGCAAAGCTTCCGAAAGCCCATGGGCTGACAGAGGGAAATGGCATCCAGCAGCACAGGGCAGCCCAGGCAGCCCATCAACAGCAAAGCCACAAAACGGAGCCAGAGGCAGCTCCAAGGCTGCCAACACAACTGCCTGCAAAAGCTGCCAACGAGCTAGAAACTGCTTGTGGGAAAATATCACTTACCCTTAGCATCTGGGTCCCGTGATTACTGTCCAAAGAAACACAGACTGGTAAGATAATGGCAGGATAAATAGCACTTCATTGCTCCTTTTTCTCTCTCTTTATTCCCTAAAATTTTAAATACATCACCTCCCAATCTGGGAATAATTTTTTAGAAATCAGGTGTTTTAATTTTTGTGTTATTCATGAAATAAAATGAGTCTTCCTGCCTCATCTCTAAAAATAGCTTTCGCACGCGCTTCCCCTGGCTCTCGGTGTACGACACATAGTGGGGCCATTTGTTACCATTATTGACATGTTTGTGGTGAACTGCAAGCATGTTTACAGTAGAAATGAAGTCCCTGCTCTCTTGGAGGTAATCCTGGGGTGTCTAAAAGACTCATGGGAGTCCTTGACGTGGATTCTCTGAAATGAATTTCTGTTCCCAAATAAATAAATTATCTCAGGGCCAAATATTTATATTTTCCTTCTATTTCAGGAAGGCAGCAGATGCAAAAGTTCCTGATGATTCTAGCAATAGTGCCCTGTACAAGCTGTCTGCTACTGGATGTAAGGATGAATGAGAGCAAAAGAGGAAGAGGAGGGCTTTGTGCTTACCCCTTGCAGTGCAGCAGAATGAGAAATGGGGCTTTTGCAGCCAGCAAATAGGGCAAAGTGAGAACTGGCTCCCTGAGGTGAAGGGTGTCAAAAATGCTAGTGGACCTAAAGGCCAGAGATGCCTCATGGCAAGTGAATTGGCTCAACTTCCCCAAATTATGCCAAAGGTTGACCAGAAAATTTTACAGTCATTAGCTTTTGATCGGAATGGATAAATTTCCATTTCTGTTCACTGCAGTTTCTATTAAAAACATACAGCCCTGTCATCTTAGCAGCATAGGCTGGATTTTTTTCCTCCAGAAATTCACTAAAAGAAGTAAACTTTAATCAGAATTGCAGTTTGTACATTTGTACCACATTCAAACACACGCAGGCGATCACTCATTAAAGCTGTCCAGTTATGTGTAACTTATATGGCATGTGCAACATGCCAGGTGTTAAACAAAACATGAGGTGACATAATTCTGCAGACTGGACTGTAGAAAACACATTCTCCTGGTGATCTACAGGGAAAAAAATCTCTACTTTTTAGTGAACTTAACAGAAAATGACAGAAGAGTACTAATTGTTATTGTTTTTATATTTTTAAATTGGCCAAATCTGTCTCTAGATTCACAAATTCATGTTTATAAGCAGAAAGCCTACACTAAATGTGTCATTAAAATATTCTTTCTAATAAGGAATAAGGGTTTAGAGTAAAATAAACAAAATTTATAGGAGTATCTGTGAGCTGCAGATAGATCTAAGAGTATAGCCAGCAAGAAAATACCCAAGGGAGGCTAACCAATAACCTAAGAAGAAACAGTAAATTGAAGTGTCTGTATAACAAACATTATGGATCAATATGGATTCAATGCCACAATCTGTTTTCCTGTGTTTTTTGATCCTCAAAGACAGAAAGGTGTTTGGCTACAGCTATGAACTCCTTTGATTGATTGATTGATTGATTGATTATTTGATCAAATGTTGCTGAGAGATGATTATTTGTATTCCTGTGTAAACCAGTGAATTCCAAAACCTGCTCAGATTCGTCGTGTTGTTAGTACCTCGATTAAACAAACAGCAAACATCATTGCTGAACAGTTCAGCTCCTCCTGATGTGTTGGACAAGGACTATATTCAAAACCAAATGTATCTCCAGTGTGAGGCTGAGCTCTGAGAGGAAGTTACATCTCATTGCATCTCATTACATAGCCAGTCTGGTCCTTGGAAACAAGAGAAAAAATAGATGTGAAAATGCATTTGTTTCAGTGAAGAAAAGTACAGAAAACTCACCTAAGTACCCATGATGTGCTGTGACTCTTGCTTTCAATGCTGTTTGAAGGATGAAGTATAGAAGATGAGCACAGAAAATCTTGTTTGATAGCTCTGAGTAAGGTCAGGAGGAAACATCTTGGACAACACCACATGTATGACAAGAGACAGATGATGGGCTAACTCTGGTTTACATTAAGCAGAAAAGTTGACAGTGGTATGAAAACACTACAAGGTTGTAGCTGAAGTCAGGCTTTACATGCAGGCTTTCTATGCAATTTCATAGTGCTGGTATTAGAATAAATCAAGAAAGCAAAGTAGGTTATTTGTTCCTTTTAATAGGAAGCCACTACACAGAGCATTTAGCTTGCTTTGTCTGTTCATACAGACTTTGTTTACTGTTTTTTTTTTTTAATCTTAGTGTCTTAAATATTTAGTGGCATACAGATCTTGCTCACATTCAATATTTTCATTTTTCATTGTATTTTAATTACTACAAAACTTATGCATAAGCTGCATCGTAATATTATTTACTTCCACTCCACTGAAAATCACATTCAAATTCTTGATCATGGAAATATTTTAAATTTTTAACATGGAATTGACTTAGAAGATACAGTTTTAGCAGTGAGGCCCAATATTCCAAACTGAACACATCACCTGTGTTTCAGGACAAAAAAGGCATTGTATCTTATGTATATAAAAAGAATGCCAGTGCCACTTCATCCTTCACAATATTATAGTTCCTGCGTGGCCAACAGAAAAATGTTGAAATTCTCACTAGTATTCATAATTAAAAAAAAGAAGGTTTTGTCCTAAAAGAAGGCTTTTTCCTACAGAAAGACACTTATGCTTTTATAATGGCAGACGTTTCTTTTCTCTTAAGACATCAGCTGAAACTGCAGAGAACTAGTTAGCTGCACACACACTCTCCGTGTCCATCCTGTATTCTTTGGAATAACTGTCCAAATTTTATTAGGATTTTCTTATAATGATGTTATATGATGTCCTTGTGATACCTGCATATGTAGAGATCTTAATATTGATTTACTGTGTCTTTTGCCCATCCTTGAGCAGTGTAGATAGCAATTACAGCTGTTGGTGGTATCTATTTTGTCTTTTCATAATTGTCATTTTTGGTTCTACTTAGGATTAAAATATGAAAATTGCATCACGTGCACATGAGCAGGGCTTTAGCCAAGTTATCAGCAATTTCACGGCAGCATCATCATTTTAAGCAGCATCCTCTTCATCTTGTTTATGAAAACCACATACTGTAACATAAACTTTACGAAGGAATATATCATCATAAGAGCTACCCTGACAGGAAGACCTCATTCAGATCATTAATATCTTCCCCCAAAAAATCATCAGGGACAGAGAAACACCTGTACAGCTGTACCAGATGTTTCTGAATAGTTCTGCTTGGATTGCTGTCTGAGATTGATCAGCTCAACACTATTCCTTAGCTGGATCTAAAATCACTTACAAACTCCTTATTGTTAGCACTTTGCTCAGCTAAAGTTACAAAGGTGCAGTGGCCCATGCACTTTCTTAACTGCACAATGGATTTTTAAAAAGCAGTGAAAACAAACATTCTGATGAATAGTAAACATCTGTCCATTCTTCTGAGTAATTAAAATAAAACATATTCCAAGGATATAGCTGGGAAGAAGGTAGATCTTATATGCAAAAAACAAGAGAAAATATTTTTTAACTGCCCAAGTTTCTGTTTTTAGAGCAGTGATTTTCTGTAGCACTAGAGAAAGAAATTCTTGTGCAGGATTGACTTGGTGCTGGTTTCTGTATATTCTGTTCATGTACAGCACACAGCTGACATAATGGAGAGCAAGCATTACATGCAACATCCTCATAAGCATCAACTTTATGTACCAATCCTCCCAAGCAGGGTATCTCTTCACTTGGCAATGAACTGAATCTTCTATTAAAAATTAAGTTGAACAAAGAGAAAACAGTCCGAGAAGGTGTCTGGTTTTGTTTTTTGGTTTCGTGCCTTTTTGTTTTTTAAACACACTCTGGCTGGTATTTTAAAAGAACTTTTGCACACATTTGGATACAGATGAGAACAATTAAATGCCCTCCAATAATTAATGTATATGCAATCTATAGCATGCATTCTCTTCTTATTAGAGGCTGTGGGTTTTTTGTTGCAATCTAGCTAATAAAGGCTTTCTTTTCCACAAGAGAATTTTGACAGGGTTGACTCCAGACGGCTTTCCAGCTGAGGTCTGGGGCCTTGCTGAACCTTCAAAATTTTCCCATTTGAGCTGCATCAAAGTGAAGGAAATTCAAGGATCACTAACGTCTCAGATGGTAGCACTTGCCCTAACAACCAAGGTTCAGGAATTCTTTGGAGCAGGCTGAGGTCATTTTTCTCCCCTTTTCTCCTAATGCTTTTCTCTATTAATCAGAGCTCACAGCTCAGATTGGTCTTCAACTTCCTCCCAATCCTTGCTAAGCCTGTCATTTCTAGCTATTATTTACTTTAATGGACTTTGGCTGATCCCTTATGAAGCTTTGGATCTGAGAATAATAAGGCTGGAGAGTAACGGGCACAGACATGGGTGTGGGTTTGCCTGCAGATTAACCGTGGCAGATGGGCTTTATTGCGGTTTCCTGTGTGCCGAGTGTTGATTGAGAGGGTATAATGAGAGAGGTGGTGTCTGCACAATGGCTGCAGCCACTTCATTGCACCTCGCGTCTAAACAACCCCATTTTTCTAAATCTTTGGGTTGTGAAATTTTAGGAAGTCAGAGCACAAGAACAAGTACAAAAACAACTGTAAATAACCATGAATGTTAATCCAACCCTAATTGGTCCCTTCTTTCATTATGGGTGCATTTTGCTGAGCTTTCCTTCCCCCCCCACCTTTTTCTTTTTACAAATGAATGATATGGACAGCTATGCATACATTTGACTCTTATAACAGTTTAACACAAATATTACTTCTTATCAACTTATATTATTATTAATATTAATGTCCCATTAGCTTTTGCATTATTAACATCAGCAGCAAAAGCTTATCTTGCAATCATCCTGTTATGCTTTAGGTTTTTGTCATCTTGGGAAAATTTGTTTGAATTAAATTATCTATTGTCTAGAGAATATCAAAAATAACAGCAGGAAAATTGCTTGGTATCTGGCACAGTGAGTCAAAAATATGCTTTTCTAAGTCTAAATGCCATTAACTTTCAACAGCGATCAGATGATAAATTATTTTCAGCTATAGGTACTATCAAAAGATCTTTTACAAATTCCCCATTTTAAGGATTTTACTTAATTCCTCCCTTTCACTGATGGATTAAATCACAACTATTGATTCTTTTCTTCCTTTGGGGCTTTACCCATCTGTCCTAACGCTTTCATCCCAGCACCCCTTGGGCTGAGAGAAGTGTTCTACAAATGAACCAGTGAAAACCTGGAGAAGATTCCAGGTCAAGTTTGTGTACAAGAGTTTAAATTTTTAGTGACAGTCTTGCCTTAGCACAGACGAAAGTTTCCACACAGAGCCGCACAAGCTAGCCCCACCAATTATCCTCCTCCTTTGAAAACCATTATCAAGTTTTTCAAAACTTCTTTCATTTCACTGTTGTCACTGGATGAAAAGGAAACTAACCACCATGTCAAGACAACTCGGCTGCCTGGCAACCAAGGGCCACATTTTAATTCTGACTTGCTTCTGGTCTTGACTAATGGAAAGTGACTATGTTAAGCCAGTCAGAAGAGTTGTTTGTCACTTCTGAAATGCAAACAAAACTATATTGTTTCGAAAGTCCTGGGCGTGATTGATGTAAAGATTTACAGTAACATCATTCATTTGCCCTTGTGTTTTAGTGGGATTGATGTCATATCTTTTCATGCTTTATTAAACGCTTTCGGAGAACTCAAATACATGATGCTTTTTGTCCTAAAGAATCTAAAGAGATTTTTCTTATGCAAGAAAACTGGACTCCAACTTGAGAGATTAAACAATTCAACACAACATGTGTCTGTAATTTAATACAAAACATCGGTCTAGAAATGTAAATATATAACCTGATAAAAAGAAAAAGAAACCAAGACAGGGAAAAAAATAAAATCAACAGTTTGGGGGAGGGGAAGGAAAGATACACTGCTAACTTGCCAGCAGTAAAACTTGTTTGAACAAACTTTCCCACAGCTGAGTTAATTTTTTTCACTTCTAATACCAAAAGAGAAGTTCAAATTCTGCTCTCCACCTCTTTAACTATAAATATATGCAGTAACAATTATAAAACATATGTCCATTTTTCTATAAAACAGTATTGAAAATATTACAAGTAATATCAACATCAATTATCCTGACTAACTATGACAGATTCAAAGAGGTTTAAGCAGCTTGTTTCCAGTCATCTAAAAATCCCTTCTAAAAACAATTATATTGCAAATTATTTTTGTAAAGGCCAGGTTGACTTTTCTATTAAATTAAGAATCAGGAAAGGATGAATGAACCTACAGAGAGTTTTCTGGTCTGCAACAAGGAGACAGACTTGTGCATTCTCTATATATAGATACAATTTTTTGTCATTACACATGCAAAATATATATAAATAAATATGTGTGTGTTTGAAACAGTAAGGAAAAAATAGCTGATATGGCAGTTTCTGGTATATTTCAAATATATAATTTACTCTTCAAATGCCTATTATGCATTAAGGCAATAATTTAAGGTATATTTAGGGTAGTAGGCTTAGGCTTCTGAAAGTACACTTGTATCAGCGTCAATGTTATGCTAGAACTGTTTTTCGAAATAAGTACAGTAGCTTTTTGCTGTTCTGACAATACCAGACCCTTGCCATTATATATATAATTTTTTAAACAGATAGTAAAATTTAAGCACAGTAATGACATACACTGTAATTACTGTTGCCACCTGAGATTTGTAGGGGTTTTCCAAGAGGACTCCAACATGTCAGTTCTCTGGGCAGACATTTAGAAGTTTAGATGAATGGAAAGTATGTGTGAAGAAAGGAGAAGCAATTCAGCCTTCTTGGTCCATGGTGGATGATGTTCTATTCCAAGCCCTCCTACAAATCAAGCTGTCCTAGACTCAGCCCATGCAATACCAAGGCCCTGCCTAGAACCCTGAGCTCGTGAAATGTGGGACTTCATCCCCAGTATTGTCCAACCTTGACAACAAAGTGATCTAAAATATGTATGAATGGTCAGCTCAGCACCAGCCCTGCGTCCTGCAAGGGGAGAGGACAATGGATGTTGGTTACAGGCGGCTGCCAGGAGCCACCATGTGGCTTCAGTCCCCAGAACACGACGGTGCTGCCGTCAGAGGGGTGAGCCAGAGCTATGTGAGCAGCCTCAGCTGAGGCCATGGGACAAGAGGGCAGAGCATCAGCAGAGGACAAGCAGAGGGAGCCCAGCACCAACAGCACCACTGCTGTGGCTGAGCTGGGGAGAGTGGGGGACTCCCAGCACTGAACCCGTTGGTTTGTTGATGCACATCAATATGGATATGTGCCTCTCTGCTTTCCAGGAACTAATTTAGATCTCTGCATGGCCTGCCACTTCTGGACTGTTCAATGCATGAGTAAGCTGAAGCATTAGTGACCTCAAGGAAGGAGAAGGATGAGGAGGAGAAGGAGGAGGAGGAGAAGGAGGAAGGGAAGCAGCTGCCCAATCTTTCCACTGAGGGGAAGTCAGGACTGGCTCAGGCACAATAACTCCATTGACTCAGGAAAATAAATATGCATTCATTCAGCAGATTATCTAATCAGTCTAGGTCTAGATATTAGGTCAGTGGGTTACCTCAGTCCACCACCAGTTTCAACAAGCTCTGCATCTCCGAGAAACAATTTAAGAACATGCACATTCCAGGATCACAGCATTTTTACAGTCTTCATCATAGCCAAAACGCAAAAGCTGGGTGTAAAACTGTCTCTCAACAGCCAAATTACACACAAAGCATGTTGTAAATCAGCTTCACCCCAGGGAAAGCAAGCTGTAAACTACCTATCATTTTACACAGCAACGTCGAACCATCATGGCGGAGGAAGCCTGAAAAGGTCAAGAGATTTTTCTAAACTGCCTACACCTCCGGAGAAGCTCAAGAAGCCACATAATCTAAAGTCCTCAGATAGAATCTCTCTGGCGGTTCTTTTTCCCTTATGGAAACGAATGTGTAACTTTCTGACTGCCTTCAGCTTCTGCTGAATTAAACACATTCCAGCGTCTCTAGAGCAGCACTCAGGCAGTTGCACTCCCCCTTCTCTCTCCTGGGTAATCCTTCTGGGGGAAAGAATACATAACGGAGCCCTCAGCTGACAATTTGGGAGGCCTGCCACTGCTTATTGCCACCAGTTATTTTTCAACTGTTTCAAAGATAACACAAGGGCTGAGAGCTTGTAGCTACTTCTTTTCAGAAAATGGAGTCCGAAGAAGCTCCTCTCAATCTGGGGAATTACTCTAGAGATTCCAGTACTCTACCTTAGATCAAGATTAAAAAAAAAAAAAACCCAGGAAAAGAATTTCTTCTTTGCAGCATTTGAAGGCCCATGTTCCTTTCCAAAAACAAATATGCAAATAAAATTGCAGTGCAACTGACTGAAACTTTATGCAATTGTTCCAGGTTCATAAACATTTCATGAACTCAGATTAAATTTCAATTACAATACAAGTACTTCCATGAGCGGCAGAATGAAAGATGCCTGTTCTCCCCTGGCTTTGTGCTCATAGTTAGATTCCCTGGGATCTCAGGGGGTGCATGTCTCCAATGGAAAGTGTTGTTCCAGGTGGAACATTCTCTGTTCTGCAAGGACTCCAGATTCTTTCCCCCATCAGAAATTATGTACATCTTTCCTTGCTACCAATTTTCACAAAACCTATAGCAACTGGTCAGCAGATTAATTTCCCACAGGGCACAGACTGACACAGACATAAAATATACACAGAGAGGTGTGATAGATTTCCTTGGGTCTAGACAAAACCAACAACACGAAAAACCAACCAGTGCTGCTCACAAACCCTCCCCTCACTCGTGGCAGTGAGGGCTCCTCAGCTGGGCTCACACTGCCCCCTGTCCCAAGGCTGGCCCTCCCGGCCCCTAAAACCCCCATCTCCAGGACAGGGATCCTGTACCTCCAAATGATGCAGCAGTGCCTCACATTGTGCACGTTCGTCAGCTTTTCATTGTATGTTCCTTTCAGCAATGAAGGCAGCTTATTTGTGTTGCACATAGTGCCATGCAAATTTAGGGCACTATTTTAATGCATGATAAATAATTACTATAATTAACAGGAAAAAAAAAAAGCCTCCTGGCAATTTGTCAGGACCAGACACCTCCTCTTTTCATGCCAGATATTTTCATATGTATGACATGTACATATAAGATCCCTCTTGCCTCTGTGTGGGGACATGCATCTCCCATTAGCAGTAATGGGAATTATGTGTGTGCACTGAGGGGAAACTATGGTCTACCCTGGCTGGTGTGCTATGTTAGTTGTGCTTTATTGGATCATATGGAGCATGCCATATAAGAAAAGAAAAAACACCTTTCCATCTTCATTGCTGAGAGAGAAATACACAGAAAGCCCCTGTACACAATCATGCTTTTAATTAAGTGCTATTTGCAGGTGCTGTTTGTCTCCAATTTCCTATAGCCATTTCTGAAAGTGCAATAACACAAATAATCTGCAAAGTAAAGTGATTAGGCATAAAATTTAGCTAGGGTTACTACACTGATGAGAAATTTTTCTAAAAATGAGCATTTTTAATAAACCACATTTTGAAGCTATAAACATCCTTGTATTGGTAGACGCTGCACTGCGAAATACTAAACTTCATTTCACTATCAATTTTCTGATTCATCTGAAGAAGTTCATTATCTGTTAAATTGAAGGCAAGCCTCCCACAGAGGAATGCTATCTAAAGATGGATGTGTTTGTGTGCAAAAGGATAGCCTTTCTTAGCTGTTTATCAAAAAGGACATTCACAGAGTAGGTACCATACCTCACTACTTTATAAATATAAAGCCCAATACAAACATACACACAATCATGACACATTCATTTTTGTTGTCTGGTTGTAACACATTAATACAAATTTAGTCCAAACATCCAAAGTTATGCTGCTAGGAATGTTACCATCTGGTTTTAATGAATATCTGGGGTCCATTTTTCAGTTAAGTTTTTCATAGTATGTTTGTATGTTGCTTTTTCCAAGCTATCTGCATAATTGCTTAAAGATTTTACTGCAAAATTAATATCCTCACTGTGAATGAAGGAGAAGGGCAAAAACCAGGATGACAAAGGCTGAAATGAGGTGAAAGGCAAATTCAATTTTTCCTTGCACCATAGAAACCTCGTCAGGACTAGCTTTATCTGGTAATCCACATTTAAACTTTAACCTGTAGGGGGGCTCTTTGTGTTAGTTAATGTAAGCATAAAAAGAGTCTGAACCACTAATCAGATTAATCATATTTTGTGAGACTCAAAAGCTTCATTAAAAGGACCTCGTTTCCAAGCTACACATTTCAGAAAGAGAAAAAAAGTTGGCTATGAAAAGGAAAAAGTAACACTGAAATTCAAAAAGACACAGACTGTGTGTCTCCTGGAATTAAACCAAAGACAGTTAAGACCTGGAACAATATCCACCTTCATAAAACACACCTTGAAGACGCCAAAACAATTAGGACATTTTGCTATTGAAATTATGCATTCCCTAAATTTACAAAGCTTTATCTTATGCACAACAGAGAACCCTTTAATAGGTAAATACAATAAATGTCTTCCCTTTCCTCACATTTATGGAAGTCTCCCTCTCTGCTGTAGCAGTAGTATTTCCTAAGTACTTCAGCTGGCTGCTCAGAGACAGGAGAATGTGAACATCAGAAGAATAAGAATCTGTCATCTCCTGTCAGATTATTACACTCACACAAGAAACACCCCACTTCTCTAATGAGCACGAAAGTGAGAGAGCAAGCTGCTCTCCCAAGTTGGTGCAGCATTGTGCTCTCTTTCAAAAACAACAGAATATCTCCCTTTTCAGTAAACAAATAGTTTACCACAAACTTTGCCACTTTGCTTCAGTGAGCTTTTGTTCCTGCCTATGGAATAAAACATTGTTTATTTAAGGTTTTCCTGAAGTTTAACAGGAACCATCTGCACTTAGGACAAACATTTTGCACTTGGTGTGAAACTCATTCCTCTCTCAGCCTACCCTGCACTGACCGGGATATAGTGGGCCTTTGAAATCAGGAGATGTTTTGAGGCAACATTAACAAAGTTGAAAGTCTTTGGAAGATTATTCAATACTAGGCAAACGAAACACATCAGAGCAGTTATATTCTCCCTAAAATATATTTAAGTGGTGAGGAGACAAATCAAGACATGACATCATGGGAAGATCGTTTGAAATACAGACTCATCCATTTTCCAACTTTGAGACTGCAGAAGTGGAGTTAACCTCAGTTTTGTTTTCCAAGTCAGGAGGAGCAGCCTCCTGCTGTATCATAGCCAAACTCTTTGCTAGCTTTTCACCATTATGTGTTCATTTTTCTTTCCCCATAACTTGCCAAGGTAATCTTGCTCCCACCAGCTGCATAATCCCCTGCATGATCTGTACTCAACTGGTTCTCTACTTCTGGATGAGTCAGGCAACCTGAAATACTTTGCTATGTACACTTCCACAGTTCTACACTCTACACAAGGTTATGCATTTAATTAGCAGCTTTCTAAATGTCTATTTACAAGTTTTGTCTGTAATTGCACTGAGCCTGCACTGCTTGGCATGGTCAGTTATACCTGAAGGCACTACTTGTTCCCTGGCTAAGGCGACAGCAGGTGAGGAGTCTTCTGTAGGAAATTACCAGTCACCAAGGAATTGTTGCCACATGCAAAGCTCAGAAAGGAAGGTCAGAGCTTGGGTGGGCCAGTTCCCTCTCTTGCCTTCCCTCTTCCACAGAGCTGATGTTTTCCAGTTGCTGCGCGTACTACAGAGGCTTTAAAAGAAACCCAATGATCAAGCTGTCTGCACTTCATAGACAGACACTTCACACAAGGCTTTACCACAAGCTGTCATTGTATGGCTACCTCTCTGAGCGTGTGCCATTGTGTGCCATCCTGTGCCCTGAGGTCTTCAGTGTTTCTTCATCAAACCAAGCAGCTGTCGAAATGTGCCTCAGCTCCATCCAGCACACACTCCCCAGTTTTCCTGTCCAAGGAAAAGGAGGAGAGAAAGGACAGCAAGTACCAAGGTCTTGCTCCAGTGAGGAGCTGGGATGTGGCCAAGGACAGGTTCCCAGGTTCCTAGTGTAGGTGAATTCTTCAGAGAATATCACAAAAATCTAAGTTGTTTATGAGCTGACTTCAGCACATTTGCACCAGTACAAAACTGCAGCAACTGCACTATGCTCAACAGAGTCCTTCTAAGTTTAAACCAATGAAATTTAAAGCAGAATCTCTCCCTTTAGTTTGGATAATGATCTAGAAAAAGCTACCCTAAAATATAGAAACAAAGAATTTTACTGAACACAAAGAGAATTCTTCATAGGTCTGGCCCAAAGCTATGAATTTCAATGATCTAAATGTAACTCAAAGAGATCCTGTCTTTGTATTAGGAAAAATTTAGTGAAGTACTGGGATGCATTTGGACCACCAGTTTGTACTAGGTCAGGTTTTCTCAGCCCTCCTGATACAGTCTCACCTTGTTTTATGACAAGTTCCAGTGACACACATATAAATGTTCCCTGAGTATATTTCCATGCAGTGCAAACAGTTATGGGAAAAAATATCCCCTATCAGGTTGTCATCTGAGCTGTGGTACTTCCCAGACCACAGCAGGGCAGAGCCAGCGGGATTAGCTTGCAGCACTACTGCCAGTCTGCTAAAAATGTTGGAAATGGTTTAAGGCTGTCTGCTTGCCTCTGCCCTGAACTGCACTGGGGCTGTTCCTAAGTCAGGTTTTAGCTGACCTTAAGGACTAGCTGAGAAGAAGCAACTACTGCAGCTGTTCTGAATGTGCTCTGCATATTTCTTATTGTGTAGGTTGGGAAAATGAGTCTCAGAGACAGAAAAATCACTTGTGGCACTTGTGGCCACAGAATTTTGTGCTGGTGACCCAGAGGCAGAGTCTTTGACCCCCAGGTGTGCAGTCTTTCCTCCTGCCCATGCTCTGTTTGTACTCTGTGGTGGCACAGGGTGCAGGTCACAGGAACTCAACAAGGCAGGTTCATTTTACCAGAGATGGACTTACAGTGGCACAGCAGCCAACCAAGTTCAAAGGCTGGGAGGATTCAAATTATACTCACCATCTCACACTAAATATGTTCAATTTTTTTTTCTCTCTCATTTTGATGCTACCAGGTACAGAAACAGTATTAAAAACTGGCCTAGTCTGTACAAGCTTTCAACCAGAGTGATGTGTCTAGTTAACAGGATAAGTTTCTCACAAAGATCTTGAGAATCTCTGTGAAAATAAGAAAATAATTTATGAAACTCTGACCCTGCCTTGCTTTAAATCTCTAGGTCTGTCAAAACCAAAAACACTTTTGAGCTCATTACATAAATTGGATAAGGTCCACATTCCCCAAGCTGCCTAACATGACTCATCTTTGCTCATTCCAGAATAGATTTTTCCTTTTCTTTTCTTCCTAAACACACACAGACAAACCACAAACAAACAAAAAAACCCTCCAAACACAGAAAAACAGCTTCCCCATTGCTTGATTTCTATAACTGATTGAGTAGTTATTTTAAAAGGTAGTATAAACCTCATAAATTCAAAGAACGGCAACACTGGAATGCCCACCAGTGTTGCCCACAGTAAAGAAAACACATCCAGAGTTTTTATCACTTCAAATAAAAAATTTCTCTTCTGCAAGGAGAAAAATCCCCTCTCTTCTGTTGTTCCAGACTCTACAGATCATTAGGTAGGTAAAGCAAACTTCTGATCTTTTGATCAATCACAGCTCATTGCAAAGAAGTTTCCCACAAGGCTCATGATGCTCTAAGTCACTTTTTTCCCTGTTCTGCAGCCTCCCTCTCTCCAAGTTAAAACTCCTGCAGAACAAAACAGCACTGCTGAGCTCAGCAGCATCATGAAGGAGGAATCTGTGGCACCCTAAGGCCTGATTGTATAAAAATGTGTAATGTTACCAGAAAGGGGAGTGGGAAAACATTCCCAGGACTGCTTGGTAGGGCTTCACACCTATGAGGCAGGTGTGAAGAGAGCTTCACACCTATGAATATCGTGGAGCCCAACCCTCATCTCTTCTCTGAGATCTTAAATAATATTCTAGCTGGGGAGCCAACTATAAACACTTTTTGCACTTAGAGAGCAATAAAAAAAGAGCACATGGAATAGGAAACACTTGGTTAAATTTGCAGCTTTTCTCTTCATTATAAATAATGAGGATACATCTTCTCCTTCCTCCTCCTGTCAGCCACCTTCTGTTCCCTTGTTTCTGCTGCACTGCCATCTAAACACTCCCATCTTTAATCTTTTAAGTACCTGGATTAATTTACAGCATCTAGAATACTTTGGGACATAAAATTGCAAATGGCAAATTCCTACAGGAGAAGAGTAAACTCCCTCTTCTGTCAGAGCTGTCCCCAACACAAAGAGCATCCCAACCTTGATAATTCCTGATATATCTGACTCTGCACAGGGAACTGCAAAATTTTTCCATCTCACTCAGTGAGATTCTACAGGGAAAGTCTAAACCTACATGCTTGCCTAGATTTGGTTTGGGTGCATGTAGGGACAAAAAGATAGAAATATATTGTTCCTTGAGCATCATAGTGGAAATAGAGTACAAAAGATCAGACCAAGTCCTTAAATTATGGGTGCTATACAAACCAATCTTCAACTGTTTGGATTTTTGTTTGCTATTTCAAATCAGAAGAGGCATTTTACCAGAGAATCTGTTGGTTTTCTGTATTTCAGGCTGTTACTTCAGCTGGACAAATTGTAAGCATTTTTGCAGCTGCAAACACAATGAATATCTTGAAGTTTTAGTGACAAAATGGCATTGTGTCCTTAAGACATCATATTCCTATAGTACAGTATATATTCCTATA
The DNA here is from genome assembly GCF_009819885.2 of Catharus ustulatus. Lineage (NCBI taxonomy): Eukaryota > Metazoa > Chordata > Aves > Passeriformes > Turdidae > Catharus > Catharus ustulatus. The sequence continues at coordinate 13,374,425 of NC_046230.1, forward strand.
GTACAGTGTATATTCCTATAGTTTTATTCAGATCATCAGAGTAATAAAAGAATAGTTTTCTCTTGCCCCAATTGCTGTTCAACCAAACAGCTCATTTCTCTACTTCTCAATGAAGAGAAATAAGGTATTTTTTCCTGTGCTTGGCACAGGAATTTTAGAATATTTTTAGAATGTTTGCAGTTACAGACCCATCTGCATCCTATTCCACCATTAGTGCACAAAGGGAAGAGCAGCAGAACTGCATAATAAGAGAGGGACAAAGAAATTTCTCCTTGTATGCCCCCCTCTCTTAACATGAAAACAGATTTCTAAATATTATCACCCACCATCTTATTTGAGAGGCTGCACTTCACCAGTAATGAATTTTCTCTGTTGAAATCATAGCATGGACACATTGCTAAACTCATGTTTGCAAGGTAGCATCACAAAAATTACAGTTTTACAGCACAGTATTGGAAAAAAAGGTTATGAACAGTGAACCTGATTTTAACTGGGAATGCAGTACTCAATTTGGGAAATTTAGTCATTGAGGGAAGCATTTTTAAAAGCCATATTGTTTGGAGGAACAGATACATCCCTATCTCCCAAACTATCTTCTCATGGGTCTTAATAACAGTACTTTTCAAACAGCTTTTTGTAATGAAATAAACATTAACTCACATGCAGAGATTGCACACAGGTCTCAGTTGCTATAGCACAATCCCACCCTGCTTCTCACTCATCTCATATTGCAACTTTCCTGCTTTTAAAGGGCTAGACTTCCCCATAACAGATTGGACTGTAAATCTGTTAAGCCCTTTATAATGCAATGCTTCAGCTATGGTTGTATCTTTAGCCCACTGCACACATGCAGAACTGAGGCCCCAAAAGGCTGAACGAGCTGCCCAAGTTTATGCAGTAAGTTAGCGTGAGAATGGCAAGATGAAGTTTATTTTCCTTCCAGTTCTACACTTAGGCTACAGTTTCTACAATAACATAAACAGAACCTATGCAGAGCTTAGACAAAGTCTGCTGCATTTGCCTCGTGATTCCTTTTTAAATGGACAGATTATTTGTCTCTCTTTTCGTGCAACTAGAGTTTGAGATCATCTTAAAAAGGCTCAAATTAGGTGCTTAAATTGGTGAAAACTTTTTTTAAAAAAACCTTTACCTATCTTTATTTTCAGTTTGAAAGTAAATGCTGGCTTCTCTGTGTGCCTGGTGAGACCCTGATGTCAGTAGGTGAATCCCTCTCCTCCCTCTCCCACCAGGGCATTTCTCTACCCTTTGGTGAGAGAAAAAGTGAGAGCTGTACCCTGAATGTCACATAGCAGTGGAGGAACAATTCTTTCTTCCAGGAAAATGTGCACTTCCAAACATAACAGGGCTCATTCAGAGTAAGCCAAAGACACAAATATTGATAATGATGGCTATGTGACCTGTGTGAAAACATGCTTAGTTCAGAAATTAAGATAATGAAGTGTTGCATGAATGTTAAGTGTTGTTTCATTATAAGGGAGAAATATAGTTTGGAATCTAAAGGATATTTCTCTTACCCTTCCATCAATAATTGCCTTGGCTCTCCACACACGTGGGTCTTCTCTCTCCTTGGAACAGTAATCACAAGGGTGAATTTTCCAGTGGCTTTTCAGATGATTGCAAAACTATTTTGCAAAGAAATCCTGGGGGAAAATGCATAAATGGTCTTTAATACAGTACAAACTTTTACACCTACCAGAAAAAACAGCAATTTTTCTTGAAAAATCAACAATTTTACAGTCAGATATGAGCATGGATTTGCTCAGCTGGCTGGTGGTGGATCACCCACAAAAGAGTTTGAAGGGTCTCTGTTAAGAACTGGGAAGTTAGGATTAGAAATGTGTCTGACTCAAGAGGGAGTTTTAAGCAATTAACTCTGCAAACACACAAAAGTGAAGCACAAAGAAACACTAATGGGAAGAGATCATTAATGCAATCCATCCACATTCTCCATCTATACGCTCATTACCTGCTGACAACACCAATAGGATTTGCCTATATGAGGAAATGGGCCAAAATAGCTATTGCAGAATAAGCCATTCTTCAATAGCTTTCTGTTTGTCCCTGTGTAGACACTGTAGGAATAATTAGTGCACTTATTCTGTTCTAGAATAATTGCTGCACTAATTATTCCAGACTAAAGTATCTTTTGTTCCAAAACAATTTGTCCACAAGGGGAGCTATTGTGAAATCACTTGTGCTCCTCTGCTCAATTTCCATTGTAAAAAGGCTGAAATCCGTGCAGTTGGAATAGCTCTACCCCAGACTCCAGGAGCAAATCAAACTACAGACAAGTTCCAATTTTCTCATCACTCAGGATGGTTTTCTTAAAGTAATTGAACACATAGAGTTGTTGTGTAAACAGGATGCATGGCAATGAGTAAGCTCTTCTTTTAAGAGCTTTTCCTTTATAAAATTATTTTAGTCACATTTGTATCCAAGCTTATTGGATTGGATTTAAGGATTGTAGTGAGTAGAGGCTGACATGGTAGATGAGACTTTGCCCACTCTTTTGCAAAGTGTGAAATGTTGAAATTGGATAAGCACATAGCATAATTAGCTAATTTGATGGGGTAACTTCATCCAGGCTGTGTGTTTAGAAACACCACTGATCTCAGTTTTTTGTGATGAATTGCAATTAAACTAAAGACTGATATGCCTAGACACGGTTAAAAACCTTTTAAAATGAAGGATGGAAAACTGGAAGGAGAGTACCAATTCTCTACTACTGCCCTCCTTTCAGACAGAATCAAGCCTCTATTTTTATCTGTTACTGAGGTACTTTTCGTTCAGTTGGTTTTTAAAAAAATATTTTTATTTTCTCAAGGGAAGTATAACCTTATCAGAAAAACCTGTTCCTTCCTTTTTGCTCAGGAAATGGCAGAATAAAACAGTGAAATTGGTTCCCTCAAATCCTACCCCACATGTGATTTGGCCCAATGTTTGAGAACTGTAATAGTCAGATAGCAAGTCTGCATTAATACCTTACATTTTGGGAAACATCATGCAAGGTATTTATATGCAATAAACATAAATTTTCCACTTCCATACTTCATATGGGTGGCTTTGTCCCCCCATTCAACCTCTCTGCCATTTTTGCTCTAAAGAGAAATCAAAATCAGTTTGGGATATGTTTCAAAATAAGTGGCATTATTGCTCAGCAGGTATCATCAATGACATTGCAATAGTCATGGGATATGATTTGCATAGCATTTGCCAATCTCTCGTGTGTCTGGCTAGGGCCTAGGAAGCCTTCTAATATTTCTCAAAAGACATTCCTTGTCTTGAAGCATCCAGCCCTTGCTCACAATTTTATTTTGCTATAAATCCCTCAGCCTTTGAAGCTTGTTTAACCCAAGATATATTGTTAACTATTTATTTCTCAAAATTTACTACAGTAAAATTTCTTTCAGTAATATTCTAAGAATGGACTGACATACATTGATTTCTATCATAAACAGAATTCAGCATAGGAAAATTGTCATTAAAAGGCTCCTTAACAGAAGAAAATATTGACATGTTTGACATCTGTAGCTACAGAAAGTTCTGTTAATGGACTTATTTTCACTTTACCAATCAAATAGTATGAATCTGATTTATTACAAATAACGTTTGTCTATTTAAGGCTCATAAGACAGCTTTTTGTAGTTCTTGTAATAAGTTTTTTGTCAATTAAAGTTTCTGTTCATTTATGAGATGGATGCAATTATAAATACAATATGTTCAGTATTCTCAGCTCAAACTCTTTTATTATCTTCTGTTTCTCATATGCTGCTGTAGCTGTTCTACCCTGAATCGAACTAGATTATGATTACTAGATAAGAACTGAAAACACTACCACTTTTACTTCTCTCTGTTACTTTGTAAATAAATACTTTCAATTACAAAATTGTTCCCAAAGAAATAGGAATTATGTTGAAAGTACCCCACTGCTGCTGTAACGATTTCAGATTTATTGAATCCTTCTCACTGTATTACAATAGCTCCTGCTGTTTTACCTGGACTGCAGCAATACCATACTCCAGCCTTGTATTTTGTAATGTTTCAAACCATCTGGGACAAAAAAACGCCCATCAACACTCTTCTATCTTCAAGTTTTTGACTATAATCAGAATGGAAATGCTATGAAGAAATAGCAAGGAATTATCTCAGATTTTACAGGCAAGGGTCTAATTTTATTTGTGTTTTATTTCATTTATCTAGCATAACAGCACAGGCAATACAGCAGAGTGAGGTCAGCGAGAGGCAACATGTTTAGCATTAAAATGATGCTGAGCTTGGAGAGACATCCTGCCTCATCTGCAGCTATCCTACACCTAGGGCTGTGCTTTTAAAGTCATCCTGAGGAAGTCTCATATCAGATTTCTTGGTCTGATTGTCATAATGATTAAAGGATGAATACAGGCTCTGGATATGGGCTCTACCACTGTATGAAAGTATGGCAAAAATTCAAATGTTTGGACAATTTTGCCATTCTATTGGATCATTCTCTATTTGGATCATTCTCATTTATTTTCCAACACACCAATAATTTCCAAATGAAAACTGTGTGATGATACTCTTTCTTTCTTATATCTATACTGACCTTTGCATGCAAACTTTGCCTTAGTCTTTTAAATTTCTTCTTTAATTTAGGTCATGGAAACTGCAAGTTTTAATCTGTTTACTGACTGCTGCATCCCAAACAACAAAGACAAAAAGTCCAAATAGCAAAGGTTCCAGAGTGAAGAAGTACTGACTTGGTTTTACAATATAAATAACTCCATTTGACCCTTGTGGTGCACCAAGAGGAAGCTTTTTTTTTTTTTTTTGGTCCATTTAATCTCTGTAGTCCTTGTTGTATATATGCATGGAAGAGAGGGAAAACCTGCTCCTACCTGCTACTCCTTAGTTCTTACTCATTTGAGCACCTAGTACTGTAAAGCCAAATATTATTCACCTACTTTAGTTGAATCACTGAGTTTAAAGAGATTATTTACTTGTCTAAACTGGTCCTAAGGAAGTAAGAGAACTAAATGATACTTAGAGATTGTTCCAAAACAATATAAACAAAACCAGATCAGCTGTCTCGCCAGTTGCTCACATAGAGATTCCAGAAAAGCTACCCATAACACATCAAATTCTTTCTTTTTATTTTCATTTTTGACGAACTATTCTTTCATGAACACAAGGGCAGGAAAAAATCAAGTGCCAGATGGTGAGCTAGGGTATCAGCTATTGGATCCAACGGCATGCTGAAAGCAGCCAACATTCTCAAGGTAAGACATTTAATGGTATCTGAAAGAAAAAGAACCAAATTTCAGGGGAAAAAAGGAAAATAGAATCAATGAAATAGAGAACTGCAAAGCAAATCCACAAAGAGAATCACTGTGTAAGCCGAGATCAGAAGAAACTGAAATAGATTCACTAGAGCTGTTTAGACAGTGAGTTTTATTATAAATTACATACACAGAGCAAGTCCTGCAAATAACCAGCTTTCCATGTCAGGATAACAGGGAGTCTGTATAGAAATTTATGCTGAATTTGTCAGAATTACATGACACCTTTGGCTTTTGTGACATTCCTGTCCCTGTTTTTCACTGGTATTCTCTTCACTCCCCAAAGAATTACAGAATGCTTCCTCTGTTCCATCCCTTGCCACCTTTGCAGATGCATTCACATTACTGAAACCAGCCCTCCATGAGATCCTGGCAGTTTAGAACAGCCTCAAGCAGAGAAAGAGATAAACACATATTTGTATAACTATGAAATGCCTCAGTTGAAGGTAAGCAAAGAAATTAGACTTGGAGAGTTCATAAGGGGAATGCAGATTGTAAAATCCACAGACTTCCCGAGATAAAAATAATGACTGAGCACTTTCAGCCTTTAACACACTGAAGATCATACAAAATGAGCCTGGCAAAGCACAATACACAGAACAACCATTTGCAAACACCATACCATGCTCAAATCAGGGAATCATTCCATATAACCTCACTGATTTGGGATTTGTTTTATGATGGACTGTACAGTGAACTTCCAAATGCGCTGTCAAATCAGACCCTAATCTGTAGTTACAAGCCGGATTAATTTCCTTTTTGAGTTTCTTACCAAATCCCAGCTCCTTGGCTGAGATTTAACAGGGCTTTAGATTTCCCTTGTGCAGTTAGGGACTTTTAAATTTTTTTCCCCACCACTCAAGTGTAAGGAGTGTTTTCAAACATAGTAACTGAAGCAACTACAATGGGGTAACTCCAGACATCCACTAGTTTAACCAAGACAAACTTTTGGCCTGTAGAGAATAAGTAACCTTCTCACAATCTATTTTGAAATTTTTATTGAACATAACAGTTGCAACATGAGGACACCTCTAGACCATGACAATAGGAAGTTTGAGAAGGAAATCAGCTTCATATGAGAATCTCAATCCTGTCTCCTGAATGTCAGAGAAAAAAAATTCTCTGAGGTCAGTTTATTCTCTAACTATTGATAATAGAGTAATTTTACTTTCCTCTGAAACACATTTTTCTTGTTCCTTCCAGTCATTGGACTAAGTGGACCACATGTGAAATAAAAAGGAAATAACATGGATATTTACACACTTCCATTTTCATTTATGGACCTAGCACAAAAATGACCTTGTAAAATTACGTTCTTCCAATTGATATCTAATACTGTTCACTATTCTTTGCTCAGTCTGAATTGAAGACCAGCTGACATCCAGATGTCCCACAGACTTTTATACATACCATCAAAGAATAGGAAAGGAACAGATTCATTGTTATGTCCTTCTACTGTGGCACATAAATGCAGGACAGAAGAAGAGTGGAAAAGCAGAACCATGGTTGAAATTCACCCAGTGTTTTGTCTACCAGAATTGGCTGACAATATAAACAGAAATATTTTTCATCCCCTGAAGTGGAGCAGCAGAGTGACAACTACTTTGGGCTGCCAGGACACCTAGTAGGGCTTCTGCATTTTGAGACACGAGTCCTTGAGGCAATATGACTGAGGGGATGCGGCTCCCTCCAGTGCAGGGTTCTGCTTAAATGCAACACTGAGCCCTGGAAAAAGATATTAACTCATTCCTCATTTGAGCTGCCAAACGTACCAGGAATACCTGGCAGCAGCTCTCTGCCATGCTGCCAACAATTCTAGGTACACAGCTGGCTCTTTCAGTGATTTCAGAAGAACTCAGAGGATTTACAGCACAGCAGAAACAGCAGTGGAGGAACAAAACCAGCATTTGATTTCTTTGCACAGAGGTCTATCCCAGTCAACTTAAACCCACCCAGGCACAAACCTCCAGAATTAAGTAATGTCCTGCATGGCCCAAGCCCAGGTTCAACTCCATCTCTATAAATCAGATAATTAGATAGCTGATACCAAGCAACTGCCTCTCCCATTCTCAGAATGTTTTGTGTTCACGTCACAAACAATCCTGCAAAGCCTTGATAGGTGTATTCATTATTTATGCTCTGCCATAATTATGTTTGGTACTTCTAGCTTAGCCTGCAGGAGGCAGTGTCATCTGTGCAAAGCAGAACTTATCAATGCTAATGAACTTTTTCAGGGGTTTTAAAAACTATGATTCTCTTAAAACCAAGAAATTCAAAATGGCAAGAAATTTAGTAAGGAACATCTGGTCTAGGGCAAAACTGGGAAGGGTGCCATAAGTTTAAAACATGAGGGTTTACCTTCAGATTTTTTCCCCTCCAAATAAAAACTGCAACCTCTCTCTTAGTTTCTACTTTTATGGTATCCATGTTCTCAGTTCTTTACATAAAATTTGCACAGACTGCACTGGAGTTTCTTATTAGCAAGATATTTAAGTATAAGCCAGTGTTCACCTTCAGGCTGGAGCTAGCTACCACTCACTGGCAGCATCTAATCTGCCTGCTTTTGAATGTTGAAAACAAAATAAAGTGATAAATCCAGATGAGATATCTCTCTGTATTTTTCCTAATACAATTTCAGTGAGTAAAACTCAACAAAGTGGCTGGCAGTCATACAAACAGCATTGCTCCTATTGGTATATATAGGCCCAGGGGCATCTCTAAGATTATTAAAGGTTGAGAAGCATTAAGGTCAGTAGTGTAAAGAAGGAAGAGGGCTTCAGACTACATGGTACTCTGTTGCTATGGTAGAAACTGCTCAAATCAAGAAACTGGTGAGACAGGTAAGGTTTCAAATACAAACACTCAGCTTTGAACTGAACCAGTGAAGAAAGAAATGATAAAACAGACACTCAGCAAAGGCTCTTCACAGAATGCCAGACAAAGTTTCAGATTTTTTTTAAGTCTGCTAATTTGTGTTTATCATCACAATGAAAGGTTGGGCATGGAAATATACACAGAACTTAAAAGCTAAAACTGGACTGTCTACATTTCATTCTCTTTTTATTAACCATCAGCAAGTATTCTGCACAGACACAGCCCATGAAAGTAATAATAGATGGAAATTAATTAGATGACTATATTTCAATCATGGGGTTTTCTTGACATTTTATTCCAAAGGAATGCAGCTCAAGCAGTTTGTAACTGACAGCAATGCCGTGAAATTGCACTACAGCCTTGATAATTATCCTCTTCATTATTTTTATAATATAGAGAGAGATAAAGTACAACATCCCCCTTTCATTTTATAATAGTATGCAATATAATGGAAGCAGCTGAAGGGGGATGTTTGTCTTACAATGCCACAGTTTAAATCTAGTGACAAGAGGTATCACATTAGTGATGCACAGAGAAGAGCACTACAAGCAGCCACACTTTATATAATTATTCAATGAAAGCTGTAAATATATGGGATAGATAATATATCCCAAACTTTTTTCTTCCTCTTTCCTTAATATTCAAGAAATAGCAATGACAACTCATTAGAAGGAAAAATAATATATATTTCATTTACATAAATTTCCTTCATTGTTAAAAGATAATGTAATCAAAGCTTATAAAAACATTGATGACACAGAAAAGTTGATAATTTCTTTTGTACAGCAGTACCAAGCACTTGTGCACTACACAAGCCCAGATAATTAATTGAAAGTGGAGGAGTCCTTTTGGATCCAGATGGAGACACTAAAGGAGTAGAGGTCTTATCAAACATTATGGATAACTTTAATTAGGAAGAGTAGTAGTAAAGCAGTAACGATTCCATAAATTGGCAAACTCTTTTGGATAATATTCAGAAAATATAGTTAGGGAAGTCTCAGCTGGAACAAACATGTACAAAAAGATGAGAAGTTATTCTTTCCCTGTCTGCCAGAGCATCAGCTCAAGTTGGTATATGAACAGCAGAAGTCGGCTCCAGATGGCTACAAAAGAAGTCAGTCTGTTATCTTAGTAAGGCAGAGCTGGAAATCAGGATAACTTCATGAACAGCAACTTTGCAGGTAGTTTCAATAGAGACTTCTTAATTAATCCTGTAGAGATACGAAGCACTTAAAGCAGCTGTGCTGAACAGTCACCTCCTGTCACTGAGCAAAACGTTGGGATATTCTCTTGGTGTGACCCAAATAAAAAGTAAAATTTATTTGGTCTATGCAATATCAGGTTCTTAGTCTGAACTAATTTATCCTAATAGCATGATGATACATGGTTCCTGTTGTAGATTGCCTATCTCCAGGAGAGGAGCTGGATTTTTATTTTACTAACTCAATACCTTTAGAATTTGTTTCTTCAATCATTCTAAAGGAGTGTGGCTTGCACATAACTGAAAATCCATTGGTAACTTTATAATTTTTTCCTATCACAAAAGGAATGGGAGACCATGGTATCATGGCTCCAAATAGGAGTGTTGCAGCCACAGAATACAGACTTGGACCATATTTACTGCATTATAAGGACATTAACTTGAGGGTTTCTGACTGAAGTTTGTTTTGTTATCCTTATGACATGCTTGTGTATGGGTGCTCTATGTCACTCATCACATCAGTCAGTTTCCCTGAGGTTTTTCCATATTCAAGCTTTAAATGGATCTTTTAAAACTGTGGAAAGAAAAGCCAGAAATATTTGGATCTTTGCCCAGGTATTGTACATATCATAAAACATATCTTTATGCATTTTCAAAGTAGTGTGTTCTTTTAAACATACCTGAGAGTTCTAAGTGTTTTGGCAACACATACACTTTTGCAATGAGTTTTGGGTAAATCTGCAACTTCAGTCATTCACCCATCAGTTTCTGTGTCACACAGCCCAGTTAAGCCTGTAGTTTTCTGGAAACATGGATACAAGTCTATGTGCAAGGGCAAGGTCTGCTCTGCATTGCTTGCCTCTACAGCACAGAATGCAGAACGTGGGGTAGGCAGGATGCTAAACACAAATCATACATGTAACCCACGCATCCATGGCACTGCCAGCGTGTTCTGTGCTCAGGCATGACACAGCTGATGCTTCCTCACCACAAAAGGTTCACAGTGCATGTGATGCAGGGCCAGTCCACAAGTGTGTGGTGAGTACAGAACCACGAGATCAGCTCAGAGTGCGCAGCACATCTTGAGACAAAATGAACCACTGCAATCTCGCCCAGTGACACAGTGGAAGACAGCCTTTCAACATACTTAGAGCCAACTTTATCACTAGAAGAAAGTAGCTTTCTGTTCTAAAACACACTATGGCTCTTCAAGAATTCTCTATTCAGGTGGGTGTATACCCCAGGCATTTATTTTCATCCATGTTTTTCCATGGATCAGAACAGTGATGGTATTTTAGGGCATACAAGGAATAAGGCAATACTAGCTTTTGATCCTAAAGAACAAAAGGCCAGCATTAACCTATGTGCAAAGACAGAGGAGCTGACAAAATGGGGGGGTGGGAATGGGGAAGAGAGAGAGAATCTGGCAGATCTTTGAAGTAATCCAAGGTCAAAAGTTTCCCGTTAAGAATATATGAGCAATGTGAACTTACCGTACCCAGGAAGCCACCTCACAAGGTAAACACTTTCAGAAGACAAGTCCTTGAAACTCCTCATAGTGTCAAAGGTTGAAATGAGCAAAGTGGCAGCTGGTTTAAGGCATTTCTCCTTTGAAATTTCCAAACTTCCTTAATTTTCTGAGACATTCGGCAGATAATGACAACAACTCCCTAGGTATTTGAAAAAAAAAAAAAAACAACAAACAAACAAAACAAACCTACACTCTTGAGATAAATGAAGGGATTAAATATAAACCAAAAGAAAAAAAACCCCAACAAACCAGAAAAACCCTCTGCACCACTCCCAGCAGTCAGATACTTCTAAAAAAATTAATGTAACTTGTGTATCCAAAAATGTGAGCTATCAAAATTGCCCATTAGAGCACAAATAGAGAGTGCTTTAGGAAGAGCTGAAGCATTAAAGACCTTCTCACCCATCAGGTGTTCATTACCTGCCTCAGCTGAATTTCCAGAGCAGCTTTCATGAACTTGCCCGTGCCCAGCCTGCTCACACGGCTCTGCAAGCAGTTTGTGCTCCAAGGGAAAGTTTACACTGAGCTGACAGCGGCTGTGCACACAAATCCTTTCAGCAATTTAGCAAAGAGTTAATGAAGGTTACCTGAAAGGAAACAAAACATTCTCCTGTCTTAAACTGTAGAATTTTATGCTTTTATGTATAAATAAGAAAATTCAGACTTGTGGGAACAACACTGTAACACTTCCAACGGCTGTTGCTTCAATAGACATTGCTTTCATTTATTAAAACTAAATTTCACTTTTTCCATCGCTAAATCAATAGGATATTAAGCACATGAAAAGTCTCTAGCACATGGATAGAACCATTAGATTAGGACTGTTCACATAGGTACTACAATTTCCCACTGATTTAAGTACTTAAAAGAGATCTCCAATTAGAAGAGAAACAAAGAGAGGAAGTTTCTTAAAATGAAAGCTTGAAGAGACATAAAGTATCCATCAGATACACTATCAGATTTCTTCATCTGGAGGCACTGCTGCAACAGTGTTGTTTCTTCAAAGTGATAACCCCTCAACAACATAAAAATATACAGATTTTCAAACACAGTGAAATATTTTCTAATATGAACATCCTAAAAAGGGGAAATCAATAAATGGCATGAAAAACTTCAAAGACGGACCTCCTGTCAATGACAGAGGTTCTTCAGCAATGTAAAGTCTTTGAAGAAGGACTCCCAGTGCTGGGAAACCTTTGAAGTGACAGAAAGCAGACATTTATAATTACAGAAAGGTGCGGTGTCCAGCAGAGATAGTAAAAAGATATAACTGGGGTATGTGTGGGGGAGGCTGAGCGGTGGCTTGGGCCCTGGGTGACCCTGCTCACTTGAAGCCTAAAAGCCTGCAAGGTCAAGCCTATATCCATATGAAAGAGACAATTTGTGAATTGGAGATGTGGGTAGGGCTTAGAAACCAAATTACAGGAGCTTTCACACTTCTGGCATATGTTTATTAAACAAGGCATCTCTCTTTTCTCACTGCCTCAGATTCCAGCACACACATACCCACACGGCCCCTTCTCACTTTGCACACAGTTCCCCTGAGCAGAGAGGGAGGCTTGCTGTGGCCATTGGCTCAGAAGCTGACTTCAAGGGAGGCAGTCCAGCTTTACTTATATTTATCTGCATGATTTTCATGAGTATATCACTCCTGAAATTTTTGCTTCTGTCTTCTCCCTGCTTCCTGTTTATTTCTTGATAAAGTTATATAGAAATCCAGAGAAGTGAAAAATCACATTCTGGAAGAAAAACTGAACTGCAGGATTCTGGAGTTCTTTGAATTCTTGTGTGCTTGAAAGGGAAAATGTGAAAGTGTCATTTACATTAATAGATTTTTGTCTTCCCCTCAGACTACAAGGCAAGTCTCTGCTGTGTCTTTGGAGCAGAGCAGCGTCTGCCCACACTCTGAGAGCAAAGTCATTTCAGCATGGTATTGAGCTCACACTCGTGTGCCCAGCTGAGACACAGGAAATGGCTCACATTTGTCCCTGCCTTTCATATATTCACAGATCCAAGTTCTCCTAAAGCACAGGGTCAGGTCTCTTCCTTATACCCCAAGGATCACACAGCTACATCCTAAATATTCATTTTTAGTTATTTTCCCGTCTGTGACATGATAAAAACATAGCACTTACAGAAAAAAAACAAAAACAAATCAGCATCTGATGCCAGCCTGGGAAGATGAAATGAAAGACAAGCAAATGAATCAGCAGATGTCACCTTTTTGAATTCGTCTGCTCTTTCTTGTATAGGACCAGGATCTGGAGGCAGGACTGCTCACACTGGGCTGAAATGGGACCCCAGTCAAGAGGTCTGTATTCCTCTGCCCTGGTGTGAGGAGGACACCACAGAATGCTCTTCCTCAGTGACTTAGAGCTCCACCTGTGAGCCTCAAATCCATACAGTCCCTTGGCTAGAAGGAAGAGAGCTATCAAAAAAAGCAGCCACCAGCTCCCACGGTCTTGCACAGCTAAGAACTTCCAAGCAAAAGCTGGCAGAAGATGGCACCTTTTAAACCCCTGAAATAAACACATGAACAATGATGCTTGATTACTTTTACACACACATGACATCCACAGATTTCAAACCAGTGAGCAACCCATCTTATGAAGGGGAAAACTGAGGCACTGGAAAGAAATTCAGGCTGGCTTTGTAGAAAATGAAGTGTTAGCACAAACATCTCAACATTTATTAATGCAGGAAATTTGGAGTATTCAGCATTGGGCCTATTTTTGTCTTCACAGTCCCAGGTTAAGGTCAGAACTGGAGAAAATAATACCAAAGTCCAGTGGAGTCTTCAGAGGATTGCTGAAGCTTATTTTGTTGAACTCTTCTTTTGCTGGCCAGACAGTAACCATGTAATTAGGATAACTATGCAATAGTGTTTTTAAGGGAGTGCTATAGAGAAAGACTCAAACTACAGTACATATAAAAGCACTGTATTTGTTTTCTCATGCATCAACAATTTAGTTTTCTTCTGTTCAGGAGGTTGGCCTGAAGGGAATGGAAATCACAGAGATTATTACCTTTTTATAACTATCTTTCTGAAAGTTATGGCATCGGCTACATGAGGTGTATAGTAAAAAGGAAAAAAAATCCTAAATGCCAATGGAGAGACCGTATGGAAGCTCAGAAGCAATTATCATGAAGACAAAATTTTTAAGAGTAGTGATGAAATTAAGCATTATTGCCAGAAGATGTTTACTAAAAATATCTTTCAGGTCTTTCAAAATTTTGCTCGGAGGATTTGGCATGACAAAGAAAGCAGATGTCAGATAACACATAACACATCAAGAAAACAATAATATATTCTGAGCTTAAGAGTCCTGCTGGTGATATGGGACAAAAATATGCCTGGGCAATCTGAAATAGCTTTTAAATAAAACAAAACCAAAACAAATTGAGATGTTTTGAAGTGCCTACATAACATGTAAATTTTGTGCTACGAAAAGTTAGGCAACAGACAGGATAAACTCAGCAAAACCTGATATTACCCAAATGCAACAGATAAGTGGAAATTGTTTTCTGATGTGTAGTATTTGCTATTTGTGTAATATGCACTATGAGAGTCAGACCATTCTGAAGCAAGGTACACAGTGCTGTTTGCACCACAGTTGTTAAATGCCAACACTTCCATATAATAAACCCCCTAAATCCACAGCTGGACATCATTTAAAGAGGAGGGTGCAAACATAAAGAGCTTTTCCAACGGAGAAGTAAGGATACATTACTCCTGGCTGCTGAATGAACAACATGGCAAGATGCACATCCATTCAGATACCTGTCTTTCCTCCTTCTGTCCCTGTTACTGGGCTCCTTCAGGAGACACATACAAGAGATTCCTCTCTCTCACATCCTGGTTTCTAGGATATTTCTGTGGTCAGTTTAGCAGAGCACAGGTTACTAAGAGCAGCAGGTTTCCCCTGGGCAGAATGGGGACACAGTGTCTGCCAATGATTTCAAAGGCAGCAGCAGTGCCCCTTGGACAACAGCACAGTACCAGAGGTCATTGTACCACCACAGCCACTGGGGTAATGTCTTGTTTCTAAAGAAGGCCAGAGACAAACAAAATTATGCTGAAAGCACTAATTACACACAGGAACCCTGTGTGGTAAGAAAGGGATCTGAGTGACCATCCACTGAGGAGCCAGTGGTGAAGTCTTAAAAACAGGAACAAAACTAAACTTAATTTAATAACATAAAAGAAACTAAGAGCACAGAGCACTGTGATTCAGAAAAGGGAGTTGCAATATCACCAGTACCAGTATTTGTCAGATAATAAAACCTCCAGGTTCATTTCCAGGGCAGGCAGCTGCTATCATTCGTGTTACAGGTAACAGGAACTTAACAGGCTCGGTGGGAAGATATGAGGGACTACACCATTCCTGTATTTAAAAAGAAAGATTGTCATATTTGGCCACAGTCTAAAAATCAAGACAAAAAATAGCATAGAATGGCCTAAAGTTACATGCCTGGTTGATATTCCAGGTTTTTACTGTAGATGATAATAAGTTTGGTGAGTTTGCCAAGATGTCATCTTTGTCATATTCCTTTTTGCTGTTGTTTCCTTATATTTTCCCTGAGAACACAAGAATCAGATTTATGAAAAATGTATGCCGTTGTCAAGTACATACAAGTAATTTCTGTGAAGTGTTAACTAAGAAGGACTTATCTGCCAAAATTTAAGTATATGTTTGTTTTTAAGCACTTTTTATTTTTATTCTACTGTGAGAATCATCAAAATATGATAATATATTGTTTAAATTCTAAACTTCAAATATAATAAACTAACCTGAGACAGGACTAATGCTGAGAACTCAGTAGTTCTTCTTATACCCATTGCATTTCAGGCACCTCTCAAGCTCCAAAATGTACTTCAGATTCTAGAGATGTCTCACAAAAATAACAAACAATCAAAACCAAAACACAGACTTTTCATTTTTTTAAAATATCAGTCAGAACCCATTGCTTACTTCATAAGATAGCTTTTTCCAAAGATACAGGAGCTGCACACAATGGAATATAGAAATGCTGCATTAGCAGCTAACAGTGTAAATCTGTTACAAGCAGACCTTGTAAAACTCTCCTATACAGAGTCATCCTAGGTACTTAATTCTATCAGGTAGCACCTACATACAGGTCCCATAAGTTATCTTTAATAAAAATATTGCTAAGAAAGCAGGACATGGGTGAGACATTTAGTATTCTTTATGCAGCAAATCACAAATCCCTTGCTCTGACAAGTGCATCATGTTATGGTCTTATTCTACAAAAAGGTGATGCGTGTGTGAGTTCCAAAATCAGCAATTTTGAAACAAATATTATCAATATTAATTAAATCTACATTTGAATATTAACTGATGAGCAGTATCGATTTAGCAAATAAAATAGAACAGAAAGGAGAGGATAAAAGTCACCATGGAACAGAAAATGTTAATCAATTTAGTTGCAGTTTTCTCAGGACTTTTGCTGTTTCTGGCTCCAATGTATGTCCCCCCTGCAAGACAAGAATTTGAAATGAAAAGCAGTGGACAAGAGTAAGACTTCAAAGACCACAGCATCAAGATTTCTATGGCTTTTCAGACATTAAGTATTAAATGGATATTCAACATTTAGCAGTGAAAAGGAAGGGAAAGATGCCAGATGTGATATGGGACAGACAGATACCAGAATTTTCTGGGATAGTAGACAGTCAGCAGAACACAGCTTCTTAAATGGAATTAAACAGCTGTGTAGTGGCAACTGAATGCTCCTGCAGCTCATGGCATGTGGGGACCCAGCTCTGAATTGCAACCTGGAAAATCCCTCCAAGTCCCTGTAAGCATGATGTGTTTTGTCTACAAGTTTCCTATGAACACCTTAAGACCCGTCCCTTCACTCTGGACAGGCGAGTGCATTGATTAGGATCCTCAGATTACAGGATATACTGTGGAACAAATTCAACATGCCAATCTCACTAAACAGCAGCTGCTAAAAGCTCCCTCAAACATTTGAGCAATAAAGCTCACTATCACTTTTAGTCCCACTGTGTTTATTCAGGATTTGGAGGATAGTAACATTGCTTTCTGCACTGAAGTGATGCCCACTGAAGCCCCCTAGCTACTGGGATTATTAAAGAATTAAGTGATTATCCATTCACATATGTCTAACTATATTTATGTGCTTTTATGGAAAGGAGCCAGGGACAACAGTCTCCAGGTCACTTAATTGTTGTGCTGCTCCCTGAGGTCCAGTCCTCTGCTCAGTCAGACTCATTTCTCTCTGGCTGAAGGGTCAGTCTTGTCTCCAAATCCAGGATTCAGCCACTGCCTGACAAAAGCCTGAATCCAACAACCTGGATGAGTCAGATCACAGCCTGGGTGTGCACTTCTATCGCACAGCTCAGGAGAATGCATTACGGTCACACTGTGCCTCAGCAATGGTGATGACTGCCCTTCCTCAGGCTGTTGGGATGGGAACAGACCCAAACAATTAGGAGGTTGTAGCTGCTGGGATGAGAAGGGTTGTCTATGACATCAGGCAAAATGAATTCAATTCCCACAGCTGCTAAATGACAAAGACTTCAGAGACACCACTCCTTCACTTTGAAGGATAGCAGGATACAGAACAGGAGGGGAAGAGGTGAGCCTCATCCTAGAGGAAGGATGGCTACTTACACTGTCCTCTCTGCTATTTTTTTTTTTTTTTCTAAAAAGAAACCACATGGACCAAAAAGCCACAGGTGAAAAGGAAAGCAATAAGGGAGCAGATAGTTTTTCTGTGTGCTCTAGATTCCTTGAGAATAACAGAGTTTTGCTGCATTACAGGAAAACTGGGCATCTAGCTGGAGTCCTGTGGCAGAAGTCAGAGAAGGGTGCAGGTCTTTGACTTTTACTGATTTTCAAGGTCATTTTTCTTAGCTCTTTTGCAAACTGTTATCTCAATTTCTGTGGCAGTATCAGCCTAAATTCCCAAGCACAATATTTAGATATGTCCTAGACTGTTTTGCTCTTGTTGTGTTTTACTGTCAATATTATAACACAATATATTCAGAGTCTAACTTTCAGAGGGTTTAGAATTAACCTGTTCAAATTGTTATTGTTTGAAGAACATGCATTTTTCCAAGAATCACCTACCTCTCATATCCATAAAACTATGCATAGTATGGTGAGCTGGATAACATCAAAGGAAGCAGATATTTTTCAGCAATATATCTTATTCTGTAAATCAGCTTGAAAGGTATTTTTCAGCTCATTTTGATTTTTATGCTTTCTTTTCCCTGCTGCTTGACGTAAAACTGACAAAGTAAAACTGACAATAAGCTGCAGAGATATGCAAGCTTCCTGTACAGAGGAGTAAACATTTCTCCTAACAGATGGAGTAATTTTCACTTCTATTATCATTAACAAACTTCAAAACTTTATGCAAGCAGAGAAGCCAGCAAGCTAGCAGTGTACCCCTGGATGCTCCTTTACTGCTCTATTTTTACAGACACTTGTATCTTTAGAAGATCATGTAAGTTAAGACATTATTGGCTATGTACTGGGCATCCTCTCAGCCTGCAGTCCAATGCTTTAAGCAGCATCACAGCAATTGGGCTGTGAAGGACAAGACACACTCTCTGAGTAACTAAGCTCCCACCATTCAAAAGCCTCTTTTCCACCCCACAGCAGCACTGGACTGCAGTTATTGCCTGCTCTCTGTCCCAGAACAGCTGCATTTTCATGTGGAACAGGGGTGACAGTAAAAATGTCAATGTGTAGGCAGCCAATGGGGCAGCCACACAGACAAAGCCAGGGCGTGAGGAAATGCCTGGGGAAGCAAATCTCTGATGCCTGAGCTGGCAAAGTTGTGCAATTAAACTGTATTTGCACCAAAATGTCCACAGGATCAGTTTTTCTTTCCCCATGTAAACACCTGATCCCTTTCCAGAGCAAAGAAAAAGTTCTTATTCCCAGCCCAGTCCACTGCTAGTAATGTGTGTATTACTGAAAGCAGCAAACAAATTATTCTTTCAATTAGTAAAATTACTATTAATTTTTTTTTTTTGCTGTTAAGCTTTTTTTCTGCCTGCAATACACTTATTTTTTGGTAATGTATAAAGACATCTAGCATCTGGAGTTGTTTTACATAAATTATTCTTGAAAAGAATACACATTACGAATCAGGGGGCATAAAATTTTAACTACATTTACAGACTCATTGAAACTGCCACAAATTTAAATATAAAAGCTCCTTATACAATATTTCCTTTAAAATTGCCATTATTTTATACATTCAAGCTGGTGGTAAATTGTAAACATGGATAAAACCTGTTGAGATCTTTTTATAAAGAGTTTAAAAAGCCATTATGATTTTAGACATTTAAGACATTAATTTATTTCAGCATTTGTGAGATGTAAAACTGTAGCTATATCACTTTGGTTTTATGTTTAGTTGTAGCCTTTACTCATCATAAAAAGAATTTTTTTTGTTTTCAGAACAATTTTCTCTCCACATTTCTTTTAGCTACAGACTAATCTGTAAGAGCATTTTGTTTGACTGAAATGGGCAGCAATTTAATTTTCTTTTTGCTCCTTTAATGTATCAGCAGAATCAGTTAGATGCTGCAAATTACTAAGGAACAATAATATCCAGAGAAAATTACTGAAATAAAGAGTAAATAACTCAGTGTTAAAGAAGAATTAATATAATGGGATCACTCAGAAACTACCAGGATCATTAATGAAATTAAAGTATAGCCCATACTAATTTAAAAATTCAGTTAAAGGCTACATTTAAAATTGCTAAGTGTCAGGGGAAAATATTTAAATTATGAAAATTATTATAAAGCTCTGACTGGAAAGTACCCATTTACACAAGCCTTGAGTCACGCATTGAGTTTATATGCATTGATACTCATACTATAATATTGAGCTGAAAATTATTAAGGGAAATGGCTTAGTTCCATTTACTTTTAATTATAGTTATGATACAAATAACGATACAAATACAATTCCACTGTATTTCTTGTATTGGCTCCATCTGACTTTCATGAAAAATAATTTCAAATTTATTTGATTTTCTGAAATATATACACTTGTTCAGGTACTTAGGGGATAGATTTGCTAACAACGTGTTGAGCAGTGAGATGGGTTGTAGCATCCCATTGGGGCTGAGGCTGAATTGCTGCTGCTTCTTTGAATTCTTCTCCATCATACACTGTACACTTACACCCACCCCCAAACCCCCTTCAAAACACATGCCATCTGTGACACACTGACCAAGATTTCTGTGCAAATACCTGCAACATTTTCTATCATGATATTTAGAAACTCACAAGATTTTTTTTGACTGTACTCTACAAGGAGGTTGGCAAATTGTTAAACTCTGAGAAAGGGGCCTGGAACTCTGCTCTGGTGAGAGACTAAAGCAGGTGGAGAAATGATAAATATCTGTCAGGTTCCCAAGGTGACATCTTAAGCCCATGGATGTCTTGACTGATGTGCAATGGAGAGACATCCAAATCCACGTGGATTTTACCCACAGTTTATGGGAGTTGAGGAAGAAAAGCTTATAGACAGAAGTAGCACCAGTTATTGGATAAGAGTGGCTGAATAGCTGAAGCTACAAGAGCTTTCTTTTCTTTACACAACCACTGGAGGATTTTAAACCACTTGAAGCCTATCAATCAAGCCTGTGTGTCTTCACTCAGCTCCTACAGTTCAACCAAAGCCAGTGTCAATAA
Source organism: Catharus ustulatus (assembly GCF_009819885.2). Lineage (NCBI taxonomy): Eukaryota > Metazoa > Chordata > Aves > Passeriformes > Turdidae > Catharus > Catharus ustulatus. Next base: position 13,395,073 of record NC_046230.1, read on the forward strand.
TGGAGAGTGCAGGCCAAACTCTAGGCTGTGCTTATGCAGAAAGTCTGAGCAGTTCTTTTTCCATCCTTTCTGTTAGATGTAGAGTCTAATTCTGATACTTTTATTTTGCTTCACAGACATGGCACTGACACATTTTAAATCCTGGAAATGCTGCCAGTATATCTACTTTCTCCCCTAATGGCCCATGTCTTCCATAATTAAGTTTATGGTGTTGCCCAGTGTATTCCCTATTTATCCCAAGCACAAGGATAAGTGTGGGAAAACTGAAGGTGGCAGCAAAGGAGTTGAAAAGACCATATCCTTCAGGGGTTTTTATAAAATCAATCCAATGACAACAGTAGGGTACATAATGCCTTTGTGTACCGTACAGCAGCTACAGTATTTGCTGTCAGTGACAACCTTCTGGCCATTTCCACAGTCATTCCACAGTTACAGCAAATTGCTAAGACACTAAAAATCACATGATAAAGTCAATAAACATGTAACATTTGAATTAGCTTGCTGTACTCAATGGAGGCGTTCCAAAGTTAGAACAGCAAAACTACAGTCAGATATACATGACAAATTATTTTAAATAATATGTTTCAGAGGTCTGGATGTGCTCTCTACAACCTCTTCAAATGTAATCAAATAAGCACTCCTGGTCAATTACAGCACTATTAAAACATAGAATGATCATGGTCTCTCAAATACAATTGATTTTGTCCAATTTATGAAAACATTTTAGGAGGTAAGTTGAGAGGGGTTTTATGTTGGATTTTTCTGTTGTTGTTTCAGGTGATCTCATTATTTATTTCCAAATCTGGAACAGTCTTCTATTTCCCTTTGAAAACAAACTGAAAAAAATGTAGCTTTAAAAACAAAAACAAATCTACAGAAAGACTTTACTGAGTGTATTTCTCCTTCATTCCATTTGAGATGATCAAACAGCAGTTTTTCTTTGAAAGTGTTCATTGGCTCTTGTGTAACTACTATATTTGATTATATTTAATATACTTTAAAGATACATTAAAATGTGCAGCAGAAGAATGAAAGGAAAGAAAAGGTCATTACCTCATTGCAGATGAGTCAAAATTATTTTGCTATCCAGGGAAGTTTACAACTTGAATTCTTTGATGGCACTTTAAGGAAAATAAAACTAGTTACTAACACAAGCACACATGCACTCGCACACACAGAGACATATGCATGTTTGAGATTAATCATATGTATGGATATCATATAGATGTATGAGATGGAATTTAAGTGATATAAATAAAAAAATAAATAAAATTTTTATATCAGTTACTGAGATATTTTGCTTGCCTTATTGTGAGGATGTGACTACCCCAGTTCCTATAAAGTTTTTACATATGCACCTTCCTTTTAAATCAGTGGAGGCAAAAAGGAAGACAGACAGAAGAAGAAACAATAACATTTTCTTTGAAATATGTGAAGTTAGCTAGAAAAAATCCCCAACACAACACCTGACTTGAAGCCAGGTTTTTAAAATGTAACTGCAAAATACAAATACAAAGTCCAGACTGCTCAGTAAATCACCTCCAGCCCCTGACAATCAGAGAGCAAGCAGAGCAGGAAGCAAACAGCAAGAGGCTTCTTTGTTCACAGATCCAAATGCTTCCTTGCCAGTGCTCATCTCACATCACTCTGCTTTCTCCTTCACTCTCTTTGCTCTCTCCCAGAGCAGCACCAGCAGTGATTCTGCAGAAAACAATGTAGGTTTTCATCCTTGTGTCTCACTGCCCATGGCCCAGCTACTCACAGGCATGGTCCTGTCAAAGTGCCCTGCAAAATCCTTCCACACATATAACCAAGCTTCTCTCTGACCTGCTGTGTAGTTTTGCTTTTGCATTCCAAATAAATTCTGGTTTTTTAACTCTAAATATGACTTTTCTTATCTCTTCTATTCACTCTTCATTGTCAGTTAGCTGTCAGAGGCTGCTTTCTTTAAAATCACTGTTTAAGTAGTGGTGCATGAGAAGACTGAAACTCCTTGCAGGTGTGTTTAGTAACAGATCTTAGAACAGAAAAATATGTAAAGGGACAGAGTTTATGAAATGTAATAAGAAAAAGAACAAACCCACATTTTAAAATGTTTCAAGTCACATGGGCCTCAGAAAGAATCAAGTCCTAACATTTTCAAAAACTCAGGTTAATTTAAAAAATATTATTGAAACATATATGATTTTTGACCTCTTAACTGGAAAGGTATAAAATATGGTTTAACTTGTTTAAAAGGCAGTCTGAACTTGTTAAAAGGCAGTAGTGGCAGCATTTAATTGAAGTACTCTGCAGTTGAGAGCCAAGAAGGACTGTGCCTTAACTCCTGAGTTTCTCCTGAGCTTTCTGGTCACTTCACTAATTCCTGCCTGGTGTTTACTGATGGACTAGTAAAAGGAGGGAAACGTGGATTTTTGGTGGTCCTCACGTAATTCCTGACTTCAGGGAACTTCCACTGGATTTGAGTTCAGGGGCTTGCAAGGGACAAGTGAGAATTTTGCCCAAAAGAGTTGGCCTGTAAGTTGACAAAAAAAACCCCTCAAAACAACCTGTTATTTCAGAGTGGGTAGGGGATAAAATAAATCAGCATAACTGGACTACAAGGACAACCATTTAGTGTGGGTTCACTTGAAACCAAACCAAACAAGTCATGTCAGGCAAAAAATGCCACTATGTAAAGAAGCAAAGTATGAAATAGTAGCTGCTAAAATCACTACAATGTGGGCTCCTTAATGAAAATTATTACTACCATGATGCTAAAATATATATAACACACAGGAACAATTCATGCATTTGCAGTACACCAAAATAGATGGGAACTTTCTTTTCCCTACTTTAGCAACATTAAAGTACAGTAAATTCACGAATACAAGCCGCACTGATTATAAGCCGCATCTCTGGGTGTTGGCAAATATTTCGGTTTTTGTCCATAGATAAGCCGCACCCGAATATAAGCCGCTTTGTCGTTCGCAGCGAGGACCCGCGTGCAATTAGTAACAGAACCGTGGGAGGGCGGGGTTTACTGGCTGAGCTAAGGCTGTGCAGGCTCGGCCCGCTAGGGGCCGCTGACGGGGCCAGGTGGTCCAGCACGGTGCTGCCGCTCGGGGCCGGCCGCCGCTGCCCCTGGGCTCGGTCACCCTGGGTCGGCGCTGCCCCGCGGTGGCAGGCAGGGACGGAGCTTCCCCCGCTCCTACGGCAGCGGCGGCGGGCGGGGACGGAGCTTTCCCGCGCCCGTGGCGCCGGCGGCGGGCAGGGACGGAGTTTCCCCGCTCCTGCCGCGGCAGCGGCGGGCGGGGACAAAGCACCCCGTCGGCTCCCCGAGCCGCGGCAATGGCTGCGCGGGGCTCCCGTCGGCTCCCTGAGCCGCAGCAATGGTGGCGCGGGCTTCTCCCCCCCTCCCCGGGCCGCAGCAATGGCGGCGCGGGCTTCCCCCCCCCTCCCCGGGCCGCAGTAGGGGCGGCCCGGGTCCCCCCTCTCCTCCCCGGGCCGCGGCAATGGCGGTGCCCCCCCCCCCCGTCTCTCCCCTGGGCTGTGGCAGAGCAGGAAAGAGAGCTCTCCCGCCTCTCTCCCCGCCCCCCGTGCTGCCTACAGGGAGCCAGGCTCCACCCGCGGTGCAACAGTAGCAATTTGTAACAATCGCAAAATGCCGACTTTGCAGCTGCTCGGCTCAGCACTCTGGCAGGCACTTCTGAGGTTGTATTAGCCGCTCCTGATTATTAGCCGCATTTCCGGTTTAGGAGCAAAATCTTAGTCAAATTGGTGCGGCTTGTATTCGTGAAATTACTGTAATTACTTACAATAATCATGTTTACCAACCTGCATGCACAGTATATCAAATATTGCTCTGCCTCATTGTGAGACGGTCTACCCTTCCTCTTCTTCCTGCATCTCATCCAGCCCAGACTTTCTTCTCTGCCCCAGCCCACAGTTACTGCTGCTTTACTACCAGCAAGGCTCCAGCACATCCTGACCCCAGGATTTTACTATGGAAATTTTTCTCATTCCTATCTGTCTGGCGTTTCCTTGTCTCTTTGAGCTCATCTTTATCATAGTCCCACTGTGAGTGTCCCCTATCTACAGGAAGTCCAATTTCTACAACTGCACCAACTTGTTAGTGATTACTGACCTGAACTCAGACTAGATCTGCCATTTGTGAAGTTTCCCTCAATGTTTTGTTCTGTCAGCAGCCATTTCCTCCACTGATTTCACTGTTCATTTGACTTTCTGTGCCACTGCCCTCATGCACAGAACTCCTTGACAGCTTACAAAGAGAGGCCTTTTTTCCACACCACCATAACTTGCAGACTCTCCTACTACCTCATTCCTCGTGGGACTTCCAAACATAGCAGGCATCTGACTTCCCTAATTGCCCTGTCATAGAAAAAGCAAAAGCAAAAGCCTTTCAAACTGCTCGTAACATTACCATCCAAGGGAAGTAGTCAAGTTCCTATTGTCTGAATTGTTTAAACCAGACAGTACAAAGCATCCTACTGCACACCTGGGGAAAACCCAATATTCACAAGGGACTAAACCTGGCAACCTAAAAGGTGCTTTCTGTCTGCTTTTTGTGATATCCTGAAGTGCATTCCTGCACTAAGGTAGAAATTGGTGCTTGGAGGTGAAGAACCTTTCTTCCAGTATAAATAATGGCTCTAGGTTCCTTCATGCAACTTTACTTCTTTGCCATAGGTCTGCATCTGCAAGTGGCAGTTCAATTATCCTTAGTGATTTTGTTAGTTATTCCTCTAATACCTGTGAAAGATCTTTTGTTTGCTGCTCAGTGGAGTATTCTAACAGAGTAAAATCCCATCTCTGAGGCCACCTTTAAGAAACTGGACTCTCCAAGCTGTGCACTGAATGTCACAATGCTGGTCACCTCTCTGACTGTGTTCTGCCTTTTTTGCCAAATGCCAAAGAATTGGCATGCTTCCATGAGTGGAGACAGGGCAGCACTGTGGGGAAGGCATGGGGAGCGTGCACATTTGTGTACCACATGGGAATGTAGATGCCTAAGGAAACACAGAGCAGGAGAACGAGCAAAGGCAGGATCCGTAACCAAGCAGTACCTTTTTTCCCCACGGAGCCAGAGTGCAGGAAGAATGCCTCCAGGGTCTCTTGGCTCCTCAGCCCTTCTCTGACCAGATGGGTGCTTTCTTCACACATGCAAACCTTCAGGGTTTAGCTGAAGTACTCACCCTGTGACCAGAAATGGGTTAGACCTGAACAATTAGCCCTCACAGTCTTATTTTTTTTTTGTATTAAACCCTAAAATTTGTATTTGTTTTTGACTCAACCACTTTTCAGGCTCTTCTGTTCATTTGTGCACCAATTTTTGATGTTTCTCTCAGGTAGTTAAGGAGTTTCAGCTGCTGGTGGAAAGAAGCAAACCAAAAAGCCAATGAACGTGCCAAGGGGAGAGCAGGGCTAATATCCTGTAGCCTTTATACATCTACTGAGGCTCTGTGTAAAATGTAAGGCCTCTTGTTTTACTGCACACTGTTGGCATAGTTGGAGCAGGAGTCTTGTAATGTCAGCCAAGAGGACCCACACACAGTCACTGAAGCCCCAGGAAGAAAAGAATTAACAGCCTTCAAAAGTGGAAAAGTTTTAAAAAGAGATATTTAAAAGGTTTGACTTGCAGCCAAATGTTAAACAGTAAATACAAGTTTTAAGTGTCTTAACGATTGAGATGAAGTATCATAATTCAGCAGCATGGAATGGGACCTCTTACTGGGAGAAGCTAAAGAAGAAAAATGAACCAGCACAAAAGGAACCCCCTCTAGGGAAGATCTCACACATTTGGGTCTGGAGTCTAGTTTGAGTAGGCCAAAACCTGATACTTTTATCTCCAACCTTTGACCCTGACATCTGGAAACTTAGTTTGAGTCAAACAGAAGGAAGTTTTCTTTTCTATTTCAAATACTTTATAAAAGAAAAACTTCAAGTATCTACAGTCAAGTCTGTTAGTACAAACTACTTCTATTTGTGCACTTGTAGTGAACTCTAAAATATGGAACATTTGTGCAGGAAATGCATGCGTCAGAACTTTTGGGAAAAGAGAGTAACTTGGTGAGACTGGCACATTGTTCGATGCTTGTATGGGATCCAGATAACAGCCCAGATAAACATCTCCAAGGGGGTGCTGAAGAGTATAAAAGGTCCAGTTCCTTTGATGTTCTTAGATGTTCTCATTTAATAGCTATCAGCCCCGGTGCCAGAAATAACAACATGTTTAAACATTCTGTATCAAAACACAAATTAAATTCATTTAGCGTAACCTGGTTCCAAAGTTAATTTTCATCTTTAGCTGGAACACTAAGTGTGATGTAACTCGTGTTCTTCCTGGCAGTTATTTTCATTATTATGTTTATTACTCATTTAAGAGAATTTTTTTTTTTTTGAACAGAGGGATTAATGAATTTAGACTGCACATTATAACATCAAAAGCTTTGGTTTCAAATAAGCCCATCTGAGCTACAGGAGATTTTCTCCCCTTATACGAAGCTAAACAGCAACTTCAAAAACATATCTCAGTTATAGTATTATTTTCTAGTTGAGTGAAGTCATGGGTTTTATGTCAACCTGTTATATTTGCATATAATAAATGACTACTTATTTGTATTGTCCAAGTGACTCCTTTGACTCCTTTAACCCACAATCTGTTCAGAAGTCAGATGCTTTCCACAGATACCAGATCTCTCCTCAGGAGGATTTCTCATCATGTGAAAGAACAAAAATAATAATAAAGGGATTTCTTTTTCAGGATTCAAACAATTGTTTGAGATCAGATGATCAGAAGGGGGTAAGACACATGCCAGCATTTTAATATCACGTTGTTCAGGCTAATAAAACAGGAAATAAAGAGCACAATACATAACAGTTAGCAAAAGTATTTCTTTCCTAACGTGTTACTCAATCACTAAGCCTTCTGTTTACAAATTTTTTTCACCCAGTATTGATTAACATCAAACTCTCATAGGATGTGCATACACAGAGGTCTCAGAAATCAGTCTGACTTTATAAATGCAGGTAGAAATCTGCAGAATTTTCTGTTTAATAGTGCTCTCTAGGATATCTGAAGTCCCTCATCAGTTATTTTACAAGAAATAATGGAACATTGCTTAAGTTAATGGTTGAATTACTTTATTTTTACTAACTAACTTATTCCAAGATATTTTCCCGATTATTTTCAGTGATTATAGGGAGGTTTGCAGCACTGCTTTTTAAAGAGAGTAATGTTTGATTTAAAGGTCCTGCCTCTGCTTTTCCCCATATGGACAAAATACCTCTCACATCAGTGGAAGATACAGGCCTCAGCTAAGGAAATGATTTCTGAAGCATCACTTTTTATTGCACTGAGAATTGCACTGTGTTTGAAGGGATTCAGGCAGTAGGAAGTAGCAATACACAACTGCAGTTAAAAAAAAGTACTGTCTCTGAGACTGTTAGAAATTCACTGATATATCTTGAAGTTACTGTGGATAAACACCACAAAATACCAAATATTTTAGAAAAGACCAGCAAAGTCCTCTTTGGAAGGAAGTACATGCATCATTGTTTCTGGTCTAGAAAAGGCACCCTTGCAGGGAACATAAGCAAGTGGAAAATCGCTTTTGTCATTTTGAACTTCAAAATCAGAGTTCTGCTCCATATTGTTCCACTCAAGACAGCATGAAACACACTTGCAGTGGCTGAGACTTCCATTGTGGTCTCATAATCACCTTCTAGAACACACAATAGCACTGTACGAAATGCCTCTCATGATTTCCTTCTTGGTCTCAACCTGCCCCCTACGATATCTCAATTGCATATTGTGATGTGCAATTGTCCACTGCCCTCTTGCAGCTCCATTTCCATAAAGGTGGCCAAACAGAAGAAAGCACACAGTCATTAAAATATGCACTTTGGCAACACAACCAGACCACCCCAGTTAATATTTACATTATGGAAGAGCAAAAACTGGAAGAGTAATAAATAATATTTACATTACGGAAGAGTGCTTCTCTCCTCATATCTCCTGGTCCTCAGAAGAGGCATCCTGTGGAGAATGCCATCCATGTGAGTGGGTGTGCTCTCCAACCTGCAGCCCTCTCCACAGCTCTGGCTGACATGGCACTTGGCTCATCATTTGTAGGTGACTCGGGCCCTAGGAGGAAGGCCATGCTATTCAGATTAAAGGTTTTGGTTTAAGTACTCACATTTTCCTTGTTTAAACCCAGGGCTGTGGCAGATGATAATTTCCAGGTTTGTAGGTAGGGCTTTAGCTTTTTGATGCACCTTTTCACATTACCTAGACCTCTTCCCAATCTTTACAGTGAATTCTTTTCAAGTCTTACATTAGCACGCTCCAATCACAGAATGCACTAGCAGATTTAAGGTCAGGTGGTCTTTTGGTCAGCATGATAACTCAATATAAATTGATAAACTGATATTAATAAAGTGATATTTTTAGTATTCAGAAAAACTAGTAAATATTATGTAGAGAGATTTAATTATCTTGTTTCTTTGTAGTCCAAAACCAAATAAATAGGACGAGTGCCAAGGCAGATGGGTTTTTCAGTTTTCTAAATTTTCTTACGTCTTAACTCTACAGTACAGCAAGAGACATATTCTCCTTTTGAAGCCCAGATCGAGCATTAACATTTATGGGAGTTATACACACATCAAAAGAAAAACCTACATTAAGCAATTTATAATTTGAATATTTTTTTCTCTGACCAGTGCAATTGAAGGAGTTATCCAAAGGAAACTGCAAAAATTTCTCACATTATTTCTGCTGCTGAGTATACCTGTATAGTGGGGGAAAGAGAGGAGCTAGAGAGCCAGAATACGAGAGAAAGAGAGGGGCAGAAAGAGGGTGAGAAGGAGGAGAGGGAGAGACAACCACACCCCTGAGATTTGAAAACTGTTTAGAAGAGTTTCTGTTCTTCTTGGTATGTTTTCCTTAGCCTTTGAGGGACACAAAGCATATTTGCATATATTTAGAACTGTATGTAGAAGTGTTTCCCTTCCCTACAAGACCTTTTCATTTTTTTCCCCATTTAAGGAATGCGTACATGGTACAAGTTCACAATGTTTAAACCCTTTGTACATAATGCCATGAAGTACTTGTACTCCCTTATATTTTTTCAGTTGCTTCTGATCCAACAAATTAATTTGTATTCCCATCACTATTTTTTGATTAAACCCCCTTGATCTTTACATGCACAAAAGGATTCCTTGGTCATACTTTCCTATTCAAGATTAAAGGAGTCCCTTATTCTGATCCATTCTATGCCTTTCCAGTTTAATAACTTAGAGAAATAATAACTTCCTTTTCCTTGCTTCTTCCTTCATTATTTTTAAGAGATTTTTCACATCCCTTTTATCTGATGTATAAATTTTAAAAGAGCAAAAAAAGTAAACTTCAGCTCTTCCTTTAGAGGAGTAAGATGCCTCTATGACCATTTAACAACTTTTACAATAAATTAATACTAAATTTGTGCTTAGCCATAAGGCCAAAAATCCCTGGATTTTATTAATCTTTGGATTAATAAAATCAGTGAATCAGAGATGTTTCAAGAAAATATTCCAGGATTCACCAATAAACACTTTTCAATGATAGCATGTTTCTTTGGGAAACGAACTTGCTGTTATTCGAGGCAAGTCTTGCAAATCTGAGACCACGATTACAGTACTGCAAGGAACCTTGGTTGTCTTCTGTGTCTGTAAACCACATCTCACCAGCCCACACTCAGACCACCATCTGGTATTAGGTTTTTATGCATTTGCAGCCCTAAACCCCACAATTCTCCATTCCATTTCTCGCTATATAGTTTAGTCCCTCAAGAGGGGCTTTATTTCATGAGCCGTAGAGTAAATGAACCCCAACAAAGCACTGGGATGTTGTGGATGGGGTGATGTAGTTCCTGATTTACAGCTGTCTGGGGTTCCTGTACATTCTCCTGGAATCTGCAACATGGACCCTACTTTAGGTCACAGACTGATGGCAAGAGAACTTTCCTATAGAACATCTTACCTGTTACCACCTATTTTTAGAAAAATGAGACCTGGAGCATGGTCATTTGAACATTTTGGTACTGGAGATGTTTTCTATACCTGTTTCTGGCTGTGAAATGTTACTTTTCCATCAAGCTGAAAACGACAGCTGTCCCAAAGGATAGCAAATGAAGAGTTCCCTTAAAATATGACTGATGTTCACATGAGGTTTGCTGCTCTCTTAAGAAATAGTGACAAAATGTTAACCAGGCTGTCAGACAGATATGCAGGGATATGTTTGCATTACAAAATCACCACATAAAAAATAAAGATCTCCTTGTCAAAACTTTGCAAAGCCAGGACAAGAAGTTAACATATACAAGCCAATTAATAAAACAAAATTACAAGAGTAGTAGTTGGCATACTAGTTGTTATTTGGGTGCTAGTGATCAGATTCTATGAAATAAAAAAGAATTTTACATGTAAGTTAAAACATTTATTACAGGTGCTTAATCATGAAATCCGCTTAATCGGGACATTTCCCAGGGAACCAAATTAAGCCTAATGATACTTAATGGCAAGGACTGCTGCTTAATTGGGGTGGTAATTCCAGTTAATTGGGATTCCTGCAGGTGAGTAAATGGTACTCAAATAGAGATACTGTATCTGGCCTTCATGATGTTCCAGTATTGGTGGTGCTTTGTCTTCCCTCAAACTGCCTCTCCTGCCACTAGATCAGCAAAGCAAAATTACTCCTGTGCTTTCATTTTGGTCCTTTCAAACTCTGCTCAAAGTTACAATCACTCACACTGGGCTGGAAATACAAGAGGACTGCTTTGAAGTCTAGCAAATCTGAATTTGTATTTATTTGCATTTCACCAGGATTTTGGAAAGATCACACTCGACCTCTTGCCTGACCAAGGAGAAGCTTTTTAATAAATCCTCAGACATCGTGGAGATGCCACAAAGATATTTGAAAACGGTTGGTCGCAACTTCCACTGCAGAACAGCATGTCCTAATAACAAAGAGTTGTACACTGCCTTATGTGAATAAATACTTTACTATCAACCCCCCCCCCCCCCAATGTACATCCTTTCTTCAATACTAAGAAAGAGAAATACATACCCTGTCATGGCACACTGCTCAGGTTTAATTTTAGTCCTTCACACACACACAGAGCCATACCCTAAAATACTTGGATGGGGTTTTTTTCCAACCCATTATTAAAATATGTTTAAATATTATTCAGGCTTTTACATAGCACCAGAGACCCTGAAAATGAAAACTGCTAATGGCATTCAGCTTATTAGAAAGATCTGTTTTCATCATTACTTCTTGAGGTGCTGGTGCTCTCTGGAGGACGTGGTACCCAGCACTCCGTGTGCTGCAATGTTGCTCACTGAGTTGGAAGACAGGCAAGTTGCCAGTTCTTGGGAGAGAGAGCTGTAGCTGCAGTGCCTGCAGCTACCTGGGGAGAGCCACTATTCTCTGTAGGTCTCTAAAAGCACAGCAGAGTGGCCTGACTCCAGAGCTACTGCCTCTCACAAATCCACAATAGGCTCTGCAACTCCTAGGCTGTCTTGGGAAATTTGGGGAGAGAAGAAATGTTGCTTGCTCTAGTCCCTGCTGCCCAGGCTGCCACTGAGCCCACATTCATTCCCCAGTGTGCAGGAGGGGCTGCCAGCCCTGCTGGCTGGAAGGAGAAGATCCCACCAGTCAGCTGAGAGAGGTGGATGCAAGATCCAGGCTGCTGGAAAACAGCATCCCGGTGAGTTCAGGCTTAATTGGAGCCAGGAGATCCCCAGACAACAGACTTTGGCTTTTCAGAGTGGCACAGCCCCCTTTGTGTGTTTGAGGGGGACTGCTGCAGCTCCAGCAGTGCTGACATGCAAGAACAAGCTATTACCATGAGCGGGGACCCCCACAGCCCCCATTTCATAGAAAAATCAGGATTGCACCTCTGTCAGAATCAGCAGCTCCTGACTCCTGGCTCCTGCTGAGATCAAAACCATACCTGATTTCTCCCCCTCCACTTCAAGCAGTGGTTCATTTTCTCAAAACCTTTCACAACAGAGGTGTTCTGAACAGAAAAGGAAACATTCTGAAAATACTTTGCAGGACTGATTTTTCTATTAGCACAGTGTACCCAGCCCTAAGGATTAGTACCTTCCACTGCTCCCGTGGGTGAATGCCAGCAGGAGCTCCAGTTTGTACAGCTAGGGAGTTATATGTCTGCACATATTTCCCTGAGACTCTGTGAACCTCCTCAGTCCCAAACCAACACAATACCTGATTTTGATTCCCCTTTACAGGGGAGAGCTTCAGAATGAGAAATCAGACTCTGAGAGAAACACTATCCAATAAAAGCACCAAAGTCAGATTCTAGTGTGCTGTGCTTTGTGTTCTCAGACTTCCATAAGTTGCAGGTACATTTGAAGTTCTAACAGGCAGCACTTGCAAATGGAAAACAAGAATTACTACTTCAGAACTAAAACAATTCGATCTTTGTTGTGGAGCTGTTTAAATGCTGTAGTTACAACACAATGAAATTCTCTGGTGAAGTATGACAAAAGATTTCCCTTCAGTTTTTCTCCCTCACATCACTGTCATGTCACTACAGATAAACTAAAATAAAGGACAATTAAATGATTGGGCCAAAATTAGGAAGAATGTCTTGATATACTGCTAAAAGGCCTTTTTTCAGTACAACACATAAAATCTGTACTGTAACAATTAACCTAGTTCTTAATTTATACCTAGTCGTGTGTACTGCATCAAATGAGCAAGAGCACAGTTACAAAATAGTGAATACACTCAGGGAAATCTAAATGGAAGCCATTTTTCATGCTGATCTCACACTTGAATTTACAGATTCTTTGCAAAGCTTATCATAAAATATTCACAGAACTAGAAGAATATCAGTGTTAGTAAATTATTCAGAGTGAAATGTTAACTTGAAGTAGCAGCTTTTTCTCTTCTTGAGAGCATCCACGCACAGAGAATGAGTCACTGAGCAAAGCAAAGATCCATCTCACACATGGGACTGCCTTTGATGCAGGATTTGACCAACAATATCGCCCTACATTTCCTCTGCACTGGCAGAAATCACAGGTTTGCTGCCAAGGTTCTCATCAGAGGCAGAATAGCAGCAGTAGAGATGGCATCAACAAACAGCTAAAACAGTGGAAACAGAATGATTTTTCTATTTGCAATTCCTGTTCAAAATTTTAACCTGTTTTCTACTGCTTCCTGTATACTGCCAGTTCCAAGCCAAAGAAAGATAATCAGGATTACTTTTCCTCAAGAAATGCTACTCTAGCAATAAGAACTCACATAGATTGCCAGAACCCACCAGGAATTAGCTGAGGGATTTTAATGGACTCTACAGCAATTTTCACTGTTTAAGGGGAAGAAATGACATGAGTTTAAATAAGTAAAATGTAAATTATTAATCATCATCATCATGAAAAAAGTTGAAGTGTCAGAAAAAAAAACCCCTGTAACAGGAGATTAATGAGGACAACAAAAGAAAAAGGAGAAAAAAGAAAATAAACAATTATTAGAAAAAGTCAAGATTGTTAGTATTAGAAATTAGTTATTGCAATACAAGGACTCAAAAATGATTGAGTCAGCAGGTGATCAAAACCATAAATGAATATTAAAATAATGAAGGACAATAAGTCAAGGTGAACTAACTGAAAATCAAGCCAGAATGATTTTAAGGCATTAGTAATGAAGAAAAGGGGACAGCTCCTCAGCAGGTAAAAATCCACCAGAGCTATGCTGATTTAGAGCAGCTAAAGTGCTGTCAGTAAACAGGAAAAACCTCACCTCTCACTCCTGGACCCAAACTGGAAGAAAGGAAAGGTGGCAATCACCCAGATGAATTTCTGCCAGGGGTACAGCATGCTAAAACTTTTCAGACAAATAATTTATTTACTCAGAAAGGCAGTCAGGTCAGCCATGCCTATGTGCCAACTTGGACCTAATTCACCAGGCAGCATTGATGAAAAAAATTAAATTCAGAACACATGCAATCTGAAACATTTTATTTCAATGTTTCTGAAAGCATTATTGAGATTTTCAAGTATTTTAACTGACAAAAATTAATATCAGAAAGATGTTAAAAATCCATTTCAGGTTGGAAAAATGTTTCACTTTAGCTAAAATAATTTGGGGGAGTTCATTTGGTTCAGAAAATTGAAAATCCATTCTTTTCACAGCTCTGTAGCTTAGACCATTTATGGAGACTCATATTTGCTCTTATCTCAGAAGCATCTAATATACAATCAAAAACTATATATTTCCAGTGTGTACAAATGATTACCCTTTAAACAATGCAGTATGCATAAATCGAAAACCATACTCCAACAAAGACATTTGTATTTATTTTAGGAACACGAGTTCTTAAATAAATGAAAGATTTTGTAATGTGAACCATGAATAAATTTAGCATAAGATACCTCTACATATGGAGATACTTAGCAGTGTAGACAAAATTATTACTGAAAATTATTTTGCAAATTATAAAGCACAAAATTTACATGATATCACTTCTGAATTTATTTGAATTTTTGAATTTATTACTCACATCATACCATATAGTAATTCAGTTAAGGAATATCTTTTCTAATTGGCAACTACCAGAGTGGCTGACATAATTTCATTTAAAGGTATCAAGCAAGAAAGGAATTAAAGCTGGCCATGGCTTTCCTTAGGTGCTTACCTAAAGATTTTGACAAGCTTCTCCAAAATACAGTGATAAAGTAATTACCTAACAGAGGGCAAGCATAAGATTCTAAAGTGTTGTTCCCTTGGAGCCCCAAGTACAAACCTGAGCAAGAGACTCATTTGGCCACAAAAAGAAGTTTTAGACTGTAATGAAATGGTGTGAGAATAAAAATTTGGACACTGAGAGGAAGAGGTTCAGCAGCACAGAATGAGACAAGTGTGTCTTCTGTTCTACCCAGTATTTCTTTCTCTTCTCAAGCCCCATGGTGAGCAGTACCATTGACACCCAGAGCTGTAGACGCAGATGAAACCTGGTGTGACTCACTAGAGAACCTGCCTCCAGTCCCTGACAGTAAGAGTCAAACTCTTCTATCACTAACGTGACCTAAGTCCTCAGCTATGACCTGACACATCCACAGTCAATTTTGCCAGCTCCTTGGTAAAGTGTGCCAGGTTGTTCTAGCAGACACTGCAATATCTCAGATCAATCCTTGCCTTGACTCTGTTACAGCCCCAGGGAAAAGTGTCCCAACAGACAGGCTATAGCAGGGAATCAACAAACCTAGACTCTTTTCTCACAACCACCTTTCTATGTGCTCCTGTACTTTGAACACTGACATGCTTCGTTTTTCAAAAGAAAATTCATTAAATGCTTATAAAGAATTCTGGGATTCTCTGAGGGAAATCGTTACCAACATTCAATATTATTAGAAATAGCATGTAGAATAAGCTAAAGCAATCTATCTCAATTTAAGTCAATATACACATTTTTGTATCATCTCCCCAGCATAATCTCCCCGCTAACTGCTGGTAAATGACTGCTTTCTAAGACTGGTTTAAAAAATTGTTCACACAATCAGAACTGCATCATGTGCATTTTAAACAAGACCAGAGCCAGAAGCAAACTCCAATTCCACCCTCCCCTGCCTCACCCAGTGAAGTCCACAGTAATGTACATTTTCAATTACACTCCATTCAAAATTCAACAATTCAACAAACTGTCGTATTAGAAACAATTGTAGCTCGTTGGCAAAACCTAACACTATTATTACACAGAAACTGTCAGCACAAAAATAGTGTCATTTCTCATTGAAAGAAATGTTCTTGTAGAGGTCCATCCAACAGCAATGGATGGTACAATTTAGGCTGTATGGTTTCTAAGCAGAGTAGGGTCATTTAAATATTATTTTCAAGCAATCACTATCTCTGCCTCAGAAAATATAGTACTATCCAATATCTAATTATTATTCTGAAACATTCTACACACTGTAACTTGGAACAACATGAAAACTAACTTAGTTTCTATTCAAACATTGAATAGTTTAATGTTATGATAAATCAGACTGAACCGGAATTAATAACTACCAGGTGCAGAATATTATTCTACTAATTCATAAAGCACAATTCACATTTTCCAGTATGATGAATTATCTTCCTAATGAGGGCTGCAATATAATAGAGCAGCTAATAGACAGATTCTTTAAAGTCATGCAATATAAGTTACTTCCCACTCAGTTACTTAGTTTAATCAGGTAAAGTATTATTGTATTACATTTCCAAGTTCCTTGGGGAGATAGTGTCTCTTTTGATGGAAAGCAAGGTTACTTTGGAATAACAGATAATCTTAATCAACTGAGGACATCACCTGAATTGTCTCATGGTTTCTACAAGTTTGGGAACACAACAAGCAATTAGTAACAGCCAGCTGATGAGTGGTACCTTGCAGAATCACTGCCTGCACCATTACTGCTTCTAACTCCACAGTAAACAGAATATAACTTTATACTGTTTTTAAAAAAGAAGGGTAAGTTGTCTCTGGTATACTCTGTCCATAACCACACAAGGGCTGATCCCCCATTTCTTGTTTACATGGCTGAACTGTGTATTGATTTTATTCAAAATGGGAACAAGACAGGGAGAAGATTGGCCAGAATCTCAGAAAGATGCATTCCCTGTCTTAGACTTTGGGAAAGGCCAAATCACCATGCTGGGAGTGGGACAAAATATCACATGATTTAGCAGAGTATCATATATGATCAAAACAAAAATTCTACCTCAGGACTGTGGGCAGTTTACAACTGGATATGGTGGCACTATTCAATATGTGATTGACATCATGTGATGTTGTAAATTTTCACATGGAAGGACTACTAGGATTAATGAGATCCAACTGGATAATAGCCAGGGTGCACTGTTGTACACATCACAGCAAAGTTCTGTTCCTAAATCAGAAAGACTTGATTGTATTTTTCAATTTCCTTGAACCCCAAGCTGCAAGCTACACTGCTGTCTGCTGAAAGACACAGAAATGTTTCCAACAACCCTAACAAATGAAAACCACAATACTCTGCACAGCTCTTTTCTGCTAATGCAGTCCCAGTCACATCTGGTGCTCCTTTTATCCTAAAACAAAGATAAATTCATATGTGAGAACAAAGAGATATCCATGTCATTTGGTGTTATTTTACAAAAGAGAAAAAAAAAGAAAAAAACAACAAAACCTTTCTGGTTTTCCCATGTCAGCAATCAGAGCTTTAAATCCATGAAAGGAGATTTGCATTCATTATTTAACCACAAGGCAAGACAATATTTTTAAAAAGCATCCAAGATTGACTAAACTTCCCCTTGGGTCTCCTTTCACACACATCTTCTGCAACCCCTCACACTACAAACATCCCCCTAGAAAAATGCATCTGCCAGGTTTTAAGACCTCTGCAATGCACCTTATTAGCATATTATTTTCTTAGCCCACCTCCAATCAATAATACTTACCTTTCTCTTACAGCATTTGATCGTTCTTAATCCATCCTACAGTATCTCACTCAGCCTGCAGCCCTGGATGTGTCCTGATTTCAGAGCTTGTCATCCTTGAGCATACCTCAGATAATTGTTTGATTCTCTTCCTAAATCCACCTGCAATTACAAAAAAAAAAAAAAAAAGAAAAAAATAGGAATTTCTTTAGCTTCAAAACTGCTGTTATTAATTATTACCATGGAAAATGTTATTTAGTGACTTAGGGCCCAATCCTGTTCACACAGAAGTCAATTGCAGGACTCCCACCACCTTCAGAGAAAGTAGGATCAGGTTTTAACTTCCAAAGGCTTAAATACATCATTAGTAGAGTTTGAATGGACTTTACAGAACATTTTTGCTTAACTCAGGAATCCTATAAGAGACCAGAACATTCAAATGCTGAACTCTGATGCTGAGACACTTGACAATGGGAGAAAGCTGGAGGTTATTTTACTTCTGCACTCTGGTGTGTGTTAGTGCAACTGCTGCAGAGAGTGCTGGAAATAAACCTGCTGCAGGTAACTCCTGATCCACAGCTTGATACTGGGCAGAGTTTCTCATAAACACTGCAAGACAAGCCGAGTAATCTAAGAATGAAGAAGGAAATGGGGTGGTGGGGTAGAAATTTTTGGCATTACATGAGTCTGGAGCAAGATTCTAAATCCCTTCCTAAATTTTTGCTTGTTCTGTAGAAACCATCACAAGCAAGGCAATACAATAAAAATGGCATTACTCCCCCACCTAATGAAGAGGGAAATGCTTAATATACAAACATTCAGGGCATATTATAATTGACCTTTACACCATGAAGATTTAAGTTGTGTACTGTTCTGGAAAATCATTACTCACATACTTGCTCAGCTGTGTGCACCTCTGTGCCCCACTGAATTCAAATGTGAAGTTAGGTATAAGTATAATTATGTTTAGGATTATCACTTTGACTTTAAGCTCCCTGGGCCAGGCTGTGTATACATCGTTATCCATTACAAAGTAGAGTTTGTAGAAGCAAGTAATGCTGTGATTGTTGTGTGCTGGATTATACAGCTCATGATAAGGAAAATTGCAGAATCACAAATTCTGAGCTGGAAGAGACACACAAGGATCATGAAGTCCAATTCCTGGCCCTGCTCAGCACCATCCCCAAGAGTCACACCATGTGCCCAAGAGCATTGTCCAAACCCTTCTTGAGCTCTGCTGAGCTTGGTGCTGTGACCACTGCCCTGGGGAGCTGTTCCTGTGCCCAAACACCCTCTGGGGGAAGAACCTTTTCCTGATACCCAACCTAAACTCTCCTGACACAACTCCAGGCCATTCCCTCAGGTGTTGTCCCTGTCAGCACAGAGCAGAGATCGGTGCCTGCCCCTCCTCTTCCCCCCAGGAGGAAGCTGTACCTGCAGTCAGGTCTCCCCTCAGTCTCCTCCAGGCTGAACAGACCAAGTGCCCTCAGCTGCTCCTCACACAGCCTCCCCTCAAGGTCCTTCACCATTCACAGCCCTCCTTTGGATGATCTCTAATAGTTTAGAATCTTTCCTGCATTGTGGTGCCCAAAGCTGCCCCCAGCACTTGAGGTGAGCCTGCCCCAGCCCAGAGCAGGGCAGGACAATCCCCTCCCTTGCACAACTGGTGATGCTGTGCCTCATACATCCCAATAAAGAACATGGATTATGTTCACATATTATCATTGTTGTTGTGTTTATTTTTAAACTATAAGGACTTTCCACACTAAGTTACTCAACTGCTTAAATTTGTCCCTGGGTGCAACATGTGAGATTTGATTTGCATTACAGATATATTTCATATGGTTTGAATTATATCTGGTGGCTGCACAATTAGATTCCAATTTGGCAATCAGATCACATGTGCTGACATGTAAATTTACACAGACTTAAGCCAGAATCTCCTTTTTTGGCAAAATCCAACATCTGATCCTCTTTTCCACAAACACCAATACAAGTAAAACCCCTCTGAGTTCAGTGGAAACTACCTAAGGCTTATATCATTTAGAGATAACCACCAGCATTACAGAATCTCAGAGGTTATATCTACACTAGCATTTTGTTTCAAACCCAGAATTCATTTTTCTACCTTGTCATCCCCATTCAGCACATTTTGCCTCATAGTGCAGGGCGCTCTCAGGCTGCACAGTCCCCTGGCATCTCCTGTGCACCTGCTGCTAAAGGGCATTCAGCCCATGGGAGCTGAGACAGGCAGTCTGCCTGAAATCCCCAGCACTTGTGGTGAGCACTGGGGCCTTACCTGTATCACTCCACAGATCAGATTTTACTTTCAGAGCTCACCAGAACGCTCAGGCATTCATTTTTAGTTCCCTATCACGTTCATATTCCTCTGTATGAGGACTCATACTGAAGTTTCCTCTAAACACGAGGACTGATGAGAGGGTACACAAGGATGAGCCTTAATTAACATTCAGTTGTATAGCTATTATTTCTTTCATACTTCAATTTCAAACTCATCTGCAAAGACATAACTAAAAACTCATGGAAAAGTTCAGGTGCACTGCATTTGTGCTAAACTGAACACAGCTTTACCCTAAATTTCTAGGGTTTCTTACTGTTTAGCACAACAGTTAATACAAGCAGCATTGCAGCCTGTCTACAGGCAGTGTAGAAAATGTCTGGCTGATGATCTCCCTTAAACCAGCAGTTTTCTTACCATGGCACCTATGAGGAAATCTGAATCAGAACATCCTTTTCACTCACTACTCTCAATCTTTGTGGCAATTTGCAGAGCCCAATTTGTCCTTTTGCACAGTTTCACTAATCCAAGATGAAGATCTTAACATCTCCCAAGAGGCCTTTAATTAATGACTGACGAATACACAAACACCCTCACTCAGACTGACACTGGAAGTTAACAAATATATCTGCAGTCCCTCAGGATTTATTGACAGTCTTTCCTTCAGTTTGCAGCTTGCTGAGCTGCTGCTTATTTGCCCTGTGAGCATTTTGTTTCAAATGTGGCCAGAATGCATTCTCCTTCTTCAAAAATTGATACAACTTCATGAAGGAAAAACAATTAGGTTTTAGTTCACTTGTTTTCTGTTCCACTTGATAAGGAAACACATCAAGTACATCCACAGTAAGGACATGTACTCTCCAGTATATTTAGAACTCAAGCTTCAGCTCTTAAAATTCTTTCTCAGGAAAACCCTTCTTTCTATCCATTTTCCAAGGATATATCATCCCAGATATGGAAAGACAGGCCAATGACTCATACAAAAATGGAAAGATAATTTGTATATTTCCCACTGCATCACAGATGTGAATTCAGTGTCTACAGCCACTCTGCCACATCATTACACATGCACGTGATGACTTTCTTGACATCTGCATTAGTTGTGTTAACAAAGATGTCAGGGAAATGCATTCTTGTAGAGTGCTGCTGACAGGATCAGAATCTCATTGCTAATGCTTCTCCTTCCTTCACACGGTTCAGCAAAGCTGTTTGTGTTTATAACAAAAAATATAATCGATTTATAGAGGATCTCTAATCCCTCTTTTTTTACAGAAGCTCAGATCAGTAAGCAAGGTAATGAATATTTTAATAGGCTGTAGCTGGTGTTTGGTACATGCTACTTATTTACAGGGATCCCACTCAGGAGCACAGTGGGAGCATCAATGCAAATGCCAACCCTCTCCCCCGGTAGGCTCACCCCAGAGCTGCTCTGTGGACTAAGGGGAACAGGTCCCTACTACGATGCCCAAGAACGGGAGCAAACCACATAATACTCACTTCACTGCTGTCCCAATTTACCACAAATTAAATACAAAAGTGGGTTTACTTGCAGCAGCAAGGCCCTACAGAATAAATCTTTATCACCTTATTCAGCGTGACCTGAAGAAGCAGAGGGCATTAAGTAAAGGAGGAATATCTAAAGTAATGTGGGATCTGCCATGAAATAAAAGCAAAATACTGTTGCAATAAGTAATACTTAGTGACTAAGCTTGGCAAGTGAGGTAAAGAAATGCTCCAAGACACTGCAAACCTCAGATTCATCCTATGCCTCCTATTGGGTTATGTAACACAGCACTTTTCCTTTAGCTTCATGGGTACCACATCAGCCTGGGCTTCTTCAGCTCAGCAGCAGGAAACAAATTTCACAGAAAGAACGTTTCATTTCTCAGAAACAGCTTATGGGGAAAAGATTATTTGCAGGCTTCCCTGAAAGCTTAAAAAAAAAAAAAAAAAAAAAAAAAAAAAAGTGTGGGTATTCTTTTAAAACAAAAACCCAAAAAGCAAGAAAAAAAACCCAAAACCAAAAAATCTCCAACAACAGAACACACACACACACACCACACATACAAAAAGAAGTGAAAAACCTGTAATTACTTCATAGCAGCTACTATAAGTAACAATACTGAACAAATTGCAGTGATTACAAAATCCTCTATAAATATGGGTAGCACTATTCTTGACAATAATTAGTGTACAGCATCTTCTCAATAGTATCATGATTAATATTTATTCTGATGTCGTTTTTGTTCTGGGAGATAGGAGGGGAGAAAGGGAAGGGAGGCAGCATTCTAAGAGAGCTGAGTATGTTTGAGAAGCAGAACCAAAAGAAAAAAATCTGCTTTATTTTTCTGCTTACTGTCATTTCCCCTCCCCTCAAAAAGGCAATGCAAATGGTGCTTTACTGGTTTTAAAAGTAAAGACAGAAATTATGTGGAGTTGGGACTGCTGAATTATTCATGAGTTCTGATTGAATGGGATCATTATCTCTGGTCTTACAAGCTAATAAATACTGTCTAATGCCTGGGTACTGTTTTGATCTAATAGTGTCAGAGAAAAAAAAAAAAAGACAAAAAAAAGACTTCTTTTTTGCAAGCTAGAGCCTAAATTAGGGAGGAGCTCCCTGATGAGCTCATTGCAGGAAAACCATGGGGTTTTTTCCCTTCCATTGACTACAAGGTTCACTTTGCAGTTCTCAGTCTCATTTGCTGCAAAGGCATTTTAACTTGGGCATGAGGTTAAGATGTTGCTCAGTGGTATCTACACAATTACTCATAAATTCTTATTCCTTTCTTATCGTCAATAGTCTCATCCTCACCCTGCCCTTCTCCATGGTTTTCCAATCTCTTGCACCTTGCAGCAGAAAATACCCCAAACCAGAGTACTTTCAGAGGCAGACAGAGCACAGGAAATGATTATGCTATCTAATCATCTGCCTGTCAGCAGTCAAATAATCTTAAATTGCATTGTTCTGTGATTTATCTCGGGATTGATTTTCCTGAGTCTATACTCACTTGATTTAATATCATAAACTAAACATTTTGTTTGGAACTCGAATTAAGGTTCTGCTCAGAAAGCTATCGAAAAAGAAGAGGAATTTGTTAGAGTACAATACAAAACAATACCTATTGATAAACAATATTGAAACAACAATAACAAAAAAAAAATGATTCAAAACCCACATAAATTAAAATTAAAGCCAAGGTATTTCATTGGATTGTTTTCCATATGCTTTCTTGAGGATTACTTTTAGAGCAAGACTTGTTTCAATAAGAGGAAATAATTAGGATATTATTACAAGTTTAAAAACCCCTCATAATTAGATAGGGATTAGTAACTTCGTTTTCATATGATTAACACAATAAAACCCATTTTTCCCCAAAGTAATCTGAGGCCTATTAAGCAACATGAGATCATATATCAAGGGGCCTTTTAGTAATTCAGCAGTTTGTAACATTTACGCAGACCGAGAGTCTTCCACAAAACAGCTGGCTTCTTTCTCTCAAAAAACCCAGGGTTTTGGTCACATTTATTTCAAGGTCTAACACAGTCCTTGGAATCACCATATTTAATTAAGGATTTTTTTAACACCAGTTAGAACTGTGTGAACAGCTAGGGGGGAAGTGTGAGCAGTTTCTCAAATTGTGTATAAGTAATGGAGCTCTCTGCTCCTAGTCTAGCTTGGAAGGACCCACCTGGTACATCTGGATTTTAAGGAGCATCTCCTAATAACTGGCACATTTAAGCTTAAAAATGCCCAGTTTTATAGCATTTTGTTAGTCTAATAATGTTAAATGCTTAGCTCCACTATGATAACTAGGCTAAATATAAAGCATATTATTGATACAATTACCATTTGCACACACAGCTCATAAACAATAAGGAATAAAGAACAGATGCCACATAAATTTAGGTTTGTGGGTCTATTCAGTGAAATAATTCTGCAAACATTACCTTTTGAGTCAGCCTTTTTAGTGCTTTTATCTGCAGCGAAAATACAAAACTGTTCCTTTTGTTGTTGTTATTAAGCAGGAGCGTGTTCACCCCTCCTGGCTTTTCCACATTTTCTGCATACGATGCCAGTCCCTGCAGCCAATGAGACCTTGAGACAGTGGCCATTATCTGTCACACTCCTGGACCAAAATAACAAATAATATGCCTGGAGGTGCTGCATTTTGTGACTGCTAGTTTCCCTGCATGGCATATGCCTAGATAGACTCAGATGAGAGGTGATTGCACAAAACTGTGATTGTGAGATGACTTAGCAGAACCCGTGATGATGTCCTAATGGCCTCCTGCAGAGGGGAACAGGGGTAATTGTTTGTCAGGGGAAGGAACACATCTGTAAGGAGGCATCCTCTGCAAACCAGGCAGCCATGTGGAAAAAAGAGAGGAAGAATCACAATGCAGCAAGGCTGCATTCAAGTCTAATAAAATGAATAACAAAGAGGTGAAAAATGAAACAGAATTACCAGGTTAAAAAACCTGTTAATGGTAGGCTCTGGGTTAAAAAATAAACAAGTCACCTCCAGACAACATGGTTCTTTTAAAATTATTAATTTAAATTCTGTGACTCCCAGCAAGGAAAGTTAGTGCAACAAGCCCAGGGAGTGCAAATGCATTCCCCAACATCAAAAATGGCCACAGAGAGACCCCTCCTTCCTGTATGTTCTCACCTGTAACAAGGTGGCTTTATAGTCACCAACCATTTGCTGCATCATTTTCTTCTTCCAGCTCTTTAATCTTCCATTTAAAATATTTGTTCTTCATGTGATCACAGCTTAGAAAACTGACATCATCCCAACATCCTATGTAGAGCAAAGCTATTGCAATTGAGAAATGAGAAACCATCAATGTCAACCCAGGCAATTAGGGCATCAGTCACATCAGTAGGAACTTGCCTTTAATGTCAACTGGGGCAGAAACAGGCCCTCAGAGTATATTAAGGACCTTACTTTATACTCTTTCAGCATCTTCTATTTGATCAAAAATAAACTGGAGCAAATAAGCTAATTAATCGTGCACAGAACACATTCTCATGTCTTTCCACCCTACATCCTGATTATTTATTTTCTAACTACAGAGCAGCAAACATATGCAACTCAACAGAAATAATATTAGCTACAAATCAATCAACTGATTATAGCTTCACTCTCCTTTAGGTAAGAGCCACAGTTTTAAAAGTTCCATACAATCACATGTGCTCATTATTCCATTCATTATACCTTACCAATGGGCATCTGGTAAAGAGTCACTCAAACCATGAGTTAGGAGGGGTAATCCTTGACTGTCCTCTGTTCATTCAGCTACACCAATGTCAAAAAGCTTGCTTTTTGTTTTCTGAAAACAGTACTTTCTGAATTCTCTGTAAAAGAAGCAGAGCACTGAAAATTACCTTTGACTCAGATCTACCTGCAATTGAAAAAACTTCCACTGCAAGAAATTAAATAAAATTTGCAAACTGAATTGGAAAAATAATACCTCTTTTTTGCTTTGTGGGTAACTTGGGCCAAATAAAGCTATAGAAAGAGTTTAAGAAATAAATTAATAACGGAAATAAAAATAACAATTTACACTGCATCAACCTAGAGTTTTTTTCTTTAAAATTGTTCAAATGAAACATTTTAGCATAGTCTAAAAAAAAAAAACAAAAACCAACAATATTCTCATCTTTTCAATTCAATTTTTTTCCTGCCAAAATTATCCACTGCAATTCATCAAAACTTTCAATTAACTCTAATCTCTTAAAAAAATGCTAATTTTTGTAAGCTTATTTCCCTGGAACAAATGTTATTTTGTCCCATTCACATTTTGGATACATTCTTAGGTTTAAGAATCTCTCTTCAAAAATATGCCAGAAATATGCTAAAAGCCAAGTACAAAATCTAAGACAAGAACATGAGAGCATCAGTTGAGCAACAACTGTCAAGTACTGACCTGTTTGACCACCAGCTGAAATGGGTAAAGGCCCTTCCACTCACTTTGGAGTGTTTCTCCTCAGAGGGAAAAAAAAAGAACAAAGCAACCAGACAACAAGAAAACTGGTTTGGTAACTACAGTTATTCAACAGTCTTGATAGAGAAAAATTAAGAGGTCATTAACATGGCAGTATGAGGGTTGGTCACAAATTCATCACACAAATGTTTTAACAGGAAATTGAGTTTCCACAAAACTAAATTATCTTCATGGGTTAACTATTTACTTACCAGGAAAAAAAACAGAAATTAAATTGGAAAAGAAAAATCTTTTTTTTTCCCCTGAAAAATGGCAGGGGGTGGGGTGAGGAGGTGTTTGCTTTTGACCTTCACAAAAGTGAGTTTTCTATGGGCAAACTGGTCTTGGACACACTACTGAAGAAAGAGGGAATTATTTGCTCAGTGACCTGCCCATATTTCCCTCTACTTCACCAGAACTGCAGAGATGAGCCTTCAGTCTCAAAGCAGATCCTGCAGTAGCATAATTGAGAGTCAAGATAGATTGTCTGAATAAACAGAACCCAAATCTGATTAATAACTGCCTAAAAAAACCCAAAAAACAGGGCAAGATACTGCCCAAGATGTAATAAATATAATAAACACTGAAATACAGACAGTGTGGTATGAGGAGACACATGCTGGGTTTTAGATTTTACTTGTTGGTTATGCTCTCTCATTCAGTGTTCAAGTTCTGAGCAATTATCCTTCTGTTAAATTCAGAGTCCATGAAAATCTGTAAATTTTCTATTCTATGTACAATGTGCTACAAATTCGTACACTTGTAATATATTCAAATTTTAAACAGCTGGGCAAGATGATCTTTATAGGTCCCTTCCAACTGAAATATTCTATTCTATACAACTCCTTGGGCTAGCAAAAGTCTTTTCTAGTTCTACTGTATTGTGTGTTCAATTGAAGCTTGAATCTTTTTATGATACTGGAAAATCACATGAGATTCGTTAAAAAATATTAAAGTGACAGAAAAGGTAAAAGTCATTATTTCTTTCCTAAAGTTTTTACCACCAGTATTGCAAATATGATTTAAAATATTGTATTACACTACTTAATTAGTTTTTAAAAATTATTGAAACTGTAGTTTTGAATGAGTTTCCTTCTATTATAACACTGAAGCAAGTTTACAGGTAAATGCCAGAATACCAGCATATGCTGTAAAACAAAAGAACACTTAAATATTTTAAGCACTGCTTTCATCCTATTAATTTTGAAAATGATAAAGGTCAACCAAAAAAGTAAACTGTTAGCAAAGCAATGCTTTTGCAGTGATTCCCAGGCAGCACACGTTGTCCTCCTTTCACTGTACAGAAAGCATTTAAATACTCCTACACTACCCTCATCCTGAGGGCAGAGCCCAGAGCAGGCATTTGAGTCTTCGCTGCCATTTGAGGAGCTTTTCTACTCAAAACCACATGAGAAGCAATTGTTTGAGCCTCCTGCACCTTCTTCAGAGCAGCTTTTTCAACTGTGTTGAACATCTTCTACTAACTCATTGAAATTTGGTTGGAATAAAATAAAATACCAACTAACAATAAGGACAAGAGTCAGGAAACTTTCTGAAAGGGACAAAACACCCCAATATTTTGAAATTGAACACTAAATATTTTGTATTTAATAAAGAAATTAATATCTATTTTAAAAATGGAGGAAATTGCTAGATAATTAAATACTGTGAATTCTTATGTATGATAAATCCAAGCTGAATGGCTGTCATGATTTATTTTCTGTATGAAGTAGGAAAAGCAGGAAAACATAGTCCTGAAATGCAAAATCATACAACTGACTCACAGTGTCTTGAAAAAGCCCCACACCATTATAAAACATGGTGGGAGAGAAAAAGATGCTGTAAATTGTGTGGAGGTACCAGCTAGACTGCATGGTCATTCCTGAAGAAACCTCAGCCTACAGAGAAATAGGAAGACTTTTGAGAGGAAAGTCTCACAACTCTAGGAATTTAATGCAAGTTTTATTTTTGTGACATGGGGCAGGTTTTCACTGCTACTCCAAAATATAATTTTTCAGCAGGAAATCAAAACAAGACTAATTTGAAAAAGAAATGCTGTGCTAAATGAAGTCTATTTTTTTCTCCTTCGTACTTTACTTCAGTGAGTATATTCAGTGAGTATTAGTGTGTGAGTAATAATTTGCTGAATTGTGTCCAAGCTGGTTACTTGCCTAGACTAACTCAGATAAAGTAGATGTGGGAAGCTCAAACTCAAGAAAAGCTATTTTCATTTTGCTTCTTTAATTTCAGACATCACACCTTGCTCAGTTTACACCCCTGGCAGTCTGCTAAATCATCCTCCTTCAGAACAGAAAGAGCATAACAGCATAAATTCCACTTTACACAGAAGTGAGAACAGAAAGCATTCAGTTTAGCAGGCACTTGTAGTGAAATATTTCCCCTCCTACCAGGCATTACCTCTCTGTTCCAGCTGTATTATTCTATCTTACTGTATACTCCTCTTGTTTCCTTGCTAGGAAAACAAAATTAGTGACTGGCCAACAGTGAATCAAAAGCTGGTAGCGACTGCAGGCAGCTCTAAAGATGACAACATTACCTGTCCATGCAAGAGATAGGACAAGAGGAAGTGGCCTTAAGCCAGGGCAAGTTTAAATTGGATATTAGGCAAAATTTCTTTGAAAATTTTGGAAAGAAAGGTGAGGGTTTGAATCATTGGAGACTGCCCAGGGAAGTTGCTGAACCACTGGAGGTGTGTACAAAACATGTAAACAGGGCATTTAGAGTCATGGATCAGAGGTGAATTTGATAGTGTTGGGTTAAGTCTTGGACTTGATATTAAGGGCTCTTTCCAACCTAAATGATCCTGATTCTCTGAAAAATCAATTGCTTTGTCCTATGCATCTATCTTTTATAAGCTTTCCTAATTTAGTCTTGACCTCAAATAGAATTTTTGCATTGTAACACACATTGATTGTATCACTTAGTACTGTCATCTTTGAGGGAATGTTAACCAGCAAACACACATGTGAGTATTTAAGGGCAAAGGTGGCACTGTTCCAGGTGTCTGCTCCTGAGTGTAACTGAGTTGAAATGTTGCTTCACCAAGTTAATAGGACTTTACTTTTTTTTCCCTAACATCTACTAACAAAACATTGGAGAGTTTTTTCATGGAAAATTAGAGTAAAAATATCAGGATCTGTCTTCTATAATAGATAACACTTCTATGCTAGAACCTGTCCATAAAAATTTCAATTAAAGCTACTCTTTTCCACTTGTAACACACACTAAGGGCTCAAGAGCACTAAATAATCCCTGTTGCCATCAAGAGTGAGAGGTCAGGGTTTCACAGGGGGCTCTCAGACAGGATGTGACAGCAGCAGCCTGTGGGGATCCATCACCTGTGGAGAATTAGCCAGGACTGGCTGTGCTGAGCTCTAAGGGACCCTCCAGGCTCGTTCCTACTGCGGATTCCTGAGGCCAGCAGAGCTCCAGAGGAGAGCATGACACAGCCCTAGCCCAGGAACCATGTTCAAACTGTTCAGGAGGCAGATGCTGGCCACGTGCCTGTCTCTCTGAGCCGATGGATAAGTCATGGCTAAACAGAATGGAATTTCATATTGAGAAATCTCTCTGAGACAGCCAAGCCAACCACCTGAAAGTCCACAGTTTGACCAGGGTAAGGCATGAATTTGAGGTGTCCAGGCGAGAATTCTGAATCAGGTGTTTCATAATGTGCAGTTTCACCCTCAGTCTGAGGAAGTATCAACAAAACTGGTATTGGAAAAACTCCCTCCATGAATGAGATTTTTCTGGGGGGGAAAAAATTAAGCATTTTTCCAGTTAATTCTACCATGACCTAGCCTTACTTTCTCTCTGGCAGATATCCCTGAGAAATGGCATACAAAACAGAAAAATGTTGATTAGCCATGTTCTACCTCAGTCTGATTTAGCATAACACTGCAGTATTTTCCTGTGTCTTTTTTATTCCCAATCACTTGATTACGGAGTTGCATCATTGCTGAACCCTGGGCCATAAAAAATAAAGGAACACAATGACAGCCAGCCAAAGCAACACAAACAGCTGCTTGTCTAGACATATTAGTAGTGTCCTGAAACCTCAGCAGCCTGGTGATATAACCTAAAAAAATTTGCACCACTACTCTTGAAATGCCTTATTGTGATTATGTAAATCTACTCGTTTATTTTAGCTGGAAAACATAAAAATACAGGCAAAGGAAATCATGAATCATTTCACCCTTGGTTTCTAACAAACAGTATGATTCAAAGGGAGGTATCTGCAAGCTTTCTTCTCTTATGAAAGTCTCCTGTGACCTGCATATTCTATAACATGAAGGGACAAATTAATAACAGTGTTACAATATAAATCTTTTCTTTCTGTTATGTGTGCTTATTTTGTTGCATCAATTATTTGTTTGTAAGCCATTAAGTTATTTGTAAAACCTATTTGATATTCCACCTCTGATTTAATTAGTAGAAGACAGTCCCTTTGCAATTAACAATAAAGGTTAACTTTTTATAAAGTTCCCAGTAGAATTTAACATTTCATTTCTTAGTTTTTTTTACATCCACTTCTAATTATAAATAGATGGCTTTGTTCAATTAAAATGTGCACATAAACTCCACAAAATATCACCACCAATAACAGAAGGTATCAATAGTTCCCACATAATTACTGTGTAGTTTCTGGTTCCTCAAATTCTGAAGGAATTAAAAAACCAGGAAAGCAGTTAATGGGCTCTGGTTTGTCCTAGCCATAAAAGACCTTAACATCTACAGTTAAAACAAGGAAGTTCTTGAGTAACAGGCCAGAACTTTGGGTGCTTCACTTCCCTTCAACTTGCTTTTGTGACTTTTCAAGGTTACATGGAGTGGTCAGTGATCCAACTTGCAATTTTTCTGAACTTTGGCTGCACTGCATGTTTGAAAAAACTGAGCACCTTGGAAAAAAAGAGCAACCTTTAAAGACAAAGCCTTATATCAAATGTCTGAAGTTTCAAGAGCATTTAATGGTTAGAGATATTTCTAATTTCTTGACTGCTCAGAAGGAGCTGAGAGGTAGGCAAGAGGAAGAGGGAGATCAGAATTTGACCCTCTGTTTCTGTCACTTTAATATTTGGCATTTCTGTGGCCTAAAAAGACTGGGGAAATCATTTAAGAACTAATGAAGAGCTATTTACCTCCTAAATCTTCTTCCCTTGAGTAATGAAATAATTACCCTCCCATA
Source organism: Catharus ustulatus (assembly GCF_009819885.2). Taxonomy (NCBI): domain Eukaryota; kingdom Metazoa; phylum Chordata; class Aves; order Passeriformes; family Turdidae; genus Catharus; species Catharus ustulatus. The sequence goes on from NC_046230.1 coordinate 13,426,030, forward strand.
ATCATGGAAATATTCAACTTGAATCTTAAATTGAGCTGTTGTGAAAAGTGGTAGTGATGTTACATAGGTGATCACCATGGCAACGTTTGGAAACCGCGCTGTCGTCAGCCAAGAATATCGTTCTGCTTTTCCCATAGCAGTGTAAGAGACTGCAAGTGAACTCTTCCAAGATCCCAAATTGAGAAGGGAAAGTGCACATTTATCTGTCCTGCTAGGACAAAGGCTTAAAAACAAACACAAAAACCCATCAAAACCACAAAACAGCCAAGCCCCTCAAAAAATTCCACTCACCAGCACACTGTCCATGCACTGAATTACTTTGCAATGTGCTGTTACTGCTTGCTAGTTCTGTTTTGTTTACTCTGTGCATTAAGTCAAAACAGTTCCCAAAGGAACAATATGGTAGGACTACAGGGAAAAATCAAAAGATTTTATTTGCATAACTTCAATAATTAGACATCCTACCAATTATTAGAGTGGTTACCTTTTAATTTGGCTCTTTTACAAATAAGCCCTCTACTTCTCCTTGAATCTTTGATTTCTTATGCAATATGATTTTCTACACTGGCAATAGTAGTCACTGCATCTGAAGACTGTTCACTTCAGCCAAGTACCCCAGTAATAAATCTTGCTCCCTACTCAAGGGGCAGCTCAAGGGAAGATCAGTACTGAGAACATTGCTTTTATCAACTGTCCAAGAGATACGATGGAGCACACTTCATTGTATATTCACCCCTTACAAAAATGGTCTGAGGTGTTAGAGTATGTAAAACATCCAGGACAGAAGAGATGGGCAATTTTTGCTAAACTTTTGCAAACCAAGGGATGAACTAATGTGCACCACAAATAAGGACTGGAGGCTCTGTATCAAAACTGAAGGAGCTACACATCTCTCAGCTCCAAGATATCATGATTTTCATTTTGACAGTTGTTTTTCTGCCTTAATGCTGAGTGGTATGAAAGCATAACCATTCAAAGAGGAGATTAAGTATCTGGGATATTAATTTTCCTTTACGCAGGATAGAGAAAATTGAAGTGTCAATGATGCTCGAGTACACACTGCTGTGGAGATGGTAGATAAGATGCCCAAACTGCATTGGCAGTTTACAGCTAAGAATGATTCTATGGGTTTTTGCCAAAATGTATAGTTAATTAAAAATCCAAATCATAAACAAGAAAATTTTCAGAATTAACTTACACACCTAGAAAATTACAAGGAATCAGAAGGTTACATTCTTCTGTTAAGGATATTTCTCTACTGAAGAATTAACATACCTGAGGAACATTCACTCTCATTCTTCAGGAAGTATAAGGAAAGCTGCCTTCCAGGCTGCTGCAATAAAACAGCAAGCAGCAGGTGAGGTGAGAACAGTAATAAAAGCAACATGTCCAGGCTCTGAAAAGATTCTCAATTTCACTTGAAGTCACAAGTGATCTATGGAGCTCATAGTGGATTTCTAAAGGTGCAACCTTTATCTAGTGGTTACTGAATTAAATAATTCTCTGATAATGATGGGATTCATTTCTCCTTACTGCAGCTACCTAAAACCTCGGCATCTAGTGTAAATTGGCTTTCTCTGTGGGCAGTGACAAATAATGAACATACAAAGGTAAGATATCTTTTCTCAAACACCTCTCAGCATTCAGAGGGCAGTTGTCACATCTTCCCACTTCTTTGCCATGGAACAGAGCAATTTTATATCCTAAACTTTGCATCACATCTTCTAAATTCTTAATTACCTAAACAGTTGTTACTGCACATGAACTGCAGTCCCAACCAAGGACAGCCCATTCACACCTGCTCACCAGTGATATCAAGCCCGGGATGGGACAGACTGGAGTGCTGCAAAAGGCAGCCAAGTTTCTGCCCCACTGAAATGGGAGCAGAGGCCACAAAAGCTTATTTTGTCTGCTTAGCACAGAAGAAGATGCAGATACTGCAGAAGGAAGTAGAGCTCAAGATCACTTTGACAGATGTAAAGAGGTGCTGAGGCAGAAACAGCATGTGGTATCAAGTGAAAAATAACCCACCTGCTTTAGCCAAGTACAGATAAGGACAACTCTCAGACTTTTAGACTGCTCCAAAGGCATAGATCAGTGCAGTGTTAGACTTTGAGCAGCACTTCTTTCTTCTGCGGGCAGCGGGGGCATCTGACTAATACAAGAACACCTACAGTTCACTCTTGGGTACTTTAGAAGCTCTAAGAGGCCTCTTATTCCCAGAGAGCCTGGGATAACCATTTCAACAGATGACACACTCATCATAGACTATGGTCATGTGAAAGAAGCAGCAGATATCTTCCCTGGAAGAAGTTCTGAGTCAAATGTCCCTTTCACTCCACTATCCAAGCCATTTTAAATGTGCATGCCTGTCTGTGGTCAGTCATCCTTCCCAGAAGCTTTCCCACTTTCCTAAAAACAGCATTTTCAAGTCCCACCCCTGTTTGTCTTTGTCCTGTCACTGGGATCAAATGGATTATCCTCTCATGACCCCTTCTCAGAACTGTCTGTAACAACCCTGGTTCTGGTCAGGGGACCAGCACCCCAAATGGTTTTACCTCCTCTGAGCCTGTCAGTAAAACTGTGGAGAAAAGAAACAGATCTTCCAAAAGAAGAGTTTCAGCTCTTTGCCAAAGAATACACAACTTAGGAAAATGGATCCAAAGCACAGAAGAGCATTATCTAAATATATCATTACCTCAGCACAGCCATTTTATTCCAAGTGAAGAAGGATCCAACTCATTCCTACTTTCCCTGGAAGGCACAGCTTCTTGCTGCGTATAGTGCCCTCCCTCTCTGCCTGTGTTTGACAGTTCAACTAGCTCCCAAAGCCTTATCCCTTTAATGTACAGTTAGGAGTGGAGAAAAATAAGCCTAGTTCAGGTCAAGATTTCTTACTTTTAGGTTAGGTAGATGCATGCCACAAGTATTAACCAATTGACATCTTCTTCTCTGTGTAATCCAGAAGCGTTAGTGTTATCTAGGATAGGTACCTATCTCTGACTTTTTCTCAGCCCCTTTGTTTCTCTCAGAATCTTTTTGTATAACTCTCAGGTAGACAATAGAAAATTAAATTCGTTTTATTTATCAAAAGTGGGGTTTATGGCTCTCTTGCACTCCTTAGAGCCTTGCTAGAGTTTAGGGGATATTATGAATAATTTATAAATTGAAGATTTTATAGGCTACAGTTCTCACATAAGTGGACAAATGTCGTACACCCATCATTCAAAGGTACACTCCAATGAAGAACAGGTTTCTGCCTCAGTTTTGGAGCAGTAAACTCATCATTCATTTTCTATTTGCTTGACTTGGTCACTGAGTTATATTAGCAAGAAAATGCCCTGCAATGAAACCTTTTGCACTGACTATTCTGATCCCAGCTCACAATAGCCCCTAGAGATCTAAAAGGAAAAGAAGCATTCTGGGTTGTCACTGCAGTGGCAAGTAGGACTGCAAAGTCTCTGGCCCCACAGGTAGTAGAACATGGCCTTACACCACACACATAACCAAATTACTCAGGTCTCGTGCTGGGGGGTTATATGCACAACAGGAGTTGTACTTGGAGAGTAAGAGAAGAAAGAGAAATACTCTCATCCCAGAAAATATTCCCATCACTCACACTTTCAAGAAGTAGTGCTTAGAGTAAGAGCTCAGAAGGCAAAAAAGGGAATTACTTTCAGCTCCCTCATGCCCAGGCTTGCATGTGGTGGTTCAAACTAGAATCTGTCACTCATTTTACACTCACATAGGAGATAAAGTAGAATAAAACAGCAGAAAAAGGTATAAAATTTCATCTGGTCTATGTTAAACTTAGAGAAAACTGTGCTTGAAACACCTATATTAGATACTCAATCGTTCCTAAAGACCTTTAAAAATGGGTATTCCATAGACTCCTCTAACAGCTTAACATAGTGATTTTCACAGAACAGTAACACTCTCCACTATTAGGAAGCTTTCGAAATAACTAACCTGCATCATGTTAGGCCTGCCTTGCTTATTCTTCAAAGACATGGAGAACAAATAATTTCTTTTCCTTTTCTAGCAGATACTTCTTTTTGCACTGCCTATTATCATACACATACACACACTTCAGTATCATTTTATTTCATCATATTTCTTCCAGGTCCCAATATCTGAAATCTCTCACTGTTCTCCTTTAGACTACCTCTGTTTGGTCCACAATCGGTTTGAAGTAGAGTGTCCAAAACTGCAACAAATAATGCTGCTCAGACCCTCCTGGTTCTTATTCCACATGCTTATATCCCAATCTATCACTTGAAAACTTTGCCAGAGTTCACTAGTTTTTACTTGCTTCTGACCTGTGTGGTCTACCAGGACTATTACATCATTTTCTACAAAACTCTTATTTCTCCTGTGCTCTCTCATGCATTTTGTAAATCTAGTGTGTCACTTCCTTCTAGTCTAGGTGGCACCTGGAAATGTTATAGACTACTCTCAGGCCCCTTGGTTAGGTAATTAATGAAAACAAGACTAATACCTGATCCAGAACAGAAACCTTTGGACGCTCACCCAGCACAGACTCTTGTAGTGAATGACTGCTAGTACCTGCTCTGTACATGTCTCTATATAGTGTCTTTCCAGCAACTGGTGTTCTATAAATTCCTCACTTTTCCCACTCTTTCTATTCTACATAATCACTAAATTTACATTTTCTACTATCTAGGTAACTTGTCTGCCCTTCAGAAATTCCTGCAGATAACTGTTAGAGGGTCTGAGAGTTCACCAACCAACCCATTAAGCACCACGAACAAAGTTCACCTGCTCAGCTGGCATGAAAACACCTAAATTTTATACATGCTATCAAACGTGTTTCTTCCTTATTCTCTCCTGTTGGTGCTGGTGTTAGGCCACCTTATTGCAGTTGACCTTTATCCTGAAATCCAGCAGAAAAGGCTCAACCTTATAGCCCTTCCAGTGTCCCCTGGGACAGCCTTCCCTCTCTCACGAACAGCTCCTCTGATTTATCCGTGTGCAGTTTGCTGTAGTGAGCTGACCTAGTTTCCACTTCATGCAATCCTCTTTCTCATGTTTGAAGTTTGGGAAGTGCTCTTGATTCAGCCAGCTCGAGCTCCTACCGTATTTCCTGTCCTTTCCCCTTGAAGGGATAATTTGCCCTGTACCCTTAGCAGGCAGGTGCCTTCTCACCTTCTCACTTGGACCAGACTTCTAACGATCCTGCCTCTACTGTGCATACAGTAGACTGATTTAGACTAAAGTTATTCCAAATAGGACATTAAGGATCACAAAAACCAGGTCTGTGCTACTATTTTTCATTTCAGACAATTACTGTACTGTTGGAATAACAGATTAACAGAATAACTTCACCCGGGAGTGGCTGAATTTATCTACATTCTTTCACCTCTTCTAAATAGGATATTTTCTTCCAAAAATTTTAAGCTGATTGAAATGGAATTCATTATTAAGTCAAATAGTCACTAGTCATGACCTGAAGTAAAAACGTGAAGATATTTACAGGTGAAAGTTGTGTACCTTATTTTCCTTGAGATGCTAGTCTAATGATTCCAGTCTCACTTTTATTGGGTATTTTTGCTTTCAACTCATTCAATCTTTTTCCTTGATACCATTCAGGTCAACATCGTAGGCTCTGATAACTTGTTTTGATACACCGTTCCCAGGTCTTCTATGCATCTGTAGCATTTTTTGGCATCGGTACACAAACAAAATACAAAGAGCAAGAAATGTGACATACTACAAAACTGGAGTATAAGTCAACCTTTTGCACCTGCATCCATTGAGTTCTGGGGTTTGGGGGTTTATATTGCTTTTGACAATTTTATGCAACTGCTTTTGAAGGATTTACTAAAGTTTGGATTCCCTTCACTTTGAAGTGACCCCAAGCTTTAACTTGAAGAAAAATCAATTTTTTGACCGATCATGAAATTGCCTGACTTCAGTACCTAATACAATCTAAGGAAAAGAGAGCCCTCCAAAGCTATTAAATAACTAGTGACTTCATGAGAAAGAGGGATAAAGATATTATTATAATCTATAAAGATTATAGTGAAGGAATAAGAAGTGAATGAAGCCATCTTGAGTTTTCAAAACAATCTAAGTAATTTAAGGAGATCTGTGTCATTGGCCCATGCTCTTGTTCTCTAACCACCTTTGAAAATTCCCACTCTGTAATTAGTGCTCTCTGTCTCTAACACTACTGAAATAAAAGCATAGCTTGCCTGAAATTGGGCTGCTGCTTATAATGCAAATTAGTAAGCATTTTCCCCCCATAAAAAATCCTTAATTTACAATGTTTAACAAGTTTACATTCTGGACCAGACAAGATAAATCATTCATACAAAATTATACAAAAATCCAGTCAACATATCTTTGTAAATATGCTTTGAAGTGTTGGGAATAAGAAAGCTGACAATTTTTAATTTTTTTTCCCCTTTCAAACTCTCAAGAGAATGATACTTGCATATACCAAGTTTCCCTAAAATACCATTTTCAAAGAGTTCACACGGTAAAAAAAATGTAGAATACCTTGATCACAAGTGATTGTTGATAATGAGCTTAATACTAACAAAAAATATTCAGTACTTCAACTATTCAGGGTTTAAGCCCTGAAATTAGTTCACCCAATGAAATTCTAACATTAAGACAGAGCTAGACAGGAGAAAAAAAAGCTATAGCTATGAATGGCATCTCTTTCTATATAGTGATTGAAAAATTGGATTACCTTCATAAAACAAGTTTTTCCCTGGTTCCTATAAAAATGCAAATTTTTCATAAAACTATAATTTTTAAAAACCCTGTTTTTCTAATTATCTGCAGTCATATATGTGCATTCAACTTAACATCATCTTCAGATGCATCTAATGTCCACAGCATGCTGTGCCATTTTGCAAATAGGTGGTACACGGGTTTGATGGGCCAATTTATCCCAAATCTCACTCTGTCCTGAAAGAGCAGCAGACATAACTGCACCTACTCAGACAGCACCCAGGAAAAGTAGCAGCTTATGCACCATTTTCTCATTCTTCTGAAGAGATAAGGGGGAGGGAAAATTAACTCTAACATGAAGACAGTCTGGTGAGCAGAGAGAATGGCACCATCTCTATACAGGTCATCCTCTGTCCCCACAGAGAAAAACAGCAGTCAGTCTCATATGTTCTCCTTATCATTTGACTGAAAATTCAAGAGGGGCAGGATAAAAAGAAAAAAGAGGGGGCTCATTGACCACTACTGCTAAGTGAGGCAGATGAAGGTGCACATTACATTGCACAGTAAATATTAAATGCACTGAACAGCAACATACGAGCAGCTCCTAAAATTTCAAGCTATGTACTTATTAAATCTAACCTGATAATTACCTTCATGTTAAAGATATAAACTATCAAAGGTAATCAACAACCAGAGACACCAAATAGTATACATAATGCCGTTTATCCATATCATAATCTAAAAATCTGTGTTTGCTAACAGAATAGGCAATGTGACTTTTCCTAGATTTCCTGCTGTGACCAGGACAAGAGGCTTGGAGTTGCTCCTGCTCACTCTTCTGACCTGCACTAGTCCAAGGGCTCAACAGTGACCCTATGGGAAATAGCACTAGGGTGGAAGTTATAAAAGCAGCAGTGCCACATTTCCTCACTGTAAATCTGGTAGTCCAGTCTTGGCAACTCCTCTATCTCAAATCCATTCTGTATTTCTGGGAAATAAATACTGCTTATCTATGCAATGCACTGCAGAGAGGAGGAATAGGGCTTCAGGTGAAGGTGTGCTCCTCACAGAAACCAGGAGCTGCTCCTGTGACCAGAAAACCCAGAGCAGTCCCTTCTAGCCTTATTTCTAGGCTTTGTGCAATATTGGGATAAACTGTTCTAGCTCAGAGGTTCTTAGCCTGGGTTGTCAAAGGAAACTTTTTGGAAGGCCACCTGGAGACTAGAGAGCAACATTATTTGTTTACACAATTCATGGCTTTAAACCACAATTTTGCTTTCTGATTAATTTCATTGATACAAGAAACCTGTATTATTCCCTGATGAAATTTAATAAAGAACAATACATGGAACATGAATTCATGCCATTGGCAACACCACAGAATGTTAACTGGAACAGCAACAACCCACTAACCTATAGCACTGACTGGCAGACATGCTGGACTCACTAAATTTGGTGAAATAATGTGCCTGGGAATGAAAAGCACAGTGAAAAATAATAAGGCCTGAAGTAGTTCAAACTGCAGGGGGACAGTTGATATCTTGCATTGTTCTTGTGCAGAAAATAGTTGGCAATGGGATGTTTGCTTATTATCCATTACAGCATCTTTGGATGGCTCAGCTGTACAGACGAGAAGAGGAAAAAGCTGAACACAAATTCCTGCCAATTTCTTGCCTCTACCCACTCATTTATTATGGAAAAAACATCCATACATGCATTACCTGCTCGAGATTTTCTGGCCCTCAAGGCTTTAAAAGATTGGTGATTATTCAGATCCATGAGTCCCTCATCATACGCAAATCTTGATGTAACTTGTTTGAAGAGTCACATTCTGAAAACTTCATCTAACATCATTTAGGGAACAACCTTTGAAATGAACAGGACAAATTCCTAAAACATTCTACTTTTTGGTGTCAGTGAAATCCATACCTTGATTATTAGAGGCAATGCTTCAATTTCCAACACCACTTTCATACGGTTTAACCACCTGCCTTGCAAGGGTCAGGCGTCATTATTCCTATCCACACATAATTAAATCTTTACTGAAAAAGGTAATGCATCATGAATTTGTATGCAAATTCTGAGGGAAAAAATTATAAACTATAAATCAGTCTTTTAAGGTCTAATCACATGATTATTTTTTTAATAAAAATATTCCAAGTTAAACAAAGCACAAAGAAAAAAAAATCAGGAGAATTTCTTTGCATATTCAGTTTTGAGGAACATAATATTTACAAATTAAATTCTTGTCTAAAACCAGGGTTTTTTTAAGAGATGGTTTTCTAAAAATAACCTTGTAGAGCTTGAATACCATCCTTGTTAATGCCATGCTGTTTTTGTAAGCAGAAAAATCCGTTTTTAGTTTACTTGTCAGTTGAAGTCTTCATGGACTGATGGCTTGTATAAAACTAGATAAAGGTGACAGATTCTTTAAAAAAGAACATCTTTTCAGAATTTGCTAGGTACTGTTTCTGATATTCTTTTTTTGATTAATGGTTATAAATCTTGGTTGACTGCTTGACTGAGAACTGTCGTGGGTAAGACCTATTTGATATTCTCAATCTTTTCCTCCTGAGGTCCCCAGAAAATAAAGTGGTGTCTTCTGCTTTTCTTTCACCAAGCCTCACAACTCTGTGTCTCTCTATGGCATGAAAGACTCCAGATCTGAGGATAATCTGGACCACATGACTGCAGAGGGAGCCAATTGTGTGCAGCTCCAGGAACCAAAGCTGTAAGGTTAATGCCTCCTTGTTGAAAGCGTATAATCATTTTGAAGTATCTTCTTTGTTTTGTTTTGTGGTTTTGTTGTGGTTTTGTGTTTTGGGTGTTTTTGTTTTGTTTTTGGTTGTTTGTTGTTTTGTTGTGTTGGGTTTTTTGAAAGAATGACAAAAAAACCCAGAGCCTAATTTTATGTGCCTGGGAGTAGCTATCTGAGCTTCAGGCAATACAAACGCTGCTATTACTGGGGAGTAAAAGCTCTGCATAATTAACAAACATCATCAGCCTTACAGTTCCTGTAGAATATAGTAAGTTCCTTGCCTGAAGGCTGCTCTCAGCCTAGTAAGTCTGTTTACCCTGTCCAAGATTAGATTAGTTTAATTATTATGAAAAAGACTGCTAAGATCTTACAGCCTAATTATGCAAATGTTTCTAAATGTTCACAAAAGTAATTTATTTATTTGGAGATAAATGAATCTGTTTTGTCATAAACCAGATTGCAGTCCTGGCAATGTACAAGCAGGGTTATGTGCCCTTAGGCATATCCTTCACCACAAATATCAGTGGGACCCCTGGATTACAACATTTATAAATACATAAATGTTTTTTAGCAGGTTTTTATTGTTTTTATAAATTATAGTAATCCCAGAAAGAACTATCACAGGTTTAATACTCACCAACCTTGTTATGAAAACAGGGTTTCTCAGCAGAAGCATTTAAAAGATGCTAACAGCTAAAACATTCCTGGTAGACCTATTAAGATGCACCTGTTTTATTATGCTTTGGAACTGATATCTTCAAAAGAGTTCTCCCCTCCTAGCACAGACTCTTGCTGCTAACATAACCTGCATCAATACAGTGCTATCATTCTAAATAAGGTGGTAGTGTTCTCAAGGCATTCAGTGCTAACCTTAACTGGAAACAACCCCTTTTACATTAGGAATTCTCTAAGTTTTCCTCATAAACCTCATTACAGATTAGAGATTTAATTCTTCATCTATTTGTAATTACATAACAACACATAAAATAGATGCATAAAAAGGGTTCTATATTTAGCTACTGCTCCAGTTTTGTTGCTCTTATCATGGAGACAACACCTAGGCAGCACACTGCTGCCTTCTCTGAACTCCTGCTCATGCAAGGTAACCTATTTAAATTTCAGACTGTTAGACACTTAAAATCTGATTTTGACCACAAATACAACTGGAAAACTTAATGTGTTGCACAGTTGTGTGAAATGAAGTGGGACATAAGCCCAGAAGAAGACTGGCCTTTACAGAGGTCAAATTTTGTCTTAATGAGACAGCATGTCTGTAGACAGGGGCTTTTCTTGTGCATGTCAGAGAACACATCCCTGATTTCCACAGGCATCAGCTTCAGAGGGAACTGAACTATAAGGACTTTCAAAACAACAAACATAAAAGGTTTAGCTGGATATTAGTAGCAAAGCAGGTGAAGTACAATTCATATATTTATTAAAGTCAGATATTTTTAACTAAGTTCCTTTACTCTGTAATATCAAATTGATGCAGTAACGTCTTTCTGCCATCTATGTTTATTTTCTACTGGAGACAATAGCCTGACATTTTACTGGAAGCATATTGCATTAAAATCAATGCAGAGTGACTTCTTGATTTGTTTATAAATTAACCATTCCTTAAATAAGCACAGCAATAGCTCTATATGGGAATTATACCCACAGTTCTCCTGTGCATTAAATGGAGGATGTGAGCGATTATTTTAACTGGCTGCTATGACATCACCATTATCATGGATATTCAAGACATTAGAAGCTGTGTGCTGTCAGTTAAATGATCACATCTCAAGTGCACCTGTGTTATAATTATTCATTTGGAGCAGGATCATTAACATATTCCTTAAGTCATTTGCAGGCAATTTGACTCTACAGTAATGATTTTTTCCCTCTTTGTAACAAATTAATGAGATATATATAAATACGCAAGTACAAATGAAATTCACACAATTCATACCATAATTAGCTTGTAGCAAAGGTCTGAAGATTGTCTAACTTGGTTGTTGTTTTTTCCTGTGGTAGGCAGCTATTCAGCACTATATATGATTCTTTCAGAAGAAAGAGCTCTGTCAATATATTTTAACAGTCACAACAAGGCCAGGTTAGCTGTTGGCATTTATCAAGCAATACTTGCAGACCAGGTTCAAGAGTTTATATTATGAAAATAGAAGAGGTAAGAAGCTGGAGGTATATTAAATCTCTCTATTGAACTACATAAATAAGTTACTTGTTCAGTATCAGTAATTAACTTGCCCTAGTTTCAAAAACATACAGTTGTTCCTGGCTAGACAACTGAGAATCCTGGAGCTGATTGATAAATGTGGACAAATACAGCAAAGCACATCCACACTTGCCAAACAGCTTAAATATTACTCATTTCAGGATGTTTTCCCATGTCCATGCTGACAGAATTTCCCTAAAACTGTCATTAAAAAAATTTCAGTTTTAAAAAAAATCTCTGTCATTAGAGCAAGTAGTGCTGATCTCAGCTGCATACAAAGCACTTGGGAGAGAACATTGCTGGGGTGAAGGCTGCTGTAAGAATGTCAGAAAACTGCAGTGCACACTCATTTGGACCCAAAGAAACTTCTATCCCGTAACACCCAAGATGCAATAATTGCCAGGCAACATCTTTTCCTCAATCACAAGGTGTGGTGAACTGAAAAAATTCACAGCAGCATTTACACAGACCAGTCCTACACACTTTTTGCCCTTACCATGCCATTAGCTGTTTTCATTGGATTTAAGTCAATTGTTTTATTTGATTAAAAACAATTCCCTAAATCATATGCAGGAGAGAGGCAGCGTGGCTCAGCGAACTACTGGGTTGGAATCTAGGCACTGGGGAGGTGTACCCTGTCTCCAGAGCTCCATCTGTCACACTGGCAATGTGTCAGTGGGCACAAGCCTCTCTGCTGGGAGAAGAGATACTATGAGGTGGCAGCTTTCCTTCTAACTCATTCCCCTGAGAATGTGTGTAAAACTCCTGCTATTTAGGGAATTTCTTCTCTTACACAGGTGCTCTTTAGAAGTGACTTGGGAGTATCTGGAGAGACAGAGAGAAGGGGAAAAGTGTTTCCAGCTTCTCTTCAGTTTGACAAGAGTGGATCCTGGAGGGGCTCAAAAATCCCCAAATATATCCACAGCAATGACATCACCTCTGCCTTGGCTCAGCAATCTGTCTTGGGCAAATCTGTAAGAGGAAATAGATGCTTCATGGGAAAGAATAGCTGCATGTGTGCACAGGGAACTCTGAGGCCGTAATCTGTAACTCAAACCATGAGACATTCTGGATGACATACATGATCCTGTATGGCAACAGATGCAGAAAGGATCCTAAATTTATCTGCAATCAATTTTGTGCTAGGCTTCCATTTGGAAATCTTGACCTTAGGAAGGCAATTGGAATTTTCTCTTCGCTCCTTCCACAGTCAGGATACCAGAGAGAAGTGGTGGACCAACGGCACACGTGAAACTTTGTTACATGATGCCAAAATCTCTGAGATTTTATGATCTATTTCCCTAAATATCTTGGGGAAATTACAGTACCCTTTATGGAATAAGAGCACTATAAAAATTATAGTTTTCTCTGTGGTTATCGAATCTGTGGTTACAATGAGCCGATTTGACAGGTGAATAAAAAAGCATCAACTGAAACTAACGCTGTCGGTAGGTGAAGGCACCACCATTATTGCAAATATTACACAAAAAGGAAGGATTTTAATTATCAAATGTCACACCAGTCATAAAATTGAAGCACAAAGACACTGGGATGGAAGCAAAAAGCAGATGAATTCTCAGTATTTTTTTAGATAATCTTACAATAAAACAATACTCACTGTGTTGGATGTGTCATTCAAAATATCAGTTAGAAGCAGAGATTCAAAAAGAGTGCTTAGACCCTTGAATATCACACTCTATCAGAGTAATTTACTGTTTTTAATACACAACTGAAATGCTACAGAACACAAAATGTTGGATTATAACATATTTTGTGTTACTTAAAGGCACTTCCTCCAATGGTGTATTCCACACCATTGAAGCCTCAGCCCTTGGCCAGACATTCTCTTAGCACAGCTCACGTCCCTGTCACTTGGCCAGGTGACTCTGCTCCACAGGCCTTTCTCAGGATCTGATGTTTCATATACACACCCTATCCTCCTGCATACCTATATCCCATTTCTCCAGTACTCAAGACAGCCTGGTTACCTGTCCAGCTTGGGACAGCAAGCCCTACCCCTGAAATTTCTTGGTGCCTGATTCTTCCCAGGGTCTGCATCACATTTCCCTCCCTATCACATCTCTCTAAAACCTCTCTCTCTCTCTTCAGGACAGAAGAATAGAAATTCTCCCTGGCCATCAAGTGAGTCCTGAGAAAGTAAGCCATCCTACTCCAGACTGCTACTGTGACAATTTAAAGCTGTGCATCTGATGTTATCTTACCTGCGCCAGCACTTTCCTTTTCCCTCTTCCAGCTTTAAAGACCATTTTAAAGGCTTCCTTGACATATAGCTGCATTCACTCAGGCAGCAATGTACAAGTTTGAAGAAACCCACAATACACATCAGAATAATGCAGAGCACTCATCATGACTCATTCTTACTTCCTCTGTATTCACTGAATGCAGTTTTCTATTTGTGAACTGCATGATACCACTGAACAGTACCTGAGTGCCTTCTCTAGGTGACAAAACTTGCCACTGCCAATTTGTTGGACTTTATTCAGAGCAGAGCAGGATGCATCCAGTCCCTTTCCCTTGGCCCACCCAGCACCAGTTCCCCACCCTCAGCCTCCAGGCAGTGAGCACCCTGAGTGCTCCCTCCAAACTCCCTGGGCCACTGGCTCAACACAGCATCACAGACCTGCAATCCCTTTTAAGATGGCAAAAGAGACAGTGTTGGACCCTATTTGTTCTGAATTTCTCTATTGTTCACATGCAGGTGAGACAAAGACTGCTCTTCCCCCATCTTTGCTATAGTTCTGTTTGAATCACCTACTAGTGTGTCAACTGAAAACATATGCCTCAGTAAACCAGTTATCTTTAAGACATTAACATTTACCAGCTGTTCAGATACCTTGACATCTGACAAAAACTAAAGAAATATTATGGCATCTGTGTATCACACAGGCAAATAACCAAACTTAAATCAAGTGTTACATCATTTTTTCACCTCTGACTATTCCAGTAAAAAAACAAAATAAGGCAAAATCAGGTTACACAGTACTTCTCACTCAGAACAGATTTATTTCATCTTACTGAGACTTCCTGTGTCACTCATTATTCATCTATCCAGAAACAATCTGTTTACCTTATGAGAACAATAGCCTGTAAATTTTGGAATCTGAAATATTCATGAGAAATAGGTAATGATATTTACAGCTTAACACACACACACACTCACTCTGAGTTTCTAAAAAAGCAGAGTGCAATGTAGCATTATCCTTTGTTTTCAACTATTTTGAAAGACAGTGTACATGGAAAGACAGCCGGGACCATTGAAGTATTTTCAGTTACAGCAGTCATTGTCAGGGAGAGGATCTGTGGCTAAAGGACAGGGCCTTTAGCATTGCTGAGCAGCTGCTACAGAGCAGTAGCCCATCAAGTTGAAGGGAATGTTGCTTCCCAGTGTTACTGATGGAGCAGATCTGCTCAGGGCTGACTCATCAATTACCATAAATGACTTGGACACAGGACTCAAAGGGAAACTAAATAAATTTGCTAATGGTACTAACTTGGGAGGAACTGTTGATTTCTTTAAAGGCAGAGAGGCCCTGCAGGGCGATCTTGAGAAGTTAGAGGGCTGGACAATCACCAGTTGTATGAAGTTAAACAAAGACAAGTGGCAGAATCTGCACCTGGGATGGGGCAACCCTGGAAGTACACACAGACTGGGGAATGAGAGGTTGGAGAGCAGTGCCATGGAAAGGAACCTGGGGGTCCTGGTAAGTGGAAAGTTAAATGTGAGTCTGCAGTGCCCTGGCAGCCAGCAGGGACATTCTGTCCTGGGGACATCAGGCACAGCATCACCAGGTGCAAGGCGGGGGATTGTCCCGCTCTGCCCTGGGCTGGGGCAGCCTCACCTCGAGTGCTGGGGGCAGCTTTGGGCATCACAATGCAGGAAAGATTCTAAACTATTAGAGATCATCCAAAGGAGGGCTGTGAATGGTGAAGGACCTTGAGGGGAGGCTGTGTGAGGAGCAGTTGAGGGCACTTGAAAAAGGTTTTCCCCTGGAGGGTGTTTGGGCACAGGAACAGCTCCCCAGGGCAGTGGGCACAGCACCAAGCCTGGCAGAGCTCAAGAAGGGTTTGGGCAATGCTCTCAGACACAGGGTGTGAGTCTTGGGATGGTGCTGAGCAGGGCCAGGAGTTCTTTGATAACCCCTGTGGATCTCTTCCAACTCAGAATATGCCATAATTCTATAATTCTATCATACATTGCTAATTTAAATGTATTTTCGATTTGATATGGGTTTTGTTTTCAGTTCGAGTTTTTAAAGAAAGGAAAATGTTATATCATTTGGTAGAGAAATTTTTTTTCAATTAAAAAGCTAATCTGTGCTTTGAGATAGAAAAATAGTTTACCAATGTTATGGCTGATTTAATTTCTAAGTCAAGATTATCACATGGTTACAGATTTGCCAGCTTTATGCAACAATTACTGAGTTAGTTATTTCAGATCCCACACTTCACAAACATATATTCTTAATAACAATAATAATAAGCATTTCCTTAAATTCATTCTCCTAAACCTTGAGTGGGACATCATAGAGTTACATCATATATAATTGACTTTGAATTGAGTATTACAAATACTAAAATACAACAAGGACTGTTGATGGGGAAAAACCAAAACAGATGAAAACTGTGAATGCTATGCTCATTTCCTCAACAAAATAAAGGTATGCTGTGATTCTGGATGCAAAAAAAATAAAATCTCTATACATTAATTTATTATTGATCTATGAAAAGATCCCATTAGACTGGATTAAATTTGACCTCCCCTACTTCATATCTCACAAATCCTTTGCAAATTAAGGCAGAGGGGAAAAGTGACATATTTAAAGAATTTAAATTAAGGCTGTTTCCCATTGATAAAGAAATCAAGCATGTTTAAAAGGACTGACACCTTTGATTAACTGGAAATTTGCTACCCTCAGAGCACCTGTTGACTGCAGCATTTAAGGTACCAGGTAGTCGCGTGCTAATCGCTGACCCTTACCTCATACAGGGGTTGAAAAGTGTAGCTCATCCCCTTAACTCAGGAGGGGAAGCTGGAACATCAGGCATCACTTTCATTTTCACTTTATCAAGAGCTCAGACCTTCCTAGACCCACATCATCTGCTCTTATCAGAAAGATGCCCTCTGCTCTCTTTCTTCTGCTTGAAGCGAGAGCCCCTCTCTGCTGCACAAAGGATTTTGCCACTGCTTTCACATGGTTTGCAGCTTCATTACAAGCATTTTGCACATCTCAGGCTGGAACCTGTAGATGAGAACAGCTTTTTAATGTTTTCTGTAGTCTGTAAGAATTGTGCAATTATTCAACTGAAAGCAGTAAGCATGAAGGGAAAAATATTATTTTCAACTCTACTTTCACTGCACATTTCCAAGATGAGGCAGTGAAGCTTCATTTGCAGTCTGTTACAAAGCAAATCAAGATATATATTTAATATCTAAATTGTGCACAGAAGCAATATGGAAAGAAGAGAAGAAAGTGCTGATTATGTAGTTCAAGATGGGGCGAAAAACATGCTGTTCACACGTATCAAGTGCCAGCAGGCAAATGCTGGAATAGTATCATTCCCTGCTCGCTTAACTTGCTTTGTGCGGAAACTGACACATCTGTATAAATATTATAGGACACTCACTTGTAATTGAGGTCTCTCGTTGCAAAAATAAGGTCTCCAGAATTAGCTTCTGAAGTGCCTAGCACCTAAAATTGCACAATAGTAAAGTGATCTTCCACAAGATGGCTCTCTCTCTCTCTGTTCCTATTACTGACTCAAACCTATGGAGAGGGAACATAAATAATATTCAGGACAAAATGAGATTACAGTTTGGAGGAGTAAGAGTGCCTCCACATGGGAACAGAGATGTTTCACTGAATTAGGGCAACCTATGTGACAGTGGAGAGCAACACATCATATATTTTCTGCCAATTGTAAAGGGGTTTCACAGCTTGTTTTGAAATAATGTCTTTTGAAAGGCAGGTACTTCTCCACCTGCAAACCAAGCTGGTGGCCTCCAATGAAGTTTCATTTTATCAGCCACAATCCCAAGGGGCAGTGCCTAAATTAACAATTCTACTTTTCAGAGCTAACAGAAATGCTCAGGTTCTGGGCTCGATTTAACAGATAGTTCCTCCTCTGCTATAAGCATGGGCAGTGAACCATCTCTGCAAATGTAAATTCATACTTGCACTCCAGACTTCAGGGACAATGAAGCAATAATAATAATAGAAAACATTTGCACGAATGTATTTTTTCCATATTTTTTAGACAGAAGTTTTATTCATCTCTTACCTGATAGCTATGGAAAAGTATCTTTGTGACATCTGAAAACATGTGATTTTGGACTAGCTTTAAAACCTATTGGACACACTGAGCCTGCTTACCTATATTGATCCTCGACCACTTTGTATCTTTACCTTATTTTCTGTGAAGTGCACTTTCTTGTACATTGTTCTGTTTAATGTGGAGCCTTGAGAATGTGTGTAACAGATTTGTTCATGGAGTGTTCATCTACACCTACAGAAAATTCTCTCAGAAATGAAGTGTCTCAGGAATCTAAAATACATTTGCCTGAAACAGAGATGGTAAGATCTTGCCTTATGCCACCACTTTACAGTACCTGGTGATGAAATAGATATTTTTCATGGTATAATGTGAATTCCTGCCAAAGTAGCTCACCTTTAAGCAGTTCCATCAGATGGATCCAGGCCAGTTGTGTTATCAAACAGCTGCCCTACTGAGCAAGAGAGAAACAAACATCAGAATAGGAGAGTGGGAATATTTTTCACACTATTGCTTCCTTCATCTTCAAAGAATATTCTGGGACAGGGATAAAAGCAGCAAAAAACTCCCTAGCCCCCATTCCTCTTTGCTATACAAAGTGGGAAGAGCTGTGAGGGAAACCTCCAGTCCTGTGGGATTCCTGGCACAGTTTGGAGCTGGTAAGGTGTGAGCTTCCTAAAATACATTGTGGGAAAAAGCTGGGACACCAGCTTCCCACATGGCTTATCTAAGGCAGCTCACAGCTTCAGGCTACCTCACTGCTACCACAGCACAAAAGTACATCACTGGCAGCTGCACCAGGGCAGCTGGGACACTGAAATTACTGTGTAATTTACTCTCATATGCCCATGCTCATTGCTTCTGGAATATACCATCCTCAGTTGGCCCCATTTTGACAGATGATAAGTGCAGTGTGGTAGGCTGGGACCTTCTTCTCACATCACTGTTATATGGTCTCTGCAGAGCTATAAGAAGGTACCAGAAGTGTAGACCCACATTTGGCTTGACAATAGCCAGCAGAGAGTTCTCTTACCACACTAGGACTCCTCAGTGAGCATTTGCAGCTAGATTACATCTCTTCTTCATAGTATGAGTGCAGGAAACTGCTTACAGAGTCCCCTAAGAATATGGTCTATTAAATTAGCAAAACCAGGATTAGGTTTAAAGCCTAAAAGGAATGAGAAAATGTGTTTCCTACACATTACAAATTGATATTATTTTTATGTAGTTTGAATTGATTATTGACCACCTGCTCCTTATCATACACACTGCTCCCCACCTCATCATTCAGCTTTCTTGCATGCACACAACACCCTTTTCCAGCACTGTGATTACCATTGGACCATTCTCCTGGCAAGGTAAAGGAGCGCTACTCTCTCCATTTTATCTCACCCACACTAAGGAAATGATAGAGATAGATCGAGATGATAGAGAAACCAGAGCTCTAAGATCAGCTGCCTTTCTGTCCTAGGTGTTGCCAGTCAAAAGTAGCTGAGAAATATAAAAATGAGAGAAATGCCCAAATTTTCCACTCACATGTGCACACAACAGCAGCATGTGACTGGATCATCCAGTTCTTTCTCCATCACCCAGCAGAAATGGTGACTCAGATCTTAGGGTGTGTAGCAAGCTTCTGGCACTCATTTAATAAATAGCTTGAAAATTAGGCAAAGAAAAAAGAGAACTCTTTTTCTTCAGAGTTTTCTTCAGTCCTTGCAAGATAAACCAGTCACTAGTTTCACTTGCTTCTTTGCAATACTTCATTTCCCCAGCACGGTAGACAAAGTCTGCTCCTGATGCTATCTCACAGCTCTGGTACTGACCATCTCCCTTGAAACACTGACCTCCTCCTCAAAATTCCTGTTTTCTACTTGTGCACACAGGTAGCAGCACTACCTGTGAATGGAGTGAATGGAGTTCAATTATGACATGGCAAGTTCTACACTATAAAGTAACTTCTTCTTCTGTTGGGACAAGAGAAAAGGAGCTTGAAATTTATAATGAATGTAAGGGCTGTACATGAAGCAATGTGGCTTAGCTCCATTCTGTCAAAAAGGAAGATTTTTTTTTTTAAAGAAACACAGGTATATATCTCTCAGAGGTTCTCAATCTGTGTTAATTTTAAAAGTTATTTAATTTTAGTGTCAGTGAAGCTTAGGCATGTTACTGAAAGCTCCAAGATCCAATTCTGATGTCATACTGATTCAGATCAATGCAAGGCAATAATCTTATTTTATAGAACCAAACACAAGGTATTCTGAAAAGAAAAAATAAACTAACATTTTTGCTTGCAGCCTTGTAATTTCCCTGAACCATGCTGTGCTGTTGACTTTTAAGCAAAAGTCTTTATTGAAATTCACTAGAAGTACTATTTAAGAACTGGTGGCAAGATATGGACCATTGGCTTCAGTACAATTACTCCAAGTTGCACTGCAGAAGTCTGAGATGTAAGTCCCAAGTATTTCATAAGCTTGGGCAGGCTTAAGATCCATTATACAAATAAGAGATTGAACTGAATGAAAACATACTCAGAAATCCTGTGGAACCTGATTGGACCTTTTTTCTTTTGACTTTTGCTTCTGTGGGTTTAATTTAAACTCCAAGATAAACTCAGTGTACAGGCAGTTCATTGTCCTCACAAATAAAAGTTCACATGAAAAATGTTGTCATTGTATTACAGATTACTTTATGTACTTGATACTTTTAAAAAAAAATTATGACATTTTAGAAGAATCCTGTCTCTTTATTATTGTCAGAATTCTTTAAGAAAACACATTAAAATCCAAGAAGAGGTCACAGAAATGCAAATAGAAATGGTTAATTTTCCTCTGCTGGGATGTTTCAGTATTTTGGGAATATCTTATGTCCCTAGAGACCCAAAAGGCAAGCCATTTGAAAAGCAGTGTGTATGCAGAAAATCACCAGAATGCCCTGTGGGACCAATCTGAGCCCTTCAAAATCCACTGGAGTCTGTCTTTTGACTTCAGAGAGTTCCAGCAATAGTCCCCCATGCTCATTTTCTAAATCTAAAGAATCATTAGGCTTTCCAAAACTCCCTGTTACTGCCTGCACTTCAACAGATCCAGGAACAACACACCACTAAAGATTGATGCTGTACTACCCCATGGACTGTCCAATCTGATTTTCTTTCCACGCTGCTGACCACGGGGGCTGCCATACATATGCACTGCAGCAACTGGCATAAATTGCAGGGAGGGAGAAGTGTTGAGTGCTGACAAGTCAAGGATCTGAGAGCCAGTGCTCTTAAAGGAGATTCTCCGCAGTGAAATAACGCCAAAGCAGGATTAAGCCAACAATCAGAAGAATTTAGCGTATATTAACTGGAGTTTGACACAGGGAAGGCAAACCAGCGATATTTTGGGAATTTTCACTGAATATCAAAAAGTCTCCAGAATATTAAAAGGCTGGCAACCAAAGCCCCCAGATTTGGGACCCAGCACCTGAAATCAAGTGGCCACAGCTGAGACTCATAAAAGCAATAATTGCAGAATTACTTTTGCTAAAAAGAAAAATATTACTAAAATGAATTTTAAAATCTGTTAAGCATGTATTTTGTTCCCCTGGACCCTGTACCTCTATCTTCAGAGCAAATGAACAAACCCCACTTTTGTATCAAGCAGTGTCAACACTGTCAGAAAAGTGTAAATGGTTTGTTATGGAAACTGTTATGGCATTTGACGCACATTTCCTCTGTACAGGGAAAATCTGTTGCATGTTTTCACATCATTTAAATTAAGCTTGTTCATACAGGCAGTGTCATAAACATGTTAAAAAGAAAAAAACACAGAAGGCACTAAGTAGCAGTACCATGTGGTCTGAAAACTGATCTACTATTTTGGCTGCTGGTTAACTCTGTTTCACACTTACATGAATTTTGAGTGCAGACAAATGCTGAAGAAACTCCATCTGTGAATCAAAAAAACCCCCATAATATTAATATATTTGTGACTTCTGTAAACAATCAGCACACACAATTTTGTTCACAGCATTTTCTAAAGGAAGGATGGATTTTGGAAACTTGTACAAGTATTCATAAATATTACAACAGAACACAAGTGGTTGACCAAGCTGTATTTAGAGTGGCCAAGCATCTTTCTCAGTTAAAACCAGGGAATGTCACAGTGGGGAGCAGGAGGACTCACAGTGCCCTTGGGCACAGCACCAGGGGTAGGGGAAACACTGTGAGTGAAGTCCAAGCTCACTGCTGGAAGCTGCCTGGTGGCTGAGGTGTTCTCAGCAAACTAGGCTTGAGAACTCCCTTCCTGGCTGTTGTGTACAGCAAACAACTCACCCAACAGCACAGCCTGAGCTGTTGCCTTACAATAAAATCAATTTATGTAGTTTGGAGACTGAACCGAGGCGTTCTAATCTCAGCATTAAATATTTGGAAAGCTTTTACCTGTGGTGTATCCTTTTAAAGGGCAGAAGATCTTTTCTCATTTGAAATACAAAAATCAGTTTAGATCTCAAACTATTGACATTTTCCCACCTAGTTCTAGGTCTTAGTTCCCCATTCCTTATCTAATCCTTTCTATTTTGTATAATTTAGGAATTTGACCGCTCAGCCAAGCTCATTTCTTCATATGCATAAATACTTACAAGAAGCATGAATACTTTCTCATATAATGAGAACCTTCCCAAAGTGCTTGGAATTCCTGTAAATTATTTTTTCCTGGAACATGGATGCAAAAAGCTGGCTTCAACTCTTCACACAAAAGTCTGATGATCTTCTTAAGAGATATCTCCAAGCTATAGTAGCTAACACATATTTATGTGTGAGATGGCTCTGAATAATCAATTTGGTTCGCTAAGGTTCCAGTAAAGAAACTACAGCGACTATCTCTTTTTTTTTTTTCCCTTGCTGTTTTCTTGCATAACATTTCTTTCCTTATCATTGCTTATTTTTATGCAGAGCATGTTTGCTTATTTGCTATGGTCAGTAGACACTTTATTTTAATTACTTCAAAAGTAAATGTATTTGAAGACACTTGGCTGTCATTCCAGGTAAGAAAAACAATTAATATAACGGCTTAAGAACTGCACAGAGAAAAAAAAAATCAAAAACATGAACTGCCAACACTTAAAACCCCCATATATTAATAAATATACTGTTTATTTTACCTTTGCCTTCACCTTTTTCCAATGAATACCGCAGTGGTAACAAGTCAACTTACTTGCTACCTAAACTTATCAAAGGTTCTGTGCAGTTATTTATCAACTGTGAACCTACAACTTCATTACTATAATTATGTAGTATCCAGCCAATTGACTCCAGGGGTAAATGCATATTTCCCTTGCACCTCCCACTCCAACACATATTTAGTGTTAAATTTCTGTTGTTGCTGCCTGTGTGTAACAGCAGCACCTCCAAGGCTGTTCAGAGATTAGAATGCCACCATTGCTGACACTGGGAAATCAAATTATGTAAGAACGCACAGATTCCTTTAAAGAAGTGCTGCTGATATGTGAGAGATATATTTGTTGGAAAAAAAGGTGCAGAGAACCCTCATGTTATGTAGACCAGTTCTTTCCAAGATGGACAGGAGGAACTAAATTAAATCATAAGCTAACATCAATCATTCTAGTTTCAATCAAATCCATGAAGTAACACCAACCCACGAGAACACTGCCTCTCCTTCCATAACCTATGATGCGCATTTCATAATATATACACAAACTAGAAACTCGGGATACTGATACAGTCTATCCATACAGGTATTGATACCACTCTATTTAGAAGGTTTCAAAATTCACTAATAGTCCAACACAACTGCTACAAATGTTTTCTATGAAACTGAATCAATATCTAGTGCATCGAGGCACTAAGCAGCTGAATAATTTCTGAGTGTTTCCACGTCCAAGGAGACACCAGCACTGAGCCTAACTCCAGCCCCTGGCTGGCAGCACACAGACCGTGTTCTCCACAGCCCACTGGTGCTCCCCAGGGCACTGCTGCTGCCCAGCACAGGCACTCTGCAGGCAAAGCTCATGCTCCAAAGGCAAATAAAGCATCGAAACTTTGCTATTCAGTCTTCCAAGGGAAATTTAATACCTTTTTATTGTGTAAATGTGCTCAAATGACATAAAGAATTCCTTTCTGGACACAGGTGAAGGAGAAGAATTTTAGAGAATTATAAGAAAGATGTGACAGGGCACCTCCTGATTTACAGCTGATAGGACTGTCCTGAAATCCAGCACAGACACGTCTGTTTCTTTGCTTAAAACCACTTCTGGGAATACATTTACTACCCCCATCCTCTCTCAGATTCCCAATCTCTTCAAGAGCTTGTAAAAAGAATTGCTTGGCAAATAGAATTTAATTGCATTAAATAGCAAATTAATCTTTTCCCTCTAGTTATCCTACATTGTCTCTCCACACCAGAAAACAATGTGAAATATAGCCACACACTGACTGGAGCTCCATTGTAAAAAGTTATTCCAGGATATTGGCTTCTGTCCAAAAGGTAAGAGTAACGGAGGTAATTTAAATATGCTTGAGCACAGCAACAAATCCCTAAGCTGCGTTGTTCTCTTTGTCAAAACCCATTCTTTCAGAAAATCATTTTCTTTACTCATTGGACAACAAAATGCATTGTCAAGAAATTTTATAGCAATAATTATAAAAGATGTCCATTTGAACCCATTGAGGTCTTACTGATTTTATAATACCCAGCAGACCTCCCTGCAGGAGAACGCTATATTTATGTTAGCAATATATGCGAGAATTGAGATCGTAAAATTAAATGACCACATAGAACTGTCATTTATATGATGAGCACCTACAAACGTGAAGGCTGGTTTATCTTGCAAGATAGGGTAGAACTAAATGGTCCACTCTCAGTGAATGCTTTTAATCACGCATTTCTTCACTGTTTCTGTAATATTACACTTGAAGGACTGGTGAGCAGTTTGCTATGAAATGTTAAATGGCTACTGGCAGTGCAAGCCCGATGGAAGTGCTCACTAAAATAGAAGTACAGTGCATATTGTATGCAATTGTTTTATGAGAGACATTATGGTTACTGGAATAACATTTCACCATTACCAACTGCTGAGAGAAAAGTCATTAAGATATTTGGGAAGCCAGTGTAATTTTTCAGCAGAACTACAGTACCAGACCTCAGAATAGCTTCTGTACAAAAAGGCTAGCTGTCTCAAGAAAACAACTTAAGTCTTTGGTGTCATTTTATTCATAGGGGTTTATTTTCAGATTCCAATGAGAAAGTTGTTGCTGTTGGAGAGTGAACAATTGAGCCTTAACCCTTATTATAACAGTGCAATTTCAGAACCAGTGCAATAAATCTTGCAGCAGTGTTTCCATTAAAAATCTCTTTTCTAAAGAGATTTTATGGTGTGTAGTTTCATTCGGACACTTTTATGAGGTATTTCTTTAAACTATGATTTTAAAACTAGAGAGAGATTAAGCACGTGTTTAAGCACTGTTAAATAATTAGGTGGAAATAAACAAAACTAAAGTCACTGCTGTCATCTCAGCCTCCTCCATGGTTTTGCGAATACTGAAGGAACAGAAAATTCATGCTCTCCATAAAAATAGTGGGGTCCATTCTGGACAGGGTTCCCCTCAACACCATCAATGGAGCAGCAACTGCCCATTTTTCATATTGCCATTAACATATTAAAAACTGGCTCACAGACACACATATGCCTTCCCACCCTGACTGTTTCCAGTAAATATGCTTTCCCTCTTCCTACAACTGTACTCTAATGATGTGACGAGGCATTGCAGCTTCAAGGTGCAAACATTTTGAACAGAAACAGCCACTATGCATCACCTAACTAAATCCTTTTCTCTATAACAAGAACAGTAATGACCTATTACAGTATTATCACAAGGTAACAAGACATAAGTAACAAGGCCCACTGCAACCAAACACCTCTAGTTGTCAATGTTTCCAATGGAAACAATGACTTCTGGTTAACGTAAGCTGACAGGAGATCTCATGAAAGCCCCATAAATGACACAGGCCGGCATTAAATGAACTGGTGTTTTAATCTTGCTTCTTTTGACAAATCTGACCATTTCAATCCCAAAATTATGTCATTTCAATAGGATTTTCTATTCATCTGATTTGGAAGAAGGAAATTTTGTTATTAGATTTCTTTTAATCTGATACTGTGCAATTTCTACCACATATTTAACAACATATATCAAGCATAATAACTAGATTCAAGCTCAAGGAAACATTTGCCAAGTGATCCATTTTCTAAGAGAAAAATAAATCTATTGAAGCTCCATCAAATACAAGGCAATTATTTGACACCATATGAGAACAGATTATGCTGGGGAATATTTTGTAAAAACATCCATTTTCCGCTGTGTCTCTGAAAAAATTCAGTTCCCGTGAACTGAGGTTTTCCAGTCATTTCTTACTATTATGGGAGTTTAGAAAGTTCTATTCTAGAAAACTCATACTAATCTGAGAGCTCCCAAATTCTGAATAATATTACAGTATGGTTGGTCCTGTGTCTGCAACTTCGAAGTAAAACAAAACCCCTATCTAGAGAAACTGAAATTACATAGAAACATAGTTATTTACTTGCCTGGATCTCTCAGATGATTACACCTCCAATTCATAGCCCTTCACTCCTCTGTAAGATTTCATGCAGAGGTACATGTCCAGAATATTCTCCAGGGTAGCAGCTTCCTGAAGTTCTCTGTCTGGAACTAACCCTTTGGAAGACTAAAGCAGGGTGGAATGAAAATCCTGGATTACTTGATAATTGTCAGGAGTAACCCAAAAAGGGAAACATGCAACACAGAAAGCCATGATGAAAATTAACTTCTTCTCTAACAAAGACACATCCAGCTGAACTGAAGCTTCTGGCCAAAGTCATCCTGTTCAGAGAGACTCAGGATCCATTGCTACCATAACAATCTAGGCTTGCATCATTATATTTCTCATATTGCAAACATTTAAACATATGCTGGATTCTGCCATTATGAGTAATTCTTACAGGTTTTCCCCTAGTACAGAAATAACTCCCAAAAGTGTCCATTCACTTGAAGAGGTGCTTAAGCCACTGTCAGTTTTCCTGCTCACATCCATCACCCCTTTCTGCACAACTCATCACGATTACCAAGTGATTTCTGAACATCTGTAGTTATTCATGCATTGTGAATTTACAGCAGTTATTGATACCAGAGCAAATATTTTAGAACAGGCTTAGATGCTTAGAATCACAACAGAATATAAAAGAAATTTAGACTGGAAAGATTAAAACATGTTCTAGAACTTAACAGTTGAACTCCACAACTCTAACATAAGGATTTTAAAATAAAACATTAAAAAGTAAACTTTTTCTTACACAAATAGCCAAGAACTCAAAGTAACTGGCATTATATTACAAAATTATTCCTTGTTCAGCAGAAAGCTAATTTTGAGAACTTTATTTTCAATTAGCTGCAACTGTACATACAGATGTATCAACATCTGTATTTAATTCTCATACTCATTTCAATTGCATGAAATTAATAACTACATTTATTAAAGCTATATTTTTACTTCCCTGTCTCCTAACTTAATGAATTTGCTTGTGTTAGAACCAGACAACCAAATCAGATATACATCCATGCACTAAAAAAAGGTATTTATCCTTAGGTCTTAACAATGAATAAATTTTGCTTTTATTTTAAAATTCAGTTATAAACATTTTTCCTCAGGAAAGCATTCATTCTCTTTCTTAGGACTTTTCAGAATAATTGTGAACGCAGACAAACATAAACAAATGTTTTGTCTATAAAGCTCATCTGTTGTGCCAGAAGGGTGTGCTCTTCATCATTTTTAATTTAGAATGCTAATTTTACAGAATGTGAGAATTCAGAGATAGTTCTTCACAAGCTCTATCCCCACTAGAGTTCTCTCTGAAAAGTTAATAACTTTAACAGTTTCTCCATTAATTTCATTTGGCTTTTCCCTGGGATTTTAGAGTTTCACAATATAAAAATCCTTAAGTTTGCAAGAATTTAAAAAGAAGTTGCTAAAGTTTCTTTAATAAACTAAAAATATAGAACAACTAAGTGCCTTACAATGGTTTCTACAATTTAACCATCAATATAATTTAGCAAAAAAATTCCAAAATTATACCTATATCTTAAAGCTTTAAATGACATAAATTAAACTTAAAACACTTGCTGCATTAGCTGTTTCTCTGCTTCGATGTAGAACTACACCTCTTATGCAATTTATAGTATGAGCAACCCAGTCCATCTTTTAAAAACATAAAAATTTTCAAGCAAAGCATGAGGAGAGACAATGTTGGCTCTTATGCCATTTAGAAAGTTTCCCCTGAAAAGACACTCTTTTCGTAGCTATAAAATCTTAAATTTAGTTTATCAAATGGGCCATGCAAAGCCACTGCCTCATTTTTACAAGAGTAGTTCTTTGTACATCATTATAATGCTGAACAGCAATAGTTTCAACAGAATTTGAGAAAATACACACTTCAGCCCAAAAGTGGAGCTGGGATAATGTGATGAGTAAACAGGATTACTTGTTTAGGTAGCCAAAGTTCACCAGGCATTCAAACCCTAAGGAAAACTTAATTAAAGTCAATAAAGAGAAAGAAAAAGCACATAAAAATTAAGTAATAAAACTTGTGCAAAGCAGAATATGAGCTGATCAGTTATCTGTGCCTGTGGGACAGTTTTGCAAAGGCAAGCCTTCAGCCTACAGCATGCTGGGATGGATTCTGAGCTTTCTGTCTTTATCATGCACAGATCCATTTAAATCAATAAAGTTATGCCACAATTTTGCTCACGTGAAAAAAACAGTGATTGCTGCCATAACCTCCTAAATACTAAAAAAATTTCTTCCTTCCCAGATTAATTTCACTGTTTTAGCACACTATTTGACTATGCAATTTATACAGAACTTAGAAATTGTGAAGATCTGGGATCAGATTCTCTGCTGCAGAAATTTAATGCTGGTAAAGCTGCCTATAGGTCCACTAAAAAGCACTGAATATTTATTAAACCATAACAGGTACTAATCACGTTCTTAACTTTTCAACTCATTATCTTGTTGCATTTCTTCTCTGCATTATGCACTTTGGAGCATTACTCAGTTTACACTCAAAAGCTTTCAGGTACTGTCAGCTATTTTCAACAACCTAGCAAAGACTATAAGGACTTTTCTGACATGAACTTGCTGAATTCTTAACTTTCTTTAGAAATTAAATGCGCTTAAAAATGCGGGAAAAGAAAGGCGCAGATATTTAAAATTTTGTATTAAACCTGCAGCAGCTGTCTTTTTTCAGTCTGTTTTGAGACACCAAGTCAGCATCCTTCCTTTGGAAACTACAGGGCATCCAAAGGGCTGTATGTTTACTTTTTACCCCTTGAATAGCTAACTCTTTTGTAGAGGGAAAATAAAAATTCTACATCCCTTTCAAGAGTGTATAGCTGTAGCATTCCAGTTGTAAAATTGACCACTTGCAGCAACTTTGCTACTAAACTTATTACTGACTCCCAAAAGGGAGAGGTTTCTATTCCCATTGCCCCAGCAACATCATTCAGTCTTGTTCAACAGCATTTGCAGCACTAGTCAGGATGCAACAGTTCAGAGTCTGTGTCAGATTTAATGTAATAATATGTCACTTAGTTTGAAGCACTTAAATTCAGCTTAAACTACAGAAAACTGCTGCAAATCCCAGAGAAACAAATCTCTCATGGCAAAACAAACACTGGCTGGAATCTCACGGGGGTTTCAAGCCCAACTCTCTCTTCAAGGGAATCATCTGGAGTGAGGAAGGAATTTCTTATTTCAGACAACTGACATGGCAATAGTCATGCTCGTCAGCATCACCACCCAGTCCTTTAGGCAGAATAAGGCTGAGAATTTACACACTGAAATCATAAAAAATAATCAAATGGTTTTGCATATAGGAGGTTAAAAGATCTCAGCTTTTCCAACCAAAGGAACCATTTGATATTATTTGTAGGAGAAAGGAAAACCACTAGAGTTTTGCAGAGCAAGGTACTTCACTGAAGTGTCACCATTCCCTCTGGCAGATGACTTGAAGGAAAATATGTATAAGAATTAGGTTAAAAAGAGTGAAGCTAAATTTCTACCGGGTATTCCAGGAGATACCCACTAGACCTGTTTAATAATACTCACAATTTAAATACAAAAGTGTACAGTTAGCTTCACCCACTGCTCTCGACACTTGAAACTGATCAAAATTATGTTAGTTTGCGACCAGTCACAATATGTTGGCTCTATTCACACACAAAATCAAGAAAAAATAAATTTTTTTCCAATCACAGATTCTATTATTCTTGTTTTGCAGTATGGTGAGGTGCCATAGGGATAGAAAGGGATGTAAGAAAACAAAAGAAATATTAAAATTGCAGAAGTTACCTTTGTAGCTATTTGAGATAATAACAGTTGACTTCACTGCTTCCTATGATAATTAATTTTTTAAAATCATATTCAAAAAAAGGCATGAGAAAAAAAGTGTTAAATTAATTACTTAGGAACCACCATGTTTAACTGGGCAAAATGTTAGACTTAAATTATTTGCCTCCAGTGACCCCCAAAATAGGCTTATTTTTGCAGCTTGAATATAAAAAGCTTAGAAATGCTAATCATTCCATCTGGAAATCAGAATCATAAACTGTTAGATTAATGAATGTTACAAGTAGCTCTCACATGCAGAATAGTAAAGACATTGTTAGTAATTTGTTTTGACAAAAGTGATTAGAATATTTATTTTTGCTAACACTTCTCCTACATGCGGACCTGGAAAAATGAAACTTGTTTGTATAATACAGTAATAAAAATCTTTATTAAAACTCAGAATGTTGCTAAGTTAATTATATGATATTACCAAGAAAAGGGATAAACAAGAAATCCTTCATGAGTTCATAATCTGTAAAGCAAACAATTCTTCACTGGTCTGATCTGTAGTGCCACTTAAAGTTATTTTAAATGGAATTGCTAGTTTTTGTTATTTATTATTACAATAGAAGAAAAAGCAGAATTGTTGATTATAGTTTATTCTGATCCTAAGGAATGTAATGCAACAGCACCTAAACCATTATGGATTTTTTAGATTATGTTGCCTACAAATAGTGCTTCATGAATGAGAGAGGGGGAATTCTGTAGAGGGTGTTTTTGTCCTCTGGCTTGTACCTGCTTATTCCATTATGTCAGAGGCTCAGAAGTCTAGAAAGTGTTTTCTTGGAGAAAAGAAAAATCTCATTTTTTAACAATACTGCAAGTAGCTGAAATTAAAAAAAAAAAAAAAAAAAAATTGTAGGTGTTTTAGCCGACTAAAATCTCATCTGTGATGTCAAACTCAACTGTAGGATTTCACCCCCATTTTGCTTTCAAAATAACCACCAGTGAAGAAAAAAAGGCAAAACTTAAGAGCAGTTATTCACAGATTCCTTGTTCAGGAGGAACCATGTTGTTCAGAGCTTCCAGAGTAGCACAGACTAAAGATGTAACACAATGAGTTCTATCTCAAGCTCCTTTCTCGTGGTTGAGGTATAGGAAGATACTCTACCCTGATTACAAACAATAGAGGATATCTTAACTCCTTGAGTACCAGGGATTAATTACTCTCACTGTATAAACCAATTAAGCTTTATTATGCCTTTCTCTGCTGCATAGAAGAATCCATCTACTATCAGAGAGCTTTTTTCTTCTACAGAAATAATAATGCTAGGTTACATATATGACATGAACCAAATGGTGAAACATTTCCTCTTACTATGTTTGATCCCAAAATCCAAGCTCCAGCTCTGCTCTAGGTTTCTCCTGTGGGCTTCCTACTGAAGAGAGCATACTAGCAAGAGTCTACAGGTCCTAAAGCCTTTCTCCAGCCTTTAGAGCCTCCACAACCAAGTGGTCAAGTTTTCCTGTAATGAGCAGGAGCTTGACTTGAGCGTGACTGAGTCCCCAAGCCTGAATACAGAAAGTACAGAGTACTGGTTTCAGAGTAAAATCTACTTTCGGCTTCGAAGGAGAAACTCCTGAGAAAGTCTGTGGTGGTAGGGAGGGGAAGAGGAGAGGAAATGCTGCAGCAGCTTTGGAGAAGTTAAAGGTCTATAATTTTGAATGTTTTCATGTCTCCAGGGATATGTGGACAGTGTTGGTACACATGAATATTTTATTGTGCACAGTAGGCAGAGCTTCCTCAGCAGCATGACCTGCATTCCCACAGTCACACCTTCTCTGATTACTTGCAAAGCAGCCACTAATTGAGGTGAAGGGCAGGCTCAAGACAACTGTGACTTTTGCTGCTGGAAGGAAACTGCAGTTATGCTCAGTCACATCCACATTCAACGAGAGGAATCAATCCTTACATACCTATAACCTTAGTCCAGTGCTGGCAGTCCATATAAGCAAAAAAGAGGAAAATGGGAAAGTACAGGTCAAATCTGCTAGAAAACTCAGAGTTAAGATAGTCCCCTTCTCCTCATTTGTTTTTCATGGTTCTGTTTTTGTTATCAGCTTTGGTTGGTATCTGCAAAGTAATGTCAGCACCTTCTCCAGGCAAACAGCTGCCTCTGAAACATTTGGGGCCATCTCTTGGCAGCTGCCTTTCTAGTGGTACATCAGTGAAGCACTGCCTCTCTAAAAAGCAGCAGCTGCTAATTCTGGTGTGGTACATAACAGCTCACTGCCACATCAGGTTGGGTCCTGCAAGAAAATGAGTTTCTCTGGCCCAGATCATTTGACAATTGCTGCTGTATGAATAATTCAGTCCACAAAACCTAGGAAATGCAGGCAAGTGAATAAAGCAGCAAGCTGTGTGCTGCACTGGACAGCCAGTAGCAGCCCCAGGTCAGCCAAAGGGTGTGACAGCTGCTGGTGATGGCTGCCCACAGCACACTGGCTAATGGAGGAGCCAGCAGGAGGCTTCCTGGGATGACATTCCTGTGTTACAGACTGGATGGCTTGCCATCCCTGTCCCTTTGATTTGAGTTGGCAAAATTAGGGTTCAAACCTATAAAAATACGTTCAGCATAACTCTTCCTCTGGATTAACTGACCTGATTGAAAAGGACACATTTAACTGAAGACATGCAAACTTCTTGAAAGAATCTTTAGCTTCATCTTGCTTGCCTTTGGCTCCTGGACCTACAATTCTGTATGAGCGAGAGCTTCACAGCTTTGTTCAAAAATGTTTCTTCAGCTTTAGTTTTGATAATACATGGAGGAAAGATGTATTAATTAAAAGGAGTAATGATTCTTTCTCTGTCCTTCAGTATGTTTTCTTGCCCTTGTTTCCTCCAGTTTTAAAGCAGGAAAGGAGAATGCATTCAAAGAGAATTTTGCTGCTCCCAAGATGAATTTGTTCTGCTTATCAATTCAGAAATACTATCCAAAAGAGGAGGTGACTGCAGCTCCATCCCAGGCTGCCTGGTGGGCTTTCTCACACCTTTGGCTGCCCACCTGCCCTGGCTTGCAGGCAGCAGCCTGGAAATCTGGGAGCCCCAGACCCAGGGTAGCCCACCTGGCAGAACAGCCAAACAACCTCCACATCCTGTGCCTCTCACTTCAGAGCTGGCATACTTCCAGGAGCTGCCTGGGTGAACCAGCAGGAAACCAGGTTGAAACTTTACATGTTTCCAGAAGGAAATTTGTCAAATTGGACTATTTGCATGGACTACTCGGATGAATTAGCTGCCCCACCACTAGAAGTTTTCTGACTGAACCTGCTCTGTGGTCATGCTTAGTTAGCACAGTAGCCAGTAAGTGATTCACACAGAAACAGGGGAAAAAATAATAATAAAACATCTCTGTAAAACTGCAGTTGTTGGGGATATGATTCAGGCCAGAAGCATTTATAAGGCTTTCCACACTTGGATTCTCACTGCTTCCTCTATGCTATTCTGCTCACCCACAACCACTCCATCACACACTATGCCCTATTTTCCTAGTGTAAGTATCCTCTAGTCAGGGGTACTATTCACCTCTGGGCACTTTGTTCTTCACCTCAGCTACCCACAGAAATAAAAAACAATCAGGCTGTCAATTGAGACACTTGGCTTGTATTCTTTACACAGGAAGTCTACCTGCAACGGTAGTTTTATATCATTTTATCTGCTCAAATAAATGAGCAGAATATATTTACTGTGATTGAATTTGCCTTGATAATTACTGACACTTAGCAGGACTTAGTTTACCTGTGTATAGAAGTAAATTAGATTATTTTTTTTCCCAATTTAAACAGTCAGTGTGGGGTTTCTTGAATAATCAATATCTGGGTGTAAAGCTACAACAAAGACTAAGTAGCAACCCTGTTTTACTCAGGACATTTCATTTTCTTCCTTATGAATAGAATGATTCCAAAACACTTAGATAACCTCTCTTCCAGTGAATTAAGAGGTTTAGCTTGCTCTCAAATGGTTAACTAAGAGTCTCTCACAGTCTGGCTGCCCACTTCTGTTGTAGAGGTTATTTCATCCTATGGCTAGGGCCAGCCAACAACAGGAAAAAATGAGGGACTCTCTGTTGCACAAAGAGAGAAGTGAAAAGCATTTACAAACCAGAGACCTAATCATCGAAATGAAAATAAAAGAGAGCAGAAGAGATCAGCAGGTAAGCAGAGTCCAGCTTTGATGAAGAGTTCTTGTAAGAAGAGATAACCTGCCACCATAACAAACAGAAGGAAAAAAATCCTTTAAAGCAAATGAGAAATCAGTTTTGTTCTCAAGAGGAAAAGAGGGTGGGTGAGAAGGCAGGCATCGATAAAAACAGGAAAATATTCATGTGCAAGAAAAAATTAATGAGTGCAATGAAGGGCAGGGGATAACCAAATGGATCTTTAAGCAATTTATTAACGTATAATGATCTTATTCTAAAATATATACAGATTTATTACGTTTTGGACTACTGACTGTCCTTCGGCTGACCTGCTTCACACGAACCCAATTTCCTGCCAAAATCTGAGGGGTTTTTTCCTCCAAAGTTCAAACAGGAGGGAGTTGAACCACTCTTCAATCTGTCCTTGGCTTCTTGGCCACACCAAGTGTGTTTTGCCAAATCTTCCTCATCTCAACCTATGCAGAGCTGGTTTCCCAGGCTCTCACGGTCTCTGCTGAGCAGTGTACTGGATGTGCTGAATGAGACCCACTACCAAGCCTATATTTTGTGTGTGTTCTGCTAAGCCAAGTCATCAGCACATCCCCTGACACACATGCACACTGTGCAGCTCTTCCTGCACAAGGCAGCTGTGTGCACATGCTTCCCCAGCCAGTCCTAGCAGTGCCTCCATACCCTCCTTCCTCCACATGTAACAGGCTCGCTTCGCACACAGCTCCCCCTTGAATGCATATTCACAGCTTGTGCCAGTGCTAAAAGTACCGCAGAGCACAGGCACATTTCAAGGGAGACTTCCACAGCCCTCTGAATCACCATCCTTCTAGGTAAATAAGCCTCTGATGACCCATACTGTATGTATGGCATTATGCTGCATTTGTGATTCAGATGCCTGCTCCAAATCCAAAGCACACACACAGAGTACTAAGAGAACTTTCAACATAAAGGAGGTATAAAAGTGGAGCTGATTCACACTCTTAGCCGCAATCAAACTACCAGAGGATGCTGAATGATTCCCTCTGCTCTGGTTTTGGATGTCATTATCTGACCTCATTTCTTGCTTGTGGCATTTTCTTGGGCAGCTCAATGCTCACATATTATCATCAAGCCAGCCGCACTCAAAGTCATACAAATGTGAGTGTATGTGTATGTCGCTGAAGGGGCATAAGGGGTGGGGTAAATTAAAGGCTTTTGAGTATTACTGATTGAGAAAGAGAGAAAACAACATTTAAAAGCCTTTTAAATTGCTATTCCTTCCTTTTAATCCTAAATTTCTCTTTGTTTTGTTTTATGCAGCTGGTTGAATGATGGCAGAGTGGCTTGCAATTATCTGGATGACATTAGATGCCAGCTGAAATGGACACTAAAGGAAGAATCCAACATCCTGCATATATAATTCCTACTCCATTTGGCATTGAACCAAGGCAACAAATATACATTCCTTCCCCCACCAGCCCCAGTGAATCCCATGGCCATTGAATGCTGCTATGGAAACAAAAGCCCAGGATGTAGGAAGAGTTTGGATATACACAGTTTCCAAAATGTTGGGGTAGAGTTTTAGATTGAGAACTGCATGCACCTGTGGGTAACTCCCACAAGCCCTGTGCACTAAACACTTAAGTGTACACCACAGACCTGGGCTTGCAATGCCTGCAGAATTCTGAAGGGCCCTAATTAATCTGATGGCTTTCATTTTCAGTCATTGTATGGCTTATTCAAATCACAGGTACTTCTCCACCTGTTCGGTGAAGCTTACTAAAATAGACCTTAGAAACTGAGCACAGCTGTCGAAACAATGTTGTTGTATTCCTGAATCTGTTCCAAAGATAGATATTCCAGAGAAATTTAAAAGTTATATTCCTGTTTTAGCACACTAGGTAGTTCATAGCAGTTTAGTAAATCAAATATTCCATACTGCTAGCTTAATAAGATGGGGAGTCATGCACGAAATGACTGCCAGGTTAATAACACAGGGAGCCATGCATGGCATGTATTTGCATATAATAGCACAGAATGTTCCCCTAAATCCTTTAAATTGCTCATCAGTTCTTAAATAGGCATTTAACTAAGCCTTCATCTAGAATCAAAAAGAAAGAGGAAGCCACCTACAACTGAAAGGAACGATGATAAGGAATAAGTTAAACCTTAAATGCCATCTCGTAGAAAAAGCTGGAAATCTGCACTTGCAAACAAACCAAAACAAATCAAACTATAATTCCTACAGCTAAAAGTAAATGAATAAATTTGTTTAAAACAACTCTTAAAATGAAAACTAGATGTATTGTAATAGGAAGAGATGACAGAGGGAAAACACCAAAAACCTTGAAACCAAATTTGGAGCAACATGCAGAGGTGATGATGAAGAGAACAAAATTTGTGCCTGTTATTTTCCTGATGACTCACAGTCAGCCAGAGATTGAAGTCCAAGCTGAAGATTTTTGTTTGGTTTCTTTTTCCAGAGCCCCTTCCAGACTGTCATATGTACAATCCTTTACTTTCTGGGCTTAGTTTGTAGGAGCAGCTGAAGAAGCTGGACACTAAAACCTGAGCTACAGATGGGAAGCCAAGGTGAAGAGTCTTCTTAAATAATAGTTCAGGACAGGAAAGGTGTGTTACTGTGCCAATCCATGTTTAGAATCAAAAATGTTGTTTCAATTTCACACTTTTCACTCTCCCCCTTTTTTTTTTTCCTTGTTGCCTGTTGTAGCTGCTCAGATAGCCAGCTCTTCAGGGCAAGGACATGCTCTCAAAAGGTTCCCAAATGGGTCCACAGGCATGCCCAGGACTTCTCATACCACTGCAATATAACAGTCCAACTTGCATGTTGTTTAAACAGCTTCAGGCCCAAATACCTGGAACATGCAAACACACACAGAGGATAAAATGCTGGCTGAATAAGTTTCTGCATCACTTCAGCAAGTGGTATCTTATGTAAACACTGCCATCATACATGCTGTGCTGTGCAGAGCAAGCATTTTCTTCTGGATGCTGAGTCATTCTTCCCTCCACCTTCACAGAAGGAAATACGCAAGAGTATTATTTTATAAATAGCTGGATTTAAATGTCCATTACTACAAACTACAGATAACTTGGAAATATGAGTCACAAATTTATATAACCAAAGTTTCTAAATCTAACCAAAACATACATTACCATTCCAACATGCAAAAAGATAACACACTTATTTACTACTATGTTTGGATGCAAAGAGCAATTTTAAAAACTAATTTAAATTTACCAAGTAAGGAATAGAGAACGTTCAGCTTTCACACTGTCACTGCAAAAGGACAAATAATGTTCACCAGCTGCTTTTCCTATAGCTCACTCAAGTAGTACTAAGGAATAAGGACAAACAATTAGATTTCTGTAAGCAAAAGCATTAAGATATATCCATTGCCTCATAAGCTGAGACCATTTCAATTAGGGAAAGTACCCTTGGCTAGACTATAGCAGAGGAAAATATGAACTCACTTCTCTCCCCAGCTCCCATCCACTTCACTGAAGTATTGGTTTCAAATTTTAAGCCACTGAAATATTACTTAGTTGATTATTCCTTTTCTTTTTCATAGAATAAGAAATACAGATGCATTGTTAGTGGCACTTTATGTATACCAGCTTGTATTTAAGAAAATGAACATATATAGAAAACATAAGGCTCCACATCCTTTTTGTAAATCCCAAAATATTTCTGTTTGTCTCATCAGAGACCAGGTACTGCTATAAGACAAAAGCCTGGTTGTGGTTTACTTGTGATTAATTTCCCATGGAATAAAGTCAACATCTAGAAATACACTTGAAAGACTTTGGAGAATCCTGCTGTCCCAAATAAAACTGCTTTACACCGTAAGAAATATGGGAAATAGTACTCGCCTCCTGAAGTAGATGAAGCATACTGGCACACAATATGGTCATTTTTTTATGCAAATGTCCAATAAAGATATTTGAAGCAGTTTTCCCTATACCATTAGCCTTATTCATAACTAGATTAATATGTGGCTTTGAGTAGGTGAAATGTTATAAAGGGATGTATAAATGGATAGTCTTCAATACTAACAAAAAAACCTGACATTGTCTACACCTGATGTCAAATGCACTGAGTAAACAAGAAAGAAAATGCCACCTCTTTCATCTAAAACAGCTGCAGACACAGTACCTGGATGCTTTCTGAGAAAGATGCCTTTACATTAATGAAATTTTTATCCTTTCTACAGGAGATTTACCATTTATTTTTAGCAACTGGATATCAGAAATTCCTTCTATAGTATCAAGGTGTAACAGTTGTGAGTAACCACAGTAACAACCTATATTTTATTAGCTAAGAAATACTTCTATTTCTTCAGAATATACAATGCTTTAAATTCTCATTTCTTTTCAACTAATGCTCGAGTTATTACATGTACTGTAGGAAAGGCTTTTATTTGTAAGTATGGTCTTTTGTGTTAAGAAAGATAAATGTCAGACTCATTAATTATGTATCTATAATTAGATACTGCTGAAAACGAGCTGAAACTTGTTTTGACATCTTCTTTGAAGAATGTATTTGTACATTGCATGTAACATTGCATATATGCATTTGCAAAACCTGAAATAGCTGAATGGCAGCTATGTACAAAAGCCAGTAAGCTTTGACAGGGTAAACAAAATCAAAGCACAGCTGAAGCACAGACTAACAGGAGGGAAATTCATGTGAGATAGCTTGCCCAGAAAAAAAGCTAAATGGCCATCAAGAGGAAAGGAAGTCTCTGACCAGGAACACATGATGAAAGCTGTGCTTTGTTGATTGCAGAAAGTTTGCTTTTAAATACACCCTTCTAAGTGTTTAACTAATTTCCAAGAGGCTTGATTGTACTTTGCCCAACTTCAGGGGGTTTTTTCCTACTAATCTGGAGATGGATTGCACCTTAGGGCAGAGCCAGGAACATGGGGTGCGTGCTTAAGCGGCAGGAACCCAAGAGTAAGCGTGGGAGGTATTGTGCCTCAGCCACAAAACATCTCCCTTCCCCCACAGAGGCAGAGGAGACAATCAGCCCTACAGATAACTGAGAATTTAAGTGTGGAAACCAGCAGTGTGCAGAACATACTGCAGGATGGAAGCAAACTCTCTTCTGCCTTTTATGCAATCTAGGAATTTAAAGAAGTAATGCCAGCAGCCTATCTGTGTGAGTGGCCCTGTGTATGAGGAAACCACATGTGAATTAATAATGGTAATAACAGTAGGAGTATCGAAGAAGACTCAAAGAACTGTCAAGGTTTTAAAGGATAATTATAAATGGTCTGACAAGGCTGTTTCTGAGACTGAACAAACAATTCAGCCTTATCACAGCTGCTGGACTTCTCCCAGCATTTAGGTGCTGTTATGATCAGAAAAGCAACACTGTAAAAAGACCTTCCTACTCAAAAGAGTATTCTGTATTCTGTATTCTCTGAGTCATTCTTGATACCTTCACTGACAAAACAATTCATTAGTACTGATAGCACGGCAGTGCTAATCCAGCTCCAGGAGGGAAGGCTGGATCCCAGTTTGTCTCACCATGCTGGAGGGATGACTGGCACATAGCCCAGATCTCTGATAGAGGTGCAGAGTAGGGGCACGCAGGAAACCATTCCCAAATACCCGTGATTAGGCATGGTCACTACATTTCTCTAAAGAACAAACACAAAAACCTCCCAAAACCAACCAAGCCCCTTGCTGAAACAGAAACAAGCAGAGGTATTTGCCCTGAAGGCACCCTCCATACCACAGCCTGTGTTCTGCAAGTCCATGGCACTGCAACACCCACTGCAACCAGCACTATCCCCATGCCACCCTTTCCAGGCATAGAGTTAAGACAAAACCAATATCTAAAACAGAGGGGACTACTACTGAGCACCTTATTTTTGCACATTTCAGAAACAGTGACCTTCACTTGGGATAAATCAGCACAGTCACACCAATTGCTTTGACTGATGCCAATAAGTACAATGATTACTTCACACTTGGCAAAGTGTGCCAAAAGGGAGGAATTCTCTTGATGATGATCACGAAGTCAGGAAGAGCTTGGCAGTTCCTTGCAAGCACAGTACTGCCAGTGCTTGCCAGTTTATCCCTATGCTGCCTCACATTCTCCATAGGTACAAAGCCATTACATCATCAGTGTGCAAACAGCCACATGGCTTGTGAATATAACATGGCAGTGGGACTTCTCCCACAGCAGGTGAACACCAAAGTTTCCATATAATTGAGAAAGAAAAATACCTGAGGGATTGGTGTGCATTTTAGAGTAACCTTCAAAATTGAAAAGCAGGAAAATTACATCCGTGTTTCTAAGGTTCTTGTCTTGCAAATAAATTTGAGTGAACATGAGGAAAGGTGAAATTAAAATATTTCTAATCTTAGACAATTTCAGCGTTTCCACATTAGCAAGTGATCACAGTCTAACAGTTCATGCCAAGAATATCCACTTTAAAGGACATAACCACCAGAAAGACAAATTCTCCTTCTATTCTAATGCTTTCCCCAAATTAGCACACTGAATGCAAAGCAACTTGAACCACAGTTGTGGACTCTGTGCTCTATCTGGTGCAAATCAGAGAAGGGAAGAAGCTTATTTCTGATTAGCAATTCCTCAGTGGTAGTGGTGGGGAGGAAGAACTTGCCTACAAAAATCATAGCTGTTAGGAAATATCAGCCTGTCTACAAACAGATGGCTACTCCTCACGGGATACTGTCCTCTCCAGGAATGCTGCACTAAGTTCTGAACCTCTTCCAATGCAGCCCTGAGCAGGCTGTGTTCCTAGCAAAGGTGAGGAAAGTTAGAAATGGAATGAAGCCAATCTGTTCATATAAAAGCTCTAAATTCATTACTCTCAATTAAAATGAATGAGGATAAGGATCGCTTCCAAGTACATCAATCAAAGAAAGTAC
The DNA here is from genome assembly GCF_009819885.2 of Catharus ustulatus. NCBI lineage: Eukaryota > Metazoa > Chordata > Aves > Passeriformes > Turdidae > Catharus > Catharus ustulatus. Next base: position 13,467,494 of record NC_046230.1, read on the forward strand.
TTGCTGCAGGAAAACAGAAGACACTGGTGTATACATGAAAGAATTTATTCCCATCTTAGCAAAATGTGTGCAGGCAAATGTACACAAAATGGGCAGTTTATTTTTCACTTGAGAAGTTGCAACTATCTAGGAATGATGAGTTAAATATCTAGAGTTATATAGTTTCATTATTTTTAAAAAGCCTATTTCTTAAGAGATATTTTTATGCCTGCACACCTGATCTCACAAAAAAATAAGAAGGTAACTCAAACCAGAGTGTTTCATGCCACATAAATAGGTATATAATGCTCAGAAGACAAGTACAGATTTGCGTCCAAATTAATTTATTCTGTTAACTATTCTATTAACTTTGGGGCACCATAAGTGCCCTTAACTCTTTCTGAAATTAACAGCCTGAGAAACTGCTGAGCACTGCAGAATAAACTCTTGAAAGAGAAAAACATCTTCAAACAAAAACGAATGCTTCTTAGTGTTGACAAATACACAGCCCTTTACAATACCTGTGTATTTCTCACTGTGGTTTTGCTTTGGGTTTTGGTGTTTGGGTTTCTTTTCCATTGGTTGCAGTATGAACAAAGCTGAGGTTTGCAGCAATAGAAATTGCTATAAATTGACTAAGAGAAGGATGAGTTAATTTCTTTCTGTAGCTGTTCTTGTTAACACACCATCCACATGCACATTCCTTATCTGCTCTAAAGGATCTGTTCAGCCCAAATCACTTGCAACTTTTGCAAGTTTAGGCCTGCAAGAGGCTGAGAATGTTGAGATAGCCCAGTACCTACCATATTCTTAGAAACGCTTCAATATATCATCACAACTGTAGAACTTCAAAAATTGGGGTATCAAGGAGAGTTGCACAGGGGATGCTAAAGCACTTGAGTAGGATGCCTGAGCAGGATGTGCTTGAGTAGGAATTTGGAAGAGATGGGACAAGACACTGTTTCTTTCTCAGTTTAGCTTATGGCCTGCCTCAAAAGCAGTATTGGAAATCCATGTTCATTATTTGTAAGGGAGCAACTGGTGTTTCTATATGCAGGAAGAGTATAGAGTCAAACCTTCCATTAATGGAGACGTGTCAAGAACTTGTCATTTTTAAGACTATAATTTCACCAACCTATACCACAAAGCACAAGAAATGTGCTTATTTCATTAGGTGGCAAGAAGGGTACCTATTTTTACTACATGTCTACAATCAGGCTTGCAGAAAAAAGAACCCAGTGAAGTAGCTGTGATGCATCAAAATAAGACAACAGCCTTTCTCCATCCTGAGCAATGCATGTAATCCTGCTCTGGGTGAACACCTCTTAGTGCTCCTGAGGGATGATTACCAGCCTCAGAAAAGTTAAAACCTGCTCTACAGCACAGCACAAGGATTTCACATTTTCCTAGGATGACTTTCAGTCCAGGCCCTACAGTTAGGGTCACATCAGTAGCCTCCTTTGGCAGGTCATAAAGCTGTCAGAAAATACGAATGCAGAGATTTTCTCACCCTGACATCACCACAGACCAGCTCTTGTTGGAGAGGGCTGGCACAAGACTTGAGGGATAGAATGAACCAAGCTGAAAACAACCTATGGCTGTGGGGGTGAAGGGCTCAGAAGGAAGGATGGGTGATGACAACATTGAACGTAAGATGGTCAGGCCAGGGAAGATGGGGCTGAAGTTGCCACCTTCCTGTGTCCATGGACTGCTTCAGGAAAGCTGTGCCTCCAGCTGCTGGCACCCACCCTGTACAAGCACAGCCCATCTGCAGGCTGCAAGCCCCAGCTGCCCTTGAGTTCATACCTCCGAGCTTCCTTCACAAGGCAAAGAACATTTACAAGTATGCTGTGCAGGTCTCATTTTTCTGTCTGGCACTCCACTGGATCTGTGATGGGAACATTTATTGATGAGAGCCATAAACAGACACACAGGCACAATTTAAACAAGCAGCTGGACACTGAGCTTCAGAGCAGGAAGAGCTGTTTCTTCAAACTGAGCTATAAGCCTTTCTTATCTATAGGAACTGACAGTCCAAAAATCAACAAACGACTGTGACCAAAAATCTCACAAAAGCAGAGCTAACTCTCAGGAGTACTCCTATAAAGATGGATACCAGTTTACAAGGAGAAACTGAAGAAAACAGAAGAAAAGAGAATGTACAAAAGTATAAGAAATGGCCATCACAGAAAGAGTCCATACAGTAAAAAATAATATTCCGTAAAAAACCTCAGGAGCTCCAACCAAATAAGTTCTTGTTTTATTATCTACATGCCAACCAAGCTCTTCTAAAAAATTTAGTTCTATAATAAAATACAATAAAAACCTAGGCAGAAACGATAAACAGATTTATAAGAAAAAGAGGAAGCACAAATGATCTTTAATGTAGCCACAGAAGTTATCTCCCCTAAGGCCATTTTTAGCATAAATGTTGCTATATATACATCTAGTACTACCACAGGTCTCATTAACAGCTGTTCAGGTAGAGCTGTGAATTGAGCCATACGGTGACTATACCAGAGGCAGACTTTAAAGATAAAGACTTCAAGCACTGTGAATAACTTAAGACATAATGCTATACACAGGACTCCCCAAATTCAATTTGTCAGTGAACATGCAATTCACTGAAACCTCTTTGAGGCAGTACTGAGATTTGCATGATAGTTTGGATTTGACACAGTAATTAAAACTAAGAAAGGTCTGCAAATGACTATTGCATTTGGTTTGAGAATTGGATCCAGAAGATTAGTTTGGGTTTCTGAACACAAGTTTCTTTTGTCATAGAAAAAAACCACTGCATTGCTTTCTACCCCAGTCTAGATCAGTAACAAGAAATTATGTTCATGTTTTCACCCTCCTGCTCTAGAAGCAACTGGTGACAGCTCAAACAAGGACTGAGATTTATTAGCAACACCCTCAGCCTCCTGACTCCCACCTCCCAGCCCGCACTCCAGAGCTCGAGTCTTCACTGGGACTGCTAAGTGCTACTGAGATATAAATAGCAACTCACAATAACACCATAATTAAAACACATATGCTTATGCATTAGCATACTTCCTGAAACTGGGGACTGAAAAAGTCCTTCATTAACTCATTTACAGTTCTTTCCTATATACCAAAAACATTCACCACTTAGTCCCACTGGACTTCTCAAAGTTGATTTAATGGCAGAACCCTCCTGGGAACTCTTAAGAGAATTCACTAATTCACTCATGGAATACTTACTTTGATAAACATCAGTACTTCTTACATGTATTTTCCATAATATATTTTCATATAAAGTTCTCAAACATATAACTTGTTCATCCTTGCCCACATTATCTTGAATTAGGATATACTCATATCTTTTTGTCTGACATCCCTGTTTCCCTCACTGAAAAAAAATGTAGTAATGTTCAGTTTAAATTAATTTTTCTGTTTCAAATAAATATAAACATCCTATTAACATTGCTTAAGCAAAATGAAGAGTGGATGGAAGCTGCAAGAGAGTTCCCATATCATGACTGTGTTTGATGCCATAAAGGTATGGGAACACTAGATGGCAATAACTACTGCACGTCTATCTTTAAATACAAATTTACTTTTACTCCTGTTACACTGCTGTCTATAGTGAACCTTCTAATGCTTCACTTATTTAGAAACTACCTCATTGCATCTCAAAAAATACAGAGAAAAGACCCACCATCACAACCTATGCCCCTAAAAAATACAAGCTGTGGGTTAGGGGGACTTTTAGGTTTTTTTAAACCAAGTCAGATTTCCTCAAATGTTTAGCCTTCCATTCAGGTTTCTGCAATATTTCACAGTAACCTCTACTTGAGTATGAATCAAGTTGGTATCTTTGTTATAAGATTCAAAAGTTACTGCAGCAGAAAAGGCATAAAGGTCAGAAATAGGAAAGATTGCTAGAGTATTGTCATTCCTAAATGATTACTTATTTTAAATTTTGGCACATAAAGTAAATGCATAGAAGGCACAAGCATCACAAAATCATAATTTTTCATTAAGATCATACTCTGTAGGGGCATTAGTAACAATTATCATTTAAAAAAGAACACTTTACAATTTTGTTATTCATCATCAGGATATCCAAGAGGCTTCATAAGTATCAGTTAAAGGAGTTCATCTAGGAATCTGTACTAAAAGTTTGAATAACTCAAAATCCCATGGTAAACTACTTGAACTAAGATCAGACTACAAGTGTCATGAGAAAGCAAAAGCTCTGCAGATTGATTTGTAATGTAGAAACTTTAAAATGCAGAAACTCCTATCAGTGCACTAAGAAAGGTATCCCCAAGTCAGTTCGCTGCTGTTTGTGCCCCGGCAGTATTTAGGAAGCCTGGCATGGATGAGGGCTCTGTAGGGAACTGTGCAGAACCAAACCAGGAGCAGAGCTTGCAACCTGCTCCCCAAGCCTGGCTTCAACCAGAGCTCTTCACTCGTCCACCCCAGGTTGTCCCAGCTCCTTCTGAAGAGGACCAAGGCATTTCCAGAGTGATCTAACCCAGTATCTGGGTTACTGGAAGAGCCAGCTTGGAGGAGCTATCCTCCCACAGATGCAATGAGAAGTGTTTAAATGCTGCACACCTAGGGACGCATCTCGCCCCGGTTTTCCTCGGAATACCGCAGTGACACCTGAAGGGGAGGCAGGGCGGGGAGGGCCGAGCCGGCAGTGCCGCTGGCTCTGCTCGGGCCCGGCCGTGGCACAGCGGGGCCTCAGCAGCGCTCGGCCCGCGCCGCCGGGAAAAAGGGACCGGGCAGGGAAGGAGCCGGGATGGCACAGCCCCGGCAGCAGCGCTGTGCCCGCCCGCCTCCAGCGGCTCCGGCTCCAGCCTGCGGCACCTTGAACCAAGGATCGGGACCGGGATCGGGATGGGGATTGGGACCGGGATTAGGATCGGGATGGCAGCGCTCTCAACTGTGGCCTTGCAGCGCCACCTGCCGGCCGTGCCGGGCAGCGCAGGCGCGTGTTTGGTTTTTAAGCGAAATTGGATTCGTTTGAGACGTGCAGAATTTCCCGAGAAAACACAATCACTCTGCACACTGATCTGCCTCAAATCAGGTGGTTTCCTCACCTGCCTTGAAAGTGCGGGAAGTGTTTGAATGTATCTGTTTAATTTGAAGATGATAACTAAAAGTAAGAGGTATTTGCATAAACTTCTATTTTCCTAAAAAAAAACAAAACTAAAAAATTCATAAACCAATTAATCTTTGCAGCTATTCCCTATGAAGCAAAGGCTAGAATAATAATTAAAATTATAATTCATCTTAAGGAAGACTGTCTTTTAATCAGAAACAGTGATTAAATTTGTGTCTAACATACCTATCGAGAAAATCAGTTTGAGTATACACCTACGTGTTTTCCAGCCACCTACGGCTGTGTGCATTAATTTTTATAGCCGATCACACCCGTGTTTAATAAACCCAAGAGCTCAGCAAGACCTGGTGAACTTCCTCGGCTCAGCCCCTGTGAGCAGACAACTCCACTGCCTCCTGATTTCTGCAGAAACTCTCCTGCCTCCCTGCTGCACCAGAGCTGTCTCTCATGCACAAACCTTCCCATGGGGCAGGGAAAGGGCGGGAGTTCAATTTAAACTCTCCCTTTCAGAAACACGTTAAACTCATAAGGTACTGTTTGGCTTTTCCAAATTGTCATTTATCAGAACCCAATAAAACTCATCACTTTTGGCTGACTGCTCTTTTCTTAAAAAACCAGCAAAACAGAACATGGAAGAAAACAGATAAGCAAAAAAGAAGAGGAAAAAGAAACTTCACCAGTATGTCTGTCTAACCCTTGTGTTAAATAATGGAAAAAAGATTACTTTCCATTCTGATCCTTCCTTCTCACCAAAAAACCAAACAGGTCTATATAACAGACAAATAACAAATTTATGTTGTAGTCTACAAAGCAGTTTCACAATCAGTCAGTAACTGAAAGTGGGATCAGCATAGAAATTTTTAGATGACTGTTTCAATTTTTGTCTCACCGCCTGCAATGCAGGCCTAAAAAGAAATTACAAAAAAATAAACAAGCACTACAAAAATAGATATCCTAAACACATGCAGAAATGTATTACACAATTTTCTATGTGTATCAGTTACAAATGTTGTTGTCCAGAGATGTTAGAACCCAAATAGATCTGAGAGAAGTCAGCTGCAGCCCCACAGAGCTGAATTAAACTGTCACACTCAGGACATAAAACCCCTCAGCATCCAGGACGGGATGAGATTATGGGGCTTTCCCAGCTCCTCAGTGTCTGGCTGCCAGAGAATAGCACTTCAGACCAATTAAGGATCATGGCAATGGCACTGATGGTTTGCTCCGTTCTGTGCCCGCGTGTTATCCAGATCCAAACCATTTTATGAAGAAAATAATATTTTCTGCTAATTCTCTCTTGGTCTGAAAGTCATCAGAGATTGCCATCACCATTGTGAAAGCAAGGGTAATAATCCTTATATTATCAGTAAGGGAACCAGCTATCCTTCCACTGCTTGTAATCTTTGCAGTCTGAAAGGAATTATAAAGCAACATTTAAGTATCTGGATAGAGGAAAATAGGTGGTTCTCAGAATACAATATGGAACAGTTTCAATGAGGATAAAAGAACTTTCTTGTCCTAAGCTGGCTATCACACAAGGATTTCAGAAACAAACAACAGGGGGAGTGTTACTTATTTCAATCATTCCTGACATGAGACATCAGTAAGAGTCACCTGTTAAACAAATTGCACCAAACAAACAGATAAAGAAAGAAAAGTGACAGCAAGAACAACTGTGATTTCCAGAGTTCCAATACTGTTCACATCTGCAGAAGGAACTCTAATAAAGTATTTTCTACCATCTGCTTACAAAAGAACTTTACAATTCCAATTTTTAAAATTTTCTCTCCAAAAAATAATGCTGCTCAGAGAAAGCTGACTATATTTCTAATGTCCAGAGACAGAAATTTTACTGCTAAATCAGCATGAAATGGCTTCTGTCCTTTTCTCAGAACTTCATTTTCTAAGTTGCCGAATCAGGTGAGGCAAGATGGTGGGGGAAAGGCATGAAACAAATCCAGAAATGCAGAATATTTCTGCATTCACAGAAAACCAAATGATTTTCAGCTGGGGAAAAGAATCTTATAAAAATAGACTCCAGAGGTTGGTGTTATAGCTTTCTCCTTGGTTTTCACTATGCTGTCAGAAGGGCCAAAGATACCTCTGGGAAAAACTGCTTGGCTAGAGCTTGACAGCTTAACCTTTTCCCTGTATTTTCAATTTCTTGGTTTACCTATAGCATGTCTGTACTTACAGTAGTAGCACCACCTTCAAGACACTGGCTTAGAAAGCATCTATCAGCATTTCCTCACCACAGAAAATGGCTCCAAATTAAAGCCTCCCTCAATCAGGATGCAGTTAAAGCCTGCTGAAAGCAAAGCCTGGCTGAGCAGCAGGCAGGGCTGGGAGCACAATGGAGCTGAGACCAGAGCATGCACCTCACTATCTGTCAGCCACCCTTTCTAGCATCACACTAACGAGACCCACTGAAGTCAATGAAAAGGTTTCCATGGAAATCAATGAGGTCTCAGTAAGGCTGTAAAGATGCATCATTAATTTTTTCAGCCTCGCTTTCACACACATCCATTCCCTCTCTAATATCAGTTCTTATACTATTTATATAACTCAGGATCTAATCAAGACGTGTACTCCTACTTGCTGGGAGCTGAAAAGATCATGCTGATTTGTTACTTATTTTTTAATATTTAGGAGGTACCCAGTTACGCTGTGGATATGGGCTCCATGAGAGCCTGTACAGACACTGAGAGGCAGAGAAGGAGCTTAGATATCTGCACACAAGAACTTTTACTTCTAAAGATCTATCACATAGAGCCAGAGCAAAAATTGCTTACACCCTAGATCAGTAGAATTTAAATACTGCAATCACTGTATTATTAATACCTAGAACAAGGCCTATTTTTTTGTTGACTAGTATGAATCTCATGTACAAAATACAAAACAAAAAAGACAGCATTGGTAAGCATCTTCCCTCTAACCACTATATAGTTAAAAAACTATTTTAAATCTCCTCTCTTTCCTGCATATACAACACTGTTTTGTTAAAACAAAGCTTCTTCAGGAAAATGTTCATAAAGTTGTTGGTTTATTGCTTCTGCTCCTTTTTTAATTCACAGTTGCTAGTATACATAAAAGAGTTGAGAAGCATGGAAATTAATAACTGCAGAAGCTGTGAGGTGCTAATGGCATTGTATTTCACAAGACTAAAATGTGGGCAGCATAGACTGTATTAGTTTTCCAAAGTACAGGGCAAACTATAAGAAAAGATTTTAAATTATTTACCTTTCTACTTCAGCACAAATGTCCTATAACCAATTATCATGAGATATTGCCTAGAAATTAACCAGTCATCTTGTGTTTCTATCTCCAGATTTACAATTAGTAATGCTATTAATGTGGATCCTGTACTTAGCATCACTAATTACATTGCTATGAACTAATGGTGTTAAAAATAGCAATAGCCATCAACTACCAATTAATGCTTAATGAGAGCGTATAAACCCTGGCATTGTAATGAATTTCGAAATTATTGTTTCTCATGTGTCTCTTGAAATCATATAAAAATGTGTGTAACCTATGAAGGCAAGCAGTGAACAAAAACATATTTATCACAAAATTCTGAACAGGAACAATAGGAAAAATGTTTAAGGATTAATCTACACCTTTCAGGAAAGTAAACAGTCAAATAGAAATATGCTTTTACAGGTAAACGGTCATAATTTTACAAAAGTAAAAAATACACGGGTCATTGAGTTGTTTAACTGTTGTAGCCTTAAGCAGAGCAGGGCAAGATCCTAAAACATGGGGAGGTTGTGAATACTGTAAATAGCATTAATACACTGCTTTTGTGTTGAACTGTTGTAAAGAGAGTAGCACTCACTTGTCCCACACCAAACAGGTTTTGTTCTTTGAAATACTATGGTAGGCAAGACAGAAAAGAATCCCCATCACCTGCCTTTTAAAATACAGCAGGTGTTTACTCCAGCAACTTTCAGAAGTTAGAATCAACTCTAAGTCAAAACCTGGATCTGTTGTGCCTTGGTGGAAAGAAATAAAGATCCACTACAGCTCTGGTTTCTGGGGGACAATATGAGGCAAGGATAGATCCAGGTTTGGAAGTTAAAGGCAAAGAACACCAAGGAAAACTGTAGACAGGAACAAGAAAAAATACTGAAAGCAAGTGGGAAATTCTGATTAGCTGGGAGATTCAAGAGATCCTTGTTTAGCAGGATAAACTAAATTAGATAACGCTGAAATATCTATGCAGTGTTTATTGACATAACCTCAAAATTGTGGATCTACTGCTGTAAACACGCACTGTGAGCCCTGGTACACCAACTGCAGTTCATATGAACTATCCACATTGTGAAGCAACAGGTAGCAACTGCTAAAATGGGAAAGGTCATCTTTCTGGGAAGGAGTCAGGTGGACAAAACCTATGGAATGGCTGACCCTTGGAACTGAAACCCTGCCACAAGGGGATCACCCTTAACACCAACTTTGAGAATTGACAGAGATGAGTGCCAGAGCAGTGGTGACTGCAGTAAAGGCAGAAGGAGCACAAAATTAAACTGCTTTATTAAAAAATGTAAGCATGGGCATAGGATAAAGGATGGGAAGACCAAACATGCTGTAGTCACAGCCATCCTGAGCAGCCTTGGAGGAGACACTGAGGGGCACAGCAATTCCCTCCCTGCAGGGATGTGTGGGCAAAGGGACCTGGGGAGAACACACATGAGTTGTCCCGTGCTCTGCAGGGCAAGTGCAGCCTGGGGACACCAGGAGCAGCTCTTTCTTCCATGGAGCAGTGTAGTGGGGGTGATCCAGGCCCACAGCTCCACATCCCAAGTGCACCAAGCTGGGGGAGCACCCGGGCAAGGTGCTCTGTCAGCGAGAGCTTTCCCAGGGATACTCTTCCAAGTGTTCCATTGTTCACCAGACAATGTCATTTTTCTATCTTTGCTCACTAAGCTCTGTGCACAGCTTTGATTAGAAATAAATCCCAGAAATTCCAGGTATCTTCCTAACTGTGCTATATCATGAACACACGCTGGGACAACTGTAAAAAGGCAGCAGCTACCACTGGGAAGCAGCTCCATGTTTCCTGTTTTGTTTTGCATGCCTCTACAAGGAAGAACAGATACACGGTTCTATACAGGGAAGGCCTTACCCATCTTTTGCTTTCTTACCCTGGTTGACTTATGACTACGCAGCAGAACTTTAGAAGAACTTTTCTCCCCTTAAATTTCACTTTTTTTCTTGACACGTTTTTTATCTCTGTGCTGGTCAGCACACTCAATGCTCCTTCCTCCTGTGAACAGAGGATGAATCTCTGTCTCCTCCCTGACACAGAAATACCACAGCCACCTTTGCTACACACTCATTCAGACCCTGATCATGCTAGACCTGAGAAACCTTTTACAAAGGAACCTTGAGACAGCCTTATCTAATGAAACAAACTCCTTTCATTGTTCAACAAATATCCAAATACTCTAATTGGAAAAGTTTATTTTCCTTATATGCTATTCACATTTCTCATACTGAAAAGAATGGCTGATTACAAACTTCAGGAAATATAGACCAACTTGTTTTGTTTTTTGGGAGAAAAAGTATCTTGGTTTCAACACATATACATACATATACAAAGATAGGGCTTTATGGTTTGGGTTTTAAGTCCAAAGCAGTGGAGCTTTGTTCATCACTTTTTTGCTGTATGCACTCACACAGTGGTCTCTTACAGTATTCAAAGCTAATCACTTTTTATATTCCTAATCACTTTTTATATTCATCTCTTCTAGTTTTCCTACTAACAGAATTCTATCTCAGTTTCCTAATGATTACACAGTACATAGTTATGGTAAGATTTTTATGCCACTCAGTGTAAACCTGTAAATAGTTCTTGGAAATAAGAAAGATCCCCTCTATACCAAGACTATTCTTTCATTTTCTCATCTTTCTTCATCAGCAATATCAAATTCTAGAGCACTAAAGGTACTCTAGTAATAAAGCAAACAAGCCAAAGTAGAGCTCTTTTTATGGCAATCAACTAATTTTGGTCTGAAATTATTTGAAAATACTGAAAGTTAAATGTTTTCTTACACCTTGGCTCTTCATAAGTCTTTGTCCTAAACCAGTGTTACTAATTCAATTTTACCTGGTTCAATTACTACTCCAAAAATAGGAATCCATAACACCTTTGCACAGGAAATTGAAAGGCACTGGTCTGAGATGATGTTTAGTACAAGCCACTTAAATTTCCTGCACTTTTAAAGATGTAGCCATGGTAGCTTTGAGTCAGGCACCAGAACTAAGAGTTCTCATTCAAACCTGCAGCAATCTCCATCCTTTTTCACCAAAAAACATCAATCTACCGTGCCTCCATGGTGGGAAAACAGGCTTTATCTGATGTATTACAAAGGATTCAGAGCAGAACTGATAGTATACAGCTGGGATATTCTGGGAACACATGTTGGGAACACATGCTGGGATTCTGGGAACAGCAGGGAGCACACATGTAGATTGACAACCACTGTGGTGAGTTTATATGGTTCAGGGCAAATGCTCAAAGCAAGAGTTGCGTAGCCACGCACAGCTCCAGACTCCACGTGCAGGCAGAACTCACTGCTGGGCACCATGGTGGAGACATGCTCTGCTCCTGTATGCTACACCTTAAATATCTGAAACTCTAGCATAATTATTGGAACTAGATTTGTGTTTTTCATTCACACTAAATATATTTGTTTCATTGATAATGGGATATTTTTAATACAAATAGATTAAAATTTTCTTTGCTTTTTTTTCAGTTCTTCAAAGTCCTATTTTTCTGTGGCTTTCTGTTTTTCCACTTACAAGCCAATTTCTGTTTAGTGTCAAGCATTTGTATTCAAACTTAGAAATGCAAAGATTTTTTTTTCTGTTTTCCACTGGTTCTATCATAGGGTGATCTTTTCCTTCAGGCTCATCTCCCTGATGAAGAGCTAAGTTCCTTTGAAAAGAGCTCCTAATCAGAACACAGGTCCATCTGTAAAAGGGGTTCAAAATAGTGAAGATTATCTGTACAAAATGAGAATGTTATGGATTAAAGGAGCATAGTAATTCTGAATAAAGTTGCTGAAATATTTATCATCACATAGACACATCAAAAACACCCCAAAAACCAACTGGCCCTGACAATTTGGCTGTGAGAATATTCTGCTTCGCAAAAAAAAATAAACACAATCAATTTATCTTTTTATGAAAAAAAGTGAATGAGATCTTGAAGCCTTTACTGTCTCCTTCACAAGTATAAAGAAACTGAAGTCTAAGTAACAATGCAAAAACATCACCTGCATTCAAACTGACTAATTGATGTTTCATAAGATGAAATGCATCCACAGTTAAGCAACCAGAAAGTTCTTATAAGTTTAAATTCTCATGTATGTCATCTTTTTTCAGTGCCTTAACAAAATAAGTCTGGGAACACTTCCCTAGTCTGTTCACTAAGGTTGAGATAATGTGCAATATATCTGTATTACTCCTCTGTCAGCAGAGATTAATTTTGTTGTTGTTATTTTTTGGTAATAAAGAATAAATTAGAATTATTAAATCCAGGTTGTATGCTTACAGTGTTTATTATGCAATCAACGAAGTTAATACATCCAAACACATCCAAACCCTCAATTTTTAAAGAATATTTAAAAGGTACTGAAATGTGGTTCCCAACTGCTCAGCTTTTGAATTCAGTGCCACAAAATTTTCTCCTACTTATTCTTATTATCACCAAAGATGATTGCAGAACTCAGTATAGAACCCACTTTAACCAATATATTTGAAAACAATCTTCTGCACTATATTAGAATTGTGAGTTACACAACCTGAACCTTACTTATAAATTAAGGAACATCTCAGATTTATCTCCCCCTTATGAGAATATATATATAATCCAATATGTAGAAGTTTTTCTTGTCATAAGCCCCACATAATAATAATATATTAACTGTAAACAGCCCATTTATGAAAGAAACAGAAATCAAAAGGGGAAAAAAAAAGTAAGGGAAGCTTCAGTAGAAATTTATGGCAAAATGATCTCAAGTGAATATTTGTGTTTCTGAAGAGATGACCATCCGAATTACTACGGATGGATGTGAGATAAATGCCTGAGTTGGTTCAGACAGGGCAAAGCACTCAGACCCTGGGAAATATTTGTGTATGCAGCCAGCAAGGGTCTCATAAAACACAAGTCCTGCTCATTAGTGCTTATGAGAGATGTGCACTCAGTTTGTTAACTCTCAAGTCAGATAATGCATGTACTGTAATTCTATTCAATGAAAAAGTTTTTCTGAAGAGTTTCAGATCCCACAAATGCAAATTCTGTGTGTCTGAATTCTGTATAAGAATCTCTGCTCAGTATAAGCCCAGAGTTCTGTCATGGGTTGAGTCTATGCTCTGACTCTCACACCACATATCCATCTTTTAACCACTCCAAATTTTTCTTTTTTGGTTTTCTATGGCACAAGCACAAGACCACTACATGAAGAAATATGTACACGGGTTTTTTTCCATTCATCTGCACATGATAATGTCCACATCTGATGTTACAAGGTGTAGTGACTTACTAACACAAGGTGGTGCTCTCTTCTTAGTAAACAGCTCCAACCCTGGTTTACAGCTTGCACGACTGTTTTTGAGAACTGCAACCAGATTTCAGAGGCATTTTTCCCCCAAAACCAGAATTTTGAGATCAGATATTTAAATCAGTACTTAAGCACTTTCTTTTCCCCTAAAGGTATTTTGCTGAATGAAATTAAACTTCCACTGCATCAATTCTCCTATCACAGGTCTGCCTGCAGATTTCCCACTGCATCTTCCAGTCTCTCTAGGTGATCTCTCATCCAACTGGATGTCACCAGGACTTAAGGCTTTCAAAGGAGATACACAAGCTCTTTCCTCAGAGGCTCCCAAAACCCCCAACAAAATCAGTTTCTTGGTTTTTTATCAAGTGTAAAAGATAACCCCTCAGAGACACTTTATGAACAAGGTTTCCTTGGCACACTCAGTTTGCACTATGAGAATCTAAACACTAGATTAACCCCAACCCAGACACCCTATTAAAGATCAACAGTGGTTTGTTTCCTATTTGTGTTATTAATAATATGTATCAGCATTCCATTCAGTTCTTCCATTTCCCTCCTAGGAAAACACTGATAGACTTTCATTGCCAGAACTTCCAAATCAGCTCCAAAAAAATCAATCATACTTCTGCCCATCAAAACAAGTGCATGTGCAGCACTTCCAGATGAAAAACCAGAACAAAGTAATCCCACTTGCTCTTTGCAGAATGCTTTCTTTCAGATGAAAATTATTATTCAGAGCAAGTTCAATAACATGTTTTGCCCAGAATTTTGGACTTTTAGGGTTATAAATTTGTCCAGCAGCAACAAAACTGGCACACCAGTGATGGAGGTCAGTCACATACAGGACTCTGATAACTCTGAGTTTCAGTATGGTCCAGATCCATGGAAACCCTTGCACCACCTTGAAGCAGTCAAAGCCTTTAATCTCAGTACACACAAAATCAGAGGTGAAAAATTAATTCCCAGTCTCTTACAGGTCATCCTGACCTTGGGAACACTGGTCATCTGTGGAAACCCTCTCAGAGCTGCAGAATACAAATTACAGAGGTACACCTTATTAACTATATGAAAATCAGTGCATCTAATCCCTTGAGCAGACACCAGGGGTGGAAATTTCCTACTAGAAACTGCATCCTTGCCCTGTGCAAAAGTGTATGCTACATAGTGGTTGACTCCCTTCTCCATTACTTCCATAAATTTCATGGCAAACTAGAGACAGTGGAAATCCCAAAGCATAAACGAGCAAGATGAACATTTTCTCATCTCTTCCTTAGAAGTGCACCACAAGAATAGTAAGCATATGGGAAATTAGTTAACTTATAAAGACCCATGTTACATAAACATCTCTTTAATCAGATTACTCTGGTACCAAAGGATTGTGCCATGTTTTATTTCCTCAAAGGACACGCTGTTCGGTTACTATAGCATTTCTATATCTGGATTAATTAGAAACGGAAATGTGGATACAATTAAGTTTGAAATTAAACATTCTGTGTAGGAGGGAAGATAATCACTGCTTTAGAATGATCTGGCTGCTCCAACCTGTGAAGTATCAAGCTATTCTCTCAATTAATTGGAACAGTACTGTGTGTTCTCAGAGCCAGCTAACTGGAACTCTGTACAGAGTGTTTGTGGACATTTTGCTTCTCTGACCTATTATTTGACCTGCATTATTTGATGATAATAATAGTAATTAATGTCCCTACACAGCTCTTGATGTCAAGCATAGTACTTACACTTTTAAATTACTCTGGTCTGTGGTACCTTTTCTTCTGGCTGCCCTGAATTCACACCTCCTGCTGTGTTCATCAGCACACCCTGAACAAGGAAACTGAATTCAGACAAAGTTCTCCTCTAATTCACAGCACAATTTATTATCTATTTTGATTTCCATGAAGAAGGGTCTTCATAAACAGGATGTTCCCTCAAAACATGAAAAAGACAAATTCTCTTTCCCTATCCTGCCTCACATTGAAAAAAATTATGTGAAAAGTGACCAAGGTTCAAGACCTTAGGGAGGGGGTTACTATTGATGCAATTCTGTGCTCACTAATACCAATTTTTCTCTCAACAGAAAGCAGAATAAACTTTACACTTTATCTTAACAGGAAGATGCCCAACACTTTTGGTTCTGCAGCAATAAGAACTTAACGCATCTCAGGAGGGCCATCAACAATAGACACAGATCTCATGAGCCAGTAAGCAGGCCAGGAAGACAGAACTTCTGACTGTGTGGAAGGTCTTAAAGTTCATTATCTAAATGCTTGCTTCCCTTTTACCTTCTGTTCAGGTGTGACAATAGGGATCTTATATTCTCCCCACCTCCAAGTGCAGTGGAAAAGAGCAGATCCATAGGGTTGAGAGAGCACACCAACACAGACAGGACCTACAGACTGTGTAGTAGATTCAAGGTAGAAAGACAAAGTCTTTCTATCCTGATAGTACTGGTGGAGATATTAATGCTAAAATGCACAAGGAAATCAGGGTTCTCCAAATGAACTGTGCAAGTTAGAGGTCATTGGGAAATTCAGAAGCATCAGAGCAAAGAACATTTCTTCCTGTGCATAGACAGAGATCAGCTCTGTTTGACAGGGTGAGAACAGAAGTCTCTATTGTGTGCATTATAATTGAAATACCAGAATAGTGAGGGCTAAAAAAGTCCAAAATGGGATAATGAAAAATACAAACAAAATTTATACAAGTTCTCCATAGAAAGGTTTCGTGTAGAATTATAGCTCACAGTTTAAATCTGATTTTCACGTTTTATAGCATCCACTGCATACATGCAAGTAAAACAAACAAATAAGAAAAGACAATGGAAAATTATCCAAACTGTGTAATTAGAACACCCTGATCTTCTTATTGCCAAGCCCTTGGCTTTAACTACTAGACCACATGGCTCACACCCTAATTAATGCATAAATTCAATGTTATAAAAATTTCCAAATCTTCTTTTCTTTTTTTTATGAAGCTGAGATGGAGATTTCCAGAGTTAAGCAATTAGAAGTGTCTTAATCCACTCAGACACTGTCTACAAGGCTTAGCATACGGCAAGTACATTTTCCAGTCTTCTTGTATGGTTTATTGCTATTATTTTCATTTATGTCTTAACTTTTTTTATATTAAATTTTTCACATTTTGTAACCTTAGCCACAAGTCAGCTTCACTGAGGATGGCAAAGGACTTAATGATCTCCTACAAAGTTATAGTGAAAATGAAGCAGAGATTCTATTACAAGTCTACACCACCTACATTTCTGTGGGGGTTTTATGTATTGAGTATGTAAACAGTTCTGGGAACCTGCAGAAGGAGAAATTCTGTGCCGGAAGACTGTAGCATATTCCCCTCAAAGTGTTTAGTAGTTATTTGTAAACATAAGAATGACAGGAATAATAATGATCGAGAGAATTTAAATATCACCATGGAAATATTTACAAAAATACCACAGAAGGAGAAAAAAAGCTTCTGTGCATGTTTGTCATGAAACTCAAACTGATACTCTTATATGCAAATATTTTTAGAATACAAAATAGGAGCAAAGAACAAGGTCCTGAAACTGTAAAGTGTATTACTGAATTGGTGGAACTGTGAAAGTCTAAGTTATAGAATAGTTTCCTTTTATAACCCTGGCACCTGTTTCCAAGGCATGGGCCTTGTTGCAAAAATTTCCAGTTTATCAGTAGACTCCCACATGTGGCCATTAATCCATGCAGAACATTTTTCTTTTAAGGTTTGAGGATTATTAGGTAACCTGCATTTCTTTAAACTAAAAAACCCCAACCCAACAGGGCCTTACTTTTGCCAACTCAAAACAAGCACTGTCTTTAAGACTAGCTAAATGTCTCTTAAACAAGGCTTCTTATCCAAAAAAAATGCAAAGGCATATTATTTCCATGTATGTGATGAGTTCCAGGAGAAACTTGGTGGAGAGATTATCAGAAAATGAAATGTGACTCTGGATCTTGCAAAAAACCTCCTGAAACACCCATGTGTGGTGACAAGACCAGTGTTGTTTACAGTAGCTACACATTTTCATCCAACAACACTTTTTCTATAAAGTTTTAAAAAAACTACTTTTCCTAAGAAATCACTATAATACTTGAGGAAAGCCATTTTTCCAAATGGAAAAAATCAAATTTCTCAAAAGAAAAATTCAGCAAGTACAAGGAATTCATAATCCTTAGTTCCTATGACGCTTCAGACTTCCCTGCTGCCTGTGCTTCTGTTTTCCTGCCTCTAAAGTACAGTAAAGACAGAAATACTGGTTGAAGCTGCTTATGAGCTCTTTCAGAAAACTCATGCTTACCATCTCCTGGGGTCTGATAGCAGATGCTATCAGAACAGCTCCTAGTGAGGAGACCACATCTCTGCAAACATCAGTGCTCAGAACAACAATAAGAAAAAATCTTCAGGAATCTTCAACCTGAAGATCTTTTAACCTGAAGTTCTATTTGAAGTCCTACTAAGCAGTCACCTTTCTGAGTATGGCACAAGGTGATCTGTAGTCATTTTGATGTCTAAGCTCACCATTACCACCATGCTATGTAAACCACACCATTGTGCTCTGAAGATGGGGGACTTGGAGTGGCTCTGCTGTTTGCTACTCAGTTATTATTATCTTGGGTTTGGGTAAAACCAGAAAGTTTGCTATATAACTCTTAAGAAGCAATTCTCACAATCAGAAGGCAGCAGACACAAATAGATCCACTCTCACAGGGCTGAGAAAGGAAGGAACATATCAGATCTAAAGCACAGCAGGCACCATTTTCCTGGTGACCTTTTCCTTGCAGCAAAGCAATGGCCCCGGTGAATAAATGACCAATTTGGGTCTTTTTCGTTTAACTGATTTTTGCCATCTGGGGGCTCCAGACCTGTTCCTTTCTCCCTGGGAAGGTCTGTCCCTGCTGTGACTGGCTCTCTTGGTCAACAGCAGGAGGCAAGGCTGGTGGCAGCTGCCTGAAGAGAGAATACAACAACCTATTACTGCTTCATACAGGAGCAGCAGCCACCTCCGATTGTGTGAAGAAAGAGAAGGAACACTTGTTTCACCCTCAGCAATCTCCCCTATTTCATCCCTACCTATAAAAGGAACTCACACACCTCCTACTGAGCTATGCAATCTCCAGTGTCCTTACAACACAACACTCCTGCAATGCAGCAAAGCATATTGTATCTTTGTGCACATCAGACTTGAGGCACTGAAAAATAAAGTTGCTCAAGGTAACAAAAAGTTTGTAGTCCAGAAGAGACACTCTGGAGAAAAAAAAAAAACCTTTTTTTTTTTTTTTAAAAAAAGGTTACTTTTACAAACTCCCCAGAAAATTTTCAGTTCCAAAAATGTTGATTGATCCACAAAACCACCCAGTTGTACGCTTCCCTGTGTCTTCATCCTAAAATACTTGCAAAGCCAAGCTGAAGAATCACTCAGCCATCTTGCAATAAATCAGACAGGTAGCAGGGCTAGACTTTATTACTGAGCTTCCTATACAAAAATTCCTGGAAAAAACTCTTTCAGCTTCCTCCACAGTGATAAAGTCTCAGTCTGTAAAGCATTTTCTGGAGACTCAAATCTGTGAACACACCAGTATCTCATTCTGAAGTGGGGAAGACAGAAGATGGAGATGAGCTTCCTACAAATTAAACCCTATCTGAAAAAAATGTATAGTCACTAGAGGCTTAAGGGAATTGTCAGGCATGACCTGCAGCATCTCAGGGTAGATATGACTTTATTTTGGTGTGACTGTGCAGTGAAAGATGGGTTTAAGTGGTCTATCTTAGCCTCTACCTAAGATATATGTGTAGGAAATATGAACTTTATTTGATCTGCAGAATCAGTTTCAAATCATCTGCAATGGGAAGACTCATTTTACCTTGGTGCTACTGTCATATGATTGATCCTAGCACCCTGGATTTTCAGCATCAGAACATATGACAAAAATTCATGAAACAACTTTCTAAAAATATACTATATGCAAAGATCATAACAGATTTATTATTAATTTTGCATGAATATTTCATTTAAGATCAGTCTTTGGGGTCACTGTCTTATGGCAGGTACTAAGTTTTGCCTAGGCAGAGTATTCAGGATAAAAGTCAAGGCACATATATTCCACATGAACAAAAAAGTGAAGCATTTTTTGGTTTTTTTGTTACCAGCTTCCTCATAATCATCTTTAGAGAATATTATGTAAATATTCTCTAAATAGTGTGGAACTTGTTATTTATTTTTAAGTTATATTTAGTACACAAAAAACTACATCACACTTGTTCAAATACTGTATCTACTGTAATTATACCCTCTAATTTCATGCTTTTGGTCATGCACTTTGCATAAGTAGTTGTAATTACACATTTAAGACATGTAATCATATAATTATCGAGATTCACAATTTAATTATATAATTAATGTATGCAAATACATAGAACTATCCTGTGACATTGATTTTAAGTCGAATACCCGACTAATTCTCTGGGGAGTTCTGCTTAAAATCTCATGCAATACAATGTGCTAATGACTATCCTGACAGAAAGAAGGCAGACCAACTGTCATGACTCTTTGTATATCTGCATGAAAATTAAATAAAAAACATACAGATATATATAGATAGATACATATACATATAGATATATATATGTAAAACCAAGCTATACACACACACACAAAAATTCTCAAAATGGACTAAAATATTCACAAGTTTCTTTTGCAGGCCAGCACTGGTAAAAAGAGAAGCATCTCCATCTTCAAAAGTACCCTACTACTTCCTAAAGAACTGTTATGTCCTCATAAAAAAAAAAAACTAAATAAGGAATGAGCTCATTACATGTTTTGATTTTAAAAACAAACGTGTTTCATTGTTTCTGAAAGAAAAAAGGTTTTTTTAAAAAAGGAAGGAGCGAACTCCTTTCCACTATGGTTGTTTTTTTGCTTAACCATCAAAAACACTTAGCAAGTATAAAAAATCCATGATTACTGGCCTCAATCTCAGTGCTCATTTTTGGTAATGCTTTTAGTAATTTTATTGGTACTCTTTTCTTCTCCTAATAAAGAGAGACTTCCAAAACCAGGAGGGCTTTGTGCAGAAAAACACAACAATTAATGGTGCATTCAAGGAGGTTCCTCTCCTTGAGTAGAAAGCGGCAGAAGCAAGCAAGCCACTGCCAGAGAAAGGGGACAGTCATCTTTCTGTCAAACCACATGGATGATGCAATTACTGAGCCCCAGTGTCCTCACATCCTTCACTGGCAAATTGGATTTGCAAAGGTATTTCAAAAGATGACAATATCCTGGTATGAGCTCCACTGGAGAGTGGATTCACCTTCCCCTGTACATTCACCTTGATGTGGTTTGAAGAGTTGAGAAGCAGCTTATTCCCCAAGAAAAGCATTGAGGAAAAACCACCCCCAGGACACACAGTGAATTTGGTTATTAGTAACTTGGTAGGAACATTGTGCTGGAAGAAACACATCAAAGTACCATGGACCGGAGCACATCCAGATTGGAAGGAAGCACCAGGGTGTTTTAACTCTCCTCATATGTCCCTTCCCTCTGCCCTTCATAAGACTCTATTGTATAAAATCTTTTATTGTAAGATGTATGGTTGTGCTGGGGAAACTCCTCTTGGTTAAAAATTGAAGCAGCCATATCCCAATGGAACTCTGACTGGGACTCAGCAGGCCTCAAACCACAACAATTAATAACTAATTGCTGGGAGCTTATTGCTATATGTGATGGATTCATATTCTAGAAATAATCAGAAAAATACATTCTCACATTATATTAATTGAAGTTTTTTAGTAGCTTTTTCCTTCAAGAAAGAATATGTCAATACCCTGTATGTCCCTTGGCTTGAAGACATAAATCAAAATTAATAGATATTCAACAGTATGCGTGATAGCAAAATCAAATATTAAATGATCAGACTTCTGAAATATTAGAACAGCTTTAAACATGCTACTTAGATATTCACAGAATCTGAGATGAAAGTATTTTTTCCATCAAGATTAATATCTATTGTTATTCATCTGAAAGATATAAGGACACATTCATAGTCCAGAATCTTAGAAATTACTATGAAAAATGCTTCACTGTCTATTTTGAGTTTAAATAAATAACTATAACTGCATGCTAATGTTCAAAAAAGAAACTTAATTCTTCCAGGAGAGCACACTCAGGCAACACTATTTACATTGCTAGGTACTGAAGGTCAGAAACAGATATTCCCCAACTACTTCCATAGGACTGGGGAAAAAGCCAAACTCCTCTAACAGAAAGCTCTGAACTTGAGCCTATTTCATCATGAATTAGCACAACAGGGCTCTGATCTTTGGTGGTGTTTCTATCACAGGTTTTCCCACTCCACAATTAACAAATAGCATTTATAACCTGGCCAGCAACACACCTGCAGGTGATCTCTACTATTTTCAAACTATTCTCTCCTATCATTGCTGAGCAATAACACAGTTAGCCTTCAAGAAGAATTCATCTCTTTTTGGAAGTACCAATAGCATTTCTCATTGGCATTATTTCAAACAGAAACTACTGCTTCTAGTATGCTACTGCTTCTAGGCCCTGCAGCTCTCTGGAGAAGGAAAGGCTACTCTGAAGTGCTGTAATGCAGAAACATCGTGTGTTCTGTCTGAAAAACCAAACCACAGGGAGAGCTCTTGAGGGATCTCACAAAAATAGGATGGCATATTCCTATTTATCAAAAATGAACCTTATCTTCACACAGCACCACCAACATAGGGTTGTCTCCTCTAACTTCAGGGGATTTTGCCATGTGATACTGAAGTATTGGAGATGCTGCTGCAAGACACTTTCTGCCACAAACCACAGGAAGAGCTTACACTGGTTGTATTTATTCTGCCGCTGCTAACACCTTGTGCTTTAAACACTTCAGTTTACCAGCTTAGGTTAAGCCTCGAGGCACCGGCAGAAGGGAACATCATAGGTCTGAGGGAGCACACTTCATAGACCAGACCCATGAACACTCCTAGCCCACACCTTTTCCTCTGGTCTTTCCTAGATTTTCAGCACCAGCTTACAAAGGGTATTTCTAACTAGATAAGTTCCTGTAGTAGCTACCCTTTTAACAACTGTACTGAATTACTTAAATTCTTTTCATTGCTATGTGGTTTTAGAAAATAAGCAAACCCAGAAAATAGACTTGGGGATTTTTTGCATGTACCCCTGTTGGCAGAACATGATGAAGTTTCTCTTTTCATGCTGCCTTAAGGAAAGGTGTTTCCCCTTTTCTCTTAATTTTTTCTGATATTGCTCAAGGAAACCTGAAGCTGCTTCTGTAATGAATGTTCCCTGCTCACACACACTCGTGACTCTTTCTCCGCACATTAAACATCTAGGCTAGCATTTCAGAATTTTAAGCTTGGTACAAAGGCAAGGGCTCCTAAGCAGATCCATCTTCACTTCTGACCTGGAAGGTCAAAGCATATCCCAGAGGGCACGTACAACATTTTAACTTCCTGCTCAATGCTGCTGTCGTGGCAATTGACCACTGCAAACAGGAAAGTCATGAAAGTCGTTAAATGTTATAATTTAGACATATAAGGATTTTGCTGCTGTGGGAAAACCCAGCACTAGACTAAAATAGCATACAGCAAATACCTTCAAACATAAATGTCAACACATTGCAAGGCACTAACTCCAAATTTTCATATGAACTTTTAACAAAAAAAAGGACACACACAGAATTATGCCAGTTTGGAGCCTGTTTTGGTAAACTTGAACAGCCTTGATACAAAAATCAGTGGTGCTATAGATTACTTGCACTATAACACAACATTTTTTGTTGCTGCCACAAGTGGCATTAAGATGAAAGACATTTTCAGACTGATGGTAGAAAATTACTTATTTCTAATGAGATATGATGCATATGGTATAGTAGCCTAGCATACTAATCTTATCACCAGATTCTGTGGATCAAATTTGAGCCCAATGTTGAAGCATAAGCCATGTCTTCCAAACAAAGATATTTTGGTGTATCTGCACCATTTTATGTCATTTGCAGCACAGCAGCCCAGCCTGTTTCTCCCTCACCCTTCCTGCCTCACAGACTGACCAGGATGAAGGAAAAGGAGACTGTGTGTGACAGCTCCTAACACACGGGGCAGCAGCATTCTCAAGAGCCTGCCTGTGGGAAGGGTTGACCACTGCAGACAGACTCCAAGATCCACCACCATGGATATTTGATATCCCATAATGCCAAGGTTTGCTAACAAACCTAGAGAAAAAGCCTGGCCAAGGAAGGCGTCACAAGGACATTGACCAGCAGAGACCTCAACCTGCGATGCCCTGAGCAGAGCAGCAGAGTCTGTGTGAGCTTCTCCTCACTGGGGCATAGGGGCACCTGCTTTAAAACCCTTCACCATCACTTGGTAACAGGAAGGCAGGCTTGTATCTGCTTTAAAATTCGACAGCAACATCAAGATGTATTCAATTAAGGTGTCATGTCCCATCTCAAGTGTAAAAGGAGAAATGAAGTACTACAATAGCATTTCACAGCTGATAATTGTGTTTCTGCCTGATTTGCTCTAATTACACAGATTGAACAGGCTCAGTGTTACAGGCAACCATTAATTACCTGTTCTATAACCCAAGTGCATATTGTTCTTCAGAGTTTTACAGCTAAGGTCCTAACTCTTATCATACAAGTATTGCACACAGAAGTTTAGATAATCTAGTAACTCTCCTTCCACACCCAAAAACTTTATTTTTCATTTAGGGCAGACATTCCATTTCATTGCCAGCATTCTTTAAAGTAACTAAATTACCCCGAAGAGAAACTCCATATGAACTTTCAAATTCATATAAGAGCCTTTGCCAATCATATATTTTCAATTATACAGTAAGTTGTTTCATGGCATGACTGCTGCTTTTTACATTGATTAGTAGATATTTTTTGCTTACATTGACTTGTTCAAGGGCAGAATTCAACATGATGATAATTGAATTTCAGAAAGTTTACCTCATCACATTCTGAAAATCATGGAACTAATACAGTTAACATTATTCTTTTTTGTTTTATTTCCCTTCATATCTCTAAATTTTGACACGGCATTGAAATGAATGCAAATGCTGAACTGTTTCCTATTACATATTTGTGATAACCATTTATGTCTCTAGAGACTGTAACTACTCTTCACTGAAAGTAATTCTGGCAGAAGTTGCAGGTTTGTGGATTGGCCCTATGAAAATGTAAATTCCCATTATGTTTATGGGGCTCTGATGAACACAAAGCTAGAGCGACTTAAAACAAACACATCCTTTGAAGATAGAAACATTTTGGAACTCTTTTACTCAACAGACTACTTTTGCTAGAGACCATGAATAATTATTTTAGACAGCAGGAATAATGTCACATAAAACAGCTCTTAAAACCTTCTTACTAAAATGCACAATTTAATTTATTACAAGCAAAAAGGTAAAATCAAATAAAGAACATTCCTGTTAATGGAGAATTTGGTTTTGAAATAATTTCATTATTTGGTTAATGTTTTCTCTTACTTATAGAGGTGTTCCTTATAGAGAAAACTAAATTTGTGATCTTCTAGAAGAGGACAGGCTACACACAGTCCCTTACAGTAAATGGCTGAAGTCACAAACTTTTATGTGTTTCACAACTTATGTGTTTGAGTCTTTCTCTAAGGAATTGTCTTTGAAAACATTGATATGTGCCAAGATTGAAAGTATCTACAGCCTGTCAACATTTTAACCTGAAGTTAAAAAAGCATTTGTGAACACTCAAAAAATCCAAAAAAATTAAAACAGACCTGAACCCACCAGCACAGTACAATGTTACTAGAGCAATAGCTAAATACAAAATGATCCTAAAAACATCAATGTAAAATTATTGAGACTGAGAATTACAATTGAATGTTGTACTTAAAGAAATTATGTATTTGCTTGCCATTCTGATAAAGGCATGAAGGCTGAGACTGCTCAGAACACTCCTGACACAATTTGCTTTTAAAATCCACAGTGTAAGCCTTAAATTTTTTCTCCTCTTGTTGTTCAAGCCATTTTATGTTGTGGGTGACTGAAACAAGTGAAATGAGAGAAACAGTAAGTCCAGCAACAGGAACTCCCAACCACTTATCTCTGGGGAAAGACACCTTTTTTCAGCCTTTCAAATCAAGGGCTTGAGGTAGGTTGCAAGGTTGGTATCATATAATTCAATGATTATATTAATATTTCAGATTCAGTTTGATAGTCTGTGTCTTTAGCCATCATCCTCATCTTCAAAACAGCCCCACACCAAGAGAAATAGCACTGGGAAAAAGGCAAAACCTGTTTCCTTCTGTGAGAGTAAGGAACCCTGTGATGACCCCTCCTCTTTCCCTGTGTGTCCTCATGTAAAAGCACCTCGGAGGTGTTAATCCTCCTACAACACTTGATTTTGCTGTGGGAATCATTAGTTTTCCCCTCATTAACACAAAACCTGTGTTAATTAGACATTACACTTGGCAACTTTTGCTGAAGAATTTTTTTTTCTACCCTGGTAATTCACTGCAAGCATGATGTTGTGCCTTTCTGCCACAGGTTCCAGTACTAATTATACCTGTCTCCCCTGCCTGACCCTAAATTTGGCCATATTTCAGCCTGAAGTCTGAGCTCCACAGCATTTCCTAACTACAGAAGGGCTTCAGCCACTGCATATTCTTGTAGATTAATTTAAATAATTGAAAAAGGGAGGAAATAGTCAACATTCTCTTCACAAACCATGTTTATATAAACTCAAAGTCCAGTTCTGTAGGGTCTTAAGCACTTCCAAATCTGCTCCTTCTTTTCCTCCCTTATCTCACTATTTTCATTCATCTTTAAAAATCAATAATTCTCCTCTTGCCAGTGTTTTTTATTAGTAAGCTCCAACAAGAACAGACTCACTCCGTTTCCATGTACAATCACAAAGGATTAACAAGTCGTGAAACAGCATCTCCCTGCTTCTGCCTCAGTTATGCAATGTGACAGAAAAGAACATTCCCAAATTCACATCTGTGAAAACAAACATTGACATTTCATCATATGGAACCAACAAAAGAGCACTGCCACTACAAACTTGTGCAAAAAAACTCTCAGAAATGCCTGTCTGAAAACCCTCTTGGATTTGGATGAAGGATGAAGGTTTTCCTTCTAAAACTGAAAACACAATGTTCCCTTCCAAAGAGCCTGCTCTTTTCTCCCTAACTGCCAGGGTAAATATGTTCCTCTTACAAGCACATCAACTCAAACTAAATGCAGAGGCAAAAGCTGTGATCCACAGGTGATGGAAGCTCTCTGCTCCCCAGGGCAATGCTTCCTCCAGGTCACTAACTGCGTATTCCCAGTACCATGCACTAACAACTTCCCACCAATCTTCTCAGGCAATGAGGCCCCCCAAGGAGCTCTGAGACATTGTGCATCTTATCCCATTGTCCTGCTCCTGTTGTTTGTGTTTGCTGCTGGTGCATCTCAGAGCAACACACACTGTCTGAAGACAAAGGAAGAGCACACCATTCTCACTGCCTGCTGGTTTCTATGAACACTGCAGTGTTCTCTTGTTTGTTTTAGAAAAGACCCTCTTCCTTTATTCTCCTTTGAATTTTTCAGGATCCAGCTTCCGAGCACTGCTCTGAATTTCTCTATGTGATTCAGAAAGGCTTTTGACGTTGCTTTTATCTTTGTATTAAGCATTCACCTCTTTGTATCATTGTCCTGTAAAAAATTTGGATTGACTCAGATAGCCCTCAATACAATAGCATTTCATCAGCCCACAAATCCTGCCAGCTCTTCTGCAGACATTGTCCAGTTCTTCATCTTTTGAAGATGTTAACCTCAGAAAGAGATACAATGTCCAAGTATTTATTAGCTGCTTGAATCCCACTTCTCTAAAGTAATTTTCTATTTGCACCAAGAGTAAAGGCAACACAACCCCTTGTACTCCACCAATCTTTTTCTATAAAGTTTACTTCAGTAATCATAAGGCTTAACTGCTTACTCTGCCAGCCAAACATTTTGTAGAAAACTATCAATTCATAATTCACTCTGCCTTCTAACTCAGTTTAAACACAGGATGTTTATTCTTCCCTTTTGTCATATGAAAACTTCAGTTAAGCTGGATATAATTGTCTATGGCACTACAGAATCCAACTCTGTTGTACAGAGCTACAAGCTATAGCAACCATCTATTATCACAGCACATTTAAATAAACACTTCATCTACATCCAAATAACACAGCGCGTTCCGTTTTTCTGGCACAGCAGAGTCCAGTAATCCCTGACATGTCTGAGAACTTTACAATTTAAAAAAAACCAACAGAAATCCAAGTAACATTGATAATGACAAGTATTTCCTTCATTCCACTTGCTCACAGAGGCAAAACATTACATTTGAAGAGCTAAATAAAGAAAAATATTAAAATATGCTTCTGCATGTCGAGCACTCAAACCTTCAATCTTGCTATCATTAAGCACAGAATATTTTGGAAACACTTTTCTTGAAATGCATATTGAAATATGACCCTTATTTTTTTCCTGTATTACTCTTTTCACTTGCCTTGCATAATTCATATAAATTTTGGAGAAGTCTGGATTACAGTCTTGGCACAAAGATGTTGTTTTCCCAGAACATGAGTGATAAACCACATAAATTTTGAAACAAGGACTACTTAACGTCAATAAGACCAACAAGGGCTATTTAAACACCAAACATGAGCAACTTATGTCATCAGTCCTGCCCTAGTTTCCACCTGGTTTTTTTAATAACAAAGATAATGAATAAAAATGCAGATTTTTTTGTTAATGGTTATATCTGTCTACATACAGTCATTATTTATTCAGGTCTTTTGTTAGTATTTAAATGATGGAAATAATTTTAAATTATACCCATTACTGATGGGAACTTTTTAAAGCAATACCCCATCTGAGCTGAACATTATGAAACAAAAAAATTCATTGCTTGGTTTGATCATGAGGCATCCATACCAGCAAGAAGCTGGCAGTCACCAGACACTCACCCTGTTCACACCTGCCTTCTCTGACAAACCTTGTCTCCTGGCCACAGCACTAGGCAGAGAGTGGGATGGTCCTATGTGGCCACTTTTATGCACTTAAAAAATTAGATGCATCAAATAATGTCATAAATGCTCAGTTTTTACACTGACAATCTACTTCCAATACTGGACCCCTATGCTGACATTTGGAAATGTGAAGTACATAGGTATATGGAATTGATTTTTTTTTTTTTTTTCAAGTCAGATATTAAATTCAAAAGAAAGCAAGTTGTGGATTAGTGACAGGCAATCACAGTGACTTGTTTAAGAGGACAGCACTGAAAGATATGTGTCCTTTGCATTTGGGGGGAGTAGGTGAATAAATCACATAACTCATGGATATCCTCGTTTCAAGATGTCCATGTTCACTCTCAAGTCATGTTCATTTTCACCTAATCCAAATACAAAATCACAATACAATCTATTTTAATACTTCCCCTGTGTCAAGTTCCCATATGAAAAATTCTCACTTATGTGTGCTACACAGCAAACATCAGAAGGAACAAATCACTGCTATGTATCACTTCCCGGAAAATGATAAGTTTAGACTCTATAAAATCTGAATTCTTATTCATCCAAGAGGGTTCTGTCTGCAGTGTAATGCTAAGAAGCTACAATTTGTTAGCATTAAATGGAAGAGTGCTACCCAACAGAAACCACAGCTATAGCACAGAGAGAAAGCAATTACCCCAGCAGATGTGATCACTTGCACTGTCTGGTAATATCTAGGTTTTCCAAACAAAAATATTAAAATAAATTTTTGTATCAGCCAATTACGTAAAAGTATTACTGTATGTGTTGAACTCAGCTCTAGACTTAAAGGAAGTAATGAAAACAGAATGATAACCGAATTAATTGATCTGAATTATAACAATGCTATATATGTATAAATGATACGATTTTAATAAGAAAGGACTTGTTCAAGACCAAAGTTTTTCTTTGTGTTATAAACTACTTTACTTTTCAGAAGGCTATGGGTACATCATGCTACAGCATAAAAATCTAATATTTGTAGACATGCAATCTCAGAATGGCCCTCAAGACCAGAACAGGACATTCACACAAAGAAACAAAGTCCCATAAATTTACCAGCCCTGGCCGGGTACCCTAGAGGCATAGCAGATTCCACAACTCAAAGGATAAACAACGGACAACTGTGGGCAGTATTCAGCTTTAGTAATGATCACAGGCTAAGAATAACAAAGAACATTGCATCTCCCAACAGTAATAAAATCTGCCCCTCCAAGCGTCTGGCTTTAAAATCCCTCGTTCAAGGCTGGGACCAGCACTGCCCCCATAAGTCAGCACTCATATCTTTTTATTTATATAATCAATCAAAGCAAGGAATGGATAGAAGAATAAAAACATAAAAATCTTTAAAAAAAGCAAACTGCTTGACTAATAATTAATTTCAGACAGATGAAAAAGTATGAGGAACTATTTTGATAAGAACTTGTTTCAAAAATCTAACATCATGAAGTGACTGGAATTAGGGGTTTTGTCAAAATAATGTAACTTAGTATTCAGACCACAACCTAAACTTTATTCACAAAGAAAAAATTTAAAAATGGAAAAAAAATATTTTTTAAAATGGCCTTTCCTTTAAGTCCTATTTGCCCCACTACTTTCAAATCTCTACAGTTTGGGTGTAGTGTGAAAAAACCAACCTTTCACTCTGCCAAGTCATAGCCCACAACTTCATGCACAAAACATAGCTAAAGTCTTTAAGCCAGTATAGCTCCTTATAGAGAATCTGTTCCCCTAACCCCCAATCTGGTTTTTTTTAGTGCAAATGCAGCTCAGCACGTGCCAACCCATCAGAGACAGGCCATCCTCCAGATACAAGCTTTTGTGTGAAGTTTTGGATAGGCTGCACTCTCCATTGTGCAGAGCCCCCCAGTGCCTGATGTGCTCCAGCAGCAAATCAAATTAAGATGCAATTCTGCTTCTTTTCAGAGCTGATTGACATTTTAATTAATCTACAGTTAGAACTGTTAATTGAGCTATGAAGTGAGGCAGTAATTCACAGCTAGTAAAATTCCCCACAATGGTTTTACAAGCATCAGTACAGTTTACCTCTTTAGTTGTTCTTCGGATATTTTTAATAAAAAATAAATGCATTCACAGTGGTATAACTTTTTTCAAAGAAAACCAGCTTTCAGGAACCCACTCCTAACAGAGGATTCTTCTTTCCTTCTATAAGATCACCTAAATCCCTAATGAGTTATTACAAAGGATTAAAATATAATAACTTTATTTACTATTTTCATTTTGATACATTCATAAAGATATAGCCATAATATCCCTTCTTCCATGGAGCTTCATCCTAGTGCTAATATTATCGAAACAAGTTTTGTTCTTCTATTTTTTAAGTATACTGCAGACTCAAAGACTCTCACTCCAAAGAGTTTCAGAAACAAAAGCTATGCTTGCTCTTGAACATAGAAAAAAATGTGTTGAACATGGTATGTATATATATCACTATTTACTTTTTTAAGAATGTAAATCCTTCACAACAAATATTTTTAAATTAATAATGCATTTGTTTATTCATTTAGTGCATTTTTGAAAGATTATTTATCTTCTACAAAGCTCAACCATCTGGCTATTGTGAAAGCCTTTTAAAAAAAAATAGAAACAAATGGCTGAGAAAATCTCCTGGCTTTTCTAAGAGATATTATGGGTGTGGTGGGGCTGTTTTGGCAGTGTGTATATGCATGGGTCCAGCAAAGCATGGCTATAACATAGCATCATGCTCTTGATAGACAAAGTTTTTCACTTCAGTTACAATAATCCTAAAATATATTCAACACTTACATTCAATGTTTTCAGAGAAAAGGAGTAGGAAAAGAATTTGAGAAGTATTTGAAAAGTTGAAAGTGCCCCGCTGCACAGACGCATCTCCAATTCTGAGAAGTACATTTAATAAAAACTCACCTATCAGAGGCAGACATTAATTTGAACTTCATCCTGTCACCATAGAAAGTGCATTACACTGAGCTGCATTACACTCACCAGACACTAAAAACTTTCATATAGTGTTACCTTGCAAAAGGTTTTGATTTACAAGTCTAAGGGAAGAAAAGGAGTCCCAGGATTTTTTTCCTTTCACTTCTTCAAAGTGCTCAGCAAGTTCCTACCTCAGTGAGCAGTAGCTGTGAACCAGCTCAGTGCAAGGGTAACACACCACCATCTGCAGCTCTGCAGAATTTCCCATTTTCAAGCTTAATTCCTGACTCTGCAGATGAACTGAGCCTCAGTAAAAAGACATCCTTACCCATACACGAGTGTGGGTCGAGAGAGAAATTAGCCAAATCATTTAAAACTATGTACATCGAACAAGAGATAGAAAATTTCTTGCATTTTTTCCACAAAAAAAAAAATCTTGCAAACAAAACTAATAACCAATTAAAACCACACCAAACCCTTAAAAATCCAAAGAAACCAATCAAAAAACCAAACCAAGATTTCACTTTCATAGGCCAAGGACTATCAAACTACTGTATTAATTCCTCCTCAATGAAACATGTAAATTCCAAGCACAAACCCTTAATTTACAGATAGCAAAAATCTGCATGATGGAATACACATACCATTCACAGCATTTCACTGCTATTTCACACCACAAATTACTAGGATTCTCATAAGGAAGTCCTTTCAAAATAATCTAGCCATTTCTTGCCTCAGGGAGATTCATAGATTACCTTTAAAAGATCTACAACCATCTGAGCAAAATTTTATCCTGTATTACTAGTGCAGATTTATTTTAAGAACAGGACTAGTCAGTGAAGTATCAAAATAAATTAAATTAAAATTTAAAAAGTGACAGGTATTTATTGGTGCCAGTGCTAAAATCCAGACCTGGATTTTAGTTTCCTCATTCATAGAAAATTATGTGGTTTAACAATAACCATATGTTCAATCCCAAACCCATGAAAATGTGAAACTCCTGTAATCTCTAATGCTATCACTAAAAAAACCCAAACCCTCTCACTAGGAGAACAAAACAAAAATGAATATAGTGAACTTTGCCACCTCTTCCACAGGTTTATTATGAGATGGTGGAAAAAGCATTTTCAGCGGGCAAGGAATCCAAACTGAACTTTGCCCCCAAATTTGCATTAATTATGTGGAAGGCCATGACATGAGTGGGTAAGTGTTCTTCAAAAGGTGGGCTTATGATTTATGTTCTTGTTTATATAATTCCCACAATTGTGTTAAAAGTGGGCTATGCATTGTCACTGCCATTATGTGCAGTACAGCAGAGAAATCATTATTTTTCTCCACCTTTCCTTGATAGAACAAACAACGTGACTATTTTCCCCACATGCTCTCAAACCCATAGTCCACTGGAAGTGCAAGCAGAGGTGATGTGGCAGTCCCTGAGGCATTCTCCTCTCTGCCTTGCACACTGGCCAGCAATTCCTCCTGAGAGCTGTCCCTTCAGAGGCAGCTGCAGAGCAGCCAAACAGCTGTGCACCTCCTGCAACCCACCTGCACAAGCTGGCAGCACAGAACTGCAGCATCTCCCCCCTTCCCAACACCTGGGGCTGCTCTGCAGGAGAGGCAGAGACCAAACTGCAAAACCTCTGCATCTCCCAGCAGGGCCTCACTCCGAAAAGGATCATGCAAGATTCACTCATTTCCTATCTTCTTATCTCATATTATCACCTGATTTAACACACACACACACTGGCGTCATTATACAAAATATATCTCACTTCAGTTTAAAAGTAGTCAAGGCAACCACAAATGGACCAGAAAGTTGGTAGGAAGTTTTCAATCTTTCAGATTCAGAAAACTGAAACTGGAGAGCATCTTACTTCAGCTAGACAACACAAATGCATCTGGTTTTTTCACCCACTTTTCCTTGGAAGTGGTGGTCATCCTTACTCCCAACTTTAGAAAATGCTGAACATTATAAATTTTGATATGTATGTATATGTGCGTAATTTTTTGCTCATATATTTTTTATTAGAAAAGATGATTTTAATATTTGGTTATTGATAGAGGATAAAACTTTGGCTGATGGGCCTTAGTCTTATCAAAATCTGCCATTACCTTTTATTGACCTTCTCTTAATGAAGACATATTTTGGCAAAGGTCCTTCAGTTCAAATTCCCTCAGAATCAATCATCAACACATGATAGTAACGTACCCAGGGAGGGCACAGATCCTTTGCCATTATAATAGCAGACACTTAGATCTCACATTTGTAAGTATTACATAGATTACAACCAAACATGAAATACACTAAATTATTTATAGCATTCTGGGAAAAAAAATCTCAGTTCATCTATTTTCTTTTATTTGGACAAGAGCATTAATATCCATAGTAAAAGAACTTCGTTTTAGCAAAAGTACTCATTAAGAAAATTATTCCATATCAGAGAATCAGTCTTTCAAAACCAGTGAGGGTTGGTCTTCAGATCAAGGAAAAATTTCAAGTGAATTATGTATTTCACATATATTTTATAATTGGTTTCATAATAAAGGCTAGTTTCAGATGCAGCAGAATGAAAATAACTCAATACACAAATATTCCTTTTTTAGTTAAATACCATGTTCTTGAAACTAGCTCCTTCATCTTCATTTACAAAAGAATATAGTTGGCTATTTTGCCACTTTCCAAACATCATAATTTCTATTTCTGCTTCAAAATAACATGTTCAGGGGTTTTACTAGCTCATACTTCCCTTTTATACACAAAGGTAACTGAACTTTTCACAGTTCACTGAGATTTACAAGCCAGGTGAGAAAGCTGCTTGCACGAGCAAGGCTTTGTAACTAAGCAAGAAGGCAGTTATAACCATGGAAATAAAATACATTATTCCAATAACTCCATTACATAAGGCATGATGGGGCAGCAACAGTACCACAGCAAAATATCAGGGAAAAAACAAGTCACAGGATCTATAGACTGATAAACCAACAAATAATGCCTCTGCATCAGCTTAGATTGCCCTTGTTTAAAAATTGTTTGTAATTTTAAAATAGCAGACATTAATATAACAGTAGATGTTACTTCACAGCCAGAGTTTATTTAATTCACCAAATTAATGAGACAAAAAAGCATTGCAGTTATTCTTTGTAAGGTGACTCTGTAGGAGGATATTATTACTATAAGTAAATCTAAATATATACTTCACAATTCTTTTCCCTAGATGTGTTTTCTTTTATTCAAAACTGTCCATAAGCATTTAGTAGAACTCTAATAACTAAGTTGAAAAATTCAAACAATTATATACATTTTTAAAAATACTGATAACTCATACACATGTATATGTATCTATATCTATGTATACATGTATATAACCTGGAGCATGCATTACTTTCTCTGATAGGCAAATTCAATGCATTTACCTGCCCCAGTTGAATGACTTCTGTAAGTACTACAAGGAAAATCCTGTATCCTGACTTTTACATAAAACATGCAAACAGAAAAAAACTTTCTGCTAATGAAATAATTTATAGATAGAAAACGCAAATACCTGTAAAATAATAAAAATTACAAGCTGAGAGCTGCCACAGCCCATACAAGCTTTTAATATTTCTTTCACATTTTCCTCTGAATTAAGTTTTCTCTCTAGATCAGACAGAATCACCTCTCTGACCAACTTCTCCCTGTCCAGTGAGGGCTGACTGAACTAACAAGCATCTCCACAGTCTGTCACACACAGATCAATCCCAGACAACATCCAGACACTGCAGAGCTGGAAGGGAGCACAGACTGTGGGGGAACAATGCTCTCCCAGTATTGCAAAGGCAATTACCACACTTCTAGCAGAGAAAAGAATGGGGAGCATGTTGTTAACTCGCTTTTAACAGGAGATCCATGTGATTGCGTGAAGGAAGCTGCAAGCACCATGGGACCCATCCTGTGCTCCAGCTTGCTTTTCCCAAGAGAAATTTCAAGACTTAGGTTTTATCTCAGCATAAGTGTCCATACACTGATCACTCCTGTCCTCTTTCACAGCTGTTACAGTCCTCAGAATCTGTATTAACCTCTACTACATGCAACTCCCAAAAATGTTATTCAAGAACATGAAGGTTGAGTTTTCTTCATACATCAATCATGGAAATATAGTACATTCCATTTCATCCAGAAAGCCGAAACTCAACCTCCAGCCCAAGAGCAATTGCAGCTCTTTCATCAACTGGGAAAATCAGTCAGTGCTGCTATCCAAAATAACAGCACTGAGTTTACATTTCTGCAACCAACAGTGGAGTCCTTTAGGCAAGCAGACAAGGGCTGAGTTCAGTGCTGTAAGGTTGGAGAGCTCACACTATGCTGTGCTCAGCACAGGATGAAAGAGATGGATAGAGCTGATTTTTTGTGCTCTCCTGCCACAAGCAGAAAAAGCAACACTTCCCCAGACCCCATTCCATGGGACAGATCTTCAACAGCACAGAGTACACAACTGGGTTACAAACTATCCCAATTTTATATCAGCTGAAAATCTTGACTACTCTGGAAACAAGATTTTTAAAAGAAAACATAAGAAATCTTTGGTGGTTCAAACGTTCCATGAACCTATTATAGGACATACTTTT
Organism: Catharus ustulatus; assembly: GCF_009819885.2. Lineage (NCBI taxonomy): Eukaryota > Metazoa > Chordata > Aves > Passeriformes > Turdidae > Catharus > Catharus ustulatus. The sequence continues at coordinate 13,503,743 of NC_046230.1, forward strand.
AAGAAAAAAGGCAGATATCCATGTCTAATAGCACAGATCATCTTTTTATTCACAAAGCTGTCAACATTATGGGTGCTATGAAGAATATTTCCCCTCTAAATCGAAAAACACGTTTTCCTTTTTCCTTTCTCCCCAAGTGTCAACACTTGTTCCATTTGGGAAAGCTTGCAACTCAAACAGCTTCTCACTGAGAAAGAGCTTTACAAAAGTGGTCTTGAGCTATGTTTCGAAAAATATTATCCCATTTTTCCATTAATTTGGCCTTTGTGTATAACTAAATGAACTGCCTTTGCTTACATTTATATGGGTTTTTTCCTTCAGTTGTCTTTCCTCTATTGAACCTTTAAAATAGAGTTCCCTTTCCCCTCCAGTTTTTATTTGCAAGTCCTACAGAACTGTGTTCAGGAGTGTACAGAGGCAGTGGCACATTTCTCAACACATGGTGTACCCTATGCAAGACCTTACACGTCTCCATACACTGGATGTACTAAAAGTCCTCTGACTGCAACAAGTTGAATTGCTGCCAGTCACTACAGCATGGCTAAAAGAAGTCTTTACCTTCTTCCAACAACCACTTTAAAGACTATTTGGTGTTCCTGAAGTACTGCAAATAAAGAAGAAAAAACCTGCTCATAAAAATAAATATTATACTTTTTAAATATGAAAAGGAAATAGATGAATAATCCAGATACTTTAAAGTTTTTTCTCCACAGAACCTGGTTAATTCACAGTTACTGCCATGAAAAATAACGTCTTGAGAGGGAAAAAAAGAAAAAGGGAACCATATGAAAACCAAGTGCATAACTGGTGGCACATACAGTAATCAGAGATGTAATCCCATCAGGAAGGGCATGTAGTGTATCTCCAGATTTGCTCATTAGATTGTGAAGGGTTGGCTGCTCAGGGTCTTCTGTCAGGTGCTATCTGATGGGAAGATCATCCCAGCACATTACAGCAACCAAGTGTCTTGACAAATGTCCTGCAAAAACTGGGATATTGTATTTCAGCAGTATGCAATGGAGTTTTGCCAAATGTCTAACAGCCCTATTATTTCTCCCTGACAGGCTGTTTTACAGAGGTTATTATTTTCTGATTACTCCAAATTAAAGAATGGGTTGCTGGACAGAACAGAAGGATATTTACATTGGATCTCTGGTATCATTATAATGAGATAAAGGGCAAATACAAGCCAGAAAGGCTTCACTTACAGTGACATTGCAACTTGTAATACTGTATATTTACAAAAGAAGAGAAAGATAAAGTAATTTAATCCTTATTTTCAACACAGTCTTAGCAAAACAAGTCTATTATACTCCCGGTGATTAACCCTCAAGAGACTACATCTATATCCCTTAATTGTAAAACAAATGTATATCTTAAAAAGTATATTGTGAACAAGTACATTGAAAACAAGATCCTCCTTGATTTTAAATAAAATTCAGACTGAATTTTTCATACAAGTGTTTTACATGGAGAATTATCTCCTACTATTTCCATTTATCTCACTTGGTAGGTACATAGCATTAATTTGGCACTACTGAAGTCCTATGAAAAATAGCATCCATTGATATGCAAGCTATAACATTTTGTCTACTAATTCCCTTTCCTTTTGACTGTGCATGGAAAATGGTATTGAGTGGGCAGAGTCAGCCCTGCAGCCCCAAGTGTATCATCCAACAAAGATGGGGATGCATCTAAGAGGAAATAATAGCACAGCAAATAGAATTATTTCTTTTCCACAACAAAATAACAGGAGATTGTTTTTCTGCTTTGCATTCCTTCTCTAGGACACACAAGTTACATTTGTTCAGTATACAACACTCTCTCCTCATATGTTGATGTGCAGAGCCAAGAAGTATATACTGCTTTCTAATTTCAAAGAGATCAGCATAACTGCAAATGGTAATTAAGACATATTTTTTCTGGCCCCATATCCATTTGCATAAAAATTAAATCTTCATGACATTTTTAGTTTTCAACAATACAGTAAAATAATTCTGCATAGAACAGAAACAGAGCATACATCTGTTATATTAACCATGGGAAAAGAAGAATGGCACATATGTTAAAGATTAATACTGATCACATTACACAGAAATCCAGGCTCATAGTAATAACAAAGAAGAGAAAACTGAAAAAAGGGTCACATCTGAAATCTAAATTAGAGTATCATAACCTTTCCATGTTAGTCTGCAATGCATTGTTGCTGGTAGAGGTCAGCACTATGGTACCAGAAACAGAACACAGTATTGTTGGTTCTGAGGCTGAACTTCCTGTTTAGGTGTTAACGGTTACAAAATTTATTTTATCTTGGTAAAGATATTTCTGATCTGCCCTAGAATAACACCTTGGTAGCTGCAGTTAAATTTCTGGTATTGTGCTTCCTGATAGGCAAGATGTTACTGCCCACAGGACAGACAACAAAACTGAAAATTGTATTACCTGCAAGTTTTTACTTTTTACTCTATGCAGTCCCCACAAACATATTTAGAAGCTCCTCAGCTGCCAAAATGAAGCCTTCTGTCTTATCAGCCTCCCGTTAAAAGAAAAGTGATCATAGATAAGATTAATACCTTATGAATAACTTATCATAAGATAAGTTAAATACCTCAATGACACAAAGAATATAGATACTAATGTAATCAAAAACTTAAGCTTTACAGTTTCAGTCCGAGGTCTTTCAAAGTCATTTAAATTCCCATTCAACTAAAAGGCATAAGCATCATTCCAAGAGTGAGATTCCCAAGGAATTAATGCACTAATCACTGTTAAGGTGCACAGTTTGAAGGGGATGGTTTCTCCTGAGGAGAGCTGGGAAAGGCAAGGCAGAGTGCCCCTCTGAGATGGTTGTAATGATTTCAAACTTCATGACTCCAGTTTGAAATACGCAGGCTGCCTAGGTAACTCAAGTTGCATTGGTTTGGGTCCTTGACTATACAGTTTCTCAAACAGAAAGAGATCTTAATATGTCAAGGAAAACTGAAACAATCTTCAAAATGTCTTCTGTATGCTGCTATACTGTGATGAAAATCTCATTTTAAAATTCCACACAAACATTCTGCGGCATATTGCTAAAGAGAGTTCTTCTATATAGAAGTTTGAATAAACACCATGCCACTGACATAAGTGGCATGATGCATAGAGCACTGTGCACTTACCCTTCTAAAGTTTGGAAGTGTTTTGAAATTCACAAGTTACTGAAGTTTGATCAGCAGTTAATAAATAGAAATAAAAAGGCAGAAACTGCCCAATTTTCTAATCTAAATGAACATTTTGTTTTCCTTTCTCTCCTAGACCCCAATCCTAGCAGCAAACCTGGATGGCAACATGCCAAAAATATCAGGAGAGCTGACCACAACTGAGATATTCTGAAAAGTGGAGGAGGTTTTTGTCAAATCATACTAAGTCGTTAGTTTCTCCACATATACTACTGAAGCCTAAAAATCATAACCACAGGAATACAAGGTTTCAAAATAGCAGCTGAATCTACAGAGGCAGCTGGATATAGGGGTCTGTAATTCTTCTGGTGTTCACTTAAAAGGAGTGATACAGCTGAGGTGAGGAACTTCTCAGGAATCAAAAGCTAAAATTATATCAGTTAGGAGGACATATTTACCCGAATACTTTAGAGCATTTATTTCAGTATGGTTGAATTAGCCTCCTTTCCCTTCCCAGAACACTTTGTACTGCACTGTTACGAATCACATAAGTTGTCTTGGGCCATCAATCTAAAGCTGGAGCCTCAACCTACACAAGGTGTTCAAGGAACTGCCACTTCAAAAAGTATTGATCCACTGTTTACTGACTATTGGGAACTTGGAGTTAGACCTAGAAAATCACCATTCTCTTGTTGTCTCAAAATTACACCTTTCTGCCACACACTAGCTAAAGAGAAAAGGATTGCACTTAATACTGACACACATATTTGTATTTCTTCTTCTGATTTAAAAAGAATTTTTAAAAATGCTAAAAGAACTAGGCAATTTTAAAACTCTTACACTTAATTATTGAATATATTTTTTAAAATACAAATAGTGCTAAATTTATGCAAGGCTATTTGGTACCATTTGGACAATAACAGATAAAGTACCAAAAATCCTCTTCTTCCTGATACAAGCAACCACAACATCCTCTTCAGTTTTTCTTTAGTGACATTGAGTAAGTGTGTTTCCATCTCCTCTTGTACGGGGAGGTTCCATTTCTCTAATGATACTTGGACATTGCAGTTTGCATCCACATCTTTTGATTGGGATTGATTAGAATTGTTCACAACATTCCCAGAGAGGTCCCTCAACTTCTGAATGTATCAAGACTCGCCCTTCAGGAGCACTTTGTTGGACACTCATTTCATTTCTCCTTGGCCATGTCCCACTGATGGCTCAATACACTTCCTATGTAGGAAAAGTCTGCAATCAATGCACCCAGGTCCTCTTCTTCCCTGACTGCTTCCATCTGTGAGCCTCTGGAAGAGATGCTTAAGTCCCAAGTGCCCAGAGCAAGGGGTTGTATTACTTTGGTCTCCAAGCCTGTACAGTTCTTTCTTTCATAATGTAAAATTACCATCTTTATGGTCCCTCCTAAATTTTTGTCATAAATAGGTTTCATCAGCATGATCCCATTGTTTATGCCAAAGTAATTAATAAAATAAAACCAGAAAAAGTAATTCTCTCCAAGTTAATCCTTGAGGAAATAAGAAGTACCTTCCAATGTTTTTCATAATGATTCATTCTTGATATATTTTAATGGTTTCCTTATGTGTACATTTTTTAGCACTTATCATCATAACTAATAATTTGCCATTATTTCCTCCAGCCCCTAAGTAACAGTTTCCCAGTGTTAGACTTAAATTGCAATGACTCAGGAGAAAAGAATAAAGTATTTAAAATTTCTCTGCAAATTCCTGTATTGAAATTATTAACTCTTGTTCAACCCATGGAGATTAATTTTATATTTTCTCTATACAAAGATAGATGTAGATCCCAATTGCAGTGAGATTTTGAAGGTAAAGAACAGACATAAACACAGAAGCAAAAATTTCAAAAATATTCAAAATATCCAACAAGTTAAACAGAAATCCAAAGAGCTCCTACAACAAGGAGCTACAGGTTTTTCAAGGAGGACTGCCTTATGTAAAAAAAAGCTATGTCGCACTTCAGGTTTCTTAAATGTTCCTCTTTTACACATCAGTGTGTCTGTAATTGGTTCTTAATTAATTCTTATTATGGTCAGTTCAATTTATAAATTCTCAATTTATTTTTGAAATTTTATCAGCATAAAATCCAGAGAGCAATTTTGTATCTTTATGTTTCACTTAGCAATTCACTTTTAAAAAACTCTTAAACATTTAGCTCCTGTAAAGTAGCACCCGCATGAAGCTGGGTGAAGTTCCTTTCAAAGACCTTCATCCTCACCCCAGCCCGCAGGAAAAAAAGAAAAAAACCAAACCTTCTACACAGCCTTTCCTTGGGAATCCATTCCTGTTCACTGCTCCCTTTCTCACACCCCTCCCTTAGCTCTCCCTTCACTAGGAAGAACGTTCACTTCCCTTACCAAAGCTTATCCCTCTACCTTCTCTTTCAAAGAACTTCTAAAATTCCTTTTTATAAGTTCTCTTGCTTTTAATAGAACTTTCCACAGCTCCAAACCTCACCGTTTCACTATTTTAGAAAATACTGGGAAGCTGCTGCTCTTATCCAGCTTTCTAGAATACTGTACACCACAGCTGACTTTCACTATAAATGTAATCTCATTAAAATTTAACACATATTAAGACAATCCTATCAACTCATGATGAAAATACATAAACATATTTAGATCATTCATACTTTCTTATACTCAGTACTTATTCTGTGTTCCACTTCCCCATGTATAATACTGGAGTTGGATTTCTATCACTCCTATTCTCCATAGGCCTAATTCCTGCAATTTCTGAGGAGTTCCACAGTGTGTTTCTCCAGCTACATATTTACAATATCTTGCAGAAAAGGATTGCAATGTTGGCTATAGTATTTCAGTACTATTTTAGTATAAATACTAGTGCGAAAATGTAACTAAAAAAATAGTTTAAGTGCTTAATAAATAAAGTACAGTAAGCAAAATGACTTCTTGTATATCCCCTGGGATCCCAGCCACAAATACCAGGAAAACAGTTTGAGAAAAAATAGAAAGTTGGATATTGGATTAAAAATAACCCAGAACAAATAAATAGCAATCTTATTTAAACTTAGATTTAAGAATAAGATAATTTTATTCTCTAGTGTTAACCACATGTCAGATCTCGCCATGAAAAGAAAAATAGCATCAGTGGCACACAAAAGCCTTTAGAAGAATTACCAGTGGTAAGAATTGCCACAAAAACAGAGGAAAAAAAAAGTTGCAAAAGCACAGACTTCTGTAGAGAAAGCAACTCATGGCAGTGTATTAAAATAGATGTCACTTGTGAATATTGCTCACTGTAATATTGTAGGATTTTGTCACAACAAGCCTTCTGTAAATTAAGGAGCAGGTGATTAACAGGGCCACTATCTATACTGAAATTTGAAAGTTTCATAAAAACAAAAATATGTGAAGGTGAACAGCAGAAAAAGCAATCAGTTAATAGTAAATTTTAATCACAAAATTACTGTAAAGTAACTCTGATCACAGATTGGCAAGGATGAGGTCTAGCTACCATAAAAGTAACATTATTAAATAAAACTGGATCTGCCATATTGGGTTGTAGCTGTAATTCAACAACACAAATGTTCTGCCTCTGGCAGGGACTTCAAACCATAGCTGTCCAGGGGCAGCCGTAATCCCCAAAATTCACAAGCACAGATTACTCTGCCCGTAAGTATTTTTACATAGATCCCAATGGCTGTATTTTCACCACAAATTAAGATGTGCCCCAAGAATATTTTCAGCACTGGACACATTCTCCATCTATGTGGTTAACACAAAAGGTAAGAGTCATGAGAAGAGGCTTTGGCCCCAGTTTCATGCAGGGGACTGTTTGTTCCAGCCACACATCATTTGTGTGCACACATCATTCATAGGTGCAGTAATGAAAATAGTTCTTGAGCAGGTACCTCAGAAGACCTATGGAGCAGAAGGACACCACCCTGGTAAGGAGCTCAAGGACACCTTACTCATATCTGGACCACCCAAACACCTAAAGCATTTGTCCAGTCCCCAGCACATCCTTCAACTCAATGACAAAATTTAAGTACATCATATGCAACCTATGTAATTATCTTCACTTCTCAACAATGCCCAAGTAATGCTGTTGGGAGAGTGACCCAGGTAAATAATATCAGCCATCCAACTGCACTGACAGGTTCAGATCCATTTTTCTATTTCTCTTTCTCAAGTGCAAAGAGCTTCTGAGGAGGTGGACATTGATTAAGATCAATCCCAGTAAAACTGGTCCCCAGAATACTCCTATCCATTCCACAAATGCCTGTACAGACTTCAAAAATCCTTCCTTAAAACCAGAAGTGTGTATGTCTTGGGGAAAACAGTTTAATCTCATTCTAAATAAACACGGCAGCATAGAAGGCGACCTAGAGAGAGTTGCTAAAGTGAGAGAGCTAAAGGCATTAGGGCACATCCAAAGTCAACAAGCAATCAGCCAGACCTTCAGCTAACACAAACCAGCACTATCTTCATTAACTTCTTTGGCTCAGAACCATCTTCTAGGCTTACAACACACAGACCACACGTGACTTCCTCCATCAAACTTTTCCTAAGCCAAATCTCAGCCTCACCCACCTCCTCCTCTCTCAACCTCTTGGTTACATCGTGTTCCAACACAGCTGGGCTTCATTACTGCACCCTCCTCAGCCCTGTGAAAGCACGTCCTGCACAAAGCTCAGCCCTGCTTTGCTTTTCTCCGTGCTAGAGAAGCTTGAAGCTAATAGCACAAGTAACATTCTGAATATTACCTTTTTACACTGTTTCTAGAGTTTTCCATCATAGAGAGATAGAGTGTCATATAAGTAATTTTAGTGGCCACTTCCCAAAGAATGCAAAGTACAAAATGGGGAATACTATTTTAACCCACATCAAGGAAAAGGCATTGTCCTTTACCAAGACATATTTATGCAAAGGCATATCTTTCTATATTGTATGTTGGAGTTCACAGATACCCTCAATTTGGCTCAAATACGAAGTTCATTAGTGCAGTGACCACAATTCCACATCTGGATTTAGAAGCAACTGAGTGAACTGTACTGCAGAGAAGTTAACAAGAACATTTCTGCTGTCAACTGCACATGAAAGGAAAAAAATGTGCTGAACAAAACATTTTAGGAGCTCAGCTGTGGCTGCCTTATATCATTAGTACTTACTAAACAGAAATTGGAACGGGAAGCTGTGTGATTGCTTACTTTACCCAGAGCTTACCACTTGGCTACTGTAATGTTCTCAGCTACTTTCAAGAGAACAAACAAAATGAAAAACTGTGATTTCATTCACAAGTTTGGAGTGGATTTTGGCAGGACACTACAGATTGCTGTGGTCAACCTCTGACTCAGAAGTAACTCTGCCTGTTACTTTATTCAATCCTGAGCAGAAGACATGAACACCCTTCCTGCATCCATTCACTCCATAAACAGCCAGAACAGGAGTCAGTAGTCTGTGTATGCCTATTTATAGGCATTCTTTATATTTTAGTAGCCGAACATGCCCACACATGGCACACCTAAATTAATAGAACTGATATTGCTCCAGCACCATCCAATAGTTTTACCTCTGTAAACAGAAATAATGCAAGAGGAACAGATGTTATTCTACTGCTAGATAGTAAGAATTATATCTTCCCATCTAGAGACTTTCTTTCACACAAAAATCATCATAATATTATAATATAATAATTCTGCAGGTAGAGAAATCAAGAAAAGAAAAAATTAAAGCATATAATTACATTCCACAGCAAGTCAGTAGCAGATCTAGAAACATAATTCATTATCCCAGTGCTGTTCCAAAACTCTGAATTCAACTCCAAAATTCACTCAGCTGCACAAAAAGCATATGGCATGTCACACCTCTAAGCACAGCAATAGCACGGCTGGACTTCATCTTCTCTAGTTCCAAATCCCTCCCTCTCAGATGAAAACTTAGAGATACTGGCAATACCATTCTTCTGATTCCAAATGATCTAACTTTATTTTAAAAAAACCCAAACCAAATGAAACAATTTCCTTTCTGAATGAGAATACACTTAACATGGGTTTCGAGCACTGTGCAGGAATATAAGTTGCCTACATGCACTAGAGGTTGGAAATATCACATGTAAATAAAAATGGTGAGAGAATAAGAATCCCAAGAAAGAATGTCTCTTTCTTCAAAAACGTCAATGTTAAAAGTGAGGGTGTTGGAACACTTTTATCATATACAGGAACTTTCTTCCATATAGGATTCAGAGCACCCGTGGGATATGAACTCTAAATACTAAATCCATGACAATCAAGTATCCACATGTCACATGGCCTCTACAGACACAAATGAAAAACAATGGCTAGTCCCCCTTAAAAACATTCAAAGATGAATCAAAACATGAACATACCTGTACGATCTTTGACATCCTTCTTTTCCTAGCCATTAAGATACTGATGTCTCTAGCTAGGATTTTTTTTAATCTAAAAACCTCTTATTCTGATCCCTATTTTGGTTTCCATTCGATTCTGTTATAGTATTTGTCTTTGACATGTGGTTACTAAAGTTTTATTTGCCTACTTCAAAACAAGCTGGTACTGAAGCTGTTTCCACAGGAGCTAGCAAAAAACTGCACCTGTAAATCCTTATTGCTTAATACCTACACTGGAGTTTCTATACACACCTTTATGGCCATGCCTTTCCCATAGGAAGATCTGCTTTGGGCAAGTTTCACTCCTCTTTGGAGCCTCAAGGCTTTCACTAAGACCAAATCCAATGCAGTTTGAAGTTTAACAAAGGCTTTTGGTTTTACACTGAAATCTATTTCTGTTTGACTCCTTCATAGTAACTATATCATAGTTTCAAATGTGCTTTGCTTGAAATTGTTATCCTGTTTGCACAGAAGACTTAATAACAAAATTAATAGAGAGCAATTTGAGCCTGGTATCATTGATGATCAGCCAACAGCAAAGGAAGAGTTCAATCCCTTTGTTACAGATTGTAACATTTTTAAACCACGTTTTGGTTTTTCTATAGATTTTCTGTTTATATGCACTAAACCACAACAATATTTAGCATACTGAGCACTGTTTATACATCTTGTATTTAAGAAGTGCTTGTTATGCTTAAATCAGATAACACAGACGGCTTCCCCCTCCGCAACACTGTAATAAATCTGAATTGTAACTCCCCATTTATTTTTACTGTCTTGACAAAAATCCTTTGAAATTATCATGCATTTTTTTTAAAGGATTTTTTTCAGCGTTCCCATGTTAAAAGAAATCTCCTGGGAGGGGAAAAAAAGGCACTTTCAAAGCAAAAATATTTCCATTAATAGAAGAATATTTTAAAATGATAAAAAGGGAGTAGATCCAGAACTTACTATTTTTTGCCTACAGATAGAGCATAAAGGTTTGCTGCTATTTTCTGGATTTTTATTATTTTAACTGATATAAATTGGGTTAGTGGAAGCCAATTTTTTGCTTAAGCTTTATAGAATGCATGAGTTGAAGTATGAGGTTCCATTGCATGTAAAAACTGGTTTTATCCCACCTTTACCAGTTCCACTGATGGTATGATGATTCATGACATAGCAGGCAGAGGACTGGAAACTGGAAAATCAATTCTCTACTTTTGATTCTGTCACTGTCTGTTGCTTCATGCCAGTTTCTCTAAAATTCACTGGCATTATAGAAGTAGCACAAATATACAAAACCACAAATATACAAGTTATTCAAACAGGCAAGAAAAAGTCCTCAGCTCCTTCATGGTATAAATCACTTCTCCATCTCTTCCCATAGAAGACAATTCCCACCCTACGTGTCCCTAAAGCCAACAATTTCATGTGCAGCAGCCAAGAGCCAGGGCTTCCCAAGACTTTGTAAGCCACCAAAGGAAGCAGCAAGCCTGGGATAAACCAGCAGGTCAGAGTTCACATGGACAGCTCTGGTGTGTCCTCTGTCCAGAGGCAGAAATGTAGCACCCTATGAGATAATGGAGGGAGGCCAAGCTTCATCAGTTTTATTGCTCAGAAAGAGCTCAGATGCAGAAGAGGATCCACAAAAGAGATATCACACTCATTGCAGACTTTTTATTGTTTGTACTGATGCAAGGCAGGATGGCTGCTGGTAAACAATTTTATTTCCTTCAAAGTATTTACTCAGTTCTTACAACAATGAAAATGGGCATTACACTGGAAAGTGACCCAAGAACAGAAAACTGACAAACTATACAGAGAGTATATAGAGCTCAATGTCTACATAGGCATACATGCCTGCCACCATTAATATTTCCATGTTACCAGGAGTCAGCAAGACTGCTGGCAGTGCTGATTTTTTTTTTTCCATATTACATTTTCCCCTCATGATTCAATGCTTACGATTTCATTTTACCCAACCTTGATTGTGGGGATTAGAAGCAGTAACTGGTCTATAAAGTCTCCATTATTCTAAATATGAAGGAACTAAATATCTATTTTTGTCTTTCATGGCCTAAAAGGGTTTTTTATTTAATAGTACAGCAGTGTACCTGAGAGTCCAGCCGTCCTTTCACATCACTCCATCTGATGAAATACATCCTGATTTTCCTGACATCACAACTAAAAGAAAAGACAGAATGACTCCCAGATTTTAGCTTAGTTGAAATCTGCATGTTTGCTAAATGACCAGAGTTAGGAGCATTAGCACAGACATCACAGTTTCCTAATGTTTTTAAATCTAAAGTAACCAACATGCATTTTGCCCCAACTTGTGAAGATAATAAAGCCTCCCAGTGCAAGAAACAAAGCTTATTTCACTTTGCTAAAGATATTAAAACAAACAAAAAAATACAACAAAAACAAATAAAAAAACCTGTACTAGAACACTAAAGGATTCAGACTGAATTAAAGCAAGGAGCTAAATTGTTAACTCTTTAGATACCTCCAGTTTTTGAAGTGAGGACGGAGACTCTCTGTTACTTCAAAAGAAGGCAGACTTAACTCTCGCAGAGTTTGAAGGCTGGGCACTAAAATCTCCAAAGGCACATAGAAGGGAACAATCTTCTGTGCTCCAACCAAATACACTCTATAGAAACCACTCATTGATGGCAAATTATAACCCTAGACACTTCACACACATATACAAAAACAAAAAAACCCCCAAACATTTCCATGGGAACTAAAATGAAATTATTAATTTGGTTCTAGTTTGCTAAATTTTGTCCAAAAATAAGTTTTTATAATATCATAAGACAAAAGAGTTATGAGCCCATTGACTAACACTTCAGTGCATTAATAAATGCATTTTGGCTTGCACATGAAGTCTTAGAAGAAAACAATGCCTTCACAAGTGACACCAGCTGCAACCATGCAAGGATTTGTACCTCACTCTGGGAGTTCCAGCTTCAGGTCAAGTCTCTCATCCCATGGTTCAAGATTCTCTTAATTACTGCCCTGCAATATTCCTGGATGTGTACAGCCTCTTCCATGAAAACAGATTGTCTAAATGGCATAAAATCTGTAGAAATTGCCCATAGAGAAAAAAGAAATTACCTGAAAAGAAATACCAGTGGTCACAGAAGGCCACCATGAACTCATCATAAAAAGAAAAATACTGGCTGTAGTTATTCAGAGAATGTAGCTCACTAAGAATACTTTTCCTAAAAAAACTAAGAGATCTCTTGTGCCAAGAAGGAAAACACATTATTTTAAAGTTGGCCAGGTCAATGGAATACATGTTTGGAAAGATATCAGTTGTGTAGAAATAATGAAATATTTCCATCCTCTTTACATATTTCAGGATATTTAATTCAGATAAATTATGCAATGGAAAAAAAAAAGCTTGTCAGGTATTATCTGCGTCATTTCTATTGGTTGCTTCCTTTTTTTTTTTTTTTTAAATGTTTATGTCTCTCCCTTTCTCCAAGTGTTACAACTTCACTATAAAAATCAGGTATTGCTTAACAGTTAAAGGAATCTGTTCCAAATTATTTGATAAACTTCTGGAAGGAGCACTTGAGGAGGCCCAAGCAATTCAGTGCCAAACCCCCTCCTACTTCCACGCTCAGTAAAGGAGCTGGCAGGACACATCAAAATTACAACCATGCCACATGACTTCACAAAATCCCCAAGGGTCTTGAAGACCCTTTTAGGATTATTGTGCTTTACTACATCAGTCTGCAAAGCAGGTTGCTCTTAAATGAAAGACTGGGGTGGCGATGACGGTCTCCTTAAGAACCTCATAAACTCTTTATGACACTTCCACAGATACCTCTTAGGTTATTTTATAGTTCTACTGCTAAAAGCAAGACTTGCACAAATAAATTTAGGTTGGTAATACAAGACAGTAAAGCACGAAGCCTAAGAGAACCAGACGCAATTTAATCTTTAAAATGTTTCAGTTGACTTTATGGATTTTAGAATTTACTATTTGATTTTATTGCACAGCAACAAGGATTGCATGTGAAGCAAGAACCCTTTCATAAAAGGCCAGATATATCCTTTTATATCATTTCTACATTGTCTTTAATTTAAAAGAGTTTAGTAAAAAAGGCAGATCACTACATGAAGATCTGCATCATGGCAAGTAACTCTAATGATTCAGCACTGATAAAGTCAGACATGTATGTTCAAAGGCCTCTCCACAATTAAGCTCTGTTTAAAGCTTTGTAGAAACTATTTTAGCACATGCAAATACCTCTTAAAAGGCCTCTTAGCCAGGAAATTACATTGGCTGTTCACTATTGAGTACAGATCATGAGACCCCAGGACTGCAGAACAGAGAGCACCTTCTTGTACCCGGAGTAAGGTCTCGTGTTTCCAGGGCTGGAATGCACTTTCACATGTGTAAACCACTTTGCCTTCCAAAGAGGAGTACAGCTAGGGCTCTCCTATAGTTACATGGATTTTGGCCAATGGAACGTTTACAGAACCAAGCATTTGAGAAGTTTGATTCCTGTGTATATTCCCAGAAAAAGGGGAAACTTTAAACCATGCCTTACACTAGTTGAAGTGAAGGTTAAACACCTAAGTGCCTCTCTACTTCCAGATGTTTATTAGGCTGAATTTACAAAGCCAGGTAAAATAACACATAAAAGTGGTTGGACCCATTTTTTTAAACATTTGTTATCAACAACTTTCCACAACAACTTTTTCCCAGAAAATCCATCAATTAAAAAAAGATTTTATCATCCTCACCAGCTTGAAATCCCCACCACTCACAGTGCTGGCTGATACTTGTGGCCTCCCTGCTCTCCTCACAAGGCACCAGAGCACAAATCCCCTGCCTTCAGGCCTAACACAGAAAGGCCAGCTGTCAGCATAAAGAGTTAGGAAAGCAGAGGTGGCTTTTTCTTTTTTCCACAAAACAGCACATGCAAAAATTGACTAAGACCATGTTTCATAGGAAGCTCCTGCTCTAAAGCATAGGGCTGCTAACATAAAACTTCCTTGAAATACATCTTCCTTTCTTAAAAAAAATATTATGACAACAGATTATCTCAGAATTCAAAACAAATTTCTAATTAAAATCTTCCATGATTTTTTGGTTTTAGGCAGGCAGCCATCATGGAAAACAGCAGGACACTAGAGCACACTAAAATATGGCAATGTTGTACACCCAAAAACAGTCACAGGAAACAAACATCCAGCCCCTGGTCTGTACTCCAGAACGCTCGAGAGCAGCCCACAGCTCCAACTCTCTAATAACTCATTTGGTACTCAGTTAACTGGACCAAAGTCTGATCCTATTCAAGTCACTAATGTTAAGTCCCAAGTCTCTGCTTTTCTGTAGCTCTCTGGTCCCAGTTTAGCTTGAGGACATTTTGCTGAAAGTTTGAGTGTCTTAAATGTGCCCATTACTCTCCATCAGTAGGAAAAATCTATATTTCTCCTAAATGCCTGGTATTAATCACATGAAACAAGCATAATTTACCCCATATAGCCATGGGAGAGCTAAGTGGTTTTCCCTGGAAACACCAGCCTTATTTTGTTGTGGGGTAGAGAAGAAAGCCTTAAAACATCAGCTTCTGAATTGAATTTGGACATTTTGTGAAATAAAATCTTGTCTCCCTTACTGAATTTAATAATTGATCTGAATACTTTTCTTGAAAGCTATTTTTCTTCTGCCCCAGACAAAGGTACCAAGAGTCCTGAATAATCCATTCATTTCTTCATTTTTCACACATTTAAACTTACATCTCATAATAGTTTAGGTCTGACACCAAGGAGGAATGACCACAAAAGTCTGATGGACTGTCAAAGAAAAGAGCATCAACTTTAACTTTATGATGTTTTCTGAGACCAGTGTCTTCCCTTTAAAGGCTTTAATAAAGGTTTCCCTTTAAAATAAAATAATTATTTTAAATTTAAACTCTTAGTTAAATGCTGACAGTGTTCCCAGTAGTAATGCAAGGAAAAAAATCCTATTAGGTGGTCTTCAGTGTACAAATTACCAGCTCTCCCTCAATGAACCAAAGTTCCCTGATACCAACCAAAAAAAAAAAAATCAGAAAACCTATTTTTTGACCAATGCCAAAAAATTACTTTGCTTTACTTTACAAGCATACAAATAAATGAGTTCTTTATCTAAATTATTAGGTCTACACACACTGCAGCTGAAGTAAATAATACTTCTGGAAACAAGAGTGTAGCATATGAGGGAGGTTAATAATTCTGCAATTCTATTAAGACATTATGTGTGTAAGGAATGCGCAGACACCAGCTGCAAGGTCTTGCCAGTCACAGCACAGATTCCGTCAGAATGGGACATTTATGAGGACATTAAATTGACTGAACTTCTGTGACTTTCAAAAAACAAGAAAATTGCTAAAGGTTTTCTTTCCCCCTTAACATCTTGTGTCTGATAGGCCACTGTTCTGCTCAGATACACAGCACAAACAGAATTCCACAAACACATTCCCATACACGGGTAGAACCTCTGCCCTGCTTAGAGTTCTGTAGGTACAACAAGAAATTCAAAGAATTTTAATTTCTTGCCCTGCTCCTAATAATAAATATGCATTGTACCTCTTTTAAAAGCAGAAAAATTACATTATTCTTTTAATGTCACTGGCCCCATGACTCTAGATCTTTATCTGCATCACTACTCTCAAACATATTACTGACATTTAATACTTATGGGAGAGGGAAAAGCCTTGACCTCTTCCATGAGGAAGTTGTTCATCACTGGATTTTATCCAAGGGGAATGTTAACGATGATACAGAAAAGTGGTTAAACATTTTTCTTAAATATAAAAAGCATCTCCTCTTAAGGATATGCTTCCGTCTTACTGTGGGAAATACACTAAGAGGCAACATATTAATCTTGGTTTGTTTGTATGAACTCTTATCTTCAAACGTGGAACATACAGCTCCAAAATTATTCTACCTGACAGCTGAGGGATTGCTCCAGTATATCCACTCAAGAAAAATGTAAGATTCGAACTGATTGTGTGAGGAATAGAACCAGGTTACCATTCATGCACTGCAAGCATACTCCACATGGCAGCACTGAGAGAAATTCTTGGGAGGAGCACATAAGCACACTCTCTAGAGCCCCTCTGCTTTGCCCACTATCTAGGATTTACCTCCATTGGGAATGTCAGAGGACACATCTCTGCCTATTCCCTTTAACATCCTAGCAGATACAGGCAATAGCCTCTGCATCTCTCTCAATAACATTCCTGAGGTTGCCTAATATTTTGTTGTCTTTTTGACCACCACACGCTGACACAGCAATTTTAGGGAACTCTTTCCTGAATTTCAGCTGCCAGTTCCATGTCCAAAGTCATGCAGGCTTTACCTGTGCTGCTCTCCCTGAAGCTTTATCTCCTGCCTTTTTGTCCACTCACACAGTCATGTAGAGTTCCTTCCTCATGTGCTCCAAGAGTCAGTCAAGGCACTGTGCTCACAACATAGGTAAAGAAATACCTGGTGACCTTGTGGAAAAAATGGATAAAGGGAAATCCACAAGGTTGTTCTTGTTATAACTGAGAATTTTGTTCAAAATGATAATAGGCAATTATTATTTTATTATTAGATAGGTAAATTAGGAATTTAATAAAATCATCATTCCTTTCATGCACTAAATGACTAGGACTCATAGTTGAAGGAATAAATCAGGTTTGCTACATCTAGAATATCTAGAAAAAGTAAAAATCACTTATTTCTTTCTGTCTATGAAATTTCAGGAATGGGATGGTGGCATTATTCTAGAAAGGGTGACACAAGCCACCTGTTACTATTAACATACTCATCATTTGGCTAGTATTGGGGGAAGGACAGGTCACGTTTGCAAACCTCATGAGGTTCTGCTGAAAAAAAGAACTCTAGCACTGTCTCTACAGCTGTTCACACAATGAGTACCTACCACAGGCAGGTCAGCTGCTATATCCTGACATTGGCCACACTTGTGCCACCTAAGGTTAACTTGGACAGCAGCTCATACACAGCACAACAGGGTCAAATACAGGTCCCATGATATCGCTCCACATAATAGATAAAGCAGGAAAAACGTGCCCCACAGTGTGAGATTTGGCAGCCTTTTATAGCTCCATCCCTGCAGCAGCTGTGCGCTTGGAAAGGCAGAGCCACGCTGCCAGAGGGAGCAGCCGGCAGAGTTGCAAGGGAGGGCACTCAGGAAGGAAGGATTCCTCTCCTCTGCTGCTCTCTTGGGACAGTAACCTACCCGACTAGAAAACACAGCACAGACACAGAAGACTCTTACTAGAATTTTTAAAGAAAGTTCTTTTAAGTACAGTAATTTCACGAGTGTAAGCTGCACCATTTTGACTAAAATTCTGGAGAGTGGCTTATACTCCGGAGCGTCCAAGATATGGACAAAGTTCTGAAATTTCCCAACCCAGAAGTGCGAGCCAGGGGCTAAGCCGAGCTCGCGAATTGAGGACCTGCCAGTAAAACCCGCAATCACGCGATTGTTACAATTGTTACTCTGTTGCACGAGCATCCTTGCTGTGAACGAAAGTGCGGCTTATGCGCCAGTGTGGTTTATATATGGACAAAGAATGAAAAGTTGTCGACACCCAGAAGTGCGACTTATACTCCGGTGCACCTTATACTCGTGAAATTACTGTAATTTTGGAGTCTCTTAGTCTCTCTCCATTACTTTCCTTTGGCTATCCAACTCTGATTAAGAGGAAGGTGCTCTTGTAGTCCTCTGTAATAAGAAAAAAGAACCAAGAGACAATCACCTCTTTTACCATACTGAAAAGGAATTAATTTGCTCAGTTTTGAAGCAATAAGTAATTTTATGGGTGTTAAATGAAGTTAAGTCTTTATTTACCAACAGAAGTGTTTACACAAATGAAGGCAGATTACACAATAAAAATGTCCAGTTATACCCCTAAATAATGTCCAATTACAAGATTTTGCTGTTTGGGACCTATTTTGCAATATGTTTAATAATACTGTACTACAATATATTTAAAATATTTTGCTTTCTGAAGCACTACTGGTACAATGTCTCCCATATTTTAGAATTGAATTATGCAGCAATTCATTAAATAAATCAGACAAATCAGATTCTAGCACAGCATGTAGTAGAATAGACTCCAGTCACTGGTATTTATGATGCTTTGCAATTGAAAGTAAACAGGTTTTCCCAATTATATTTATGATCTTTTATTTTTTCTAATCTCATTTATATACAAAGCAGCTGTTTATACAAACAGTAGCTGTCAGGTCACGTTAGAAATCAATGTGTCAGAGGTATATAAGAAGGTTTTCATATAGGGCTGAATAAAATTAAATATATACACAATCCACTTAAACATTTGCATTAGCAGTTGTTTTTCAACAGATTGTCAAGAGGTATGAATCTATTAATTTAGGATTAAGTCTGTATAGTATGAATCCACTGTATCAGTGGATAATCCCCTTCTTAAATATACCTAATTATTTTATTGTTAATGTAAACTATTCACACTGAGATGTTCTGAAAATCTCCTTTGCCTGCAAATTAAAATATGATTAGACACAGCACCATGCAATACTTTGGAGGCGAGAACAAATGTGTGAAGTGTGAAATAAATGTAGCAGAACACGAATCTCCCATTCCTAACAGCTGTTTGGCAGCAGAGCATGTGTATGTGACAGCAATGACAACACAGTGTCCTCAGAGGTAATGAGGCTCATTTCCCGGCGAGCGCAGAAATGCGTCACAGCTCCTGCGCGCCCCAGCACAGACTCCGTGGGCACAAGATGCATCACTTTGGGCTACAGGAAACCAGGGAGCAGGGATTCCAACCAGAAACAGCAATTTCCACACCCAGGTGGAGAAGCAGTATTGATCTCTATCACTACCAGAATAGCACGATGAATCATTAGAGCTGATGCAGTAATATATTATTACTTGCTGTTTCTAGGTACTGAAAGGGAGGTCTGAAGCCCTTTCTTGTCTCTTTTAGAGCAAAAGTACAATTGACAATATTTTAGCAAGTCAAGAAACAAAAAAAAATTAAAATAGAAAATAGAACTTTTTTCTTTTATGAGCTAGAAGCTGCTGTCATTGCTGACAAGGGAATAGAGCAACACAACAAAACTGGGATGACTAGAGCAGAGAATCTACCAAGAGCTTCTAGGGGAGCCTGAGAGAACAAGACATACGTATAAAACCTACTGCCAGAATGCCCAAAAGACATATCCAGCATAGAAGAGGAGTAAATGCCAAGAGAGTTTTTTTAAAGTTTGTTATCCCTTTTCTCTGATGAACTTCTGAAAACAATCCAGAAGACACTGTAAAGAAACACAAATCCACAGAAGTAACAGTGCTCTCTTAGGAGGAACTACTCTTTCCTCTGGAGAGGCTTTGCATTCATGTCTGCTCTGTGGAAACTAATGCCTGTGAGGACAGGACAGGCACCAGGACAATCCATCACACCAGTCACAGCACAAGGGGTGTGCTGCCCTGCTCAGTTTGGGTATGAGCTTCCTATGAACCTTCAGTCAGTGTATGGCATTGCTGGGACTGCTCAGTGAAGGGGCTGTGTCTCTTTCCCAAGGACCCCTTACTCAGGTGCCTCTGCTCTTGTGAGAAGGGAAATGATGCACCAGGTGCCAGTGGTGCAGCACATAGTGCACCAAAATACATGTGATTCACACTGCCTGACTCATCACTGGAGAGGAGTTGGTCACAGCTCTGTATCATCACCTGTTTGCCAATGTGCAGTACTACATAATTTGAAGGAAAGCATCAATAATAACAGGGGTTGTGTTTGAAACAGAAGATGGTATTTATTCTGCATAACTGAAGGGAGGGTATTTGTTAGCTCACAAGGTTTTACTTTCTATTGGAAGCACAGGAAACAAAAAATAAAAATAGAATGATGCATACTTATCAGCAGATAAACAACCTGGAAGTTTCTGAAGGGTCAGCATTGCCAAGATATTTTATTTATTTGCCATACACACATTCTGAATTTTATGCAATATCAATATTAGACTACATATAGACCAGTCACATATTCCTCACTCATAAAAATAAATTAAAATCCAGAATTATTTTAATAGTAAAAATGTCATGCACTCTTCAACAGTAACATTAATAAAAGATGCAGAAAAAACAACTGGGTGTTTAACCAGACCATGGTTAAATGGCAGACAAAAGTAATTTGCATATTTTTAAAAGCACTCTTTCTACTTTCCAAGAAGAGTTTCCATGGGGCAACATGATGATTTTTGTCACTTTGGGATACCATAAGCCTATATGGTGTTCAGACACATCTACTATGCTTATGGTCATAGGAATTTAGATAAGAATCATTCTTTGGAAATCTGGACTTCCTATTCTTTAGCTAGGAAATGTTGGCTTTATTCTTCACTAATTCTACAACAGCAGGGAAAACTAGTAATAAACTGCCAGTCAGCTGTGGTATTTCAGAGGGACTGAACGGATTCTTAAGAAAAAAACAGATGTTAATGAGAAAAAATGCAAGTTCTCTTCAGTACACACTCTTGAGAGTGTGCATGACAAGAAAGAAAAAAATACAGAGAATGCTGAAAGGCTAATTGTTTTATGAGGGTTTTATTTAAATATTTTTTGAAGGAGACGTAATCTTATAAGCCCACAATTTGCCCACAATCAGCCTGTTTCACTTTGAAGCCAAATGCCATCTTTTAACCATTTTTTAAAATAATAGCCAGTAAAACTGGTATTTATTGACAGTACTTATATGTGCATTGTGTTGTATTTGTATCATTTATTCTTCAGAACAACTATCCCTCAGTCAATGCAGAAAAAAAATGTGTATAGGCTAACAAAAACAAACAGGATGTGGCAAGATTAAGTCAGGAAAGCACTTTTTATTTTTCTAGAAACTCACACAACACACTATTTTCTGAGAGCTAATTCCTAATAGCAAGCACAGCCAAAGAAAATCAAATGTCTTTTCAGGTCAGAATCTTCTCC
Source organism: Catharus ustulatus (assembly GCF_009819885.2). Taxonomy (NCBI): domain Eukaryota; kingdom Metazoa; phylum Chordata; class Aves; order Passeriformes; family Turdidae; genus Catharus; species Catharus ustulatus. The sequence goes on from NC_046230.1 coordinate 13,525,279, forward strand.
ATGTAGGACAGTAAACACTGCACAGCTCTAGCCTAGAGAAACAACAGTATTTAATGATGCAAATAGAAACAATAAGAAACAGATAGAAAAACAGGACAAAAGCATCACAAGAGAAAGAATGAAATGTAGAAAAATTCTTTTTAATGTATATTTCGATGATTCCTGGATATAAAAGAATCTAACCTCCTGAGTAAAATTAATTAAAAGGTTAAAGTCACAGAGACCTGCCATGGAAACATCTATGTTATGCAGCTCTTTCAGAAACCAAGCCTACACATTTTCCTGCAGCCACCTTAATGCTAAACTCAGTGGTAAATTCTGCCCTGACTCCAAGGATTGTAAGGCTGCCTGGGCCACGATAGCTCAGGCAGAGCAGGACTCACGATGGTCAGATTGTGCTTTGTGTGTTTTTTCTGAACCACACAAGTTGAAGGTCCGCTGACATAAGGATGAGATCGCTTGGGACCGAAGGAGGAGCCCCTGGTTAAGTGTAAAATTACAATGAGACAAGGTAGGACAGACAGATAATGAGCCCAAGGAGTCAGGTCACACAGCTGGAGTGCAGAAAGGAGCCCAGGCAGAGGGAGGGACCTTCAACTAAACACTGAAAGTAATTGTGAGGCTCAGAAGAACTCTGGTGACCTGCAGTGAGGTTTTCACTGTTTAGAAGGCAACAAACACATGGCTGTTCACTAACACAATGTACTCAGCCCTACATTTTAAAAACATTTTGTCTTTTATTTGCAGAAAGTATTATCAATACCAATAAGCCATGAGATAAGAATGAGTCATCACAGCAGCTACAAAAAAGGATGGGATTTAAAAAATACCTACATATGTATCCAAAGTTAACACCCATGCATGGTAACTAACACAAAATAACATTCATAAATTGCAAGATGTTGTCTGTGTAAGGAGCTGCAGAATAATGAAATATTGAGAAATTCCATATGGAACAGATTTTCAAGAGAACATTGTGAAAGGTGAATCTTCCAAAAATTTGTTCCATAAGTGAGAAGTACTTTTGCTAAAACTGATTTCATCATTCCATCAGGACTCTAACAGAAGATTTAGCAATAGCCTGTGACATGCCCCCTTACACAGAAGTGATTCAGTTTCACAGTGCATCCAAACCCACATTCTGCACACAAAACAGATTCACTGTAAAGAATCACATTCATCCAGTTACTGAGGTCAAGTATTAATTTTCTGAGGCTGAATAACAGAATACAGCAGCCACTGTCTGTCTATTATTAATCTTTAGTCAAGCTCTCGTTTAGAGTGTTACTCCCTCTGAATTTGGTAGTATTTGTAGAAGTGGATCCCTTACTTTGTCCTTAACTCTTGATGGTGCTGCCAACTGACCACCTTGGCAAACACATCTGATACTGTGGCTGTGACCACTGCACTGCATTAACACAGTAAGAGAACAATGCAACACATGTTTTGACAGAACACTTGTGAATAAGAGGAATCTGCTATGTATTATCCAATAAACACCATAATTAAAACCAGATATCTGGGTGCCCTTTACCCATTTTAATTAGCAAACTGACAAAAATGTAGGAGGTCAGAAACAAGAAAGATACTGACAAGGAATTCTATCACTTGCTGTAAAATACACAAGTGTGTTCTTTGCCACATTTGAGAATGTTTTCACATACAAAACAAGACACGGCCAGACCATACCTCAACCTGCCTCAAATTTCTTCAAAGTGTTAAGTAAAAGAGATGAGCATTTTCTTGATACTGAGTAGGATATGAAGTTTGCTTTGACCAAAACACTAAAAACTGATCACAGAGCAACTTGGGACAACATTTTCATTAAACATCCCACATTTGTAATACTCCAGAGTTTACCAAATGGATGAAGTAGTTATTGGGTTTGTGCTTTCACCACCGCAGTAAATCCTGTCTCTCCCTCTCCTGCATGATACCATATCTTGTTCAATTTCCCAGTTATAACAAAAAGTGACAGAAAGTACCAGAGCTTTGCTTTATTCTGTTCAGAGGCCATTTACGCACATGCTTTGGAAGAGATGGCCATATGGGTGTCTGCAGCTCTGTTTTCAATTTTACAGCCCTCACTCATGAACAACATTAGATAAAAAGCTGCTCATCCAAAGTCAAGTGTGTGCCAGCAACAGAGAAACAACTTGAAGGTGTTAGATAAGTGACATTTCTATTAGAAATATCACCTTCTATTAATGGAAGGTGCCTTTTTGCATTAGCTAATCTGAAACTTTAATTTTGGGAGGAACAGTCAAAGCCAGTAACTTCAGTACCTGGTTGTTCACATAAAGTCATTAATACAATATAGATTTTACACTGAACAATGACAAAAAACCCCCACCTTTAACTGACATTTCAAATAGCATTTCTCTATTAATATTTAGTAGTGTTGGGGAAAAAACCATAATTTCTCTGTTAGTCACATGAAGCTTCCAAAGGGTTAGTGGTCTTCCAGACAGCTGACTTATCTGGCACTGTTAACTACTTTGGAATTTTAGAACAAAAACTTTCACATTTTGCTTCAGAATATAAGAAAAGAAATTTCCTGTCTTTTCATGGATGCAAATAAGTGTGCAACAATAAGAAATTAATTGTTTCACTTCACTTCAAAGTTGGCTACCACCTCTGCAGAATCAACACTGCCTACTCCAGGAGGCACCAGTGAGGTGAGGACCTCAAGCAGAACATCAGAAGTTCTACAGCTTGCTACCACATGGCTCTTAGCCCCTAAGCATACAAAAAGAGAGAAAGCTCTCAAAGAGCCACAAGCCACCCAAACCTTACAGGAGAGTTGCAAACATACCACTTCCCTTTAAACTCTCATTTAGATTTTGTAGCTTTTCCTCCTAAGTAATAATCTGATTTTTTACATATCATTAATTTCACTTAGATTTAGAGTTTGGCTGATCTAGGTAAAGGAGAATAGGATTTTCCAGTAACATTGCACTATCTAAAAATAAGAAAAAAAGAAACAAAAAGGAAAATAAATTAAAACAAGGCCAAAATATCTGTGATCCCAAATACACACTCCAGCTCTTATTCAGTCCAAGTTTCATTAAGTGTAAAGGTGCAAGACAAAATACACATTCTGAGAAAGAGATTCCATTTTCTCTATCCACTCTTGGACAAAGAAAATTTAGAATGGATCACATCTTTAGATGAGCCAAATCAAATTATACAAATATTTTTTAAAAGTCACAATGCCTATTTTCTTACTGAAAAGTAGACAAGCAGTACACAGCTCTCTGACAGAAACTGCATTTAAGAATAGGTATGTGCCCAATATTATTTCCTTCAAGTCCATTTCTATGAATGGTTAAAACATCATCTCTCATTTTATTTCTGCTCCCTTGTTGTGCTGTTCTTCCTGCCAGTGTTAGACAATGTTTTTGTTTCCTGGTTGCCAGCACTGAGCTAAGTGTGAGCTCCCTAAGGCAAGGCTAATCACAGTGGGCCACGTTGCCTCATAAGGGCAGAGCCTCTTTTCTGCTGTTTAAAGGTCTTGGACAAGAGGCTGTCAGTCAGATTTCTGGCTGGAGCTACCAAGGACTGTGGAGTCATCTCAACAAAGTAGTTGGTCAACACCAACGTTTCTGCAAGTTGCTTTAATTTTATTATTCTCTGTCTATTAGCAGGCTGAAAGAGTCTCAACACTGAACCTGTACTCATGCATAACCTCCTATGTCACTGGGATCCAAATGACATTAAAACCAAATGAACTACCACACCAGGGAAAAGAAGTCCCTAACTGGGCAGTCTCACCTCTTCCCACTTAAACCTCCACCACCAGTGCTTGCTATTTTCCACAAATGCAGGCAGGCAGAAGCTACCAGCATTCACAGCACCTCACTAACCCCCAGGGGGCTGCCGGTATTGAAAAGCTGTTTCCAATATTCAAGTAGTTTTAATCATGTGCTATCCCCATCAATCACAATCACTGGGAGTGCCTTGAAGTCCTTTTCAAATGGATAATGCCTTTCCAAAATCGACTTCTAACTTGTGTTGGAGCAATAGTGCAAAATTAGTCAAATGTGACACCAGCAGCCCCAGCTTGGGGAAAGAAGGTGGCCATGCACTTGAAAATGTAAACCTGTGCCAGCCAACTTGATGCAAAATTAACCCAATTCTGCATTCCTATATGCTTTAGGGAACTCTTACATTCCTTTTTACCTGGGAACATATTAACCTTGAGTAACGCTGTGCACTCTGATCCCCCTAAGGCAGATAAGGCTTATAAATCTATGAAAAGACTGATTAGAATAACAAAATATACTTAAGTATCAGTTTCCACCCTTGTGGGCTCTACAATAAGACAACTGGCAGAAGCAACTTACACATGTTAAGCTGCAGGCATCAAAATTAATTATTTTACACCAAAGCTTGCCTCAAAAGGGACCACTGTAATTAGGATAATAAGCATTAGTGCAGATCATGAATTTTATGTGGGTTAGGCTTTTTTAAAGTTTATAAATCCCCTTTGTATGCAATTGTTATGTTATTGCTATTTGAAATAAAAATACAAATTAGACATTTAAAATCTTATTAAAATGTATGCAGTTAAACACTGACTAAAGTGCATATAACCCTCCCACAATTTCAGATTTTATGGACGATATCTATCATTCTAAGTCCATAAGTATATTAATTGCATGGATTTTAAGTACCATTTATATTCAACCAATAGTGCTATTCCAGGAAGCTTCCAGCAAGGATTAGCACCTTTTGGAAATAAAATTTAATTTGCAGAGATGGTAATAACAACATTTTAATCTATCTCTATGTATTAAAAATGAAAGGAAAGAATCAGCTAATATTGATTTTGAACACTGGAGACCTGTCCCATGGCTCCTGGAAACTAAAACAAATCCATGGATTGAGAGTGTGGAGCAGGCAGTGAGTGAGCTGGGCAGAGCTCTGCACTGCACCCCAGTGCTGCAGGGCAGGTGGGAGCCCCTGCACCTTTGCAGCTCTCACCACCTCAGTGTGGCCCCAAAGAGAGGAAACATGCTGAGGTGAAAGCAGACAGTGCTCTGACATCTTCTTTTAGGATTAGCATTAAAGTGTGGGGTGTAGAACATTTAACCCTCAGCTCTTGCACCTCTGGGTCAGCCACCAGCACAATGCATCGCAGAAGGATTTTGCCTTAAGCCAACAAACATTTGACTTTGCAGGAACAGCATAGATTAATCTTGCTCCTGTTTTTTGAATGTGGCAGTTGTCTGCTTTCAAAAGTGCTACGAGGCAACATTAAGTTGCTGTTTCCAGATACCACATTTATAATTACATATCAGACTCAATTTATAAAGCAATTTTTAGCATATCAAAATTGCTACTGGTACAAGGAAACATTTTGAAGGGTAGTTCTGCAAATAATCATTATTAAATTTGTGGTACTTTCTCTGAAATCTAGATTTGTTAGCTCCAGGCTCCCAGCAAATTTTTCCAGTTAATTTCTGCTTTCCTTCCTAATTTTCTCAAACATTTTGACTCCCACTTGTATGTGTGATTTCCTCCCTCAGATTATTTCATAGCATCACAATTAGCATTAAAACAGATACTGTTTTTCCACTCAGAACCTAATGTTTAAGTGAACCTAACAATTTTTTCTAATTTCTGATCTGTTATGAAGTCTAAATAACATCTGAAAAGTGCTCCAATATCTTAGATACAAAACAAGTAAGAGTAGAAAAGGCGTTTTTATCACTGATTGGAGATTTCTTTAGGAAGAATGGGAGGGGGATTATTGTACCGATTTCTTTCGACGTTCCCTTCTAATAGAAACGTTGCATAGCATAAAATTTGACAAAAGATCACCATTTTGTTGCCAAGAACTGTGATATATTCATTGAAATAAACCCTTTAAAAATGGACAAACATGCTGCAAGTGCTGCCTGAAAGGAGAAAGGAAAATTCCAGAGATCTCAATCTGTCACTTAGCATTGCTAAAATAATGGCTGGTAACACAGATCCCAGTAGCTAATCACACTGTTAACATCCCTTGCACATCAGTTTACATGATTTCTGTGAGTCACTGCTGTATCCATTGCAATTGCTTATGTTTCCTTTCAGGACACAAGGATTTATGGGACCCAAAGCTAAAGGAAACTTTTCTGTTGATGTCAGTGGATAAGACCTCACGCAAAATATTCACCTTGGCTGTCTTGAGCCAGCAGTTACCAAGCTCTCATGTACAAATTTAAAAAGGGGAACTCACAAAGGTTTCAGGAGCAGTATCATAATCATGTCATGCAACACCAAGATAAAGTTTATGTGAAAATGAACTAGAGAATTTTAATTAAAGAAATGTTAAGCTTTTGAGGGTTTTAGTTTGTTTTGGGGTTTTTTGTTGTTTTTTCAAATAAAGTGAAGAAAAAAAGAACAGTCTGAAGAGCAGGAGACACATTTCACTTTATGCATATATGAGGGGAAACAGAGAGCAAAGCATGAGTGATTACATGACAATTATCAATGTGAGAGAATACAAGAAACTTGGCTGTGTGAATGTTAGCAAAACAAGTGTGTTTAAACTGAAATGAGGGCACTGGCTGAAGCAGTTTCTGGCTTATAGCTAGATCATCAAAAACTTCTGGAAAAACTTCTGTTGACCAAACCCTGAATTGTTCAGGGCTGTCCAGTAGTCACTATAGAGCAGACTTGCTTAGAAAAAGTGTAATGCATCAGCTCTGGTTTACTTTTTGTAGCAAATAAGGGATCCTGACATATCAAAGACCAGCTGAACATTGTGACCATGCTCCTACCCACCTGGATGTGGATCACTGCCATTACCACACAGAAAAAGCAGGCTCTAAAACAGGTGAGAAGCTTAAAAATAGGAGCTGGCAACTCCTGGACCTGCCCAAATTGTTGATAAATTTTAAGAAACAAGACAGCAATTGAAGGAATAACAACACTGCTATAACAGCAATGCTTATATTTTATTCCAAGCAGGCAACCCCCACCTTCAGCACACAGAGAGCACAGCAGTGGGTATAACTTTACACAGCTCCTAAATCCAAACAGAGAGTACAAACCTAAAAATGCGGCCCAAGGCCTCTTTTCCAAACACAAAGCACTAGTCAGCATTTCTGTAGGGAAGAATGCTACAAAGCACTAGAACAAGCTGCCCAGAGAAGTTATGGATGCCCCATCCCTGGAAGTGCTCGAGGCCAGGTTTCATGGGAGCTCTGAGCAGCCTGGTCTAGTGAAAGGTGTCCCTGCCCATGGCTGGGTGATTTTTAAGGTTCCTTCCAAACCAAACCATTCTGTGAAAGCATTTTACAACACAAATCATCAATATGGCAACTCCTCCAGGCCCTTACAAATGAGCACAATTAATCTGTGTAAAAACCACACAACTCTGCTGCCTCTGATAGCAGGGTCTGGACTTGATAGCAAGCTGTATTTTCTGCCTTCCCACACCTCACCTGGTTAACACTACACAAGTAGAGTGCAAGGCTGATAAAAATGCGTTTCCTATCACCTACTTAGTGCATTCTCAGGGCTCCTGACAAGTCACCAGTCCTTTTTCTGACATCACTGTCTTTCAAATGCACATCAATTTGCAAATCACCAGAGCAAATTGGCTTTTGCACTCATTTTATGCCACTTTTTCAAAATACAACTGCGTTTTATATTCTTAATCACTAGCTTAAGTGATCACTAAATCACATTTTAAGTTTCCAGGCACATAAAATTATTACAGCAATTACTTCTAAAAAAAAACCCACTGTAGTGATCACAATAGACTTCATTAATTTCCACATTTCTAGCTGGATCACCACCATCTTTTTCTCCAGGTGCTTGTGCATTATTGAGAGCTTCTTCTGTATTGATTCTATTTAAGGAAAGAGTTTCATTACATTTCTGCAGGTCAGCCACAAAATTTAACAACTGTGTGCCTTATTGAAGGAATGGTTTTTCACACATCCTACAAGAAGTATCAAAACTCTTCAAAGTCAGATACATGTTTATATTTCCATCAGCCACCTACCTTTTTAACTTATTTATTCTCCCACTCTTGAACAAGCATGTCATCCTCACCTCTGATAAAGCCTGTTTCTTTTCAAGTGCTTGCCTCTAAGTCATTGCTTCTCTCTCTACCCAAGTTCTGCAGCTGCAGCTCCTAATCATCCAGCTGGAGTTCCACTCATTCAAGCCTCTCATGAGCCAGAGAATTTAACCCTGAAGTGGTCCTTCCATTTTTCTGCAGCTGACAACAGTTATTGTCTTTAATGAATCCTAGTTATGAATAATTTCTACTTCTTCATATTTTCCACTATCAGAATAGGCCCCTACCAAGTTCCTCTCTTGTTTTCCTTTCTTTCTCCTAAACCAAGGCCTGTGGATGCACCTTGGTGAGCTCATCGCACTTGGCTCCCTCTCCACCTTTCCACAGCTACATCAGGTACTTCACTGGGTCTTATTTCCATTCCTTATTCAACAAAACAACACAAACCAATCTTCTCTGCTATCTTTCAAGCATTCACAACACTCTTTTATAACTTGCAACAGAAAATCATCCATCTGGACGCTCCACCAGCTGGGGCTCTCCATGCAGTATGGCAGGGCTCACCAGACCTCACAAACGCCCCAGTTCGAGACAATTAATGGCAGAACTTTCACATTCACCTCCCCAGGTGAGAGTTTCAGCAGCCAGATTCAAAAACGAGATCAGTCCTTCCTGTGGCTCTTGGAAACTGTTGGGTTTTGTTTGTCTACTCATGGTCATGGGGTTGGAAGGCTGAGGCTGCCCTCTCCAGGGGCAGGGTGTTGACTCCCTCCAGGTAACATCTTCCTAACCCTTCCTGTGACCTTTCACACATTTCAAAGGCTCTTGTTCCTCAGTTGCCATCTCTATGTCCTCTTGCTGTATTTGAGCAGAGCCCTGGATTTGTAAGCATGCAATCACCTTGTGAAACTCTTCCGACAAAAGCTACCACATGAATTGCCTTTTGGATGAGGTACCTGAGCCACCTCAGTTCTTTGTTCACTCTTTCCCCATTGGGCTAAATGTGTATTTCTAGCATGATGTAGCTCTAATCCAAATGGTTACCTGCAAACTGGTGAGCTGAACACATTAAAAAAAGTACTTGAGGAAAATCCCACATTCTCCATAAAGCAGCATTTAAAATGAACAAAGAGAAATTTAAAAATCCATGAGCTCTGGGAAGTAATTCTGGCATCTCAGAGACAAAACATGAAATACATCAAATAGTGCTTCACACTTGTTTTCCACAGGGTCATGTCATAAGAAAAAAGAACATAGAATATGAGTATTCATATAAATAAACTTTTGCATTTAAAGGCATGAGAATTACACATTGACAGACTTTGAGTGTCTGAACACACAGTTATTCTTTCTAGAAATGTTTTGGGTTTATGATAAATTATTTTTCCATTTTTATTTTATTCTTGATCAATTCCACCACATTTTTAATAAAATAATGTTTTAAATAAAATCCTGTGGCAATTTGTTTCTGCCAATTTTTTTCTACTGAATTCAGTTTTGCCTGCAGCAGCACTTCAATTTTGACTTATAACTTTCACTAGTAAGGCCAATTAACTCTCATCATACCACTTTCCCTCAGCCTAAACAGAATTAAGGGCTTCCCTCAAAGCAAATTATTTTCTTCTAAGCCATACTTTAGATGATAAAGGAATGTAATTTTAAAAACACAAAGCAACACAACAACTCCACCAAAATAAAGCCAAACAAAACAAAATCAAATAAACAAATCCCAAACACTTGCAAGAAAGACTCAAAATTAGTCTTGGAGATAATGGGCCTAGAATATTGTAAGCATTGAGGTTCCAGCAAAGTCAAAAGGAAAAAATGTTCAAGGAGAGAGAAAAAAACCTCATAATAATTTCTTATTTGCTGAATCTCTGGATCAGGACTTTCTGTTCTGACTCAATGAGCCAAAACTAAGAGTCCCAAAGTCTTAATGATGAGTTCCTATTATAACATCCTACTCTACTTTGGTGAACTCTTGCTTTTAGTATGAGTTTCCCTACTACAAACAAGCTATAGACACTTATCACTAAAACCAGGAAGAAAAATGCTCAATGATACTTTTATCACTTTATTTTACAGACCTCTGTGACCTCTTTATAGCAGAGAGACTGTATCTCCAACAAAGGATATTGGTACCAAGCTAAAACACTCCAAGCCATTTTCTTTTCATTTGTCCCAATTTAATACATCTGGAGATAAATACCTGGCATTGGTGTTTGCGACCAATTTTCAACCTGAGCCACCCTGTATTAGGCTTTGGGATTCAGCTATGCTCTTTTCTCAGCAATACAGAAGATGCTGAGCACTTCAAAAAGTAATTTAAGAGTCACAAACCTTAATGCTTCTTTAGGATAGGGGCACTATAGTAATAAAATAAAATATAATAAATAAAATAAAATAGCTTTTAAAATTGAGAATGCAAAGAATCAGGCAAAATATCTGCTTGTAAATTGCTGTTCTTCCTTCTCCTTAATTTCCTGATTATTGTAGGTTTTTCTATAATGCTAATGATTTTTCCAAACAGCTCTTATAAACAAACAAATAAACAAACTCTATGCTTGTACTTTATCCAGAGCACAAAAGCAGGAGAGATACCAAAAAAACACAGAGATAAAAGAACCTGCAATATCTCTCAGTGAAGGAGCAAGATGCAAAGGCAGCAACATCACTAGGAAGGCAGACAAACACAGATAACAGGAGAGAAAACACAACAAAAGAAGGGATGTGATCGCTGCTAAAAGGTGGAACACCCTTCTTTCCCCAGCTGTGAAAATCTCTCCTTGGGTGCTGCTGGTAGTCTGGTATAGAGAAACAGACTCCCACCCTGCATGCAAAGCATCATTTCATAGTTTGAAACCCATTGCACACAATCTACCAATAACACAACAAATGTTCCTCCCCCCATCTCTGTGACTTTCTTTTATTCTGGATCCTGTGCACCAATCAAGCTTGCAGTGAAAGTGAGACCTGCCAGATGTGTCAGATAACTCTTGTCCTGCCAGCTTCTCCACATGCATTTCTGGAGAGGTCACTACAGTTGTAGCTTCCAGGTGAGCAAAAGCTTAGTTTCTCCTCCTAAATCCACTTCCCTCCAAATTAGAACTGCCCCTTTTTTTTTTTTTTTTTATTTAAGTCTATAGAAATAAATAGGAAAACTAAAAACAACGCAAGTTCAAGTTCTGTGAGAGAAAGAATGCTGTGTTTTGGCTCTTAAAAAGTAAATCAGAACAAAGTATAGTCTGCCATCTCACGTTGCTCAGATACAAGGCAAATTACCGAGAATGTTGCTGATTCTGTGAATTGATAAAGAGTTATTTTATCACACAGCTACACTTTCCTGTATGGATTCTCTTTTTTTGGCTTAATGTAATTAAACCAGAACAGACATAGTTTCCAGTCGACTGGCCCTAATGCTGAAGTAAATCTCTCATGGTTATAGTCCTCTGCACAAAGACTCAAACACTGCAAAAAAAAACAGTTCTTGAAAAGCATGCAGAATCTTGATGCCTATAAACAGTTTGTTGAAATATGAACAAGGACATGTACCTGGCACTTCCAAAGAGGTTTATAAGGTAGTGTCTACTCCTGAAGATTTATATGTGCTTATGTTTTAAAGTTAACATGCCACAACAGGGAGGTAATAAGTATGTTCTTCACCAATTATTCAAAGCAGTCTACATTCCTTTAGTGCTACAGCACTGTTCCAGCTGGGCTGTGTCAGCTCTTCCTTCAGAAAATACATCCAAATACTTGGATAGGTCAGAAGATACATACTGTGGAATGAATATAAACTGGGAATGGCAGCAACATACTCTGTTTCCCAGACTCTTCCAAAAATTAAGTTTACTGATTTAATGTGTTCATAAATAGAGCCTCACTGCCTGGTTACCTGTAGGAAGCTCAAGTATTTTATTCAGTACTTTTCTGAAAGGATTCATATGTCCCTGCTAGTATTTGGATTTTAGTAACGTTTCAATACATTGACATCATGTATTAGATGACTTCCATGACTCCTGACTGTACCATCTGACAGGGTGATGCTGACCCTTTCAGAGGAGAAAATTGAGAACATCAGTTATATGAGCAGCATTTGCTTCATAAGCCTGGTAGTACAAGCTCCTGTTAATAAAGGATCATAAAAATGCAAAACTGTACTTCAGAGGAAAAAAAAAATAATGGGAGTTATAATACACTACATGCTTTTTTACATATATTTATGTAAGTGTACAGAGAATACAGGTAAGTTTGTATGGATATGTTTACATATCTGTACATTTTTCTGTTTCTTTGTAGATGCATTAAGAAAGGCTTTAGGAAACTCTGATTCACCTTATGTAATTCATGTCTTCTATAGAGAAAAGCATTCTAAATGTTACTCTTTGGTGTTAAAAGCTTCACAGAAGAAACATATTCCATAAAAAAAGCTTATATTATTAAAAAAAAAATTCCTAAAAACTATTCCATGATCCTCTGGGGGTTTGTTGTTCTCATCCTCATATTTACATAGTTCACTGTCAATAAGCTAAGTCAGCCCCTTGCAATAAACCAAACATCACAGTAAACAAGATAAATTAATCTCAATTATGAACAAACTATCATGTTCTTACTGTTCATTAAGGTTGCCTAGGAACTACTTTTACTTTTTTGAAAAACAGCTAATGTCTGGATAAAAAATTCAGTCCCAAAATGTGCAGTGAAAACAGATAACATCCTAAAGCCATGAAACCAGAGTGCCAAAGGCACACCCTGGGCTGGCCAGGCTGTCTGAGAGCACTGAGATAATGCCTTACAAGTAGGGATGACAGCATGGGCTGGCCAAGATTTAAACAACAAAAAAAAGCAGCCACCAAAGCTAGATTTTTAAATCCTATGTAATCCTAGAGAGATGTCCTTAGCACCATTACAACCCAAAATTAATTAGGTCTTCAAGACATTCATTAATTGTGAAAGACACCAAGTCCAACCAGGCAGCACACATCAGTGCCATCCCCCCACCCTGCCCCAGCAGCTTTCCCCACGTTTCTTACACAGTCCCAGCATTTCTGTCAGCCCTCCATCCTCTGTGACATGCAGGGAGTGGAGGGCAGAGAGAAAAAGGACAGCAGCAGTGTCACTTCACCCAGTCCCAGCAAGCCAGAGCTCTGGCAGGTGAGAGGGGGGCTCCTGTGTGGGCCATGCAGAGCTGGCAGCTCCTGCCACTGCCTGCTCACCCAGGAGCTCCTCCAGCTCCTGCCACTGCCTGCTCACCCAGGAGCTCCTCCAGCTCCTGCCACTGCCTGCTCACCCAGGAGCTCCTCCAGCTCCACATGTAGAAACTCCAAAGGCACAAAGGCTCCATGTGTGAAACTGTGAACCTCGGGGGGATTTTATGCTATGAAATTTGGATCAAAACCGAAGTTCTGGCTCCAATGCAAACACTCCAAGCTGCTGGAGTGTCTGAAAATTGCAAACTGATCTACATTCACAGGTTTGGAAAAAATTGTAAACGCCAGTCTCACTTACTGGGAATTTGGCTTTTGTATTTCAGATGGTGATAGAACATAGATACTTGTTAAGCTATTCAGAGGAGTCAGGAAAGTAAGAAAGCACCTTCAGAAACAGAGTTATAGATCCAAGGTGATTATTAAAAGTTCATATTTTTATGCCAGTCTTCTTCTATTAAAACAAATATTTCACATGCACAGAAACACTGAAAGAAAAATTCTTATTAATTTTGTTCATACAATGATAGAATCATTCTGATCAGGCAAGTTTGCTTCAATCATGAAATGACGTCTTTATAACATATTCCTTAGTTTTCATGGTGTCCTAATACCACAGCATGCATAAACACATAATCATATATTACATTTACCACAAGATGTATAAGATTTAAACTATCATTTTTCAAATCAACCCAGTCATTCTAGGCCTCTCTTTTCCAGACTTTTGCCTTTACAAGGGAGGCCACCTATTTGCTCCAGTTCAGGACAAACATATGTTGAAATGTGAGGAATTCCTGAAAAATAATAACCCCCATCTTTTAGCTATTTATACACATTTGCACGAGGTATTAATTGCCTCCATTTTTTCCTCTGCCAGGATATTGCACTTGGTCTGTCTACAGGTGTGAGCAGCGACATAAGACAGTGAAGTTCTCTTTGGTTCTGCACACACACCTTCGCAGCAGCACACTGGGCACTTTGATTAGCTTTTGACTGAAGTGACAGATTTTCCAGGAAGAGTAACCACTCCAGTAGATCAGATCTTACTACATATTGGAAACTTGCACCTGCTTTTAACATTATCAGCTTGGTGAATATTGGAATTTAGCTGCTTTTTATCTTACTGTATAAAATGCTTGCTCTATTTATAATAATTTGATTAGAAAGTGATGATTCTCAGAGCACAGTGCTTAGAAGATAGCACTGCTCTGGGGCTGAGGGAGTAAGGAGACTGAATTTTCACTCTGCCATGAGCATTCTGAGGATCTCCATCAGTTAAACAGCCTTATTCACCTGTGAGGAGAGGATAATACTTCTGCACTGTCTGTTCATCCCACAGGAATTGGGCAGGGCCAGGCTGATGTGCTTGGAACCACTGAGTGCTCAGCCATAGCTCCAATAATTATCACCCCATTCTGAACTGCTCTGATGAGAAGGGGTAGAAATTATGGTTTTGTGGAGAGAACCAAAAGATGTTACTCAGTAACCTCTGTGTTAAAAACACCATCTTTTACTCTCCTGTTGGTTACCCTTCTTTTTCAGAAACAGCAAAACTCCCTGCTAACTAGAAAATAGTGTTTCTAACTAGAAAACAGGGTTTTCTCCAAACAACCTTCAGAGAAAGGAAAACTCCTTTATCTATATTTCTGTTTAGCTCAAAGAACACAGTAAATTGTGTCAGGAGGGTCTTCTAGCTGTAACTCTTGGTAAATGTATAGAATTCCAGACGTAAAAAACTGACCTCTAAATCTTTTCACAGTTAGGTTGAGAGTTTTTCACATAGTAATTATCACTGATAGCACTACACATTCTCCATCAAATTCTAATCACAATTATAAGGGTCAACAAGAAATAGAGGCCAGCTCAAACACTAATTTCTGTTTCTCTTCTTGTTTCAAAGCAAAAATGTGGGTTTATGAATACATACTGTATTTAAGTTTACCACAATGGGAAGTCTAGTTGTTGTTTTGAGAAAAGGCATTTCAAAAATTACTAATTACGCATTAGTCCACACCCATTTTCAGAGGTGACTAATGCAAACATCTTGCTTTACCATAACTGCAGCCTTTCCCAGAATCTGATAATTTTATGATCAGTTAAAATTTCAGTGAGATAGTTATTTTGACCTACAAGAGCCTTGTATCATTAACATGTCAAGAGGAAGCGCCTAAACCATCCTTTTCTGCTGCGCAATTAAAGAACCACATAAAAAACAGCCACAAATTTTATACCTTAGATTTCTCTATTTCAATATTTAATATGTTCCTTTCAAATTTTAACTCAGTTCTACTCTGAACGTAGTTTTGCTTCAACTGAGCTGGATTTACTCAAAGGAAGGGTAAATGAGGGGCCACAATAACAGCACTTACAGAATCTCATATTGGGAGCAATTCACACAGCCTGTCCAAATGTACTCCACTGTCATCATCATTGCTTCCAGCTCTAAGGAATTTAAACATGATTCCTTTCACAGGAATAATTTGTTATGAAATTCAGTTTCCATAAAACCCGAAACGTAAATGATGATGTTCGTTTGGCATCGTGTGGAGATCAGAGCTGAATTGCAAACAGACAGGACTGTCAGGGCTGAAATGGGAGCCAAACTCAGACTTTGGATCATGACCATGTTCAGTGTTCACTGTCCTGTGCTGAATTTCATAAAAATAAGCTTTTGAGTGGCACAATATGTGTAATATTATATTTAACGGCATGCATAATTTCAGAAAACACATTTTAAATATAACATTTTGTTGCTATTTCCCAGAAGGAATGTGACCATGATCATGCAGCAGGGGTGAAGATTCACAGGGCAGATTTAAATGGCAAACCCAAATTAAGTGGTATCTATGTCTGGGATAAAACAAAACTATTAAAAAGTAAAGCATTTGAGTCTGAGGGGAAAGGGTTGATTTTTAAAACCACAGCACGTTTGATGAATAAAGAGCCTCAAATATCTGCCTGCTTACCAGTGGTGCATTTTTACTCCAGCCTGACATTTCTTGGAGGTAATCTTGGCTCTCCCTGCTCCAGTCAGGTGGAAGGCATCATGAGCAGAGTAAAAGGTTCTTTATCAAGAACTACCTTTATCTTCTTTCACTTAAAAAACTCACTCAACCCACTTGTTGTTAAGTGACATGTTGTTAATGATCAAGCACAACCAAGTCTACATATAAAAATAAATTCATAATTGCCCTACTTTATAAACTTCAGAAAATGATATCACATTTCTCATTCAGTTCAGCTTCTTGCACAGTAGAAGCCAAACAGAAAATGTACTATTTATCTATCAAAATTAAACCAGTTAAACGTTAAAGTGTTAGGGAAATGCTGAGATTTGAAACCCTGGCTTCCTTAGAATCTCCATATTTTCCAGCCTCCTCTTTTGTTGATGATTATAAGGGATGCAATTAAAGCATACCAGCTGAGGAAGACTGGAAGTTAAAGCATATAGTTTCCTGGAAAGAGATTAAATACCTTAATTGTTTGCAGACCTCATCAGAAAAAAAAATAATGTAAATTTCCATCACTCTGGAGAGGCAGACCTTGTGGATATTAGCACCACTGCTGCTCAGAAATCTGCAAATGACCTCTCTCACTTTCCCAAACAACATTTCACCCTCTCCTGCTCTTCTCCTCTCACACACACAAACACAGATTACTTTGCTGGCCCAAGCAGAATGCTCTGGTCTCACATGACATCAGTAATACACATTCCTGTTCCTACAGCAGAAGCTAACCCTCCTGCAGCTGAAAAGGTTTGGGATCCAGAGAGAGGCAATGTATCTTTTATCAAAATTTACTTTCCTTAATATTTCCCAGTAACTTTCATTTTCAGTAGACCTGATAGAAAGGAACACACTGAAAACACAGTTCATCATAGACAAAAGTGGATAAAAAATTCTAAGATGCATTGGCCTGGGGTCAATTCTAGGTCCCTTTTCTCAGAAAACGTTTAGGATATATAAACAGGATAGAACTAAAATACTCCTTATAGCAGCTGGAGAGTATTTTGAACAAGCAGTGTTCTTTAAAAACAACTGTTGTAAGTTGTCTTATCTTCAAGAAAATCATCGGCTGTACTCACATCAGATTTTTACCAAGACATATCCTGGTTTCCAGTAATTCTACATCTGAATTACTCATTTGCTTCTAAGCAA
Organism: Catharus ustulatus; assembly: GCF_009819885.2. Lineage (NCBI taxonomy): Eukaryota > Metazoa > Chordata > Aves > Passeriformes > Turdidae > Catharus > Catharus ustulatus. The sequence continues at coordinate 13,542,666 of NC_046230.1, forward strand.
ATGCACAGATATATTCTATCTGCAACAGTCCAGCCTATTTCCTGAAAGAATCAAGAGTGACAAAATGCATCAGAAATGAACACAAAAGAATACAATGAAGAGAACCAAAATGCCACAAATCTCACAACCTATGCTACTTTCCTCAAGCCTGGCTCTTGACATGCAGAAGTACAGGAATCTATGTAAGAAGCATCAGCTTTCAACAAAGAGAATAACTTTGTACTTCTTGTTCCAGCAAAAAGAAATAAAATATCTTGAAAATGTAAAAAACACTACAGCCAAAGTGTTCAGATGTGAATCATTCCAAACGTATTACTAAGAAAATAAAGGGTTTTAAATATAACTTAGAGTTCCCAATAAAGAATTTGTTTTAAACTATTTATTCTCACTAGACCACTAGCAATTTTAATAAATATTGCTATTAGAAGAGCTATTTATTTCATTTCATAGCAATCAAATTGCCCAGTCCAGTCACCTTAATGACAGCTCTTTGCTCTTAACACAAACAATAGAATGAAACCTGCTCCCTGAAAGTCTTTCCACATTACAGACACCTCAATCAGTTCTGGTGGGAAGAAGCCTCTTTATTTACAGCAGCTCAGTGAAAACAGAATTCTAGTCATCAAGTCTATTATTCACTGGATGTTTCTGTAAATCACATTTCTATAGCAAGTGCATGTTGCAGTGCTCATCATGTTACAATTTTGTCATTGGGGTTCCAGACACAAAACTGCTGGGAGTGAAGAGATTTTCCCAAAATTACATTAAATTGCATCTCTCTCTTACATAGCCCAGAGATGAACTGAACTCAGCAGAGAGATGCAGACCAAAATCCAATTTTATATGCATCTTTTAAGAAAAAATCCAATTGAAAAAGAAGCTGTTGTGGTTTGCTTTTTGGTTTTGGGTTTTTTTTTAAATTTTGTTCTGGTTTAAAATACAGTTATCATCTACTTTGTTCATCCCTTCCTGAAGAGAAGAGATGATGGAATGCAATAAAGAGCACAACTGGTCCTAGGCAGTGGTTCACACATACAGAGGCATTGTAAGCAGCCAGTGTTTGATGCTGGCCCTGGGATTTGCTTTCAGCTCTGTGAGAACTGAAAGCCCTGCAAATGTCACCTTATGGAGATCTGCCCACCAGCTCCTCCCTGCAGGTTCTACCACAGAACACACAGAGGCAAAAAGGGGCAATTGCTGCCAAATAGGTTGTTAGTAGAGTCTGGGAATCACTGACACGTGTACAAAGAATGGTTTGGATAGAAAAACGTATGTCCAATATGTCCAGAGCTCCATGTAAGAAAACCAGCAACATAAATGGGGGTAACACAGCCCACCGCTGCAGCCAGCTTTAGGAGTTGTTCAGGCCTGAACAGCACTTATAGCAAGTGATTTCTAGTCCCTGTCATGATAAACCTGTGAACATGCACATGGCTCATCACTAGAAGATTGCTCAGCACGAACTCTTTAGAGAGGAAGCCAATTACAAACTCCCCAAGTGGCAGGAGGGCAGCATGCTGCCAATATACACTGCTTCAGTCCTGGCTGCTGTTCTGATGTCACAACATAAATAAGATCAGGGCAAAAGATTACGTCACAGGTGAGTTAGAGCTTCCATATAACACACTCATGGCCCATCAGACACAGCCTGGAACAATTGAATTTATGCAATGTGTTGCAGTTCTGCATTTCTATCTGAACCTCTGATTTAGCTAACAGATTTTCAAAAACAAATTACAGCCAGACAAGACCTTACTGATTGCACATGTGCATGAAAAACTAGTTGTTATCACCACAGAATCCAAATATTTCCTCTTGATTTGCCTCTCCTACCACCATGACTAAATAGACTGTAAATATTCCTAGCCACATTAAAGTTACGCTGCCAACCTTTGAAGGATGTTGCCATCCTAGATCATGTCTTTCTTGAGAGGGCCTTCAAAAACACACTAGATGTATAAAAAGATTGGGAGGCAATCCACAGCTATGCAGCTCCCATTGGAAGTTTTAGCTCTGTCCATAGCTATGGTGTGATGGCCCTAAAATGAAACATGACTTCTGAAATCCTGTTCTTCATAAGCATGACAGTGTCACAAATTCTGCCTGCAAAGTTGTTTCGTGAACTCTTTAGCAGATCAAGAGGGGCACAAGTAAAATCCCTCGTATGCAAAATCTTTTCTTTAAATGACAGTGATTGGTGACATGAAAAGTCTTCCTAGAAAATGTATTCCAAGGAGGTTTCCACTGTTTCTGCTCTGCTCCACTCCCACAGGATCAAGTTTGCCAGATTTATTATGGCAATTATACATTTAACTTCATTAGTGATGATCAGAACACTTTAGTTGTGCTCACTGGCGGCCCGGGGGAGTCTTAGGGAAACTGGAAATGTTTGTTCATCACTCGCGATCCCTTCCCTTGAAAGCTGGAGGCAAAGGCAAGCAAGGGGTCCCTCATGTGCATCCCTCTCCCCATCCCCGCAGCCTGCGCTGCGCTGGCGGCCGCACTTCCCGCAGAGACCCCAACTCCCCGGCGCTGCCTCTGCCAGCGCGGCTCCCCCAGTGCCCGGTATCCCCAGTGCCCGGCACCCCCAGTGCCCGGCTCCCCCAGTGCCCAGTATCCCTAGTGCCCAGTATCCCCAGTGCCCGACATCCCCAGTGCCCGACATCCCCAGTGCCCGGTGCCCAGCATCCCCGTCCCGCCCGGCGCCCCGCGGGTACCCCGGCACTGCCGGCCGGCTCCGCGGGTGCGGACGGGCGGGGAAGGAGGGGAAGGAGGGCAGTGGGAGGGAGCCGGGGCAGCGGGGTCGGTGCCGGGAGATGGGTGGGGAGAGGCAGCGGGCGAGCTGGGCTGTGCCGCAACGCCCCTCGCTATAAACGGAGGGGCCGGCACCGAGCGGGAGGAGCGGCGCGGCCGGCACGGATCGCGCCCGGAGCTCAGCCCAGATCAGCCCAGCCCGGCTCAGTTCAGCCCAGCCCAGCCGGGGCTCAGCCACCCCCGCCCGGACCCAGGTAAGCGCGTCCCGGCCAGGGACGAGCGGAGCGTTTGCGAGCGCGGCGCAGCCTCCTCTAGCTGAGTTAGTGCTTGGCTCAGGCGGAGCCGGCACGGAAGGCTCGCTCCCGGACCGAGCGCAGCCCCTCACTCCCCGTGCTCTGGCTTGCCCTGCGAGGCCCGCTCCACATCATTATCGGAGAGGACTGAGCGCCCCGCAGATCCCCGGCCCTGCCGCGTGTGAGCTCCGTCCTGCCCGCAGTTTGGACACAAAGCCAGGGCGCCCTTGGGCAGGAGACGAGCGCTCGGAGCAGCGACTCCACCGCACCAAGGTCCTGCAAGGCGCAGCCCTGGCACCTCTGCTGTTAAAGTTTATCGCTAAGCTCATGATAGAAATTAATGAAACACCAGAAGTGATGCTCTGGGAGCTGTGCAAACAGTTCAGTCTCTCAGTCTGGCAGGCAATGCAACTTCCACCACTTAGCAGCGAGTGTTGGTTTAATCAGTTTTGTAGCATACACTCTCCCTAACCAGATCTATCCCTTTTTTGCAGAGCAAGACTTGGAGTGATCTACAACCAGAGATAAATTCTAGTTAGTAAAGTTAAAATGGCTCTCTGCTGTTTTTTTTTCCCTGGCCAGTTTCTAAACTTCTCTTGGATTCACAGTGGACTAGAGCTCTTCAACAAGTTCAGTTGAAGTCCTGTAATATATTTACTGTTCTTCCTGTCTCCATGCATCAAAACACTTAATGTCACCAGTTACTTACAAGTACAAGCTCTATATTCATCTAAGTCAACTGGTGTCTCAGTAACTAAGTCAGGTCATGATGTGTACGAGCAGCAAAATTGCAGTATTCAGTTACACCTATTTCTATATTTCTGCAAAACCCCCAGAATAATGAGATCTAAGGCAATAAGGGACAGCAGGATTCTGCTCAGAGAGTGCTACAGTTCACTGTAAATTTCCATCACTTCCAAAAGTAGCAGCACTCATTTGGATTGTGCTGTGCTGCATAGCATGGGACAAGGTGGTAAACTGACTCATTAAAATCACAGGATGAAGGTATAAAGAGGGATTTTTTTTGTATAGGGAAGCCTCTTCTCTCGTCACTTGCATGAACCCGCAGCACTAACATGATTAGATTTTTCTCTGAATAGGAGGTTTAAGTATGGCCTGAAGCAGGTAATTACCATGATGATGTAGAAAGGCTTTTTTAGGTCTGTTTTAGTGTCAGACAAATGTTTCATACTCCTGACTGTGGCAGTCCATTTTGCTTGTTGCCACCATAATCTTTTAAATTAAAGGATCTTTCAAAATTATTAAGTGCCTACAAATCCAGCTTCTGCTCATGTGTTAAGAGTTTAAAATGTATGCCTTTCTAGCAGGAAGATGGTATTTCTGCACAATTTTCCTCTCTACAACTTGAATTACACAGCAGAGAAAAGTCAGTTGTGATTATTGCGTGCTGCCTAGTTTATGCTGTTGAACTGAGAAAGCAAAGTGGCCCTGTACAATTAAAAAGAAATTCACATTTATCATTAAATTTCAATATAGTTAGTTTCATTCTCCCCTTATTTTTTCCATAGTAATAGATGGAAACAGAGAGAATTTTTGCACTGGAAGAGAGCAGAAGTGTGCTCATTTTCTATGGTGTAAGGTGTCCTGCCTTCCTGATTTGAAACAGTGTCTTCTTGGGCTGGACAGCATGTACAAACTGCAGCTAGGAGTTACTGGTTTAAAAGGCAGCAAATACCACCCTGAAGTTCAGTAGCCACACGGCTACAGAATTGAGGAGAGTCCTGCCTTTAACTTTCAAATATCACAACTCCACAACCTGCTTTTTACAGTCCTCTTGATAGTATTTGTGTTTCCTGAATAATATTATCTTTAATGGTATTAAATATTGAAAAAAAAAATTAATTTCCCTCTTTGTCATGCTATAGAAACAGAAGCCAATGCAGAATGTAAATGTGGTGATTTATTTACACTTTCTAGACATGTATGGACTGACATGGAAATAAGTGTCAGAGGTAATGCCCATTTTTTTAAAACTCTGTTTTGGATTATGGGCACCAACTGCATTTTTCTACTCCTAAGTTTCCTCCTCTGCAGTAATTTTATCCTCCATGTTTGTTAAAGGAGCATATTTAGGTACTTATTTTCCCTGGCACTGCCTGTTGTTGAGCACAGTAGTTAACATGGTAATTTAAAGTAATGTAAATTACAAACTCTCATTACACTGTCCTAGTTAAAACCTTGTTTAAGCAAAGGCACAGTATTAGTTTAAATCACTTTACGCAGTCACAAATTGCTCCTATTTGTTCACTACCTCTCTTTTCTCTGGAACTTCTTGTGTTCCAGAAGTTACTAGTATCTCCTGTAGTATTCATAAGCTCACCTGTGGCTATTGCTGCCCAGATTTTAGGGATCTTAATCACACTCTAAGCGTGCAATTGTTTGAGTGGTTGGCATGTTCTCTGCACCTCAAGTATCTTATTCTACCTTGGTGACTTCCTAAAAAGTCACATTCATCTTGATGTGGATACAGAACATGGATATTTATGCACTACTTTAATCAAATACTACCTCTGACTTACATTACATGGTTAATCTTGTGCGCTTTTTAAACTGAATTTAATGGTTCTCTTCTAGGAGACTACCCAATGAAAGGAAAGATCAACTAAAATTGAATTTGGATATGTTGTATCTAAAGCTGAGCTGGGGAGATGAGTTATCAAGATTCATTGGTGTAAATCTGCTTGGGCTTTATATTGGATACATGACAAAAAGAGGACAAATGGCCAAGTCAGGAAGGGGGGGTGCACAGCAAAGCAAAGTGTTCCCTCACCTATTTCTGAAAGGAATGCTGGCAGCACTGCAGCCATCATCTCTCTCCAGAAGGAGAAGCATAAAGTTAGAATCTTTGCAGAGCTGCAAGCATGGTGAGATTGGGAGCTGACAGCTGGGAGGACTGGGGGAAGGTACAGCCTGCCCACTGCAGGCCCACAGCAGCCTGCTTGTCTTGTAGGCTCTATTGCCTGTTTAGCTAAATCTCTAGCCTCTGGGTAATCTTGGCTCAGTTTTCAAGTCTTATCTTGTTTACTGCTGCTATTTGTTCCTCCTGCTCCCAGCTGTACAACAATTCCATCAGAAATGCAGTGACATGGATGTTGTGTTTTACAATGTGTTCCTCTCAAAAATTAATTGGGAATTTTTCAGTATTCTTGGATGGCAGTTCACATTCTTGGACAGTTAGTCCTAAGGGTGACTGTGGTGTTTTTAAGAAGTCAGACTCTACATTTTAAGATCAGATTCGAGAAGGTAAAATGGCAGAATGATAGAAAAAACTATTTTCTAAAAATCTCATGGAATTCCAAAAACAGAATTTAAAATGTGGAGTACCTTTGAAGAGAGACAGAAATGGAGGGAAAAATTACATCATTATTTCCACTACTGTAGGGTTAGTTTCCACAACACCAACAGGAATAAAGCAGTTGCTATTGCTGAGCATTGAACCTCACCTACTTACATGGAATTAACTTTGCATAAAAGTTAAAAATTTGCATGTAAGCCCGAGGTGAGCTCAAATGCACTGGAGAGATTGAGTAGGTGCTGCCCTAATGTACACTTTGAGTTTCAAGATGCACAGATCTCATTCATGAAGCTGAAACACTGCAGCCTGAAGAGCAGAAAGGCTCCAGCAGAACTATTTCAGTGCAATTGTCCCTGTAAGAAAGTTACTAATCACAGTATCATTTCGTCTCTTCCCTCTGATCTCAAACACCCTTGCAGTGAAGAGCAAGCCAGTAATCTTTTGCTAATGACAGTATTTCTTTCCATTCCCTTTCCATCAACAAATTTGTCTCCTAAGATCACTTTCACCAATAGACAGTCATTCTACTCAGAGCACTCATTCCATGTTCTGTACCATTTTCTAAAATGCCTTTCCCAAACAAAAGAAAACAAAAAAAAAACCTAAAATTGCCAGATGTACCCTAGAAGAATCTTTGTCACTTCGGAACATTTTGGAGAATTTAACAAATTTGACAAACAAAGGGAGTTATGTTACTCATACTTGACATTTTTTTACCTCAGCTGTAACAAAAAAATGAAGAGAGGTTATCTTGACTGTAAGTCCTAACAGCTGTGATTGTTTGAGACAAAGCATACATGAAATAGAATTCCTGGTCTAAATTTTTGGTCTTATCTTCAGATAAATGATGGATTATACTAAAATTACTCAGAGCTTTCAAGTGAATCGCAACAAAGGATAGGAAAATATCATGTTCCAAATGACATGCTGTTAGTATTCTCTGCTGCACCATCATGTGAAAGAACTGCAGATTTTGGCCTTTGGCCAGGTGTCTTTTACAATTGTCATTCCATTTGTATTTTGTTTGATAGCAAAACTGTCCTGGTATTCAAGGTATAACAAGGCCAACTAGGATGCTTGGTTACTATTTGTGGTGTTTATCTCCTTTGATTGTAGCTGAGTAGCATTTCTCTTGTAGGCACAGAGAATGGGTAATAACCAAAGACAGCCTCACAGCAGGAAAGTGAGATCAGGTTGGCAATGCAGCAGTGAGTGGCATGATTGAAGACAAGACAAAAAGCAGGCTACAGCAAAAGATAACTGGCAATATCTAAAGAAACTAGTACTGAATTTGGGCAATGTCAATATTTAGACAGTATTTCACTGCTTGAGGTGAAAGCTATAATTAGGGTTACAACCAGAACAAAGAATGATTTGACTAAACTCCTAATTTCAGCTAATTCACCTATTCCTTTCTTCTAGGTTATTCAACTTTGTGAGTTAGGGGTAGATCCTTGTTTAGTGGAATCTAATAATCAGTAGATTAAGTTTAGGGACAGAAATAGAAATTAAAATTCAGTGGATTCCTGAATCCACTCTGTTTTGTGAAAACAGAGAGGAGACACTGAAGGAGAGTGCTGTGCCTCAGCATTTCTAGCTCAGAGGGACACATGCAAATAAGTAAAACATTCCAGAAAACCACTGAACAGCTGTGCTTTCATGATGGGGGGCTTACACAAGGAGAAAAATGCACGAGCTGACTTCTCTAAAAAATGTTCTATTGGCAGCTGGCCTGCAAGTAACTGCTTTAGCATCAGCACAGCCTGGCCAGAGCCTTTCCTCAAAGCAGGCAGCACAAAATGTACAAAGATGCAGCCTGAGCTTGTTTATGAAGAAACCATTCATGCCCTTTCCAGACTACATTTATAGGATGTGTGTTGCCTTTTCATCTTTTTCTGTATAAACTGCTACTGGTTTTTATCTTTTCCCCTTTCTCCACTCACTCTTGTTGCCCAAGCCTCAAAGTTTATACAATTTTACTTTCTCCCCACACCAAGGGGATTTAGTCCACTACCACTAAAGCAGCTCAGGGTTTCTTTTCTCAGTCCTCAGGCTCTTGATATACAACAGTCAGAAATGGAATGCATGGGGAATCAGCACATGTCTCCAAACTGGGACTCTAGTTGTGCTGTCTTTGGTGTTTTCCTCTCAGTTTTGTTATTAGCAGCTTGCCATGATTAGACAACTACAGTTTTTCTCAAATCAGGTAAAAATATTTTCATATGGGCTTCCTAACTAGCACTTTGAAGATAAAGGGTTCAAAATTATTTTACCTTCAAATACATTTTATGATGCCATTCCATGTTCTTAAACATACCACTGAAAAATAAAAGCCATGTCAGTAAAGGACAGCCACACACCCAAGGATTTGCACAGTAATTTTCCTAGCACTAAAGTGAAGCTCATTTAGCATCTCTGGGAAGGCACAGCACTACCCCTTCTGGGCTTCTATGCACTTTTGTTTGCTTGAGAACCCAGACTGCGCCTGCTTGAGGATGCACTGATTCACAATACCATAGATTAGCTCACTCCAGCTGTAACAGCTGCCTTTGTTTTGCTACCTCTGGCTGGTCCTCAGTACCCACAAGGAACATCTTAGGACAGCAAAGAGAGTTCACCAATTAATTTTATTTTCAAAATAGAGCAATAAATTTTACTTTGGGGGAAAAAAAACAGGAAACAAGCTGTACAAATTTGGCAGAACATCTATTTTGGGATCATTCTATTAAGTGTGCTGCCTTCCAGACAAAGCACTAAGGATCATAGTAACTTGTTTTTCCATGGGTGATAATACCTTTCACACTGACATGGACTAAGGTGTCTATGTTTGACCTTTCCTTCTCTTTGATTAACCCCTTAGAAACTCACTAGTTCAATTGACTCATACATTCTCAAATTTTCTTCTAGTCCTCATAACGATCTGCCCTTAACAGCAGTTTTGTGCATCTGAAAGCACAATTGGGCTCTATGCTTTCAGTGTTATACCTACCAACACTTACAATGATATTAACTTCTCTTGGGCTTAGCTGCATTACCATTTTAAAAGATTTTTTTTGTCTGAATAAACTCTTGTACTTTGCCAGTTACTCATACTGTTTTCTTTCCTTTCTGCCTTTGGTTCCCTTTTCTGACCCTAATGAGCGATTCATTAAGAAGCCTCCATGCTGATCTTTTGCTTTTAATCTTTTAACTTTTCCCTCCAGGCTGTTCCTAACATTCTCATTTAGGGAAGAAAAGTCTTTTCTGAGGGGTATTGCCGTTGTGTGATATTTTCCCACTGTAAGGATGTCTAAATTAATTATATAATAAGAAAAGTAATCAAGTGTCTCAGTCAGACACAATGAACCAAATCCTATTACAGATTGTTGAATTACAAGAGAAAGCTTCCTCTGAACTAAGGTGTTGAAATCTAGCATCCATTTCCTTGCCCAGAAATCCACAATGCATTGCCTTTGCTTCTTCAGTAAGACAAACACTATTTTTCAGCATGAAGTCAAAAAAAGTGTTGAATGCAAGGTTTGCTCTCCTCAGAGCTGTAGCACTGACTGGTGGGAAGTTACGTGGGAATCACTAGCCATGACACTGGAAATGTAGCAAAAAGCTTTTACATTAGCTGGTTTAGTTACCATTTACACTGTAATGATACTGGTTTGTGTTCACATAGAAGTGCTGCATCTGCACATGTTTGTGTTTCAGCTCATGTCTTCATTACTCAAAGCAAAGGATTCTGTTACTAACTTGAACCACATTGGTGAAAGGTAACAGGAATGGGATTCATTAGAGAGTTTTAGAGAAGGAAAGTCTTTTTAGGTAACAGAATGCAACATGAGCTACTCTCTGTCAACTCATTTAATTTCCATTAGATTAGAAAGGGCAACACCTCTGTATAAAGGAAGTTTCTCCATTTCTGGAGTAGAAGCAGAGAGTTTTCAGTGTTTCTTTTCTCTCCTGCTTTCTGATTAGCCATCATTGCAGATGAAGGTAATTGCTCTGCACAATGCATTCTAAAGCTTGTTATGAATTAATTTACATTTGCCTTCTATATTTAGGGGGGAAGCAGGGTGGGGAGTGGGATGTAAAAATAAAAAGCCTATCCTGCAGAAGGGACTGCATATTGAGCCTGTAAAGCTCATAGGTGCATTATAGCCCCAGCCTGGTGATTTTAAGGATATTAAGGACTCCTTTGGAAGATTAACATAGCAGGTGAGACTTCAACACACATCAGAATATTGCCATGCATGTCAAAATGTTACTGATTTGCTTTGCAACTTGAAGCAAATCTACATAAGCTCTCTGGTGGCACCTTTCTTACTGTTTTATGGGAAGGTACAGAAAGGCAGATCCTTGTACCAGAAAAGTAAAAGTTCTTTTTCAGAGTTTGTTTCTGATCACATTAGTATCTCACCTTTAACTAAGAAAAGTTGTTCAGGGATGTAAGTAAACTGTATGCATAATGTTCATTTTTGCCTCTGTGTCTTCTGCCTTAACAGAAGAGTTACACGACTCTGGGGTAGGAGCAAATGACACTGTGATAGCTGAATAAAATAAACTACTAGACAAAACAAGGAAGCCTCTATTTGGACTAACTAGAAATTCCACAAAGTGCTATCACCTCCCATCTTTGTCTACAAAATTATTAGCTGAGTCCCCTTCCCTCCTTCCTAGAAACATCCTTGCCTAAAGGGAGCAACAGAAACCTAATTAAAACATTAATTTTGGTGCATTTATACTAGTAACACCACTGACGGAGTTGTGTCTTTCACAGTAAAGCTATAAGACAGAAAAAGAGCAAAGACTGAGAAAAATCCTTTTCTCCCAGAAGTAGGGAATTTGATTCTTGAGGAAATAGTTGAAGTTTTGGCCTTTCCATTCCATTTTCTGTTGTAATCTCTGCCAGCAATAGAAGAGGTTCTGACAGTGATTGCATATTGCTGTGGGCATGTCACTCATGCAGTAACCATTTTATGAAATTGTAATTTCTAATTTAGATGTATGAAATGCCTTTTTCTGCTAAATTATTAGCAACCACTAATATAACCAAGAGTTTAAGCTTACACAAATCTCCTAGAGGCTGGTAAGCTGCCTTGCAGCTATAGCAGTTTATGGAAGCAACCTTTTCCCCCCAAAAGCCACTCTGCAAGTGATAGCCCCCTTCTGCTGGACAAGTGCAACCGCTGAATAAGACCAAGGTATGGACAATGAAACTAAAAAACTCTTTCAGTGTCAGATGCATTCCAGCTAGCATTCCTTCCAGCAAGAATAGGAGTGATCAGAGAGCAGTGATACTCAAAATAGCACATAAAATGTATTTTAACCCCTTATTAAGCTCTACTTGTTTGAAATCACAGTAATATAGTAGCATTTCTCCTACAAGCTGGGCAGGAAGAAGAGTTGTTAGTGCTATTTTTTGCATATTGAAGAAGCAACCCTCAGGCTCCAGGGAATAGGGCCATGTAACTTAGGACAGATTCATGGGTGTATGGAATGGCCAGTAAGGCAGCTGGGATTTATACATGATCTGAAAGGAGGTGAGATACCTCCTGTATCTGATCTCTGCTGTCAGAACTGGCCATGATAAGGTGCTTTTTATTTCAGTATGGTCTTTATTGCCTCTCAACAGCATTTTTAATATTCACATAAATTCCCTTATTCTCAGATCAGAGACACACATAATAGAATCTTATAGTGCATTACATACTGGAGCAGTGGAGAAATTTCAGGTGTGGGGTTATGCATCTAGAAGCTACACTTGTGTAGGATGTGCCATGCAGTGAAATTTAAAAAACCCCAAACAAAACAGACAAACAAAAACCTTTAAAACTTCTTATTCCATGGAACTAAGCTATCAGAAGAGAAACTTAAAATTCATCAAATTACTTCACTCGCACTAAACAAACCTGAATTCGATTTCTGTCTTTTATTAAAAACAATCTTAAGGGACACACTATATTTTATATAGGCAATTCCAACTGCAATAAAGGAAATGCATTAATTCATTCATTTACTGTCACTCAGAGAAAGTAACCATGCATCATGTAACCTTTCACAGCTCAAACTAATCTCATTTTTATTTGTTCTGGGATTGATGCCTTAATTCTGGTTAATTATTGATTCTTTCAGGTACTTCCAAATACCCTAAAGATATTTCATTACCCAGCATCAATTGGAAGTTATAAGCCTGCAGTAAAATGTGTATTCGCACTAAAATAGTACATTGTGCTGCTATTCAAAAAACTTTTCATGTCAGTGCTAAAAGCCCTAGAAACTCTAGTCCTACCTAGTCTGAAATCCTTTTATTTTTTTGTCTTTCATTTACTTTCATCTAACGTGCAGTAACTGACATTGTTAGCAGTATGAGGAGATAACATGAACCTGAGAAGCAGACATTAGGTTAGCCAGCTGATTATTGATTATTTCTATCTCCCAGAAGGGCACCAATCTCCCTTTTAGGTAAAGCTAATGGCCAGAGCAGAGGTGCAGAAACCCATGCTGGATTGATGATGGTAGTTAATGCACTCATTTCAAAGACTTGATAGGCCAAAGTGTCTTCAGCCTCTTCTTGAGAAAGAGACAATTCTTTACCTTGTGTTATAAAGCAAGCAGTGACTGCTTCCTGCTATAACAACTAATTTTCATATTTAAAAATAATTTGGCTATAGGTTTAATAACCTAGATAAGGAAAAGATGCTATTCATTTCTGTCCTGATAGACCAACCAAGGTGACAGGACTCCATGAGATTCCCATTTCAATCATCATCTTTTCTGAAGTTTAGCATTGTGATGTTTAGTTTCAGAAGTAATGAAATAGAGCTATTAATCCAGAAATGTATTTTGTTTATATAATTCTCTTTCCAGTTTTAAGTTACTGCTCTGGGGTTAACTTTATATTCATATCCCTTGAGGTTATATAATACCTAAGACGTATTAAACACCAGAGCGTTTGCAACACATTAATGCAGCCTTGGTCAAAGAAAGAAAACAGATATTGCTCTGATGGATAAATGTGAAAACAGAGACCAGAAAACTAGAAAAGTCTAAAATATCTAGCGTACACTGTCAAGCCAGAGGCAGCATTGTCTAAAACCATCACCCCACTGATCTTCCACAAGAGATTGAACAAGCTGCATTTTGACAGTGAATAATCTTTCAGTGTTTTGGAGTCTAGATCTACATGGGTTGGGTCAAAGAATGTTTTCCTTACCCTTAACACCAGAGAAAACAAAATTACGTGCGTATAAGAGAAAAATAATATTTACTTTGAAACTTAAATCTAGGGAATCCTAAAAAAAATGAGACCTATAAACTAAAAGAAACCCACAAAGAAACCCACAGCTCCAGGCACACTGCAGGTGCAAAAGTCATGCCAAGGAGAGCACTGGACTGCTACAACTGCTCCTTCTGCACCTTTATTCTTGAGACCCACCACAGGCTGTGGCTGATTTTACCCCTCTGCCTAGGTTTAGGGTTAGGTCAGGCATACTTACTCTCAACAGAAAGATTTTTGTCTAGCTTTAATGAGTGTCTTGTTGATCTGTCAGTGAACAAATTTGGTACAAAAAAAATCCCCATAATCATTTCTATTCACAAAACCACTAAGTTCTGGTGAGGTTGAGAAACTCTAGAAAAATTGAGCAATCCTTTCTTGGCATTAACTTCTACCAGTAAAATTTTATGGAAGTATGTACATCAGGGCTTCCCAGATTCTGGGGGGAAAAAAATGGAAATACATGGGCTGGGAATTAGTGTAGTTAGCTTTATCCAAAGAGCTAAGTAGTAGGAAGAGACATTTCCTGTGTTTCTGTACATTCTGTATGTCACGTGAGAGTACACTCAAACAACAGTCCAAACTTTCCCTGCTGCTGCAGCTGCTCTCACTGCAACTGTGACATCATTACACTTCAGACTGCTAAAAAGAGCAGAAAAATGGTCACTTCTTACACTGTAGTACATTACTATTTAATGTCCAAAAAATATACTTGAAAGATTTTATTCATCACTCCACAGCTCCATATATTAGCACTTAGAAAGTTTCACTTATGGCAATTTTTGCCACATCGATTTCTAATACAAAGTGTATGTGTGCAAATAATAGATTAGATTTCTTTATTTTGTATTATAAATCTAGCCAACTGCTCTGCTTGCTGGTTTTCCATCTGTATATATCACTTCTCTCTAAATGCTCCTATTTTTAGCAGCTGGAAGATATAAACATTGTATGCTTGTACCCAAACATCCCTTAAGTGCACAGAGATACACTGACACTGTATAACCCATTGGACATAAATACAGGACAAGATACTGACTAGTCCAACTCATCTGGCACAGGACAGTACAATTTTTGGTTCTAGTTTGCTCATCTACTATATTTAATAAAATAAATCTCATTGTGACACTAACAACTTTTCTGTTCCATTTGAATAAAAAGTTGCTTGCCCTTACCCGCATTAGGGAACTATTTAGGTAAACACATAATTTGAAACAGAATAACAGCATCATGCAATGTCCAAAGAGGTAATGATAAATCCAAGTATATTAGTAAAAGTGGAGGTTGTTGGTGGTGTTAAATATGCTTCTATTTTCAAATTATGAAATTGCTTAAAATTCATAAAATGTACACACACCATTTGATAAGACTGTAGGTCTGAGTCACCTTCAATTTCTAAAAGACTCGTAAAAAAAAAAGGTAGTTCTGAAGTGTCATTTTCAACAGTAAAAATACCTTCCTTCAAAATTGGCTGATACCTGGAAAAAGAGCTCTGTGATGAACAACATGCCCAGTTAGATCTAAAACAATTTTAGTGGAATGAATAGGTGTCACTATTTTTCCTAATGCATTGCTAAAGTGAAGTTTCTTTAAAATATTCTTCTTAATTTGGATCACAGAGAAAAAATAAAATATCAGAATCTTATTCTAAGTCTTAAAACTGCAAGAACTAGACCGAAGCTTAGCAGAGCCAGGAATGTGCCAGAATACATGAAATTAGAGAGAAGCTAGTAGATGCTAAAATAAAGTGAAAATAGTTACCTCTGCTACATTAAATTTAAATATGTACAGATACAATGATATATATTTTATATATGTTATCCTCTTAAATAATCTGGAACGAAGAGGATGTTTTAAAAGTGATGGCACTTAAGTATAAAACAGCAAGTCTCTTATTTTAAAATAGGAAATACAGACCTCTAGTGGTCAAAATCTATATTATATGAGTTAAACTTCAAAGCAACTTAAATGCCATTATGCTTAACTGTGTTACTTTCTTCAGCATTTTCCTCCTCCATCATCATGCAAAATCATACACACCCCCAATTCTACTGTTTAGACATTCCCCAAGCATTGATTTTTCACAGAGGAAAAAGCCCCATCATCTATCCTTTTTCAAATAAATTGTATGACTGAAACTGAGTAGGGAAGTCAAGAGAAAATTAATGAGAGTAGTCCATGAGAACAAACAGAAGATAGATGTTCATTCTTCTCAGAATAAGCTATAAAGCCATCCTACAGAAGGACAGACTCTTTTGAAGTGTGGCAGAGGAAATAAATACAGAGAAGTTCTTACAGAGAAGGTCAGAGTACATAAACAGTTCATATTTGCAAGGTAACAGGAACTGTTCTGTTAGCACAAAAAAAAGTTATAACCAGCTGAGGTTTTGATTTTCTAGAGAGGCAGATTCTGAAAGGATCACAGGCAGTTTCTTTTCCTGCTATATAGAGACAGCACAAGTGAAGCAGACCAGCTTGAGGTCTTGCAAAGGAAAGGCACAAAGAATCCACATATAGGTTACAGCATTAAAAGGATACATACTTTTAAGTAAATAAAGCAAAGATCACAAAATTGACAGCAATTTCAACAGACTGGCAGTTGTCTCAATTGCACAGTTTTTAAAAGAAAATGCAAAGGCCAGTACAAGGTCCTGCAAGTTCTGTTTGTTCTGATGTCAGACACCTCCTGAGCCAAAACTGCAGAGCAACAGCTTGACAGCTGCTAACACAGGTCTGCTGAGGTTTGCTTTGTGTTCTTGGTGATCCTGAGCTGATGTACAGGCAGTGTCTGGTGCTGCACTACCTATCACAGTTCCTTTTCAGTAATATTTTGATTTGCTGGCATTTACCACAAAGTCAGATGCTGATGTCTGTGGAAGGCACCAGCAGTGATGACAAGCTCCCACTGTAATGGCCTCACAGATTGAATTATATACTCTTGTTTGTATTTCTCTTTCCCTTCATAATTCATCTATAAACTCTGGATTACAGATATTTAGAAAAGCCATCAGAGGGAAATATGGACTGTTAGAACTAACTGAAGAAGTAAGAGCTAGGAGAAAGGTGAATCTATGGCTTCACAATGGTACTGCTCAGGAACTCCAGGAAAGCAGAGAAGGTGCCTGAAGTGCGTGTGTGAAATAGAAGCAGCTCTATTCACTAAGGCCATGAGGATAAAAAGGGTTACTCTGTTGGATAGAAAAAGACCCTAAAAGCCTTTGCAAGAAAGCATGTGTAAGTGTCATTACTTTCTCAGCAGTTAAAATAAATTAGGAAAGTGGGGGGACTAAACTCTTAAGATAAAGGAAAGTTTATGCCACCAGAAAGAAATAAATATAGCTAATATATTGAACACATTGTTCTAAACATTTTTCATTTTATTTTCTCCCTGTGCAAAAATTTTACATAAAAATAGCATGCAGTGTCCTTTTAAACATGGAATTATCTTCTCATTTGTAAGAACAGCAAATAACCCACCCACTGTCAGAAGAAGGAAAGTGCATGTTACCTAGTGATAAGATGGCTAAACTGTGGCAGGATTGGTCAGCCTGAGTTTATTTAGTCTTTGTCAAAGCAAATATTAAGTACATTTTTGTTCAAAATCTGACTTGTGACATCTGCTTGCCTATTTTTAGCTGATGAAGTTCTCGCAGAAAGCCACAGGCAGTGCTTTCTTATCTTTCAGTAGGCAAAGTGGTGTTTACCTTGCATGAGCCCAGCATTCCTTGTTTCCACAGGCAGTTTAATTAAGGATGCATGTTCACCAAACAGAAGCAATGAATGGAGTGGTAAATAATAGATGGTTGAGCAGTCTGAAGCATTTCATTATCAGTGACTTATTGTAATCATTGTAATTAGAAAAGATAAAAGGTCAAACAGGACAGTACCTCAGAACTGGGGCTTGCTGCTCACCAGATAATTTGTTTGAGATTGATGCCACCACACCATTCACAGTCACAATTCAATCCTGCTCGAAAAAGCTCCTTGTGTATCAGCCTTAAAATGATCCAATTATCATTATATTAACACAGGTCATTTGAGATGTTTACATGGAATTATCCATGTGCACAACTTCAATAGATGCATTTAACTGGCCAGTGGTTTAACCTGCTTTGTTGAATTCTGGCAGCGTAAAGCTGTATCAGACATCTATTTCTGCAGTATTTTAAAAGAATCTGCAGTTCCTTCTATGTAGAAGTATCTGTTTTGCATGAATGCATACAGCCATGATGCTGGGACAAGCAGGTGAACTGTGGCAAGTGAGAATAACAGGAAAAACTGAAGGTGCTATGAAAAATAAATCATTGCCTGTAAGGAATTCACATTGCTGCAGTGGCCCCCCCCCCTCACTACTCAGCACAGCTGTGGATCCATACCTTCCCAAAAAATTACCTTCTTTACTTTTGAAGCTTTTCCTAATGCTCTGAATTTAGAGTTGTGCTCAAGAAAGCAGATCCACCTGAGGCAGCTCTGAAACCTTAGAACTTCCAGGAAATTTTAAAATTCCATTTGGGATCAGCAGTGCCTTCCCTAGTGTGCTTCATACATACAGCTCCTATGAGGTTCATTCTCCCAGCAACATTCAGACTGTTTTCAGATACCCAGATGGCAATCCATATGTGTTTACCCAAGAGCAACCACATTACGTATTTTTGCTTCCTTGTCATTTACTGAAAATATTGATGGGTTTATTTTATTTATTGATTGCAATGCCTTAGTATAATTTAAAACTGATAGCATACCAGACACATCATTTGCACAATTCCACTGACTTCAGTGTTACCAAAACCTTTTAACTCCAGAAGGATTACGCAGACTCACAGAGGTAGATTGAGGTATAATACTATTTCTTGACAAAATTCCTGATTCTTCATGGGGATTGTTCTGCCTTTTTTATTTCCCAAGCACTCCAGAATATGCTCAGGGAATTCAATACCTCATTATGCCAGACAATTATTCCTAATTATTTTTTGTTTATTTTAACACATTTCTAAAAATGTCATAGAATCACTGTTACTCTTTCTTGAAAGAACATATGCTATTAATTAGCATCATCTACAGCTACTACTGACATGAAACAGTACAGGTCACCATGTGGGTAGAAAAGGGAAATTGGAAGCAAAACAACACAACACAGTACACTGAAGGGATGGGTGAGGAGACCATGGGAAAATTGCCTTGGCATCTACCATTGCACAGAATCAACCCCACCAGAAGGGAATATTCACCCTCAGCTGCATTTGCCTTGGACACTGAATCTGTCACTCGGTATACACAGAGCCAAATTGTACCAGGGACTGGTTAATCTTGTCACTGAGAAAAGCCTTGCTCAGCCTTAACTGAGCCTGATCCCCATTATTGCCAGTCACAGCTGATCTCCTAAGAAACTTCACTACAGATTCTTACTGCAAAGTTCTGGGCTGTAATTTTAGTGGGTGTATAAGAGAGCAAAGACTGTAAGTGACCACACAGCACCAGCCTGTAACTGGGACAGAGCAAATGTTGCCAGACCTTGATGTCACAGAACATATCAGTTACTGTCAAAGTTACTTTCACAACCAAGGGATGAGATAAAAGGATTTATCTTGAAATCTTTTTATTGTGGTTTCCCTGTCCCAGGGATAGGCTGACCTTCCACAGAGCCAAAACACCTTGTATTTGAGATTTGGCACAGTTTGAAACCCAGGTTTTGCTCAGGATGTACTAGAGTGCCACAAGTGATCAGAATGGTGAACCTTTCTTGGTTTGCTTTACTTTTAAATTCTTTAAACATGGCAAAAATAGCTGATGTCATTTTGAGACATCTATACCAACTGAAGCAACAAGACTAATACACTAAATGAAGAGACTGGGAAGTGTTGCATGGCACATCTTGACCAAGTGTCTATTAGTTCCATTTTACTAGATATTCTAAACTTGATAGTTATCAAAAACCTAAATCTTGACATTGGCCTCCTTGCTTTGTAGGAAGGAATCAGGTTATTAATGCAAACACATGCTACAACATGATTAAAGATAAATAACAAATCTTCAAAATGCTAAGAACCAAATGATGACCTTGCTCAAAAGATGCTGCCTGCAACTCATATTCCTCATATTCTGAGTTCAGTTCCTGGCTCCTTCAGACTTCTTGTACAGGCTTTGCTGAAACAAATCTGTGCCTCGCTTCCTTATTAAAAGCACAATCATTTGTAAAAAGATTTGTCTTCCAACAAGAGCAAGTCAAACACTAAACTCAGTGACATTCCACACTTAAAAGGAACATCAGTGCTGAACCACTCAAATAAGGAGCAGTCACATCTGTAACAGCATAGCTGGTGTGTCTGTGGTGATGGGTGTCTGCTTTCTGAATGCATCTGTACTGCCCAGGGTCTTAGGGTGGGTCTTATATTTACAAAGGGTTTCTTTGCTGTTTAGGGTTTGCTTTGGTTTGTTTTAGATGGCAAAGTAATCCAGTTAATCTTTGTTTTAAGCAGCACAAATTTGATTTGGTTTATAGCTGTCAAAATCCTGCAAACAGCAATAAACAGCAATCTGAAAAAATAACTATTAACATTTT
This sequence comes from Catharus ustulatus, assembly GCF_009819885.2. Taxonomy (NCBI): domain Eukaryota; kingdom Metazoa; phylum Chordata; class Aves; order Passeriformes; family Turdidae; genus Catharus; species Catharus ustulatus. The sequence continues at coordinate 13,562,852 of NC_046230.1, forward strand.
ATTTAGTTTTTTTAACATCCATTATTTTTCAGGGAAAATGTCTGATTTTAGAGTCTGGAAGGTAACGAGTACCAGAGTCACACTGTATTACCTGCTTTCTAAAGTAACCAGTCATTTATAAGGAAATTATTCTTGCAGAACACACAGGCCCTGGCAAACCAAACAGGTGCCCAGAAATGATGATCCAGAAATACAGCTTTAACTCTTGAATACATAAATTTTTTCAGCAACTGAAAAAGTATTATGTTCCCCCTTGCACCCTTCTTAAACTCTTTGTACAGGTATTAATGTGCAACAGATCAGGACATATCTGGATTTTCACAAGTCCTTTTTCCCTTTTAACTATGGTTAAATACCATAGTTCCAAGCCAGATGGGGAGCTAAGTAACCTCTGAATATTTAAGGTATTTTTTTGGTACAACAGAACCAAAAATAGGTTCTGTGTTTTCACCTTTCTGTTACGTAAAAAAGTTATACAAAGAATTAAGTTCAATGTATAGAAAAAAAATTCTGGTGATAATTTTTACAGATACAAGGCAGTACCTAACCTAAAGTCACTTATTTTCTTAATTCATTGCAGTTTGTACTTACATACTTAATTACTATTCAGAGTGCTTAAGTTTCGTTTCTGAAATATCTGAATAACTTAACTCATTAAACACGTCCCCTATTATGTAAAGAAAATAATCTAAAGATTCTGCTGAATTTATAGTAATCTGCTATTTTCAGTCTCTTATTTTTGACGTGTGTCCACTAACCAGTATTATTTTAAATTGGAACTTTGTTAATTGAAAGAGGTTTTTAGATTTAATTTGTTAGAAAGAATCTTAAAATGTACAGCCAACTCCTAACATTCTTACCTCTGTCTTACTACCCAAGTCTGTATTAAAATAGGAATTGGTTGATAAAACACTTGAAGATGGCTTATTTTAAAATTCAAAGACATTGACACATTGTGTTAGACTTGTCAAAAAACTTGACATTTAGTTGAGAATTGTTAAAAATTAAATCCCTGTCATAAATATGGTTTTCTTCCTCTTTTCCCATCCTAGGTGTGAGCTTCATATTTTCTCCCTGAAACTAGCTAACAGCTGAAGAGTTCAAGATGATTCCTAATTATTCTACTGAAGAAACTGTTAAAAGAATCCACGTGGACTGTCCTGTTTCAGGAAGGCACAGCTACATCTACATTATGGTTCCAACCGTTTACAGCATCATCTTCATCATAGGCATATTTGGGAACAGCCTGGTCGTTATTGTCATTTACTGCTACATGAAACTGAAAACAGTAGCCAGCATCTTTCTTCTCAACCTGGCACTGGCTGACTTGTGTTTTTTGATAACTCTGCCCCTCTGGGCAGCCTACACGGCCATGGAGTACCAGTGGCCTTTTGGCAACTGTTTGTGCAAGTTGGCCTCGGCGGGGATCAGTTTCAACCTGTACGCCAGCGTGTTCCTGCTCACGTGCCTGAGCATCGACCGCTACCTGGCCATCGTGCACCCGGTGCAGTCGCGGATCCGCCGCACCATGTTTGTAGCCCGAGTCACCTGCATCGCCATCTGGCTCCTGGCCGGTGTGGCCAGCCTGCCCGTCATCATCCACCGCAACATCTTCTTTGCTGAGAACCTGAACATGACAGTCTGCGGGTTTCGCTACGAAAGCAACAACACGACGCTCCGCGTCGGGTTAGGGTTATCCAAAAATTTGCTGGGCTTTTTAATTCCCTTTCTGATCATTTTAACCAGCTACACCTTAATTTGGAAGACTCTGAAGAAAGCATATCAAATTCAAAAAAATAAGACTAGGAATGATGATATTTTTAAGATGATTGTGGCAATTGTATTTTTCTTTTTCTTTTCCTGGATTCCTCATCAAGTGTTCACTTTTCTGGACGTGTTGATTCAATTACATGTAATAACAGATTGCAAAATCACCGATATTGTGGATACAGCTATGCCCTTCACCATTTGTATCGCTTACTTTAACAATTGTCTGAATCCTTTTTTTTATGTTTTTTTTGGAAAAAACTTTAAAAAATACTTCCTTCAGCTGATAAAATACATCCCACCGAACGTCAGCACACATCCAAGCCTAACAACCAAAATGAGCTCCCTCTCCTATCGGCCACCAGAAAACATCCGCTTGCACACTAAAAAGACTGCCGGGCCCTTCGACACCAATTGAGGCGCTTAGCAAAGTTCTTTTTTTTGAACAACCTTGTGTGTGAAGCAGCAAGAAAAACAAGATTCATCTGCGGTCCTGAACATCACTGCTCATTACAGCAACACTGGATCACCTCAGAGAAATCATACTGTAAAGAGTCAGCAGTGGCCTTTCATCTTGCATTGTAAAGAGGACTGCTTCGTTCTCATTTTGTTTTTCTTTACTGAAAGCAGCGTAAGTGTTGGACAGGTGTGTCAGAGTTCCTGCCAGCATCCCACCGTTTGCTTGGAACTACAAAAGAAGGGGAGGGAAAACTCCTAACTTAAGTTCACAGGTGTTGCAAAAGGAAAAACTTGTATAAATAACATGAAATACAAAAAACCTGAGTTGCGTATACGTGAGCTATTCTGTTGAAGGTGTGGAGCTTTGTTTCTTGTTTTGTTGGTTTGTTTTTTTTAATTACATAAATGTCCTATAATCATATTTTTAATATATTTTCAAATATATGCTATATATAGAGGCCCAGTTTAAACTCAAATGGAAATTTAAAGTCCTTAAAATTTGTCCTATTCTGATTTATGCTACTATTTTTTTTTAATGGCAATTTTTTCATAATAATATATGCAATAAAATGCAGGCTTATTTATTAAATATAGAATAAATATATTTTTAGATTTATATTCCTACTCATACATTTCAAACATTGTTTCAGAAATGTACATTTATATCCCAGTGGGTATTTTTATAGTAGTTAAAAAAAAACTATACATGTGCACACAGAAATGGGGTTCATTCAGCCTTCCAATCTGACTTTGAGGAACTTTACATACAGAAGGACTTGACTCCATACTCTGTATGACTAAAAGTAAAATTCTGTATTTGAAAACACAAGTTCTAAAAAAGAGGTGATAGAGAACTTCAAACCATTTTTCTGTTATAACCAGGGGCACTCAGTGAGAGAAGTTACCAACTAATCAAATTCACTTAGTTATTCAAATCCCTGCACATTTAGTAAACTCATATACTGATAAGCAAAAATGCTTATATATCAATTTAACTAATAATACTTTTAGTCTCATCACAAAACATCCAAGATCAATCTTTACTCTTGGCTTTCACAGAATTTCTCTCCATTTGTATAAAATTACACCTAGGGTATTTGCTCCCTGTAGAACATTTTTTTATTTATATGGAACAAATTCAGATTTATACTAGCATAAAAGTCTGGGTCAAACTCAATACAAATCAAGAGGAACAGTGACAAGCACTGTAGGAAGTTTCCACCAATGATATCCTCATGTGTCCTTTTTACCCCAAATAATGACTTTCAGATAATATTTATGCTTGATTCACACCCATTTATTGTCTTCAAAGATAAATGAGTTCCTAAGTACTTTTTGACATTACAAAACTTAATAAAAAAATCCTAAACTTTACATGTATCATGTAGAAAACTACATGCCCCTTAAGAATTTGTGGTATTTATAATCTTAGAAATCTTATGTCTAATGTGGCTTTGTCTCAAGTAGTGAGTGGTTGGATTATCCATATCTTCTGATGATCAAAATCAAAACATAACAAAACAGTTATTTCTGTAGTTTAATACTTGTTAAGGAAAAAATGGGACTATAAACAGGTCTAGAAATCTTCCTACTTTTTCATTCACTTATACTAAGGAAAGTTGTTTTTAGTTTTGCCTTTGTTCTTCCAGCTGCAAAAATGAGGACAATGTGTCTACTCATAAGTATTGCAAGGCACTGTGACTAGTCATAACTTCTAAACCTGTATGTTAAAAAAAAAGCTCCTTCATTCAATCTTTAAGTTAATTTAATTGCGAGCTACTATCTCAACATTTGAAGCCTGGACATCATTTAACTGTGCCATTTAAAGACATATTTAAATTGTTATACTGAGTACTTTCTATTTAGCTTATATCTTTACATGTGAGACAGTCATTTGCTTAAATTGAATATGGCAATAATCCCATGCATTATCAATAGCACCCAGAACAGGACCAGTGCCCCAGCACTCTCTAAGCTGACAAAGGACTGGCAGAGACTGCCATTTATCTGTATATTCATGGACACACATGTACATGCTGAGCAGCACCAGGAGCTTCCCCTGGCAGAAGCATCTCTGTCCAGCCATAATTCTGTGTGCTGTGCTTGCCACCTGCTGGATGCAGCCACAAATTTGCTTTACATTTCACTTCTCTGCCTCACGAAGGATCTGAAGATCCTCACCTGTGGCAAAACTCCTGAATAAATAAAACACAAACTTTTCCATCTGGGAGACCAATAACTTCCTTGATAGGGTCTAAGCAAGCATTTCCTCATCACCTACTCATCCTTTTGGTCACTGAAACCCAGCGTCCCCAGTGACCAGAATAGGAGCCCATTGGCAAAACACTGATTGCATTACTACAAGAGCCATCTCAAAGAGAAGACAAAAATCAAACCCATTTGTTACTGATCTAGATCATTTCATGCCAGATCCTGCAGTTTTAAGAGGCTGTGTATCCTAAGCTACTGGTGTTATCTGCATCTGCCTGTGCCACGTGAAAAAGCAGGAGCATGCACATTCACATGTGTTACTGGAGGAAAGGTAGGAAGGGATTGCACCTGGTGTGCTCTGAGGGCAGCACTGACCTTGAATCAATAGCCAAAGAAAGCAGAGGGAAAAGCTTTCCTAATAATGCAGGGAAATGTTCATTCTCATAAGGAGTAAGAAAACAATCATCAGCTGTGAAATATGCTGGCTCCTTAAAAGAAAAAAAAATCTCAGAAAATTAGCAGATACTGAAAAAAAACTAGAGATAGAACTCTCCAGCAACTCTAACTGGGTAGCAGCAGAAAGTGAACCTTTTGGAGCACAGAGTTCTGTGTACAGCCAGATGCAGTTTCACCACACCCCAAACTGAGAGCTAAGGGAAGAGCCCAGGGGACAGACACCCACAGCACTTCCACCCTGTACCTGCAACCAAGGCAGGTGCTGGGCCTTACACTCTCCACAGGCTGGAGGCCTTTGCTGGGGACCCTTGGCCATGGGGCACATTGGAGATGGCCAGAATATTCTTTGGTGCAAGGACCTACCCAGTGCCAACAAAGGAGGGGGTAAGATTTGGGTCTGTATGACTTTGCCATCTTTGGGGAGCTTTGGGTTAAGCCCTCTTAATATCAAAACAAAACTGGCTGTAGATGTTTAAGAACCAACTCCCACTACCTTAAAGAACACAAAGTTAATTAATATGCAATAGCATGCAGTTATTTTTAAAAGGAGTATCCACAGTGCTTTTCATTCCTGGGCTGACCAGAGTAAAATACTACAAACTCTTAGTCTGTCCTTGTACTCTCCTGTTGTGAGGAGCCCAAGTTAGTACGAATGGGAACAGCATATAACCCTAAAAACAGGCATTACAACCTCTGTTCCACCACAATTTTATTTATTTGAATGAACACCTTTCTTTCTGCTGAATAATTGCTACATTACATATTTGACATGCACATACATATTTATTTCTATTTATTGTGCAATAGTACTTTATATGACTCATGTTTTGTGCTCTACTCCCTGCTTGCTTGCCCATTGTATGCCCAACCTAAATCATACTGTATAATCTACACTGGTTGGCCCAAATTCCAAGAAAACCTTTACAGATACAGTGGGGATTAATCTGGCTTCCTGCCTAACAATTTCCTTGTGTTTACATTGTAACCAAGAGGTTGCAGAGTAAGCACAAGACGAAAAGTCCTTTACCAGCATTACTATTTAGATGATAGTTTCCATTGTCTATTTGAAACTGTGACAGCAGCAGAGAAAACAGTAAGTTTTGTAGGTTTGGTTTAGTTTTGCTTGAATAGCTTCAGCAAAGTTTTATTTTGATAAACCTCACCTCCTTTTTATGTACAGGTACATAAAGCACAGGTAATCCCAGGGAAATATTTGCCACTGAAAGGAAAAACAGATCCTTGGGAGAGGGTGGTTGAAGGCCTAAAACAGGGACTTGCTGAATTTGGAAATATTAAGTGTTAAATGTAAATATTTATTTCTAGTTTTGCAACAGACCGATGGAGAAAACATACACAAAAAGAATAAATCCTTTCAGCTTAGTAAATCTTCCAGAAAGTTTTGAGAGACTCAAAGCTTCTGAATAACATCCTGCTCAGTTTGGAACATGTCAAACCATTCCTGCACTGCTCACAAGGTCAGGGCACCATCCCTGCTCTTCTGCATTGCTTTATAGGCTTGGCCAGACCCTCATGCCACCAGCTCTTGCAAAGTGAGGGCTGTTCTATCAATCACTGAGTGCACCTCAAAGGCGACCTCCCAGCCAAGGCTGAACTAACAAATCCTCAATGTTCCAGCCCAGCCGTCAGGCTCAGTGTCACCACTGAGCTCTGCAGATGGGACAGGACACTGGAGGGAGAGGGACAGACCAGATCATGTCTGAGAACAGCACTGTGTGATCTTTTTAGTGGACTAGTGCCATGGGCTCCAGCTTTGTAGTCGGCAAGTTAGGCAGCAAAAGATTTTCGATAATTTTGTGCAGTTGTAATTTGTGACTTGTGGATGTTCAATGTTTTCTATTTCAATGGAGATAGTTTTATATCATAGAAGTTTACCTTGAGTATACCACAATTTTTGTTGTCTGAAATATTACTAAAAACATACAGGTCATCAATAAATGTCTTTGTGAAAGTCATCTCCACTTCTGTGTTAAGCACCCGAAGCAAAGAGATCTGTTTCTGTGTTGTAAGTACTATACTGTTATCTGTATAACTACAGATATGTATATATTTATATATATCTTGGGCAATATCATCCTTAAAGTATTTCTGTGTAATGCTGTAACATTTTGTGCCACTATTCCTCATTCCTCCTATCCTAACTCAGCTCTCCCTTAAATCTTTGAGATGTACAGTTTGTGTCTGCAATTCATATTGCAGAGGATACCCAGCTAGCTCCAAAATCACATGTAGAAGAGCAGTTCAGTCGTTCATTTCTATATCCCAGAACAGACTAAGCTAATAAAGTTTACTTGGAGTGGAGACTAAGCAAATTGCCAAATTTCCTACATACAGGTTGGAGTTCGAAGACAAATTTAGGCTTAACCTTTTAGAAACTAAATTTAATTTTAGGGACAGATTTATTCAGAATACTGTGTTAAACACAGGATCACATTGCATTGTGAATAATGGCTTTGAACAGCCAGACTGAGGTTGCATGTAGCTGAATATTTGATGTAAATATACCCACTTAGAATATAAGCAGTGCCAGATCGTACTGCATTGTGGCTGCAGTGGAAACAGCATCAGGTTCCAGCATAATAACAAGGGATTGGGGTGGGGGAGAGGGGTTGACAGTGAAAAGAATGGTAGATTGGATTTTGCTACTCCCACTTTGTATGAAAATAAAATAGAATTTAGTCTTGCATATCCCTAGTAAACCCCACTTCACACCATGTCTTACAGTGTCACATACTAGAAAAAGTGAAAAAGACTTAAAGGTTGAATCTGAAGTTTTTATAGTTTATCTACTGCATAACTTATTTTCCACATATATTAGTTATTCCTCAGCTTTGTGTACTGTCAGCTTTATGTACCAGTAGTGTTGTAAGGTTACAATTAAGCAAAGGCCCTGGGGCAGGAGGACAGACAGCTACATACATTGGAGCTTTATCATGAGGTAATCTGAGGTGAAGAATTGTTAGAATATTGTGGAAAGCAAAGACAGTTGCTGAACAAATACAAAATTGTAAAGATAGTTAACCCTGCCATTAAATAAATTTCAGATCTTTTTTTAAAAGCAAAGTCATCAAAATAATTAAAAATAATAAAGCAAAAGAATAGAAAATGCTAGAATTTCAGTTCCACTTAGAATTACAGAGAATTTCAAGCATGTCTAACTCATATTCTCAAGCAAATGGAAACCTGGTCATTTCTGTGAAATTGAATGAATAAACAGGAAAGTTGAAGTTAACAGATGTGTGTAAGATACTAGCAGCCACTTTGCTACTATTGACTTTTCTTTCAGAAAAAAGGTTGAATTATGCACTTGAAGTCCATCAGATAATTATATGCCCAGGAAAGGGAAAGAATGTACTGCCTATGGGCTTAGATGAGCTTTGTATCCTCCTCCTGTTTATCACATGGTACACAACTACATTTTAAAAAAAAAAGCAACAACAACCCCACCCAAAACAACTAAAGCAGTAAACAAAACAAATAATTTTGTGGAAATATGTATTACAATAGTGCTATGCCTATTTAATTTTAAAATCACCTATAAAACACTAAAGGATCTAAAATAACTTTGTTTTAGCAAGTTTATATACATTTAAGTAATTTTTAACCTTTTATAAGAATTATGTTTTGCACTGGAAAAAAATCACCAAGCATGAGAAGCAAGATTCCAGACCCAAAGCCCTCTTTTTGTACAGCAGCACCTATAAAGTGAGGCCATGTGTATGGTTTGCCAGATGCCTTTCAAAGGCAGGACATAAATAGGTGCACATGGGATGTAATGTCACCTGCCAGAGTACTGTTAATGTTGAAACTGATTTCTGTCGCGATTATTCTAGAGAAAATGGAAAGAAGCAATAGAAAGGCATTCTCTGTATACTAGACTGTATTATACAGTGCCATTTTTACATGTTAAATTTTGAAGAATTTTATTTCTGCTATTTCTTATTTTCTCTGCTTATCTATGATGGCTCTCTATACTGTCATCTGTAATTTTTACATGAGAGTACACAGCAGATATGCACTGTTCTGTTCAAAAAGAAAATACCACATTTCCAACAGCTTTCTGTCTAACAACTGCAAAACCAGCAACCATTTTCACAGAGCCATCTATGTCAGACTGGGTGTATTTTGAAATACTGAAAATATTAAAACAATACAAAATAACTTTAAATAAGTGTCAGTTTAACTTACTCTTCACACCGTACGTTTAGACTGTTTCTCTCAAGTTTTGTTTCTTATTAACCCAACAAGTAACTGTGTTTTTTATGTTTAACTCAGCAACATGGAGGAGAACCATGTACAGAGTGTGACACGAACACTGGATTCTAGAAAATGTCCATTATCTATACAGCTTATACCCTGGAAATTCTAAATTTGCTCATAAATACTTTATTTTTTTAATCAGCAATGTTTGTGATTCAATATCCTGTTAATTAAAGACGACTTAAAACATTTGTTGGAAAAAATGCACTGTACTTGCTGCTTAAGCTTAGATAACATTCTAGCAAGGCATATGCTCTTGCAATTCTTTTCTTGAGAGATTTACCACTAATGTGCACATCAAATATGTCAACATTCAATACTGTAACCCAGAAATATGCATTAGATTTAAATGTGGAACTGAATCACAGTACTGTCAAGAGATTGGAACAATACACAGTACATTATCAAAAAACAAACAAAAAAATAAAAATAAAAAAACCACAAAAGGCATATTCCAATTCTTATCTCAGCTCCAGCCCAAAAATCAACTGCAAACTTTTCATGCAAGATAAAATTTTCCTTACACTTCACTGTTTATCTTGGAGCTATTTAAAGGCTAAATTTTCTGCCAAGTTAGTTCAATTATTTTGACAAGGTTAGTCCATGACAGAGCATGCCTTTATGTCTCCTGACATATCATTTGATTCATGATCTGGTTATGTCACAGAAGCTGATCGATACTGCAAAGCTCCAGAACCTCCAGCTACAAGGAGATTGTCACCCCAGCATTCAAACTTGCACAGATCAGTGTGCACAGAGCACAGCAGTGGAATCCGATTTCACTTATTGCAAAATAAAATGTATTCCCCTGCCCCCACACAACCATGGAGGGAATGACATCCTGAACAGATTATCATGGGCAGAGATATCCCTGAATTTCACCTCCTATGCAATACCTGCAATGCCTACAATAAGTCACTCCTGATAACTGAGTGCCAGCCAGCACGTACCATGCACACACCACTGCTGCACTGCAAGTGTGGACCAGAACACTAGGGCTTGCTTTTGTTTGGCAAAGCCTTGCATTTCATTTATCATGTCTACACTTAAAGTTTGGGCTTTCCACTCTATGTTTTTCTCCTAACAGCTATGCGTGAAATGCTCTCTGGGGGTTAAGTTCACTACAACAGTGGAGAAAAACACATGGGCAATACTAACCAACACACACTGCGGTAATCCCGCATTGTTTTCAAATATGTGTTTTCACAGAAAACAAAGGAATCTAAGACTTTCCCTATATGTTTTTAATTTGGAAAATGTTTGATTTCCCAAAAGCACAGAGCAACTCTCAGGAGGTCTCGAACAAATTCGAAAACAAACAAACATTCTTTTGCACAAGCTTTGAATCACAATTTAGACAGTATTTTAGACGTAAACTGCTGACTCCGCATTTGACAGGACTTTGCTGGCAGGCATTCCAGTATTTCTTTCTCCTCCTCTGAGTAACAGGACATAAAATATTCTTTTAACAGAGGGTAAAAATTAAAATATACACTGAACAATAAATATTGGAAGACAGGTCAATGCAGCTGTGGTTCCTAGAGCTGCATTACCCACTATTAATTTCTTTACACTGAAAATGGTAGGATTTCAAACTAAGAGCCTCACTAAGAGGCAGACGTGGTCTGAAGGCTCAGTATTATTTCAGGCTCTTGTAAAGATATAAATCTTCAGGAATTATAGGAATTGAAGTAAAAAACATTCATTTAAGTATACTTTAATCCCCTCAATATTCTACATTTCAACCTTCAAATTGCACCTTGTAACAGCAAGCATTGACATTGATGTAGAGAAGTCAAAGCAGGTCTGTAAACATTGGCCATAAACCTGTCACAGCTGTTCCTGTGTGCAGTCTAAACATCCCTTGCAAGGTTTCTGTTGGGCAGTGCCAAAATCTGTTTTATTCCCATCTCAAATGGTATTGCTCTATGGACAAGATTATAATTGTTAGTCTGCTAAATGAGACTTTAATTTTTAAGATAATGGGGGACAAAAATAGAAAGCTATACAATCACCTACAGTGCGCAATATTGAAGAGTTTTCAGAATATGCAGAGTGCCACTGAAGTAGAAATTTTTCAAATAAGCACAAAACACACACTGAATCCTGTTCACACTGATGTCAGTTGGAATTTAGTTACCAGCTTCGATGAAGAGAAAACATTGTATTCTAAAACATCACATGCTACTGTTCACTTTAGAAATGATGAAAAAAAATAGCATCTGAAAAATCATTTTATCTTCTCTAGGACAGGTATGAAAATATAACATGCATTGTGCCATCATCTGAGAGGATGAATACAGAACAGATCAAGACAAAATGATGGAGCCAAGCATTTGATTCATCTGCCTGTAAAGGTTGCTTTAAACACAGCCTAGCCAATTTGGAGAACACTAAAAAATTAAACACTCTATTTCCTTATGCTGTGAAGCAGCTCCCAAGCCATCTTCTTTGCTTTGTGCAGTACCCAACACTTCTTTGTAGCATACACTAATCAGGATATTAACCTGATGTGATTCTGCCTCACTAACAGACAGTTTGAAGCAATTTGCATTAAAACCTTGTAAAGTGTCCCTTAATAACAGAGACAGCAGAATAAAGTCATCATTTGAGAGGAGGAAGGCAGGAGGAAATCCTAGCAGCATAAAAACTTTTATTGGCGCTTAAGAGTATTTTTCCCTGATTGAAGCAGAATTCATGGAACTACAGCCACATGATAAAGATCTGTAATTAGCCCTTGAGAACTAATGTTATTTTCTAACAGTTCAGAAGCTGCTTTTGTTTATTTCAGGAAATGAAACATCAAATCTACTTTAGACTGTCCAAAGCTGAATACATAAGGTAACACCAGCTAATCGGCCAGTGCCAGCATTTTGCTGAAGCTCCTATTGTCAAATAGGAGACTTCTGGACTAATTCATAATTGTAATTCATTCTTGTCACCCAAACAGTTTTTAAGCTATCAATATGCACTTCAGTACCTGGTACTTAGACCACGCTGTGCAACAACAGAAAATATACAATGAAAAAGTGTGAAGGAATTATTGGAAATAAATTACTGTTAAACAATTTTAATAAATTCAGTCAGAATTCTTGCCAGTGAGATGTATGTTAGAAAAAGAAAAATCAGGATCGCAATAAAGTCACACCTACACAAACTCATCCAGACAATTCAACAATATTTGTATCATGATACCTTTATCCAAGCCGCTAAAAATTACTTCTATGCTGTCATGAAACATAAGATACTTTTCATTATCAAGTTCATACGACAAGGCTTGGATGGAATAGAGAACTTCTACAATTCTTCATAGCAGTGACTACATTCTTTTCCCATCACCAATTCAAAAATCAGAAAACATCCCTGCAGCAACTACACTGCAATACTGCCCTAACTGCTTAATGCAGAACAGCAATATTGAGAAATTGTCAGTGAAATGGTAGGAGGGGAACGTGGGTTCTCTTGATTTTTGCATGTCTATTTGGTTTGGGGGCAGTGGTTGTGCATGTAGGGGCTGCATTTACTAGAATTGTTTGCTCATTTAGGAAAAGCACAGATCTCAGGGTCTGGTTTTCTTCTTCATTTCACATACTCTTTATTTAGGTATAGCTCTTTCTATTTTGTTTTCTTTTGTTTCACAAACAAGATTCTCTGTCTTGGTATTCTCTAATGTAATTTGAATCTTGTCTTTAACCTCATCACAGAATTTCAATAAAGTTGGAAAGGTCCAATCCTAACCCTATAACTCAAAAAAAGGCTCAAAACTTGAGACACGCAACAGCTCTCTCCAAACACCACTGCAGAGCTCACCATCAGCTTGTAACCATAAAGGTAAAAATGGAGCAGCCCTCATTCCAAGCAAGCAGATGCATCTATCAAACACATAATTATTACAGACCACTTCCTCTCTCCAGAATAGGTGAACACCTTCCTGTGCTAATGCCACAAGCTTCTAGAAGAAGCAGGGTTTTCCTGTTGAGCTGTTCCAAGTGAGAGCACAGAGCTGACAAAGAGGGACCCCCTCCATAGCAGAGAGCTCAGACTCCACTCTTCCATTTCACATGTGAACCCTGTTTCCCCTGCTTTGTTATTGACCTCTTCATTATACCTAATCTTAAAATTAAATGTTATGCAGACAAGCGAGACAACAAAGCATTAGAGAAATAGTAAAACTAAATTCTAGGCTAGCCCTATTTCCCTTCATACATGTAGTCTGCCATTTGCTAGAACACATTTCCTCTCAGAAATCTGTTTAAGAATGAAAAAAAATGTAATACAATCTTTTGAACACATCCCTTTAAAAAAACTGTATAGTTTACCACATCATACTCATCATGTGTATCCACAAAGTTGCAACAAATTTCATTTAAAGTTTCATTGACAAATTATTAAATACTCCCCAGTTTGCCAAATTTTCCAAGGAATACAAATCTTCATGTAAAAATGCTGCTGTGAAAGACAATTCTCCGCAAACTTAGACATACAAATAAAAATAAATCACACTAAGACATCACCCCATGTGTTTTCCTGAGGGACAAAACCCCATAGGATTTACTGAGCTAGGAACAATATAATACAAGACAATCTGTGAATTAATACTCAAATCAAAGCATAAGGATTTTATACACTAGAAGATTTACTTTTATCCCCACTAAATTTTTTTAAAATGTAAGCACTGTTATTTATCAACTCCCTAGTGAAAAATATTTGTGGCTTTCTTCTAAAAAATGATGAAGCAAAACAGATGCTGCAGAGCCGAGCACACTGACAGAGGAACAGTTGTTTGCTCACTCTCCAGAGTGCCACACACATTATTTGCAGCCATACAAGCCCTCATCGGGCCAAGTGCTGAGCCACGATGAAGCCTTGCTGCCTTGGGAGCTGTGCACGTGCAACTGAGATCAGGATTTGGCCATGCCCACGCTTTCCTGGCCCAACAAGCACAATCCTTGCTCTATAAATTCTTACAGATGTAGACAAACCCGGCCACAGTAGAACTTCCCTGCTGGGTGCAGCTCACAGAGCTCATGCTAGCCTTTCACCAGGACACTGACCAGCAGAACACCAGGTAAGAGTTTCTGCTCACTTCATCTCTCAGCTGCCACAAGCACAGGGAGCTCACTGTGATTCTGTCACACCAGAGCCCACTCAGCCACCAGCTTACCCCAGAGAACAGCACCGTCCTCTCGCTGGGAGGTGTCCAGGAGCTGCTGAGACCACAGCCTCAGTCCTGCTGAAGGAGAAGCATTTTCATCAGTCTCTCACAGCACAAAGACTTTGTTCCCCATCCAGCACAGGGCTCACAGAGACCCCAGCCCAAGCAGGGCTGCCCTGTCCCTCAAGAGAGGGTTCCTGAGTGCTGCCCTTCCCACCTGGCTCCTAAATACTCCACAGCTGGGCACAGATATCCTGCTACCACACTCCTCCAGGACTCACCCTCAGCCTCTGAGGACACCTTTGTGCCTCAATGAGCCTGACAAGCAGCACCTGAGGGCTTCCCACCCTGCCCAGCCCAGCAGCCCATTGCAGCCCAGCCTGGGCTGTGTCCCAGCCCCGGTGATGCTGATGGACACTGAGCTCTGGTCCTGTCCCAGCCCAGCCTGTCCCAGCCTGATTCTATCTCCATGGCCCTGCTCAGCCATCCCAAGCTGTGCCCCACCCAGGTGTCCCTCAGCAAGCCCAAAAGAAGAGCACTGAGAGCTTTGAGATTTCTCTGGCAGTGGTCTCTGGGCCCACAGGGGCAGCTGCAGCTGGATGTAAAAGTTTTCCACTCATGCTTACTCAACACTAGCATTGCATCCTCCACAAATCCCACATCAGAATTTATAATGACTGATTAGGATTGTCAAAATAATTTCAGCCTCATTTTAGCATCCATCTGCTTTTTAAGATTCAGTCTCACCTGGGAATAAGTTTGAGTTTTGTTGGATATTTAAGGTGATTTAAAGGGTTTTTCCCAAACCTAGGCAGTCCACTTGACAAGCACTAAAAGACAGGTAGGGAAAAAATGTGCACTGCAGACAGGTTTGGCCTAAACCAAACCTGATAAAACCCCTTGGAGGAGAAATGTCAAATGGAGTATTGTATTGACAGCCTGAACTTGCAGCTACACTCCTTCACCATTTTCTTCTTGGCTCATTGGACAAGAAACCAGACTTGGGTTCCACATTTCAAAGTTCAACCAGTTTAATCCATTCATAAACAGCTTTTTCCAAATATAACACTTCTTTTTGCAAAACACATAAAGAGAAATTTTGGTACCTTAGCACTGGAAAATTTTAAGAAAAGATAGTTTGGATAACTATCAGGAATGACACAGATTACCCAGCTTTGGGACAAAGCTAACTAATCGGTTAGAACTTTCCATGGGTTTAGAGTCACTTCTGAGACAGAGGATGAGCTGATGAAATAATTCAGGTGTTAGTCATCAGTTCCTGGTGCAGTTCAAACCAGCAGGCAAAACCCCAGCCTGTCACTGCCAACAGCTGGCCTTGTGCTAAGGCTGCAGTCCGTGATACTGACTGTAATTTATAGCAGACAAATAGAGCCTGTGATAAGCTTGGAAGGATTAGAAAAGGCCTTGGCAGAGCTTCAGCACAATTTCAGCACAATGTGTTTTGGTTTCTTGTCCCTTGGGATGGTATTCCTCTACCATAGGTGTTGTTTCAAAGGAAACTATTTAAAATCAGTGCTCTTGAGCTACTTTTGACTCTCAGAAGTTGCAGTGTCTCCCACCAAACAGCCCTCAAACACTGATATCAGGGTATGCACTTCAAAGACAGCAGGAAAGCCTCTGCTTTATGTTGATATTTGTAAATTGTGAAAGAGCCATGAGTGACTTATATTTATGAACCATTTGCACTGTGAACATATGTGTTTTACAAGGTTTGTCATTTTCACCTTGGAAATCTTGATACTAGAGACCTGAGAAAAGTACAAAAATTCTTCAAACTTTACAATGAAACATGGATTTAGATTATAAAATTTCTTACTTATTTGATTCTACATGTAAAATACAACTCCCTTCTCTCCTCCAGCCTTAAAAAAATTGATCTAGCTGGCAAACAAGTGAGAAATTACTCTGTTCAGGATCCATGCAAGAGCTGAAATGCAGTCCAAGAGAGCTTACTTCTGAATGACACTGGAACAAGACTTCATAAGAGCTAAGACCAAAAAAAAGAGTAAAAGTTATCAAGGTTTCACTCCTGTAATTTAGAGAACTTCAATTTTTATTTTTCAGCAAAAAAAATTCCCTTTTTGTCAGCACTGGGCTGCTTCGTAACAAAATTATTACATTTTTCCTAAAAGATCATAATCCTTAATCAGCTATTTAATGAATACGCAATTTTTTACAAATGGGAAAAAAATTAATAAGTGCTTGAAATAAAGTCAATGAAACTTTAAAACGAAACCAAACTGTAACATTACACAAGTCCCTGTGATGATCTGCAAAGAGTTCCATATATTTGTATTTCTGTATTGGCAGGTGGCCTCACTTTGAGCACTTCTCAAAAAGGGGTCTCCAGGGAGCAGACACTTTCCTGGCATCAGAAGAAGTATAACCTATATCTAAACCCTCTCCCCATGTAAGTCATTGGAAAACTACCACTTCTGTAAAGCTAGAAAATGATGAAGGAAATGAAGGTCAGCACAATTTCTGAGTGCACAGATGCAGACTACACAAGGTGCACTTCTCAGTGCACCTTCTCCAGCCACGTGGCCTTAGCCACAACCTTAAGGACTCGTGGTGTAAGCCTATTTGAAATGCAGATTCCCATAGATTTTTTTAATGCTTTGTGCTTGTCAGGTTGTTTATGTTTGTTTCCATATATAAGCTTCAATTCTTGCAGTCTCTTAGCCTTCTGCCTGACTGCAGGTCCTCGGGGCAGAGTGAATTAGAAAAGAAAAATTTTATAAATCAAATTTTTTTCTGGATTACACTGCAGGGGAAAAAATAGAGAAAAACACAATTCTCTTACTGCCTAACTCTCAATTATAGAAAAAAAATCAGTGAGAAAATTTCTACTTCCATAAATACTCTTTTCAATAATTGTTTTTCAAAATTCCATGAAAAGCTCTGATTGCATTTCAAACTTCGAAGCAATGAAGTAGATCAAAGCACATGTATTTGACAGCTACAAGAAATTTTTTTGTGGAACTTGTAGGATCAAAATGGCAATAAACTTAAAGCAGTATGTATCTTGATGGATTTGAGTACAGAATATGCATGTTATGTTGCCAGTTAAATGGATTGTGGTGCTTTTCTCTCCTTCTCAGGACAAGCATGGAATGTTTTAGACAAGAATCAGAAGAAAAGAAAATTCTATTTCTTTTAGTCATTAAAAGGGTAGCTTTCCTGTATTTAAACTAAACTATGTTTGAAGAGGGGAAAAAGGTTGGAAAAAAAGTCTGAATCAAAGAGATAGGAGATAGGACACAGTTAAATGGATTAGATTGCCTCTGGAACAGAGGTGTGTGCTTTGCCACAAACACCATTGCCACATCTTCAATACAAAATACTTCTGTGGGTAGGAATAAATTAGAGACAAGATTAGGAAATTATAGTATCTTCTTTAACAAAGAGAACAATTCTAGAGAGATTAAGAACAGATTTTCTGTCCTTCAGCGCCTTGACCAAAGAGTCCACCAGGATCTCTGCTTCTTCCTTTGCTACATTTTCCAGAGATGTATCTGAAAAGAAAGAAGCCTCTTAATGCTACTGACCCAATCTTTGCAAAGAAAAAGTCATAGAGGAGCAAAATATTGAGGAAGACTTTTTGCCTGGAAGCACAAGTTCATCCTCCCAAGCAACATCTACCCTTCACTTTGTCCATTTTCCGACAACAGCTGCTGGTTATCTGTCATATGAATATGCTTTCATACTCTGGGCTTGAAGCAGCTGGGCCAACTTGAAACCAATTTGAAAAACATGTTTATAGAGAAAGGCAAAGGAAATGACCTGTAACATTGTAGACACAATACGTTCCACATGGCAGCTCCATGAGTTGAGTTTTTACCAACTCAGTTATTTTATTATCATTCAAAGTCTTCAGTTTTCATTATGCTGTTTTTTGTTAGTAGGTCTGGAATACTCTGACTTCCAATCTGTGTTCCCACTGTTTTCTGTGGTTCTTTGGTTCCAAAGGAAAGTAGAACAGCCATTTAAATGGAAGGCTGCACTACACATTCCTGTGCAACTACAACGAAGTGGCTCAAGTGGTATTGATGACTAAAGCAGGATTTGCTTTCCTAACAGGTGTGTGAGCAGAAGGTACAAGCAGGTCCTTCCTGTCTTTTGTGGCCATGAAGAGACAAGAATGAGCTTCAAAGGAGAGGTGACACAAAATGGTTTAAAATGAATGGTTTTTCTTCCATCAATTCCTATACAAAATGTGACACATCTGCCTTGAAGAAAGTGATCCACCCTCCACCCACCACTTGAGCCATCAGAATTTAGTGAAATGGAAGTTAGATAAACCACAAATTTAACTACTGTGGATGTAAGGGTCACATCTTAGAGCATAATGAAGGAGAAAGTTGATGAAGAGAGAATTCTCTCACCTTTTATTCTGCATAAATCCTTAACTTGGTCCAGAATTATTTTCAGTAAGCCAAAGTAGTAATTTTTGTTTCATGACAAAATCTCTTGGTTCAGGTTCCAGAAGCTTGTTATTCACTGGCAGGGAGGCATTGAACATCATGGCCTGTTCTCATTTTCCTCATTGGATAACAATTAGCAGATTCTTCAAATATGAGAGAAGTTTCAGCAATTTACCTAAATCAGAAAATACATTGGGACGACAACAGCATTAAGGAAGCAAAATACTTAATTAAAAACTGTATGAATCAAAACCAAGCAAAATCTCAAACTTCACATATTCTGTTCTAAGCCTTCCAGTGAGAAAACAAAGTCAAATGTGAGCAACACTGAACAAACCAAGAGGCAGCTTTGCTTATGTAGGAAAATCTTTGGCAGTGAACCAAGAGGAAAAGATTCCCCAACTCTTCTAGAAGCTGCATAGTAGTAAGAATCACCTAACAACAGGGAAGGAACATCACTTTTCACTATGAAACTTCTCAAGGTAAGGTATTAAAGAGTTTTATGGGGGAAAAATAGTAATTTTATATCTATATCTAAAGATTCTATATTCCATATTTTAATTATTATTTTGTCTTGGACCAGATTTCCTGATGACATTTGCACACAACCAACAGCTGAGCAGCTCCATGGCTGGAGTCCTTAGTCACAGAATATCATGGGTGTGACATACTTGCTACAGAACACAGCTCTGGGCCTTGGGATGCCTCTTCTACCTTTCCTATGAAGGAGTAGTACAGCAACATTTCCACATCAAAATACTTTTTTTTCTTTTTTTTCCTTCCGAAAGTGGTTTAAATAATTCACAGAAAATGTAAGGATTTCAGGTAGCTGTGATGTTTCAGAAGGCAGTGGATCAAAGCATGGTCTCTCTCTTTACTCCTCCTTCACCCCTTCCTAGTAGATCTGATTTCAGGGCTGGAAGCTGAGAAGTGCACCAACTATAACTAAGAAGCAGAGATAAATTAGTAGCAAAAAGCCTGCATCTAAAGCTGACCTGCTCAGTCTCAGTGTTTGTGTATTGCAACCTGCTTTTACAGACTGTTTCCAATCAAGTTGGTATACGGAATATTTTCTCTCAATCATACTTTACCAAGCAAAAAAGGAAAATAATTTAAACATCTGGATTTGCCTGAGTGTAATACAGAAGAATATGGATGCTGATTTTAAAGCAGCTGTCTTTTCTGTGATGCTTAATATTTCCATGTGTGCAGGCAAAGTATTTCCCAAGAACGGTGTATTTATGCCCTGAAGCTTGCTTCTCTTTTGCTTCATTGAGGCCCTTTTCATACAAGTTTAACAGGCATTTGTCCAACTGAATTTATTTTTGGATAAATTAATAGAAACGAGATTTGACTATGGTGACAAGATTAAATTGTTGGCACTCTGTGTTTTCCTTTGTTCTGTGACACCTACTGTTTACTAAAAATAGAAATTATAAATTTTTTGAGAAGTCCACTTTTATCTTTTGTAGTGAATGCCTTTGAACAAAAAAATCCTAGGAAAAAATCCATACCTCAGTCAGATTTTGTTCCACAGTCCTCAGCAGCAGGCATTTGATTTGTTGTTCATTTTTCCCCACGATATCTCACAAATAACTAATACAATTGCTTAAGTTAGACACCTTCTCTGCTCAGTTTGAGTTTTGTTTACTTACATGTTCATAGAGGAACAAAGAGTGCCAATATTAATTCATTTGACTTAATTTGCTACCCCATACTCTTGTAATGAGTGAGCTCTCACTAGTTTTTGCAATTAGTATGTTTTAATAAGGCTGTCCAAGTAGAGATTATTATTATTCCAATTAATTGCTTTGAGAAGAGTTTTATGAATACTTGTGATCAATTAATAACTGTCTGTTTAAGAAAAAATATATTTTTAAATGAACAAATTGATGTGCAGAATCTATTTGAACTTTTTTTGTTTGGTATTTTTTATGCACTTCTTTCAGTGTGGGTTTGGGGTTTTTTTCTCTTTTTTTTTTTTTTTTTTGCAGTATGTTTTTTGAAGTCTAACTCTAAACCCGTCTAGAAAGTAAGAAGGGAACTAATTTTATTGATCTTTTCATGTATGTTTTGTTGGGAAGGAAGCCAGAGAATTAGCCAAAGTTTTATTTGATTATAGTAGAGTTCTACTTTCCTCTGTAGCTTGTGAATTTGGGTTATTTCAGTAGATGTGAACAGAAAACTTTATTATTTCTAAATAGTCTTGTTTTTCTGGGATGCTAAAACTCTGACATTTGCCCAGGTATGACACCAGTTGATATAACCTGTCTCTCAGCAAAGGGCACCAGATTTCAAAATTATCCAGAGCTGAAGGTGACTGTCTCAGCACTAGGCTTCAGATTTATCAAGTCTGCAGATGAAAAACTAGCTAAGCAGGATGTTCATGATTTACATCACCCATGAAGGCCATCACATACAAAAAGCAAAACAGAACAGTAAATTACCCAGCAATCTGTAAAAAGAAAATTCAGTTAGGCCTAAGGGTAGACTCAAGTTGCTCAATCCACTCTCTTCCTTGAACCTTTCCTGTTGATGTTTTTTTAATGCATCCTGGACTCTCCTGTTAGCTGTCATGTGCCTTTGCTCCCACTCGTGGTGATCCTGCTGTGCTCAGTTAACACCAATAGAGCATCACTGTCTGGATCATATTTAGTGGGATGAAGTGGAGATCCATCTGTCTGTCCAAACCCTTCTGTTAAAATTGGAGGTGGATGAGTACACACTGACAGTCTGATTTACCTTCAGCCCCTGCAGAGCCCAGGATGGGAATTAGGGGAATACTGAGGAAGACAACACGCTAACAATCTGAATTACACACCCTGGAGAGGCCTCAGCAGCGGGCAGACACTCCTGTGTCTTGTTACAGGATAATTCTAGCAGCAGCATCTGGTTCTGGCATTGCTGGAGATATTTATAGGTGTGAATGATGAGCTGATCCACCCCAGAAGAGAAACTCCTAGACCCATGAGATAGAACCTGCACAAAGATGGGAGTTGAAACTGGCTTCTATTAGTAAAACCGCTGAGTTTTTACTTACTCCAGTACTTTTCTGGAGTAGGAACTTTTGCTGTAGTTATGATCTCACTTCCTACCACATGCTGGTCTCAATGCCTTGAATTTGTAAGGGAAAGAGCCTTATGCTTTTGTGTGTCTTTGAGCTGTCACTGGGTCCTGCCATGACCCTGCCAGCTTCACAGAGATCATGGCATAGGCTTAGTATGAGAACTGACCACAGTCTTGAACGAACAGAAAGCTCAGCCCAAGGACCAGCTAATCAAGCAGATGTCCATAACCAATGGGTGTGAAGTCAGTCCTTCTCATGGCTTCATTAAACATCTTTCTGCTGTTTGGCACTAAACAGATTCTCTCTGCTTGGTTTCTGGGAATTCTGGTACTGCAAATACCTTTATTCATTACTTCTATTTAGTATATTTCATGCTTTTTTCAAACAAATATTAATTTGAATGCATATTATATATTCAACTTCTAGCTAGGTGTTGCTTCTCGCAACCGAGTTCTAACACCGGAGGGCTTCGGTCAAGGACATCCCGTCCCAGGGGCAATGAAGCACAGGCACCAACGTGGTGGATGCAACAAAAGCCAATTTATTATTAGTGCATTAGTCTTATATACTATAGATGCTTATGCTTATTTTTAGACAGTACATATAAGGTAATATGTTCTATGATTGGTTACATGCGTTTCGCTGACCGCTGCCTCGCCTTGCACTTTTTAGTGCTTATGTTTGCACTTTATCCCTATCGCGAGCTTTCCGTAACAACGCGAGATCTTCCGAGCGCCGATCCCTACATCTCCCCCTCCCCATGACTTAAGATGTCGTGATAGGCAGGAAGCGGTGCTCAGTTTGATGCAGTTGTTGTTGAAGTGTTTCACGCTGTTGTTGGACGCCGGATGAGGCAGCTGAGACGCGGACACTTAAGGCAGACTGTAATCGCTGCAACGATAAATGCTACAGTTACTGTAATAAACTCCTTCTAATTTAACTATGTTATAAATTCTTATATGGAACTAGTAAGCTCTCTAAATATTTTGCTTCTGCTTTGCACAGTTATTTGTCTGATGTTGTTCAGAAGCTTGATTACAAGGGCGTTTCCTGCTTTACATTATATAATTTCTCATGCTTCTGTTAGCTGCTAGCATGGCTGGTTTTTGGTTATCAAACATAGAGATAATCATACGCTGTAGGCAACTGATTATACAAGGCAGTAAGAGCATTGCTACTAAAACTACAATTAAAACGATTATTCCACCTTTCATGATGTCTCTCAGCCAAGGGCCTATGCCTAAGTTCTTAAGCCATCCGTCTAACCCTAGACTATCATCTATTTGCAATTGTTGAGTGAGCTGACTTAAGGTTTGCAACTGCTTATGTATGGATACAGAATGATCGGACAAATTCATACAACACATACCTTCAAATTCTTCACAACCATGGCCTTGGGCTAATAAGAGAAAATCAATGGCAGCTCTATTTTGAAGAGTGGCATGTCTTACAGAATCTACATCAATTAACAAATCACTTATAGCTCGCGACGTGGCATTAGTTTGTTTAGCTAACCAACAACCTAGCTTGTTAAGCTGTGCCAGCGCTCCGGCTGATGCAACGCCTGGAGCTAAAAAGGAGGCTGCAATAATTTCTCCTGGTGACCAAAACTTTACATTATCCTGGCATTTGCTATTAAAACTGTGTACACTGCGTCGCATTCGCCTACTGGAGTAATACCTGGACATGTTTAGAATCATGGATGTGTTGGGTGTCAATAAGGACAATCTACCTATCGAGCAAGGACCTCCTCTAAGTTTTGAGGGAATACCTGGCCAAGCTCGATCACCACAAATCAAAAATAGGCCGCTAGGCAAAGAGAAAGGATGATCAGAGGAT
This sequence comes from Catharus ustulatus, assembly GCF_009819885.2. NCBI lineage: Eukaryota > Metazoa > Chordata > Aves > Passeriformes > Turdidae > Catharus > Catharus ustulatus. Next base: position 13,586,529 of record NC_046230.1, read on the forward strand.
CGTGAGTGTTGCTTGGCAGTATATTGGCACCACTCAGATGCATTCCTATAAACTGGAAGGCTTGAATTCACAACTGTTGCACTAATGTTCTTTACCTTTTCATTGGTCCACTTAAAGTATAAACAACTGTCCATTTTTACAGATCCTAACAGTTCTAATTCTTGAGGCTCGGCAGGAGCAACGGGGAGATATGGCACCCAAAAATCCCATAGCTCAACTACTCTATTTGGCTTATTAGCATTGCATGCGGGAGTGCTGTTTGAACAATACGGTTTGTCGCCATGAAGAACACAAAAGTACGGCAGGAGTGGACAAGGCCAGACATCTGTCGGCAAACCTACAAGGCATGTGGAGAAGGGGTTACCAGGTGACGAAAGAGCAAGGCAAATGGATTCCTGATTTGTAAGATTAGCTAGAGTAACCCAAATGTTAGTCTTAGGTTGAGGTGGAACATATATAGCTACGATAGTCATTATGCTCACGAAATATAAGCTTCTAAACAGATTAAGATACATTTTGCTGGTGCGGCAGGCTAATAGAGATAAAGCAATTCCTTTTCCTGCAGTGCGTAATTAGCTAGGCATTAGTATTTACACAGCAACACCTTGTCTTTTTGGCAAGGCAATATTCACCATACAGACAACAAAGTAGCTACAGCCGGTGATCCACTGTGCTTCTTCACACGTCCTGTTGCTGGTCGTCTGCTTCTTTCACTACTTCAGTACCTGTGGAAATATTGATCTGCACGCGTGGGTTAGTTCCTCTCTTAGTCGCTGAATCCAACTGTCCTTCCACATCAGAAAGGCAGTGGGCTTCAGCACTATTTTTCCCAGATTGCGTAAGTCCCATGGCAAAAGTCCCCCAGCATGAATGCTATCTAACAATGTCAATGTGAGGGGATGGCCCAATCCTTTAGCCTCTATGGTAGCCGCGAGGTGCTGTACGGCTTTGGGCTCTAGGGCCACCCATTCCACTCCCCCCCCGGCTACTGCCTTTACAGGATAAGCGGTAGCAATGGGTCGCAAAGTCAGACCCCCCAATATGCACTCATCTGCTATAAGTCGCCAATCAGTGAATTTTATCCCGGATGGTTCTGTTTGGGAGGGTGGTACAGGAGACCGGGTTCGAAGCAGACGCTTTTGCTTTTCTACCTCTGCAGTTATTTCATTAACTAATTGCTGTAACTGCTGCAGGTTCATCTGCACTTGGTGGTCATTAACTTGCGCCTTCCCGGCCCGAGAGGTCCCCCCAAGCCGACCAGGCTCCCGACCCGGTTTCCGGCTTCCGACCGCTGCCGCGTCTCCCCCCTCTTCTGTCCCCCATGCAGCCGCAAGCTGCTCGGAGAGCTCCTCAACCTCCTCTGCAATGTCAGGATGCTTATCAGGGGCCCGCCACTGGTTCCCCTTTTCTGGGCGCAGCACTTCCCTCTCGCGCCATCTTTGCCCATCTGCTCCTCGTCCAGCTTCCGGACTGGCTATTTCTGCTGCCATCTCCAACGGATCCTCCGGGGCTTTCATTGCTAGCCCAGGCAACCATTCCTCTGGGTCCACAAACTGTGGTGGCGCGGATGGCAACGGAGCTGGCGAGGGAGCAGGCTGCGTGGACCGTGCTTTACGCTCTGCCTCCCGCAAATCGTCCCAGGGGTACTGCGGAGGGTTCAACCTCTTTCCAGTTACCGGATATGCTTTCTTTATACATCCCAGACACGACCCTTCAGACATTGGTTTCATAATCCCACAAGTCAAGCACACACGAGCCATTATCTCTTCCTGCACTTGCTTTTCTTCCCCTTTTTCCTCTTGTGCTGTTAGAATTTCAGAGTCCGAGCCTTCCTGTTTTGGCTCTATTTCTAATTCACCTTTTTCTACTTGCGTTTCCTGCTCCTCAGTGAACGGGAGGCGACCGTAGCAGTCCAACCCCAGTGCCTTGCGTGCCGCCCACATAGTCTCCTTTTCCTCCATACCCCGCTTCAGCAGCTGCAAGATTGTGCCCCACACTTTCAGATGTTTGGCTGATTTGGTAGCCATCGCATGCTCCGCCAGCGCTTGCGTGCATGCCCCCCATCCTTCCGGGCCAAAAATATCCCGCGGATAGGTTATCGCTCCATCTTTCAGGAGCCACTCGAGACACGCTTGTATATCTTTCGCTTTCACTGAAAGCTTTCCGTCTCGAGCCAACCGGATGAGAATCTGACTCACCCCTTCCATGGATCCGGATCCCCCCTCGACCGCCCGCGGTCCACCGATAGCTGCTCCGGTTCTCGGCCGGCGTACGCCTCCTCACACGGGCCACCACTTGTTGCTTCTCGCAACCGAGTTCTAACACCGGAGGGCTTCGGTCAAGGACATCCCGTCCCAGGGGCAATGAAGCACAGGCACCAACGTGGTGGATGCAACAAAAGCCAATTTATTATTAGTGCATTAGTCTTATATACTATAGATGCTTATGCTTATTTTTAGACAGTACATATAAGGTAATATGTTCTATGATTGGTTACGTGCGTTTCGCTGACCGCTGCCTCGCCTTGCACTTTTTAGTGCTTATGTTTGCACTTTATCCCTATCGCGAGCTTTCCGTAACAACGCGAGATCTTCCGAGCGCCGATCCCTACACTAGGGTAATAGAATACTTTCTAAATCCTAAGCAAGCTGTGCATGGATCACACAATGAAGCTGCAATACCACGGTCAATCCTGATTCCTAAATGTCAATAGTAAAAATACGATACTTACTTCAAAGGAGATACACTGGCAAGAATCCACTGACTCTAAAAAAAAACAAGTTACAAGTTCTGCTGTTTCTCAGCTGATGAGTCAATAACAAAAGTACAAACACATCCCATCCCAAAGTCATGAGATCTCCCTCTTTTTTTGCTCCATACCCTAGATCTCATAGCTTCCATTCTTTTATCTTCTTACCTAGTACCTGTTCACCCATTAAGTAGCATCTGCAAATCTGAAAAAAAAATTAAAAAGAAGATACCTACACATAGCTTCCAAAACAGTAGGATATGAGGAAGTCCCAGGGCCCTAAAGTTGAAAAAGCCTTTGATGAATTAAAAGATGCAATATTAATAATATATAAATAAAGAGAAAGTACCAAGAAAGCTTGGATCATACACTGGATAGCAGATTCTGCTGATCCTGGACTCTTCAAAGTACTCTCAAAGGTCTTCAGAATACATTCAATAGTATTACTCTTCAAAACTAAGGTTAGAATATATTACCTTAACAAATAAATGATCATAAGAGGGTGCCCATACATCAAATACTTGTGCCTGCTCTGGGCCACATGCTAGGACTTTGCTACATAACATGCATAAGCAGTGTTGATTTGCACATTGCTGATCTTTTGGAACATAATAAAAATAACAATATTAAGAAGATAAATTTATCAATCAGATTTTGTAAGAACTGACAATATTTTGTAACTAAAAGATGGTGGACTTTTTAAAAATGTAGATCAACAAACTATCAGATTCAGGATATCTCTATCTACTGAAACTCCTATAAAAACAGACCTTATTTATCCTCAGACTTTTGGACTCCGTTTGATAACAAATGGGATGAAAGGCTTTGTAGGATAAAGGAAGCTTCTGAAATGCTAACATTGATGTGTATTTTTTCCTTTTATCAGTCTGTGGTTAGCCTTCATATGCTTTTCAAAGTGGAGTACCAGAGTAATTCTATTCCAAAACAGAAATAAGAAATTACTACAAAGAAGAATTTCAGCTGGAATGTAGCCAGTTATTTACAGGAAATATTCTTTGTGAGTGACAACACCATAGGAGGCTGTATTTTTAATCATCTAAAGAGCAAACAACTACAACAAAATTGCAATTGCTGACACTGTTTTTAGCTTCAGTTATGTTAAATATAAGAAAAAAATCTATGTCCTGAAGGAAATTACCACACATTCTCCTTTTGGATTTTGTTACTTCCTTGATTAAAAAAAATTAATTTTTTCTTCTGAATCTATTCAGAGATATAGGTAATGCTCTGCTCTCTGTGATAGGCCAAGGTTTACTCAACCATGGCCAACTGATGATGTTGGCTTGTAATCAGATGCTAAAAAGAACAGATGGCTTAACCAAATCTGATTTGCTATTTTATTTATCCTTATGCTGCCCCTTAATCATGCAAGTATTAAACACTTACGTTATACAGTTAGAAGAGCAAGGCAATGTTTAGAGCTAGTTTATGAGCTAAGCTGACAAATATCCATCCTGAGATGCAAAATAAATCACTTAAGTAGGATTCCAGGTCAGTATTTGTTTTTTATGTAGTCTGGGATGGAAACTGCATAAACTGCCATTACAAATTCCAGTATTCAGTGATGCTTGCCAGCTCAGTAGCCAATGCTGCATCACTGATTGTTTGGAGAAAAAAGACCCCAAACATAAAACCGAAAAACACCCCATCATCTCCAACTGCATGAAGCAATTTATTAAAAGTAAACCTAGACTTGGAAATCAGGCAATTTCTATTTCCAAAATGCTTCTCAACAGGGAATTATGACATGTGCAAATTGTTTGATTACTTCTTGTGATCATTTATTCATTGCAAGATCTGTGCTTAATCGTCTCCATGTTATTCTGTTTGCAATTGTCTTTATGGGATCAGACCTTTTATCTGATACCTATATCTGTAGTGACGATCTCATCACCATAAAATTAAAACTATTGAAGACTTTGCAGTACTGTTTTGACACTGTCAGAATAGCTCTTGATGTCATCTGTCCTCAGAGGCTTTGTCTCTCAGTAAGATGGGCAAGAGCTTGCAGTGCTACCAATTAGGCCATTAATTGCAGCCTAAGTTTAAATCATATGGCTTGGCAAAGACAGTTTTCTATAAGTAGGCCCAGTAGACTTTTTCACTTTCTTTTTAGGAAAGTATTAATTATGGGTAATATTGAGAAGCATGAACAATACACTGATTTTAAAATATATTTCTAGTTATTCTGTATCTAAGGTTGCTTTAGTGAGCAGAGAACCTCATAAAAAATTAGGTGTCGAGTCTGATGCAATATTCATTCTTAAAATGCTCAATGACAATTAAAATTTCTGTACCTTGAAACTGTAAAACTATAACTACATCTTTTAATCTGAGACGAATTATATTATTTTTCTTAATAAATTTTCTTACAGATTTTCACATATTATGTAATACACATGTATGTAGAAAGTATCTGGGTCTGAACTCCTTTAATTTGCCTGGTTACTTAGGCATAACAGGAGACAGAACTTAGCTTGTAAATTCCATTTTTTATTTATTTGTACACTGATTCATTTAGAGGCTCCCTGTCAGTCACATCAGGACACAAAATCAACAGACAATTAACGTTGCATTCAATGCCAAGTACTCGTTAATGAAAACTAAACAGATGGAAATGCACTGATGCAAACACACCACTGTTCTTCAGAGTAGGCATAACATGAAAGTTAAAGATAAAAATGTGTTTGTATGTCTACACTTCATTTGATCTTTTTAGCAAATTCCACAGTATTGCTTAACCTGTAAGATATTTACATCCAATCCACACCTGATGAAATTAGGGAACGTACAAGAATCAGCAGCTGTATTACATGGTGTCTATGTACAACCCTACTGCTACTGGAAATTTCTGCACTTTCAGCTCTGCAGACTCCTGGCTTACATTTCAGTGAAGTGAGCAAAGAACCAACTCAGTACTTTCCTTCTCTGTTGGAAAAGAAAAAAAAAGCTAATTGGTATATATTCCAATGATAGATTCCTCTTTGACAATAACATGTGAAGTCAAACCTATATTATGCAGGAAGATGAATGTTGTGATTAAAACCAGGCAACATCTGATGGACATCTACCACTACACAAAGTAACAATAAAATATTACAAAGTTTGTAATTCAGCAACCAGCTTATTAAAAAAAATCTAAATTAATATAAAACAGAAAATAACAAAGTAAATTGAATTCACTTTCTCATATCAAGAGTTTATCCAGCTCAAATAGAAAGACTCTTTAGCCAGGCCCCTGTGAGACTTTCAGCTGTTTTCACAGGTGTAGAAGAAAACACACACTATAAATAGCATGCAAATAAAAACAAGGCCGAAGGAATAAATTATCAGTTGATCAGTGAGTTGTTCTGACGTATGATTGATAAAAAGCAGGACTAAACAAGTTATAAAAGCAGCCCAAAAAAGAAGCACAAAAAGAACAGAAAAGATGTTTAAAAAAATGTGGGCACTCTTGGTTCTCATAGGTGCTGCATCTGTTTCTGCTCACCTGCAGGATCTTTCCTTTGATAGGTAAGAATAGACATCAACTTTTGTATTTGTGGTTTCTTCTGTATGATCAAAGGTTTTCAACTGTTTCAAATAAAATCTTTTTCTCCCCATACAGACAGAAGGTGTTTCGTGTGATTCCACAGAATGATGAGCAGGTGGAAATCCTCAACTTCCTTGCCAACATCATGGAGGTAAAGGAACTGGGAAAGTGGTGATATTATATTTGAAAGAAATATTTCTCCTTTTGCTCAAATAACAGATTTTTCTTAATTGTGCTGCTGAATTAAAGACCTAATCATTATTTCATTCAAGTCAGCTGTATTGTTTCTTCAGAAGGAATACGAGGAGTTGATAAAAGTAGAGTTATACAAATCATTCAAATACCTTCCAAGAAAGTCTGTTTTACCCAGTCTGGATGTCAAAGTGCCCATCAGAATTTATTAATACAATAAATAAATCTTAAATGCTGTATTCAGTGTGGGGTGCTTTCAAGAATGTATTAGATAAATAATGGAAATTCCAACTATCAGAACTTTTACAATTACAGGCAAAACATTTTCCTCATGTAAATAATCTAAAAATGTATACTCCCAGCAGAATGAATTTTCCTTTGGCCTCTAGTCTCTCATGTTAACTTTTCTTCTCTGACTTTCCTTTAAAGCTTCCTTTCTGTCTAAGCAACATGTTTCTCACTGACCTTGATGTAGATATATGATGACACAATGACACAAGGAAAAACAATAAAGACAGCAAATGTGTTTTCAATATTTCTGTTCAGCTTTGATGTTGTAACATAGCTGTTGGTGAAAAAGACACCATTAGCTGTAGGATGAAAGAATGGTATTTTTAATGAAGTACAGATGTGGAGACCTATCATCAACAGGCTACTACAGCATGCTGGAACAGTTTTCTGTAGAAGAGCACACTATTGGAATGGTGCTGCCAATATTAAGGAAATTAATATATACCATGCTTGCTTTTAAGTGTGAAGTATCAAAGGATTGTTTGTTTTCTTTTTCTTTTAAGAAAAGATCCCTGAAATATCATTGTCATACAAAGCAGTCAGTCAGGAGTGATGTAATTTTATATTCTGGAAAAATCACTTCACTTGATGACACATAATTCATGAATAACCAACCCAAATTTCTTTTACCTGCGTGAGATGAAAGGGTGAAAAGACATCAGGCTGGCAAATCAACTTTGTTTCCATTGGCCTTCAACAGGGCACTAAATCCAGAGGCTTGGATGCTTACTTCAGCAAAAATCAGTGAAGTAGTAATAACACTTGTTTGTCCACTTGGAATGAAGCATCTTCAAAGGCACAGGTTCCTCATATCAACTTTAGAGATCTCTTTTTAAAGCACTCATACAGACAACAGTCCTTTTCAGCTGATTTATGTAAAATATTCATACAGTTTACCCCTAATATTGAGTTAATTTCTCTCCAATATTTGGAGGAAAAAATTGATCAAAAATAGTTATAATATTCACAGTTCTGTATGAATGCAGCTGCTGGAGAATTCTTGACATTTGTGAAACTGTAACTGCCATCTCCAGAAATCTGCCACATAAAATACAGGGCCTAAGAAAACCTAAATCAATTTCCAGTTAAAATTTAGGCTGATACTTGTGGAAAGCAATGCTGAATCAGTGGAACAGGATAGGCATGAAATTCAGTATATTAATCACAACCTCTCCAGCATACATCTAAAAATCTAAATCTAAATCTAAAAATCGCAGCCACATGTATGTATTTATTTATGTATTCATTTGGTTTTCTTTCAGGTTGACTTTTGGCAGCCAGACTCTGTCACACTGGTAAAGCCAAAAATGCAAGTTGATTTCCGAGTTGAAGCTGAGAAGTCTTTTGATGTTGAAGATCTTTTGAAAGAAAGTGGAATGGAGTACCAGTAAGTTTTTTCTCACTACTGCACTTTGATCAGAAGAGGACTAAATACTATGGAGGATGTGTTTGAGCTTTTCATATTAGTCAACTGATTTTCCTGTCACAAACTTCATCCCTCCTGCGGATGCCTCTACTGGGTTCAGCTTTCCTATGACAGTTCAAATGGACTGTAACTACTCTGCATTGAAGGGGTGAGATGAAATGTTGATAGAGGCAAGGGACAGGAAGCAGAGATGCAGTACCAGAATTTTCCCTGAGGTGAAAGCTCACTGCAATACTCAAGGCTGGAGTACAGAGGGGGATAGAACTATTTCATACTACAGACAAAATGCAGCAAAGGTCTAGAAAGAGCCATAAAATACACCAGATGAGGGAAATGGACAGGGAACTGAAGCTAGAAAATAAAACAGTGAGCCTCAAGGACTACCATGAGCATTGATTTGCAGAATAAAAGCTAGAGGGCCAAAAAATCCCAGCAGGTGACAGACAGAAGATAGCTGCCCGGTGATGGGCCAAGGAAGTGTGAAAAACAGATTCCCAGGACAGCCTTGAGCTGACTGAAATCACATAGCAGATCCATGGCAAGGATGTCTCCAAAGAGAGAGTTGACCAAATATGACTGCAGCACAAGTGGAGCAAACAGAGCACACTGCCACATTACATATCACTGGGAACAGAAGCACTGCAGTGAGTAGCACTAATGGACAAATAGTGGGAAATTATGATCCTGTTCTTTACTTCATATCTTCCAATCACTGTGTAAGCATTAACTGAGGATGAGAAATCAACTTTGAGCTGGAGTGAAGTGGGGTTGTCTGTCTTCATTTCTCCTTTCACTCCACTTAAGCATTGCAAAATGGCTCTGCCCAGCTTCAGTATCAGACTTCTTTGATGTGTATAGTCTGTTAACATCATGTATCAGACACTAAAAGTCAGTAGTATTTGATCAAATTTTCATTATTTCATTTGGCTGAGTGTAAAGTTTGTGTCTCTCTACCCCACTGTTGTTGCTACTAGACCAAACTCCTTCATTGGACATTACACAATTCTCAGGATAAGTCTCATGATCAGCTAAATCCAAAGTTAATCCATCTCTAAATTTATTGGCCTCATGTCAATTGTGTCTGATTTGCATGCCTCTGCAGGACCAGAATCTCAAAACTCTAGAATAAATGGTTTTCCATAATCCCACAGCACAGAATCCCATTTCAGTGGAATTTCCTCTTTAGCACAGGGGTTACTCTACATTTGTTAGTTTTCCTATAATATTCATTAATTACCTCAGGTCCATGCACAAATCTTTTGATTGCAACAAAAGGCCAGAATGTCTGGAAGCTGTCCCTGACAAACTTGAGTGGATTGTCCTTGTGACAACCCAAGCTGTTACAATTCTTTTGAAGTGCAGCTGCAGTGCCATGACATCATGTCACTTGCAAAGTTTGTTCTGAAGGCTGCTGGTGCCTCACAAATTTGCCTCCTGCTCCTCTATCCAAATCACAAATGATCAAGGACATATCCTGGATTAATAAGATTTGCAGGAGTTTTAAGTCAGGCACTGGAAAAACAAGAGGACTTCATTTTTTGATAGCCAAGGTTGAAATATAAGCAAAAGGTCCTCAAGAGCACGCTTGGTGATAAGTGGTGCCTTTGTGTCACTCCCGGGTAAAAACGAACAGGAGAGATCCAACCAGTCCAGAGAGGATATTGAGGTTTTTTTGCAATTGTGTGTTCTGTTTAATAGCTCACCTTACATGCAATAAAGTAGCTTGGAGGATGGATAATGCCACCTGCAATGGAGCTGTCAAACCACATCTAGCCTTTGGAAGTTTGGTTTGACAGGGAATTTCATCAGGCAAACATCTCTGGGTTGCTGGTTTTGAAACATTGCTGCAGTCTAACTCTCCTCCAATGCCAAAAGTTCAAGAAGGTCCTTTTCCTATTGAGGCAAGAAGCAACTGGCAAGAGCAGCCTGGAGCTCATTTTGAGGCACATTGTGCCATTTTTCTGAAACCAAACTGTTGCCACCGTGGAGGTGGAGTGTGTGGGAGTGAGGCAAGTGCTAATTGGCAGCAACCTGCCCACCTTTCCTTTCACAATCTCTGCAGCCCAAATGCTGGGCAGACCTTGAAATGCCTTACTTTCCTGCTGGGTTGCTGCTGTTTCTTTTCACACTTTTCATGGTGCCTTCTTGCAGAGTTCTGATTGACAACCTGCAGGCTGCAATGGATGCCCAGTTTGACAGCAAAGTTCGTACTGCCAGCCACAGCTACGAGAAATACAACAACTGGGACACGGTAAAGTTTGGAATTTACCACATTATCAGCTTGGTACCTTCTCCTCTGTAGTCAAAGTGCTTCCAGCCTTCATCCCTCTTCCCTTTCTGCTCCATCCATTGATATGATAATGCCTCCAAACTCCTTTCTCTTTGTTACTGAGCTAGTTTGTGTAACCTACACTTATTTCCTCTACTTCTGCTCCCAATGCTGCAAAGAATATCTGGCAGAAATCCAGTGACAGCCTGAGATGCTTCACTATTAATTTCCTCTTTCCTTTTCACTACTTCTCCCATCTCCTCTGCCAAACAGCCCAATTCTATTCCCTGCCTGAGTTCTAGCTCTTCATGACCTACCCTAAGATCCTTTTTTCATGGCCATGCTCATTTTTCCTGACATGTAATCATGGCCATGTTACTCTTCACATCTTTGCAGTGGCTCCTTGGAAATCTATAAATTGCATTAAATATTAGGCCACATTAGACGCTCAGAAAGACTGAGCATCTGGACCTGAGGAGCAGAGACATCAATAGATTTAACCTCTTTATTAAACAGATTGCTGCTTGGACTGCTGATATTGCTGCCCAGAACCCAGACCTCGTCTCTCGTAGTGTAATTGGGAACACATATGAAGGACGGCCAATGTACCTTCTCAAAGTAAGTGCCCAGATTTCTTCATGCCAGACCCTTCCCTTATTAACCTCTGCAAGATTATGATGTCTAGTAAAACACCAGTGATGCAAACAAAATATCTAAAGTAATAGACAATTTGCAGAAAATTCAATCTATTTTGTTTACAACTAGAAAGATTTTTTTTAAATGTTACATTTTTTTTAAAGGGGCATAATGAATTATTAGAAGTTCAGACATAAATTCAATCACTCCACTGAGAGCTATTTCAATTGATAGAACACCTTTGTGCTCTCTCCGTCTGTTGTTTGTAAACCCATTTGCTCTAAAAGCATCTATAAACGTCATTCTCTGCCAACAGGAAATATATTTCTATCTTCACCATATACAATTTTGAGCTGGTTATGACTGGGGTAGAGTTAATTTTGTTTTCTGTAGCTTGTATGGGGCTGTTTTGGATTCATGCTGATTTAGAAACAGTGTTGGTAATTCAGGGGTGTTTTAGTTACTGCTGGGCAGTGATTACACAGAGCCAAGACCTTTTCTGCTTCTCACACCTCCAGCCAGAGCAATGGACCTGGGAGGGGACACAGCCGGGACAGCTGACCCCCACTGACCCAGGGGATATCCCAAACTACACTGCCCATGTTTAGTGTTAAACTAGGGGGAAGGTGGGTCAGGGACACTGCATAGGGCCTGGCTGGGCAATTGCTTTCATTTGCATCATTCGTCTTTCTTGGGGTTTATTTCTTTCTGTTATTTTCCTTTCCATCATAATCACTATTATTCATTAAATTATGCTTATGTTGGCCCACAAGTTTGCTCTGAGTGAGCTACTGTGTTGTGTTTAGTTGTCAGCTGGGTTTAAACTACAGAAATATTTTTTTTCATAACTCTTATGAATTAATAAGACATAACCTAAATAAAGGTGAAAGAATAAGGAGTACTTACCCCAAAATGCACAAGTATTTACAATAATATATCATTCAAACATACAAGTTAAACATACTTTCAGAGACACTACAAGAAATAAGTTAACAGTGCAGAGTAATCAAATAATTGGGGGAAGCTTATCTACATTAACAAAAATGAAATTATTAAGAGTATTTTTAAGCTTGAATACCATGGTCAGCTACAGTTGGGAGCACTCCACAGATTTCCATTGAAACAAGGAATGCTATATTTGTAAAATGTTTGACTTTTTAGGTCAGCAAGCTGACTGAGTTGTTCTGCATACAATTTATTTTGTTCAAGCCCTGAGGTGTTTTGTTGTTTTGGTTTTTTTTCCTAGCTGGGAAAAAGTGGTCAGAATAAGAAGGCCATCTTTATGGATTGTGGTTTCCATGCAAGAGAGTGGATCAGCCCTGCTTTCTGCCAGTGGTTTGTGAAAGAGGTCAGTAAGCTTAACAATGAAAAAATAATCTACAAAATGTAACTATGTTTAAGAAAATCTTAAATTGTGGCACAGGCCACTGCCTTTTTCCCTCTAAATACATTCTGCTCATGCCTTCTTCCCACTCAGAGGGTTAAGGTGTAACTACTTTAACCAAACTTTTGTGCTTGGACCTGTAATCATTCAGCAGCTTAAACATGGAACACGTCTGAGGTACTGACAACCGCAATGGTCGCTCAGTTTGTAAAGTCTTTTTTGCACCTGTATTCAGGGAAAGGTGAGAGAAAAGGGAATAGCTCTAGTAACACTATAAACATAGCCATGTTCTGTACACAGACATAAGGAATAAGAATTCAAGGGCACATCAGGAGGCACCTGAATGCATTCCAGAAGAGCTGACTTGCTACAGTGCCAGGTGGCGGATTCCTTGCAACCAGCTTTATTCAGTAAGGCAGCAGAGAGGATGGAAACCTACCCTCAGCTCAGCACTGAGGAAATGTACCCAAGAAAGGAGAAAGACTGTAAATGAAGCCCCCTATGCTCCACACAGGAAGAGGGAAATGCATGTACATCCCTTTGAGCTGCCACCTCAGGCTGTACAGAAAGGTGCTAAAATAAAAACCATATTCAAGGAAGAGCTACATATGTGAAATTAGTTTCACTTCATTCTGGGATACTTTAGATCTTGAATTAAATTTTATGTCCTTTATATTTTCTTTCTCACCACCACTATAAAGAAGGTGGGGGTTATCAAATGCTGCACAGCCACCTTCACAGAGACAGGTGTATTACCCCTCAGACGGGGGAGATCAGTCAACTCAGCAGAGCAACTTTCTGACTGAATCTCAAATTTTGTAATGACTTCTGTTGGAAGATTAAAAAAAACACCAACAAAACCAACCAAATAAACAAATAAAACAACACCAGAAGCAGCAGCTGGAATTTCAAACCCGTGGAAAGGAGAGCCAATCTACGTGAGCCAGCCATGCTGGCAGAGGCCTTGGTGGCAAGTATAATCTCAGTGTTATCAGACAGGCATGCGGTTTTGTGTAGGGAGCAGTGGAAATTGGAAGTGACATTTCGGTGGAATCAATGGGAATATGATTTCATTAGTGCCTAATAAGGCTGCAGACAGTATGTGGTACCATTTTTCTCTCAGCAATTCACGTCACTGTAGCTGTCATTTTCACTGTCTGGTCACTTAATTCATGGGTGCACCTGACACCAGCAGTGCCTCTGCTCAGTGTGTGCAGAAGTGCTTTAAAAATGCAGACCTCTGAGTATCATCAGAATTTCACTTGGAATTGCTTCTAGACATAAAAGTAAAAAAAAAATCGATAAAAACATGAGCAAGGTGAATTGTTAGATTGTTCTCAAAAAAACCCCAAAAAACCCAACCAAAAAACCCCAAAAAAATGCCACCTAGATAACAACAAAAAACCAAAACAAGCCTAAAATAAAACCCAGGAAAAATAATTTCAAGTGATCTGAAACTACTTTTCTAGATTTTTATATTGCACCATCCTATATGTCAGTTAAAGGATAAAAAATGCATTTTTGCATTGCGTTGCCCCGTGTTGCCCTTTATGGCTGTGTAAACAAAACATGGGTGCAGCAAACTTAGGGCGAATTTCCATGATCATTGTGCAGTCTTTCAACGTTGATATGAATCTGTGAACAAGCATAGCAAGTGGCAGACCATGAACAATCAAGATATAGAGGATATTGCAAGAGATCCTGTTTGTTATTCAATATCTGTGTCTAGAAAAGTGCAGGGAAAAATCTGTGTCCCTATGAATAAATGCATCCACAGAATCATGATTGGAAATATGTTAGGATGCTACTTAGAAATATTGTCTATAATTCTGGTTGTTGATGACATTTCTGCACAACAGATACAAAAAATGGAAATAATGACTTCTCATTCTCACATAAATTAAACTCAAATCTTTAAGGTGTTAGAATATAGGAATATATATGGAGAGCAATATTGTTCTGCCTGTAATCAAGAAGCTGGTAGATGGAAATCTCTTTCCAGTGATCTATTATCCTGTTCAAAATCAACATTCCTTCATCTTAGAATTTATTTAGCAGTATAAGATGGTTTTCTAACAGCAGCATGGTTTGAGTCAGTGCAAATCTAAGCACATGTAATAACACATGTAATAACTCCAGCCATCTCGTGTGCTGGAGTGACCTGGATGACTTTTTCTACCACATTCATTAATTCCTGTCCCAGACCCAGGCCTTTACACACACAAAGGAGATACAAATCTGGGAAGGCATCATTAGCTTTTTCGACTTTTCTCCAAATAGGCTGTGGAGACCTATGGAAAAGATACCACCATCACCACACTTCTCGACAAGCTGGACTTCTATGTTCTGCCTGTTGTTAACATTGATGGTTACGTTTACACTTGGACCAATGTAAGTACATTCTTCTTTCTTATTTTTGGAAAAGTCAACTGTCAGGACATAGTCTCAGTTTTCATCTGTGATCCTCCACAGGACCGCATGTGGAGAAAGACACGCTCTAAAAATGCTGGGAGCATTTGCTATGGGACAGATCCCAACAGGAATTTTGATGCTGGCTGGTGCAGTAAGTGTCTCCTAACAAGAGGTGCAAGTAATTACACACAAGTGCAATAGCCAATATACCTAATTATGGATTTCCCCTACCTGATGGTCCAGCTTCAGCTTGAGTGAAGCTTTATGCAGTAGCTTGTGTTTAATTTTTAGAACAGTTTTGACTACTAGTATCATCAGTATGGCGACTTCTATGAACACATCTGCACATGTACATATATATATATATACTAACACACATGTATACACATATTTATATAGACACACACAGAGCTATGAGTCCAGAAAGAAACCAAAGGAGCTTGCTTTCATTAAAAGAGGTCTCTTTTGAGTGGTTTCCACTTCTCTTTCTGTGCCTTAGAAATTGAGAAGATATGCAAGGAGAGGACTGTTAAGTACTGAAGCAAATCAATATCCCAAAACATTCCCATAATACAGATCTTTACATCCACATTCATGTTCTTCCAACCCTGCACACTGTAAAGGCCATATTTATTCATTGCTATGGGATGTTTCCCAGCATCTTAACCACATCATAAAATATTCCCTCCTCTGATATGGCATGTGTGTTAGCAGGATTCCAAGGCTTACCCACAAAAGTGGTGTACATGACTCTCCTAACAATCTACTTCTTCATTAAGTACTCATTAAATTCACCTTTTTCCTCAGCTCTTGGGGCCTCAAAATCCCCCTGTGCTTCCACTTACTGTGGCTCTGCACCTGAGTCTGAAAAGGAGACCAAGGCTTTGGCTGATTTCATTCGTGAAAATCTTTCTACAATCAAGGCCTACCTGACAATTCACTCCTATTCCCAGCTGCTGCTGTTTCCTTATTCATACACTTACAGTTTGCCATCGAATTACAAGGAACTGGTAAGTCTCTGTCATTTTGACTTAATGAATAGGATAATCAAAAATCATCACTTGCTATTTGGACCCTTTAACTTCAAGTAGTTTCTTTAACATCTGGAAAGAATCCATATCGCCAGTTTTGGAAAATATTTTACTCTTAGCAAGAACAAGGGACACCATGAAGGTTTCAAGATAGCTCAAGCATGAGATGAATTTCAGAGCCTTATTTAATTTCCACGTGCACAATGAACTTGACACAACGTCAGTTCTGTCTCCCAGTCATGCCATCCAGCAATCCACTCTGCTGTGCAGCACTGCCTCTTGCTGACTCCATAGCTGCTGTATATGTACCTTTAATATTTTACATAAAAACACTCCAGCCTGTAAACCAAGCTAGCAGCTTGACAGACTGTGATAACTATGAAATAATTCAACTGGTAACAACAGCAGGCAAGGATCTCTGTCTATCACTTTCTACTGAACCTTAGTTCTTGCTGAAGTAAAATGGTGCAACTCCTATTGGGTCAAGACAATGAGGCAGTTCTTGACGAATGTATAATTGAAAACAGATACAGAAGACATTAAAAGTTTCAGTTTTGAGGCCTTTTCCAAAAGGCCTGGATTTAAACACAAACATTTTATTTAGAAGAGAGAGTGAATCTGGTATTTTACAGGACAATCCCTCTTTTATCAATTATAATGAAAAGTCACACTCTAATACCATTTAAGAAAGACTTTTTTGATCCTTAAAAACAGATAGAAAGTTTAGAACTAGAAAATGTGTATAAAAGCTGTAAACATTTCATAGGCCAAGAATCAACAATCATGAATAATAAAATGACTTCAGTTCTCTGGCATATTAGCAATTAGAATCTGTTGGCAGGGAAAACAACACAGCAAGACAAAACAAACACATTTTGATCCCCTCTCTTTTCTCGATGCTGCCAAAAGTCCAAGGCAACAACAATGTGTGTTGCTCTGCTGTGCAGGTTTGACAGATTTATGAGTGCTCCCAAATACATGTCTTGGTTCTGAACACAAATACAAACTGGGGCCAAGAGTGAAGTTTCTTGTTAGATTATTTTACAGCCTAAAAGAGAAGATTAAATTTAAATGGATATTTTGTTTTCTTAATTTATATTCCAGGAATTTTGAAGTTATTCCAGGGAGTGGTAGTAATGTCTTGCCTTCATTTTTCACAAAAGCTCCATAATTCACAAATTGCAATTCAGTCTAAAGTAATAAACAGCACTAAACTCTTGAAGCTGCTATGTTGTCAAGATCACAAAGTTCTTATTTAACAAAAATTTGCATTAAATTCTGCTCCCATCTTTTAAATGAAGAGCAAATGTGATGAAATGTAACAAGAAGTGCAGTGTGTTTCTCAGAGAGTTAAATGGAAAAAGTACATTGACAACTCATTATTAAAACAAACCTTAGCAGTAAGAAAGAAGCTATGTGATTTGTGAGGTTTTAAAATTCTTAAATTAAAATTTTACATTGTCACTGTTCCAATACACGGTAAAATTTAAACTCCCCTTTCCTTTCATAGAAGACAATTCTGCTGTTACCACAGAGCATAAAAACCAAATTGCTCAGGAATACAGGACACATATTCCTCTTCACCCATTCGATTTCTCTTGGTATATTAGTCTTTCCAATATCACTTTATCCTGTATTTTACATCAGTTACACTGATACCAGACGGAGTTCCATTATATTCTGCTACAGAGCAACCACAAATCTCACCACCATGACAAGGTGACCTTATGAGTGCTTTTCACATCCTAATTGAGGGAAATTATTTCCTCTGTTGGTGACAAAAGAGACAGCAGGATCCTAGAAGTGTTCAACCTGTGCAGTGTTTGATTTTGGGAAGACTTGTTGCCAAAAGTTCTTTAGGACAATGAGGCCAGAGTATCACCCCATCAACGTTACCTGTAATTGAAATAATTAAACAGAAAGGACCTTATGCACTCCAATGTCAGTGAATTAAATAGAAAAACTGACTTCCAGACTGAGCCTGTGGGTCAGGTCTTTGGGCTAGTTCAAATAACTAAGATACATTAATTTAAGCTGTGACTAAAGAAAATTTAACATTTTTTATCAACAACTGTACTTGCTTAAGACAAGACAGCTACAAAAAGAGGAATTACTTTATAATTGCTGTGTTTAATGTCTAAAAATTTTGTCTAAATTTAGAATTTGGAGAAATGCTGAAGAATGAGAATCTTAACTTTTAATAGATATTATGTCGGCAAATAAAATAATCAAATCATTTTTTAAATGAAGAAGCAAAATTTATGGTGCCAGTATCTTATCTTAGATGTTATTTTTATCCTGACAGATCTAATAAATTAAAGGAAATATAGCTGCAATTTCTTATCTCTTTCAGTGAGCAACTGGACATGTGTTTAAACAAAACCTCACATGTCTGCTTCTCATTGATAGCATTTTGTTCCATTGTATTTAATTAAAGGTAACATAATACTATGGGCCTTATGTTGCATTCCAGTGTCCAAGATACAGAAGGGTGCAAAAATTGAGTAATCAGGGACACTAAGTCTGCAGAAGAGAAAGGTCTGGAGAATGCCTGTACCTTCCTTCCTTCCCTAAACATGTAGTGAACAGTGTGTCCTTGGGACTCGACAGACTTTCTGTTTACATCCTCAGTTTTAGGACTTCTGGTGATTTCTTGTTTTGGTTTGTCAGGTACAGCAGGGCACTCTGAGAACCCCTTTATGTTCCACCGCATTGCTCAGCAAATCAGAACAACTCAAAGTTCTTGTAACTTACTTAGAGCCAGGGATTAGAACTATCCCTCAACCAGTCACGTATGTTCCTTCCTTCCCACAACTTCCCCCTCTTCCCCAGAGATGCAAGAGGAGCTGGGAGGTTATAAATCCCACAGCTCACAAGGATTTTCCCCAGATTTGTCTCCCTTTATTCAGGGTTGTTGTTTTGTCCCCCCAGCCTAGAAGTTGCACAAAACTTCCACTGTTATCCAAACAACAAAAATAAAAACACCCAAGACAGGAAAATCTAGGTCAGGAATTTCTCAGAAGTTACACAATATTCTTGTGATGACATCCTTACAGAAATATGTCATCCTTTTGGAGAATCACATTTGGTCTGCTTCACAATCCTCTTGGCTCATTCTTTACTATATCCTGGCATATTGCCCTGAACACAGAATACACACTTGAATCCCTCTCCTACAGGGAGCACAAGCATTAGCTTTTCACAATAACAAAATATGCTTGGCAAGACCAATATCTCTCCACACCCCAAAAAGAGGTTTTTTTGTTTTTATCTTTATTTTACTATTCACATTTCTGTCCTCTTGTAATAAAGAACTGTGTATTTAATCAGACTTTTCATAAACAGTTCAGCTCATATTTTTCAATCACTTCATATATTTGCCTTAGCTTCCCATTAGGTCACCCTGTGCTTTCCTCATTTTCAACAGACAAATCTAGCTTTATCAGTTCTTGTTTGTGTTTGAATTGGCTCTGAACTGTAGCTTAAGAGAGCAGAGGCATGTGCAGTGTGTCCTTCCTTCCTTTCCAGTTCAATTCCATCTCTCAATTAATGGCTGCACCAAATACTTGTGTGCAGCCAGCTCATACTGACTTATCAGATTAATTCAGGTGTATTACAGTTTCATAGGCTGCAGAATATTACATTCATTTACAACCCAAGATAATTCTGGTCTCTATTACTTGTATGCATACTGGCTGTATGGGCTGTTGTTTCAACTCACCAAAATTAACCTTCTGTATTGGATCTGTCTAGCATTTCATTTCCTCTTGAGTTCTTCAAATAGGACATATTAGAAAGTGGAGACAAGCCCAGAGTCTGTACAGCCTGCAAGAGTGAATTTCAATTATATAGCATGACTGTGAGCATCAGTCTGATTATTTAACTTAGTGCCTGGCTGTGAAGTCCTGAATATGCTTAAGACATATGAAGACCTGAGGGTAAGAACTGTTGGATAGCAAAAATGCTACATCTAAGAGACTCAGACAAGCCAATGAGGAGCTGCAATTTGCTGCTCTTGTATCTATGCTACTGCACAGATTATATGTCTGTGATTGTACTACTTGTTACATTAAATATTGTTAAAGTCAACTGGGAAGTACAACAAACAGGAAAGTGGGCAGCAAAGCAGTATCTGAAATTGGTTTCACAGCCCCTCCACTGAGTTCACCACAACAGAACTGTTCTGTAGTGGCAGTCTTAAAACTGTGTAAAGGATGTGTTCAGTAGCAGCATCTTCCAGATGAAGTTCATGTGTGAGTCTGGCTGATAGATATGAGTCTCCAACAGGTGTAGGGCCCAACTGAGTTGCAGTGGAAACCCTCTCACCAGGGACTGATTTCTTAAGCCCTGTAGAAACTGTGGGAGAAAAACAGGCTTGTAAAGAATCATTCCACTGAAGTCCTCACTGGCTGGATTCTCTGGGCTCTTGGAGCACATGAACAACAGAACAGTGAACTAAATTACACATCATCATGGATCCTTGAGGGGGGAGTCTTCTTTAACTGGCAAAACAAAAAGGCTCAAAAGTTTCAATTTGCTTGGCTAAAGCTAACTTAGGAAATCCACATTTTCAGACTTTCATTACGAAGGAAGTTGAGGGTCCCTTTACATAACAAGTAAAGCATGCAAGGCTGATGTGAAGGGAAAATACAGTTTTCAGCCTTGGGCAAATCAGTTTGTAGTCCAGTGAGGGAAGAAAGCAAAGGGTCCAGTAAAGCACTGAAAAGGCTTCTCCAGACTGCTCTCAGATTGAGAGGGAAAGGGAGTTGTCCACAAACAGCAGCTGCATATCAACATCTGTGGAGTGTTTCTAAATGGTCACAGTTTGCTGCCAAATCCACCCTGATGATACAAGGGTAAAATGAGGGAGATGCTCCCATAAAAATGGCCTATTAATATACAAAATATGTTTAGCCTGATAATTTACCTTGTTCGTTCAAACTTCCAATATGGTGAGCAAGAGACGACATTTTCATTAAGTACCACATCTTTCATTAAAAGCTAATAACTGAAAAAACCTAGGTTTGAAAGGTGTTAATTATGTAAGATAATGACAACTGAGAACACAACTCTGCCGTGTCCCTGACTCACACACTCTGTACACAAGATCAAGTGAAATATTGGTAATTGCTCTGTAAACACAGATGGGTGATGAGCGCAGGAAATGCTGCCTTCTGCTGAAATGACCAGCTCTGAGAGCTCAGCTGGGAGTCAGAAGCTGAAAAGCCACTTCTGCTCCCAGTTACAAGGTATTTCTCTGGAGTTATTTCTTCGACTGCAGGGCGCCACTTGTTTCTCTGCTACTATAAATCTCAGCAAAATTTTCCTTGCAAAAGAAGGATTCTTAACAGTATAAAACCCCAAAGAAACAAACTCCAAACAAACCACAACAATTCAGTTAAGCCTATTATGCCAAGAGATGTAGAAAATCATCTAGCAACAAAGAGTATCCTCAAAGGTCAAAAGGAAAACAATGTTTTTCCTTGCAGGTGTATTCTAAATAATTTACAGGCTTGAAAACCCAAACTACTTTTCTCCCTTTTGGAAAACTTTGGGCATTATTTATATATCTCTGCATAGACCTCCCTATTATTTCCTTCTTATGGATTGCTTTGAATAACTGAGCTATTTTGAAAAAGACTCAAATGAACTTTCCTCATATTTTGTATTTATACTCACAAGTATTTACTTACTACATATTATTCCTGCTGGTTTATATTATATTATTAAGAAATAACATTAGTTACTATAAAGTTGAAAATTATTTTTCTACCTTTAGGTTTTGGACTGTAAATCTATTAGGCAAGTAAATGTCAGAGAATCACTTCAAGAAAAACAAAAAGATATCAAAACTTCTGATAAAGCTTCATTTCCTGATGAAGTCATAAATGCTTAGGCATGTTTTTCACTTAGAGAGGGTCATTTGAAACACCACTTTATCTCCAGCCTGGAGAGCTTGAGGAAGTTGTTTATTTGGATTCTAGGCTCTAAACAGCTGGAAATCTCAATTGTTCTTTCTACAAATCTCTGTTTTTACAACTTCCCGGCCAACAATAAAAAGATCCCTCAGGTAAAAAGATTTCCTGACATACTTTTTCCGGTATCTGTTCTGGTATGATTTAAAGCTGCCATTTGTCCACTGGGTGGAACAAATATCCTGGGTCAAACAGTCCCACAGAGCAGTTCTGCAGTTCTATTGTTCCTACTTTAGTTAACTAAAGGGAGCAAACACCAGTTACCAACAGGTCTGTATATTGTACCTGACAAGCTTTCCAAATTCTATTTCCACTTTGCGTATATTTGAAGAGGGGAAGAATCAGTTTACATTTTAAAATTCATTTTCTATTGAGAGAAGATCTGACTCAATTTCAGCTGCTAATTAAGCATGCATATTATATACAACAGATGGCTGAAGAAAACACTGACAGATAGAAGACTTCAACCTCTACAATTCTTTCAACACATGCTAAAAATTTTGGAAATTTTGGAAAAATCAATTTGTTGAGGGATTAAAAAAGAAAGGAAAAAACCAAACCAAACCAAAGACCACAGGAGAGAGCTGAACTACTCCAGTTACTCTGGATCCAAAGTTGTGAAATGCGAGCAACAACATTTTCTTTGCAATTGCTTCTCTTTGTGTGATAGAGAGGCCAGGAACCAAACCCCCACATTGAGGCAACAGTCAGGGAATGATATATGTGGAAAGACAAGCTTCAAGTATGCTTTGGTCTGCCTTGTTTAAATATCCTTCATATGCTAAAGGACCATAAATTCCTAGAGGAAACTCCCATAATTCTAAATTGTTCAAAACCCAATAGATGGGAATGGGGAAACACTTGCAATTAGGCTAGAGAGTAGGCTGCCAGTAATGCACACATGCTGTGATGTTGTTTTCTAGAAGCTGAGAAAGTTCTCTCAGTTTACTAAAATTTTCTAAATACATTGTCCAATTTGCCTTTTTGAGTAATCCAGAAGAACACTTGAAGCATAAGGATGAGCAGAGAATATTTTACAATAATATCTTCCATTGGGAACTAAGCCAGAGTGTAACCCACAGAGAAAGAAAGGGCTTGAGGAAATTCCTGGAATAGTAAGCCATTCAGCTGCATGCTATAAAGAAATATATGGCAACCCATTGCTTATTCTTATATTGAACATATGCTTTCAAAAATCATTCATATTTATCATCTGTTAGTAATAGTTTTCATGTTTTATTACCAACATGTTGTATAATGAAGAATTGGAAAAGCCACACGTTCCAAAGAAAAGTCTAATTTTCCTAAATGCAAACATACAAAGCTTCATAGTACTATTGATGGGTCTGATCCAACCCTCACTGAATCAGTGGGAGTTGAAGGAGTCCCTCTGTGCACAGGAAATGAATTTAAATTAATGAGACTACATATGGTTTCAGGGTAATTTATGCCTTTTTTTGGCTGTTAATACTTATAAGACCTTAATCTGCTTCCACTAGTAACAATGTTCAGCTCCTCTGACTGAGCTGACTCTACTCTGAATTTATAGCTGCATCAACAGAAGGAAAAGAAAGGTTATTGTATGTTTGCAATTTACTGTACCATGTTATTACCATTCCCTAAGATTCTCTTATCTCAAAGTAAGGTTCTTTATTTAGTTTTAACCTTGTACAAGCTTCTTCTAAGTCTAGAAAGTGCTGTTACCTCTTGTCCCCTTATCAGTCCAAACCCCCCTGGACTGCACACCAGGCTGCAACAGACCATACAGAGACTAGAGCACACCATTAAACCTCTGAGAAAAAGTTCCTTACTGACAAACTCTTTCCACAACACCAGGACAAGCTGGGCCTTGTCAGCTACTGACACTTAGTCATACTGAGAGGTCAAACAGTTTTCAAATAAAAGCTTCTCCAGCATGGCTTTCCAGTTTATACAACAGTGTAATTGCTTAGATTCACTTAAAAAGCTTCTGAAAATCTGCATTTATCATTCTTCTTTTCTTACAGAATTCCATAGCTAGTGCTGCTTCCACACAGCTGGCCAGTTTGTACAACACTAAATATACATACGGTCCAGGAGCGGAAACAATCTGTAAGTGTTGACCTAAATATACTGACAATCTGTATTAAGTGCTACTAGGACTATAAAATGCAGTTTTCTAGTGATTCTCATTCCTCTTTCTTCACATGCATATACTAAGAGGTATATATGGCACCTGTCATTTCTAAATTATGGGATCATTAATCCCTTAGGGATCCCAGGAAAGGTGTGAGCCCCTGGAAAGTCAAGTCTATGAATTAATGTGCATAGCATGAATTCCTAAATCATACATGCTTAGATTTAAACATAAAAACCTTGACCTGAGATTTTCTGCATTTGCAGTATCTCCAAGTCAAAGATGATGTGAATCCTTTGATTCCACTGTGTGATGTGAATCCTTCAATCACTCTGGCAACTCCAATTTTCTTTACTTTGCATTACATTCTAAGGCACATACTAATTACATACTAATTCCTATTTGTAATTTGCAATGACTAATTATTCCACCCTTCTTGTGAACTCAGCTGTGGATATGGCCTTGCAGTGCCAAAAGCCAAAGTTTGAGATAGCCAAATCCAGATTTATAGAACTTTAATATCTCCCATTTTAAGATCTCCTAAAGTAAATATGGAAGCTTATTTCTCTTGCCTGTTTCTCCTTCCTCAAATAGTTAACCACCCCGTCCCAAACATTTTAAAAAACAGTTTCTTCCAATTTTTACAATATGTTTGGAGATTCTTCCTTTAGAAATGTACTGGTGATACTTGGCAATTCTGGAGGCTCCTTCCTTAGTGAGAGAGACTGATTTTTTGTACCAGCTACTGAAAAGAGAAGGTACTATTTGCCCAGCACAAAAAGGTGAAGCTGAAATCCCAGATATGCAGTTCTTTCCCATCTCTGTGAACCTCAAAAAGCCACCCAGGGAGAGGGCATTTGCTTCTGATACCAAGTGTTTCTAAACAGCCTCATGCAACCCCATCATTGTGCAGTTCCTTAGACATTTCACCCATGGTTTCCCCACAGTAGTGACAAGGAGGGAGTAGTTTAGCTTGTTTACATTTGCTTGCACAAATCAGCTCATAAATGGCCTAAAATCACAGCAGCTTTCCCATGAGCAGGATAAATCAATCAATCAATTCACTGAGTATTTCTTTTTATCTGTCCTTTCTGCATTCCTGACTATGTGACTTGACTACTGATATGTAGCCACTCTTTCCCAGCTAAGCTTTCCTTAATTTCTTTCCCAACAGACCCTGCTGCAGGAGGCTCTGATGACTGGGCTTATGACCAAGGCATCAAGTACTCTTTCACCTTCGAGCTCCGGGACACTGGGAGATACGGTTTCCTTCTCCCTGAATCTCAGATAAAGCCAACCTGTGAAGAGACTTTACTTGCTGTTAAATATATTGCCAACTATGTCCTTGAGCACCTGTATTAGAACGGAGTTCTAAAAACTATTAAACTAAGCTTTATTCAAAAATGCCTTCCTTTTTTTTTTCTTACCTAAAAATTACATTTTTATTTCTCTGTACTTAATATTCTTAGTCATATTCTTAGTCCATCACAGGTCACTAGAACCACAAGCTTTTCAAGAGAAATTTTAGAAATCCAAGATAAATAAAATATTTTTATTACAGCAACTGACACAGGGGGTTGAAAAAGAAGGAGCACAAGATTAATCAACCTAAGGTAAAGGCAATTTTATTGATTAAAATTATCTTTACACATAGGAGATGGGCTCAGCATTAGAGCTTACACAGCCTGACTGTTAACCAGAATTAAAATAACCAGGTGATCCACACAGATGGAATTTCACCCAAACATCCACTGCCTCAGTGACAGCAGTAGTAAGAAGCTCACATCACATGCTTTTAAAATTATATCAAAATTACATGTGATGTGCTCTTGTGAATTTTCTCACAACCTACTCTGGATCTGTCCCATCACTGAAAAATAATTTGGATCTGCAGTCACTGCTAGTCCAATCTGGACTCAATTATGAAAATTATAATTACTATTAATGGCCAAAACTTGATATAAATCATGCTACCCTGCATTTAAGGCTCTCATGCTCACTACAGTAGCATCTCCCAAAGTGTTCTCAGTCCTGGTACTTCCTGGGGCCCCACATGTTCCTACTGTCATGAGCAGAAGAATCATAAACAGCCATAAAGACTAAGTCTGGTGATAAATGAGTAACAGTTTCTTTCATGGAAAGCTGTAGAGAATTATACCCTCCCAATCAATTTTCTGTACAGGTAATGTGGGTCTGATTGGGTCAGAGTGAGTGAAAGTGATAAATTGCCACTCGACATCTTTCCCACAGAGCTGCAGAAAATGTGTTTGGCATCTATTAATAGTGTTTGGAGCTTGGCTAATATGGGACACGCTCTGCACAATGGTA
This sequence comes from Catharus ustulatus, assembly GCF_009819885.2. Lineage (NCBI taxonomy): Eukaryota > Metazoa > Chordata > Aves > Passeriformes > Turdidae > Catharus > Catharus ustulatus. The sequence goes on from NC_046230.1 coordinate 13,612,891, forward strand.
GGGAAAAACCTTATGTCAACACAGAAGCTGGCTGATCTCCTGCCACTGCCGGAAGCTCTGACAGAGACTTCCACTGTCCTTTGATGGTCCTGGAATTAACCCCATTTCTGGCAGGTCCTTAGCTAATCCACTCAACACAGCCCCAGAAATGCATTTTACAGAAAATGCTCCTCTAAAGAAAATCATCAAATTCAAGACCTGTAAAAAACTACATGTTCTGCCTTTCTGTCCTTTTTCAGTGGAAGGAAACAGGAAGACAGGGTCCAATTTAAAATTACACTTTCATTTGCATGTATGAAAGAAAGGCACACATCTACTAGCTCCCTCCAATTAGCCCAGTAGCACTCAGATTAAACTACTCTTCATACATGACTGATCCATCTGGTTTTCATCACTGGTGAAACTGAACCCACGTGTGAAAGTAACACATACCAATAAAAAGACATATCATTCTGTTTTGCAAAAGAAGTGGGGGGAAGGACAATCAACATTACTAAAAATAGCACAGGATATGAACAGAACATACTGGCCAGAGCCAAACACGTCACAAGTGGCAGGAAAATAAATTTCTCGGAATATAAAATATTTTGCTCATTTTAACTTAGTATTAACAACTATCCAGGGACTATCCCGACTGTCATTTGGGAAGATGTCACAGGTTTTACACCAACTGCAATGTGAATTCTTGATAATCAGCACTTAGTACTAGGGTGCAGCTGACAAGTTCCATCACCTTGATGAACTTGGAGATCTTTTTCAACCTTAATGATTCTATAATTCCAGTTTCCAGTACCAGACAGGCACTGGGTAAGACTGCAGGCAAGCAAATGCACAGCTACAAATGCAGTTGAGGGCCAGGTCACAGCAGCCAGCAGTTCCAACAACATTAGAGCTACCCCAGTTAACTTAAATGTGTGACTCTGAGGCAGAATAGGGTATACATTTGGTGGCTCTGACATCCACAAATCAAGTCACAGCAAGGCAGAGATCTGCAGTTTTTCTGTGCCTTCTCCCCAGAAGCTCATATTTTGGCCTTAGCTTCCCATTAGGTCACCTTATGCTTTCCTCATTTTCAGCAGACAAATCTGGCTTTATCAATTAAATTCTCCCCAGAAGGCACTCACTAGCACTGCTGATCAAATTACACAGATGTAGAGAAGAGCAATCAAATGTGGTATTATTATCCATGCAGCTTGGAACATAAGCCAAATATATATATTCTTCCAAATATATGGGAGAATTTTAAGCAGTAAAGGACATTGTGCTAGCAGGTAAGCTGCTAGTGCAGAGACACTGAAAGAAAACATGGAGAGGAAGCAAAAGGTCATCAAGAAGTCACATTGCTTCAAACTCTAGCATCACTTTCAAAAAACATGGAAATTTCACATGCAAAATTAATTGACAACCTATTTTCAAATTAAAGCACATGAAACTCCACGTGAACACAAGAAAATACCTTTTTATCATAAATTCCCAAAAACCAGAACAGGTTACCCAGTAATGTGGAGTCTCCCTCCCTGGAGATGTTGCTTAAAACTTGGCTGGACAAGGCCCTGGGCAACCTGCTTTGTGCTATCCTGTTAATGCCTGCCTGATACAGGTCAATCAAGGACTTAGACAACAATTTCAGCTTTTCCTGTTTGATTTATACTGCTCCTTTAATCCGATAAATAGAAAGGGAACATTCTGTTTTCTTGATTAAGAATCACATTAAAAAGTTGCCATTTTTCTCATATTAAGCTATTGTTTAGTCAAATGCATTCAAATAGCCAATTCATTTCAGTCCTCCCAAACTCAAAAGGGATTAAGACCTGATGAAGTGCTTTAAGGACAATGTACTGTCCCTCTGCCAGGTCTCCCTGGAGTGACATTGGAGATACCAGATCACGCACAGAGGAAATGTCCCTTCAGTACAGATCACAGCTGCAAAGGTCCTTAACAAAGGCAACACTTACAAGTTCTTGATTCTTTAATACATAAAAAGGTAACTCACACACAAAAATGAATGAAATGCAGTGAAGTTGCAACAGTTGTGTGAGAGTTAAACATGAGCTGGGGAAGGTATTTCCAAGTTAGCTCAAAGTTGTCAAGCAACTGCTGACACATAATGGTAATTCAGAGAAGCCAACTTTTGCCCTCAATGATCCAGACACCACTGCCTCCAAAACGGTGCTAGAAATTAAACCTGTGCTTACAGTGCAGCCTGCTCTGAACTCTGCTCTGCTGACATATGGCCTCAGCATGCTTCCTGTCACTTTGAATTCTTCCAAGGACAGATGTGGGCTGTGCATTGGAGCAGGTTGTGTCTGTGTTCCCTGCTGCACTCAAAACAGCTGCATTACAGCTGCACATAGCATTTACTACAGGAGGAGAGGAAACAGCCAAATGCTTTTGAGACTGGAACTGGTTCCTGTTCTTTACAGGAAGGATGCCAGGCTACTTGTGGTAAACTTTGCAACCACTGAAAACAGAAAATTTGCTATCAGTAAGTGAATATATACAGCTTAGCCAAGAAATAGGGAATTCAAGAGTTGGCAAGCACCAAAATCTTTTCTTTCAGCATTGAGCAGAAGAACTAAGATGCTTAACTGGAATTCTTCAAGGAAAGTATGAATCATGCTGCTTTAACAAGAAAATCAACTTGCAATTTCCTGGCTTCAAGGGGAAAAAATCAAATATTCACGTTTCTTTTTAATACACCAATATGTTAGGGTGTAATGGAAAAAAATAAAATAAGGATAACAGTTTGGGAATAATGGCTGTCATTCCCACAGATCTCTGTATTGCAGCTGCTGACATGAGTGAAGCCACTGAGTACAGCCCTATCACAGTGACCCACCAGTACATGTCCAGAAGTGACACAGCTCAGAGCATCTCTGCTCCTACCAGAGTTAGCCCAGAACCTAACCAGCCTTCCACAAAAATCAAGAGATGCTAGTGAATTTTATAAATGGCAAACACAGCTCAAAAGACAAATGTGTTGCTATGCAGCACAGCAATGATGTCATTGCTGACATGTATGTTGCATCAGCACTGATCAATGTGGTTCCTTTTTCCCCACTGCAAAAGTGCAATGTACTCAGATTATGGAAGTGCAAATACAGCAGTAAATGCAAAAAGCTTTATGTCCCTGCTCATAGGACGTGTTCTCTTTATAAAGAAAATAACCTCACATATGTGAAGTTTCAGAACTTCAAGTGCTCAGCACACTTAGAAAAAATATTCTAATACTGCTCAAATCTAGAAAATGAAATCCTTTTCTCTTAAAAAACTATCCCCCATATATGACGACAAAAACTCTGTCCCCCATTCTCTTCCCTGACCTAGATATAGTAATGCCATGAAGGTCTCTGAATTAATTCTTCATGCACCCTAAAGAAAATCAAAGGAAAAGTGGGTCCTCCTTGTGGTATATCCAACTAACAAGTTCAGGCCCACTGAAATCAACAGTTATTTTGTTCAGAAACTAAGCTGTGAATACTCTAAAAAACATTGGAATTTCACAGAGGGGGTTTTATGTAAGTTTGCACATAGTTTTTATTAATTCTTTAATGATTTTTTAAATGTACCCAGAAATTGAATGAATAAAGGGTTCAAAAGGAACATTCATTTTGTACAGACTTTCAGGAAACTATTCTGACATTTTTCTCAACAAATGGAAATACTGTTCATGACCTGAGGGCTTTCTTTAAGGATCATAAATAGAACATTTCTTATTTGAATGGAACTAGAATTCCTAATGACATAAGGATGTTTTATATCTTCCCTCTTTCAATACCCATCTTTGAATCATGTCTGAAAAGCAACAATGTAATCCTCACAAATGCAAAACACCTTTCCTCCATTTAAAATGAAGAATTAATAGAAACTGATGCTTTACCTTTAGCTTTTGTCAGCACTATTCCTTTGCAGTTTCAGTCTCTCACATGTCTACTCTAAGTTATACTGTCACCGATAGAAGTTCTGGCAACAACATATTCAGCAATAAAAAATGTTTAAAAATAATGAATTATTTTAAAAATTAACACAAAATGCACTTTATTATATGCTTTATAAACTAGAAAATCAATTGCACCTTAGAATTTTAAAAATAAATGAAAAGTTGCTTTTTAAAAAGCCCTATTACACTATACTTATACTTGACTTTGTTTAGGTATTGTGTATTTGGAAAACACAAAGAAGCTCATTCCCTAGGATTGTAATGATATGCAGCTAAGAGAGAACTTCCTTGCTAATTGTATAGCCCAGTATTAACTCCTGGCTAATACTGAAAAAGCAGTTGTTGAGAGGCAATTCTGCATTTTATGTGCACTAATATATTCACTGAAAATCTATTAAAATGTAAAATATTAAAAACCTGAAATACAGATTCCAGTACTGTCACATTAAGTTCAATCCAGACTAAACTTTATGTGGTTGTATCTGTAAACCTCCAGTGCAAATCAACACTGCAGTGCTGCCCAGCAACTCCACTGTCAGGGTCCATCACAGCCCTGAGCACCTGAAAGCTTTGGGACTTGCAGCTTTCAGCTTTGCATATGATTTCTCCCCTCTCAAGACAACTCTGTGTCTGAGAATCACTAATTATCTTCAGATGTGTCTGAAGTTGGAGCCCTGGCTCTTCCATTTTCAGTTTCATATTGTCACCAAGCTGGGTGCTGTGCCACTGCCTAGGGAGAGCTCCAGCCTACCCAGCACTTGGCCCAGCCAGGAGGACAATTCACAGAGCACAAAGAACAGCACCACTCCTTCACAGATGACAAAGTGATTTGTTTTCTAACAGGGAATGAGTCATTCTCACGCCTGTTTAAGTTCAATTAAACATCTTCAGGGGAAAATTTATGATTAAACACAGAATCAACACTGTATCCAGGGACTGCTGATGGACGCCACATATCTATTCAGGCTTCTGGGCTTCTTTTAATGTTTAATTTTGCCTTGATGACCCTTTTGTGTCTAGAAACTGAATTATTGACACATTAGCTGAAATCTTCCCTCACTTTTCATACCTTTCCAGGCTTCTGCACTCTTCTGAAGCAACACCTTTCCTGCCAGACTTTGTAAACCAAGTAATATTTGCTGGCCATCATGGCCTTGGGTTCTGAGAAAAATTCTGTCCTGCATGTGGTTATGGACAATTATCCTGAGGAACTTTTGGAACCCCTTTCAAAATGCCCTCATTACTTTTTGTGACACTGTTTTGCTCAGCTTCCCTAACTCATTTTGAGATACAACTCAGGAATCAGTGCTGCTCCCAAAGGCCTTTCAAGAATTCTCCTGGCATGCCAGCATTTTACATGTTCAGTTTATGGAGAAATAAGTTGACAAAGTTCATTAAAACACATTCAGTACTTTAGCACTACACACAGATCTCACTGAACTCCATGGGAGATAAAACTAAGTTCCTGACAGGACTGTACCCTATAAAACAACTCATCAAAAATTCCACCATGACTTGGAGAGTGAGTGTGAGAGATCAGAGCAAAAAAATCTCTGCTGAACCTCTCCCTGGTAAGCTCAGACACCAGCACACACCTGCTCCTGGCATCTGTGCAGGATGGAACTTTGTAAGATTGCTACTTGAAGGCTTTTTCACATTAATAAGGAGATTCCAAAGATCAAATTCAGCTGGGAATTTAAAGCAGAAGCAGAAGTGCAGATTTAATGGGAAGAAGTTCTTTTCAGTTCATGGAAACATATTCCTCCTCCTACTGGAGTATATTCAGAGGAGGGGAAAAACCCCTAAAAAACCCAAACCACAAGTCAGTCCTTTCCCAGCCTGTACAAACCTTCAGTTCTACGGTGCTTGGTGTTGTGAGGCATCCTACACATCAGCAACCTTAAGGCACTCTAACTCTACTGCTTCAGGGTGTGTACAAGACCATTCAATCAGTCACCAGACATTTCTGTTTCAAGCACAATTCTAAGATGTAAGAATTTCTTCAAGAAACGCAGATGCTGCCTTAGCTGCAGAGTGAAATGAGACCCTTTCAGAACACAACAGCTCCTCAGCTGACTGAGAATCCTGGCAGCCCCCACTCACCCTGGAGCCAGACACGGCTTCTCACGACATCTTGTGGCAGCAGGACCAGCTGACAGGGCTTTTGTCCTCAAAAACGTAATTTAAGATGTGAAACAATGATGTTGCAGAAAATCAAACGGAAAACAAAAAGCACCAACTTATAATCAATTAATTTGAACAGAATAGCAACAATTTTCAAACCAGGAAAATTTCCCATAAAAATAAATACACAAAGTATAAAACAATAGGAGCATTATTTTAAAGTAATAAAGTCAGAAAACTGAAACAATCTAATGCAATTTGAAGTGCACGTCAGCTACAGATGTACAACTATAATAACACAGGTATATATTATTAACACTTAACATATTCTCATGTATTCTAACTAGAAAATTAGAATTTTCTTTGTACTTTGTTGCATCCAGGAGGAGATTGGTAGAGAAGGGAAAAGCTTAATTGTCCAGAAACACAAGGACAAATTGACTCAATCAGGCTAATTTATTCTGATATTTATATTGCATGCAACTGGATAAACAGTAAAATAGCAAATCTTATTTCCCATTTGTTCTCAAATTATGTTTTGAGAAAAGATGTCTTTTAATTATACCTGAAAAAAACAAAAACTGTGGTTCAAAACTATTCTACTGCAAACACATCAGTCCCAGAAGAATTAACAGATGGTCCACCTTGAAAAATAAATCAGAGATAGTTCTAATTAAATAAATTAAACCCAACAAAATTATTTAATATATGGTCTTATTTTCATTAATATCTTCATCAAGGCACACAAGATTGCTTTCTCAGTCATTAACTGAGTAAACCTTAATTCACACTGTTTTTTGATGGAAGATATTTCACTTTCTCTCTGTGCAACTTGGTGCCTGAAATCCTGACTCAGCACCTAATACAGCTTCTGGAACAGAGGCAGTTTTTCCTGTCAGGGCAGAAACAACTGGCTTTGCCTAGACTTGGTTGGAGGATAACAGAATAAAATACCAACAGGTTTTATGTAGTCAGAGAAGAGCACTGGAGGACAAAGAGAAAGCCTCTGGGATATACAAGCAGAACTGCAACTCCTACTGAAAGTCATGAAAGGGTTTTCAAAAGCATTTGCTGTAACACCCTCAAAGCAATAAAACCCTACATCAGGAATAACTCGTATTTGTCCTTCAGATGTGAAAAAAATAATAATCTACATTTCATTCAGGTCATGCACACTGAGATTACTGAATCTACTTGTGCGTCTTCTTTACTCTCACCTGTTACTGTGTTGGGAAACATTAGTTAGCAAAGACAGCCCTGTCTGCACCAGGACTGAGGACACCAAGCACCTCATCCACAACAGGCCTGTCACACACAGCATTAGCATCCTATGAATCAGACAAAAAAATTTTAAGATTAAAAAAAAGGGCATTTCCTTTTTTTAACAGGGATGCTCAGAAGCAACAGGCATTTAAGTCTGCAAAGTCCCTGAAGGACTACTGTCACATTTACTTCAATTTATAATCTGCTAGAGACTGAAAAACAGAATGTTGGCCCAAGATTTGCTGGCAGTTAAACTACAATTTATGTGAAATTGTGAAGCATGGATTTGGCATCTGAAGCATAGATTGAGTCAAGCCCTCCTCCAATATCATGGGTGTGCCTTGGCAAGATGTGAAGAGGTTGCTGGGAGCAGAGAGAGGTTACCACAGACACTGCATATTGCAATATCCAGTGGAAAAGGTAACTAAGCTGTTGCTAAACAGAGAAACAGCCATGGGCTACAAAGCCCCAAATCCTGACCTCCATTTGCCTGCACTCTGATAAATGGTCTATAGACTTCTCCTTGAACAGGTTTTGGGTCATTTCTGCAACCAAACCGTGGCAAAATCTTGGCAGCACAAGCACAGCCCCTGCCCTGCTGCCAGCAGCCGCTCCCCTGCCGGTGGCGATGCCACCACCAGATGCCACCACACCTCACCTGTGCCCCGGGTACTCCACACTCAAACTTCATCCTCCTGCTGAAAACATTCGCATCACACCTGAACTCAGCTACTCCGAGCTGCAAAGAAGAGTTTGGCTTCCTATTTATCTTTCTGTTTGTTTGTTTGTTTGTTTTCCTGGAAAGAACCCAAATAGACACTCAAATGGCCTTCAGGTGGAAGCTAAAAGAACCTTTGAGAACAGTATTACCTCAGTGAAGTAAACCACATCTTTGTCTCAGAAAGCAGTTTGGGAAGCAGAGTGGCAGGAAGGTAATCTTCATAAATTGTGGAACTCTGACACAAGAACTGATCTCTCCTGCTTTCAGAAAGGAGTTCCTCAAGATCAGCAAACTTCTCATGCAACTCGGTCCTCTACTGGCAGGGTTGAAATATACTTTGTATTTCTGTGCAGTTACATAGTCTTAATGCACAAACACTATCATTTCATGGATTCAAAACCACTATGTTTTGAAGCCCAGGATACTTTCTCCCCATCATCTCCACCAATTTTTTGATACATCACATACAGTGGTATGGCCCTGGACTTACCTGAAAGTACCAAATACACTCAGCTAGGAGCAGAAACCTGAGTGTACAAAGAAAAATGCACACCCTGCTTTGTCTTCATTTATATGCTCTGGCATGAGGTGCAACCCGTGGTTTAGAAGCTCAAATAGATGAGCTTATGAGCAGTCCCTGTGGACTTCATTCCTTTGACTAGGATTGTTTTTCCTTGAGAGATGAAATAATGAAAAATCATGCCAATTTTAGTAGTTTTCATCAATCATTTCCTTTACAAGAAGCCTAATCTGACAAGATGTAGAAGATGAGGTGCTGGATATGAGCTTCAATAGTTTCAGTATTTTTTTCAGAATTGTCTGTGTAGGAAGGACCATTAACACCAACAGTTGTTGTGTCTGCACCAACCTGAGCAGGAACTTGTCTGCTGCACAGGGCAGCAATAACCTAACACACAAATCTCCTTGGAATGAGCCTGCAGTGTGATACTGCTAACATGATTATTGTGTCAGTCACTGAAAACAAATGTTTCTGATGCTTTTACACTCCACTGATTTTACCCTGCAATACCAAAACTCAAATGCTGTGAGTACAAATCTTATTTGCAGCCACTGCTGCCTAAGAGAAGCATGTAAATCACCCATGAGCCTGTACCAGTCTGAGGGAGAGAATGAAGCTGTCACTGCTTTAATTTCTAACAGCTCCCTTCCATCAGGCATATCTAAGTTTCCACTCATATTCTTAGCTGTTGTTTTTTTTAATGGATACAATTCCATAAAAGTAGCTAATTATGATGAACTACTCAGAAACACTAACACAGAGCTTGAACTTCCATTAGTGTTTATAATTGTAATGAAGTAGCTTGTCCAAGAAACATGGGAGATTCTGTCCCTCTGAGACAACCTCATCACAATGCACCAGCATGTCAGAAAGCTGAATAAATCCCCAGAGAACTTTCAAAGACTTGATTCAGTTCCTTTCATTAAGCACTAGATTCAGATCTGATTTCAATTATGGAAGGCAACAGTCAAACCACGTTCAATTTCTTCTATACCCGCTTTTGAGATTCTAAGAGTTCACGAGAGTTTATGTGGTTTTAAATCCCATTGTGATTGGTAACTCCCAAAACAGAAAATCTGACTTGAAAACACACTCATTTCAGACCCACTGCACATAAGCAGCAAAGAACAGTGACTGTTGTGACAGGCAATCTTATTACCACCTCCATCTCATTTGAGAATGACTTTTTGAGAAGTACTGGCAGTACTTACAATAAAAAATAATTTTAAACCTCATTTTTATAAGGAAGATGACCTTGAAAATTACTTCTTACACAAAGACTTTTACATTTACTTCATTATCAATAAACAGTTTCTGTCCTGTAATCCAAAGAAATTCAAACCATAATGAAGAGCATTACCCAAACACCTTTAAGAATCCAGGTAAGAACAGAACAAGACGGAAAATCCAGCCAAAGGGAAAGAATATTCATTACTTCCATCTTAAGAGACTAAAATGAAGGATGTGACCAAGAGTCTGAATACTGATTCTGTTTAAAAAAAAAAAAAAGTAACAAATCATTTTAATGTTGCAGCTTTATTTAAAAGAAAGTGACTTTAGAGTTTTTGGTAACATATTTTTTATATAAAATTGATACAATGAAAAATAAACCTCAGCAGTATTCTACAGCAGATTACAGGCTGTAAACTCATAATCAAATGTACTATATTGGAAAAGGTAACTGTTCAAATCTTATTTGCAGACCAGCACCAAGTGATCCCAAAAGTCTAGTTTTAGTCTACATGACAAAAAAAACAAACCCACACTTCCTAAGTAAGGAGTTGTTCAATCTCACTTGTCTTTCAATTTACAGTAACAGTTGTGATGAACTCTATGCAAGAAACACACCAAAACATCCTACAATACCTTCAGTGAGTAAAGATCAACTTTTGTACACCGCTGAAAGCTTATAAGGATCATGGACAACAAGGTATTTGCACAAAACTTTAAGAATTGCCATTTACATGGAACTCAGAAGTCAATGAAAAAACTCCAAAGCTCTGTAACAGTTCTTTATAACTATTTTCTTTCAGGAGATAAATTTAATTGATCTTGGGATCATATTTTTTAAACCTATGTCTGCAATACATCAAAAATCCAACACATCAAGTAGTATGAATAGCACCCAGTAGGCAAAGAGAAAAACCAAAACACAAGCTACGCAATCCTGAAATTCTTTTACCATTCTTATCACATGCTCAGTAGAAAGCAAGGCTCCTCCCAAAACTCTTCTGTTTCTAAGTTGTCTGAAATCAAGCTTCTCAAATAGAAAACCTATTTTGGGAAGAAACTTTCTCATTATAAACCCAGTTTCACAAACATCCCATTTTGGGTGTAACTTGGCTTCAAGCAACCCTTACAGGCACAGGGAGATGCTGCCCTCAAATATTAAGGCTGTAGAGAGCTACCAGAAGGGACAAAATACTAATAGTCAAACTGTGAAATAATAGTACTGTAATTCTTGCATTTGCTCTTCTCTGTCATGCAATCACAACTATACTTTGTAGAAGATACCAGAGGTCTGTTTCCTGCTCTCAGCTCAGCTGCTTCTCAACTTCATGATTCCTGAACTCAATCTGATTTGTTTTACCATGGCTGTTCATGTAAATGTTCCAGGGACAGCACCAGTGGAAAAGGATGCTAATCCAGTAACCCCAGAAAACCTGCAATTTAAAAGTCTTCCGTAGAATTTGAAAAATTTCCCTAGAAATTCCACTTTCTCTTCAGGCTCTTTGCCTTTTGCTTTCATCTGTGAAAAATCCACCAACCTTCCTTTATCACCACTCTCCACCCTGGAATACCAATGTAAACAAAACCCAGTAGAATAATCAAGTTTTGCCAGACAAAAAAAAAAAAAAAAAAGCACCATAATGTTACATCTTTGCTCTTTTCAGTAAGTTATAGCAGCATTTCGAGACCAAAGCCTCAGCATTCCAATGCTTAAAGCCTTGCTCCCAGGTCCTCTGCAATGCTTTGGATCCTGGTACTAAAACAGAAGAGGTATTGAACATAGGATGTTCTCACAGTACGTGGATAGGATTTTCTGTGAATTGTGTGCAACAGAGCTACTTTGTGCCTGGGGACATTTACAATGCAGATTTGGTTCTCTTGTGAAGCTGAGGAGTCACTGGCACTGAACAGTTTTGCCATAGCCACCTCTTCCAGCATCATAGTCTTGCCGATACTCATCTCGGACCTAACGAAGGAGGGAGAAAGGAAAATCCAGAAAAGACAAGGAAAAACGATTTTTCAAAATTTGTTACACCATTAGAATACAGTCATACTGACATCACAACGCCTAAGAGGCTACACAGAACTTACTGACCAAACAGAAGGCAAAGTGCCTCATGCAGAAATCCACAACACCATAAATCAACTTCCTCTTTCATCATGTCTGGGGACTCTAATCAAACACAGTGCAAGCAAGGATGGCCAGCCTTGGGCTTTGGCAGTACAAGCCACTGCCACCTGCTCCATTTGGGGTAAGCCAACTGCTGTCCTATGTGTTGCTGACAGCCCCTTACATTTTCTGGGCTCACTTAAAGGCATTATCTCCCCAGGCAGCCAAGAGTTGTTTCTGCAAGTACTTCTAGTGAAATTTATGAAACAGTTATTTATACCTAGTGGAGTATACTGCCATTGATCAGATGTCTTTCAGTGTTATCTTAATCAATGACTCCTAAACTGCTATTTCTGAAATTGTTCTCTGTTTAGCAAAGTCACCAATCCCTTAAAATCCCAGGCTTTACAACAACTTACCTGCCCCCCTGATCTTCCACGGCCATACTGCCTACCCTCCTTAAACCCTGCATCCCAGTCTGTCCTTATGATCCTGTCATCAAGTCTGGTCCCGTTGATGTATCGCATTGCATTTTCAGCATCTCCTCTGGCATAATACCTTAGGATAGGTTAATGAAAAAAATGGACTTCTATTTTCACCACATGGAAAAAAGAACAGTGCCAAATCAGCTACAAAACCAAGTCTTTGCTTGAACCACTTTTATGAAGCTACACCAGCTACTAAGAAAACTGCTAGCGAAAGGGAGGAGCATGAAGCATTTCAAGCATTAAAAATACGTATATTAGTTTAAGTTTGTCAACCATGCTGACATTTAACAGAACAAAGTTCTCTTGCTAAAGAGTGGGAAGCCCCACACACGCTCTGTTCACGCTGCAAACTTTCACCTCTGGTGAGTTTACCGGAACCAGTAACAGAATGATCCTCAGAAACGTGCACACAGATAGGGATGAAAGAAGCCAAAAGAAACTTTACGTGTGTGTTTGTACAAAAAGAAAGACCTTTTTACCGGCAGGTAAGAATATGGGTTTACCGCAGAGGTCGACCACCTAACAGATGCCTGGGTTAAAGTATCAAAGTGAAAGCAATCTGCTGACCCCGCTCGACATGCAGTGTATGCTCGAATCACAGAATCACGGTTGGAAAAGACCTGTAAGACCATCAAGTCCAACCGTGAGCCCAATATTGCTCTCTCACGTCAGGGTCTCCCACAGACACTTCAGCAAACGATTAATTTTACCCTCGGAGAACTCCCCCGTGACTCAGAGCCTGCAGTGCAGAGCAGTTCACTCACAGCCCGACCGCTCCTGCCACCCCGGACAAGGATACTCCACGAAGCAGAAGCCGCAGGCGGTTTTCTTCACTTTGTCCAGCCCCATGATGACCTTCTTGATGTCGCCGCTTTTGCCGAAGAGTTCGTGGATCTGCTCCTCCGTGGTGTAGAAGGACAGGTTCCCCACATACAGCGTGCAGCTCTTCCTCAGCAGCCGCTCCTGGTCGTACCGCGTCCCCTGGGCCGCAAGGACACAGCGTCACCTCACGGCCCGGCCCGGCCCGGCCGGACCGCGCGGCGCCCGCCCCCGGCCGCGGCTCACCCGGAAATGCTGGTCCCGGTACTGGCTGAGTTCGGCGTAGGAGTCGCTGCGCAGGATGCTCAGCGTCCCGCTGCAGCTCATGGCGGCGCTGCCCTGCCCGGCCCGGCCGAGGCCAGCCCAACCCAGCACGGCTCGGCTCGGCTGTGCCCAGCACAGGACGGACCGACACCACCCGGTCCAGCCGCCTCCCGGCGTCTTCCCGCGCCCCGCGCACGCGCCCCGCGGCCGCGCAGCCAATGGCGAGGCGGCGCGAGGCTCTCGCGAGCGCAGGGGGCGGGGCGCGCGGCGCATCTCGTTTGGCCCGGGTGTCGCGAGAGCGGTGGCCATGGCGCTGCTGCGGGCGCTGCTGCTGCTGCTCTCCAGCCCGCGGCTCGTGGAGCGCCTCTCGGAGTCGCGGCCCATCCGCGCCGCCGCTCGGGTCACCGCCAGCGCCCTCACCCGCGGCCAGCGCGACCTGGCCCCGCGCCTGCTTCGCCTGCGCGACGCCTTCCTCGCCGAGCTCAAGGACGGCGCCCGCGCGCGGGGGTGGCCGTGGCCGCGCGGGCCGGGCCGTGGCGGCCGCCCCGGATCTGCGCCGTGATCGCCGCTCCGAGCGGTAGCAGCTGCGGACAGCGCCCGGGAGGAACGGGAACCGAGCGCACGGAGCGCGCTGGAAACGGCGGGAGAAGGGCCCCGGGCGCTGGTGACAGCGGGGCCCCGGCGGTGTCCAAGCTGTGGATGGCGAGCTGCGGACTGGACGGTGCGTTCCACATGGCATGGCCTGGACTGACTCCTCGGGAAAGCATGAACACGGGACGCTGCTCCTCATCGCTTTCATGGATTTCTATTTCAGACAGTATACATCTTCCGCGGTTCTCAGGAACAAGCAGACTCGCTTTATAATCACCCACAATGCTGTGAAGATTGTCACTTGAAGTGCTGATAAAGAACTTGAAATAAAACCACAATTCTCACGGGAGTACCTGTAACAATGTCTGTGTATACAGGAGTAATACTCTATATTTGATACAGTTTTGTTACAAAAAGGGTTTTAAGTGTTGATGATGTGCACAGGATAAGGGACATCTTACACGAAGGTAAAAGGGATTCAGTAGCTATCCTAAAAGCACACCCCAAGTCTATTGTAGCAAGAAAGGTTTACAAGGAAAAAATGACCAATAGAGCCACCCTGCATGAAAATGGGAATACAGATACACAACTGAAAAGGATGCATCTATCATGTGTAATGCAGTGGGCAGGTTTGCTTAAGATGCTGATGTGATGACATCTGTGACACTTCAGCAGTTACCCTTCCTTCAGAGCACGTGTCACTGTTTGATCCAGCCGAGTACAGGCTCTGTTAATGGGGAGGGTCATTTCATTCCTTGTGTCATCCCAGGTGAGAAGAACATTGTGCTTGGTGTGAGATACAGTTTCCTGCACTGCTGCTAAAATTAAGCCTCCAGCAACAAAGACAGGTGTGCATGGATGGAGAAACTGCATCTACAGAGTAAATTCAAAGGTCTGGCTGGCAAAACAAAAGTAGTATATTGTTAATCTGAACTGCTATTCGTAGTCCAGATTCTCTTGCTGGCTCTCTGCAGGTTACCTGTGCAGTGATAGAAGTCACCATCCCATGGGCTCCATTACATCCCCCCAGAGTTTCAAACTGTACCCCACCCAGACTGCCAGAATTTGTAAGTTTTATGAAAATAAAATTCAAGATTTAGGCTGTCTAAGAAAGCTGAAAATGGGAAGCAGGACATGGAGTACCAGATGTGGCACACGGTTGTGTCGTCCCAGTGTAAGAGAGCAAAAAGAAAATTAACTTGGAAAATACATTTGCTGTCACAATGCTTTCACAACTACTTACAGGACTTTGTGAGTCACCAGTACAAACAGACAGGCACCTTCTCCCCCTGCCTCCCCCCAGACACTCACCTTTAATTTACAAGCAGCCAGCAGTGAGGAATCAAGGATGTGGGATGAGCATACAGAGAACACAAGACAAAATGCTTTACAAGAGACAAAGAGCAATGTTCCCTAAACATCTAGGTCAGTCACACATTCATTTTTCCTAGATTCTTCTTGGAGCTTGGCATTAACCTGTATTATTCTTGTCTCTGTTGAAAACCTGGGTATTAAGACCTTATATAAGGTTGTGTGGGTGAAGAACTGCCAAAAGCATTACCACCTTTGTGAGCAGAAATAATTCAAGTGTCAGATTGTTTCAGAGAGAGGGGCTTGATCTACAATGCATGTGCCAAGTCAGGATGTTTTGGATCCAGTTCTCGTAGGCAAAACTACAGACTGTAGCTGAAGCCCAGTTACTGGTGTTCAGTTTTGAAAGAGACTGCTCTCCTGTAGAAAGCCAGGATATGAGCTGTCATTCCCACGGGGAGCAGTTAGTGCGCGGGAGGGGGGCAGGGGATGCGGCTCCTCCCTCGGGGCTGCCTTCCCTCCACGGCAGCAGAACCGGGGAATCTCTGACCCTGTGCTGAGCCCGTTCAGAGATGCTTCTGGTCCAATGGCACGAAGGATCAAATCCCTCCAGTTACCGCTTTCTGTCTGCGCAGCTCCTCGATCCAGCTCCCGCAGGAGCTGCCGTGTGCTCTGCCGCGGTGGCAGTCGTGACAGAGCAGCGACAGCTGCGGGACGAGCGGCAGGAGCGCGCAAGGGAGGAGTGCCCGAGGTGCAGCCGCGGAACACCGCGCACGCTTAATGCGGCCCCAGCGCTGCCCTCCCGGGTACGTGGGTAGCGCGTTCACGAGGATGGAACTGTGGCAAGGAAGGCTAAACAGGCAAAGCTTGGATTTTAGGATTTAGGACAAGTACTTAGGCTGAAGCATCCTCCACATTCTAAATCAGATTCCACCAGATCAATGCTGGGGATTTTTCAACACGGACCCACCCAAGGCAGTGGAACAGTACTGTAACTGCATTTTGGTCTAATGAATTTTTAAGAACATAAAGATTACTGAGTCAGACCAGCTTTTGTCTAACCCTGTAACCTCTGTCCAGCAGCTGAATTAATGCCTGTTATCAGTAAACACCCCACAGTCCCCAAACCCTGTCAGAGATTATAAGAGCTTTCAAAAATAAATCTCACATGGAAATAGCTAAGCTTCAATCACAGTTTTGATGGGCTCCGATTTCATCCTCTCTCATCAGGAGAATTACGAAAGTTCATATGAAACACCACAGGGCTGAGTAAGTAAAATTTTAAGCAGGTTCTATCCAGAACTGGCTACCCTAAGAGTGTGAGGAATGGGAATAAAGAGATGTGGGAGAGTTGTCAGTGCTGAAGGGGGGGTGCACAAAAGAGGAAGGTCCCACACCACCATCAGAGAGCACCCAAATAAAAAACTAAAAAGTAAAAAATTAAAACTGTGTCCTGAAGTCTAAAGGCTCTGATGATCTCTGTTTAGCTCAAGGATGTAAAGTCCTAACTGACTCTTCCAATTTCCACTGGATAGGACAGATATTTGTGGTGGGTCTTCCATTGATAAGTGAGGAAATATCAAAGTCTCGTTGAATGAGATGCCACATTTTGTAATTGTGTCTCTGACTGTACCAGGGATTATAATAAAGATATGACAGTCACTGCAGGTAAAATTGCTTGCTCGCTGCTTTACTGTCTGGCAGAGGGCTTCTTCTCCAGCCCCAGCCATGTCAATGACTTCCACATGCACGTCTGTCTTCTTGATATTGAGCAGAGACCTCGGAGGCATGTAGGTGTGTGCAAAGAGCAGAGTGTAGTGCTGAGGGTGGCTCGAGGACACTGGAGAATGGATGAGCTGCTCCAAGTGAAACAAACAGGGAATGAGCCCTCCCTGGTGTAAGCACCCGAACAGAAGTGCCCCCAGAAGGTTGAACAGAACAATGAGGAGTTTCCATTTCACAGCTCTGTTTGCTGATGCGCTGAACAGCACCAACGGCAGGATGAGAGGGATGAGAAACCGAGGCTCCTGGTGACTGAACAGGGAGAGAAATGCCAGAGGAACAAAATAAAACAGCAGCAATGCTGGACTGCCCTCGGGATGCACCAACAGCCCAGGCAGCCCACGGTAACACCATCTGAGCAGCATTAACTGATGGACATATTTCTTTAGCATTTTAAAGCCAGCACCGATGGCCAGAATATGTAAGATCCCAAACAACATTACTCCATTGACTGTAAAATGTGTAACTCGTGGGTGACTTCCATGCAGTGCAAGATTATGAGGATTAAGATTATAGCTGAGAAAATTGAAGGGGGTTACTACCATTTTGTCATGTAACTGAACTATTACATCAATTACGCTGCTCTTGTTAGTGCTGTAGAGGTTGTCTAAGCTCACAGAGGTAAAATAGAAGGTGTCAGCAGTTATGAAAACAAAAGCAGTAAAACATGCACATAGGATAAACTTCAAAAAGTGGTTTATGAGAGTTTTAATGCTCTTTTGAGAGTCAACAATTAAACTGGTCCAGTAAAGCAGGGGCATTAGAGCAAATGCCAGAAAGGTCGGCCTGTTGAAAAACCCAGCAGTCGTTATGACACCTATGAGAGAGCTGCTTGTAGGCTCTGCTGAGCTGCCACTGGACTTCCTTGAAGAAACCAGTACCATGAGAAGGGCAAAGAGAAGTCCTTCGAGTGTGTTGGTAAACGTTCTTGTATAAAACACCAGCGTGACATATGATCCAGCAAGAAGTACCAGTGCTTTCCATGGATCTGCTTCCCAGAAAGGGGCCAATCGATAAACACTATAGTCGAGTATGAAAGAAAAGATTGTAAAGAGCAGGCGAGGAGATACAAGGAGAGTGTAGCTGTTGATGCAACTTGAACATATGTCCAACTGCTGCAAAGATTTGATCAGCCAGTACATAACTCCTGATGTCATTAATGGGAAAACAGCTGTTCTGCAAGGAGAGCTGGAAAGGAACTCCCACGGATAATAGACCTGAAGGTTTAAAATATCTCCTACAAAGGAAGAGAAAAATACATACATAGATAATACATTTTATTCAGTAATTCTGCATTAGGGATACTACTTGGTATAAGAAGTATCACAATACAGAGCAGCTCCTAAACTTTTGAAACTGGCGTCAACCTTGACATTTTTAGGAGTGTACCATTCACTTTCACAAAGCATCGAGAAGCCTGTTACCGTGATGTGGTTCGAGGCGCCACTCGCTGTGGACAGCACAGCAGGAACGCGGGAAGCCGGCCAGCCCTGCGGACCCTGTCCTGCCCGGCTCGGGGACTCGCCGTGTGACAGAGCGGGGTCCCTCGGCAACGCCCGCCCGGCCGGCGATGCGGGACGCGCTGCCCGTGCCCGCGCCGCTTCGCGTCCCCTCGAGCCCGCGCGGGCCCACCCCGTCCCGGCTGCACGCCTTACCTGCCATGACCTCGGGTGCCTGGAAGAACTCATCGGGATGCAGGTACCCGCTCTGCGGCAGGAGGCACCAGCCCGCCCGCAGCGCCGCCAGCAGCGCCCACAGCGCCCGGGCCACCATGGCGGCCCCGGCCCCTCACGCCGCGCCACCAGGGGGCGCGCGGCGCGCGGCCGAGGCGCCGCAGCGGGAGCCCGGCGCGCATGCGCAGCGCCCCCCGCGCGCTGGAGCTCCCGGGGGGCCGCGATCAATGGGGCTGCGATGGGCCGGCCCGCACCGCCGCCAGTCTGTCCTTAAATACCTCCCGGCAATCCATTCCAGTGTCTCATCACCCTTGCTGTGAATTCCTCCTCATGTCCATCCTGAACTCCCCCGGCACGGTTTAGAGTGTGAGTTCTGTGAGTATGTTCCCTCTTCCTGTCACGGCCTGGGAGCAGAGCCCTCCTGTCATGGAGCTGTGGAGCAGGATAAGGTCACCCTGGAGCGTCCCCCAGGCTAAACACCCCCAGCCCCTCCTCATGGGACTTGTGCTCCAGCCCCTTCTGTGGGTACATCCCAGCCCTTCAATGCCCTTCCTGAACTGAGGGGCCCAGAACTGGACACAGCGCTCCAGACGTGGCCGCACCAGTGCCAAGTGCAGGGGACAATCACTGCCCTGCTCCTGCTGGCCGCACTGTTCCTGACAGAGGCCAGACAGGATGCCTCTGCCCTTCCCGGCCACCTGGGCACATGTCAGCTCCTGCTCAGCTGCTGTTCCGTAATTGACCCAAAGCACAAGGAGAAGCAGCACAGAGGGGGCCGCAGCTGGACACAGCTTGCCAGGAGTCACAGGTTTGAGTGCTGGGCACAGCATCACTGCTCCCTCACAGACACACTCACCCAGCGGGCACAGCCGGGATTCCTCTGTCTCCCACTCCAGCCCCACAAACTGGGAGCAACGGAACAGTGGGCATGTTCATGTCCCAGAAAAGCAGTAGTTTAGCTACCAGGCTGGTTAAAGTGTGATTACTTCTCATGTTTATTTGCTATTTTCACTTATTTACATGATTACTATCTGGCTTTACCAGGTTTTCATTACACCAAATGTCCGTTCGTCCCAGGATCATGAGGTGGTCTCTGCAGTCAGGAGGAGAGTGCCTGCCAGCAGCACAGCAAGATCTGTGGTTAGTGCAACTATGGATAAAAATAAAACCTGAATGCAACAGCCAGTACTTTCTACTGTAAAAGTACTTTAGTGAAGTACTTTGTTTCACCTACAGCAAATACAAGTTTCATGCACAAGGCACTCAGGATTGCTCCATGTGGAAGGACACTCATGAGGTTCTTGATGAATGCTGCATCAAACTAAAGATGACAGGACATCTCTGGCCAGTCATGAGAACACTGGGTGTGGAGAGTCAATAAACTCACTGGATGCTCACATATGGCTTTGTTCTTTTCTCTGTCAAAGGGTAGTCTCCCTTCCAGTCTCTCTGGGCATCTTTTTCATCCAGTGACTTTGGAAATTTCCCCACTTTCTTCTGCTGGAAGGTGGAAGACTTTGTCCATGGC
Source organism: Catharus ustulatus (assembly GCF_009819885.2). Classification (NCBI taxonomy): domain Eukaryota; kingdom Metazoa; phylum Chordata; class Aves; order Passeriformes; family Turdidae; genus Catharus; species Catharus ustulatus. The sequence continues at coordinate 13,633,255 of NC_046230.1, forward strand.
AGAAGCTGGACTGGTCTCTGTTCACAGCCTGTCCATTCTCTGTGCACTTATCTCTGTAGCAGTGGAGCTCAGGAGAAATAGGGTGGGATGTGTGAAGCAGGGATGTGGAGTCTGAACATAACAAGCCAGGAGGCCACTAGAGAGAGAATTCACTAGACGGGAGTTCTGACATTGCCTTCCAAGAAATTTTCTACAGGTCGGAAACCCAGTATACATCTAACAGTTCTTGGGAATCCTGGGTGGTTCAATATCAGCAACAACGGCAGAGATGCTCCAGTTTTAGACTGATCTTGTAAACCATGTTGATTCTGTATTGCTAGTTTCTGCCCCAAATTCCACCCCATGCACACAGACAGGGGCAGCTTCTAGCCCTACCCCACTCCCTGATGAGCAGATGCTGTTGGCACTTGCCCTGCAAAGAGGCAGGAAGAGGCATTCACACGGTAGCACAGCATGTTATCCAGACAGCAGCTTTTCTGAAGAGAAGGTGGCAGCACAGAGGTGGCCTGGAAGTTCCCACTTGGACTGTGCTAGTCCAAGCCTTGTATCTGACATAAAATAAGCAGGGGAATGACAGTAGCCATGAGTGAGTACTGTGTTATCTTATTACCTGCCCCAGAGCACTGGGGTGTTTGCATCCCTTCAAGGGACTCAATATATTCACTCCCCAGCCAGTCTGTGTATGTTCTCTTCTCTTCTACTGGCACAATCTCGAGAGTAGAATCCTTAAAAATCAAGTCTTTTCCCTGAAAAGTTGAAGACTCAAACATGTTGAATCCATTTCCATTGCTGCTATTTCCAAAGTAGACCTGAAAATAATGAAAAATTCTCAGCATTTTGCAAGATGAAGTGCCATGTTCCTGTCATACAACATGAAAGATGACAGAAACGGTTTTGTAGATGAAAAATTCATACACAATTGCAGAATCTCTCTTACGCATTTGCTTTTAGATGCTCCAGTAGATCAGATACAGAATTCTGCCACTGGCAATTACAAGAACATTTGTGATTTTGTGTTTTTAGTCACTATCAGGAAAATGAGCTGTAGTTTTTAAAAAATTCTCCTGCCTCAATATTGTTATGCAATATAGGGTTTGGCTGCCCAGGAGTTACAGACATGACTGAAAATATTGCTCTGTCTTGATTTTGAACTAATTAACTTCAGGGTGGAGAAGAAGGAACCTTGCTGTGGCAGCCAGGCACACTCTGCCTGCATGGTTTACCATGTACATGGCTGCAGCATAAACAAACCCAGCAGAGTTCTATTGCAGTTCAAGGAAGATTCAGAATGGAAAAATGTTAGCATGTACTCTGTTTCTTGTACACCTCAAAATAATGCAGAAACAGGGGAAAGCCATGGGAAAACACCTCAAGTTCCAGGGAAATTACTACTGCAACCAGTGTCTGGGCAAAAAGTTGAAATCCTTTGTGCACCAGGGTGGTTTTACTGGGTGAATTACAAGGGTTGTTTTTTACTTTCTGTGTCACACTCCCAACAGAGCACTGTGCACATGCTGCCAGTGCCATGAGGCAGGATATGGCAGCATTGTCCTGTTGTCTTTATCCTTGGACTGTGCAAGACCATATGTAACTCCCCCCAAAAATAAATGGATTATAGTACCTGGGCTCTGTCCAGTAGTCCATATACAGCAAAAACATTGACATCTGGATGAACCATAACAGCCTGAGCTGGCACCTGAGCCAGGTGACAATCAGCAAACTGGGTGACTTCAGCACGGGCACCATTTGGACACAGTAACTGGAAATCACTGGACTTCAACTTTTGGGCCCAACTAGCAGTGTTTTTACCTGGGGAAAATAAAAAAAATTAAAAAAAAAAAAAAGAGAAACTGGTCATTGTCAAGCGATGAATGTTTTATAGCAAGAAAAAGTAATTTAATTATAATAAAGACACATGTAAAGCTAAGTACCATCTGTGTTCTCAAACACTGTCGAGTGCTTCACAAAGGCCACATCCCCAGAATCCTCTACCAGGCACCTAAAGGAAGTCAAAGATATAAATGCTTTCAATTCAAAGGATCTTTATGTGAACCACATTTTTTAATAACTCATAGGTTTAGAATGCAATTTTTTTACAGGCCTTCCTGCAAACAAATGCACTGGACCCGAAGTTAATAAGAAAAACAAGAGAAGTTTAACATCTTGGATGGAGAGAAAAGCAACAAAACTTAAAAAAAAATTCTGAATTACAGATTTCAAGAGTGGAATAGAATAGAAAAAAATTTATTAGAAGCAGTGTGAGAAACAACAAAAAAGACCAGTAATTAGATGGGCAAAGAAAGAGCAGATCTGTTATGTCATATTCAGTGCAATACTTGAATCCCTGTACATTGGAGATCTCTAGTTATTGCACCTAGTTTAACATCAATAGCTCTAATAAACAGTTCAGGCTGATACTGACACGCAGAGAAGAAGGACTCATTGGGGTCTTAAGTGGATTTCCCCATCAGAAAAAGCTTTCCTAACAGATTTTTTACTACTCTGTGAAGTTTAATTTGCCCCAGGCAGTGGGATATACACAAACTGAATGGCCTCTCACACCTCCATCAAATTAGTCTGAAGACAGCCAGAGTTTAAGGAATCTGGAAATCTGAATTTTAAGTCCATCTGAATCACCTTCCATAATTAATTCTTTTTTCAGAGAGGATCTCCTAAGTGTCACAGATAGACCTACCCCTACCTTGTAGAAGACTACAGTCATCCATTTTTTCACCCAAATACTCCTCTTTTAAATACTTAAAACTTCCCATATCACTCAATGAATTAAGCACCTTCTCTATTAAAAACAAAAAGTGACCTCCATACAAAATTTGACTGTATGGGCACTATTATCAAATGCACAATCTTAGAATTATGAGCAAGGTTCACACAGCCTGTAACAGCATTTGTTGCTCATTCATCTGGTGACTGGAAGCTGGCTCTGTTAATCTATGAAGTAGAGCAGACGATCTGGATTTTGCCTGCAAGGCATGTACCCAGCAGAGCAGCTGGACTCTACAAAATAGATTTGCAAAAAGTAGCTATCCAAATCTAACACTTCATTATTTACCAGGCAGCTGCTGTTGAAGCCTCCTCCCCTGAAGGAAAAAGGCAACTTTCTGCCAGCTGTTACATGCACCATTACCTTTTGAGGTGAAGGTCAGGAAAAGGAAGTGCTCCTTCCATATCTAAGAGTTTCTTTGGGTATGGCCCACCTGTACATGTACACTGTTGCACAAAGTATTTGTTCCATTTTATGTTTGCCCCCCTCTATTTTGAACATACTTTGTTTTGAAAAGGATTTGGTAATTGAACATTGGCCATAGCTATTTATGCTGTACAGAAATCTACCTTCAGCTACAGCCACCAATGAATCAGAGCAGTGAAGATTCCAGGCTCCCCATCATGAGCTTGTCACTCTCTGCAAGGACTTACAGCAGCCATATCCTGGTTACTGTGTGCCTGCTTCCCTGCTAGAGCTCCCTATGGATGAGCTGCCCATGCAGAGTGGCAGACTCCCTGTCCCACCAGATTAAAGCAAGATTGGAGGCCAACAACAATCTACTTGGTCATCACAAGGTGCTCTGTGTGGGTTGGGCTGTTGGCCACCTGGCTCCCTGCAAGGAAGCTGGCAAAGGCTGTGTGGTGAGCCATGTAATGCCTTATGCCCTACCTGCGTTGGTGAGGGCATCTGGGGACACACATCCCACCTCATTTATGGCACCTGCTGCAGCAACAATAACCTCTGTCTCCTGACTGAGATGGAAACCAGGTGCTCCTTGCATTTTGGCAGGCTGACACATAAACCACACCTGCAGGTATCAGTTACCTGAAGGCTCCACTGTAGCTGTAATAACGTTCTTGGCTACTTGCACTGCATTTGTTGTTTCCACTCTCGTCTCCGATACACAGCTGACAGAGCTTTGCTGGGTAATTGTCCTGCTCAGCTGAGGGCACACAGCTGGCAGAGAAAAACTCACTCACAGCTGGGGAAAGACAAAAACAATATAAGGAGTGAAAAGTGTGGCCTCTTCACAAAAAAAGGCAGATACAACATCATGAAGTTACAACCAGTGCAGGTTTCAGTAAAACACTAGAAATACAAGTTATAGCTACCTTACTGGAATTAACAAACTAGAACTTCTAAAATATTTTAGAGCACTATTAGCTGACTATGTAATCAAACCAAAGAGCTTCCTAGGTGATAGATAAGAAAAATTAGGATGTTCACAGATCTTTTTCTTGTTGTGCTACATTTTTTTGTCACCTAACACAGTTTGAAAATAAATGCAATAAAATCCTGGACAGGGGCACAGGGACAGATCATCAGTGCTTAGGATAATGGGGTGTGTTGGGGTAATAGTCAGGGAAGTGAAGGTTCTCCTCTGACATCTATGGCAAGCTCTGAGCTCCCAGTGTTAAAAGGACATGGACAGTTTAGAGCTAATACAGTGGAAGGACAGTAGGATGCTCAGAAGGCTGAAGCACAACTTGCACTTACCAGGCTGAGAGCTGGATTTGGTCAGCTTGGAGATATGACAACTAACAGTGTATTGTTAAATTAATAAAGAGCTATGAAATATAAAAACCACTTCCCTAATTAAAGTTTATCATTAGACTATTACTATCTTTTTGATATGTAATACTGTTGTCTTACCTTGAGGAATATTACAGGCTTTGTTCTTAATAATCCCCCTCTTAATTAGTATACCAATGGGAATATTCCATCCAGCATTTCTCCCCAATCCTGTGTGGCAGGACTTCTTCCCTTTCAGGTCACTGATGGTGAATGCATTGGACTGATTTCGTTTCACTAACACCACAGCATAGTATGCATTGCTGCTGTCATTAGCTTGTAAAATAAAAAAAATAAAAAACCACAACACATTAGAGCTTCCCTTAAGCACTCCCACAGCTCAGTGATCATCTGTGGATCCATTACACTTACAAGGTGGCAACTTCAATTGCACCAGCAGTCAGGCAGCATGGAGGTACATGGAATTACTCTGCACTGCTACTGCCTCACTGCTGCATTCACCTCTGGTCTGTAAACTGGTACTGCTACACACCTGAGCTGACTAATCTACAGACAAGATGATGAAAGTGTTCTTGTTCCCACCAGCTCTTACAAATACATCCCTCTGAAAAAGAAGGTTTGGGGCATAAGCAACTCAGCAAATCTCTTCAAGAAGTTATTTTTATGTGAAAACTTCAAACCTGCATCAACCTTTCTATGAATTTGGCAGCAAATTTAAACTCTGCCTTAGTGACACTGTGGACACAAGCCCTCTTTGAATCAGTGACTCTCAAGCAACCACACTGACGGGAAGAATTTGCTTCTAACTAGAATCTACTGTGCAATTTCTGTATTTTTGCTTCTCTTAAAAATATTTTGACTTGGTGAATACTATTTTTTTCCACTGAAAATATTTTTCTTTCAGAATTCAAAAAACAAATGAAGAGGTAAAAGACTCAAAATTGCCAAAGACTCAACCTGGTCCTGCAGCAGGACAGATGAAAGTAGCCTCACTGTAGAGGCTCATCTCATGTCCTCCTCTATCCATGATGTGAGGGCAATAATTCTTATTTCCTTCGAAAGCAGCTTTCCCAGCTGTGCTGGGAACAAAGGACTATGCTTTAAGTGCTGTTTTCAAACAACCTGGAAAAATAAAGTCAATATTTATGTTTCTGGATCTTCTTACCAGAGTAACTTTCTCCAGCAGCTGGTACAAGGCCATATGTCTTCCCAGCTGTGTAAATATCAGCTCCACCCAGAACTACAGCATCACTTTCCTTTTTCTGAAAAATAAAATATAAGATATCTGTGAAAAAAACCAGCACACACTTTCCCTGCTACAATGATGACACCTTTATGGTCACACCTCTGGCACCTTGAAGGGCAAGGCTTACAGCAAAAGAGCATCACACTGCTGAAGAATCATCTTGAAATCCAGTGTTCCTACTTGTCACCAAAGTGAGTGGACATATCTAACCCCATCCACCCAGCAGAGATCAGCTTCTGTTCATCTGGTTTATGGCACAAGGATTGTAGCAGCCTACCTGGATCAGCTCCATGCACTTTTCCTTTGTCTCGGCTGAAATACACTGAATTGCTGGCTTCAAATTCTTTTTTCTAAAGGCAACAGCCATTTCACCACATTTCCAAATCTCCTCAGTGGATACAACACACCAGTTCAGGCTTTCTGGCACTGCTGCATAAAATTGAAAAGCAAATGCTACATTCACTTTCTGTGCAATAGACAGTGAGGATTCACACTGCCCACTCTCACATGTGTCCCATACATGCTACTGAAAATATTTGCTTCTGTGTTGCTCCCCATCCCTCCAGCTCAGACTTACACCTGACCAGAAACCAGGGAACTTACTTGGTAAGCAGTAAAGTCCACACTGCAAACCTCTCCATAGCAAAGGAACAACAATTCTTAAAATTACTGACCATTAAACCCAGCTATAATATGCAGTTGAGTGCAGCAAAGAGCCACCCTGAACACAAGCTTCCTCACATCTGACAGTCACAGAGCATTGCCCAGAAGAGACAAATCAGGAAGGTGAGGGGCTTTGCCACAGCACAGATCACATCTGGGAGGCTCATTTGCAAGGATTTTTAAGCTTCTTAAGGCGAAGATTAATGCAACTTGTGTTTCTGACTTTCCCAGAATGTGTATCAAGTAATTTCTACTTTCTTCTGATAGCAGGAAAGACCATAATGTTTCAATAAAGATCAACTGAGGGTTTCCCTCAGCTTAGAGAAGAAATCCTCTGCTAGGATCCATTAATCCATTTTTATGGACTACCTGGAGATTTGTACAGCAGCACATTATTATCTCCCCTTGTCACCAGGTAAGAAATTAAGTACCAGGCAGCAGTAGCAGCTTACCAGATTAATGCCTCTCATACACCAAGAAAGGGTAGAAAATGCCTGCATCTCATAAAAAAGCTGGCCAATTTGCACAGGAAAACGTTCTGCAATGCAGTATTGTTTCTAGGTTGAAAAGTGACCTTTGCCTGTGCTCAAAGATCAGACTGGCATCTTGCTGTAACACTCCAAGAATGAGAAGAAAATGAAGCATAATCAAGATGATCTGTGTTATCAGCTATCTTTTTTCTTGCTTATAAAGACGAATCTACACACAACTTACTGTTGGGGTTGCAGCTCAGGGCTTCCATGACATGAAGATAGTCATCACCCAGCCATGCCTGGTAATTCTGAGCTGTGATTGCAACAAGCTCTGTGGTGGCATCTCGAAACAGAAGATTTTGGGCACCGTAGACTGCAGAATCAAACATCTGAAACTTGGCGTCCATCCCATTAAATCTTTGCTGCAATGTTAAAGAAGAAAGAAGCACCTGTCTCACATTGCTCTATCTGGGATGTGTGACATCCCACACCCCTGCAAACCCCGCAGAGCCAAAGGTGCTCAGATATCCTGTCTTCAGTTTGGTTAGACAGTTGGGAGAGCCCTCCTAAAAAGTAATGAAGAAACAGCCTCCTACTTGTCCCTGGTTTAGGAGCCGGAAGAGAACTGTCCCGTCTGTGTCGGGCCGCACAACCACAGCGCGAGCGGGGACTCGGGCCAGGTGGCAGCGTCTCCACTCTGTCACATCAGCTCTTCTGCCATCGCGACACAGCAGCTGGAAGTCCCGGGAGCGGAACTGCTGGGCCAAGGAAGAAGGGCTTCTCCCTGGAATCAGACAGCATGTGCTTCAGGAACAGACATCAGGTGGGGCTGATGCTTCTGGCTCCAAGCCTGCTCCAAGCCTCACTTGCACATGTGGAGCAGAACACACATTTCCCGAGCATTTCTGAACTATTCCTGACTGCACAGTGCATCTTTGTGGTCCTTCAGTCCTGTAACATTTGTGAGACTGCACTGAGATGTACTGAGGTCTGTAACAGTATCAAGAGCATCCCGGGTTTATGATCACATACAGCATTTTTTGGTTTTTTTCCTCTGGGTCAGACACATCCATGATATTAAAGCAATGTTATGCTCAAGGTAGTTTTCACATAGTGCCAGATAGGGAAGGGTAACACTGTCCTAGCCTCCACTGAATCCCTCACCAGGCTGGAGCAATGTAACAGCCCAGGTCTAGGTAAAAAGGTTTTCTGCTGTTGAAGGTCTCTTTCCAGAAGCAGCTTAAGATTCCACCTTTCACCTTATACTGAAACTATCAAACATTTAAAAAAAAATCTCCATCTCCTGGTGCACTTCTCAGAGGGTAAATCGGTTTTCACTATTTCAGCATTTTTTTGCTGATTCCTTAATTCAAAATACATCAAAGATTTGATATTATATTGTCATTACAAACGCTGTATTTCAGACCTTGCAGCCATTATTCAACAAGCTTCAGAATCACTCACCATCTGTATATTCAGGCACAGTGCTGTGCTTCACAAAAGCGACCTCTCCAGCATCATCAGCCAAACACCTAATAAATATAAATCCAACCACAAAGATGCATTATAAAACCCCTGTGCTCTGGCCACTGCTGGCTGACAGCCCAAGGGCTCTGTGCTCTGTTCCATCAGCCACAGACACTGACCTATTTCCTTCTGCTGAGAGTTTTGCTCAAGGCAGAGACTAGTGGCTGTTAGAGCATGAAGTAAACTATCATTGTCATTTGGTGAATATGAACAGCATGTTCAGTGCTGCCTGGGACAAACACCATGACCTTCTTTGTCCAGGCAGCCACACAATCCTTTGGGGAATACGCAGGGAGGAGCAAGTTTCTCATAAGCAAATTCTGCCCTTGTTAATGCTATGACTCAGGGACTGGGAGCTGCAACACAGCACACAGACAGAAAGGAGGAAAATAAAGAGTGGTGTGCAAGAATGGAGGGCAGAACAACTCGATAATTCAGAGCAGCTGAGGTGGGATAACTGAAATAGCCAAGTAGGGCAGCAGTTCAGCTCTCAGGCTCCAAAGATCATCAGGTTTTACAGGGAAAAATGAGTCAGTAAAGCTTGCTGAAACACTCAGATTGTGTCAACAGCTGCTGGACAAAGCAAATAGCAGTGGGCTTTCCCTGCCCAGTATATGTCCTAAATATCCATTTGGTTTTAATATTCATATATGAATACCTGAAATAGTGGGTTAAGAATTACTTTTGATCAGTCAGGTTAAAAGCATGGCTATCCTAACAAAACTACCGATTTTCTAACAAGATCAACTGGAAGCTTTGTAGCTTCTGTTTACTCTCAGTGAGGCCTGAACATGATGACTATGGAGAGGGTACAGCAATAAAAAAAATTATAAACATGATTTTTACCTGAAAGCACCACTGTAGTCATAGTATTGCTCTTGGGAATTTCGTTCACATTTGTTCTGTCCTTGTGAGTCCCCTTTGCAGAGCTGACAGAGGGATTTCGGATAGTTCACACCATTTGCTCCAGGAACACAGCTTGCATTGAAATAGTCACTTACAGCTAAATGCAAAATTAGAATGAGGCATTTTTAGCATGAATAAACAAGATCAATTTCATTTTAACACATCCACACAGTACATCTCTAAAAAGACCCTGAAGGTACAAGTTATTTTCTTCTTAGAAGATAATTTCCAAGTTTAAAAAAACCAAAACCCCGCAGTCCTTATCACACCTACATTAGGATCGTACAAGGAGCATCAAAGTCAAAGAACAAAACAGCAGCTGAGTCACACATTTCTGTACACACACACAGAGTCAGTCCCAAGACCATTCAGCATTGCTGAAGAGATCTTTGCCCTGTAACTCTTGCCTTTTGGAAGGTCACATCCCATTGCTGCCAGGCGCCCGGTGTCAGTGAGGTAACCCACGGGCACATCCCAGCCTGCAGTCCTGTTGATGCCTGTGTGACAGGAGCGCACGCCCTTCAAGCTGTTGATGGTGATGTTGGAGCTCCTCTTTACCACAGCCACAGCATAATAGGCAGTTCCAATCTCTGCAGCACAGGAAGAAAGAGAAGCAACCTAAGCAGCCCCACAGAAGCATTACAGGTGACATACACTGATTTTTGGACTCTTGTGCCTGCCCTACCTACAAGGAAGTCACTGTGTTCGCATCCTTGCTGAGAACCTGCTGACTGTGAATCAATAGTGTTTTCAATGTGAATTGTCTTAGACAATTAACAGACAGAGTTAGTCCACAGATAATCTGCTCTAACTTCGGGGGTCACTCTGCTTTGGAAGTGAGGTTCGTTTCAAGAAGTTTTCTATGACTCTAAATATATTTGGATTGAATTAAAACTGATATAACTTATTCCCCAGTTGTTCTTAATTTTGTAACAGCAGAGTCAACTCATGTCTCTGGAGAATCACAGCTGATTTCATTCTCTTTGTTTTACAGTTTAACACAACTCAGAGTCAAGAGCTGAGGGTTTGAAGTGATCATAAGATCATTCAATCTGACTTTATTTAGATCAGAAATAATTCAATTTCTCCCACTTTTCACTGATTTGAGCTCATAGCCTGACTAATGGAGATAGTCAGCCTCTGGATCCTGAGGTTCATTTGGTTTTGAGAAGCCAAAGTACAGGTCCCTCACCAGAGTCATGATGTGTTAAATGGGGTGGGGGGCTGCTGCAGATGATCCAAGAGCCTATGGACTGACCAACAGCCACTTCTGAGGATGCCTTTGGCCAGGTAACACTAAGACTCAGCTACAAAACAAATCCAGCTCCATCTCACAGCAGAATGATGGGACATCACTGCCTGCAAACTGCTTCCAGAGCTCTCCCTTCCCTTGCATCTTGAAGCTAGGGAGGCATCATCCAACGCTGAACTACACAAATGTGTTGATACTGAACCCTTAGAATGACAAGTCACCACTTGAGTCTCTGCCTGGAAGGAACTCAAAGCTTAAGGTCATCCAGACAAGAAGCAGAATTTGGTACCTCCTTTCTTCCAGCAGATACATTAGTAAAAACAAAATCTAATTACTCTAATGTATAGGACTGAGAAATAAACCTAGTGATTTATGCTTAACAATTCATTAATCTGAAAGGTATGGAAGAGAGAACACAGAAAGCAAAGAGACAGTAAAAACGAAATAAAAACCAACCCACCAAGCTTATGACATGAACAGCTTCTCTGACCCAAATGCTTCAGGGCAGACTCAGCCCTGTACAGCCCTGTGTCTCCTGTTTCCCCAAACAGTCTGTTACAGGCAGGAGCAACCAAGAGGGAATCTGACCACTACCCACTGTTTAGAGTCTTCAAGAAGACTCCAAATAAAATGCAAACAGTAAATACAAGCTTTTTCTTATGCATTTTATGTAATCTAAAAGGTATTTAGTCAGATTATACCTTGATCATATACTTCCCCAACCACAGGTTTCAGACCATGCTCCTTTCCAGCCTGGAAAATCAAACGGCCGTTGAGGGTCACTGCATCTGCCAAGTCATCCTGTGCAGACACAAGGGCAGAATACATGTTAAAACTTAATTATCAGCAGTTATCAATAACCAGAGTACCCATGCATTTAGAAGAGGCCCTTAGTTAATATGCATTTGTGGGGTTTTTTTTTCCAGTTATTTTAAGGGCACATGAATTTCTGAACAGCTCTTACCAAGAGGGATTTTAGACCTTCAAAACTGCCTTCCTGCAGAGGCAATGCAGAAACCACCCCTGCACAATGATGGTTTCACTAGTCTTAATAGTTAAAAGGTACCTTAAAGATGGATGCTGCAGCTCTCTGCAGAATCTTAAAAGCCCAGCAATTTGAAATTTCTTTCACCTCTGTAGCTAGTGCCCCAAAGCTTGAAGATTTAAATAAAGTAGATACATTTTTAGATCATACACAGATAGTTCAAAATAGTATCTTCTGGGGCTACAAATGCCAAAGTGCGCTCCAAAGCACCCTTACAGTCTGCTGGCTTGTAGCTCAGCACAAGCCAGACATGCATTTTGTGAGTGGGGGAGCAGGTGTCAAGGAAAAGGAGGAAAGTATCTAAAAAGACTGTTCAAACTGGGAGAATACAAATCTGAGGCATCCACTTTGGGGAAGCTGTCCAACACCACCACATATTTTCTGCTGACTGGTACACCAAGCTTGCTGGGATCCTGCTACTGCTGCAGGATTGCTCTGGATAGCACAGGATGGGGGTTCCCCCAGCAGCAAGGCCAGGAGAACTGCTGTGCACACCCCTGGCAGCAGAACCAGCTCCCACTGTGTATTGGACCTATGGGAGCCAGGAGAGGGCATTTCACACAGAGACAAGATACTGCAGAGAAATAATCAGCAGTGTGACATTTTGCATTTCTAAGCTGATTCCAAGTTTCTTATCAGTTTGCTTAATCTCTGGTTTGGCCCTGGAGGGGTAATTTCGTTTCTCCATCCCTTTGGGAGCTTGCAAAGCACTGGTCAGGGCAGGGCTGGTTCTGCCTAGCACACCACAGCAACTTCTCACAGGCTGAGCCACATAAAGAGATTGAACATTTTAAAGGGATTGTGTGAGAGCGCAGGTAATAAGCTGATGTTGACTCTAAACCAGATTTGAAGTTGCCATGTAATTTGAAATCTTTTACTTGTTTGTCTTGAAGGAGGAAAAAAGATGATATTCATTAATTAGCTGAAACAACAGATGTCCTGAGAGTTGCTTCTCATGAATGAGAGCTGAACAAATCCAAGGGAACCTGAAGCGTATTTGGGGTTGGGAGATATTTGCATCTTCAAGAACAGACACAATCTTTCTGAATAACCAGATGTGATATTCCACTGGTGAGGGTCAGAGCACAGGACAGTGTAGGAATCAAACACAACCTGTGGTTTAGGAGGGACACTGGTCAGGAGAGGAGGTGGGAGTTGGAAGGCTAATTCAGGGAGAATTAGTTCAGAAGTAGAGCAGAAAAAATGGAAAGGACTGTCACAGAAACCATGAGGTATGTTATAGGGCCATATTTTCATAGGAAATAGCACTTTTCTGACTGAAAAGTGGAACCTTTGAGCTCTGTTTTGATGCAGAGCCTCTGATAAATAGCTTTTGCAAAAATAGCACAACAAGACATAAAAGGTCTATTGTTGTACTTAACATGAATTAGTTTTCAGGCCACAGATCTCTCCTTTAAGTAACACACAATTATTGCTGATGTGATACAGCAGTGTGGGCTTTATTTTTTTCCAGCAAGCATTTGCCAATAAATTTAACAAAAGCGTGGGACTCACCTATAATTTTTAGTAAGTATACATGTGATAGTAATACTCTCATCACTATCTACAGAGGAAGTTTATTTCTGTGTGTCACAACATTTGACAATTACCTACATAAGTGCTTTAAAGACCTGCTGAAAATCAGCTCTGGTCACATTAAATATTGTCAGGTTCCCTAGTTAAATATTCAGGTATTTCTTAATTTTTACACACCTTCAATCAAAAAGGCTTTTTCCTTTATCCATGTGCTAACACATTCACAGGTCTAAGTCCAAGTTATGCAGTGTTACAAAACAGCATCTGCCTCTTCAGCCCCTGTGTCCTGCTCCCTTCTTGGCTTCAAGGATCAGAGTTCAGTGCAGATGCCAACTCAGGGATTCCACACAGTCCTACACAGAGTAGGCCTGCTTGAATATTTAGTAGATTATTAGCACAAGAGGGAAAAAAGAAGATCTAAAGGACAAAGTCTTGTCTGTAGCCTTACAGTGAAAATTCATTTTATCAGAAAGCAACTTACTCATGCTGTCTGCCTGCCTGCTATTTCCAATGGCTTGCAAATGCAGTTCTGTGAGCTCTGTATTCCAGAAGCAGACACTCATCAGCCACTCATATAATCTGCTATGCAGAGTCTAACAGGTCCCTCTGTGCAATGCAGCAATCAGCCAAGTGGTTTGGGGAAGATCTGACATTAAAATGTCCTGTCTAATTCCAAGGTAAAATCCACATCTGTATCAGTATCTGTTCTCAGCATTCTTCAATAGTCTTGACACCCTTGCTCAAGAGCAGTATTTATCAAGAGGCAATGAGGTAGTGTCAGGAGTCAGTCAACCATTCTGCTTCATTGACAAAAATTACAAGATATCAGTTTTTGAAACGTTCCTGTTCTCTAGCCACACAATCATCTGTCTCATCTCCCTTCAAACTATTCTCTCAGATCTCCTTTCCTTGCTCTGCACCTCTTGTCCTTGACAAGCTGCATCTCCACAAAACCTGGTTGTTGGGCATATCTACAAAGAACATTCTTTATTAGCACAGCCAGCCAGCCTTCCCTTCCCCACACTCTGCTAGTGATTATCTGACAACCATGATTACTTGCCTCCACACTTCTTCCAACATCCACTTTTTACCTTCTACCCTCTCCAAAGGAGGGAATTATTTTGTATACATCATTTTGCAAATCCACATGTTCACAGTCTTTAAAACCTTCCCCAGAGGCATGCTCCTTTTAGAAAGTGAGCACATACTGGACAGCTGAATTAATACAGCTTAAAACAGAGGTTTGCCCTTTGCTCACCCCACTTGCTGCTTTGCCTCTCTCTTGTACTCAGTATTGGGAGAGTTGATTACACTCAGCTCATGTGTTTATACAATTTCCATAACAGGACCCTGAATTGGGAGTTCAAGCCAGAGTTTATGGAAATACAATCTACTTAGAGGCTAAGCAGCACAGCTTTAACTACTGTCGGCATCTTGTAGCTCCATCCCTTCTTAAATATCTGCTAAATAAATCTGACAACTCCCAAATCAAAGATTACAATTTAGGAGGAAATATTTAAGACCTTAGCTGTGTTCCTAATGACTGGCCGTATGTGAGTAGCCAGACAAATGACATGGGGCCATTCTGACATCCAAATTCATATGTATACCTCAGTGCCTTTTTTAAAAAAGATATTCCTTGATTTGTCAGAACCATGAATGCCAGGAAGCAGAGGGTCAGCTGCCTGGATGGCCACACATTCACCACAGAACTGTGCACCTTGCCAGGGGATTATTATTAGGCACATGGAGAAATTAAACTAATGACACTGGTGTCACTCACAGCTCACCTTGATCATCTGGGTACAGTTAGCAGCTGACCCCCCTGCTGTACACTCCAGAGGGGGAAGGATGCCAGCCTCACCAAAGGCCTTGCTCATGTCATTGCACTTGGAAAGTTCCTGCTCAGACACCGTGCACCAGCGGACACGCTCCAGGCTGAAAGCTGCAAACACAACACCAAGGGAAAATATTACAAAACACATCAGAACTTTTGTAACAGAGCTTGCCATTTAGAGACAAACTTTCATTCTACAGAAAAAAATCAGGGCTCACTTCACTGTGAGTCCTTAAAGATGACTCCCATTTTCATTCCAATTAACATGAATACTTTACTTTTTTTGGACTGACCACAAGATCAGACTCAGATAACTGAAATCCAATGGCATTTGTTTTTAACATAAGAAATACAGCTAGCATAGAATTGATCAGGCCATCCAGACTGTTTTAAACACCTTGCAGAATATACCATCTTAATCAAGTTAAAAGTACGTGAAATTATGATTTAAAATTGCATGCTGCAAGACCAAAGAGACTGTCCAAAGACAGCTCCTGTCTCAAGTATTGCTTGTTAGTATCTGGAGTCCTGCACCAGCCCTTAGGTGCTCAAAAGCCTTGCCACTAGGTTTATTATGAAAACTTAAAAAGTAAACTTGGCCCTTCAAAACAGTCTTTCATAAGAGATCATAACCACAGTCAGGAAAAGAGGAGGGCAGAGCCATGAATGAAAAGACTCATGTTGAGTAGTGGAGATTTCCATTAATTAGCAAAGAAAGGTGCCTTTCAGTGGCCCCAAACGTCACCCTCCTAAGTGCCAAAGCTACAAACACTTGGTTGCTTTTGTAGGGAGATGTCATCGTGCGCAGACAGTGCGGTGAAATGGAAACACGAGCGTGGGTTACACTGACAAACAGGCACGGTCATTTTCGTAAGCAGGGACAAACATTCCACTGCTTGTCTACAATTTCCATTTTTAAGCTCTAGTCTGTTGTAAACCATTTATCATGTGGTTTTCTAACACCTCTAACTGCCCCCTGCTTCCCCCCAGTGCCATGCAGCTGAGATGCCACATCTGACCGTGCAAGTTAAAAATGACTCCACTGGTGCCCGATAGTGCTCGGTGCACAACTTCTGACTTAGTGCCTGCAGACTAAACAAGACTGTTGATGCCAAAAGATCCAATAGTGAAACAGTGGGTTTGGCTTGCTGTTCCTCTGCAACAAGAGCCAACTCTACTGCTGTCAACAAACACTAAGTCAGACTTGGAAAGCTTACAGGAAGCTTTCATGGCAGCATATGCCAGTAGAGGGAGAAACAACTGCCCAACTCTGAGTTGCAGGAATTCTGAAAACCAAGAGGGTCGGGAGAAAGGCACAACAGGTCATGATAAAAATACACCTCACAGAAACTTAATGTCTGTACTACCTCATCTGTTGGGGTGAAATTTTCACCATTAATTCCTTGGAATTGGAAGAAAAATTCTGGTTTTAGTTTTGGGGTCTTCTTTTTGTAAACATAAGCAAATAGAAATTAAACTGAGGAGTCAGCATCTCAGTGTGTGCTAAGTGCTATTTTTCAGCCTCAGCATTCTGATTTTACATATAGACACAAGAGTTAAAGCATGAACTGTATGAAAAAATCATTAGCCATATACCTGAAACAAAGTTCATTTAGCTCTCTATTTCAGCCGAAATAGTGAAACAGCATGAATCTCTTGGTTTTTTCCTCACTCATCAAAACCAAGTCTTTATTGCTTAATTGCCGAATTTTGTTGTTAGAGGGAAGTCAGATCTGGGCAATATCCTGGCCCCTTCCTTACAAGTTAGCCCATATGAACTGGGCTTGATCAGACAAGGCCTGCAGTTAGCCTCTCTTTCTACTGCCAAGGAAAACCAGCTTAAAACATCAGGTCAGTGTCTAAACCCAAGTTTATTCTCAATTTTGGCCCTTCTGTTTACCAGTAGATACATAAAAAGCCTGAAATGGAAGAAGCAGGCAACTTCCTTTTGAAATACGCTCCGAGTCCTAACACACCCATAACTGTCACTGACAAACATCCCAAAACTCCTCAAAGTAATGCTACTACATGGTATAACACCTTATCAAACGCCTATGTATACAGCTGCTACTGCTACAGTATCAAGGGCTTTCAACAGAAAAAAAAATGGATGGGAAAAAAAGGAAAATAATTAACTAGGACCATTTCTTTTCTGAAGAAGTGAAGAGTGCTTCAAAAGCAGCACCTACATCTCTGGTGAAATTAAAAGCACTCACCAATACAATTTGTGAGTGACAGGAGAAAGCCAACATGTTGCACAGAGCATAAGAAGTGAAATAAAGCAATTATTTCTGTTTTTACAAAGTGTCATAGAACTGCTCATCGTTGTGAAAAACAGACACCATTGAACCAGAAAAAGTGATTCAGTGCTGAAGAAATACAACATTTGACACCAATGAATCAAGATTTATACATGGTGTTAAATACAGCTTTTTCTACTGCTTTTCTATTACTTCCTTCTGTTTATTTTCCTGGCCATATGAGATTGGCTCTGAAGTGGTTCGAGTTTTATTCTGCTCTCACATCCCACAGAGTTCCCATGCCACAGAAAAAGCATTTGGAGGACACTTACCAGCATGAAAGAAGAGAAGATAGAAAACATTTCTGGAGCTCTTCATGGTAAAAAATGTTGGGATCTGTGATTTTTTTCAGCCTTCAGAACTCCCAGAGATCAAGGCTCCTGCAAGAGTGCTCTCTCCAGCCTGGTCTTAGGTGAAAATCAGCAGCATTCAATTGCCAGTGCACTTTGTCCAACAATATAAATACAGCCCACTTACCTCGGCACACGTCACCTCGCAATGACTACTGGAAAAGAAAGCATGCCTCTCTTCACACTGCCTCTACACTTGGAAAAAAACATCAGACCTGAAAATTGCAAAATACCTGAGGCACCAATGAGGTCGCTACTGCCTTGGCACCACCCACAGACTTCCCTCAATGAACTGCTACACACGGGCACACAGGGCTGGGGCAGGGCTGTGGAAGCACATCCTCGCTCTGAGATCTACAAATTCCCTATACCTGGGGCTCAGGAAGCAGAAGGAGATTCAAGGCAAGCAGTTTATCTGGCAGAGTATAAAAAGTCTCTTGATGCCACATTCTCAGCATTGTCACAAATTGCATAAAGCCATCATCAGAAGCCCAGGCTCTTAAAACAGCAAAGCCTGTACACTCTACAGGTGGTACAGCACATGCTAGATGCACATTTCCTGAAATTTAATAGCAATTGTTATAAAATAGCTGAATCATTCTGACTTATTTTAAGGTCTAAGAGAAGGCCCAGGAAGGATTCTCTCCCAGAAAGAATCAAAACTGCTGACAGTATCTCTGTTAAAAGCTCCTGTGAATTTTAGTATAACTTTCACAGAGCAACCCTCATTTGTACTGCTCTTTTATTCATTTCTTACTAGTCAATGAAGTGCAGCTGCCTGTAACACTTTGTTTAGATACAAGCCATTGAGGAACAGAAGGGCTGTGTCTTGTGAGTCCTCACACCCAGGGAGAGCATGAGCCACACAGCTCTGTGCACCCCTGCACGGCTGGGAGTGTGGCAGGATGCCTCCAGCACTCACCAGCTACCTGACTGCAGTTCGGCAGGATGCTAACTCTAACCCTGAATAGCACCTGTAAGACAACAGCCGAGTCAATTAATTGCTATTTCAATTTTTAAAAAATTTCAAAAAAATAGAGAATCATTCCTCCAGACAAAACCTTATGGCTGAACTCTGATTCTTGGCTCCCTAGACTATCTGAAATTAATTGACCCTTTGTTGTCTTAAGTGTTAAAGAATAACCTGGTGCCACTAGAGTATTTCCAAATGTTTTCAAGGACTCAAGGATTGCTCAGATCCTTCCTGTACCCTTTCTACCGGCCAGATTAACATCTGAAGCCCTCTCTCCCTGATGTTTGCACAAGGGCTTACATTCATATACAGATGACAAGTTCTAGCACCAGTTGCTTAAGACTGCAAGGGCAGGATTAGTAAGACACAAATCTGGTATGAGGGCTCTCCTGTGGTTCTTCTGATCCTCTATGGGAATGGTTCAGAAGGCAGAAGAGCAGCCTTTTTGTACAGGAGGTCTGTTCTAAACACAACCTCCTCTAATCAATCACAGAAGCACAGTTTGTCAGAATTTAGAAAATTTTCTTATTTCATTCTTAACTCTATGAGTATCTGTGCTTTAAGGAGATACTAAATTTCTGAACCTAGTTTTCAGCACAATTTAGCAAAAATGTCAACAAGGAAATAATATAATTTAAAATAATAGAAGGTAACAAATACTTGAACAAGCATGTGTGTGTACAGCAATTGCAAATAGTTGGGTTATCAGGCAAGAAGAAAATCCATGATGCCTTCACTGGGCTAGCAGGAGAGTAGCAATGCATCAGTTATGATGCCATTTGGATTTCCTAATTACTCTAGTTGTCACATTAGAAGCCTTTAGTAAAGTACATGTATTGTAAAACAATGCTAAAATACAGCAAAGTGTACCCAAGAATCAAAGATACATCAACACCTGATGCTGGAAAAATGAGACCCAGGGAAACACTAAGTAATGCAAAACCCTGATAATTACACAAGGTTAGACAACAAGGAGTATCAGGGCTCTCAGAATCAACTTTTCTGCCAGTGCTCAAAGGTAACATCGGAAACAAACAAAACTAAAAATTCAAAGCAAATACTCCAGAGCGGTTTTCCTGGTCCAAGACTTGTTTTCACTCCCCCATGACAGCTGTGCAAGGTAACTGCTGTGGACTTCAGTCAGAGTGGAGTGTTTGGTGATACTTGGCTACTACAGGACAAGTGCCTGGGGGCAAAGTTCAGTAACAGCGACTCAGACACTCCAAGGTATGAAAGAGCAATTCCTCACAGACCAACTCAGCTGAACAGGGCTCTTTCTGATGGGGTAAAAAAAGAGGTAAAAAGAAGTACAGAGATCTCAGATGTGTTTGCAGATTTGATAGGGATTCATATCCTTCTATTTTTTGTAGTGTTGCTCTTTTAAGATGTCTCACAAGACACCTCAAACAGTCACTTTCAAAGAGGGAGACAAGAGTACACTTCTAGCGATCTTAAAAATTTATGACATTATTTATGAAAAGCTGCATCAATCCAGTACACCATGGGCTTTCATTGACACGAATTCTCAGAAAGGCAGCACACCTGATTTCCCAGATCTTGAAAACCAGAAACTCTTCTGGGGCATGCACCAGCAGCTTTAACCTCCTGCAAGCCTCATTAGCATCCCAACATCAGCAATAATTGTGTCACAAGTTTAAACCTGCTTTTAATGCAGTAACTTCAGTAGCCCAATGTGGCCACCAGTGTATCTCTAATACCTGATTTTCATTTACAGTCTTGGTCAATTATTCTGCAGTGCTACACCACCTGTATTTATCATAATTAAAAACACACTTGACAAATATATTGTACAATAAAGTTTATTAGCTGTTCTCCTCTTTCTAACAAATGGAATGGATAGTGTTGATAATTCTTTACAAACCAAAGCTGATTTGGTTGTGTGACTGCCCCATGACTGCCATAAGTACATCCCTCTCAAAAACAATCAGTTGCAAACAAGCAATGGCAGGTACCAAATAATACGAATTAGAGAATTTCATTATTGAGGGTTTTGGTACAACTTATTCATAACATTCAGCACAGAAGTTTGTGCATTGCAAATGGAAGATCTTATGCCTGTGCAATCTGAGACAAACATGTACAGAAAAAAAATATATTGTTGACTCTGAATTCTCCCTTTGGTTAAGACATGCATATTACAAAGGGGACAGGGGAAGACAAACACCCAGAATTGCGTAGAAAAGAGGAGAACTTGCATGTATTTTTTTCTTGTACTAATATTCCCTGGACTTCATGCCCAGCCACCACAGCCCATTTGATTTTTCCATGATTAAGGAAGGTAAATTCTAATTTGGTGTTTTTATTTTTATTCAAAACAAAAAGCTAGGAGTAGGTGGTAAAAGAAAAATATATATTTTTTATATATATATTTATACGTGTGCGCAACTATGTAAAGAAAATAATTCCCATAGTTACAGAGTTTAGTTAAAGAAAGTTTAATATATATATATTTATTATAACAAAATAGGCAGTTATTGTGGGTAAAATATTCATTAAAATCTGACCCCTAAGAACACACACATTTTTAGGCTATGAATCATTCTCTCATTGCCCTAATGACCATCTCTGCAGCTGTTTTCTGAATTACTGCCAATGGAAATTTGGCATTCCTCTGAAAAATACAGGTTTCCTAGCACCTAAACACATTTTTAGGCTCAAAAAGTGTGATGACCATTATCTATAAAGAATTTCTGTAACACACTATAAATAGTGTTTCATGAGGAAGATTAAAAACATTACACATCTTTGTCCCTAGCAATTTTATTGGCAAAAAATGAAAAAATAGATTATAAGAATATTCATATGAAATTATGAAAATGAGTATCCCTTTAGGAGTAGTAATGGGACTTAATGAATATGCTAACTCAAAATTTGAAAGTTTCTTTCTAACTGCCTGGAAAGAAAAAAAGATACCATGACAATAGGATTGAACTCAGAAAATAAAACCTGAAATTGATTGCCCTGACCAAACCATGCTATTAAAGTTAAGCGTGCAAAGTTACTCATAATTTACAACTTCCTCGAATACAACTTTTCTTTCAATTGTTATGAAATTTTAAAAGAATGTCTATAAAGCTTTTTCGAAAAATCTTTGAAAGTTACTTTCCCTTAAACATTAAGGAATTTTACCAAGCAATTCCCTCCCACCCCCACCCTAAACTAATAGCTGGTCAGGCCATTCCACTGTCATGTTTGAAAAATGGCAAACCAACAACACACAATAATACAAATTATTTAAACTAAGAGAGACACCAAATGTAAAGCATTATGGGAACTGCAGAATGTGATGGTTAGGGTATGAACCACGCTGGAGAGAACTAGAGGCAGGCTCCACTGGAAGGGCTTAAGAGTCGTCAGATGTAGTAGGTGATGTCAGTTAGAAAATGAAAAATAAAAATCTGTTTTCATAATTTTTCCTTTGCTGGAACCCAGATGTAAGGACCAGACTGTTCCTCTATGATCTGTTTCACTTGGTTGTAGATTTCTTCCAGAGTGTCTCCCTGGACAATAGCTGCAAAAGATAATGTGGCAATCAGCAATCACCCCCCTCGCTCGTGCAGAAACCAGGCTGCTCCATGCCGAGCTGCTCCTTCCCCTCAGAGTGGCAGGAGGGGCTCTGGTTGCTGAAGGAACAGACACCTGTGGACATCCCTGGTTTCTGTGCTGGAGGGCAGCACAGAGTGGTAATGCAGGACACACAAAGCACTTCCTTGGGGACAGGAAGTGGCTTCCACTGTCCTACCAAGCATATACATACAACTGATGAGTTTTTTAACCTTTTCCTAGCCACATGTTCCTCTTTGCCTGAGTCAATTTACATCCTCCAGTATTCTTTTTGGCCCAACTTTGTTTCCAACACAAAGCAAGAAAGTACAGGGTTGTGTCCTCACAGGCTGATGAACTCCTCAGCTCGACCCTGAAGCAAGGCTGGCTGTTCTTGAGATGTCTACCTAGCTCTACCTTTGCCTTTATAAAAAAGAGGAACTCATGGAGTTTGTTGTCCAGACAACAGATTCAAGTTTTATAGACAAGAGGCTTCCTTATATAGTTAAACGTGCAATCTGTTGTCATTCCTATCGTGTTAGTTGACGTATTCTTGCCAAAGTTAGAAATTAATTAGAAATGAGCCAATATGGATGTGTTCTGACATATCAGAATAAAGTATAGTCTGGTGAAAATGAAGTTTGAGCTGTTCTTACCAACACTTTAGCCTGGAAGAGTAATCACTGTGAGACAGCAACTTCTTTTTAATTAGTGTCACAATCCAGTGTCAATAATTCAAGAAGTAAAGTTTAGCATGAAAGACAGTTTTGGAGGCAGGTCAGACTCACTGTTCTGTGCATTAATAGAGTACTGCTGCTTCTGAGCTTTGCTTTCATGCAAATTAGTTCCCTTTTATTTCTACCATTCCATTCTTATCTCTTAAAACCCTTCTCCCCATGTGCTGCTGTACTGCCTGTGGGAGGAGGCTGCTCCGTTGTTACAGGCCAAGTATAATGATCACAGCACAACAGTGCACTAGAAAGAATTAGGAATATCTTTGTAAGGCAAATAGGCCGTAGGCTTCAGCATCTTCTCTCCTGCTAAGTTCAACAACACCTCTTCCAAACCTCTGCAACCTCAAAGCTGAAAAAGAATGTGCTTTTCATGTGCTTTAGTGTAAAGTTTAAGTCTGTGGAAACAGAACCTGCTGATGAAGTTGGTTTCACTGCACACATATGATGTGGTACTTTCCAACAGATTAGGGAACACTCATACTTTGTTTTACCACCTGACTCATGAGTGGCAGACTTCTAATTGTAATTGGGATCTGTAATGGCTTCAAGTATCTTGAAAAGATTCAGAAAAGAATTTCTGCCTTGAACGGGATTATCAAGGAGAGACGTCTGACCATCTTCTTTTGTCAGCAAGCCTTATACTCCGGAGAAAAATCGTGGATCTAAACACTTGAGCACTCAAAAAGCCTTTTAGGTTTTTGAAACATCACAATTTAAGTCCCTTAATTTCTTGGAGAAGTGTCCTATATAATGGCCTGAGCCTGGGGTAATACCAGCTACTAATTAAAAACTGATAATGATTAAAATAAACTCATTCATTTTCTGAACAACAAACTGGACACATTTGCAAGCTGTTTGGTAAGGGGCTCTATAATAGGAGGAATTTTCAAGGTATGTTGAGAGTCCCATGACTTTCTGGGTGCAGACCGATAGAGAGCTATAGGAAGGGCAACGTACAGTCTTGGGATAAACTGACAACTGTGTAGCATTAAATGCAGAGAATAAGGCAGCAGGAAGAATAGGCAGGGAATGTACTGGTTCCTCTGTGAAGGGACCAGCCCATCCTGTGTCTCTGCCCAGCAGGAACAGACTGCTGCATTCACAGCTCTGCCCACTTAAGATGTGGGAGAAGAACTGGGCAAAAGTCATGTCACAGAATAAAAGTGAACGGGGCAGCAAACACAAAAACACTGCAAAAGAGAACTAAAGGAAAGGAAAGGAACAATTGTCTGTCAGGATAGGAATAGGCAGGGTTCATTTCCTGGCTCCTGAAGGTCATGACTTGACCAATCTCTCCGTGTCAGAAGCTACAATGCAAAGAATGAGCACGCTTTGAGTGACTGCAGCCCATCCCTCGTGGTTACAGTGAGGCCCATGGCAGGCACAAATTTGATTCCCTAAGTACCATAATGCTGTAGTGCTCAATTTTCAGAGGCTTCATTTACCATTATGCTTGATCATCTTCCAAATTTTTTAAAAAAAGGTAATTAACAATTTCCTACAAGCAGCTTTCCTGAGCAATTTCAGGTCTGCAAATAAAAGCTTTAAGCGTACAAGATATCAACAAAGCAAACATCTGCATTTCAATACTCAGGAAAATGGTAGAAAGTCTTAGAGTTTTTAAAACCTAAATTAAGCTCCCAGTAAATTTTTGCATTTTTTAATATTAAATTAATTGATCAAAGTGAAATCAGTGTAGAGATACTAAGATGGTGCTATACCTCAAAGCAATCACAGATTACCTGAAAAACAAAGCTCACTATCTCAGTGGTTAGGCAAGTACTATTTTTACAACAAGCAGTAAAATTTCAGCTCTGGAAAGTGAGCAATCACAAGCAAAACACACCTGTGAAGTGTTCAGTAAATTCTTGCTCCAGTTTCATGGCTCTCTCAAATGTCTTCCTGGCTTGCTCTTCTGTTAAGCGTTTATTCATTTCCCTGAAAGTGAAAACATTATACCTTTTATAAACCACTATCAAATACTTGGAGTCTTTAAAGTTTTAAACTCTTGTATTAACCCTAATGAAAGGATTAAATCCTAAAGACATCAAACAAGGACTGTAGTGGAAATGAGCTGTTCTGGCATTATGTTGCATGGAATTTAACACAATGACCTTTGTTTGCAAGCACTTTAATTTGGATTAGAAGCCACATCTTAAAGTCACCAAAAACTAAACTCTGGGAATTAAATATTATTTAAAACACAAACATTACACTTGTCTGCATATAATTTGTGACTGGCTTTTCAAATACAACAGTCCCAAACAGTTTAGCCTGAAGTACTTTATTTTTACTCACATGATATTTTCCACTGTTTTGGGTTTAATAAAAATGGAGATTGGGTACAGCTGGGCAATCTGCAACCTTTTGATCGCATTACCAGAAACATCAAGAATGCAGTGTTTACCCTAAAAAATGAGAGAGAAAGGAAAATGGCACTAAGCAAAGTTTAAGTCATAAGTAGCATAGCATAATAAGAGAAAACACATCTTCACTGAAACCAAGAAAATTAGAGTATTTGCATTAATAATACTGTGATTTCACCACTTTGGCACAAGGTCCCCCAATCTCCTCTACTGGATCACCATCACTTGAGATGTTCCTGACCCTTCTTCTTTGCTTGCTTCCTCCAGCCCAATCAGCAATGCAGAATCGTATAGTGGAACAGCTGGACTTAAACCATATCACCAATTTTTTTTTTATTTTACTTTGTTTCAGTACTAATTTGAGGATGCTTTAGGGAGGTGGCCATGTCACAGATGCAGTTTAGACAGGAGCCAGATGACTTAACTGGCATACCTGAGGGAGTGCCCACCCCTGCTGGCAGGGAAATATGCCACCATATTCAGGTGGAAGTGCACACAAGCCCTCTCCTCCTCCAGGTACCAGCCAGTAGAAATACCACATTGGAGATGCTGAATGCAATTTATTTGTGTTGATTTATTGTTCATCTCTTGAGAAACAAATATAACTTGACCATTCCTTGGGCAGGTGGAAGACACTGTGGTAAGGCTGCTTTCTTCCCCCTTTCTATTCTCCCTCTATAAAGAACTTTCCACATTCATCTCAAGCTTTTCCTGTTCTCAGCTCCTTTCATCTCAGACATGCTCATTTCCACCTCACACATTTTTATTTCTTTCCTTTCTGAGTAGCGTAGGATTAATTTTGTATACTGTCATTTTAGCAGGGTACAGGGGAAGAGGAACAGAAAAGTACTCTAGGGTGACTACATTAAGAAAAGCTTTTTCTTCCACAGGAGACCAACGTGAATTGCAGAAATCTGTGAGCCAGGAAACAAACCCACAAGTACCATATAATCAAAGGTTACTCATATCATACAACACCATTCCTGAACTCCTGGGAGATCATTCCTGGAGTAATGTCTGAAAAAACTGACTGCTTCTGCTTCCTGGCAGAAGAAATAACTAGGATTTTACATTTGTTCTCTTTCCCAAGAAAATCAGAATTTTACTTCAGGAATTTTTGAAGAGAAGAGTTCTTCCCACACAAACAATATATATGTCTGTTTGCTTTCAGCTGATGACAGCTGTTTCCCATGGGTCTGGATGCCAACTGGTAACATTTTAAAAAGGTGTCTGTATGTCCTAGCAGAATATTTTACATGTACTGATCTGTCCCTGTCTTTAAATGTGACACATGTTCCAAGAACTGAAAATTCCGAGCATTACTAGGTCCTTTTTTATTTTTCAAATAAAACACTCTTTGCTGTGTTTGGCCCAACAGCTTATGCCAGGAGCCAAAGGGTGGAGGGCTAGAGAGCCAGCACAGTACCTGTGCTGGACCTTATGGGATATAACTGTGACAGTTTATTCCAGATCAACAATGAATGTGCATTAACTGTGGCCTTGAGACACAGAGATTTGCAAACTGCTGAAGATTCCAAAGGAAAGAGGATATGAAAATTCTTTTCAAGTGAAGATTTGAAAGACAAGAAAAGAAACACAAGTACATTGTGATACAATCGTGTTTTCATCCATGAAAGGGAAGCTATTTGCTCTTTGCACAGTGCATTTAGAATAATATTTTATATAATTTAGTTCCTTTCTTGCAGTGCATCTGACTGAGAAGCACAGCACAGCAGCCAGTGCCTTCTATAACTGAATAACGACATCAGAAAGCATCTTTAGTGTGTCCATTGTGTGTAAGGAAATGAGAGACAGGGATCAGCTGGAAGCACGGGCAAATGAACACAACTGAAGGCTATTTTAAGAATACTGGTTTTGGCTCTTTTGGGGCAATAGCAGTCAATTCTGTTCTGTCTTCTCCTAAACTGATTGTAGAAAACTTGGAAATCACCTTTTGTATCCTGGCAATAAAACCCACTGAAAAGACTCATCTTTTCAGCCAGATGGAGAAGAATACAAGGATGGGAGTAGTTCCAGATCAATCAGTTTGCAGCCTTGTCAATGCAGTCATAATTTTGAAGTAAAGTTTTGAAGGGTAGACCATTGTTTCCCAGAAAAATGTTAGCTGCAACTCAGAAATTGCTGCATCTACCCAAAGTTCCATGGTGCCTGTGCAAGACATTTAGACGCATGGAGATATCTGGTAATACTTTATTCTTTGTATCCATTTATGAAAGATTCACAGCAATTTTGTACCTTACTAATCTCACCAGATAAAGAAAATAACAGAGCCGATTTCAGGTCCAGGATGGAACTGAAGGATTGTATTTGTGTTACCAAGTAAAGCAACTGCCAACAGATTTATAATGTTTAAGCTGTCCAATAATTTCATCATTTAACCACATATGACAGTTCCACAGGTTTCCACAGCCTCCCATAAAAAGTACTTGAACAATTCTGTAATTAATATTCTTTTCTTTCCTTTTCTCACTACATCCCATGAGGCCAAGTTCCACTCCATATGGTGACAAAGACAGAAGAAGAAAACATCACTTGACCCACAGAATCTCACTGTGTATGCCCTGGTTTTGCTTCTGGTAAATTCAATTGCCGGAAATAGCAATACTCATCCATTTGGTCAAAATGGTACACAGAGTTTTCCAGAGGACTAAACTACAGCCCTGTGGGACATGGGTTACTGCCCACACTTGTCCAGACTGACAGTGCCCCCTCTTGTGATTTCTCACCTAGAAAATAGCTGGTCCTTTTCTCATAGAGATCAGATAACACTGGGTACTGTAAATGCACTGGATTTGTAAGCAGCAGAACAACATTCATCAACCCAACATGAAACATGTACATACAATTTTCACCAAAGTATTTTCTTCAAGACAAGCACCTTACTCTCAGAAACACACTTTCTTTTTCCCACTTTTTTCAGACAGATCAAGTCAACTTCAGTAAGACTTCAGAAATAATTAGAATTTGCAAGAAATAGTTAATTCAAATCACCCTGGGATAGAAACAGTAAGGTCAATCTTCAAAATATATGTGTAGTTATGGAAAAATACTTTAAAAATTGAATTCTTTACATTTAGTCTCTTGTTAGCTAAAATTATGAGGAGCACAAAGAGTAACATTTTTGCAAGTTTTCTTCTGCACAGGTCTATGTCAAAAGGATCATCATACTAATTAACTCAACCAGATCTACTCGTAATTAGTTAATGATCTGTGTATGTGAGCTAATTAGCCTATAATTCCAATTATTTCATCTGTAGTCTCTTAAAATGAGAGGGCACATTGTGGTTGCTCTTTTCCCACAATTTAATCATGATGTTTTCATTATTCCAAAGCTTCATTATTTCCCTAAATGCATCTGTGACAATACACTTTGTTCCTAGTTTTATACAAATACTTCTAAAAGTCAGAATGTTGCTAATGGCTTTTTCCATTCTTCTCTTTTTCCCTGTCAGGACAGGAATATAATCACCTCAGTAAATGAAAGGAAGTGGAACTGATTTACCTTTTCTGCTACTTCTCGCACTGATTGGACACTTGTTCCATAAAGATGATTATTGTACTGGCCAGCTTCAATGAATTTGTGATCCTGAATATCCTTCTCCATTTGCTCTCGAGAAGTGACAAAATGGTAATCACGTCCATCCACCTCATAATCTCGTTTTGGTCTAGTAGTATCTTTAAACATAAATCAGTAGTTTTTAAAGCAAAACAAAAAACAGTGACTTTTTTCTCTACAATATCCAAGAAGTCTCCATTTAATACTGCAAAATTGTCACAAAGAGATTGACAATATTAAAATAGGTCTATGAAGTCTGAACAATATATTAGCACTTTTTTTAACCCAACATACAGAGGATGTTAAAAATTTAGAGAAAAATATCATCTAAAATTGCTTCAGTATTTGCTGAGACTTACGTGGAACACATGAGCCAAATTTGTCTGGAAATTCTGAGATCAGGTCATCATTTATTCTGTCTTTCATGGGTCCCAAAACAATCACAGGTCGAGTGTAACTGACTAATAAACATAAAGGAATAATGTCAGTTATATCTCATATGATTGTTAACTTTTAAGAGTTCATCAAAATAAGCTTTCTTACATAGCAATGATTTTAATACTTAAAAGAATATGTACTTCTAAAGAGAATAAAAACATGTTGAAGAATATCAATCAGTTAATACCATAGCCATAGTAAGATGATAGACCTTTACTTTCAAATCACCATTCTCAGTGATTGAAAATTTGTCTTAAATTATGAAGCCTTTGGGAAAAAAACCTTTTCACAAACTAACATGCTAAATTCTAATGGAGAAAGGAAAGAGGGTTGGTTTGAAAATCTTTGCAATTCAAAGAGCCACCTAAGCAGCAGCACAGTTCATAAAATTCTGTGTCTGTGTTGGGAGAAGCTCCTTTTCCTCTAAGACCACAATTAAGCACACACATGCAAAACAATTAAAATATAAGTAGTTTCTGTAACTATTAACACCCTCACAAAATTAAGTGTAGTACCTTTCAAAAGTAGTTTAATTATTTATAATGGAGGGATTTTTGTTGAAAATTAAGTTTAAGCAGATTATGTCTAATCACACTGTAAGAACCATTAAGACAATAATGCCTAAGTATGTTGCCATGATCATGCAATTTCAGCAGTACAGATTTTAATTTTAGGTTCAATCTATCTGCACAAATAAGTACCAATTAATTAAGTCTGGCCTATTAGATATATTTTAATTTGACTCAGAGCTATTTCCTTTCCACTGTATTACTATATTCATAAGAGGAATGTCTTGAATCCAGTATCTGTTAACTAATTAATTAATTAACAAACATCTTTGCTGTTTCTCCCTTTGTGAGCCCCTCTGGTGAGGGGGCACACACAGACCTGCAGCTGCTCCTGTGAGGGTGACAAAACTCCAGTTTCCTACTTTTGGCATAACTCACTTTACATCAAAGTAGGCTACTAATTCCCAATTTCTATCAGGGTCTCAATTCAAGCATTTCTCATCCATAATTCTATTTGGCATTATACAATATTTCAAATTATATGATATAAATAATGCAGTCTTTATTAGCCTTGTATAACAATTTTTACTACTTTTAGAAGATTTCTGGAAAATAAACTGGGGCCTTTGTGCCATGATTATAGAGAGGAAAGTCTATAGGTGAATGTGCCACAAAGCTATTAAAAACAACTTGGCCACACCACTCACTGCAGGAAGCCAAACATGAAATCTTTGTACACAAAATTCATATTAATATGTGATGTATATTTACTTTCACTGCCACCTTATTTGATGGGTAACAGAGCAGTATTCTTATTCTAAGAAAGGACATTCCTTTAATCAGAATAATTTACAAGTATATGAACTATGTATCAAATAATGTAACTCAACTGGTAGCACCTGTGCTAGTAATTTGGAACACTGAAAATTCTGTGTCTATACTCACACAGTGAATAGCAATTGAGACCAAGGTGAAAAGACTCAAAACCATTCCACTGCAAATCAGTAAAAAGCAATTTTTACAATGGAAGTGTGAGAAAATATTTTCTCCTATTGGTTTTCATTTTCATTTCATTAAATTTTATTTTTTTTTCCTGGAAAAAATCCTTTAATTATTAACCTTAAAAATTATTAACCAAATTAGTCATATAAGAAAACCATATAGAAATGGGACACTGTTCAGAGACATTTCAATTGAAGTTGGTAAATAGACAAATGATCTATTCACACACTTTCTGCTATGACAAAAGCAGTGACAATGCTAAAGCAATATGAAACAGAAGAAAACTATAATTTATGGGGTTCTCACTGACAAAACTATTAAGCATACTGTATCTTCTTTCCACAATATAAACCACACAAGCAATTATTGAAGCAGCACCCATTTGGATTCTGCACTAAATAATTTAGAGATTTTATTTAATAATTAATGCCTTTATGATTTATTCATTTGAATAACAGTAAGTTACAAGTGAAAAAAAGGGTGAAGAAGTTTATCCTGGTGCTTAGTACATTAGGGCATGAGAAGCAGTGTAACAATTCAGATTATTTTATACTGAGTGAGATCTACAAACCTTCTTGTTGATTGACTGGTTCATATGACAACACATACTCCTCCTGGCCACCTGAAATGTAAATGCAAAGACATATCAATGTATTTTTTTCCTGCAGCAATATATTTCAACTGAGCCATTCCATGGACTATAATGATACAGACACTGCTCAGCAATATGCATTACAATGATACTGATGAGGGACATCTTTCAAGAGCAATGAATTATAAAACTCACAAAGCTAAGCCAAACACCGAGCTTTAAAGCATAAGACACATACAGTAGAAATAACTTCTTGGTGTAGGCTGGCATGTCAAGCTGACATCAAGCAAGAAGAACTTTCAGGCATTGCTGAGGTGCTGCTCCCCACGTAGCCTGGATGCAATGCATGCATGCTGTCATTCACTGCTAGAGCAATGCCACCTGCATCAGCAATGCTCTCCATACTCTGAAGCCAGCTGTTAGGTTATTACAATAACATTTTTCTGTATTTATACATGGCTGGAAACCATTTATGTCAACGTGCACAGATATTCCATTAATTTTATCGTGAATTGGCATTTATATAAACACCTTCAGCCACTCTAATTCTACCAAAAAAGCTATGACTGTATATACTAAACAACTACTATTTTATCAATTGACTTTTAAAGACAAAGTTGAAAGCAAAGAATGCTTTGGATTGTTCTCAGCTCCAGGAAGCACATTAGCAGTGAATGAAACTAAAATAATTGAATATTAAATTTTGACAGCTGTAGGCTTTTTAAATGTTAGTGAAAGCATTTGAAATATACCTCAGTTGCTGTCTCTCTAAAAGATTATTAACATGATATTTCTGAGTAAAATTTCTTTCAATGAAATAACTAAAAATTAACTGTGACAGAAGAGAACTTATAGTTCTGAACACACAAGCTCAAATGATAAATGACATTGCTTTGAACTGAAGAAAATACAGTCCTCCAATATTTCACTTGTCTAATTTTGGAACATTCTTTGATGTTCATACTCCATACTTAAAACAGGCAAAGTAACATACCAAGGCTACACCACAGTTTATGTAGAAACAGAAGGTAAATGAAGGCTTTTATAAATGCATATAGTGCTTCTATATGTCTACTCTCTATTTCAAAGCAAATGTCACGGATATTTTAAATGTAAATGTTACCATTTCATTAACAGAAATATTTCTCTTATTTTGCAGTAAATTTGCCTTCAAACTGTCCTACAGCAATACATGAAGGAAGACTTTAATTTCCTAAATTGTTGCAAGTGAGGAATACCTTAAGACAGACATAAAACCATGCAACCTGTACATTTTAATATCTCAAAAAATTACTCATGCAAATGGATTTTAGAAGGACAGTATATACTTTCAGAACCCTTTTTAAGCTAGGGAGAGGAATAGGGAATCACCAACTATCAACTCATCTATGAAAGATCCAGCTCACATAGAATTAGATATTTCTTTGGAGAAGTCATATTACTATAAGGTCAAAGAGTATGAACTAGTTATTTAGTTATGCAAACTACTAAAGAGATAAGAACAAGGAAAAAGCATCCCTGACTGAGGGCAAAAAGTATATATTGTCACTGCTTTTCAATACTTTGGAAAAATTAGTATTAATAGAATGAACCTTTTGAACAACCGTACTCATCTGTAATCAAGATAACTTTCAGATTAGACAGCAGTAAGAAGAAATTAAAATAATATTTTAATTAA
The DNA here is from genome assembly GCF_009819885.2 of Catharus ustulatus. Taxonomy (NCBI): domain Eukaryota; kingdom Metazoa; phylum Chordata; class Aves; order Passeriformes; family Turdidae; genus Catharus; species Catharus ustulatus. The sequence goes on from NC_046230.1 coordinate 13,666,360, forward strand.
AAATGCTCAGAATTACACATTGAGATAACCAAATCCATGACATTCATAATAAAATCATGGCTTCTCAAGTAACAATAAAGTGAAAAACTAACTAGTAGTACCAATAATGAGCTTTAAATGTAAATAAAGCAAGCTCTCAGAAAAACCTTGGAAGTGAACGAAGAGAGGGAAGCAGCAAATTTAAGAAACAGACATGGTTAGAGTTTTAATGGTGTGTCATTAAAAATGTTTAAAATTTCTGTTTGTCAAAGGCAATTTCCATGTGTGCTCAATTCTGTGTTATTCTCAGGGAACACAGATGCCTCCCTCAATTGGTTTCTTTTCAATTACAGTCTGCAACAGCACCAGCCTTTTGTATATATGTATATACATTCTCTCCTTCAGTGTCATCTGGAAGAAAATGTGGCCCATCAGCTCTGAAAAGATCTACAGCCAAGCAAATATATCTGTTAATGAACCACCTTCCTTATTATCCTGACATAAATTACAGATTTCTGCAGTGCCCATCACACAGCAGGCAGCCAGGAGCTGAGCAGCAAACCACTGTATGACTTTCACTGCTCCTTCTTTTCATGTTTCTCTTCATACCCTCCACTTTCCTATGGTCCTGCTCTGGTCTATGGTGGCTTCCAGGTCTAGACTGCAACCTTACTGGGAAGCTGTTCACTGGGAATGAATAGTGGGATTTGAGTTCTTGCTCTGGTTTAAGGCATGTCAAAGCACAGCAGAGCAGCACCATGCAGCCTATTACCCACCATGAGCATGGAGTGCTGCTGCAGCTCGGGTAATAGCAAACACTACTGGAGCTTCTGCTCGTAGTGAAAGCAAACTGAGTGTGGTACTGAGAAGACACTATGTCTTCAGAGAGAGAGAGAGAGAGAACTAGCATGCTGATTTATCAAAAGTGACTCCAGCACTGAATGTGTGTCGTATGCTTTGAAGACAGTTCATACTAAGCACCCACACTTGACAAAATAAATGAGCTGAAAGCAAGGGTAAATACATGTTTGCTTATCTGTACTTTCACTGAAGTATATACATATTAAATCTGAGTATCAGTTGTGAAAAACTTTAGATAGTTATGGCATTATTTAACAGATTACACAGTTGGTTACACTTCCAGTATTAAAGCTCAGCTACATATAATTATATTTGTCAGCATTAAACTTACATTTAAATTTAACAGGTCTAGCTAACTTTTGTAATATTAAAAAAAAAAAAAAAGAGGGGTAAATTCAAATTAGGCTGAACTGAAGAAAATCACAGACAATAAAATATCCATAAAGCAGGTTTGCAGTGATTCTAGGGAGTTTTTTTAAAAACAAAGACATGGAACAATTTGCAGTATTCCACCAAATAAACAAACACAGATTTCACCTGAAGCTGACTAGGAAGTTCTATTTAACATGTAAATACCCAGAAAAGACAGACAAACAAAACCAAAGAAAGAGCTACAAAACAAAGGTTCTGAATAAACAAAGAACTTAAAAACACTTACGGTAACTACTTTCACTATCGCTGGCATTAGAGGTTACATGCTCTGAAATTGCAACACAATGGGAAAAAATAAGGAACATACACCAATGGCATGAGTCAAACAGAAAGAAAATTGACAAAAAATAATCCAGATGAAAGACAATACTCATATCAATGTGCTGAAATCAATACATACTGCATATAAAAGTTTTAACGTACTTCTCATAGCTCTCAGGATCAAGCTTAATTTCATATGAAAGGAATTGATGTTAATAAAAAGAAAAACATTAAATAGCACATAAAATAAGATTACAAAAAGTACACTCATAATTCACATGTAACCCTGCAATTTTTAAGTTTTCACTTCAGGATAAATTTTGTTGTGTAAAAATCTTAGGATTATGCATTTCAACTTTGATGCGGGCGATTAATTGATTACATTTAGTCTCTTGTAGAGAAAATACTGGATTATATTGGAGGAAATACAGTGTACCATGTAACACAATTTGCATTAGGTGTGGTAAGGCAGCTTTAAAAAGGTTGTTCCAAAAAACAGACAAGAAACCAATTGTTTCTAGAATAGAATCATCTAAAGACTTCTGGACCATATTACATCGTTCAAACCAGGTAGGATCATAAAGCCACAAAAGCTGCTTATGATCTTATGTTCTAAACCATAAGGTCATAAAGGTTGCTAAAATCTTCTGGTCTAGACCAAGAATTCCTTTGAAGCTAGCCATTTCAGAACTGAAAAGTGAATGTTACAGCTACTAGAATTTCTGCTTCATGACTGAGGACAGGCACAGAAGTACACTGGCCCTTACAAGTAATTTCACAAACTCTGTGCCTTACAGTTTTGCCTTGGGAAGACATGTTATCCTTAATCACCCTCAGCCACATCCTTTTAGAGCCTCCTTTTCCTATTGCATAAGTGCCTAACAGTGTATGTATTTAATATCTGTAATAAAAGCAAGGCTTTTTGTCATTTTAATACATTTAGTGGTGGGGTGTGTACACACAAACTGACCTGCTAAGAGTAAACATTAACTTTTGAACCTTATTGGATTCAAACAGAAGTACAAAAAATGCTTCAAGTCACCCCTAGCAGCCCTCCACCTTGTCTAAAAGAATCATAAGTGTGCAAGTCAGACAGAAAAACTTCCATGGCATTTGTTAAGGAAAAGTTTTGTTTGCTTTAAGTAGGTGTAAACATCAGTCACCTAGAAAGAGGAATGAAAACTGTTACTAGTTAATGTAGCATGGCAATGGTTGTACTATTACTGTAAAAAGCCATAAGGTTATTTTGAAATAAATAAAAATTACAAGGACAAGATATAAGTAACATTAAACAATAACCACCAAATTAAAAACACAGTACTGTTAAGGACAAACAAGAAAGTACCGGTAAGCTTCTGAAAACAAACAAAAAATAAAATCTAACATGACAGTCACAAATTTTACATGTTCCTGAAAGCAAAAACTGCAAAAGATTGCAAACTAGGAAAAACTTAAGAACCAGTTTTAGTCAACCTCCTTATAGCAGTAGAGCACCAATCTCAAAGAGATCTGTCAAAAAAAAAAAAAGTAGTAATTTTTCAGATGGAGGTTAAAATAACTTGGGAGTATTTTGATCACTTACTCAGGCCTTTTGATCCCATGTCGTCAGGGACCTCCTGCAGAGTAGTCCCCAGAGGGCAAGCAATAAAAAGACAATCACAAAGAAAATAATTGTCAGTAATATATAAAATTGGCGCTACGACGGGAGACAGTTCCTAGAACATCACAGGGAAAAAAAGTCTATAGAATTTGACTTGACTGGCACATGAAGTGCAATCAGTAATGCAAATGGCAGAGAACAGAATTTGTTTGGAACCTGGTCTGAATTAGCAAATTCGTGCAACTACATTTTGAGAATATACTTTTTTTTAGTGCTGGTAAGAACAATGAAAATCAGAGTAACATCTCTTCATTAGGAAAACCAAATTAGAATGAATGACTTTTTGAAAAAGCAGTCTAAAGGACTGATTTGAGAAGCTGGTAAGCTCCATTCTGCTTTCATGAATACTGTGTCTTCTCCAAGTCAGAAACTGGGAAGCATCACTGACAGCACTGGAAGGCAATTATCTCCTCCAGGTTAGTCAGCAGTATTGCCCAGTTTATTTCAAACTGGGATACTCTTGTGTAAGTTTTATTTGAACAGCAAACAAAGGTTTTGCAGACTGGTTTGCCATTGGCACCACGAGCTCCTCAGCCTGTTGCAGCTCATGAAACTGTCTCCATGGTAACACCCTAGTGCAGTCTAGAGGCCCTTCTACTGTGCTTCGCTCTCCATCCAATCCACATACTTACGGTCAATATCACTGGTTTCCTGCTCACTCTGGTCCTTGTTCTTGTAGAAGGGAAATTTTCGGGAAAAGAGGTTCTTTTTACGCTTGTCATTGAATGACTGCTGAAGAAGAGAAGGAGGGGCAAAACAAAGGATGTCTAATGTCTGTGTGAACAAAGGCCCAGACCAGCAGCTTTGTGGAAGCTGACTCCTATAACCACATTATGCAGTGCATATCTCAATTTAACACTCATCTTCTCAGCTCATTAGAAATAGAGACTGGGATCATGACTTCGCTCATATCCTCCATGTTTCACATGCTTAGTATTGAGAAAACTGGTTCATCCTATACAGCCCAACCTGTATTTCACAAATTTAGGCTTGCTGTGTTTAAAAACAGTGGAAAACCAGGTTGCTGTAAGATGGCCAAACCATAAACATTTAATTGACTCAAAGTCAATTAAACCACTGATAAGTCTTATTTAGGGGTTACAGTATTTTAAAAAACAAAACAAAAAAAAATAAGCTGAGGCTTTTGCAAACAGCTGATGATATAACAGAACACCAAAAGTATTATGGGCAGTGTTACCAACCAACTAAAAAAAAACCCAAACTCCAAAACCTGTATCAGTGTTTTACTATTGCAATTCATTGCAAGTTCACTGAAAGGAATTACTCTGTTCTATGTAAGTCTGCATCCTAATACAAAGATTTACTTTCAAACCAATTTCATTGGTTTATTGTGGCAATTATGTTTTTCAAGAGTGCACTTATAATTATCACATGAAAAACCCTGTATATCAAGGATCATGTTCAGCAGCTTTTGACATTAACTGTTTATGCTGCTGAAGAATTTCTCCATCTCAGTTGGTACAAACATTTCTAGAGCTACTTACATAGACATTTACATCCATGTGAATATAAACTATTATTGTGATCCTTGTCCAAGTGATGGAGAGCATCAATACATTTTCATTCCTATATAGATATCTCTATAGGTAATTAGCACAGATTTTAGTAATATCTGCCATGTCTTCTGCTGAAGATATCATGTGACTATAGGACCTCTAATTTGATGTTCCAAGTCAATAAAAAAACTTGAAGTATAAATAAATCAGAAATGCCCAGAACTAGAGATAATACAGCTAACTTAAAGTCAGCAGAAATTCCCTTCCATCTTTAGGCATGAGTGACTCATCTGACCAGTTTTGGAAAGACATAAAATTTGCCATGATTTTGTCATTTGGTTTGCAGAAGAAACTGCAATAGAAAGGATGGCAAAATAGGGAAACACCCAACTTGGTCTAGAGACCCTGTGCTGTAGGGGACTATTTATTTCTAAGCTAAGCAGAGCCTATGTACAGCAGGAAGTAAGAAAAGCGCCACAGAAACATCTTTTAAAAGTTATTGTAAAAAAAAAAAAATCATGTATCCAAGACTTTATTAACAACTGTTTCTAAAATTTGGAGCATGTTAGCTTTCATGTAATTGTATGTCTTTGCTCAGCTAGTGTGAGCTCACATTCCTTTATATGCAATACAGTTGCAAAAAGGCAATCCTTTCTACCAGCTTTAAGTATGGAATGAATTACAGTGACAAATAGGGGTCAAACAGGACAAAGTTTTTTTCAAGTGATGGGGTACGTTTTTTGGTGCAATTGGAAACTAGTACTTGGCCTTCCTAAAGAGAATGTCTATAGTTGTGCTCCTTTCCTATAGTGCAACACCAAAGCTGCATCCTGCTACAGGACTAACAATCCTTCTGGCCATCTGTTTTAATACAAACATGCTTGGCAATAGCAGATACTTAAACATCCAGGGATATTTTCATTACCAATGTTTTTTTTTAAATTATTTAAAATTACAAGGTGTTAAAGAGGCACACGGTACCACAGGAGCACAATCAGTGACATTGAGCTCTGGAAATAACAATACTGTGCTAAGGAGGAAATCCATAAAACCTTTAATTGCCTTGCGTCTGTGTTCGACTAAAACTGTTGTTCCACTGTAAAAATTGGTAAATTATCAACCTGACACATAGACAAAAGATCAAGTTTCTAGGCAATCATATGCCTGCAGGAACCACACTTGGCACAGGCAAATTTTTATGTTACGGTCTTCCTGACCTTCTCTAAGAGAAGGCACATCACTGCAAATGATTTCTCACAACCAGGAAGGGTAATGTAATCTAGAGAATAAGGACAACAAAGAAATATGTCCAAAGGAGATCCTTGCTGTATACTGAAAAATACTGCAATGCAAATTTAAGAAAGCAAAAGACTCACATCTGTAATTGTTTTACTTGGGCAAGTCTATCAATTTGGTAAAAGGAGACAAATGTAACAAAGCTTAAATGGTTCAGTTTAGCTGAAGTGGTGAGAATGTGTAATCTGTACAGTTAAAATAAAAGGAGTAGCTGATTTATTGTACTTCATAAAATATAATGAAGTTCTTCATTATAGTTCTGAAAATATTCCATAATAATTATTTTAACTAGTAAGTAATTATTTTAACTAGTAAGTCTTCCTGAACTAACACAAAACTTTATATACTGCATGTATAATGGTCAGAGTCAGTTCCATTGCCAAAAAAAAAAAAAGAGAAAATAAAAGTAATATTATACTGATTTACATAAAAGATTAGCCAAAAGATTACTTTTAAAAGATACCATGATTATAAAAAGCTGGAAGGATTTGCTTATTAGTTGAAAATGCATAGTAATTGCATTAAATTTTTCATAAGCCCACTGGCAATCATTCACAGGCATCATAAGCAGGAATATATTAAATCAGAAGCAGCACAGAAAATGAGATAAATGTGTATACAAAGGAACAAACAAAAATAAAATGCAACCATTTTTGCTCCAGAATTTTAGCTTTCCTTACAATGAAAGGAACATGGATTTTAATGTTAACAATCACTAGGGTTATTCTTCAAGATCTTAATGTAGAAATTTTCAAAAACTGCATAAAATTGATATTTCATCCTGTTTATGGAATATTAGCACACACAGACACAGGAAGGCACATGGTCCATGAGGACATGTACAGTGCAGTCAACTTACTGGGAAAAGTATCATCATTACAAACACAGGAGGAATACTTCAAGGAGAAACTGATGTTAAAACATTTACAGCTGAAGCAAAAGACTGAACAGTGTAAGTGTTTGCAAAATGAAATGTTACTAAAGAAAGAGAACTGCAGTTCTACATCAATGGCAAGCGTAGTTGCTTTTCCACTCAGTGTTCCATGCATGGCTTTGGTGCTCTCTCAGTACACAGGGACTGTGCACCAACTCTGCTTTTGTCAAAACGCTACTTCAAACCCATCAGTAATTAACTGTTTGCAGTTAATTGGTAGACACACTCTAAAACCATCCAATTATCTTTCAAAGAACATGGTAACATTCGAAAAATGACTTCATGTAATGAAAATCATCTGAAGTATTTAATCCTCTCTTTATATGACTTCTAAAAAGCAAACTCAAATTACTATGTCAACTGATAACATTTTATTCCAATAGCAAACTACAAATGCACCAAAACAGAAAAATACTGCAAATAATCCAGTGAATCTCCATGGCAGTACCATAATTGTGAATCAAGTGGAGTTAGAGATACTGATTTCCTTTTAAGTAAATTCTTATAGGGGAAAAACATGACATGTCATTAATAACTGAAACCTTTGCCATGTAGCAGATATGAATTTTAGAGTCTTTATACTTTGCAGTACTACACTATCAGTATATAATACTGAAGTTTTAATATTTTATGTATGTGATTTCCAAAGTCAAGTAAACATTGTAACTGAAATAAATTCCTAAAAAGCATTTCTGGGATTTACAATAATGATTAACCAATTCTACAGCATTAGTGCAATGAAAAATATAATCACTATTTAAGAAATAGCTTCCTCAGGAGCTTAAAGCACACTTCAGATTTTTTTGAATGGTAATATATTATTACTTTAGAAGACTCTTACATCTAAAATGCATGTGCCTAAGTCCTGGAATTACTAGTCACATACTACTGGTAGAAATGGTAAGGTTGTGGAATTCTTTCTCAAATTTCAGAATCACATATGGTGCAGAGCTGTTAGAAATGGCACTATTCAATACTTGGTTAGGATACACAGCTCCTAGTACATTACAATATTAAGATACATGCATTTCTATACTAATTCTTTAAATAATTTGCAGTGTTTTAGCAATTAAAGGCTGCTTTGGTGCTCAGAATTATTTCATTTCTATTTCATAGAATTTAGTCTTTTCACTCAAATCTTAAACTGATTCTCCACACACAAAACCACTGAAAAATTGTACCATTCACAATGCCAGGTGTAATTAGCACTTCATTAACTCACCCCTTTATCTCCTCTTGTTTTGGAATTGAATTTCACTGTCTTCAAACGGGCTCGTTCCTTCTTCTCAACTCTACCACAAAAACACACACACAAATGAATCAGCAAAACTCCAGAACTTCAAGTTATTACTTGTTCCAACAGAAGCATATTTGTGTACCTTTTGTACAATACATTTTATTGCTTATGACACATTCAGAAAATGGAAGCCTGCTAATGGAAAACTTATTTCTCAAGTGATGAGCTGTGAGAGTATTGGGAGTATTTCATGGCTATACATGTTCAATAAATCCATAGACTGCAAAGAGGAAACATCACACAGCAAGTGAACAGCCTCAATTATCAATCAATAGCAGATATTAAGATTCAGAGCACCTAAACTCTTATTCGAACCTCCAGCATGCAAAAAAAAAACCTCATCTCCATCGGCTCTGGCTACCAAGTATGATTTTTCCAGTTTTCAATGTTCTTGGTAGAAAGAATGAATGATAGTGTCATGACTTGAATAAAATTCTTCATACTTTGCACCTTTTCATACATCAATTATTATTAAACTGATATTAAACCTACATGTAATGTTATTAAACCTACAACTTACAGTGAGAACAGAGAAGGTGGATGTGGACCACCTTTATTCACCTCAGCAAACAACTCCTAAGGCTAAATAGGGTTTTAATAAACTTCTCTTTGAGTAAATGAGAATCCCACTACAGATTACTTTAAAGAAAAAAAAAAAGAATCAAACAAGTGGCTCATCTGGTACAGAATTAACAAGAAAGAGAAAAGTATATGCAATACATGTATTAATCAGATCAGATGTTCAATGGCAGACATCTCCAAGTCAATCAAGTATGACATACCTCCGTTTGCTTGGGATAACTCCAATTTCATCACTTTCTCCATCTGGAGTTACCTGCCGTGCTTGCCACCATTCATCATCAGAAGCATTAATGACATGGAGAATATCGCCAAATTTGAAGTTCAATCCCTGACTCGGAAGGCCGCTGTCTTTAGTCTTGTCATAATCAAAAAGAGCTCTACATTGAAAAGAAAAAATTAAACATAGAAAAAAGTAAGAAAAAGCTAGGAGAGTATGAATAGCACAAAATACAAAGCAAGCTGCCTGTGCTATTCATAAATGATTGCATCATTCTGACAGGTACTTACAAGAAGGCTGAATACACTCCCATATACACACAGAATGTGTAGTACACTACCCCCACACACTTCTAAGCTTTAATGAATGAGAAAAACTTCATCCAGAGCAAACCTCTAGTGCTTTACAAAAGCTCTACAGAAGACACCTCCTGCAATTCAGTAAGTACTTTGCAGAGAGCAAGTTACATGTCAGCCTAGGGTAAAAAAGACAAGCAAGTATTTAAAGCATACAGGACTGTCTAAAGGGCTGTTTCACATCAAGTTATAAACTGAAATTATAATTTAGTACAGTTTCGTACTGTCTTTAAAATAAAAGTCAGTATCCTGCTCACAGGGAAAAACTCCAACTCAGAAATATGATCTGGTCACCACTTTGCTAACTAGTACCCAAAGGCAGAGAACTTGATGCAGATTCTTTTAGGAAATTCCTGACCATTTCGAGAGAATCCCGTCCTTTTTCCTAAGGTAAGCCTGTTTTCAAATAATAGGCACTCACAATACCTAAACAGCAGCTGTGTGACCACAGTTTTATTAAAATTCCCTCTGGCAGCAAGACTGGTTTATGCAACTGACTCCCATTGCCCTTTTTGCTGAAGACAGTACAGTTGTCTGGAAAAGCACATGGTCCATCACACCATGAAACTGATCTGGTTTACAGGCCATATCTTTTCTGCATTTTGGATCATTTTCTACCTGGACAAGTTCCCTGAGGAAATGAAGATGTCTGCAGTATGTTTCTCCCTGGCACAGCTGAGGTTTTAACGAGGATGTGGAAATGAAAGATGACAGGAGTCTCTTAGCAAACGGCAAAAGACCCTGCTAAGGTTCTGCCTTCTAAAGGACTCTTCTTTTACATTTGAAAATAGTTCATGAACCTCACCTATGTGAAATAAGTGCTTGTATGACACAGTCCAAAAAATCCTCAACATTATTTAATCTGCCAGTTCGTGTGTTGTCAGTGCTGCACTTTCTGAACAATACCTGAATTCAACTTACTCAATACCAAGCCAAAGTAGTACCAACAGATTACAATGTGATGATTTAAAAGGGTGTCATTTTCCTTGTCCAAACTGAGCTTGTTTCATCATCCCAAACACTGGTCTTGCATACCTTTTTCTGCTAGATTTTTAATATCACAGAATTTTTTAACCCATGTAAGTCAAACCCTGTTTGCTCCAAAATGTACTGTAGTTTTGTGAATTTTGCCTTCCTGAAGCACTGAGTGAAGTGTATTTGTTCATAACCAATCACAAATTGTTCACAGGGAAAAAATTCAAAATCTTGTCAGACCAATTTACCTTCAGCATCTATTGCAAAACCAGAGTTGTTTGTGACACCATGCCTTTCCTGGGCTATAAAATACCAAAAAAATTTCCTACTAAAGCTTTTAATAAAGATTTTTAGAATGTCTAAAAAAGGACAGAAATTTTTAAATGGCTTCAAAATATTTACTCTTCTGATACAAAGAGTGTTATACTTAAATCTACAATACCTTTAATTTACATTTATAACCAAATTTAGACTTTCAATTTTGAAATAGCTTGGAGGTTGAAATATCACCTTCCATAGAATTGCAACCTTCATAATAAGATCCATAAGATCTTTTGGGTTAATTCCACAGCATACTTTAGCTATCCTAATTTTTTTTTTTTTAAATCAGAACCATTTTTTTCTTTGAAATAGCCAAAACATTGCAGATAAGAAAATGATACAGATAAGAAGTAGTTATTCCTCTACATTTATTCTGCATGTTTGTTCAAGAAACACTCTGGACAAATATCATTTCATATCTCAAAATAAACTGCACATAATCCAGTATGTACTTTCAATGCAGATTCAAGTTGTATACATTTTCACTGAATTAATTACATGCATCGTGACATTTATTTCCTGAGATTTCTTGTTAGCATTCGCGCAATGATTTCTACCAGCTCCACTTTTAACTTCTATTTTTGAGTTTGCATATAAATTCATAAAAGCTGTGAGCTTGGCCTAACAGAATTAACATAGATGTGGACTGCATGAGAAAAAATGCTCAGGAGTGAAGTGGCAGCAGAAAGGGATAAAGTCATTATTACCAACATCTGCTTTTCCAACTAGATAAATGGTTACCCAGAGCAGGTTTTGCACAAGGAAAAGCAGCTTCATCAAATATTTCCTCTGGTGAAATCACTTCAAGAAAAATAATTTTATTGGGCAAAAAAGTCAAAGCTGATGAAGATAATTTTATAAAAAGATCATTTATTGTCACACAATAGTGACAAAACTATGCAGCTAACATTTATAGGAATACCAGGAACCACTAATGATCCTATAAATGACCTCAAAAGCAAGAGAATTAACAAAAATTTCTTTTGATCTCAAGTGATTAACATGGCTTTTCCTGTATGCCTGGGACATCATCAACCAAGAACTCACTTCATAGCCCAGATGATGCCTTTATCTACAAGCTGGAATATAAAAAATACTGCTTCTATTAACTTCCTCCATGGAGACTTTTATTACAGATTAAAAATGCCATGCATACATGTATACTTATTTTAAATTATAAACACAAATTAACTTAAAAATAAACTTAGTAATCCTGATCAACTACTGTTTGAATGGAGACCTATGATATTTAGTGTAAAGTTCTATTTAAATTTAAATGGGAAGTCCTAAAAATTATTTTCTAGAGAAAGCACCAATTCCTTCCTTTTATTTCACTTTGTGTTACTCAGGAACTAAAGAGCACTAAAAAGGTAACTCAGCTCCTTCATCCACAAGGCTAGAGAAATTGAAATTAGGTTGCATATTTCATGACAGTTTATGGTTCAAAGTCAAAAATGTAATGGCTGTGTAACATTGCCAAATTTTCCAGAATATCTTTTTACCTGCCATACTCATGACTTCCAGTATCACAGACCAAGTTTACTGAAGCATTTCTTCAACAAACAAAGCAACCAGGAATTCCTGCAGCAAAGCATCTCTATGTTTCATTTCATTAGATATGAATTAATTTTACCATTTCACAAAAAACGAAGGTCAGCTTGTAAAGGAGGTTCTCTTTTTCTGAATTTTTGGTTAAGTTGTTTGAACTGTGAGAATATCATAGAGATGGCCCAATTATACTGCAGGCAAGTACACTTAGCCTGCTGCTAATAGCAGATCTTATTTTTCCAACGGATTTATTTAAAATTTCTTAGTAATTTTAAAACTGTTACATTTCTTCAACTTAGAGCTAGAACCATTTTTTGCTCTGATTCAAGCACAAATCAGCAGCGTTGTTTGAATTTGGAACATATTGTGCTGGTCAGAAAAATGCACAAAGGTAAAAGTAATGTTTAGTTTTGAATGCTACACACATTGCAGACTGAGACTTGCCACAGAAAATGAGATTAAATATGGAACAGATTTATTCTCTCTCCATGTATTATCACAGAAACTCAATACCATGAAGGTATCTCACGTGCGCTTTTGGAATCTCCAGATGAGCATATATATCTATATATAGATATAGATCAGATGCAACATTTTTATGAGAGAACCTGTCTCAGAACAAAGACCAGAAGAAATATAAAGCAAAATAAGAGAAGACACATCAGTACATCTGAATTAGCTGGGGACAGGGTGTGGTGTGGAGGGACAGTAGGACGTGCAAATGGAGAGTCAGCTGCTGCTCAACTGCTGTATTTGTATTGCCCTCCAAGGGCTGCTTCCTAAATTGCTGTGTAGCATCTTTTTGATATACACACAATTACAAAGAAAAATCTGCCATTTTACTCTAAATTGTGTTTTCAGGCAAACACAATTCCCTCTTCCTTAATATTACATAATACCAAAAAATGCTGTCTGCAGGCAGACTAGTCTTAAAGATATCATGTTTACAGGGATACAATAATGTATCTGATTTTATTTCCTAATTTGTTACCATGATTTGGAGAAAGCAGCAGAGATGATTTTCAGGGTATTTCTATTTAATAGCTTTTCTTCAATTGTGATTGAATGCCTATAAACATTTTACTGTTGGATTTACCATTCAATTCAGCATTTTGTTACATAACTGGCATCCTTTAAGGCACATTCAAAATCCAGCACCACTGAAAAAGGATACCTGAAGTTATTGAAATTGGTTTTGAATTGCTACAATTAAAAGTACAAAATGACTATACCAGAGTGGTCTATTATAAGGAATAAAGTGGGTAACTAACATGTTCAGTATCTTGCAATATGGGAAAATATTGATAAAAGTTACTTCAGTGGGGTCAAAATTACATCAGAAACCAGACACAACAGATGTGAACCCTTTTTGTTGCCTCCCAGTCTTTGGCAACTTTTGGTGTGATGACACAAGGAGATCCCAAAAGCCCCAGTACCACCCTCTGTAATGAGATGTGGGTACAAAAATACTTTTGCTGTGGAATTTTTGCATTTTAGATGTTTGTACTGACTTATACTAACACTGATTATTGAGCTTCAAAACCCTTCAGTGAAACCAGTCCCCACAAGGCTTCTGCCAACAGCCTGGAAAAGGCTGTAAGCTCTTCAGCAGGTCCTACAACATTTTATACCAGAACTACTCGGAGGCTTACCTGCTCTATTGAAACATTCTGGCCCCTATTAAGAGGCTACTGCTGGCCCTGATTCAATCCAGAGATGAGACGATTTGGGGAACTCAAAAACCAATTTATTTTTTAAAATGCCATCTTTTTGCCCCTGTTCCATACTTAAAATGTTATGCTTTATCAGTACATGATAACAAATGTATGAGTTGAGTGACACATGAACAAGCTACACCCTGCCATAATTTCCCTGTGAAACCACCTATTTTTTCATCTGCTGCATGCTTTTATGTTTCCACTTCCTTTCAGCCTTCTTTATGTTTAACTTTATATGAATAAATTAATGAGGTATACCAGTTCATTTGCTTTGCATTTTCTCTCTTGGTTACCAAGAAAAAAATAGTCCACAACAAAATTCAGTTGGATAGAGAAATAAGGTTCCTTAATAAAGCTGAGAAAACAACTAAAGTAAGCTGAAGGAAATAAGATGGAAATCTGTCAAACCTTAAGAAAGAGACTATAAATCTGAATTCAAGTACTGAACAATGGAGAATATGAAGACTACTGTCACAAAAACACAAACTGAACTAAGCAAGTTCTTAAGACTTGACATACGCTGACGTAAAGAAGAAATATATGTTTTTGCGGAAGGATTATCATCCCTCTCAGATCAGAGGACAGAAAGCAAATAATAGCACCAATCTTCAAAGTTCATCTAGGGTTCTCAGAGATATTACTTCCTTTTCAGCTATTGATCAGTCTAAATAAAACTTTATTTTTATTATATTTGCATATAAGTATCCCTTTATTAATGTTTAGAAAATAAGAGTATGAAAACACAAATACCAAGATAGTAATTCTAGAGGAAAGCAGAAAAACACAGTAGCAATGCTGTGAAAAAGATGATTACCTGACATAGAGGGATCTCTTCTGGCTGGTTCGCAAAGATCCTGATCCTGAACTAATACTACTGTTCATCATCTGCTCCCGTAAATCATGGATTTTAGCTTCAAAACGACTGTATTCTGTAACAAAGACAGGCATGGCAATTAACTTCCTGCCAAACTTCAGCAATTAAATGGAAAGAGAATCTGAAATAATTTTGATTAGACAAAGAAAATACACAAGAATATTATACTTCAAAATTCTGTGATTTTCATCTATAGTTCACAGTAACTATTTTGCAAATTAAGACAAACATTTCTACTAATAATTATCAATTTCATGGTAATAAAGACAGATACGGATAAATTTGAATCCACGACAGAAAGGAAACTTCAGAGCATACATGTGAAAGACGTGTTTATAACCAAGAACTACATATTTTAAATTTAAAATGTTAAGAAATGCAAATGAAAAACGTCTGTACTTCAAAATTACTGGATTTGATTGAAACAAGGAATTTAACATTACAAGGTGGGAAATATGCAAAAAAATCTTCTGAAATAAGACCATGTTCCTCTGGGAGCTCAGGAAAGGAAAAAAAATATCCAGAATTCTGGCATGAATTTCAATCCACTCGTAAACGGCATTAGAGATTCAAACTGCCCCCACAGAATTATGTTCAATGTTAATCCTGGAAAAACGGATTGTGTTCTTAAGCAGCACCGTGTACTAATAAAACTATGCTAAATGCATTTGATTTTAGCTACAAAGGCAGGCAGGAAAACAGTAATTGCTTCTTCAGGACAACCAGCTCCTGAAGTGAGGTACTTACATGCCGTCAGCATAACATACGAACTCAGAGCAAGTAAGTTTTTCCTTCAGCTGAATAGTTTGGACTTCAGGATCAACAGATCCACTTGTAAACCCTTCCTAGTCAAAGGAAATGTTGTGCAGCCACCACCTTCCCCAGGAGACCACGTGATGCCAGATTACAGCAAGTCAACACAGAGACCAGGGGTGTGTGCCACAAGCAGCTGGACCAGGCAATGAGCGGCTCCCCTGAGCTGCACCCTCACTCCCTGCAGGCACCACGGCTATTCAGGAAGTGCAAGACTGAGAAAGGGCTCTAAAATAAATGATCTTGAGAAAATGTCTAAACTAAGGTTCCTTCAACAGCCATCTAAAAACTGCGAATGTTTTATCATGCTGTATTCTGTAGCCCTTTCTCCCCACACACTCATCATACAGTGAGCACCAATAGCATCTATAATTAACCCTATCCAGATTATGACAATACGGACAGTCTCTTCAATAACCCTAACTTTTGTCCCTTATAAGCAAAAGCTAGTAGTTTTTAAGATAACATAGTTTTAAAAATAGCACCGAGTGCCTTTTAACAAATAAAGTTCAGACCAAACACTTTACTGGCATTAAATCAAATTGATGAGATTGTTTGAGAAGAGAATCAAAACCATTATTTCCACTAGTACCAATGCTATCACTAATAACAAAAGAATGCAGGATAACAGGACAGTAACAAAAGAGGAATGCAAGAAAACGACATTTTTTAGAAAGCAGCATTCCTTAGGGGAAGGGCTCAGGTGCAGTGAGAGAACAGCCCATTCCTGCTGTGCTACTGCTGCTCTGCAGAGCCTTGGGTAAATCACCTCATTTAGCCCATTTATACCCAACAAACGATAAACCTAAAAGATTTTTGGATGCCCCTGTGTGAAAGGAAAGTAAGCATGGAAAAGATCAGATAATCCCAGCATTTTCTTGTGCTACAGTCTGTTCAATACTAAAAATATCTGCAGCTCTTTGCACTAGCTACTGGAAAAAAAATAATTTCTGTATCATGTGTCATTTTATTGAAGAATCAGACTCCCTCCCATGCAACACATAGATATAAGAGAGCTACCAGTGAGGCTATTTCCCAGTATTGCTAAGTCTATCCTATATTTCATCCTCTGGTTGCTGGTGTTACAGCTTCCTGAACTGATTTAATTTTCCTCATCAGAACTCCTGGGAAGTAAGTGCTGAATGAGTGACAGGGACATCTGTAGGAGTAAGGAAAAGAATAATTTCACCACAGAGGCTCCTGCCATATGAATAAAGCAGAAAAAGGAAACTAATGGGCTGGGACTGAGAAGGTTTTATGTTCAAAAAGGAGGAGTGCCAAGAAATTTCATATTTAGGAGAAGCTTAAGCACTGTGCAGTCAGAATCTGGTGAGCTCCTTTGATGTTGAGCTAGTTAAATTTCCAGTTACATTCCTCTTAACAGAAGGTTTTGGAAGGAACAGGATGGATAGAATTCTCACCATCATTGAGTTTGGAGCTGAAAAGTACACAGGATTTTTGGTTTAAAAAAATTAAACCTTAGTATTAAGTATGGTGGTACTGAAACTAATGCTGGAGACAAAAGTAAGACAGCTGTAGGACTCCTGATGGCATCAGAAAAACAGTGTTAGTCTGATACCCAAGAGAGCAGCACCTGTGCTCTGTTGGCTAAGTATGGTTGGTTCAACATAAGCTTTATGAAGCAAAGTGTGAGCTCTGCTAATTTATCTAGAAGAGGTTATAATTTGTCTAGGACAGGTTATATTTCTATCTCTGTGATTAAGAAGAGTTGGCTATCAAGTGCCTTTTGCATCTTCAATCTCTTACTTTCCTTCAGCTTATCATCCCTACATTCTCACATATGCTAGAGAACTATTTTCTTTACAATTCCTTTCTTACTTATGTTATGCATAATAGCCATATATAGTGTATGACAAATTTGATATTTGTTCCCCTAAATCACAGTGAACAACAGAATAAACTTCCACTTGGCTGTGACAAAATCATACAATGCACTTATAAATATGTAACTTTTAAAGAAGTTTAGTCACATCAACATTCCAGAAATTTGGAGCTGGAACAGGCACAGTGAACAAGATGAAAAGGACATTCTGCTTTCTTGGTCAACAGGAAATGAAGATCTTGGCAGGGAAGGAATGTGTTTGACTTCTGGTGTAGTGTTATCAGGGTAACCAAACAGAAAGGGCATAAGCTATTTATATGAAAATAAAAGTGATTTTAACCCAACTGAAGCAGGTCGGTCACTGGAACTCCATCTACAAATATGCTTCCAATTTCCACAGCCATCAAAACACTAAGATTCTGAAATACTGATTTAATAAGAACTATGGTGGTACAAGAAACACAGACACACATCCAAAAAGAAATTCAAAACCAAAAGAAAACCATACAATCCAATCTCTCAATACTTTCAGTAAGAATTTGGTCAGGCTCCAAAACTGGATGTATATGCAACAGCAGTGAATGAAACTTCACTCAGAATAAACTTTTAAGGTCTGAATTTTAGGAAAGCTGCTGCTGATATACATCAAATATAGGATAACAGGCAGCAAAACTATCATGAAGTACAATAAAATGAGAACATTAGAATAAGGGCATCTTTTCTTGACTAGAATTTTCTCAAAGCTTCCAAGACGTTTAGAGGTAGGGACAGAACCCCACCATCACCAAAGGAAAAAACCTAAAGCCTATTCAGGTTTACACATAATCAGCTGTTAAGAACAGAGGATGAACACATCTGGGTTCAAGTTTAAAATTTAAAATTACACTGGAAAAGCAGATGGTACAAAACTAGACTAAATCTGCTCTATTTCATGTCTGCATGTATTCCACAGCAAGAAAGAAAAAGGAGGGAAGAACAGCAAATCCTGGAAGATTACTCTGATTCCAAGCTGCTAAAGTGATTTTACCTAGAAATCTGTCATGTTTTTAATGTCAATATTTACTTGAACTTAAAATCAGAACTCCAGAAAGGATCTGACCACTGAAACTCTCCTGCACTGCCCATCTGGTGGGCAACAAAACACAGATACACAGATACACAGAAAAGTGGTGAATTGTCTGTGCAGGCAGGGGAAGAGGAAAATGAGGCTGCAATGAAAATGCATCTGGTCTGGAACACACATTCTAGAAATGGGGCAGGAGAGCAGAAGGCTACACCAGGGATGGGAAATTCAGCAAACAGCACAGAAGGAACAGCGACTCAAGGAAGCCGGGATGTGCGCACAGGGAACAGATGGCAGCACAGCGCTGAGAAGCAGAGATCCTTACATATACTGAACCCACGTAGAGCTGAAAAAGTGCACTTTAATTAAAAAAGTATGCCCCTTGCTTCCCTCTTCCCATCTGTCTATGGAAAGCCCTCTTTAGCAGGACCCATTGGATCTGTCTAAGCAGGACTCCTGTGCTGAAAATTTTACATAACTACTGATTTATATTCTTTTCTCAACTCTCTGAATATTCAATTTCATGGTGCCTCCAAAGAGATAAATGGAGTCTGGTAGTTAGGATGGCCACCATCACACTGATCCTCTATTGATTTTCTATTTTTCTTTTAAAATGCATGGACCACAATACAAACATCATAAATAATTTTTGAAGAGATATTATTTTGCTGCAATGCTTGTCATTTGATATTACAGACCACAATGAATTCCACATACTGTTGGTGACTTTCACGCATTCTAATGTTTAATGAGCTTGCATCTCATTAATCACCTGAAAGACTGCGCCAAGGAATTCCAAAAGATTAGAAAAACGGCATTTGCTTTTAGTTAGGAACCCCTCTCAGAAAGAGACTAGGTCCAGTCACTGCTGAGCTGAATCCACTAAAAATGTTGATGAAGGCTTAGAAAGCATTCACAAACAATTTTAATTAGTATATTAAAGAGTAGGAGTGAGGTTTTAAAGGATTAAAACATGTGTAAGCCGCCTTATAGTGTCTATAAGGGCTATATATAGTAAAACCCTCTTTCCAATCTTAATGGGTCCAGTTTTGAAGGTACTCTAATTGACTAATCTAGATTACTTGCAAGTGAGTAGAACTAGGCACAAAACAAGCAAGAAAAGAAACCTGAAAAACCAGGGACCACATACCCAAACACAGGGCAAACTTTTTTTTAAGTATTTCTTTTTAAGAATTTTTCATTTTACGAAATCAGGATGCACTGATCTTTTGAACCACCTTTGTTTAAGAAAAGCCATGTCCTCATCTAGAAAGCAAGGGAAGCTCAGCCTTGATAAAAAGCAATTACTGAAAACTAAGTTTTGTACAAGCATTACTGGCTTCACGATACTCCAGCTGACTTTTGAAGACAGAAGGTTTACAATGTATTTTAATACTAATGCTCAGAAAACAATCTTAGCTTATACATAGGAAAATGGCACCATTTCAAAGAGCTTAGTTATTCTCTTTTGAATTCCACTGGAAAACAGTACATAGATGCCACACTGTCAACAGGAAAATCAGCCACACACTGGCCATTGAGCAGAGAGCTTTAACAAAACTTTTGCTTTTCCTCCTTTTTCTTTCAAGTCCTTTGTTTTAGAGACAAGAGAGAATGAAAAATACACAGTTTCCATTATTAAAACTGAAAGAATGTGTGCTAACTACCTATATGAACAATGCAGGTTCAGAAGCAGATGCTTTACAAAAATACTTGGAAATCTTCTCTTGATGTTTTGGTTCCACCTTCTCCTAATCTTACACTGATCCACCAGATCATCTAAGAATATGAAGCTAATCTGATCACTTAAACATCTTACTACTCTTTCAGAAAAGATACTGTAATTTTATCTTTGGAATGTCAGGTGAATCCTTGGGAAACAGAAAGGACTGGTATCCTTTTCAGTCATGACAGGCTTTTCTGAATTGTGCCCTGCTTTGGGGAAAGATGAAGTGACCAGGGAAGGACTGCTGATGTCAATAGACTTGGCCTGCTGCCTTCTTCAAGGCCCTCCAAAAGCAGACTTCACAGTTTATGTAACTGCAATTATCCACATCCTTAATACAGCTCAGTTCTGATCTAGCAGAGTATAACTACAATAGAAAGCTTAACCCACTAAATTATTTTCTATCCAATTTCAATCAAATATATCTTCATATTTTTAATATATTTGTTTGGTTATTCTATTCTTTTTAAACACTTAAATGCACTCAAACAATAATACAGTTATGGCAGCCCACTGGCACCTCATATCTTTTTGGAATAGCAAATCTAACCTTCCAGATATTCTGAATTTTGAGGCAACATTATTATTACATTTCAGATGACCTTTTAAATTGAATGAATGCAACAATGGATGTCAAAGTGAAACACAGGCCTCCAAGAACTCTAAGGCTCTGCAGTCCTATACTTCCCCCTTGCTGCTCCACCCCTCACTACATTCCCTTCAAGCACTCAAGTTCCTGTATCCCTGCTATGCAGCACAATCATAATTCTGACCATTCTGAATGCCCACTCCCAGGAGATACACCTATATTCAAATTGCTTAGTGCTTCCTCTTATTCCTCTGCACCAACATTACAATTCTTCCTTGCCATCCTACCTCTGCAGGAAATCCAGAAACACAGCAGTGTGGCACTGAGGTGTCTGCAGAGCCAGGGAGCAACATGAAAATTAAATGGATCAGAAGCCACTACAAATTAAAATGGCTTATCAAAACACTTTTGTGCACTGAAGCAACATCTCCTGCTTTGAAACTGCTCCAGGTCACAGTATTTCTTTTCCAGCTGAATTCACAGTAAAGCAAAACCCTTTTTATTCATGAGTGATGTCTTGAAAGGAGGTAGAAATTTGCAGTACAAGGGAGGGAGTAAGGAAAAGTTTCTAAATAAAGGTGAAAATGAGAACAACATCCTGACTTTCCAACCATATTTCTACAGGATAATTCCTTTTTCACAAACTCCTGCTCATCTAGTACAGATCCCTCCTCTGCAGCATCCAGCTCCAACAGGTCCAAACCCACAGATCTGTCCAACTAGGGAGACTCTGTATGACATCCATGGCATGTATGTACCACAGAAGAATGTACCAGTACAACCCAGTAGGTGACCAGTTTCCAACATTAGCTCCTGGCAGGTTGCAAGATAAAGCCTGGAGTCTACAAGAAGAAAGCCTTAGGTCAACTGAGTACAATTGTGGGGGTGCCTGACACATGAGCCACTTCTGTAAACAGCAGAACACACTCACATTCCATGTTTGGCTTTTACTTGCCCCAAAGAGTGCAGGCAAGCTGCTGAAATTTAATTCAGTGGAGTAGAAAAGCTTTATAAGGCATCCCTCAAATTTACTGAACACTCTTGGAAACTAAAGGAATGCCCAGAAGAACACTTTAAAGAATGCAATTACATCTGTTTTCACCCAGTTCCATAACCAAGGAACATTGTGGAGATTTAAGGGAAAGAAAAGTCAGCAGTTATATAATTTGAGCCCAAATTCAATAAAATCAATTTCATTCAGCCATAATAGCCTACCCCAAACCCTGCAATTAGAGTTTAGTTACCATGGATCTGAAGAGAGATACGGAAAATTCAATTTTTTGCATGAGAAGAGTTTTCCAGTGATTCATTTTTCTATAGCATAATTCAGACTTTCCTACGAGAGAACTGCTTGCAAAAATCTTCTTTTCCCAAAAATAGGAGGAGAAAGACAAAGGGAAACTTATGATGGGAAAACAGGAAACGTGCTGAGATGGAAAAACATAAATTAGCATTCCCCACCACATCTATGAACATACAAACTGTCATATAAAATTACAGGGAGTGAAGTGAGCCAGTCCCATGTGTCTTCCAAATGCTCCTATCATACTGAATCTCTTTACTCAGTTATAATGAACCCTGATGGATGTCTAGAATCTCCTTGATCTGTCCTAGCTGTCAGCATCTCTTACAAAATCCTGCTGGATTCATAAATATAAATAAAATACATATGCAATACAAACAGTTACAACTGATGCTCTCCAGCTTTATGAAGACATTTGAGAAACACCAATAATGAACAACAACTTCATGAATATTTTAACACTTATTAACCTGTTTCCAAATGGCAGAAACAAAAAAATGAGGATAATTATAAAAACACACATACATATATACATAAAAAGTTTACCATTTAAATGAATGGAGAGGAGGAAAGACTACTATGTGAAGTTATCATTTAGGAAATAGGCAGATGACCAAAGAATACACACACTTTAATCAAGTGCACTCAATCACACAGATGGTATTTTCTATTTGAAAGGTCAAATCACAAACAGATTGCTTTCCTATGCAAACAAAGAGTAACCTTTAAGGAAACATTCTCTTTACTAATCTCTAAGATCTAAACAATGAGTACCTGATTCCATTTAGCTCCCACACCAGACCTGACAAAGCTGATAGCTGGACTTCCATTCAAACTTGTTTTATGAGGAGTAAGAATAGGCAGAGATGTCAGACACCAGTAACTACAGCTCTCTGAGGTAGGTTGGCCATGAGTCAATTCATACTTTGCCTCCAAAGTACAATTATCTCAATTTTCTAGTTTCACTTTTCCTTCAAGGCATACCTCAAAAGGGTAGAGTGAACCCTGATGTGATTCTAACATCTTCACTCCAAATGGAGATTTTAAGATACCACTGTTTGATAAGGAAAGATGCTCAGTGCAGACCAAGCAACTCGAGGAGGGGAAGGGGATCAATCCTTTCTTTGATTAATTTGTCAGATATCTGCCCATAATATCGGGTAATTTGAGTAACTTCTCCAAAATGCATCCTCTCAAGGGCCATATAAGTCTTTGAGAACTGAATTCTCAATACAGCTCAGCTGCACAGTCTGGTCCATAGCCATGAAGGAATAAGCATAGCTCTAGCCTTGAAACCTACAGGTGACACTTAGTAATTTCTAAGAGGCAGTGTATGCTGCTCTGGGCAAATCTCTGTGCAATGACTCAAAATCTTAGCAGTCAAGTACCTCAATACACATTGCAAGAAAATAAACCATCTACTTGGACAACTGGTAATGAAGAAAGCTGTTATTTCCAATTCAGAAAGAGCAGAAACCATCCAAAATGTTTAGTTCTCTTCTTCTAAAAGGTTCTGACTTTCAAAGTATGAAAGGATTCTTTTCATCTTAAAGCCTGAATCCTAGAAAGAAAGGACTGAAAAACTGCTGATTTTGTATGAAGTCTGTATATATCCTTGGGCAAGGGAAGCAAAGTGTTTGAGTCCTGGAAGTACATATTCTACACCAGAGAAACATTTGTTCTCCTATGAGCCACGCCCCACTATGCCCCTCTGGCAGAAGAAACAGTGACCATAAATGCCCTCTTTGAACAAAAGAAATGGTTAGGTGCTCAAAAGGACAACTCAGAGATAAATAAAAGCATACATTCTATTTCTCAATAAGGTGTGGGGCCTCTACCCAAGAAGCAAGGAGGTACAGCAATTTGAACCACCCATGACAACACAGAAGAGGCAAGCAGAGCATACACCAAATGTGTATCAATAGAAGTATCTGACAATACTGACACAAAGCCAAAGCAATATTTCAGAACCAATGCTGACCTTACTGTTCTTTTTTAAAAGGCAGCCTCAAAGCACTCTTAGAAAATGAATCCTGGAACACAGCAATGTACAGATGGAACATGTGACCAAGAAAAAGCTTCCTGAGACAATACAGGCATTGGCAATGCAGGTCAATGTTCAGCCAATCCCTGGCTGCAGGGATTTGACCGGGAAGCAGAAAAACCAATCATTTGGCCTTATTATGGACAGACTCCCTGGGTAAGGGGAAGAGATGTGATGTTGATGCAAGTCATGGGGCTGGAGAATGTGAAAGCTAATGCTTCAAATATTTGAGGAGATCAAGATAGAAGAAACACCACAGAAAAGAGGAAATAAGGAACAACTACAAGTGTGCTGTTATCAGCCACCTAACAGATGAAGGCAGCAATCCTGATGGACACCTACACTTACCCCTTGACAGTATTGCTAAAGGAAAATTTCAAACAGGCAAGTCTCTCCAAGGAATTACTGGGTCAACAAATTTAGCAAAATCGGAGAAATTAGCTGATCATCACAGTTCATAAACAACAATAACGGCTTAGTACATATAATGCCAACAATAGAGGAGTTCACAGACTCAAGTATTTCATTTTAGACTATTAAATTTTTCAAGTTTCAAACAGACAGAGGCATTTGAAATGTGCTGCAGAAATACAAGAGGACAAATATATATTGATGATGTAGTGTTCTGCAGAACACACCAGGATGGTTAATCAGTATCAGTTGTAGTCTAATCTGGACCAGAAGAAACTGGTGGATAAATAGAAATAACACCTCAGTGTGAAACCAAGGAATGAAAACTTGATGGCCTCCTTAAGTCATCTGAATCAACACAACAAAGAAGGATTTAGTCTTCTATCTTCCTAGTATTAAAGCATATAAAACCACCATATTAAAGCATGAATACAATTGGAAATACAAAAGAACGATAGGGTATTTCTATTAAGTTCTGGATTTTCTGGATTAATTGTCATGTTATGAAAGTGGAAGTATTTACTGAAGAAACAGAAATTTTGCAATGGTGAAAGCAAGAAATGTAGCAGACCATGGCAGCAACACTTGTAGATATTCCAATTTTATCACTTGCAGATATAAGTGACAACATCCATTACATTATTTGTTTCAGAAGAGGGGTTTGGTGGCAGGACCCTGTAGATTATCTTTCTCTGAGTTTCAAGTTGTACAAGAGAATTGAATGTGTAAAGCAACCCTTACCTTCTGGACGGTACTGAGCTACAATAGTCACTGCTTGGCCTGCGTTCTTCAGGGCTGCTGCTGCCTGTTCATGGGTTGCTGCTTTTAGATCTACTCCATTTACCTACAAGTAATAGAGAAAAAGCTCTTTATCAAAATCAATGTTTTTGTTTATCACCACAGAACACACATCCATGGAAAAAAATTAACTGCATATAAACTAGTTTCCATGTCATGTGTATCTGCCGTTCCCAATATTGTCCCTGAAATCAAAAGTCAATAAAATCCTCTCTCACATATACCCCTCTTAAAAATTATTGAGACTGTCATAGTCTATCACTCAGTGAATGGTCAATTTTCTTCTTTAAGAGTGTTTTCTTTCTTTTTAAGGAGAAATAGAGAATGTTACTTTTTGTGATGGTTGAGGGACCTTCGTAGCCAAATAATGCCTACAGACCATGCTGCCACCACACCAGTGACAGACAACACCCTCTGTGGATCTGGCAGTTCTCAATGCAGCAGATTTAAAAACAGCACAAATATGTGTTCTACATTTTAGATCAAAAGCGGTTTTCATAGTTCAAACTAAAATAAAGATGTGCTTTAATATCAGTTTCAGTAACAGTTGTTAAAAGGATATAATTCCTCTTAAACAACTTCCAAAATACAATGTAATTGGCCAAAGAAATGATTCTCCATAAATTAAGTAATTTCACAAAGAAACATACAAAGTATTGATGACCTTCAAAACTAATTTAGTAAAATCCCTTAGAGAGATGGCTCTTTTTAAGATCAACAGAAGGTTCAGTAGCTACTCCAGGAAGACCCTGTTTTAGACACTGCTGCCAAGCATCTCCACCTCATTAGAAGGGTTATTTCTGAAATCTGTATTCTTTCAATTTAGACACACATACTCCTAAGCTCTGAGACTAACATAAGTTAATGTCTTCACTGAATGTCTCAGAGAGGGAAGTGTTATTTTAATCAGGTTATAGATGAGAAACTGAGGCACACTAAAGTCCTCAAAGAGAGTTTGGAAGTATATCGGCATATATTCCATTGCCTCAAATTTAGCTCAGTTAATAACATTTTTTATTTATCAATACTTGGGATTAATATGCAGGGAGGGGGAAACTTTTGTTGTTGTTTAAATAAAAGAAACAAAGAATCCTACAGAAATGATTCGATCTCCTTTCCTAAGCTCTCCGCTCAGGTCAGCTGGCCCTCCTGCAAGGATGAAAGAGATGAAAATTCCTTCCCCATCTTCTCCTCCAACAATGTTGAAACCAAGGCCTGTTGATCCTCGATGTAGGACAACCTTTCTAGGTTCCCTGAAGGAAAAGAAAGGAGTATGAAATCTTGGTCACTAGATATGAGTAAAAGTAAAATAATTAGAAAAATTTCAAGATGCAAAACAAAATCCCCTCCCTGTTGTTAGGTGAACTGAACAAATCTGTAATTATGTATAAATAAATAAATAAATTCCTATTACGCTACAATCCTATTCAGCACTAAATGTCATTACTTAATATTTTCTATATTGCTCAAGAACGTCAGTGTAGGTTGTGACATTCTCAAATTCATTTTCAATTTCACAGCAATTGAAGAAGTTAAACTAAACCAAGTTGTTGCACTCTTTTTTGGAGGACCCCCTCCTAACTTGAATGAGGGGAGGAAAGAAGAAATATTGATAAGGCCAGTCAAATTCTAATGCACAAAGACTCCTTCCAAAAATCTATTATCTGCTACTCGATTTAATACGAGTAAAGCATAAATGATCTCAGAAAATGATATTTCTAATAAAACAGACAAACTGTGCACTGCATTTCAAAAATCACTAGAGAGCACTAAAGAACAATTAATGGACATTAAGTATTTGGAGGAATTAAATATTAATTTACAGGATAAAGTAAGAAGCTGCTTTGTTTTCCAAAGCAAAAAGTATCATCTAGTCCAATCTTTAAAAATCACTCAATTTTTGCACTAGCTATTAAATCATCTTAGGGCCAAATTCTCAAATTTCACCTCCACCAACTATTATATTCATTTTCTCAGAGTACTATTCTATTACAAATAAATGACATTGTGAAAATCTCTATACATATTGCTCTGGATCATACCAATACATTAACCAAAACAGAAGACAGAACAGAACGATGCAGCATCTTTTAAAATAACATTCAAAATTTATAAATCTCTTTTTGGGATGGACAGAGTGTAATATGAGAAGGCAATTTCAAGAAAATGTATGAATAGGTCTTGCATTTCAGAAGAAATCTAAAAACAGCCTTTTACAATAATTTTAAGGGACAGCAATAAAATCATAATGATATCAACAGGACAGAATCATTTTTACTTATATGTCTACCTAACCCTAAGTCAAAAATCAGTACAAAGACATATCCTACCTTCCACTACACTAAAATCAATTCTCCAATTTATTATGCCACTTAAGTTTCAATCCTGGTGGACCCTGCCTCGGAATCTGAGTGACATTATCCAGATGATGGTGTGACACAGAATTCAGCAACAGCATACTGAAAGTGCAGTATAACATCCCTATACTTGCAGAACAGAAGGGCAACAAAATTACAAGAGCTTCCCTTTATCAGCAATGATGAACAAAAGATTAATGCAATCTACTGAAATAGCAAAGGAATGAACGGTCTGTTAATGCCAAAGGATTAAGAGCTCTCCAGCCTTTCTGGATTTAGAATCCATCAAAACAAACTCTTTTCTGTGGGGGTAGGGAGGCTCCAAATATGCTTGCTTTAAAACAAGAAAATCTCTGGTCTGCTCATACTACCATACTAAAAATCTGTCAATGCATGCAGCATTTCCAGGGCTGTTTTTAATGCAATTCTTGGACTGATTAAAAAAGTGTATGTGTGTATACATACATATAAATGTATCTGGTTTTATCCTTACAACAATGTTACAAGAGTTTAAAAAAAAGCATCTATTTCTTGAAACAAAATATAGTGTTCACTAGTATTTTGCCCACTAACATATCTTGGAGCTTCCCTGGTTACTCAGTTTGACACTGAGCTTTGGTTATTCATTACCTGGTAATCTCATCATCTCCAAGCATTCCCTTGGGAACCGGTGAATACCGCCCTGGTGATGCTGGGGGCAGGGACTGTCCCAGGTAGGCAGATGGACTGATATGGTTATCCACTGGCTGAGAATAAGCTGCACAGAAGGGGAAGGAAAAAAATAAAAAATGTTAGGATAATACTGAAAAAGAGCTGGAGAAACTGAAACAAAGGAGTGACCTCTTTTAAAAACAAACTGTAGCAGTTTAAATTATATATTATAAATATTATAGCTCTAAAATAGTGTGCTAAACTTGTACATTCCCCAGACTCCTCACTAAGTTAGTAAGCAAAATTTTCAGTTTCATTGCATCTCAAATTGAACTTTTTTAGGAACAGTTACTGTGGATCATTGAAGCCCATGGGAACAGTCTGGAGATTTATCTGTTTTAAAGTTGTTTTTAACTTGACTGAAGCAAAGTTTCAACTGAACCACAACACATATACCAGAAGAAATTTAGCATCTTAGTGATTACAATTGATGGAAAATACTCTACAACACCAGGAGAATTGTTCCAATAAACAATTAAGAAGGTGCATGATATTTCCAAGTAAAGCACATCAATTTTCAGTGCTCATTAAGGCGCAGTCATATCCACTGTTTGCTATTATAAAGCATGTTCTACAAGTGGAAATGGTCTTTTTCCTGGAGTATGTGCTTCAGACTTTGAGGTTCAAACATGAAGGGTGAAGACTCTTCACAGATTCATATTATTAAAGTTGCCAGACTCTTTGCTTTTACTTGCTCTATCTGATGGGGTAGCTGACCTTTGAGGATTTACACTAAACCCAAAGCTCTTTAACTGAACATACATGACACAGATTGCTGAAGCAATCTGCATATTCTCCTTTTGTTTCTTCCTTTCTAAACCACTATCAAAAAGTTTGGATCATATACAAACTTATCAAGAATATTCTTGATGTATATGTATATATTCATGATATATTTGCTAAATAGCCATCTTTCAAATCACCCAGTCAGGGTTGGATTGTGCCTGTAGTGTTCTAGATTCCTACTAGACCTGTGTGCAGTAAACTCTTCACATGGCATATGGAACACTGTCAACATTTCAGCAAGCACTAAAACCCACTATTAACAGCTTCAGCAGTTTGAAAGCACCAGTTGATAAAGGAACTGTGCTATTCAGACACACCATCCCTCAGTTGCATGAGACTGTGCAGAACTTCTGGAAATCATAATTATGGATATCAAGAGGTTTCAGCAAAATTCAGAACTGAAGTGTAAGAGGCACCTGGAGCCCTTCTATAACAAAGACAGAAGGAAGCTCCCTCACATTGCTTGGCTTCATGAGGTCTAAAGCAAAGAGAAAGCTGCCTTTGCTAAAACCAAATGATCAACATAAGCATTCTCACTGGAGAATTCCCTAAAAATTAGGAGCTGTTCAACATATGCAATTCCTAATACAGTTTCCTGGAACAGCAGTGACACACATTGCACCTTCATCCTTGTACTCCCTGCAAGGATTTTAGATGCCACTTCCTTCTGTCTGTCCCAGTACAATGCATAGGTTCTGTGCATTGGTAAGAGATTTAGACACCTAGCTGTCAACTTTGAATCTTGGGCTGTTTTTAATCACACTGGAATTTTAGCAATTAAGCAGATAAATTTAGCAATTTAGCAGATTTCCACAAAGATTACCAAACCATATTGCTTTTCACTTAAAGAAAAAAAGTCTTTTAATACATTATTATTATTACCATGTCATTGTATGTACTTTTTGTTTAAAACAAAACCACACATAAATACAGCTTTTTCTCAGAAAATTGTAAAGCTAAAGCAGAAAAAATTAAATGGAAGACATTATGAGTTCTTTTCCAACTACAGGAAAATGGATGTTGATTAAAAAATCTGAACAACTGTTGCACAGTATAGCAGCTCTGTACATTCTGTTCCTGCACTAAATTATCTCATTCCACAAAATGAATTTGAAATTGCTTTTAACAAGTCAATGGCAGCCATAATGATGCATATTTTAAAGGAAGTAATTAGATGTAAATTCTATTTTGATTGACTTACAGTAGTTCTCATTTGATTGTTTTTTAGGTTCCTGAAGCTTTTAACTGTACTGTGTTGAGAAATATACACACCACCTATGACATGACCTTATTTTTTACACTTTTTTATCTTTTCACCACGTGACTAAAAGCTATCAAGCAATATCACAGTTTATTATTTCAGACCTGTGGACAGATCCACAACAGCACAGGCTGCATCCTGACAGTTTATAAAGTTTTACATATGTCACTTGCTTGAAAGTCTGGTCCTTTCTCAAGGCTGGTGTTCTTAGTGCTATAAAAGCAAACCTATACAAGGCACAAAGAGGCTGCTCTGTGGAGCTCCTGCACAAAACCATGCCTGCACCTTTCCTGAAACGGTTTCAGATGGAAATTAGAGCTGAAGCATATTCATGAGGAACACGACAGAAATAAAAGGCAAGCCATCACTTTTTGAATCTTAATCTAAACTTCTATTTCCAGGTAAATATTATTACTGATGGGACTGATACAGGACTGTCTTTTGGATGAACAGAAAAATGCATTCATAAAATCAACTTGCTTTGACAGGAAAAGTCAAACTCTTAAGAAGAAATTCCATTTCTAAATCCACCCTCTCCTTTATCTAAGACAGTTCTAGACAAAAAGAAAAAATGGAAGATTTCCTATTATTTTCCTATTATCTGTAAACTGAGGACACCAATCACAAGTATAATCTCTAAAATGGCCAATAAAATTAAAACTTTAATGTCCTTTACTGTTATTACATATTCTTCTTTTCCTGTACTTAGGCCACTTAAGAAATAATAAGGCATTCATGTCGAATGAAGAAACTGATTATTCCCTACCTTCCAGTATTTTATTTCTCCATGCAGGGTGGAAATACTGTGCAAATGCACAAAAACACAAAGGAAAAAATACTTTGAAATTAATTAGGAGTCAAAAATGCATCACTGATGCATCTTCAAAGGAGGCCTGTATTGGAAGCAAGTCCTCCCTCAAAAACCATTTAGCCACTTTTCTGACTCTGATATTCTACTACATTCACTTCACAGGTAATGATGCTGTTTACCTTCTTAGTAATATTACAACTGAATAACTTCAAAAGTATTTATTTGAACAAATTACTGGATATTTGTTCTGGGAACCATTTAATGACCACCCTTTCTGTATAGATGAGGGAGGCCGTTTACACTGCTACTGATCCATGACCCCTCCAGCAGGTTAACAGCTGTGATTATCACACACACACATCAGCTGAGCCCAATGCTCCACAGCACCATCCCACCCACAGTGCTGCTGTCCCTCTGCACACAATAAACATGGTGGGGAGACTTGTGTTGCATTTCCATACTTTCTATACTGAAAGTTCTCAGTTTTCAGCCTGAAAGAGAGTGGAGAACAGTACTCAGAAGGTAATGTGGTCACAATCTTTCCTAATTGCATTCTTCTTGAGTCAGAAAATGCAGAGCAATGTAAAGTAATGTTTAGTCTGGCAATCCACACCTCAAGAGCTAAAATATAAATCTCACAGAAGCAATAGAAACAGACATAGTAATCAACTGTTCCAGGTCTATGGCCAAGCTTTCATCATCCATTCACATCCCAGTCTCTGGATCAACAGCACACAGCTATAAGCTTCTGTTTCCACATTCTTTCCCTGCTGAATCTCTGGTCTCAAACAGCCCCAGCTCTTCTCTAATAAGATTTTCAATAGTAGCTTCCCCACAGGCAGCTGGAAGCCATTCACTAACTCTGATAAATATCAAACAACAGAGGTCAATTTTCAGCTCCAGGTGCACGATATTGGCACAACATCTGTACTCTTCCCAATAAATAGTGCCATAAATCAGAATCTCAGAAACCTCTGATCAAACATCCCTTGGTTCTAACGCACTAACTCCAAGGAAATATCAAATTTAATTACCTATATGGATACTAACTTATTTGGTCCTTTCATTTGAGCCATCAGACCACCTGACAAGGCCACACTATTGTGTAGCTGATACTCTTACTACAGGAGTTCTAAAAGAAATCAGATTTTACACAAAGCCTAGACACTGAAATTTGTTCTCACAGTTCTGCAGTGTTCTTAGCTCTGCATTTTAAATCCTCATCACCAGGGCAAGTGAGGCAGCCTTATAACTAAACAAGACCAGTTCCAGAGGGAAAAGCTTAGAGACAAACCAAATTCTGAATTTGGACTTTTCAGTTAATTACCATGCCAACACAAGTTAGCACAGTGAACAATCTACTGCATGTTCTGCAAAGTGCCAAGTACTGTGCACTGTGCTTTTAGATATTTCTGATAAAATGAGGCTTTTTAAAAAAGAAAAAAAACCAGAAATAAAATAAGCCAACAAAAAACCCTCCCAAGGGGGCTCTGTAAGTGAGCAGCTCACATATAAACTCAAGTACTATAGTTTCTACCTTAACATCATTTGTAATAGACATGCTCCCAGGGAGCCTCTGTGCACATTTAATTATCCTTTATGGCAGGACTGAACTCCTAAGAACCTGGCTAAAAGGTGTCTCAAAACAGCTGCAGATGAGTGGATGAAGAAAGAAGCCTGGTAATGTTTCAACACTGACTCACAATCCAGGTGATCCTAGAAAATACCTCTTTAATATCTGCCCTCTGGTAAAAGCACTTCAGAATTCCCAATCTATAGCTCTTGAGCCCTGTACTGCTCTGCTAAATGAAATATAAAATATTATATACAGGTTCCACCATTTTTTGGTAAGAGTTCTGTCTAACTGAGGAGCTTCTTGCAGAACGCAGAGGCTTTCTGGTTGCAAAGTTAACATCTCATTTATAAAGTAGAATTGGCCTTTGAGGAGATTGATGTCTCCCTTTGAGATTCCCATTGTACATGTGCAGCTGCTGAGAGGTACTGGAAAAGCTTTTGTTCTGCCCTGTATTAGAAAAATATCCTTTAGCAGTTCAGACACACACAGTTGCTCTTTATAAGTGAAAGACTGAGGAAAAGACTAAACTGATTTCCTGGAATTAAGTCATTAAACACCTCAGCAAGACCTTTAGCTCTGCTTTGGGTTCAAAATTCCTGCAGTAGGTTCAGTTTCCACACCAGCTGTGGTAACAGCCAGCTGCACTTTGATCAACAGAGACACAAGTTCATGGAGCCTTGGGTAGAAAAGGCTCTTCTGTTGTAAGGAAAAGAAACAGACTCAAGTTTCATCAAAGAACCCAGCACTTTGCAGAGGAATGTTCTTTGGTCTACCAGAGACAGTGAAAAAGAGTGTCTTCAGGTAGAGCACTCAAGGAAAATGTAGCTAAATGAAATAAAACTCAGAAAATCTACTCCAAAGTACAGACAGTCCACAAATCTTGTCAAGGGTCACTAAAGGACAAAGACAGACAAGATGCCTGGAATCTGAGAAAAATGTCCATGACTTTTTTCAGAATGCTTGAACAGAAGGAGAAAGGTTCCCAGAAGCAGCTGCTGGAGCTTGAGGTACATGAAAAGGTCAGGAGACTGGCTTTTCACTTCTCAGTAAAAGGACAGGAGTGACACTTCCCACAAAGGATAGCCTACTGGGCTGCACAGAATGCCACCATCTCTCAAATCACCCTTAGAGGGAGAGCAAACAGAGAGAAACTCTAGAGGGAGGATGGTAATGGGACAAAAGGAGCCTACATATGTGACCAGGCCATTTATCTCCAGTAATGAATGTGGCCCTAAGTAACATTTACTGAGAAATTGAGGACTCATGGCAAGATGGCAAAGAGATCCTCATGGCAGTTATGTGGGGGTTTCCCTTGACAGAACTTTCCTGATCTGCCCAGCCAATGGACATGCTGAGAAGGTATTCTTGAAGAATTCACTGTCTCTCTTATGGCTGAATGTTATGATGCAATTCCCTTCAATTAAATGAGTCTCCAGTTCATGCACCATTTCAGAGAAATTAATATCTCTGTATGACCAGAAGTCCAACAACCAACAGCCACCTTTGTCACTGTCATTGATTTATTAGCACTGGGCAAATTATCAGCAATCAGCTCCTTCTTTACCTTCCTCCCCTCAAACTTTCTACAGGTTTTGCCTTTGTCCCCACAAAAGACTAACAAAGTAAATATTCCAATGATTAAGGTAAGAGATTATAGACTTCAATGTTTGTCACATCCCAGTCCACAGCAGTGTAACTGCATTACTGCAGCATTTACCAGGAACACTGTAAAAATCAGATTTCTCTTCTTCAAAAAATATGAATTCCAGGTGGAATACATGAAAAGACTAGTTATATGGAGAGAGACTAGGAAGTCTACTTTCCAAGGAAACAGTGGAAAAATTTAACAAACTAGGTACAATAAGGGAAAATGGCTGTTCTCTAACCATATTATATGAGTAGAAAACTCGAGAAGAATCAGTGGAGGCTGAAAATTAGATATATCAAAGAATGGAGCCTTCAAGAGCATCCTTCTAATAACACGGTGGAGATAAAACCTAATTAGCTCCAAATTGCAATTCAATAAGCTTACAAATAGATTTTAAGATACTGTAGCTATTGCCAATAAATAATGGGTTTATAAGGTACTTCAGTCTTTGTTGTGCTGCACTTTTGTTTGTTGTTCACATACTGTTTCCAATTACATCTGTCAGTCCCAAAATGTTCCTTTTTCTCATATGAAGTAGTACCTAAATAGATCAGTGCTACATATCAATTGCACATATCTAATGGCAGGAAACAAAGCAATACATAAAATGACTCTCTCCTAGAACCATTTCATGTGACAACATGAGTAAAACTGGTTATCCAGAAAAGTCAGTCTATTCGGCCCTGGAAAGACACAATTATATCATTCTCTTCCTTTTCTCCAACCACTAAATGATAATAACCATCCTGAAGTATACTCAAATATTTCTTTACATTGTAGTTCAACCCTGAACTTTCTGGATTTGTATGCTTAACTTTGAAAATACTCATCTCAGCAGTACTTTTATGTCAACAAGAAATTCTTGTGACTACTTTTTAAATACAGTGTTCACTGGTTTTCCATTTGAATTGCCAATAATTGTCAAAACTGAAGTCAGACTTCAAATAAGTTAACATGGAATTTTTTAACACATTCACAGGTAAGCAGCAAAGCAAGAACTTCCCATCGTCCCAGTTGAGTTTATTCAAGTCTATGCAAGTTCATGAAAAAACAGGAAAACAGGAAAAACATCAGAGTACCACCAACCTCTTTAATTCACAGGAAGCTGAACACCCTCCCAGTGCTTTGGCTTTCTACTCTTTACACCCCCAAGAGCATGAGGCACTTGTTCTCTCCCCTTGTAGTCATCAGCAAGTTATGAATAACTGAGTCTCTAGGACTGGGCCATGACAGCCACAAGCACATACCTGGAGCCCTGCTGCTGCTGTCTTTTCATTATACAAGCTATAAGATGTTGCTCTCTATAGCACATAATTTTCCTCATTAAACAACTTATATCAGATTTTTGCCTCATACAATTTTTAAAAGCTTGCAACAGTTAAAATACTAAAAATGAAATAAGTTCAAGCCTTAAAGAGAAAATTAATTAAATCAGAAAGATAAGATGAACTTACAGTTTGTGATGTCAGGAGGGGCATAACTGTCATTCATGAACATGCTGGTGGGTTTTGCAACCTTCAGATAAACAAAGTCAGATGTGTTTTTTAAGGCAGTCACTGCTTCTTCATGAGTAACTTCTTCTAAGCAAACACTGTTGACCTGAAGAGAAAAACAAACATTCTCAACCCAGAATAATGTACTGTTTTCATAGGACACTCACTGAAGGATGTTGGAATGCTGACATTGAGAGTCTTTATTAAGATTCACGTGCCACAGACATAACTGGTTACATCAAATTATAAGATATGCTTTGTTAAGTATGAGAAAGACAAGTAGTCCTATGAAAGATTATAATAAACTTCATTGACCACAACATTGTAAAGAAGGCACAGATGAACTTTGGGGAACTAATGGGACAAATAAGACACTCAAAATGTAAGTGTGCACACTTACACAGTGTTAATGCAAGCATTACATAGAGAAAAGTTTCCTCTAATAAGAATAAACCACATATAAACTTGCCATGACATGTTCTAGACCTTTTAACAAGGCAATATATTTCTGGTTGTGGCTCTCATTTTTCTATCTGGACAAAAAATTTGTGGATTGAATTTAAGGAAGTTGAAAGTTATTTTTACTTTGTGCATAGAAGACAGAAAATAGCTTCAACTTTGAAGCTATTTTAAGCTTTAAAGAAAAATAAGAATGCCATTCAGAAACGTTACAAACACTGAAATGCAATATAAGCAGCAGTTTCACTACAGGCTGGCTAAAGGCTGGCCAGCCACCAGTACAAGGAGTTCCATTCCATTCTTCTCTTTTGAGAAGAGAAACAATCCCATTGTATGGTTTTTTTACAATTCTGTCACTCAGATCTCAGAAAAATAATAGCAGGCATCAGAAATAAACACGCTGATTTATACAGGTTTTGCATGGAACATTAGGATGAGGAACAGATTTCAGATTTCCTGATGAGATGGTGTTGAATGATGCAGATTTAATTTCATCACTGATTTCCAGACAGCTTAACCACAAATTGAATCATATCCCTATTGAGCCTAAAAGTAAATGACCATTTTAAAAATGCAGCTCTTACTTACAGCTAAAAGTTTGTCTCCAATCTGAAGTTTGCCATCTTTATGTGCTGCCCCACCTTCGATGATTTTGGTTACATAAATGCTGTTGTCCCCAGGTATATGCTGATTGCCTACACCACCAGCAATACTGAAACCAAGACCTGCTTGAAGATAAAGGCATTACTCAAGAAACATTTTTTTCATTCATTAGATTTAAATTCTTACATAAATAATAACACTCCTTGTATGACATTAATATATATAATATCAGGGTCTGGCTAAAGTAATTCTGATGCCATTTCAAGTGAACTCCATAATATTCTAGAAAATAAAACTCTAGAAAAGACATAACCCATATGCAAGTTCTGAAAACCAAAACCTAGATCATTTGCTTCATGCTTTGTGAAGTATGAGCACAGTAGAGCTATAAGCATCACCATGCTATAGCATCTATATATTTATTGATGCATTGCCCAGTAATTACTTTCCCCAAATTATTTTTAGTCACCCCAACATCCTTACTAGGTAATCCAATTAAATATTTTACTCCAATTTTAATGTACTTAAAAATCTCCTGATACAATCAGAAACTTTCTATTTCCAACGTACCTTTGGGGCCTTTCACAAGTTTGATTTCCACTATTTTTTCTGTGACTGGTTTTCTTCTTTTGACATACAACCGTACGATTGATCCCGCTTCTTTCAAAGCTTCCACTGCTTTGCTGTGTGTCACATCCCGAACATCCACCTCATTTACTCTCAGGATACAATCGTTAACCCTGGAGACAGCAACAGTCATGCTCAGCTGTTGTGTTACAGCAGAGTGCACACAGAGCTTAATATTTTATCTATAATATACTAAAATGCATTTTAACACTTTAAAATACAGAGATTTATCTCCAAAATTCTACATATTCAAGACAATGCTTCAAAATTCATTATTAGAGTTTAAAAATAAATCAAGACTCACTAGAAAACATTTAGGAGGAATATTTAATTCACAGCTGAAGAGGGCACCTATTATATGTGCCTCGTTTTGACAGTGTTTTGAACAGATGTTCGTAAAAATAACCTTTTGTTGTTTACGGTTATAAAACAGAATTTAAAAAATCAAAACTTAGAAGGCACACAATGAAAACATACTAGTTTTAAGCCATGATATGAACAAGTCAATCTTGCTTTCCACAAGCAGTTTAAGTGCTGGCCTTCCACTCCATTTAACATGCTGCTGCAGTAGCACTGAGCCCTCATTACACTAAGTGCAATGCTAGGCCCACCTGTCACCATGTCCTGCCAGATGTACCTCTGACAATGGCCAACAAGCTAAAATGAAGCTTTGAAATAAGCTCATTAGGACTAAAACCCATAATACATCAGGTATTTGCACATGAAATGATGGGGTAAGTTCTTGGCAACACAAAGAGAAAAAAAATAGTCCTACAATCAATGTGAATGAGTATCTCTGAAAAATTAAGGACACTGAGTTATTACCAAGCATAAAAAAGTGTTGTTAATAAACTCAACTACCTTGTGGATCAGAAAATCCACACATGGATAACCACAAGTTACCTATCCCACCTAAGCTTTTTCTTGAATTAAGGACTATAAAACATATGGCATAATAAATTTATACCACAGAATAGAAAAAGTTCACTTAATTTTCCTAAACTGCAGATATTATTAGTTTGGGAGACATATTGATCCACTCAAACAGACTTCATTATTTAAAAAATACTTCTGTAAGGAAAATCTATTTAACATTTAATGCAGGAGGATAAAACTGTTAAAAGTAACAGAAAATCTTCTATCCACTTTTTAAAATATAGTAACAGGACTCAGTAACCCAACACAGAAATTCGTCCTACCGTAATCTTCCATCCTGTGCAGCTGCACCCCCGGCGATAATTTTTGTAATGAAAATACTTGCATCATCCCCAATATGTGGGTTGTCTGTACCACCTGCAATGCTAAAGCCAAGTCCTGAATTTCCCTACAGACAGAGAGGAAAAAAAATTTACACATTTATTTTTTGGGGACAAGGTATTCTGGTGTATTTGATACACCATAGAACCAAATCTACAAAACTTTCACTGATAACAAAAATATTTAAAGATAGTTTTAAATAGTATGCTACATATGCAACTTACTTCTATGAAAAGAAGTATAATTATACCTTATATCTAAGGAGAACAAAAGTCATTTTATAACTGTAAGAGACAGTTCCAGCCCCAAAGATTTCTCATTGAACTTGATAAACTACATAAAATCTTCTATCTCTAATGTGCCAGATTTTTCAGATTATTCATACAAATATTTGCTTCTCATTAAATTATTAGTGACACTATTTTTCCCAGAGAAAAGCCTTTAAATAGCTTGTGTCCTACCTCTAATATATTCCCACAGATGCAGAGATTCAGACTGACATTTTTCTCTTCAAGGATTGCTTGCCCTTACCATCAACTGCAAGACCTCTTCACCCTCTCAGTAACCACCAGAACTGCACAGGCATTAGATACAATAATTTCTTTCTGTCCTTTTGTTAACAGTGCACCTCAAGTGAACTGAGCTAGATCTCAAGGTAGAAAACCTAACAAAGAAATGTGACAAGGTGTCCTTTGTAATCTCAATATAAAACTCAATGATATTTCAGTAAAAGCCTATGAATAAACCAGCAATACAGGAGATTAAATCAGAATCAGTGTTGTTAGTCTCTACAAGTCTAGGTAGCAACATTAAATGCAGGATGTCTTACAGGGGCCATTCCCCCCATCTTATTCTCAGTGGTCAAAGGTATTAATAAAACTTTAAATTCCTGCTTAGCAATTGACTTTTTCTTCATTAGGTCAAATCTACCTAAAATAAAAAAAAAGAGTAAGAAATTGGTTTGAATTGCTATTTTTCATATTACTATAAA
Source organism: Catharus ustulatus (assembly GCF_009819885.2). NCBI lineage: Eukaryota > Metazoa > Chordata > Aves > Passeriformes > Turdidae > Catharus > Catharus ustulatus. Next base: position 13,706,358 of record NC_046230.1, read on the forward strand.
TCCCATTTCAAGTAGAGTACAGAGGACATTCAGCATGTTACCCTTTCAAGAGTAATTTCTTCATACTCGAAATCTGCATCCGTGCCATTGACCTATAAATAAAAGAGAAGTGAGATTACAGAGAATCCTCCACTTTACAAAACCCAGTTTGCTTGGCTGGCAGTTCACTCCCATCAAATCTCAGCTGATTCACAGTGACCACTGGGCTCAGAGGGCACATGTGATTTTCACACCACTCTGGATTTATGAATCAGACAACCTTTTTGTACAAGTTTAAAAGTTGCTTGTTCAGAGATCAGGCTGTTCTACACAACTACTGTAAGGCACAGGCTCTCTGCTTCTGCTTGCCATGAGGAAAAAATGTTTGAGATCCTCAGATGTTCCTGAGGCTATACAGCAACTTGAAACTGAGAAAAAAGAAAGGATATGGGGTAGAGAAGAACTGCAAGGAAGGACGGAGTAGCATTCTCCTATTGTTTTTCTACACTGAGCAGGGAAAAAAAAAATCAAAGATGGATACTTTATACCAACTTTCTCATGAGAAATGGCTAAGACCCTTCTAAAGTTAACATTTAACAACTGTTTATACTACTATTTATCATGTTACATACATACTAAAGTTCAGCAATTTAAAATAGGGACAAAAAGAAAAGAAGAGTTTAGAAGAATACTTCATAAAGCTTGACAAAAAACTGAAATCCTAGAAAGAAGCCTTGTGATCCTCTGGTTAGAAAAGATACTCACATTCTTTGCTACGTACAGAACAAAAAAAGAATCAAATACCAGAAGAAAAATAATCAGAACTAAGCAAAATCAATTAAATACCAAATTCTCATTCATATTTAATATTCAAGAGTAAGCTTTTTTCCAAGATATCTTGAAACTCAAATTCTTTCCTCCACAGTTACCTACAGCAGCTACAGACAACTCCCTATTTCTAGCCTTCTAGGATGAAATATTTAACAAGGTAAGAAATAACATTTATACTATTATTTACAAAGGACCTTGCCTATCCTTAAGACACAGAATATCTAAGATTTCTGTATTCTTAACACACTAAAGATAAAAAGCATGTATGGAAGAAAGCATTTTAAAATCTGACCATTTTCTAGCAGAGAAATAAAAAAGAGAATTTAATTCACCCCAAATAAAATTAAGAGCAAGCTATTTCCTTCCTCCTGTTTAATATATTTAAATGATCCAAAAACTGGCAATCCCATGACTTTTACAGGCTGTCTAATATCAAGCTCTTTTATCCCTCACTCTCTAATTATATCTCTCCTAATACAATAGAAGCCATATCCATTCCACACATAACAGATTATCATCTTTACAAAGTACCTCAAAAATGATTATGTCCTGTGGAAAATATATGGTGATTTTAACACATGATATTTCTCTATTATAAAGGGACGAGGTCCTGACCTTCTGAACACATGAAACCGGATCTATTGCTACACCAACACAAAAGAAGCCACTGTGATCAAGAAGTTTTTATGATAGCGTGGTCCTTGAGCTATTATCTACAGGAATGACAGCATGTGCTAACTGAAGCACTCATCCAGCATTACAGTACCTGCAAAAGGTTCATGATGATTGATCAGAGTGCAGCACTCTTTTCTTTTCTTTTTTTATTAAATAAATAACAAGGATGATTAATCATTTCCCTATTCATTGCCATTACACAAAACAAAGCCGATCCTAACATATTTATGCAGTCTCTTATTTCCATGTACAAAGCTCTGTAATCCAATTTAAAATATCATCTACATAAACAGGAGCAAACAAAAACCTCCATCATTTTTATCTTCTCATTTAGCTCAGCCCTACACTCTCTGTTTTTTTGAAAAATTATCTATGAATTTATTCATCTAACAAACCAAACATTAGCAGAGACAGGAGCAAGGATATATTACATGATAAAAATCACTGACTAGTCTATCTTTTCCAAGTTTTAAAGGTATCTCAGAACCACTAAGCTAAGCTTTATTTGCAGGGCCTTCCCCTGGATGAAGGACTTTCTATATAAATGTTGCAATTATGCCTGACAAACGAAAAGCTCAGCCTCCACATAACTACACTTACTACCTTAATGTTTCAAATAGAACCAACTTCTTTTTATGAACATTTAGAGCACTAAAACCTTAAGTATAGCCACTGCATGAAGAAATGTTTTTATGAGAAGTGCAACAGAAATGGCACATTAAATATTAAAGCATCTGCCTGCACAGTTGAAGAAACAGGTTGTTCTCTGAACACTGAACCTCTGGAACCTCAATTGTTTTTTTGCACTGTCACATTGGTACACAGAAAAATTCCCACCTGCAATCTGCAACATTTTTTTTTTCATGAAACAGCCATTTAAGGAGTTTAAATAACCATCATGAGAGCTGACAAAATCAAGCACCATCAGAGAGATAAAAGAGGTCTTCTTAAACAGCTACAACAGGTGTACACAACTACACTGATAAAATATGATTTAAAGTTATAATTGAAAGCAAGTGTAGACTTACATATGTTGAAGTTTCCAAAGAATCTGTATTCACCAGCACTGGAGGGGGATTTGCCTTTAAAAATGAAAAAATATACAGCATAAGAAAATGTACCTATTAATTTTAGAGCATTTAACTTGCTGGCTTTCTCAAAGTTCTGTTAAAAGGTAGCCTTGACCTTGAGAATCTCAAAACTGACCTTCTAAAACACTTGTTACTATCCTGGACAAATTGCTTCCTTGACATAAAACCACACCGCTAGGGAAGTCTGAGATCATATTTAATATCTAAGTTCTGACATTTATTACCTTGTTTTTCAAAAGAGAACCTGAGTCATGCTACCACTTGACATGATGCCAGTTACCCCAGCACTTGGGGTATGACATGCAGAAGTTGTTTTATCACTCACTATCTCAAAACCAATTTTCGGTGGATTTGATTTCCCTTTCTTCCCATCAGGAACAGTGAACCACCCCTCCACAAATTGCAAAATGGAAAATTGCAGAAATGCAACTTAAGCAAGAAAGGACCTACAAAACTGACTTACAAAAGCAAACCCACAGCAGACATTCATTTACCACACAGCAACATGGGCTTCATCAGAAAATTGTTAAGGATTAACAAGCCATAAGCAGTCAGAGATTATTGCCACAGAAAGCTGAAATAATGTTAGAATTCTTACAAGCCAAGAACCACTGGAGTAAGTTTGCGCTTTCAGTTTATACTTTTTGTCTCATACCACTGAGAATTTTTCTGGGAAAAATGTGGTTTCAACTGAAAAAAATCCATAGGAAGTGATGGCATTTCTCTGAAATATTTCCAAATAAACAGATTTCCCATTTATCCATCAACTATCTGCCTTTAAAATAGGCAGCATCTAGCCTGCTCTATGAACATATGCAAAACAAATAGTGCCCAAATATATTCCAGACTTAAATACTGCTCATTATTAAGTTCAGTGGCAATAAACAAAGTTAATCTCCTTATTGCCTTAATGAGGGGATTTTTAATACATATAAAAATACATGATATTTAAAATTAAGACATTTCTTTTTTTAATATCCTAGGTATGTGTGTGTATAAATAAATTTAGGGATAGTTTAATAGGCTGTAAAAGAAGCCAGTATTAAACTCATGCAAAGATAAAGTTAAGACCTGCAAAAACATGACAATTGCATTAACCTATTCATATTCTGCCTTTTTGTTTCATTACTATGACAGCAACATACTTCTGAAGAATTTATGATTTTTAAAAGCTCCTAAACCTAAGAAGTGATGACTCAGAAGTGCCTTTCAAAAGGCTGAGATGAATAATCTCCCATCATTAGACAGGAGCCATCAATCTGCTATCAAGTGCCAGAAATTAAGCCTGTGTCACATAACAAATACTAAAATCAGGTGGGACCTACACACGTTAAGAAAGCAGACAATTAAGAGGAAACAAAAAGGATAACACATATGACTGTCAAAATGCCATCAAAAGCTTTTTTCACCCAGCAATTCCCTCAATAGAAGCATAGGCACACTGCATGCAGTAAAGACATTAAACACTAGTTATTAATGTCACAATAAAAATCTGCCAAAACACTATCCCTCACAACCATTTTCTGCCACTAAGTTAAATTTCCTTTTCTGCTTCTTATTCAAGTGCAGGTTCTATTTAAATGAGAGTAAATTAAAAATAAGATCCTGTACTTAAAAACTCAATCTATTATTCATAACCATAATTTACTGTTAAGGTTGCAATAAATATAGTTAAATCATATGTTTTTGCTCAGAAGAAAGTAAGGTTTATTGCTCAGTCATGTTCTTTTCACTCCATTTTGGAATGTATTTTTATTTAATATTAGGATTTCTGCAACATGCCATTATATTCAGCATACACAGTGCCAGTGAAAGTTGATTCCCCATGATTTTTATTTTGGAGGCAGACATGTGTTCTTTTCATGTTAAAAAAAAAAAAAAAAAAAAAAGAAAAAGACAACTAAAAGCAAAATTGCTGTTAGTAGGCAAGGATTGGTGAACAGTATGTTTGAGATACAAATCAGCCAACAAATACAAAACCCCTTCTGGAAGTTAAGTGACTGTTCCTAACACTCCTACATTTATCCACACTCTCCATCAAGAAGCAGCAATTTACCATCTTTTCCAAAAATGAATGAGAAAAGTTGTGCCAGGCATTCCAAAGGGACTATCTGGACATGGTTGCACTGGTCTGTCCACCTCAAATCTTAATGTGGGCAGAATCCCCCTAGAAGAATGAGTATTTCTAAAACTAAGCAAACTTCTGGTATTCCTGCTGGAAGTAGTACAGGTGACAGATTCAAATAAACACACATCCACTGGAAATTGCACTATAAAACAGGCAGCTACAAAAATTTTTGCTAATTATGGATGATGCAAAAATTAAAAACTCAGCAAAGATAAAGATCACCACCTGTCGCAAGTTTAGTCAAGTAGCTTGAAAGTAAAAATTAAGGAAAAAAAACCCCTGACATCCATTCTACATAAATTTTCAAGTAATATTCTGGATAGATTAACTTCCTTTTGAAGCTAATAAATATCTGTCACCAAACAATTCCAAAAATTGAACTATCTTTTCAGAAGGTGTGCACTCATCGTTTCATATTTCTGTGGTGAAAGTTAAAGTTACAAAAAACTAAAAGCAGAATGACAATCTCTTTGCAAAAATGTAACTGCTGTCTATCCTGGATTGTTCCATAGCTTGCTATGCTGTGGTCACATATTCCAAATTACATGGGAGATACTAATACTAACCCATGTTACTGCCTTCACCTGTCTAGACAGGGTTTGGTTTTTGTTTTGGGGGCTGTGTGCACATTTATGGGACTGGAAGGATGAAGGCTCTGAAGGGAAACACATTTTATGAGTCAAATATGTTAGAAATGGAGAGGTAAAAAGAGTTCTTTTGTATTCTAAATGCCCACCAAAACAGTAATACCAACAAATGGGTGGAGAACACAAGAAACACCATGCAAGTGCAGTGGAAGAAAGACATGTATTAAGTATTTATAGGAGATGAGAAAGCATTTTCTTTATAAATAAATCAAGCAATAACACTTTAGCAAGGGTGAAAAGATTCTAAAGTTATTATGTGAACACAAAATATCCTATTGGTTCTTTCCGTTATTTTGGTTATTTTTTTCTTTAGTTCTTTCACAATTTACTAGTCACTTCCATATGAAAATATAAATATTTAAATGTACTAAAAGCTGTCATAAACAGAACAAACATTAGGGTGAAATTCTAGTGTATTTAACAGTTCACCTCAAACCTGAGTGTGGAGTAGCAAAAGGCGAATTTCAGCAAAGCAACAAAATAAATTAAAGAAATAAAAGTTGAACAAGTTTAATAAAACAAAACAGCATAAAAACCTGTGGTATGGTGGATGGGATGGTCTCAGCAGGGACTGGTGGGACAGGGATCACAGGGACAATGGGAGAAGAGGAAGGAACAGCTTCTGTGGGCTAAAAATCACCAACAAAATGTCAAAAATAAGGAAAACTAAAAAAAAAAACAGTTTAAAACAAACAAGACAGAAATTTAACAGCTTAAACAATTATGAGCTAGCACATGGATTTGGAGACCAACTACAACACAATCCCCTTGACCCACACTGTTCATGGCAGCACATTCCCAGCACTGCACTGATGGTGAGCGACCCAAAGCTGTACATGCCCAGATGGGTTACTCACACCAAGGCACTCCCCTTGCAGCACTGAGACTCTGGTGTCCAATAATAAAATAAAAAACCCCCTCAGGTCAATGAACAGACTCAGGTTTTTTGTGGGCTGGTTTCACAACAGAATCCCTTCACCAATATACATCAGAATGCAAAAAGAAGGGAACCGGGCTGAAGTTAACAGGACTCAACAGAGCTCATGTTCCTCTTTGATAAAGAAGAAAAATCAGAAGTATCTTATGGTTTCTAAACTTAGCAAAAATGAAAAAAAACCTTTTAGTCAAATGTGTGGAAGGTCCTAAAACAGATTCAATTTATTTCTCAAAGATCTTCACACAGATTTCTGAACTAGGAGAATTTTGGTCTTGGGAATCTTCATTCAAACAGTAACCAGGAAACCTACTGACACTTAAGCTACAAGGGAATAAGATTCCAAACAGCATTTTGAAAAAACTTTGTCTCAAATATTTTTGAGATGTTCACATACTGGCTGTCAACAAGCTGTCAGCAACACAAACTGCTGGCAACTATCATCAACATTAAAGGCTGAACAGCAGATCAAAGCTCTTGCAATTTAGTTGTTCCAAGACATTCTTGTGATCTTTAAAAATAATGAAGCATAATGACAAAAGAAAATACTAGGTCCCAAAAGTGAACAAAAGCCCCAGAACATAACAGTATTAAACGTTTGAAAAGTTTGAGACATCTTAAAATACAAAGCAGCGTACATCAACAGCAGCCAGCAAATTAAAGAGTAATATCAAATAATGCTATTTGCATTAACAGTCCAAGAACAAGAATACATATTAAATGTACATATGGTATTTCTACAGGGTCTTTTCAGCTCAAAATCAATCCTCCCAAAATGAAAGCTGGTGAAAAACATTTCAATTGCTGAAAAGATGCAAGAACAAAATATATTTTGTATCTTGAGAGGTAATCCTAATGTTATTAAAGCATTCTTACATTTACAGACTAAAGTACAATATTTCAAGTGTTTAAAAAGAGGAAGGTGGAGGAGAATCTAAATTGGTGTGGAAAAAAATAATATGCCTTGTGCAAAGGAAATGCTCAGTGCAATAAACCTGTGGCTACTGAAGGAATAATACAGTCTTTAGATGGGAGATCCAAAGTAAGCAGCTCAAGCGACCACTCAGCCCTACACTTTAAAAAAATAAGCCACCCCTTTAAGTCTGCCCTGTGCCAAAGCAAGTGGTTTTCCATGCAGGTACACACTAAAAATCTTATTAACCAAAATTTCAGATATATTACATACCATAATACAACACAACACTAAGGCTGAACAGCTAAGCATTAGCTTTACAACTACACTCCTGCAGTATGAGAAGGTTAAAACTGAATTGAAGCTGTTCTGAGATCCTGACCTTACACCTGGCAAAAAAAAAGACCATTGTTGCAATGGATTTCTTTACTCTTCTCTTTGCAACAAATGTCAGCTTTATTCTTCTGCTTCCTTTCTTTCCCTAATTTCTAACTCTCTCCTCTCTATGGGATTCTCATCCCCAAGTGCTTCAAAAACCAGTTTCAAATTTTACCCTTATTATTTTAAAACTGACTTTGTTCAAGGTCCTTTAATTCTTCCAGGGCCTAGTCTCATAAGTTATTCATACTGCCATTGTATTTTCTCTTTGTGCTGTTGGTTTAGGATCCACTGAAACTTACAATCTTCCTTCTCCTCCAAGCATCCTGGCAGCGTTTCTGTAGAGCCTCCTCCACTAGCATGTGCATGAGGAGAGGCAACAACACTGGCAACCAGGTTCAAAGCATGTGCAAATCCAAATGAAGGCAAGACTGTCTTCATTCAAATGTTTCATAGAATACATTGAATTGATGAAGGCACTGTGGCAATCACAAGGAAGGACAATGCAAGAAATGAAAATATTTTCAATCATTAGATAAAGAAAACCTAGAACTTCCTTCTAACAGAAGAACAAATATTTTATTAAGATACAAAATCAGTCTGCAAATGATTATGTGATACAGGTACCTGTGACAGCATCTGAATACGATGCCTGAGTGTCATCCCAATGCTCTACTTGCCAGGAATTTTCAAGAAACATTTGTAATTTTAGGAATTCTCCAAACATACACTGAAGTATTCTGACAAATAAAAGCTTATTCTCAAAATAACTTTCATAAAAGAAAGCTAATGTCTGACTAAAGCATTCAGTGATTCTGGTTTAAACACATACAAACCAATATAAAACAGAAAGAAAGTAGCAGGCCAATTAAAAGCCATCTTTTGAATAGATATAAATTACAGCACACAATTATGATACATTATTATATGTAGGAATGCATGACTTGAACTATAACTCACTTGAACAGATCTGCCAGCCTAAATAAATGTGCTAACACCTACAATGAAAAGGCATTCTGCTACAACAGTATAAAACAGTTACTTGATATTTATCAAAGTATGATGATGGACTTCAAAATTTCTATTTTAAAAAATCATTTAAATGGTATGTTTACAAAAGCTAAGATAGCAATGCCTTTAAAGTGATTAGCTGAATGCCTCCAAATCTAACACTACATCCAGAGGCTGAGGAAAGTAAGAACACATACATTTTCCTGTGTTTAACCCACACACAAGTCCTTCAGTGAGGAAATACCAACTAATACGTAAGTAAATCAGAGCACCATACACATCCTCAAGGAGACCAACTAAGCCAGCAAATTCTATAACATTGTTCTTAGTAAACAACAAAAATACACACTTTGGAGAACAAAAATCCAGCAAACTAAGCTTCCCTTGCTTTCAAGAAATTACTTTAAACCCCCATATTGTATAAAGTACAGCAACCTTCAGTGGAAGACATGACAGCAAGTATTCCTTTGCCAATCTGATTTCAATAATTGCTACTTTGATTTCTAGCAATAAAATACAAAAGGAAATTAAGTAAGGAAGTCATTAGAACCAGCAGCGATAAAACTACAGAAAGAAAAAATACAACAAACTTTCTAAAGTTTGCACAAAAATGCACATCTCCAGACATGTAGTGCAACACCTACCTTTCCTAAAGAGCAATTGGAGTACGAGCCATCAGACACCCAACCACTAGCAGCTTTTACTTTTGCTGTGCTTTTTGTAGGGCTCTTTTTCACACTGTCCCGTAGGTTTACAAATTTGCCCCTGTGCTTGGCAGACGCTGGCAGTGTGCAGGAACTGAAAGGTGCCCGAGTGCTCGGTGCCCACTGCGGCTGCCGGAGCAGCTGCTTTGGCTGCATGTGAGCATTTTGACGCATTTCCATTCTTGGGCTCCTCATTAAATCAGAGCGCTTGAGAGTTCCCATCTCACCACCACGAGTAGTCATCCAAGTTGCAACACTGAAAGTCTTCTCAGTATAACAACAAAAAAAAAAAAAAAAAAAAAAATCCCAAACAAACAAAAACCACCACCAAAAAAAAACCCAAATAAAAAAAATACCACACCAAACACCCAAGTACACTATGGAGGGAAAATAAATTAAAATACTTCTTCCTGAGGAAGTTAAAAATGTTTTCTAGATTATGGTTATAGGAAGAAACCCTACATGCTCTGCATTACCTAGGTCTGCATGTTGTGTGCTCTCTCACTCTATTTAAAGAGCACCATTGAACCACCACACAACAGTCAATTTGCTGGGCATAAATAATCAATGCAATGCACAAATTATTGAATAGAGGGCAAAAGTCATCTGACTATTACAAAGAAGCTACAAAAGGTTATTTCTCCCATAAGCTCCTACAATCCCTCAATTTTTCTCCATTTTACCGCCTCAAAACTTCTCCAAGGCTTACATCTACAAAATTTTTTAATTCTTCTGCTTTTTATGAATGCTTCAGGGGGGCAGAAAATTAACTAATTTATAAGAAGTTTATGATGAAAACTATATGAATTGTGAATGGGCAAACAAATTGTACAAGATTTCAACATTACAATGTCAAAGAAAATTAATTTTTTAATAACATAATAATGAGAACTATTTTATGTTAATAATTTTAAGAATTGTATTTCCCTGAAATACAGTAGTGCCATGAAACCACAACTTTCAGGCATGTACTGTTTAAAATATTTTTTTTAATTTATGATACTTAAATGAACATAAGTTTTTTTATTAATCATTCAATTTTTAATGCTAAGGATGCATTATTATCTCTAGATTACATTTTTATTCCAATATTCAAAACCCAAAAAGCTCCAAAATTAATCCTTCCCCATTCCCCCAAAAAAGCAAAAAAAATAGGAACTAGCTTGATTTCATCACACTGCTGAATATTTAACTTTACCAGCCCATTTTAAATTCTAGCAAAACTGAAGGGTCAAAGGTCATTTCCCAGCATCTATGTGAGACCTGACAGCTAAATACACCCACATTCCCAGCCTTAGAGAGGAAAGAAGTCGGCTCAAATCAGTGGCCTCAGCAGGGACACACAACCAACATCTGCACAGCGTGCACCACCTGCCTCTTGCCCAGTGGGTCTGTTCTAGGAATATGCTGTGCATCTGAATTTCTGGTGCTGGGTGTGATGAGAATGAAGGACACCAGCCCATAGGAAACACAACTTGATTAGTTCAGCTGTATTTAGATAACATGGAGAGATTTCATCACTTCACAGCGTTAAAACATGGTTATTCTCCATCTCAGATTACACTTTCCTACAGCAAATGTGAATATTTAAATTATGAGTCAGCAGAATTTTTACATGCAGAATAAAGGAAGAGACATACAGACCTAAGTACAAACATTTCCAGTTATTTATAGCATGAATATTGAGAGATAAATAGGTACTGACAGATGCTCCTCTAATCACCAAGAGCTGCCATGTCTCATCTTCTATCCAGAAGGGATGTAATCAAGAGCTGCAGAACATACCATTAATGCAATATTCACAATGCAGAGACAGAAATGTTTCTGGCTAGTGACAGGAAACCGGAAATGCATTGGCCATACCAACATTCTCAGACTTGTGCAGGCACATGGCAGGGATGTCTGGGCTGTGAAGCATCCAGGAGTTGGAGGACTGGGTCCCCCTAATACATGTGGGCAGGTGCACCCAGGCTGTTCTGTTCCACAGAGCCCAGGAACCTCTGGATTTTGAAAATGAAGGTAAATAGTTCAAAACCAGCACATCATAACTTTTTCTCCTTTGAGACATGTCCACAGATGCATTAATACTGAGCAGCTCTGAGGCACATTCTCCAGCCTGCAGAGATTACTTCGATGGAGTTGTCTTGTGTTGAAGCCCCTGTATCACTATCTTCTTTGGCAACAGCATGCTAAATGGCAGTTTTTGTAGACCACAACCACTCCTTTTCCAGAGACATTCAAGACTGCTTGAGGTTTAGCAGGATGCATTTACACCATCCATTTTACTTCCATATCAGTACCCAGTATGACGTTGTCTAATTACTAAAATGTAGAAAAGAAGCAGAAGAGGGGCTTGGGGTATAAGGCTTTTCTCTTGCATACATAATAAATCCCAAAATACATGATGTTCCAGATTCAAAAGGCACATTTTATTCCTGGAGGCATCAACTTTGTTGAAAACACATAGACCAAGTAGTGTGTTCATTAAAACAAAAAATAAATTAGCTTCTATGAGTGCTAAATAAGAAAATTGAGGGCAAAGGGAAGAGATGCTGAATGCCACATTCTTGGAAACTCAGTTGTTTGGCTTCCTATATCGTCTTCCGAACAGAAAAGGAGAAAACACAATGCAAAAGATGAGGCAAAGGAACTCGCATGTCTGCAGTGTGCTTTCAGACCTTTTGACTTCAGTGGCATAAGAATGAACATGATACAGCAGAAAACTACAAAGGGCGTGATTTTTTTCTGGCAGTCATCATGCCTTTGGTCCCTGAGGTGATGCCAATAAGCACCAACAATTAAAAGAAAACAAAAACTTGAAGGCAATTGTAGTTCCAAAAGTAACAGCCCAAGGACCAAAACACAGTCAAGGAACAAGATGTACAGCAAAATACCTAACACAGGGCTGCATGGTGTGCCTTAAGACTTTCCAGTGAAAAAGCTCAGACTACATTGAAATTTCAGTGGTATACCAGTACAGAAAGTGACTACAGCATAATCAAAGTGTAGTAATGTTCATATAGAACAACCATGGTGTAAAGAAAATGAAAACATTACAAAAACAGAAGAAAAGCAAGAGAACACAAGAATAATATTACTAAAAGAGATTATTGAGATATTTGAGCGGCATGGGACAAGTCTGCCCAACTGTATTCACATGTGAGGTAAGGCACAGTCTGCCTTGGAGTCACACTGGTAGAAAAAAAAAATTTTTGCAAAGCAGTGGGACACATGCACAACCCAAAGCTAGAAAATGCAGTTGTGTAACTTAAGCTGCACAAGTTTGGCAGATCATCTTTTGACTGCAGAAAGCAAGTGTTCTCTGCAGACTGCTTTAATTACTAGCATGAGCTGCTCTACTCTAATATCAAGTGCTAAGTGATTTTTCAGAACCAGAGGGGGTTCAAGATCAGGTTGTGCTTTCATATTAAATACCAACTCTGAACAATTTGTTGCTAACCCAAGCTGAATCATCAATATTTTATTCTTTAAATTACTGCATCAAATATACAGTGCACACTTTGCAGCAATCTGTTAAAGTACCAGCAATCTTCTATAAGTAGTTTTTCCTCAAGAATCATTTTCTTTCCACATTCTCAACCACCCACTCAACAGCTGAATAATAACAATACTTGTAGAATGGGAAAATAGTACTAATATTTCACCAGCAATGTCTTCTGCAAAGGTGTTCTTTAAAGCTTTGAGGACCAGTTTTCGTGACTTCAAAAAGCATTTCTAATAGCCGGAAGAATACACCAAAAATAATTTTGTACTTCATCCTTCCCACTGCCTTCGAGCAGATACTATGAAATCAGCAACTTCTGTTAATATGACTTGACTGATGAAAACAAGTCCATATTTATCATCTCTTCTTGAAAGTGGGAAATAAAATATCTTCCGAAGTGCACAAAAGTTTAAAACTGTTAAGAAACAATTTTGGTCCAATACCCACTGACAAAGTTGAATTTAAAAGGCATAAATTCTTTCTAGGGATATATAGTCTAAGGTCTGGCAGTGTAGTTTTGTATTTTTCCTCTGAACTACATCCTAGAATGCCACAGGACATGTCACTAGTGAAGTGTGCTATTTTCAGAACTTTGCATCCATCTTCCTCAAAATCACAAAAGTCAATACTCATCTAAAAATACCTTCAGGGATTTATAGACCATTCCATGGAATCTGACAGTGACAAGAATAAAGCACAACTGCCACTCATCCTCATTCCCAATCCATGCTATCCAAGTGTGCTGCCCAGAGGATCTAACTCTGAACACAGAGCTAGCCCTAAACTCATGTACCATCTGTCCTATTCCTCCCTAAGCCAGTGCCAGCCCATGGCCTTGGCAAGTCCTTAGTACTACATCAGTGACTTGTGCTGCTAAGCCATAAATTTAAAGACGTGCATGTTTTTCCTGTGTGCATTTCTGCACTACTTTGAACAAAATGTAACTTCAAGAACATTTGAAAATTAAATGTAACACAAGTATTTTCCTACAGCCACAACACTGGAGTTCCAAAGAAATAGAATAAAAAATTACCAAGTTTCACAAGAACTAAAACCATGTAGAACCATCTGAACACAAGCAATCATATTTCAGGTCAAGTATTGAGGAATGTATCTGAATTTTGAGAACTGCACAGACACAAGCCCTAATTCAGTCCAAGCAGGAGTCCTCTCATTGTTGATAAACCAGTCTAGAAAGCAAAATGTGCTGAATACACAGAATGGGAGACAAAGCACCAAACAAGACAATACAATGAATAGAAGAATTCACTATCACCTGACATGGGAAAATTATAAGCTTGATCAGGATGGTCTCATCCCATGGGTGGTTAGGATTAAGCCTTCTTAACATTCTGCACTGATGCAAAGATAACTCTGGGTTTCTGATCTGTGCTTCTGACTCCTACCCCTTTCAAGGGCTCTTGTATCTTGTCACGATAGAGCAAAGACTGATTACCACGGTGTCCCGAGGAAAAAGGAATAAAAACCCTTAGATCTCCACCTGGATGATATCCAGGTCTCTCCAAAGACAGTTTGGACAGAAAGCACAGCAACAAAGCCGAGTCTGAAGCCTGTCAGGGTCTGCCTACACAGGGAGGGGTAAGTTCGTAAACACAATGGTTTAATAACGAGATTTTGAGGGCAGGCAAGTTCACCTTGGAGCTGCAACATCAGTTCAGGTAAGTACCGTAACAAAGATATGAAAGTTATTTTGGATCCCCAAAAGGAAAAGGCATACCCACCCAGACCCTGTGGAATAAAAGGACTAGTCTGAATGTCTGTGACTTTAGCTGTCACCTTTTTCAGAGTGAATCACAGCTCTTGAAAATCTTATCTGTGTGAGAAGACTATTTTAAAGACACACCATTAGCATGCTAGATATTCTAAACTGTAGAGGTTATCTGGTTGCTTGATTTTGTGTTGTTAGGTTTTTTTTAACTCAGTCAACAAATTGATTCTCTAACCTAGTTTCCTCCTCAAACCCCACAGCATTTTACAATGAACTCAAATGAACTTAAAACTCTAAACTTGAAATATAAATAAATAGCTTTGAAGGGGGAAAGCAAAGACAGCAGAATATCAGTAAAATCACAGATGGTGAGGATGACCTGATTTGAAGACAAATACACAGTGTATTTACGCTTTCAATTCTTCACTGCAGTCTTTATCTACAAAAACAGCCTAAGAATCTCAGCAAATACAAACAACAGTATTGACAGAGGAAAAGTTTCAGCAACCAACCTATTCTCTCGCTGTTAAGACTGAAAACTGGACTCTTGCCTTTATATATGACATATGCATAAAGACTTTGTTCAAATTAATTTGTCTTGTCAAATCTCTCAGGGACTGAGTTTAATCTCATATTTGAGATCCGTAACATTAAAAATGTACACAAAGTTAATATTAATTTTAATAAAATTAACTTTTGTTCTTCAAATACTAAGTAAAAGTCCAGTACTGAACCCTTTGCAGCAGGTCAGTCATCTGTATTCACCAAGCAACTCAACACTCTAAGCTCAAAGCAAAATTACAAGGCTCCTCATTAAGTTCATAAGTGCTACTGAGAATGAATTTAATGCATTTAATTTGCAACTTAAAGCAAGACCTAGAAAGCTCCTTTTAAATAACATCAGCCTTAAGAATAATAGATTTCATTATAATGCTAATGCATCCACAAAGAAGCCCAAGCAGGGTTTTAGCATCAGAAAAAGCCAAGACAAAGAAACAACATATTCTAAGACTTTATTACAGAAAAATAATGGCAGCTCTCAGGTGTCAATATTTTAGTTTTTGATCATCACGTAGAAAGGGTATGCTGTGCTAGGAAACTGAGATGTGATAAACTGTTCACTCCTAGGAACATTATTAAATCAAAATACAATGTTAAAGGTTGGGTACTGTTTACATGTTTCTCAGAACACAATCTGCAACCATTTTTCAATTATTCAGGAAACAAGTAAACCTAGAGAGAATGCCCATTCTGTTGTTTTTAGTTCATTTAAATATCAAAGTTCTATACCTATATAGCTCTGATACTGAAAAGTGATCTCGCTCAATACTAGAAATGTGTCAATTCATTGTCAAAACTACCTCACTACTCCGCTCCAAAAGTTTTTTTTGTCGGGTTGTGTGGGTTTTTTTTTAATTGACTAAATCTTCAAGAATCATTATTCATAACATATGAAAACTTTCACATGAATGTCATCTTATCTAAAGTAAAATTAGGATAAGAAACACTGAGGTTCAGTTACTTATAGAACCCCATTGCCCTTGAAGTACTCAAAGGATAATCTTAAAAGGAGAAGTGAAATTATCTGAAAGCAAGTCAGTGAATCAGAGCTAGAGTTTTCCATTTTAAGATAAGTATTAACTGTATTAATCTATGAACAATCTATTATCTAAAAATATTTTTATAAAATAAATAAATAAATTTGCCCTAGAACACTAAGCATGAGCAGAACATCATTTACTTCACATTAATGAACAGCAAACAGAAAACCACACCATGAAAGTCATCTGTAACAACCCATTAATTGAAATCCATTAGGTTGCAGGACATAAATGTCAGGGAAAAAAAGTAAAATTAATTACTTGATTTACACTTAAACTGGCTTTATACTAAAGCCACTCCTTCATTAACAAAAGGCTTTGCACATATCAGTGGCTGTAGCACTTTATGTTGACACATGCTGAATTCTTCACAAACATACACTGCTATTCACTACAGTCCTGATGGCTTCCTATTGCTACCCACAACTGCCAACTTGGTCCTCAGCTGATTTCATTCCTATTTCCTTTAAAAATGTGCTGAATTCTCTTTCCAACACTGTCTTGCATTTAAAAAAAACTTTGAGCAAAATGCAGAACAGGTCCCACAACCCCAACTCTCCTCCCCTTCATTACACTGCAAACAAGCAGAAGTTGCTCTTTGTTGAATCCTTGCCACTAAAATAATACTGTCCAAGTTCATGAAAACTCATAGATTCAGCATTATTAAACACACAAGTCATCTCCAGCTCTTGGAATCCCTGTACTGGAATAGGCAGAAATCTCATGAAAGCCTTCAGAGGAGATCTCACAGCTCTGTGGCCTGGGTTTACACTCTTCCCTAACCCTCTGCTCTGGCTGCTGTTACTGCTGAAACCAGGGCACCAGCTTTGACAGACATGCCAGTCATTTTCTTCTGCACTTTTTCTTCTCCAATGAGCAAAAAAGCAAGTAGAAAAGTATATTTTATAGTACATTCTACTTCATCTGATTATGGTTACTGAAGTTGAAGGACAAAAAGTTGATAAAAATTGAGCACTGTGATAAAGGTAAAAAGGAGTAGGTGAAGAACTCAGGTGAAATGAGAAAAATCAACACTGAAAACTATGCAATAAGGAAGTGGACTAACAGGCAAAAACAAATTAAGTGGTCATGCTATAAACATGTAACTACTTGCTTTAAATTTCAAGAACCACAAAACAAAATTTCTAATTTTTGTACTGGTTTCTGAGGCTCAAAGCCAAATTGCAGTTGTCAATTAAGTTCTTCAAGTCCTGCACTACTTGAATTTAAGTGACAGCAGTAATGTATCGTAGAAAAATTAACACCAGACAAAACCCAACCTTCCAGCACTCCTGCCATTTCCCAATTGCACCACAACATAGGATGAATCATCTGTGGTTCCAAGATGGGCAGCATCATATCTACTGTACTTAGGAGATGGTACAGCAAGAAAAAAACAAGAATATTTCTAATTCAGAAACGCCTTAGGGCAACAGCTGTAAGTTCACCTGTTACTTGTATCATTAATCACATTCTCTGAGACTATTAATTTAACCTTTCCAGATACATTTGAAGATTAATTCCTGCCACTCTGATCATCTCACGACTGACGCATCACTCAGGGGATGAATCTATCAGATTGCATTTCCTTATCCTTATGAGACTCTGAGATTTCTGGGTCAGGTGATCGTGACTGCTAAGTGACAAAGGCCAGAAACTGAGATTCTATTCCCTGCATTTCACTTGCACTCTTGCCAGGCTTCCAAACATTCTCTAGACATTTATTCTTGTTCTTTTTTTTTCCTAGTGTAATTTATTCAAAAACATCAAATAATGGAGTGCACTACAGAGAGAAATAAATTGTTCTGATAGTTCATGTCCCTCTCCACTGGAAGAAGCAGCACTCCAAAACAACCAGTAAAAGTTGATATAATGGATGAGAGCAAAGGCCCAACTGGTCAAGAGTCTTACCAGCAGTAAAAACTGACAGATGGGCAAGTAGGAATTAGACATATGCCCAGTAATTTTCCCAGAAAACCATCTCAGATCCTGACAGTCAAGGTCTTCCTGAACCACTCTCTGTAACAGCTTTGTGCCACCTGCTCTTTGCAAATCCATTTAACTCCGCTTTTAAGTAATTTTCTTTTTGAGCCTTCAAAAAGAGCATTTCATCCACAGTGTTTTGTGTTAGTGCATTTCACAATGTTAGAAGAAATTTTACAAGACAGATTTAGAATTAAGTATCTATTGCAGAATTTCTAGTTGAGAACCCTCTTAACATCATTTTCATTTTGTCTTTTTCATCATATTTTCCCTCAGGTTCTATTTTCTGGCTTATTTTTAAGCTATCTATCCTTATAGATAACTACATTATTCCTCTTGCAGAATTATACACAACAAATACTCAGATCATCTTCTGTGTTATTTGCTACTACTTCTTTACTAATACCCAACATCTCATGTACCCTTTTCATTACTGCATTATTGATATTTGCATACAATCATCAGTAACGACTCCAAAGTCTCTTTCTGGAATTGAAATACTTCATTTGTAGTCTATCATGTCCTTTTTATCTCATGGCATCATTCATTTCAACAGACTTTGATGCAAGAACCATAGTTGTCAAACACTTCTGTAATCATGGAAACATTCTGATAACCACATGTTCCCATGCAGATTTTGATCTACGTGGTCTCTGTTTTCAAAGATGTCTGGATGATCTGCAAGTCCTTATTTTCCCATTATAGAAAGGAACTGACTTGTCTTAAGAATACCTGTTTATCCCCCTACCTGTTGATTCTTTTCTAATAAAGAATTTCCCAAAGACCATACAATAAGGAAATCAGACCTGCTTAGGGGCAGACTCAGAAAGTACAGCTTTGCTCCTTTTTAAAAGAGCATCATATGTGCCTCTTCAAAATTTTTGTTCTAGGAATACCAAGACAGTTTAAACAAAAGGGTCACACACAACATAACAGACAGTTCAGCCATATTAAACATAAGTTTCATAAGAAATCCTGAATCAATGTCATCTCCTATTGATCATGTGTGCCTCTTAACATATTAATCTAAGTTCTGTTGGCACCTGAATCTTATTATTTTTCATACAGTAAAATGAGTAGCAGGAAATACTGTGAGCTCAAAGCTGGGACTGCCCTAGCTAGTTTTCTGCTTGGAGATAGCCATCTACTCTGGCATTCCATACCTATCTGGGAATACAGTTTTAGGTCTGTACTATCACCACCTTCATCAGCAGTATTTCATGGTCACTTTGCATAGCACTTAATTTAGCATCCAACTACTCAGGTGCTGCTTTGTAACAAGGCTTAATGTGCTCAAAGTCTAAAAAGCTGTACACTGAATTTTCCCTGCATTCATCTTTTAAAATTACAGTTAAAAGGGAAATTGAAAGCAGTAGCAAAAAAGTGCAATAAAAAAAGGGATTTTAAAAAAATATATAAATTGCTTTCTAGCAGTTCACAGTTTTCAAAGAGCAGTCTAAAGCCATTATATTAGTTGATGGATTAGAGACTGTGACGTGTTTTGACATTCTCAAGTAGAAACTATTTGTTATCATACTTTTCACACGGGAAATACTAATTTACTACCCTGATTTGGCAACTACATCATGTCCCACTAAGCTTCCAAAATGTTTATTAGATTACTATCAATCTTTAAAACTAAGTTTACTATCTGATTTGGAATACAGATGCCCTTTTCTACTAAATAAACAAACTTTCTAATTTCTGAAATCTATTCCTACATATTTATAGTCTGTGACCATACACTCTCCTGACTTTTCTTCACATGAACTAAGTAGAGGTTCTTAAGTTTTCATTATATAGCAGGTGTTCCTGAATATCATCCACAGTTATAGAACACTTTTCTAAACACTCCAGTCACTTATCATTATTTCAGATTCATTACCCTACATGCTACAGAGAGAATCCAGAGTTCCTCCTCTCTCCAGTGGGAAAGCTGACTCCCTGTTCACCTGCTACATCACTCTGGGTATACAGATAGAGTTAGTTACCTAAGAAAAACAAGTACAATTTACTTAGTAAATTAAGTTTGCTTTGAAGTAGAACTGTACCCCAGAAGCACAAGCAATCTTTACTCCCCTCCCTACTTTGCTATGAAAGGCAAACACCACTGCCTGGGAGCAGCAGAACATTTCTGCAGGCATCAGTCTCAGAGAAACAATTTTGAATAAGCAAATACACACACTGTGAGGCAGCACTGATAAACAGAATACAAGACAAGAAGCCAGAAGACTCATCCAAAATATTCCCACAGTACAGCATTTTCCAGGAAGTACCACACAAAGCAGTGGGACAAAAATTATGATTCCACCATCAACAAAAAATTCTGTATTATACCTGCATCCCATAAAATGTCTGAAGTCCTACTTAGAAAGCTGACACAGCTGCATAATACTAGTCTCCAATAACAACAATAATACTAACTTTTATACAGTTTAAAAAATGTTGGCAATTTACAAAACAACCCAAAAGCTGATTACAATCTGCTTAAGCTGATTACAAGGACCTGGAAAAAGATTAATAAGCAATTCTATTTTACCAGTGTTCTGGGTTTTTTTCCTATGAAAAGTACGTATAAGGTGATCTAATTTTATGGAAATCATAGCTTAAATGTATCATTCCCAAAAAGACTCTTGCAAGGGTCAAGGAAACACTCCAATAGAGCAATAGACTGAAAATGTATAAATGCCAAGATCAGCCTACAAGAGACAAAATGAGTCATAAATATCTGTTGTTTGTCTGGAGAACACATGAGCTCAACTACATCCCAGTGTGCAGTTAAACACCAACAAAAGGAGAAGGGCAGCAAAGGCACAACAGAAACAAGCTGTAGAGCAAGGCTGATGTATCAGACAAGTGGGTTATAGGAAATGAGATGAAATTCAATACTGACAACAAGTCACATGGAATAGCAATAAACAGCACAGAGACACCCTGAGGAATACCAAACTGGAAAACAAGTCCAGAAGTGCTTTGGTTGGTGGCAAAGGTTTTTTTTAAATTACACAAGACAGACAGAAGGGAATCTTTGCTCTACTTTCAGAGGATTCTTTCAGTCCTTCCAAGTGCACTCTTTGGATATTGAACCTTGTGTGTGCAGCCACAAAAACCTGGTACATGGAAGGAGGCTTTAGGTCTTTCAAAAGGCAAGTGACAGAACTGCATCAGGTTGGGCATTTTTGACAGTTTCTTGGGAATGAGCATCATGGGAGTCAGATGGCCACGCTGGTCAAGTGGGGATTAAAATTTAAACCAGCAAAAACTTTAAGTGTAGCAGCAGTTTTCAGTAGGTAATGTTGGCACAAGAAAACTTCTGTGGCTCAGGAGAGTCAGGAAGCACTATTGGTTTGTCTGAGTCCAAACACTCTGATCCTGGAAGAAGCTGAAATAGTAGCAAGAGGTGACCAGTTAAGAGGTCAGTGGATGATCCCAAGTAAACAAAGGTATTGCAGCTGAGAATATCAAAGACTAGGCAGCATTTTTTCTGTCACGACAAATTACTTTCAGGGAGAACATTGACATAATTAATTTTGATCTGTATAGAACTGACTGTTGCTAATGCTGTTTTGGGAAAGACCAGAAAAAGCAGATCCTCAAAAGGATTAAGGGACAACTTGCTAGGTGGTGTGGTATTAACAAGTCGTCAAATCTCAGTACTAAATTTGGCGTCTGTATTATATTTTTTGAGCTTCCACGATAGATAGCACAAGGTTATCAGCCTTTGTTGTGAAACAGGAATGCTTCTATCCATACTGCAAGGAATAAAATGGAGGAACAATGACAACTGATCAAAAGGAGCTCTCCTAAATTCTAACTGGAGAAACCTGTAGAGCGTTCTTGAGATCAGCTATAGAACTATGCAATCTTCACTTGAACTAAATTTGGAAAGACATATTAGAAGCAGCTTTAAAGGGAGCATCCTCCCCCAAGGGAGGATCCACTGGGACCCCTCTGCTACAGAGCCATTACATGATAAACAAAATGTGAATTATGTGGTTATACCAATAAACAAGAATGAGGCACTTCATTTCAATTGCACATGAGAAACATAACATGAGGAGGCTGATGTTTTCTGTGCATTGCCATCTTTTGTGGATCTCTCAAACTAATTCAAAACTGAACTGCACTGTAAATGCTTCACAGTATGATTATGCTTGAAGTTTAGCAATCAGCAGCATGTTGAAATTAGTTTGAATTCTCTCCCAGGGAGAGGAGTGATGGACACATTCTTCATGCAGACTATCATGCCCATCTTAAAAGAAAAAAAGGAAAAAAATAAGGGAGTTCAAGAGCCTAAATGCTTCACTGAAAATTTTAAAAATAATTGTTATTCATCAGGAGAAATTTAAGTTCCTTCTTTGATTTGGAATACAGATAAAAGCAATGACCCATCAGAGGTTCTAGGAAAAATAATCAAATCCATCTCAAAAGATACTGCATAGCTGGTGTGCACATAAAGATTCTAATTTTTCTCCTTGAGTTTGTATAAATCCCACAAAGGCTGTGGACACAAAGTTTACCAGAATTCTGAGCTGGGTCTACACTAGAAATCTTAAACTGCACAACAGGATACCATGCCAGTTCCCAGTCATGGATGCACAAATCATTCTAAAAGACAAGGTTCCATTTTCTAAAAACATCTAGGAAGCTTCTGTTGAGCTAAAATCTTCAAAGTAAAGGAAATATCCTGCCCATTCCTAATCATAATTGAGAGTGCTCTTGATGGTGTGGACCAAAATAGAAGAACAGGAAGAAGACAGTTTTCACTTTAGATGCAGTGGTTCTGTCAGACAGTAATTTAGCTAATAATTGTATTAACTGAAACATGTACAGCAGCTTTGGCAGCAAAACAGAAATGCTATACTAGAGGAGCCATGCTAGAGCTGTTCAGTAAGCTGACAGCTGGTGAAAGACAGACTGGCCTGAATTTGACTTTCAAAACACTTTTCAATCAATACAAGCCTCAACTGTGAGGGCAACTATCACAATATAAAATAAATTAGGAAAGTTATATAACAGCCCTAAAGAGTCCTACCTTTTTCACAGGCTTCCATGCACTGGGCTTCATACAGCAAGAGCTTGTTAGTCCACCTGAGTTATTAGCTGAGGACAATGGATTAAAAGGGGATCCAGCATCTGCCTTGCCTGAAGATTCAGACTCTCGGGCACAGTGCAGACAGAATGCCCCAGCAGTAGCAGCAGCAGAGCTCCAAAAGCAAAAAATTCTGTGTCTCCTTCTCTGTTTGCCAGATTTCTGGCTCATTCTGGAAACGTAATTTTCTTGAGATACAATGCAACAGAAATACGAAGAAATGATGTTACCAACTCTGAGGGAGACAGGTGTGAGAGAACAGGAAAGAGAAAGTGGAAGGTAAGCCCCTCTGGCAGGAAGCAGTGTCTGCAGGTAGCTGGAGCAGGGTTCAGTTCTGACACCACTCCCCCAGCTCCTAGCAGCACTGCGGTGCTGCAGGTGATTAGCTGAGGTAACAACCTGTACATGCCAGCACTGCAGGCACACAGCTCTGGGAAGGAAGCAGCACAGCCCCATCACTGCACGGGCCTGACCTCAGCCCAGGGGACCACTGCCCACAGCAGAGAACCAGCAGGATGCTGACAAAGCCTACGTGGCATTACATGAGTCATGCCAGGTATTCCTAAAATGTATTGATACTGTTATGATTTTAAAATTGCCTATCTCTAAAATGTCAAGTAAATTTCGCAGTCTTAAGAAGTTTTCATCTCTACTGTACACAGAAAATGTTTACAAAATGAACCAAAGGTTCATTTTCTAACCAAAGGTTAGAAGTCCTCTAATGCTTGGGTTAAACGATTGGAACATGTATTAATGCATTCCTCTCACAGAATAAATTCATATTGCTTTTATCACTGCTACAATACCGTCTTACAGAAAATGCAACCAGTTGCAGAGCTGATTTGCAAAACAAACTCATGCTTTTACAAATGTGTGATTTTACACAGCTAAAAATCAAGAATAAGAAGGAAACTTAGTACAATAAAACTCATGTTTGTTTCAGAAGGTGCATTGCTATAGAGAAAATCACCCCAAGCACGTACTATTTAAAGCTGCTTTCTCCTGCATTCATCACAATATTGGCAGCAACAATTCAAAAATACTTCAATATATATCAAAATACAGGAAGGATAATAAATGTTGCCCTAAGAAATCAGTTTTTCACTGTCATTTTAACACGCCTTACAACAGCTCTATGTTGTTGTGTGATTAGACATAGCACTTCGTACATGCTAGAACCATGTCCATAATATTCCAAAGACTCTGAGAGCAATAGTCTAGGATTAATGACACAGTAAAACTTTTACCAAGATCTTAAAAGGAAGATATGCAAATTCGACAGATGACTAAGCTCAAACAACTCATGAAAGCAGTTGATAAGCTCTGAAATTTAAAATTAAGTTTTTGAAATGGTTAAGCAGATTTTTGGATGACTTTTCTGCGCTGATCCTTTTCATCTTTCCTAAAATATGTCCTAGAAGATACAAGTAAAAATGAGCACAGGATATTCAAGGAGCTAAACAATTTTTCAGTATCAAATGCTGTAAGTGTATGCTCAGTTACGTGCTAAGAACAGCCTCCGTGCATTGCTGTTAGAACCAGTTTGACAACATGTGGGATTCACACAAATCAGTTTCTGCATTTGTAGCACACTGTGGGCCAAATACCAACAGTTAAAATGCTTGCTGAGACATGATAGCTGGGATTGACTGGCAAGAACAGGGGCTTCTCCGAGCTCTGGAAAGACTTCAGGAAAAAGCAGTGCTCTTGATGCAGCTATCGTCCTTGATGCACTGTGCATATCTCTTGTTAGGACAGCACTTCCAATTACCCAGTATTTGTCATTTACATAATGCTATATTTACTAAGCTCATGGCACAGTTATTCACCCTCATGACAGTATAAATTTGTTGTATGCTTGGTTTTATCGTTACCTTCCATTTTTATAGCACAGATTTGCTTCTTTTTAAAAAAAATTAAAAACTGCTGACAAAAATTGATATACTGGCTCCTAAACAAATTCCTTAATTCTTCTATTTGAGTGACTAACACCACATTACAGAGAATGAGAAGGGAGAAACAATAAAGGCCTCGAATTCCTGAGCATGGTAAGTCTGCTTCCAGGACTCATAAAGAAGTCTGGTGTGGTTAGCTGGGCACCATGCACTTGGACATGTGTGCATTCCTTTGGGTATAAACCAAGGGATAACTACAGCAAAAAGCAGTGCTACCCTATCCATCATCAACTTCAGCCTTGCTTCTTTAGGATACAAGCCCCTACTCAAAAAATACCCTACCTCAAAATCCAAAGTCCTCTTACCACCTTGCTTGGGCTAGGGTGACCTAAGCAGGTGCCAGAGAATGAAAGGTATGTGCTGCCCCATCTCCAGGAGTCATTTCCCTTTCACTGGAGATGGAGGGAACGAAGCAAGTATGACCACTTCATGCCATCCAAGAAAGCCAAGCAAACTAAGGGGCAGTTAAAACTGGGGCTTTGTAGCAGATCCACAGGGGAAGCAGGAGACAACTACTTTAATAATCATGATGTCACAGCAATGAGACTCAATAAAGCCCATGATAACACGCAGAATTTCTACAGACCAGGTTAGAGAGGTACGTCATATCTAATTACTTATTTGTACCCTGCAAATGTGATTACAATCAAATCATGGGGATGTATCTCAAATGAACAAATAAAAGGCATCAAAAATGTTCAGAATACCACAACACAGAACACAAACTGAAGAGAACTGAAAAACAAAATTGCAGCACAATTAAAAACCTCCAAAAGCCTTTTTCTTTCCTGAGGCTAGAACAGCTGCAATGAATGATAAGGTGCAATGACAGTACAGCATCCTTCCAGGGGAAGTGGCTTCAACAAGCTCTTACGTTTTCAGTGCATGACTTCTGAAAACGCTCATTAAGTTTTTTTTAACAACCACTCCAAAATATTTTATGTTTTTTCCTTCCTTCTGACCATGAACATGTATAAGGAGTTCTTTTAAATGAAGAACTGTCAGAACTATGAAAAAATTTGGCAGGCTTTCCCAGAGGTAAGCAATCTTTTTCATAGCAGAAAAATAGAACAAGCACTGGGATATTCATGGAATCACTGCTTTGGTTTGAAGGGATCTCAGGAACTTCACCTGGTCCAACCCTCACTCAAAGCAGAGGGTATTCCATATTTTATTTATGAGCAGATTTCTGGGCCCGACTAATCAGTCCAATTGCAAGCTTCATGCATTCCAATATTACTTCTTCAAGCTTTAAACAAATGAGAACAACTACAATTTTTCTTCAAAAGGTTAATACTGCATATTTTTACTTTAAAAAACCCCTCAGTATTTAAAAGCTAGTATGTCTACCTAATGCATCACTTGGAGTTGTATAATGACCCCCTAGAGAAACTACAGGATCCATCTTCCACATCATGTACAAGATGCAACAATAAAGTCAAAATTCCCCTCTAAGCTCTCCTATTCATTGTTTACTCCAAATTCCTAAGCAAAAAAACCCAGCAACAATAAGCAGACTTCAGAGGAAGTGCCAGTTTACCATCTTTGAATCAACTACTAACAGGCAGAAATTATCCTAATAAAATTACAGTATCTGAGGGTAACAAATTTTTCCTTCTTTTACAAGTTTTTGTAGTATTTCAGGTTAAATCATTCAAGACATCTTGACTAATGATGAATTTCACTTGACAGTAGAAAACAAACCTAATCTCCCATGTTTAAATAATTCTGACATGTCAGCATTGTTCCATAGGTCTTAGTCATATTTTCCAGAGAAATACTCATTTTCTAATGCTAATAAGTTTAAACTTCTCCCAGTGTCAACCTTAAGAAGTAATCCAAAAGACACACAATTGAAATTTAGCTTGTTTGCTTTTACCTGAGTTTGAATGATGATTAACACAAATGTTACATAGAGCAGATTTTCAACAGTGAAGTTGAAAAATGTCATGTTTTTTCTTACAGACTGCACTATTGAATTTACACCCTCTATGTAAGGGAGACATTCCTTCATCTGTGTATTATCAGTAGCCAGAAAGCCTAGAAAGCTGTTAAAGAACTGAATTTGTGCTACCTGGAGTTAAGTTTTTATATTATTTAATTCTTTAGATAAAATTCCTTAACCATTAAAAACATAGTCTATTTGATTTGACATCTTACTAGAACTATGGAACTGATATTTCTTAACTATGTTATTGCCCTCCAGAGCCAAGCAGCAGAATGCAAACTACATTTTCAATACTTCACTGTTTCATTAGGATATCTCATATTTAAAATTGCTGGAGGCTCATCACTTACAAAATAAATAAAAATCAGACCTCATTTAGTGTTTCCATTTCATGCTTTAATGCTAGAAATTATACAGAGCTCTTTTAAAATATGAAAATGAAAGCTGACAGAAAATGCCATTCATAAATAAGAGATTATATGAAACCATGCATATATAAATAATTGCTCTTTCTGACTAACAAGTAACCAGAAAACATGCAGACACAATCACTTTAATATGTGGCATATTACCTGGGTGGAGCTGGCAGCGACAGAAATGCAGTCAATGAAGCCATGTCTCCGAGTGAAAAATGCCACTATCTGCTGCCACCGGGAAGGCTCAGTCCGTAACTCATCTGTTGAGCCTTTCTTTGCCCACTGCTTCTGTTTGGGGCCTACAGAGCTGTGGCTGGTGCCAGTGTTGCCTCGACTGCCGCGAGAATAGAGGAGTGTGTTATTTCCGAAAATGTAATTCATCTCTGCAGCTCTGCAGGTGGTTGCCAGGCAGTCTTAATTCCCTACCAGCTGCTGAGTGGTGAATGAGCAGAAAAAAAAAAAAAAAATGCAGATAGAATTACAGCAGCATCGTTTACAAACCAGGAAAACAAAATTCTTGCAAACTGCTGCTATTTTTCTTCCAAAGATTTCCACCTCTCACATTCCCTCTCTACCTGTGATTACAATGATGAATATAATCTTGAGCAATTTAAAAAAAAAAAAGAAAAAAAAAAGAAAAAAGAAAATAGCAGCAAGCAAAGGTTTTCCTTATTTTTCCTTTTCGAAATGCACAGAATGAAAACCTTGCTTTCTCTTCGTAGTTGCCAACAGATATTTAAGGGAAACTGGGTAGCAGGTACAGTACAACGTTACAAATTCACAGCTATGAGGATGGTGGTGGATGATAACAGCTACTGGGTGGAGAAAGCACAGATCAAAAATAACCAAGTTTCAATCACTGCCTGTAGAAATATCCAATAGCATCTTTTCACTTCCTTGCCTGCATAAATTATGAACCTGAAGCAAACAAAACAGGGAATATAGAACAGAACTGCACTTTTTCACTGATTCTGTCTGTTATGAAAGCATTCCACAGAGCAAAATTACTTTAAAACCATGTTCAAAAATATTTAATAAACAACGGTTTGCTGATTTCTTCTTATTTTTCCCTGTTCTTTGGTGCATAAAACAATTATCGAGGGAGTGAACCACAGTGCCACAAAGCAATCATTCTGTGTTACGTATCAGAGGATGCCCAGTGAAGTTGTTCTACTGCGGTTTGGGGTTTTTTTAATCCTCAAGACAATCAGAGACTTGAGATTAAACATGACAAGTCCACACTCTGTTGTTCTTATTCTGTGAATAATGTGTCATGTTCATAACACCTATATAACATATGCCCAAATTTCTGTGACTACTGTAAACATATTATTAAAACAATATATATATATCTCTTTCTGACTAAACATTACATCTCAAAAGTAGAATAATAATTCAAAAACAAAAAAAACTTACTATTCACTAATGACTTTTCAGTAAGATTATTTTGGTCTCCCATGCACATGACAAGTACTACTGTTCTAGGTTTTCTCTACTCTCTTCACAGCAAAAAAGAATTCAGAATAATTATCTGAAAGACTACATGGAACTCAAGTCACTTTACAGAATTCACCATTCAAATTTTTATAGCCAACTATTTTTTTAAAAATCCTCCATTTCACATTGGAAGGATTATTTTGGAAATCAGTTAAATGTCAAGGTTTCAATATCAGCTTATCTTTGGAAAGCCAAAAGTTATTGAAACCATTTGTGGTATATTTCTACAGTCATGATCATAGCACCAGGACAAACATTTTTTAAAAACCCAGAGAACTCTCCATATAAACAAAGGCAGAAAAATTCCTTACAACACAGTCATAACTTACAGCCACATAATTCTAAAAATCCACTGATTTATTATGTGCATTTCAGTGGAATTACCAAATTCCCTCACATACTTTTTGGGATACAACATAATCTGCTGTTTAACAAATTCTTACTGACAGCTATCCTAGTCTGAGTAACAGTTTTTTTCCTGCTGGTTTCTCTTACAAGCAGAAATAAGAAGTACATTAATTGAAATCTGTTGTAGCGAGATCAATGCACCATTTACTTCTACTCACCAGCACAGCTCAATACCACACCACATGCCAATATTCTGAGCACACCTTTCAGACAGACTTTATTAATATTTATAAAATACAATGGCTTATCAGTGCAAGTCATATGAAACTGGGTCTGACTTGTGCAGTGTCCTTAAAGCTATGAGCATAAGATAGATAATGGAGGTGGAGAAATGCCTGACACAGTAGATACAATGACCCTTTCAAATGGAAAAGCTTTTCATAATAGGAATTTTTTCACAGGAACACTGCAGCACTTCCTGAGTCCTACCTTCTTCCAGCCAAAAAAACATATCTAGTCTGAAAAATGGTATAAATTTATTCCAGAGAAACTGATAAATCCCTGGCTATGATTGAAGATGTTTGGAACAAGGTACAAATGACATGTTTTGAGATCCAAGTCCTTTTATGAAAGTCAAGGTGAAACTATTTTTTTATCTTTTTCTACATACAGCCTTGAATGTCAACACTGCTATACAGTTTATTAAATATCTTAGAGTACAAGAATTTGTCTAACATTCAAAAGAACTTGCTCAATAATTCATTTTTCTCTCTATTTCTCCCCACAGGCTCTAAACAAAGTCACATGGAAGAATATTGTGCAAAATTCTGGAAGAAAACACCACAATATATGGACAGGAAATGTACCAAGTAGGTATTTTTTTACTGTTATATTGATCTGTCTGAGGAAAGACAGGTTTGCTGTGTTTTAAGGCAGTTTCTTTCAAGGATGATTCCCACACAGCCAACAATCCACTATGGCATCAATTACAAAGTGA
The DNA here is from genome assembly GCF_009819885.2 of Catharus ustulatus. Classification (NCBI taxonomy): domain Eukaryota; kingdom Metazoa; phylum Chordata; class Aves; order Passeriformes; family Turdidae; genus Catharus; species Catharus ustulatus. The sequence goes on from NC_046230.1 coordinate 13,736,720, forward strand.
TTTTAGAAATCAGCACTTCAGGAAAGCATCGTGTGGACAAAAAGCTTCCTGAAAGCAAAGCAATGATGATTTAATTTCAATTGAGAGAGAAATCCAGAAAAGTACTTAAGGAAGAGGTTATGCAATCCCTCTGCTGATGCAAGGCAGCAGTCTGTGTCACCTACACTCCATATGGATGTAATGATATCGAGCAAGATTTGCTGACGCCTAAGCAGATAGAGTTGCAGTTATTTGTAGAAGGAGCTGGTACTGTGGTGATGAGACAAACCCTGATTTTTACATGTTACAAAGCAACCTGGAGATAAAGGCAAAGCATAGCTCTAGAGATGGCACAAAATCAGGACACCACAAAGGAGTCCAGATTAGAAGAATGGTCACTTGGAGAGCTGAAAAAAAACAGTGGGAGGTTGTAAAAACAAGGGCTCATTCAAGTCACAGCATTCAACAGAGGGTCAAACACCTACAAGTAGACACCAGAAAAAAGTTCTATTTGCACAGAAAAGGCAATATCCAGAGAAAGGAAAATCATCAACACAGATGTTGCAGCTGAAATTGCATCTGTGAATGATTGCCTCCAGAGTCAGGAGGCAGAACAAGGAGACTCATCAGGAAACTGCAGGAGTCCTAAAAGGAGTAGAGAGCTTCCCTGACCCCTTTTTTGTATTCTACATATTGAACTGATGGGGCTAAAATTAGAAACAAAGCAAACAAAAAACCCCACACAATAAAACAAAACAAAAACCACTATTTACTGTTACGCAAGAATTGAGAATTTGCAGATTTTTAAAAGATTCCCACCCCAAAACAAAACAGCATATAATTAAGATTTATACATCAGCACACATATCTCTACAGGTTAAGAAATTTACTTCAAGATTCATCTGCATTTGTCGAGGCTGCAGAGTAACATTATTTGTTTTGGGGCCAATTAGCAAGATACAGTAATCACAGTGGTTACTAAGTATAAAAATCAACATCAAATACTTGGACTAGGATTCCTCTGACTTTATATCCAAGCAAATTGGTTATTATCAGCTTGCTGAGACAAGTCAAAACATGACCTAATGCTGTATTTTAATCTCTGAGATAAAGGTCTCCTGGGCATAACTTTATGAGCAGAATGCACACCTAAAATTAAAAAGGCACAGCAACAAAAATTGTTTGTGAACAGGAACAGCAGTTACATCCCAATTATCCTTTCTAAACAAAAACCAACAGTCCCCCTGAAGCATTTGAAAAGTGTCTTATATTAGTTTTACTACCATTTGGCTAAACAGAGCATTGGCTAAAATAAGCACAGACCCTAAAGGAAAAAAACCTGATTGTCTTAACAGAGCAAATTCAAGAATCACCTAAAACAATGGCAGGGACTTATTTCCATTATCAGTTAGGTTTTGACCAAAAACAGAGGCAAATGAAATGTTCAGAACTTGGATATTCAAGCATAAGACTACACAACTTAAACTCTTCAGGCATGGGAACAAAAACAACACTGAAAATGTAGATATAAACTCATGTTTCTTTCTTACACTTTTCAGAATTCTAGATTTAACAAACTTTCACTGGCATAAGTCTAAGTCTCATAAACAAGTATATGCAGTATTCTAAGCCAAAGCCCAGGAGCTCAGGACCCAAATACTGTGGAGAAAAAAAAAATGGTTAACCCTTTTTGCTAAGAGATGGTAGAAAGTCTATCTTAACTTTTAGTTCAGATAGGACTGAAGGATATTTCTTGACCTAGTGTCATTTACATAATCAATAAAAAGCATATATCTTACTGCTGAAACCAACTTACAAGTAAACATCCCAGCACAATTATTCTATAATGATCTATTTCAGTATAAATATTTAATATAAAAGATCATTACCTTATTACTCACAATACACCTCAGACAACCTACCAATCTGGGCAGATTAAACTGCCTGGTCTTCCGCACCCTGCTCATGAACCTCCTGCCCATCTTTTTGGCACGCCAGACTGATAAAAACATCTTGTGTTTAATGCAACTCTCCTTAGGCTTGCTTCAGTCAGCAAAATGAACCCAACTGCATCGAGAGCTCAGGGAAAATCTCGGGTGAAAACAGTGCAACCTCTTTCTAGGACGACTTGATGTTGATTACTGTATCTTAGGTTGTTCTAATGTTTGGATTAATCCACAGTCCATCTGTTACAGTTTTTCTTTCTTGTTTCTGTTGACAAGAATTTGTTGAGCAGATCCTTATGGAGAATTGGGCAGATTTGGTCAACTGCTTCTCACTATAAAACACAAACTGACACCTTTGCATGTATTTCCACATTCTCCAATTACAGGAGTTTAAAATCAGTAACCCATCGAGAACTTGGGCAATGCATTTTAATTAGAGACTGCATAACAGCTCCTCTCAAGTGCGATCACTGAAGTACGATACTAATCTAAAAATAAGCATGCCTGAGAGTATCTTCAAGTTTTTCTTCATGATTCCCAATATTCTATGTATGTTCCTAACACCAGAAGCACTTTCTGCTGAAGATGGCAAAGCTTCACAAAGTTCTCAATTTAGAAAAAAGTAACAGACTGCAACCTTCTCAAAATCATAACCCAACTTGCAAATTACATGTTAACTGATCTTTGATTTCCACATGAAAACAGTATCTTCATCTTCAGGTTAACCTCACCTACCTGCTCAGACTGGAGCAGGACAAGAAAATCTACTGGGGCAGAGAGGAAATTAAAATTACTTTGTTGCTAACCTTGAACATGCACAGTTTAAATTATAAAGACCACTAGCCTTCCTGAGAGCAGAAAAACTCTCTCAATTAACAGAAAAGGCTGTTTTAACAGCAGCTCCACAAGCTCTAAAAGACTTCAGGGGAAGTATTTGAGAAAACAGAAGAGATTGGAGGGAAGACACACCAGGAGACAAAAGGAAGGGAACCTATTAATATTACCAGCACAAGATTTGGGTTCACATGGAAAGGAGATTGTTAGCATTGAAGGAAGGATTGTAAATATGCACATTTATATAACAGCTATTTTCATACAGCTTAATGGGAAGAAGGTAAATAAACGTGCTTGTTTGCAGTTCAAGAAACAAGCAATGTGGGTTGTAATACATTGGTTGGTATATCCAGAAACCAAAAGGCTACCAGCAGCTGAAAGATTATTTCAAAGTCAGAGGCTGACTGTAGGTCACTGTGTTTATGGGCTATAAAACAACTATCACCTGTTAATCTATAGTTCTGAATATAAATTTTGATTTCTGAAATAACCAATCTCTAGTCATTTTCACCATTTTAGAGACTTAGCATTACTGACTGTATTTCCATTGGTTTGTTCTGAGTCAATTCTTCACCAAATGGAGGGGTCAAACTAGTTCATTTTTCATGCCTCAGTAGCTGCCCTCTGTCTCTGATCATTCTTGTTGCTCCTCTTTGAGTATCTAAATTTGCCTTCTTAATCAAGATAATGAATGGTGCAGATTTCTGGAGTGATAAGATAATGCAGTTTTATTCCCATTTGCTTTGCTGATTATTCCTTGTATTCCATTTGCCTTTTTGACTGTAAATTGAGTACTGAGATGATTATTCCATTAATCTGTTATAACCCTGAGCTCTTATTCCTCTTAGATAATGCAATGAGAACACAAGCTTTTCTAAGATCCTTCTAGTAACCTCCATCCATGATTACCAATCTTCTTTCTTACCCTTTACTTTCCTTTTGTTGTTGGTTTGGTTTTGGTAGGGCATTTTTGTTTGGTTTGGTTTGACAACTAAATCCCAAAATTATTTTTTTCTTATTTCATGACAGCTTAAGTTTTTCCATAATCTTTTTTGAGTGTGCATCTAAGAAAACCTAGAAACTTACATCAACAAGATGATCTTTAAGCACATGTTCTAAGGGATTTGTGCAGCAGAAATTCTCTTTGCAATGCATTCATCGCTTTCTCATCTCTCATTTCTCCACATGCTCATTGATTCTGCTCTTTAGAACAGTTTCACCGTGCTTTGCCAGTACAGAAACGAGAGCGAGTTCCAATTTCTCCCCTCCCTTCTGGAAGCTATTTTAAGAACAAGTACCACCTTGCCATGTCTCATTCCTGTGATACCACAGTCAGAATAAGTGGGCTTTACACAGCACTGCAGCACTAATAGATAAGCAGTTTCAAATCAAGGTTAATTTAAAACCATTAAGCTTAAATACCATTAGGTCCTGGAAATACTTTTCCAAAGATGACTAAATACGTGAAAAAAACCAGGCATACACCGAGTGGGCACAAGATATTTATTTCACAGACAGTGCATGTAGTCAGCAGAACTGCTGTGCCAGCATTACAAAGCCTGTCTCAGCAGAGGTTTGGGTACCACTGACACACCATTAGACATTTCCTTGAAACTATGTGTCCACTTCAAAGTACAGGATACGGAGCACAAAACCACAAGCTGCTGCTTCTAAGCAAGAGGAGAGGAAAGGCTGAAGGACGTTACTTCTCACCCTACAGGCACTTACAGCACTAGGTCAAATCAAATGCCCAGCTAACCTACTGCCTCTGTCAGCAGTGAAGAGGGAAGGTGTAGAGTGATCCTTCCCTGCTCAATATACCATCACAAGCTCTAACAGTTCACAGGGCCAAAGAAGGTAAACTGTCTTACTGCTTTTATTCTAATAAAAGACCACTTGCGCTCTAATGCAAACTGAGCTGAATATTTTCTCCAGATCTGACACTGCAAGGGGTAAGCAGAGATAAAGACAGGGGCACTGGCACTGGGCATAACTACTGTTTCTAAGGTATTCCCTGGGTGCTTCACCTGGGCAAAAAGATTCCTTTGGTTAGAATTCAGGGGTAAAACTTGAATCTTTTATTCAATGGAGAACAGTATTTCACCTCAGTTTGAAGCATTTCATTGTTCAGAGACAGGAAAATAGCAAGTAATTTGCATTTAATGTCATAATATTATGAAGTCATAGTCTTATTCACTGACATAAGTTTATGTAACTACAAAAGAGTCCTCCAATTGCTTTAAATGGATAAACAACATTACTCTACATGTTCCCACTGGTAAAGAGAAGTGGGGATTTTTACTGTATCATGTGAAGCACAAGTGCTGTAAGCAGAACATAACAGCCCCTGCCAGAATGACAGCTCTGTGCAGGAGATTGAGAGCAGGCAGCCAGCAGTGGGAAGGCTGATCCCTGCACTGCCTGTCCCCAGCACCCAGCACAGGGGTGACCATTCCTGGGAATATGTGAGAACAGGAAAAATGGCCAACTGTGCTGCATGAAATACAGACAAGAGTCCATGATTATGGAACTACAAGTTACAGACTTCTGCCACCAACACAAACATACTTCTCACAATTCCTAATGTGTTCTGGTGCTCCACTGATGATTGCACAAAGCTGTTCTAGAGATACCAAATATTCAACCAGTAGAATGTCTTGAGCTCCTTATAGATGTATGATTCTGTCTGTAATTAAAATTTCCATGTATAGTATGAAAAAGCAATTTTAGGTCCCTTACTAGACTAACAAAGCCAGTACAATGTTCCAACTAAAACATTTCTGTTCAGCTGTCCATGTATCTGTGACACATGAAAGGAACAAACCAGGAGCAGGCATTTTTCTTCACACCCTTTGAAAACCGGTGCTATGGTGAAAACCTTCAGAGATAGATGACTGAAAAAGATTTGATTCAAGGAAGAAGAACAGCAGAAGATTTTCTCAACCAGTAAGTCTAGCTTCCTGCTACCACATGCAGCCACATGATAATATAATTTATAAACTTATCAACTGCTTTGGAAAGTTTTTAAGAACTTGTGAAAATTTCAAATAGGAATTATTGATATAATGGAAACGCATTGAATATTGCAATATTAAGAATTTATTTCAGAGTAAGATAAAGATTTATCATGCTAGTCATGGTATATTTTTCCAGTACAAGATATATTTGTAGCCTACAAATTATTACATGTTCCCTTTGGAGTTTCTATGTTAGCAATGAAATATTAGCTCAAAATACCAACACACAATACACAAATATATTACAGAAATATGTGGAAGCCCCAGTCAGGTTCTACATTTAAATAATCAATTGCCATGCTATATCATACAGATATATATATATATATATATATGTGATAAATAATCTGTCAGGTCCAGGTAGCTGTAAATAAAGATTACTGATTTTTTTTTTTTCTGTCTTATTGCACCATGACCCATTATTTTATAGCCTTGTAATAATCTGTTATTAAAGCTTTTTTTCCTTGATAGAAAACTTCTGCTTCCACTCCACAGTTTAAAAGTTTGCTTGGTACCATATCATACCGGTGACAGATTTCGCTTGATTGGGGCTGTGTACTAACCCAGTTAAATTCGAACACGTCACTCCGAAGGGGCTGTGATGCCGCTGTCCTACGGCACTAAATTCAGTGTTACATGGGAGCAAACCCTGCGGCAGCATCGCCATCTCGCGGCCAAGCTGCAGAGCAGAGCGGTTCAGAACTCTGTGGACCTCACATTGGAACCACACCTTTCCAGGTGCAATTTGAAACCCCATCCTGGAGAAATTCTGGTACTCGCTGCCTACCTACCTGAAAATATTCTTCAAAGCCTTTGGACGAGAATGTTTATGAAGGATTTTAATTTGACCATTTTCACTATTCCTTTATGATTATCTTACATGAAATACTTTTTTAAAAGCTGTTTTACAGCATTAGCATTCCATTCCACACAGTATTAGAGAACAGAGGACACAAAATCTCCTGGGTCAAATTTACTTCTTTGTTACTTGAGACACAGAAAGCAAACATTTCTTCTTAAACTGACAAAGTTCCACTCTAAAAAGACAAAACCTTTAAGTCTTACTCAAACTTTAAAAGAGTACAGTTAGTCTCTCTTATTTTATGCTAACTGCAAACATGCAATATTTTAACCCAACCTGAATCTGAGATAGCCCATTCCCCTGTCCATAAGATAAACTACCTTCATTTACTACAGTACTTGACATTTGATAAATAGTCCCATACTTATCTAAAAATTTGGGATAGACATTTGCATTTTTGGTCATTGAAAACTACTATTTGAAATAGCATCCACCTGTTCAAGCAAGTTATTAAAGCTATTTTAAGTCCTAGAATATTTGAAAGCTTCTCTCAAGAACAAAATGCATACTAGTCAGAACCAGGCATCTCCCTTTCCTTCTGCTCTTCTGTATTATTCCTCTATACTGCAGAGAGTTTGCTATAAGAAAAGGTATTCCTCAAAATCCAATTCTACTGGCCTCTGCAGCATTGCTTAAAAAGCGACATAAAATCATAAAATCACTGACTTCTTCAAACTACTATGTACTTGAAATTTTAAGTGCATTTAGCATTTATATTTAAAACAAAAAACAAGCCTTCTATTATTTTATTAATGACAAACACAACATTCTCTATTACATTTAGTTTCTTTAAGCAATGAACAATTGAAGAAAGCTGATCGAGATCTTGTATATCAGACCTGGTTCCTTGCACAGTGCACCAAGCCAACCTACCAAATAAATCACACAAGGCACTCTTAAATCAGAACTGTTGTTGCTAAATTGATCTCCAGCACAAGCTATGCCAAAACTATGAACACCTTGCAGGTCATCAGACCAAAAGCAGAGCAGACCACTATGCTAATAATACAACAGCAACCTTGGGTTTTTCCTTCAGGAGAGAAGCAAGACAGCAGTCAATGAGCATCAGAAATAAAAATTATACAAAACACTGGTTAACAACTGAAACCTGGAACACCCATCTCAGTTTTTAGATTAACAAAGCTTTGAACAATTTCAATTAACCATACAGTGCTTTGAAATTAATAGGGAGGAGTTACCCAAAAATAATCAGATATATGCTAAAAATGGTAATACAAACTGAGCGATAATACTTCCCTTAAGAACATTTTTCCCTATTGAGTGATGATTACCCAGCATTTAACAATGTGAGACAGATAACAGCAATCCTTCTCAGAGACCTAAGATACACAGTATTTTGAAAAGGCCTCAATGTATTTTGTAACTACACTTAATTCTTAATTCTGCTTAATTCTATTCTGAAATAGTTTTCTTTCTTCCAGACAGTTTTACAGCTCCTCTCTTTCCCTTTTTGATCCTTTTATACTTTCTAAAAGGCAAGACTAACTGCTCAAGGACTTAGGAAAAGCTTATGAATAGCTTATGAATAAACTGAGTTGGCCTTAAGTCCCCAGAGGAAGAGGACTTTTTTAAAATTTATTTCTAATGGCTGCATATAAAAGGTGTTTCATTACTTCCAGAACATCAATAAATTCAGGGAATTAGACACGTGAAAGTGTGTTACTGTGTGTCTAAATTCATAAGCAAGCAAAGTTAAGTCCTAGTCATTCCCAAAACTGAAAGCATTGTCACATGAGTATTCTCAGAAGGCTCTTCAGAGGGCAATACAGCCCACTTCTAAAAGGTTATTCATTAGGGCTTAAAGAATTCAGCTTCTCTAGCTGAAGACTATGGAAAAATACTGAGAGTTCATTATGGAGATATAAGTAAAAATCACTGGTTCAATATCATCATATGCATTTTAAAACTTTTAGCAAAGCTGGAAAGCAATTACTAAATGCACTCACACACTACAGTTGGGTCTTCTACAGAATCCTTACAAGTAAATGATAAAGAGCTGGTAGATTCAGCAACATTTTTCCTCATAATTTAAAACATGTAAATATAACTAGGTTCAAAACAATTTTTTTCCTTAAAATATGATAGAATGGTTTGGTTTGGAAGGGCCTTTAAGATCATCTAGATCAAACTCCATACCATGGGCTCGAAGACCCTGCACAGGTTGCTCAAAGCCCCATCCAACCTGTCCTTGAACACTTGCAGGGATGGGGCAGACACTCCTTCTCTGGGCAGCCTGTGTCAGTGCCTCATCACTCATGGGAAAGAATTTCTTACTAATAACTAATCTAAATCTACCCTCTTTCATTTAACAGCAATTCCCCATCTTGTCCAATCACCATATGACCTTGCAAAAATTCCTTCTCCAGCTTTCTTGCAGCCACTTCATGCACTGGAAGGGGCTCTAAGGTCTCCATGGAGCCTTTGGCTCTCCAGGATGAACAGCCCCAACTCTCTCAGTGTTTCTTAACAGAAGAGATGCTCTGTCCTTGGGCAGCCTGAGAACAAGGTTGCTTTCTTGGTTCCCAGTCATATCCTCATGACAATGCTCCAGCGCTCTGATCATCTTTGTGCCCTCCTCTGGGCCTGCTCCAACAGGTCCATATCCTTCTTTTGTCGGGGAACCTGCTGCAGGTGGGGTCTCAGCAGAGCAGCTCAGAGGGGCAGAATCCCCTCCCTCCCCCCCTGCTGCCCACCCTGCTTTGGATGCAGCCCAGAACACATTTGGCTTTCTAGGCTATGAATGCACATTGTTGGGTCATGTCCAGCCTCTCATCCAGCAGCACCCCCAAGTCCTTCTCCCCAGGGCTGCTCTCAATGTAACAGCATTTGTTCTTTGCAGTTACAAAGGACACTATCACACACAAACAATTCATGCTAAAAGTACCAAGCTATAAGCTTACTGCAATCTAAGCCCATCTCATCACTCTAAAGCCCAAACATTCCCCAATATCAAATAATTTCTCCACTTTTCCCTCAAAACCAACCAGAAAGACTCAGAGATGTTATAGAAAACAGCATTTAGTCTGACACACAAAAACGCTCTGCTATTCAGAACATGATTGAGCTACATCTATCTACTAACACAGTAAATAAAACTGCCTGTTATTATCCCCTCCCAAACCTCACACTCAGATCTTTAAATCTGTCTTCAAGTTTCTGAAGCAAACTTGAAAATAATGGTACTGCATGCTGAAAAACTCCAGAGACGTATATTGCACTTGGCTTATTACATATTGCACATAGATCCTCAATTAAAATATTTACTAGAAACAAACTTGGAATTGTCTCTACAGGTTTCTGACCAAAAACCCAAAATGAAACCAACAGCACAAACTACAGTACCCCTGAAAACTACATCCAAAATCTTACATTACCTACAGTTGTTTTCTGGGCATTTTACTACCACACATTTCTAGATAGAATGTGTGGAACTAAGTCAATGCTTGAATGTCTACAAAGTAAATGTCACAAACGAGCAGTTCCATAAGAAACAGAAAGAGGTGTTTCGCATGCATTTTTGCCCCACAGAATTAAATTCCTGAGGAGCATACCAAAACACTCTTGAACTTTAAAAATGCCTACCTTTACTGGTGAAATATGAGAATGGGAAACAAATCCATGAACATTCTCAATCTGTGACAGATTCTTCTCCGATACATGGACCAGCTCTGGACCTGTCACCTCGTTGGCAATGTGTGGAGAGCTGTGCTCCTGTGGGGGCGTATCTTCATCCTGATAGCGGTATTTCTGCAAAAAATTACAGAAAAAGATCAGGCCACCACAGAAACAAGAAAAGATTATCCAGAAATCCTAAGTCAGCCAGAAATAGCTATTCTTCTGACCTTGCTGAACTTCAAGGCAATAAAATCTATTAATAAAAATTTTAATTAGTATTTTTAGTTTAAAGACTGGTTCTATCCAAAATGTTCCAGTGCTTATAGTCCAACACCCCAACATTTTCTAAGCACGTTCACCTTCACTACTACTCTACTCCCAAATACATAAATAGATATTAATAGTTTATAGGGAAAGCATGTCATTATTAAAGGTACAGAAAAATCTTCTAAACATATGCTCATCTTAATCTTGGGAAAAGTTACTCCTGTTATTGAAGCACATTTAGGATAGAAGATATTTCCTTAGGGTTCCTTTTAAATAGAATTCCAAGATCTACATACTACAGCTTAAGTAAAAAATAGACATTCTCCTGGTAATTCTTTTATATATCATAACCCAGTACATAACTGCAAGCAATCCCTTTGTCTGTAAGCAGAGGAACACCACACCAAGGTAGTATCTGACAAACAGTGCATAACTTCTAACCCTCTCAAGAGTTACATACAATCTGTATTTCAGGTTACCACAAAGATCCATTCCCTTCATCACAAACACCTACAACATTATTAAGTTAAGATCTACAGGATAAATTACAAAGAAACTGCTTGAAATGATCTATCAGTTATCAGCTCCTGTAATGCTTGCCACATTGTTAACCAACTGTACAATAGAAGCAATTCAAGTGTATTTTCTGTAAAAATACTAATTAGCAGAGAAACACAAGACCTGCTTCTTCCAGGTAAGAAATAACTCCTAAGAAAAAAGCAAGAACATTACAACTTCTGTTACCACCAGAACCCAACTTCAAACCCTTCCAGACTTTCTCCTCAGCTGGATGTAGCAAAGGAGAGATAAGTCTGACAGTTTTGTAAAACTGCAGCGGTTATTCAAAAAGCCTTAAGTTTTCAAATTTTTAGTAGAGAGGTTTCATGAGATAATCAACTTAATAACTCACTACTACCAGAAAAGTTTTTTATTTCCTTTCCCTGCAGCAGTGTGATGCTAGATGCTCAGCCTCAGACTGCTGCCATTCATCTTTCTTTTTTCTGAGATTGACTTGTTTTTCACTTATCAAAATGAAACCCTGAAAGGAGTTGACGTTAGCTCTCTAGAACAGCCATATTAAACACTGGAAACAGAGAAGAATTATAATTTAAACAAAGTGTTGGCCAAAAATACAAGGGTACGTTACCAGAGTATAAATTAGACCACACTGGCAATTAGAGAAAATAAACATTGGAGCTCCAAGAAGCAGAGAAAATGTCTTACAGCATCAGAGAATGTAGGAATTCTGTGAGCTTAAAGCAGCCTGCTCCACTGATGAAGGCTGTATTTGTCTGTACTCGTGATCCAAAATATCCCTAGCAGACCTTAAGCTTCGATTTCATTATGAAATACATGAAAATTATTTGAAAGTGGATTTAGTTTCCAGATCATCTCAGACAAGGTCCTGTAGAAGCCAGAACTGGATCATTCCAGTTTTACTGTGGGGGTCAGGGCACACACAGCAACATCCACACAAAAAATACCCTGAACACACACACACTAATTAATTAGTCAAATAGTCATAGGTCAATCAAGACTAATTTCCTTTACAGAACAGTTAATATCTTTAGATAAAGCACAGAATTACCTTGTTTTTTTTCTGAAACCGGACATATTTATTAGAAACAGATACTATTAGAAACAGATACTTGAACATGACTGAATGCAAACAGGCTCTAGATTTCACTAATAGATATATGTTTACCTTACAGAGTGTATCAGTGCTTATAGTAGTGCATATGAAGTTTTAACAGATTGGTGTATCATTACTTTGATTAAAAATGAAAAAATGTTGTAATAAAGAATTCTCCCCTAAAAGGCAGTGACAGCCTACAATCTTCTAAAAATAAATTTAAAAGTGAACTGCTAATTAGATTTTGATGTAGTACTTGAGACTGACATTACTATTTGACATGATGTTGTTTAAGAAAAGACTTAGTGCCATGTGTGGTTGACAAGGTGGTGTTAGGTCATAGGTTGGACTTGAGCATCTCAAAGTCTTTTCCCACCTTGTTGATGCTGTGATTCTGTGAAGTGCATGAAAACATAATATCCATGCTAGGACCTTTTCTGAAAGGTACCACAGCCCTTCACAGAAACTACTTTTGAGCAAAGTGCTTTAAGTAAAGCAAACTACTCTATCTTGTAACAGCTAATTGTCCATGGAAGTGTTTCTACTGCTTTACTACAGAGCACCACTCCTGATACCGTGCCTCTTGTCTGAGGCAGCACGTTCAAGTGAGCTGGTTGGTTACACAGCCACCACTCACCACTGCCCCTTCCTTTCCTCTCCCAGGAGCTGCCAGGCCCTGAACAAGAACTCAGTCAGCTGTTCCAGTCATGCCATGTTAACTGTGCTGCTGCATCCAAAGCCCTGTGCAAGCTCCCCTCCATAGGGGTCTAAAGACACGATTTCACAGTGCAGCCCAGCTCTCTCCAAGGACCGCCAGGGTCTGAAGAAGCACCACCCATTCACTTGCTCTTGGTCAGGCTGTACAACTTCATCTCCCTGCCCCTTGCTGGGAGCACACAGCTGACTTCAGACAGTGAGCAAGCTTATCCAGCAGAATGTTTCTTTCCCTCTTCCAGCAGTAACAAAAGTTCTGTAGTTCCCTTTAGCGGCTCCTGACAGGCTCAGGCACACAGCAATGCTGGCCTAACAGGGAGAAAAGCAGGTAAAGAGTAAGGCCAACCCACCCTCCGGTGGCTAGGAGCAGGTCATTGCTCTGCTTACAAGTAAGAGAATGCAACCCCACACCCAAAGCCAGGCTCCAAGGAGACCCTAATTTACAAGAGCCAGCCAAGCAAGGGACACATCAAAGGAAAGAAAAAGGTGTGCCAAAGCAGCTCTGAACTTGCAGACAGTCTCACCTGCACACCTCCCAGCACTCAATTAGGTAGTAGACAAGTAATTTAACTCCATTTTAAGGAGCTTTATAGACTGCTTTACAATTTATAACCTTAATTTTAAGTCCAAAGCAACCAAGTGCTAAACATTTAATACAAAACTTCAGAGAGAGACACTGCCCCAAAGGATTCTGTTGCACAATACAGGTGCGTCAAAATTAATGTAAAACATTTCTTTTCTGATGCAACATAGTTAACAGGATATCTTCAGGCTAAATCATATCCTCACTAAGTTTTGAAATGTCACCAAACTCTATGGTTACTGGTGTAAACTACTGAAAAATTCATTTACTTTTAACAAACCAGTGCTATTTTGCATGAGATGAAACTTGAAAATGAACCCAATTCACCAGAGTGAAATCATTCTTTCAGGCCCACAACATCCTCGCTTTAACTCTCAGGCCTAGCAAAATTAGGCAAAAATAAGAATGAAGAAAGTATCTGCAACAATAGCCAGGACAAACAAGGATTTTCTGGACATTTTACAGCACCATTTTTCAGAACAGAGATCACCTGTTCACAGGAAAAGCACAGAAAAGTTTCAGGAAATGCATTCTAAGAGGTTCACTTCAATCTTCCTAATCTCTTATCTGAATTTTAAAAAGAAGATATTTCAAACTCCCTCCCTTCTCCAGATTTTAGCCCTCTGACCCACCAGTCATACAATTCCCAAGATAGAGCTCACTTCCAACAACAAAAGCAACAAATCCCAGGAAATCACAGTCTGACTTACAGTCTACCCAGTCACTGGGTAAAATTTTCATTTTCACTGTACAGGTCCAACCACGGTTAGAAAGAGGTTAGGAATAAAAGAAGACTTGAATAAGTAAATCTAACAATTTGAATTTGATAAATATACAGAAGTTCACAGGGTCAGACCCTTTCTGAGGCAGCATGAACAGGCAGCTTGATGAAACCAAGTAGTTTTAGATCACTTGCACTGAATTCCCTAAGTTCAAATACTTGTCCTTTTTTAATTGTTTCTCCACTTAGCTAAACTAAATCTGAAAGGACCCTTCCAAAGATCATTCCAGCAACTCAAGTTATTGTGAAGCACTGTTTGACATGCAACACCTCCACTCCTACATAAAAGGACCTGGATGCAATGTCAAAAACAAACAGGCAGAGAAGATTAAATATCTACAGCTCTCACATCTCACCAGCTTGCACAGCTCTGTCACCCTTCAGCAGAAATAAACTTCCAACAACTCTAATAAAGAAAGCAACAATACAGAACATTTTGCATACCTTGCTAAAGCAAAACTAATAAAAAATGAGTAGTATATTAAAAATGCTAACGCATTTTGTACAAGTCTTTCCTGCAGTCTAGTGCTAAACTAAAAACTAGTGCTTAGGAAGGCAATAGTGCCTTCCACACAAAGGAAAAAAAGGACACAAAACTAAAGGTATGCTCCACTATTGCAGAACTAAAGTCAACTAAAGTCAACTTGAAAACATCTTATTTGTAAAAAACAAGAGTATGAAAGCCAAATAAAATCTCTTTGCAGGTAAACAGCAATTCATAGTGATAAGTTAAAAGGCTGTGAATAACAAAATAACCTTAAGTAATGGAAGAAAATATGATTGTGTTTGTGTGTTTTTACAACTTCTTCACTGATCATGGAATAAGACATGCAGTATTATTTTCAGATTAGGCATCAACATATGATAAACTGAATGATTTGCAATGTTGGGAGAGGGTTTTTGATCTTTGGCTTTACTTTTTCAATCCCAAGTTCAGCACTTGGAGTACTAACTGCTTCATTCTGAAATGAAGCAGTTATAAATAAATGCACTAAGTTTTCTCTAATAACAAGAGAATGACAAAGACATAAGGCATTTCACCCTTCTTGAACAGTTTCAGTTTGACATTGTATCTTGAATATAACTGCTTATAACATGGTTATTTAGGTCACAGTGTTCCATCATATGTCAAAACGCACAGCTAGTGTTTAACTTATTCATGTAATGCTTCATGTCATGGACATCCACAAACAATAAAACAATTGAAGAGAAGTATATTTACATTTACAAAAATTCCAGAAATACTTGTAATAAAGTTCATCTGTTCCAGAAGGCTAAGGAAAAGATAATAAAGAAGGTACACTCAGATTGTAAATGTTCTTTGCGTATGGTCTAAGAAGGAAGATTGAAAACACTATTTCATGTGATTACTTGTGAGATTATTTGTTTCATTACGTGAAGGACTGGTACAGTTACGCTGTATTACTGTTCCACATTGTAATTTAAATATTTACTCCGTATTCAAAGGCTGTATCTTCTCAGAGGACAAAAGCATTTTATTTTTAGTACTATCCAGCCCTACAACTTTGACTCAAAAAAGGACAAGTGCCCGGTGCATCTCTGCACTGCCGGCAGTCAGTGTGCACAGAAACCCTTCCCCTCCGGGCCGCAGCGGAGCGGCGCAGCGCAGGCAGAGCGGGCACGGGCAGTAACCGCAACGCGCCCATTGGCGGATGGCGCGGGCCGGGGCACACACAGCCCCGGACTCACGCGGTGAGGACGCGGTGAGGACGCGGTGAGGACGCGGTGAGGACGCGGTGGAGCGCTCCCCGCTCGGGAGGCTGTGCCCGCCCTGCCCCGTACCGGTGCAGCCCAAGGACGCCATGAAGGCACCGGGCCCGGGCAGCGCCTGCAGCGCCCCCCGGCGGCCGCCCCGCGCGCAGCCGCCGCCATGGCCGAGCCCGCCACAGCCATGGCCCCAGTGCGGGCCGCTGCTCTTAAAGGGACAGCGCGCTGCCCGCGGCTCCGGCACACACCGCCCGGCTCCAGGGCATTGCTTAAACGCGAGCAGGACTCAGCAACGAGGAGCGTGCACTTCCAAAAAGGAAGAAAAGAAAGCTTAGTGTTATATCGAGTACTTTCCAAATGGCATCAATAAATAGGCACATATTTCCAATTGAAAAATGCTTTGGACACAAGAAGGATAAAGCAGACTCAAAACAAGGCAAAGTCTTCCGCCTGGAAATAAAGCATTTAACTTTAAGTTT
The DNA here is from genome assembly GCF_009819885.2 of Catharus ustulatus. Taxonomy (NCBI): domain Eukaryota; kingdom Metazoa; phylum Chordata; class Aves; order Passeriformes; family Turdidae; genus Catharus; species Catharus ustulatus. Next base: position 13,753,179 of record NC_046230.1, read on the forward strand.
TGTAATATTTACGCTGTCAAAAGACCCATAAAAATTTAGATTCCTTCCTCTCAATGTAGCTCACATTTATTCACCGCTCAAAATTTTCTAATACATATATGTATATACACACACATATACATAAATGCATCACACACGCATATATGTGAGTATATATGCACACACAACTGATCCCACTTTAGAAAATAAAATCTAGTTGAAATATTTTTTGTTAAAAATAACACACATGACTTGGAAACACTGAATATATAAAGTTTTAGAGAGAAAGGATTTCCTAATTTCTGCCTCAAAAGTAACTTCATACACACATCCCTTTAAAATTAAAGTGGCTTTCCAGTACTTAACAGTCTCCTCATATTCTTGACATTGCAAGTTAATTCTACTGAAAAGAAATAAAAAAGCATTTTCAACACAACACTGAGTATATTCTGTTTATCATTCTGATGATTACCAAATTATATGTGTTTTATTCCTCTGAAAGCTAAACAGTTGATGTAGTCCTAAAATGACTTAATGCCCCAGGGCACTGTTAAACCCAAACCTGCCACTAACAATTGCTTCCATCAAATTGATGTCAGGAGGCATTTCCAGCCCTGTATCTCAGTGCAAGTCTCCTGTGTATAAAATTCTCTACAGCTGAAGAAAATGAAAGCCAAGTGCAATAAACTGATTACATGATGATTAATGCTGATTAATGAAGAATGACGACATTTTACATGCGGCATTCAGTAAATTCAAAATGTTGTTCAAAGGAATCTCTAAACAGTAGGCATGATAATTCATTACTTCTGTCACCATCACTAAGAGCTTGGAAAATTAAGTAAGGCACGGAACAAAACACACTTATTTAACCAGAAATTTAAGGTACAGTTACATTAGACACAAAGGTAATCATACATTGCAGCTTACATTTCCAGGAAAGTCCTTTTATAGACCCACCTTACATCCAAACATTAAAGATATTGTGTTGTTGGTACATGCTACTTTACAGTGGCATAGCATCGGAGAAAAACAATCCAAGTTTTTTATGCTAGGAGACATTTTTTCAGACCCTGTGCACTTCAATCGATCCGTGACTGAGATTCCAGAAAAATGCCTCTGTAAGCGCTGCTTGCTGCCTGTCTTTGACATTTAATCTAGGTCCATAGTGTTCAAAATAAGCCTTTATATAAATAGGTTGAATCCTTCAGGAAAAATGTTGCTTCACGTTAGAAACCGGATCTTATAAAAAAAGCAAAGAAAAAATCCCGTGTCCATTTTTAAAATTTTTGAGTCAGCTTTCTATTTAATTACGTTAGCGCCGGCTCGAAGTGACAACTGTCTCACGGCCCAAAGTAATACTCAGATGCTCTCAGCCAGAAGCCCGGGTTAGATCCAAGGCAGCTCCACCTGCTGCAGTGCAAGGACCGCTATCTCCTCCATGAAAACAGAAGCAACTCCAGCAGAGCCCTGCTCAGTGTGTGCTGCTTGCTTAGGGGAGGGGCGAGATGTTGCAGCAAGGGACTCGTTACACGGCCCGATAGAGATAAACCCAACGCTTCCTGCAAGGTGCTTTCGCACTGCACCAATGAGCATGTGAAAACCCATTTTAAAATCAGCTGTGTGTAATTATAAAACCAGGGACGTTGTAAGCTTAACAGCAGGGAATTTGCTGATCTGCAATTTACGCTAGCTTTTTTCAAGGAAGTGTCAGCAGACCACAAAATGAATGGCTCTGGGATATTTAATCCTCATTTTCAAAGATTAAAAATTCAAGGTTATTTGACACGTCAAACAAATGGTATTTAACTGCTGATAAAATTCCTAATGATCTAGTAAAAGTAATAAAGAAACAGCACAGAAATGCACAAATACTCTCCAACACAATAAAATCAGAAACTGCTATTTTTCCCTGTTAGCACTATGAAATCACGAACAGTCTGGACTATGCATTGATTTGATTATGAAGAGCTCTTGATAAAGCATTTCAAACAACTCCACAGAATACTTAAAAGAGTTCAAGAAAAAAAGCTTTTTTCCTTAGAACTGAGGTAAATACTATCATAGTCTCCTTAGAATTTGTTGTTCTTTATTGTGTGCTAACAAATCTAAGATTGGGTTTGTTTTATAATCAAGCCCTATAAGATTCAAACTTTATTTCCTTTTTTACAAGTCCGGGGATCTCTCCAGGATTTCAATCTCTTCATGCATTTTAATAAATTGTATTACAAAAATTGATAAAATTTATCAAAATCATGCTCCCTGCAATTACTCTGCTCTTGTACCATAAGCTAACTTGCCTTTGCAAAAAAACTTCAATAAAATAATATTAGCCATAATTTCTATTTTTTATTCCATTAAGCAGTATTGTGAAGAAGTCTCTTTAGGATGTAACTGTTCGCTTACACCTGTGGCAGCTTTTTGTCATCTTTTACTTTGTTTGGTTTACCTGATAAGCACCCCCTGAGGTAGCAAGTTTAGTGTAGTGTAAAATTGCATGCACACTTCCAGCTCAAACTAGTAACTTCATGAATTATACTGAGACAGTCATCTTTATATAAATGTGCGGATTGATGAAACCAAAACTAAGGCAAGATGTCTAGAGAAAAATGTGCAACTCAGCCCACAGTAAACCTCAAAATAAACTTCATTTGCATGAGGACCTTGTTCTTGGTAGACTCTCCAAGGATTACCGATGACAGTATTTCCATATTAATAAGCACAGTTTTCTTTCCACCGTGTGCTGTGACCTACAATTTTTCACCAAATAGCTTTAGACATGACTTCCCACAGCAGATCATCTTCTGCACCCCAGTATAGCAATATGGGCAGGACCAAAGGAAAAAAATCTAACCCTGAACTTAATTTTCACCAAAAGAGAAACAGAGTGTGAAGAAACAAAAAATGCACTTTCTTTGCCTAGCTAAGTTAGATGTTTTTCTTGCAAGAATATCCAAGGGTAACCCTAAGTAGAAAGGCTGACAGAAAAACCTAAAACCTCTTTGTGTTCCTGCTGCTGGCTGGGGGTCCCAGTAAAGACTCCTGGCTGAAGAAACAGGGCAGAGCGCAACTGAGCACATACTCAAACACCTCACGTGGAACACTGCACAAGGGGAAGGAACACAGGCACAGAGTGCTGTCTTTTGCCAAACATAACAATGTTCCTATCCCACTGAACATCCTCTTCTATGCACTATGGATTTACAATCCACCTTACTTCCACACCTCTAATCACATTGTAATAACATAATTTCTCACTGAAATAACACACAGTCCAATGCATGGCAATTTCATGACAACAAATAAAGTCAAAGAGCCAAAAGCAGTTCTTGAATGTCGCAGAAATAGCTTTTTGTGATGCAGAAAATATAAGCTCTAAATGTGCCGTGGGCATAGAAGAATCAATAAGAGGAAGATACAGGCTACACATCCACAAAGGATTCCATCAGTAAGATACAATAAGGAAGAGAAAGCTTAAGTAACTTGAGGCAATTACATCTACACTGTTGATGAAGACCACATAAAACATCTGAATCTTTCAGCCATATATATTTGCAGCTGTAGATAAATAAATTGGTTACACTACAAAATCATCTTGACCTTCATACAAAGATTAAACTTTTTACACATTTGCAGGCCCACAAGCTTAAAAATACAATCTTTAAACTGATAAAATTAACATCTACTCTTACTTATTTTGCTGACTAAATCCTGAGATTTAACTGCAATGGTTTCACTTATTCAAAACAATTACTTGTGCTTAAAAGCCTTTTTTTTAAAAAAATACATAAATCTTTCTGAAATATGAACATGAATTATGTTCTCATATAGAGAAACATATGAAACAGAAGATTTCCAAGTCTACTTTTGAGCTTTACAGAAACATATCCACATTTAATTAGTGCTCTGATTCAAACTGAAGGTTGAATTAACATTTCGAAACAAAAAAGTAATGTATTAACACAATGACTAAGCCATTAATTAGAAGAATATGGCCTTAACTATCTATCACTTCTCAGTGCCAATCTATTAGTCTGTACTTTGTATTATCACATAAAAGTTCCCACAGTCACAGCTCACCATTTCTGTGTTTCCTCAAAAGTGTTCTGAGTGAAAAGAACTGCTTTCATCCTTACAAAAGCACTACCTAAAATGAATTGTCTTTATTTCCGTTTTTTTTCAAATGTTTACTTGGCAATAACCCATCTTTATGTATGGCTCCCACATGCACAATAAAAATACCCACATCACTATGATCTTCAATTAGTGAGCAAGACTAATTTTGTTGTCTTGAAATAAAGATCCTACTTCGAAGTCTCCCTGAGCACTAAGAATATTGGATAGAGAGAAACAAGAGCTATATAGCAACAAAAAAAAAAAAAACCACACTATGAAACTTTCACAGAAACTTAATGCTTCAGCTCAGCACTTGCCAACTATTCTTGATGCAACACAAGTAGTACCAATTGCATCGATTCATGTGTTCCACCCGAATCCTCAATACAACACAGGCTGGGAAATACCAATCTCATAAGTAGCAAGACCTGTAGCTTTTAATGAAATCAGTAGTCAAGGTCTAGCATGACAAATATACCAACTGTTCAGACTACCAAACCAAAGAGGAAAAGGCTTCATAATTCCTTAGACAGAGAATGTCCCTTAAGTACCAGTGCAGGTACCTGTCAAGCTGGTGGAACTCAAGCTTAGGTGCACTCTTCCTCAGAAGCCTGAGCTGGTGTACTTCTGGCATATGTAATACAATCCATTTTTTAAATACACTTTTTATCATTGAAATTATTTAAATCTAATAAACTTATTTTATCCTCTTTTCTGCATAATTGTAGTCTGCAAGGTCTTCAAAGAGTATACACAGAATTCCAAAATGATAATGAGTGCTGCAAAACAGCTTGGATGCTGGTGTAAGATTACCCCATACTAGCACAGAGCTCTAATGTAATGTCTGCAATGATTTCTTACTCAAGGAGTAGTAATTTTATAAGCAATTCTATAAGGCAAATGAAATTTGAACACTAGTTTGAGAATAACTGATGTCTGGTGCAAACTGCATCCATCAGCACCCAGGAAGCTCTTTGGCTCTGCAGTTCTTGCTCCCTGAAGTATCAGGTGACCATCCAAGCCAGTTTTGGGAGAGTAGCCAAAAAATGTACTGCTTGTTCTTGCACGCCCCTAAACTGCCAAAAAATCATTTGCACTGTTCTTTTGGGCAAAGAGGTTTATAAACTCAAAACACTGTGAGCTGAAATTCCCCTTCTAAAGGGCATCCTTAACAGGTCTCCATAGTTTAGAAACATGGTTTTGTGAGCTTGGCAGGTAAATGTTTGCAGAAGTTAAACCAGCAGCCACTGCTGCATGTCCAGTTCAGAACGCTGATGTACATATGTCCTTTCTAAGAAGCTTAATGCTCTCATATAAACATTTCCAGAATACAGCTGTCTGTGTCTTAAGTTTCCAAAACCCTGAAGACTAACACAGCCTCATTAACTTCAGAAGGAACGTGAAATGTTATTTCACAAGAGAAAGCTGATTAGTAGTTGCCAGTTTTGTTTTTTAACTTGCCCTGTAATGGTATTTAAGCCCAGAACAGGTCCTATGAATAGAAACTTTTCAGTGGGTGTTTGTGTTTTTCTCTCAGTTCATTCCAAGTCTTAAATTGTTACGTATAAGACAGATCTAGGACATCAGTCCAATGAGGTCCTTCGTAAGCCTTGATAAGTCAAGCCAAAGAGCAGACAAAACTGTCTCCCTTCCCAGCTGAGTGACCATCACTAGGGGCATTCATATAAACTTGCTTTAGGAGTTTTTCATCCAAAACAGAGGAGAAAAACATAATGCCATATTGGAGAAAGAACCCAGACGTGTCTGCATTATCATGTCTTCTATATGCAAAAATAATCAGGCTTCAAAATATGTGGTGACAGACTGAAGAGCATACAGAAGCAAAACTTCATGAAAAACAGACTTTCCTGACAATTACCACTGAATAGAGGTCCTACATATTCCAAGTGTGATTTCAAAGCTGTTTCATCATATCATTCACCTGTCAGTTCCTGCCTCTCAGTAATTTTAACACTACAGTTTAACTTCAGCCGAACTGACTGGAGGAATAGAAGTCTCTGAGCGTATCAATCATGTGCAATTTTCTCAGATGTAGGTAGCAAGCATAGAATAAACAACAAAATAGCCCCACTACCAGAAGGGGAAACAAGTGAGAGGGTAAGGTTAACTAAGCAACAACAAGCAGAATTTCTATAACGAGAAGGGCATTAAGAATACCAAAGGGGGGAACGTCTAGCAAAATGCTATACAGGAGCTTATATTAAAACAGAAGCACACCTTGACCAAAAGTTACAGGTAGTCATGTTTTCTAAGGCAGGCATGAAACCATTGCATGTTTTAGAATTTAAAATGCCCTGAGTGAAACTTCTTCCTTTTCTTTTGATGTTTTGAAAGTATTTTAGCACTACTGGAGCACATTTTACATCTTTAGTTTTCACACTAGAAGTTCCTGAGAATAAAAGAGGTCAAAGAATTGGCTGGTATGACTACCGTGAAAGCCAAAACTCAACATTATTTTTTCCTAGCTGGAAACCACCAGAGTCAGGAGAACATCTTCAATACAGACTAGGAAATGAATGAAAAAAAATTCCTAAAATCAGAACGTACTACATTGCTTCTTCAAACGTATTTAACATGTCCAGAAACAGTCCATGGTAGGTTGAGCCTAGATGACAGGCAAGTATCTAACCAGCCACTCACTCACTCCCTCCCAGTGGGATGAGGGAGAGAATCAGAAAGGCAAAATCAAGAGGAGAAACCTCATAGGTCAAGATAAATAAGTGAAAGGGGAAATATTTTTTTTAGAAACCAAAACCCAACCAACCACACATGTAAGTGAGGCAAGCCAAATCACTAACCACCAGCAGATCAATGGCCAACCTCAGCCACTTCCTCCTGAATTATTGCTGAGCAAGATATTAAAATATATGGAGTATCTTATCTGTCATTTTGGGTCAGAGGTTCCAGCTGTATCCCCTCACAACCTCTTGCCCACCCCCAGCCTACTTGCCAGGGCAGCAGAGTGAGAAAGTAAGAGACCCTGACACAGTGTGAGTGCTATTCAGCAATAGCTAAAACACTGGCATGTTCATCAACAGTTTGTCACAATCCAAAACACAGCACCATATGGGCTCCTGAGAGGAAAGTTAACTCCATCCCAGCTAGACCTGCTACCAGTCTGACCTGAAAAGTCCTCTAGTATTAAAAACTATGAGACTTTGCATTCAAAAAACAGTACTGAAATCATTCAGAGTAAAAGCATGTGATTAATCTAAAGCTGCCTTTGATGTGTTGGTTCCATCTGTCCACATAGGAGAAAAAAAAGTATGGATATATAGCCCCAAATGGTTCCATGGAATTCTCAAAAAGATTTGTAGTGAACAACAGACACTGACTCACAAAGATAAAACTGCTAAATGATAAAAGCCCTCCTAAAAGACCCAAGAGCTTCACAGCCTTGTCTCATCCCTTCCCCACACCTTCACTGAAGATTTCACCCAGTCTGTGTTTGATGTGGATGGACTCTAATCTCAAGCCGTAATTATCACTCAAGCAAGGTTATATTCTCAAGGCTGTACTCAGTGGGAAAGATTAAATCCAGCAGGGTGTGATTAGCTGGAACTACTCTCCACAGTGTCAAGAGCAGGCTGGAGCAAGGATGTGATTTCACTCTGGATTGTTCCCAGGCTGACTAGGCTAAGCATATCCTCCAAAACATGATTTTCCTATGGGCCTTAACAGAAGTCTGGTTTGATTAAGACTGTCATGTGGGACTGGAGGGGGCATGTGATGGGAGGAAAGAAGGACAACATCTTTGAGGTTTATTCCAGTGTTGCTAACATATGAAGATCCTTCAGTTACTGTAGAATTGCTCAGAATCTGATTCATCCCATCCCATCCCATCCTATCTTTTTTAACAAGTCCCTTCAGGAGAAGCAGTTTTCAGTAGTGGAATGCCTTCTAAATGGTCCATGCAAAGTAGCCACAAAAAGTAGATCTGCTGCTGAATAATTCACAAAGAATTAATAAAGCATCTGTGCCTCCCCTGAAAAAATAAGGGCAGACTGGTAAAAAAACAAGTGAAAATGAGTGAGAGAAAATATATTAATAATACATGTCTTTTATCTGGTGAAGCCTCAAACTACTCCAGATTCATCTCAATTGCTGTTCATGCTTGCTTAACATCACATCAAGAAGAGACTGCAATTTGACATATTTGGTGCTACATCAAAGCAGCAGAGCAGAAAAGAGATGATGCTAACAACCTCTCATAGCCAGGAGATGAAGTGCCTGCACAACATCAGTAATGGTGGGGGCTTTTCCTCCACCTGCAGACAGTGAGAAGGTTGTTCCCAGAGACAAATGCAACTCAGTCCTTCAATCCTGCTGTTTTAAAAACAATGAAAACCGATCAAATCTCAATTATAAAATAATCTGCTGAGATCAGGATGGAATCTCAAGAGCAATGCTGTTCTGTGGATGCTCAAATACTTGCCATACATTTCTGAATACACAAAGTTCTAAGTGTCACTAAGTTCTCTAACAATAGTTTTCAAAAAGACTTTTTCATACAACACAGTTGGTACAACACTTAGAGTGGAAATGCCATTAGTTTATTTTTTGTATCATTCTAATGAATCTAAACATTTCAAAACCAGAGATAATACTTTCCTCTAAATGGGAAAAGATTCAAAATGCTACTTTTTGGCTCCCATTGATAAAAGCATTTGCTGACCCACAGTTTTAATTCACTGCCCTCCATCCCTTTTCCCATCTTAAAATCCTCTTATGGGCAAGGACTACAGTTGCCATCTCTGTCCAATCCAGGTGGTAAGGGTGCTGGTGATTTACACTTTGTTATGAACTGAGAACAGGTAAGGAAGGCTGTTATTGCCTGCAGGTCATTGACTCTTCTGCCACTCCCTGGGAAACTAAAAGGTAAAGGGGAGAACTGACAGGAAGCCATAAGCAGTTCAGGGTAGCACTGACACTGCTAGTAAGTTATTATCACTTCTCTCCAGTTTTTAAAAAGTATTTTTAAAGTATTTCTGCTGGTTTTAGAAGATTCATTCTCCTATGTAATGCTCACTAATACGGTCACCAGTGCAGTAACAGTTTCAGAACTTGCAAATAAGGAGGAAATACCTTAATAAACAAGCTGAAAAAATAAAGTTGGAGGATGAAGGTTGTGTCTTTAAAAACTGAAACCACAAATTACAACTGAATAACCATGACAGAACAGCTTAAACGAGAAGTGTGGGGACTGTTACTTGATCTGAACTTAGCTCCACAAAGGAATCTCATATCACATTTTCTCATAGCAGGTTGAATTATCTAAATTCTCATTAGCATAAATACTTATTCTTACAGTGACAATTACTGTCAAGTTACAGCCAAATTTTATTAAGAATTCAAGCAATGGTGCATTAAATACTTTATTATTACCAAGTGCCATTTCCCTGACCACAAACAAACTTTCAAAATATTGATCCTGGACTCAATGTTACTTATCGACCCCAGAGTTTCTGCATATTAATACAGGCTTCCAAACCACAGCATTTCAGCAGGAATCTAGGGCAACAGTTCTGGCAGGCACCAGTGCTTAAAAAACACCAGCAGCTGTTGGTAAACTAATTGCACAACTGTTCAAAACAGAGTATTTCTTCTTGGTATGTTTTAGCAAGATGCAACGGAAAATAACACCCTACTTCAGCTTTGAAATTACTTCAGTTAGGACCCAAATACCAGAGTGAATGTGACAGCATGTTATAGCTAATGTAGGTCATTCTCCACTTCTTCTCTTCTCTGTTGCCTTTAAAACACCTAGAAAATAGAACCTCAACTAAAATTACAGGAGTTTTAAACCACCAAGTGGAACAAAACTACTAACTCAGAAAAAGAGAAAAAGAAAACCAGAAAGTATTACTTTTCTGTATAATTTTGAGAGAATCATAGATCTTGCCTATTGGAAACATTTCTGATCATCTCATAAAAGCCATAAAAATAAAAAAAAATTACAGGCAATAATATCAAGGATAAAGATAGTCAGTGGCTTCTATCTGAGAAGCTTAACTGACAAAGCTCTTCATCTTATAAAAAGCAAGCAGCTGAGTTGGGAATATGACACTCAATCTTTGAAAAGATGAATGGCATGGAAAAGGCATATAAAACACAACTACTAACTACTTAAGACAACACAGGCATTAGCAGACAAATTACCCAGCAGATGTTTGAAAGCAAAGAAAAGAAAGTACTGCAGAACTCATTGCCAAAAATATCAAATCAAAAAGGAACAGAGCAAATCAACAAACCAGGATCTAATAAAAATATATAATCACTCTCAGGAGTGGGACAGCAACTGGGGTGGGTACTTGTCCTTCATTTACAATCATCAAATAGAATCACTAGGGCTGCAAAAGACCTCAAAGTTCATCAGGTCCACTCATTAGCCAGGCCCCACCATGTTCACCACTAAACCATATCCCCAAGTGCAATATCCACATGCCTTTCAAACGCTTCCAGGGATGGGGATTTCACCACTTCCCTGGGCTCTCTATGTCAATGCCCAACTCTCCTTTCAGTGAAGAGTTTTTTCCTAATATCTAACTTAAGCCTCATCTTAAGATGAATTAGCAGTCATAGCTGGAAAGAATCCACAAAGTCCAAGTCCATTTTTAAGGAGCACCTATACTGTGAAGAATTCAGTTTGCATCATGTACTACCAGACCATCAGAGATTCAGATCAACTCGAGACTTCCCCTGGGCATCTTAACTATTGGTTAAAGAAAGGGTGATAGAACAACAAACAGAAAGGGGAAAGGCAAAGGGAATGAAAATTATAAAAAGTTTAATGCACTTGTGCACTGCAGTCCTGGGCAGCAAAGCCATACAATACAGAATGCAGGTAAAAAAGTTTTCACATTCCTTCTATGTTTATTTGATGCTCTAAGGGAAATCATCACAGAGAGTTGAAGTCACTTTCATAGCACTTGGATTGCTGAGGAAACACAAGTTTAAATTAAGAAAGAAAGACACAACAACACTTGGCAGAGTTTTCAAAAGCCCTTTAGGACATTTCATAAAAAAAAAGCAGAGACAACCAAAATAAAGGTGTTTTAGTGTTGCCCATTCTCATATTACAGAAAATCATTAACTAGGCTAATGAAGGCTGGGATAATCAAATTTTAATGAAAATTACCACATGCATATATTTATATGAGGGATGTGGATGAATATTAACTATATAAAGGAATTTCCAAAATAATACAGGACTATAGAAAAAATCTGTAATATCAACAAGATTTTACAACATCATGATCAGCAAGCCAACAAATTAACATCAGCTCTGTAACGTGTAGTTAACACTTCTATTTCTTTCTACCGTTCAAAAGAACATCCTCACCTACTTCAAATGTCAGAGGGATAAGGAAGCTTTGCAAGTTCTGGGAAGCAGATCCCGCATTGTCCCGGTTTGTTACCCTGAGCAAAGCACACTGAACACAGCAGAGGGCAGCAGTTCTCCACTGCCACTCAGCAGCATTTCCCTGCTTGCAACAGCAGCCTTTAAAGGTAAGAATGCAAACCACTAAAGACGAGAGTATATTCCTGCTTCCCAAGTCTTCCTTTTACAGCAGCACACCACACTCTCTACAAAGAGCAAAATCACTATGATATGCAAGCATCAGATCTGAACTAGAAACAAAACCAGGGAAGAAATAAGGTTTTCATTTCCTTCATTACAGTCACAATCTGGTGCCCAAGTGGTTTCAATGTGCTGTTTATAGATCGCAGAACACTGGTGAGCCGATGCACAGAACCTAAATTTTATATGAGTCCCTGAATGAACAGATGAAGAAAAGACGAAGAAACATTTTAATTAGTGGCAGAAAAAGTAAAGGTTTTCAGATTGCCAGTTAGCAGTCACATAGTTGAAACAATCCTATTTTGAAATCTAGTTTCCTAGGTATGTACTTTTACAATCCCTGTGACAGTAGAGATACATTAGAATATGCTACAAATGGTGCTTAAAGGATTTGAGATTACCGAAAATCCTTATTTTTGGATCCAACCCAATCTGATGATTTTCGTTCAAAATGCAGAGTGAGACAGATTTTTCTGCTAGGTCTCTCAGACAACCTAAACATATAATAAACAATTTAATATGATCTTTAAAATGATCTAGCTACATCATAATGAGCTTGTGTTATCTACATTATTGTTATAAAAGCCTTTTATTAACTAATTACTTCAGCAGCGAGGATCCTTTTGATTTCCAGCTTTAATTTATTTTGGCTTAATTCTTATTGTTCCCATTTCAGCATCATCTCATTTGAAAATCATCTTTTGGGTTCAGAAACATATTCCCTAAGCCATCAAGACAAACTCTTCCAGTTTTTTTTTTCCTGCCTGTCTTTCCCAGACAGCACTTCCTTCACCACTCTAATAGTGTATGTGTATGTGCAGTGGCTTCCAGCTGTGTATGTGCAATTTGCATTGGCCCTTATACAACACACTGTAAAACAGAACTTTTCTGTCTCCTCAGAATACCCTGATGGCCTCCAAAGAGTATTTTAATGAATCAAAATAAGATCAGGAACAGAGTTATAAAGACCATGGAGCTTCTAGCCCAACTACAGACTTCTTTCCAGTCACCTGAATTAACATTCCCCACCTAAAACCAGCTGTGTACATCAGACCCTGTAAACAACCTATTAGGAAGAGAGGAATAAAAAAATTGATCCATTTCTCACCCTACAAGTGACATTTATTTATAGGAAATTTTCTACAAACAGGTTTTAAGATGCATTTATTACTAAGTTAACTACTTTGTTAGATCATTAAGTATTCCATTGCCATTTCCTTAGCCTGAAGAAAGATTAAATGTGGCAGGTAAGAGATTTCATGTAATAAAATAGTCCTCCTTTTGCCTTCTTGAGTAACTGTTATTATAGAATTTAATTACAAATAGCAGAAAAGTGATTTGGTTGGGGATTCTTTTTAAAATGAACTTCAACAGCATCATCACTTTAGACTGCAGAATTATGACAGAAATTTCTTAATTTTGAGTCTGGAGTTCTTTTAAGGAGAACTGTACCTGAGTTAACTAAACTAAAGCTAAAGCAACCAAAGCAGTAGATCTTTCAGACTCAGTCATGTGATAAATACTTGCATTTTACAACAAATTTCCAAACAGAAAAATAGCAGACTGAAGAACTAGAAAGAAGTCTCCTTCTGGGTAAAACATTTACAAAAACCTACAGGAATATACTACAAGTCAAACATGTACAGTTTTGAGCATACAAAAGTGAAAGGCCATCTTTTAATTACAGGAGAAAAATAGGCCAAGTTAATTATTGTAACACTACACCTACAGAGTGTTATCGATTCTACAAACGGATAAAGTCCAAGAATCTTGCAAGAATGCAAGAAGTGATTGCTCCATTCCAGATTCAGTGCTACCACGTTTGGCCAACCCACCACCCCAGCAGCTGGAAAGCCCAAGTCAGAAGAGTCTGCTTAAGAGAAAAGCTCTGGAGCCTGAGATACATGATGTGCAAACGGTGTGTCACCTGCATAGTGCGCAAACAAAGCACTCCTCAGCACTCCTATCTTCACCAGATAATAAAAGCACCCCAAATGCTGGTGGTTAAATGCAACTATCACACCATTTTTTCCAATAGGCAAGAAAGAATAGGCAGAGGAGTGAGAATTCTCTGCAGTGGTTCTCCATCTCAGTGGCACATTTGAGAGAACTGCGAATGGAGGCTGACACACGCAGCCCCATCAAGACAAGAGCAAAAATGACCTCAACAAATCTTATTTGTGGCACAAGTAGACCCACTGTTAGAGCACAAAGAGTGAAAGAAGGAAGTAATTATTGTTCTAATGTTTTCACAGAATGGAGGGTAGGGAATCATTCTTCCAGGCAACATGGGTTTGTCACTAAAACCTCCTAAGGCCTGTTCATTCTTTGTTGGGCATTTAGATTAATTCAGAAAATGCTGATGATTCCTGCCCACACTGACCTTTAAGAAAGTAGTTCTCAGTTATACTTTAAGTATGCATTAGAATTTTATTAAAGAATGGCCTTCCCTCCTCCAAACCAAGATATGGCAGTGTATGGTCTTTAAAGAAACGTATCTTACAAACACACAAACCTAACAAGGTTGAATATCCCTTAAATAGTGATGGTTTCCACCTGAACATGTTTTCAAAGTTTTACTTTTTTGGTCTGGTAAATACCAGTTCTAGGAATGAGATTCAAGTAATGTTATTCCCACTTATGAAAGTATGAGTAATACCCCCTGACAAAACATCAGACTATGATTAAGCCTCAAATAAAATGCAAAAACACCACTCATGTTAACAAAGCCCTGGTGCAATGCACTGCATTGACAAAAGAAGTGATCAAGCACAGTGCTGGCCAGTAAAATCTCACTAGCAGCATACCAGATAATCAGCCAGTGAACTCAGCCATCCCGAAAGCTCACTTCAAATAAGAGAGGAAGCTTTCTGGGGTTTTTGCCATCAAGAAATCTAAATAGCTCTGTCTACTGAAGGAATCGTGTTGGAGACCATATGCCCAACTATGAACAACCCTACATTGATTCACCCACTGTTTTCATTACAACAGGAAACTATGCCAAAGTTGTTCACTCAGAGGGTCCAGTTCCATGAGCAGCAGCCAAACTGAGCACAGTTTGATTCTGCTGCAGAGAGAATCACTGCTCTTCTCACTTTCTCCTTCCTAAAGTGTTGAGCTGTAAAGCCTTACCACTTTACCTGCCTTTTCACAGGCATCTGAATCACCTGAACTGCTCAACAGTTAACAACTCTCCATCCCAGCAGCCATCTTTTAATAGGTCTAGTGCTTGTTTGACTTTGCCATGAGCTGTTTTCACTCAGACAGCAGAAAAGCATGCAGAGTTCTACCAGGTTCCTAGCAGGTGAGCAGTGAACAGAAAGGAGTAGAACCATTCTCTGCAGCACCAGCTGGGTTTCACAGTCACTCGTGAAGCCATAGATTGAATTCTTTTCCCAAAATAAACAAGGTCAGCAAAGCAGAAGTGATCAGGAATTAATGCTTCACCACTCTGCTGCCATTAATACCTGGAAAATTACTCAGGTTATGATCATTCACTCCTCAAATAAATCCACACAGTTCTAGGCAGGCAAATGGAGTTACAAAAATACTTTGAAAGGGTCTCATTTGTAGGACTGATCTCAAAAAGTTATTATCCTTTTTTACTATTGTATTCGGCATCTCCAGTCTAAACATGTTCCACACCATGTTCTCAGAGTCAGTCCAGCTCCTTGGTGCAATAACCAAATATAACCCATTTGTCACTTATTTCTAGTATTAATTAGCAGCTTTTTCATTTAAAGCAGAAGGAAGAAATAAGTACAAACACACACAATAACACAAGAGCTTCATGTAAAATTCATCAGCTTCATATAAACATCTCGGGTGCCTGATATCCAGTTTCTTGGAGCACAAAAACTCCAATAAATACCAACAGTACTGATGCCAGCATGAATAACTACACAATCCTATTAACTCCTGGGTTATCAATTAAACAGCCCTGTATACTTGCAGCCATTCAGAGACAGCAAGCAAACACAAGTAAACAAAGATCAATGCTCTGTATAAGAAGCAAACACCACAGATTTATACCTTTGTTTTATATTCTATGAACATTTTGATGAGATTAGATAATCCACATAAGGGAAAGCCAAAGAATAAAAGCCAAAGAATACTACAGAGCAAGTGCCTCTGGCTCAGGAAGTTCTTGAATCTTCAACTGCTGTTGGTTGGGAGAATACCAAATAACATGTTAACAGAAAGAGAACTCTGAAACCCAGAGAATTCCCTTAGAAAGAAATTAAAAATGCAGAAAGCTTATTATATCCTTGTAATTGATACACAGAATGTAAACTTCTACTAATGACTTGCCTTTAGTTTTCCCTTACTTCATTATACAGCTTTTGAGATTTTCCATATCAGGTACCTTCATCATTCCTTCCATCAATACTCTCTGACACCTGCATCACTATTGGTGTCATCAGTAATCACCTTGAAATTCATTCATCTTTGAAACTCTGATAAACCACTTTCAGTTCCATCCATAGAATACAAAACATAGTATTTCTTAATTTCTTTAGCTACAACCTCTAGAATTAACCACCAGCTATCTGATGTTGCACTGGGCTTCTTTATTTGCCCAGTAGAGACTAGAAGCATGACCCTATGCCTAAGCTCATTCTATATATTAAAACTTCAAACTATAAAGGGCACAACCACAAATACAGGCAGTTGGGACACCATTTCTCCTGGAATGACCACAAAGTCAGTATTTCAGCATGTATTCCTCACTGTTTTTGTCAAGTACCCTTTAAACCCAATATGGTAAACATTCCTCACACACTTGGTCTCCTATTCCACAGGAAAGTTGGCCAATCCTTTAGATTGCAGACAATTATCCTTGCTTTTGACACTTCCCAACTATCTAGTAGGCAGCTTTTTCTTTGGCATTGCATTATACATCAAGCTTACATACAAGAGCAGTATCATACCATCTGTGGCTGCTGCCAACATTAGAATTGCACCATTTTTTCACTTCCCAAAACTTTTATGACTAATTCTGCACCCTTTCCTTCAACACTGTAACCAGATGACATAGCAAAGTCTAATGATTTACTATTAGTACTATCTAACTTGCTCACCAGATAACTAGGACTTATCCAATCAAATACATTTGGAAAGCAATTTTCTTTTTAGTGAGGACATGGAATGTTGGCAAAATGAAGTCCTTGGCCAAAACCCATTATGACGCACCAGTCATATGTGCCAACTTGGAAGAGCAGTTGTGTACTATTAAGTACTGAAAGTATTTTTTAAGCTTTCAGTGTAAAAATTGCCCATATAACTCATTTACATCTCATATACAATTTTAAATTAAAAATTCTGTATTTTGTTCCTCCACTTAAGAAAACAAATTCTTTTGGGCCCACTAAGTAATTTCTCCATCAAGTTTATACATAAAGCTTCACTTTTCATTGTTTCTATTTTCACACAATTGCCTCTTACATTTTATTTCCTACCAACATTGAAGCTTTCAGGTTTTCCGCACACAGTACATAATACCGAAGGCTAAAACTTGCATTGCAACCTCTATGTTTCTTCTTGTTAGACCTGGAATGTAGGCTCTGGAACAGTGGAAAACCACCAAGATGGTCACTTGGCTGAAGCACAGTGAATAAAGGTTCAGGGAACTGAGCTTGTTCACCCAGAGAAAGGCACTGGGCAGGAGCTGGTAACAGCCTTCTCATGTCTAAGAGGAGACACTAAGAAAACAAAACTGGGACCTTGTTGTGCACAGCAGGAGGAGAGACTGCTTTAACTGAGGCAGGGGCTTACAACACCAAATCAAAGCCCTAAGTAACCTGGTCTAAGCAGATGCAGATATTCAGACAAGATCACTTTCAGTGCAAATTCAATTATACACAATTCATTTAAGCTGAGGCAAATTCCAAAAACTGACTGCAACAACAATGGGACACTGAACTACAGTGAAAGGCACAGCCAAATGAGGAAAGCTGCAGGAATCACACAAACTCAGTGTCACCTTCCCCACCTCAGCCATGCTGGCTGTGACTGTGCTCCTCTGGCCAGGCACTCTGCAGCCACATCATGAGCTCAGACACAGAATTTATGTGGCTAAAGTTTTA
Organism: Catharus ustulatus; assembly: GCF_009819885.2. Lineage (NCBI taxonomy): Eukaryota > Metazoa > Chordata > Aves > Passeriformes > Turdidae > Catharus > Catharus ustulatus. The sequence goes on from NC_046230.1 coordinate 13,770,963, forward strand.
CAACTTAGGAAAAAACCCTTCACCTTTTTCCCTCAGTAACAGGTTGATGCATTATACATTTCTGCTCTCCTGAAATACTGGAGTTTGGCTACTGTCACAAACAAGGAGCTTCACACTTAATACTGCTCTGGAGCAGTTCAAGCAGGATGCTTCTTAGTATTTTGAAATAAAAATGGTACAAAACAATTGCTTTTTCACACTTGTCAGGCTAGATATATTATCTAAAGCTATTCTAGATCATTGTCATTTTAAATTCAACTGCTTTACTGGAAGTATACTACAGAACAAAGTTAAGAATGACTGCTAAAAATTGCTTTTTCTGGAAAAATCAACGACTTTTCATATTCTGTATTTTTAAGTGCCATGAATTCATTTAAAACTGTGACTTAAATAAAAATCATTACTGTAAGCTCAGCCCACGTGCCTGCTCTTAATAGTATCCATGGTTGCAGTGATGCAAATTTGCCTACCTACATCAAACCAATGTGCCCACATAAGGAGGAAAAAATACTGTATTAATCAGTATTCTTTGCACTGGGCAAAGTAACAGAAATTAGTTTAAGGACCTGTTCACCTATTGTGACTAGATCTGAATTCTGAATTAAGCAAAACAGAAATATCAAAGATCAAATTACAAAACACGTCTCAAATCCAAAAACTGACCAAATTCTTTTCTTCCCTAGTCAGAAATGAGTAACAATGAATTGTTTCAAATATGCCTCCACTCAAGGTGGAAAAAGGGGAAGCATTTAACATTTTTACTAAATCCTATCATACATTAGATTAATGCTGATTTCAAAATTGCCTTACTTACATGCATTGATTTTTCTTGAGATTTGAAATACAGGTTTATGCACAAAACCAAGGAATGTACTTTTTATTAGATGACAACTTCTGAGTAATTAGATACACACAGGTACACAGGGAAGCAAACAGTTCTTTTCTAAGCCCCTCTTTAAGTAAACAGTTTTACTTGAAGCTACAAGGTACTACAGCAGCATTTGGTTAAAGGAGGCCAAAACTTCACAAGGAGCAGGAAGGATGAAGTGCTTATAACTGCAAGTGGAAATGCACCATCAGTCTAATCCCATGTAAGTCTGTGCTGTGCAGAGATGATCTCTTCCTCTCCTGAACATTTCTGTGAGCAGTCTTACTTTCTTAGCACCCACAGAGCTAGGTTAATCATACTAAAAAACAACTTTTTTCTCACAGAATGTTTTCCGTTGGCTTAACTTCCCATATAAATTGTCTTTCTGTTCTTAGACAAGTAGATATGTGAAGGTGAACAAATGCACAAAATAAAACTAAAGTTAAGCACTTTAGTTATAAAAATGACAGCTCTGTCTCTGCATTTTAAAAAATAAGTACAATAAAATTAAGGTACATGTCAATAGAAACTAAGTGAAGCAATCAACATCCAATCCCAATCTCACTGTACAAAAGAGAATATTCACTCAGGCATGATTTAAAAGGGTATATTTAGCTTCCAAAATAACTGACAGTTCAGATACCAGAAAGACTCCTTTGCTTTGCTAGTGAGAGACAAGCTAATTTCATTCAGCCTTTGTTTCTTGTGTCAAAAAGCCCAGAAAACATATTTCTGTTTATAAAAGCTATCATTAAATCCAGCAAATATTCTCAAAGATGTTCAATTTTATTCTACTTCTTGAGAAGAAGTTTGTATAAGCAAGTTTTACAGTTTCAAATTATCCAGAAGAATGTTGAATATCCAGAAGAATGCTAGAAGTTAAATCAGTTTATAAAAAAAAAAAAAATAAACTAGCAATTTATCTCAACATCCAGGGAAAGGGGAGCAATAATGATTTTACTACTTGAAGGAAAATAAAAAGCCTCCAAAATACAAAACTCACCAATCCAATATTTCACAAGCACAGTACTAATATATTACGTTTATGCATCAGATTTTATCTTTAGCAGTTACAAATAGACTGCATTAAAAACAAACTTACATAAAACTTTATCTTAGCACAGAAATAATGACACTGAGTTATCTGGGTGTCTTCATCTCAAAGCAGCAAGATGTCAAAAAAAATAAAGCATCTTGAAATATATCTATCCCTAACACGACTTGCCAGATTCATCTCCTTCTCTTTGATGATTATTTTAAACATGTCCTGATAAAGGTTATGTAAAACATCATTTGGAATTTCTTATTCTGAAATAAAAGGCAAACTACTATTTTAGCACATTTAAAGAGAGTGAATTTTTACAAGAGAGTGCCTTACTGCAGAACGAGGGCAAAAAATTCATGTTACTATACTTCAATATGTGCATAATTAGCTCTTCAAAGCATTAACATCTATGATTGTTCTTAGCAACAACTATGGAATTTATTTAGATTATCTGTGCAGTTTAAAGTTTAAAAAAATCAAGCAGAAAACCATCAAGGCATTTTCATTACAGGTAGTAAAAACTGCAAGAAAGATTCAACAAGAACTTCCAAGATTGCAGGCATTATTCAAAAGCTTTATCGTCTTACCTTTGTTGTTACAATGCATAAGCAATCCATCGTTTCAGCATAGCAGGTATATTTCCAAACATTTAAAAGGTTTATTTTCAGTCACAGCTAAACAGCATCTCAACAGAATGAGAAAAAGCTCACTTATTTAATAGTCAAAACAGTTGAGTGAGTGCCAGAGTTCCCTTTGGATTCATTCAGAGGTAGAAACACCGTGGAGAAAAAGCAGTAGGCTAAAATACAAATGCTTTAAGTTTCACAAAAAATTCTTAACCTGTTTTGGCTATCTATGTCTGAAAAACTTAAATGTGTCCTTGCAAATATTCTACAAAAGCTGTCAAATCCTGTTCCATAGCAGTTAAGTACCTCTTCGTATTCTATTTCATATACTCCTCTGCCAGGATTACCTAACACATGAGCATCACAGGGAATCATTTGATGAAATGCAATACAAAATTATTTTACAGCAAAAAATCTCAATTCAGCTCTTCTTAGCTGGCTACAGTTTCTAAAATGAAGCGTTTGTTCAAAAATAGTTTTGGTTGCAAACAAGTATTTCTCCTCTAACGTCATTTCAGCATTTGCAGTCTGCAAAATAACTGATTTCCTAAGCAGTAATGAATGGAATATTCCATGTAGATCAGGGAGAGAAGAAAGTGGCAAGGAAAGAGTAATGCATATTGCAAGAGAAATGCTATTTTGAGCCTTGAATTAACCTAGAATTTCATTTCCTTTTGTAAGGTTGTAATGCAGTGACAAGGCAAAGTTTGAATGCGCAGGCATTGTCTCCTCAGCCTAATTAGCACGGCTGGGGAAAGTCTAACACCTGGGCACAAAACAAGCTCCTGTGTACTCTGAAACACTAACCTGACAGTTCCATACAACAGCAAGGACCTTATTACATTAATTTTCCACAAGAGGCATTGAAAGCAGCTCAGAAACTCAGTTCCCACTATCTTGTCCTATTAGGTCCCTCACTAACACCTTTGCTGCAAACACAATGAAGCATATTGAAAAAATTCAATGACTAATTTCAAGCTATTAAATCTTATCTGCATCATTTTCCTTTTACCCCAAGATATACAACTGACTGTATTTTTCATCAAAACAACTCTAGAATATACTGTGCTTCTAGAGCATTCCTTTTAAACTTTCTGCAACTTTGCTCCCAGCTGTTCCATACATTTTGGGAGAAGTGGTGGGGTGTGGGGGGCTATTAGAGGAGGGACAAGGGGCTGACCTGGTATATAAAGAAACTAATCTTTCCAAAATCACACATTTTATTTTGTGGGCAGTGATCTCTTTACAGGACAAACCTAAATGCAGTTTTAAGACAAATCTTACACCATTCAACTACTAAGATGATGATTTTTACCTCGTGTGTCCAAGTCAAGCTAGAGATATTTTTCCTTTCTATATTGCCTATAAAATCTGTGAAGAATTTCTGCTATGACCATTTAGGTGAAGCTCTTGCTACTACAAAACATCAGTGGGAAAAATAGGCATCTTTCACACTGCTGAAACTGCCTGAACCAAGACAGAAGGCTAAAGGCTCTAACTTCAAAAAGCAAAAAAAGAACAAGTTAAGCTGATGAAACATTCCTGTGTCAGAAAAGGGAGGGAGGGATTACCTTTATAGCTGAATGCACACAAGGTATCTCACAAAGAAATTCTTACATTTCCCAAGTATTCTTTTGGGAAGACTGTAAGGTTCAGAGAAATTAACAAAGTGCAAGTAACCAAAAAGTTAAGGAAAACTAGGGAAATGCATTTTTAGGTAACTTGGCACATGTCCAGCATCTAGGCCAGAAACATATTCAATGACAACAACAAGACATGCAGTCAGTCCAAATGTGCATCTCTTGCACACACAGCACTAGGAACCCCAGTAACACATGGAAACTTGCCTTGTCCCTCATGTCTGTCCATGAAGGGCAAAGATGAACAATCCTGCTCATCACTGAAATTTCTCTCAGCCACCTTAGTACAAGATTAAACTTCTGCAGATTAATCCTGGCTACAATTAGCTTAAGTTAAGAATCAATCGTTTATTCTCAATTTTCTGTTCTCTTGCCTTCTTTGGGACACTTTTAGAACATTTTTCTCCTCTCCCACTTGCCACCATCCTTCCAACAACACCCAAGACCCATTAGTCCTGTCATACCAAGCACATAACTTCCTTCAAGTCACCAATGCAGACTATGAGATGTAGAAGAGACCTATCCAGAGAGGAAAGGAAAAGGCATTTCATTGCTGAGGATTTGTGGATCAGGCTGCTTATCATGAACAAGCACCCAAAATACATCAGAGCAGACAGAAAGGCATCTCCTAACAATTGTGCTTGAAATGTAGTAACTTATGCACTGCCCAAATTGGAGCAGGATGCACAACCAAGGTGCATTAGAGCCCTTTACCAAGCACTGCACCACTACAATGGACTAAAAGTCCTTCTGCTAACTGTACATGGCTCTCTCAAGACCCATCTTCAGCTAACAGAGTCCACACACAGGGGAAAAAAATTCATACCAGTAGACCAAAAGATTTTGTGGCAAACACCAATACACATTTTCATAAATACTGAGAGATAAGCACTCAAAGAGCACTATGCATAAGAAAAGTATTTCCTAGCGCAAAAGCAGTTTCTGCAGCTTTTCACTGGAAATAATGTATATAGAAGAAATAAATGTTCAAAAAATATTGATCAAGACTCAAATATTCAGGAGGTTTAGCATTTTCATAAGAAAAAATATTACAGCTTTTTGAAAACAAATCATAAAACTCCTTGAATGAGCAAGTATGTGTTAAATTTGAGATCAGAAGAAAGTTTTTCGAAATAAGAAACAATAAAAAAATCCAGAAGACTACTATAATTAAACAATTTAATAAAATAACTTAGAACTTTCTTTCCTTTAAACTGTATTGCAAGAAGGAACAGAAAGATATTAAAGAACACATCAAAACTTGAATCATAATCATGAAATGCATGAAAAGTCATCCTTTCATGCACTGAAGAGTAAGACATTTTCACATAGTGCTGTTAGTCATTAAAATAATTATTATTCTACTGAATTTGTGAGAAACATTGTGATTTCTTCAATGTCATTCATTCTTATTAAAAACAAATCTTTCTGTCCTGTCAGCTCCAAGTGATCTCATAACAACCACTAACAACTAGACTATACAGCTTGGCTATACAGAAGGAAAAAATACATTTCCAGTCACCACTATTCATGGAATTAACATTAAAGAAACAAAGGATGATTCTCATGTGAGAAACACAAAAGTAAGAGATGGGTTTTTCTTTCCTTGAACTACCCATTAATTCTTTCAGGTTATGTTTGCAGCCACTTTTTGTACCTTCACAGTCTTATTCTTTTTCCAGTGTGGCAGATTCTATCTACAAAGCCACCAGATAACTAAATAAAGGAAAATTCATGCACAGATAAACTATTCATAGAAATAAATCATGCAAATGAAAACAATGCTTTGGAAAATACTGATTTTTCAGATAAATAATTTCTTCATCTATCCACAAATCTAAAAGTGCATGTGGTTATTTAAATGCTAATTTTCTTTTGGATTCTGTGAGAAAAGCCACACGACACTGAGCTATCACAGGTGTAACCAGAGAAGCAGGCTCAGCTCAGCCTCACAAGGGCATGTCAAATGCCCAATCTCAGCATATTTGAGGAGACATATCAAAGACTCAGTAAAGATCAAGCACTATCCTATCCACAAGCATTTTCTCAGCTACTTCAGTAAAGAGAGCACTAAAAGTAAAAGATGTCATAATTTACATAGCTACCTTTGAATCTGGCTGCAAGATGTAATTATTCATAAAATAATTCATAAAAAATAATTAGATTTTTTTAAAAAGTAAGTTTGTGAGTTGTCTATTTCTATCTAAATTGAGAAATTTAGAAATAGCAGGGTTTTACTGCTTGTGTATACATCCTGAACTGAGCATCAGGATTTTATTTGCTTTTGAATTCACTTTGATCAGAAGCCTGCCCTGGAAGACTTTTTCAGCTTTGGTTCAAGACTTACATTCTTTTCTTTGTACAAACAGCCTGTATTTCAAGTATTGAAGGCAAAATACATAGCAAGCCAAATACCATTTCCTCACTATAAAGCAATGAAGGTCCTGAGTAACCCAGGACTATACCAGCTGCTGAAATACAACAGATCATGAGTGCAGAGAAAGAGTTGATATAAATAACAGGCAATACACACATACAGATACAGGCATAAAGGACCAGTACAATAACAAGAAGCACAACAATCAGACACAGCATATCATCAAGCTAACCAGTACTGAATCGTTATAAATATTAAGGCAAAGATGATATTTGAACACAGTACAATAGGTCAGGGATTTTCACCAGAACAGCTTGTTAATACAACAGGTAATAATGACTTTGTAATGTGAAGGTGAAGATAGTGAAGTTAAAATTCAGAAACAGAAAAACAGAACTAGAGCATCCTGCACTTTAATAACATACTCTACTTAAGCAGGTATCTCCTCCCAAGAATTCCACTAAGATCCTGATTAATGGCTTGATGTACAATTCCATTCTGAATACAAACTGCAACTGATTAAACACTGATTTTTATCATTGCACTAGGAACCAGACACCCAAAATTCTTTCCTCCAGATTACATCAGCTTATCTTAAGAAGTTATACAAAATTATCAAAATTTTAAAAAGATTAAGAAGAAATTACTGGTTGCTTTGTAAACAAAGACAACTCCCATATTATAGGTGAAAATGAGGTTAGTTTAACTTTACCCCTTTTCAAAACACTCACGTTGACAGATACTGAGCAAAGCAAACACAAGCCTGAAGCAGGCCTTAACAGCAAAGGAGGCAAGCAGGAGCTGCATTGACAGAAACACAGCCAGTAGTAACATAAAACTATTATTCCCCTTGGCTTGGCACTTCCAGTAGGACATCTGAAACACTGCATTCCATTTTGGGGCCCCAATACAAGGGGAAGCAAGTTCTGCAGAGAGCCATTAAGATGGTGAGAGTTTTTGGAAGTCTTGATCCTTAAAGAGAAGATGAGGGTACAAGACTTCTTTAAACTTGAAGAAAGAGTTCAGAACCAAAAAGCAGCCCTCTGGTCCCTACAGTGAGGTTAGCCAGAAGACAAAGCCAAGCCAATGTTGCATGATGGAAAAAACCTAGAAACTACAAATAAATCGAAACAGAAATTTCAATCAAAAACAGGGTGACATTTTTTCACCATTAGGATAGTCAAGCATTGGAATACATTAACCAGAAAAGTTTTGCATTTCCAGTTCTTGAGATTTTCAAGACTTAGCTGGTCAAAATCCTTCACAATGTAATTGGTCTCATAGGTGATACTGAGCTGTTTTGTGATTGCAAGATGTTTAACGAGTTTCCTTTCCACTCTGCCTTGGCATCAAATTTTAGCTGAAATTGCAGACATATTAATTACTTCCTCTTTGGCTTTCTTTGTTTGAAAAAAGAATTTGGCAAAAGGCCCTAGAAGAGAGTGAGCTAGCCAGTCTCTACGTGCCAGACACTAAACACATGGGCATGTGCAAATAGATGGGAAAACCACAGATCAGACCAAAGTCCTTCACACACCACTAACCACTAAATGCAAGTGTCCTCATCCAATCTAAGTCACTCCAGATTGAGTTATGTGTCCTAAAGCAAAATTTTCCTTTGAGACATTGTGCAGTGGGGTTTTTTTCCAACATCTAAAATCAAATTATTGTGCCTACTTTTGAATTCAAGCTAAACAGCAAACATCTTAACTTCTCTGGTTTAGAACAATTAAAATACTAAAACAAATCCTACTGATTTAAAGATAAAAAAGAATGTCACAAGACTATTTCCTTAGCAACACACTACTCAATTAGGTCAGAGATTTCTTCCAGTGATTGGAGTTTCACAGGTATTTGTCAGACACCAAGTGTCCCACCTACAGATGGCACCACAGCTCACAGCAAACAGCTCCCGAGGCCGCTCCCTCCTGCTCTGCTCTCACACAGCGCCAGGATCTTGTTTCACATTTGTTCGCTTTGCCAGGCACACTTGAGCTCAGTATTTAATGTACACAAGGGAAGGGATGAACCATTCGTCCTTTTCAGTTTGCATACATTCGGTTTTTTAAACTAGTTCCTAGTACTGAAAGGATTAACATTCCTTTCCCGCTTTATCACTGTCTTGGATCACTTTTTTTCAGTGATTTTTTTCCCCCCACAAAATTTTGTACAGGAGATTGAAACTGTTAATGTTCCAGAAAATATAGAGCATGAAAAAGAAAACAGATTGCTGTGAGAAGGAAAACTTCTAATACACAACCTAGGGGGCTTTCAAACCACTCTTTGGATTCAGGAGCAGGAAGGAAAACACAGAAGTAGGCTACGTGCCATGACAAGTCCTCAGGCAACCTAAGCTTGTATACCACTATTCTATGTATACACACAAGCACACATTGCTAAAAAGTCATTCCCAAAGTCAGCTGTGTAGAAAGTTCTTGTAATTCAATCCTTAATCTCTTTAGGGGAGCATTATATTCCCACTCTCAAGCAACTCTGACATATACCATGGAAGTGTCAGCTGGAAGAATATTCATTGGGCCCACAGTAACTACGGCAAAAAATTATCAGTAAGGTAAAAGAAACAAGGTTGAAATACATTACTTCAAAGGCTAACAGTGTCCAAGCAAGAAAAAAAACATTTCCATTCATATCACCTGTAGACTCACCAGTCTGGCAAGACATAGAATAGCATTAAAATAATCTCAAAGTGCATACAGCCTGCCCAATCTGCTTGTGTGTGCTTAATGAACTAACTCTGAACTGGACTGCAGCCTTGAAAGTCTGAAAAGTAAGAATTTATGTTTAAAAAGCTTGCTAAGGACAAAAATCAGATACACCAAACCCAAATCTCCCCCAGTCTCTAGTAAACTTCAGCAAGCAAAACAAATCACTCGATTAAACACATGCTTTACTGGAATTATTATGCCCCTGGGTTTATTAAACTCAAAAATAAAATAAATTTTTCAAATATCCTAAGTAGCTAAAAAATGTATTACTGAAACCAAAATGCGTTAAGCACTAAAACATAAATTTGCACATACTACACAGAGTAATTATGTCAAATATAAACCATGAATACCTGAGAATTTCTCTTTATAATTTTTATTAAATTTTAAAATATTGAGGGGAAAGTATTGCCTAGCAGGTATATATAGGGAAAAAAACAGTCACCAAAGAAGAAGGAATTAAGGTGGATAAAAATGTTTATGTAACAGTTTTCATATATTGACTGAAACATTCAGATATACTAGAAAACAAAAACAAAAATGAAACCAATGCCAAACTACCATTTTTCAAAATGCTTACCTTCCAACTTAACATGGAAACAGTACCTGACTCATGAAATACAAGATAACATTTACTGTAAGAGACAGAGACTGGGAGAAAAGCTTGCTTTCAGTTTCACATGAACTGGATCAACACCAATATATGCAGCTATGTTTTTAAATACTGGAAGTAAATCTAAAACCTCACTTTCGTATACTGAAGGTGAAGCAACTGTGATTTTCACACAATACTCAAGACAAAAAATATGAAGGAAGACAAGTAGCTTTGTTATAAATGTTCAAATCCAGGCCACTTAGAAAAATAAAGTAATGCACACCATATCAGGTTCTGTTTGGTAACACCAGCATGGCCACCAGGCTATACTGGAGAAGCAAACAGTGCAGCTGAGAACAGATACATCTCTGGTGAGCTTTCCCAAACCAGGCAATTCTTCCTTTGAAGGCATTAGTGACCTTGCCACGATAATATGTCTGTTGTCATTGCTGCAGTGTCAAGGACAAGGCCTTGTATTCCTGGCAGTACAACTGCATGTGAGGAAAAAAAACTAAAGATGCAACTTCGTTATTAAGTTACCTTCATCTACAACATGGAAAGAACAAGGACAACACTACACTTGTACAGGGCTGAAACAGTTTCTGCAGGAGCTGGCAGTGAATAATCACTGGATTTAACATCACACACTACTCCTGACTTCAGACATCAGGTTCTCCTACAGGGGAAGCACAAAACGCCCTACAGTGGCAATATCATGAGACACATCTCATAGCAGCAAATATGTGCTTCAAGTCCAGGCTGCTAGAATTTGGAATATATTTACTAGTAACAAAATGGTTTGGCAGAGACATGAATCTTCAATTCCATTACACTGTTCTTAGGTGCATTACAGGGATGATAAAAACCCCCCAAAATATTTAAGCCCTTTAAGACTATTATGCTGACCTTCAGTAAGGGAGACTGGCCATGTACTATGCAATTCTGCTGCTCAGGAAAACATTTTAAATGCTTTTGTAAGCCTATTTCTATAGTGCAAGTCTAGCACATCTTGTATAAGTGCAAAATATTATCTTTTTCACATTCTACAGATACAGGAAACTTCCTTCCCAATCAAGTGTTCAATCCTTTCAAGCAGCAGCCAGCCTTCCCCATCTTCACTTCTTTCCAGGCTTTAGATCCTTCATGTCAATCTCTTCTAAGCACTGAAATTAAATATCTTTTTCACACCATGGTACCTCAAATTTGACAATATCTCCAGCAAAGCCTTATACAGATCAAGTGGAACAAAAGAGCTTTACACCATACTTATGTCAATAACCTGTTCTTTTCATCTATTAGCATGCCATGGTTGACTCACCTTAAGGTTCAAAAATTACCTAGACCTTCTCTGAGAAACCAGTTGCTAACTATTCAACCTCTATTAGTTTAGCCAAAATGTAGGACATTAATTACTTCATTAATTACTTAAACTGCCCAAGGCTTCATTCTAGCCTTAGCTGGTGAAGCAGCAACATACCATTCTCTTCCCATGGTTCAATTTCTAATTTAATCAGAATGATTTCACTAATAACCCAAACCAGGAAGCATTTTTTGAGAAATTTTATCTGATATTATCTCAAAAGATAACTTGTTAAACCATGCCAAAAGTTCTACTCAAGTCAGAATTTATCATATTATGGTTTCTTTCTACCACAATAATTATTACCACGGTAGAAAGAAACTGTTTGAGACAAAACTGTCATCTGTAACTATGACAGCTATTATTTGGCTCATTTATGACTTTCAAGAAGCTACCAAAAAAACTATAGAATCATTCCCTGTACCAGTTAAACCTAAATCCCCCCCTCCTGCCTTACTCTTATGTATTCCATTTTCAAAAGATAGCATTTGTCCCTCTGCCATTTTCAGGAACTTCATCCATCCTCCATGACTCAGGGCAACTGCAATGACTCTCAATTTGCCTCATTTAAGTTCTCATGCAAACATGAAATACATTAAATCAGCTTATGTCAAAACAACTCAGTAGACAAAATAGTCCTTGCCTCTCCATGCCTACCATCCTGTCTACAGCTCCTTTTGCTCCTGCTTCTGGGAGATGTCATTCCCACATACCTGCAGAAAGGGACATTCTACAGTTCTAAGCCCTAGAGATTTAAATGATGGCATACAGGCAAACATCCCAATGGCCTTTTCCATGCTATTTCTCATATATCCTAGCATTATCACAAACATTCATTAAGGTGACTGTGAAGACAGTAGCCTTCTCTAGGCAATTTCAGGTAATAGATTCCACAGAGACATACAATTTAAATTTTAATAATAATCTTGTGTTACCAAGATTCACAAAAAATCAAAGAAAATCTATTCCCACATTGCCAGTTCGACTAGAATTTTAACTCCTCAGTGTTCAATTACTCAGAAACCTGAAAAATACAGTATGCCTAAGTTGCTCAGTTTTTTCATGTAAAGTTACTTTAATTGCTGTTCTTCGCAATACTTAACTCATGCCCCTGGCTTGGCTGACCTTTTGTCTACTGGCCATTTTTCACTTTCCAAAAGAATACAAGTTTTGGATTTAATCTACAGTTTCCTTCAAAGCATTCCTGATTTATTTCATACTAGCTTCAGTATGACAGATTTGAAAAAAGCTAGAATGAGCATAAGCAACTTTTTTAACTGTACAAACTCATTAGCACATCACACACTTATGATCTGCAGCTAAGTGAACCTTCTTGCACAGTCCCAACAGCCCCTGGTAAAGGTTCACTCATTAAGGCATCCCAGCCACTTTATCCTGCTGAGTAGTACAAGTTCACCAGCTTCCCTACAGGCTGCAGCACCAGCCCTTTGGCTGATCTCTCCCTGGGCTCCTCCTGAGCTCTACAATCATTTCATGAAAATGGATCAGCAAAGCACACTGCCTTCAGCTGCTGAGAAATTCACACACTTGTTCCAGGGCACACTCAGAACTAGGTTCACCTCTTTGGGGACAAAAAAATAGCTCTGATGCGAAAATATTCAAGGAACATTTTAAGTTTAAATTGAGCAGGGAGATTTTGTTCTAGTGACAAATGGACATCAATGTCCATTTTTCTGATGAGCTTTCTCACTACTCACTAGTGACAACTGCTGCATAGTTTTCAAAAACAAGTCCTTCCAGAGCACAGATATAGAAGTAACAGAAAATTTCTTATGATCAGACTTAAAAGGTTAATAATCAAAGACATAGCCTCAGATTTCACAATAATTAATGAAGTAATGACTCAAGAGTTAGAAGTATGGATGAGGATAACCATACTAAACCTGTCAGCAAGGTTCCAAAATCAAAGCATAAATCCAATTTAATGGTCACTTAATGGTACATTTGATAAATGAGTTTATAAATTTTTGACTAAGCAAAATGCATACATGTTATTAAACATTTCAATAATTAAATCCCCCATGACTATTGATCTTAATAATGTACGTTTTCTTTGAAAATTAATATTTTATAAAATGAAGGAAACAGAGAACAGTGTCAAACTAATGGTCTCAATGAGAAAAATAAAACAGATTTCTATATCATACCTCTACACTGGGGCTAAGGCTGCTCGGCAATGTTTCTGATGTCACTGTTGTGCTTGGAAGGCTGGAGAAGTCCCAGGTATTCACAGGCTGTATTGGTTCAGATGGTTGAGAGTGATCAATGCATTTTGGATTGTCCAATAAGGTCACTTCATAAAATTCTTGAATATCTAAATATGTAAAAAAATTGCAGTTAGGCTTGATAATTACTCTAACATTCTGATTTTTAACTACATCCTCCTCCTGCAAAACAAATTAGACACAGCTTCATCTGTTGTGGGTAAATTCGTAAGGATCACCACGATCACATGAACCTCCCCCACAACTCATTCTCTGTGCCCCACTCACTCTGGGCTTCTGCCACCAAGCCCAGGAGCACAAGCTGCAGAGGAACAGCAGAAGCACATGGAATATCTGCAGTGGAAAAAGTAGAAGGGATGTGTGTCTATGTTTCAACTTCTGGTATACACAATTTCAACTAATGTAGCCTTTGGTTAGATGAAATCTAATGTTCAAGGGCAATATTACAAGGTCTATTTTGTACATGTTTCAATTAAATGACCACAGAAATAGAAATATACTGATGAAATCAGCAGGAAAGAGTGAGAGAAGCTGCAAGAAGTTAGGAAAGGGAAAATTGATTAGGATAGGTCATCATCTGCTTTTTCAGTCTAAGTACCAGAAGTAGGATGAAACTTAATAGTATGAATTACCAGTCATAGCTATGAACTAATTAACAGCTTCTTCTATAACCTGAAGACTCAGCTGGAAACCTCTGGGAAACAAAAATTTGGCTGCATTACATTATTCATTGACATCCTACTCACTTCATGAAACATCAATAAAAATAACACAATATAAAGAAGCACCAAAGGTGTTCCAATGAAGTATAGATGTATCAAACTTGCTATCACAACTGTAATCACATTCATAAACATGCACATTTAAAAAAAAAAAAAAAAAAAAAAACTTAGAAAAGGTACAGGCTAAGGGAAGGGCAAGCAAAACAAGTTGTCCTGTAAAGCTTTTAGTCTCTTATTGAAAGTAAAACTCTGCTAAACAGATTTGCAAACTCTTGATTTTTAATCGCACCAACTTCATAGAAGATAAACATACAAGCACGGTAAGCCAAAGGAAATTGGAACCAGCCATGAGTAAGAAGTCTAAGCTGCAGTTTTGTACCTTTCCAGCAACAGGCCAGAGTCAGTAACAGAGGCACAACAATCAATTCTTTTATAGAGCCACCCCACAAAAGAAAGACCACACAACTAAGAGCTGCAACTACTGTTGCAGACTTATGTGTTCTTATAGACATTGCATTTCTGCTCTCTACCAGTTCAGAAAACTGAAATTCTCAAACTCCATTTGTATCTTTCCTCTGAGCAAGAGTCGAATTCCTACCAACAGCTTACATTAATTTTTAAAGTTATACTTGCTCTTAGCGCTGCTGATTGGAAGAAATAGCAGGGAGGGTTGCAGAAGACGTTAAGTGACCTAGATATCCAGGAGCAAAGCAGCCTAAGAGGTACAAATTGCCTTTAAATCTATCTTTCACATTAGCTCCCTCAGTTGCAAATTTGTCTTGTAGCTGCATTAACATCAATACATCAATCAAGCACACCCAGTAAAGATTTTTTTCCCCCCAATGAGAGTAATTTGTGTATTAAAATAGGCAGTGGTTTAAGTTGATTCTATAGCTGCAATCCACAGCAACCAAGCCAAAGAGATCACTACATTATTTATGGGAAGGGGTTATTTGTGCAACTGTTTTGCAACAGAAATCTAGGACACTGATTTTCAATTCTGCTACTATTCTTTTAAGTCCCTGCCAGCGGAGGTAGCCGTTTATTCCTTCTGCAGAACTCTCATTTCAAAAGCACAGCATTTCCCATGCCTCACCTCCACTTCTCCATGGAGGACACCACAATAGACTCACTATTGAAAGATGGCAAGACATACATGCACCACTTAATGAGGGGATTAGTTTCTGTTTATCCTGGACTTGCTCCAAATCCACAAAGTTTCTAGAAACTTGGTGTCTATATGATAATATCTACCTTCTAAAAAAAAAGTTTCCATTTTTACCATTCAGAATGCAAACATTAAGTACGTACAAGTATAGGCAAGCCACCTATGAACCCTGAACACATTAGGTCCACAAGAACAAAAGTTGACAAATATAACTTTTATAAAGCCAGAAACCTAGACCATACTAAATTAAACCTCACATTTCCTTCTTCTTGTCTACAGCTATATATCAGCTCACAAAAATATTTCAACACATCAACACACTTGAATATGTACTGAACACATGATAAGAATGTGAGGATGCATTAGCATATGAAAAGTTCTAACATTTTCCTAATTATTACAAATAGCAGGTGCAAAATACTAAGTTTTAGTTGTATTTATGGTTAGATTCCCTCTTCAAGCTAGGATGTGCTATTTTGCTATTACAGCATTTTTCTCCCATATTAATTCCAAGAGATTATATCTCAAACTAAGTTACAGAAAACTGATTCAAACTAGGTATCACACAACACTAAAAGAATATACAGATGGGGAACATTTAGAAACTAGAGAGGAACATTTAAAAATGAGCTGAAGCTTGAAAAATAGGAGCACAGAGTTTTAGAAATCCAAAGTGACAAAAAGTGATGAATGGTCAGCAACAGAGAAAATCATCCTGGAATTTGGTCTGCCTACAAGTAAAACCACATTAAGTAGCCAAATCAGAAATATGTTTGACAGCACAAAGAATAAAAGCCTATACAAAGCAAGTGGTAGACCCCAAGGTCTGCAATGGCGAACTCTGATGAAAAATAAAATTATATTTCTTAGCCTATTAGTAGCGTGAAAAGCTAAGGAATGGTGACAAACTGGGGTTTTTTACTCTAAAAGAAATTTGTTGGTGTATTGTTCACCCCCTTCTCATATTCTCCACTCATCTTTGTTCTTTGAACAGGCTTATTTATCAGTAACATGATACGACACAAGCTAAAACTGCTCACTTTTAAAGCAAACAAGTTATCTGCCAAATACAAACTAGAACACAAACCCACTTTACAAGGGAGGTCCAGCTTCACTAAAAAATACAGGACAGTAATTAAAAGAACAGTAGAACTGCAGAAACAAATTATTTTCTTTTCTAAACTATATTTGAGGGCACTTCAAGAGGCTACATCAATTCTGTCTAAAGAATCTGCCTCCGAGGACCAGGATTCTAACCAGCAACATGACACCACTCTAAGATCAATTTCTTCCCTGCTCCTTAGAAATCAAACATAAGGCTTCTGCTTATCATTTGTACAGGTATGTGCAGTGTCTGCTATTTTTGATATATATTCAGTGGGGAGTACTTGTAATCAGGATTTCTTAAGATCAGTGCATGTACTAAAAAATCTCATTGCATTCAGTTATTCATGAACCTTTTGATAACTTTAACTTTGCCAGTGAAAGGTGGGATACCTATAGCAGAATTTTCTTAAGGGAATGGTTTAACCCTATATACAAGGTGTTGGCATTCTTGATACAGACCATGAGCCTTGTGTTAAGTGAATAACCAGGCCTCTGCACTCGTCCTGGCCTGCCCAGAGCTTTGTTTTAGCTTGTCCAACTCTACCACCAACTATCTAAAGTCCAGGTGACTCATCTAACATGCTTGGCTTTTACTTAGCTTCAGACAGCTCTGTGAGCTAACACCTATTTCTAAAAATATTTTTACATATAATATACATAAATATTTGCTACATATATTCCATAAATAGTATACATAAATATATGTGAAATCATTCAGTGTAACATCACACAATTGTCCAAAGCTAACTAAAAGCTGCACATAAATACAAGTACACACAGATTGAATGCATAAATTTACATTTGTGTATGTAACAGCTAATACACACCAACAAAAAAAGGTTATTCTGAAGAGAATGGATTACCTATGACCCCAGAAAAAAAAGCTGCATACAAGAGCAAAGGCATAGCATGACAAGAGAGGCCTTGAAAAAAAAGACACAGGATGGTATCAGAGGCCTTAAATCTACAAACAACTCAGCAAATGCTAATTACTAGTTAAAGGAAGCCAACCTTGAGAACTGGGCAAAAAAAAGTTCAGGGGTAACAGGAAAAGAGTATCTAGTACATATAAAACATACAGTATAGACAAGAAACACAAATGCAACTGTAAAGTAGAGAAGAAAGAGTGAAGCATAGAATATATCACCAAACAATAACCTCAGCAAAACATAAGTGAGGAGAAAATAACAGTCAACACTGCACACCTCCATGGCAAAGATTCCCTTTACTCAGTCTCCCACTCCCTGTTTTCCTGACCATCTTTTCATATGTTCTGATTTTCAAATAAGCATCAAGCAACTCAATGTAATTTTTTAATATGGTGTTGGTTTGAGACTTCTGATACTGAACCTTTGTACTATGGCATAGAGGAAACCAATTAAATTTCATTGGCATTTACTATTTACCTGAAACAAGGCTGTAGTTGAGGTGAGTGCCAATCTCAAAGAAACATGCAATGGGACAAGAGGAAATTACCTCAAGCAGTGCCAGGGCAGGTTAAGATTGGAAATTATGAAAAATTTCTTCTTTGAAAAGGCTGTCAAGCATTGCAATAGGCTGTCCAGGAGAATGGTTGAGTCCCAAGAGGCGTTTAAAAAGACTTGTAGGTGTGGTGCTTAGGGATATGGTTTAATAGAGCACTTGGCAGTGCTGTGTGAAAGGTTGGACTCAATGATCATAAAGGTCCTTTGGACCTTCAATGATTCTGTGGTTTATTCTTTTTAAAAGTACTCCTCTAATGATCACAGTAACCTACTGGTTTTGGGTTTTGCTTTTTTGTACTTTAAGCATCTTGACCATTTGTGAGTTGTAGGTGGTCTTTCTTAAATAAATGGCAGGAAATTCCACACAAGCTTAGCATTTCATGAACTTAAACAGTAACACATTTACTACAACAGACTGCTTTGGACACTGTCCATGTGAACCAGTGAACCGCTGTCCTTACATCATGCACTACACAAATATATAAACTGCTCCACAATATATGTGAATTTAATAGTCCCATTTGTGTATGCTGTATTAATTGTATCCCCATCTGAAGGTTTTCAGTTTTAATGTAGTTAACAGCTTTGCACATGAGCAAGAATTAATTTAGGAAGTTCATGTTTCTTTTCCGTTTGTTTTTTTTTTTTTTATAAAATCTAAACTCATGCTTTGCATGCTAAAATGCAAAGGGGGAGGGTTTACCTGCAGGCAATTCTAATGCTGGCTGTCTAATTCAGCCCAGGAGACTATTCACCCCCTTTGCCCCAAGGCACACTGATAGTCCATGGTCAACTTTTTGTCACCAAGACCCCCACATCCGTTCTTGCAGCACTGCTTTCCACCTGGGTGACACACAGTATATGTTGGTATATAGGATTGTTCCTCCCCAGGTGCTGGACTCTACATTTCTACTTATTGAACCCCATGAGGCTCCTGTCAGCCCATTTCCGAAGCTTGTCAAGGTCCTTGTGCGTGGCAGCATGGCCAGGATTTACATGCTTCAGCTACTCAGTTACTCCCACACTTGACAGATGTTCCTTTTCTGATAGATCTTCAACAGCAGGACAAACCAATTTCAGCCAAAGCCAGCAAGTCAGCAAAACACTAGATAAGTTAGCATCACCATACAGACTTTACCCCACAAAGCTTCTCAATACCAGCTTTGCTCAGGAGAATCTCTCAGAGCCACTGCCCTCCCTCAGACTTGTAAGCAACCAAGAAGCTTATGAATTCTATCAGAAATGGACTTATTTCAGTTTAGTCCATGTAAGCAAAACGTTTGTCATCTCTCGTTGGTCTGCCTCTTCACAGACATTTGTTCATCTAAATGGAGCACATGCAAATGCCTGGTTTTGTTTATGATATTACCTATATTTGAAAAAACAGGTTTGCTAAGAATTTGACTACCTGTGTGTTGTACAAGAAAAGGTGCCATCCCTTTATAAATTAAGTATTTCTGTAAATCAAGGAGGGGAGGGAAAGACAGCTTTATTTCCTAGGGCTTCCTGCCAAAGCACTTGAAAACTCAAGTCTTAAAACTAGTAGAAAGAAAACAAAGGTCAACATGCTATTTCAGTTCAGAGCAATTTGAGATAAATGGTATCTGCCAAATTCCTAACAGCCCAACATAACAAATGTATAGACAAAATAGAGTCATGATCACTGTCAGAACAGGCAAAAGAGTCTGCCAACACTACAGACTTTCATTCTTCAGTCATAAAGCAACTCCTACTAACTCCAAGGAAGGCTCAATCATGCATGCTTACTTCATCTGCTATGTCAAGCTAAGAATATCCATTTAATACAAGTAGAGCATTTGAAAAGTGCACGATTAGTGATCAACAAAAAAATACAAAAACCAAGAAAAGTTTCATGTCCATTTACCAAGACAACGACCACAGTTAAGTAAGCATTCTTTTTGTATATTTAATGGTTGTGTTGTCATGGTGTGTGTCTGATCAAAAATAAATGTTTGCATTTGTACTATGAGAACTGAAAACCAGTCTCATCACAACCTCTGTAAAGAGCCTTTCAGGGCTGGTTGTTTGGGGATCTATTTCTTCTTCAAAACTGCTGCACACAATCAAGACTTCTTAAAAATTTAAGGAGCAACTCGTGGTGCAGCTTTCTCACTACACATTCTGTTCTATAAGATCCTTTGCCAGCAGCTGCAGCATCCAGCTACTGATCCCCCAGCTCTTTCACCAGCTTCAGTATCTGTGTCCTCCCCTTTGAACAT
This sequence comes from Catharus ustulatus, assembly GCF_009819885.2. NCBI lineage: Eukaryota > Metazoa > Chordata > Aves > Passeriformes > Turdidae > Catharus > Catharus ustulatus. Next base: position 13,791,167 of record NC_046230.1, read on the forward strand.
CCTTTCTGCACATACTTCTCTGCTTAAATCAAATTCCAGAAGAGGTTATTTTCCACTTCCAGTTCTCCTTAATTGGTGCTTAATCTAATTGTTTGCTTTTATTCCTCTAGCTGCTTTTTACACTCAGCCAAATTCAACTCCTTACCAGCCTGACCTCTTATACTTTCCAAACTACTCATTCATATTTTCTTCATTGTTTCCTAATCCTTCCTTCACCATGTCTTCACAGAATCACAGAATCAAATTAGGTTGGTCAAAAGAACTCTGTGATTCAGCCCAATCTATGACCTAACACCACAATGTCAACTATACCATGTGTCACATCCAATCTTTCCTTAAAAAGTGCTTCACATTGTCTCTATCCAATTTTCCTTAAGGAACTCACAGGGTCTTCTATGTCCAGAATTAAGGTACGGAAAACTGTCACACAGAGATGAAAATTGGCACAATATTCTGCTGTCTAAACTTTCTGATTTAATATTGCTTCATGCACCCTTAGTCATCAGCCTAAGCCTTAAAAAGAACCCCAAAACCTCCCACTCCCCCCAACAAAGAGCAAGTATCCAAATTAAAATTAACTCCCATCTATCCACCCTCCCAAATCTATCAACACCAGTTGCAAAACACCAGCCAATACAACAGTGTACTTTTTTCATAAAGGGATGCATTTACTACTGTCTTCAGTGGCAACAAAAACCTTATTATTCTTACTTGTAGTATGTCCCCTAGATAATGTCAGTATACAGGACTGATGATGTTTCTCACCAGACAAATGCATTCAAAAAAATCAAACTAGATTTGGGATGAGTTCACTCAGCCCTCCTAGCTGAGCTTCCATACATGTGCATAGCTTTGCTTAGATGAAACAGCACAAGCATTGGTTTGTCTACCTACAGAAGGCTCAGGCTCCAAGGTAATTATGTGGCAGCGGTGGCAACACAAAGCTGGGTGTGCCACAGGGTAGCATCTCCTCCAGCGGTAACACTTGTATTCTTCTGCAGCCAAATGTTAACGTAAGTTTCTGAAAACCATATAAAGTTGCAGTGCTTTTACAATTTGCTCACACGCTATCCTTGCTGTTCCTCTGTCTTAGGCTGACTACTTCATTTCAAGCCAAAATAAGTCAGCTGTTTGAGGGCATGGTTGGGAAGATACTTGCACATGACAAGATTCCTATAAAAGCTTTACCAGAGAGCTCTAGAGCCTCCCCTAACTTGAGGAAAGAGTATGAAGCTAAGGAGGTTATTCTAGTGTCAGTCCTACACCTTCTGCAGTCTCTTCACAATCTTGCAAATTTGGCCTAGTTATAATTCAGGAAACCATCTGTGCCAGGAGACTCCTAGTCAGCTGCTACAGTTCAGTATCTTTAAAGATTCCTTCCTTCTGCACCAAAACAAGCTCCATCTCTCAAAATACAGGCAAACCAAATGCACGGGGAGGCACATGGTATTCCAGCTGCAGACCTAACAAGATGTTCTGCCTGCCCTTGCTGCTAGGACCACTGTGGAAGCAGGACTAAGATCAGGACAAATATCCTCTCTCATGCTTTTCCCCCTTCCTCTACACTGTACCCAGCATTGAAGCAAATGATGAGGGAGATTAGGAGCAAATCCAGGAACGCAGACAGAAGCACGGGAGGGGATAGGCAGCACACCTAGGGAAATAAAGGACAGGCCAGAGGGTAAACTTTCCCAGAACCTGGAAACTACACCAATTATTCAAAACTTCTGCCTTTTCAGCCCCTGGATGAACAGCAGATTTATTGACAAAGTTTTTTTGTCAGCAGACCCTTTCAGTGGTAAGCCTGGGAAGAGAATACTGCAATTGATATATTCTACAGTGTAGCTATTCAACACTGAACACAGTGTCAGTGAAATACCACAAGGATAAACTTTTGCCACAATACTATTTATCTGCATACCAGTAGCTACTCAACTTACTACTTACTTGCTATTTTAGGCTACCAAAAGCAGCACCTAATCCCAAAAATTCAATACATTGCCCTGTCACACACACACACACGCACAACAGAGGGTGGAAAACACTTTAAAAAGCAAGCTAGCTATCAAACTGCACTACATACAGAATAGTAAGTAATCCTTTAAAAAAAGAGGAACTATGAGATTATTTCACTTATTATTAGGTTCCTTGAAGAGTAAGACATGAAGTTCTTCCAAAGACTGGGACTCAGACAAACTGCACAGCAGAAACATACTAACAATGACTGAATTAACATTCCAATCATCTGGACACTAATTAAAATATTTATCCTCCCTCCATCTGGATGAAAGTAATCAAGTACTTAACAACCTTTGTAAACACAACCCTAAGTCAAATTTCTGTAAAACTGACTAATTTTTATGTATTCAAAGGAGACCAAAGCAAGCATAACCATATATAAGCCTTAGGAAATCTGTCCAGAAGTTGATGAACACCCCAAAGTTGCAAGGATTATACTACATGGATGTTTCAGCCTCAAATATGAGTAAAGATGTTGTATCACAGAAGCTGCAGTCTGGGGAAAAAGTTACAAAAAAATGCAGCAAGGATAATATTTCAATGTTTCAATACTACCCAATGTTACAGAAGATCCAATTCTGCCTAAACTTTCCTCTAAGAAAACCACACTAACAATAAACCCAGCAATATTCACTGACTAGCTAAAGAGATAACTTATTGTTAAGAATTTCTGGATTCTTAATGTAAATTCTATTCAGCAGTGTCTGAAAGGCACTAAGGTTTCAGTAACCTTTAAAAATGGGAAGGGTCCAAGCCAATTTGCAGAGTGAACTGTGCCATCATGGCACATGCTCTATTAACTACACTGCTGAAATAAAAGTACTAGCTGAGGTCTCCCCAAGAGCAAGCACTTTGGTTTCAGTTCAGGAGTTTGTGTTTAACTGTATTTGATTTCCAGTTAGCCAGTAAGTATAGGAAATATTCCCAAGGTGGTTAAGTGAGGAGGAGTGAGGAGGAGTGAGAAGAGCTCCAGAGCTGCCACACACAGCTGAGCTGAGACCACATGCCAGGTACCAGGAATGTGGCCAGACCACTCCAAAGTGGACCAACTTTGAGGAGTGCTCACCCAATCCAATCTACTTCAGTCTAAAATCTAGGGTTGTTTCCCTAATTTAGTTCAGAAAGCCAATGTGGAGAGAAATGAGAAATCTGCAGACTATGTTTTATATTCCTAAAATTTTCAGTCCGAATCCCACTGCCGAGAAACCTGAACAAGAACTAACTTCTTGCAATCATCAACTTTTTTCAAAGTTTTCAGACACAGGACTTACTTTTCTGGGGTGTAAAAATGCATTAAGAGTATCTGTAATATGTTTTGTTCAATTAATAAGGCACATCCAAACTATGGTTAAAAGCACCTTCATGTTTACTGGGAGAAGTCGTTCTTTGGTTTAGTAAAGATTATTGAAACAACTGCATTTTTTTATTCAAAATTTCCTGGATGTCTAGTGCTAGGAAGAACCAGTGCAATTTTCAAGGCAGATCTTCATGCAAAAGGACTCTAAATGAAACAAATGAGAGCGCTTACATAATGATATTCAACATGTTGAATCTTCCCTAATCAGATTTGCCATTTTATACTAAAATGCCTGTATATGCATAGCTAAAAAATTAGATAAGATATTTAGATAGACAGGCAGATCAATATTTAGATAAATAGACAGATAAAAACACCCTACTTCAGGCAAGAAGGATAGCACAGCCAACTGCAACAGTGTATGTAGGAACTCTCCTAGAATTCCCTTTTTCTGGCACCAGTGCACATGGAGTTAGTTCTTGTCAGTAAAATGAATGCTTCTGAAGTAGCAAACTACCTTATGTCTCTAGCTATAGCTGTAATATTTTTAATTATAGAAGTCTATTTTAATATGGCAAACCTCAACATGACACCCATTAAAAGCAGATCTTAATTAAACAAAAATATTATGCGTATAAACATATGAAGCAGACTTCTGTTTTTCTCTTAGAAGTGTTACTTTTGCATGCAAGTGTTTTTCTTCCTATATTTTAAAAAAGATAAATATATCTGTACCTTTTCAAGAACCTGTAGCTTCTGAAAAGGTAAAAGGGTGCCTAACCTATGAAGAGAACTCACCTGCAGAATTATTACCTCACTATTTGAAGATAAATATCAAATACCATACCAAAGTGAAATAACTCTACCCCCATGATTCTACATATGGGTATTTTCCTTTGGTCTCTTAATAAATTGGTCCATGACCAATTTATGAGAATATCAGGAACAAGCCATTTTAACTGAAAACAAGAAATCAAAAACTAGAAAAGACATCTCACATTTTGGAGCCCGTACAAAAGGAAATTGACTTAAAAGTGACACTATTCTCAAGTTTATTTTAATTACAGGTCCTTAGTATTCATTGAATCAAAGTTCTAGACATTCATTATTACATGTAGCTGGTTGAAGGAATGGAAAATAGCACATTATGGAAGACAGAAAATATAAAAATGGGCTTTTTCAGAGACTGTTTTAAGGAGGTCACATGTGGTTACAACTTTTGTTACAGATTCAAAGTTCTTACAGTTACATCACTTAAAATGTAACACTTGCAATGGTGGATCTGGTGACACTGGCTGTTCACACTGGTCTAATTCAAGCCATTTAAAGCTATAATTCAAGAACAAGGTCAAGTTTGAATTGCTGAACTAAAACTTGATTGAGAACTAAAAGGAGAGGATAACATAAAGGTTTAAATGAAAAATTAATATTACTTGTTCTTCAGCAATCAAATGGACTCTACAAAAAAGTACCCTTTCAATTTCTAAAACCTCTTTAGTTTCTAAAACCTTCTCAAATCTAAAAACATGAAACACAGTTAAAATCTGTAGTTTTCAGGAATATTTCATTTCTTCCATTATAAATCCAAAGATCTATTTCTATGCATTGCTTGAAAGAACAGCATTTGATTGCCAAGTAAAAAATTATTCTAAAAAAGATACATGAAGTTGACAGCAGATCCTGACTACAACCTTCACAAACCTACCTACTATGGGCAAACAAGTCCTGGATATAGTGCAGTAACTTGGCAGAAAAAGCAGAAAATAAATGGCTGAAGTTTAGTGGGGATTTTTTTAGTATTGTTAATTTTAAGAAAAAGAAAAAAAAGCACCCAAACCAGCAACTAAAAATAGCACAGTTTCTGGAAGAAGTATCTATAAGAGCAATAACTGGTACAGTTGAGCCTGAAACTTGCTGTCATCACAGCACTGGCTATTTCAGCAGGGAACACATCACAACTTCTATAAAACGTAGACTTCAAATTCAGCCATAAAGCAACGACCAATGGAGAATTCCACATTAAGTCTAACCCCCAGCACAACTGAATACTTCATCCAGCCTGCTCCCAGATCTTCATGGAAACAGGACAAGCAGGAGCCAGCTCAAGATCTTCCCAGTAACTGCAGCCATCCTCCAGATCACATCTTTTCCAGGGAGTCTCCTCACTCTTCACCCCCATCATGCAGTAATCACACCATAAAAGAAGGTGTTTCCAGGAAAACAGCCAGGAGCAGCCTGCTAGGAACAAGAACTCCCCTGACATATTTCCAGAGAAAGTAGCAGGTAAAAGGAGAAAGACCCAAGTTGACAGCATTAATTGCTTTGCAAGTACCAGCCTTCTGCCAGATGGTTTGGGAACATACAAATGCAGTCAAATAAACAATCATACAGGAACCCAGGAAATGCAAAATTAATGCAACATGCCCAAGAAGGACCTGCTGTGCATGCACAGATGAACTGAACTCAACAAAAACTAGGGTCCTGTGGTTGCAATGTGCAGCTTCTTACAAGACCAGAAAACAGCCAGAGCCCATCCAGGCAAGAACACATTCCTCCCTTCTGCTCCTGCAGAACAAAGCCAACCTGCTCTTTCAAGTCCACTGCTACTCTAGGTGTAGAGTTATAAACAGTGAAGATTCGTATGTGGATATGAGAAGAAACTACATCTTGCAGTTCGAATATCAAAGGTTAACAGATTGGTGTCTTTTCAATGAAGGGGAGAAAACAGAGCACTGATGGACCTTGAAGAGTTTTAAAATCAAAAAGCCTCACACAAACACACAGCCAGAACAAGAAAAATGGCGGTCAACATTGAAATTTTGGGTGCTGCTGCTGTATATTAAGTATTTGACACAAGATATCCACATTCTGGTCTGCAATGAGTGAATCTGTTTATATGTGTCCCACAAGGACTATGTTTAGCTCTTCATCACCGAGTTGATTAGCATCAACTATGTAGTGAAGAGAAATGCAGAATTCCTACAAGGAAAAGATTCTTTAAACTGACCTATTTTCACAACCACCCTTCAAGAAGTTAGATGATAAGAAAAAAACCCAGCATGACCACTGTCCTCTGAAAATCTACACAAGATTAAATAAATGCTCCAGAAGAAGGCATTCAGCAGGAATACATGTTTATGTTTTGCCTGCCCCTGTGCTTTTACCACAACACAGGTTGGAAGAAGCTGCAGCCCGGTGGAGGAAGATGTGCACCCTAGCACAGTAACCAAGTAGTAAGTCAAGTAACAAATATAGCTACAATGTTTGCCGTCAGTCCAATTCAGACACTGGTTACTATTAAAAGACAAGGATGCAGAACAAAATTTATTCTTGAGGGTAAACTAACATTAGCTGTCATAAAGATAGTGACAATCAATCAAGAAGAAACCACTTCTCACTGTTTCTCTGCAGAAGTTTCCAAATAAAGACAGGATTCAGCAAGTTCTATTTATGCTCAGGGCTTTTTTTCCAAACAGACCGGCAGGAAATTCAAAATTACATGCAAGTGCTTCTAAGAACTTATGGGAACATATTAAGTCAAGCACTATAAGGACTGTAAACTGCGAATGAATAAAGTTTTCACTATACTTAAATATGCAACAAAGGAGAAGAGATGACTGTAACACTCCCTGAAGCATTAGAGGTTTCTTCTCACTTACTTTAGGTTAAATTTGCACTTCAGTTATACACTTGGTGATGTTTTTAGAGACTCTTCAACAGGAATTGTCTGATTCCTTAGACTAAAAACATTACAATTCATTCACTAACCTGTTACATACAGACAGAAAAAAAACCCCACCCTCCTTAGAAATGTATTAGGTGAACAAAGATGCATGGAGAAACAATCTGAAGAAATACAGGATAACGTGTCACAGAATTTAAAACTATTCCACAATTTTAAGCAGTTTGAACTAGTTACAAACCTCAAATAAAGAAAGTACGTGTAACAAGTGAACTGTTGATCTATAACAACACGTGTGTTACTATGCAAAACAAAAACACAACGACAAGAAGCACATGGCTTCTAACTTACGGGCAAAACACCTTTTGCTCTTAACACCACATGCGAGAGCATCAGCAAGAACCGACCGGCTTGCGCACAAACTGAAAGAGCCAACCTTTACCTATCAAAGCCTGGAAAAGGTTACTTTGGAAGATGCTGATGACCCGCTCGATGGAGTTCCGCAGCTGCCGATCCTCCGCCTGGCTCAGCTTGGAGCGGTATTCCTCCAGGAGGCGCAGGGCTCGCTGGGTATCTGCAAGCGGAGAGCAGACACACGGCTGACCGGCGGCACCGGGCAGGAGCCCCGGGATGCAACAAGCCCCCCGCGGCCGGGACCGGCCCAGCCCGGCGCGGCAGCTCCTTTGTTCGCAGCCGGGGAGCGCGGGCGGGACGGTGCCCCCGGCGCGCTCGCAACGCCCGCGGCTCCCTCCAGCCGCCCCTCCCCGCCCGTCCCGCCGCGGCAGCGCTGTCAGCCGGCGGCTCCGGCGGCCGCGGCCCCGGCCGTGCGGCGCTCACCTTGCTTCCTGACGGGCATCGCGCCCCGCGCCCCCCGCCCGGGGCTGCCCCGGGGCTCCGCCGCGCCGACCGGGAGCGCGGCCCGGGGCAGCGCGGGGGGCGGCGCCCCCTGCCGGCCGGGCGCGGGGGGGCGGCGGCCGCCCCGCCTGAGCGGCCCCGCCTGAGCGACCCCGCCGCCCGGCGAGCGAGCGGCTCCGCGCGGGGCTCCCGCCGGCGCCGCCGCGGCGCCTCGGCGCTACGCGGGGCAAGCCGGGCCGGGCCGCGCCGGGCGGGACAGCGCGGTGCAGCCGGCGCGGCGGGCCGGGGCCGGGACAGACCGGGCTGGGGCGCTCCCGCCGCCTCCCGCCCGCACTGCTCGGAAATTCCAAACTTTCCAGCCAAAATGGCGGCCTGGAGGCTGGGGGAGCGCGCCCCCCCCACGTGACCGGGCCCGGCGGGCGCCCAATCAGGGCCCGGCGCGGGGCCGGTACCTTGGCGGCGGGCGGGGGAGGAGGCAGGTGAGCGCTCCCCGCCTTAAAGGGGCCGCCCCGCCCCGCCCCGCTCCGCCCGGCCCGCGGGGCGCCCGCGGCAGCGCCGGGCACCGCGCCGGGCACCGCGCCGGGCACCGCGCCGGGCACCGCGCCGGGCACCGCGGCGGCAGAGAGAACGCAGTGGGAACCGGCCCCCGGCGGAACCCGCCCTGGCCACAGCGTCCCCGGAGCGCCGCTCGTGGTGCCCGGCGCGGGCTGCGGGAGGGCGGGACGGCTGCAGGTGTGCGCCGGTACCTGCGCTGTCGCTTGTCCCTGTTGAGCTGCGGCCGTCTCTGGGCAACGCGCACCCGAGTGCGATGGTGCTGTGGGAGCGCCGGGCACGGAGCGGCTCCTGCGGCGGAGGAGCGCAGGGAGAGCCGTGCCCGGTGCGGGCAGTGCCGTCTCACGGGCCGGGAGGTCAAGCGACAAGCAGGGGCACAGAGACACCTCGCACACCTTGCACCTCCGCTATAACTAATACACGGAGCGCTGGCATCCACCTGTTGCTGGGGTTTTTTTCCCTTCAGTCATCCTGGTGAAGACCAGGATGAGGGGGAAGGACTCGAAAAAAAGATAAAGAAATAGCTTTACTGCAGTTAGCAGGGGATATAAGGTCAGCATAACGATATCATGGGAGAAAACACGAGAAGTCTTGCTTCCTGTAAAGTTTAAGATATGGGCTGTATGGCTGACATCGGGGACTCATCAGAATCACGATAGTTACTTTCTCAAAACTGGCATGGGAACGGTAAGGAGTTACCTCCAAAGGCAGAACAGCTTGCTTTTTTGCAAGGTGGCAAACAGATAACAGAGCATAGAAATGGGTGCCTTGGATAGAAACGTGAGCTAAATGGTCTCTGCAGCATATTCCATGTACCCATTAAAAGGAAATGTATATTAAAGGATATTAAAGGAGGTAGGGCTAACTCTTGTTCTAAGAGGGAATTTATTTCTCTCTCAATCAGATGGACAGTTAGCAGAGCCTCTTATCTGATACACTTCAAACTCTGTATGTATACACATATGAGAGGCAGAGACTCGAAAGTTCAAGGCAAATACTGATGTGATTTTTTTTCCCTGAATCCAAGCTCACATTTCCATTTACATTTTTTAGATTTAAGCACAACTGAAAATGCTCAAGAACTTACCCAAAGAACCTAAAAAGAGTCTCCTGGGCAACTCTCACAAATGTGAAGTCTAAAAATCAGAACTAGACTTCTCGTTGGCAAAGACCTAAACTTAAGGAAACTTACACCATGACACATCTAACTGAGATCTAGAAAATAACTTTTCCCTCCACAGTAGTCCTATGTTTTGTTCTTTGATTTGTGCCAGGAGTATCTCCTCCTCCCATAGCTATGTACTGTGAAAGTGTTCACACATCTCACTGAAGCAAGCAGACACACATTTAGTGCTGACACACATTGCCCATTTTCTTCCTTTCTAGTTGTGTTTTCATATCTCAAAATTTTGGCACCAGCTGGTATCAGTTCAGATATTTTGAAATGAAAGCAGGCTAAGAAGCCTCCATCACTGGCCTCATCAGTTTTCAGTGTTTACAACAGCAATAAATGTGCTGTTAAGGGGCAATAGCCCTCTTGATGTCAGAGGAATATATATACAGAAGGAGAGGAAGAACAATCTAAATTTAGCTAGCAGAAAGGAGACATCTGCAGCATTTAGGTTGGTTTTGCTGACTGACATAAATGTATTATTACAAAACAAAAAAAAGAATTTTTTTTACTATTAAAGGAACCTTCATAAAGAAACTACTTTTTCATACACAGTATTTGATGTTTCCAAGTCTTTTTTTATTTTAAATAAGAGATAATCCCATTACATACGGTCACTGTGCTGGGGATAGAGAAATAATCCTATATGTAACACCCTGAGACAGCATTTCTCACTTGTTACTAATGCTCTAGGGGAAAGAAAAAAATCCAACATCAAAGAAGGGGTCAGGATGATGGATCAGCAAGTCAGGAAGCAATTAGGTGAGCCTTATTGTACCTCAGAGAACGATGTTGGTTCCTGGCACTTCTGTTTCTGTTCTAGGAGTGTGTTTGCTGATCGAAAGCAGTTGAACTAGAAAGCACAGTATTAAACTTCAGTATGAAAAGTGGGCTTGAAATTCCAGCACATATAGAAAATATCCCGTGAATGGCAAATCACATTTTTACTAGCAACATTGCAGCTAGAGCCAGCGTTGCAAAACTGTCCTGTATTACACATCGTCTTTTTCCAGCTCCAGCTTTCAGGAAATTGTGTAGTTCCCTTGGAGGAGGGGAAAACTGAGTGTGAACCAGAGCATCATTTGTGCCAGAACTTAAGCAATGTCATTTATACCAAACCATTACAGGCAGCATACAGAAAAGCCTGTACTTGTGACTGGTATGGTCAGTACAGAAGTCAGCATTATGCTGTGCTTAACACTCCCTGGCTGGTCCAAAATGATCCTTGGCATAGGAATTCCAGGACAATTACAAAGCAGCAGCCCATTGCCATTGTAGTCCTCAGATGTATCTGAGGATGTGACCAATGGCCTTTTCTCACTGCCCTAGGATTTCTCCTTTAAAATCCCTTCTTTTGCAGCTGCTGCCAGGAGCACGTCTGGGATGTTCTGCCTGGGACTGTCTCTGGCAGGGATGGGCAGCTTGTTACAGCATATGTACTGCTTAGGAGGGATGTGTAATACAGGACCAGGCAGCTTTTGGCAGCAGGAAGGCCAGCACAGCACAAGCTTTCTGCCCTGGAAAACCTTCTGTAACAGCCACCTGATCCAGCCCAAGCCATTTGTACATCGAGAAAAGGCAGCCCTGCATCAGAGCCTAATAACCCCAGTTTCATAAACTATAGTGAAACAGAGACAATGTTTTCCCATTTTGAGAAACTATGCCAGAGCTTGTTGGCAGCTGCCTGCTCTGGCAAGTGATCACAGTAGTGAGCCTTGCCACAGATTTGTACCTGATCCTACACCAGCTCCTACCCCTCAAGTCCAGCTGCCACTTTAAAAATGGCACTTTCTGCTTTAGAAATATCACCTGGTCAGCTGCCACAACATCACAGGGAACAAGAATGCTGCCAGGCTGCTCGTGTTTTGAGGCAGTAACACTTTGACCACAGGCAGGGCAGCAGGATAGGGAGGGATTTGACTTCATGACACCTACCTGGTGAACCCCTCAAGGCCCACTGGAGCCAGCTGACAATGTAGGCTTCTCAAACTGGCAGTGGCGGTGCAAGCGTTGCAGCTGGTGTCCCACACAGTAACTGGAGAGGTACAATGAACCCAGAATGGGAGGCTTCAAAAAACATTCTGTAGATCCACACATAATGTCAATCAACACAACACCAAGAAAAAAGGACTGCAGACATCATCACATGGAAGAATTTGCAGTTATTAGCATGGCCAAAAAAATACAGTAGTTACAAGCTGAGACAAATTCCATTCACTAGAAGGTGGGATAGATTAAATAAATACATTTGTTCATAATTTAAGATGGACACTGGTGTATGAGGTGGAATATTTCTAGAATAATAAAATTTTGGTGTTAATTTTAGTAAAAAGAAATGCTGGCAGTTGAAGAATAATGAGTAAAACTGAAGACTTTTTTATGTTGGGCTTACTAATGAAAAAAACACAAGAACAATAAAATTGGAGCTCTCTTAATTGTCAGATTTAGTGTCCAAAGTCACCATATAGCACTAGCAGTCACCATACAAAGCAGGTGATTTCCCTTATTCATTCAGAACTGGGAGCTCATGCTCATGAAAGGATCTCTGACAGCTGCAGCAAAGCTTTCACATCCCTGCAAAGTCAGTGCAATGCTTCACAGCTAGCTGGGGAAGCAATGAAACCTCATTTCCCTGCCTAACAAGGAATGAAGCCTGAATAAAGTTAGCTTGTTCATTATGCCTCCACTCATCTGGATTCTCTGATGTCTGATAAGTTTGGATCGTGTGCCACAGCCTCACCTTTCAGGAGCTGGCTTTTCAGAAGAGCACCTTTTCATCATCATGTGTAATTTTGTGGATTATAAGAGATGCAAACAACTTCTTGTAGAAACATTCCACTTGAATCAAAACATGGAATGGTAACCTCTTTTTTTCCCTGCAAAAGCTATTATAAATGGAAAATTTTCATGGGGCCACTAAAGACTAAATCTACTCTTTCCAACACAGTCTGGAGTTGCTCTGTCACACCACCCAATGAGTCACGTGCCTGTCACAGATACTCTGCTAACAGTTGAAATACCAGCTCACTTTTGTCTATCATCTTCACTTCTGTGGGTAAAATAAGTTGCTGCCTATTACATGGGGAAGGATCTGATCTTTATTTGTTAAAATCAAAGTTCTATTTTAAAATATCACAGTTCAGCAAATTTAATTAAGCCTACTCAATGGAATTCTTATGGGATCCTCTTACACATCTCTGTTGATTTAATTTTACTCTTCTTTTTTCTTAATACAGTGAAGGCAGTTTCCCCAGTAATACAATCTTCATAATTCTCATTTGTGAACTGTATGTCCAGTTTGTCCTCATAACTGGAACTTGTCTTAGGTTAATTTGATCTCCATCAGAACACAAGGATGTCTTTATCCTTAGCATTAGAGTCCAGCTGGGTATGACTAGTAGATGAACGTGTTCCTGTTTACAAGAAGAGTAAGAGAAAACTGGACTTCTTTTTGTCTAAAAGACTATTTTTCCTCTATCATTGTCCAGTTTGTGTGTGCTGGAGTTGTTTGAGCTCTTGCTCTATTAGGGATTGTATGCCATTTGCATACAGCAAATTCATCTTTCTTTTGCTCTTGTAACAAGATTTGTCTATTGGGTTTGGGACAGTTCACAATCCTACAAAAGTGTGAGTTTTACTACTCCAGCAAGCTCAGGAACTAGAGCATTATAAGAAATACGAAACTTCTATTTCCTTATTTAGAATGTTTTATTTAAATAGATGTACCTAATGTATAGAAGAGCCTGGCTGAATGGTCCAACATCTTCTGGAAGGCTGCAAAACATCAAAAACAAAAGCATACAAAACAATTTAATTATAATTGTGAACAATTACTGCCAATATGACATGCATAAACCTAGACCATCTTCCTCCACACTTTCTATAATCAGGGCTGTGTTATATAATATCAGCTTAACAGCTTCTTAGTTGACTTCCTGATGTAAAGATAAACATCATTATATAAGCTGCCTATTTTAACTTTCCCAGTCAAATTAAGCAGAGAGGTTGGTGTGTTGTATGAAGTGAGCTTGTCTGTGTGAAAACTCGATGCAAGAAATAAACCTTCAAAGAGCACATTAGAGGCTCTTGAGCAGTGTTTTCCTGGGAGGAAGGCAGCAGTTGCTGTGGGGTTTGCCTGACCAAATGCTAAGGAGAGTGTTTAGAAAGTAAATTTGTGCATTTTTGTATGATCACATTACCCAATTAAAACAACAGCTACTAACAAGAAACTCTTCACATGCTATACAAGTGTAACAAATGCCCCCAAAATAGCAAGGCACTCTAGCTCAGACAAAGCACAATAAAGAGCTATTAAACCTCACTGTGGGATTCAGACACAGGCTACGTAAAGTAGCACCTTCTCCCTGAAAGGGCAGAAGCCACTCTTACTCTATGGAAATAGGGTAAATAACATGGAAGTGCTTTTCCTTTATTTCTGTGGCACAGACCCCAGCATGCCTTGAAACAGAGCTGCAGTCAATGGCTTGGTTTGCTGTGTGCTGATTTTCACCACCCCTGGAGTACAGAAACTGGTGTGCCTGAACCACGAGATCCAGCAGCACAGCAAAATGACATCACAGCATGTCACATCCAGACACTTTTGTTTTCCCAACCCAAACAATGTAGTATTTGTAGCAGAAAGCACGGGATTGTGCCCAGCCTTATGCCTCTTGCACAAGGGTGAGAGATAGATGCTCTGCTACTAACACATTGCCCATCATGTGCACCTGAAAAGACAAAAAGTCTTGGTATTTTGGGATTAAAGACAAATGTACCTAGATTACGGGAGTGGGAAAAATGGAAAGGGAGCTTGGCAGTGATTTTTATAGGAATCAAAATATACTTGTCAGAAAGTACCTTGTTTCAAAGCTAAGAGTCGCTCTCCAAATAAACTGTTTTGTTGCAATGTATTAAGTGTATTAAGTACTTCACACCAAACACTGAGTATTTCTGAACATTGCAGAAACACACTGAGCACGTGGAGCTCTTATAGTAAGCCCTCTCTCTCCTGGAATGACAGACAGCTAAACGTGCTTAAAATTCCTTCTCCCTGTGCTAACACCTACCATTTGAGCTCACCCAATAGCTGGGGAAATACGTGTCTGAGGACAACTGGCAGGAGCACAACCAGCAGACTGCAGGCTTGCCCTTCGCAAATCGTGGCTCCATCTGTAGCATTGTGCCCGTTACTGGCTACAAGCTGGGCTATGGGAATACAGGGCCCAAGCTTCCCATCTGCTGCCCTGCCCCACTCCCTCCTCCTTGAGATCGTGGAAGTTTTCTGCAGAGATCACTTGAGAGCAGGAGTTACTGGAGTCAGCATAAGTTGGCCCTCCTGGCTCATTGGTGGTGAGCAGGTAATTGAATTATCAGGCACACCTTCCCTTTAATGGGTTTTTTTCTCTCCTTGTTTGTGTAGAAGCTTTGGGAGGATAAAAGCAAGTATGTACCACAGATATGTGAAGGAAAAGAGGGGAGTTAAAATGGAATGCAGCTGGATAATTAAAGAAAAAAAATTGTTTAGAATTTTACAAATAATTAAAGGGAGAGGCTGCCAGTGACTGAAGCTGAGGGGTGAGTCCTCCAGTGTCCCACTGAATCACTGCAGAGTTGAACAGTGAAGAAAGCTGGGAAACTGTGCAGCTTGCAGGGATCTACTGATAAAGAGACCTAAGGGCTGCATGAATTCCCACACTTAATGCATCCTGCCTTTCACTCCAGGAGTGAGCATTCAGTGGTGCTGAGATCCTGCAGTGTCCACACAGCTTTTCTGCTATATTTTGATATGTGTTTAGGTGCAGAAAATCCTTGTAAACCTGCCTGTTTTTCACAAATGGCCTCTGCAGAGAGCCTTCATATGGTTCTTGTAAAAACCACTCTTTAAATCCTAGTGGTATTCTGCCTACTCTTACTGACTGTAAAAGAAGTTATCAGAGTCCAAAGTCCTGTTACTGACTCACAAGCAAATTTCTTGTTTGTCCTTTCAGTAAATTCTCTGTTATAGATAACTCATTTAAGCTTTGCTGCTTCTGTATCACTTACCTTGCTCCAATTTCTTTATCAAACACCGTTGCAAGTCGAGATCAATGAAAATTTTAACACTTTCTGGTTGTAAGTTCCCGAAGGGTTTATACCAGATTCCCAGAATCAGAACTACTTCTGAATACACTGACCTAAGCGTTCTGCTGCTGTTGTCAAAGCTGTATGGACAGCTAACTTCTCCTGGTCCAATGGTCAGCTAGATGCTCCAGAAAGCTACAGGGAAGTTGGCTACAATAATCAAACATGCACACTCAGAGACAACATGTACTGTAAGGCTATTTACTATTGATATTCCAGGGCTTCTATTCCTTTTATTTGCTTTTTGTCCTTAAAATACAGCATTTCTGGAAGTAATACATCAACCCTCCTTATTTTTAGATTTTCATTACTGGGGGAAAAAAATCTTCCACTTACCACAACTGTGATTTGTGCAAGGTAAAAAGTGCCATCACCAGAGGCTGTACCACGTTCCTTCTCAGAACTGCACTACTGCAACAGCAGAGAGCATTGAGTAACAAGTTTGTCCGATACCAAGACTGACTCATAAGGACAAAAAAAAGTTGGAAGACAGGTGTATGCTTGCAATTCTTGTCCCATTTTCCTGATAATTTGGAAATGTGGCCAAATAAAACATTAACTTGGTGGTGTGCAGGCCTGTGTCCTGAAATGGTTTGCATTTATGCATTTGCTTAATGCTGAAATCTGTGAAGTTCCTTTAAATGGATGCAGAGACTATGTGGACTAAAAGTTAGAGGTAAAATATTTTCCTTTCCTCTTCATCAGTAAATATTTTATATTTCACAGAGATAAACTTATAGAAGAAGCATGGGGTGACATAAAATGGTACAGCAAAAAGAAATGCTGTGAAGTTGGAATAGAAGAGATCAAAGTCATACTGGGCAGGAGAGAAAGACAAGAAACAAAAGCAGTCAACAAAGGATTACTGGGCCCTTACTAAGGCCATGAAAGGGGAAGATAATCGAGGGGGCCTCAGGAGTGAGATTTACATCAGATAGGTCCTGCACAAAACACTAGTGAGACCTCACCTAGAGTTTTACATAACCAATTCAACTAAGGTGAATTTGCACTAAGGTGGCAGAGCAGGAAATCTGGGATTTCCAGAGTGCAGACCTCACAGGGTACCTTCAGGTCAGCAAGGCTATTGAGCAAAAAAGAACAAAAGTCCCCAGAAAGCTTCCTGGGACAAGAGCAGTGAGGTTTGGAGCTGCTTCCAACTAGAAAAGCGAAGACAAGCCACTGAGCTGGTTTCAAGGTGGGACTTGATCCAGTCACACATCACAACTGAACACATTAAAATGCTCCTCTCTAAGCACATGGTGTCCCTTTCATTTCCATCCCCTGGAGGGCTGGTGCCTTTCAGCTTAGGTACTCACAGACTGGACAATGTATTTAAACAGAAAATTAAATTTCACAGCCAGATTTGGGCTGCATCTACATTGAAATTACTCTATACTGAAGAAAAACAGGGTACAAAGATTTAGATTTTGGGTTTGCTTCATTCCAGCACATTCTTTTTCATAAAGACTTGTTCTTAGGCCTTTAATCTTGACATTTTGGTCTCTGGTAGGTAGTTTGGACAGTGTTGCAGGATACAGCAGCTTCAAGACAACTCTTTTAGAAAGTCAGAGGTCCTGAGGACAACTCTAAAACAGTAGAACTCTTGATATTCTACTCCAAGGTGAGTGGGAGGGGACAGATAAATCCTCTGACATGTTTGGGTTGGGTTTTTTTACTGCTTTATATTTAATCTTATCAAGGATGGAACAGAAATCAGATACTGACAAATAATAGTGTTCTGCTCACCAAGCTGCACTGAATTTACATTTCTGCTTCAGAAAAGCTGAGAAATTCCAGGCCTAAGGGTAGACTTAAGAGAAGAACTCAGTCCACCATCATTGGTCTGGATTCAAGGGCAACTTCTCAGCTTCCTAATCAGAAAGGGCTCAGTATTCTCACAGATCTGCTGGCATCATGCAGATGTAGAGCATGCCTCCTATTTCAGAAACTCACTAAGGATTTATTCAATTATTAATTAAAATCTCATTTGATTATGATTATTACATGCTGAAGGAAGCATCCAGTTTCATTGCAAATAGTTCATTTAAACTCTCTGAAGAGATTCCATCATGGAAAACAAAACTAGCAGTCCAACCATTATGCATGGCCTTACATTACAACTCAGAAGGGATTATCTCAGTTTCTACCCTCTTTAACAATAAGATGAAACATGATGGCTGTGTTAATTATTGTTTGCTAAGGCTATTTATGTAGGATACAACTTCAGTGTAGTTTCACTGAATTTCTGATGCATCTTTGCCTCTGTGGATTTTATTTTTGTCTGCTTTGACTAAGTGCAACTAAAAATGAAAATCTTGTGGCAAGTCTCTGCTGAGCAAGCCACATGCTCATATTTACATCAGAAGCAGCTCATACCTTCAAGGAATTCACAACTGAGGTGTGCTAATTTTTATATCTGTGGCCAAAATTAGCTGCTAGATACCCATTGTGGTTTTTTATATAGAGGCCCACAGAACTGAAAGCATCGAAGCAATGTGAGTATAAAGCAACCTCAGCTCCCACTTGATTCCTTATGTGAACTTCTTGGAGTTTCTGCAGTTAGCCAGGAAGAGTTCAGTTCTGCTGCTCCCCTGCTCCTCACTGCCCAGACTTCCCAGCCCTGTGCTGTCCAGGCTGGGCCACAGCATCCTGTGGCTGCAGCCACACCAGGGAGGGGCAGGAGGAGATCCAGCCCTCAGCCCCCACTGACTCACAGAAATTCAGAAATTTCACTACCCAAGCAGTATGGGAAGCAAACTATGTGGTCTAGCCCCCAGTAAGTTTAACTTTTCTACACAATACAAACACTTGCTCTTTTTTTAAATTTTGCAGCAGGTTATTTCTGTAAACTCTTTGGATGTGTGGAAAGTACTTCTGAAAATGTGGAAAATATATCACTCCCCTGCAGATTTTACCATCCCACACATGGACCAACTCCATTTTGTTGCAGACTTCAGGCCAGGCAGCCAGAATCCAATGTCTCACAAAAGCATCTCTGCTAAAGCCAGGGAAATCACTCCACAATCACCACAGAGTGAAATCACCAGCCTTGGTCCATGACAGCAGTGATATATATTGAAAGCAGGACACTGGTTTTCATTTTACAGACCCCTAAAATCTTTTCAATATCTGTGCAAGCCTGGGGAGTCATCTCTAGACTCATTAAACAACAGGTTTGGTTTCTTAGTGAGCTTTTACCATATAAAAAATTTACAAAAGCAGCCCATCCTACAGAGATCATTTGAGGACCATCACTCAGCTAGAAGGAAAGATGAGGTGACATTTGGGAAGTGCAAATGAGTCCCTGCTAGTCTGTTGATGGAGCAGCACAAACCAGCAGGGATCCAGAGTGCCCAGACTTATCATTTCTATCTCAAGCTCCCTGCTCCTGGTGGCCTCTTCATCCTGGAAAACTGTAAGGAGACACCACCATTCCCTAGGAGTTCCTGAGAGGCTCAGCTGGAGACCAAGCTCCCCTAAATAGCCAAGCTCAGTTAAGCTCTCTGGGCTGAACAAGAGGCAGCTTCAGAAGAGCCCTGAGGAATGGGAACAGCTGGGGCAGGGCTGCAGGTAGGGATGTGCTGTCTCACAGAGAGCTGCCCCGGGGCTGAGAGTGGCCCCTGGGAGCTGCCAGAGGCTTCCCGGGGCACAGGCATCCACCAGAGCATTGTTTTTGCCTTGAGCAGTAACAGACTCTGCCAGAAACAACCTCTAAACTTTCTCTTTCTCACTAAGGAGCACATTAGATCTGTTATACTGATCCCTCCAGCAGCACTTGAGGAACAAACCTTCCTAAAAAACCACTCAGCTCATCGCTGTTGCCTGTGCGAAAGCACACATTCAGATAGGAAATTTTATCTCTACTTATTCAGCTTCTTATTCCTCCTCTTAGCAAGCAAAATACTGCCAGTATTTCGAGCAGCTGCCTGTTCAGTGGTGAGTTTCCATCTGCAGGCAGAAGAGCTCCCCAGCAGGGCTGAGTGAGGGCTTCAGCACCCCAGAACCCTCTGCCCTGAACAGCTTTCAGTGAAGCCTTCTCTTCAAGCTCTCCTGTCCTCCTGTGCTCCTTTAGCTCTGCTCTCCTGTTCCCAATCTATTTCTATGGAACATGCTTTGTACATTTTGCATACACACACATGTGTGTGTATCCATGCTGCATGCACTATATACCAGTATATCGACCTTGTAGCTATGTTAAAACCACATTTAACCAATATTGTTTGACTAAACACTATACAGCAAGTTATCCAGGTCTACTATCACACTTTGAAAATATCATGGGTTTTTTGGTTGGGGTTCATTTGTTATTCTACAGTGAATTTTTAAACAGTACCAGTCAGAATGAAGTGTGGGAGGGCTATAAATTAGCAATGCCTTTTGTGTGCTTGTTTGCAGCTTTCCAGGTCACATGTGTGTCTCAACAGGACAGAAAGAGTAGGAATGTCCCTGCCTGTACTGAGCAGCATTTTGGGGTAGGTGAGTAAAGCAGCACACTCTCACAGAGGGCAAAGTGGCCTGATTGTTTTGCTCTAATGAACATTATTGGCAATTTTACTAATCTAAATTACAACAAGAAGTTCTCTACAAACTCACAGTGCTGCTTCCAGCAGTACAAAACACTCATACATACCTCTGACAACTTTTCTGGCTCTCTAAGGCCACAGAATCAGCATTTGGTTGCAGAATACTTATGAGGAGACATAGATGTTTTTAATGCAGTCAGCTCCCACACTCCACAGCAGAACAATCCATCTACACATTCCTTCCCCTTCAACTGTTTGTGAGATTATTCTGTTAAACACCCAACACTGCCTGCATTTGGGGTACAGCTGCAAAAGTAGCTGGTTCTGGCAGGCTGGTTACATCATTCCACGCTGCTGCAGCAAGCCTTGGGGCTGCTGTTTTTAATTTGGGCTATAACACATCTTCAGGGCTGGCCCATCATAGAGGAAAGAGAAAGAACTGTCTTTTCTCTACTTTCATCAGCAAAAGCAACAGGCAAAGTTAACACATCACCTGTGCTGTCCTGAGGCAGCAAAATTATCTTGTCATGAGATTGATAAAGGACAGATAGACTTGTCTGAGGCTGGAGTCCCTGCAGCTGAGGAGCTGAAGGAGCACACAGACAGACATCTTCCCCAAGCCCTGCTGCCTTTGGTCAGTCCCCAGAACGCCCTGAGTGACCCAAGTGTGCTGCATCTCTGCCCTTCCTTAGTGCTGCAAAGTCTTGTCAGGGGCTCCCAAAGTACTCACATCCCACTGAAGGCAGCACTGCAGCTGCCTTTGGACACAGAAACACACCAAGGGTCAGCAGTGATCAGGTATGGGCCTGTCAGAGCAGAAAGGGTAGAAGCCCAAGTGTGTTGGACTTCCTGCTCCTAAAGCCCTTCTTTCTAAAGGGTCTCACTTTTTCAGTTTAATCCTTCTCCCAGACAGCTGCAGCCAGAGCTCTGCTCTCATCAAGATTCAATTTCCTTCAAAATAAGAAGTGCCAGTGTATTGCCACCCATGAAACCAAAAACAGAATAGAAAAAAAGATACATATGTAAATCCTTATACATAACTGTCTAAAGTTCTTAAGAGATTGCACGGAAAAGAGACATGGAAATTTCACAGATTTTCAGATGACTCAAGGGCCATCCAAACAGTAAAAG
Organism: Catharus ustulatus; assembly: GCF_009819885.2. Taxonomy (NCBI): domain Eukaryota; kingdom Metazoa; phylum Chordata; class Aves; order Passeriformes; family Turdidae; genus Catharus; species Catharus ustulatus. Next base: position 13,812,517 of record NC_046230.1, read on the forward strand.
TGACTCATGGGCTGTGTAGGCACGTACAGGTATGTGGGTAGGCTTCTGGAAGCCATATGGTTTCCTGCAGGAGCCGAATACCAGCACAAGCAGTGCTGGGGAGAACTGTGACGTTTTACCACATAACAGGCTACTCAGGCACTGTCTGTCCAAGAATTGCTAATGCAGGGGAGCCTGGTGAGGGCTGGCTCCCACCAGCACTGCAGAATAGCATGGCTCCTCTAAAGAGTGGGATCTATTTACAGGAAACTCTTTGGAACACAATGAAATTTAAGGGGGTGAGAGGTAATTATATTCTAAAATAATTTGATTTTGTTTAAACTGGTCTTTGAAGACCTCTCCATAGGAGGCCACAGTCTGGCAGAAAAGGAACATTATATGGTACCCTGGCAATATTTAGGCTTTGTGAAAGCAGCTGGAAGCAATTTCATCTGAACTCTAATAATGTTTAAAAATGCACAGCCAAGCTTGGAGCAAGATACCTACCCCACAGAGCCAAAGGAGCTGAATCTGCTTAGCAGTGTCTAAATGTGCTGTGAAAAGCTATAATGAAGTATTCAGGTGAACTCCTGCAGCCCAAGAAGGGACGTGCTGCAGTTGTCAGTTCCTGGCACTGGGCAGTACAGAGCCCCTGTCTGCTGGGGATGAGGGAAGTATGAAAAGCAGCACCAGGGAAGTCGATACCCACCTCCCACCTCTCCCAAGAGCCACAAGAATTTACAAGGTTGTTTTCCTTCAGGGGAAAGGAACAAGGAGGTAGAACAGACTTTGCAGATTTTGTGACTTTACACAAGGAGTATGAGCTAGGGCAGACCCTTGTCAACCAAAGGTGTGAATGTGTGTGTGTTAGAATGTGTAAGAGTGTGCCTGGTGTGTGTGATTGTGTAAAAGTGTGTCTGAGTGTATCAACAGCTGCAGCCCATCATTCATTACCAGCAAGGCAAAAGAAAAATGAAGAAAAAGAGTGGATATTTTTCCCAATGTTCTTCCCACAACAAATTCTTCCCCCATTTTGGAGCCCAGAAAGAAACTAAAGTGGAAGGGTTAAGCAGCAGCTACTGTTATGGCACTCAAAAGGAGACTTTTAGTTAACAGTCAATATCTATGTAACACAGAACCTGGTGGCCATGGTGCATTTGCTCATACAGCTTCAGTCTCACCTCTGACATGAGCAGGAGAAAGGTGAGAAAACCAGGATGAATTCATATTTATTTTGTCAGCTAAAGATACCTGGGGCCAAAGGGCTTGCATCCTACTTTGGATCTAATGGTATTGAGTGCCAGGAGATGGGACATCCTGACTTATGCTCACAGCAAACCTGATCTGCTGCAGAGCTGGGGTCACACCTCTGCACAGCACAGGAGTGCTTCTCTGAAGAAAATTCCCACAAAAAATGGGGCCTGTTCTGCCTGAAAGCATGAAAAGCCTGGGAAAAGTCTGTGTAGTGGGATGCAAATCGCCTTTTGAGATCTGTGCTTGAAGAGATAATCACTCTGTGGCATTTGACCCAGGACATGTCCACCACTGTGGCTTTCCAAATGGAAGAGCTCTTCTCACCAAAGTGCAGGAAACACAGGTAGCATAAAGTTATACCCTGTTTTGGGGGTGAGAATTTCCTGATAAACACTTGCAGAGGAGGTGAGTGCTGCTGCTTTTACATTATAGCAGATTCAGTGAAGTAAAAGAGAGAGACAATCATCTTGATCCAATAATACACAGGAAAAACTGGAATGACAGAAATAAAGCACCAGTCTCTGGGTTGTCAGAATAGCTATGCTGATATGGGAACAGGCAGGAAGAGGGAGAACAGGCTACCAAAACTGTGATCAACCATGAACATCTACTTCCAAAAGCTATTTGAAAAGTACAGACACTCAATAATTAGCCCCATGTGCAGAAGATGATTAGGATGCCTACCCACTATATCCTGTTTGCCTCTACTTTGAAGTACATTGCTGATACTGCATTAGCAGGAGTCTTTCAGAGCATTGCTGCTCCATCTTTAGTTAGTGGATGTACAGAACATGGATTAGATGGTCTCTCTTCTAGCTGCCTGGACAACTATGACACCTTGAAATTTCAGGACAATTAAGGTAGAAATGAAGATATTTTCTCACATTCAAGAAATCTGCTAGACCTGCTTGGACATGACCTGTCTCCCAGCAGTGGCAGAGAGGGATGAGGGAAATTGGCAGAAGCACTTCTGAGGTGATGCTATGGCATGTATCACACCTTGTCCTATCCCAAAAGGGACTGGCACCTGGCTGCCCTTCTCAGGCACATCACAGATGTCCTGTCATCCATCACCTGAGCCAGCTTGTATCCAGGACATTTCAGGAAGCAAAAACAAAGCAGGCAATTACCATCAGTGTCTGGACTGGGTACAAACTCAGGTGCTACATCCAGTTCACTTGTAGTGAATGCACTTTATGTTTCATTCGTGACTTGGCAAGATCAAGCTTTGTAGAAGCAAGTCAAGTACTACTAAATAGATAAGCCCTGAAAGTCTTATGTAGCTTTTAGATGTTAATCTTTTCCCAGAATAAGCAATTAATTAATTTTAACAACATAGTAAAGATATCTGTGTAAGAGCTTGAACATAACTGATCATGAAATAAACGTAATCCAATTCTACCTCACCAATACTGCAGTTATCTGCAGAAGCAGCTGGCTGGTCAGCTGGATCCCTGCCTTCCCTGGAAGGGCAGAGCACTGAGCTCTGCTCCAGGGATGGCACATTCCCTAAGCAACAGCCTGGCATGCTATGTCATCCCAGGGGTCAGACACCTCCTCAGTCCAAAGTGGATCTACTGGAGAGGTTTCACTACAGCAGCACAGCCCAGGAAGGGCTGAAGTGGAGGGTCAGAAAGGATGTCAGACCTTTTTAAAAGAAAATTCAACTGAAGTTTAAGAGGTCCCTGGATGGAGGTTCAGGTGCAGATGCTCTTGGTGCTTCCAGGTACTCTTTCATCATAAGAATAAGTGAGAGGAATGCTAGGCTGGGGTGGAAAGGCAGTGTGCATGCTGTGATCCTCCCTGGGGGGAGTTCAGGCTGGCTGGCACCTCACTGCTTCTGAGCAGTCCAGTGGGCACTCACCTTCCAGCTGACAGAGGGGTCACATCTGCACGGACAGCAGGACACAGAGCAGGCTTCTGTGGGACACCAGTAACTCCAGCCTGTCTTCTCCACTTCCCAGTGGCGACTTTGGCTTGGGGGACAGAACCCTGCAGACACTCCATCCATGTCACTGCTCAGAAAATAGCACTGTGCAAGACATTAGTACCATGGCTTTAGGTGCTGTGAAAGAGATCAGAGGAGCCTGTGATGTGGGAAAAAGATTTCTCTTGCAACCTCTGTGGCAAGTTAATTGCTGTTGATTACAAACCCAGTGCAATCTTGTTAATTCACAACACAGGACAGCAGCCATTTAAGAGAGCAACACTGCATCCAGCTCCTCAAGCACAAAACTCTCACATTATTGAACAGCATGGTATGGGGCTGTTTCAGAAACAAACAGGCTTCGAGCCTGGTAGGGGCCAGGAGGATTGGGAAGACAGATAACAGCTGCTTGATTAGTAACAGGAGGTTTTACATTCCATCAGATCTGCAGTAGCAGCCTGCTCTGCCAAAGGCCAGGTCCCTGCTGCTCTGAGCAGTGCAGGCAGAAGAGCTGCTGTTCTGTGCCCTGCCCTTGGCACCTGCTGAGGGACCCATGGTGCAGCTGAACCTCTGGGCTGTCTCTCATCTGTAGTGCAGGAGCAGTCCTGTCCTGTTGGCAGGGCAAGGAGCAGGAAAGAGGTGACCCGAGTGGCAAAGGGACTTGAGCAAGGTCAGCCAGCAGGCCAGCAGCAGAGCCATGTGCAAGGCTCTGCTGAATGCATGACCAAGATCTGGTCACAGCGCCCCAAGTTTTCTCCACAACAGGGACACTTCATTTGTAGCTGGACACAAGTTTCAAGCTTTCTGCAAAACAGCCTTTCAGGTGACACCCTTCGAAATTGTGGCAGAGCAATACAAAGAGCTGCAACTCCTCACTTAGAGCCTCCAATAACTCTGCCAGAAGGACAAAAAAGGGGAACAGAATAAATCCAGGCTGCAACAAAGCACGGCAGCAAACATTGTCTGGGGTTTTGATACCCTGGACATAAGCTCAGGCAAGCTCAACAAGTTCTCTTTCACCTCATCTTGCGAACAAAGATATTTCCTATTGCTGAGAGAAGAACCATCACACCCATGCAGGATGTCTGACAGTTCTTTAACACCACAGTAAATTATTGCTTTATGTAACACTCATCTACTCAAAGGTGAGGTTTGTAGCAAATTAGTTTTACATTATTTTCTTTGATTCAAACATCATAACATCACACATGCAGCTCTGCAGTGTGCCTGCCTTCTCCCTAAGCTTATATTGTCCCTTTCTAGAGCAAAGGGAGCACGAGCAGCTCTACTGAGCTGCAGATTTCTTTGTGGCTGTCCCTGATGGATGATGGTGACATAAGCTGGCTGTCTTGGGGATTTCACGTAAGCTGAAGCTTGGAAGGCTGAGCTACACAGAAGCGTCAAAGCACCCAGGAGCCCAAAATAGGAAGGAGAAGGAGGCGCGTGGACTGAAGTGGCTCAGAAGCACTAGATCTGGACAGCAGATTAAATATAAATTGCTGTCAATGTAAGGTTGATCTAAACCAGCTCCAGCAATACAGCAATGAGGTGTCCTGCAGAATAGTGCAGGCACAGAGAGCAGAGTGCTCATAAGTAAAAATACCTCCCCCCTCTTTTCCCTGCAACCAAAGCAAGAAATCCTAAATCAAAGTCTTGTTGAGTTAAAAGCCATTGATACTGAAAATATTTTTGAGCAATTAGAGAGGATAAGCTTTGAAGCTGTAAAACACAGGGAACAGTGACCAGAAAGGAAAGAAGCCAGGTGAGTAGGAAGGGTCCTGATGTAGTCTGAAGGCACTGGTTGCTACCTTCTACACAATCAGAGGGATCTGGAGTGACTCCCAGATACAAACAAGGCTTGCACAGCTCTCGTGGGAATTAAAGTACAGTTTCAGCCTCAGTTACAGTCATTCCTAACATTACTGCAGCTGGGAGTGAAGATATGCAGCTGCAGAACCCCTTTAGGGATGGGCTATCAACCTGTGTAGGCTGACATTCAAAAAAAACCCCCACAAATACAAAAAACCAGAACATTTAGATATGACAATTCAAAGTTTGGCTTGCTAATATTTTCTCATGTAGTGTGAGGTTGGGATGACAGCGTGCAGGTGTGTTTTATGGATGTGTGCAGAAAGGGCAGGGATGAAATCACTGAACTGCTGTTGTCACGTTCAGGGATGACTGGCAGAGTTCAGCAAGAGGAAGTGTTCATCATCCCTGACAAGCTGTATGGGAACAGCAGTGAGAAATGCTGTCATTCCAATGCTAAATCCAAAACACATTCACCTTTAATCTAGTGCATTTTAAAAAGCATTAGTCAGATTGGCACATGACGCTGGTTACCCCAGAAGGAACAGTAAGTAAAGCTTAGAGGCTTCTAAGCAGTTTATAGGCTGTGCGTTCTGCTCAAGTGCCTCCTCTAAGTAAAAACCCACAAAATCCTTCATCTCCAACACCTTCAGCAGCAGAACTGACAAGAAGCCAGGCGAGGAGGTGACGCAAGTCACAGGGTCAGCACCAGCACAGAGACACCGCCTGGCAGCAGAGCACATGTCCCTGCTGGGCTGTCCCACCACCAGCACAGCCACCGAGGCACTTTAACACCTTGCTTGCTGACTCTGCATCAGCATGTGACACCTCCCAGACCTCCAGGACTAAACATCTCTCCTGCTCTACATACCACAGTCACTCTGAACTCTGTGGTTCGCTGCCTCCGAGATCAAGGGAATTCATATCTGTGTGAGATCCTGTGTAAGTAGGTAGAAGTGCACTGTCACAAAAGTATGGGGGAGAAAATAATCCTAGTAGGAGCTGGGGGAGACTCCCAGCATGGAACCAGCTCCTGCCTGGCGCCTCTGTTGGGGATGACTGGACACAATTCCCTTTGCAGATCAATGCTATTCATATGTAAATCAAAAGCTAGTTCAAAGGTTTCTGTTGAATTCTTGATTCCCCCTGACTCTGGCTTTCACTTTTTCCTCTTCACACCAAGAGCTTAGTCAGAAGTCTTTTAAATCACTGGAAACATCTCAATTATATCATTAACTAGAATGTGCATATCTGCAAACTGCCATGGGGGAAGGTTCTGGCTGTCCAAGTTTGAGGGTATGGAGGAAGCTCCTATTTTATTAATTTTTAGCTAAAGTTGACAAGAGAGGAGGTTAAAACCAGCTGTGATCCTCTCTGCCAGTTCCTCCAAGGACACAGCAGCCACAACAGTTGCACTGTGCCCACATAATCACAGGCACCATGTGGGGAGGTTTGGATTCCCTCTGTTAAGGGAAGGAATTGCACAGGAGGTGGTTTTTGCATCCTTAGAGGCAACTTGGCAAGCCCCAAAAATGCTTTGTTCTGCAGGCAAGGCTTTGTAGGAGTGCCCCATCACCTGATCCGCATGAATAGGCCTTTTCCTCTTTAAGCTTTGCTCCCAGCTGGTGGACCATGAACTGCTGAGCCCTGATGAAAGGGCAGGGCTGATGGAGGCAGGAGAGCCAAGGAGTTAAGCAGTGAACAGGAGAGCAGAGATTTATCCGCTCTGAAGCGGAGACAAAGGTGAGGATGATTACAGAGTGAAGAGAGTGCACAGAGACAGGAGACTGCAGTGCCACGGGATCCATGGAACCCTTCAGAGGGACACGTGGGGATGGGTGCTCCAGCATGCACTGGCAGAGCTTGTGAATAACAATAATTTTTTATCAATTTACTAATTTACAACAGACCTCCAAGAAACATGAGCCAAAATTCCCAATTCCAAAAGGCAAATTGACCATCTCCAGGAAGTGATAAATCAGCTAAGCCGAGGAATTCAAGACCAAAAGTGAAAGAAAAGCTATTAAGCTGTTGTGTCACTTATATCTCATGCAAAAGAGATAAAGGGCCTGAAGCAGCACAACAGCCAAAGGCACAATTCAGCACCTCAGAAGAGTAGTTGGAGCATGCAGAAATTTGCAATGGAATGGAACAGGGAATAAGAGAAAAGGCACCAATACACACGGGTCAAAAGCATCTGGCTATCACCTCCGGCAATCCTCAGACCAAATGACACCTCACAGGCGGTATTACACAAGCAGACAAGTTTAGTCAGCTACATGAGAAAAAGTAGATCAAAGGAAGAAGAAGGGAGGGTCTTTCTACAGAGAAAATGGGGTAAATGCTAATCTCAGGATGGCCCCAAGCCAAGTTAACTCTTTGCCTTACTTTACAATATAAAACCAATAATGCTGGATATGATGTAAAAAGGAAGATGGATAATGTGATAAACACTAATTCACCATTTTCCAGCCCATTTTCAAGGGGAAATAAATCCTAGTTTTGCATACTGGAGTGGGCTAACAGAAGAGGCTGGAAGGTTTGAGCACATCTGGGACATTAGGATGTGACTAGGTAAATGCAAAACTTGAGAAAGGATCTTAAGAAGGGAGAAGTGATGAAGAAAGGTTAGGACTGCAGTAGAAAGCCAGATCTTAAAACAAATTTTGAATTAGTACAAGATAATAAACAACACAGTAAGAATTAATGTAGACTGTGCAAAGAAGAATTTTGCCAGACTTTGTTCTTTCATCCTTTGAAAGTCAAATGAAGACTTGGAGCTCATTCCTTTGGACTTCAGAGAAGCAGCTGACCTGCCATCAAAGAGGGATTAACAAACTGAAGATGCTTCTGCTAAAAGACAAGAAACAGAAAGGAACTGGCTACGAGAGAGGAAGCAGAAACAAGTGTTGAGAGAGGCAGGATGAGCCTGAAGAGGAATCACTATCACAGGTCCATAAGAGTCTGCCATCAAGTCTGATGTGTAGTTTGTCTCTCTGGCACAAGAGAGGTTTTCTCTTACTGCCCACATTAAGGACAGCTGAATTAATTTTAACAGACATGAAAGAGCACACCAGCAGGAAACCAGCCTGCTCTAGCAAGGACTACATGGCTGGATAATTCTGCAAAACACAACAGGGAAGACTTCATTCCTCTGTAGAACACACCAGAGAACAGGCACAAGAGAGGAAACAGTTACTTCAGCCACCAAGAGCAGCACTGGCCAGGCTGGCTGGGGTGCAGCTCCTGCCCTCCCACCACTGGGACAGCAGGGCAGGAAGCCAAACTCATCTCCAGATCAAAAGGGATTCACTTGTGAGGAGCAGCAGACTGGGCAGGATAATGGTTGCAGTCAGAGACACCCACACCAGCCAAGTCCTCAAGCTCCCTAGAAACACCACTCCTCTCTTGCCTGCTTCTCTCCTCCTGTGGAGCTTCACTGCAGACTGTGCCAAAGTGCTTGTAGGGCCACAGTACCTGCAGCACTGCCAGCAAGAGCTGGGAGCCAGCAGAGATGCTCTGGCGCTGCCAGGACAGACCCCTTGGTGACAGCAGGTGCTGCAGGAGCAGCAGTTTACGAGTAATTCAGGAGCATTTCTAGCAGCATTAGTCACCACCCTTGTCCTGACTTATTTTGGCTGTCTGGCCAAGTTAATGACACAGACATTGCTTCATGGTGGTCAAATCTCTTGGCTCATAAAATAGTATTTGGAGAGTTGGAGTTTCCTGCCTTTCATAAAAGCCAGGAGCCCTTCACCCTCCAGCTCATTCATGGAAGATAAAAATCTCTTGGCACAAACTCTTGCCTCACTTGGAGGGTAATTACATTGTTCAGGCTCTGCAGAGCACTTAATACATCTCTGCCCTGTTAATCTCCGGCAAAGGCTGTGACTGATGTGGCTGAGTACCAGCCAGGCACCCACAGCTAAGGTGTAGAGGAGGCTCTTTGCCCGTAGGTTCTTTTTCTCTGCCGTCTCCACAGCCAGCAACACACTGTGTGACTGCACAAACCCAGCCTGTCTTTCTGCCCCTTGCATCTCTAGCCTGTCTCCTCACCACCAGAGACATCCAGAGCTCTGCAGCACCAAGGAAGTCCAGGACTTCTTCAGCAAGGGTGGGACCCAAAAGTGCCTTGGCTGGGTGCAGGAGGTGGAATGACCATGTGTCAGGAAAATGTCAGGCACCGTGTGCCTGTAAGCACTAAAAGTCCCTGGATCTCCTGGTTTTCCTTAAGGACTGCACACAGCCATGGTGAGAGCCAGCCAGCATCAGGTGTGTCCTTCTGTTCTGTGGGATAATGGCACCACGCCACTCAAGTCAGTACAGTTCAAAGAAATTAGGCAGCACAATTTTAATTAAAATTGTAAACTAATTAACTAATGAACTAGTGTTCCCAAGGGACATGGTAAAATATCTATTGCTGAGGCTTCACAGCAAGGCTAATTGCATAGCCAGAAAATTAAAAATCCTTGGTTTGAAACAACTGTGGGAACTGTGCAGAGATCTCTGTTTCAGAGACCAGACTTTCCAACACATTTACTCACCTAGTCCTTTTCCTTCACAGCTTGCTGCAGACATTCACCAGCCATGTCCCCATCACTATTTAACTAATGTGGCCATACAGACTGTCCAGCCCTCACACTAAAGCTATAGCTTTGGATGGCTCCAAAGAGGATATCTTGTCCCCAGGTCTGCAGAGCTCATTTAAAGCTGCTGCTTCCTGCTAGTGGTGCAGTGCTTTGTGTCAGGCCAGTAGCAGAAAAGACTTTTACTAACAGAATATTAAGAAGTGTAGTCAGTCATGACTGCGCCTTTGCAATTCAGAATTACAGAACTGAGCAGAAAAGCAGAGTTCTACAAAAGACAATATTCAGAAAGGGATTTAATCTAAGCAAGACCATTCTGGGTGTCCCCACATGGTCCTACACCCATCCCAGCAGTGCCACAGGGAGAGCAGGAACACTAATCCCTTGAGGTTTTGCTCCACCAACACTAGTCCTTTCAGAGGCTGAACACTATAATTCACTGCTAATAACAATTAAAAAATCAGCACCTCTGCTCTACTAGACAGCTACAAGGACACCAAGTACTGCTCAGCCAATGTGGTTTTTGTCAAGGTAACAAAGAGTTAGTGCACTGCTCCTACAAGGATGAGTTCTCAGTGTGTGGAGCTCAGAAAGCCTGGGTAGCAATACTGGCATCACCTCCATGCTCAGGAAGGAGAGCTGAGCTTCCCACAGCCTTCCCTTGTACTGCCCACACCAGGTTTCTTCAGCTCTTGATGGCACAGAACATGAAAGGAGAGGCTGCATTCAGTTCATGGAGCTGAGGAGAGATTATCCACAGGGTCTGAGCACCAGGACATTTTGCCACTGCAGTGGGGCAGCTCACCAGAGGAAGCTCTGGTCACCACCTGCATGTGCCTGTAGAACTTGACCCTCAGTTATTCCATGCCTTCAAGCTCTTCAGTTCATGCCCATGGTACCACTCAACTTCAGCTCTGCCAGGCAAACGAGTACAGTCACACTGAAATCCATAAATGAGTGCTGGCCACAGTCTATAAAGCCTGCAATCTGGGACAACTTTTCCACCTCCCAAATCCTGCCTCTTGGTAGTGGGTGCCCCAGTTCCTGCAAGTTAGCAGTCTCCATCAGTCACAGTGAAACTGCCAAACAGCTGGGGAAACAACAGCTTTGGAAAGGTCTCAGCAGTGATCAGAAGAACCCAACAGGGACACTACAAGCAGTGTTTTATAAAGTGGTAGCTGGACAACCAGGAACATACCAGAGGAGAGACACCCCTGTCCCACCCATTACTGCAGAGCAGCTCCCACCCCTCAGGAGCAGCCCTTGGATTCAAAGGCAGAGGGGAGCTCAGGCATGCCAGAAAGCTTCCACAGGGAAAAAAAATACACCCCATCTGCATTTCTGTGGTGTACTTGTTGCTGCCTGTCACGGATCAAGGGTAGGAAGGTCCCACCTGCTCCATCTGGACTCCCTGGGGACAGGATTGAAGGAGGGGAAGATGAGCATTGTTGCAGCAACAGCCAGAAACTAAAGCAGTCTGGTCCCCTGCTCCCCAAATAGGGAACCTTTCTCACAGAGGGCTAGGGCAGGGGGAAACTGGAAATTACAGTTTTTGTTCTAAATCCATGATGAGATTTCTTTCACTTAGAGTAGCAATTACATGAATCCTTCTCATAAGAGAAAAATTTGCTGTTCTTTTCAGGAGCCAGGAGGGAGATGCACATGCAGCATTTGGGACAGAGCAAGGGTTGGTCCTGGGTCATCATCCTCCCCTGCAAGCACCACAGCATTTCTCTGTTCTGCTGCCCATTAATTCCCTGCATCACTTGCCTTGCACTCAGCAGGAACGACCTCGACAGAGACCTCTGGAAACATCTGGGTAGCAAAATGATACATGTTTGTTCTTTTTTGGTCAAAGAACAACCTTGAGAAATAATAAACACTCACTATAATAGAGAAGTTCAGTTTTATATTCATATCTCTTGTAACTGTGTTCACAGAATTGCATATTTCAAAGCATCTTTGTTCTTCTATCTCCCTTCTTGTGCACTTACTTCAACAACAGCTACAACTCACTGCAGTGCCAGCTGAATTAACATCAACATATTTGCAGTGCCAAAATAGCAAGCCTGCTAGAGAACCAGAAAAATATTTAAATAGGTGATTTTTTTCAAGTGACCTATTTCTCCAGTGAGAAATTTTTGTGATGTGGAAAGCTATTAAGAAGTTTTCATATATAAATTCACATTAATAACTAAGTTGTACCCCAAATTCTCTTTTTAATTTTTGTCTGAAGCAGCAACTCCTTGGCATAATCAGTACAACTTGATTGTGGTCTATATGAGAAGGGAACTGTTAGAGAAACAGCTGAGTTGAATCACAAAAGGATTCCTGATTTACCTCCCACCAGAAATACAAGGCAAAACCAAGGACCTCATGAGCACATGCAATAACTTTTCTGCCAGTTGACTTCAGAAAACGCAACAGGATCACACTGGTTCAGTGGGACAGATCTTAAAAGTAGCACCTAGAAAACACCCTTTTATGTACATGCTAATAATGGCTGAAACATGGAGTCAGCGTACCAAGCAGTAAAAAAAACCTCAAAGCAACCACCTTTAAAGCCAACAGGACCTGAGGGGTTCATCACCTCTGAAGGTGAATGCTTTTTGGGACCACCAACTGGCTACACAAAGCTGTCTGGGGACCAGGGTTAGGAGATGGTGCCAATGGGCACAGCCTCCAACCCAATAAATCCGAGTCAAGACTTTGCTTCACCCTATAGTCAGCATAACCTAATCTTCTTCACACTAAAACATCTCCCCCATCCAGTCTTGGCTCTTCAGGGCCAACAGCAGCAGCAGATTGTACCTGCACTCCTGCAGCAGCATAATTTTTGTGCTTACTGCCCACCTCAGCCCCCCTCCCACCTGACTTCCAAATTAGAGGAGTTTCTTCTAAAAAGTCAGAACATGTGAACAAGGGTTTCCTCTATTATAAATCAATAAATATTACATGTCTTTGCAGGAAGCAAAGAGGTGGGGACAAAACTGCCAAAAACTGTCCTGGTACAAGACCCTCAGCACTCCTGCTTCTGGAATTTGGCCTCATGATCCCATGTCTTAAAACTGTTTTCCAGAAGATATGCATTTGCTGAACTGCTTTATGTTGTGGGTAAAACAGGTTTATTCAGCTGTTCTGAGTACAGAAAGTAGCTATAGAATTAAATCTCAGAGATCTGACATGGTTTCTTCATAGAAAACGAGTTTTTTGCAACCCACAGCAAGGTTTTTTTCTGGGTTACCCGAGCCATAGCCCATAGTATAAACCCCCACTGAATAAGAACATCAGCAGAAATTCATATATACAATATTATCTTATTCTTACTCATATTGAAATGTTTGCTGCTGTACCTGCACATAATTTATGCAGCAACCTCACATTTCCACAGGTATGAACTCAGAGGAACAACTGAGATATTATAAAGAATTTTCACAGAAAGTTCTGTTAAAGTCAGATGGGTTTTCCAGGGTTAGGTTTGAATAGAACCTTTAGGCTGCAAGTCAGTTATCTTTATTTTTTGCCTGTCTATGGTCACACAGCTGTGCTGCCTGCAGAACGCTCAGCAATGCCCTGGGCACAGCAGCAACCCCTGTGCTGGTGGAAGGACAGATCCTGCTGCTCACCAGTGCCTGTGGTCATGCAGCAGGTCAGGCCAGCCCCTAGATTTCAGGATGCTCTGCCCAGGTGCCCAGCAGCACAGGGCTGCCTCCATCAGCTGTGGCACTGAGTGACGTCAGTGTTCTGAGCCTGGCACCATGAATGGGAGCAATAACGAGTATCATCACGCAGGAACTAGAAGGAGGTAGAAAGAGAAGCTTTGTGTGGGTGGTGAGAGAGAAAAGAGGCTGATTAAGGAGACAAGGATCAGAATCTGCAAATCACGCAGAACCAGTTCTGTGTCAAGCAGGGAATAATTAACTTGCTCTTTTCTTTACTCCAGACAAGCAGCATTGATGTTGATTTAGAAACTCCCTTTCCAACATCAGTTGAAACTGGACACCCTTCAGGATGCTTTGCTTTGAATTTTCAGTGCTATTAATGCTGTTCACTGTCTATTGATACAGCACTGTGGAGGGATGGTAGGGGCTGCCTCCACTGCAAATCCAAACCTGCTGGCAGAGACACGAGGCCTTGGAGAGGGTCAGTGCCTGGGGACACAGTTCAAGACAGTTCTAGAGACAGACACTGACCCCAGTGACATCCAGGGCTGTTCTGTGAGTTTAAGAATGCCCAGGAGTTATTCCCAAGAAAATTGTTAGCATAAAGATTAAGTGGAATGCTTGCTACCTTATTCATTCCTTGGATTTTTCTTCCCCACAAGTCTTTTGAACTATTACATCTGTGCAACTTTGAGGTGGGCTCCAGGAACCAGGCACGAAGGAGGGAAGTATCAGGAATAAATACCTGCTGCAGCAAAGCACAAGTTAAACCCAACCTGTTGGCAGGTAAGCTCCCCTTCTATGGATCAATACAGACCTGTCATTTCTGCATTACTGCCTAGGGCTCTTCCTTGGTAGGATGAGGCATTTTCTGAAACTGCAGTTACACCCCACAAGAATATTGTCAGTGCAGGCTGGAGTGTTGTGCAAATCATTCCTGCCACCTATGAGCTTGGGCCCCCACCATACCATGGCCAGGCTGCATCCATCTGTGGCTACAGCACTCAGGAGGAGAGTTAGCTCTGCTCATCAAGTTGTAAAATAAAATCTCAGTGTTAGGAAGCAGAAGTCCCAGGCCTACTCCTTACAGTGACATTGCCAGCATCAGATCTGAACAACACTCAGCTGCTGGAGCAGCCCCATCCTGCCCAGGCACTGCTCCTGCTCCCTCACCACCAGGACAGGAAAGCAGCAGCTGTTTGCTCTTTGTACCTGCAGCACAAGAACCCCATTTCCTGCAGGACTGCTTTTCAGGACATGATGAAAGCAGGTAAGTGTCCCAAGCACAGACAAAAAAGGACTAGAAGACTTAGTTATGTAATATCTGCAGAAGTCAAAATCCAGGAGCCTTTCCACCCTGCCCTGCATGCTAGGAGTGGTGGTGGAATTACTCTTTGCATGTTTTCACACACCAGAAAGGACAGAATGATCCTGCATTTAGAAAAGGCAAGGACATTCAGAGCTGTTTTGAAAAAGAAATTGTTCCAACTCAGGGAAGGAAAAAAAAAAGCCAAACCAGAAAAACCCCACAGGCAGCCATCATTCTGTCTGCACAGGACTTATTAAATAATCCTGTGTCTGCAAACCATAAGTTGAAAATTTTTCCTGTCGTACAGCATGCCAGACTACAGCTGCATAAAACAGAGAAAACCTGTTATAAGTGACCAGAGACATTGGAAAACTGTGGAAATACTGCCTCAGGCCACAAGGCCCTCTCCTGTGAAAAGAGTATTTTGCAATTGTCTGTTCCTTGCTGACAACTAGCACTCATACATTCTGGGTTTCATCAAAAAGGCTGTTCAAAACTCTGAACAAATTGCAAGTAGAGAAAGTTTTTTTGCTCATTATTCCAATTTATTCATCTCTCCCCCTTCTCTTCTACATCACACATCAAATACTGATGAGAATGAAAACTCAAAAGCATGGAACAAAATGAATGTGCAGGAACAGGATGCCACATGTCACTGAGACACCATCACTGGATTCTCCACATAATAGATTTTTGACTAGCATATGCCAGCTGATGCTAGAACAATTTGGTCACTATTACATCAATATTTATTCTTTAAGCACAGCATACTCCACATATGTTTCTTTTTCTCAATAGCTTCTAAGATAAAGTGAATGAACACTTATCTCTGACTGAACATCAGAGCTGCAAAATCCTAAAATATGTAAAGTTTAAGCCTCCATTCAGTGCTCCACTCAGCCCTCCCTCCTTCCCAGGCTGCTCCCTTGAGGGCTCTAACCCAGCATCAGCAGAGAAGCTGCCCTTCTCCTTCTCCCAGCCCCATCTGGGGTGATCTGCCACCCCCAGTCTCTGCTCTGGCCATGAGCTGATGCTTGCCAGCTCCTAGACAGGAAGCAGCCAAGATCTTTGAGCTGCCAGCAAGGGTGCTGAGGAGCTCCTGGGCACACATGGCATGGGATTGCCTTACAGAAAACAATTCCCCTGCATCTTGACTGCAGTCAAAATAACACAGTTTTCCTCTGGCCTCCCAAGTACATCGTGAGGGATGTGAGCACCAGTGGTTTCCATGAGAAGGTTTCTGGTGGCAGGTTACAGTGGTCAGCATGGAAAGATATCAGGACTAAAGAGAAAAACATGACCAAGGGCTTTAAAGGGCAGAACTATTTCCAGAACACATCCTAGCCACTGTTTCCATGTGCCTTGCTTGTCGGATCAGAGCAGGATTAAAGCAGCAGAGTGGGAAAAAGCAGCAGGGGACCAAAGCTAATGAGAGTCTGATTAACTGAGCTGGGAGGTGATGGCTAACCTGAGAATAACACAGCATTTTGAAGGGTGAAGCTGTAACAAAGCCAAAACAGTATCAGGATGCACAGGGGTCTTCACCAGGGCACCAAAAAAAAAAAAAAACCCAACAAAATTGTGCAGAAGGTAATGCCTGTGACACCTCATGGTGATTGCATCCTCGAGAGAGTTCTTGTGCTGCCACCAGGGACAGGTTCTCCTGCTGCAGGACAGCACCTACAGCAATACAGGACTGCAGAAAGAGGAAGAGTCACTTGACAGCAACTTGCATCAGCAAAATCCGACCAAAGTTGATGTTTTCTCAAGTCCATTGCTATACAGTTACATTTGCAGGAATCTTCAATTTGTCATTATTTCACACCCCAGGTCTGTACTCCCATCCATCTTGCTGTCAGCCTGGCATGCTCCTGTGAGCCAGATTTCTGATGTCCAGCCCTGGGGCAGTGCTCCCAACACAGAGCAGTGCCTCACACCTGGACAGTAGCATTTACAGCACCTGAAAGCTCTCAAACACTTCAGCAAAAATCAGCCTTACACGACTCATTAGAAATTGAAACAGAAGTCCACAGAGTGCAGAAAAGTCACAAAAATCTAGAGATTTTTATTAAAAGGTTTTAAAAAGGCAACACTCACTAGTGTGGGCTGCCAAAGAGGTGAACTCCTGCCCCAGTCCCCAGCTGCCAGGACCAGCAATAAAACCTGTCATAGCCCAGACTCCTCCCCACAGCTCCTCACTTACGTCCTCCCAGCAAACACCCACCCACAGGCCTGCCCTTATCCAGCTAAGTCACAGGTCACAGCCAGTCCATGTCCAAGCCAGCCGCAGCACAGAGCTGCTTCCCAGGACAGCCACCGTCCCTGCTTCCTCTTGCTTCCTCAGGCAAGGCAGGCTCCTGGCAAAGGAACAGGGAAAATTCAGAGTAACACGGATGTGAGGAAACCTCTTACACAGCAGAATCACAGGCAGCTCCAGACCATAGGGACAGCTTGCAGCACCACCAGCAGCCAAGCAGCTCTGTGCTGCACAGCCCAGGGAAAGTTAAACCCAAACACAGGAAAAACAGACTTGCTTGTAGCACAAGAAAATCCACACAGGCTCTTCCAGCTCCTGGGGGAGGGAGCCCTGAGAAGCTGCACAGCCCAGGGCCAGATGAAGAGGCAGAACAGCGCAGACTGACAATTAATTGGTAAATAACACCAGGATTTTTGGCTGTGTAAACGCATGAAAGCAAGGAAAAAAAGTGAGGCTATGCCTCACACTGTTACAGCTAAGGCAAGACAGATAGGGCTGGCAACACCATCAGCCCTTTCATTTGCATTTCTTACCAGTCTTAACTGCACACATTCTCATCTTCAGTCCTTGTCCTCATAGAATTCTGAGCTCAACTAATTTTCTTCTTATACAAAAGCTCTCTGTTGGTTCTGTACAACTGTCTCTATCTTATAGACTTCTCTATTAATTCTGACTCCATTCTCCATAGCAGATTGTACTGATTCCTTTTCTTATTGGCAGCTTCACACATCTTTAGTTCCTCCTATATTTCTGCATGGCTGGCTACCCCAAGCTGGCCCTGTCACAGACACCTAGCCCTGGACCATCCTTCATAAAACATTATCTTACCTTATCTGTCCCTTACACAGCTGCATGTCCCAACACAACCTCCCAATCCCACTGCATCTTCAACTGCCTGTATAGGATAGCAATCTGGCCTGCTCCTTTATACCCTGTAGGTTGATTGGCCAGGCACAAATGTTTCTTCTCTAGTAATCAGTACAGCTGTGAATTATTGGGGAAGATACCCTCCTGCTCTAGCCTAGCTCTCCCCATCACGCTGGCGCTGGGGTTCCTAGACTGGAACAAGGGCTGTGTGAACATGCTGCAGAAGGTCCTGAGCAGCACCTGGCAGCGTCAGGTACATGGGAAGGGAGAGTTCCATCCTTCCTAGGGTTTCTGCACATGGAAAGCATAAAAACCCCATGCTCAGAAGTGAATTATTTATTACTGATGCTGCAAAGCCCATGAAATCAGCTGGCAGTGGACACAGCAACCAAACATCTGCTTGTATCTATGTGGTGTGTGGAAAAAGGGCAGCGTGTTCTAACATCTTAATGGTGTGAAACTAGAGCAAAGCACACGATGAACAGTTAAAAAGTGTTTTTGTATTATGGAGATATTGTGTACAGGAGGAATCTATAAGTCCCTAGAAATTAAGGAAAACACACTCGAATTAAAGAGCCATTTTGGTTTTAATTTTTAGATTCCAGGTTTAACTGAGAGATATATTCTGACCTCTGCATCTCACTGTGCCCGTTGGATCTGACAACAGCCTGATGTTTTATTTCACACCCATACACAGCATGGCCAAGGCAAATTTGGGGTGCTGCTCTCACTGGGCTGAACCAGGTGGTCAGGAGGGGGAAAAGCTCTCTGGTGAGATCTCAGCACTGCCCAAAACAGTTTGCATTTCCTCCCTGCCCAGGCAGATACAGGGACTGCCTTCCTCGGGGTTGTTTTGATATGATCAGGAAACAAATCATTTTTATTCCATCAAAATAAAGTCTTTTCCTTGAAGCTATTGCAAGGATGGCTGCGATCAAAGGTGACTGGAAACGCTGCTGGTGGAAACAGCCATCAGGAGTTTGCATGACCCAGGGGTGGTGTAGACTAGAGAGAAGATGAAGAAGGTCGTGTAGCACCTCCTGTGGTCTATTGTTCAGGACTTCAAAGAGCCCAGGATCCATAGCCACTGCTAATAGCTGTTATCTTCCGGCAACAGTAATTAGGAACAGAAGGAGACTCTGACACAGTGACTATAAAAAGCCAATAAAGCTACACCTTTTCTGCTTCATTTACTTGATTACTCCTGTTTTCATTATATCCACCCCTCTAGGATGTGGCTTTTAATCCTCCAAGCTGATCCATCCCTATGAATATTCACTGTCAATGATACACATATTGCTGCTGTCTGAATATCCTGAAGCTGCTATCAGTCATACATTAATCTGCCATGCAGCTCCTTGGGCTTCATCTAAATTACAAGTAAAAATGAGCAAAATGTAAATAATGGGAGGATAAAATGCTAAAGTCAGTAAGAGATGATTTATGGTTTTACAGTTCAGGTTCATATTAATTTTGCCATGCTGGATTTTTGGAGCATTTTTTTTGAAGTCCACATATTATTTATGCAAGAACCTATAAATTTCATACATGTATTGAACAAAAGGATGAGTGAGTTGGACTGGCAAAACCTCTCCCCAGTGTGTGCCAAGGGGAGGGTGAATGTCCAAGGGAGCTTTCAAACAAGACTCCTGCATCTCCTCCCCACAGCTACTGACACTTGGTTCCAGGAATTCCCAGCTGAGAGGTTGTATTTGAGTTAGTGACCACCAGGTATTATCTTCTCTTAATACAATGGATCATTTTTTGAATCCTTGTAAAATTTTTGTAGCCTCTCTGCCATGCAACAGACAACTTAAATACAAATTTTGTAAACCAGTTTTTCCTCATTTGTAGTGATGAACATATTTCTGCTAGTTTCACCCGATGCCCCCAAACCTCGATTGACAAGAGGCAGAGGATAACCACTCCCTGTTGGTCACAGCACTCGGGCTTTAGCAGACTTCACTGATTTTGTACCCTGTAGAGCTGCCCAAGTCCCAGGTCCCATTCGCAGTGCGTGGCTGTGCCGTGGCCCAGCAAATCCCTGTGTGAAGGGGATGCTCCGGGGGTGTCTGCAGGCTGCTGGTGACACACACAGCTGCGGGGACTTGCTGCTGGCTCCGCAGGAACAGCTGCCGTGGCACTCCCGGGCTGCCCCAGCGCAGCACCGACCGAGCAGCAACAGCCCGTGTGAGCCTGGAGCTGCTCCTGGAGCTGCTCCTGCCCGTGTGAGCCTGGAGCTGCTCCTGGAGCTGCTCCTGGAGCTGCTCCTGCCCGTGTGAGCCTGGAGCTGCTCCTGGAGCTGCTCCTGGAGCTGCTCCCGGCCTGGCAGGGCAGTGACAGCGTCCCGTGGCAGCAGGGGCTGGCTGCTGGCACTGCAAGGCGCCCTCCCTGCAGCGCAGCCTGGGAAGCCCAGGCTGTTCCCCGGCATCCCTGGCATCACTCATCACTGCTTCACACATCTTTTCTTCATCTCTCTTCCTCTACAATGAGAGGGGCAAGAACACTTTTGTCATCGGCTGGTGGGGAGAAACAATGGCTCTGCTCACGCTGGCACCTCCCGCGGGGGCTGAATCACCGTCACAAGGCCAATCAGCCTCCCGCCTGTCGCCCGGCTCCTTCACCACCGTGACTCATTCTGCAACGCGGATGGCAGCGAAGGGCGGATGCTACAACCTCCTCCCTACACCAGCCCGGGAACCAAACGGGAATCTGTGGCTGGGATCATCCCGGGGCAGGCGAGGAGGGCCCGGGAGGCAGCGGGGGCTCGGAGGGCGCAGCAGCTGCTGCCACGGCCCCGGGCACGCAGATTTCTGCTGCTCTGCAGCCCCTCGGGGGCTGGCTTCCTCCTTGCTAAACCCATCAGCCCATCCAGGGCAGGAGAGCTTGTCTTTCCTTGCTCAACAGAGGCTCCCCATGAGCAGCAATAGTTCTTGTGCCTTCCCGCGGTGTTTGGTTCCTGTGCCCGGGGTCAGCAGATCTCCGAGCCCGAGGGATGCTCTGCTCCACGGACCGCTTGTAATAGATTTAACCGGGCTGTAGGTGCCCACAAGGAGAAATGAACCGTGTCCTGGTGCGACACAGCTCTCACAGCTCATTCTGGAGGGCGGACCTGAAGGGATGCAGGCCCCGTGTGTACCCCCGGGCTGGACCCCAATCTCAGCCTCGCGCATCATCCCTGGGCACATCCATCCGCCCCCAGAGCCGGGGAGGCGGCATCGCACCTGCCGCGTGATGCATTGTTAAATCTGGGCTGCTGACTTCAAGTTAAGAAAGCTCAAAGCAGCCTGGAAACGTGTCTCCAGGAGCAGGGTACCACATGTGCCTTCTCTCCTTACTCATCGGCACTGAAACGCGCTGCCAGGCTGGTGGCGAAAAGACGACGCGGTACCAAGATTAGACACAAAATGTATTTTACAGGAGGGCTAAAACTAGTCTGAGGGTAATGAATATTACAACATGCTGCCTGTTGGAACATGCTAGAGGGCAATTCCTCCTTCCTCTGGCTTTGCCTTTGCCAAAGGAGCCCCGAGATGGAGTTGCTGCAGGGATTGTGTGAGCACCGGGTCACTCCCAGGGTTCAGGTGAGCAAAAGCACCTCTTGCAAGGGTGAGGAGGGTGCAGCTCTCTCTGGCCTATACTGAGGGGCAGCAGCACCTCCTCTCCCTGCTGGCCCCAGTGCACTCTGCCAGGGAGCACCTACAAACCAGCCCACGGCACTTCATCACTCTGAATGGATCACTCTGGCTTAACTCTTCACGTTTGTGTCTCTCCTGTGTTGCTGCTTGCCTCCCTGGTCCCCACAGCCACTCCTCCCCCAGGTTTCCTCACCTCCATCAGCACCCACAGCACAGCTCTGCAGTCCATGCCTTGTGGAGGCTCACAGGAGAGTTGGCAAATGGCCTTTCCTGAGCACACAGAGCTGCTGCACACAGGTGCTATAAGCTGCTATGGGATAATTATTGGTTTAGGCAAGAATTACCTCACTGCTCACAAAAATGATCAGGCAATTAAGCTTTAAGACACTTTGGAGATACTAGCAGTGATTATAATTGCCAGACAAATATTTTCTGGCAATAATAACATAGATTTTTACCAGGCTTTTTAAGCTTGGAGAAGAAGAAGGTATTTTTTTCCTACAAGCCTCCTCTCTGCAACATCAGTCAGTAAATCATTTTTACAGATTTTTTACAGTCCAAGCATTGCTGGGAAGGAGAATCTCTTCAGCTTGCACCCCTGTTTAGGCTCATCTGTGTATCATCTTACCTTTAATCATGCCTTTTGTGCCTAGATATCACCTATGTTTTCATACAAGCCATGTAATATAAGGCACAGGGCTTTCAGCTATTGCTGAGGAGCAGAGGGAGTTCTGCAGGCAACATTTCCATTACAAACTGACTATTCCATGGCTCATGCAGAATGGTGCAGGACGCAGCTGCCAAAGCCAGGACACCCCAGGGGAGCAAGGGCAGAGAGGAGCCTCCCCAGTGGCCCAGGTGTCCCCCAGCAGAGTCCAGGAGCTGGCACAGGGGCTGCAACACAGACAGTGCTGCTGTGAGGGGAGGGCTCAAGGTGCTTCACCCAGGAAGGTTACCTGTGATCACTCCTGTGGGGAGCCACAGAGGGTCTAGGAGCTCCCTGAACACCTATAAGGTGAGCAAATATGATGAGCTTTTCACCTCACTCTGCATAGCACAGCTGCTGCTGCAGGGAAAAGTTCAATGGCAAAGACTCTGGCAGGCAAGAAAGGATTCCCACTGCAGGGTGGCAGGAATCACTGGAAAAGCCCACAGCACACTCCATTTAGTGTGCCATGAGCTGCAGAGCAGTCCTGCACCCTCTCCGAGTATTTTCTGAGGGGGGAAAAGAAAATGGCATTGCCAGCATTACTGCAGTGCTCCACCAGGGAGTTTGTGAGGCCACCTGCCCCCGCTCCCATGGGGATTCGTGGCACCCACACAGGCTGGTGAATCACTGAGCCCAGGAGAAGTGGTTCTCCTGCAGTAATTGTCTTCCCCTTGCACAGTGATATCTGGCAACAGCACTGACAGCCTTCACTGTGGGGAGCCTCAGAGTGTCAGAGTTAGAAAATGGTGTTTGTACTCCTCCTGACCCTGGGCAGCCTTCAGTTGCTCTGGTCTCCAATTTTAAACCAATTAATAATGGGCTTGGTTAAAGATACTAC
Organism: Catharus ustulatus; assembly: GCF_009819885.2. Classification (NCBI taxonomy): domain Eukaryota; kingdom Metazoa; phylum Chordata; class Aves; order Passeriformes; family Turdidae; genus Catharus; species Catharus ustulatus. The sequence continues at coordinate 13,835,352 of NC_046230.1, forward strand.
AGACAGACTGATAAGTGAGCACAAATGACAGGGCTGCTATTTCACCAGAGGCTTATATTGGTATTGTGAACTGATGCTGAAGCTGGGGACACGGTGCTGGAGACAGTGGGTTCTCAGGCAGGACATTGGTGGTGCTCATTGTGGATAGGCACCCTGAGATACTTCATATTGTTTAAGGATGTGTTTCCAAAGCTGTTCATTGACAGTTCTCCCAACCTATTTCTTGTATAAACAAAATAACATTTGTTCTACACAAAAGACAGCTCCCACAATTTACAGCTGCTGCAAGGTTCTGTAAGCCTTTGAGTACTAAGTAGGGCATTATCAGCATTTCTGAAGGTTGGAAACAGTCTTGGATAGTGCAGAAGCCTTGGCGAAGGTGGCAGGAGTCTGAGCAGGGAGCTCACGACAGCCCAAGATGCCCGAGCTGCAGCCCAGGGAGGAGGCTCACAGCAGGGTGAGGGGTAGAGGAAAGACAAAGAGGGTTGCAAATCAGAGGTTGAAGAATATCTGGGGTCCTGCACAGCCACTGGCTGCTGCAGAGCTGGAAGGTGCTGCAAACACTGTGGGACCCAGACACAGCTACACCCGAGCAAACTCCAGGTGAGAGCCTGTCTGGAGGATGCCTTACAGCCCTGAGACACTTGGTGCTCAAACACGTGCCTGTCATGGTATAGGAGACTGGGAAGCAGAGGACATGTCTGATGGCACTGCCTGTTCCCAGCAGCTGGGCTTTGGGTCCTCACCTTGCTGCAGCTGGATGCCCTCTCCACACAGCACACCAAATAAAAGGCAGTCAGTATATGCCACACTGATAAGAAATTCCCTTCCTGGAGGGCTCCTTGACCAGCCCAGCCAGGCTTCCCTTCACCTCCCAGATGTTATGTGACCTCTGGAGCAACACTGTGTACCAAAAATGCTGCTTCTCTTCCCATCTGACAGGGAAAGGTTCTCTCCTCTCTGTCACTTGTCCATGTCCCCCAGCTGTAATGCTCAGTTTAATCAAAAACCCACCCCTACTTGCACATCAGGAACTCCTGCTGCAGAGAAGAGCAAGTTGGGCAGGTGTCTGTGCTCCCAGGAAAGACAAGAAGCTCAGGGATGGGAAAGGGAGCACGGCAGGCACCAAGTCCGGGGCATCAGAAGATTCCCCTCCGGAGGATCTCTGGGTAGTCCAGCCTCCCCATCACCAACCTCCGGGTCACTTTTCCCAAAAAAAGATGAAAGATCTCCAGAATAATACTTGGCACTCTTAGTTGTTCCCCCTGAGCCTGCTCAGCACTAATACAAACCTCTCTCCACAAGTAAAAGGCTGCAGATCTGCTTCTTGGGGCCAGGAGCTGCTGCTGGCAGCTGACCACGAGAGCCGGGAGCTGGAGGAGGGAGAAGCCACCAAACCCTCTGTGACTCACACAGAAACCACGCTGTCTGCATTTCCAGCCAGGCCTGTAATCAGGCTGCAGAAGGGCTGAGCCTGAAAGGGTAGGAGGGTGACAGATGTGCCTGTCAGAGGGGCCACAGCCCCTGCTGGGGGTCCCACAGCTTCTTCCCAACTGTGAAGACCCTCAGGCTGGGAGGAGCATCTCCAAACAGCCATGCCTGCATTTCCCTCTGGATACTCAGGGACTGCTGCAGATTCTTCAGTAGGTGTTGCCACTGACAGCACTCACACTTCCTCCAAAATTAGGTCTTTTAAGGAAAGTAATGTTTTAAAAATTTTGCTGTGGGGCTGCAATGTGTACCAATACAGTTACAGCTGAAGACACATCCACCACCTGGTTACTAGCTGGCTGAAATCCAGCTCTGCCTGTTTGCTGTCAGAAATCCTCCAAAACAGCTGTGACTGAGCTGATAGCAGCATTGCCAAAGCAGAATCCCTGTCTGCCCTCTGCTCACCACTGCAGTGCCTCAGAAGCTCCCATATCCTCCCGACTGCTCAAGGGATCAAAGCTGCCAGCTCAGCTCAAAGCACTGCCCAGACTGGAGCCTAAAGGACGTTTCAGCCAAGCCCTAAAAAAGTTTCATCTGCTTTCGTACTCACTGCAGTCTAACAGACAACCACGGGGCACTGGGTAATTCCTGGTGGATTCCCTTTCTCTCTGCTATATCAAAGCAGAGTGAATCCTGTCCAAAAAGCACATTTAAAAGATCTCAGCAATCCTGGCAGTCCCATCTCCATGCTGGGAGCTGGATGGCTGTGAGGGAGCAGCGCTTTCCAGGAGCAGGAGCTCAGCCTGGTGGGCATCCCCTGGACATGTCAGGCTGTATCACGCGTCCCACCTCCTCAGAGATCTGGCTATCAGCTGGGCTGGGAATTATGGTGCATTTTTTCCATTTCTGGGATGGAGTTAGCATGCCTGGATGTTTTTCCTAAAGAATTACACAAGAGGGGAAACAGCAGTCAGAAAACATAGTCCCTCCAGGGCCCCAACATTTCCTTGGAACAGGAAAGAAAAATGTCTAACGTTATTCTCAGACACCAGGGCATGAGTCCTGCCTCCCCAGTGTGACCCCCTGTACATGCCAGGCCACACTCCTGAGCCCAGCCTAGGGCCACCCACAGCCCCATTTGCTCCCAAGGAGCAGCATGAGCAGCAAACTCTCCATTGCAGGAAGGGACAGAGCGGCAAAACAAAGCTCCAGTGCTGCTGGGCAGAGCTGAGTGTGAGTGGGCACCAGAGCCAGGTCAGCTCCTGCACACAGACCTCGGGGCCATGTGAGAAGCTCTGGCATGGGCCTTTGCCAGGAACAGAGCGGGTGACCCTCAGTGCCATGTGGGACATGTGGCATTTGGATGGGATGCACGTCCTGGGAGGGCATCACAGCCCAGACACTGGCACGAGTGCCTTCTGCTCAGCACAGCTTGAGAGTGGCCACACCTAGAGGAAACCCCCAATAATTCATGTTGCTCCTCCTTCACACTCCACTTAGAGGAATTTCTGATGGATTTTGGTCTGGGTTTCTATTGTGGTGCAAACCAGAGCACAACTGCAGTGGGTCAGAAAGTCACAAGGCATCTGTGAGCAGGATGCAGCCACGGGGCTGGGAGTGAAGACTGTGGCACAGGGTCTGGGGGCAGCAGCCAGGGCCACAAAGGGCTCTTCAGGGTGGTGGCTGGGGCTCAGCCCCGGGGTGTGGTACCAGCCTGTGCCTGGCCAGCAGCACTGGTGCATGGCTCAGCTCTGTCTGTGCTTTGTGCCAGCACTGAATCGCTGCTGGCAGATGTGTCACTCCTTGTTCTCATCTGCGAAAGGGAACTTTTCAGGGCCTGGGGACGATTGTTCACCTCCACCCAGCATTCAGGACACCCAGCTGGGCCACAGCACTGATGGCAGGTGGCTGGAAGGAGTCCAGGGAATTCAATTCAGGGTCAGCATCCTGGGGACAGCCCGTCCTCCCCCGGCCCTCCAGTGGCAGCCAGAGCAGGACACACACACACCCATCCTATGGCAGGATCCCTGTAACTTCCTCAAGATGCCACACTCTCCCCCACTGGCATCCCTGCCACATCCCTGTGCCCATCTCATCCTGCAGCATCCCCTGCTGCCCAACAGAACACCCACCCACACCTCCGACAGCAACAAGTCTGCACAGGAAACCTACTTGTAGAAATAACAGCAGAAAAGAAAATCTGCCAGCCTCTTGAAAGCCCAGGAGCCCCTTGCTGCACCACCACCCCAACTCACACTGCCAAGCCACTCACTCATTAGTGCCTACAACACAGCTGCAAGTGCACTGATCTGGCTAAGAATTAGCCCAAGGGATCTCCCAGGAGCTGAGAAACAAGGAAAGAGTTCAGAAGGACTCGAAGGGTGAAAAGGAAGGGTTGCATATTTAGGAATGCTGTCCAGGCAGTATCAATCCAAGCAGGGCTGGGTTGGGTTGTGCTGGGGTTTGGGCCCCTCTCTCCTGGGCAGAACCCAGGTTTCCAGGTAGGCCAGTGGTGTTCTTTGTGGGAAGTGCTGCTCCAAGCAGGTGAGCTTCTTGCTGAGGGCCTCAGTGCTACAGAAAACTCCTGATAACAACACAGAGAGGTAGGGCTGTCCCAAAACATCAGCAAAGGGAATGCAAATCCCTGTCTCCATGGGGTGGAGGCTGATTCCCTCATCTGCAAAGGTTTCTGCCAAGCACAGCTGATCCACAAACAGCAGGCTCAGAGAGGCAAGGAGCAGGGTGGCATCCAGAGGAGTTTCAGAAAAAGCACTGCCAGACAGAGGAAAGCAGCTCCCTCTGCTCCAGCTGATCCAGCCCCCACTGCTGTGTGCCAGCACCTGGCCAGAGGCACATCCACTACAGCCACATCCACAGGCTACAGGGGGACAGCAGGGACCTCTCCACAGGGACAAGCAGCAGGACAGGAGGGTCAAGAGGCAGAGACAGGACAAAGAGGAAGGTGCTGAGCTCCATTGCTGAGTGTGGCAGCCTGAGTGCAGGCAGTGTCAGCGTGCCAGGAGCATCCCCGTCAGAGCAGATCACCCCATGTCCCAGAGAGCTGCTCCTGCCCTGAGCAGGATCATGGGCTCCCTCCTTTGGAGAGAGGGGTCAGGCTGGCATTGTAGGGATGAATCCAGCCCAGTGGGGCTGAAGACCAGCATTCTCCGTCTCCACTCCAGATGGAATGCACAGCTGTAGGCAGGGCTGAAATGGGATCCTGGGCCATGGTCAGGGTGGGGAGCCCTAGCTGGCCCTGGCAAAGTCCTAATGACCCATCAGAGAGTAAGATCTTTGGTTTTAAACTCAGTGCAGATTCAGAGGTGAGACATCAAGAATAACCCAAATAACCCATTTGCTTAACCAATCTATAATTTTTCTGGTCTCTCTGTCAGACCAGTCACAATTTCAGTCTCATGACAACAAATACCCCAGTTTCACTGTGTGGTAGATTGGATCTTGGTAAAGTTCCCCACAATACCTCCAAGATCTCAGATAGGGGAAGCACCAAATACTCACCCTCTTTTCACGGATATGACAGAAAGCTGCTGCTTTCTGTGCTAGTAATACCCAGCTCTGGGTGGGCTGGCTCAGATGCTCTAGCAGCATTAAGACTCCTAAGGCCTGAAAAACTGGCTGGAAGTCTCTGTGGCAACATGTTATCTCACAAGATTTATGGTTCATCCTGCTCCAGGCAAAGTCAGAAATACCACCACAGTGATCACTTCAGATATTACTGCATTTTTAGGCTACTGCTCTGACAGTCACAGCAGGGGAAGAAACGAGGATGGGAACATTTACACTTTCACCCCCAGCTCCAGCAAGGAGCTTTCTGGGGGTTTTGGTGTGTGGGTATTTGGAAAGGAGGCAAGCAGTCTCTGCTTGCTTCCCAACTTGCAACTCTGGTTGGAAAACAGAGCTCAAGGATGAATGCCTACACAAGATCAGGAGGGGGATTTTAGTTTTCTATTTCTTCCTTGGACATAAAAGACTAAATTAATGGGCTCTCTTCAGTGCCCCATTTGCTGATGGAGATATAAGCAGTGAGAACAAAGACCTCCGGGAGCAGCACATTGAAGCCTGTCAGACGAGCAAAGAGAGGACAGTCAAAGTCCCTGGCAAGGCCTGCACCTGTCTGGGTGGCTGCTGGGAGGCTGCAATTCCCAGGGCACAGCTCCTTAGCACCACAGATCCCAGCTGGTCTGTGGGTGGGCTGACCTGCTTGCTGCATGGATGAGAAACCAGAGCACCCCCGCTTTGGGAGGGCTCTGTTTCCCCAGGACTCATGTGGGTGGTGGCACAGGTCTCCCAAGCTTTTCTGCTGAAGGTAGAAATCACACCAAAAATTGCACAACCTTGTGATAGGGAAGGGAGGGAGAGGATGACTGGAGGAGGCTGTAGCCAGGTCTGCTCCCTCTTCTGGTTCATTATGGTGACAGAGCCCCAGAAAGTCAGAAATACTCATATGTGATCAGGGAAAGATGCTGACAAAAAGGCATCCTCAAATAACCACAAACAAAACACGATGTTAGCAAAAATTATTTTAAGATAACCTACACCTTAGCCAGACTCCTCACCCCTATGCTCCCCACAGACTGCAGGCAGCTGCCTGGAGGCAGAACAGCTTGATTCGTGGTTTTCAGGCAGCCCTTGAGGTACTGAGACTCTTTGCAAAGTGGAGAATGGAAGGCAACCATCTCCACTGTCCCTCACTGGTTGCAGGAGAGCTGCAGGATGGCACCTGTGACACTGTATGTCCCTCTCTGTACGGTGGGGGTGGAGGTCCCCAGAAACACAGGCCAAGCTGGCATCCCCATATTTGCCATCACCACCCTCTCTGCTGGCAGGGGTGGTGCTGAGCCTGCTTCAGGCAGTCTGTCCCTGCAGCTGACAGATGGAGATGTGCTGCCCCATCTGCCTGCCAGCATCAGGGAATACTCACAGCGCTCGCTGCACCCACCACCCAGGGAGGGTTGTGATGCTCAGGTGATAGCTGGTGACAAGCAAAGGCTGACCATTGACAGGTGCACGGGCTGCTCCTGGCCTTGGCATCTCCTGTTTCTTGCACTCCTGCTCAGTGAGCAAGAACTCCTTGCTTACTGCTTTGATGGTACCAGGCCAGCACTTCCTTTCATACAGGGAAGTGCCAGTTTAAGTCCACAGCACCCCAAGGCTGCACAGCAAACCACACATCACTGTTAGGAAAGAGGGAAGAGAAACCAGTGCAGTGATCCTGAGGGTATCTTCTCAGGGAAGTGTCATCAGATGTATGAGTTATGCTTATGATTCCCTTCTTGTTTCCTGGAGAGACTTTCTTTTCAGAGCCACAGACCTCAAAGTGACAGCAGTTCCATATACACCTTGAACCAAGGCCCCCCTGGCTTCAGGCCAACCTCAGAACAGACATGGATTTGACTTTGTAGATCAGCAACTGAGCCACTTGTATGTTTAGTTGAGGACCTATGTAATCGTTATTTATTTAATTCAATTAGGGAAAACATCCTGTGTTCTGCTGTTTAACAATGCCTGAACATGAGTGGTCTCTCCTGTTTTCTGTTTCCAGAGCAGTCCTGCTTCCAAACTGCCACTCCAGGGTAAGTCTCAGCCAGACGCACAGGGCTGAGACCCAGGAGGGAGCCTGAGCCAGACCTCTGCCAGGATGTGGGAGCTGAGGCATGGGCCTGGGAGCAGGTCTCCTGAAGGTGTGTGAACTTCTGGCTCTGAAACGATCTCCTGTTCAACCAGGAAATCCCTGCACTTCATCCTGATAAGGTGGCAGAAAGGAGTCACTAAATGCTGGTACTCACTACTACCCGCATCACCAGGAGCAAAAAGTGGGTAGGACTTCATGATTCCCACATTAATCTCAGAATGAGATGTAACAGCTGTAGTTAAAATTACTCCATCTCTGCTACTTCCCACCACCGAAGAGAAAGTTATTTTTAACTTCAGGTTGCCTAAGGGATACTGCACAGTGAGATCTGTTGCATCATTGCCAAGGGTATTCGCCTGGCATGAAATTTGGGAAGAGAGAGCCCTTCCTCCAGCCAGCTGGGACCAGACTCAGGTGTGTACGCTCTTACAAACTGATCCCTTCAGGCTCCCCAGCAGAAGCTGCCACTGAGGCAGCTTTGAGAGTACAGAGGACCCGGTGGCTGGCCAAGTCCTCTTTAGTTCTTTGCAGTTTTCAAATAAACTTGAAGCTATTCCAGGAGCTGCAGTGGCACTGTGCAGGCAGAGCTCAAGTGCTCTGAGTCAAAAGGACAGTCATGCAAACCCAGTAGGGATTAGCTTTTAATGCGCTTCTCAGGGCAAACCCTGAAATCGGGGGATTGCCAAGATCCCAGCAGAAAAACTAGCCAGCTTGCTGCCCTCCTGACCACAAATCCGCTGCCAACTCTCCCAGCGTCAAGAAAACTCTCACAGAAATGTTAGAACAGCTGTGGATGCACAGGAGCACCCCAACCATTGCCTCCCCATATGAAACCACACAGCTCCTTGTGACTTGCACTGCAGGGCAGTGGCACTGTCACATTTCCTCCGGCCCTAGCACGGTGGCACAGCTCCAGAGCTCCCTGGGGCCACTTCATGGGGGAGTTCAGAAGCCTCCAGGAGAAATACCATGTAGATGTGAGTGCAATTATCCCTGCTCAGCTTTATCCTTCTGGCTGCAAATGAACACTGTGCCGTTGAACACCTTTGCTCATTTACAGTAGTTTCACGATTATAAGCTGCACTGAGTATAAGCCGCACTTCCGGGTGCCAGCAACTTTTAACTCTTTGTCCATACATAAGCCGCACCTGATTATAAGCCGCACATTATAATACAGAGTGTGATAAAAGGTATCTGTTCTATCACCATCTGTTGAGGGTGGGGGCAGTGATCCTTATCTCAACGGCAGATATTCTGCTAATGGGCCATCCATCGAAACCAGGCGAGGCATTGTTCTTTATCTTTTCACAACCCATCCTTCCTCCAGCCAGTCATTTTCTGCTAATGGCCATTGAGTCCCCCTGTGTGACTGATAAAATTACTGCATCCCATTGAGAGTTGCTCCAGCCAGGGGGTAGAGCCCAACATTTCTTACCAAGATAAAAACAGAGGTTTTGGGACACTAAGGGAGCCCCTTTCTCCACTGGACTCCAGAGGAAAACCGGATTTCTCCACATCACCACTAGAACCCCGGAGGGAAACTGCACCTTGTACAGGAGCACTGCTCCAACTGAGCCACATCTGTCACTGCAGGAGGATGCAGCCACCATTTAATGGGACTGCTGCCAACACCCTGCCTGACGGGTGTCAGGTTGTACTCTGACTTTGTCAGGGTTTGCAGTTTGTTTCTTTGTAGTACTGCATTTATATTTGGATTTCCCTAGAAAAGAACTATTATTCCTAGTTCCCATATTCTTGCCTGAAAAACCCTTGATTTCAAAATTATAATAATTACAGTAATTTCACGACCATAAGGCGCACCGGACTATAAGGCGCACCCCCCAGGAGTCGGCAAAATTTGCAACTTTGTAGATTATATAAGGTGCACCAGACTATAGGGTGCACTTTTTTTTTTGCAGCGAGGCTCCGCCCCGAGCTCCCTCTGTGCGGTTTCTGGCCGAGGCCCCGCCTCAAGCTGGCAGCCATTGGCCCCGGGGCCCACCTGTATCCGGCAGGGCCGGGGCATGGCCGCCACCCCTCCGTGCCGCATCCACGGGGCCGGGGGGTGCCTCTGGAGGGAAAATAAAGATTACCCTTTGCCAAGTGGTCCCCTTTGATGGCCCCACCTTGAAGTGACAAATCCCTAGGCTACCTGAGCCAAAAGGTGATAATATAGATACTGCTGTCCCTCCACGACGCTGAAGTCCAATCCTTCTCCATACCAAGTGTCCCTGCTCCCACTGGTTTCACATAGCCAGCACCCTGGAAAGAGGAAGCATGTGAAGGATCACAAGTGGATTTTCCCTCCTGCAGCCAAGGACTTCTGTCAAGGAATGGGTGGAACTCTGAACAACCTGGGCTGGTGGAAGGTCCCGTGCCCATGGCAGGGGGATGGAACTGGAGGATCTTTAAGGTCCCTTCCAACCCAGACCATTCTGTGATAGAGGATTACTGATTTCTATGAAGGGTTGACAGCAGTGCCAAAATGCAATCCCCCACTTCCTGGTGCCTAGAGGAGTCCTTCCCCTTTCCCCCCAAATAAAGGTATCCACCTCTTCCCTCTGTACCTGGAAGTGTTGCAGTGGGAGAGTTAAGCAGGTTTATTTTGATGCACTCCAAGTCTCAGCAGGTTTGAGCTGGCCCTGTTTTGCCACCACAGTACCCTGGGCTTACATGTTCCAGAGCAAACCATGTGTTCTTTGTGCAGCAGCATTGGAAGCCTGGTGGAGGGCATCAATTTTACACTCTTTTCAGCTCCCATTCAAAAGGGAACTGACAAATGGATTCTAGGATTGATGTGTACCAGAAGATACATTCTTTTTGAAGACCCCCAGCTGTTTTCAGGACTGTGTAACAGTCCTTCCCTAACAATCTCATACACCTTTATATTAGATCATGAAAAATTTCATATCAGAAAAATGCTCTTTTCCAGACCTAGCTGCAAGGATAGCTGCTTCCTTCCTCCCTCTGCATTTCCTCCCTCATATTTTACACATGCAAAGGCATATACATTCTTACTCCTTTCTGCCGTCCTTACATGGCTGCAGTTTTGATTTCATTGATTGCACACACCAGTGTCTGCAGAGCTGCCTTAAGTAAGTCGAAGCCGTTGGGAATTCAAGGTGAATACATTTTTCTCCTTCAGATACGTTGTTTTAGTTAAAAGCCATTCCGGCTGCTCCATAACAAAACCTGACACAGTGGGCCCCGTTGTCCGGCTCTTGGCCAAGGTAGCATGTATGGAATAAGCGATGAATTGCAAAAAGGGCCTAAAAGCCAAGCTGTAACTTCACAAAAAGGCCATCAAAGCTTATATCTAACTACATATTTATTTTAAATGAATCATGATATAAAAGCATTAATTCAGGCTTCTAATTAATTTTCCAAAGAAACTGTAATATACTCCCAAAAATCAGCTGCTTCGACCCTGTGGAGCATCTCTCATGAACCAGGTGAGCAGGACTTTGTCTGAATCTCTCTTTGCATTTCCAGATGTTCACATGATTTATTTACTGAGGTCCCACCTTTCCATAGGAAATAAACCAGATCTGGAGCTGTGTTGAAAACAACTTTTCACTTTTACACTCTTTCTTTTCCAACAGCTTCACTTTTTGGGGGGTTTTACCTCTCTAGCTGGTCAGCCCCAGATCCCAGCACACTGACAGGGATGTTCTGTTCCAGCTGGTCCGTAAGTGCCGCGTGCTGGCCACGGACAGGGAGCCGGCGGAGACGCTGCACTCTGGGAATCTTCATCCCCAGCCGGGCGCCGCCCATCACCTTCCAGCTTCGAGCAGGTTGGTGCAGCTGCTTTGGGACCTGCTCGGGGGTTTTTATTCTCAGGGGGAGTGTAAGACAACACGTGTATATCTGCTCTTGGTTCTGGTCGTGGGTCTCTAGCAGCGACTGGGACACACGGGGGTCACCGCGGTGTCCCGCAGGCTGCAACGCGAGCCCCACCCACCACGCGAGCCCCTCCCCCCCCACGGGAGACCCCACCCCACGAGAACCCCCCCCCCCCCCACGCGAGCCCCAGGCGGGATCCCCCCATGCGAGCACCCCCACGCGAGCCCCACCCCCCACGCGACCACCACGCGAGGCCCCACCCACGAAAGCCCCCCACACGAAAACCGCCCCCCCACGCGAACTGCCCCCCCCACGCGAACTGCCCCCCCCACGCGAACTGCCCGCCCACGCGAGCCCCCCACCCCCCCACGCGAGCCCCCGGCCACGCGACCGCCACGCGAGCTCCCCCCACGCGTGAACCCCCACGCGTGGCCATCCACTAGTGACCAACGAGACCCCACGCGAGTTTTTCCCACGCGAGATTTTTCCACGCGAGATTTTTCCACGCGAGTTTTTTTCCACGCGTGTTTTTTTCCACTCGAGATTTTTTCCACGCGAGTTTTTCCCACGCGAGTTTTTCCCACGCGTGTTTTTTTTCCACGCGAGATTTTTTCCACGCGAGTTTTTCCCACGCGAGATTTTTCCACGCGAGTTTTTTTCCACGCGTGTTTTTTTCCACTCGAGATTTTTTTCCACGCGAGATTTTTCCACGCGAGTTTTTCCCACGCGAGTTTTTCCCACGCGTGTTTATTCCACGCGAGTTTTTATCCACGCGAGATTTTTCCACGCGTGTTTTTTTCCACGCGTGATTTTTTCCACGCGTGTTTTTTCCACGCGTGTTTTTTTCCACTCGAGATTTTTTCCACGCGTGATTTTTCCACGCGAGATTTTTCCACGCGAGTTTTTTCCACGCGTGTTTTTTTTCCACGCGAGTTTTTCCCACGTGAGATTTATCCACGCGAGATTTTTCCACGCGTGTTTATTCCACGCGAGTTTTTTTCCACGCGTGTTTTTTCCACACGAGATTTTTTCACGCGTGTTTTTTCCACGCGTGTTTTTCCACGCGAGTTTTTTTCCATGCGTGTTTTTTCCATTTAGGGAATTGGACCGTAGATATTTTGGGGTGGGGGAGTGGATTTTTGGGGGCTCTGGGGGCCCACTCCAATTTTTTGCAGTTTCTTGCACGAGGGACGTTTTCAAGGGGCCTCCGCACGCCAGTAATTATCGTTAATGAGCCCACGTTAATCAGCGGCGCTTCCTCGCTCCGCAGTCCTCCCCCCGCGGCGCCGCGGGTCAAAGGCTTCGTCATTTCTTCTTCCCCATCCCCCTCCCCGCTCCTCCTCCTTCTCCTGTCCCATTTAGACCCTCCTAGGGCAGCCCCAAAACTGCCGCGTTTTACCCCAAAACTGCCCGCCCGGCCGAGGGGGGCCCCGTGTGGGGAAGGGTCCCGTTTTTGGAAGGTCCCGTTTTTTGGGAGAAGTCCCCATTTTTGGCGAGGGGTCCAGGCCTTGTCCGAGCCCCTCGGGCACTTCACGCACACCCTGGTGCGGGCGATGTTTCCCCCCGGGGGGAATCGGGAGGGGGCTTGGGGGGTGGGATCAGCAGGGAAACCCTGGGTGGGGTTGGAATTGGGGCGGGGTGGGTCCTGGAGCTGCTTTGGGACCCCGAGGATGGGGAGAGGGGTTGGAATTTGGGGGGCGTTATTTTGGGGGTCCCGAGAGCTGGGGGGGGGTTCTGACATCCCCTGAGCCCCGCCCCCTTCCCTCCCCCCCTTGTTTTGGATCTCACATTTCAGGGGTGGCTGGGGTGCACTGGGGGGCTCTGGGGGGTCTCTGTGGATTCTGTGGTGGGTTCGTGCCTGGTGTCCCCCCGCCCCGTGACCCCCTCATGACCCCCCTGTCCCCCTCCCCAGCTCGGGGGGCTCTGGGGCGTCTCTGTGGATCCGGGGGGGGCTCTGTGGGTTTGGTGGGGCTCTAACCCGGTGTCCTCCCTCGGTGACCCCCCCCATCCCCCCCCAGCTCGGGGGGCTCTGGAGGATCTCTGTGTGTTCAGGGGTCTCTGTGGTTTCTGGGGAGTCGTGCCCACTGTCCCCCTCCGTGACCCCCCCCATGTCCCCCCCTGACCCCCATGTCACCCCCTGCCCCCCCCGAGCTCGGGGGGCTCCGGGAGGTGCTGGAGCAGCTCCAGCTCCGGGCGCTGTCGGTGACGGACGAGGGGGCGGCGCTGGACCAGGGGGACGTTCTGTTCACCGGTGAGTCTGGGACCCCCGGGAATCCCCCCTGACCCTCCAGGGGGTCCCAACCGCCCCCTGCCCTCCCCAGGCCAGGAATTTTTTGTGGGAATCTCGCCCTGGACCAAGCTGCGAGGGGCTGAGGCCGTGGCTGACACCGTCAGGGTGAGACCCCCGGGGGGTTTGGGGGGACTCAGATCCCCTGGGGGGGTTGGGGGGGCTCTGGGTGGGGTTTGGAGGGAATTTCGGAGGAAATTTGGGAGTTCAGACCTGCAGAGGGTTTGGGGGGATCTTGGGGGAAATTCAGGGGGCTTTGAAGAATTTTGTGGGGAATTTGGGGGCAATTTGGGGGGGCTTAGGGGGCAGTTTGGGGGGGCTCTGGGTGGTTCAAACCCCCAAGAAATTTTGGGGTTCAAAGCTCTGGGGGGTTTGGGGGAAATTTAGGGGGATCTTGGGGGAATTTGGGGGGCTTTGTGGGGAAATCTTGGGGAATTTGGAGGGTTTTAGGGGGCTTTGAGGGAGCTCGGGGTGGTTCAGACCCCCAAGAAATTTTGGGGTTAAGAGCCCTGGGGGGTTTAGGGGAATTTGGGGGGGCTTTGGGGGAAAAATTTAGGGCACTTTGGGAGGAATTTGGGGACACTTTGGGAGGGCTTTGGGGGAAAAATTTTGGGCACTTTGTGGGGAAATTTGGGGGAAATTTTGGGAGGCTTTGGGGAAAAATTTTGTCGGGGCTTTGGGGAAAATTTTGGGGGTGCTTTGTAAGGGAGTCTTTTTGTAAGGGAGTCTTTGGGGGAAGGGGGGTCTCCTCGGTGTCTGCAGCAGTTCCAGGGGGGGTTTCTGGGGGTCCTGACCCCCCCACACACCCCCTCCCCAGGACTTCACGGTGCCCGTGGGGGGCGGGGGGCACCTCAGGGGCTTCCTGAGCATGGCTGAGCCCCAGACCATCGCCCAGGGCTGCAGCCACGGCGCCCAGCGGGCCCTCAGGGTGGGGAGGGGCTTTGGGGGGGGGAGGAAATTCCAATTTGGGGAGGGGGCTCCCGGAATTTGGGGAGGGGTCAGCCAGGAACCACGTAGTGAACCACGGAGCCGCGGATGAGGCGGTTCTTGACCGACAGCTGGGCAGGGGGAGACCCCTCCCAAGGGGGCTCCAAAAAACTCAATGAGACCCCTGAAGGGGCCCCAAAATTCAGTGAGGCCCCAAATAATCCAGTGAGACCCCAAAAATCCGGGTGAGACCCCCCAAAAATCTGCTGAAACCCTAAAAATCCGCTGGGATACCCAAAAACACACTGAGACCCCCAAGCAACCCCCAAAAACCCAGTGAGACCCCTAAAAAACCAGGTGGGACCCCCAAAAACACACTGAGACCCCCAAATTCCCCCCAAAATCCCACAGAGACCACCCAAGGGGCCCCCAAAATTCGGTGAGGCCCTCCAAAAACCCTCGAGACCCCCAAAATCCCACTGAGACCCCCAAAGGGCCCCAAAAACTCAATGAGACCCCCGAGCAGGCCCCAAAATTCGGTGAGAGCCCAAAAACCTCTGAGACCCCAGAAAGGCCCCAAAAACTCACTGAGACCCCAATCGGCCCCCAAAAAACCTGGTGAGACCCCCAAAATCCAGGTGAGACTCCCAAAAATCTGCTGAGACCCCTAAAACTCCGCTGGGATACCCAAAAACACACTGAGATCCCCAAGCAGCCCCCAGAAACTTAATGAGACCCACAAAACCCACTGGGATCCCAAAAATCCTGTTGGGACCCCTGAACAGCCCCCAAAAAACCCAGTGAGACTCCAAAAACACACTGAGACCCCCGAATTCCCCCCAAAATCCCACTGAGACCCCCCCAAAAACCCCCCGAGCCCCCCACCCCGCACCATGTGCGGGTACTTCTTGGGGTCCATGACGCTGATGTCCATCAATTTGATGTTCAGGTACTGGGGAGAGAGCAAGGGGGGGGTCAGAGGGGTCTGAAAACCCCCATTGACCCCCCCGGGACCCCTCACTCACCTGATCCACTGAGTGCAGCGTCCCACGGATGCTGGGGAGAGACACGGGGGCATTTGAGGAGGGGTCTCAGAGGGGCCCTCACAGAGACCCCGCCTGCCCAGCAATCACCGCACAGAGATCCCCACCAATCCCTGGCACTCCCAAAATCCACCCCCCTGACAATTCCAGACCCAGAGACTCATTCCCATCCCCACTGTGGGTTGAACCCCTGCACTTATCTGTCAGAGATCGAGGTATTAGAATCCAGGTCAGGTGAGAAGAGCTGTTCCATTATCTGGGA
The DNA here is from genome assembly GCF_009819885.2 of Catharus ustulatus. Lineage (NCBI taxonomy): Eukaryota > Metazoa > Chordata > Aves > Passeriformes > Turdidae > Catharus > Catharus ustulatus. The sequence goes on from NC_046230.1 coordinate 13,850,798, forward strand.
AACTCCTGCCATCACTGGGTTGTTGTCTCTTAGCTACAATAAAGAAAACCAGGCATCGGTGCATTCTCTCAGTAGCATCCAAGCCAAACCCTGATAATTTCACCACTCACCATCTCCCAAGAATGCCCGGAGATTCACCGCAGCTGCTCGATTATTGCCTTCCCCCCACTCCGGCCCCCACCGACTACAGAGCGATCCCCAGCCCCGGCCACCTCCTTTGTCCATGGGCCATTACCTTCTCCATGGGCCATTACCTTCATCGATGGGCCATTACGAGCTGGGTGCGGCCCGAGGAGCTTTCTTTAGCATGATAATGGCAAGAAATGCTACAGCGAGAAAGAGTAGGGAAAAAAAGCCCCCAACCCCCAAAACCGGGGCAGCACCAGAAAACAACGTGGAAAAGGCAAAATGAGCGTGTTTTTGCCAGAAAATGAGTAATAATATTAATCAGAACTTCTGGAGAAATTTAGGAACATCACTTTCATGTGATAAATACAGGCCATGCCCGTCCTTCCAGCCCAGGTGAAAACAGGAAGGAAAACTACAGCAACAGCAGAGTCTCTTATTTGGATGTATTTCCTAAAGGCTCTGTACTGTACCCTGCCCAGCTCAGGAACTGGAACTGCTCTCGCAGGACACAGTGTCTGAAGGAACGCTGGAGCTGTGACATTAAAGCCACCAAAACCAATGACTAAATAGAAACCGATCCTTACCTGGTTCGATGTCCCAATCTCTGGCTCGTGCTCACGCGGGTTCCCTGCTCCAGCACGCAGCCCCCGAGACCTGGGCTACCAAGCAGAAGACAAGGGGTTAACAAAGCTTTGGACACATTCTGTCCTCAGAGTAGTTAGACAAAACATCCATCAATGTGGATTTTAATAAGGACAGCTTGTACCTAGGCTTGCAATGGACTTTTGTATGTTATTACTGCAAAGTCTGTTTGTACTTATTTTGATATTAAAAGTGTTTAAACAAGACTTACCGTGAGCTCTGCACCCTGCCCTGCTCCAAGCCCCAAGGAACAGCTGGATATCCTCGCACCCGTCCAGGCTGAGGCAGCTCTCACATAGGCAGAGTAGTTATAAAAGCATCCCCAGATTCATCAACTGAAAATCAGATTTTCTGACAATTAAAATCAGCTTTAAGCAAAAGAATTGAGTTATATCCATAACTATAAACGAGCAAAGATGCAACGTCTTTTATCCTACAGACACTTTACAGCTGAGTTTCTAACAGAGTATGACAAATACCTTGTAGCTTCAAGAGAACTGAAACAAGCCTTTAGCAGCTGCGTGGTACAGCTTCTTAAAGCAGCCTGTAGAACATTAAAATATGGCCCTGGCAGTTACTGTTTTTGCAGCCTTTTTAAAGGACTGAAAGTTTTCAGATTCAGTGAGGCTAATCAGTCTGTGGAATATGAGCAGGAGCTTCTGTTCAAGGTTTGTTATAAAATCAATTATTCAGGTAACATAGGAACCTCTTCACAGCCCAGACACAAACGTGTATTTCCCATTATGGAAAAATCAATGTACTGTGCTGGCAGTGCTGTGTTCTGCAGCTCTGTTCTCACACACACTCGGAAACACCTCGGCACACACAGACACAGCCGGACACGTGCACGCTCAGAAACGCTCAGTCACACTCATGCACACTCGGACACTCAGAAACAGACACACATGGACAGAATAAATATAAAAAGCGATATATGGCTCACCCTATATATAATAGGTGATATAAAACATGTCCCCCTATGTAATAAGTGAAATATCACATGTCCCCCATGGAAAAAGTCATAAATCACACGTCCCTCATATAATAAATGAAATAATTAACATCATTAAAAGAATCTAAAGTACTAGAAAATAAAAAAAACCACTATCACGGAAAAAAAAATAAAACAAGACCTAAAAACAAACCAAAACCCTACTTTAAAAATCCACCCTGTAAGTATCCATGTTCCCTAAAATAAAACTAATAAAAGACACCAAAACAGCCAATCAATCAATTAAACTACAAAAATAAAAATAGCACAAATAAACCTAACTTAACAACACAAAACTAAAATTACTCCTAACTCAATGAACTCGTTATGCCTCAAACCATCAAAACAAAAATACCACTGATAAATACACACAAAATCAAAAGATAAATTTAACCATAGAGTATCTCCCAAATTATCCATAACTATAAAACATGTATTACAATCAAACAAACCAAATAAATAAAACCCCTATGATATAATAATAAACCAACATAAACATACAATAACACCCCATATATAATGTTCCAATTATATTATTTTAAAAAGCCTAATAAATTAGCTATGACATGACCTCAAACCCACCAAAACAACCGCTACATACTCACAATAATAAAAACTGTCACAAAACAATAAAAACCCATCCTCCGCCTTATGCTACAGCCCATAACACCATCGTAAACCTTATAAACATATCCTTTAAAAACAACACCCCACCAAAAAAAAACCAGTAAAACACAATTCAAAGAAAATCTTATCAATACCAAAACTAAGACCTTATCATACACCATGTATAAACAAAACAAAACAAAACTATACATTATATTATGGAAAACCATCTTAAAAGCACTACATTTAAAAAACCCTTTCAAATATTAAAAACTGCATCTAACAAAAGCCGTCTAATAAATTCACAACCAAAACTCCACCAGCAGAGCCAGTCCTACCCAAAATCCCCATCACACATATCAAAAGTCTATTTTAAAAAGCTACTTCAATTCATCCTACCTCAAATACAAAGCCATCCATAAAGTAACCTTCATTCAAACCCAAAATTGCACACAGTCAATAACACCAAAAAATAAAACAACACACTATATACCACCAAAAAATAAAATACTGAATTAAAACCAAATATAAATACTATTATTTATTAAAGAGCACAGTCACAATCTATACTTCACTGGAACTAAAACTAAATGTATATATACAATTAAAATGCATTATTTTCGTCATATACTGATTATATAAAATAATAAAGTGTACTAGAAGGATATTATAATATCCTCTATCATCTTCCAATAAACTCTCTCTCAACTGTATAGGCTAACACACACATACAAAAAAAAAAACCTAAAAAAAAAATCTAGTTTTTACTTCTCATTCATTGGCTGTTATAGATAATAACCAAATCAAGCCGAATTAAATAAATTGCCTTTACTGCCCGCCCCCCCCGCTCTGGAAGTGGAGGGCACAGGGGACCCGCAGCTGTCCCCCCCTCTTCTCCAAATCTCTATGCAATAATGGATTCATTTTTCTTTAGACTTATTTCTCTTATCGGGACTCCCCTCCCCGTATTCTATCATTTAACCCAGCGGGCTGTCCCTTGTTATTTCGGACAACTTACCTTTTTTTTTTTATCTTTTTCGGTTTCTCCGGGGTTTTCCTGGGGTTTGTTCTTTTTCTGTATTTTTTCTTCAAAAAAAAACATCCCAAGCTACTGTTATAGATAATAACCAAATCAAGCCGAATTAAATAGTAAAACAGCAACCAAAAATACGGTCTTGGGAAGCCACAAACTAAACAGGGCAGCACCGAGCGCGGGAATCGGTGCCGGCTGAACACACACGCTGACCTGACCTGCATGGCATCAGATCAGCCTGTGTTCACACTGCCGTCCCGGGGAACCAGATTTTATACAGATTTTTCTGGCCTGAGGCGAGTGTTCCCTTTGTTTCTGCTGAGGATTAAACCTTTTCTTGGTGCAGCCCGTCGATGAGGGCTGTGTCTGCTCTCTATTCACGTGTAATTTCCTTGGGAGTGCTGTTTTCTCACTTATGGGAACCGGTGATGGGCTCTGATATGGGGTACTTGACAGTCCTTTATCGATGATCTTTCCCGTCTGGTTGTTCCAGGATCCTTGAGCTAGGTTTGCTGAGATGCTAATTAAGGCCTTTGTCTATGGCTTCGGGTGTGGGTGGCAGTGGCTGACAAGTTCTCTTACTTTATTTATTTTATACAACTTTCTTATATATAAACACGAATTATAACAACATATATCACAATCCTTCCCCTTCTATATAACCAAATTAATTTGTGTTCCCTTTTTAATTTTCTTCAGATTTATCACTGCTATTCCATCCCTTCATTGACTCTTCTCGATAATTTATGTAAGGGAGATTATTTTTTCCTATTTGTTCTTCAAATTTTGTAAGTGCCTTTACTGCACTGGTATTTACCTTTCCTTCTCCCGATTTCAGTAATTTGGACGCTTTACCATTCACTCTCCCAGATGTAAGTTCTGGGTCCATGGGCATAGCGGCTCTTTGCATGCCCTGCACCACTGAGTGTATTAATTTGATGAGACAAGGTATCAAGCATGGTAGGAAGATGACTTCAGCTACTGAGCACAGGATAAAGAATACAATATTTTCCACTATGCTCCCGAGAATAACTGTTCTCACCAAGATGCCTGGAGAATGGAATTCCACTTTTGGACTGGGACATGTGCCACCCTTTTTATTTCTGTAGCAAGATCCCTTATAGTTTTTCTATAATCAATTTCAACACAACATTCTGTTCTAAGGCTATTTGTTCTATCTTACTTTCAGGATCCATGTCTTCCTTGTTTCTGGAGAAACAAAAAGTGTTATTGAATTGGGCACAAACCCGTTTGTCATTTTCTTCAAGTAGGTCGATGATGATTGGTTTACCGTCCGAGATTAATCCATTCTCAAACTTAAGATTTTTGCCCACCCAATATATTTTTCCTTCTATGACACACATATTTAATCGGGTATTGTCATAACATTACTCATTCACCTGAAAATAAGCTACGTATACCGACTTTTGTTTTCCCCCTAGCCACACCGAGCGATTGCATTGCCCACAAGTGGGAAGAGGTGTTTGATTGGCATTTCTCTCCTGGATATTGTGAGCAAATATCTCTGACTGCCCTTTCCCATGTCTTGCCTTGAGACCATAGCATATCATTTTCTTTCCCCATTTACACCTCACATACTGAGTGCCGTTAAATGTTCTGTACTCCTCCTTTTCTTTACGGGTGCAGTTGGCCAGGACAGAGTGAGTCGGGGTGCTAATTAGTGGACATCCCCCACACTCATTGTTACGGCTTTGTGCCGCGGGGTTTGCAGAGTTCCTTGGGTATGCGTTAATCGGTGGGAACATGACTAGACTCAGGCTCACCAGGATTCCCGATAGGCGTACATCTCTGCCTCTGCCCACACCCACTAGTTTGCTGCCAGTGGCGAGAGAAACCATCTCGGCAGCTTAGGTGTTCTTTAGGGGACCAGCGCAAAGTCCGAGCTGCATATTGCCTCTTAAAGACATCCCACCTCGATAATTTTATCGTGTCCGTCCAACAAGGTACTTTATTTGTTCTCTGGCACTCTACTCTTAAAATTTCAGCCCTGCAATTTAGTTTCCCACTAACCCCGTGTTGATATAAGAGAACCCACTCTACAGAACCTAATTCAGCAATATTCAATTCAGCGGCAAGTACTAGAATTCGGTCAGTCGAAGACAGCTCTTTTCAAAACACTTAGTACAGAGCCCTCTAGGTCAGATCTCCCGTACACAATGTGTCACCTAAACTTCTCAACAGATTTGGCACTTGAAATGAACAAAAGGAAAACACCTGCATCCAGAAGCTATTCACCTTATCTGGTCTAGGCTGATCATCGGCTTGTTGGGGAAATTTTATCTTGAGGTCTCCAGGGGAGGAAGCCACTTTGCACTTGGGTGTTTCTGGTTTTCACTCTGGAGGCGTGTGTCCAGCCTTTTTCTGCTGTCCGGACTGCTGTGTCTGTGGTTAAAAGGACAAGAAAAGGACCTTCCCAGTGAGGAGAGAGAGAAACCTCTTTCCAGGTTTTAATGAGGACCCGATCTCCCGGCTGTATTTTGTGTATGGCGAATCCCAAAGGAGCATTTTGTGTGACAATTTCTTGTTTTCGCAATTTTTGTAAATTTTAACTTATTGTTATCAAGTAGGGTTGTATTTGTCCGTCTTTTAATTTTGGATGTCCCACTGGCATCCCATGGTCATAAGGCATCTCATATAACACTTTAAAAGGAGATAGCCCTGTCTCAGAGTGAGGCATCGTCCTAATATTTGATAATGCTAAGGGGAGGTATTTCGGCCAGGACATTTTTGTTTATATCATTAATTTTGATAGTTGAGCTTTTAAGGTCTGGTTCATTTTCTCAACTTGTCCAGAACTCTGGGGATGCCATGGTGTATGATATTCCCACCGAATTTCTAGGGCTTCAGCCAGTTGTTTAATAACCTTTGAGGTGAAATGTGTTCCTTGGTCTGAGTCTATATAGTCGATTATACCATACCGGGGGATGATTTCCTCCAGAAGGAATTTAGATACTGTCTGGGCTGTAGCCCTCGAGCTTGGGTGAGCTTCTACCCAATAAGTTAGTTTGTCTACTAGTACCAGCAAGAATTTATACCTCCCAACCTTCGGTAACTCAGTGAAATCCACTTGGATTCTTTCAAACAGACGATAGGCTATAGGGCAACTACCCCAAATTACCTGCCGTGTCCTGGCTTTGTGAACCTTTTAGCACATCAGGCACCCCTGGACTTCCTGTTTAGCTAATTCATAAATCCCCTTACACCCGAAGAATTTCAGAAATTGTTCGGCCAGAGCCTGTGATCGCCAATGTGTTTGCAAATGTAGTCTCTAGAATTTTTCTGGTATAATCCTTAGATATTAATTCCCTCTCATCTGGTAATTTCTACTTACCTTCTTCTAATGTACCTCCTATCTTTTTTTTTTTCCCCCTTCAATCTCTTTTTGGGAGGGACAAGGGGGATATCCCTGAGTCCCGCCTTCTCTGAGTTCTGGGGTACTTACCGTTAGTAGTGCTGCATTTTTTGTTTCTTTATCTGCTAAATTGATTCTTCTAATCCGAAATTGTATTCCTGTTTGATGTCTCTTCACATGCACGACCGAGATTGCTAAAGGTTCTGGGGGGTCCTGAGGGGGTTCGGGGGGGCCCTGAGGGGGTTTCAGGGGAGCTCTGGGGGGGTCCTGATGAGGGGGTTCAGAAGGATTTTGGGGGGCCCTGAGGGATCCTGAGGAGGTTCAGAGGGGTCTGGGGGGGGCCTCTCCTCATTTACACAAGTGAGGGTTTCTCCCTGGCTGAGCTCAATTTTGGCTCCAAGCATGGCATTGACACTGCTGGGAATAATATCCAAGAAGTCACGACTGACAGGAAACTTCTAATTGACTGTGATGTGATTCACTGGGAGGCTCACACTCTCTGAGTTAAAACTGCATCACTAAAAAAAAGAAATCACCGAAACCCCCAGGCTGTCTGGCAATCCATTGCCCCAGGAGCCTTGATGTGCTGCTGTGATAACCATGGAAATACATTGTCATCTCATTTTGTCACAGAAGGGAATAAATTCCTGAGCTCCACCCCAGCTTACAGGGATGGTGGGGGGGAATCCCACTTTTCCATCTCCCTCTCCAGCAGGGCAGGGTGGAGATGTGGCTCAACACCACACTGTGCACCCCGGGAGCATCCTGGGAGTGGGGTCAGGGACCACAGAGCCCCTGCTCAACTCTTCTTCCCAGGGGATGAACCTGAGGCAAAACAGGTGCTTGACCCACAGCAACATCAGGGTGACAAAGCTTGCCCTGCTATTTCCCAGTGTATTGTTTTTGGGTTTTTAATACCCCTTTGAAAGCAGTGCAGCCAGCTCAGCTCTGCCCCTTGGATGCTGGCAGGCTGCCAGGCTCTAATCAAGCCTGCTGCTATGTCTAATGCTGGTGGCAGTGTTTCAGGGCACCAGCACAGAGGCTGTGGGAGTGGGAGCAGGAGATGAGGTGGCTGCAGAGCTGTGTGGTGACTTGGACGTTCTGGCTAACACACCAAAGAGTGTTGATTTTATCCTCCTCACTGGTCAGATCAGCTTGTGAGCACAGATCCAGCCAGGCTGTATAAAAACTCCTTTTCCTGCAGGGAAGAGGACAGCTGAGAGCAGAGAGCATTGGTTTGAAACCCCACTCCTCACTTTGTGGCACAGAAGTGCTGCCAGAGAGCTCTGAAATTCCTTGGTACCCAGGTGAGTGCCCACAGCACAGAGCCAGATCTGCAGGCTCACACTGCACTCACCCACAGCCTGTGCCAGGGGCAGCCTGCACCTGGGAATGGGCCTGAGCTGGGCTCCAGCCCGGGGACAGGAGCAGGGACTGAGGAGGGGACAGCTTCAGCATCTCTCCCTGTGCTCAGGTCACACTGCAGGTCAAGTCTGGATAATTTTCCCTCCGCTTCTGAATCTGAGCAGCTCAAATTCACATCATCCCCCATCATGTGCATCCACAGAGTTGTGGCCAGGTACATCTCACTGCTACAGAGCCTCTTTTGCTGCAAGTCATGACTTGATTTCAGTGCATTCTTCAGCCTCACTCCTCCTCACACAACTCCCAAGAGCACAGCTCTGTTCCTCTCCTCTCCACGCAGCTGCTGTCATTGTGCAACCCCAGGACTGAATTGCCGTGCCACTGTGCAATGCCCATGCACAGGACAGGATAGCGAGGCACAGCCAGGAAATCCAATCCCAAATCCAGGTTCCTGCAGCTCCCTGTCCCCCCAGCCAGCTGTGGATGCTTTGGAAAATCAGCCTCACAGTGCAGAACAGGTTGGGATGCTAGCTGGGATGTGGGACTCTGCCACCACCAAGTGATCAGTGGAAAAAAGAGAGAACAGCACTTGTTTAATCCCAGACTGGTGCCCTGTGATTTGTATTCTGCCTCTTGATCCAGCAGCTGTGCCCTGCTGCCCCTCCTGATCTCCATCAGAGCAATTCATCTCTCCCTCAGCCCCACAAGGCTGAGCTGATCTGCTCTGCTTGCAGATAATGCCATGGACAGAGCCATGTTGCAATTAAATACTCTCCTGGTTCTGTGCTAATGAGAAGCAGGAACAGAACGCACAATGGCAGATAATTACAGGTGAGCAATTACAGACACAATCTTCCCTCTTCCTTGTCCTTGTTTTTTTTTCCCCACCGTTCCACACTTGCTGAGAGCCTGACACAATGCCCAGACCTCTGAAGATGATGAGCAGAGTAATAAAAAAGCCCTTTGAAGCACATCCCTGAAGCTCCCTGAGCCCTGATCATCCTTCATGCCATGTTTCTGCAGCCCTGCTGGCCAGGGTAGTGAGCAGGAGGTCCACTTCAGGTGGTCTGAGCTGCTAAAAGCCGTGTCATTAAAAAACCCCAACTTAATAATGACAATTGAATTGAAGGAATATTGTAGAATATTTCCTGCTTGTTTTCAAGAGGGCTTGTAACTTGCTAAAACTTTTTGAAATCCAGCTGCTGTAAATAGCAACTCATGTGCTTTCCCAATCGCTTACCTTTCTTGCTCTATACCGAGTATCTATTTAGGAACTGGTTTTCAAAACATTGTGCACTTTGCACAATTAATTTGGGGAAGTCTGTGGTGTGTCTCAATGCTCAAAAAAAGTGCTCTGAAAAGCTGAGGAGATCACACGTGCAAAGTCAATCTATAGAAACAAATAAGCACATTTTCATACATGCAGTCTCTGGCAGGATTGCTTAGAAATCATGAAGTGTTTTAAAACAATGCCATAATATTCTTAAATGCCAAATGTCACATTAAATATTATTCAGAATCACTTCTCTCTCCTTCCCAACCTGCCTGCAAACAAGTGGGATCTGCACAGCTTGGTTGTGGGTGCTAGGAACAGCATCAGCTGTGAGTGGAGCATTATTAACAACTGGAATTATTAACTCTGTTTCAGAAAGCTGTTCTGTGCCTCTACACATGGTCGTTTGGAAGATCTTTTGGAAAATTCATCTTGCACCTGATCCCTCCCTTTTTTAATGAACCACATCATGCTGTCAGACAATGCTGATGGACAGTATAAAGCAAGGAGAAAGTGAAATAGCACCTGAAATGACAGGCAGGGTCAAAACTTTTAGCCACCAGGAAGATTCTGATGGTACCTGGCTCCAGTTTGGTCCCCTCCTCTATTGCCAACCTTCATCAGATAATACTCCCTGCAAAATTTTAATACTGCAAAATTTAAATGCCTGCAAAATTTTAAGCCAGGGATTTTTGTGTGGTTGACATTCATTTTCAAGCTTCACAGTGTCTTGTAGGTCCTGTGAAAGAAAGAGAGATGTGGGAGTGATTTCATGCTTCCCCTGCCCTGCTGGGGTGATGTTTCTCAGTCTCCACAGGGAGGAGATGTGTGTGAAGCAAAAGGGTAAGAGGAGTTAATTATAATAATTTGGAGGGAGTTTACATTCTCCATTTCAAAGAGAAGCTCCTGCCTTTCTCAGCAGACACCTGTCCTCCAAACTAAAACAGCAACTTTTCCTTCTTTGTCCGTATATAAGCCGCACCCGATTATAAGCCGCACTTTGGGTTCGGACCAAAATTTTAGTCAAAATGGTGCGGCTTATAATCATGAAATTACTGTACATTTTCTCCCAGAGTCTCTGAGCTAAACTGAGAGAACCTGGCTGAGTTTCCTCCATATCTAACTCCACTGATGTTTGTATTAAAACCCAGCATTAAAATTGGGAGCGAGGTGGAATTACATAATTTTTTATGCTCCTTAGCATCTTTAAGAGCTAAACTTTAGACTACAAGAACTTCCCTTTTAAAGGCTTTTCTCTCTTTTCTGTGTCATCTGCAACAGACAGTGTTATCCAGGTGTTTTGCTCTGCTTTTCAATTCAGCTCTTGTGCCAGCTGGGTAGTTCATACTTAATGTTTTGTCCTACAGAGGAGTCTTTGTATTGGAAAACAAGGCGATATGCCCTGCACTCAAGATGTAGCTATCACTGCTGGGATTCTGGAGAAAATCAGGAAGCTCTGGAAACCAGCCACTCTCTCCCTGGAATTTATTTGGGATCTGTCAGTGACCTGTTGTGTGCTACCCTGCTGAACCACTGCCACAACCCTCCCCTCTTCAGAGCTCAGTTTCCTTTCTTGATCCCTTAGGAATAATCCATAATAATCCTTTGTAATCTGCAAAAGTCCACTACAAATGCAGGTTTAAGAGCTGTGAATACACAGAGTCCAGGGGTTAGGCATCTCTGTCACGAGATGCAGGACACAGCTGGTACTCCTACAAAAGTCTTGCAATAAATACCCAGTACAGACATGAAAGGCTCAAGATGCAAAAGGAGCCCCTGAATGATGTGTGTGTTTAACAGGCATGAACCTCACTACTACAGAATATGAGCCTTCACCTTACATATTTCAAAAATAAAGAGAGAGAGCCTCTGAATTTTGTTACCATTCATGTATACATTTATTAAGCCAAAAGAGTTTGATCATGTCACGATATGTTACTAGAGCACATGAGATCTTTTCAACTTCACTAACAATGGTCATTAATTACTTTTTGTTTTTGCCTTTCAAGCTTAAAAAAATTTACTCTTCCTGAATTCCCCATGAAAGACTTTTTTTTCCTTTTCTTAAAATACAAAACAAATGTTTCTCAGATATGTAAACAACAATCATGGAAATGAGACTGCTCCTAAAGTTACCTTTATTATTATGGATGTTGTGATAGATCTATGTCATGTGGCATGTATTTAAGTGACTCCTTCAATGGGAGTTATTATTGTTATCATCACCTGTGCTGCAGTACTGGAGGCCTGGTTTGGGTTAAGGCCCTTCTGCATAAGGTGCTGTACAAATACTTGGCTGTAACTGAGGTCCCTGGCAAGAAGGGCATTCACTGATGTGACTATAACCCTCTCTGCTCCATCTGCTCCCCTGTGCTCCTCACAAACCACAGGAGCTCAAGCAAAACTCCTCTCCAAGCTAACTCTGGAGTTGATGTTCAGATACTGGTGAAGAGGAGGGAAATGTCACTGCAGGCTAATCCTGACACCTGCAGTCCTGTGCGTAAAGCTGCTCACAGTCATGGGAATGCTCATATGAGTAAGAAACTCCTGCGGGGAAAGTCTGCAAGCTTGAGTCCCTGGGCCATTGAACTCCCTTGCAAGAAAGCAAATGTTGCATCAGTGTAATTCTAAGAGAGAAAGAGATGGGATCAGGTGCTCAGTTCAGCACCTTGAGCATTTTGAGTTCTGATCCCCAAATTAAAGAAGCGTCTGCTCTGCCTTGGGTACTGTGACCAGGCCTGGAAAAGTCAGTTGGACATTCTTTGTCGTGAGGAAGCAGTGGTTTGCCATTAGAGCATGCAGGGATTCTGTTTTATGGTGTGAAGACTGCATCCTAGGCAGGAATTGTGAAGATTGTGTTTGGCCATCAGCAGAAATTATTCTGAAAATGCTTCAGAGCAATTGCAGTTTAAATAATGATTATAGTTTCATATTTGAGGTGAAAAAAGACAGGATTACATGAAATAAATAGCAAAAAAATCATTGTCCCTGTACAAACATAACATATTCCTGCCTATGAAACATCCCTTGCAAATTACTGCCTTTTAGGTTACATCAGATATTTAAATGAACCCTTTAGAGCTAAAATACAGTACTCTGAAATGAGGTTAGAAAAATTTTAAAAGGGCTAATGGGAACTGTGTACAAAGCTCTCTTTAAAACGAATTTCCCACCAGGATAGCTTATGAGTGTGAGGCCTCAGTAGACGTAGAGCCGGTCTGAGATGGCAGCGGGCATGTGGGTCATGATCTGCATGCGCAGCCACCAGTAGTAATCCATGGGGTGGTAGCGGGTGTAGGGGGCCGTGGAGGTGAGCGCGTGCGCCACGCTCTCGATCACCGGCGACGTGTCCGTCGAGCCGCTGTTGCAGTACGACTCCATCTTGCTGACCTGCTCGTCAAAGTACTTCCTGCCGTAGTCCTTGCGCACGATCTCGGGGAGCTCGTCCCACATTTTGTCGGCGATGGCTTTGATGCGCTCGGGGCTGTACAGCTTGGTGCCGGCGATGAAGTTGCCGGGCTCCACGATGCTGACCATGACGCCCTGGGGCTGCATCTCGTAGCGCAGGCAGTCGGAGAAGGCCTCCACGCCAAACTTGGTGATGCAGTAGGGTGAGCGGGCAGGGCTGCCCATCCGCCCCATCATGCTACTGATGTTCACCACGCGACCTAGGCAGAGCACAGCTGAGCCGTGGTACCTGAGCCGGAGCAGGTACCTGGCACACACCACCCAGCATGCTCCTGAACGTGCATCCACCCACCTGCCAGCTGAGGGCTGCCTGGCAGACCTGCTCATGGCTCTGCCTGAGCAGTGCTGTCCTAGGCAGTGGCCCTCAGGCAGGAAAATAAGCACACTGCTTGTGCTCCTTGGCTCATTGTACCTGAGGGAACAGGCACATGCTGACACACAAAGCTCAGTGCTCTGGGGAACAGGAGAGGCTGGACAGAGCCGGCATGGGGGAAAACAGGATTGCTCAGCAACAATTTGGATTGAGTACAGACAAGTGAAATCAGGCGCAAGGAAAGCCTCTGGCACCAAAGCTGAGCTTATTTATTTCCAAATCAAAGGTCAGTGGTGGCTCTGAGTGCCTGTTTCTCATAAGAGAATGGATTGTTCCTGTACCACCAATGGCCAGAGCAGCTTAAGTCCACTGCACTCTTCCATGTGACAACTAGGTTATGGCTCCAGGCACAGAGGCCTTTCTCCCTGCCATCCATTTGGGCTGGGAAAAATGCTGTAAGAGGCTATGGATGCTGCAGTCTAGGCAGAGGTTGGAGTTCTCTGCATTTTGTACCAGGGCTAAGTTGACCTCAGAAGTGGATAACCTTCCATGGTGGAAAAAGGGCTGCCCAGGCCACATCCAGCCCAGGTCTACAGCATAGGGCAACATCATTAACGCCTGTGAATTCCTCAAGAGTGAAAAATACTCTCATTTAGCAAGGCAGTAGGCCCTAGAACAGGAAAGCTTTTGCCTCTTTATGCTGACACCCATGCAAGCTCCAGGCCTGCATGCCTTTGCTGTACAACCCCCTCCTTTCCTACATCACAGGCTCCCAGAGTAGCAGTGCAAAATGACAACTCCCCTGCAAGAAGCTTTTTACACTTTACACTGCTGCCCACCCTGTCACAGCTGGTTCTTATAGAGCAGGGAGGAATGCTCCTGGCACTGTAATTTATTGTGATCTGCAGTTTCTGAACAGGTAAAAGAAGGTATAATGGATTAGATCTTGTGTGGGATGTTGTAGGATAAGGCAGCACATATGGGAAAGAGAAATAACTTTTTCAGGCCTGCTGCCTTGTTGTGTAACTCAGAGAGGTGAAGCAATCCGTGTGTCTGCTGGGGACCACATTCTGTCTCTGAAGGCAGGAAGGTGGTCAGTGGTGCAGAGGGATGTGCCATAGACCTTCTGGCCTCTAACAGAGCAAGATGTGACAGGATGAGGGACTCACTACAGGGAGAGCCAGTCAGGAAGTTTGCCACTCACCCTTTGACCTCCGGATGAGCGGGAGGAAAGCCTTGGTGGTTCGCACAGTTCCCCACAGGTTCACTTCCGCTACCTCCATGTAGGTGTCCATGCTGGTGAATTCAACTTCCCCAAATGTGGAGATCCCAGCATTGTTAACCAGCCCCCAGAGTCCTACAAGACAAAACCAAGCACCATTTATTGTGCTAATAGGTTATTGAACCACACAACAGAGCTTTGCATTATGACTTGTGATGGCAAAGACCAGAAGAGAAGAGAGTCCAGAGCAGACTTCAGTCTCCTGAGCAAATATTATCACCATGGAAGTCTGCACCCAACACTGCAGCCACAAAGTACTGTGGATGAGGCTTCCCAGGAAGTTCTGAACCAGCAGAGAACTTCAGCCTTGTCTAAGCTGTTCTCCTTGCCACTCTTTTTCTATCCATCATGATTTTTTTAAAAAAAGCAAAATATATAATGCAAATAATAAGAATAGGAATGACTTTCTAAGAAACAAAAGAGTCATTCTTTCAAAGTAAAATCCCTTCTGTCACCATAAGTACTTGAGTGTCTGCAGTGCTGGGAAGGGAGGTGTAGGCATGGGTGAGCATGCATGCCATGGCCTCTCCCTTTTGTTCTGTTGCAACCAAAATGGCAACAACTGAAGCTGCCTACTCATTTGGCAATAACAGGAAAGATTTAAAAGGAATTTAGAATAAAATGAACTCACTTCATATAAAACTCTAATTGTACAGGAAACATGCTGAGAAAAGTCTGAGAAAGGCTCCTATCTGTTATTTAGAAAAACTCTTATCTGCTGACTGACTGTGTCCAGATCTGTGTTATCAGAAGAAGCCCAGTAAAGGCAACTTGATCCTGGCCTGTGCTTGAGAATACAGAGCTAGCAAACTTAATTTATATAGAAGATCAATACATAAAAAATAAATACAAAGAAAATCAAAATAAATTAGTTTGCAAAATCCAAACCAAAACACTACTGGTTGTTCTCCGCTTTAAAACAACTTTGTATTCACTATGGATATCCATTAGGAAAAAAAATTTACTTCAAAGGGTGGAAAGGTACCAAAAATGTATGAGCAAAGGCAATTTTCACAGCACTGGAGCAGAATTTGCTGTCGTCACCTCAGTAGAATGAAGCAGGCAGGGTAAGACAATCAGTACAGCTAGCCCCTGAACTCTTAATGGTAGTATTTACAATAGTGTTAATGACACCCAGCTGGCTTCATGGGAAATTCTTTGGAAAACCTCTCCATTTCCTTTGCCTTTTGAAAGAGTGAGGGAGACATTCCCATTCTTAATTCCCAATCTTTGGACACTGGGCACATTTTACAACAAAAAGGGAGTCACAATAAACTTCAGTTCACAGGAACAAAGCACTAATCCCAGAGCCTCAGACACCTCTCTGATTTTTGCCAACATCCCCACAGGAGCTAGTGGAGAGCAAAGCAGTTTCCTTTGAAGACACTGTGTGAAGTGGGAAGCTCCTTTCTGATAGGGTACAATATTCAGACAGGCCATTTGCTCTGCCCTGATGCTCCTCAAAGATTTATGTCCTTCAATCCCATGTTCAGCTTTTGAAATATGCCCTGACAGTGCTCTCAGAGCCCAGCCAAGGAAGCTCCAGCCCCTTCTGCTGCCTCAGAGCCCACTGCACACACCCACCTTTCTCTGGGTCCTCGAGGCTGTTTTGCACGTGCTCCACTGCCCGGTCCATTTCTTTGCTGTCACAGACGTTGAGCTGGACAGTTCTCATTCGATCACTCTTCATGGCATCCAGCTCCTTGGAGCCACCCTGTCCCTTGTCCTAGAAGGCAAGAAACTGCTGGTTTCAATCTAACTCAAGAGTCTGTGCAGAATATCACACACATACCAACTATCAAATCAAGCAAAAGACTGCACAGGGCAGTCACAGAACACTCAGGACAATCCTGCAGTCCTAGAAGGGGAGCAGACAGGACTGGTCTTACAGAACACTGTTCTCCAAGCACCTCCATCTGATCATGAGCCCTGTACCAAGTCAGCTGGTACAAACTACTTCAACCACCAAGAAAGCAGCCAGAGGTGGATCTGCCACAACAAGGCACCCAGCAAGTATCCCCTGCCCAGCACCAGCTCCTGAGGCCAAGCTATGCCCCACAGCTGCAGGTGTGGGAATGTGGTGCCATCCTCACTTGGCTTGACAAGTAACTTGCTTGGGGAGTTATGGTGTAAAATGGCCAGTGAGGGTCTGCATATCTACATTGCATGTGCCTGTTGGTCACACTGCCAGCTTTGAGAACAACAGTCTGAGAAGAGGGACTGCTGCCCACTGCTCTTTCCCCTCAGCTGATCTAGACACAGGTTTCCAGGCAGTGGAAGCCATAACTACTGCCTCCAAAGGACTGCTACAGAGTCTGATCATCGAGAGCCTGGCCAGTCTGCTTGCTGGCAGTTGACCCCAGGATCTTCTCCAGCATCTTGCTCTCTTCTCTGCCTCCCCTATCAACTTTTTCTCACTCTCATTCCCATCTCCACTCCTTTTTTTCTCAGCTCAGAACAACAGTTTTCCCCAGAACACACTCCCTCAGAGCCCAGTAAATTAACTGCAGCCAGTCCCTGACATACTTTCATATGGGCCAGACATTGCTGGCAACAGGGCTGCCATGCCCAGAGCTCATGCCTTTGTAGGAGTGAAGCCTGCTTCCAGGACACAGACACAGGATGTCAGGATGAGATTGGGACTATACCTGAATCATTCCCATGGTTATAAACTACTGGACTGTGCCAGCCAATCCAGAGTATTTTTGTAGAGGATGGTGAGATCTACCTCTGAAAATGATCAAATTTTGAGAACATTCCTGTCTTTACTATAAGAAGCTCCTTCAGTATCATCCCTCATCAGAAGTCTGTTACTCCCAATTAACAGGCTAGACATGGAACATTTCCACAAGATCATCTGACAGCTGCTCAGCTCTTGCTCCTCTACTGCTCAGCCCTCCAGGTAGCCTCACTCACTGTGTCTGCATCAGCAGGAAAGCATCAGAGTGCCCTTCACTCCTGACAAATATAGGGTTTTGGCTAAAGAGTTGTCTTCCTCTGAGCTGGAACAGGCCAGTACTTCATAGCAGGCCTGTTTCTTGACTGTTGAATGACATCAGATTGCTCTGAACACCTCAAGCCACAGGCACTCCCTGTCAGATGCCAGCAGGCAGTTGTCAATGGGATGGAGCTTGTTTGCAGTCTGAGTCCAGGCTGCCCATCTGTCCCTCAAGTGAAAGTTCTCTCAAAGACCACACTTTGGATGCCACATGAGGCTGGCCATACAATCCTGTCTCTGTGCCACCTGTCTTTCACAAATCCTTTTCCTGGCTCCTCTCACTCCTGCTCTTATATACTGTGCTCAGAGACATTTCACTAATGTAACTACCTGACATCTCCTGTCTTCTCCTCCATGCTTCTGTACTCCATCACAGACTGCTAACACCAGCTAGTGATTGTCCTTAAGAGAGGGCATTTACTGCTCTCTCTTCCTAGGGAAGCACACTGCTTACAGAAAGGAGTGGTTAGAAGTCTCATGTTTGATTGCAGTGTTAGAGCGACTGAAAAGAGTTTGGTGCTAAGTTTGTTGCTCACTCAAAAAGCACTGTGGTGCCAAAGCAATCTATATGGCAAAGCATTGGAAAGCATACAAGTGGCAAACGTGGGAATGCCATCAGGGAATCAGCAAATGCAAACATGCAATTCTTTTGAAAACAGCAGATATTGCTCAAGGAAAGAAGGAAAATGAAGCCCGGGTCCTTCTTTCCCTGATTTGAGTTCTATGAGGTACTACAAAATCTCTGGGCCACACCAGCCTTAGAGGCCTCATAGCTCTGCTGGGACATTCACAGCATCTTCTTCCTCAACCCTGACAGGGTTGGTTCTGCAAGCCAGCTCCCCTCCTGCCCTCCCACCCACAGGCAGCTGGGTGCTTGGGGGTGGTATCCTGGCCAAGAATTGGACTCCAGATGTTAACCCACACCCACAAGGCCATTTTCTTGGCTTTCAGCAAGGGCAGATGGGAGACGTTTAATCCAGGCACCCAGTGACTGTGTCTCCTGGCAGGGATGCAGCCTGTCCTACAATCCCCAGGCCCATACACAGTGAAAGGATCTTCTCATGCTACAGCAGAGACCAGTACATCTCTGCTGCCAGCCCCCGGGGCACACTGTCCCAGTGGCAAGAGGGCCCAGTTCTTGCACACCGAAAAAGCACATTGCTGCCTTGCCTTCCTCTTTCCATGGTCATTCTCTGGGGCTCCTGGGCTTCAGCTTGTATCTATATCAGTGTGTCCTTGGTTTCTAACACCCTGTGGCTCTGAGCAGTCCTGTGGAGCCTTGCAGTCTGCTTGTCAGCTTGCCCAGAAGACCAGTGCCTTCTCATTCCCCTGCAAGCTGCAACAGTCCTGAACACACACAGCAAAGCAAACAGGAGTTCCACCACACTCCTGACAGTAGAGACAAACATCACATATGTCCAATGGTAACAGATACTGATGGAAAAATACCTTCTTCATCTTGTGTCAGCTGGCTTCTCCATATATTAACCAAAGAGGTAAAAATAAAACAGCTGCAGCATGAGCATTCATTGGATCCAGTCTACCACTGTCTTTTGGCAATGCAGCACCAACACAACTCTCACATGAGCATATTTGCCACTGAAAACACTAGGAAGTAACTGTATGTGAAACAGCACACTTAGCACAGATCCATCCTTGGGCTCCCCTCAGTCATGACTCTACACTCCTCTCTCATGTTTCCTTTAGTAAAATTACAGTCAGGTGCTCAGGATCTGGCCACTTTAGGAAATCTTTCCTAATAAAGAGTGAGCACTGAACATACTTTTAATCTGCAGTAAGGGCAAGACGCTCCTAAGAAATGTGCATGCCCTGAGGACACAGTGGCTCCCCAGGCAGCAGTCTGCTTCTGATGTGCAGGTGTGCTGTCAAAAACAAACCCATGGAAGTGTGGAAGTGACACTGAAGTTTCAGAGTCATCTCCTCTACGTCAGGGCTAGGTCAAATATATCCAATCCAAAGATTATGTTCCTTATTTCTACCTCCACTTTTATCTAGCATCTAAAAACACCAAGGTTTTCTGCTGCTAAAATCAGCACCAGCAGTAATTATACTCTGATGAGAATTCTGCTTATGGCTTTGCTAGAGAAGCCTGTAGCACAGTGAAAAATCAGCTCAGTCTCCTGGAGTTGTTTTTGTTCTACAGAAAGTATAATGGCCTGAAGACACATGGGAGGGCACTCAGCTAACTAAGGAGCTTCAGCATTTTCCAGTGTTTTCTGATGACAACTGCTGTTACCATTCTTGGCACGGCCACAAAGATTTTAGAAAATGGCATGTGAGTTCAGCTAAAGAAGCACTACTTAATTACAGAGTGATACTGCAAAGCCTTCTGCTGATTTTTCTGTGAGGAAGTAAATATTGATCAAAGTCTAAAAGACTTCTGGCATACTGCTGCATGTAAGCTTACATTGAAATTGTCAGAGGCCAAGATTTTCCACTAACATGCATTCGGTAGAACAAGTACTGAAGACAACAAAAATAGAAGGGAGGTTTCAGTAACTGTTAGATATGTCTACTGAAAACGGTGCCTTTTTAGCAGCTCAGACAGAAGAAAAGAAACCCTTAAGTAACATTGCAACTTTGAAGTTTTTGACTTCTGTAAACATAGAGGCAGGCAATTCTCTAAAAAGTGTTTTTTAAGTTTGCAGTGTTCTTATATTCTCTAATGTTGATCATCAGTTACAAAAGCTGAGCAGAAACATCTATCAAAAAAGTATTCATCTGCCCTCTGTCTTGAGCCCTTTTGAAAGGCAGCAGTTTGTACCAAGTGTCCTGTTCTGCTGTGACGCCTGTAGAGGGAGTCCAGGTTAACAAATAAATCTTTGACTGAACAAACACAAGATACAGAGCCATCGAGACAGACTCCTCTTTTGAAAAAATGTAGCAGAAACAAACTACTAATTTAAGCAAAACTTAGTAATAATGAGAAAAAAATAGTAAAAAATCAGATAACGTTGAAGAATACCTGGTAAATTCTCCTTAAATATATCACTATTCAAAATATATTTCTAGTGATGAGTGAGATTAGACCAAAAAGATTAGACCAAACTAACCGACCCAACCCAGGATATCCTGAGAAGTAAGTTTGTTCTGTCAGGAAATCGCTGTGCAGCTAAAAAAAGTGCAGCGCTTCTTAAGGAGAGACTAAAACTCTGCTGTTCTCCACGACTATCAATCCACGCTTTGCCAACTAAGCTCTCTTTCAGAGCCTATCAAGGCTCTGTTCACTAAGCTGTGGCCTAAATCTCCTCTCATTTGCACTAGAGTCTCCATTACCTACCCAACTATTTCAGGAGACCCCCAATACACACCATGGCATGGCTGTACTCATGAATATAGAAAAATACACTCAAAACACATGTCATAAAATTGCTGGTGCCTTGGTGTATGTCAAAATTAATCAAAATAAGGCCTGCATAAATATATATGGTTTGAGAGCAGGGCCAAAGGTCCAGACTACAGTCTGACACCAAAATTTGCTTATGGTTAAATCTATAAAATTAGATTTGGGATTCTAGTTCATCAGACATGGAATAGACCACAATGTTGTGATTTAAGTAAGAACCTCCCTAGATACCATTCAGTCCTAGTTCTGCTCTGTGAAATAAATTCAAGCACCTGTGTCTTTCCCTTTAGGTTACCAACCACCCTCCTTCTCCTTTGCAGAAAGCTGTGCAGTGGAGAGGGAAGACTGGAGTTGCTATGTGTCGCTGCACGTGCCACAGGTGAAGAACAGTTTTTGTTTCCCCTACCTTTTGCAGGCAGCCAGCATAAATAATGAAACCTTTGTCATGCAGGTGCTTGGCCAAGTCAAATCCAAATCCTGAGTCACAGCCTGTTATAAGCACAGCTCTGCTGCCAATCTGCAAAACAAAACAGAACAAAATGCACTGGAGCTGAGTATTTGAAATTAGTGATTTGCAGCACACAGAACAAGTCATGTCCTTGGCCAGGAGCAGTCTGTCCTAGGGATGTTCTACACTCACTGCCAGCTCCTGCCACACAGTGCTTCCTGAACACAAGAAATCACATTTTCATACTGAATTCACTCCAGTGAGGCAGGATCACTGCTGTTCAAACATGGAGGAGTTCAGCTTCCAAGACAGACAGATCAAACAAACCACCATGCTCTGGCAGTTCATATCCATCTTGAAATTTGAAAATATACCAGACAGTTCCCAAGACATTCTCCCTTCACCAGAAACTGTTCCTGTATGTTGAAAGCAGTCAGAAGCCTACTGTTGTGTGCACGCAGCCCATAGGGCATGGAAAAGACAGTTTGACTAAAGAAAGGATATAGTTTAATCTTACTGACTGCTCATTCATCTTTCTCTCTCTAGCACCTAAACCCTCTAGAGCTGCATTCTAAGACCTAAGAAGATTCAAGTGGGGTTAATATACGCAATTAAGACCAGTTGGTCATCACTTTTTTTGTCTGGTTGGGCTTTTTTGGTCTTCCTGTTTTTCCAACTTAAAATTTAAATGGAAGTATACCTCCTTCCCTCTCCAAATTCCTTTTTCTAAGTCAAAGACAGGCAGCAGTTAAATAACAAGCTAAAAATCAGATGGTGCATCAGACAGCAATAATTGCACATCTAAGGTGCTGCTGTGGGTGGCATTACATAAGAATTGCCTGCAATTCACTTTGACTCATCTCTTTTAACAAACTATAAATTCAGCTGCCCCCAGCATACTCAAGGACTGATCAGGGTGGAAGTTGGGTGGAAGCTGGGTGGAAGCAGCAAAGGCTCCTCACACTGGAAGCCCAGCAGTGATGCAAGAATCACATCTGAGCTCCTCGGAAACTCTGTTCCAGAGTTATGGAGCAAGTTGTGCACATTCTAGCACTGCTACAGTGCTGGGTGCCGTGCCACAAGACAGACAAGGTGACAAAACACTCCTCTTCCTTTCACCTGTCACTGTTCCTGGTAAGTCAGGATCTTCAAGGAAAGGGCTGCTAGAAAGGGCCACTCTCCATGAAATGCTGAGGACACACTGATTTATTTACATGTCTTTAAACAACTATACTCCAGGAAGAGTGCTTGATTAAGAACTTGCCATGCAAATTCCCTCCACTGTAAGGTGGAACATTTAATCTGCTGAGTGAGTTCCAAAAATAGAAAAAAACCACTCGTATGATTGTTTATTTCCATCCTTAGCAGCACATGCCGTGCTACGTCAATGGAAGCTCAAGCTCGGTGCTAGGAAAGAATGTGAAGCATGCTCGAGAGGTCCAGCTTGTAGTCTTTCTGGAAAACTGGAAAGATGAGTTTGGTCACCAGGCTTCAGGGATTTTAAAATCCCTGCTCAACAGAACTAGTTCCTGGAAGCCACAGTCACACTCACCTGATCGACTTCATTTGCATAAGAGCGGCTGCCACATGGGGACAGGAGAGGGAAGGAAAATCTTTGCACAGGCCTGTTAAAAGAATCCAAAACAACAGAACAGTCAGATGTGGAATATCCCATCCATACCCTGCTGCAGCAACATACACATGAAAAGGAATGTAGCACTGCCTTCTTGCATAAAGTACATTGTCACTGGGGAAGACAGAATCTAGCCTATATTTCTCCTTAGTCTGAGCCTGTGCTGTTTCCTACAGTATGACACATTTGTTTCTCCAAAGACCTTGATGCTATTTCCAGCTGCAGAAGCTGTCTGGGTATCACAAAGTATTCTAAAATAGCTCCTGGTCTAGAGGCACAGAGCTGCTTCCACCCACAAAACAGGCAGTGTTCACATTTTCAAAAGCAACAAGATTTGCACAAAGTTGGAGTAAGGGAAGTTATTAATTTTTCTGATTAAGTTATTCTGCTGTGGCTTTGACACCCTTGCCTGACACTGAACTTGCATGGATTTGTCTCACTCCTTTTCAGCTCCATCCTTATTTCATCCAGGATGACACCTTCTCCCATTAGATACTCTTAGACAGTGTCTACCCATTAGAGACTCTTAGATTTTATATCCCCTTTTTGCAACTGTTTAAGGTAAGAAACACTGTATTTGAGCAATACCTGTCATGCAGATCTGAAGCTCCTTCACATAGTGTGTGACTCTCAGAAGACAAAACATATTCACAAAGACAGACCAAAGCAAAGCATCAATGCCTTCCAGGAAATCAGAGTGTTTAGCAAAGCTATGCTACCCAGTAGCATCACTCTGTCACATCAGAGTGACCCCAAGCTCTGTCCTTGCCAGTCACCTCTCCAGACTTTATGAGCTTTTTCATTTTTACTTCGGGCACTGACATTGTGCTTCTGGAGCTTTCTGGCCTTCCCTGAGACTTGCTGTACTTCATCTACCCTCTGGTTCCTCTAACAGCATCTTTCCTTCCCAGAGCTTATCTTGCAGGCTGCTTCTCTGTCTTCTAAGTAAATTTGCATAATCATTCACAATTAACTCCAGCTCAGACATCACAGGCTCTCCCAGGGTGACCTGTACTACACGGTACAGCAGCTTGCAGATACTCTGGCCTCTGAGCCGTATCTTGGGAAATCAAGGGATGTGTGAAGGCAGTAGCTTTGAACCAGATGGGAAAAGAGACAACATATTCAGGCAATGGTGTTCACTCATCCTCCTGAAACAGTTATGCTGTTTTTCCAACAGCATGTCACAAGCCAAATCAGCTCTTGAAATAGCTATAGCCAACTAAATTGCTGCAAAGGTCAGTCCTCAGACAAAGTGTGTGTTAACATCACTGACCTGCAATCCTGGATTGAAACTTCCACCTCAACAGTAAGATTCTTGGTGTGTCTTAAAGTGCCCAGAAACGTTCCTAACATTACTTTTTGTTGAATGAACTTGGTTTTTATTTTTCAGTGTCATGTTTGGTCCTGTTATTTCACTGCAGAGCACTGATTTGCTGCACTCAATTCGTAATACGCTGTAGAGAATACCTACAGTAATTTCACGAATACAAGCCGCACCAATTTGACCAAAATTTTGGTGGAAACCCGGAAGTGCGGCTAATATTCCGGGGCGGCTAATCTATTAACAAAATTCTAAAAGCTGCCAACACGGAAGTGAGAGCCCGCGGCAGCCCCAAGCCAAGCTGGAGCCCGGCCGGCCCCGGCAGAGGTGGGAAAGCCTGGCAGAGGCGGGGCCAGCAGTGTCGGGGGCGGGCGGCAGAGCCTGAGCCAGCAGGGCGGGGGAGCCCGGGAGAACTGGGGCTAGCAGTGCAGGGGAGCATGGCAGAAGCAGGAAGGCCGGCGGGTGGGGCTGCCTGGCAGCGGGGGAAGCCCAGCATAATCGGGGCCAGCAGCGTGGGGGAGCCCGGCGGTGCGGGGGCCTGCAGTGCCGGCCAGGGCGAGGAAACGCGGCGGCGGTGCAGACGGGAGGGGGCGGCCGGCGAGCCTGGTGGCGGCGGCGGCAGCCCTGCCGGCGGGGCGAGCGAAAGCGGCGCTCGCGAAAGCGCCGCCGCGAGCCGCGAACCGCGAGCCGCGAGCCGCGAACCGCGAGCCGCGAGCCGCGAGCCGCGAAAGCGCCGCCGCGAACCGCGAGCCGCGAGCCGCGAGCCGCGAACCGCGAGCCGCGAGCCGCGAGCCGCGAACCGCGAGCCGCGAACCGCGAGCCGCGAGCCGCGAAAGCGCCGCCGCGAGCCGCGAACCGCGAGCCGCGAACCGCGAGCCGCGAGCCGCGAACCGCGAGCCGCGAGCCGCGAGCCGCGAGCCGCGAGCCGCGAAAGCGCCGCCGCGAGCCGCGAACCGCGAGCCGCGAGCCGCGAGCCGCGAGCCGCGAGCCGCGAAAGCGCCGCCGCGAACCGCGAGCCGCGAGCCGCGAGCCGCGAACCGCGAGCCGCGAGCCGCGAGCCGCGAACCGCGAGCCGCGAACCGCGAGCCGCGAGCCGCGAAAGCGCCGCCGCGAGCCGCGAACCGCGAGCCGCGAACCGCGAGCCGCGAGCCGCGAGCCGCGAAAGCGCCGCCGCGAGCCGCGAACCGCGAGCCGCGAGCCGCGAGCCGCGAACCGCGAACCGCGAGCCGCGAACCGCGAGCCGCGAGCCGCGAGCCGCGAGCCGCGAAAGCGCCGCCGCGAGCCGCGAACCGCGAGCCGCGAACCGCGAGCCGCGAGCCGCGAACCGCGAGCCGCGAACCGCGAGCCGCGAAAGCGCCGCCGCGAGCCGCGAAAGCGCCGCGGGGCGGGCGCGGCGCTCGCGAGGCGCGGCGCGGGGCGAGCGAAAGCGGCAGCGGGGCGGACGGCGAGCCCGGCGGCGGCAGCCCTGCCAGCCGGGCGAGCGAACGCGGCAGCGGGGCGGTGCTGACGGGAGAGGGGGGCCAGCGAGCCCGGCGGCGGCGGCAGCACCACCCGGCCAGCCCCGCCGAGCCGTGGCGCTGAGCTGGGCCACCCGGCCCCGTCGGCAACCATGAGCGGGCCGAGCCTGCCTGGCCCCGCCCCGAGCCAGTAAAGCCCGCTATGCCGCGATCCTCTTACTAATTGGCCAATTTGTGAAAGCTGCGCACGGATTCTCGCGACGAACGAAAGTGCGGCTAATATTCGGGGTGCGGCTTATCTATTGACAAAGACAGCAACATTGTCGAGGCACCGGGGGTGCGGCTTATAATCCGTGCGGCTTGTATTCGTGAAACTACTGTACTTAACATTCTGCCTATCTTGACCTGAAGGCAGGGGCAAAAAAAAAAACTGATGCTGGCTGCTGCTAAGCAGGAATGTCATCAGCAGAAACAGCCAGGGAGTGATGTGAGCCCCCACATGGTACACTAATGCACCATAAGCTATTTTTGTCATTCTGCATCATTGAATTCTAGAGACGGAAACAGAGACTTTTAGAATGCACAGATGGTCCCCAAATTGAATTTGTGTTTGTAATCATGCACTGGCTTTTATTTAGTTCCCCCAATAAAAGGAATCCTCAGCTTGAAAAGTCAATAAATGCTGCATAATGCTACATAAATGCTGCTTCAGTGCATTAAGACACTGGTATAGTGGCAGCACTGCCTCTCAATGAACAGTTGGATTTCCATCGCAGGTTTAGCAACCTGTGGGGACTTGCAAAAGCAACACAGTTTTGCCCTGAGTACAAGACACACAAAGCACAAATACACAGTAAGTAAAACACAAGATGCAAAGAAAAAAAACAAGAATATGCTGAAAATTCTTTTCTCAAGTTAATAAAACATTAATTCTTATTTTTAAAGCCACAGCAGATTCCTGCAGGTGAACTCTGGTGTATGTGGAGCAAATAGAAGATAAAAGACCTATGTCTGTTTGCACAGGAAATCTCTTAACAGCTCAGCTATCTACAACACCCTGTTACCAGAGCCACCCTTGACCATGATGATGCTGGACATCACTATCAGCAGCAGTAGAGCAACACTGGAGGTGGCAGTTCTTGTTTAACAGGCCATGAGCCACTTTTAAATGGCTTATGTACAATTAGTGGTACACACACTGCTGTCTGGGAACCCTGCCCCAAAACAAAGCCAGGGAAAGCACTCAACTCGCTCTGAATTTGGACTAATAGGGTTCCAACCATACAGTAATATAAATGCTGCGGTTTTTTCAGAGCTAGAAATTACAATTAGATAGGTAATTAGCTGTTCACTTGCAGAAAAAAACCACCTCAGTTTCTCAGTGAAACCTCCCTCTCAACTTCCTCTTTTCATAGGATTCACTGCCACTTTAATGAAGTCACAGACATACACGACAGTTTCTTGCACTAAAGCAAGGCCTACTTCCTGATATTAAAAAAACCCTCTTGAAGGCTACTGAATTAATGCTCTACTCTACAAGTTGCCAACTGCTGCTTGCATATAGAGTCCATCTCTGCTGTGCTCAGCTCAGTGACTGAGCCCTGGGTTGTGCAGGCAGGTTGTAGAGTACCCATCTCTGGAGAAACTCAAAAGCCACCTGGACACAGCTCTGGGCAACCAGCTCAAAGGGGGCCTGTTTTAGCAGAGTGTTGGACCACATGACTTTCATAAGTCTCTTCCAACCTCAACCACCTTGTGACTCCGTAAATAAACTGTCCCACTGACATCAAGTGAGTCTTTGACACGTGCTTTACTCAAGATGTCACTCTTTCTTCTTCTCCACCAAGTTACTTACCTAAAGCCATTCCCTGGGTCCTTGAAACTCAGGGCTTTCACAGAGAAGTTCAAGAGAGGGCGGGACAGCTTGGTGGCCAACATGTTTTCAACTAGCACACTCTACCAAAAGCAAAACTGTTCTTCCTTAGCTCTGCAACACAAGATAGCACCTGTGTTTTAGTTGCTCAATTATTTTGTAAGACATGCTGACTCCATGTATTTCAACAGGAAAATTAGGTCCAAAGGAACTCATCTTCTCCCCTTTCAGTCCCTCACACAGATAAACAGCTTCAGCTCCCCAAGATCCCTTTAAATAAACAAAAGCATTTTAAGGAAACTGCCAAGCAGGGAGACATTTAAAGAAAATGTCAATTTCTCCTTCTTTAATGCATCTTTAACTAATTTTTCTGAAACAGGTAAAAATTAAGGTACATATATTATTTAAAATGAGCCATATGACATAATTTTAAACAGTAATGTCACTCCAACTGACAAGTGATGTTATATTACACATTTCCAAAACAATCCTTGGCTTTACAGCTAGTACAGCCACGCAGTTAAAAATACATTTTTTTTTTTTTGTAATTAGGTAGGTGGTGATGCTGGACAAAGCACAGGGAACCACCAACAAACTCAATACCGAGTGAAAACATATCAAGAACAAGACTTTGGTATGAAAAGTCAACTTCATTCATATTTATCTTGGATAAAACTAACTCAAGGCACAAAAAAACATCTCCCAGACCCCTTCATAAAAGCTGAGAAATGGCATCTAATTGTCAGGGGTGGTTTGCATCTCTGCCGAAGGCTGGGCCGCCAGCGCAGCAGCTTCGGGGCCTGCTGGGAACCAGGCCTGGAGTAAAAAAACAGTGAAATTACCGCAGAAAGAGCAGCGGTGAGCACCGAGATGGGGAGAGAGGGAGCGGACAGGGCTCAGGAGGCTCGCTGGCTCGGCTAATCCTCAGAAATCCCGGTGGTTTTATCAAATTCGGGAGCACGGCTGGTGTCCCCGCAGGTTTTTGTGAGGTTTGCAGGGAGGGCGAGGCCCGAGGTCCGCTGCAGGTCCCGCCGGCCCGGCCCGGCCCAGCCCCTCTCCGGGACGCGGCTGCCGCGGCCCCAGCGGCGCTCCCGGCCCGGCCCGGCCGCGGGAAGGGGGCGCGGCGCGGCCGCCCAGGCGTGCCCGGCTGCGGGGCAGGCCGCGCAGAGGAGATGCCCGCGCCCCCCGCGGGCAAGGTCACCGTGCGACCCGGCTGCCAGAGCTCCGCGGGGCCACCGCGACCCACCCCGGCCCGCCCCGCCGCCACCCGCGCGTTACCTGGAGCCGGCGGGTGCCGGGCGCTGCTGCCGTTTGAATGAGGCTGGGCCGGGGCCGCGATGCCGGGCGCGGCGGGAGGCGGGCCGGGGGCAGGGCCGGAGCGGCGGCGGCGATAGGCTGCGGCCATGCGGAGCGGCTCGGGGCTGCTGCTGGCGCTGGGCGCCGCGGGGGTGCTGCTCCTCCGCCTCCTCCTCCTCCTGCCGCGGCGTGCCCGCCGCGCCCTGCCCGTGAGTACCGCGGCGAGGGTCCGGGGCTCGCCGGCGGAGCCCGCGGGAGCTGCCCCCGAGGCCCAAAATGGCGCCGGGCCCGAGCTCGGGCCGGGCCGGGCTGAGGCGCTGCAGGTGTCGAGGCCGGAGCGGCGCTGCCCGGGCCAGGCTGGGCTGGTGAAGCTGGACAGACGCTGTGAGGGGGACGAAGCGCCGAGCTGGGCTCGGCCCGGAGCCATGAGGCCCGTGCCGCGAGGCTCGGCCGGGCCGCAGTGCAGCGGCTGCTCCCCGCTCCGCAGTGCTTCACTTGGAGGGGGAACATGTTCATATAATCATAGAATGGCTTGGGTTGGAAGGGACCTTAAAGATCATCCAGTTCCAACCCCTTGCCATGTGCAGGGACACCTTCCCCTAGACCAGGTTGCTCAGAGCCCTGTCCACCCTGGCCTCAAACACTTGCAGGGATGGGGCAACCACAGCTTCTCTGGGCAACCTGTGCCAGGGCCTCAGCATCCTCAGAGTTCATTTTTTCCCTAATATCTAATCTAAACCTACTCTCAATTTGAACCCATTCCCCCTTGTCCTGTCACTACATGTCCTAGTATATGGTCTCCCCTCAGGTAGTGGAAGGCCACAGTTAGGTCACCCTGAAGCCAGGCTGAACAATCTAAACTCTCAGCCTTGTCTCATAGGAGAGGTGCTCCTTCCCTCTGATCATCTTGGTGGCTTCAGGACTCACTCCAACAGGTTCATGTCCTTCCTGTGCTGGGACCCTGGAGCTGGGTGCAGCACTGCAGATGGGGTCTCACCAGAGTGGGGAGAGAGAATCACCTCCTCTGACCTGCTGTCCATGCTGCTTTGGATGCCCAGCATACAACTTGCTCTCTGAGCCAATATTTTTGCTTCAGGATCCAGCTCAGTCTTTCCCCCCAAGAATGGCCAGATAACAGCTGTAGCCCAATTGCAGCTTCCCACTTCACACATCCATCCACTCTTCTTATCTTATCTTACTTTCCCCACCTCTGTTCCACTTGAGAAAATACCTTCCTTTTAGTGAAAATTTTCAGTTCTTTTTCCTGGGATTGAAAACTTCAACTTTCCCAACCCTGGAAAAAGGAGCAAGCCAAGTTTACTTTGTAGCTGCACTTATACTAAAATCAATCTGTTTGATAACATCAGAGGATGGTCAGGGGAGCCACAAGAGGGAACAGGATCCAAAAAAATCAAACCAAACCAAACAAGTAGCACATTAGAAAAATATGAAGTCTAGGTAAGTATGGCTTATTCACACATTGTCTGGAGACACTGGCTGAAAAAGTAGCTTCCATTTCTTCAGTCACTAAATGTTAACTCTGATAGATCACCTGCATTAGTAAAATAAATAAACTGGCCATATCTCAATAGGAAAGCTGTGTACATGTGAGCTGACTGCATGTTAAAGTGAGACTGCCCTGCTGGGGCTGCCTGCATTGTGAGGAGCATAGACAGTGCTACCGTGCCCACATGCAGCACTGCCAGTACAAGAAGTTTTTCTGTGCTCTTAGCAGATCGCAGGCACCCTGTCCCAGGCAATCTGTCAGCACTGGAGTGAATGCTATCTTCTTGCAGTGTTTTCTGTATGACCCCGAGTGAGGGAGGCACCCGAATGCCTCAGAATGCCCATTAAGGTCACTGTGCTGATAACTGGTCCTCTCTGCCTGTCCCAGAATCGAGTCAAATTAAGCTGCAGATTGACCTTATCAATCTTCAGGAGCAGGCCCATTAAGCCTTATCTCAGGGCTTTCACAAGATAAGGGTGATATTGGGCTTTTTGTGTTCAGAAGTTTTTCTGGTGCAGGATCCTTTTGGCTGGGAATGGGGTTGATCCCTCCTGTTATCCTTGGGAGCTCTCTGTCCATCAGGCATGGCACAAATAGGCACAGGTAGAGATGTGAGATCCAGTACATCCCTTGGGGTTTTGCACAGTCCTTGGTGCTGCTGGGGCTTCTGTCTGTTATGAGCCATGGTACTGTAGACAGGTGTTTTATTGTTGAGTTATTGTGGAAGGTGACCTTGACAACTTCTGTGATCTGGTTCATGTTTGATTTTCATCTCTCTTGGAGTTGTGTCACTCTAAATTAAATTCAGACTGAGCACTGTATATTTAATTCTCACTTATTTTTTGTCCTTTAGCTGTAGCTATCTTTAGAGTTTTAATAGAGCTAGTCTGTACCAGGGTGCTCTTTGTCTGAGTGTAGGTTATAGTATAATGTTAATGTGGGTGTTTGTATTATAAATGCAGAACAGACTTTTCTTGTTTCAGCTTCACGTCTTAGCTCCCCTTTGAGAGCTGTTACTTCAACATGAGTTATAGGACAGGGTGTAGCCTATTTGCTTATTGTTCTCTGCTGAGGCTCCCCCTGAGTTTGTGCAGTAATGCTCTGATCACTATCGCCCTGCAATTGTCCCTTATTGCTGCTTCACTACACCACATGTCAGCAAAGCAAGAGATGAAAGAGCACTGGTAATTGACCCATTTCTCTCTGAAAATGTGGCTGGACCAGCCAATGCAATTCATACATAAGTATGTTTATATTCCAGCCGTTGTGAGTACAGTAACAGGCAATATTAGTTGCCGATATCTCCAGAGAGATGGAGCTGACCTCACTTCCTTATTGCATCCTCTGGATTTTTATTGCTTTATCACATTATTGCCTCATGGATATGGTTTCAGTTTGGAGCATTGTGCAGCTCAGCAGCTGGCAGCCTTCTAACTGGGTTAAGTGTTAGTTCATTGCTTCACATCTGTGATGAGGAGATGACTTTCAAGCAAAGACAGAGGGTAAATGGGCAGTGTTTTGCTATAGGCTTCTTTTCAGGATCTGGGATTCTGCTGTCATATCTATCTCAAGTCAGTCATGTCATACCAGATGAAATATCAAATCTTTCTCAATTTACCTGTCAGTCAAAAGATAATAATAATGTAGAAGAGAACTGTAGGATTTGATAAGTCGTTCCTCTTAAGACTGCAGAGTTTCAGAAGGAAGCTCTAACCTGTAGTCACATTCCTGCATGCTAAAATACAGCATGGAAAGTGCTGCATAGAGTGGGAGTCGGTGGGGGACAGACAGCAGGCACTCAGCAGCTGAAAGAGCTGCTGTACAGTTCAAGCCTGTGACGTCCTGCTGTTTGTATGTTCTCTGTGCTACTCACTACGAACTGGCAGATCATTAACTTCTTTTGAGATGTTTCTGTTCTGCTTTGGCCACTGATACTTGAGTTACTGTTCCAGCTCAGGTATCAAGGCAATACAAATTGTTACAGACCAGCAGCTGAATAAATTTATGATTTCACAATAGTTGGGAGCTGGTTGTGTTTGTGCATACAGGTGCCACTCACTTGCATCTGGAATTGCCCTAACCTGGCTGCAGGACTGCAAGTGGCTCGTGTGCTGTGGGGCAGGGTGCTGGTGGTGCCTGCATTGCAATGTCTGATGTTATCCTATGACTGTCTTTCCCCACACAGGCTGAAGGAAAGGCAGTGCTAATAACAGGCTGTGACAAAGGTTTTGGACATGCCTTGGCAAAATGCCTTCATGCAAAGGGATTTACTGTTTTTGCTGGATGCTTGCTCATGGTGAGTAGTGAAATTGATCAAAATTTTTCTGATTAGAGAAAACTGCTTCTCAAGTGAAAGCACCTTCATTTGCAGCCTCCATTTACCCTGGTTCAAGACCTGAGAGAACTGCAGTGGGCAAGGATCATTACATCTTCCATTGTTTCATCTGCCTGTTGTATCTTGTACCTCATTCCTGTAATCGTGAGCTCTTTAGGGCATGTCTGTCAACTGCATGTCTGTACAGTAGCTTGTACAGTGTGGCACTGTTCACTGCTGGAAGCCTCTCAGAAATACCACACCACCATAAATCTGATAGGCCAATATTGCTCTGGCTTTCTGTCTTCTATGGCATCCCTGTTGCTGTCTTTCACAATGTCATTTTTTGTGGACATCCTCCCCAAACTCATCTCCAAGCTGCCTCTCCTGCACTATTAAGACTCTGTTTCCAAAATGTCTTGCAATTGTGCTTCTGCAGCTTCTGTACAAGGTATTCAGTTTATGGATCACTGAGTAAACACATTTACCATACATTTCTGATATCTTTACGTCTCACTTCCTGTCACGTGTGTTTGGCAGGTGGTATCACTTGTAAGAAATAAGTTTAGGTGCACTAAATCCAAAGGGGTTGCAGACCCCTCATCCCAGTCCCTGCTCTTGCAAAGGACTTACAGCTTCATGTTGTGAAACCCTTTATATGAACTGGGCTGTCTCCACTTCCATCTCAGCTGGGATTTTACCTTTACTATGCATTTTTGCTGTATTGCTAGTCAAAACTCATGAGATTTCTGACCTGAATTGTTCAAAATCAGTTCACAATCACTCATTTCTCCATTTGAAGATGACCACATCAACACAGGTGCTCAGGGCATTATGACTACAAATTTTTGAGTACTGTGGAGGGTGAGAACAAACAATGATGGCCTTCTCTGCCTGTGTGATCGTGGCAGAGGTTACACTCTTCCGCCACACCAAACGGGAAAGTTATTATCTGCTGACATATTGTGTAACTTGAGAACAAGAGAGTCCTGTTGGATTATTGCCACTGTTTGGAAATTTCCACACGGAGCCTCTGTAATTCCTTCAGTAATCACATCATTTGCTGCTTTGGGATGCCTGTGTCAGAGCTGATGGCAAGTCAGGCACTCTGCAGCAGCAGATAGAGGGAATGGAAAGGAGAGGGAAAATAGGGTGGCTGAGGGGCTGCTTGGAAGGCACGTGCTAGTGTGGAGCAGAGAGGGACAGGCTCCATTGGAAACCCCATAAAAAAAAAAAATGCTCCTGAAGTGAGGCCTGTTTGCTTGCTTGCTTCATTGCTTGTGAGCTGCTGTAGGTTCCCAGCAGGGTCAGAGCAGGTATGGGGGCAGTTTCCAGGCTCTTAGTTCATATCTAGTTAGTCTGTCACCACTTATATACTTTTATACAGAGAATTAAAGGATCCCTGATGTACGACACCACAACAGAAAGCTTTTGTATTAAATGAAGGATAATAGACTGTGAGGTGCATCAGGATCTTCTTAATGATCAGACAGTCAAATATAAAGTTACAGGAATAAAAAGAATACTGCATGCAGGCTGGGATAGAACTGGAAAGGATCAAATGCAAAAGAGATTACATTAAGCAAGGGCAAGTTAGTTGACTGAGAAAGTTTCTGTTAATGTATTAGGATTAAGATGGAAAAACCACACAGAAATAGATTATTAAATAACCCTGGAAGTAGAAATTACAAGAAAAGTAAAAAAATAATATTTAATTTTCTTCAATCTTAATGAAAAAAAGAATAAATTGTTTTCAGATGCCTATTACAAACTGTTATCATGAGGACTGTAGGCAAGAAAAGGTAAACAACAAGGGATGTTTATATAAACTGGTGTGCTCAAGTTCACCAAGCCTGATGAAATATACTTAAGGGCATTTAGAGGATGAGCCATTGTGATTTCTGCCCCATGGGTGATATTTTCAAGAGCACCTGGAGGCCAGGGGATTTCCAGAAGGCTGGAAGAGGGCAGATATTGTACTTCCCTTCCCAAAGGAGATAGACCTCTGGAACTGCCAGCCAGGCAGCTCACCCTCAGTTCACTCATTGCAATTGCCATACACTGCCCTGTCAGTTTTACAAATGACTGGATCATAGTGTGATACACCCTGCCTGTATAAATTTACTGGGAACAAACTGTACTGTGTCAATCTAATTTCATTTTGGCTAAGCAGCAGAGTGGCTACAGGGGAAGGAATAAATGTATCCTGAGTAAAGGTTTTGTTACAGTTTGTTACAGTCCCTCATGATAGTCACATGAGCAAACTCATGTCCTAAGTGACTGCTCTTTGGTCCAGCACCATATTCTTGGAAGTACCCCCCAGAAGAGTTTGCACTTGGAAAAAAATATGCACAGAACCATGCAGAGAAGATGGTAGGTCTTTTGGGGAACAAAATGATCCTGACAGATCAGATGGAGTCTGAAATCAATTACGTGGAATCCTGTAATGACAAGCACGAGGTGTTCCGCTCAGGAAAGGCAGGAAGGCAGCACGTGGGTTGGCAGCAGGGTGGGGAGGAACTGGCGCACATGGAGAGAGCTGGCTGCATCCATGGGAGCTCAGCATTGTGTTTGTGGCTTCCTGCTTCCCCCTGACATCTCACTGTGGGTGCCCAAGTGCTTGCCAGGACCTAATCCTGAATCCCAGGAGCTTTCCTGGGAAAAAGCCATGGCTGTGTCTGTAACAGGGGGGCTCTCCACTAATGGACATCTGTGTGATCTACCTCTCCTCAGCACCACTGAACTGGGATCCTCCAGACCAGAACAGGGGAGAGGAGCGAGGAAGGGAAGGGGAGGCAGCCAAAAGTTTGAGCAAGTTTCCTCAGCTGGTAGAGAGGGTTTGTGGAGCTGCTGGGCTTCTCAGCCAGGAGCAGCCCCTGCCAGGCACAGGGTGGGGTGGGCAAGAGAGCCTGCAGTCAGGGCAGGATAACCAGGGGATAGGAGATGGCTGGGAGGAAACCACACAGTCCCAATGAAGGCCTGTGGAGAGAACTTGGGCAGTAGGCTGGGCTGGACCATGATGGCTTTCAACTCTTATGGAACTGGGAACGGGAAGCTAGGAGATTCTCTGAGAGGACAAAAATCAGACAGCAAAGGGAGGTGGAGAGAGGCTTTGCAAGAGCAGTTGGGTGGGCCATTGCTGCTAGCACTGAACTTGATTTGTGCTGCTGCGTGGCTCCTCCTGGTGAAGATCATGAAGATCATCCCTGGGAGGACAATCTGGCTGCTCCCATGGGAACTGCTCCAGATGTTATCCCAGCCAACAAATCTACCATTAAAAAAACAAGGAGGAAATACCATGTGGTACCTAATAAAGAATGTACATAAAGCCCATGAAGACCACAGAACATAATATTGTGTTCACTTGCTTCCATAAAATCTGCAGCTGCTTCATTTGTGAAGAGGTGTTCTGGACAAAAGAATTAAGCACTTTGTTTTACAGTTAAATAGTGACTAAGATGGTGTCTGCAACTATGAAAAGTGATCCCAATAGATATTGCATGTTGAAGTCAGTCTTCCAAAATCAATATGTTTTGTCAATAAAGAGTAAATTGTAGCTGGGAAAGTAGCTTCACAGATAGAGTTGCATTGGTGATAGTGGAGAATTCGTTTCCATATGAACAATACAACCAATTTTTACTGGATTTTTATGTTGTCAGTTTATGACTGTTTCTCAAAAAGCAGTGGAAATATTTCTTGTTTATTTTATAAGTATTATGCAAGATTAAAGAAAAAATGCAGGGAAAGGTCTTTTCAGTGCTCAAAGGACAATTGGCACTTGTATGCAGGTATAGTTATGGTTTTGCTTTCATATAGATACAGTAAATCTCTCTCTTTACAAGCTGAATTAGCTTCACTTTATTCACTGTTAAGTAGTGGAAATTTACTTTATATAACTTGGTGAGATGCAGAAGCATCTTCCAGAAATAGTGAGGCATCATACAACCCTCATCTGTTTCAAAGGGAATATTATATTTTGGTGACCATGTTGTTGACTACTTGTAACACCACTTTGAGGTTGTTTTCCTGGCTAGATAAGAGGGCCAACACAGCCCATCGCTACATTTGATGTGCATTAGAAAAGCTTCAAACTTTGTTTGCTGTTCCTGTTGTACTGGGAAATAAGTCAGTTGTGAAATGACATGCAGTCATGGGGCCAAGAACTCATTCCTACTACTGTCATAATGCCAGTGCAACTATATATTGATTTTTAAGAGAACTGCCCTGTTTTGCTGATGTTTGTGATGGACATTTCAGCTTTTCTCCTTAGTTCCATTCACTAGACTGAAGGTAGAGATATTTTATACTACATAAATTAAATAGCCTGAGATATTTATAAAAAAACTAAGCAGTTACATGTTTTTTGTATCTGCCTGGCTGCAGAGGCTGCTGAGCAGGTGACTGTGGGTGGGTTGCTCACCTTGCTTGCCCTTGTGCTGTGGGAGTTGGTGTCAAGTGATAAAGAAAGAGTGGCAGCCAGGCATGGTGACTCACCAATTCATAATTTCTTCCTCCCTAATGAGGCAGAGCTTGTGATTCAGGGAATAGTTTGTGAATTAAATCTCGAGCCTGCTGTGGAACTGTGTGGGTAATCCGAGCTCTTTTCACTTTTATTTGTTATTTACCACCTGAGCAAGGCTGTAAGGCTTAGGCAGCAATCTTGCCTGGAAGTGAGCAGGTAAAATTTGGAATTTTAGCACTAAACAAAAAGAAACCCATAGTAACAGAATCTCTAATGAGTGGGAAGGAAAGAAAGGAAAAGGGTGGAAAGGAAAGCAGAGCCATGAAGTTCTTATTGCCTATAGAGTGAAGAAAAAAAATCTTTCTTCCTTAGCCAGAATCTCCTTTCATGCCTCATGTCTGTAATTGTGCCATTGTGTAGCAGATCTCCACTGAGCATGTATTCCTGAGCATCTGACTCCAATTTCTGTACAAGTTATGTGCCTGTAGAGCACAGAGACTGAGGCAGCAGAGTCACCCATGGTTCTCCCCAGCTGGCTCAATATTTCAGCATGGTAGGCACGTGAAAACCATGATGAGGAGCCAAGAGCAGGGTGGGCTTCATGGTGCTTCAAGGCACTGGGTCCCTGATGCAGCTCTGGAAGTGGTGCTGGAGGGAACAGGAGGATGGCACACTGGTTTGTGCATATTTGTGCACCAAGTTTACACCTGTGTGTGCAATGTAAGTAGCTTCTATTTCCTGTGCGTATGAACATGCCTGACCCCAAGCTGCATTGCTGTTCTTGGTCCATCTTAGTGGGACACCTTTCTGTTCTGCTGAACAGGATGAGAATGGAGATGGAGCCAGGGAGCTGAGGAACATGAAGTCAGACCGGATGAAAGTGCTACAGATGGATGTGTGCAGTGACCAGGAGGTGGCTCAGGCTGTGGATTTTGTGAAGAGGACCCTGAGGGAGCCGGAGGAAGGTATGTAGGGACCTTTTGTTCACAGAATCCTTTCTACACAGCAGGCCATGCATTGACCAAGTCTTTCTCTCTGTGCACCACCAAAAGAGGATTAATAAGCCTGAAAGCCTGTGACAGTGTGTGGCTGGCAGTCAGGCTGTGCTCTACCCAGGTCAGTGAGGACAATTGTCTTGCTATTGATGTGGCAGCCACATGGAAAGAGACCAAGACTGGCTGGAGGATTAGCCTTTAACTCTACATCCCATAAAAAGCAATGAGTGGCAGCAAGCCTACAAGTATCTGTGTCTTTGTCCTTGAATGTCTGCGAAGGGCATAGAACGGCCAGAGCTTGATCCCTTCTGTGCACTCCTGCCACACGTGCTCCTAGCTCATGCAGACCTTGCAAGTGACCCTGCTAATGAAGAGGTGATGGGCCCTGGCTGGTTACTGCTGCTGTTCCCTCTGATGTATGGGTACAACTGAGTGCTGAGCTGGAGCCCAGATTTGAACTGCGCCCAAACCTGGATTAATCTCCAGTCGGATCAATCCATGTTTTCCATGTTGCCATGCAACATCCCAGAGGTGATGTTAGGTGGAATCCAGGGTAGGCTTGGCATAGATGACCTCAATCCACGTCACTTAAAGCATGAGTCCAACTCATGGACTCCAAAAGCATGTCAAGGGAGGTGAGAGTCCCATCTTTCCTTCTTGGAAGTGCTTTGCCAGTGGGATATAAGTTTACAGTCAGAGCCTGATGTGACACCACAACCTGACCTCTTCCCATGTGATGAGGTGAGACTTCTTGCCCTGCACAGGCATTTCTGCAGCCTCTATGCCAGTAGCAAGCTGGCCAGCAGCTGTAGACACAGGCTGAGGGGAACCGAAGTTTGACATGTGTGGCTTCAAGACTTCAGGGTTGTGACTTGAAGGTGGTTGCTCATCCTGAAGCTTGGATCAGTCTGCCATGCCCCTGGGCTTTTTTTCACAGCAAATATTAAGCAAGTAAATAACAACAGCTCAAATATTCATGCAAATTACGTGAGCATACCTTTCCTTCTAAAACAAGCATATGAAATGTAATTGAGTAATGTGCAAGTTCTGATCCCACACATGTTCTCTCTGCATGATTTTTCTTCCTACACAATCACCCAGCCCTCGTCATGGTTTTCACATCTTCTTAAGCTTTTCCTAAAGAGCCCAGCAACAGCAGTGGTAGCACAAAACCTTTTTCCACTAAGTGAAAGCTTGGAAGGGACCAGCTCTATTGCTTCTATAAATGCAGCAGTGTTTGCAAAACTGTGTGTGTAGCAGGGACAGAGAAGTCTTGCATCCCTGATCAGCAAGTTAGACTGGTTCCTCCTGTAGCTGTTTGCCTCAGCATGGTGTGCAAAGCAACAAAGGCTTCTTTTTAGGTCCATTGGTGTGACTGAGGTTTGAGGTTTCCCAATAAATAGTGCTCAATAAATAGAATATAAAGACTACTGAGACCAAAGTGCCTTGCACAGAGGTGTGGTTGCACACTGAATGTGCCCCCAGAGGAGCTGGTGCAGAACAGCTCTTGGACTGTACAGTTCTTCATACCTTTTCGCCCTGTGCTATGTACAGAAGGCTGAGCTCTTTTGATAGGAGCGCCTGTTTGTTTTTGGTCTCATGCAGTTCCCACTGTATTGTTGACCCTAGAGACGTAATAGTGATAAGGCTCTGCTCAATAAACACACTGCTGTCCAGCAAACAGCCCTGTGACTGGGCTCCCCTCAGCACTTTGTTCTGTTTGTAACATGCTCTGATCCATGAGCAATGGAATTCC
This sequence comes from Catharus ustulatus, assembly GCF_009819885.2. NCBI lineage: Eukaryota > Metazoa > Chordata > Aves > Passeriformes > Turdidae > Catharus > Catharus ustulatus. The sequence goes on from NC_046230.1 coordinate 13,890,703, forward strand.
AACAACAAACTACTGTAAATAATGATTCAGGGACGTTCATGAGAACTAACATCATAACCCAGGAAATGGGAAATTGCTGGAATTTACAGGAATTTGTAAGGAATACTCTGCAGAGGTCAGTTTGTGACCGATGGTTTATGTCTTTGGTAAATCCCTGCCAAATTTTCTCAGCATGTTTTTTGTTAGCGGTGAAATTACTGCATCACGAGCCCTGTTTCCATGGTCCTCCTGCTAGCAGTTAGACCTTGCTTTGCAGCAACAGAGGGACCCCATTCAGGCTGAGATGCTGTGCTGAATGCAGATCAGTGTGATTTTCAGTCATCACTAAAACTTCAGTGGGTGAAGCAGGAACAGGCTGCTGTACACAACTGGTCACCAGCCTTCAGGGACAGCGACCTTTGCTGGGAACGGGGCAGGGTTACCAGGGCCCATGTGAGAACACAGAGTCAGTCTGCCAAGGGCATGTTGGTGTTTTTAAGTCACACATTGGAGGATAAAATCCTCCAATTGCACATTGGCAGAATATTGCAATTTGCTTATAGGACTGTGTTTGGTAAAATACATGGTTACTATCTGAATCAATACAGGGTGGAAGTTAAAACACTTTTGTACATCAGAGTAGGGAAGCTATGGAGCAGAGGCAGGGCAAACAGCCCAAAAATTTCTGAGAGAGAGCTTGATAACTTTTATCAACAGGGTGGCACGACACTGGTGCTTTTGATAGCAATGTTGGAGCTCCCTGGACATGAAGACTCCTTAGCCCTGTGTTAGTTCCTGGTAAGAGGAAGGTCCTGGAGTGGAAAGGGGCCTCAACTTCAACTGAGTCCAATGGAGCCCTGACAGTCCAGCCCTGACTTCAACACAGTGAAAAATAACCATGGTGTATGGCAGGACATCTAATGAGGAGCAACTCTGTTGTGTTACTCCAGGTCCTCTGTTCCTCATGCGGTTTATGGCTGCATAGTTCCATGCTTTAATAAATCCATGAAGTATGGATTCAGCCCTACAAACGTTTGCCACTGGAAGTCTTGCAGTAGACCCACTTTGAAGGGTCAAGTCCTTGCTGACCTGCTAAGTCCTGACATGCAAAGGGTTCATCACAGAAGCTCTTGGGAGGTGCAGTCAGTTTAAATTTGACAGGACTGCATGCACAAAAGACATTAATTTTTAAATTCTAGTAGTGTAAGTTTGCTAACTCCTGATAAAGTTGGGGTTGAGGGAAACCAAATACTTGGACTAAAACACAGCAGCTGTTAACCAGGCCATGAATGTACAGATCAATACCATGCACTCTCCAAAACAGTGAGCCAGAGTTGTGAAGGGCATTAAGAAATCCACAATACCTGTTTTCTTTCCCTTTTTTTCGCCTAATTGTAGGAGAAAGTCCAGCCCCCTCCAAATTGCAAAATTCATTATAAAATCACTGAGTGGAGGCAAATCTGGGATCAAGAGGAGGCTTAAAAGAGAGTCAGTCAGAGGCAGCCTTATAAAGCCTCAGAAGACGATTTGATGGTACAGGAGATATTTGGGAGGCAATACTTGTGTGCCCCCATCCTTGAGGTTCCAAACAAGCCCATGGTGTAGGAAGACTCTATTTCATTTCCTTGCTGGGTTTTTCTCTACAACTTATTTCTCCTAAAGTGCTTAGTTCTTTGTTAATGTTCTAGGTTACTGTGAACAACAAGGAAAGTGTTTTCTCTGTGACACTATTCCTTGTCCCACTCTTTAATCATGTGTTTGTTGGCAGGTCTGTGGGGCCTAGTGAACAACGCTGGCATCTCGACCTTCGGAGAGGTGGAATTTGCAAGTTTAGACAACTACAAGAAGGTGGCAGAGGTCAACCTATGGGGCACTGTGAGGGTGACAAAGGCTTTCCTGCCCCTCATTCGCAGAGCTAAAGGTACATGCTGGGCAGTGTGATAAGGCTCAGAGCTTTTGTAGCACAGCAAAGAGATGTCGCTAGAAATCCAGGCGGTACTTGGGGGAATGCCTGTGCGGTCCAAGGAGGGTTTCTGAGGTTGTCATGTAAGCATTTGGTAGCTGAGGCTATTCTTGGGGCAGGCTAGGCACCTACACAGCAGATGCTATCTTAAATATCCAAGATATCAGAGACCTTTGTGCAGTGTTGGCACATATCACACAGACAAGATAATCTAGAGTCCACAGAGTGGTCATGTTTGGATAACTGAAGCTTCTCCCTTCATGTTATTCCATTCACAGGTGACTTCAGGTAGTGACAGAATAAATGAGAGTCAGTAACGGCCATTTCAGATATCTTCCAAGACAATGGTATTATCAAAACTCTTTGTTTTATATTGAAAAAAGATATGTGTGAGCAGAACTCTGAAGAACTTCTTTATTTAGCATGTGTGGGAATGGTGGTACAGGTGTGTGTTCTGGGAGGACGAAAGGTGGGGCTATATGAAGAAGATTGCTCAGATGCCGTTCCCAGACAGCAATTAACCCCTAAACAAGCTCCATAGCACTACATTAAGTATCTTACCCATCAGGTCAGCAAGTGGTTCTCACAGTCCAAGTTACACTTAGGTCTTGTATGAGACAGCAGAGCTGCCCACTTGTTTCTCAGCTGAAATTCTGAGCTGCAGAAGGATGTCATGCTCCATGGCTGTGAAAATTCTCTCTGTAAAAATAGCTGGTGGAATTTCAAGGGCTTATTTGTAAGTGTATCTGAAACCATAGTGTGCATTGTCTTAGATAAAGGCTGAGACATGCACAGAGGAGTGACCACTGCTGTCACTGCCCTGAGGCAGTGCCCCGAGGGCTGACACGGGCTGTTGGCAGGAATTAGGACAATTGCTCTCCACTGCCCATGGACAGCAGCACATCAAGTCTCCTCTTGTTTGTCCCAGGAATGCCCAGTGTAGAGACTTGTGGCTGACCAGCTGGATGAGTGGGTTGTGAAGGTGCAGAGAAATCACTACTCATTCTCTGCCATCCAGCTCGGGTCTGAAACTACACAGGTGTGTTAGGCAGATGAGCTGTTGAGCTTACAGAAAGAACCAGAGTGCTCGTATGGCATCACACAGAGTTATGAGCTTTGCAGCTCATGACACTCCAGGCTGGGAGCTTGAGCCCTTCTCTAGCAAGACACATGGGTGGGACACACTCCTGAGAACACACAGCTAGCAGTCTCAGAAGATCAGGGTACTTCCCTACTTGGAAATTATGAGGGAAGTGTCTTGTATGCTTTGTAAATTCTTTGATGCAGAGGTAGGCATATGCACTGTCCCTGGAGGAGGTCAGAACAGGAATTAGCCTTGCTTGAGGCAGGAGAGAAAAGTTCCGTGACAGGGGATGTGTATTCCAGATTCAGATTTTAGAAATCAGCATCATCCAACTAAGTACCCGTTTACTGGGATGTTCTGGCTGCTGTCTCTGCAGCCCATCCTCTCTCCCTGATCTTTTCTGTATAGGCTGTGTGGTGAATATCACAAGCATGTTGGGACGCATGGTGAGTCCATCTCGCTCCTGCTACTGTGTTTCCAAGTTTGGGGTGGCAGCTTTCTCCGACTGCCTGAGGCAGGAGATGTACCGCTGGGGGGTCCGTGTCATCCTCATCGAGCCCAGTAACTTTGTGGCAGCCACCGGCATCCTGACAGCAGCCGGCATCGACAGGCAGGCCGAGGCGCTGTGGAGCGGGGCCACCGACACCGTGCGGCAGGACTATGGCAGCGAGTACTTCACTCGCCACGTGGCCATGATGAAGTCCTTTGTGAACAGCGGCCTGAAGGATATGTCTCTGGTCCTGAGTGACATCACTGAAGCACTCACGTCCCCGTGCCCAAAGAACCGCTACAACCCCATGGAGACCTACTGGTGGATGAGGCTGCAGGTCATGACCCACCTGCCCACAGCCATTGCCGACTGGCTTTACATCCCTGGAGCCACCCTGTAAGCAGGCATCCCTCCAGAGCTCCTACTCACACACAGGTTAGGGCTGACCTCTGCACTCCTTACTGCTGTGTGTCCCCTGGAGATGCATGTGCTTGAGTTATGACTTCAAGTCACATGTTGTGGAATGCTAGAGCAGCATGTTTTTTTGGTTCTTTTTTTTTTTCCCCTTACTCTTGTTTGAATTTCTTGCTGTGCTGAAGGTGCTTTCCTTTTAACTATGGAGGAAGCAGAGGAAGTTAAATAGAATGTGTCAAATATGTGGCTACTGTAAGTAGGTCAGCAGAGTTCCCCCAGTGATAAATTTGGTTTATTAATGGACTCTTGCTTTTCCTTACAAGGACAAACTGGTAATAGCAGAGCAAAGCCGTTGCTATGAGATGGCTTGAAGGGAGAAACTAAAATGGGAAACAAAAGCAGAGTTTTCCATTTGGTTGAAAATGGGTCAGTCACAGCCTTCCATTGTTTTCCTGATACTGCCAAGAAGCTCTGTTGTGCTATGACTGTCTGCTCTTTCCAGGGAAACAGCAGCACTGCCTCTAAGCAGCCTCATTACCTAGCTGCTAAGAAGGGTTCTTCCCTTCCATCACTGGGGCCAGGAGATGCCAGAGCCAGCAACTGGGCAAAGGATGAGCAGTGAAAAGCCCTTCTAATAATAAAGTCTGAGCCATCTGTCAGCAGCCCCTCTCCACCTTCTGCTGCTGCTGAACTTTGTGGGATACAGTTTAAGCTGATGTAGCAAACAAATTTGGCTTCTCTGACTACTGCCTTAGGTGCCTGAACTACTCAACTGTGATACAGACATTGTCCAGTCATCCCCCTGCTTCTCTGGAAGTGGTGAGGGAGCTGCTGCTGGCTTTTCCAAATCAGTTTTTTCATTTATCTTCTGCATTTGAACAGTGATGGGGCATTGTCCAGCTAGTGTGGCCTGACTATGAGCTCTGGAGGAATGCTTTAAGGGACACATTTTCTTATTTTTAGTATTGCACAATGAAGTCTCCATGTCACACAATCATCTTCTCTGAGAATCTCTTGATAACTGATATGAGCTACCCCTGCCCGGTATCCTGAAGGGTCTCTTCTGTTGGTCATATGCAGGATTTTGATAATCTTTTCCAAGTGCTGGGGCTGCCTGGCTTCATGCTCCATGCCCTGTGTTCCAGTGGTGACCACTGGTGGAGCAGCCAGCGAGCTGCAGGCTCTGCTGGCCAGGCTGGGACCTGAGCCTCTTACTCTAGGGACCAGCTTTTTGTCCCACTGTTTTGCCTTATGTGAGATTAAGTGAAAGGAGCTTATTGACTGCTCTTTCTTCATCTCTGTCTGCTAGCTCTGACTTGGAAACTGTGCCTTAAACTTTTTGTATGCCACTGGCTGCAAATTCTTGGAGTCTGCATGCAGCCATGAATGCTGTGATGCCTTCAGAAGGAAAGCAGGTTTCCCTTGGAGATGCTGTCAAGGCAGCTTGTCTTACAAGTAACAACTGCTAGAAATACTGCTGTGCAGTTTGTGTCTTTTCCAGATCATCTGCACATGGAGATTTCCTGGGATTCAGGACCCAGAAGGATCCCGCTGAACTGCAGCTTAAAGAGTAATCACTTCTGCCCCCTGCACTGTGAAATGTGATTAATGTTAAGTAGCTCTAATTTGCACAGAGAGAAAAATAAACTGTGAGATTTTTAAAACATATGTCTCTGGCTCCAGTGCTTATTTCTACATTTGTTTTCTCACCTCTTTTGAATCTGAGGTTGGGATTTAATTAGGTTCAGTAATTAAGGAGGTGGTTTAATAATAACAATTAATGATGTTTCAGCAGGCAGTGGGACTGGGGAGGCTCAGTGAGAACTGCCAGGAGCAAAATGGGCAGCATGGCCCGTTTCCTCAGCAGAAAGCAGTTAGAGAGGCCTCTCTGTAAACACAGGCACCATCAGTACTTGTATTTTGTGTGGTTTCCTTCGAAGGAGATCGTTTAGGGCGGTGCTGTGCATTATTCATTGCCTCAGCACTCTTCGTGTAACTAATCCAAGGGCTACAGCTGCCTGGTAATAAGGATTAGCTCTTCCCAAAGACAGAACAGAGACTGGCAAGCCAAGAAGTGTCCGAGGCCATGCAAGGACCTCGTGGTTGAGCCAGGGTTAGGATTTCACAGCATGTGAGCCTCAGTCCCCTCCTCTGCCCCCTGAGAAGTTCTCAGAAGGGCTGTTAGTGCCTGATCTGCTTTCTGCCAGGGAAAGGAGCTCTGGGTGTCAGGGGGTAAGAGAAGAGTACAAGTTTCACACCATAGAGTTGCACTAATATGGCACTGAGGGTAATTTTTGTTTTGCTGGTGGGTAACAGAGGGAAGAAAACTCAATTCCAGTTGACAGTGACCTTCAAAGCCAGAGGACAAAAGAGACAGAAGTTCAGTGAAATCCCATGGAAGTCTATGCTCATTGCTGCTGTGGTATCCCACAAGGAATTACACTGCCAAAGGTTGCCATGGCTTTTTCTTTTTTTTTTTTTCAAGCACCAGCTACTGAGGCTGTGGCACTGTCCTACCTTGTTCTGCATGTTTCTCACAATGCTTTGAAGGCAGTGATGGTCCAGCTCCTTAGTGCACCCCTTAGCCTTTGTGAATTTTCCTTCAAATCAACGTGTTCTCTGTGATGGCACTAGGAACCAAGAGGTGGTCAGTCCTCTGCATGCCATGTTTGGTCTGGTTCACCTTGACAGAGCAAGGAGCCTCCTGGGGCTTCCCAAGCAATCACTGCAAGTTTAGATACTCTGGATCACTCCAAGTTCTTTGCGTCTTGACCAAAACTCAAGCCCTAAACCAGTGGCAGGTCCCAGTGTGTGTTGCAGACCTCAAGCCACCTGTGGTTCCTGATTTAGCTCCAGTATGAAACCTGCACTAGCAGCAATGGCAGAGTTTATTGTGGGTGAAGGGAATAAAGATCATCTCTAAAAGCCAAGAGTCAAATGTCTCTTCTGAATGGCAGAGCTGCAGAAGAAGTGGTTCATTTGAGGCAGAGGCAAGACACAGCAAGTTCCTTATGGAGATCCTTCACTGACAGTCCTCTGTTTACTTCTTTAAGGAGCTACACAAAGGATGGGAATCTAAACTTCTTCTGGGCTTTACAAGTCTTTACCACTGTCAAGGGTGGCTGATGACTTAGGTGTGCTGTTCTGATGTGGCTGAAGACCTCAAGCAGCCGTGGAGCTGGCCAAGAGGTCGCTGTACCAAGTGCCAGCTGTGTGGTGTTCCTGGTAACACACTTGGCAGGCTAATGGACAAGACCCAGTAATGGGACAAGTATGTGGGCAGTGGGATGTGATTGCTCCTAGATAATGTTAACCATCATGATGTTTCTGTGTGCCACTTTCCTCCCAAATAGTAGCCCTGTGGGTGCTGTCTCCTTTGCCTAATGGGCCCAAGATTATGGATGCTCCTATTTCCGGACAGATAATTCCTATGGCTGATTTGTGGTGTGGTGCATTGGCATTGTCTGCTAGGTAACCTGTTTAACACCTGGGATGGGGTTGATAAGTGTTAGAGGAAAGTTTAGTATTTGAGAAGCACTTCTTGCACATCTGGCTTTGAACTTGTAGCTGAGAAACTGCTCACTGCCAGAAATGTTATTAGAAAAAGGAGGCCAGTGATGGCAGTGATTTCACACACACAGCAGTGCCCTGAAACCAGGATGGGAGATTATTCAGCACAGATCTCCTCTGCCCCAGGTCAGGATCTTACTTGTGCTTCTGGTGGTCTCTCCCCTGCTCCAAAAAGTCTCCTTGTGGGGTCTCTCAGCAGACTGCTTCCTCCAGGCTTTTTCTCTTCCTTGAGTAAAAAAAACCAACAAAGAACGACAATCGACAGAGGTGAGAAAGGCTGCAGAGGTCCTTTCTTGCCCAGGGAGGTGCTGGCTCAGCCCTCTGCCAGTGGCCAGGGCAGTGCCTGGGTGTGGGACCTTCGCAGGCTTGGGGTTTCTGCAGGGAGCTCTTCTCAGCAGCACCCAGCTCGGCAACAGTGCCACCCAGCGCACCCGCACACGGGAGGCTTGCTCAGCTTTTTGGAAACTTGAATGCCTCAGAAATACAGGATGGGTTTATCTTCCTAGCTTAAAGACTCCACCTAAACATCACGGTGCTGTGTATATAGCAACAGCAGCACCTGTGCTTCTGGCTGGGGTTTTGAAACACAAGTTTTCAGCTTTTTGTGTAACCACAATGCTGAAAAATGTCTTACTAACAAACCCAAACCAATACCAGCAGGTTTCTCATCCAGCAGCCTAAGCCCTGGGGACTGGGGAGAGATGCTACAAATAGAGAATTTGTAAGAGAGCCAGCTCTATCTCCAGGGCCTGGCCTGGAGCCAGATACAGTTAATTCATTCTCAGCAGTGCTGGAAGGGCCACAGGGATGTTACTGATACAGCCCTATCAGTCTCTCCCCTGGTGCTCTTTGAGGCAAGAGCAGACCTGTGTTTTCACCTCAAAATACTGATAAACAATACCTCAGCCCTGACAGCAGCTTATCAGAAGGCACAAAGTAGCTATGTGTGCAGGTCTCCTGCAGCATCCAGTGCCTTCTCCTGCGGTGTCTTGAAGGGAAGAGCTCTCCAGAGCCCTTGGCAGGATGGCTGGCAACATCATCCTGCTGGTGCTGAAGGCAGCTGTGGGCACAGTGCTTGGCTGAGCCAGAGTTCACTGCACTTAGCACAGCATGGTGCAGTGAACATGCCATATTTCACTGCCTGCAGGGCAACTTAATTTGGTTCCCTGAGGGTGCTTTGTCTCACAACATTTTTTGTGAACAGAGCAGTGACAGAGGGGGTCCCTGCCCCCCCTGTTGGTGTGGGTGTGCAGTATTGCTTTCCTCTGCCCTTACCAGAGAAGCTGATTGTTTTTTACCCCCATATGTATGGCCAGGGAGGCATTTTTCTGGTATCTTCTGATAAAGCACATCATTATCAGGTTATCCTTAGTGAAGGAACCCCCTCTCTCAGGCAGCCTCGAGCCTGAAAGAATCAATGTGAGTGCTTTTTAAGACTGGATGGTACTGCTATACTTTCATTGCCATAGCATCATGGCACTGACCCCAATACCATGAGTTTTATTGCTTTGCTTTGAAGATCACATGGAGATATTTGGTCTGCCTACCAGTTCCTGGCTCTTGCCTTCCCCCTGTGCCTGCCTATTCCCAGCCAGCATGGCACAAGGTTGTCCATCTCCCTGAGCATGGTCCCTGGTATGAAAACTCGCTCTTTGTGCAAGACCTAGCAGATGATGTTGAGAAGGGCAGTGGTCTTTCCCAGTTGTTTCCAGCTCTATCACACAGACAGAAGAGATCTGGTCACCTGAGATCTTCTTTCACTGTGTTTGCCAAGACATTAATAAATGTCAAACCAGAAAAATGAAAGAATTCTTGCTTTGGTTGTAGAAAGAATGTTCAACAGAAGAACCAGGTAAGAACTGGTCTATTTTAATGGTTTAGCAGGAAGACTTCTGCCTGGGACTGAGATGAAGCACTGCTACAGGTTTGCTAAATGCCCTGAATAAATCACTTTACCTGCATCAAGCTCCCTTACTTCCCCAGCTACCTCTGCCACCACCCTGCCCCTGCTGGAAAGCAGAAAACCACTGCAATGTAATGCATGTTGTTTGACTCATTTTGTTGTTATAAGTGATGCCAGAGTAGGTATTATCCCCCTTCCCATAGGCTGAATTACCTTTTGTGGCAAAATAATAAATGTGGTGACTCCAGTCTTCTGAGTGAAAGCTGCTACAAGTGGTTTTTAGTCTCTGAACTGTTAGAGCTGCAGGGAGGAAGGTGCCAGGGCTGAGGGCAGGCATTAACACCACTGTGCTGCTCTTAAAGAGGCACCAAGGTTAACCATCACCCCACAGGCACCTTGCCCAGGGACCTTGAACTGCAACTTGGGAAAAGCTCTGCATGGTCTATTACTGCACAGCTCCGGGGCCTCCCTGCCAAAGCAACTGTGCTCGAAGGGGTGTGGGTGGTACCTATCACCTTGTGGGGTCAAGTGCTGTAGGAGAAATCATTTTCCTGGTGAGACTTTAACCAGGGTTCCTATGACAATCAGCCAGCAGGCTGCCCTTGTGTCTCCTTCCTGGTTTCTGCCTGCTCAGAGGTGTTGAAGCATTCAGAGCCCAGCAAAGCACATTCCCTTTCCAGCTCTAATGAGGGGCAACCATTGCTCCACGAAGTGTGACTAAGGAGGGAGCTGCTGGGAGAGGGAATGCACCCTGGTAAGGGCCCGTGGCTCCATCACTTAGTGCAGGGAGGGATGTGTCAGTGCCTGTGTCCCACTGGAGACATCCAGTGGGTGTCTGGAGTATGGCTGTACTGCTTCCCTCCCTGTAGAAAGCTTGTGCAGGTACTTAGCCCGACAGCCTCCAAAGAAGAAATGAGGATCAAATACTCCAATACAGCTGAGGAGCACTTTGATCATGAGGAAATGTTGGCAGAAAATATTCCTGGGGACTCAGAAAAGGCTTCAGGGTAGCAGTGGCCATCTTTAAAGAGGGTGAAGTGGTGTGGTGGCTTGGCTGTTGGCACAAGGTGGCTTTGAGGAGGTGCAGGACACAGTCACCCAGAGGGTGCAGTGGTGTGTCCATCCCAACAAGGGATTCCAGCTGAGTTTTCTCAGGGCCAGCACTGGTGTGGGGATGGAGCCAGTGCTTTTACTGGGAGCTGCTGCCACACCATGTGCACACACAGGACACACTTCTCTCCCCATCTTTCCCATATACTCTTGACCCACACACTAAGTCCCAACCTCATCCCTTCCCATCCCTTTGCTGTACACCTTATCAACAAACAAGTCCCTAAGACTCTGTAGCCCAAGACCACTACTTCTTTTTTGTACCACTGCCACTTTTACAGCCCCAAACCACACATGAGCTGTCTGGTTCCCTCAGGCTTTGGGGACACCTGTATGGGGTGGCTGCTCCCTTCCTGCAGCCCCAGTTAGCTCCCTGTGGGCAGGGATGGCACTTGGCCCAGGCACCCCAGCTCCTGCTTCAGGCAGCTGTCCCTCCTGCAGGCACAAGTCAGGAGCTGGCTTCCAGCTCTGTCTGTGCATGGGCACTTACAGAATCAAAATCAGTCCCAGGTTGGTCTATTGCATCCCAAGGAGTTCTTACACTCCTGTACATCTGTCTGCTGTAAGAAACTTTTGTTCTAGTCCATGGGTAACAACCATTTCTCAAGAATAATTATGTCAGGGAATGCAAGGTATGACATGAGGATAATGCAGACATGTCCTGATGCCAGGTCTCTTTACACTGAAATACACACCTGACTAGTATTCCTGGGGTACAGCACAGACAGAAGCATTTTTAATACTCTCTAAACCCATCATTCCTAAAATCTACGAAATGGTTTGTACGAAACTCACCGTGAATGGTATCTCTGTGCCATTTCATACTGTAACCATGTATTGCACCAAAGTCAGAGCACTGACCACTGAGTTTATGTTATTCATTTTCTGTACAATGTAAATTCCAGTCTAGCAAACACTTAGATCTGTATTTCAATGCAAGCTGTGTGTGCTCGGGCTCAGTGGCCTCAATGCAGCCATTCAGAGGCAAAGCCAAACACATATGCCAGTGTCTTTGTGCTCTCAGCCTGTGTGGAGGGATGAGACTCGCTCTTTCAGAAAGGATAGTCTTAAAATTGTCCTCTGACCTGTGGTGTGAGATTGGGGGACTCAGAGATATGAGATGGAAATGCTATGCTGGCCAGGTCGAAAAGTCCTTCAGGGCCAAAGTGCTGCCCTTGGATCTTCCTAGTAAATATATAAAATACATATAAAACAGCCTTGAGGCCTATGAGTGAGGGATTTCTGAGCATCTGAGGCCACCTCTGAAGTCCCTGTGTGGTTCCTGGGCTCCTGGTAGCTGATGCTAGCTGCTGACTTGAAGCAGGCTCCAAAGAGCTTTGGCAGCAGGAGACCCCATGTCCCTGCTGAAGGGCTTCCTGCTCGGCTGGCAGGACAGCATAACCTGCAGGACATTTCTTAATTGCATTTCTTAATGTAATAGAGGCTGTTCTCTCTTTCTGTGAGCAGAGCTGCAATTACCCACTCACTATAAATCTGTGTCATGAGGAACATGTAGGTTGCATATAGGTCATAGAAAATATAATTGTGTAACTGCATTAATGCATGCCTGAGCTAAGGGCTGAAATATGGCTGAGCTGCAGAAAATAGGGCTGTGGGCTTTAAATAGCCTTACTTGGGCATCTCTTGGACAGAGCTGGTGATCTTGTGAACAGATCACTGTGCTTCCTCCATGAGAATAGAAAATCCCTTTGCAGAAAAAGCTCTCTAAATATGCTTAATGACATTTTTTAGATAATTTACAATATGTTTCAATAAATGTTGCTGGTTGAGCAAAAAGCATAATGAAGCCACTGGGGAATGTGGGAGCTCTCCTCTGAGAAGGGGGTGCAGAGCAGGGCAGCTGGGGTGCTCTTTGGGCTGGGCTCAGTGGGTCACAGGGGATGGGAGCAGCACCCTGTGCTGAGCTGAGTCACACAGCCAAGACCCTGCAGTGCCCACAACACTCAAATCTGAGTGGGCATTCCCAGACAGGCCCCACAGGAGTCTGGTAAATGCCCACGGGATCTGCTCCTACACCATTGGAGAAGTCCTACTCTGCCCCTCTAGGCTGTGCACTCCTCTCTCCTCTGCGAGGACAAACCTGGCCAAATGCCTGCTCTGCCAGTACCCACGGTCTGCTGAGAACCCAGCAGCAAATGCATCAGCAAAACTTTTCAAACCTTATTTAGCAGCACAAGGCAGCCTTTCATGGGGCACTGGAATGTAGCAAAACCCCAGTATTTTGGGCACTGCTTAAACTCCAGTTTTTATGGTGAGCACATCCACAGGGGTGAGATGGCACTGGGCCAAAGTTTTGTCTCTTGTCCAGATCTGCAATATATTTCTGTGTACAGAGACCTTGCTTTCCTTTCCTTGGTTTTTCTCTTTCCAAGGTGTAAATATCCCTCTGGCTTCTCTCTCTGAAGGATCATGGCAGCAATACCAGTCAGGTTGAGGAGCCTTTCTCAGCACAGCCAGGAATACTGTTGGTCCTGCATGATAGGGGTTGTCCCCTGAAAAATAATACCCTTTCTAGTTTTCTAACTTCCTAAATTCTGTCTCTTTGGTTTGTTGTGTTTTGGACACAGGGTTGGATAACTTCCAAGGTGGACAGCTACTCACTAATTGTATATAAATGAGTGACAACATCTTTTGTGCGCTTGCATGGGACCAAGTTCCCACATCCCAGAGGCCAGTTCATGTGTTCAGAGTCTGTTTACTTCCTTTGCTGTTGTAAGTGTAATTAAAAATTTTACACCATTTTGCATAAACAGATTTCAAAACACTTTTTTGCCACTCCTACAGAGGAAAATTCCACCTGCTTTTCTTTTCTCTGTCTTGTCTCCTACTTGATTTTTGTTTCTATATACATGTTGCAACTTGTTGGCCAACACAAAGCCCTGTTTCCTGGACAGGAGGAAAAAGACGAAATGGAAGGCACCGCCTGAGTGGTGCAGGAAGAGTTGTCCATGCAAACAGTGCTGCCTCCACGGTGGGAGTCTCAGCACTCCCAGATTATCCTGGTTCTCAGGCTGCTGGGGGCGTCTCTGCAGCTGCTGAATTCCAAGCTGGAGACCCAGTGCAGCCTTTCTCTGGGGAGCCAGGTCCCCAGCAGGCCTGGCTGGCTGAAGCTGCTCTGTTTCACAGCTGCCAAAAGCTGGTGTCTGGGGGGTGTAACAGGACAATCTCAGCCCTGCACTAAGCCGGGTCAGCTACAGGCAGAATGTCCCAGGTGGAGTGGCACTGCCCTGTCCTAGCCCTCTGCTGGCTGAACTTCATCTGCACTTGTAGCTTGTTCTAACAAGGGGATTTTCTTTGCTGGCAGCACTCAGTGCTGTTGCATCCTCTCACTGGAGCCAGATGGGCTTTGTCTCTGAAATGGATAACTGGCAGTGTGAGCATATCCCAGCCAATGCAGTCTGTCTGTATGTGCTTTCCCCCCGTCACCCTGGGTGTGCTGTGTGCCTCATGCCACCTCACCCCGTGCATGCTTTGCACCCACTCCTGCCCACTGCCCCACTCACGGCCCCCCTGCCCTGCAGGCAGCGCTGCCCTGTCCTCCTGCAGCCCCTGTGTTCCCCCTGTCCCTGTCCTGCGCACAAGCCCTGCAGCCTGCCCTGCAGCTGCCTCATTACCCAGAAATGTGGGGGAGGTTTCATTCTTGCATGAAGCATTCCGAGCATGTCTAGGGGGCCCCCCTCCTTTGCCCTGGTTTCTGCACAGCTTTTCTCCTTCCTGTCCTCCCTCCCCAGCTCCAGCTTCCTGCCCTTTGATGTGTGGCCCCTCCTCTGCCCCAGGGTACAAACTGCTCACCAGGTGGAGATGACTGCTCCCACCCCACAATTAGGTGCAATTATAAGGTTGTGCTTTTCCCCAAACCTTTGCACTGGAGTGGCTCGGAGCACACTCCTGCTGTGGGCTAATGACAGGTGGGATATGGAGCAAACTCTGGTCTGTGCAGGCGAGTGGTGTTGGTGGTGCTGGAGGTGGAATGACAGGAGGGTCCTAGGGTGGCCACTGAACATGTCCTGGCCAGCTGGCACCAAGCAGGGACTCAGCTGCAGCATCCCAAACCGGCTCCACTCCAAGAGATGAGCAGCAGACACCTGGGTGCTTCCTTCTGTGGTCAGGTAGAGCCCAGAAATGTGCCCGTGGGGAAGGCACAGCCATTGCTTGTGTGGAGACATCCCAGCAGTGGCAGTGAGCTCAGCTGTCAGCTCTCATCATCTGTGCTTCAAGCTGTGCAGTGCCTTGGCACCCATGGGGTGCTGCTGCCAATGGCCAGTGGAGAAGTAGGGCTCCACTGCAACTCCTGCACTTCTGAGGGTGCTGCCTTTGCCTGGACGTGGGATTTCCTGTAAAGATGGGTTTTCTTCCAGTGTTGGTGCTGGCTGCTAGAGGGCTGATGGCTACAGCCAAGCCTAGCTCACCTGTCATCTCCACTCTCAGTGGGGCTCAAAGAGTGTCAGCTCCTTCTGGCCCCTGACTTCTCAGTGTCCTGGCCACAGCCCACTCCTGCACAGTCCATGCAGGAGTTCCATGGAGCATGGCTGGGTGAACACCTCAGTGCTCTGGTGTGGCTCTGCCTGCAGTGTGCCAGGAACCAAAATGGCAGTGCCCAGCCACCCAGGTATGTCTTTGGCAGGGCTGGCACTGCAGGGCAGCCCTTGGGTACTGGGCAGCACGTGTAGGCCAGGGCAAGCAGGAGCCCCTCCTGCTGCAGCAGTGTAAAAGATTTCCTCAGAACCATTCCACACAAGGGCACATTGCTGCCACCACAGCCAAGGAGTCCTTGCTCTATCCCATAGGACAGTGCTCCACTTGCAGATGTGGATAAGCACACAGACACACCTCCACATGCAAATGTTCCACTGTGGCCAAGCTGGCCCTTTTGCAGGACTTACTCCTCTGATT
This sequence comes from Catharus ustulatus, assembly GCF_009819885.2. Lineage (NCBI taxonomy): Eukaryota > Metazoa > Chordata > Aves > Passeriformes > Turdidae > Catharus > Catharus ustulatus. The sequence continues at coordinate 13,906,130 of NC_046230.1, forward strand.
ACTCTGCAAGATGTGGGCAGCTGAGCTCAGGAGAAAAGCTGCTTGCTGGTTTGCATTGCGTAGGGAATCCCACCAGTACACTGCAGCATGGCAGCACTTGTACATTCAGGTCAGGATCTGTCCAGGAATTACCTGACTTCTAACCTGTTTGTATTGCAAGAGGTGCAGGTGAATGTGGGGCTTGCAGAAAGTCTGCAGGAAATCTCTGACCTTTACATGGGCAGCTAGAGCAACCCATCAGGGACATGAGTGGCTGCCAAAGCACTGATGAGCTGTATGGAGGCAGGGAGAGCCCTGCATGCTCCTCTGCCCTGTGCCAAGTGCTGTGGCAGACCATGGGCTGTGTGCTCCCCACGGTCCTGCTGGATCTGCATTGGATGAGCCAGGTACAGCTCTGGTGGTCGTTGAGGTCCTGAGGTCGTTGTCTGTGCTGTGTTTCAGGGCACACCTGGGCTGGGCTGCCCCAGAAAGGGACAGGACTGAGCTATCTGTGGCTCTTGGGGTGGCATTTGGGCAGGCAGGAGCTCATGTGTGTGTGTGTGCATGTGTGAGTAAGGCATGCAGAGCAGCATGTAAAAACACACCTAGAGAGAAAGTCTCAACAGAGATTAGATCAAAATGTAATTAAACACGGGGAGCTTCCTGTCAATTACTCAACTCTTCTTGTATAACTCTTGGGACCGGCTGCCTTCACAGATGGCTGCTCTGCTGTCAAAGGCATTTGCTGGGCACCGGTTGGAAAAAGTGCCAGGTCAGCATGGAATTAATTGCACCGGCATCTTTCCTTGTAATAAGATTTAAAAGTCTAGAAGAAAACTGCTTGAAGGTCTTACAGCTCCTCAAACAAACCTGTGATGTGTCCCACTGCTTCATGCTCCTCATGTACTCGCAGCAAGTGACTATGTTGGGGATAAGGACATTGCAGGGGCCTGGAGAACCTCCAGGGCTCAAGTAGGAGGCAGAGGAGGCTGCATGTCCCCCCTTGGAGCATGGCCATGGCGGCTGCTGGACCAGAGGGTGCAGGACAGGAGCTGCTGCTGTCCCCAGCCCCTCTCAAAGGTTGTGGCATTTCTCTCCTTCCCCTGCCATTTGCACCCAGGCCTGAGGCTTTGGTAAAGGGCTGCAAGGCAGAGCTCTGCAGCTGCAGGGTGATATGCAGACACGTGGGGTGCCTTTGTTTGCCTGGGTGAGCAGCCAAGTTGCAGCCCATCTCCAGCTTCGTACCAGCTGCAGATCTAAGGCAGCTGACTGGCCTGCCAAAAAAACCTAAACACGTCGAGGACCAGGGAGTGGCTTGTGCCAGAGCTGAATAATGATGATCCCAGCACACTTATAAAGAGAAGCAGAGAGCTCACCACAGAACTGTTACGTTGCCACCCTCGTCCTCTGTGGAGCATCACTGCACCTCATCCAACAAGGTATGTCTGAACTGGGAGATTCAAAATGGGAGATGTCTGTGTCTGCAGTGGGGCCTGTGCCTGCAGCTGGAGACAGACTGGACCTTTCTTCTAAACTTGGGGAAAATGTTACTGCTGTTTCTGTGGAGGAGTGTCCAGCCAGGGAAGCAGAGCAGCCTGCAGAGTGCTGCAGGGTCTGTACATGCCAACCTGCCCCAAGCAGAGCCCAAAGCATGTGGGCAGCATCCTTGCTCCAGTGGCTGCTTGGGAGCAGCACAGCTCCTGCTTCTGCTCTGCAGGGAAACCTGTCCTTTCCCTCCTCACCCCATGCTTTTGGGGGTCAGTTCATGTTGTATTTGGTGCTGATTTGAATCTCTACCAGCTTCACCACCTTGCAGTGCTGTCTATGTCCTGGCACACCTCCAGAGGCAGCTGCACTGTCTCTCCCCGCTGTTGCAGTGTCAGGCAGCCCTGGCATACCTGGAGATGTCCCTCCTGCCATGCAGGTGTACACTACAGGTGTACAGTGCTCACATCCATGTCCCAACGCCCCAGCTCTCTGCTGGCTCTGGAATATGTTCCTTAAGCTCCACCATTTTAAAGCAAACATCCTGCATTTCCCCTTGTCTCAGCTTTGGACAAATGATGATGCTCCTGTGGGTCTGTAGACATTTATCATCCCTGCATCTTGCTGGACATCAGGTGTGGGTGATGAGTACAAGTTTTCTCACCTGTATTGCCTGGGTTTTCATGGAGCTGCTGGGCACAGCCTGAGCATAGGCTGGGCTTAAGACTGTTTTGGGCTTGGGACTTCTTTGGCACTCTTCTAATGATTCTTTCCTCCTTGCTGTGCCCCTGAGGTGCCCTGCTGCATGTCCTGTCCCTTGTGCTGCATTTCACACAAAGCTCTGCTCCAGGGAGGTCCAGCTCAGCTCTTTTCCTTCTGCCCAGGTCCATTTCCCGCCTGCATCCCAGTGCAGCCATGCTGGGCACGGCAGTGCGGCTCTCGGCCCTGTTCAGCCTCTTCAGCATTGGGAAAGGCCAGATGTTTCATATGGGACCATGCCCAGATCCATCAGTTCAAGAAGAATTCGATATCAACAAGGTGTGAGAAGTTTTCTAAAAATCTCATGGGGTGTAGCAAGTGAAGCTAAGGGGGCATGGGACTGTCAGCAAACTGCCTGGGTGCAGGGGGTGGTGGCAGGTCTGGTCACACCTTGTGCCAGTGTGGGTCTGCAGCTCTGCTCATCCCCCAGCCCCAACCACCGAGCAGCAAAAACTGTGCTGACAAAGGAGCCAGGCTGCCTCAGCTCACTCATGTTAAAAACATCTCTCTAAACTTTCTTCTGTCAGTATTTGGGGAAATGGTACGAGATAGAGAAGCTGCCCTCAACTTTTGAGAAAGGAAGCTGCATCCAGGCAAATTACTCATTGAAGGAGAACGGGAAGTTCAAGGTGATCAACAAGGAGATGCTGTAAGTGTTTGTGTTTGGGCCATATCCTCACTGTGGCAGTGGCACTGCTGTCACCTCTCTTGCTGTCCTGGCTGTTCATTTTTCTCTAAATTGCCTGTGTCTGGGGCTGAGGGTGCTGGGGGAGGCACCCTGTGGTTGCAGTAGCTCTTCTGAGAGGTACGGGTCTCTGATTCCTGCCAGTGATCTGCGGATCAACAGGTCTCTGTCTCATTGTCCAAGGTGAGTGATAAGAAAATAGATCAAATGTACGTAGTGACTTGAGCATAAAATAGCCTGGACCTCCCCCTGACTGGCTTTAGCCCCAGAGATGGCTGAGAAGCTGGATGTCCTGGGTCCTGTTCTGAGGTGGTCATGGGGCTAGCTATGGGATGGCAGCTACCACCTTGTGCCCCTGTACGCCCAGAAGTGCCAGTGCCCTGCGCTCCTCTCTGCTCCAGAGTAAAGAGACACAACGAAAAGGGGCAGGAAAGGTGACACACATGAGTAATTTTTACTTAATTATTTGTCAGCCTTTTTTCAGAGAATTTACCTTGCATAGGTAACAACTGCTGTGCAAGGGGATCGGAAATCATTGTCAGTTTAAATCAATGGTGAAGTGAATGTTTTTCTCTTTATTAGGGAATTAAGAGAGTTTGCAATTATCCTGGATTTTTACACGTAAAGATGCAAGTGTTAATTCATCTGTTTCCATCACCAGCCTGTGCTGTTGTGGGCTGCTGCTCTGAGGGGCTGAACAGATGAGAGGGAGCAAGCAGTGAATGCAGCACTGTCCCCTGTGCTCCTGGCATGGCATGGGGACTTTGTTCTGGCTCACAATAACAAAAGCACAGCAACACATCCCTTGTGTCCGGAGCAGAGCAGCATCCCTGCCGTTCACTGAGTGCCCAGCACTGTCTCAGCAGCTCCACTGTTCGGGCTGTGCCTGGCAAACAGCTGGACATTCATTTGTGCCTGCATTAATCTGTGTGAGATTCATCCAACCATTGCTGTCACTACTGCAGCACCTCAGGACCCTGAAATATTAGGGATATTTTGAGTCAGGTGTGCACTGTGCCTGGCTCCAGCATCAGCCCCTTAACCTCTGCTGCTGGCAGCATTCACTTCTGCCTTCTTGGCTGTTCCTGTTTTTCAGGGAAGCGTGAAACTTTCCTGTCTGATAGGCAGTGCCCAGGTCTTGAGGCATCCGTACAAAATTGCTGTTATAAGATGAGCAGCTCAAGTCTTAGGGCTTGCTGCCAGCAGGGCAGTGCTCTGAAAGAGCAGCCAAAGAAACCCTGGCTCACCACACAGGCACAGGCAATTTGCGTGCGGAGGAATGTGCAGTGACCTGGAAAAAGCACAGGTGATTAAACAGAAGTGAACACGTGCCTTCCACAACTACCAGGAGCTCAGCTGCTCCCTGGCACATCCACGATCATGGATGGGATCCTCCCGTCCTCCCATGCTGGATTCCTCTCACTCACTGCAGAGCAGTCTTGCTCTCCTCTGTCACTGTCACCCTGGAATCAAAGGACATGCAACTGGCAGGGATACTTGGAGAGAGGCAGCCTGGGATGCTGGGGCAGTTCAGCCTGAGAGACCATCTACCCAGCTGCACCTAGCCCAGGATCTGCTGTGCCCTGAGGGCTGCTGAAAACATCCTCAGGGATGCTGGGGTTTACTAGCACCTATTTCAGCCACCTCCTGATGGGTGGTTGTGTCAGGAGGGATGATTTAGTGGAAGTGGAAAAAAAATGATCTCCCACTTTCCTGGCTTTATTTCTCACCTTTGTTATTCTCTCCTTAGTGCCAATGGCAGAATCAACGAAGCTGAGGGAGAACTCATGCACATGGATATAAAGCAGCCGGCCAAGCTGGGCGTCCGCTTTAACTGGTGTAAGTGTGTGGTGGGAAGGCTCCCCAGTGCCCATGGCCTCGGCAGTGCTGTGGGCTGAGCATTGTGCCATGGCACCAGGGGTCAGAAACTGCAAAGCAAGGGCTGGAGCTCCCCGTGTGACTTCAGCACAGCAGCAAAGGGGTAAAACAGATGTTGAGACCGGCAGGCAGTGGTTTGGTGACACTGATATGCCATTTACAGCAACAGCCTGCTCAGTGGTGGAGAACTCTTCACCAGCTGATCTCAAAGCAAGAAAGATCAGCAGTCTTGCTGTCCCTCCAGGTCATTTCACAGATGGGGACAGGGAGGTGGGGAGGTGGGGGAGGCAGCCCCACAGTGCTGCAAGAGCCAAGAATAAGCTTGTTTCTCTGCACGCTGCAGCACAGCTACTTGCCCACGCTGCCTCTACCTACAAGTGGCTTTTAATAACCATTAATAATATGGTTTAGTTTGCTTGCTCCTTCCCTTGTCACTGTAACACTCGACAGGGGCCTGCTGAGGTGCTCTGGCACATTGCACAGCGCTTTCCTCTATCTGCAGCAGCACTGGAAAGTGAGCTGCAGTGTCCCCTTTGATCACTTTTTATTCTGCTCCCTCACACCTTTTCTTTGACAGTTTCATAGCTCTGGTTATTTGGAGAAATGGGTAGAGGAAGGGAAGTTGCAAAGGAAGTACAATGACTGTTCCATGAGCACAGCCAGACTTAATTCTGTGCTGCTACGGCATCACTGGCAGCCACTTCACCTGCAGCAAAAAGGCCTTCATAGTCAGGGCTTTGTGTCTTTCTCAAGTTCCTCTGGACAGAACAAGGAGTCCTGGTAGGCTTTTTTAAATTATAGCTCCCTGTACTGACCACAAGCATGCAGCAGCCAAAGTAGGAACAGTCCCAGGAGCTGTGGTGGTGGTGTTGCAGGGCTGTCCAGAGCTGATTACACACAGGAGTCACGGTGCCCTCCTCTCTCCTAGTCATGCCTGCTGCCCCTTACTGGGTCATCTCCACTGACTATGAAAATTACTCCCTGGTTTACTCCTGCACTAACATCCTCTGGCTGTTCCACATGGACTATGCCTGGATTCTGTCAAGAGCTCCTGACATGCACCCAGAAACCGTGGAGCAGCTGAAGAGTGTTCTCCAGTCCTACAAGATTGACACCGACAAAATGATCCCCACTGATCAAACCAGCTGCCCTGATGAGATGTAACTCCTGGCATGCAGTGACACGGCACCAGACCAGAGATAAAATTTGTTGCTTGCTTTATTATCCATTAGAATTTCTCTGTGTACCTGAGAAATTTAATAACAGTAGTTTTCTCTTTGCTAACAGTAGTTTGCTAGCCCAGAGGTACTCCTTGCTGTCATTCCCCATACTGTTCTTCCCCCTCTCTTTGTCTTGCTCTGCCTTTTGCAGCCTAACTGACTGAGTCAGTGCTAATGGGTGAAAGAAAGAAAGAAACCCTGAAGTGCAGACCTGAAACTCTGCAATTGCTGTGAGTCCTCCAGTATGTGGATGGGAAAGGGTTGTGATGTGCGAGTATTAGTCCTGGGTAAAAATCATTCATCACACAGCCCCACATTTGTTTCCAAATTTTGTCTTGATGCTTCTGGGCCTGCCAGGAATCTACAGTGTCTGAGCTACACTGTGGGCACTGCCTTAGCAGCAGCAACATCCACACATGGTAGGTCAGTCCTGCAGCCTGGGAACTGAGACTGAGGATCTAGAAAGTTTTCCAATGCAGGGCTGTAGGCATATGTTGCTGCTAAGTCAGCAGACCTCCTTGCTAGAAATCAGATCTTGCCCTTCGTATTTTAAATCTGAAAATGTCCAGAGATTCAGCATTTCTCCATCCCCAATGTCTATATGTGTCCTTTTCTTGCCTCTAATGAGACTGGTCCTGCTCTCCCAAGGGGCCAGCTCTGACTGTAATTGTAAGCAGACATAAAGAGATGGGGCTGCTCCCTTGTTCTCTCTTCCAGAGGCTTTTCCCTGAGCACCAGGAGACAGCAGGCTCTGCCTGACATCCTGCCCACTGCTGTTGCACGTGCCGAGTGCCCGCTGGCGCTGCATCTGCCCTGGCAGGTGTTCAGCAGGCACCGCGACAACTCTGCTTGAATAGCATTCATGCAACTCATTAAAAATGAAATAAAAATACCTGCTTCGGGCCTTTTGTACCTTCCCAGCTGCACAGCCTTTGCCAGGAGGCTGGGGGGCTCAGTGTGTGGGCCTGCCCCTCCTCTGAGGCTGCAGCACCGCCACAGCAGGGTTGCAATGAACATAACAACCACAGCTGAAGGGAAATGCTTTGTTCCAGGAGCCTGGAGCTCTTTCTGGCTCTCTGGGGTTGGGTGTATGGGCACCCCACATTGTCTGAGCCCTGCCAGCAAATTCGTGTTGTGGCTTTGGCTGACTCCCATCTCCTGCTGCTTTTATTGACATGAAGAAATAATGACGTGGATGTAGAATGCTGTAAATCTGCAGGAAACATTATATGCTTATTTTGGTGGGATGCTGGTGGTGAGGGTGTGCTGCAGAGCACTTTCTTGTCCTGGGAGAGCTACAGGAGCTGAGCAGGGAGCCAGTATGTCACTAATCTTTACCAGTCAGAGGAGGCCAGGATGGGAGGGACCAGAAACAACTGCCATATTTAAGTCATTATCCTAAGTCAAATCCTAATGCCACAGTTCTTGTGACACAGAATTAAACACTCCACCTGATTTTTCAGGCTATAAGGATTATGGGCATGCCAGGATACAAACAACTGCACGGTTGCTCCCAAGTGTGTCAGATTCTGGTGTAATAATTTCATCACTGCTTCATCAGGTTCCTATTTTCCTTCTCACATGCATGGTGCTGCTGTAGACCTCATTCTGTGTGATGCAAGCCCATGGCACAGTGGCTGTGCAGGCACTGAGCCCTAGGGGTGGGAACCTGCAGCCCCATCAGCTGGGCACTGGATCTGGCTGGGAACTGGGATCTCCACGTGCGGCTGAGAAATGGGAATGTTTCGCTCAGAGACAAAACCCTGCAATGCTTGGGCCCTCTGGAGACCATGCTGGCTCCTTCATTGTGCCACAGAGACCGTGACAGACCTGGGCTGTTCTGGCAATCACTTTGTGCCAGGGGCATCTCAGCACAGAGAGCTGGGGGACACCAGAGCACAGCTGCAGCCTGTCCTGCCCGTGCCAGCCAATGTCCCCAGCCAGCAGCATGCACGTGGGACACCCTGCACATGCAAAACCCTCGAGTGTGTGTGGGAGTGCCAAACAGGCTCAAGCCCCACACAGTCCCAGGAGCTCTGTGGATGTGCAGACACTCCCAGGGCAGCAGACACCTGGTGTGCAGGCTGTACATGGCCCCCGGCCCTGTGCACAGCCAGACTTCTGTGTCCATGTGTCCTCATCAAAGTACGTTTGGATTTGGAGGGGAGATGCCAAGAAGATGGAGCCAGCCTCTTCTCTGTGGTGCCAGCCACTAGATGAGAGGCAATAAGCAGAAACTGATGCACAGGAAATTTCACCTGAATATGAGGAAAAACTTCTTTTCTGTGCAGGTAATGCAGCACCAGAATAGATTGCCCAGAGAGGCTGTGAAGTTTCCATCACTGGACAGGTTCAAGAACAATCTGGACACAATCCTGTGCAATGTGACCCCTTCCAACCCGACCGATTCAGTGATTCTGTGCCTGTGTGACCGTGCATCTCTGTGCCTGTGTCCCCCTGTGTCACTGTATCTGTGTCCGTGTGTCCCTGCTGTGTCTGTGTCCATCTGTCCGTGTGTCCATGTCTGTGTCAGTGTCCCTGCTGTGTTCGTGTGCCCATCCATCAGTGTGCCACTGTCTCTGCCATGTCTGTGTGTCTATCTATCCATGTACCACTGTCCCTGCTATGTCCGTATGTCCATCTGTCTGTGTCCGTGTGTCCATCTATCCATGTACTACTGTCCCTGCCGTACCCGTGTGTTCATCTGTCCATGTTCGTGTCCATCTGTCCATCTGTCCGTGTCCGTGTGTCCATCTGTCCGTGTGTCCGTGTCCATCTGTCCATCTGTCCGTGTGTCTGTGTCCGTGTGTCCATCTGTCCGTGTCCGTGTGTCCATCTGTCCGTGTGTCTGTGTCCATCTGTCCATCTGTCCATCTGTCCACCTGTCCATTTCCGTGTGTCCATCTGTCCATCTGCCGTGTGTCCGTGTGTCCATGTGTCCATGTGTCCATCTGTCCGTGTGTCCGTGTGTCCATGTGTCCATGTGTCCATCTGTCCGTGTGTCCGTGTGTCCATGTGTCCGTGTGTCCGTGTCCGTGTGTCCATCTGTCCATCTGTCCGTGTGTCCGTGTCCATGTATCCATCTGTCCGTGTGTCCATCTGTCCATCTGTCCGTGTGTCCATGTGTCCATCTGTCCATCTGTCCGTGTCCGCGCTCCCCGCGCGCGCAGAGCGCCCCCTGGCGGTGGCGGTGGCGCACGGCAGCAGGGAGCGCTGTGGGTCCGCCGGCCGCCAGGGGGCGCGGGCGCGCCGGGCTGAGGCGGCGGCGCTGGCGCGGGGCGGGCCCGGCCGGGGCGGTGGCGGCGGCGGAACCGGGCGGGCGGCGCGGCCATGGAGGCGCCCTCGGTACCGGACGCCTCGGCGACGGGGCGGGGGCCCATCAAGGGCATCCTGAAGAAGAGCGGCAGCAAGGCGTCGTCGGGAGCCGCCGTGGGGGTGCGACAGACCAGCCAGGCCTGCGATGAGGACGAGCCCGGGTGAGGCCTCGGTGGTGGGCGGCGGTGGGTCCCCAGGGCCTCCCTCCGGCCGTGCCGCTCTCCGAGGGGCTCGCGGGGCGGCATCAGCCGGGCGGCGTCTCCAGCCGGCGGCGGGCCCGGAGCTGGGCTCCGCTCGGATCCTGCCGGGGCTGGAGCTCCGCTGCGGGCAGGGGGATCCCGGGGCACCGGGCGGAGGCGGGGAGCGCTGCCCGCATGAGGCCGCGGAGCTGTCGCCGGGCTCCTGCCGAGCAGTGGCTGTCACCTGGCAGCTCACAAAAGGTTTCACCGATGCTGCGAGGGTAGTTCACAGTTCCTTTGGGAAAGGCGCTTGATTTATTCTCCGCCGTCTCATAGGCACTCATTTCTTGTAATCAGAAGTATGTCCCTGGAGAGGGGACCTCTCGTGGGCTGAAACATCATCAAGATGTATTCTCGGCTGGGCAGGATCCATCCGTTAAAATGTCACACTTGGGAATGTGCACAGCCGTGTTGGTTGTGATTTAAATGACGTGAAAATCTTGGTTTAATTGTAACATGCCGGGTTAGTCCAGATGTGCCAGAAGTGGTCTTTAACTGGCCAGCACCTGTCCTTGATGGGTAAGAATCCTACACTTTTCCTGATGCACAGAGCATGTGCTGTCTGCCGTTGCTCTGATTCTCCATCAAGTATGATGAGCAAGCTTTAACCTCAACTCAGTGTTTACACATTTGCTTTGGACAGTTTTCTTTTTTTGGCACCTTATTCAGTATTGCAAGGAGAGAAATAATGATAAAATAAAATGGTCTTGCTGGTGGGTTTTTTTATTATTGTGGTGATATTCCTTTCATCTTTGCCTGGTTAAGCCATTAATATAGTCTAAAGTCAGCAAGGTAAGAATGAAGAGCTTTTGGGTTGCAGTGTGCTTGTGTTAGCTTCTCCTGCTTTCCAGAGAAATATTTCAAGTGAGTGAATGAGATGGTGTTTTTGAAACAGGTGAGTGTAAGTAGCAAGATGTTACACAAATGTGATTTTTTCTTTTCTCTGTTTTAACATTATGTAATTTGATGTGCTTAGTACCACACCAGACTTTTATTACAACTGGCTGTTGGTAGCCTGTGTTTAATTTTCTGCTGTTTGTTTTGTACCATCTTGAAAAATGAACAGAAATTGGTGTATGAGCTGATGAGTATGTGGTATATTGGTTATTGCACACAGTAATTTCCTGGGAAGCAGTTAATGGGCTAGAGTCCAGCTTCTATTTCCTGTTTACCAACGTGAGCCAGTAAACTCAGATTAATTCTGAAATTGCCTTGCAAATTGAAAGACATTGGCTAAGACATTGGCAGGCTGCATTAGAAAATTTCCTGGAAAGATCAGTACAGGGTATATAAAGCTGGTTTCTATGCAGGTATTATTTTTGATAGGCAATGTATCAATATATCAGTGTTATTTCTGATTTCAGGAAAACAATTCTATAAGTGCTATAATTGTGATTTTCCTTTGAGATTAAAGATTAGTTGATAAATTCAGGTTCTGTTCTTAATTTTTCTGCTTATTTCTGATACTGAAGTTCAGGTCTGAAGATCTCTAAAAATATCTGTAGATGAAAGAGCTCATTATGTCAGCTGTCATCTTTTAAAGCACCACGTTCAGTAGAGCTCTCATGTACTTACATCATTACTGACCTTGTGCTGCTGTTAGTGATGGTAACATTGTTTGGAAAAGTTCCTTAATGGAAATATGAGGCAAGAAGGAAGCTTGAGAAATTGGGACACCACTGGACCTGCACCCTAAGAGCTGAGATTGTGGTTTAATGGCAGATGTGTGTGTGTGCTTGACATACACACTGGGGTACAGTATTTTTTGCCCCCAGTCCCCTGTAAGAGACTGTGAGTGAGTGGATGTGGTATTTCACAAAGGAATTACGGAAGGGTGTGTGTGCAGGAGCAGCTCTGTTGGAAGAGGTGAGTCTGTTATAGCAGGCAGGAGCAAGTGAGGTATAAGAGGTATTCCTTGGCTGTTACTGCTGCTGAAACTTCTTGCCTGTCTACACCACCCAGTGTGGTGTCAAATGAAGTTATTGTGCATTTTTAAAGATGTGAGAAAATACAAATGAGCACTTAGGCATGTCTGCATGGCACAATACTAATGACAGGGCTTAGGACCATCACAGGGAAATGCATCCTGACACCCCCTCAGATACAGAAATAGGAAATCTAATCTTCCTAAGAAAATGAGGTTTGAAAAATCTCCTAAGTATGCAAAATGGGAGACAAACAAGGGAGGTGTGGCTTTTCAGAGCACTTAGACACTCTCCTGTGAGGGCTTTTTACAAGCAGGGGTGAAATGACATGTTTGTGTCTTTGCCACTAATGACTTTTTTTTCCCCTTAGGTGAACTTTAATTTGTGCTTTGGGAGGTGTTCCACAGCCAAGGTTTTTAGTGTTGGAATCTGAGTTTAAAAAAATAAGTGTGAAAAACTAAGCCACTAAAAAGTCGTTCAGTGTTTTATTGATGACTCACTGACTTGCTCAGTGTGGGCTGTGTGATTTCCAGCACAGTGCATGCCAAAGGGATTGTTCCAAGATTGCCAATATTATTATTAGGTGGAGTTGTGAGCCTGGGCTATAAACCTTTATGGGCTCTGGGCAAATGAACACAAAGCATGTGATGGGAATCTCTCCCGTCTGTTGTATTTCCTTGTCAGCTGAGCTCTGTCTCTGTACAGGGGCTGTGTGCCATTGTCTAAGTGCTCTGGCTGGTAAAAGTCCTCACTGTGCAACACAGTGAGCATCTTGTGTTGGCCATGGGTGAAATTTAGGCTGTGTTAAACTGGGTAAACTGGGGATTTTTCGACTCCTAACCAGACAGTTTTGAATGAGTGGCGTTCCTAGACAGGAGCTCTTGCTTTGTCATCACGAAGCTCATGACTCCCCGCCCTGCCAGAGCCACGACCTGACTCACGTGGTGTCCGCTTATGCTGCAATCCTTGTGTTTGCACAAAATGATTAAATGGACCTGAAGCCTCGAACATGAGACCTTGGCACTGGTTACTGTATGCTGAGGGGATTAAGATCATTCAATTTGTATTAATTTCTGGAGTGTAAGCCTGTGGCATACTGGGTTCAGCATCAACCCCCACATCTATTTTTCTTTAGTTTTTTCCCCTCACTTGTATTATGCAATGATCCTGTAAATGCAGAATGTAGTTTGTCCTTGGAATTTTGCTTTATCTTGTTTTACAGATATTATTCTGCTCAAGAGCACTTGTGTTATTGAGATTGAATTTATCTTTCAGATCTGTTGTTGGAGCGGCCTGTGTTCAAACAAGAGCAGTTCAGTGGAAGTCTTCCAGCCAACTGCTCCCTCTCACCCCCTCAAAAACCCAAACAACCACCACCCCAAACCAAACAAAACCCCCCCCCAAAGCCCACAGTGTTTGCTTCCTTAACTAATAATTTACAAAAAGAATATATTAATTTGTGGAATTTTTTGTTATTCTAAAATTAAATTTATTGGCTTAATCTAAGGGAAAGACCACCTTTTATGAAGTTTGCAATAACCCTGTTAGAGAAAACTTGAAACATGGTGGTTTGTGTTGATTAAACATTTTTTTGGTGGCTTTTAGATCAGTGGAGGGATGGCTCTTTCTCTGGCCTCAAGGCAATTGCTTTTTTTGTGGCTTATATATTTTGTCAATAAGCAGTCAGTGTGGGTGAGCTTTAGTTTCTTCAAATATACATAAAATGGTTCATTTTTCTGGTTGACTAAGAAAATTCTAGATAATGTAGCATCACTGGTGCCTGTCTGTATAAAGTGTGAAACTCCCTCGGCTTAATTATAGCAGTGAATCACTTGGCTTATGATTCCAATTTAGGATGACAGAAGCAGTATTAATAACCAGCTTGTTCTATGCTACTTATTTCACTGCAGGAGAGGATTTGTTGTGTTGCTATTGTTGATCTAACAGTTTTGCTAATAATTATTGCAGCACCCTCAGCAGAGTTATTGGATTCTGTTGAAGTCTTGTGGGTTGTTACAAGGGGAAGAATTTTCTTTTTACAAGTTACTGTAAAATCAGACAGTTCACAAGATAAATCTTTGAACAAGTCCAGGAGTATGTGAATTATATGATTAAGAATATGTTTAGAGATCATTGAGTTTGTTTAGCTGTTGTGACTTGTTAAGGAAATTAAGTTGCACTGAAAATTTGTTATGACTTAAGTGTGTATAGAGCAGTATTTAATAATCATACTTAGAACATGTCTCTGTGTCATAACAATACTTTTTGTGCTTAGTATGTAGTAGAGATCAGATGATGTTTTAAAAATTCCTTCTTTGGTAAAGCAGAACCAATTGCTTTAGAATATAAGACAATTTAATTTTCTTTTCTTATTTCAGTAAAAAATCCCAGAAGTGGGATGAAATGAATATCATAGCTACGTACCACCCTGCAGGCAAAGATTATGGCTTGATGAAAATCGATGAGCCAAGCACTCCTTACCACAGGTACGTTTGCTCAAGTGCGCTGACAGCTGGAATTGTGCGTTTAGAGCAAAATTTACTTTGTGGGTGATGTAGTAGTACTGTGCAGGCCTACACAACATATTCAGATCTACAAAACTTCTAAATAAGGAGAACTGTCTGAAAGGACATAGTGTAAAGGACAAAGTTTAGAAGGTTTGTTTTAGCTGACTTTAGGCTTTGAATGGAATAAATAAGTCTGACTTCTATTGATTTTATTTTTTCACTACTGGAATATAATGTCATATCAATATTTAAAGTCGATTTGGAAAGCTTTTAAAGCATTAAAAGAGTCTTTTAATTGGGTATTGTAATTAACTGAGTGTTGTAATTAATTGAGTGTTGTAAAGTTTTGACTGTTTTCTTGAGTGAACTACAAACTCCAGCAAATTACTAAAAAAAGCTACTTTTTGTTTGTCCTCCTAGCATGATAGGAGAAGATGATGAGGATGCAGTGAGTGATTCAGAATATGAGCCCTTAAGAGCAGATGTGTTGAGTAAAAAGTAAGTATCGTCATAAAAAAACCTGACTAAATGTGAAGATAATCTGCTCTTTCCTGGGGTAGATTTTCTTTATGGAAAGCTGTTGCTGGTTTCTATAGAAGCTGCATTTTTGCTATTGTCAAATCAAGTAGTTTTCAGTGTTTGATAGTGCAACTGGTAATTTAAACATCTTGCAGGTTGTTACTACATATAAATATGGCAAAAATAATGAACAAAGCTGTTTGTATGAGTGTTCTGCACTGTCATGTATTTTAAATAGTGAAAAACTTGCTGTTTCAGCATTTTATATTGCATAATTTATGCAGACTGGCAGCTGCAGCTGAAGGTAGAGGACCCAAGATTATAGCAAGGCAAGAAGAAAGCAGTGAGGAGGAGGACGAGGATGAAGAATTAACACCTGAAGAACGGGGTAGGCGCAAATGGTTTTCTTTCTTTTGTTTAGACTCTTTTCCTACAAATAGTTTCAGGTTTCCCATAAGAAATATTTGCAAAGAAGAAGTACTATCAGAAAAATGTTGTGATTGAAAAATAAAGATAGTGTTTGAACAAATATGCTGCTTGTTTCTAATCAGGAATGTTTGGTTTGGGATCTACATATAAACAGGAATTTGCTGTTACTGGCTGCCTCCCTCTACACAAGCTTAAAGTGTGGGAATTCAAGCTAAGAAGTTCTGGTTTGGGGTTGAAGGAATAGTTCTTAGTCTGAGCATATTTCAGGTAGACTTAATTCAATGAGTACCACTACAAATAAAATGCTTCTAATTGCATGCAAACGTACAGATGATATTTCTGTTGTTCTCAAAGCAACTGGTAGATGGATGCGATAGGAAGTCTGCAATTATTCAAAAGCAAATAGCATCTTTAACAGATGTTATTTCATGTTAACTTGGACTAGAACATTTTGAGGGACCAGTCAAACAACAATACTGCTAAGGTTTCAGGCTTGTATTATCTAGCTGGTGCTTCTCAAATTTCCTGTTCTTGACTTTGAGCGTGAAACCTTGCTATACTAAAGGAAGGAAAAGGACAAAGTGTTAGGGCTGGCAGTAAGCAAAATTTGCTTTAATTGTAGTGCATCACTGCTGGATATGCTAATATTTAATATATGGAACAGAGTTGGCTTCAGACCATGGAGAAAGTGGAAAATATTTTCTTCTACACGTGGTAAATATATCTCTCATAACTGACCTTTGGTGGCTAGCCAGGACTCAAGCCACGCATCTGCAAAAGTTCATCTTCTATCCCAGCATTATGTCTTGATTTGTCCTTGAGTTTACTTAGAAACAAGGCTTGTGAAACTTCAGTGTTTTGTGTACTTTCACCAGATGCTTCTTGTGGTTCTGACTTGCTCTTAGTTGCAAACAGGTTTTTATAAAAGTGCTTCTGAGACTCCTGTACATCAATTACTATCCTTTTTGTAAGTCAGACTAATTTTAAAAGAACACTCCACTGCTTGAAGACAATAATTTTTATTCAGTGAGTTCCTCTTTGAAGAAGATAATGTTGATTTTTTTTTTAAGGGAAGGAACAACTATTTCTATTTGTTTGTCCACAGAGAAAAAGAAACAGTTTGAAATGAAGAGAAAAATGCACTACAATGAAGGAAGAAACATCAAACTGGCAAGGCAGCTCATTGCAAAAGAACTGCATGGTGAAGAAGAGGAAGATGATGAGGATGAAGAGATGCGTGATGCTGCAGATGTAGAAACAATGAGTACAGAAGCTACCGAACATGGTGAGCTACTGATTAAATAAAAAGCACCTGTAAGTACTGGTGGCCCTTTGAGCTGTTGGGAAATAAATATATTCAAGTATGAGAATGACTAGATGTACTAGAAGGAGTACAGTATGTATGTAACACTCAATGAGTAATGTCTTGGTAGGTAGATTTGTATCACGGAACAAAAACTATCAGTGTTGATATTGATTGTTGTGGCATAACAGAAAAGCAAACATCTGCACTTCTTACTATTTCCCCAACGTAGCTGACTTTGGGTAGTGAAGATGCCTTTTTAAAGGAGGAGCTGTCTTGTACTGAACACTTTGATGGCCATATGGGAGATCCTGGCTTTTTTGTTGTGGGTCATTTCCCATTCTGCTCCCAATCCATCCTGTAGCCAGCAATGGGAAATTCCATCAATGTTTCCTCCCTGTTGAGAGGACTATTTATCTTCCTGAGGAAGAACACTGAAATGTAAAACTGCTGTTAGGCCTTCAATACAGACTTGTCATTAGCAGAAATGCTCATTGCTATAGTATGGGATGAGACTCTCAACTTCGCTTTTAGTGAAGCTGCTGGAAGAAAGTCTGGGATGTTTAAGTGGGAGCTGTTGCTGGAACCTGTTTCAGGGCTGTCTCTTCACAGGAAACTCCTAAAACTATAGAGGCTGACACCTTCTCTTTCATCTTTAAACTTCTCTCTGGGTGAAACGTCTTAGACTTCTGTGGTGGTATTCTGGTGAATAATTTCAGTTCACTCCCCACCTCTTTATGTTATGTAACAGCACTTTGAATAAATTTCTGACATTAAAAAACCATACATCTGTTGCTCATGAGATTGGTGGCAGTGAAGTCTGTAAGCCTTGTTCATCTGTGGTTGGCAAAGCTATCAGATATTAGCATGGTCTGCAGACTTGGGAAGATGCTGCATGGGTTTAACTTGGTTCACATCTGCTTTTCACAACCATGTGAACTAGGAACTCTTCAAAAATTCATTTAAATCCCACGCAATAAAAAGGTGTTTTGCAAAGTTGCGTGTTTAAGTTCTGTGGATCGCACCTTTTCATCCTGTTTACTACAGGAGGACTAATTCCTTCACAATGGCACTGAAAGGGTCATTTGGTATGTGTCTGAGACCCATTACTGGAATGACTTTATCCAGTAACTTAACATAGGCCTTATAATGGCTATTTACTAGAACTTCACTCTCCAGGGGAAAGGAGGGCTGCAGTAGCCAACCGTATGACCTTTCTGCATGGCCTGAAGCTGCCATCTCTCTGCACTCTGCTGTAAAACAGAGGCAACTCCGCTCCCCAGCTGCATTCGCCAGTGGAAAGAAGGCAGACCTTTGCAGCATTTTTCCATCTCTATTGTTGAAGTCCATTCCACCTTCCTCATAACCAGCTTCAGAGCCACAACTGGTAATTATCAACTTTAGACTGCTCATGGCTAATAGATTCCATAAATGTAACTGTCTGCCAGTGTAGCAACCCGTTTACTAACTGGTTCACCTCCATACCATAGCATATAGAAATATTTTCCATTAACCTGATATAGTTCTCAATTCTTCACTTTTCTATCATTCTGCTTTAACCTTCATGTTTTGTTATCTCCTAATCTCTATATCAGCTATCACAGCCTTTAATCCCTGTCCTTGATCAGTTCTTCTGAGGTTAAGTACTGATTCACTTTTGTAGCAGCTGGTGAATTGAATGTCCTCAGACAGATTATGAGACAGGGTTGGGCAAAGGATGATGGGATATGAACTAAAGTGTTAATAAACCAGTCTTCTGCCACTGCCCACATTTTAAGAAGTTCTTACATTGAGATGAGAAATATTCAGCACATAGCTGTGCTAATGTTAAAATTTTACTGAAATAATTTTTTCGAGATTATATATTTTATTGCTCTCTCATCTGTATTCTGAGGGCATAGAAGAATCTCCTTATTCATAAGTGTTAATTAGAGCTACAGAAGGTTTCTCAAATAGATGGCTTTAACACTTGCTACTTGGGGATTTTGGTCATTGTGCTTTTGGTCATGCTATGCTTTTGGCTTCATGTAGGCATACTTGAGTATTTAAAAATTAGGCTGTTTCCTTTGTGGAAGGAAATCAAAATCCTATTAATATTCATGTTCCTGAGAACAGTGTATCAAAGATTATTCACCTGGGTAACTTTCAAAGAGCTCTTTGATTTGAAATTTTGTTTTAAAATGCTTTCGTCTAAAGCAGAAAAGGGAGAGTTTCCTTACTCTTGTACTGGGTGATACAGGAGTTTTTTGCAATGGCATATTTTGGCTTCACTGTGTTAACTGACTAACAGTCCTGATGCTTGCTTTTAACTTCAAAGAAAATGTCCTTGGTTTTCTGCATGTTGTATAGTAGATATATTTTTATAAATTCTTCAATTTGTCTTAAGTTCTTGGGAAGTTGCGGAAGGCATGAGGTGATGTGGCTGCCACACAGCTATTATGTCAGTCTATGTGAGTGAGAGCTGCCATGCAATGTCCTTTTATTCCAATGGAATAACATGACTTCTGTAGTACTGACAATTGTTGCAGGTGAAGATGTGACATAAGAGGCATTTCTTAGTGGTCTGTTGTGACTCTGGGGTTCCACTGGCTCCTGGGTTGTTTTTCAGGCAATTTGAGAATCTCTTCTCACTTGGAATTTTTTCTATCCGTGAAGATCCCTTAGAGATTTTGTGCCTCTCTTATCTGATATTTCTTTCTACCCTCTAATTCAATCTGCTTTGTATTTGAGTAAAACTAACGGTACACTTCTAATCTCTACTCTGCTTTCGAAGAAGGGGCTAAAGACTTAGGGCAGGTTTAAGGAGGTTCCTGTCAGATACCACCAGGTCCACTAATACAAGTTGCACTTCTTGGTTACAGACTGAGATTTCTTGCTGATTGAAATGAAGATGGCCAGTCCAGTCAGTGATGGTGAGAACTCTTTGTATGTTTTCGCTCCTGTCTCCATTGTGGCTACCAAGTGTTTTAAATGGATGGATCATTCCTTTCTTGCCTCAAGTAGCCATGCCTTATCCCATGGATTCTGGCAGCCAAGCTCTTTTGTGGAAAAGAAAGTAGAAATTGTAATAGACTGCATATGGCAGGGGGGTTGGAGCTGGATGTTGTTTCGATATATATGGAAAGTTCCTTCCAACCCAAACCATTCTATGATTCTACATTTGCTTGCTTCAGCATTTCACCTTCACTGGCTATTTGCTATTTATGACTCCATGAATAATATAAATAGAATTCTTCTTCCAGCGGAAGTGACCTTTGTTTTCTCTCCATAAAAACCTCCCCTTTAGAAATTCTCTTTGAAATCACAGAAGGAAATATTCCTGATGTAGGTGAATTTAAGCATGATGATTTCAGTGCAGACCTGTCTTCTGCTACACAAAAGTATCAGCCAGAGGGTGTTGTCTATAGCAGTTCAATTGACAAGCAGTAAGACTATTGTTCTCTTTCTCTGGTTCATTTAGCTGCATTGCTCTGCTAACCCTGCTCAGATGGCACCCAGCAGCTGAGCTGTCGCTGACTGGGTGTGCCCTTTGGCCTGTGGTAGATACAGAATATGTTGTGTTTTCTTAACCAGGGCAAGCATCATCCTAAATATGAATTAAGTGTGAAGGCTGGGAGCACAGAGCAATCAGTCGTGCTGGTTAACTGTGCTGTTTGCTTGTTAAACTGCATGTTACCAAATCTAACTCATGCCCAAGCCTAGCTGGCCTTTTAAAAAGAATATTATCATTTTGATGAGGTATTCTTTGATCAGCACTGAGGAGGAGTTTCCTCTGATTTATTGTGGTGTTTTTGCTCAAAAGCATGAGTTAAGTTCCTGAAAACACAACTGACTGTGCTCTTTCATATATAAACTTGGGGTTTTTTCATTTCATGTGTCATCTGGAACTGAAATTTGACCTGGGAAGTACTATGTTTGCTGGTGTTTCAGGAACCTCGTGTGTTAGTTCTAAACACCTGAGTTAAATCCTCGCAGTTCCGGGGGGTGAGCACTCAGTGCTTGGTGTGCTGAACAGTGCTGTTGGCCATCTCTTTAGAGCATGACGGTCGAATAACTGTTTTAGAAGTTTCTGCACTCTCCAAATAAAAGCTTATACATTGCTGAGATGCATTGGCAAACATTATCTTTGGAGAAGCAGAGATGATTTCAGGAGGAAATTTGTGTGTGTTGTGAAAATATTCAATGGGTATGAAGAATTATCTATTTTTTGTAATCTTTCTTATGCAGCACATGTTACTCGTGACCAGCTGGAAAGTAGAGCACACAGCATAGAAGAAATCTGTCCAGAACTGTAACTGCTTGTCAAAGACACAAATATAAACATCGCTTCATGATTTTTGCAATTAAGGCTCTTAAATGTTAAGAAGCATATCAGTTACAATGTTGTATTGCCAAGAATGTTAATTTTAGACTTGTCCATTAGGCAGAAAACACTGTCTAATTGATTTTTTTCTTGTGCCTAGTATTTCATGGAGAATACTGCTTCATAATTTGTTCAACCAGAATGGCATTCCCTGTATGTATAGCGCTGATTATCTTGCGTGATGTATTGTTTCTCTTGCTTTGAAACACTCACTATCTTTTGGTTTTTCACTATTTATTTGAGAGTGTTCTAGATGTGGTGTCTCATACAGAAAGTTTTGGGATTCAAGAGCCAAACGGTACAGCGTATATCAGATTGACATGTAAGCTATTTATCAGATGTGTTAAGCAGTTTAAAAAGGGATTATTCAAGTCCTACAACTTTTTTTTTTGTAAAGTGTTGACCTGTTAATCTAGATTTCAGTACGTTTTTACTGCACTTTCCCAGTCTTTAGAACAAGAGCTGTGTTACTTCTTAAGAGCGGTGTTTGGAATTGGTTGTTAGTTTCTGACTAAAGCAGTACTAACATCTGGTGGAGGGAGTGTTTTTACACTGGAAACGGCTAACTTGAACTTTGCATTTAACTTTCATAACCTCTTCCATCAGGACTGGTTGTTTTGTGGAGCTCTCTCTGGCTTATTGTGAGAACGTGCAAGTTTCCTCCAGCTTTTCTCTTAAAATCACATCCACTGTTGTTCTTCTGGCTCTTGTTTCAAACGTTTGGTTCTTTCCAGTTGCATGAACAGTGTTTGTGCTGTTAGCACCTGAGGAAATACACCCAGCCACGACGAAATATACATCAGGACTGAAGATGTGCTGAGCTTAGGCTCTGGCTGTTCTTTATTAAAGATAACTGCTGTTGATCTACTCATTTGGGGTTGGCAACTTCCATACTGAAAACCACTGGTCTAAATCTTCCTGTGTCCATTGCAACTTACAGCAACTGCTTTTGTAAAATGAAGGCTTTTTGGAAGCTAGAAGGGAAACTGCTTAATTCAAATACCTGTTTACAGTGTGGTTGTATAGCCGTAAAGAGGCATTCTGCACCTCCAAATTGCTGTAAAAACTTCCCACTGGGTAGAATTTGACTGGTGAATGTTCCAGTATTCAGAGTAGTTTCTGGGTTTTATTATACAAACAAAGTACACACTTAAGCTTTAGCTTGATTATGAAATACAGTGTATATCTTAATTTTGATCTGAATTTGATATGTTGCAAAAATCCATATAATTATATGGATCTATTTTAAAATGTCTTTTTCTCCACTGTATATGTGAAGTTTGAATAAAGGAATGAAAGTTATTTTACAGTTACATGCATTCTCAAGTGTGAGCTTTCCTGGAGTTCCAGAGAAACTGAGAGTGAATAAGGCAATAGGATGCTGTCCTTGCAAAGATTTTTACAGGAGTGATTCATTAGACTGGATGCATTGCCAAAGATACCTGTGAGTTGTGCTAACTGGGTTTTGTAGTGTGCCTTTCCCAACTCCTCTCCTTAGTAGGTAACAGGATTGTCAGTTTTGAGTTAGTTAATCTTCTAAGGTCCTGAATCAAGATTAATAGGGTCTTTTCACAAGAAAGAGTTGAACTCTTGATTCAGGCCAGTGTGGTGATGCTAATTTTTCAACATGCAGGATGCTATTTCTTCTTGCATCAAATGTCACCTGCATGGAGTAAACAGGGGTAAAGGGTAAGCATTTAAATACTTCTGACTGGCCAAGTCACTTACTGCTGCATCTTTCAATTTGGGCTCCCAAGAATAGGAGTTCAAAACTTTAAGTTTGTACCCTTTATATACCAGCTTGCAATGTCCAGAGTGTTGGCCTGTGTAGAGCTGTAGAGCTTTATGAGCTGCTGGCCTGGCCTGCCCCACTGAGAGGGACAGTGAAATCTGAAGTCTGCTGAGAGGATGGCAGTGCTTGGCAAAGCCACATCGTTGTCAGACTGAGCATGGATGTGGTGAGCAATGTGTGCTGGTAACACCACTGTGATCTGTGAGGCTTTGGAACATATCACTTGTACTTTGTGCTAAGTACCCATGGGTACTTTGTACCTGCAATTAAGGTAGAATCTAGCAGCAGCAGCTCTTAACAGAGCTAATGTCCTGCCCTCCTTAACCCCCCACTTTCTTGTGTCCAAGGCCACCTGGTGCTCAGCAGGGCTTCTTTGTACCTTACAAGGTCTAGAAAGCATTTTGTTTAACAAACTTCGCTAACTTCCAATAAAGACCTTTCCTGTAACAGCTTCCAAAATCCCTAATGAAATGAGTATGTAGCTTTGAGGGAGGTAGACGAATACATAAAGATAGTTTTCAATGAACTGCATAATGTATAATAGGTCCCTTCATCACTCAGATGATTTTAAGCTGCTTGGGTGATCTCCCTTTTTCTGTGCCACCAAGCACCTAAATTCCAAGTTTGATGCTATTTTGAAACTTGATTTAGTTTGAGTTTTTTTTAAAGGCTTTGTTCTCTTCATTCTCCTCAGTGCTTGCAAAAATTCTGTTCCCGGTGCTCCTTTGTCCTCCTCAGCAGAAGTGCAACCTGATGTCCCTGACATTGCTTCTAATTGAAAGGCTGGTTTACTTGGTTTTCTCTGCTTACACCTTGATGCATTTTAAAAGCTAAGTCGAGAAAGTTTTAATTTGCAGTAGCTCCAGATACTCCATATAGCTTTTTTTACAAAGGGATGTCTGACTTCCTTGTGCTTGAGAAATATTAGAGTTCCCTGCTGAATGGGGACAGGAAAAGAAATGCCTTTTCTCTTTTTACATTTGATGGGGACTTAGCTTTCATGCACATCTTCATCTTTAGGTGCATATGGTAAAGATTCCTGTGTACAATATAGAGTGGTGTAAAGAGGAAATAAACACAGCCCTTACTTATATGGACAGTGAGCTCCACAGCACCATAATTGTGAATCTTCTTGCACAGGTTTTAGTCCTCAAGCTGCATCCTGTTTAGAGAAAGCATTTTCAATATGCTTCCAATAGGAAGATCAATTGCAAATAAGAGCCTTAACTCATTTGTATAGATTTTTTTGTGTCTTTAGTTTCTTTCCCACCAACTTGTACACAATTCATGGAAACTGCAGATACTTTTTCCACAGTTCACTCTCTCATGTGAAACTTGTACATCTTACCAGAACTCTTTGTTTCTGTAACATGCTTTTTGTGGTATTATGATGCCACCTCACAATGTAATTATTCTGTTTGAAACCAGTGTTGAGTGTCACAACATAAATAAAACCATTGTTTTCATTACTGCCTTATGGCACTAATACTAATCGCATGTTTGGCTTCTTGGAGCTCTTCAGAAGAAACTGGCAGCTAAGATTGGCAGGTGTGTTCCTAGATAAATTCTTAAACCAATATTGTAGTTTCCTCATGCCTCTCACATATTGTAACTTTTATGTAAATTGGTGCACACAGTCAGAGTTGATGGGTTGCCTAGACCTGAGGATAGATCTGGTAACCTGAGTAGTGAACTTAAAATAGCAGTACCACAGCAAAGGTTGTATTTTCGGAGGTATTTTTCTTTGTGTGTTGTAGGGTTTAAGCATAACTGGTCTGTCTCTTCATGGTCAACACTGAGTCATCACTCACTACATGGAGTAATGGAAAATGACTAACACCAGCTACTCCTTAGGAAGTAAAACTCTTCCTCAAAACAGAGCTGGGCTCTTTGCAATTGCATATTTGAGTTGAAAAGTGGATTTCACAACAACAAATACAGCAAATACAGCTGTTAACATCTGTGTAACTTGTAGTTTGGTTCTGACATTTCACCAGCCTTAGGAAAAAAACCTGACACCCTGAACCAAAACTGACTTAACCAAAAACTGTCCCTCTGCTCCTGTGAAAGGACACCTTAACTGAGAGAGGGACAGTAAGGGTACAGCAGGCATTCAGCTTCTTGGAAAAAAGTTACATATTCCCCTCCTTCCATGTTCACTGTTTCTCCTTGTAACACTGAAAGGAAGTGGGGGGGAGGGAGAAGGGGGACAATATGAAAAAATGAAAGAGATTAAAAAAAAAATATATAGGTGAAACAGTGCAGACGCTGGGGGAGGGAGGGTTTGAAAGCTCCAGGGGTAAGTGGGGTCGGTCGGAGCAGGTATGGCAGCTCCTCAGACTCCGGAAGGAAACACGAGCGAACATCATCTACTTGTGTCAGCTTCCCAGCACGGCGTCCCCGTGCCTGCGGGATGGAGCCTGTGACGTGTGACTGCGTCATCTTTGACAACTTTAACCTGGATAGCAACTTCTCTGTCGCTGCGGTTGAGGAGTGGGGATGGCTAGTGCTCCCGTCTGTCAGTTTTACATCTGGGAACAATAAGCAGCACCTCACTGGTTAAAGATCTTTTTCCGTGTTCTCTTAAGCGATAAGAAATCTACAATATTCTGCTGCCCTTCACTGCAAACTGGAGACTGTAACGTGGTCCTCTTCACTCCGATTTACTCTAAAATATGATCCGCTCTAGTTCAAAAAGTATTCTCGGACAAAGACTCGGTAAGAAGCCCAAGCACTCACACTTGATAGTCCTTGACAGGAAAACTTGCGGTTTGCATTACTCCTTCAAAGACTTCTCTGAGTCTCCCCCCACGAGAGACTTCCTCTGTCTAGAAATGAATCACACTGAAGAGCACCCGGAGCTGGAGCTTTCTTCCCGCTGTTGGCACCCTGTCCGTGTCAGCCCCTGTGTGTCCGGTGTGTGCCCGTGAGCCCGCGCTGCTCCCGCCGCAGTGCCCGTCCTGCCGCCCCCTGCCCGGCGCGGCCGAGGGGCGGGGTCCGGCCGAGGGGCGGGGCCAGGGCCGCGGGCCGCTCGGACCGGGTACAGCTGCTCAGGGGACGGCCGGGCCTTCCCGCGCCTCTCACCCCAAGGGAGAGATCCCCTCGTTCAATGTAATTTTTAAAAAAATCAAGCAGGTACCGACAACAGGCAGAGCAGGGCCCGGCGCCACACCCGGCCCCGCCCCGGGTAGCGTCACGGCGGCGAACGCCGGGCGGGCCGCTCTGTGGACTCAGTGACGCGGGCAGCCGCGGCGATGGAGCTGCCGATTGGCGGGAGGCCCGCGGCCGCCTGCTCGTTGGCGGGCCCGGCTGTCACTCTGAGCACGCCGGGGCGGGGGCAGTCGCTGCGGTGCCGGCGGTTGGCTGCACCTCCGAGCGGCCGCGCTTATTGGGGCTCTGCCTTCCGAGCTCTCCTCTCTCGCGCTGTGATTGGCGGCGCGCTGCCCGCTCTCGCGGGCGGTCGCTGCTGGCTGCCCGGGCCGTCAGTCGCGCCCGGACGGGGCGGGCACAGGGCGCTCCGGTCACCGCCCCCGCTCCGCGCACCGCCCCGTCCCCGCGCACCGCCGCCTCCCCGCCCCGCCCGCCGGCCCTGGCCCGGTCTCGCCGCGCCCCGGGTTCGCCGCGCCACCACCGCCAGCAGCCGCAGCAGCGGAGGCAGCGGCGCGCCCCGCCACCATGAAGGTGACCGTGGACTTCGAGGAGTGCCTGAAGGACTCGCCGCGCTTCAGGTGCCGCCGAG
Source organism: Catharus ustulatus (assembly GCF_009819885.2). Lineage (NCBI taxonomy): Eukaryota > Metazoa > Chordata > Aves > Passeriformes > Turdidae > Catharus > Catharus ustulatus. Next base: position 13,932,267 of record NC_046230.1, read on the forward strand.
AAGGGGCCGGGCCGGGGTCGTGCCGGGGGACGGGAAGCGGGGCCGGGTGTGTGCGGGGCAGGCCGGGCTGTGCGGGCCCTGGGGGTGACAGGTGCTGGCGAGCCGTGGGCAGCCGGCCCTGAGCCGAGGGACAGGCAGGGGAGGTGCGGGTCCTGCCGTGCCGTGGCGGCTCTGAGGAGGAAGGGGAGGCGGGATGTGGGAAGTGCAAGGAAAGGGGGCAGCATGTGTGGTACGTGGGACTGGGTGGGCAGTGTGCGGGGTCTGGGCTCGAGTGGGGGTAGCGCAGTGTGCAGCGAGCCCTGCTGGCTCACTGCCTTTGAGGAGATGGGGTGAATGGTGGCGGGCGGCTGGTGCCGGGAATGCTCGTCAGCCGAAGCAGTGTCAGCTGAGACTCGGGCTCCGGAGGGTGATCTCTGGTGGTCTGTATTCGGTTCTTCAGAGCTGTGCTCACGCTTCAGTTCCCACCGTCTCCTGCCTCCGTCTGTTGCGTGGTCCGTGTTCGGTGTGGCCGCTGTCGGGGTGCCAGTGGCAAACAAGCTCAGTATCGTCTTACTTCCTGTTGTCAGAGCAAGGCATGCACTCCTTTGTTTTTCCCTAGTCCAGTGACCAGTTATCTATCATTCCCCATAGGGTTGCTTCTGCTTATGTTAGGCAACTTTCCCCTCAGTCTTTCCTTGTGTTTTTACCCATTCTATATATGTGTTTTACACCGTTGTATCTAATCAACATAATTGTGCCTCTCTGTGGGATGTGTGGCTGGTCTGTGCCTACATACACCCACTTTCTGTGCCTGGTATTACCCTGCTAGATGGTGGAGACGCAGACAGTTCCATGAAGTGATGTGTCACTGCTGTGCCCCTCCTGTCCCATACCGAGCCCATATCTCAGGTGCCTGTGGCTCAGCGGTGAGCTCTGGATGTTGAGGGAAATAGTACTGCTCTTTCTCTGCTCTCTGGCCATATGTTCACGCCTCCTCTTTGTATCAGCTTTAGCAATCTTGTGGTTTCTGGGATGTAGAGGAAGTTGGAGAAGGAAGGTTGGTTGAATGGCTTATCCTTGGCAGAAGTTGGAGTTCCTGTTCTTCCCTCCTTTGCTGCTGCTTCTGCTGCCAGTTTGTTGCTGGCTGCTTCTCCCGTGGGTTTTTTGGTGACTGTGACGTGTATTGTTGGATCCTTCAATGAGCTGGGTGCCCTGGCAGAAGAGACTGGATGGTTCTCTGCCAGGTTTGTGAGTTGTGTCAGCATCTCAGTGGGTGTGAAACCTACTAAAGCTTATGGGGGGTAGAGAGAGGAAACTTGACTGCCAGAAGCAAGGCTAGAGGAAGGCAGTGGAGAGTGAGACCTCCCTTAGGGCAGCAGGGAACTTTTACATTGGTTTAGCTGTTTCACAAAACTTTGTCCTCAGCTGGACATGTTGCTAGTGTATGTACTTTCTGAGACAGCTGTATTTAATGTTGGTCCATCCCATTCAGTGACAATACAGTTGTAGATTGGCATAACTGAACCACAGAACTGTACCAGTAGTTGCATTTTTTAAAATTACTCATACCTTCTGAAGTACTAAATACACTTGAGGAAACAAGAAGTTGTGACTAAAATTTGTGAGCAGAAGTGTGCTGCTGTTTCTTCAAAGTAAGACATACTAGTTCATTTGAATTCACTTTCTAGCATTCTCCTTTTGCCCCTCTTGATTTCTTTCATTCAAGGAAAAGAAACTGGAGAAAACCCTTTGTTAGGTTCTTCTAGTACCTCATGGTCTTTTTCCCAGTCTGATACTACTACCCTTGAAGAAAACCTTGTGGTGTAATCACTTGATGCTGCAAAACGTCCTTCCAACCTGTAACTGATAGGAAATGGTTAAAATTGCAAGGCAAAATTCCTGTAGTATTTCTGGAAAAGCTAATATCTTTCATTATTAGTCGTCAATATTTGCTATTATAATTTTGGTAATTCTAGTGTTTGTGTAAATTAATCAACCCAAAAACCTTCTGAATGAAGGTTACTGCAGTGGTTTTATTCAGGAATGATAGAGACACTAATATAGAGCAAGTCCTATATTCTTGCAGGGAATAGTGTGGACATAAAGCAGCTTCTTGTTCTGTGTTCCTTGTACCAAAGCTAAGCTGCAGGTTTCTCCTGACCTTGCTGAGCAGGAGGGTGTAGCCTCTATCCTTCCTGTCAGTGTACTTGTCAGAGCTGTTAAATAAACCTGTTGGGAGGTACGTAGTGAATAGAAATGTCACAGGTTACTTTCTTATGGTCGTGGCGATAACTGGGAGGGCATGGGTGAATCAGTTCCTGAGTCACTGAATCCCTGTTTTCATGGGGAACTATTTAAATCTTTCAAAACATGCTGCTACAGGCAGCTTCAGCCACATGGTTTTCTTTCCTGCTTATCTATTTCTTGTAAAGTTCATATTGATATTTCTTGGCTTTGAGATTTAATTGGGCCCCAAATCACAGAACCTAAGGTCTGTTTCTTTGCTTAAAGTGCTTTGAAGGGACCATGGATTGTAGCTGTTGAGGTGCTGATGTGTGATTAGATAATAATGATATAAAGTTTCACATCAGAAGTATGACGAGTTATTTCATAGTAAGGCATACCAGTTTTTTTTCTCCCTCCAGTAGGTGATAAAGAAATCTCTGAATTATAAAACCTGAAGCAATAATGGCTTATTGCATCACTAGATTTGTGAACTTACAACATGCCAGATCAGTTTGGAGTTGGGGATTTGACATTTAGAAGCTGATTTTTAAGGTAGTGGGAAAGGCTATGAGTTCAGGCACACTTTTGCAAATATGTAGTCATGTTTTTTTTCTAAACTGCTTTGAAAATAATGTTTCTGAAATCACATGCTTTTCTGTCATGATCTCCTCTCCTAAAACATGGACAGACCAAAGATCTAGCAAGGAAATGCGTTTGCAGTTCTCCTACAATGTGTCAGTGGCTTCCCATCAAATGAAGAAGTTGGCTGAGGAGGGGCCTTGGGGCAGTCCTTGAACAGTAAGAACTGAGCTGTGCTGGCAAGTTCTGTGTATATAATCACACATTCCTGCAGTAGTTTTTTGATATGCAAATAGCTTTGTGAAATAATTCTTTCTCCTTTAAACAGTGAGAGTTTAAGTTTCAGAGTTTAATGGAACAGGTTTCTACATTGCTGTTTCATTTTCATTTTTTCTTCTATCTATAGAATGGTTTTTTTTCAATGAGGTATCACTGTAGCAACCACATGAATCACTGGAACTAAATTATTAGAAAGGAGAAACAATTTTAAGTGATGTGGAAATGCAGCTGCTCTAAGTAGCAGTTAACAATTTTGATCAACAGCAAATATTAGAAAAAGCAAAATTCAATTACTTGTCATCTGTGCAGTTGTAGAACTCTCTTCAAAAACATTCAGGCTCATCCAGTCTTTTAAAATGCTTTAATAAAAAGCTCTGTGTTTTTGAGGTAATTTCTTTGTCCTTATCTGTCACTGTTGCCAAAGTGTAATTTTTTTTTTTTAATTTAAATTTCTATTCATTTCCTGAGACCCCAGCTGCAGAACAGATGATGGGTGAATGAGGTAGATCAAAATATAAATAAAACTGTTGTCAGTTACCATTCTTAATAAAAGTATTCATGGGTAGTTTCTGGGTAGAACTGTGGTTATTCCATTTCAGCTAATTAAAGCACTGCTCTGGTGGGCAGGCCTGCTGTGGTGTAAGACTGGCTTGTCACTGGAGTTCCCTGCTGGCTTTTTTCTCCTGTGGCTTTTGCCCTGCTCTGTCTGTGTGGGACCAGCTGATGTGCACCTCATGCTTATCCAGGGGGTGCTCATTGAAGAGGTCACTTGTGCCAATTTCTGGCTTTTTAGATTTATGATGTATTTTTTTCTTTCTTCTTTTGCACTGTGTAATAAAAGATTTGTTGCTTATCTGTTTCCCAAATAATAGTAAACATTTTGTCACTTAAACTGAGTAATATAAGAAAGTGGCTTATTTAACCTATTTGGAATATGTTGTGTTCAGTAAGAGAAATTATCAAAAGTGCCTAACCCGTATATTTTGGTCTGCTTATTACCTTCTGGAGAAAATGTAGAAGTAGGAGCATCAGGAGAATTGTCCCTTCAGTGCTGAGTTTCAGTGGGAAGGGTGCTGGAGGGTAACTGCTTCCCTCGTGCTCAGCCTGGGTTTGAAGCTCAGCCCACGTGCATGCACGTTGCTCCACTGAAATCATGAGGCTGCTCCTGGGGGTGAACTCAGCCACATTCCAAGTGTGAAGAGGAATGAGACCAAGAACCCTGCATACAAAATCTGTTTGTTTTGCTCAGACTTACCTAGCTGTTCTAGAACAAATTTCCAAAGAAGTGTTTGGTCTGGGCTTTCTGCCCTTGGGACTGAAAAGCAAGTCTGTAACATACTTGGCAAGGGAGGATGGAAAGTATTGCAGAATAATAGGGAAAAAGATACAATAAGTCAAAAGGAAAAACTGCCAAGCATTTGCTTGTGAGTCTGCATTTAGCATTTTTCATACTTACGTGGTTGTTAACGTTTATAATTTCCTGTATGAGACTCCAGAAGTGCACTTTTTGCAACTGAAGTGACATGGAGAAGTCTTGGTGGGGTGTGAGTAAGTTACACGTGTACAGTGTCCCTGTTCACGCTGCTGGGAGTCTGGTGGAGTCAAAATTAAACTTAAACTGATTCTAGATTTCTAATTCTGCACTTTTGTGGAGATTGCAGTGACTGTCCTGTTCTGCTCAGGCTCTAGTAAATGGTTGATTTATTGTTAAATCTGTAACTATGCCTTTAAATGTACGTTAAGAAAATTCTTGACCTGGAGAAAGGGAGATATATTTGAACATAGTGTGCAGTGTTAGAGCACTTTTTTTGAGGGAAATCATTAAAGAATAAAGAAAGTTCATTGAAGATCACTCTCTAATATGTCTGTGAAAAATCTCTCACACTGAAATATTTTAAATCTGAAAAAACTTAGTAGCAAATTGTTAACAATCCTTCCTAATGGAGATTAAAGAAATGTGTCCTGAAATCAGGATGTCTTCATTTGGTTAGTGCACCTAAATTTTTTAAAAAATAGTAAAAAAGTTGACTGGCACAGTTATGAATAACTGAGGATAGGGTTATTAATGGTGATTCTTTTTCTTAATTGTTTGGTTATGATTTACATTAACAAGAGAAAACTTTAAAATCTTAATTACGTCTTAAATTGCTAATAGGAACTTAAAATGTTAGCTTCCTTCATTTTGGTCTTTTTACATTTTTATCTGGAAATGTTCAAAAAAACCCCAGAGTGAGAAGAGACTTATAGTGAAAGTAGTGACAAAATCTGTGTGTTACCATAACATTGCTGTAGCACAGCAGCAGGATGGTTTCTGAAGAACTGATGTTAATTAAGCCTGTACAACTGATCTTTAATGAGTACTTGCAGAATTAGAAGGACAGCTTATTTATATGTGTGTGCAATGGAACTGTAATTATACAAGTCCTTACAGTCTTTCAGGTTTTAAATATAGATTTGAAGAGGTTTGGTTCTTTAGCCTCAAGTGTCTCATTTATGTTGGCTAAGCACATCTTATGTAATTACATTAAGAACTGAAGTCATGGAGATGGTAGTTTTATATTTTTTGAAAGGGGAGGAAGAGCAATGTTAAAATCTCTGGAAAACAGGGTCTGTAAATAGAACATTCATTGGGAAGGTGGCAACTATGAAGTAGAGACCTGTGTCTTGGGCTAGATGGACTTTTTGGTGTCTCTGTTTTCACTGTACGTATCTGTGAAACTGTTGGCCTCTGAATAGCAAATGTGCTGATTTCAGCAATGTTTGCACCATCCTGTGATCTTTTTTCGGGCTTAGTTTCTTGACAACCTTGTATTCAGAACCACATTATTTAGTCAGCATTTTTCTGGTTCTTACTTCGTGCAGTGAACAATATGGCTTAAATTATTACTAACTTTTTACTAGAGTAAATAATTCTAAAAATTTCCCAAGGCAAACTCTGTTCTTATAATCTGTTTTGGAAGAAAAAAGGAAAGGAAAATGTCTAATTTCCATTGACTACCGAAATTACTGTTTACAGACAAGAATCCTTTGCCTTAGTCTTGATGCAGGCCTTGCTGCCTGAATCAGTTTGGTATCTCAAGGTGATGCAAATGCAGAAAGTGTCATGTTTACAAACGCAGGAAGTAGAAGAATAAATTCTGAGTAACTTGGTTACTTTTTTTTTTTTTTGTGCTTCTCACTTGTGCATGCAGAATTCATTTTAAGAACAGAAGTTTAAACTGTGTAAATACGTTTGTGATCTCGGTGAGCAGATACTACTGTTTTGAGATGTAGATGTTCCTGTGAGTTTAGGTAGTGATTTAGGTGCTTTGCTTTTTGCTAGTGGTGGATTTGTAACAAAAGTAAGGGCTGAAGTTACTGTCTGCAATGGAAGACCATGGGGAGGACATGCAGATCAGTGTGTGGACTGTAATGTTATGTTAATACATCCAGGAGTTTTCCATACCTGTGTGTGAGGCACTGTAAATCCTGGTTTATTGTCACTCTTTCACATCACTAGAACATTAGATTATGAACGTGAGATATAATAGATATTATCATTATAGTCATAAACTGGAAAATTTTAACCAGTCTAGTGGACTCAAACATTGTTTTGCCTTCCTGGTAATCTTTTCAAGAGGATTCCTTGTGTATTTGGCAGAATAATGATTTTATGGTTAATGTTTACTTTGTGAATATTAGAAGCAGCCAGGCCTCAGACCTAGAGTAAATCAGTTGTGTTGTTATGATGCACTGCCTGTGTAAGGAGAAATCTCATTTGTGGATTCATGTCAGGTATATGTTTTCAGATTGAGAAGACACAGTGATAGACTAAGAAAATAATTTGTTACAAAATAGTTCCTTCAATTTCCTTTTATGAATGAGAGGAGATTTTGAACAGAGAAGATGCCTGTCAGATGGCTGATGAACTTACTGGTGTGGCATGAATTTGTGAATCAGGATTCCTTTTTCATGTTTTAAGTTACCTATTTGATACTTTAAGACTCTGCAGTATTTGGGCACAATACCCTTGGGTAATTTTTGTAGTTAACATTTCAATATTAATGGGCTCCAAAATTGTTGTTTTGTGGTTTTGGACAAGAATCTGACTGTAGGTGCACATGCACAAACTGCCTTTTCATATAATGGGTTTGTGATCTACCTTCAGCAGCAGTTGTTAAAGGAAGACCTCTGCTTGCAGTTTTGTCTTGTTAAACATGAAGCAAAGCTAGTGAGAATTTGCATGATGTGATTTTGAAGTTTCTAAGTTGGATATAATACAAATAAATTGGAGTAGTCTTATGTAATGAAATGTATTCTGTCTGCTAAAATTAAAAAAAAACATTTTATGCAAGACAATTGCAGATTTCCATCTTTCTGTGTGCCAGATGTGAATTTAAGTAGGAACACATGCATTTCTGTGCATTTGAAATATTCTAGTCTTCAGTTTTTAGTGATCTTACAGTTAGTGTAGAAATATGTATAACTTATGTAATGCTGGAGATCACGTAACAGATTTTAGTGTACTGATATTTAGAATGACATATTGTAGATGTAAATTTGAATTCAATCCTTTAGAACAAAGAAAAAGTGTGTTGTAATTCAGAGTTCTGACCATGAATGGTATCCTTTCTGCCTGTCAAAAAAAGAGATGTGAAATATGACCTGGGAGATGGGGTTTGTGTTTCTGCTCTGTGGACTCTCCCCAGGGAGGCACTGAGCCTCTTCTGTCCTTGTCCTGTGGTCTGAGCATGGATCCCTCTCTGCCTGGCACAGAGGTGGTGGCTGGTGTGAGTCTGTGCTGGAAGTTTCATCCCACCCTCTGATGCTTTCCTAGATTCCAACTCTCCACTGACTCCCTTGCTGCTCAAGCTGCTGGTCAGTGGACACTAATGGTGTCTGAATGTTGGTAATTTTTGGCATAAAAAGATGTAGTTTGTATGGGGTTTGGGGGCTACTTTGCGTATGTAATCAGACTCAGTATTTGTCTGGATTCTTGTAATGAGCTTCAATGTAAAGAACATGTGGTGTTGCAATGCTATTGGTTCTATTTAACATGCTGGTGGCATTATACTTTTGGTTTAAGACAACCCAAAGAAGAACTAAGTGAGTGAAGAAGAAAAATAATGTAGGTGCAGCAGTGCTGGGCCTTGTGATCTTAACTGGCACTAGAAAAGGTGCTGTAAAGACTCACAGGCCAATTGGAAATGTAGCTTATATCTTGTCTGTCCTAGACTTATACCATTCATTTAAGTTGGAGTTCCTGTCTATAGAAAGTGTTTAGTAAATAATGACCTAGGCCCCTTCTTTCTGAACTTCCTTAAACAGGAAAAGGAGAATGCATCTCATCTGCTGTGTACTATCCCTCCTCTTAAGCCAGATCTTAGGCTTAGGCTCCTTATGACTATTAATCTTCATTAAGATTTGATCCCAAGCAGTTCTTGGTTTATTTTAGCCATATGTGTCAGGATAAGGTGAACTGCACCCTGGAAGTCACATGTTTCTGCTCTGTCATTTCCAAAGGTGCTTTAGCTGACTAATTCAGGTATCTGTGCATAGATACCAGTATTTGCAGTGTGCCTTATCTGATCAACAATAGAACAATTGCATTGGCTTTGCCAGACAGCATTGCTATTAAGGATAAAAACTGCTCAAGACAACTGAGGAATCTGATGTTTCATTGAGGATGCAGCTTCTGGCTGAATTTCTTGTGTTGCTAAATTGGACTCTGTTTAAAAAGACTACACACATTCACATACCTTCTCTGTGGGATTATTCCTCAAAAGAATCTCCAGTTTGTGGAGAATGATTTTTAAAAGTATTCATTTAACTTCATTTCTTTTGTCAAATGTCTGATTTTGAAGAATGTATCTGCCTATTTATTCTGTTCTACTTGATTTATCCAAAAAAAGAATGATGAAAAATGACAGAGGGAGGCATTGAATGCACCTACTATTACAAAATAACCACTGTATTTTAAAATCAATCTGGCAAGATTTTGATTGAAAATATTTGCAGTTGATTTGAGATGAAAAGCCTTTAACATGTAGTAATTAAAGGATATTTAAGCTTCTGTTGGTTGAAAAACAGCTTACCTGCAGTTAGCTCTGATAGATGAATGAAATCCCCTGGTCTTTAAAATCTCTTGATGACTAAAAGGTGGTGGGAGAAAAGATACTAAATGTACCCAAAGAAGTTCCAGGGCTGTGGGTGTACCGCAAGCATTTTGTTGGTTTTATGTTATAAAGTTCCAAATGTTTTTTTCTTTAATAGCTTATCATTATCATTTGAAAGGGCTGAGGAGGAAAGGCAACTGGCCTTTCCAAATTTGAAAACAGTAAATTTGAGGAAAACATGAATACACTATATTTTTCTTTATTGTCCTGATCTAATGCTCATGCACTCTTTTGGTTTGAGATCAGATTCATTTGACTGGCTGCTTCAGTGGAAAGGCATAAAGGACAAGCAAACTACTTTTTGCAGTATGTGGGAACAATAAAACTCTTAATTTACATATAAAATGCACTTTAGGTTACTGAATATGAGATCCATATATGTATGTTCACCTAATATCTGAACAAAAAATTCAAGTTCAGAATTTGTCTATTACAGCAAAGCTGCAGCCTTCTCTCTGACTGTCAAATAGCATTCTAGTTTTTTGAAAGTGTATTGCTGAAATATTCAACTTCTGAAATGGACAAAAAGGGTAAATACTTGCTGGGGACTCAGTCTTCATAGCAAATCTGAAACTTCCCTCATGTTTCAGTAAAGAAGATCCACCTGATAAGACTGGAATTGTAGACAGCTAATGGTCCTCAGCTCTTCTGAAACGTGAGCTCTGGTTACAAAGGCTTTGCCAGCTTATGCTGGTTTGTGTGCAGCAGTGCTCTTCTAACTGTGGTATAAGGTTTAAATTAGCAACTGAGGGAGTTAGAAAAAGAAAGGGACAGATATTACCTAATTTTTCTGGAATTGAAACAACACAAGATTCCTATGAAGATTACATGGTATCTTTTTGTTTAATTGCACGGTACTCAGATCTTTAGTTGCCTCTGCTTTGCACGTGGTTTCCTGTGGTGGTGTTTAAGTGCTGCTGTATCAGTTCTGAGCATATTGATCCTGAGAATGCTGTGCTGGGGCTGTGTAGTGATATTTACTCTTTCTGCATTGGCTGCAGGTGAGCTACATAAAGGGTACCTTTCCAAATCAGGGATTAGTATCTTCATTGTACTTCAGACTGTTATTGCTTACAGCTTTTATAAGCAAAGTTGGCAGGTCTTCATAGCATCTGGCTCGTAACTCAGATCTTGAGGCTAACAGGGTGTATTCGTTAGATGTCCTATCTTGGATCTTTTGCAGTTGGTCGCTTGATGGTTGTATTTATGCTTCCACTTCCTGACCTTACTACATACTTGAGTTTTCAAATGTTGAAATCCTTCATTCCATCTGCTGCTTCTGTGCTCAAGATCCTGAGTAGCTACTGAGATTTAAAAGATTAAAGCAGCTCTGTGATGTTGGCAAATTTTCAGCAGCAAGGCTTCTGTACACCACCATCAGTTCCTTGAGCTCCTTTCTGCTGCCCTTTTTTTGTTGCAAGATCTTGATACTGTAGTCCTACTTCCTTATCTGATAGTAAGTCCTCCTGAAAAGCTTTTGACTCAGTCTTGGATGTTGGAATCACTAGTCAAGAGTTGTGCAGTGTTGTGATATGTTGCATTCTTATCAACTTGCAGTGTAATCAACTACTTTTCCGTGGAGCTTTCATGGTCGCCATTGTGTCCCCATCTTGTTAACAGCTGTCTTCTGATGAACAAAACACTGAAGTTGAAAGATGAAGAAAATCCTGTTTCTCAGACTTTTAGTGGAGGAAACAGGTTGCTGATTTCCTGCTTAGCCTTACTGCCAGACTCTCCTGGAGTAGAAAAAACTTAGGAGAAAAATATTAGGTGAATACATTGGGAAAAGAGCACTGTTAGGCATTTCTGGCAATTTACTGCAGAAGAGTAGTGAGGGAAAAAGTTAAAAAATTTAGATCCAGCAGGTAGCACAGAAGTCCTTATAGTTTGTGCGTGATAGACTGGGTGATACAGACTGTTAAATGCTAGTGCAAGTTTAACGGTATGGAGTTTGGCTTCCAGATGTGTATGTTAAGGGTGGTAGAATTTGTTCCTTTTTGAAGACTGATTTGATTATAATGTTCATTATATTTGAGCTCTGTGTAGTCTAACAGTGAAGAACTAATTAAGGGAAATATACATCTTAAAAAGATTTGTCCTGCTTGTTATATTTGACCATATGAATTACTGAGGAGAAGCTAAACCTTGTAGGTGCAGACAACCTTAAAAAGTGATACCTACAAGCAGACCTTTGCTTTAATAATTTTATGAATTCAGTAAACACCTTTGCTTTATTTCATTTGATTACTGAGAGAAGTCTGACTTGACAGGAGTGGGGGAAGGATCCTTTTGATATTGAGGACTTGATTCCTGTTTCTCCAGGGAAATTTGAAATGCAGACAGTGCTTGTTGTGTACCTGAAAACTTGGCTTATTCATCAACATCATAATCTTCTGTTCAGGGAATGTATTTCCATATTTCAATCCCCCAAGCTCATAGAAAATTTCTAGGATTTCAGGGTGGGAGTTCAACTTTCTGATTAAAAACCCTACTGTTCATGTAGGGCACATAGAAGTTTTTCCAAGCTATTGATAAAATGTCATGTGGCAATGACTGAAGAATTAACAATGTAAGGAGTACTAGCATGAATGAGGAATTTTATCTTGGCGTGTCAGGGAGAGTTCATCATCTGTTCCTCAGTATGGAGGAGCTCTGTGCCAGTGGGGAAAAAACTCTGCAGTGCCAAACCAGCGCTTCAATGGGCTCTATGACAGGCTGCAACAGTGTTCATCTTTAGACCATATTAATGGTTATGACACATCTCATGACTTGTAAAACTCTTCTTGTATCTATCCATGCTGTTTCCAAAGTTACTAGGCCTTACTGTTCCATGTATGTCTTCTTTGTCCCTCCATATGTCATGTTTCTTTTTTAGTCTCCAGTTATCTGATGCCATAACACATGTACCAGCTGTGTTCCTTCTTGGCATGCTGGTTAACGTGCCTGTGGACACCTTTGTATATCTCACTATGCATGAAGGAAACCAAACGAGGTACAGAGTGATTGGAGGGAGCCCTGAGAAGCTGGAGGGTAGGTCTGCAATCCAGCAGCACCTCAGCAAGGGAGGGGAAAGCACAGGTAGAAAACTCCTAAAGTTTAACCCAGATGAATGTGAAGACTTCCTCTGAAAAGTAACAACCCTGTGCAGCTGTGCTGGTGGACAGGCACCTTTGCAACCTGGTGACCAGCAAATGGCCCTTGGTGAGCAGTGAAAAGTGGCAGTGTCCAGTGGCATTAGTCACTGTGGTGTGTGCGCTCTCCTGGCCTGAGGCTGCCCTCAGCAGTCCCTCTGTGGCTGTTTCTGAACTCATCTGTGAGTAGTTGCTTTGCATCTGAAGGGTGATGCCAAGGTGCAATTGCAGTAGGAGGAAAGGGAGGTGGAGGAGGATACAAAGCAGATCAAACAGTGAGCAAGTGTAATATCCTCTGTGGTACACCCACATTTTAATTTGCCTTTGCATCACACTACAGGTCATAGTCTATCTTCTGATTAATGTCTACTGTCCTTTTTGCTATCTGTCACCTGATAGGCTTTAACATAAAGGAGGAGACAATCCTGTAAGTCATCAGGTTCATATTCTTATCTTGCACTTATGTATCTTATTTCCAGGTTTTCACATTCGGTAGTACATTTTCTTTCAAGTTGTCTTTTAGTGGATGTTGGCTGAAAGGATGTCATCTCTAGTGAAGACTGAGTTGTGCATTGAGGAACTGTTCTGCATAGATTGTGTGCAAGTAAGAGAAGTGTGTCTTTCTAATATTTGAGGAAAAGACTTTAGCAGTAATGCCATTGAAACTGCAGTGGTAAAAATCCATTCTTTCCATTTCATGAGTCCAAATATATGAATGTATTCAAAAGCCCCAAAATTAATAGCAATTGATTTTGTGACTTGTTCCTGTTCTTCTGAAAGTATATTCAAGAAATTAATCGAAGCTTTTCTCAATAAAAGAAAAAAAACCCAAACACACACTGTTGGAAAATACTTTATTATTGGGTTTTTATTATTCTGAATGTTTTTTATAGTGATGTATTATTTCTATAATTAATAATTATTAGTTAGTCGCCCATAGCACCTTAGATCTCTCAAGTTTGTTGTTTTTCAGCATCTGCTTTAGTGTGACTACACTGATTCCAACCTGCTCATCTTCAGGAGCACAATCTGAAAATGTGAGCCAGAATATGATGAATGAATGAGCAAAAGACTAAAGGCAGGGTATGGCTTCAATGGATTTTGTTTGAAGAGGAGCTGACTTTAAAAGCACTGGTGACCACACTCTTCTGTGGGAGCAAACAGGGCCTGCAGACCCCTGTCTGTGGCCACTGTGTGTGGTGTTCTGGTCAGCAGTGTGCAGTGCTGTTCTCCAGGATACGTTGTTTCCTTTCCTCATGTCTGCAACTTCTGGTCTAAGAGTGACACATTTTTTTTTCAGAGGAGAGTTTATCCATCATCATTCTGTTTGGTTGCTGGGATTCTCAAAGTACCTTAACCTGGAAGAAAGTGTTTCACTGGTCGCTTAAAGGGAGAGCCGTGGTGGCCATCAGAGTTCAGCTGTCCTTTGTGTATGCTGGGCTGGGTAACTGGTGACATTATCCTCATTTAAAAAGGCTGCAAAGTCAGGTCTTGAGTTTTCTTCCATCATCTCCTGGATTCCTCCTGCCCCGAAGCTGTGCAGGAAGCTGTATCTAGCAAACTGAACTGTGTTTTAGGGGGGTGGTGAAGGAGGGAATTCACAGCAGAGGAAAGAAACACATTCCTGAGAGTCCTCATTACAAAGCATGAAGAGTATGGGAGACAGCTCATTTATAAAAGCTGTCCTCCACCCTTAAGCAGCTGTTCTGGTTTTGTGCGTTGCCATGCAGTATTTGAACATCTTGGGAAGCCACAGATGTTTGAGTCATACCCTGGACCTGATTTGATCCTTGTTCCTGGTGCTGGAGCCTTCTGCCTGAGATCACCCTGACGCAAACCTCGCTCCCAGCTCCCACCTCACTAAGGAGCAGCAGTTTTGTTACACGTCAGCTCTGGCACTTGGTCCTCAGCTGTTTCACCAGCACTTCCTGTGTTTATAGCTGGACAGTGGGTCTTGACTGTGGACATGACATTTACTCAGAATTATGACAGTTTTCTGTGAACTTTATGCCTTACACAGATGTTTCAGAGAGAAATGCATGTGTTCTGTGGCTTCGAAAAGTATTAAATTAAGAAAAACAAGGGTAGCATTAACATAGCATGGCTGAGATCAACTGTTTTTCATGTATTGCTAGCCCAGGATGAAAACATGAAGACAGTTTTTGTGACTTGGTGATACATAATTGGATGTATATATCTATAATCTGATAATCTGAATCTCTCCATTGTTTTTGTGCTTGTAATCCAATATTGGGCTAATACCTGTGAATATGTTTGCATGATAATGACTTCTACTAGTTTTTATGTGGAAACAGTGAAAGCAGTCATTTTTATGCGAAGAGGGATAGAATTAAAGTAGAGTTTGGCTGGAACCCCACAGCTGTTTGATCCATATCCAGCTGTAGGGCCCAGATATGCCATTCTCCATTACATGGCAGTGGTGGGAAATAGCCCAGAGAACCAGCCTGGTGCCTCAGTGCCCTGTAGCATTTCAGAGATCTGCAATGAATTGGGTGGTAGTGGAGTCTCTCCTTTATCCTATGATACCTCTGTCTGCTTTGCTTTATACTTCTTTTTGCTTGACTTACCCTTCATTGTTTCAGTTTTTTGATGTTCTGCTGTTACTTCTTCCAGTTGAGCTTATTCTGTCTTAAAATTTGCTTCTTGGAATAGAGGTTTAATTACTGAACAGATGTGTTGTCTTCATTCTGCCTCTCTAACTGCCTTTATCTCTGTTCTTCTTTTTGAATTTTAGACTCTTAGCTCATTAAGTCCTGTGGAGCTAGAACTCTTTGCTAGTTAAAGACACTAAAAAAATAATACTCTTATCAGATCTTGCTGCAGTTCTGTAAACAAGCTACTTAATTTTTCTTTTATGTTAATGCCAAAGAAACAAATAAAAATTTGTTGGACTGTGATTATAAACAAACTAATACAAAATTGCAGTCTAAATATTGAGATACTTTTGCTTCCTTTGGGGGTTTTGTTTTTTAAAATTCTCTTTAATGCTTTCTGAGACAAGATTAACTAGAGACTCAAATGGAAATAAGTCAGTTATGGAAGAAAATAAAAGAGAAATTGATGTTACCTGAAATCCTTGATGGTCTAGCAAAGAGGGAGAAGCCAAAATCTAGCTGCAGAGATTGCTTGGATATAAAACCTAGAACACAGCAGTGGGAATGCACTGAGGTACAAGAACTGGAATGCAGCTATGTGTACTGAAATCTGCAAAAGCTGGGAATGTCATGCTCAGTGTTTGAGATCTGCAAGCAATTGGCAGCATTTTTCAGAACTGTTCTTGTAAAAAAACTGCTTTTCCTGAACTTGGGGCCTGATCCAGTCTTTTTTTTTTTTTTTTTTTTGTTCTTGGCTTGTACTCATGTGAACTAGAATGGAATTAGCAAGAGACAGTAAAGCTGTGGTTGTGTGTAGTCTCTCCTCAGTGGTATAAAGTTGGCTTTAGAAATTCCTGCTCCAAATCATTCTTCCCTGCCTGTATAACTTTTTCCAGGAAGAACTGGGCTTTTTTGTTGGACTGAAATGTGAAATATCTGATCCAATTTTCCAAAAAGCATTACAGAAAACTTCCTATTACTTTTTTTTCCCCCAAGGGAGGCTACTACTGGTAAACAGTGTGGCTCCATGTACAGTTATGCCGGAATGACTGAAAGAATGAGCACCCTGTGATGGCAGCAAGGGCACTCCTTGCCAGAAATGAGTCCGTTCAGCTCTCAAGGCAGTAGCCTGATGAAGCAGCAATGTTCATAGACTCTGAACAGTGTCATCCATCCTCAGTCTTCTGATTTTTCAGGTAGCAGTAAGGAAGGAGGTATCCAAAAAAACAAGAGCTTTCAAGAAAAAAAAATCAAAAAAGAACTGTACTTTAGCAGTGCTCCGTGAAAGCAGCTTTTACCTGGCAAGTTAAATTTGACTGGCCTGGAAGATTTGACCAGTGTAGACTAGAGGTAAATGATCTAATCAAGTGTGCCATCCGAACACACATGGCAAGTGCTGTATTTTTTCCTACTCTCATTGCAAGGTTATGCATAAAATAGCTGCACTGTTTGCAGGTTTGAGCCAGGAGGTCATCAAAAGAGTTAAGAAGGTTCCCTTTGACTTTCAGTTTCTTTCCTTTGTTGTTAGCTTCAAACATACTGTCTTTACAAGAACAGAAGAAACCTATTGATGTGATAAATATTAGGATTGATAAAATTTGACCTCAAATATTTATCAATAGACCATGTTTTAGTACTGATGTAGTTTTTCTTCTTTTTACCCATCAAATTTCCTGCAATTCTTGTGGTTCTTTAAAATCTATGCTGTTTTACAGCTGAAATTTAAGTAAAACTGTGATGGCTATAAATGAGTTAAATGAATGCGTGTCTGCCCCTTCTCCCCAGACTCAGAGTATTTTTGTGTAAAATTTTAAAGGAAAACCTCTTTTATGCTTGTAGGGCAACTTTAGAAGAGGTAGAAGGAGATGTGACAGAGCTGGAACTGAAACTTGACAAGGTAAGCTTTTAATTCAGCAATGTTTGTTCTTAGAAACATCAAGCAGTGTGTTTCGGTTTTATTTTAAAGTTCACAGCTGGGAAGTGTCAGAGGCTGACCAAGCACCGTGCTCTGCAGAGGGAAGGGGTCCAGGTCGAGCTCACAGCTGGAGCAAAGCAGCAGCGGGCAGCTGCAATCGTGAGCTCGCTCCTTCCCCAGCTGAACTTGTGCAATTCCCTCCTGAGCTGGGCCCTCTCTGTGCCCCTGGGACTCAACCAGAGCCTGTTGTACCACAAAGGCGTGCTGCTGGATACTCTTTGTTTTGGGGGGTTAAAATCCGTGCTGTTTGGAGTTAGTAATCTGAGGCACAGCAGCTAGGTGTTGCAAGTACATAATATGTTGTTGGCTTTTTGCAAATATTAAAATAAATGCTATATGTATAATGTTAAAATGGCTTTTCTGTATGAATATAAGCTTTTTTCTTCTGACAGCAAAAGTTAGACATAAGTTTTTTTAGAGATAGTATGTTTAAACTACCCTCTTAGTTGAAATAACAACCCGTAAATGTGTAATAAAAACCCTGCAGCTGACACAACAATTATCAACGCTCACCAGCTGCAAAAGGCCAGGACCACCACCCAAATTAAAAAATAAGAAAAAAATTAAAACCACAAGCCAAATACACACATGATCTAAAAAAGCAGACCCAAGAAGTAGCCATGCTACACAGTTCCCATAAAAAGTTTGACTATACGTGAGGAACTATTGATATGCAACAAGTTGATGTATTGTAAAATGTATTTAAAGGGGCGTTCCCAAAGCAACCAGTGTGCTCTTAGCAGCTTGCCAAGCACCCGGCCATTTTAACCCTTTGCTTTATGTGTGTCTCCTATTATCTTTTTAATAAACCTTTTAAATTTTACCAACACAGTAAAACGTGTTTTTCACACAGGTGTGTATATATCCTTCCCTGTTGTGTGGGGGACCTGACTACTGTAAAATTCACCCTGTGTTTTGTCATGTTTTGTGCATGTATGTAAAAAAATTATATGTAGCATCTTTTCAGCTCCTTACTATCTGTTTATTGGTTTTCTCACCTTTATAAACTTTTGTTATTTCTTTACTAGAATTTTGAGAGTGGCTTATTTTTGGTTTTCATCTGTACAAACTTTTCTTTCCTTTGTATTCGTGCTAAATGTTTTAAATTATTTTTATCTGTGTTTTCACATGGCAGGCAGATGTCATTTGTTTACCTCCTCAATTGCTTTTTGAATACAACCATTTTTCCTGCAGCTGTGAGTTGGCTGCAGAGAGCTGGAGAAATAAAGATGGTGTCAAGCCTGAAGACTTATTCTTTACTACTTGCAATAGTATTTCTATTTTTATATAGAGAATAATCTAACAGTTTGCTCTTACAAAATAAATTCAAGATCCTTAATTTTGATTTGGTGTGAATCTTGGTGAAATTGATGGGTACAACCTACATTTTTACTGTAGGAGTGTTGAATCTGTTTTGGTAGATCAAACAGTGTAAGTATTTAAAGGATCTGAAAAATCAGTCTTGGAAGTTTGGCTTTTCTACCAATCTGAAAGGATTGTTTCGGAGGAAAACAATTCTCATATTTCTTAAATGGCATTATTCAGGGCCTTGTAGTACAATACTGAAGTTGAAAGCCAAACTTCTTGGGTGAGCTGAAGCAACTATGGCCTGAGGGTAATAATTTGGCTAGGCTTGGTTGGTAATTTTTTCTGCTCAATTGTTCATGCTAAACTTAATTTTATTGTCTCACAATTTTGACTATGGGTTACATTGTCTGCAGTTCTGTCCTCTCTAGAAGAAAGCAAGCCTGGTTCAAGCTTGTGAACTATAAGCAAAGGTGAAGGAAAAAGGTTGATGTTGATAGTGATTTTTTTTTTTCTTCAATCCATTGTTCAAGCAAATTGAACATTCATTGGAATGTGGAAGATCATGCTCAGCTTTCCATTTTTCTTAAGGATCTGAGTTAACATAAAATTTAGTGGGTGGCTAAGGCAGAAAGGATGCTTGGATGGTTTCTTTGCCCCAACACAGGATCAAGTACTTCTGTGTTGCTTTTCATGAAAATGTATTTACCATCCTTGAAAAATCTTTCAGAGATGAAGGTTCAATCTTCTGTTTTTATTCTCAGCTTGGCTTAGGGTGGGGGAGCTCAGTCATAATGCACCCCTTCTCAAGAGAGCACCTTGTCAATTGCAGTAACCACTCTTCCGTACATTAATGGCCCAGTGCATAAATGGTTCAAGAAGTGGGAAAACATCCCTCACAAAATTCTGAGGACTTTCATATCAGAGTAGCATGAGGGCTGAGGTGCTGACTGAAGCAGTGAGTGGTAGGGATGGAAAACAATCAGAGATTAGTCTGTTTGTGAGTGATTTCATGATTGATTTCATCTCCTGAGATGTAGCCATGACTCTTCTGCTGTGCTTTGTGCACAGAGCCTTTTGCCTTCCTGTGCCTGTATTCTGAGTGTCTCAGGATGAAACAACTGGTGTGGGTTTCCTTTTTGTTTGTTTTGTGGTGTTTTTCCTCAGAAACCACAATAACCTCATTACTTGCTTGCATTCTAACCAGTTATGTTTTAGCTGCTGTGCTTTTTGCCCCTGTAAAACTCTTTTGAAATATGTGCAACATCTCAGTTAACAATAAAGCAAGTAAAAACTAATTAAAAAATTTTAGAGTGGTAACTTTCCCAATAGCATATCTATTGACCTAGAGCAGTATTTTTGTAGCTATTACTCTACAGTAGAAAGCTTTTCATAGAATCTGAGGGTGGTAATTTAACTTTTGAAATTTTTATTTCACAGCCTTAACTAAGCTCAATGTGTTCATGTTTATATGATGGTGTAAAAACCAAATAAAAATAAGTCTTCTGCTTTCTCTCTCCTTTTATGCTCATTTTAGCTGGTGAAGCTTTGTATTGCCATGATTGATACTGGGAAAGCATTTTGTACAGCCAACAAGCAGTTCATGAATGGAATTCGAGACCTTGCACAATACTCCTGTAAAGATGAATTGGTTGAGGTAAGCTCTTTGAGGTAAAGGTGGAGGGAGAGAAACATAACTTAAACAAGGTACATCATAACAGATGGCAAGAGAAGTAGTTGAAATTTATGGTATTTACCTTTTTGCTCCTTTTTCTTTGATATTTCTTCTAGAGTGAGGGTTTTTCCAGCTGTGGTGCACTGCAGGTGTCTTTGCTGTTTAGTTTCAGCAGTGACAGGGGTCTGCCAAATTTCAGATGATGTGTTAGATTAAGAGTGTGTGCTGGTGATTGCAACATGTTAATCAATTTTTTGAGTAGGAGTATTAAATGTGAAAAATATTAGTGTAATATTAAATGATGTAAATTAATGTTTTAGATTATGTGAGCTTCTCGTATTTTTAGTCAATTTGAGTTTTTCCTGCTTTCCTTCAGTTTGGTACTTTATATACATTTAGGTAGAAGTGACATTTTTGTTGCTTGTATCTTTCATAGATTTGTTTGGTATTACAGCCATGTTCTCCTTCTAGCCTAATGGTTTTAGTCTCATAATTGTGCTACAAGGAAAATGAATTTCCAAGTTCTTTACTGAAAAGCTGTAAACCTCTGAACTTTTTTGTGCTGTGTGTTTAGTGGGGCTTAACTTAAACCACTTCTATTTTTTCTTTACAGACCAATTTGTCAAAGTTCTCTGACACCTTACAGGAAATGATCAATTATCATAATGTGAGTATTTCTAGCTGCAACATGGCACTGATAGCTCACTTCTAGTTATTTTTGAGAGTAGATTAATGGTAAAGCCTTTCTTGATAGTGTTTGCAAAGTAATGGTTTAAATGGTGTTAAATAACTCCTGTTTTATACTTATAAATATTTTATTAATATTTTATTTACAAAGTATTTACAAATGCCCCTTTCTGCAGATTTCCATCTTCATTTATTTTGTAAGATTTGGTGCTCTAAGACAGTAAATACTGAATAGTTTAATCTTTTTGAATCAAACCAATGGTAACAGTTACAGACTATGAGCCTTTGCTGGTCTGAAGTAATGATTGTCTTTTCCATAATTGCTACCTTTTCCCCATATCCTTTATAATATACAAAATGAAACATCTCTAATTTGCATATAGTTCTCTTTTTGGAAGGATAGTGAATTTAGACAAGTGTGAAGAAAGGAGAAAACGCTATGGCTTAAGACTAACTGTAATTTTTAGCATACCAGAGTTCATCAGAAACTTCAGTTTCAACTTTTCCCTGGGTTGAAAACTAATTTGTTGGGTTTTTTTTTTCTCTGAAGAGTTTGGTCTTATATTCTAAAAGCCAAAAGGATGTTCTTCTGTTTTCTTCTTTCATTGGCCCAACTGCTCTTTGTTCATATCCCAGCAAATTGCTGGAAACAAACTGAAGTGTTTCCAAAGGGCTGAAAATATGCAGGACACTTAAAGTGTGGGTTTTTCATACCACTGAGAGCTTAAAAATTGACAAGATAGAGAGAATATAATGGAAGTTTGTTAGCTTTAACTTAGCTTTCTGTAAGTGTCTGATTAACCTTTTTTTATTTTTTTTAAGTGCATGCTTTTAGAATGGAAGGGAAGCAAAGCAGATTAATAGCATGGTTTGATTTTCTTTCCATTATACAAAGTGTATATATCTGCACCTAATCTAGTGAAAACTGTAAAGAAGGGAATAAGTAAACAGTGGTTCTTGGGTTGTAGAGAGAAGGGTGTGCAAAGGTTCAAAGCAGCAGTACTGGAGCAAGCATTATTTTCACGTCAATGATTTCTGCAGATTGGATGGAGCAGATGAGCCCAGACTGTCTACTTTTCATCACACATCTTGCTGCTGGTTACCCTCTTAATCATGGTTTTATCTATGGTTTGCTCTTCTGGACACCTCTGATAGGTCCTGTATTACTGCTGCTGTTAGTCTCTGTGATGGTGGCTTGCACTGCTTTGGTAAAATTTGGCATAGCACAAGTCTCCCTTTTGGGCAGTTTGAAGGCAGAAAGCAAAGAACAAACCACATTAAAGAAAGTTTCTTTTCAAATCTAATAAGTAGGGCCAATCTGAGCTCTGTCCTGCTTTTTTTTCTCTTCTCCATACCCTTGTTGTGCTCAGGCATAGTGAGAACAAAGTGGCTTTTACCAAAGGCACAAACATCAGGAGTGAGGCACAATTGCTTTGCCAGATATGTTGTGGTCCTGCACTGCTTTTGTGAATCTGCTTTGTTCAACAGCGCTTCGTGGCTCAGAGTGACAGGTCTGTTGCTGACCAAGGTGGCACAGCCATCTGGAGGGAGAAGCTAGAGAGAGGAAAGGAAGGGTGGAAGGGGTAGGAGATGCTCCCACTGAGTTCTGGATGACTGGCAGTTTTTTCATGTGAGGCTTTGCTACAAATAAGGCCACGGACCAGACTAATGCAACACCTTCACTGATTCAGCAGTGGGGGAGTAGCTGTGACAGCTTATGGCAACAGTAGCTTTCTTAGACTTGGAGTGAATAAAAGGTAGTATGTGACAAGGCTGTAAATCTAATCAGATTGTGGTCTGGACACTTCTTTCTGTTCTTTTTGGGGAAATGATGTCTATGTACTTTTCTGCCCAGCACATTTTTGCTCTTCATTACTGTAAGCAGAATGCAAAGCTCATATTTCTGGGAGTCCTCTAATCATTTGAGTTCCCATCTGGTTTTATCTTTTGATATTGATCTTGGTTGGTGCACTCCCCAGGCACTGGCAAGCTTAAATGTCAGCAGTGGGAGTAGTCCCAGTGTGACTTCCAGTTTGTCAAGAAGTTCTTTATTCTAGTTGTCTGCTTTTCTGGTTTCCCAAAGTGGGAATACAGACAGGTTCTTCCATGTGTTACTGATAGATACAGTTCTGGTTGGAAGGCGCCTCAGGTGTGGATGGTTTAACTGCCAGCCTAAATCAGGGTCAGATATAAGATTGGAGCAGGTTGCTTTGGTCTTGAAAAATTCCAAGCATGGAGACTGGATGCAGGGTACAGTACCACTGCTAGAGTGGCTTAAACTCAGTCATGTTTCCCTTCAGTGTTTCTGAAAAGAGGATGAGCTGGTGAAGGTTTTGTTGTCAGTACTTGATGTTGCATAGCTTCTCATTTCCAAATCGAATTAAAGAATCTAAGACTGAGAACATTTAAAGAAAACATTTTTTCACCTTAAAATGTGAGGTTTTGACTTAATTTTTCAAGAAAATTATTTGATATTTCAAGATCTTTACCTTTTATGAGAGATTCTGTTCAGCTGGGCCAACTTGATTTTTGTGATGCTACCTTGTGTATTTCTGTTATGTAGAAAATAGGTGGTTTGGAAATTGAGGCAATGTTTATTGTCTGCACAATAAGAAGTGACAAAAGGATTTGTCTGGTAGCCATTGACCTGTTCCATTCCATCCTAAAACTCAGAGGGCAGATGTGAAGTTGAAGGAATGTGTGTTTTCATTTTCCAATTAGAATTTTTTGGGTCCTAAAAGAACATACACATTGTCTCACATCCAGGTGTGCTTTGGCCTTAAAAAATTAACAAGAATCTTAGACTTCACAATTAGAATGAGTTAATTATATTTTGTGCCCACCAGCTCCTCCAGCCTTCCCAAATCATAAGAAATTTTGGAAGCATTGGTTAGATCACTTATTCCTAAAAAGAGTCAGCCATTCCTTTTAGTAGTCCAACAGTGGGTGTTTTTTTACAAACATATTAGGTAAAGGAGATGGTACTAAATCCTCCATCCTAAGTACATATATATTACATTTTCAGCATTAATTTCAATCCAGTTGGGGTTTTCCCCAGAGGATAAGAGCGTGTTCTTTCTGTGGTTTCATTTATCTTTTAATTGTTGATAAGTTGTAAAAAACAAAAAAAAAATGTTCCTTAACATTCAAAGTTGTTTCTTCGGGAATATTACTGTACAATTAACATAAATAAACTTCTATGAAACGAGGCATGTCTTGTTGTCAGGATGAGAGAATAACATGCCAGGAGCTCTCCACAGTCTTTGAGAAAAGAACAGCAAAAGATGTTTGTGTTATTTTCCTTACTTTCTTTCTTATCTTTTATTTATTTCAAAACTACCATGAAGGGATTTATATTTTGATATTAGAGACACAGTGGTTTAATAATAATTCTCTTCAAATTCTGCGTAACTGCCATTTGTGTTTCTGAAATCAGAAGGTATGAGTACCTCTAAGTTACTGACCTACATGATAATGCTTTCTTTCAGATTCTGTTTGACCAAATCCAAAGATCAATTAAAACACAGCTTCAGACTTTCGTTAAAGAGTAAGTTAATTTGCACTTGTAATGGGAAAATTATATATAAAATGGAATTTTTAAAATCTGATTTGAGTAAGTGAAACATCCTTTCTGTAAATAGCCACCCATAAATTGAGAAGTGTGTATTAAGGCTTTGTAAAAAATCACCCCAAATCACTGAGGCTTTAGATCCAGCTGCAGAAATGTTGCAATAGGATGAATTACTGATCTAATTACATATTGTAATTGTCTAAGCCTGGGGGGACAAAGCTTTTCCCGAGTAGGCATTCGCTGTGTTCAGTTATATTGGAAAAGAAAGACGGGAAGCTTCTGTCATAATTTGTGGATTTCCCTTTGACCCAAGCATGTATTGAAGAATATAAAATTTGAAGAAGACACTAGCTGTAACAGTCACAATCTTGGTCTCTCTGGTGTAGCTTTAAACTCTTTTTCATGCTTTGGAATTTGTTATCCATATTTCTTTTTTCCATAGAGATATTAGGAAATTTAAAGATGCAAAGAAACAGTTTGAAAAAGTGAGTGAAGAAAAGGAGAATGCTCTGGTGAAAAATGCCCAAGTGCAAAGAAATAAGCAACACGAGGTAGAGGAAGCAACCAATATTTTGACTGCAACACGGAAGTGTTTTCGACACATAGCTCTGGATTATGTTCTTCAGGTAAGGAGAGCAATAAAAGTTGCTTTTCAAAACCATTTGTTACATATGGTTAGAGACGTGTCCTTTACAATGTCAGAAGTTCTTTTTGTAATCTTCTTGGAGGCTGTGGAGATTCAAGGAAAAAGGAAGAACTTTATCTGCAAGTAATTTCTTTTTAAATAAATCTGAGGAAAATTAATTGATGCTTTCTTATTGCTTTAATGCTCTGCCATTTAGTGCCCTTGCTATAATGACACTGTTGAACATTAATTTTGAAAAAAACGCCAATATTTGCTTGATACTTAACCTAAATGTTTCATGAGTTAGATATGCTGCAGTATCTTATATATTTAGAGTAAAAACTGTAACTTAGCCTAGGTTACTTGAATCTGATACAGGATGTTGGGTACTCCTGCAATTTTAGTTGTATGCTTTGGGTTGTATTCAGACATTGTCTAGATGCCTCAGAGTTTGTCATTGTACCAAAAGGGGAGTCAAGAACTTAGCTATCCTTTACCTTTTTAGTGACTATCTCCCATAGGCTGTTGAGAGGTGTTCTTTGTCATGCTGCTTTGTCTCCTGTAATACAGTAATACGTGTTCTTTTGATACTTAAAATCCATCAGCTTCATACTTACCCACAACTACAGCAAAACAGAATTATTGCAACTCAGATGGTGTGAGAGATTGGGGGCTCCAGATGGGTCTGAGCTTCTATGATCAAACACAGAAGAGCTCTTTACAATGAAGCTGGTTTTATATTGGACATTTATCATCTTGATTTGTGACAGCCTAGTCAGTTATTTAAAGCTTAATAAAGTTGTCTATAAATTGTATTATGAGTTGAAAAATGAAGAGGAGCCTGTCAGCCTGGGCATGTTCACAGACATGGTGGTCAGTGGTCAGCTCTGAACTCCTGCTTTTTAAACACTGAGGTAATTTTGGTGTTTAAAAAGTTGTGTGAATTATGCCCCACAGAATTATTTGTGCTAGCACTAAATGGTGGGGGAAGCTGGCAGTCACTACTGTAGTAGGCCAGTTCCTTGTGTGTGCATTGAGCTGCAGGTTGTTTGCCTCCTGGAATTTGTATGTTTGAAGTATGAGCAGTTCCTGGGATAGAGATGCATTTAGAGTAATTGGGAACAGTTTCAGCATCTCTCAACATGGACAAAAATCAATTCAGCTTTAGGAATTCTTTCTACTTGCATGTTTCTTCTGGGAAAATAGCTTCACAACTGTGGTCTCCTTGTAGCTAGATTGGCTTTAAACTGTAATCCAAAACCTGTGCTTTCCTTTTATTTTTCTTTGCCTCACAAGCTGAGGGTTTATTCTATACAAACAAATCTTAATTATTTTTGCTGCAGAAAGTTTTCCAAAATAATGACCACTTAAATATAGAAGTAGAATCTGGTTTTGATTATAGCTTCAGCAAGTTTATTTATTTTACTGAAATTCTGAACTGACGTGGAGGTGTTAAATTACAAAATCAGGCCTGTTTCTGCTATGTGGGCCTTAAAGTAAAATCTGTAGTTCTGGATGGCAACCTTTAAAGAGTAGGGAACAAAGAAGGTAGGGGAACTAGGTGAATGTGAAAAATCAGTTGTTTTTTCTATATAATGTGAAATGCCTCAAATTCTAGGGCAACACCATTAACCAGTGACTTCAGCTATCTTAAAAGCACAAGTATACATAGAAAGTTACTTATTGAAACTGTTATGTTCTTGCTTGCCTGGGGCTACTTTTGGGATACTGTGAGTCAGAGAGAAAGTAACCCTGCCCCCATCCTTTACTCTGCCCTGGCAGGAGTGCTGAGTGCAGCTTCTGCAAGGAATTGGTGGGCTGGCTTGGCTCACACTGCTTGAAACATCTTGAATTCAGTCTCTTGAAAATGAGAACCAATTTTCCTTGCTTGAAAGGTGCATTATATTACTTCTAGCTAGGATGTGGCACCTTGTGTTTTCCCTACTGATATAAGAAAATTGTGCCTGTCACTGTGAAGCTCAAGCTTTGCAAGTGTTCTCTGATTGATACCATGACAGAACTAGAGTGGATCATCATTTAAAAGTACTTTGGGACATCTGGTATTGAGCTGTCTTCTTCAAATGTTTTAAGCTTGGATGTGATTATTTGGAGGAAAATTGCAAATAAAATAAGAAGTTTAAAATAAAATAAATTTCTTGTTTATTCTTTTTTCCTAGATCAATGTTCTTCAGTCTAAAAGGAGAGCAGAAATCTTAAAATCGGTAAGATATACTTTATCCTCTGTATATCAAATATTTTAATCCATCTGGAATTAAAAATCTGACCACAAAGCAGTATGTTAAAAATTTAGTCCTTTTATTGATCAAAATGTTATCACTACATTTGGCAGTTTGATGACTGTCAGTTTGGCCTTTACTGTAGCTGGGCATACATGTTTAACTGTTTTTGACAATCCTTCTGGTTCAGATTTGAACTCTTACGGGTTTTCACTACTCTTGATCCTTTGGTATTGTGTTCCACAGTTAAAATCAAACTTCGTTTGCCAAGAATTCTTCTATTTAGATGTGGTTTATTACTTTGTAAACACTAAGTGCTAGTTATAATCTATTCTAAGATGAATTCTGCTCTTTCTAGGAACAGGGCAAATTTTAATATGAATAGTATGGTATCTGCTAAATTAATATAAAGCTATGCCTGCATGCCAATTTTCTCCACCTTGTGTTCCCTTTTCTGCTTCACATTATCACTGTTAAAAGTCTATTATAGAGTGACAAATGAAACAGTGCTATTCTTTCAGATGTCTGAAGTTTCTCTCCCATAATTTTCTTAATTCCTTAAAAAGCAGAAACTTGGGTAGGTTTATAACTGCCTCCTATTCTGCTCTTCACCTTCCCAACTTGTTTTCTATTTTAAGGCCCGACAGTCTTCTCAGCTATGTACATGAAGGTTATGGGTTTGGATCATTAGTAAAATATTCTATAGCCTCTCTCTACCTTACATGTCCCAGTTAAACAGGACATAACAAAAATTTCAGGTGACATGAATTAGAAGTAGTTTTCTGCCATTAAGTAGATTTCTTTTGTTTTGCTCATGAGGTTAATGCTGTCAACTGATTTCTGAGATTTTTGCTTGGTTCTTTTCTTTCTTTACTTTGTGTATTTATTTTACAAAATTTAAAACTGTCAGGACATGAGAGGAGAAATTAAACCTGAAATGGTAGGTAATGTGAATTAAGTGACATTTATGTAATATGTGATGCAGTTTTTAAGAGAATAAATATTTACTATGTTCCTTCTAGATGTTATCGTTTATGTATGCACATCTGGCTTTTTTCCACCAAGGCTATGATCTGTTTAGTGAACTTGAGCCCTACATGAAAGAACTTGGTGCAAAGGTAACAAATTACTTTAAAAATATATAATTATGTACTGAATTGGAGGAAATCGTGATATATGCCTACATGTCAAGTACTTCATAGATTTATTCAACAAAAGGGAACTGTAGTATGATAAAGACAAAACATAAAAAGATATACTGCAGTGAAAGGAATGAAAAGAGTTACAAACTGAAAATTGTCTGTTTACTAGAATTAATACCACCTTTAGGATTTATGTACTTTAGCATAGCCATGTACTACTCTGTGAGGTATATGTTAGGATATTCAGGATACTGGATTATTTGGATTTCAAGATTTTTGTATATGACCCATGTTTATAAATATATCTAATAACAAAATGTAGATTAGTCTGGTTTTTGTTCTACTCATATACTCTATTTACTGTATAAATTATGCTATCTGCATAATTAAATTTTGATGTGTGCAGATATAACTTTGTTGTTAGCAACTTAGACCATAAAACGGAAGTATGATTTTAATAAGTAGTGCAAAATTTGGTTTCTGCATGGAGTCCTTCTTGCCCACTTTTCTTGTGTGAGAAGAGACCATTGACACTTCTGGGTTTTCAGTGAGGGACCCATGAAAATCTTAATGCACCATGGCCAACAGGTGAATACAGGAAACATTGAAAATAGTTATGCAAATGGTTTGGAGCATACAGTATTCAAATAAAGATCTGTCTGTGGTGCAGAAGAAAGACTCAGCAGTGTCTTGATTTGTTTTTCAGTGCAAGTTATATGAGCACTTTCTATTTGCCTCTATCTGAGGACTTAAAACATGTGCTTTGATATAAACCCTTCTATCACCTCTTCCCAAACAGATCCACAAAACAACCAACCACATTTTTAAGTGTCTGTCCAGGTAAAAAAGCAAATAAATTACAGCAAACTTTTACATTCATCTTGAATAGATGTGTCATTGAATGTCTAAGAGATTAAATTGTTCTGATCTGTGCAGTGGAGCAGATTGAGACCTATAGAAAAAAACTCCAACAAGCCAATGGCTGAATAGTTATTTTTCTGATAGACTAGACCCTAGTTGGGTTTCTGTGGGTCTTAATTACGTGTAGAAACACGTCGGGTCT
Organism: Catharus ustulatus; assembly: GCF_009819885.2. Taxonomy (NCBI): domain Eukaryota; kingdom Metazoa; phylum Chordata; class Aves; order Passeriformes; family Turdidae; genus Catharus; species Catharus ustulatus. Next base: position 13,961,511 of record NC_046230.1, read on the forward strand.
TGGTGTAATAGGGGCACTTGAACAGTTCAGGTGGATGTTACTCTGCCATAGCTGTGCCCTTTATTCCTCAACAACCTTCCAGTTTGGGTTTTAAGTGTTGAACTGTAGTGTCTGGTTGTATAACGTGTGTCCTGTACATCTGTGGAAGAAGGGGTAGGGAAAGGAGAGACCTGTGGAGTTGATTGTGGGTTATGCTATCAACCTGGCTTCAATGCTGCCATTTCATTGACTTGATTCAAACAAGAAAACACAAGGTTATTTTTGAATGTCTGGTCATGCTTGTGCTTGATCTGGTAAGGAGCACTGTGTAGCATTCATTTTGGTGCTGGTATCATAGCAACTGAAGGAGTTAAATTTAGAAATTCCATAACTAAGAATGTTTTAAATATATTGCAGTTGGAGCAAGGATAGACTGAAGATCCTAAAGTTGTACAAGTTGAGGAATTCTTCTTTCATAGCAGACCTTGGCATTTAAATAATGGATATTTTTCATGACAGAAGCAGATTTGTAAATAACTGTTGAAAGTTTTAACAGTTGATGGCTTTGCAGCTTGTACTGGTTGAAGCTTCTGCCTTTAACAAAGTATGTTGTGACATAACGGGGATTTGCTGGATTTTTGTGAAAATGCTGTTAGATTCCTTCTGTTGGTGAGTGAGTTTTCATTCCTAGGTGAATTTTGTGTATGATCTTAATTACAAGGGTTAACAGCATCTGAAGTAATAGAATTGATCTTAAATAGTATAGTTATAATTTTGAATTATATTGTCTGTATTTTCAAAATAACTGTTTTACTGTGATGGAATAGACTTAAGCAATTTTGCTTTCTGGATACTTCAGGTCGTGGTAGGATCCCTTGGGAATCAGATCATTGCATGGGAGTTTTTAATGGTGTGCAAGCATAATATGAGCTTTTGCATGGAAGCTACAGTTTTTGGTTCTTTTCATATGAAATATGATATTAGCTTAAATTTGAATTTTCATTGAGATGACTATTCAAAAAGCCTAATATTTTAGTCTGACTTAATTCTCCTCAGAATGCCAATTAGAGCATTATGTTTATAAAAATACATTTACCAGTAAATGCAGTAGTTTGAAAAACCTATTTTTCTGCAAATTACCCAGTGATGCTATAATGACTGGGATTTTGATAGTTTAGGTGTCATTTGCTACAGCTTTTGATAATTGTTGTATGCTGTTGGTCTCTCTTAAGACAATTGTGTTCTGCTCACCTGAGGGAAAAGGAAGGAACTCTGCTTTGAGCTTGCAAACAGGAATGGTGCAATGCTGTCTTCATAGTAAAAAAAGTAACTGATGGAATGAACTGCAGTTAAGAATTTTGTCTCGTCTGTGGTAAACATACCCTCAAACACTTGTATTCAAGAGAAATTAAATGTCCTACCCTAAGTGACTGCCTGCTGTTTCGCCTAATGGGCTAGAAGGAAGAATTTATTGGGGGCCATGTGCAGATTCCTGAATCTGAAGTTTTAGCAAGAAACTTGATACCTATAAAGTTTTGAACAGCACTTGGTCCAGTTCTCATCTTTATCAGAAAAATAAAATGGTTTCCCAAGGGTTCTTGATGCAAAACAGTCTTTGAGCCCAGCCTCTGTTTTAGAGGCTATCGTACCATTTTTAAGTCCTATAGGTGCTTAGATGTGGCATGTGGGCACTTCAGCCTTCAGTGTGTTCCTGTTCACAAATGCCTGTAAAGGTGTGCAAGTGCTGACACAACCTTTTAGGCCAAAGGGGTAGACAGAGAAGAGATTTAAAAAGTAACAGACTATAGAATTGGATCCAGATGTTTCAGCTTTCTGATGTCTCCATAATTGTTGGAGACTGTCTAGCACGAGGGTGTAAAGGCCTGTTATTGTCCTTTTTTTCTCATTTGTATCATGTCAAGCAGGGCAAATAAAAGACTGGGGAAATGGCCAGAGCTGGCAGGGCCTGTCATTGTGGTTCTGAGAGCGGGTGGAGAGGATCCTCTCTGTGTGTGGATCAGAGGATGTGTTAGTCATCTGTGCCCTGTGCCAAGTGAGTGCCCAGCTGGGAGCTGCTGCTGCTGCACGCTGCTGCTGCTGTTCTTGCTGTGGGCCTGGAGCAGAGCCAGCCTGTCCCACAGAGCAGAGGTGCGGGCTGAGCCCTGTGCCCAGCGCTGTCGGCGCTGCAACTGTGGAATGGCAGCCTTGTGCTACAGCTGCACAAACCAGGGGCCTGTCAGCCATGGAAGTACCACACCAACTGGTCTGTCAGCCAACATCTGCTTCTCTACTGCATTTCTTGCTTAAACATGGAGGCCTGTATAAAACAAACAAACAACAAAACCAAAAGAATCAAAACTATAAAACAAAAACAACCGAAACAAGCAACCAACCACAGAAGAAAACCCCAATCAAACTTTCTCTTACAGGATATCTTAAATTTCCTCTCTTTTTTTGTTTTCATTTTTGTGATTGTAGAAGAAAATTTTTTGGGCAGTGTTTTTTATTACAGACTTTGTAAGAATACTAACTTAAATATTCTCTGTGACAATCTGTTATTTTCAAAACCATAATTTTACTTCCAAAATTAGTGTGATTGCTTGAAATCTTAGGTAGAGACAATCTTGTTCAAATACTTCTGGTCAGCTGATCAAAACTATCGACACAAAATCCTGGTTGAGACAGTTCTCCCACTTTGTGGAGGGAAAAATCCATAGCATTTGCTCCTTCTAGTTTTTGCTGCTCCTGCCAGTGCTGCTGCATAGGCCAGCAAGAGCAGCTAAAGCATGAGTCATCCTCTTGGGAGACTGAGCACCAATGCGGTACAGAGTCGCATATGCTTGGCACCATGCTGCTCTTTGAAACAGTTCTTCTAATGCTTACAAGAAATGTACACCTTTGTAGAGGTTAATTCAGGGTGGCAGAGCAGTGCTTTAAACGAGGCTTCAGTGGTTTTTCAAGGTAAACAATTTGTGACAAAGGAATAATTATACTATGCAAATAAAATAAGTCTTGGTAATGTCTAGACATAATGTTCTCCTTTTTTTTGTCAGCATTGTGAAATTGACTGAGCCAAATTTCTTACGATAATTTGAAGATCCAATTTTCTGTTTCTCTTTACAGCTGGATCAGTTGGCTGTAGATGCTGCGAAGGAGAAGAGAGATATGGAGCAAAAGCACTCCACTATTCAACAAAAGGTACTTGACAAAATTGTGAAAGGCAGACTGCACACACTTTTTTTTTTATCTGTAGCATCTCTGCATCAGATCTACAGGGGATGGTATTTTTAGTGCAGAGAGACAGACTGACACGTCATTAAATGTAGGGTTGGATTGCAGATAATAATTTTCTATTACTGAACAAAATATTATGCTTTGTTTTTACTGGAACATAAATAGAACAGTAGAATTTATTTGAATGCTGGGATTCTAGCATTTCAGTAGAACTCCTAATTGCTGTTACCTCTTGAATTGATTGAGTTGTACAGGTTTCTATGTGTTTGTACAAGAGGTGTATGTGCTGCACAGCCTTACAGCCATAGGTTTCACTTTGGGCTGTGCCAAATCCAAACTCAGCACTTGGAATTTGTGTGGCAGCTGCTGTTGCATATGAAGAGCAAAAGTAAACTTTTGTAAAGAGTGTCTAACATACTGGTACAACTGTGCACAGACATGAAATTCAAAACATTTAATTGGTGTTTTGGGGAAGATTTGTGCAATAATTCTTTCTACTTGATAAAAATGTAGGTAATTCATGTTGTGGGGAATGACTTCTGTTGTTTGGATGTTTCAGAAGCTCTAGATCAGTGTTGGTTTTGCAGGTCTAATGCTAGAATTTAAAAATACGTCCACTGACCTCTCTGGTAGTGAACTAATACTACAGGCACTTTTTAAAGGTAGTTTAAAGGTAATGCTAAACTTCTTAATCTCATTCTAATATGTGGCATAAACTAAAAAAAATCCCACTCAATAGAAATAAAATCTGATAACTAAATTAATTCAGGAATGAAAACATGCTGAGATTGTAAGTTGGGTAGCCTTAGTAGGAGCCAATATTAATGCTGATGGGAGAAGGTAGTATTTTTGGTTGCTAAAAACATTTTTATTGGTGCATCCTGTCATCTCTTTAGGAGTTGGTGGGCAGCATTAGGATTGCTGTGAAATTGAGCAGATGTGATGATGAGGGCAGAGCTGACATGCTGTGCTTGGAGTCAGGAGATAACTACAGGCAAGGAAGGGGAAGAAAGGGGGGAAATGGGAAAGATGGAACTTGAGAATTAATGTTGAAGGTTGAATTTAAAGTTTTTTGGGGCTTAAAGGCTCAGTTTCAGGAATGGACAGTAGTTGAGAGGTTCTGTGTTAAGAGAACAGTCGTGCTTGGTGAAGGATGTAAGTTTGGAGCAATTATCTTTTAATTGGCCATAGAAATAATAACTAGTTACCATGAATTATGGTTGCTGCTATTGCCAGTGGTGTTTACAGTCTTTGTTTTTCCTTCAAATGCTGCTTAAGGCTGCTTTACAGGTAAACTACTTCTACTAGTTTCAATTATTACAGAAACTTTTAAGCTTCATGAAACTTGATATGCCATATCTGTGTGTCATATAAATGTTCTTGATTTCTAGTAGGAGTGACAAGCACAATGATGTTACTTTTATTGTTGCTTACTTTGACAATTTAATGCTGTCCTTAAAATATAATTAGGGCAGTCAGAATGTACTGTTTGTTGTCCTCTTAAGTTCTGTGTTTTGAGTTGTAAATGTTGTCTCCTGTCCTTACAATTGAAGCCACTGTTGCATTTTTGTGCTAATAATTTATAGATTGTGCTTTATTGGAGATCCCTCTTGTAGCTTGTCCAATCGTTTTCTTAGTTTCTTATTCAAATCGTGTTGTCTGTTTTTGTCTCCTCCTACTTGCTTTTCCCAGCCTTCACACCAAGTTAGCTTCCAGCTCATCAGGATTTCAGAGCTGCCTTAGACTTTGGATCTTGTTCTTTTTATCACTACTTGTCATCTGGTTACCCTGTCCTGGATGACAACTTTATTCCCTGTTCTCTTCTCATGTCTTGTCATGTTGCTTTCCATTCTGTTCCCAAATTCCTAATCTTCCAATGCCAAATCCTTCCATGTTTTATAACAGCTGAAACTTCTGAAGCTTATTGTGTTGAATAGTCCTTGAGATATATATGCATTTAATATACTGTAGTTCTAATCTAATGCTTCAGAATGATGCCTTTCCTTCATTGTGTGGATAAAGAGCAGTTCCTTTTCTGAAATGTATAGGTAAGTGCATACGTGCACACACCTACCCACCCACTACATGTGTTTGCATATATGTGCATATGCATGCAGAATAATTGCACTAATTAAATAACCCATCTCACTTTTCTGTATAATCATTGTCCTACTTAATTAGGCTGTGGATGGAGAGGCTATTAAAAGTGTCATGGAAGGGCTTGGTCACCAATACAGTGTGATTTCTTTTTTAGCAGAGCTGATAATCTGATTTACTTTTTTTAATTGCTTATACATTTTATAGTCTATTTACTCAGAAAATGTGCAGGAAACATTTTTTAAATGTTATTTTTTTCAGTGTTATAAATTATTTTTTCTGTATTAAACTGAAGCAACACCTGTGATGAATTAATCCAGAAATTTCATGATCATTCTGGGAAATTTTTTCAATATGTTTTTATAAGGAAATATTAATATTAAAAGAGTGGTGTCACAGTGTCAATGCATTAGACATGACTTGTTTTCTGAGCAGTTTGCAGCCCATTGCTGTAACAACACATTTCATTAAGAAGTATTTTAAAAATCAGTTGCACCTGTAAACAGCTTCATGGCTTTTTGGTATTGTCAGCTGTTTCGCTCAAAAATGAGGGAGATGATACTATTTGTATTGAACTTCAAATAGTTTTTGTTGTATTCAAATCCCTTTTTCATTAAAGTAAAAATCTGCTTCTAAAGAACTGCTCAGGAAACAGCTGGAGTGAGAATGATTTGAAAATTTTTAACATCTTGAGTCAACAAGGTAATAGGAAACCAGATGCTACCACAATCACAAAGCAGGCATAAACCAGAGCTGCTGTTGAGAAGTTGTGCAGACTAGCTCTTGTCTCCAAAACCAAAGATGTGCTTGTATTTCAAGTGACTGGTTTGCTCAATGACACTCTTGCATTCTCTCACTCTGTCTTGGACTGTAACCCTTGTTACTTGTGGTGTCTGTTGTTTTAAACCCTTCCTCGAGGGACTTTTCAACTTAAGCATGACAAACATCTCTTGCCAATGGAAAGGGAATGAAAGCGACTTTCTAAATGGGGGGTTTGCACAATTAGTGCGTCTTGTTTAGTGTATGCTGGCTTAATTTTTCATTTTAGTGTTTTCTTTAGTACCTATGCTCTCCCATTTACTGCCTTTTAAAAAAACTTTTAAAATACTGCTTCTAAAAGTAAAAAAATCTTTTGGGTTACACATTCAATGTTAAAATATAGTTCCTAAGATTTACTAGTAAACTAGTTTGAATAGCTTGCATGGCCTGATAGCAATTTTGAAAGTAAATCAAAAGCTCTGCTACTGAAAAGTATGGGAGGTGTTGTTTTGGGAAAAGGAAGATCATACACAGAGAAACAGAAAACGTGCTCTGAAATAAATCAAGTATGTGTGATGAATTGTTACTTCATATGAAAATGCATTCGCTGAAACACTGTCAAGAATATTAAGTGTTCTGTGACACACCAGATTAGTATTATTTCTGGAGATGAAAGTTGTTTTCCCATTGCCAGCTGGTTTGCTGGCACACCCCTTGGACATTTAAAGAAAAAGGGGGGAAAAAGGCATGAAAGCATGCTTCACTTATATAACCCACTTCTACATGTTTCTCTTCCAGTAGCAACCAACCATGAAAAATTCGTGTCAGAATAGAAGCCATAGATGTTTATTCTTTCAAAACTGAATGAAATGTGTGATGTAGCATGTCAGTGAAAATTACTTAATATTAAATTTTCTTAGTACTGGTTAGGTGAAATCTACTTTAGTCCTAACTGACACCTAATTATTTTAATTATATTTAAAATGAAGTCTTTATCATTTTTGTGCCTGCTGGCAGAATGCACAATTCTGAATCACATACAGTGACTGAGTTTATTAACATGTGATTCTCTTATGCAGGACACTGGAAAGAGATGGGTGGATTTTTCTCCACCCAGATTATTTTTCATGATTCACTAAACTTTTCCATGCAACAAGATAAAAATAAACTATAATGTGACTGCTTTGCTCCTATGTTTTAAATTATAGAATAGCAGAGACTAAGATCAGAGCAGAGATAATTTAGTTTCTTTTTGTACTTTTATCCATGGAATTGAAATGGAGCATATTCTTTTTTCTGATTTTTTGGTCATGTTTTTCCTGACCACAACTTTACCAATGAAGTTTTATGGCTAAAGCACATGGAAGGAAACCTTACTCCCTCCCCCCTCCAGCTGGTAGTCTGCCATGTACAGTTAAGGAGATATTTGGCATTTGTCTCTATACTCTGGTGTCTTTTTATATGGTGTCTCTATAAAAGTGGAGTTTAATCAGGGAAGTAATTAAAAATGATGCTAAATTCATTTCATGAGAAGGCTCAGTATTTTAGATAATTCTGAGCGTGTGACTTGATAAATGTTCCAAAGGTTTCCTGTCATGCTTGTATACACCTTTGAAGCATAGATCTGGGCCCATTGGAAAAGACAGCTGCATTTTTTGCAGCAGTTCTCCAAACCCAGAGGAAAATGTGATTACATAGTAGTTTGGACAGAAAAGACTGAGGAAATCTATATTGTCTTTAACTAGACAAGGAGTTTTAGGATCACTGAAGCAGGAAGATGCAAATCTTCAGCAGATTTCATTATGTTTGGGAGCTGGTAAGTTAGAGTAATTTATCAGTTTTGGGGAATGTAGGGAATGTGACATCAGCACGTCTAAGTTTATGCATAGTGGTTTTCTCTTTATTTTGAGAGCTTACATGAAACCTTTATGTTCAGCATGTTCTGATCTAGAAAACAGGCAGAAAATCAAAGTTATTAAATGCTGAATAATAAATACAAAAATTTGATTTTCTTTTGGTGAAACTTTCATTTGTAACTAGTATATTTATTCAGGTCAGTGTATGGTAGCGATATGATAGTTCTGTTTTCTTTCAGAACTCTTGCATTGATCATCTGTCAATTCAATAATAAAAATTGGATTTAACATTTCAACATTAGTTAATCTATCCAGATTAGTAATAGCTGAAAACAGTGAGTAATTTTAAGGAATTTCTACTGTTCTGACTGGGGAGCTTAAAGGGCCCATTTTAATATTTGTAACCATTTCACTGTCATGTGTAATTAACCTTGGATTGGACCAAATCATCTGCATGTATAAGAGTAAACATCATGTGTAGCACGAAAGTTGTATGAACCCTGGGCTATTACCAGGGGCTAATGACCATCTTGGTGTTGAAGTTAGTTTTTTTATAATATATTTCTTGCCTCTTTTCCTTTATGTATAGAGAAATTCCTAAGGAGCAGAGCACAAAACAGATTTTCAGATATACATTTCACACAAAGCTAATGTTAGCAATTTACAAAAAGTAACTACTGAAAGTAGTTCTGTTCTGTCTTTTCAGGATTTAACTTGTTTGATTTTCTTATTTTTTTTTTTTCTTCTGAAATTTAATTTTCAGTAATGTCTCTTACATCCTTGTTAAGGGGAAGAAGCCATGTATTACTAGTCTTATTTAAGGATATATATTTCAATATCAGTAAAATAAAATTACAGCGTGTATAGTATTTTCTTCTCTGGGCAAAGTTGTGATAAATGATGTCATTCCATGTGTGCTTTTGCATGTATCCCTAGTAGATGTTAGTCTCCCACTCACTGAATATCTGAACTCTACGTCCCTGGAAGGAGCCCATGCTGCTCTCAATGAGATGTGAAAACAAATGATCACCACATGTATTATTTCTTAGTCTAACCTATCTTTGCTAAAGATGTGAAGCAATCAGCCTTTCTAAAGCTTGGAAAGCTGCTATTAATTGTTATTAGCTGGTTTTAGTTGTTATTAGGTTGATGGAAATGCATATTCTCTTGTCCTACTTGTAATTTTGTAATCTTACCCAAGATCATAAATAAAAAATTACTGCTAAGGTCTTGTCATCAGTGCCAACACCATGATTGCTTTACTCTAGAGTTAACTGATAGCATCATCTTTATTTGATTACTTGTCTTCTAAGTTCCTATGCTGCTCAGCTATCAACATGACAGGGCTGAAGAAAATATTCAAGCATAACTGGCTTCATACAGGTGTCTGCAACAGGCTGCAGCTGTTTTTCAGTTTTGACTCCTAACTTTCATGGCTTCTTTTCTTCTGCTTTTCTGTCCCCTTTCTTGGGATTATATGAGAGACCATTTGAGCAGACAGTTGAATTATCAGATGCTCTGTCAGCAATTTTTGCCCTCTGTTTGGCTGTAGAGGTCACCAATACCTGAACAAGAAATTCCCCTTGTTGCAGGTAAAGTAAAAATCTTCAGCATTCTCATTGCCTAAAATTGCTTTTTAAAAAACCTTCAGGGGCGGAGAGTCACGATTTGACTAATAAGTGTTGCAAGCAAAACCTTATTCCTAGATACTTACTCTTTGACAATAGTACTGATCATATTTGAAGTTTCATTTGAACTGCAGTGTGTTTTTCTTGTTCCTTTGTACTAGGATTATTCCAGTGATGATACTAAACTAGAATACAATGTAGATGCAGCCAATGGCATCGTTATGGAAGGTTATTTATTCAAGCGAGCCAGTAATGCCTTCAAGACTTGGAACAGGTAAATTCAGAACCTCTTTTTGCTGCTTTTAAAAATGCTGCTTTTTAACCGAATTCTCATCTGGTTCATAATCTCTGTAACACACTACTCCATAGTTTTGTCAGAACACTGGGGTGACTCTGTTAGTTAATTTAGAGATGACACTTCAAGGCCATTTTTCCTTGTTTTCTGTCCTAGTTGCTTACAAACCTTTCTTTTGTGAAGGCATATGCTAGGAAAGTGTTAGAAGATAGAGTAAAATAGAAGTTGTATAACCAGTGGAAGCACAGAAACACAGTCAAGGACTGAAGTTATTTTTCCTGAAGGATAAGCAATGTAATTGTTATCCTTTAAAATTCCTGTTCTGTGCAGTGAATTTTGCTTAGTAGTTTTGATGACCCTTTTGGGAATTCAAAATATATTGTTAGTCATATATCTTTAACAATGTACATTTTACTACTATTTAAATATTTTTCTTCCTGAACAGGATTTCTTTTGCATTTCCAAGGGTGTATGCTTTTTTCAAGGAAATATATATGCTAGAGCATTTACAGCACAGTTGGATACAGTTCTTGAATTTTAAATTTGTTGTAATTTGTTGTGATATAGAGCTCTCTGTTGTCCATGTTCTGTTATTTTTCAGCAATACTTCTGTTAAACTATTTGCTATGTATCAAAGAACAGAATGTGCATTTGAGTGGGTGGTCCTTTCCAATCTAAATTATTCTATATTTCCTTGAGCATCTCAGCACACCACAAACTTGTAAGAAATTCAGATCACTTCAATTAAATCCATAAACTGATGCAAGGGCCACTGGTGTCAATAAGACTGTATCTATATTAGCAAGTCATGGGCAACCAGTACAAAGGGTTTTGCTTTGGACAGATTCTGGTCTGGTCCTTTGGCCTGATTATTCATCTGTAATTGTAATGGTTAGTTAGTTGGTTGGGTTAGTTTCAAGGGTTCTTCAGGACAGATCTGTGAAACATCAAAGAATGGTGAAGGGAGAAAACTGAGAGATATGCAACAAAAACGCCTTCCTGGTATGAAGTAAAATGTTAATGTTAGCACACTGAGAAAAACCTGCACTAACAGGACAGGAGATTGTCCTGTATTGGATTCCCAAGAGGTTGAAAGGGTCCTTTTTGCCATTGCTGGATTGACTGATGGCAAAACTCTGTCCCTGGTTTCATCTTTTGAATAGCAGGAAGGCCTTGGGAGGTGACAGGAGAGAGCAGGACAGGAGTGTCTGCTTCCATATAGCTTCATTCCTAGAAATACTGTACATGTCTCTTACCTTAAAGTGGTTAGAGAGTAGGATTCAATTAAAACTAACCTCTGTATGTTGGTAATTTAAATAGACGCAAAGTTAATAAGGAGAAGTTGTAATTAAATCAAGATACACAATGACATTGCTTCAGATTGAGTTATAGATTTGAACAAATATAATAAAAGCATATGCAAGCAATAATTTAAGAGATCAAAGATAAACAGCTCATTAATGAGCCACAGCTGCCTGCTTCTATTACATAATTGGTATTTCATTATAGTTTTTTCTGCTGTTTATTACAGGAGCATTCAATAAAGCAAAACCTTTAACCTTTTTAGTATTAGATTCTTGATAATTTATCTCACTGTGATAGATTAGCTGGATGCTTTTAGACAAAAAATGGGGTTGTATATGCTATTTATAAACAATTCTGAAATTGAATCAATCATTTAAATTTTGTATTCCACATACTTACAAACCATTACTAATTGCTAATAAACTTCTATCATACATAAAATATATTTTTAAGACCTTAATGAAGACAGTTATAAATTTCTAAATTTAGCCTCCCCATTTTTGCTATGTTTTAATAAAAATAAAGAAGTATTTTTGCTATTTTTATTTCTGAATATATTTGTAATTGCTTGCAATGCTATAGGCACAAAAGTGGTCACGCCATTTTCCACTGCCTGTTTCCCATGATGGAAGGTTTTACTTATGTAGTGTTACAGTTTCATTTGTGGGGAGACACTACTGATTGAAGTTTTTCATATACTAGAGATTAGAGGGTTTTCCCAGTCACTAGTTAAAGTACAAGAAAGAATTTTTGTCATTGCATTGAACTGTTTTGTGTGTTAAATTTTACAAGCTATCAAAGGAGGAAACATTTAGAGAATTATGTATTTTATTTTAGGGAATTCTGAGCTGAAGTCAAGGCAGACAAGATACTTCTATTGTTCTTACAGATTAGCAGTTTACTGCTTTATTATATCCCCATCTTTGGGGAAGGTGGGTGGAAAATTAACTTGCTGAAACAAAAGTAGAAGAATTTGCCTAGAAATACTGGAATTTCCTGCTGTTCTGAACCAAGGGTGACAGCACTGGTCTTCCTTGCTGACTGCTAAACCACTGCCAATAAATACACCGTCAGTAGTAGTATGTGTTTGAAATGGAGGCTTCTCTTTTACCTGTGATGGTATCAATTAGTCTAATGTTGATCTAGACCTTTTTAAGAACTCCTTCAAGCGTGAATTAAACGCATCAGGAATCTTCGCAGTGGCCACTTTCAGCAGATATTTGCCAGCATTAAAAATGTAAGAGAAGAGGCAAGGGTATGATAGGTATTGATATGGTGTGATAAGGGTATGATGGGTTTTGATATGGTGTGATAAGGATATGATGGGTTTTGATATGGTGTGATAAGGGTATGATAGGTTTTTTCTGGGTTTGACACAGTGATATGATTCTAGCTGACAAGTGAGAGAAATGTGATGGTTCTGTGTGCGTGGCTTGGTCAGTGAATCCATGGACCCCATATGGTGTTAGCCTGGGAAAAGTGATTGCTGGGAGAGGCAAAAAAAAATGACTCTATCATACAGCACTTCTAAGGTGGGGGTAAATCTGTGGTGGAGAATGAAAATTTGTTTCCAGTCAAAACGAATGTCTTGCTAGCATACTGAAGTTTCTTCCTGGGGCACCTGGCAGCTCGTGTTTCATCATCTCCAGACTTTAATTATTTGGGCTTTTGCATCAAGTTTCCTGTTCTTGTGAAGGTTCTTCGTGACACTGGCTTTAGAAACAAATGTGTTTGAGCAGGCTACAAAGTAAACTCTGAGCTGTTTGCAATTCAGTGTCACTGTGTTTTGAGAGAGATGGAGCTTTTGTAATCTCTTTTTGTTGTGACTAAAAGGACAGCGTATAATGTACACAAGTATTTCAGATAATACAGTTTACTGGAATCAAAATTATATCCTTGTACTGCAAAGTCTTAGAATAACAGGTATGGACCAGAATGTATGTCTGTCTGTTGGTAAATTATATACCTTACTGTACACCAGTTTTCTTAAGGCATCAGAAACTGGAGTTGAGTGCATTTATTATGGAGCAGTAGCTGGGGAGGTGTTTTGATTCCCAGAAATTCAAATAAAAAATAACTCCATATCATGAAGAAAGAATACATATGTAGGGAGAAAAGCATTTGTCAAACCACTAAAATGTTCCAAATAGGTTTTAGATTGGATGCAATAGATGTTTTCCTTTTTAATTCTACTGTGTTTTCAGATCATGCTAATTCTTTTCTTATTTTGCTCATTTTGCATTTTTCATCCCTTTTCCTCCTTTCCCTTATGTTTTAATCCTACCCCATTTTTTCATATGACAGGAAAAAGCCAGATCACATCAGGTACCAACCAGCTTCTTTTATACCTTCCCAATGTTTCTTTGGCACGCAAAAAGCTCTTCATTAACCCTGCATTTAATTTTGATTACTTGCAATGGATGTATAAGTGGCTCAGTCTAAGAAAATAACAGAAGGATTCTGCCTGGGATGCCAGTATACCAGCTCAACCCTTTTAAAAGATTTAGAAAGATTGAGCTAGTTTTGAGCTAAAAAAGGAATTAAAGCCAAGTTTCTGCATTCAGACATCTGAGCATACAAGATCAATGTCTTGTCTTTTCCCAGTTGAAGTTGATGAGATTTCTTTTACTTATCAACTGCATTGGGAATAGACATGTACTTTTAAATGTTGTGCATTCCTAATTACTTTGTATTAATAGTGTGCTCTAGCAACTAGAGGGGAAAACTGTTTCTGAGAATCAAAAAACACAATGCATTGTTTTATATAAAATTCAAATTTTGTATTTCTTTTCAGTATTACTCTCAGTTCTCAGAAGCTGGATTTTTTTCTATAGATTTTCCATTGTTTCCTATTTAATAAATACAATTTTGAATTGTGTAGGTATAAATGATGGAAAACATTCAATTTCTAACCAGGGACGACTATATTTAACCACTACAAAGAGAGACAGTGTAAACTACTTTAATATTGCCAAAAGTGTTTTCTCCTTCACCATGCTTCTCTCTTGCTTTTAACAGAATGACACGTTTAAAGGAACTTTGGTAATAATCAGTACTTACTGCACACATAGTGCCTGAAGGTTTATTAAATTATTCTTAGAACCTGATAATGTGGGTTGTCCTATAGCGGCACATTCAGTACAGAGGCTGTACCTCAGAAGTTCCTGGCTGATGCTGGTGTAGACCCCCAAAGAGACCCAGCAGTCTCTTTGCTACAGTAAAGAGTAGAGTTTGCTGATGGTATTTGGTTAATGAGGAATAATTCCAAGTTTTCAGCCTGAATAAAACTGCTGTGGTGCTGACACCTTGGAGGGCAGCCTGACACTTTCATCTTGTTAAGCAAAAAATAAAATGTATTAACTCTGACATCTACTTCTAAAATGTGATCTACAAGTTATCCTACATTCTAAATTGTTCATCTTGTTCAGTAGAAATTTATTTCAGAAAAGCATCAAAACCTCCACCCTTTTTGGCTGGACTGAAAGTTTTTCTGTGGAAGATTTAATTTCTCTACTAGGAAAAAAAGGGACTGAAATACTTTCAAAAGTTCTAGATTAGGTTTTAAAGATGGCACAAATTTGTGTTACAATTTGTGTGTTCATTTATGTTCAATTGATGAGATTAGAGCTTGTTTACTAGAGTAACTCATGAAATATTTAGCTGTTGAACACATTAAGCATTGCATTAATTAAGTTAATTGCACTTCCTGAGGCTCTTATTAGGAATTTGCTCCATTGCTCGTTGTCTTGGGGCAAGGCTGCTTTTTTCCCCCTTTGCCACACCCTTTATCACTTAGGCACTTCTTTTCATGTTGTTCTGTTTTGTTACATTCAAAAAAAAAAAAAAAAAAAAAAACAAACAAATGAAAAAAGACATGAGTTTATTTCCTTTTTCAAGTCTGCTTTTTTGTTGAGTTTACAATATGAATATTAGCAATAACTTGCCTTATATTTAGGGCATAATTACTGCATCTGTAAATAGATAGTAAAGATAATACCTTTTCAACAGCAGTGACTAAAACTACTGCTGTTAATGAATTGAAAAAGTCAAGGATGACAGGAAATCCTGTTGCTTTTTAAATTAAATATATCTGCACAACATTTGAAAAGATTGTTAAAAGGTAGAATCTCATCTGTCTAAGAAACACTAACCTTTCTAACAAACACTAGATTTTCTGTTTTGGATCTAACATTTTTTGTATATATTAATTTTTCTTAACTGTCTTTGTGCACTTCTTTCCATGAATGGCTTGTGGTGGTTGAATAAATACATGGGACCCTCTTGTTACTAATTGTAGTAAACTGTAGCTTGAAGCTCAACAGCCTGTAGACAATAACAAGATCTGTTGCAACACAATATTTTGTGTACTGTTACCATTCAAACTAACTGGCAGTGCAGGGAAAAGTGATGTGTGGTACAAGTGGGGTATTGGAGATTATTGAGGAAGGATGCTGTGGTAAACACAGGTTTGTATTATAAGCCTGAACAAAAGAAGGTATAAACTTCACTGTTTTTTGTATTCCCTTCATTTTTGTTAGTGAAAATGAAATTCTGATAATTGGTTAGCTTTTATTTTGGCCATCCCAGAAGAGCTAGAGAGGCATGGTTATGTCTACTGAGGTTTTTTTTGTTCAGTGGTCTGATAAAACATCATTGCTAGAGATCTGAGGCACTTGAAGATCTGAAGTAATTTTTTCCAAAATGTGAGTGATTTTTCCACTCTCTGAAATATTCACTGTGTGAACAGTGAGTTTGACAAGGAAGGATACAGTTCAGAGGCATTTTTAAGCATTATATTTTCTTTTGGCTTTTACATGATGCCCTCATTAAATCTTTTATTTGACACTTTTCTTAGATTTAAGTTAGGATCCTACTTAAAATGTAAATAGATATTAAACCTGCATGGGATAGCAACACCAAAGTCTTTTTAGTGCCTTAGTAAGTTAGTTCTACTCCCAAAAATATTTCAGGATTAATTTACATGGTTTAAGTGTTTTTGTTATTCAAACTGTCTGAATTTGTGTTATGAAACAACTACTTAAAATTGTAACTTTCGGTTAAAATACATAAGGAAGTGTTCTTTGAAATGAATATGTTTTGTGTGATAGCTTAACTAATGTTGTCATAACATAAATGTGTTTGTTTAGGACTCAATTTATTTGAATCTTGCTTTTCTGTTTCGTCTCTGCTTTCCCTTTTTTTCGTTATTCTCGTTAAATATTTGCCAAAACTTACTGCAGCGTTACTTTCATGAATTCTTTTTTGCAGTCTCTTTGTAGACTGTATGTTAGCACATCTCAGTCAAATAAGCACTGTAAAATTAGTTATGTATTCTCTGGATGTCTCTTCATTTGAATAGGCGCTGGTTCTCCATACAAAATAACCAACTTGTGTACCAGAAGAAATTTAAGGTAGGAATTGAAAACTGTCTTGGGATAGTTCGGGGTCTGGGTGATGATTTTCCTGACTGATTGTGGAAACTGCTGATGTGGCATCCCGTGTGATCTTCAACAACCTACTGCTTTTTTTCTAAATTAGTTTCTCCCTTTGTAAAATGAAACTAATAGCTACACTGACATTCTGAGATTCCTGTGCAGTGACTGTAAGCACATACTTTATTTGCTGTGGACTTTGTAACCTAGTTAGAGCTTTAAAAGTTGTTGGTCCCAAAAGACTTCTGCTCATTTGCTGGCAGTCAAATATTCCATGCTGTTCTCTGAGCAGTTGTGTTTAACTCTTTGAGGACTTACTCCCTCCAGTTGCTTTTTGGTTCACACACCCAATTCAGCAATTGGGGGCAAAAAAAGCACGAAAGCTTGTGTTACAAAGCAGTCAGGGCTGCTATATTCATGTATTTAGTATTGAAAATTCACAGTGGTTAAGCAGTCAGTATCTGCCTTGTTGCTGGTGGGAAGTGCAGCATTTATATTAAATATTTATGTTAAAGCAACAAGTCCAGCTCTGCCCCAAGCCATAGAAGCCTTTTCAGTCAGGTTTTGGGCCCCTGCTCCTTTGTTTTCTGTTCTAGAATTTGCTTTTGCACCAAGGAGCTGTAGTTGTTCTTCAGGCTGGAAAAAAATAGAGACTGTATGGAGATGGTGGGGAAAAAAAAAGAGGAAAAAGCTTATGGCAATTAATTCCTCTTCACTGCAAACAGACTGGGATCAGAGGCTGTTCCTTGTTATCTGATGCTGTCAAATCAAGGGGCTTAATTTCTGTAGTTGGAAACACACAGTTGAGTTTGTGTGAGCATGTTTGGTTGGGCGTTTTGTGATTGTGAGTTCCTTGTTGCTCTTTTTTTTAACTGCACCTTTAAAATGCTGGGAACTCAGAATGGAATTCTTATGAATTGAATAAAATTTTCAAAACCACTGCATTCATCTTCTGGGCTTTTTTTTTTTAGTTGGCACTTAAAATACTGCTGATTTGGGTATAACTTTTCTTATTTCATTGTGAGTTAATTGCATTTCTTAGAGTATCTTTGCAGTTTGAATACTGTTGTTTAAATTTAAGATACTGATTATTCAGTAGATTGGATTGCAGGTAAAAAGAAATTCTCCAAAGTTTGGAAAATTAAATTTTTATTGAATATAACTTAAGCATTAAAATTTATCTAAATATATCCCAAATCCACTGAGTTCAAACTTTCTTTTTGGAGGAAAAAATTAGTGTAACCAGACAAATAGAATTCAATGATTAATAATTCAAGATTGAATTATTTTCTTACTATCAACTATATTATTTTTTCTCTGTGACTTTTTTGTTAACGTTTGTCTCTTAGGATAATCCCACAGTAGTTGTTGAAGACCTGCGGCTGTGCACAGTTAAACACTGTGAAGACATAGAAAGACGTTTCTGTTTTGAGGTGGTTTCTCCAACAAAGTAAGGAGAAGCAATGGAGTATGTTTATTTAAAAATAAAAATCATTGCATGTAGATGTTTTAAAATGTAAGATTGACATTTCTCTTGGGATAGATCAAAACAGGAAAAGTATCTGAAAAATTCTGCTCTCTGAAATTTTGGCTGAGATTAAGTGATGCCGTGAGAAGTGTCCCTGGTATTTAGTTTACTTTTGGCATTAAAATAAACATGCATTCTTGTGCTTTTTGCAAAAATGGCTTGTGGTGCAGAGCTCTGCTGTGGCTTAGTAGTAACTGATACTATCAGCTGCTTTGTTATGTAGAAAATAGGTCTCAGTTTCTCCCCATTTCTGATTGGTGCAATGAGAGAGAAGCACGTAAATAAGCAGTTATCTCAGTGATGTTAAATTATACTTCAGAATGCACTAAATTACCAAATAAAATTATTTTTCAGCTCCAGCAGTGCATTTGGCTGTACTTAGGGAATTTTGGCATCTTGCCACAGCAAGGACAGGATATGGATTCCTTGTTAGTGATTTTGAGATGTGACCATATTTAAGTTTTTGATATGAGGTCAACTTGCTTTTAAGTTTGGAGGTTATCTGCTCTCTCCACTCCTGCTTACATTTCTCTTCCGGGTAGATTGCTCTCCATCCTGATGTTTGCATTCGCAGTCGTGGTCACTATAACATGCATTTTGCTTTTGCCTGCCTGTGCTGTTTCAACCCATAAGTGCTGGAACAGCATGACCTGTTTCTTTTACCATTGATGAGAAAAGTAGTTCATTCTTTGTCAGAAAGCTTTAAAATTACTGTCTCGATCTCAGTGAATGAAAGTGTGTTTTCAAGGACTGATACCTGTGTCTTGTGTCACAGGGATAAAATGCATTTGAGGATATAAAAAAAGAAAAATTTGGAATAAGAAAAGGAATAGGAAGCTAAGCCACTTTCAGTGTTTTTGGAAGAGTCATTTCTGTATCTATTAGCATTACCTACAAATAATTTTGAAATAAGGAGTTTGCAGCTCGCAGAGGCTCAGCTGCTTTGTTATCTTAAAATAAATGTGTTTATTAGATGATGCCTACTAAACAATATACTTGTGGCAGTAAGAAACTTGCTCCATAAAAACAGACCCCTGAACAATGTGTAGTTGGGTGTCAGCTGCTTGGCCACTGTCTCTGAGTACTTTATGATTCGTCACAGGAGCTGCATGCTTCAGGCTGACTCGGAAAAGCTGCGGCAGGCGTGGATTAAGGCTGTTCAGACCAGTATTGCCACAGCATATAGAGAGAAAGGAGATGAGTCTGAGGTGAGTTTAACAGTCCACCAAACCACACCCCCCCTTTAGGTCCTGAAAATTTTAAATATATAAAACCTCTTTTAATGAGAGGGAAGGAAAAAAACCTAATCCATTATTTGTCTTCCAGTGGAAATGCAATGAAATTTTGAAGGTTGTGAATTATATCTAATCTGTCTTTCACTTCATCATGTTAATATTACTATGACCATTTTTTTTGACATTTTTCTATTGTGTGATTAAAAATCAGAGAATATTCTTATATTCAGTTTTATATATCTTCTAAAAACCTAAACTTTTTTTTTTTCCTGTGGCTTTCCTTGGCCATGCAAGAAGAGACTTTTCTTGGATTTTAGTGCACAGTCAGTATTTGTAGGACTTTAATTTCTTTAGTTTAGCATGTGTCTCTTAATTGGTTTGTTTGTGTCTTTTTCTCTTTTAGAAACAGGAAAAGAAATCCTCCCCTTCTACAGGGAGCCTAGAATCTGGGAGTGAGACAAAAGAGAAGTTGTTGAAAGGAGAGAGTGCCCTGCAGCGAGTGCAGTGTATTCCTGGTAATGCTGCCTGCTGTGACTGTGGTCTGGCAGATCCTCGCTGGGCCAGTATCAACCTGGGAATCACACTGTGCATCGAGTGCTCTGGGATACACAGGTTGGGGAACTGCTCACAACTGCATTTGATTTGTGCATTGGCTTAAGTAGGAAGGGTGGTGTTTGCCTCTTCAAAGGTATATTCAAAGAAAATTAGAGACCCTTGTTTGTAAATAGAATTAAGGTAACTGCTTTATTAGCATAAATTAATGGTAAATCTGTCTGAGGGAAGATATAACATGTAGTTACATGTTAATGGTTTTTTCCATCTTGTTTAGGAGCTTGGGAGTCCACTTTTCAAAAGTAAGATCTTTAACGTTGGATTCATGGGAACCTGAACTCCTAAAGGTATAATATTTTTGAAAGAGGTTTCTATTTGGTACTTTGTTGTTCTAAAGTCTCTACAGCAGAAAGCTCAATGCAGGAAGCACATTTGTACCCAGTGTACGTCTTGCAGTTTTGAGCAGAAAATGTAGTTGTGTGTTGGTTTATTTTAATTCACACTTTTTTATACTCCATAGTAATTTGTGCTAAAAACTTGCAATTCAAAGCAACTTGCAACACCTTCAGGTTCCCAAGTGCACACTGTGTAGCAAGTTTCATCTGATACTTTCAACATGTAAAAAGGCAAATCTGTTTGCAAACCAATAATGTCTTTCAGTGGGCTGAAAGTTTTGGAAGTGATATATCAGCCTAAAGCATGATCATACTCCAAAATTTGAATGTCAGCTCTTAACAGTGAGATGCTTCTGGCCTACCAGAGAATACTCAAGCAACTGCTCTTGTGTGCTATTTGTGTGCCAAATTTCTAGCTTGAGCCATGATTATAAAAACCATGGGAAATACGAAATCATGTGAAATCCCGAAATACGAACTTGTGCATGGATGCTTGTGTGCAACTGGATAACTCATGCAAAGCATTTGCTTCTAGCTGTGATGTTCTGGCACTTAGGAATTACTTCTCTATTCTGAACAAACAAAAGAAAATGTACTTTCTGGTTAAATAATTTTTTGTCAATGTGTTCATGCTGAGAAAACAACCAACCAACCCCTCATACCCGCTCCAAAAAAAAAAGAAAAAAGCTGTACCTTTTGTACTATTCACAACCTTTTGTACTATTCACATAAATACCAGAGCTTGTATTAGAAACAAGAAGTGTATTTATTGCGATCTTTAAATTCTTCTTAAATTCTCCTGTAAGTAGGCTTTTGTCTTTGTTATTTTTCTATAGTTGTGTCAGATTATGGTTTAGCAAAAATATCCATTGGGTAGGGTGGAGGACGGTTGATTGAATTGCCTCTTGCTGATGGGGTAAGAAAAGCTGCTGGCAAAGCTGGTGGAAAAGTACCTTTGTTAATAAGGCCTGCAGGTCATTCTGGTGGTTGTTTTTTCAAGCACTTTAAAAGTGACTGTATTTTTTTGTTATCTTACTCAGAATTTGGTCTCTTTATTCACTGATTGTTTCATTATTACCATATAAATCCCTGCTTATTTCTCTAAGTGTACTTTTACCAGTGAAAACACTAAGTTGTAAATATAGGCTGAGTGAGGTTAAAAACAACTGAATAGGTAGATAAAGCTTTTTGCAATTATGTTTGAATTTATTTATTTTGCTTTATAGCTTATGTGTGAATTGGGAAATGATGTTATAAATAGAATATATGAAGCGAAGTTGGAAAAAGTGGGAGTAAAGAAGCCACAATCTGGAAGTCAAAGGTAGTATTTTACCAGCAGTGCCTGTTGCTTCCTTTTATTGTTGCTTCCTTCAGCCTCCACCTGTAAAAGATGCTGCCACTTAATGGTTACACTCCTTTGTACTCATTTCCCTGTATCACCAGTATATCCTGCTCTCTCCCTTTTCTCACTGTCTGTATTGGGTATTCCTTCTGTTGGCCCATTTCTGCTTCTCTTGTTTCTTTTTTCCTTTTGTGATCTTGCTCCCTCCTTTTGATGACAGCTCTAGAGCATCATTGTGGGCATGTGGATTTTGTTTCCTCTCTGCTGGAGACCAGCTCAGTCAGCTGTACTGAGTGTGTGAGTGCTCCTGGAAGGAGCCTGTGGCTGTTCCTTTCGTTTACAGTGACTTTGTTCTTACATTTGACTTTTGTTCCCTGATCCTCTGAATGTTCTCGTCTTCCAACCTGTTTTGTAAATGAGCTCTGCTGCTTTACAGGAGCCTTGAAATCATTGCACTGCTGTCTTCTGTTTCTCTGGTGCTAATCTCTGTTGGAAGTTAGATTGCCAATGTTTTGTGCTGCTGTATAGGATGTCTCTTAAAACTTGCTTTTTTTCTACCTTTCCAGTTCTGTGCTACTTGCTGCCCAGCAGTTTTATAGTGTAGAAAACTTTGTTTTATGAAGTGTTGGCAATTTGGAGACAGTGATGATAATATAAACAAAGTAGGAGATTTGCTAGATATTCCTTCTAGTGGTAACTGCTTTTCAGCAGTTTCAATGCAATAATTATAGCCCCTTTTATCAGTTTGGCACAACTTCTTCTGTGTCTTAAGCTGATAACCTCAGGTTACAAGGAAAAATACTTCAGTATGTGATGTAGAACTGATGGTTGTGCCTACCTAGGGCTTGTTGTTGTTTTCTTGTGTAATCTTAATGTTCCCATAACAAAGGTTGCAATTTGTATTTACATAAGAAACTAAATATATGCTTATTACTAGGTTATTAACAATGTAAACATGTGTAAAGGTTTAATACTGGTTACATAGAGTAACTAATGCTTATTTCTTCAACATACCACTTTCCAAAGTCTGTCTGAAAGTAAATACATGTTTGTCAACTTAACATAATTACTTTCTTTTGAGCCTTATGCAAAATCTAATCACAAATCCAGAAAGTGACAGTGTGCTTTGCATCTTTCTGAAAATGTGCTGTGTGTCTTATGTGCAATGCCAAGCTACTATCTTGAGTACAAAATAGACATTCTTTTAATATATGAAAATACTAAAATATTAGCTTACTAACTCCAGGGATTTTCTATATGACAGGCAGGAGAAGGAGGCATACATCAGAGCAAAATATGTGGAAAGAAAGTTTGTAGAGAAGCAAGCTGCATCAGTACCTCTGCCTGAGCCTGGAACAAAAGTTTTGCCTCCAAGTCAGGAAGAGAAAAGGCACAGTGGCCCTGAAAAATCTCTTTTGGCAGGGGAACAAGGTGCAGCATCCCCAAAAGGTATTTACACACTTCTCTCCTTAGCTGTGTCACCCCTCTTCTTTTTAAGGTAACATTATATTTTTATATTAATTGACTTCTGCCTCATGCAGAGAATTTGGAATCTGTTTTTAATGGGTTGTAGCCTAGTGTAGAGTGTAGGGAAGAAAAGACTTCTTCAGAGATGTGCATTTTTCCATGGGGAAGGATTTGGAATGGGGATGTTTATAATTCAGAATCATATTAACAACCTTCTTTCCTCCGTATTTTCATCCTTCTTGATTTTTCCAATAACGTTCTTTCCTGCCCTGTCCCTTCCTTACTGCCTGCTTTGTGCTTTGCTAACCTGCATGTCCCAGCGGTTGCTGTAAGTAGCGACGAGGCGAGGCGGGAGTCTCTGTTCTGTCCTGATGAACTTGATTCACTCTTCTCCTACTTTGATACCTCTTCAAAACTCCGTAGTAGTAAGTACTACAGCTGTAGCGTGTTCAGTATTTGCACTAATAGATCCATTGTGTGTTGTGGCCATCTCCCTGCTTCAATCTATTGTCTCCATGCTGCGGCATTGCTTAGTATTTTCATGAAATAATTTAAGCTTTTTTACTTATCCTGATACTTTTCATTTCTAGTTATCTCTGACATTTATTATTGTAATTATTGTAAATGTTATGATTACAAAATGTGACTTCATATTCTTCTATGGATGCATTAGCAATACTGAACAAGAACAAGCCATTTTTTAAAAATTGTGTTCAGGACCAAGTATAAGAGCTTGCTTTATTATCATGGTATCTGTGAGGAGCAGGTAGCTTCAGATCTGCATAGTAATTGCAGTTTTTCTCCTAAACAGTCCGAAGCAGTGACAGTGGGATCCAGCCGAGCTCTGATGACAGCAGAGAACACCTTGCCTCTACTATATCAGCCAACAGTTTGTATGAACCAGGTGTGTTAGGCTTTTTTTTTGTAAAAAAGATTAATGCTTGGTGATACAATTCGTGTCTGCTGTCCTCGTTGAAATGCTTTTAGCAAGGGTAAAATTTACCTGAGTAATCTTTCCTTTGGACTTGCTGTGAAAAATGACATTTAATCCTTCTAAATGGGGTCAAAGAACTATGTTTTTTTTCCAGTCAGATGAAACTGATCCCAAAACATTTTGCAGATAGAGAAATGCTGCTTTTTGAGAAAGATAGATCTCCATAGAAATGTACGATCCTTTAATAAGTAAATAAATCTGCAAAGATAGAATTCCTATTGAGTTACATGTGTTATTTATGCAGTTTTGCTTGATTTTGCTTTTTCTTATTTATGTGGAATTGACCAAGACTTTAAACATCATTTCCTCAATTCAGAAATTCTATAAGTTGATGAATTAAAGTATTTGCTAATTTTAGCATGCTGTTCTGACAGATATATTGAGTATGGCTTCTCAAAATTTCCAAAACATTTATTTATAAAGGAGACTTACTCTTCTACATCAAAGCACTGTTTTAAGATATTTTTTAAATCCAGTAGTTCACAAGTGTTATTGCAGGCAGGCAGCATGTAGCTTGCATCTTTTTTGATTATGCTGTTGAACTATTTATGATACTGTAACTCACAAAAGCTTTTATGTAACATCTTTATCTCCTAGACTTCACTCCATATGACTGTTATTGAGATGAAGAGAAAGATTATGTTTTAGTCCAAAAGATTATAGCCACAGCAAGTAATTGGGAAATGAGAGTGTTTTCTATTAACAAAAATTAGGTCAAAACAGTATTAGCCTCATACTCAGGTGTTGCAGATAAAAGTATGTTTGTATGACTACATCTCTGCAGAAAATGAGCTTTATTCATATCTTGCAGTTTACAGTAAAACACACTCCAAACCTTAAGCAATTTCTTAGAGATTACATGGAATATGTAGATTGAAGTATATACACATGCCAGTAATGTGGAGAGAATGTTTTCTGTGCAGTAATAGTTCTGTGAAGAGACTGTGCCTGAATGCTGGAGCTAAAGGCATTTGTGAATTCCCCTGGCAGAATGGGGCAACAATACATAGTATTCTGCAAAAGCTGAGCTACCTATTGCCAGAGAAGTGATGTTTGAATCAGAATTCCAAGAGTTACCTTGTAAAAGAAAGAATTAAGTAAGCTTTTTTTTTTTTTTTTTCATTTTAGAAGGAGACAAGCAAGAGTCTCCAGTGTTCTGTGACTCCAAGCAGCCTAGTCCAGGATTGCGGTTGTATCGAGCTGCCTTTGAGAAAAATCTTCCCCAGATGGCAGAAGCATTGGCTCATGGAGCTGAAGTAAACTGGGTCAATGTGGAAGAAAACAAAGCAACACCACTCATTCAGGCAGTGCGAGGGGTATGTGGTATACAGCACTGGTGATGGGGGAGGAGATCAAGGGAAATAATGATATTTCTGTGCCACTGTTCCTTTGACCTGCTTGCTTCCCTAATGAATGATAATGTGATGCTGAAGTTGTGTTTACAGTATTCTTTCAGAGTTGTTTCTGAAATAATTTTTTCCTGTTAATGCTTTGTTGGGGTTTCTGTGTCCTAGTGGTGTTTAAAGTTGATATGGAAGCAACTCCCTTTTGTTTCCTTTGCTGGGTGGCTCAGTGGTGAGAAGGCAGAAAAGGTTTAGTTTGATTCTAGAGATCTGGTGCTGAGTTGTTTCTTTGTTTTGATTCCGTAGGGCTCGTTGGTTACTTGTGAATTTTTGCTGCAGAATGGGGCCAATGTGAACATCCGAGACATGAAAGGAAGGGGGCCCCTGCACCATGCCACGGTTCTAGGACACACTGGGTAACTCACTGCCCCTCAATTTGTACATGGCCATCCTTTACTGTAGTTGTTCTTGTGAAGTTTCTTCATTGTCCCAGATATTCTGATATTTTAATACTAATTCAGGTGATACAAGTTTTTCTCAAGCTCTGGTTACGAGAGAGGAAATAATATTTTGATTTAGCAATCTCATCCACTAGCAAAACACATATTTTCTAATGTGGATTAAATAAATGGTTTGCTTACTACTCTGTTAACACATTATAGATGAACTTCACTCTTTTGATAAATGAGACTTTTGGTGATTTAAGCTAAATACATTGTATCTAGCCTGACTTTATTAGTTTTTTTTCTTTATTGTCAAAAATATTCTTCAATTTTTTTTAAACAGCCAAGTGTGCTTATTCTTAAAACGAGGAGCAAACCAGCATGCCACTGATGAAGATGGAAAAGATCCATTAAGTATAGCAGTGGAAGCTGCAAATGCAGATATTGTAACACTGTAAGTTGTATGTTCTATTTTCTGACTAGGTAACTTAGATTTTGCTATTCTGTTTCAAGTTAAAAATACAAGAAATGTCAAAATTCCTTCACATAAAAGCAAGGGGGAACAAAAGGAAAATCAAAATACTCTATCTGTAGATGACCTCTTTGATGTGAGATTCAGGAGGGCATTGTAGGTCTTGCATTATAGTGCTTGAAAGATGACATTGTTCCTTTTGTTTTCTGAATGGCAGGTTGCGTTTGGCAAGGATGAATGAAGAAATGCGTGAATCAGAAGGACTCTATGGGCAGCCAGGTCAATACTCCACTAATAACCACACTGAAATGCAGTATAAGAAGTGTATACAGGAATTTATCAGTTTACAATTAGACTCTTAGTGTCTGAGGGAAATTTAAGATTGCTTCATATAATAATGTTTTTTATAAACCAACACATTCTAAAGCTTCATTGAAATTCAGTGGTGTGACTTTGTCAGAGTACTTAGGGAACCTAAAAGGAGACTGTTTAAAGAGCATCATTATAACAGTGTGTTAGTACAGCCATGACCACACTATTTTGCTTGTAGTTGTCCACAGTTTTCTCCTATTGTTGTTCCATTGACATTTGTGTAATGTTAGGATTTACCTGACATTATTTAGTAGCAGCTTTCTGACTCAGCTTGCTCAGAGACAGTTGAAGAGTTCATCTTATTCCAGGACGCCATTCTCCTTCCTGTGGAATGGTCTGCTTTTTCTTTTTATAAGAAAAAAATGCTTGCACATCAATGTAAAAAAATGTACATCAAATATTGCAAACTGACTCCAGACAGAAGTAGGAAAGTATTATTTCCTTAAATTTTATTTTTAAATATTTTTATTTGTTAAGGTACTAATAAGAAACAAAACAGTCATTCTTAAGTATGTATTTTTGTATGCATAGTTTCTTTCCATTTGGTAAAAAAAACAAATAGAAGCTGGCAGATACTTGAGCCAACTCCAGCAAGAAAGTAACAAATTATATTTAATGCATATGTGCAACTTTATTCTCAGGCACTCAGCCCTAATTTACACTATGTTCTGATGTGATATTTGCTTCCATAGGAAGGTAATTTAATATCATGCAAATACCAAATAAAGGCACACTTGATTGTGAAGTTAGACCACCTAAAAAAATCCTGCTATTCCTGGCAGAACTGAAAGGTGAACCTTGTTTTTCAGGCTGAGTGCTCTCAGTTCCCTCCTATAAAGCCCTTGTGTGTTTTCCACTGATTGATGAGGATTGGGCAGGGGGGATGTTACCCAATTGGAGCAGTAGAATCTACAGACTGCAGTTGATGTAATCTGATCCAGATACTTTACAGCTGGTAAAGTGAGATTGGCAGTGAAGAGTAGATTTACCACAACAGGCAGAGTTTGCCCAAAATCAGGGAGAGGCTTTCATTACAATAACTCGTGAAATTAATGCCACAAGCTGTAGCACGGAATCCCAGCCAGGAGAACTTACTGTATCTTTGGATAGCACAGCTGTGCCCCCTTCACTCTGTTACTTGTTGAAGTCTCTTTTAAAAGTTGGAGTCAATATTTGAGTGTTTTGAATGTTTGTGTCTGCTGTAGAAGGGTTGTGTCAGTGTAAGCACAAAACCTGTCTGTGCTGGCTGAGATGTCACACCTTGCTGTGGTTTTAAGGGATGCAGGTCTTTTTCACTGCATATACATGTTAAATTATCTGCACTGCCCTTACTTTAGAACTCCAGTGTTCCAAAATTATGATTCTAGAAGAAAATAAGGATTTTCAAGACAGTTGTATATTTGCTGGTGGCTATGTCAGGGCAAATATCATTGTATGAGATTGCTGTCATCAGAGTGAAGCCAACTAACTACTTCTCAGCTCTAGCAAAGCAGCTGATAAACAATTGCTCATGTAGCTAATGGCATCAAAATTATAATTTCAATACATATGGCTGGTTTGAGCTACTGAGAGAACGAATATATTGCTTTGCAAGGTATACAGTTGGTCTTCCAAAATATTCCTGGAATGGGAACTAGCTGAAACCAGCTTTAAAAGGTTATTTCTGGTGGTAGAAGCCATATGCACCGTAGTACTGTTTCTGTATAATACTTGAGTGCTCATCTCCTGGTGCTACAGTATGTATTGCTAACTCTTTGATATTAGCATTGCTACTTTTTCTTCCTACCTTTTCTTGAATGTATGATGTGTGCCTTTTGAGTTACTCTGGTGTTAAATGGTAAAGCAGTGTTACAATATTTTTGTAAATAGAATCTGCACTTTAGGGAAAACATTGCTTGGAAAGGGAACTTCCAGAATTCAATTTTAAAGTAGAATTTTAAAATAATGGTAAGGTTTACAGTATTAAGCATTTTAATGCAACATACAAATTAAAGGGGCACTTTATTTTAGTATATTTTTGTATGTAATATTTTTGTTATGTAATAGAGACAAAGCCAGAGCCACAATGTATCTTGCAAAAATAGCTTTTTTCTTTCAAGTTAACTTGAAAGAACCAAATGTGGCTACTTGAACTGTAGTTCTCATTCACCACTGGTATCCACTTCTATATTAAAAGCATCATTGCTTTTATCACAGAAGCCTAATTCTGCTTTTGCCCTTCTTAGCTGTTCTTTTGGTGAATGTTACAGCTCCGTTCTGTGCTGCTCTTCCAGAGCAAGCAGTTCTCACAAGCTGTTACAATAAAACCTGTGCCTGCTTCATCTCTAGAACACAGAATCACTGAATGGTTTGGGTTGGAAGGGACCTTAAAGATCATCTGGTTCCAACCCCCCTGCCATGGGCAGGGGCACCATACTTGAAATTAAATCTGAAAACCAAAAGGGAATTTCTCTAGAACTGACTTTGCCTAGTAGAGCAGTATTGAATGTATTCACCTTTTAAATTCTGGAAAGAATTGTGTTACTGCCCTATTAAATATTTCTGTAAGGTCGGTTATTATTTGTGAAAGTGTTTTTAAAAGAATGGAGTCTCATCTCTAAAAGAAAAATAATTTCTACTTTGGAAATGTGCATTAAAAAATTGAAAAACAATGTAACTTTTCCCAGTAGTGCAAACTTTTAAGCACAAAAACATTCTTTTCTTCCACGTTAGGAAAAAAAACAAAACTTCATATTCAACATACATGATGAGAGAGATTTTGGGTTGATTTCTTTGGCATGCTATTAATCAAGCTGTCAGCAAGAAACAGTAGTGCTGGGATCTTGAGTCCTGTGTGGCCATCTGTGTTGGAAAGACTCTAAAATTTGGATGGCTGCATAGGTCCTGACCCAACCCAATGCCTGATGCATTTAATTCCTTTTGAAGACAAAAGGTTATGGTTAGTGTTTTACAACAGAACTTGAACTCAAGGCCCAAAATGCTACAACATGAAAGAATGTGAAAATGAGTGAAAAAATGTCCATTTTAAAGTGGCAAAAGAATGACTTGGCAATGACTCAAGAAGTAATTGCTCCTGAATGTTTTCCTGTGTAGACAGGGAGGGGGAGGAACACATTTTGGAGTTTGTTCTAGTAGTAGGGTTGGGTTTAAGCACAAAGGTGAAGATTTAAAAAAAAATAAATAAATTTATAGGGCAAATATCATTGTTCTTATAGATCAAACTGAAAAACATAATCAAAGATGTAGATGAAATGAATGTAGAAATTTTATTTTTGCTGAAGTAATAGACCAAAATAATTTGTGGACAATAATTTATCTATGTAAGATTGCTTTAAAAATATATGTTATTGCTTGCTGATTGTTTCTTTCATGGAGAGTTCTGTTTGGCTGTAAGAATTCTGATCTCTGTTTCCAAGTAAATCTTTATTTATGCCATAATTCTGTTTTCCTGTAGAGAATCCTGGTTAGCAGTTCCTTGCAAAAACAAGGACTTTATTCTTTAACAGCTAATAAATATTTTTTTTTCTTTTTAAGTTGCTTTTAAGTGCTTTAACTTTTCCTTTCTAACTCTGAACTTTCCTCTGTGTGGCTGCCTGTGAGGTACTATTTCAGGTATAGTTTGGCTTTGTTTAATTTGCTTCTACAGAACATGCATGCAAGTAACCAGTCCCTCAGAGTTCACATCAGCATCACTCCATCTAGAAGCAGTCTTCATACATAAGTGTTACACAGTAATTGCTAGCACAGTAGGGCATTTGTGTAATGGTGGGTGATGTTGACTATTACAAATGTTTAAAACTGTTTCCCTTTTCTTTTCTACCTAGGAGATGAAATTTATCAGGACATTTTTCGTGACTTTTCTCAAATGGCATCAAATAATCCAGAGAAGTTAAACCGCTTCCAGCAGTCAGATTCCAAGAAGTCTTAAGTATCAAGAAGGAAAAGAACCTGAAGCTTATAGTGCAAGTCTTTTTTTACTTTAACAGAATGAATTGTATGCATTTTGTTAGATAGTTTGGATAAAATGACCACTCCAATGTAGCTTTAGATTGTGGTAGCTGGGGAAATGTATGAGTTGGTTTATGTTCTACAGTACATATACCTCAGCAGCTGAAGATGTTTCAAAGCCCTGAGTACCTGCTAGCTCAGTGTTCAGCAGCCCCAGTTCCAGGCCCAGCATTTGCAGCTTGCACTCGGGGGTGGCAGAGCACAGCTGGAGCGCTGCAGGCTCCAACTGCAGCCTGGGCACAGCAGCTTTGCTACCCAGTGTCATCCACTGTCATCTGACCCCTGTTGCCATAAAGAATGTGCCTCTGACAAGAAGGTCTGGGTTGCATTTTCTGGGACTGTTGGGAAGGGAAATTGGGTAATGATTTACTGAGTTGTCCTTCCATTTGTGGGACTGCAACTCAACAGATTCTCTTGTTCCTACACTGACTCTGGTTAGAGGTATGCTGTTCATAACAGATGTGATAACTCCTGCTCTTTTGCAAGCTTTCACAGTGGAAGCTCTAGCACCAGGCTGGCCTTTCTGCTGGTGACTGCAGGTCAGTCACAAAGGAATATATCCTGGGGACCAAATTCCTAAGAGCAGTCCATTTTCCTTTTTTTTTTCTGTTCTTTTCCTCTTAAATTAAGCTTTCAGTGCAGCAAATATCCTTCCAAATGAGCATGTGGAACCTTTCATGAAAAATAAACTTGATCCTTTTGGACATTATGTGGGGTTTGTTTGTAGTATTTTGACATGAAAACTTGAAATTTGAGACATGAAAGTAAACACTGAGCCAATGACGTTTGTGTAGAATAGTTGTACAAAGGCTACTTTTTGCTGTTCTCACTACTAGCCCTAAGCTCAGTATAAAAGTCTCATGTCTTGCAACCACTCTAAATTTAGGGCAATCCATCCTTTCTATCGGGAAGCAGTAGCCCTTGTATAATTTGCAATAATGTGTATGTGTTGTCTCAACTAAGGTGAGCACAAAAAAACCCGGAATTTCTGTGCACATTTTTGTGAAGTAATGAATGAGCACAGTCTCCAACTGTGTTGTGAGGGCTGCAAGACAATTTGCTTTATTCAGTAGTGAGCCCCTTATGCACTCTGCCCTTGTGCATGTATAAATGGTGTCTCTAGGTATATGATTATATGTCAGGTTATTTATACCTAGATAATAATCCTCCTAAACCCCAAACCAGCAGATGCAATTCTTTATCCTCTATTTGTCTGCCCTATAAAGACAACTTCAGCAGAGCTTTTAGGTGATATAGTATCAATGTGAGTTTTCAGTAATCCTAATAGCTGTGGCATTATGTTAACCTGCTGTTTAAGTGTATTTAGGAAATGGATTGGCTTTTCTCCATGGAAAGATAAGCAAAACTGGGATAAAACAAATTGAAATCTGTAAACTATGGTAAAGTTAAACTTTCTGGCATGTTAAGTTTTAGGAAGGTATTTCAGACATTTATAATTTTGTATCAAATGTGTAATAATGTATCAAACCTGAATATTATTATTGCTACAAAATTAGTAGTGTTCCAGAGTTGTCCTGTGGATTTTATTTCCAATTAGAAGACTCTTACAAGACAGTTCTTGCTTTGTATGTGGTCTAATTATGGTAGGAAAAGCAGATTCTGCCCATTTAAAGTATGCATTTAGTCTGAATAATAAGAAACTTGAGGATATTGCCTGTAAGCAGTAATTTTTAGTTAAGTTGGTTTTTAAATAGCTGCCTATGAAATGATAATATACTTCCTAATCAGCAGTATTTACCAGCAAATGGTGTTTTAGTAGATATTAAAGTAAGAGTCCTGGCATACAGATGGGACAATGTAAGATATGACTGCATAATATACACCTTAGACATAGGTTTTTCTAAATGTTGGTCTTTCCCAGTAGTGTGTAGTGGAATTGGCTGCAGTGTAAAGCTGCCTAAAGCTTAGTGGCATAATTTCTATCTTGGTCCAAGTTGCTGGAAAAAAGGTCTTGAGAGACTTGTTGCAAATTTCTACTGGTGATTTCCTCCCTGGCCACAAAATCTGTGACAAATTTTGCAGGATGACTTCTCTAGACTAAAAAGTTTCTTCCTTGTGGCTTTACAGGTCCATGTGTTGCATTCCTAACTCTCATCTGTCTGGGAAACAGTCTGTCTATGCTAAAGGATGTATGACACCTGATTGACAGGGGGTTTGACATGTCAGGAGCGCTGGAGTTTTAATGGCTTAGGGAGTAGCTGTGCCACTTGGGATCCTCAACCTTGTTCCCCTGTCCTTTCAGGTATGACAGGATGAACAGTATAAACTGCTCTCAGTTAAAGCCTTTTTCAGGTCAGGTGCAATAGTAACATGTTGCTTACTAGCAGAAGTGAATGTACCATTAAATTTGATGGCTCAGTCTCACCAGGCTCTGTCAGGCTCTGTGTTCCAGGGCCTCTGTGACTCACAGGATTCAGCCCCCAGTTGTGTGATAATCACCACAGCTCTGAAGATCTGGATTCCATGTCGAGTTTTGGCTCATGTTAATATTCTGCTCAGTAATATTAGGAAACTTCCATTTCTATTACAAGGTGAATCTACATGGAATAGCAGACAGTAAGGTTCCATTGTGGGCTAACATCTTGTGCTTTGTACCAGGCAATGGAACGGTTCAATTCCAGCTCATGTTGCTCTGTAGGTATGAAATATAGTAGTGAGGGACAAAGCAGATGATTCCTAACACATTTTAAAACTATCTTTCACATGGATATTTAGTAATTTTCTGTATTAGATAGCCCATTGAAGGATAGCATAATATCTTTCCTTATTTATATTTATAGATCATGTGTTCCAAAAGTCTCTTTGAATGACAAATTTTGAGGAACTCATCTTACAGTCTAATGAATCTTGATTTGAGAGGTGTAATGTATGTCCATTGCATGTTGATTAAAATAGTGTCTCTGGTGGCTCATTAGTGGTATCAACTGTTTTGACTGTTCATAAGTTTTTATATTAGTGTCAGTACAGTGCATATAAGTTTAAATTTCTGAATTACCATACCGAATTATGCCACTACCTGTATTAGACAGTTGGAATTTGTTTACATGAATTTGGGTGAAGGTGGTAGATGGTAGAGGTATTTCCTTGCTTTCACAAACAGCCCACATTGCAATCGGATGGATGTGTGTTCCAGGTGCTCATTGTACATTGTGGACTTCAGCCTCTCTGCCCATTAGGACCTGATCCAGGAAGTCCCTGATATCAGTGGCAGTCTTTCCACTGATTTTGGAGATTTTAGATTGTACCATTCATGGCTTTTTCACTCTGTGGGGATTTATATTTTACCTGTTTATATAATAAGCTGAAATAGTTTTAGAAAATGCAACCAGACCTTCCAACTGCTGTCAGAAAATCCCTATACAGGAGGAAGTTTCTCGTGTTTTGCATTATGACATCAGTACACGTGTTGTCCAAATTACTAGGTCTCCTGGATAGAGCATAAACTTTGTAGCACTAAACTAAAAACGGTGAGAACTAGAACAACCAGAGGACTGATCTCATGTTTCCAGGACTTCGGTGCTTCTCTGCAGCCATCTGTTTTAAATTGTGGGTGTCACCTTTGCTGCTTCATCTTGAGAATCTCAAGTAACAGAGTGACTATGAAGTGATCCTTTGATGAAACTGCAAATAATATGTAAGTACGAAGGACGAGGTATTTTTACAGTGTCAAGAGGACTGAGCTGATTATTTTGATTCTTCAATACACAAAGTATTTTGAGAATCAATTTTTCAGGCTACAATCTCTGCCCCATTCTCATTATGGACACTTTTTCCCAAGTTAGAGTTTGTGGCTTGTGCAGTCTGACAGCCAACATGCCTTGCTCCCATGTTTACAAGAAAGGCACAGTTTTAAAACAGGAAAAACTCTGGAAAGGCACTGCTGGGGAAAAGGATGAGTGTACCACTTTGGTACATATCCTTTCATATGCTTGCTTTATCTTTCTGTATACAGTATTTTCTTGTTTCTCTTCCCATGGAAGGAGATGATAGAGGAGGAAAAATTCCACTCACTTTTCTGTTAGGAGCCTAAGTTTTCCATGTTTTGACAGAAATCGCCAAGAAATCATCGTTTCCTCAAGCAGAGACGTTAATCTCTCCGAAATAATGAACTTTTTTTTTTCTCCGCGCGTTCCTCTGTACTCGGTGTTTTTTAAGCATTCCAGCAGTAAAATGTAAAAAAACCCTTCTTCCCCCTTAAGCTGTAACTGTACAGACTGTATACCCCACCCTCCTTCGCGTTATGTACGGCTGTAGACTTTATATCTAAAACCTGAATGTAGTTTTTGTAGTGTGTCATTGTGCAGGGGCGGCCCGGGCGCGGCCCCGCCCTGCAGCCGTGGCGGGCGGGGCCGGGGGCGGTACCGGAGCGGGGGCGGGGGGGGCAGGGGCGGTACCGGGGGCGGTACCGGAGCGGGGGCGGTACCGGAGCGGGGGCGGTGTCGGGGCCGGGGCGGTGTCGGGGCCGGGGCGGTGCCGCCCCGCCATGGCGGCGCTGCGGGGCTCGGCGCGCCGGGGCTGGCTGCGCTGCCCGCAACCCGCGGCCCTGGCGGCGGCCGCGGCCCTGGCCGTCTGCGCCTTCTACTACCTGGGCGGCGGCGGCGAGACCTTCTCCAGCGCCACCCGCCGCCTCCGCGCCACGCCGCCCGCCCCGGCCGGCCCGGGGCCCCGCGGGCTGCACCTCCTGTTCATGTTCACCAAGGCGGAGCGGAACCCCGCGCTCCGCGACAAGGCGCAGGCGGCGCTGCGCTCGCTGCTGCAGCACGGCCGCCTGGGCGCCGCCGATGTGCTGCACCTCCACCTCGTCACCGAGGGCGCCAGCCGCGACATCGGCCTCGGGCTGCTGCGGGACCTGCTGCGCGGCGCCGCCTTCCGCCACCAGGTGCGCGGGGTCGGGGGCGGGCCGGGCCCGCGGGGAGCGAGCGGGGATGTCCTGTGTGAGCTTCCCGCGGGGCTTTGCGAGCAACACTCCAGCCTGAAGGAACTGCCTCAACCGACGGTCCATGTGCCGGCAGCGCCGGTCGGTCCCACTCTGCTGGAGAAGCTCCCGCTGCTCCCGAGTCTCGGGAGTCTTGAGGGGCGTGTTCTGTGTCCCCATCGCTGCTCCCTGTGGGGAGGTTCTTGGTGCAGCCCAGTGCTCTCAGCTGGGACTGGGCAGTAGCGTGGGCTGGGAACATCTCTGGCACCTCCACCTGTGCTGGACAGGAGCAGTTGCTCTAAGCAGTGCTGCTCTCCTGCAGCCCCTGTTAGTTCTGCTTCAGCATCTCGACACAAGGACCACGTCTCTCGATGGTTTCCCAATCAGGAGAGAAGGTTGGCCTGCTGCTGGTGGCTCTTGAGGGCCAGAATAGAGAGCCTGCAGGGGCTGGTGTGCATCTGTTTGTGAATGTTCCTACTTCCAGGGAAGTGGTTCTGCCTCCCAAGTCCACAGCCAGTGTACTTTATGCAAAGTCAGGCTTTCCTTTGCATTTAACAGGTGTCTGAAAACTGGAGGGGTGTTAACTTCAGAGATTCCAGGTAACCTGTACTGAGGTGCTGCTGCAGAGCATTGCTTGGAAATGTCCTCTAGTCCTGCTGTAACTTTTATTGCTCATAAGTCCTGTATTTCATAGTAGCTGAACTCTGCCACGATGTAACTGGAAGTGTAACTTTAACATTTTTCGTACAGATGCTTTCCTGGTAAATAATTCTACCACTCATTTTCGTTAAACAAGCCCTTTCCTAGTGCTGCCCTTCAGTCAGGTCCTGTACCTGTGATGGGAGACCCATACCATGCAGCTGTGTTTGGCTGTCTGGAGGGTGTGCACAGCTCCCTCAGGAGGACTCCTGCACTCTACAGCAGGATGGACTGACTGCCCCAGGCAGTGCAGCGCTGATGTGGTGCAACAGCCCAGCCCAGGTTTGTGGAATTATGTCCCCATGGGCACCATGGTGTGCACATCCCTTGCAGTCACCCCTTTGTGTGAGTGACTGGGAAACAAACTCTTCAGACAGCCTTGCCAGCCTCACTCCTCCAGAGCAACAGGGGCTGGGAGTTGGAGTTGGAGGCATGAAGTGATTTGTCTGTTGTGGATGGGCCCTTTCTGTAGGTGCCCGTGGAGTCACAGGTGAAACCTGGCTCATGGCTTGGTGAGTCTGTTTGGCACCAGAACTGTCTCCTGGGTGTAAGCAAGCAGCATGATCTGGAGGCCTCAGGTGAACTGTTCGGTGGGACAGCTGCTTCTCTCTTTCCTGGCAGAGCCTGTTGTACCCTGGTTTCACTGGCTAGCCTCTAGTTGCCCGTATGTTTTGGCCCAGTCCATTTCTCTGCTTTTAGGTACAGAGCAAAGGCTGTTCTGCTCTCAACCATGCAGCCTTGTCCTGCTTGTGCCAGTTTCTGCAATGCCAACAGGCGGCAGCACCTCTTTATTCTTGTAGCCTACCCCATTCCTCTTCTTTGCCAGCAGGAAACTTATGCCTAGCTTGGACTAATGGTGCTCCTGCTAAAATGTTGAAGATGATTGATCTTGATGCTCAGGTACCTCCAGTGGTATCCCATCTCTAGCCCGAGACCTCTTGTTTTCTGCTGCTCTTGGTGTATGCAGAACACTCTCCTGTATCTTATGCCGTTTTCCTAGCATAGGCCCAAATATAAGGCTTGATGAAGTGCTCAGGGGGCAGCTGGAGCCACTGAGGCAGGACTGATAAAACCTTCTTAACTTTACCTTCTCTTCATAAGGCTGTGGTTCAGCCGCTGCTTTTGGAGCTGCCCTTGCCCTCCCATCCTAGCAAAGCCAGAATCAATTGGCTCTTCTGTTAGAGTGAAGCCCAGAGCGAGATGTGGATCGTAACCTTTAGGAAAGGTTGTGGGCAGCTTTTGTCTCTCCCTAGGCAGGTTCAGTGACTTTCCAAGTCTTCTGGAGACTGAAGCAGCTGGCTGCAGCCCGGGACTGTGCCTGGCGTGAGGGCAGAAGGGCTGTGGGCTGCAAGCGGTGGGTGTGTGGGAGCAGCCGAGGCACTGGACCCTCCCGGCAGGGCAGGGCTGGCCGGGCGTGGGCGGTCGCTGCGTGGCGTCACCGCTGGCGCTGGCTGTGCAGCTGTGGCCCAGATGTGCGGCCGGAGCGCAGCCGGGCGGCGGCAGCAGAGGGCGCTGGTGCTCCGTGAGTGCGGCCGGGAGGCGGCGGGAGGACCCGGCCGGCGGTGCCGTGTCCTGTCCTGCCCTGCTCTGTCCTGCCCTGCTCTGCCCTGCGGGGCCTCGGGGGCTCTCACCGGGCTTTGT
The DNA here is from genome assembly GCF_009819885.2 of Catharus ustulatus. Taxonomy (NCBI): domain Eukaryota; kingdom Metazoa; phylum Chordata; class Aves; order Passeriformes; family Turdidae; genus Catharus; species Catharus ustulatus. The sequence goes on from NC_046230.1 coordinate 13,999,523, forward strand.
GACAGCGCAGAGAGCGTGTCCCGCGCACGGGTGGCAGAGGCTCTGTAGCCTCTCCCGACCCCCGGGCAGCGAGCCTAGGGCCAGCCTCTGCCGACGCTGTGCTGACAAGAGCACCGGCTCACCCCGTTTCCTGCTACTCCGGGCTGTGGATTCCTCTCTCTTATTGATTCAATTTCCCTGCCATAATAACACGAGCTACGCGTTCGGCTCTCTGCTCATCCTGGTTTCCTGTAAGCCCCACGAAGGATGCTGCTGGGGTGGATGTAACTGGGCTGCCATCATGCCATGCTTACAGAGACCTGCGAGGATGATCCACAGGGGAAGGAGGGAAAGTTAAAGGGAAAAGAAATGCGAGTTGTTTTTTCCTAGTGAATCAGTAGAAAGGGTTTTTATCAGTGTGGGATGCGTGTTTATAAAACTGTGCTTGCACAGGAAACCCCTAGAACTTTTCTTAATGTCCTCAGAAAACGTGGTCGGATTTAGCTACAAGGATTTACTAAGAGCTGTTACACAAATAAATAACGAAGTACAAAATTAGCAGCAGATTAACAAGCTGTGCTAAAGTCAGCAATGAGAAGGGAAGAAGGCTTTACAGTCCCAGAGAGGCTGCCTGGCCTGTGGCTGTGAGAGCAAAATTCAGCTGCACAGGAGTTTGATTTGCAGAAGTGTAAAAGGGTGGGCAAAAGACAAGTTTTCCTGTTTTCTTTGGCAAGAGTGGAAAGGCAGATAATGCTGTGTCTGGAGTTTTAGGAGTATCTCTCCTATAACTATTGTTCAGTGGTGCTTGGCAGTGTGCTCACTTCAGAGGTGATGGAATTGGTTTGACATTTTTTCCCCTTTCCTATGTACTGTGCACACCTCAGGCTGACTTTGCTGGATGCAGAAGGGTGGTAACAGGTGCTGTATTTCCCTTCTGTGCTTCTCCAGTCCAGCCAGATCCCAAAGCTGCCCCTGCCAAGCTGATCTGGGAGCAGAGCATCACACATCCCCGTGCTGGTGGTGGTGTTTCATGAAGAGGCTGTCAGTGCCTTTGCACCTGGAGAGCAGTGGTTTGCTTGTTTGGTCACATGTGGTGACTGCTGTCACCGCGATGGCACAACTGACCATGCAGCTCGGCAGGGCTGGGGTGAGGTGCTGCCTGATGGTGACAGAGTTTCCTGCCCTGCAGTGTCCTGAGGACTGTGCTGTGCTATCCAACGCCAGGTGTGGCTGCACTTTCCTGGTACACGTTGTTCTGTGTTTTTCCTGCTGTTCTGCTGCAGGCCTTGGCTCTGAGCCCAGCAGCCCGGACAGCAGCAGTGGGGCCGCCCTGCTGAGGAACATGCTGGCCACAGAGCCCTGCTGAGGGCTGTGCTGGCCACAGAGCCAGCCTGAGGGACATGCTGGCCACAGAGCCCTGCTGAGGGACATGCTGGCCACAGAGCCCTGCTGAGGGACATGCTGGCCACAGAGCCCTGCTGAGGGCTGTGCTGGCCACAGAGCCAGCCTGAGGGACATGCTGGCCACAGAGCCCTGCTGAGGGCCGTGCTGGCCACAGAGCCAGCCTGAGGGCTGTGCTGGCCACAGAGCCAGCCTGAGGGATGTGCTGGCCACAGAGCCCTGCTGAGGGACATGCTGGCCTCAGAGCCCTGCTGAGGGACATGCTGGCCACAGAGCCCTGCTGAGGGACATGCTGGCCACAGAGCCAGCCTGAGGGACGTGCTGGCCACAGAGCCAGCCTGAGGGCCGTGTTGGCCACAGAGCCCTGCTGAGGGCCGTGCTGGCCACAGAGCCAGCCTGAGGGACATGCTGGCCTCAGAGCCAGCCTGAGGGACGTGCTGGCCACAGAGCCAGCCTGAGGGACATGCTGGCCACAGAGCCAGCTTGAGGAACATGCTGGCCACAGAGCCAGCCTGAGGGATGTGATGGCCACAGAGCCAGCCTGAGGGACATGCTGGCCATGGAATCAGCCTGAGGGACATGCTGGCCATGGAATCAGCCTGAGGGACATGCTGGCCACAGAGCCTGCATGAGGGCTCCTACAGCACCCAGCTGTCAGCAAGGACCAAGGGCCAAGCATGGATGTTTAGGGTGCCCTCCCCAGGACAGGCCCATAGGACCTCAGCTGTGCCTGTCCTCCAGCAGTGCCCTGCCATGGGCTGAGCCATCCTGGCCAGTGCCAGGACAGGCCCATCACCTCACCATGTTCAGTGCACTGTAGGTGCCACAAGCACAACCCTGCATCCAGCAAGCTCCACTCTGCTGTGAGAGTGCGTTGGTCTGAGCAATGTGTTCTGCAGAAAGCTGTGGAAGGAAGAAGCTCCAGACTGCTCACTGCCTTAATCTCTGCCCCAGCCTCGCTGAGTATTGGTGCACCCTGTAGAGAGGGTGGTCATTTCACCAGCACTGGCTCCAGAGCCACCTTCTCCTCTGAAGCATTTGGCTTGGTTTAGATTTTCTTTTAGAGCAAATGCTCTATCCTGCATGTTTTAAGCATATAGTGCAGGGCCCCTTGTTGTTAAGCAGATTAAGTTTTAGTAGGGAAAAGAAGTGAAACTGTGGAATCGTTGAAATAGTTTAGTTTGAAAGAAACTACAAAAGATTGTGGTTTGTGTGCCCTGCTGAAGGCAGGGCCAGCTTCTGAAAGTGTCTTGGTGTCTCTCAAACAAGGGCAATAGGTTTCCCTATCCAAAATTCAAGTACTGCTGCAAGTACTGTCATGTCCTCGCTGGACTTTAGTTCCAGCAGGGCTTTTTCTGCTTTCCCTGACCTGAAGAAGGCGGCACGACCTCAAGTCTCCACACTCAAGTTCCTGCACTCCCCCTTATCTGCACCAGGGTCATGTCCCTCATCTCTCTTAATTATCCTGAAAATCCCTCTCATTATCTTGTGTGATTCAGTGACCTGTATCCTTCTGTGGGTATAACGAGCTGCATGAAAGTTTCTGTTCATTGGACTTTGACCAAAATAAATTATAAGCTTGTAAAATTTCAGTAGCTGGCAAGGTGCATTTGGGGTTGCTCCTGTTTCTGGGACATAGCCACAGCTGGCACAGGCATGCCAGGGCCCATGTTGGTGCATGGGCTCCCACAGGGCTGAGGGATGCAGAGCAGTGCTGGCTGAGCTCCAGAAAAACTCCAGCACAGGCAGGCTGAGATCCATCTGCAGAAGTTGCTTGGCTCTGCTGTAGCTCCTGATTTTTGGATTTTCATCAGCGTGCTGCGGCCTGTCCTCCCTTTCCCCCTGCAGCCCTGCCGGGACGTGCTGCAGAGCTTGCCTCCATGCCGGGCTGAGGAGCAGGAAATCCGGGCTGCGTCCCTGCTGCTGCCCTGTCACAGCCTGCCTCTGTAGCAGGGAGCAAGCCTTGGTCCTCAGGGTAAGTGACGTGCTCTGGCTTGGCTCTAAACAGCAGCATACCAGAGCCTGGAGCAAACTTGCCTCTTCTGATGGACTCCATATGGGAGACCAGATATGTGCTTGCATCAGGCAGCAGGAACAGACTAGAGAAATAGCCCAAAATATGGAACACACTTACTTGGTTGTGTGAGGGGGATTCAAGTTCCTGCCCACCTTACAGTTACAAGATGGCTGTAAAAGTCCTTGTCCTTTCCCTGTACTTGACTGGTTCTTGCATCAAGAGGATGTGCAGGGGCTGGGGCAGCCAGGCCCCTTTGTGCATCTGCAATGCCACCAGCACGGTTTGTGCTTTACCAACCTCCCGCCTTGCCCCATGCTGGTGGGAGCTGAGCAAAGGCTGCTGGAGCTGGGCTTGTCCCCTGAAGCAGCAGCTGAGTGGTGTTTCTGGTGTCTCTGCCAGGTAATAGTCCATGATGTGAATGAGCTGACAGAAAAGCTGTTTCCCATCGTTGAGGCCATGCAGAAACACTTCAGCGCTGGATCGGGGACCTACTACAGCGACTCCATCTTCTTCCTGTCAGTTGCAATGCATCGCATCATGCCCAAAGGTAGGTCTCTGCTGTGCTCCAGCAGCACAGGCTCTCTTTCTCTTCTGCACAGAGATGTTATCTGCTGCTATTTGAAATACAAAGTTAATAAACTTTTGGGATGGACCCCTAGGCTTCTGCTCCTTCCTGCAGAATGATGTACTCATCAGTCCAAGACCACATCCAGGTCTCCTCTGGCATGAGTGGCAGGAGGTTCTCCTTGTCACATGGCAGGTGGCCCTGCCTTTATGCCCTGAGATGATAGGAGGAAGCAGGCCTGTTCTGTATGTGTTTACAGCCCCCTTCCCCTTGGGGTGCCAGCAGAAAGAGGTGCTGTGGTGTAGCTGTGCACTCCTGAGAATCAGCAGAGAGTAGTTGTTGACTTTCCTCTTGGCTTTAGGGAGCTTTTAGAAAACTTTGCTGATTAGCAGCCATTGATCACTTAAGTTTCCTTATGTTGCCTTTGCTGTTTACCGAGTGCAGAAACAACAAGAACTCTGCAGGAAAACAAGGCAGGTGGCAGAAGGGGCTTGGCTCAGCTGATGAAATTTTCTTCCCCAGCTGTGTGCAGTTGCCTCTCGTGGAACCAGTGTGCTGTCTAGTCTTTGGCTGCACAAGTAGGGTTTTGTGTCCTTGGGCTCCAAACCCTTCACTGGAGCTCCTGCAGCCCTACTTGTCCGTTCCCTGTGCTGGTCCCTGAGCTCTCTCTGTCAGCTGCCTCACTGGCCTGACACACCGGTGATGGCAAGGAGCCACAGGACCCTGCCTGGCCGTACACCTGCCCCAGGAGGAGGTCACCAGCCTCTCAAAGCAGTTTGTGGATATCATGCAATGGGGGCCTTTTCACACACGTTCCCAGGGCTAGCACTGCTGGCACCAGCAGCTTCCTTGGCATCTGGAGCCTCGCCCAGCTCTAATACTCCCTGCAGACTTCCTACACGGGTCTCAGTTGCACTCTCACTGGGATGTGAGCATATACACCTCCCCTGTGTCCCTGCTGAGTCCTGTCCCAGTTTGGCTCTACTCAGGAGCTTCTACCTCTGCTCTGCTTCATGACGTTTCCTCTGTCCTTTGTGGACTTTCCCCTGTCCTCCTGGCATGGCCTTCCCACACTATCTCATTAAACAGTGGGGCAGTGGTGGCCCTGAGGGTCCCATCCAAGCTCACTGATCGTTACTCTGTGGGCTCCAGCAAATGTGCTCTACTTGGCTCTCCGTCAGACTTGGGTAATCTTGTGTATGTCTGGTGCTGTCTGCACTGTGAATGCTTTGAAGTACACTGCATACAAATGATGGTATTAATGCTGGCTAATTCACTCCTCCTGATTTCCTACTCTGTCTTTACTGTGTGCTAAAGATATCCCAGTCTGCTGCCTGCCAGCAAGTAGCTGCTCAGTCTGAAATGCCTTTTCTCAGTTCATCAACCCGTGAGGAATCTTATCTCTTGGAAAGCTTGTTTGCTCTCCCTCAGCCTGATGGGGCTTTCAGTGGTCTGTTTGGGGCACAGGATGTTTAAAGAGGCGTTTTTACAGTTTCATGAGTTTAGTTTTTGTTTCAGAAGCTGCTAGTAAAGCTGATTTATATTTCCCTTGCAGGGGAGGTCAGGTTTACTGTGCTGGGTGCCTGGTGATTTATGGGGCGGGTGGGGCTCACTGGACCCCTCCCTGTGTGGCCAGCACTGAACAAGAGGCATCAGGAAAGGCTGCAGCTCTGCTGCTCACTCACAGGCTTGCAGGTGATGTGGGAATGGCACTGGGCTCTTGCCCATTCCTCACCTCTGACAAGCTGGTGTCTGCTGGTCTGAAAAAGCCGCTTTGCCGAGATGGAAGATAAAGGACCAGACCTTCTTTTTCAGGCAGTATTACCGTTTTTCCTGGTGCATTTCTTTCCCATTTCTTCTGCCTTGAATGCTGTGTTCTGCCCTGAGTGCTGTGTCTTTGTGCACCTCTCCAAGCACATCTGGCTCCATAGCATTAGCACCATTTTTTTTGTGGAATCTAGATTTGATTGGAAGCTTGAGCATCCTCTAGCAGAAATTAAGATCCTGATCTGAATATTAAACTCTCTGTTGTGTTCATTTGCATTTGCATTAATCAGTCTATAGGGGTTTTTTTCAGTAGCAAGCAACCTTTGTACTAAAATTTGCCTGGCTTTCGTTTACCAAATATGTCATTTTTTTTGAAGGGAGGCATTTCCACAGTATCATGATTTAGTGATTTGTTTGGAGCCTGTGGATTGTGATGGGGCACTTACTTTGCAGACCGGTGGCACTGAAAACTGAACACTGGGTTCTTTTTATTTTTTAAGGGACTTTTGTGGGACATGTGCTGGCTGCATGCACATTGCACTGAGGGTAAATGGGGTTTGCCACTCAGCTGCTCTGTCGTTTACTGTTGCTTGGGATCTTTGCCCAAAAAACTTCAGATCTAAAACCTGCAGCTGCCAAGTTATAGTATAACAGCTTCTTAGCTGGTGTAAATCATGGAACACTCCTGCCTTAAATGTCTTACATCAGTGGAGTTAATCTGATTTAAACCAGCTGGGGAGTTGGTATGCAGCATGCAGAAGTGCAGACTGCATAACTCTTGTCTGTGCTCAACGCTCATAAATCCTGTTTTAATGTGGTGTGGCCAGGCCTGGGGAGCTGGAGTGGGACTTCATCCATCAGAATGGTTCTGCAAACGAGAAGTGATGGGAAAGTTACACAGAGAGGACAAGCAGGTTCAGGCTTAGAAGGAGGTGCCAGGACAGAGACGGTGCCTGCATGAAATGGTCTTAAGACTTGCAGAGCAGTACAAAGAGGAGGAAGGAGAACAAGGGCCCAGACCTTTTCATTTTCCTTTTAAGTGTGCCCATCCAGAGGGGACCTCTTCCTTCCTGACTGGCTTTGATCCCTCTGTCACTTGTCATTTTAGCTGTGTAATTTCAGGGGGCCCAACAAGCTTTTTATCACCCTTCTATGGATACATGAAGGAGTAATGTCTGGGCAGGTCTGTCTGGCAGGCAAGGTCTGGGGACAGGCTCCTGGTGCCACAAGTGAGGGGAGGTGGAGTTGAGGTGACAGAAGAGCAGCCTGGGAAATTTGGGAGCTCCCCAAGGAATTCTTGGCACCCATTCTTGGCCCAAGTCAGGTAGTTTTCAGGAAAAAATTGTTTAATAAGTGGTCTTCCTGAGGGGCTGGTGGACCAAGGGAGAGCCAGCAGCATCCAGCAGCTTGGGTAGAGGTTTGAAAACTGCCATTTGGTGTTCATTGGTGTTGCTAATGGTGCTGCAGCAGGATGGCCCTGTGGGAGAATAAGGAGCAGAGGGAAAATGAGACATGACACAGAAGCAGCTTTGTGGCTTATCTGCCAACTTCAACAGAGGAGTGGAGTTCCATTAGCTCAGGGGAGGCTCTGAAACCTGGCTGATGGTACCGTGCCTCACATGGAGTGAGGGTGTTTAGCAGAACTTGACTGAAGACGGTATTTGACAAATTGGAGGTAGCAGGGTTTCCTGGCTGGTACAAACAGGTGACTGTCTTCATGGGGAGAAGCAGCATCTCTGGGCATGGTGATCTCCACCCTGGCAGCATGTTCTCAGGGTTTCTCTCTCACTGTCCAGCCCAGCCTGAAGGCAGAAGCTGTGATGAAGGATGGGAAGATGAACATAGGTTGCAAAGGGTCCCTGGGCTCTGCTGGATGTGAGGTTAGCCCTCATGCAGCATGCTGCATCTTCCACATGCTGAAGATGCACCTGGATACTTGCTGCCTGAAAACTCAGGGGCTTGCTGTGCAGGTGCATTTGGTAAGGCTGTTCACAGGAGGCTTGCAGGGTAACGAAGAGTCAGTGGGGAAAGTGAGTAAGTTTCTGTGTAACTAAATAAGGATGTCGAGCAATGACAAAGGAGAACAGAGTGGAGCTAATCATTCCAAAATGCCAAAATTTATGGTATATCAAGATGGACTGTTGGTAAAAAATGAAAGAGGTTTAGAGAGGACAGTGGCTTCTGTGTGGGGTAAGCCCAGTGAGGGATAAGACCCTCCAGTCTGGGGGGAGGAGGCTGGCTGAGGGGTTTATGGTGTGGTCCATGAAGCCATGAGCCATACAAGGCAGAAGTTTGTTCAGGAACTGGGGGACATCAAAGTTGGTGAGAAGTGTGTTCAAAACAGAGTGTGGTGATCTGTAGAGCTCCTTTCTACAGGATGCTTTAAGTGCTGGGCTGCCTCATGGATGAGGGAATCATGGCCAATGCTGTGTGATAGACAGCAAGCCCCAGTGTGTCCTGGGGCTGCCAGCTGGGAGGACACAGCTGTGGGTGATGGGGGGAAGCAGGAGTGGCTTCTGTGGGTGAATAAGCAGCACTGTATCTGGGGAAGTGACTGCCAGCAGGGAGCTGTGCCTTTGGCTTCATAGGGGGTGTCCAGACAGTGCCTGTGACACATCAGGATCCGTGGGAAGTCCAGTGCTCTCCCTGGCTTCAGGCTCTGAACAGGGCAATTTCTCCAGCTCATTGTCAACAGCTGTACTGATTGGTAAGCATAGGCCAGATTATAATGATGTTTGTCCAAGCAGCCTGATAATGACCAAGCCCCAGTCACTTGGGGTTTGGTGCTGCTTGCAGCAGGATCCAGCTGCTGGCTCCAGCTTGGTCTCTCACGAAACTGATATCAGTCTTTGTCTGCTCTGGGAGTACCAGCCCAGAGACAGAGGCCTCTGTGAACATTGGCTTATGCCTTTCCCACCAAACAGAGCTGGAGGGAAGGCAAAGGCCAGCCAGGAGACGTGTTGGAGCAGGCACTGAGCTGTGCTGTGCTTTCTCAGGGCACTTTGCCTGTGCTGAGGCTGGGTATCTGGAGCACTCCTGCTGCTGGCTGTGAAGGTGAAGAGCCTGGGAGCTGGGGGAAGGGGTTTAGCCCAGAGGTACCAGGAAAATAGTCTGTGTACTGGAATAATGCTTTGACTAGTAACTGTCTTCTGCTAGTGTCCTTCTGGAAAGGCCCACAGACAACATCCTGAAGATATTGTTGATTGCTTTTGTAGAGATGCATGCATGAAGATTCAATGTTGCATCTGCATTGTTTGAATTCACAGCACAGGATCGCCCAGGTTGGACTCTGTGTACCTGAGGGGTGCCAGGTGCCCACACGTGATGTGTCCCCTCAACAGCACCCATGTCCAGAGTTGCACTGCAGACATCCTGTGTCACATGGAGCATCAGAGGTCTCTGAGGTGGAGCCTGGCAGAGGGAGATAGGCAGGCATCATTCCCTCTTCTTCCTCCTGTCAGCTGCAGAGCAATTCCTGGTGCACAGGGCAGCTGCCCACAGAACTCATCATATCACTGTAGTAATTATAATAAGTGAGCATTTTGAAAGTGCGTCACTCCTGATCCTTTCCTGCTGGCTGAGCATTGCTGAGCCCCACCACATCAGGGAATGCAGAGATGCAGCTGTTGAGAGGGCTGGGAGGAGAGTGCCCATGTCCCAGATGCTCCTGGCTTGATTTGTGCTACCAGTGGGGAGATGTTGGGAAAAGGCAGAAAATTGCAGACTGTGGCAGAGTCATGGGAGTCGGCCCCATAGCCGTGTGCTCCCAAACCACAGTTCCCAAGGGATGCTGCAGTAGCTGAAGGGTTTACTTTCTGGCAAAAATGTTTCCATCTTTACAGGGGTGGAGGGAGTGTCAATAGTGTCTGATGTGCTCTCATAACCTCTCTCCCTGCTTCATGCTGCAAGCACATGAAAAACAGCCAGATTCCCTTCCCAGGCTGTCTCTGAGCTGCATGCACTTATGTCAGATCCTGTGATGGGAAGATGCTGGAATGATCATTTTGTGAGCAGTAGGGATAGCTGTGCCAGCCATTGTTCCTTGCTGGGGTGAGCCTGTTGTGCTGAGAGAGTTGTTTTCATTATGCTTTTCAGGAGCAGGCAACAGCAGACCTCTGACTAAGCCACCCCAGGTAAACGCCAGAGGCTGTGGCCTTTTGGAGGGGTCTACATCTGCTGAGAAGATGCTGCTAACCCCATTTGGCTACCTGTAGGATGTGCCTCTCCTGGCAGGAGAGCGCCTTGGCCCCAACCCTGGTGTGGAGGAGGCATGAGGAAGGGCTGCTGTGATGAGGGGGATGTGGCTGCTGCTCAGCAAGTGCCTGGAAGCCTCCTGAGTGCTGCGTCACAGCACAGACCCCTTCCCTGTGGCACTGGTGCCTCTGGGGCTGACATGGCCTGCAGCACCCGGGAGTAGTGTCGCTTCTCATCATTTCCACTGCCTGCCCTTTGCTGCAGTGCCACCGTTGATTATTTTTGGATGTCCTAGATCTGTCAGGCCAGGGCTGGCTGCTCCCCCTGCTCCCATAGAGCAGCAGGGTCGCATCACCCAGTGCTGTGATGCGTGCTGCCCTCCTCTCTCCCCAGCCAGACCAGTTGCCCCATCCCCAAAGGGTTGGAAACTGCTGGGGGCCGCCCAGGTTAATGCCAGAGCTTCTGTCTCCCAGAGCCTCTCCCTGCTCTGCCATAGCTCATTAGAGCTTAGCAGGAAGAAACAAGAACAAAATCTGCCTGCAGCCCTTTCCCCCAGTGTGTGCAGTTAACTGGGATGTGAGCCCAGAAAATTTATTTTCCTGTATCTCTCTTTGGTTTCCCTTTCCATCTCACCTGCACATTACTTCATAGCTTTCCATCCACTCTTTTGTAATTTATAGCAACCTGGAATCAAATCTTATTTTGTCTGATTAAAAGGTTTCCTGCTGCTCTTCCTCCAGCTCCAAAAAGTGTTTTCACACTCCTCCCCCAGCAGTAGCATATATTAAATACAAGGCAAACAGCATTTCCAACTCCATCCTGAAACCTATTACATGCTTAGCAATGTTGCTGCCTTGGAGTCCAGTTAAGAGCCAAGGTGTTGAGTACTGCTAAATATTAGTCTCTCAGACCTTGATGGATTACAAGGGGATGGTTGGATGCAAGGGAAAAATTAATTTCCTGGAACAAAACACATCCATCTCCTGCTGAGTCTTCTCCTTCCCTCAGGAGATGGCTGCAGGGTGTGGAGCAAGGCAATCAAAGTGATGCCACTGTCAATACCTGGGAACATTGCTGCTGCTCCAGACCCCTGAGCTCACCCAGGTGCCTGCCCTGTGTGGGTGGTAGCAATGATTTGTCATCTATCTCTGGCAGACAGCCTAATTTTTAAATTAGCTGATAGGCTGATTAGCTGCTGTGCTGTAGCCACTGCTCTGCTCTGCTGGGTGCCTAATCAGTGCTGCAGAAACCTGGTTAGCAGCCAGGCAGTTGAGGCACATTGCCTGCTGCACTTCCCTGAACTCTGTGCAGAGAGGGAGCCTGTTTGGTGGGGAGGTGGCTGCTGGGCTGTCCCAAGGAGCAGAGGGGACTCTTGGCTGCATGGCAGACGTGAGGACCTGTGTTGAAGCACGCAGCTGGAAGGTAAGCTGCACTGCACCTTGGCAAGCTCTGCTAGTGCAGGGCTTTGTAGCATCATCTTCTCTTGGGAGGGTGGGCTCTGAGCAGCACCATGTCCTGGGAAGGGGGACTGCAGCCCATCCAGCTGCCAGCACAGTGGTAGCAAGCTCTGAGGAGCGTGTCATGCTTGCACACGTGCACGTATGCCCCTGCCTTGGCTGCTTCCTCTGGGCGAGGCTCTCCGGTGCTGCCGAGGTCAGCTGGGCAGGCAGCAGTGATTAATCCTGGGTGCAGAGGGGAGGCTGTGTGTGGAGAAAACAAGGCCTGGCCAGGGGAGCACACAGCCAGAGAGGAAGCTGCTCACAACCCTGCTGACAGCAGCAGGGAGAGCCGCCAGGGGCAGCTGCCAGTGCAGGGGGCGAGCCAAACCCAGGGAGCCTCTAATGAAGGGCAGGATGGAGAACCCAGCATGTGTTTGTGTAAATGCACTGTGTGCCTCCACACTGGGCTTGTTGAGGTGCTGGCATCCCTGCCTGGCACTGCAGCTGTTCTTGTGCCCTGCTCCCTGCTGCAGCTGAGGCTTTTGGGGACAGCTGGCTGCTGCTGCTGGGCAGTACCCTCTGGGTTGCATAGGGACCTCTGGAGCCTGTCACCCACTCTGCCTCCGTGCTTGGCCTTGGTGCTGTCTGTGGGAGTGGAGTTTTTCTTGGCCACACGTCTCTCTGAGCCAGTGAGGGCGGAGGATCCTGGTTTCACAGCCAGCACAGGCAGCTTTGTGGATCTGCGTGTTGCTCCTGCAGGCACACTGCCCACTGGAGCTGGCGGCTGCTGCCCTGCTCCAGGAGGTTTGTTGCCCAAGGCAGCCATCTGAAAGTCACTGCTGATCCTTCACAGCTCCTTCTTCCCTTGGGATCTTGTCCTGTCATGGTGGGGACAGCTAAAACACCTCACTGAAAAAAACATTGTTCAAAGCAATTTAGAGAGGTGAAGGGATGGCTGTTCAGGTGTGCCCAGCATTTGTAGACCAGCAGACCTGAGATCTCCAGCCCTTCTAACTGCTGCTCAGAGAGCTCTAGTTGCTTGGCTCTCTTCCTTCTGGTGGTCCAAGTCAAGTGGCAAAATGAACAGCCACCCCCTGGCCCGTCCCCACAGCCTGCTGCAGGCCCACAACACCCAGAGCTGCAGCCAGCAGAGGACACTCCCGTCATTTGGCTGCACTGTCACCAGTGCTGCCTGCAGCTGCTGCTGGCCCTGCATAAGGTTCTCTGAGCTGCTGTGCCTCCAGCAGCTCCCTGTCCCAGCCCTCACCAGGCCATCACCCAGCCGTCATCCTGCACTGCCTTCTGAAGGATGGAGATGGAGTGGGGTTTTGCCTCCGTATGCTGCAGGACTGGCAGGTGCTGGCTCCGTGGGAAAAGGTAAAGTGATGTGCCTGGGTCACACAACTGGGTAGCTATCCCAGCAGTGCCCTTGTTGATCTCACCTCTTAAAGCACCTCTGGCCCCAAAACTCACTGCTGTGATACAGAGGAGGTGTGGGGAGGTCAAGGTGCTCCCACCTGATGTGTGCCAAGTGCCAGGTTAACAGCTGGACTCGATGGTCTCAAAGGTCTTTTCCAATCTAAATCATTCCATTATTCTGTGTTGGAGGAGTCTCTCCTCATTGGCACGAAGCATCAGAATGCAGGGGATAGCAGGAGCAGAGCCAAATAGCTTTGGTGACAGGGGTTTGCCTCAGGAGTGTGTGTGAGATTTGGGCACAGTGCAGCCTGGTGGGGCGATGTCCTGTTCCCCCCTGGTATCTCCTCTGCCAGCCTAGCTGCAGGCAGGATTTTTTACTCTGAGGGGGCTGAGCTTGTGCTAACATGAGCTTGTTGGTGGGCTGGAGAGTTAAAGCACTTCCAGTATTTCAATTCTTGCTTCTATTCCACATCAATTAAACCACTGCTCAGTTATCATTGATTTAGAGTGCAATGTTTTCTGGACAGCTTCTGCCCTTTGTGCTGTGATTGCAGCTCTCTGTTTCAGTATTAAGCTCCTGGACACAACTTTTCCCCTCTCCACTGCCAGTGGTGGCATGCTGCTTCCCCAGATCTTGTGTGGTTTGTGTGGAAGTGGAGGGTTTGGAGCCAAGGCCAGCACTTAAACCCCAGCCCTACTCCTGCTGTCTGGGCTGAGCTTTTCCAGAGGAGAGACCTTATACAGAGAAAGTTGTTGGGATGAACTTAAATGACTTTGGCTGCAGAACAGCCTGTGCTGCTCTCAGCAGGCTCCTGCCTTTGCATCTCCTCTTCACCCGACCCTTCATCAATGGTCTATAGTTATAAATCCACTGTTTACATTTCTTAGAGTCCCTCGTCTCATGTCAGGTTAGGTGAAAGTAGTCCTATTCTATGGGCAGGTTCAAAGCTGCCCATCCATAAGCTGCTCTGAACAATGGGAGCAGATCCTAAAGGGCTGGAGGGATAATAGCTGCTGCTGATTCCCAGAGCTCTGGCTAGGTCTGCCAAAGCAATTCACCTCTTCCCTATGCCCCCTGCTGCCATTCATGATCCTGCCTGACATTTCTGGGAAGAATCCTAAATTCTTCTGGGAAGAATCATAGAATCTTAAAATGGTTTGAGTTGGAAGGGACCGTAAAGTTCATCTGTGTCCAGCCCCCTGCCATAGGCAGGTGTGTCAGATCAGGTTGCTCATCTAGACCAAGTTTGCTCCTAAGTGTCACTCCAGTGGTGGGTGGCCTGACTCACTGCACGCCTCCTCTATCCCTGGGCCCATGCTTCCTGGGAAGGGCTGTTAGACTTGCTGCAGGAGCTGCCCCCTGCCACAGGGGCTCCTACGTGCCTTTCAGAGCATCTAGACAACCTGCTGTGTCCCCCAGCACACTGATGGGGTGCCTGTCTGTGTGCTGTCATAGCCCCACTCTGTCCTGGCAGAGAATGTGTGGCAACAGGGTGCAAGGGCATGACCTGTCCCTGCCTCTGCTCCCTCACTGGATGAGGCTGTGGGATAAGGCATCTCTGAATCTGGCCATTCTCCTCTGGACAGGGCTGGGGGATGGTTTTGAGCCAAGCCTGGAGCACAGCCCTGCTGTAGCTGCTGATGTAAGGCTGCAGTAAAAGATTACGAGCTTTAAATGGGGCCAACCTGTGCTATAAAACTGTCATTGCTAATGGAGACCATCTCTGCTGTGAGTGGCACAGCTCCCCTTTCCATGCTGTGGCTGGAAGAGCTGGAGCTGAACAGGGTGGAGAATTCTGCACAGTATGGCAAAGTTAGAAAACTCACTGCTGAACAGAACACTCAGCCTTTCCCCACATTTCCAGCTGGATCCCTCTGAGCAGCTTGTGCCTAAGAGAGCACGCGATTCCTCCACCCCCACATGGCAGCCAGGACAAAGCGCTTGGTAGAAGGGCGAAAGAGCATGATACATCATAAATATTAGTGCCTGGCCCCTTGCCAGTCCCAGGCAGAGAAATCATCTCAGCCATTAATCTGTGCGTGCAAGCTGCATCTGGCAAAGTGATGCTTAATGTCACCCATGCTCACTTACGTCTCACTGTTCGTGCTTGCTTTAACAAAAAATTTTTTAAATTTCCAAGAAATTAAAAAAAAAACCACTTGGTCCTTTCTGGGTCTAATTTCTTAGTGTTTTTTGGGGGAACCACAGAGCACAGCATGGACCAGTGTGCTGGGGCGAGCCAAATGTGGGAAGCCTCTAAGGAAGGGCAGGATGGAGAACCTGGGGTGTTTGTGTAAGTATACTGTGTGTCTCCATGCTGCTTCTTGTGGCACTGGCATCCGTGCCTGGCACTGCAGCTGTGCTCAGCTCAGCTCCCTGCTCAGCTGAGGCAGGGACAGCTGGCTGGGCAGTATGCTCTGGGTTGCACAGGGACCCACTGAGGTGTTGAGGCAGGCAGGGTTGGGGTTGGAACTTCCTCCAAGCTCAGCTTTCATTCTCCTCTGTGATTAATTGCAGTTAGTGTTCATCTGGAATTTTAGAGAACAATTGGATGACGTGTCTCACAGTTGATTTAATTAAAACCTGATGAGGCATCTTACAGCTGCTGTGCATGAGGGTGAGTGGTGCTGGGATGCCCCTGGGAATCCCATCCCCTCTTCCCAGCCTCAGCAGTACCTTGTAGGGCTCAGGCTCCCCACATTTTTGTGGAGCTGAGCTTGTGCTCTAAGTCCAAGGTCTTCTTATCCTGGAGTTTTGTGATTAGTCTGGATATTCTAGAGTGTGGTAATGTTTAGGATTTGGGGATTTTGCCCCACTTGTAGTTCAGGTCACTGAGGAGGTTTGGTGCATTTGGGATATATGTCTTGTTCCTCATTGCATAAATCCACTGCTTGAGTTGCAGTGGCCATTTCTGAGGCAGTTCAGAAGGCTGGGGGAAATTGCTTTCAGGTCAAGACCTGCTTTAGCCTATGGTGAATTACTGTGCCTGAGGTTTAAATCTTTGCAAACAGAGGATTATGGTGATGGTAAATACTAGGTAGGCCCAAGGATTGCCATACTGACGGCTGAAGGGAGCATGGCCTTTCCCTTTAGCAGAGAAAGTGTGATGGATGTTAAAAAAATAATTGAGATAGAGCCCAAGTTGTAGCTTAGACACTATTTCTCCTTGATTTATATTTCTGCTTGGGTGCTTCGCAGTGTAAGCAGTATATTTTTTGCTTAACCTCACAGGGCCTTTTTGTTCTTAAATGAGGACAATGTGGTAGGTATGACCAATTGCCAAGAGTCCCAGATTAGTGCAAGATCTGCAAAACATTCAGAGCTGCTGTACAGCCCAGCATCCTCTTGAAACACAAACACCAAACAATGAACACTTTTGAAAATGCAAATCTGCATTCCTGTGCTGGGGGATAACTGCTGGTGCCTGGCTGCTCTTGGTGCCTCTGAGTCTCTAGTCCCATGGTGGCTTGGAGGCTGAAAACAGAGCATCAGAGCTCTCAGCAGCCAGGAGTAGCCAGCAGTCTGTCCCAAGCACAACAGGGTGAGGGGATGAGGAACCGTGGTGGCACTGCCCCAGCAGCACCAGCCTGATGGGAAGCCCTGCCCAGAGGCACAGCAGATGCAGGCAACAGAAGGTGAGGTACTGGGCAGGAAGAAGGATAATTGCTCTGGAATTGGTGGTGACAGGCAGGTCTGGCCTGCAGGGAGCTGTAAGGGCACCTGTGCATGATGAGTGGGACCAAAACAGGTTGACACAGCCTTACAATCCAATTAGTGCTGAGTGCTAAGCAACCTGACCAATTTGCTCTTGGCTTTTATAACACATATAAATAGAGGGGGCATTACATAATGCCCTGGGGGTGGCTCCACTTTCAGTCCCTGAGAAGGGCTGTGTTGGCCTGGCCAGAAGATGACCATTGTTTTGCTCGTGGCTGGGATCTCCCATCTGATGGCTTGATCTCTTGTGGTGTTTGCATTTGCTGCATTGCACTTGGCCTGCTGCAATCCATGCAGCATCCCTAGATCCTCCTGGGACAAGCAGTCTTGTCAAGGCACATCTGCACACTCTCCCAAGCAGCATCTCCATCTTTCAGTCCTATGTGCTGTAGAGGAGACTGGGACAAATTTGTGCAGGGGCTTGACCCTGTTAACAACCTCAGGCCCAGCCTTGAGAATGACATCCCCCAGCCTTTCCTTGCTCGTGATATCTTGTTCCAAGTGGAAGATGCTGCCATGTCTTCACAACCCCCCTTGCCTTTGAGAGGGTACCACCAGCAATAATAAAGTCTTCCAGGCTGGTGCAGATCACCAGCAGCTCTGTGCAGGCAGAGGGCTGTAATCCCTTCCTCAGGGGAACCCATGGGAAGCTGCTGGAAGCTAATGGGTTTGTGCAGGCGATACTGGAGGTGTCATGGGGTGAACTGATGTTGTCTGTGATGGGAATTGCTTTGGTATGTCGGGCCTGGGATGGATGCTCTCTTGGCTGGAGGTGGGAAATGTTCATGGACTTGGTAGCTGAAAGTAAACATGGGATTTTGTGGGGCTGGCACTACAGAAGCCCTTCCAGAAAGGGAGAGAGGCTGGGTTGAAGCTGCCGCTTGCTTTTGTCTGTTATATGGAAAACCAGTCTTCTGGAAGGAAGGAGGGAGTGGATAGAAGCAGGGAGTCACCAGAAGTTATTTCTGAAGTAAACACACAGTGGTAAGTGCTTCATGATGGTTGAAGTTTGCTTCATGTGGGGGATGCAGCTGGATTGTGTTTGCTCTGAGTTGGTCGAGTCTTGCCTATGGAGCAGACTGCACCAAATCCTCATTGGGTTCAGTTCCTCCAGTAGCTGCTGGTAATCATGAGTTCCAGTTTTGTCTTATATTGATGATTTTTCCTCTTTGTGCTTTCAGAAATAACACGGATCATTCAGGTGGACTTGGACCTGAAATACAAGACCAACATCCGAGACCTGTTTGATGAGTTTGACAACTTCCCAGAGGGAGCAGTCATTGGGATTGCCAGGGAAATGCAACCAGTGTACAGGTACAGTCCCCTCCCCGTGGGGAGCAGGGAGTGGGCAGCAGCTGGCTGGTGGCTTTTCTTCAACTCAGGTTGCTCTTTGGAAAAAAACCTAGGGAGCAGTGGTCTCCCTGCTTTAATTCCTGCAGGGGGACTTAATCTCAAACTTGTAAATCGGTATGAGCAAAGTGTACAGTATTGCTATGGTTTGTTTGCTTGTTCTCACACACCATCACAAGACTTCCAGAGCCAAATTCTTGATCATCAGTGCCAAAATCCATGCCTGGACTCTAGTACATCTAGAGGTTTGCCCAGCCATGCCTGTTGAGGTGCTGTAATTGTGTGTTGGTGCTTAGAAGTTTTGGCTGGGAGTATTGCAGAGAGTAGGGATTGAGTTTGGGCAACAATGGGGTTGTGGGTCACTGGAGTGTCAGTGCACTTTCTGCTTCCTCCAGGGAAGGCTGAGTGGACAACTCTTGCTGACCTGGGCTTGCAAGAGTGATGGTGGCCTCTTGGGCCCTTGCTCTTCAGACACTTGGTCCACCAGCCACTGCCAGCTCTGCTGGAAACCACTCACGAAGGCATGACCCAGTCCTTCCCACTCATGGACCACTGGTGGGATTCAGGGACACAGATATTTCCAGATGCTTAGACAAATTGGTTTCATTTAGCCTGCATTGTTCCAAGGACAGACCTCAGGTTTTCTTTTTATTCAGGATAAATCAGATAATCATCCCAGGATACCTTAATGGATCTCAGCAGAGCTGAGTTTGAGCATTTGAGATGGCTTGGCTAGATTTGCTAATCCTAATGGAAGAGTTCTTGGAGAAAGATAAAAAAGTGTAAGAGGTCAGTACGTCTTTTCCTTCCCTACTGGAAGCCTACTTTCCTACTGAGCCTCCTAAGACATGACCAGCAGCACTCTTGGGCAAGGGCTGAGCTGCAAAGATCTGGACCAGCTTTTCTTGCTGCTTTGTGAATCCAGATGGGAAGAGGGTAGAGACAGAGAGAAGTTCATCAAAAGGGGATTGATGGTCAGTAATCACCACCAATTGCTTCCTGGAAGTCTAAACCATATGAGAGAATGTGATTGCTCAAACTACAGAAGTCACCACTATTCCTGAGATGGAAAAAAAAATATCTCTGTCAGGGGCATAAGTGTTGCCTCTCTCCTGATTTGTACTCTTGGCAGGATGAGCTGGGACTGGAGGGACAGGGGTGCTGAGGTCTTGTCTTCATAGGGTGGCACCATGCTCAGCGAGTAGAGGGCTCCTGTATCTGCTTTGGGTATCCTGACAGGATTTTGGTGCCCAGAATGGTAAATCCAGCCCCAGTTAATCATATCCAATTGTTAGAGCTTAAAGGGGGGTGGAGGGAAGAGCCACAGCCAAGAGCAGCCGCGGGGCTGTGGGACTGTGGCCTCAGTCACATCCCTGTCGTTAGCACTGCCTGGAACGGGTAAATCAAATTCCTTCTCCTGCAATTAGTGCAGGGTGGAATCACTTTGTTTTTGTCTCTGCAGGGTTTTGCATTATTTCAGTGCATAACTAGGGAGTGGGGATGGTGATCTGCTGCCTGGATGTATTTTGTGGGACCGGGCGTGCCTGGAGGGGACTAAATTAAGGTTTGGGGTGCTCTGCTGGAGAGCCTTTCAGCATGGCAGGGGACAAGGCACGGGATAATGGGGCTGAGCAGTGAATACCTGACCCAAGCCATAGCCATGTTCTCTCCCTCCTGCCACCCGCAGTGGGGACAAACATGCCAAGCATTAACAGCCCTCACAGGCTGCATTTTTGGGCTGAACTTTCTGTTGTTGTAGTTTTGACATTCTGGGTCACTTTGGGCTATGTTGTGCTTTTCTTCTTGTGTTGTTTTGATCTTTGTATGAAAACAAGTTCCTGATCCTTCTTGTCGCCAGATCACCCGTTGTGGGCCGAGCTGTGCAAACTCCAACCTGCCCTCCTGCCAAACCCTGCACTCTGTGAGGCTCACACCTCACTGCTAAAAGAGTTTCTGGACACAAACATGAGCTGACAAAGCATGGGTGTCTTTGTAAAAAAAATCTTTACTATTTTTATACTTTTAGAAAGATTAAAAACATGTTGTAGGTGTGAAATAAGAGGTGTCAGCTCCAGCCGTGTTGTTTGGCTTGTGTGCAGGCTTGAAGCATCAGTTGGGAAAATGGTTGTGAGGAGGGAGTAGGATTACAGGGCAACTGTGGGGTCTCTGTGTTGCCACTCGTATTTCTCACAGCTCTCTGCAGCACTAGCTGTGCCCCAAAGCATCAGAGGACCTGGGACAAGTTAGCAGAGCTGTCCTGAGCTTCCTCATGGAGCTAGGGACTCGATTTCCTGGGGCAGGGTAAGCCGGTGGCCAGAAAGGGTCTGGGTGCCATCTTTCCTGCTGTGTAGCAATGGGAAAGATGGATGGAGATCGAGTCACCATCTGTTTCCATCAGCTGCCCATTGCTGCCTGGCTGTGGGCTGCACTTTCTAGGCACAGGTTGGGCTGCACAAGGCTCACACTGCTGCAGTGGTGCAACGAGCAGCACTGGGCACAGACATTCACAGGAAACAGAGGAGTAAGAGAACAGCAAATCGGAAACGTCCCGGAGCCTGTCTGCGTATCCTGAAGGTAGGGGAAACCTCCAGACAGCAAAACAGGATGGCACGGGAGTGTTTCCACTCGCTTGACTCATGCTGAAACAATGCCCGGCCACTGTTTGTCTTGGACAAACACATTTCTCCAAGCAACAGGATCTCCCGGCCCTCCTGCTAGGCCAGCGCTGGGATTTAACTGTTGCACAGTCTGGGGTTGGCTTGTCCTTGAGGGCCACTCAGGATTGGAGTGGTCTGTGGAGGGGAGTAGCTCCTGCAGAAGCGGGACATGGATCACCCTGCAGTGTCTGGCAGGGAGTCCTGGATGCAGAGGGGGAGATGGCAGGAGCCCATGTCGTATGCAGGAAGTGATCTCAGGTCCAAGGCCATTGGCATCAGGTTTCCATCTCTCCAGCCATAACAGGGAAAAGAGGCACCCTGTCCATGGGTCAGGCATGTTGTCCTTCCTGTGGCTTTGGATCCAATGTGGGACATGGCCCACAGTCAACACCTCTGTGGATAGGGTTGCAGGCAGAGCTTCATCGCACAAGAAGCCACCCCTTTGGTGGGGTTGTTGAGGACAATGGTACTGTGCAGCAGCCTCCTTGATGCTTGTGAGCTTTCCATGGCAGCACTGGATTCCTCCTGCCAGGCTGTTGTTTGAATATGGGCCTGCAGAAGAGCCTCTTCCCAAGCTGACTTACAGCTGCTCATGTGTCTGCCTGCAGAGGGTTCACACTGTGGCCAAGATCAGGAACTCTGGCTTTGGTGGGAGTGATTTTGATGTAAAGATTAGACTTTGCATCTGAAGTTTGCATCATCGAAAAGGCTTTCCATGCAAGGAGGTGTTTCTTCAGAGTCATAACCTTGATCAAAAGTCCTGTTGTCCCCTGCAGCATTTCAGCTGCTCAGTTGTGCTGGCCAGTCCTGCTCACCAGGCTACATAGACAGTGATAATGGTCTGTATAAATATTTATGTTGCACTGACCCTTCCGTGCCAGATCTTGGTCAAATTGAGAAGCCCAGGCTTTCTGGTGCTCCTGAGCCCTGCTAGGAAACATGCATAGAAGCACTGCAGCCTGCATGGGAGTGACCAGGTGGGCAGGCAGGTCACTGTCCTTGGGGGGTGTGTGGGTACATGCTCGACCTGCGGAACAGCTCAGCCATGCTCCTGGCAGTGTAGGAGTGCCGTGGCTGGTGAGGGAAGCGTGGCCTGCTGCCCCTCAGCCTGCTGGCCAGGTGTGAACAGTGGGGCTGCAGCTGGAGCATAGTGGGGTTTCTGTCAGGGCACAACATCCTCACACCAGGGCAGCCCAGACCTACCCGTGCCTCCCTGCCAGCCTGGCTTGGCTCAGTACTTGTTCCCAGACACAGGAGCTGAGTGCTGCCAGGTGCCAAAGGGATAGAACTCCTCATTTCAAAGCAGCCCTATGGTTGAGAGGAACAGAGTGGTGAAATACTGTGGCACTCCCCAAAATGTCCTGAAGGCTCTCAGATTACTAAGGGCAGAGCTTAAACCCTATTCTTACTGCATTTCCTGGTTATAGATCCCTCTGGTCACACTGGTGGCATGTGAGAGGAAGCAGAGCAGTGGTATTGATTGCACAGCTTCTCAGCAGCCTTGGCCTGACCCCAGGCCCACGTGCCATGCCCCACAAACATCCCAACCTCTTCTCTCCTTAAGCACTGCTGCTGTTGGCACTGCCAGTGGCAGTGGGTTCTGGGTGCCCACCAGTGTGCCAGCACCACCTGGAGCCCTCAGCACTGTCCCCATCATGCTCCCCTTGGAGGTGTCCTTGGGAAGGAATGGTCTGCTGGCAACAGGGAGGACCTAACCCACAGGTCCTCAGATGGGTGCTTTTGCCCCCTCCATGTAGGAGGAAGATACCTGCTGTGAAGATGGGCTTCAGGAGAAGTCCCAGAGCTTCACAGGTCCAGGAATGCACACAGCTAGGGCCGGAATGGTGACTGCTGCCTCCACTTGTGCTGTTGGCTGAGATCTTTACTGCTGTCCCCTGTGTCCAAAAGCTAATTAAAGCTTGAAGCATCTTGGGAATCCACAGTGTTGGAAATTATAAAAGTTTGTCCAGTAGGAAAGGATATCTACATCAAAGGGGCAGCTACAGACTACAGAGGGCTGATACTGTGTTCCTGTGTGGCTGCAAGGCCATTCGCCTTTGCCTCTGCCTAAAACCTAGGGAGAACTCAAACAGGACATTATTTTGTAGGAAGGAAAAGCTTTTTTTCTGCTTGTGCTCACGTGGGAGCTGCTGTAAGTGTGCTATGTGCTCAGTGACATGCATTTTGTTTGTTTAAGAGCTGCTAAAATAACCCAGAGAAGGCCATTAACGGGTGGAAGCAGGACTGTGCAGCTCCAGATGTGGAGCCGTGGCACTTGCAGCGCTGGGTGTTTGCTGGGAGCTCAGCAACACTGGTGCTAAGTCACTTTGTCAGATGTTTGGACGAGGAAAGGAGTTATCCTGGTCTGTGAGCAGGCTAATGCTAAATCCATAGCCAGGCCAGGCTGTCAGAGAGTCTGGGCTGAGACAGTACATTCTGTACCTTCTCTTGAGATCTAAAAAAAACCCCAAAGTACGGCTGACAGCTGCAAGCAAGGAGCAGCTGGATTCCCTGGCTGAGGCAGCAGTGGCGGTTGTAAGATAAAACACTGCAGGTGGGCTGCTGCCTGCAATGGAGCTTTTCAGTCCTCCCGTGAGTTTTCCTGGTTTGGTGGACTTCTCATGCGCAGACAGGTGGCCCTGACTTTGAGATTTTACTCTTTTCCAAGGGCTTTTGCCCTGAGGAAGCAGGGAGCTGGCTTCCACGAAGGGCTCTGTTCCCCAGGCCCTTTCAGGAGTAAAGGCAGGAGAATTTGTGCCTGGCATTTGTGCCATTGTGATGTCAATGCTGCCTGCCCACAGTCCTGCAAGCCCCAAACCCTGTGCACTTTGGATTTTTAAACCATTTCAAGACTTTGACTTGATTTGCAGCAAGTTCTAGGGATTGTTTGGCAGTGACTGCCAAGAAGCAGCCAAAATTACAGAACAAACAGGACCTGCAAGGAACTGGAAACAGAATTAATTTCAGGACTTCAGCTTTACCTCCAATTTAAAAAAATTACCCGAGAAGGTCAGGAGTTGTGTCATTTACAACTATGAATATCATTAATATATAGGACCTGTCCAATTTATTCCCACTATGATGCAAACTTGAAATGTCATTTAAAAGCAATGAATAAATTGGATGAGATCTGACAAACACAACTGTGCACTGATTATCACAAACAGTATTAATAATATTGAGCAGCAGGTGAGCTTCTGCAATGGGAGAGCATCTCCCCTGTTCCCCACAGTCCCATTGGCAGGCAAGGGTGTCCCAGAGCAGGCAGCCTATGCTTCCAAGGCAGGCAGGAGACACTGCCAGAGTAGAGTTTATTCACAGTTTTTAATAGAAATCTGCCATTTTAGCAGTAATTCGGCCCACAGTGTTCTAGAGTGTCCCTGTGGACGGGTTGTCCCCCCTCCTGTACTGGTGCTGATAGAGGATGGTCTGACACACACAGGTAGTTGCCCTGCACTGACACCAGTGCCACAGGTGTCTGATCAATAGAGGGAAGGAAACTGAGGTGACCCAGACAGGAATTTATGGTCCCACCTCTGTTTGGAGGATGACTTCAGCACTGACATGGGCTGTACAAATGTTTGGTGGTGAGGAGGGCCACTCTTGAAAGTCTGTCCCAAAGAAAGGTTTTGCTCATAAGCTGTGTTCACAAGTTGTCATTTGTCATCTATTTAAGAGTTCCCATTTTTGAACTAAGTTCACACAGAAATGTCATCAGTGAGAATCAATTTGCTGCTCTGAACATGGGCCTTTTAAAAGTTTGGCATGTAGGCTGGGCTGTGGTAGAGACCAGCACTGTACAGACATAATTTGTGCATTACGTGAGAAGTTTATTAAGGAATTACTGATGTCCTCATTGAAGAGGTCAGTCTATTGCTTCATCAGTGTTTTCCATGCCTGAGCTGTACCTTTACCCTGAACCCATCAGAGAAGGGTAAGGTGGTCCTGGTATGCATACCAGTAGATCCTGCCCTTTGTCCTGGGATGGAAATTGCTGTTGTTTTGCCCCAGGGTGACAGTTTCCCCTACAGGGCAAGGGATACTGCTGTGTTATCACTGTTGGTGATGCCACTGCATATCACGGGGTACATGGTGCTCCTGAGAAGTGTGGAGCTGGGATTTCCTGGATTGCACAAGCTCTTCAGCCTCAGCTAAGGTGCTGTGGAGTGGGCTGGTACTAAACCTGCTGCCCTGGCTCCTTAAGGGGTTTAGCAATGGCACATGGCAAATAAGCAATTAGCAACAAGGGCTGCTTTGTTGCAAAGCCACTGAGCTCACCAGGCTGAGGTCCGGCTGCCAGGGCAGCGGGAGGGAGCTGGGTTGGGTGCTGCTCTGGGCGCAGCCCCGGGTGGTTGCCTCCCTTTGTGTGGCAGAAACTTGGAAGGGCCCACCTTCATTGCAGCAATGCCTTTTGGAGCAGGGAGGAGAGCGAGGAAAGGGAGCTGGCCTTTTCCTGAGGGTTGATCTCAGTTGAACACAGTGATGGTAAGGGGCTGACAGCTTCCTGCCACGATGAGGATTAGCCAAGAGGAGAAGGGTGCAGGGAAGTTTCTTGGCTGTGCTCTTACTTTGTACTAAGGGAGAAGGGGGAAAGCTACCATCACCCCCTGAATGACCATGCCCTCATTCCCATCACTCTCCCCTCCCCACTGCCCACACCCACTCCTCTAGGCAGGACAGAAGCTGCTATCAGGGTCTCCCTTTGCTCTCTTCCATTCCAGGCACATCCCCTGTCCCCATCAGGACACTGCATATTTCACATTGGGGTTCCCATCCCATTTGCCCCTTTGACCAGCTCTCTGGGACCCTGCAGGTGCCAAGCACCACCAGGTGGGCAGCTCAGCCAGGCATTGCTTGGGGGGACCACAACCAGGTGCTGTGTCCTCCTGCCACCCCAGCAGCACATAGAGCAGGGTGCACTTGTGCCTCACTGCTCACTGCACAGGAGCAGTAGTGTTTGCCAGCTGGGCACACGCCTGCAGCTGGGGATAACGCCAGCAGCCATCCGTGTTCTGGCTCAGGAACTGAACATCGTATTTGGAGGTATGAGAGCGTGCACTTGTTGTTTTAGTTGGTGTTTGGGCTGGCAGGGCTGCTGTTGGAGTGGCTTAGAGAGGGATGGCTGGCAGCCCATATTTCCCTTCTGCTCCAGGAACCTCATGCCTGGCTGAATGTGGCTCAGGGTGCCCCAGCCCCTGATCCCTGTAGGAGAGGCTTGCTGACAAAACACATCCTCAGTACTGGCCTCTGCTGCTGCCCATCCTGTTCTCCACACAGCTGCCCAAACTAGCAGCCCTTGGAAAGAGGTATGAGCAAATCAGTGATCTCCAGCAAGGAGCTGACTCTTTCTGGCGTGCTTATTACATCCAGACTCTTGTAGATTCCCTATTTTTGTGGCTTTAGCCCATGACTGTTGGCATTGTTTCCCCTTTGATGAGGGAGAGGCCATGCAGTCTTCCTCCCTGGGTACCATGCTGCATAGGCTCATGCAGTGCACACTGGCTGTACCCTGCAGCCTTCCAGGAGCATCCTCTAACCACAGCCACCCTGGGTCTGGCCTGGCATCTCCTTTCACTTCATGTCTTTTTGACCTGGTTCCTTGATTCCCCAGATGGCAGTGCAGGGAGGCATTCCTGGAGATGTGGATGCAGGGGGAAGGTCCACATCCTCAGCAGCTGCACAGCTGGTGTGGCAGGGTTGAACATCAGGTGGATATAGGCACACAAGCCCAGTCTTCTGCTTCTGGGGCAAGTGCTTTGAGCTTGCTGCTGGTCTCCCTGCATCTTGCCTTTCCTGCCAGCTCGAGCACACAGCTGCTTTACCAGAGGTTTCCAGCTCAATCCCATGAAGTTGTCCTGTAACTCAGAGCTGAAGTAAACGAGTGGAAGTTCACAAAGTCTTTCCCCCACCTGTTTGTCCCTTGCTGTGCATGAAAACAAGAGAAGGCCCTGCAGAATACAGCTGGTGGGTGGAGTGGTCCCTCTGCCCTGGCAGCTGTCCCCAGCCAGGCGTTTGGAATGGAGTGATGGCAGCTCTGTGACCGCCGGGCTGCGAGGCAGGGGAGGTGCGGCCGCAGCGCCCTGTGCTGGGCCAGCAAGGGAAGTCCTGCTGGAAGCAGTGTTTTTATCTGGGCTGCCTGGGCCTGGCGTTTGAATGCTTGGAAATGCTCTTCTCCAGATGTTTCCTAGCACACGCCGGCTCTGTTTATAAACAGCTCCTCAAAGCAAAGCCTGCTGGGGCGGCAGGCGGGCAGGCCCCGCACGGCTCCCCTGCGCCATGGCACGGGGTCTGGGGCCACAGGTCACCTCTGTCCCCTCCCATCTAGATGGGTTGGAGCAGTTAACAAAAGCCCCAAATGCCTCCTCTTCCTTTCTTTTCCCTTTCTCCTGGCTAACAGCTTCCTGCCCTGATGCATACTGGTGGTGCCAGCGTCTCTGGGCTGCCTTCCTGCTCAGGCTTGTGCTGCTGGGGGCACAGAGAGGAGGGCACACTGAACTGCCTGTTCCCAGGGAGGTCCTGGCCACTCCAGGGCTTGGGTCAGGGAGACATTTCCACTGCATCCAGCTGGGGCTCAGTTCCTTGATGATTGTCTCAAGGGCACATCCTGACAACAGGCTCATCCAGCCCCTGGAGTTTTTCCCTTCTATTTTGCCAAAATTTGAGGTGGGTGCCAAGGGACAATGTCAAGCAGGACAGAGTGGAGTGGGTCAGGCTGTGTCAGTTGTTTGGCTGGTTGTTGTGCTTTGCCAGCCCCATCTCCTCTGAAAACAACAATGCTCTTGTACTCGTCACTTCTTCCACTTCTAGCTGGGTGGAGGTGCCTTTCAGCCATGCTCTTCTCTGTCATGGCCCCTACAGGACACTACCAAAACCTGCCTGAAAGACAAAAGCCAAGAAAAATCCTGTCTAAACAGCTGCCAGTGGCCCTGCCAGGACACCTTTCCCTTGGTTGGCCTGAGCCCAGCAGGGGCAAGGTTGTGCTCAGCTGTGAGCAGGTTCCCAAATCATGGGGACTGCTGAGCCACCTGGAGCTCATCACATCCTGGATCTCACGTCACATAGCTCCCTGAGGATGGCCCTGCCCTCCCTGCCAGCCCCACACCCACACACGGCCGGGGGAGGACAGCCCTGTCACAGCCAGCACTGGGAGGAAGGGCTGAACAATTGCTGCTTGTCAGTCTGCCTCTTCCTGTAGAAAAGGGCACGGTATCAGCCGTCCACGCGTCATCTGGGGAGCGGCATTGCTGGAAAGTTGAGTCCTGTGATACAGGTTTGCTATAGCCCCCCCATGGCCTGGCAATCCTGAGGGTCTGGGTGCTTGCAATTTTTTAATCCTGGCTGCTTGCAGTGGCTATAATCTTGTCCCTTAGCTTGGGCAGCATGTGTTTGGAGGTAAGAATGTGAAAGGAATCAGCTTCACTGCTGCGGAGATGGAAATACATTCGCCTCTGTGGCTCTGCTTACCCTCTCCCTCCTGCCAGCTTCCAGCATTACATTCTGGGCAGAAGGATGGCTTTCTTGGCACTGCTGGGGAGAAGCAAAGAGCAGAGGATGCTGAGGTGGGCTTGAGCCACTCCCTGGATCTGAGCACTTCAGGAGGCGGATTGGTACATGGCTGGGGCTTGTCTTTGCAGGTTGAGCTTCCCTTTATGCTGCATGGAGAATGTTCCTTTTCTGAGGAGCAACCCATCCATGAGTTGTCCTTGCCTGTCCTCAAGACACAGCTGCTTTTTGCAGAGGCAGAGCCCTTTATCCTTTCCCTACCCTTTAGATCCAACAAACACTGCTGCTCATGAGCTCTGATGAGGCAGTCCCTCCTCCACCCCCCTTCCCTGGGAAACATGGATACGACTGCTTCAAGACTGAGCCCTCCTTCCATGGAAAACTGGCACTCAAAAAAACCCTTTCTGTTCTGAATCATGTGAAAGGGAGTGGTGTAAAACCTCTTAATGAAATGGGAAATATCAGTGCTTTAATGGAAAGTTTTAAGGAAGTGATGCTGCATGACGTTTGTGGTTCTCCAGATCAGGAAATAAAAAAGATATTCACAGTTGACATCATTAATAGAGCCACATTTTCTGCTGGGATAATTCTGCTGATGGCAGAATCCTGGCAGTCACCTTGATCCAGAGCACAGGCCAGAAGGATGGATTTGATAGTCTATCTCTGTACAAGCTGTAAGAGTCCCTAGGCAAGTGGGAGCCCAAAACAGCTTCTTAGAAGAAAAATTTAAATTTAAATGCTTGCAGTGATAGCATTGCCTCTGGAGCTGTCCCAGGGGCAAATGTCCCTGCATCTTTCTTACATCTGAGGGAGTCCAGCTTTAGCTTCCAAGCATGGGACCACTTTAAACATTTGTGTGCTAAATCTACCAACAAGCTCTTATTAACCTAAGCTGCATGGAGACTTGGATGGTGTCTGACAGGTTTGAAGAGCAACCAGTGGCAGTCTTGGATTATTCTTTCTAACAGTGTTTCTCCTTGACATCTTCATAGCAAGGTGTAAAAAACCCATAACTTTGCCTTAAGTGTGAGGGATGGAAGGAGAGAGCAGTGCTGGCAGCCCTGGGCTGTGAGATGGTGGTGGGGGTCACAGGTCTCTCCTGCTCTCCTCTGAAACAACAGGCTCAGATTGCTCTCAGGTGCTCAGCTTTGCAGCAGAGGATGCTGTTTGAGGGAAGAAGACAGTCAGACTGAATGGGAGCAATTTTGGGGGGCAGGTCCAGCTACTTGGGGAATAGCAAGGGATTAATTCAATTCCTGCAAGTGGGAGCAGCCTGTGTATGTGTGATGAGGTATATTCCCTGACGCAGGACTGAGAAAGAAGAACATTTCTGGGCTGCTTGCTTAGGTAATTGAAATTAGGACACTTCTGGTGGTTCACCCAAGGCACTGGGGATGTGGTTTTGTCTCTGCACAGCCGTGTGAGCAGTCACACGTTCCTGTGTCCACTTGGCTCACCAGAATGATGCTGGTAGAAACAAAAGAGGCTTTAGAGATGGTAAGCAGCATGGTTTGAAGTCTGGACAATATCCTGTGCAGGGAGATGGTGAAAAAGGCAGCCTGTGAAGCACTGGCTGTTCTGAGAGGCTGGGTGCTTCCAGATAGAAGACAAGCATGGTGAGATCCCATGGGTGGGTGGTAGATTCTGTGCAGTGATCCTGATCTGCCCAGACTTGAGGTGGCTGCTCTTCAGGCTGCACTCCCTGACATCCCTGTGCCTGTTCTTCCTCTCTTTCCAGGCACACCTTCTGGCAGTATCGCCGTGAGAACCCCCAAACCAAAGTTGGGGAGCCCCCTCCTGATGGGCTGCCAGGCTTCAACAGCGGTGTCCTGCTCCTGAACCTGGAAGCCATGAGGCAATCCAAGCTCTACAACCAGCTGCTGGAGCCTACCATGGTGCAGAAGCTGACAGAGAAGTACCACTTCAAGGGCCACCTTGGGGACCAGGACTTCTTCACTATGGTGGGGATGGAACATCCAGAGCTTTTCCATGTGCTGGACTGCACGTGGAACCGGCAGCTTTGCACATGGTGGAGGGACCATGGGTACAGTGATGTGTTTGACCAGTACTTCCAATGTGAGGGGAAGGTCAAAATTTACCATGGGAACTGCAACACCCCAATCCCTGAAGACTAAGGCACCCACTGCCCCCAGGGGCAGCTCTAACTGCAGCAAGACCTGCAAAGCCATAGTGGCTGCACTGTCAGTCCCTCAGGAGGCTCTGATCCAGCATAATCCAGGGGACTCTAGGGATCCCACGAGCATTCAGTATCCTACTGCCTGTTGTCTCACCCTCCAAGAGAAGGGCAGTTCAGCTGTTGGAACAGGACATCCACAGCCACTACATCCAGGGCTCAGCTCCTGGCTCTGCTTGATGAAATCCATGGTGCCCATCTGTGCCTCAGCTGCTGGGGTGTGGGCACAGCTGAGGGGCCATCAGAGACTGCTGCTTTTGCAGGGTCCAGCTCCCTGGGTGCTGTGCAGCTTTGCCTTGTCTGATGGTCGGCACGAGTCCCCAGCGAGCAGTTGTGTTTCATTTGTCATTCCTTGGTGGCCCATTTCTGCACCTCATGCAGAGAATTGGTCTGGTCCCTCCGGAGAGCAGACACTGTCCTCAGGTCATCTTCCTTTTGAAGCATTCCAGAAAGGCAAGAGGGCTTTAAAGACTGAAAAGCTTCAAATTGGGTTACTTAAAAACAAAAAATGAATGCTAGATAAGCTTTCAAGCCTTCCGTTAGTTCTTCTTAGCAATAAAAGCTTTACTGCCCTGTGTTGTCCTAGAAGTGTGTAGCAATAGGTTCATTTTTCTAGCTTTGCTTTTAACCTTTTATATGAGAATAAAGCTGCAGATGTCAGACACGCTCAGCTGTTTTTCTGTGGCACAACTGAAGTCCTGTGCAATAGGAGGTTTCCTGCTCTTATCATGATTAAAAAGTAGCTGATGTGTATCTGCTGGGCAGTTGAGTGTGGTGCCCCACACAGCTTATCCCACATCTGTCCCATGTGAGTGATGCAAATAGACAAGCTGGATTTTTAAAGATCATCACCACTGTAGCCAGGGTTGGTTTGGAAGAAGCTGGGAGCTGCCTGTGCTGTGAATGAGTGAGCTGCAGGCTGAGTACGCTGTTCCTTGTATAAATTCTGCTTTGGCGAGCCCTGCACGGGTCTGTGTCAGGGACTGCATGGCTCATTAACCACCTCCAGCCCAGCCCAGCTTGTTTTACACCCCATGTGTGCATTGTGTGATGTGCACGTGCAAGAGAGGGGTGTGGGCACCTGATTGTGGCTTAACCTAATAACAACACACCACATATGCCAGGAGTGTCCTGGGCTCCTTCCTGCGTGCCCATGAATGAACTTACTGGGAGAGAGGCTCTCTTTCCTCAAACTGATGTGCAGAAACAGCAGACTGTGGTATGGGCTGCAACCTTAACCCTGCCCTCTCTGATGTGCTGAACCAATCCATTTCCAAATAGCACAAAACCTTGTCTATAAATTTTTTCTCCTCCTCAAGGAAGGATCAACAAAGAGGTGATTAAAGGTGAGGGAAAGACACAGTGCCCTGCTGTGTTAGACTCATTGTGCAAGGCAAGGCAGCCAGCCTTTGGAGGCTGCAGCAGGGCAGAATTTGGGGCAGGTGATGCACTGTGATGATGCACCCTGAAGGATGAGGAGGATTACTGGTGCTTACTGGTCAGGTCTCACTGGTGGCACCAGTGAGACAAGGGGCTTCACATGCTAGGGCAGGACCTTGCCATCAGTTTGGAAATGGCTGTGCTGGAAATACAGGCCTGGCTGCTTGTGTCACCAGCACTGGGGAGGAGTGGGATGATGAGCAAATGTGGCTTTTACTGGGGACTGAGCAGCTCTGGGGTGGCTGTGGGTATCAGGGCTGGCCCAAAAGCACCATGATGGGTGCTGCAGGTGACCTTGGGAGACAGGGCTGTGTGGGGCCAGGTGCCCTCCCTGCCCCACAATCATTCCTGGAGCTGGGCCAGGCATTGTGCCCCCTCTACCTACAGCCAGGGGATGTTCTCCATAGGGTTGGGAGCATTTTTTCCTCTCTGTGGAGTCCCAGATTCTATGTTGAGAGCACCTACATGTGACCACTATATCCCTAAGGCTGAAACCTTTTGCTTAGGTATTTTTCAAAAAATAAATTCCTTTTTTTTCTTCTTTTTAATTTTTTTCTTTTGTTCAAAATCACAGTGCACTGAAAAACTCACTGCATTTTTTTTTTCAGCTTGGAAAAGCATAGTTAAATGAAACATTTAATTGATCCTTATTGGTTTTGCCCTTATCGGTAGAGCCCCGTGTCGCAGCCCCCTGCACAGTGCCAGCCCCGTCCGGACCCGCTCGGTCCCCGGGGCCGTGACTGAGCAGCGCGGCCGCACCGTGCTATTTATAGACCCCGCACGTAGCTCCCTGTGTAATTATCTCCCCTTCATGCCCTGCTGATTGCAGGCACTAATGAGCTCAGCTGCAGAGAGCGCCGTGGCAGCCTGGGGCTGACTCGTGGGGCTGCCGGCTCAGCCTTTTCAAAGGGTGCTGCTTTGGGGCAGCAGAGCTCGCTGTGCATCCTGAGGGCACTGCCTGCCCGGAGCCCTCACCCCACAGGCAGTGGAGTGCCTAAGCGCCCAGTCGGCATTTCCTTCAATTCCTGGAAGAATGGGGCTTCTCCTTCCCAGCCCTTCTTTGCCCTCCTGCACCCTCCTGCTGCAGCCCATCCTCAGCCAGGCATTGCTCCAGGCACACAAGTTCAGACCTGAGCATCCCCTCCTGTGCTGTGATGCTGGCCCAAGGCCAGCACGACCAGCACTTCACAGCTGCCGGCACAATCATGGTGAAAAATGCCCAAAAACCATTAAAGAGCACCAGTTTGCCCCTGGGCACTGGAGAGTTGCTGTGGTGATCCTGCAGCAGCAGCACTGGGACTGACAGGAGCTCCTGGTCTCCAGAGGGCTGGCACCATGTCCTTGGGCCAGCACTGGTCCCCTGCCTTGCAGAGGGATCTGCAGACTCAGAGCCTGGTTATGGGTTGGTTGGAGCCCCCCTGGAGATGCAGCAGGCCAAAGGCAGCCCTTGGTGAGTGGCAAGTGTGGCATGCTGCTGTGACACAGCAATGGGGGGGTCACAGCTGTGGCGAGCAGGAGACCAGGCCCACCAGCACAGGATGGTGGTGAGGGATGGGGCACACTGCACCCATGGGAGAGCTGCAGTGATCTCTGTAAGGACATGGTGGGCTTTATTTTAAGGTTACTCAGCCTGGAGCTCCTCCATCATGGATTCCTGCTCCTTGTCTTCTCAGCTGCTGGCTCACAGCAAAGGGCTGCTCATGTCTAGAGCCCCATGGTTTTGCAGGGTGGAGAAGGAGATGGGAGAGCATAGGGGTCTCCTTTGTAGAAGATCAGGCTGTGGAAAATGGCTCTGTAGCTTAAGCTTTAAGAAAGAATTCAGTTTCCTGTGTCCCTCAGCATTGATGAGAAATTGCACGTAGGGAAAACAGTATACATGATTTTCTGCCCAGCTTTGCTTCCAGCCCTGTGCTGGAGCTGCATGAGATTTTTGCTCTCCTCTCCTGCATTTCATAACACCATCAGTGTTTATTCTCTTACTCATTTGTACTTCTTTCCCATTTGAAATAATCAATTGTTGGTATAAACTCACCTAGGGAGCAATTACTGTGAGCCTAACCCAAACAGGCACTGGGGTGCTCCATTAAGCAATATCACCGCCCTCCCTCTCGGCTGATCCCAGAGGATACAATATTTACTTTTCAGCTGTGCTATTCATACCAAGTGCACTTCGGTCAGCGTGCCAAGAATAACACAAAGCCTAACAACGGGCTTCAGCACTAAGATGGAGTTTCTGACTTTACAAACCAAAAAAATAAAAAGCCAACCTATTATTTTGCCTTTGCTGAGAAATGCCTGGCAGCAGCAGAGAAGGTAGGAGCCAGAACCACCCCAAGGTAGGAGCCAGAACCACCCCTCTGCCTTCAACAGGGTCGTGGGCAGCATGAAGTCTGTCCTGAGGGACACAGAAAAAGGAGGGGAAAAAAAAGAAAAAAAAAAAGAGCAGTAAGCCTGGGACACAGGTTGTTAACTGCCTGCTTTTCCTTTTAATACAGATTTTATTAGGCTGCTGCAATGTCTTGTGAGTGTTTCCTCAAAAGCTTTGCAGAGCCATGGAGGGTCACTTTCCCCATCACCTGTAAATATTTTAGCCAGGTTTTTAGTAGCTCTGTCTCTGACCATCACTACCCTCTGCAGATTTAATTACTAATTGCAAAGAAATTGCTGCCGGGTCCTATAGCCTTTTCATTGCCAGCAGGGTTTGCTTTGTCCAGTTCTCTTCTGGAAATTATTTATTCACTAATCAGCTGCTAACAAGGGAAGCACTTGGAGCAAATTACCTTCCTGAGGTACTTCATTGGCATTAGCTGTATTGTACTGAAAGCCTCAATGTTAATTTAGACAATTTGCCCACCTGAAGAAAAAGCTGTAACAAAGCAGAGTCTGGAGCTTCCAGAATGAGCCACAGGTCTGGACCTGCAGGAGGCTTTGGCACTGCTCACCAGTGAGGGGGTGCTCAGCAGTTTGTAGGGTGTTCCTGAGAGCCAGATGTGTTTTTCCTGGGGCAGATGTTGCCCTTGTGGCAGGTAGAAAACCATGCCCTGGGGTTCCAATTCCCCTCAGAACAGATGGGCACCTTCGAGCACTTTGTGCTCATTCCTGATGGATTTGGCACCATGCAGCCCTGGCACGGCGCTTGTCGCAGTGTCAGTCTTCACCAGCACAGCTTCAGTGCCAGCTTCTCCTCCTGCTCCTGGTCAGCCATCGTTTAGCAGCAATTTGTGAGCCTGCTGGGGACAATCCTAAAGCTGTGCAAGCCACAGGCTGCCAGCAGAGCCTGTTCTCAGAAGGCACTGCAGGAACCGTCTCCATTTATCACCTACAGACCGCTCGCTCTTAGTGCATTTTGCAGCTGTTGAAATGTTTGTGGCCTTTGTCACAACACATCCCCTTCTTGGAGCTGGTCAGCATAAATGGACATTTTCAGGTCCTAAGGACAGTATCAGTTTAGGGAATAAATCACTTGTGGATGCCCTTTGGCAAATGGGGCTCTAGGCAATGTGACAGAAAAAAAAGGTATCTTTTTTCCTGTGTGCTTTTTCTTTTCAAACTCATTTCTTTTCTGTGCTGGAGGCTACCTTGGGAACACAGGAAAGATGTCTCCTTCCAGCATAATCTGCTGAGCTCAAGGGAGAGGGGAGTTTTATACAGAATGCTTAAAAACACCAGCAGCAGTAGGGAAAAGATAAATGGGCATGTGAGATTGGTCCCCTCAGCTGTGGAATGGGGGCATGGAGAGCTGACCACAGGCAAAGGATGCTCAGCTGAGATGACAGGCCCTATGGTCCTGCAATAAAAGCCATTATCTGGAAAATAGGGTATAATGGTGACATGGCAGAACCTGCCACTGATGCTGAGCTGTTCAGGAGAGGAAAATGTAGAACTACAGAAAATGTGGCTGATATGGAGCAGTAGGTAATAAAATGGGAACAAAATTCATCACCGGTAGATGCTGGGTAGTGCAGATGTAGAAGGGCATAACCCAAGGGTAGAGAGAAGAGATGTGGAGAGCAGGGAGGTGAGATCAGGATGGGGTCCCACTCCTTGCTGCTCATGCCAAGCCGTGCCCCAGTGGGCTCCCAGGAGCACCCACTCCAGCAGCTCTTCTGTGGGCACAGGGCAGGAGAACCAGTGGTGCAGAGCACTACATGACCAAAATGCCAGGCTGTGCTCTGCCTGACTGTGTCCTGCAGGCTACGCTGACAGAGCCACAGCTCTGGCCTTGAACCACTCCTGGTCTGTGCTCCATCAGCCCCTGGAGCTGGGACAGATGCTGAGCATCAGCTCTGGGGAACCATCCCCGGGGATTAAAGCAGCCTTCAGGTTGTGGACAAGGATGGTGCAGCTGGGGAGAATCAGCAACATTCACACCCTCTCCTGGGAGCAAGGGAAATCTTGCAATTCTGCAGGATCTGTGCTCAGCAGTTTGGGGAACTCTCAGTGCTATGAAAAAGTGAAGGTGTCCAGCAGCAATTTTTGTTCAGTAATTGAAATAGACATAAAGATGTCATGGGATTGTAAACTACTGCACTCTGCAGAAGGGAAACAGCAGAGCCTGGAGTCCAACAGGGCTGGAGTGTATTCCAGTTAAATAATGGCAATTCACTGTAACACCTATGCAGAAGGCAAAGAGAATGCCAATCCTGTGCCAGTGTCAAAAGAAAAGGCTGGCAACCCAAGCTAGCAGTTTGATTCCCAAGTTAGGCAAAAGGATGGGAAAACTGGTGTAAGATTCACCAGACAGTAAATTTTCCAGGTCAAAAAGATTTTACCTAGAAAAGATGCAGGGAGACAGAGCTAGAAGAAAATTCCATATGGTGGAAAAACTGAAGGCCAGCAAACCTGCCTGTGCTGACACCTCAGCATTTCACATTTTTAAAGCAGCCAATGTTGCAAAAATAGGAAATACAAGAAGTCAGCATTATTTAAGCAAATGTAATGAAATATACTATCATGAGTCATTTACTTTTATATCTCAAAAATTTTTCAGCAGATGCCACTAAATTTCTTTCACCAGTCATTGCTCTGCTGAAGTTTTACCAGCAAATAACAAAAAGGATATAAAATGTGCAGTGTTTCATGCTTTCCTTCCCTGAAGATCTGTGTGTAATAGGCTGCATTATCAAATAATCATAATAAGGGAAGACTTTAAATAATGCTGGGCTGAGTAGCAAGTGCCAAGGCAATCATACATTTGCCATAAAAACACAGTACCAGGTTCTTAATGAATAAATGTGTCAGCTGGATTTGGGCTGGTAACGTCATGTACAAATCCTGAAAAATTATTCTTTGGTCTGCAGTATGAAGTTACTGGTGTTTGCAGTTCTGCAGCTCCTCCTGCCCATGAGTTTCTGCAGCCTGTGCTCAGCCAAGCTCCCTGCAAAGGGACCACATTGTCCTGAATCTAGAAGGGAAAAAGAAGCAGAGGCTGAGAAACCACTGTCCAACATGGGGCCTAGAAGTATTTCAAGATTTTCTGGCTATCCTTTCAGCTTCCAGTCCCAAAAGTCCCAGACTAGAGGATATGGGAGGCTGACCTGGAGCCAGGTGTCCAGAGGTGATGTGGGTCTTCTTCCCAGTTTCAGTTTCACATCCCTCATGGGGGGTGATGCCCACCCTGCTCTGGTGGTATGGGCAGCTCAGCAGGAGCCCAGAGCATCCTGTGCAGGCTGGGAAGGATGAGGTGCAGGGTGCTGGGGACATGCCTGCAGCAGCACCAGGTAGGGTGCACATGGGTGCTCAGAGTGCCATGGGAGGGTGGCAGAACATGTTTGGGAGAAACCTCCCGCAGCCAGAATTCCTCCTGGAGGAGCAGCAACACTAGAAAGTGAAGTTGCCCTGTCCCCAAAGTCCCATCTAGGATAGAGTGGGGTTTGATGTGCCACCGTGCTCAGCAGAGCAGGAGGGCTGTGGGTGGACATGAATTAAATATCATGGTCTGGGCTACATTTACGCTTCTCAAAATAACTTCGCTTTTTGTGGATCCATTGTCAGAAAACCACAATTGATACTGTCCTAGTGCTCGAGCCCTTTATAGCTGCTTGTAAAATAGCAACCTTGTGGTACTGCCAGAGCAGGCGTGGACCTGACCAAAGCTAAATCAGTGCTGTGGCCAGCAGCAGGGCTGGGCTGAAGCAGGGGATGCCTGTGGCTGACCCACACAGGCCCAGGGAAGTCATTTGTCCCATGGGGCCCACACTGCAGCCATCCTCTGCAGCTGTCAGCTGTGGGAGGGCACTGACATGTCAGTGACATCCTGGGGTCCCAGTGGGGACTGCCACCAGGGCTGCCCAGCTGCACACTGCCCACCACATGGGCATGCACCAGGCTCTCAGGGTTCCTCCTACACACCATCTGGGCTCAGACTGTAAAACACAGTGAAGTGCATGCTAATTTCTCCAAATTCCAGATATGGGGAGAACAGCTGAGCCCATTCATTTTGTTTGCAGAAGTTCCCTGTGAGCAGCATGATGTTGTGAAGGAAGTCCCCTGGCAGAGTGCTGTGCTCTTCTGCTGTCCAGTTTTAGTTATGAACCAAGTTTGTCTGCTTTTTTCTAATTTCTCCCTTAGATACCACAGTCTTTTGCATAAAGAAGATCAAACTGTGATATTTTTAACCATCCTTGTTAAAAAATGTATGGTGCATTGTGGGGAAAGCCGTCATGTATAGCCAAGGCTCAGCTTGGCAGAGAAGGATGCAGGTGCTGGCCCTGGGAGAGGGGAGCTTTGCTCTGGGACACCTGCTTTGTATGGTACAAACTGAGCTGCAACACCAGGTGAGATAGCATTTATGCTGAAATGATGGATTGTGCTGAAAAAGATGCATGGGGGAATGATGAGGAGCTCGTGGTGCACAGGAGTGACCCCTTGCCAGTGGCACACAGAGCTCAGCAGCTCTGGGGTGGGTGCAGTGGGCACTGAAGGGAGGAGCTGCTGCCCCACAGCCAGGTGAACCTGCCTGGGGCAGGGGCACAGGAGCTGCAGCCCCTCGTTGGCTCTGGAGCTGTGTTGAGCTCCGGTGGGTGAATGGGTGTCTGGGCTGAGGGTGATGCCAAAGGCTGCTCTGCTTCCTCCTGCACACTCTGGAGTGTGCCCAACACAGGGGCTGGGCAGCACCAGTGGGATTCCAGCACTGGCAGCTCCTCTGCCCCTCCCACCATCCTGCCCTTCAACACGAGGAATTGTCTGAGCTGGGACTCCTGCTCAGGTCGTCACAGATGGCAAAGCACACAGATAATTGGCTTGTCAGGGCACGCCTCTGCTTTTCCGTGTTCTCAGAGCTGAAAAAATGAATTCTCCCCTGTAATCCCAAAATTCTTTTGATGATGAGGAATGGCAATTGAAAAGTTTTTGTTGCATAACCTTCAAGATCAAATGATGATTTATTCAGAATGTGCTTTGTGGTGTTACATGGTATACAGGCTCAGCAATTAGCTGGAAGCAAATATCCCTTCTCATTTTCCATTAGTGTGTCGTTAGGATAGCGTCTCATCATTTGAACATTATCATTATCACCTGCAAATATTGCTGAAGTTCAAACTATTTACTTATAGTTTACTTTTTATATTATCAAATATTGTTAATTTCGTTTCATTGCTGCCTTGGAAATAATCTGGCAATGTTTTTTTGTCCTTGCAAACTGCTATAACAAACAAGTATTGGAAATATGTTGTTATTTCTACAACTGAAAGTATCAATGGCAAGGAAAATGCCCCTTTCAAGCAAACCTTTAATAGTTTATTTTCTGGATGAAAGAAGATCCAAGGTATTGTATCCAATGCATGTAGCTTCTGTCTGCTGTTCATCTCTGGTGTCTCCTACAGCCTCCAGGGATTTCACAGCCATACCCAACTCTGCCACAAAACCAGGCTTCCTGTTACCTCCCAGCCCCTGGATAAACCTGTGCAACAATTTGGGGGGAGGGCTGGGGGAGGGGGATTTGGTGCAGACAGATACTTGTTTTTTCTATAGTTATGGATAAACATGGATCTTTGCCATTACATTTCCCTATTCAGTGTGGCAGGAAAACTGTCAGGGTTTGTGCTGAGCTTGTGTGCAAGGATTTGGGTTTCCCATCCCAACTCCCACACTGAGTGCAAGGTCCCCGGTGCAGTTTGGGATGGCTCTCCTGCAGTTCTGCTGGCACCAGTTTTGTCCTTGATCAAACAAAGCAAATTACAGAAGAGGGCCCTCCCCCCACCCCTTTTATTCTGTTGCCTGTCTGGAATAGAGCAGGAAAGGCTGTGGGGTTGCTTCCTGTCCCTCTGTCCCACTGCAGG
Organism: Catharus ustulatus; assembly: GCF_009819885.2. Lineage (NCBI taxonomy): Eukaryota > Metazoa > Chordata > Aves > Passeriformes > Turdidae > Catharus > Catharus ustulatus. Next base: position 14,039,445 of record NC_046230.1, read on the forward strand.
ACAGAGATGTCAGTCACAGCTGTCCCATACCCCTGGCAAACAACCAGAGGGTGTTTTACTGGTTCAGGAGAAAATTTGATCTCAGCACTCTTAGCTCATTCCCAGCCCTCTGGTGCCAGTGCAAGCCTGTGGGACCTCTCTGAGCACCACTGTTAGGAAAGGGAGTGGGTGGGCTCCTGGTTTCCAGGAACATCTCCTGGGAAGGTTCATGATGCCCTCCTGACCTGGGGAGTGGTTCTTGCTGGGGAATGCTGCAAACCAGGATGAGAACATGCTGGAGAGGTCCTCAGGACTGGAGACCCCTTCTCCTGGAGCTGGGCTTTTTAGGATTCTGTGGACAAGGTCACCCCTTATTAAGGCCCCCATGTCCTCCCCTCTGGGAGGTTTTAGCCTCTAGGAACAGTACATCGTGTTCCACGGAGTACAGTGGGACAACAAAACTCCTTCCCTGGCTGATCTGGAAACAGTCATTTTCTAGCAACATGAAATTTGTATGTGTGGCAGAGCGTTGCATGATCTGTGTTTGATGGGGAAGAAATGCTTTCAGATAGGGCAAAGATCTTTGGTCACAGGCATTTGATAGAAATAAAGATTGAGGAGAACAGAATGAACAGTGATAAATGTTTCTCACAGAAAGGACAGTTAATCTTGGAGGCCTCAGATATGTTTCTCCTTTCAGACTGATGCCAGGTGAAATACCTGCCAACAGTGTTGTCTTTAAAGCCTCGAGAGCCTGAGAGGAAACAAAACCTGCTAGTGATTGTAACAACTCCAGTAAACAATTTTTAGCCCTGAAGAAACACTTCCCATGTGTGTTGCACAGAAGGCTTCACATCAAGAATCTGTGAGTATAAATCAAAATGCAAAATAAATCAAGAAGTGATGCTTTATTCTGCCTGTCCAGGTGAGAGCCCTAAACATTGGCCATTCCTTAATTCCAGACCTTGCTGTTGCCAGGGCTCCTCTTCTCCACTGTTTATTTCACATTAAGAGAGCATCAGCTGGGTTTTCTGCATGGATTTATAGTCACACCTTGTGAACCTCTGCCTCCAAAGGAAAAGTAGTAGTGTGGAAAACAGTATCTACTGTCAGCTTATGCACTTGCCAGGAGGAGGCAGGAATTACCTCCAGTCGTTATTGGTCATGTCCATAATCCAGAAGGCTTTTTTCAAGGTGTGGGGGACACAGGCTTTTTGCAAATTGAATGTTAAAAGGTAGTGTCAGCTTTCACAGTAATTTAAGGCTGGCATTCCTTCCTGCCCTACTCTTGCTTCCAAAGGACATCTTTCATCTTTCTTGGAGGCTTATCTTTAGCAGACATCACAAACAAAAGCCTTTAAACATCCTCATCATCTCTCACAGACCAGCTTCATTCAACACCTGGCCAAAAATGTCAGGTGTCCCTTTTGTCTGGGTGACAGAACATTTGGCTGAGGGGAGGGAACAAGTCTCTGAGGGAAGGCAAGTGCATGTGAGCGTGAGTTTGTACATGGGTGTGTGGGTATGTGAGGTTGTTCATGCCACCCTCTCCAGCCTCTGAGTCCTGGCAGTGTCCCACAGGAGGGTGAGAAGGTGCTTTTCCTAGCACACACGGGGGGCTGTGCTGCAGATCAGGAGCACGGATGTTTGTTCCTTTTTTTGCTGGGATAAGCTGAGGTAGGAGCCTCAGAACAGAGCTGCAGGTGATTTGGGGGGTGGGGGGGGAATAAAAAGAAAGACATTAAAACTGAGAGAGGTGCTGGTGGTTACTGACCACAGGGCAAGGAGAAGATTGCCATGCAGCCGTGGCCCAGCTGTCTTAGTGCACCTTGGAGAAGGTTTTTTGGATGCTGTGGTCTTTGTTTTCCTCTAGCATGTGAAGTGCTGATTCAAGGTGAGACACAGACATTTGGCTGTTTTTTCAAAACCAGTGGAGTTTAAAAGGGAGCCGTGCTTCAGCAGCAGGGCTTTTACAGCCCTGGCACCGGTGGGACCCCTTCTCTCCAAGGATCCCCACACTTAACCAAGGTGTCCTGACCTCCCTCTTCCCAGAGAACAGCCTGACCTCTGTGCTGGGCCCTTCCTGGCAATTAGCAACCTGCCAAGCTAATCAACACCTCCTGGCAGAGCCCTGCCACAGCCGGGAAGAATGACTGTGTGCTTGATCCGGTGCTGGGAAGCACCGTGGGCTCCAGCCAAGTGGGCACCTTGCAGAGTGGCTCCCTGCCTGCTGCAGGGTGATGACCCAAGTTCCCTGAGAGCAGTGGCCCAAGGGAAGCATGGCCTGCACACACGAGTTTCTCACAGGTTACACCCTGGGGAGCAGGGAGCAGGATTTCTACAGGGCCTCTGAGAAGCAATAAAAGCCATGACCAGTCTTGCATAATTCCACAGTCTGGTTTCCAGTGTTGCTGAACTCCTCCCTTGGGAAGAGGAGCCACAGAAACTGGTCTGTGGGCCAGCCTGTGCGCTGTTGTTCATGGAGCACAAAACCTTCTGCCCTCTGAGTTTCAAAATACTCACAGCACCCTCCTGCTCCCCCAGGATCACCCACACCTTGATGCCTGTCAGTGCTGCTCTTGGTTTTGCTGGAGATGGACCTGTTGAGACAGGTCTGTCTGTCTCTGCTGTGCTGTCCCACTGGCTTCATGGTGTGGGCACCTTCTAGCCACAGGCTGCGCAGTGTCCTCTGCAAAACCCACTGCTCAGCTGGTATTCCCAAGGTGGCAAATAAATGTCCTGTGTTCCCTGGGCTGGTGTGTGGCTTCACCCTCTTTGCTTTGCCTGTCTGCCAGAATAAGCATACCATGGCAGGCTTGTGACACCTTCACTGAAGGGAGTGACCACTGCTGCACCACTGATGGATGGTTTGCAGCAGCACTGAACCACCAGGGCTCATCTCTGAGTCCCAGGGAAATGTGCTGAGACTGGGACAGGGGAACAAAACAGGAAAGGCAGCTGCCTGCTAGAAGGGATTAGATACAGCTCTGAATGTGGAGCAGGGATTACAGGCAGCCCAGCCTGCCAAGCAATGTTTATTGGGAAATCCAAGGGGAAAAAGAGGAGCAGGAATTAAATAATTGCCCACCTATTAATTTCTGAGCACTACCTCTGCTGCTGAAGGACTCTTGCTGTATTCTCACAGGCTGGACTCAGGGGCCAGCACAGCCTGTGCCCAGTTCCTTTGCATCACACCCAGGTACTTCAGAGTGATTTACAAGAAACTGTCACATCACCAGCGAGAGAAACAACCCAAAATGATGTTCCACCATGCTCCTTAGGGTGAGTGCTGAGTAATTACTCCAATTACACTCCAAATTACAGAGAAGCCAGTGGCCTCCACACAAGGACAGATTGCAGAATCCATCTTTAATTGTTGCTCAGGCTGTGCTCTGCTGCCTCCAATTTGAAATATCTGTTCATTTCCCTCATGGGTCTGTAATCACACTGCTTATCATCACCTTTTTATCCACTCCCTTATTTCTAGCATGCATGTCAAAAAAGACAGTATATTAATCAGCCAAGCTTTCCTCACTGCTTCTTGTCAGCAGCAAACTGTCTTCTAAAATGGAGCAGCCAGTTGCCTTCACCTGGAATTGCCTAGGAGAGGCGTCCATCAAAAGCCAGTAAGTGACAAGCCCATGGGGAGCATGATTTGTTGCTCCAGGTAAATGATGAAGGACAGGGCTTATCCAGGCAGGGAGAGGCCAGCTGTAAATCCAGATCCCTCCCTGAGACTGTTATGTCAATAGTTATGAAAGCACATCCACAGCTTCTCCCTCTGCCTGCATCCCACCAAGCAGGGCTGGCACAAGGACAAGGCCCATGGCAGGGAGCTGCTCTGTCAGCACAGATTTTGTCCATAGTGAAGCTGCAGGGCTGTGTCACTCTGAGCCTACCCACCCCTTGGTCACAGCATTGCCAGAGATGGGGAACATACTGCAGGCTTTGACAGGGTGTTTCAGAGGGTGCTCACACACTGAATCCATGCCTTATTTCTAACCACAGCCTTCTCTCATCCTTGTCTGCCAAACAGAGGCACTGCCAAACATTTAATCACATCAAAAAGAGCTTTAATAAGCTGGGATCAAGTTAGCCCTTTAACCTCTTTTTCTGGCCCGCATTGATGGTGTCCCAGGAATTTCTCTCCATTTAAAGTCTGTCTTTGCAACCCTTCATTGGTCCTTGGCTTCTTCTTTGGGTTTTTGCCAGTTTCCCTGACTCCTGAGATGCCAATCCTGCACTGGGCCTGGCTCTCAGGGAGGCTGCAGATCCCTCCTGAACAGCTCTGTTCAGTCCCTTCCCTACAGAGGCATCTTTTCCTCAGGGGGGATTGTCCCCCAGCCCCCAGGGTGCAACCCCTTGCCCGGGTGCCAGGTGCTGTGCTGTCAGTGCAGCCTGCCCCTGGTACCTGTGCCAGGATGGCTTCACCAGAGCCTGGGCAGCTCCAGCCTTCCTGGGACACCGAGAAGGTGTTCAATAACCTTTACTGGGGGCTGAGAATCAACCCCCGCTGCAGGCCCCCGGAAACACCTGCCTGAGCAGCGGGGCTGTGCTTGCAGCAAGGCTCAGGAGCTCTGCAGAGTCTGGATCTCCAGCGCAGGAACTCCAAGCAGCTGGAGTTGCCAAAAGCCTTACGCAAGCTGCTGACATCAACACCGCCACCAGCGCGGCCGACAGGGACAATCCAAGCACAGGGATACGCCGAGATCTCTTTTTCATAAAACAGTGCTAATTGACACTAATGATAATTCCCCATTTCAAACCTTTATCAGCCAAATCCGGTCAGGGCCGTTTCAGCCCTCGGCACAGGACTGATGTCAGCTGGAGCAGCCTGGGACATCCTGTTTACTCCATGGAGGTACGGGCAGTGTGCCAGTGCTGGGACCCCGGGGGAAGTCCCAGGGACCCACAGGAGCTAATCAGGTGCTCCTTCCCCAGCTCCTTTTTACGCTCCCGATGTGTCAGACCTGCCGATTTAAAAATCTAACCCCGGTAGCTATTGTTTAACATCTTCCTGAAGCCCTCGAAGGATGGAAAGTGTTTTATTGTGATTATATTTTGCTTTATAACATGCTGTATTGTTTGGCTTTTGCCTCCCAAATGCTGAACAGAAATATTTATCAAATATCTCTCCGTTTCTGGGTTGCTGCCTACATGATTTGTCACCCTCTGCCTTTCTGGTCTGGGCAGAGATTTCTCCTTGTGCTCACTGCTTCCTTCAACAGTCTCGTGATGTTCATGCAACTTGTCACAGATTTATGCCTTTTATGCTGGTATTTATTTTTGCAACTGCCTTTACCCTGAGATGTGCAAACCCATATTTTGTTCTGGTCACAGTTTTGGGGGTTAGATTGACACATACTGGGACAGTTCCTGGCCTCTGCTCTGGGGTGTCTGTTTGCACACCCTGTTCCAGGACAAAGATTTCCAGATTTCCAAGCCACTGACTGCTCCAGTGGGCTGTGGTGCTGTCCTGCTCTGTGTGGGCACGGACCAGCAGGTGCTGCTCCCCTTGGGCTCTCCAGCCATTGCACCCAGGCAGAGCAGAGGTGGAGGTGGGTGGCTGGGCAGGTTCCTGCAGGGTGGGTGCAGTGGCTGCCTTTCATGCCAGGAGGGGGAGATAAGCCTTTTGTGCTACCCCCACACATGATTTACAGCACAGGAGCCAACACCCAAAGCACAGGGAGGGGGCTCCCCTGGGAGTGGAAGTGTGGGCACCTGTGAGGCAATGCTCCAGAGGAGCAGCCCCATGAGGTGACTGGCTCCTCACTGCTGTGCTGTGCAGGCAGGGGGTCCCTCCATGCACCCCTCCCTGGCAGCCCATTGGCTCTGCTGCTGGGATTTGACACAGAAAACAGGTTTGGTTCCAATAGTAATGAGAAAATACAAAGAAATCTGCTTTTGAAGGTGTGCACAGCTCCCTCTTTCCCCCAAAGGAGCACAGCTGGAGCAGGTTGGTGATTGCCTACAGGAGCTATGGCAGAGTAGGGGACTCTCACACATTTGGAAGGGTCCTGCCCCTGCAGCAGGAAACAGATTCTGTATCCTGAATATCTCTAACACTGCAGTGCTGGATGCACACGTGTGCATGGCGAAGGCTGCGGTGGTCAGGTGAGCAGCATCTCCCATTACTGTGCTGCAATCCTGAGGATCCCTCCCCAGTAATTACCCTTCCCAAGGGCTCCCGAGCCAGCACGTGCCCATCATCACAGCAGGCCGGCAAGACACAGCTAGCAGTTAATTTCTTCTCTACAAATTATCAAATTACAAACTTGCTTTTTAATTGCACACTCTTTGAAGGAGGTCACTGCGTGGCTGGGACATAGTTCTGCCTGTGGATGACCCAAGAGCTGGGTGGCAGCTATTTTAGGTGTCTGGGTATGATGAGGTCTCCTGCTGGACTAATGGAAGCACCCCTGGGCCATGACCCTGCTCCAGCCCCTTGCACCTGCCCTGCCTGGCCACCCTCACCCCTACAAATACATGGATGCTCTACATCCCAAATGCCTCTTTCCATGTCCTGAGCAGAGCTCCGTGCAGAAGCAGAGCCTGCTGCAACCCAAGAGCTGCACATGCACAGAGTGGGGACCAAACTGTGTGGTAGCCCTCAAGCTGTCCAGCATCGCTTGTTTCCCAGACTGCTGCCCAGAAAAGGTCACCACCCATCCCAGCCCCGGCACATTTCCACAGGGATGCACTCCCCATGTGAGAGCTCTTGTTCCTGGTTTGCTGTCAGCACTCTAGGCTTGCACAGGGACTGACTCAGTCACAAGAAGGGGGAAGGAAATAGGAAGATGGCCACGGGAAGGACAACATCCCAGAGCACAGGGCGCTGCTCCCCAGCCCCTGCCCTGCACCCACACCCTGGCAAGATGCAATGATGGGTGACTGTAGGTATGAGCAGCACAAAAAGGCTTAACAGAGGTATGATGGAAGGCTGATTCAGATGGTACAGGGCTCCTCACAGCTGCACATCAGCTGCCACCTTGGAAGGACAGCTGCTTAAGGTTGACAACTCTCCTGGCACCCAGCCCAATCCCACAGCACAACACACCTGAACTCTGCCCTCACTGGCTTTTGTTATTGGCCATCCACTGGCTTCATGCACCCAGATGCTTCTGGTGAGGCTGTTTAGGTGGCTGCAGACAGGTGCAAATACCCCTCTGCTCATGGTGGAGGGGTGGCTTCTCCTTATGCTTGAGATCTGCAGTAACAGTTGGCTTCCCCCAGCTTGCAGTAAGTTTGTCAGTGTCTGATCTATCTCACTGTAGAAAAACTGCTAATGCTGTTTAAGGGACTTTTGTTAGGTGTTGCATTTTAGCCATGGAGTGCTATTTGGTATCTTTGAGCAGTGATGCAGGGTTTATTTCTTCCTCTGACATGTCTGTGTACACCAACTACACCTGGAATGTCGTATCCTTCATACTCTTCGCTTTGAAGCCTTGTTTTGTTGGTCAGGCAGCTCTCCCCCTTTTTTTGGGCCAGGAGCTTGGTGTGGGCTTGGGTCAGGTCACTGAAGAGAGGGTGCTGGGCAGTGTCTCTGTTCTTGGAGAGCTCCAAAACTCAAATGTCTTGATCCAGTGTTTGCAACAGTCTTGATAGGAGCAGAAGGTTGGACCAGAGACCTCCAGAGATCTTTTAAAGTTCATTTTATTTTTCTCTGGGTGCTGTGTCTAGCACAGAACAGTGATTTGTCCATGGCTCATCATTGCAGGGCAGCCTGGTTGTTTTCATCAGCCCAGATCATGTCCTCAGCCATTGCTTCCCTGTACCGAGTCTCTCATCCTTCACAGCACTTGTGCCCTCAGGTCCCAGCCTGCCCTTGTGCTCACAGTTTCAAGGTGTATTTGGGGCTGTTCCCTGGGTGACTCAGATCACTGGCACTAGCAGCATGTGTTCCTTGCTGTTTATGGCACCATCAGCTTGTGTCATCTGCTTGTCTTACCAGGAAAGACTTTTCTAGTCATTTAGTTAATTGGTTAAAGTATTAAATTATGCAACACCAAGAGCTGATCCCCTTGGAGCTGCTTGTAATAGCCAAATGGCATCTCTAATTCTCTGTTGCCCTTCAGACTTGGTCAGAGCATCTGTTTGTATGCAGTGTTTTTAACTCATGTCAGCTGGCATTAAAAACCCTTGAGAAAACTGGATTGCATGGCATCAACCCTGCCTGTCAGGCAGGACAAGCTGTAGTCTTCTCCAGAAAAGAAAAACAGCTCTGTTTTCCAAACCTCTCTCTCCCTCAACAATAAGGTGCTTAACTGTGTACCTGAGTGCCTTGGCTGTTTGGCTGTTGTGAGGATTGGTGGTATTGGGATATTTCTTGCCCTGTGACCCTTCCAGCTGAGGCCCCATGCTCTGCCTGTTGCTGGGTTTGTAACCATCCTTCCCACAGCTCCAGGGTACCACACTGCATTGGCTTCCGCACTGAACTGGCTTCAACTCAGCAAAACCCTGTGGCAATCACTTAAAAACAATAATGGGACAAGGAAGTTCTCTCTGGGAACAGCAAAGACTGTTTGCTGTCTGCCATCAGTTCCTGGTGGTGCTTTGTTGAGCATCTCTGTCTTGTGACAAGGTTTGGGGTAGGCAGTGGTTATAGGGCTGTTCTGGGGCTCAATGGTGGGCATACACAGGGCCACCACTGTGGCATTGGGAGAACAATGAGCAGTGACTGTCCACAGCACCTCTGCTCTGGCCCAGGCATGGTCAGTATCCTCTTCCTGATGGTCCTGGACATGCTTTCCTTGGGTGAAGGCTGGAGGCTCCAGGGATGGGGCAGTGTCATAATTCCTGGGGCTAACAGGCTCATTTCCAGGTTAAACAGCTGTCTGGGTTGGTGCAGGAATTGCTGCTGTGCCAACAGAACTCATCAGCCCAGCAGGTGACACACACCTGCCACTCTGGCACAGGGGAGGTTGAAGGCTGGGGCTGCCCATCCTGCTGCTGGTGGGACGAGAGAGAGCTGCCAGGCTGGAGTGTTGGACACCAGTGAAATCCCACATGCCAAGGACCAGGAGCTGCAGCTCAGGCTGCACTGGGAGTGCAAAGACAGGGCTCCAGGCAGTGCCTGTCCTGGACAGGCTGAACTCCATCCTCCTGGTGAGGGAGGGAGGAGGAAACACAGCACACGAGCAGCTTGTCCTGTGGGAAGTGTGGAGCTGCCATGGGGGAACTGGCACCTGGAGCCTCTGGTTGCATTAGCACCTTCTGGAAAATGAGCCCTTGTACCACTGTTCCTGCTGCTCTGCACAGATGTTTTCTGGCCAGTTTAGGCTGCCTGTGGCTGTGAGTGTGTAACCCTGCTCTGGGAGGGTGCTTGTCCAGCAAACACTGGCTTGTTTGGCTCTACAGGCCACCTTGCAGGGCGTGGCAGTGGTGGGGAGGATTTCACCCATAAACAGCTGCCCCTTCCTTGGGCCTTTGGTCAGCACATAAGGAAGCACTGGAAAAGGATCAGGCTGTCTGGGGGGAGCTCTGCTGATGTACTGGGGTCCTTTCCAAGCCCCCAACCACTCTCACTACATTAGAGCAGTGTGCCAGGGAGCTGAGCACACACACGGCGCAGGCAGATGCCATCTCACAGGTCTGACCAAGCTCTGCTTGTGCAACTCCTTTTGATTGTGTGCTCAAGGATAGGGTGTCTCAGACTGTTCCAAACTCTAAAAGCTTTTTCTAAAGTAATGGCTGTTTGTGGGGTAGCTCTTCTTGTCTCTCCTCCCTGGCAGCTCAAATAGCCAGAAGAATGAGCTGCACAAGGAGGGCCCCAATCTCGATGTAACATGATAAATTATGTAACACAATGTCACAATTATGTATTTCTGAAAGAGAAGTAGGGCAGGGAGCTGCCAGAGACGGCTGCACTCTCTGGTGAGCAACTCCCACGGGCTGCTGCTGAATGAACCGTGAGCTGGTGGGGTCACCTCCCTCCCCATCCTTAATGCCACAGTTCACTGCAGAATCGGTAGGAGCTTTCAAGACCCATTTTTTATTCCTCCAGAGGCATCGTGTGTATGTGTGTGTGTGTGTAAACCCTAACAAAGGGGAAGGAGCAGGTAGTTTGTGCAGCCAGCAGAGCATTGCTTGATGCTTGCACAGCCCCTTGGCAGTTCTCAGCAAATTGTTTAACCAGGGCTCTGTGCTGGGTCAGGTCAGAGCTCTCTGAATGCTCTGACCACTGCATTTGCAGAGCCTTTCTTTGTAATTTCTGTGCCAATACACTGAGCACTCATGTTTCATCTTCCTCACTGCACAGGGAACAGAGTAAATACATCGTGATCTTTGCAGAGCTTGTCAGAAGTGGGCAGGGAAAGGCAGAGACTGAACGAAGTCGATTGGTTTGGGCAATCCAGAGCCTGCAGGAAGAGTCAGCAGCCTGTGTTTCATCTCCACTTCCTCTGCTCCAAACACAGATGGGAAAAACAGGAGGGGGAGGGAGGAGAGGCAAAGATAAAGTGAGAGACAGGAGGAGTAAGATCTGCTACTGCAGTAAGAGTGTTGTTAGAGCAAGTGAAATATTTTAGAGCAAAACAGTGCTTTGGATTTTTCGTCATGCTGTACTGAATGCCTTAATCTGAGGGACTGGAGTAAATTGCAAATTAAGTAAATAAAATATTTATTTTTCTTCCTCTTAGCGTAAGGAATGAGCTCCCTGGCTGGTGGTGGGCTGGCAGGGAAGCTGTGGGTGGGTTCCTGGGTAGCTGCAGAGGTGCCAGGCAGCCGTGTGAAGGTGTCTGGAAGGAAGTGGAGCCCAGAGCACAGTGCAGCTGCCTGGTGTTCCTGCCAGCAGTGACATCCCCCATGGTCTGTGTGTCTGTGTAATGGATACAGAAAGTGCACTGCACAGAAGTGTCTGAGGTGAGAAAGAAACCAGCACCTGCACTGGGAGAAATCAGGGAACTGAATTTTCCCTCCTTATTCTCAAGAGCAGAGAAATTCTTTCCCAGCATCTCTGATCTGGGCTTTCCTTTTGGACTCACCCAGGCCATTAACATCCATGCCACTGTCTCTGGGAGCTGAGGTCTGGGTCATGCATGTGTGCACAGGGCAGGAGGAGCTGCACTGAGCACAGCACACAAGCACACACACTGTCACATGCCTCCCCCATGGCCTCTGCCTGTCTGGAGAGAGGAAATCCTGCCAGAGCTCACCGGATGGAGAGGGGAATGACCCAGGCCTCCAGCAGACATGAGCTGCTCCCATCCCACAGAGGCCCAGGGCTGTGCCACGCACGTGGGCACCCTGTGATGCCAGTGGAAGAGCAGGGGGCACTCATGCATTTGGGTATGTAGGGTCAAATTCTGAGAGCATTGTTCAGGGGGAAGAACCTGAGCCATGCTGCTACTTTTCTGACTCCTCCAAAGGCTGGTGAAGTCGTCCAGGTAAAGCAGGAAGGCAGGATGGGGCAGTTCCAATGTCAGACTGCAGCAGAAGGCAGCAGCTTTCAAAAATAACCTTTGCAAGGTCATCCCCGAGCAAGGCAGAGCAGCAGTGGTGGGCTTGAGCACTTTTCTGCAATTCAGCTCAAAAGGACTGGATCTTGCCTTTTCTTTATGGGAAGGAAGGCATGTGATGACAGGTCCTCAGGGCTTTTATTTTGAAGCCAAATGCTTAGAGTGCATGAAGACAGCAAAAGCATTTTCCTTCAGGCGATACAAATCAAATAAATGGAGACAATGCGCTGCAATTCAGTGCAGGCAGCAGCAGCACAGGCTGCACTCACAGCTCGGCATGGCAGGGGCATCAGTGACAGAAGGTGCCCAGGACTGGAATTGCCTCTGCCCCAAACATCTCCTGCACACTGGGGGCCATATCTCTGCCCTGATGTGACTCTGCTGGAGCTTTTGCAGTGGGGTTTTTCTGCCTTCCTGTAAAAGCTGTGTGTGTGAAGCTGTCTGTACAGTTTAATTAAACTATACAGAACCAGCTTCAGGAGAAGCTGTCTGGTTTAATAGACTCTCTGTTCAATGTGCAAAGCTGAGTGGTGTTCCTATGGGAGTGGATATATTTTTTACTGTCCCTATGAAGAAGGATTAGCATTAGAATGGGTAGCTGCCCCATTCTTCCCATCCCCATTTGCTGTCATAACATTGTCCATGCTGCCCCATACGAGAAAGGAGCTGCAGAGGGACCTGTCCTCATGGGCTGGATGGTTTTGCAGGGTTCTGTGAGCACTGTGAAGATGAGGAGCAAAGCCCAGAAGATGATGCTGGGAGTCAGGGGAACTGCTGCAGGCAGGCACCTGTGAGGGGCCCTGGCTGGAGGTGGGCTGCAGAGGGACAGCTGCCTGGTGTGACCTGGAGAACTGCTCAGGGACCAGCAAGCAGCACTGGGACCACGTGCACCGTGCTGTGTGCTGGCCCCATCCTGGCAGAGGAGCCATGCAGACGGGTTTTTGGGAGCATGTGACTGTGTCTTGGGAGTAAGTGAATGCTGGATGCAGTTAACTCACCTTTGCTGCATTAACATCTGCTAAACAAATGATCCTGTGTGAAAATTTAATTGCAAGAATACTGAAGCAAGAAATGAGCCAGTGGGTTTTATAATAGCTCTAGAACCCTTATCCTCTCATTAATGGGTTTTACAGCTGTCAGGAGTGAGCCATCTCCCTGGAAATAAAACATTTTCTTTACAAACAGCCATTTAGGTGTTGCAGGCTACTCGAGAGATGGGGCTTATTTCTAATTAAAAGAATAATTCCCTTCACTTATGTGGTTTGTGGTGGGACTACCTGGCACAGCTTCAAGCTGGAGCAATTCAGTGGAGACCAGCAGGTCTTTTTTAATCCTACTGTGTGAGGGGGACTGCAGCCCCACCCTCACATAGGTTTGGAGTACTCACCCAATCTATTTCCCATTTAGCAGAAGGTGCTGTGCAGCACAGATGCTCAGTGTTGCTTTCCCTGTCACTCTTGCCAGGAGTTGGTGCTTTGTTTACCCACATCACAAACAGTGCAAGGAAAAATATTTTAGTTAAAGCCCCTGGAAATGAGTGAGATGAAGCAAAGCTCCATGGCATTGGCATAACACCAGTGAGAAATCCATTTAATCTCACTGTGATGAGTTTGCTGCATCTTCCTGTTTGATTTATAGGGTGAGTGCAATGTAGACTTTGAAACAATCAGCATCTCTGATCTCCATTCTGGCTGACTTCTGTAACTTTTTCCAGGGGCTATGAACCAGCTCCCCACATCTCCTGGTCCAGCTGCCTTTGATGGAAGTGTTTGTGTCCTGCTGGCCTTGCTCTGCTCACACAGGGATGAGTGCATAGGTGGCTGTGACCCTGCCATGCTGCCTCTCGGTGTAATGGCAGAGGGCAGCATGCTCTGGGGGTGGCCCCTGCCCAAGATGAAGTTTTACAAGCCCATCTCAGCACCTTGGGACTGAGAGCAATTGGTTTGTTTGCTTCTTTAATGTGTGTCCTTTCACACTGGGTTGGACTGTGTCCAGGCAGGCGTTTATCGCCTTTCCCACTGGAAGCTGTGCAGGCTCATGCCAGCTGCTGTCTGAGGAGCTGCTCTCCATTTCAAAAGAAATCCAGTCAACTTTGTTCCCAAGCCTCTATTAATCACCTTTTCCAAGTTCTTGTCTTCTAGCAGCAGGCTCTGCTTGGCTGTTTGAGCTGGAGCCATGGGAACCTTGGCTGGCTTATCCTTGGTGTAGCCCATCTCTTTGAATTCCCTCCTCCTGACCCTGGTTCTCTGCAGGAGGCTGTGCCAGGCAGGATGCACCAGCCTGGGCAGTTTGCTGGTGGTCACACTGGGCACCATCTATTTACCCTGCTTGGAATAATGATTCCAGGTTAGAAGGGTTCCCACGAACATGACTTTGCCAAATGAATCATCACTGCATGAGGACCTGTGATCTCTCCAAATCATTCCCAGTATGAATAAAAAATACAAATCAACCCCAAATCTATGTCTGGCTATATGCCCCACTGTGGGTGTGATCTGTTCCCACATGGGAATTGAGAAAGTCCTTTAAAAAGCAAAAGTGACCTTTTTAAGCAGGCATGGCCTCCAAACCTGCCAGTGCCCACAGCAAGAGCTCAGATGCCACCTCTGCCTGGTCATTGCAGAGGCATTTGTGCAAGGAGTGCAAAAAAAGTCCCTGGTCCTGCCCATGGAGCTGATGCCCCAGGAAGGCTGATGAGCTGTCAGGAGCTGATGTTAATCACTGAAGGCAATTGTGGCTCACTTGTGTCTCAGGGAGATGGGACCTGCTCAGCTGCCCCAAGTTTGGCTGCAGAACAGCCCCTGCCCTGTCCCATCCTGTAGCAACACCTGCAAAACCTCTGGTCTCTTTGAGCAACAGCCTCTGCACAGCCTGTGGCTCCTTCCCTCGTGTCCAGTCTGTGGCACCAGGGGTGTTGGTCTCGCTGCTGTGGGTCCTGAGAGTGCCTGCAGCACCCGCGGTGCCAATGGCATCCAAGTGCACCACTGAGCAGCCAAGGAGGCACCTGCACAAAACACCTGAGTCCCAAGGGCTGCGAGCAGTCCTGAGGATGATGAACTGGAGTCAAGGAGGATCCAGTCAAGAGAAAATAAAAGGAGCCGTTCCAGAAGCTGTGGTCTTGGAACACTGAACTAAGAGGAAAGGCAGCCTTCAGAAGGGCCTGGCTGTGGATGTGAAGGGTTAAATCATGGTTGACATCCATCCTGCTGTGATTTGTCAGCCTGGACACATACAGTCTGTGGAGAAAAACAGGCAGAGTAATTTCCTGATTTAAATGAATTTCAGAGACCACCACAGGAAGGAACTTGGGATGTGTCCAAAGGGTAACCAGGCCATGGAAAAATACCAGGCAGGGGAAGGGGCCAGGGGAATCAGAACTTGGATTTTCCCCTACACTACACTCTGTCACTACAGAGGTGATAGCCATCATTGCATTTTCCAGTTAAGAGTCCTAAGTTAAGAAATTTAGGACACTTTAAATGTCAGATTGTTGAATAATCAGCTTTTCTGAAGAGGAAAATTCCCTGAGAGCCTCAGCCCTTCCCAGCTGGCATTTCATGTTATTTACTGAATTGTTTATTGTACCTGTGTCCTGACTATAAATCAAAAAAGTTATTTGCTGCTGCCTGCCTTGTCCATAGACAAGACATGGTATTTAGGCAAGGCTTTGTTTGAATCACTGCATTCCCACAGCAGTGGCAGGGTCCTTGTCACTCTTGCAGCAATCCTGACACAAAGTTAGTGACAGACCAGGTGTGGGATATAAATGATGGTTCAGGGAATCATGGTATTTCTAAAAAATATGAAGGTGTCTGAACCTAGATAAGTGAAGCTGAACCAGGCAGCAGAGACAGAGGGCTGGGGTTGTGAATGTGCTCCTTCATGTCCTGGGGACTCGACTGATATTTCTGTGCAAAAAAAGACCAGCACAGAGTAGTGAGAAATAAAGGCATGTCCCATTTATTTTCATCCCAGGGACCAAAACTTCCCCAGCAGCAAAGCTGCTCAATCATTAAAAGTCACTTGAATAGAAAAGCTTCTTGCAAGTGCTGTCAGCACCAGCACAGGCTGGATTGCAGAGATGGTATCTGCAAAAAAGGAATAAAATACAAGCTATAAGAAAAAGTGCTATTCAACCATTAGTGAGTGAATTTATCATCCTGCTTGAGATGCTGGAGTTAATAAAATAAAAGCCTTGTAGACAGTATGGAGGTTATTATTTAAGGCTATCATCACCCTTAATTCAAATTTCTCATTCCAAGGATGCCTGAGTGATCACTTGGGCTGCATTAAGAGCTGAGAAAGCCCGACTTTTTTTTTTTTTAAATAACTTCTCTCACTGTTTTCCTGTCTCAGGATGTAATGGCGTGGTTATAGCATCTTAATAAATTCCTTTTTTAGGTTTAGAAATTGTATGAAAATTAGCACCATGATAAAAGATTCAATTTGCTGGACTGAATTTGGATTTTTTTTTAAGAAACTGTGAAATACATGTGAGAATCCTTCAACAGAAAGGGAACCTCAGCCTTAATGAACTATATATCCCAGTATTTGCTGTGCTGGGGGTCGGGGTCCCCCAGACTGTGACTGTGAATAAGGGAGCAGAGTTTTTATACAGGAGAAGAGGAGGAATAGGTGGTGTTGAAAGCAGTGTGTTGAAGATCCCTCATTCCTTTTCCAACAGTGTGATTTGTGACAAGCAATGCTTTTTAGGATGAGACCTGCAGGTGTGTCCCCATCCACAGGGTCTGAGCTTGGTGCAGCAGCACAGGAGCATCCCAAGCAATCTGCTGCAGGTTTCTGCTGGAAGGACCTGAGCCCCTTTAACATTTGTCCTGCATGCAAAATAAATCTGCATTTGCAAATGTGGAAATGAGTGTTTCTGGGCTCTCCTGCCCAGGCATATTCATGAATGTGCTTTTCATGTCAGTGTCATGCTGCAGTCTCCTATTTCTTCTCAAGTCAATTCCTTCTTTCATATGGAAATTCTCCCCTCTCTCCAAATATATTTTCATGCATGCCGGTTCCTGGGGCCATAGCAGAGTTTTCTCAGAGGTCTCTGCCCTTAGCTGGGAGAAGAAAACATTCTCTGGTGACCAGGGGAGTCTGAGGTGACTACCTGAACGCTGGGAACTCTTGGTGTTGATCCACATCAAAGTGGTTGGCTTCATTTTCCATTTTCTTTATGGCTCTGCATTGAGATAAAACCTATGAAAGACCCAACAGTAGATTCCCATGCCTGTCACAGGGCTAAAAGTGGTGACCCATGCTGGCCATCCATCCATCCATCCATCCATCCATCCATCCATCCATCCATCCATCCATCCATCCATCCATCCATCCCTCCCTCCCTCCCTCGCACAGCGCAGCGCTGGGGATGCAGCTGCCGGGCACTTTCCTGGCTGAACTTCAGAGGGAAGGGTGATTACTGGTAGCACTGGTCACAACTGGTCCTTGTGTCCTCTCCTTGCAAAAGATGTCCTTTATGGGGTCATTTTAGACTGGACCAGACTGGGCACAGGAGGAGCAGCAGTGCTGTGCACTAGATATGATGACAAGGTGGGAAAGTGGCTCGGGCTGGGGAGGATGCTGAAAAGGATGTGTGCAGGATGGGTACATGTGATGTCTCTTATGTTGAAATAAAACATTGATTTGCTTTGATTTTGCAATGCCTATGTGCTGCAGGTGATGTTTATCCCAGAACAGTTAAACAGCAAACTGAAGGTTGATTATGTAGGAATAAAATAATAAAGGTTGGAAAAGACCTCCAGGACCATCAAGTCCAGTGATTAGCAAGGCACAATAAGCATTCCTAAAAATGAAGAGGTGGTTTGAAAGTAAGTCCTGCTCCAAGGCAGGCAGCTCTGAGAAGGGGAGAAGTGTTCCTGCTCTGTGGGAGTATGTTTGGAAATGCTACATTGGTGGCACTTCCGGAGTTAACAGAGCCTGGGGAGGGGAAATGGCTGCAGGTGCAGGATGGAAGCTCAGCTGGTGAGCATTCCACATCCAGGGTCCTCTCCAGGGCAAATGCACAGCTCAAACTGAAAAGCTGAGTTTGTTCCCACACTGACAATAAACATGCAGGAACACAAGACCTGGGAGAGAAATGAGCAGCAAGGCTTTTCTCATGGTACCTCAGAGGAAAGAGGCACAGATACCTGCAATAACTTGCAGTATTAAGTTTAAGGGCAGCTTCAGCATCTTGGAAGCAAGTGAAGTAATTTGTGGTATCCCATTAGTGCAAATACAGTTCTTTGCAACCAGAAGGAACAAGTCATTAGAGACACCAAGAAACCGCTTGGGGAAAATCTGTGTGCATTGATCTGCTGTTGTGGATAAAAGATACTCTGCAGTGTCTTTGCAAGAGGACAAATTTTTGACAGACTCCTATTTAGTGTGTATTAAAGATCCCACTGAAACCTCCAGATTTATTTATGAAAACACTCCTGGGGCACCAGCTATACTCCATGCAATTTCATTCAGGCTTTTCAGGGGTAGAGCTTGAATTAAGTGTGTAACTGCCCACAAAAAAGCATTCATTCCATTACTCTCCTGATGAGAGCTAGCAGAATGCACAGCTGGGATTTGGAGGGCTGCATATCAAAACTACCACCATCTAGACAGCAAATAAATGTGGTGGGAGAGGCATGGCAGCCTGAGGCTTTGCTGTGAAGGTGTGGTGGGGGAGGATAGCAGGGACAGAAAGACAGACCTGGGGGAGCAATGCAGCTGAGGAAGTGAGGGCTCGATGGCCCTTGAGTGTGCTGTGCTGTGGCAGAGGGTGACTATGCAGAGATGGCTTTTAGCTGGGGACTTCCCTCTGGCCCGGCTGTGACATTGAGGGCTTAGAGCAGTTTAAACATTTACCTGCCTTAAGCTTTTAAGACCTCTTTGATGGCCTCAAGTACTCATCTGCATGAAGAGCTTAGGGTGTCCTAAGCAGCCTTATGTCCTTTGGGAGGCTCAGAGCTTGGAGCTGCAGCTCAGCACTGTGGAGCGTTTAATGGGATTTGTGCTCGGTGGCACAGCTCTGCTGCCCCCCTGCCAGACTGAATGGGGAGGCTGGAGCAAGCCAGAGCCACTCTGTGATAGCTGGAGAGCAAGGGGGTGGATGGTGATGCCCATCTGCTCGCCTTTGGGGGACATGAAGATCCCCAGGAAGAGTGGGAACCACCAGGAGCAAGGGCCAAGGATGCTCCTGAAGGTTCACATTGGCCCGATGCATCCAGGGACCCAGCCCGGAGACTGCACAGCCCCCAGCATCCCTGACTCTGTCCACTATCACCAGCTCTGGCCGTGCCCCTGGCATTGCAGCATCCCTGCTGCTGGGGAAATAGTTCAGTAGGCACAGCAAAGAGCCAGGGCCAGGGCTGGGCTCACTGCTCAAGCAGCCTCTCGAGCATCAGCGAGGTCAGCGTGCATCACTGCCCAGGCAGGAGTGCCTGAAAGCGAGCAGGTCTCTGTCTCAAGCTTCACAGAAAGTACAGCATTTGACAGCAAGCGATTAACAAATTCTCCCAGCCACCCTGCAGCCCCAGCTGCAGTCTCCCTGTCAGGCTGATGGTTACCAGCAGTGCAGGCACACGTGGCATGGAGAAACCTGCCATCCCTCCAGCTCCTTGCTCATCAGAAGTGTGAAGCTGGCTGGTGGACATGCTGTGCTCAGTGCTTCCAGTGCAGCCACCAACAGCACCAGGGATGGGTAAATGAGCAGCAGAGCTATTGGCACAGCCAAGAATTTATGGCTCTGGCTGCTTTTGGGAAGAGCAGCCAGCCCCTTTCTTTCAGGCACGGGTTACAGTGCAGGTCAGCCATTCCCCAGCTGCATCCACAGGGACTGAGCCTGGACACTGCAAGCCTGCAGAGCATGGCTTTTCTGCCACAGCAGGACTGTCCTCTCCTTGTGAGACCAAGTGGCTGTCTCTGGCACTGCTCTTTGTCTCCTTCAGCAAGCCCCATCCCTGCTTGCACCTGCTCAGGCAGAAGTAGGGCTGCTGTTGTGCTGGTTTCCTAAGGAACCTAGAGGCTGTGCAGCTGTGGGTGCCGGTCTGGTCATCTCCTCCCCTTCCAGGATGGCTGCTGGCATGCCTCATTTTGGGGCCCCAGAAGCAGCAGGAGCAGGGCTGTGGGGTCTCTGTACCTGGCAGGGCTGCAGCAGGTGCCCAGCACTTGCTCACCATGCACAGACTGCCCAGGGTACCAGCAGTCCCCACCCAGCAGGTTTGGAGGGCAGGAAGCAGCTGAGGACAGCCTACCGGGGGTTTTGTGAGCATTGCAGCAGTGGAGGGTCTGTGGGGAAGAGATGTAGTTATGGAGGCACAAGGTGTTTGTCATTTTCATGGGACATTGAGGCAGAACAAGCAAAGTCATCCTTAGCTCAGCATGGAGGCAGCCTGGTGGATAGCTGATGCTCTGCTTCATGAGCCTGGGGTAGCCCAGGGACCTGGGGATGTTGACAGTAAAATAAGCAAGTGAGGGTGCAGCCTGCTCATCCCAGAGGCAGCACTCAAGCTGCCTGCAGAGCAGGAGTGTTTGCAGGGAGCTTCACAGAGCAGAGAACATCACAGCCCACTCATGGGTGATTTATGCCTGGGAAGAGGCAAAGCTCTGCTCTCAGGTTATGTTATCCGCCCGTGCCTTTTTTGTTTCACTGCAAGGGGTATGTTTCGCCCACAGGCACTCCTGCTCAGCCAAGTGTGAACTGGGTAACTTATGCTTTTGCATGCAGTCAGCACCTTTCTGGGAAGCTTTTAACTCAAAACTTTAGTTTAGTAGCTGATTAATGGACTTAACACTCACATGGACCATAAGAATTTTTTTTTCTGGACTCTCAGAAGTACAGTAATATGAGAATGCAGGCAGGGCCGGGAAAAACAGGATTATCACCTCCTCTTATCCGATGTCTCCCTGCTCCACCTGAGACAGGGCGGGTGCCACTGGGAGGGGAGCAGGTTTGAGCTTTCCCTTCCCCATCTGCAACACGCATTGCATGAGAACAGGAGACCCACGACACTGTGAATTGTCTAGGCATTCTCTCCTTTCCCTGCTGAGGCTGGCACAGATTGCCTCCCAGCTTGACACTGATGTCCCTGGGGACCCAAAGCCTCTGTTACTCCTGTACCAGCCTGTGCCTGCTGAGTGCAGCCCATGCCCTGAGCTCCCCATTCCTCCTGCCTGCACTGCTGCCTTGCTTCCAGGGCTGCCTGACCATCTTCCAGACCACGCTGACCAGCAGAGATTGCCTTAGCTTTAATGGCATATCTCTGCTGATCAGCACTAGCTAAACAGCCCAGCAGAAGCAGCTCCCTTTATGAGCAGTAAGCACCTGCATGGAGTGTTCTTGGAGCTGCATGAAACGGAGTCATGGCTAAAGGAGGCTCTTGAGCAACAGGGAGTCTTCAGCTGTGCTGGAGAAGGCTGGCTTGAAATCCCACTCCAGAGGACGAAAATGGCAGGGTTATTAATAGATGTGGCCCCATCTTTAGCCCCCAGCTGAATGGTATTAGCACTTCTCTTTTAGCACCAAGGCTAAATCTAATTTTGTATCGTCTGAGTATCTCAGACAAAACTAGAAAAGCCCCAAAACAGCACTGGACAACAGCAATGTGCCAGCTGTTCTCAGCATTCTCTGGGTGTCCCCATGCTGACAGCAGTGCTGCATCATGGCAGAGACTGGCAGTGGGGGCTGAGGGGCTGCAGCAGTGATGGGCTGGGGTCCTGTGGCAACAGCTTGTCCCTTCTTGCTTGGGGAGAAGTTGCTGCCAGGGCTTGAGGTTTACAAAGCCAGTGCTAATGCTGTTCTTGCTTTAAAGCAAGGATTATCTAGGTAAATGCACTGAGTCCTATGTCCCTTGACCATGCCAGCATCCTGGCTGCTGTCCTCCCTGCACCAGGGCATCCTTTTGGACAGAAACCCAGCCTGGCTGCCCTTGTGCCAGGGAGTGCCTCCTCTTCCTCAGCTCCCTGTGTAGGTCCTGGCATTACTCTGCCTCAGCTCACAGCTTTTCTAGCAACAGCTAGATGCCTGGTGCAAGCACTGGGGCTCTGCTGCCTTGCCAGCACTACCACAAATCTCAAAGGCACAACCCTGTTAGAGCTGCAGGTATGAAGCCAGTCTTGCCTGCCCAGATTACCTGCCTGTTTGGCAGGATAAGACCACTCCTGGCAAAAGCACAGAGAAGAAATCACATCCCTATGCTGGAAGTCAAAAACATTAATTAAACCTGCGGTATCATTGATTGCTATCTCAGGGGAGAGGCAGAGGGTGAGAAAAAGCTGGGGGGAAGGAAACTCAGGGGAGGATTTGCTAGGAGCATTCCTAACCTTTAAAAATAGGCTGATTATTTCTGCAATGTCGGCATCTTCCTATGGAGAGGCACTTGGAGTAGGACAAACTCGTGCCAGGGACTTGTAGGGAGTGCACCCCTTCAGGGAAGGGAACATATGTGTCCCAGGACTTTTTACCTAAATATTTGGTGCTGTGTAGGTAGGAGCCTTTCCTATGTGTGCACCCTAGCAGAGACAGTCAGATCCTGAGGAACATCAGCCCATTTTGTCTGGGGATGTGCACAGGGCACCCCCTGGAAGCTGGGCTAGGAGCACTGCCCTCAGGCACTGAGCTCTCTGCCCCCATGTAAAAGATAGTGCAAACCCATTTAGGCTGCCAGTGTTATCAAGCAAATCTGCAATTGATCTAGAAAAATTCATCCAAGTAAACTCCCTCATTATGAGCCATTTGCACCTAGTGGCTCTATCTAAGCACAGTTGCTTCAGATGGATTAAACCATGCCAGAGGCTTTCCTCTTGAGCTGCAAATATCCAGCCCTCTACAGCACACAAGGTACTAGCAGCCTCTCATGGATCCTGCCCCATCTCTCTGCTCACAAAGAGGGTGGGCAAAGGTCCTCTTTCCTCAGTGTTCCATGGGTGCCTGGCCTGGGGCTGCAGGCACAGCCCTGCCTCCCTGCCCAGGACAGCGTCCTGCTTTCCCAGCTGGAACCAGCAGCCTGCTTTACCGGCCAACCTGCTGTACCTACACCAGCTGCCACCCCCGGCCCCGCAGGGTGTCCCCGTGGCTGCAGTGCCTTTGGGGAGGGGATGCTGTCCCCATGCCCCACACACTCTTGGGGGTTGCCCAGAGGGGAGCTGGGCACTCCCACACTGGGGAGAGTGGCCATGGTCCCCCTCTTCCCCTGGGGACAAGTAGTGATCTGTTGTTTGTGGTGATTGCTTGGCATGCACCATGACCTCCTGTGCCAGGTCTTTCACTGGCACTGCTGCACCTGCTGTCCTCCTTCTTGCTGCCCACTGTGCTGCCCTGCTGCATGCACAGGCAGGGTACCAACACCCTTCAGTCCCTTGCCATCCTGGGCACCAGTGACCTGCTCAGAGAGCTTTGCTCTTTTAGTGGCCACAGAGACACAGGAGCAGGATGAGAAGTCAGGACCGAGCATGGGGCTGTGGGCAGGATTAGGTGTTGGGCAGTGGGCCCGGTGGGTGCTGGGGGCAGGGCTGAACAGAGCCCAGCAGCTGCTGAGCTGGCTGGACAGTACACTGGTGCCTGCTGTGGGAAGTGCTGCTCCTGATGGCAATCTGTTCTGGTGGTACTGGCAGATCAGGCAATGGCCAGGAGCCATGGAAGCAAGGCTATCTACCAGAGCCAGCATGGAGACGGCCTCATTTCACTCCCTTTTTCTGCACGAACATGGCAAAAGCACGGTGGCACTTGTAGGTGGCATTTGTAGGCTCCTGCCGGCTGATCCTTTCATCCCAGCTTGTCTGACATGAAAGGGGCAAACAAACCTCCCTGCTTGCTTTGATTGCTTCCCAGGGATTCCTCCATTTACATTATAATGAAGAGATATTTTTCTGAATAAATAAACCTGAAAGTTGACATAGAAAGGACTTATCAACTCTAAAGGTATTTGCATGCTCCCCAGATGGAGGGAGAGAGCCACACAGGGATTTAGTAGGGACAAACTTCAAGTGCTGGTGAGTACAGTGAAGATTTACAGCAAGATAAGAACATCTTGCTCTGGCATCTGACAGCCCAGGGCTGCCATGAAGTGATGAGGTGGGGGTTATGCTGCGCTGAATGTCTGGTGTCTCTGCCTTTATCACCTGTGCCCTTTGCTTTCTGCTGCCACTGAGGAGAGCAGAGGGCTCAGATGGGGTGGCAGGTGGCAGGGACTGAGGGAGCCCACCTGCCCTTGCCTTGCAGATGTGTGTGTTCATCCCTCCTCAGTCCCTAGTGCAGGCCAGGTGGATCAGACAGTCACACCGACCTGCTTTGCACCCTTTCCTGGACCCTGCCTAACTCCCACCTAAACCCACTGTCAGCCAGCGGTTTCTGATCAGATTAAGACATAGTGGTACATCAAAACCCACTAATACCTTAGCTGTTGGCACTTGCCTGTGCTGGGCCACATCTGCAAGTGATTTCTGAGTGCTGGCAGAGTGTTGGGCATGATCTCTAGTGGACAGGCAGCTCTGAGCTCTGGCTGGTGTCTGTGAAAGCTGCTTCTCTGACCCACTTACCCTGCAGCCACACCTCTGGCCAGAGACCTGCTCCTGGTGGAGTCAGCAGACCTGTGTTTAATCCATAAAAAAGCAAAATGTTGGCTTTGCTAAAACACTTGACAGGACCATGGTATAGGAAATCAATTTGTGAGCCCATCGGCAAAGCACAGCAGCTCACCAGCTTTAAAATCTGACAGTGCACAGGGTGAGGACAGGAGCAGGGCTGTCCTGGCACAGCTGCAAGTCCAGCTGGCCTGGCTCCTGCTGATGCCATGCTGGCTGCTGGGAAGCTCTTCCCCTTCTTAATCTCACAGTTTTGCAGGCCAGGATTAGGGGGAAATGTATCCCTTGTGTAGAGCCGGACACAGTGGGGAATGTCTCCTCCACTGGGCAGTGGTGAGGCTGCTCCTGGCTGGCTTTGGGATCTTTGGCTCAGGAGGAGGCAGGGGAAGTGGATAGCATCCAGAGGAGAGCTGGCATGATGGTTAGAGCTAGAGCAGAGGTGCAGGACCTCCAGGGAAGGGCAGCCTGGGGGAACACAGCACAGAATTGTGCCAGCTGCTGGCAGCAGCCCCAGACTGGAGCTTGGGGGAGTCCAGCTGGGCATTACAACAGTGGTTGGGTCATCCCTCCTGCCCACCAGGGACCACTCCCACCTGGCCCCATTTTGAGCTGTGCCCAGCTGACCCACATAGCTCTCCCTGCTGTCTCTGGGAGAGGCAGCCTGTGCTGGCTGGTACCATTACACAACCCTGCTGCAGCCTGCCGCCTGCACACAACAATAGGCACTATTTTTATTCCCTTTCTGGTTGTCACAGGCGGTACAAGAGTCCTTGGGGTGGAGGCTTTTCTCCCACACACTGTTATGCAGGACATTTTGGTCACTTGTCCTTGTGACCTGCTTGTGCCTGACCCTTCCATCCCAGCACTCCCTGCCAGGACCAGCAGGAACAGGATGTGGGGTCAGTGTCCTGTGGGGAACAAAGCCCCAGACTTGGGCACTGGTCAGAGCCTGCCCTGCCTGCAGACACCAGTCAGAGGAGACACATATTCCTGGGGACATGGTGGTTTTCCCCTGCCCCACCACTCCCCAAACCAGCAGCAGAGGAGAGCACAAACATGGGACTGCCCCCCATGTCCTGCCCTGCTGTCCCAGGGGTACAGCCCCTGGCCCCCACAGCACCCTTACACTGCTGGTGTCCCAGGAAACTGCTGTCAGAGGTGGGACTGGCCACTGGTGACAGCAAGTTCCTCAGAGCAGAAAATCCTCATGTGTGATGGACATGATGTGGTGGAGCAATTTTCTGCACAATTACTCCAGTTTATTCAGTGTGATAAACCAATATTAAAGTAGGATGAGATGAGGCCTGGGTGCAATGTATCCTCCTTCTGAGTCTATTTCTTGCCTTATTACTCAGCATGGGAATTTCCTAATGGAGCTGGACCTGCAGCATAGGGATTAGATCAGAGTAGAAATAAAATTCCCGCACTTCCTCCATTAGTTACGTGTACCATGGCTTCAGACTTCCTAGGCTTAACAGAATGATCTCTCTGCATGCTTCATGCAAGTACCAGGTGGGGGAAAAGCAAAAGGTGCTACCACACAAAAAAACCTTTGCCAAAGAGGAGGATGGGCAAAATGAATTTCTCCTGGCAGTTGGCAGTCATGCCACGTGGCAATGGTGGGAGAAGGTGCCAGGGGATAAAAGCACAGCATGAGCAGGGATGGCAGTCCATGTTCAGAGTGCAGTGCAGCCCCTGTTAGTGCCAACATGGTGTCCTGTCTGAAAGCCTCCTCCCAGGGATGCAGATCTCCCTCAAGGAAGAACAGACTGGGCTG
Organism: Catharus ustulatus; assembly: GCF_009819885.2. Classification (NCBI taxonomy): domain Eukaryota; kingdom Metazoa; phylum Chordata; class Aves; order Passeriformes; family Turdidae; genus Catharus; species Catharus ustulatus. The sequence continues at coordinate 14,065,239 of NC_046230.1, forward strand.
TAATTCCAGCTGGCTGACACAACATCAAAGCACTTCTCCCCACTGCCTGCCAAGTCATGTTTTGCAAGGTGCAATCCTGTACCACCACATCCACAGGTTCTTGGCAGGTTTGGGGTGCTTTGTGCATCCCCCAGTACACTGTCAGGTGTGTCCCCTTGGCAGTCCAGTTTCCAAAACCTGAGTTGCAGCGCCTCTTGGAATAGTCCTGCACTCTGAAGGGCTTCCCTACACCCTATGGAGTTTCATGTGTTCTAACTCCTCTGGCTGGCAGAACATTTTCCTGGGGGAGCTTGGGATAAAATGCCCATCAGGGAATGCCGAGAAAGAAACGTGGCTACAATTTAATTGCCAATGGGATGGACACCTTTGTTAGTGATGGAGCCTAGCAGAGGATGAGGAAGAGAAGGGTGATAAACCCTATTGAAGATAAACCCGGGTGACTTGGTGTCTCATGGCACCAGAAAGCACAAAACATACTCTTGGAGGCACACTGCCAGCCTCCTGACTGGCTTCCCACCACTGCCTCCTTGCTGTTTCCTTCCTTGGATCATCTTCCCTGTTTTTTCTCCTTGAGCCTGGATCTGCCTTGCAGCTCCTCTGAGCCTCCCCTCCCTGGGGCAGCGGCTCCCTGAGCCGTGCCTTTCCCAGGGGCCTGGGGCAGTCTCTGGCACGGAGTCTTGCTGGGCTCAGCAGGATCTATTCCCCCTTGCCCTTTGATGTGCTGCATCCCTGCTTGGGACCGCTGATGGGGACAAGCCCTGGCCGATGATCAAAGTCTCCCCGCTAAGCTCTGCTGCTGCAGCCTGGCCCAGTCCCTGGGAGTTCCAGGTGAGAAATCCCTCGTTTTTGCTCTGGGTGGTGGCACAAAGCATGGTACAGTGGGTGCTGGGAGCTTCCTGCACGCTGCTGGGACCAGAGCCAGCATGGCACAGCACCCAGCTGTGATAGCAGGGCACAAAACAGGGTTACTCATAAAAAATCACAAGTCAGTGCAGCCAAATCCAGCCACTGGAAAAAATCCAAATATGTCAGTATGTTGCATAGGCGTCTCCTGGTGAGCCAGCCAGGCACGGTGTGATTGGCACTCAGTTGTTTGTCGGTGTGTGCTGCTAGCCCAGGCTGTGCCAGAGGCCTCTGCCAGGGCATCTGCAGCCCATGGCCTTCTTGTGAAAGCCAAGTGGAACAATGATCCTGCTAAATCCACTTCCAGCACTGCATTCAGAGACAGCCAGGAGTGACCTGCTCTAGAAACCATATTTAGGAGAAAAAAACTCCTTCACCTGCCCTTGGTGCTGGGCTGGCAGAGGCCAAAGCTGCCTGTGGATGCTGGCCCTGGGTTGTGGGCTCTGGGGCTTTCCAAGCAGCAAGCACTGAGAGCAGGAGCTCCCTGGGGAGAGGGCTCCATCTCCCTCCAGCTGCCTTCAAGCCCAGGAGCACCCTGGGTCCCCAGGAGGTGTAGGAAACAGCACTTGGCAGCTCCATGCTGCTGGCAGGGCTGGTGGGACCCATGGGTTTTCTCACATCCCACTCAGCATCTCATGTTTTTCCAATGGGAGAAGCCACCTGCCTAATTAAACAGCAGTAACAAGCTTGGCATTACCAGTCATGTCTGAGCACACTGCAAATTCCAATGACACTTACAAGAGCAAATGTGCTGCCTTCTGGGTCTCTCTGCTAATATTTGGAAGGCTGACTGCTGTGTCCTGAGCCCAGTCAGTACAAGGTATAATTAGAAAAGCTACTTGAATAGTGTTGTTATAAAAGTGATGTTAAAATAATGTTGTGGAAGGAAAAGCCAGAGCCGTATGTTTCTGGGGTGTGTGTGCTACACTGGGCACCGTGCCCAGTGTGCTGCAGTGATACATTTTAGGCAGCCTCTGCTGAGGGAAATTAGCATCTTTGTGCTGTACACCAGGTACACCATGTTCTTCAGATGCAAGGGGAGAGTCACATTTAAAACCACCCAATAGAACACTTTCCAATTTTTATTTATCAACAGGCATCTGTGTATTCCTTGAGAATGAAATATTTATCTGTAGACGCATGCACTCAGAATGTGAGAGTGCCAATGTATTATTGATCACCGCTTCCCTCCCATAGCTCATAAATAACTCATGGAACCTGGCTGCCCAGCAGACCCTCTGGACACCTTCCTAAAGCACCTCCAGCTGCCACACATGCCAGCCCCAGGCAGAGCATCCCCTTCCTCCAGGCCCTGCCAAGGAGAGGGCTGGCAGAGGGTGGCAATGCAGGGGGCAATGGCCTCACTGTCAGACGCCTCCCCACACACCCTCCGAGTCCTGCTGGCTCTGCACACGGTGGCTGGTGTGGGTCATGGTTCTCTGACCCACAGACAGGTGATGGAAAGCAGGAGCCAAAGGAAATGTGTGAGTGGCAGGGTCACTGCTGCGCTCCCATGGAGGGAGCACAGAGGGATGGGGCTGCTAGCTCTTGGCTTAGCCACCTAGAAGGGAAACTGAGGCAGCCCTAGGTGTGAGCCAAACATGCTGTGCTGGTCTCTGTGGAAATGTTTTCATCTCACTGCAGATGTCAGATGATGAGAGCTGTTGTGTCAGTACCACACCCCCAGCCCCCACAGCACCGGATACATCACCTGTAGTGAGGACATCAGAGCTGTGACTGACTAAAATGCCCTGTTCTTGAGGGAGGGCTTGGACAGTGGCCACTCAATGAACTTTTGGAACGGGGGGGGCTGAGGCTGGGAGCCCTGTCATGGAGCCGGAGTCTGGGTCAGAAACCAGGCTGCTCACAGAGCCTTTGTCTGCCCAGCCTCTGGCAGCAATGCAATGGCCCTTGTGGACAGCAAACGGGGAGGGGGAAGGCTTGGGGTCTCTGGAGATCTCTCAGTGCAAATCAGGCCCCCATGGTGCTCCTCTGGGACTCTATTTGAAAGGTACTGTGGGTGAACAAGAGCAGATGGGCATCAGACACAGCTGATGGCTTTGCACATATAACTCATTTCAATCACGTAAAAAGAAAAAAAATTACCCTTCTGCTGAGCTCTAATAACACCGTTCTCCAGTACTTAAGATGGACACAGATAAAACAGATACCAGGGAGCTTTTTTGCTTCCCCTGTAGAGTGACTGCAGAGAAATCAGTGCTGCTGCAGGAGCCCGGGGCCATGAGCTGGAGCAGGTTACAGAGATCAGGCTGTCCCTGCTGCACTGCAGGGGCAGGTCGGGGTCTGGTGTGGAAAGAACAGGAGAGGATCCCCTCAGCCAGGCTAGGCAGGAGCTAAAGAGCTCATGCATCTTGCAGGCAGTGCTAATACAGTGCACAGCTCTTACCTCCTGGAACAGCATGAGTCAGAGCAGGGGAGCAATTACACAGAACCTAAAAAAAAAGCTAGAAAGCACAGTATTAATAACTAAGAATTACACTAAATTACTTCATAAGTGAATTATCCTCCCTACATTACCTGCTGAGAGGAGGAGCATCCCTGCCTTCTCTGCAGAGAGGATGGATGGATGGATGGATGGATGGATGGATGGATGGATGGATGGATGGATGGATGGATGGATGGATGGATGGATGGATGGATGGGAGAAAGGCTTTCTGAACTTCAACCTTCCAGAGCTGCAGGTCGCTGTGCTGTGCAGAATTGCTGGTGGGCAATGGGGCAAAGGCTTGCTATGTTCATTGTTCATTGATAAACAGACAAACTTGGGAAATGAAGTTCAGTGTTGCAAAGAGATCCTGCACAGCAGCCAAGAGCATGGATCTGGCTGCATGGCAGGAGGAACTGGGCAGACTGTGTTACCTTTGCTGTCCCATATCCAGGGCTTCTCCAGGAGCCATCTGCCACTGGATGAAGGAGGATCTGGGATGACATGGGGGGCAGCACCCTACAGCCAGCTCAGAGTGGCAGCAGCCCCAGGGTATGTAGAGGGCTGGGAATGGGGCTGGAGTGGCCTCAGGACTCATTGTTGCAGCATCCCAGGCCCCAGAGTCCAGTAAGAGCATGCAGCCCATGGCTGAGCAGGACATGATGATACCAGGAAGTCACCAGCTGGCACTGCTGAGCACTGGCGTTCTCCCAGCTGGAGGAGGTGACAGAGCTCATTCCCTTCCCAGGGTCACATCTCCAAACAGAAAGGGAAACACTATCCTGGCAGCTCTGCATGCTGGATTTGCTCAGGCAGGCAGAGCCCCAGGGGAGGCTAATGTGCCTGCAATGTTTGCAGAACCAAAGATGTTTTCACTCCATCCCAGCTGAGCAAAACTCAGTGCTCATCAGACAAGGGTGCTGCAAGCCCTCAAGGAAGGGCCTGGTCCTGGTGAGCCAAGGGAAGGTGAGACCAGGCAGGAGCCAGCTGCTGGGATGCTGCAGAGAGTCAGCAGCATTCATCAGTCTCTTGAGAGCATCATCTAGCACTGAGCTATTTCTAGGCCAGGGCTGTTATTGGGGAGGCATCGACTGTCAGGTACAGCATGTCTCTCAGCTGGAGGTGTGCTCCTTGGAACAGCCACAGTCTTGGGAACAGCCACACAGTGTCCTCTGGGGGCTCACTGGCTTCTGGCTTCACTCCACTTCAAAGCCCCGCTCCCCGTGTGCATTTTAACAAGGTTCACACATTCCAGGTTTCTAGGCCAAGCGAGGACTCTCATTCCATGCTGTATTCAGCAGCTCTGCATGGAGGCAGCCCACAAGTAAGGTGAGAGGCTGAAAGTGGTTCAATTTTGCAACAATAGCTGAGAACAAAGCACAGATTTTACCATTTAAAACTGGGACAAAAGAGGGATGGAAGATTTTTGTGGGATTTTTGGTTTTTTTTGTTTTCCTCCTAGTACCCAGTAGACTTCTGTGAGTTGAATTAAATGTAAGCGGCCTTTGCCCATCGAGCATTCCCATTTGCATCTGAATGAAAAAGCCAGGACGAGGCAGCAGCACCTGGGGAGGGAAGGAATTAGAAGAGGGGAAGGAGACCTCAGATTGGGCTTGCCCTACTGACCTGGGCTCTTTCTATCTGCTGCTGGTTCCTCTCAGCACTACATATTTTTATCTTCTATTTTTTTGTCCTGCACCTAGCACATCCAGCTCATGTCTTGGGCCTGGGGTATGTAGGGATGACAGCAGGACAAAACTGACCTCTCCTAGTCACTTTTCTTCTCCTTCCACTTTGAGTTGACTTGCAGAGCATCTCTTCACCTTGACAAAGAGTATTTTTATGTTACAAGGCTAAAAGTCATCATCACCGTAATGGTTCTTAAAACAACCCAGCAAAATGAGCTCATAAAAGCTCCTCTTGCTTAATGCATCTGCGGGCCTTTAGCTCACCTTATCCTGGGAACACAGGCAAGCCCTGAGGCTGAGCCAGGTCCCCTCTGAGCTGGCCCCCACACAGGAGAGGAGAGCTCACCCATGCCCAGGTAGGGCACCCAAACAGGAAAGCAAATACCATCAGTGCCACCTCAGTCACTCACTGCCACTTCAGTCACCCACTGCCACATTCCTTAGAGATACCATTCAGTCCATAGCAGGCTTGGAATCAAAGTGTGGATTTTAAATCACCCCACAACCTCCTCCTGAAAACCTGCCGAGCTGCAGCCACTGCAGGTCATGTTGTGCAATTTGCTGTTGCAAGACAAAGAAAACAAGTTCTTCTTTTTCACAATTACCAAACTACTTCATCGAGCAATTTCCTTGCCTCCGTGCTTTGGTTTCAGTTAGCAGTATTCCCCAGGGAGGGAAGGTCTAACTGCACTCTGAGTGCCTTACTGATGGTTCTGCCATTAAAGACAATTGTGAAAAGTTGCTGAAGTACTGTGACTTCAGTCACACATTTTCTCTGCCTTGCTCTAGAGCTGAACCTGGCCAAGGCTCGCAGAGATTGCAGGCAGGTGCTGTCTGGAGAGGCTGCCTCTTCCCCAGGGACAAACCAGGTCTGCCTGTCTCAGTGTGGCTCTTGTCAGGGATTTTGCCTTTGCATGGGATAACCCTGGTCCTGATAAAACAGCCCCTGCTGGGCTCCCAGCACAGCCCCAGGTGCTTGGTGAGGCTTGGCACTTGCCTGGGAGAGAGAATGTCACCTCAGCTTTGGGAAGAGGGCAGGGAGTGCTGTTCCCACAGCACACAGGCATGACAGGGGAACCTCAAGCCCCCCATATGAAGCAACTTACAGTGGCAGCTGCTCAGGACTGGGGTGTCCCTGTCACCCATGCATGGCACAGTGGGAGCAGCAGGGCTCCCCACAGCGCAGCAGGCACCGGTGCCAGCAGCACAACTCAGCTGCACCCAGCCAGGGGACACTGATTTCCTTCCCATCACACATGGCAGGCACTGGCACCGGGGCTGTTCTGCTGGCAGGTGCTCCCAGTGGGCTGCACTGTGCCAGGGGCAGACAGGCCAGCCCACCACCACCAGCTTTTAGGACCAAGCTGTGATGGGCTGTGGAGTCTGTGTCCCTCCTGCTGCCTTTGACACTCTTCAGGGCTGCCCTGCTGGTGCTTTCCTAGGGAGGGGGACAGCACCAGGACCTGACATGGGGATTGAGGGCCAGGAGCTCCCATATCAGCTCCTTTGCACTGCAAGGGCAGCAGCCTCTATTTCATGAGGGCAAGACCCTGGGTCTTGGCTCACTGCAGCTCAGCTGCCAGTCCTGTGAAGCCCCCATGGCCCAAGGAACCCATGGGGGTGCCCAAGCTCCTGTCTGGCCACAGCTCTGCTACAATCACCCCAAACGTCCTGCATTTGTTTCACTCAAGCTATTTGGGGGAAGTAGGGTGTTGTTATGTCTTCAGCTCAGCATCTATTTAGAGAAGGATAATACCATTGTGGAGGAGGACAATGAGAATATGAAATGCTTAAAATTCTCTGTCTCTCACTATTTTGACTAATTATTTTTTCCTCTTCTTCCTTCAAACGGATATTTCCTTGGAAAATGACACTGAGATTTGATGGCCTGGTCGAGTGGGATAAAGCATGAACCAAGCCCACAAAGATGAGCTCAGACTGATCTCAGCTATAGCCCTAGTGCAGGAGCTGTAGTCTGAACAGTGGCAGAGCAAGGGTAGCACAGTACCTTTGAGCTCTCAGAGTACAAAAGAGAGGGGATGGCCCACGCAGGAGATGATTGCCCTAGGAGACCTCAGTGCAGAGGACAGCAGCCACCCCCTCCTGACACTTTCCTAGAGCTATGTTTAGCTCCTGGTTTGCTTGGGGAACCCAGATGAGCACCTGGAACATCTTAATGTCATTGTCCCACCAGAGCTGGCTTTAGTAGACTTTTTTCCTTTGCAGGATATAACTAATTGGTCCTGACATCATGTTGGTTCCTGAAATAGCCTTCTGCAGAGCTTTACTTACAGAGGTGCCTTGGGACAGTGTGAGTGCAAGTGTACATGAAACTGCTTTCACAGGGAGGCTGCACAGCCATGGAGTGCACCTGAGTTCAGGTCCCATCCCAAGTCCTGGAAGCCCAAATGGGGGAGCAGAAATAAGGAACATCAGTAGCCTGGCTGATGAACATCATCTCTAGGCCAGCCCTGAGGTGCAATAAGGACTCTGGGTCTCCTGCACAACAGGCCCTTGCCTGTAGTGGTCCTTGCTCCTCTGCCTCTCTGGTGGCAGCCTGGAGGGTCAGATTTCTTTGGTGTTCCTCTCTTTGGTAACAGCAGTGAGAGCTGTGAAGAGGCAGGGATTCAGCTTACTTCAAAGGAGCAGTAACCAAAAGGTCTTTATGGGATTGCATTGGGAGTCCAAACAGATCTTACAGTGACTACCAGCTCCAGCAGACCCTGGTGGACCTCAGGTCTCCTGCACAGCTCTACCATGCTGTATGCTCTGCTGGAAATCTGCTGAGCCAGCACTGCAGCCAGAGGGTTTTAGCAGCGAAGTCAGGCATGGAGAATAACTGCTGTACTGGTGTGGGGAATAACTGCTGTACCAGTGTATGTGAGATAACTGCTGTACCAGTGTGGGAAATAACTGTTGAACTGGTGTGGGGGATAACTGCTGTACCAGTGTATGTGGGATAACTGCTGTTCTAGTGTGGGGAATAACTGCTGTACTGGTGTGGGGGATAACTGCTGTACAGTGCATGTGGGATAACTGCTGTATTAGTGCGGGGACTCCCCTCCTTGCCATGCAGAGCCTTTGCATTACAAGATACTCTCTAAAGCCTGGACATTGCTTAAGAAAGTAAAATTAGATCAGGGCAGCACTAAAGATAAGCGGCTCAGTTCTCAACCCACAACTTGCTGGAGCACTGTGGCAGGACAGTGTCATCAGCAAGGATAGTGGCAGACTGCCCTGAGGGGGACCGAACTCATACACCTGCCCCAGTCCTGCTCTGAGCAGAGCTGGATGTGTGGAGGTGTTGGGGATGCCTGGGGGCACACAGGGATATGGGGTGGAGCTGTTGCTGCTGAGCCAAGGACAGAGCAGAGCAGAGATCTGTGTATTGTATGCTACATCTCAAATGAAGGCAGATGCTAGGATGGGGAAGGACTTCCCATGGCCCTGGGTGCTCCTCAGGCATCTGTGCGTGATGGAGGCAGAACATACTCAGCTCTCTGTGGCTGCATCCTCCCCTTGCTCATTTGTCCCCTGGCCATGGTGCCTGTTGCTGCTGGGGCCCTGGCAAGACACCCTCTGGTCAGGCTCTCCTGGGACCCCCAGAGAAGGCAGTAGGCAGGGCACAGACCCCACAACCTCCCTCTGCTGCTGAGAAGTATCCATTTCTTCCCACTGAGCAAAGGCAGGAGCAGGCTGCAGGGCAAACATGGTCTTGGCCATGATCAGAAATCATCACTAACATTCAGCTTTGATTAGCTGCAAATGAACATTCCTGCCAGCAGCTGCCTAGGCCTGGCTCTCCACTTGCACTGGTCTTATCTCCTGGGTCACCATGACATGGATGGAGCTGCCTCTGGGGGCCATCAACTACAGACCAGGCAGAGAAAGTGTGGGTCTCCCTGCTCAGAAAGAAATATTTCCAGACTATTTTCCTCCACTTCCAGCAGAAGAGATGATTTTACACCCAAGTGGGTTAGTTTTAGACAATCATATAGCTGATCCCGAAGTTAAAATCCCTGTGCCAGGCAGAGGGAAATGAGGCTCCCAATGCCCAAAACAAGGCTCTGGGGAAATACCACATCCCTATCTAAAGTTCCTGCTGCCTGGTTCAATGTCCCCATGGACTTGTTTTAAGCAGAAGAATGAGAAGTCACTGGTAGGAAATGCAGGTAGCTGCATTCACACTTGACTCTATTGTTTCATAAGTATTAGCAGAGAGATTGAAAATGTAATTATGATAATTGAGCTAAATTGCAATCTTCCTACAGGAGCTACCAAATTATTTATATCAACTTTTCATCCTAATTCCCTTAACTGTTCCCTGCCCAGTGGAGGAGGAATCCTTACTGCTCTGGGGTGCTTGCACTGTGTTCCAGTGCAGGCAATCCTCAGTGGTATTTGTGAAACAGCAGCAAGTGACAGTTCTTACTCAGCAGGAAACTGGGATAGGAAAAGAACTTGTGAGAAACACTGGTGCTGAGGGCAGAGCACTTTGGGGGCAAAGAGCCACAATAAAAGGGAAGAGCCAGAGGGAAGTGTGCAGGACAGGGAAATGCAGTGCCCAGCTGCAGTCAGGGCTGGCTGGAAAGGACAGAGCAATGCTGGGGGGATGGTCCGTAGGGCTGGCTTTGGGCACTGCCTCTCCTGTCCCTTGGGGCTGAGGGTGTACCTCTCACTGTGATCTATGGAACTGGAGTGAGCACAAATCCCAGTGTGGCAAGACTCAAGGGCCATGGCACAGCCAGGCCAGCCTGGTGCAGAGCCTGGCTCTGCACAAAGACCCAGCAGCAGCAGCTTTGGTGCTGCTGCCAGCTCCCTCCAGGAACACTGTCAGCTCTAATTAATGTCACAGTTCAGCTTGTTCATGCATCCGAGCAGACCGCGTGCAACTTCACGGTGCCACGGGAGGAGTGCCGAATCCCATCCCAGAGCTTTTTCCTTGCCTGTGCCAGAGCAGCAGGGATTTCCAGACCCAGATGTGACACTGAGCATGTCACCCCTGTTTGTGGGGTGGCAGCAGGAGGCAGGTTGCTCAGCTGCCCTCCATTTCAGAGCATGAGAGTAAGGGAGGAGGAAAAGCCCTTTACTGTGACCAGTTCTCCAGGGTCCTTCCCACAGAGCAGAGAACATATGTTTGAGGACATATGCCCCTATTTTGGGGCATAGGGACAGATGATTTATACCATGATGTACCACCCAAGACATCTGGGCAGTGTCATGAAAGCTGAGATGCCTGCAGCTAGCAGACCCTGACCTTCATCAGTGCTGGGTTATCCTGTCCCAGACCTTGCCCAGTTCCTACCATCCAAGGGGCTTGATTCATGCGCACAGATGGGAGCTGTGCTCTGGCTTACCAAGTTTGAGCATGCAGAACATTTCCCAGCTTGGGAAAAAGCATTCTGCAGCCTTTCTCCCACGTCCACCCCTCAGCCGCAGCACAGACCACAGTGACCAGGGCTGGATCTTGGAGGGTGCTGGGCAGCTGCAGCCTGGAGCTCAGCTCCTTGCAGAGCTGCCTCACTGAGCCAAGGGCTGGATTGGGACCTTGTCCTTCATTATATAACTGTTTCTCTGAGTGTTTTCATAGCACTCAGCCCTCCCACCAGGCAGAGCCCCCACCGGCAAGGGGGAATGTCATGGCTTGCTGAATGCATAGCTTTGATTTCCTGCTGGGCTGTAGCAGCGGACAATCCTGCTCCCCCCCAGCTCATGCACCTTGCCAGGCATTAACCAAGATTCAGGGCCCTACAAGGCACCAGGCAGCAAGCTGGAGATGTCACCTTGTCTGGGGTGGGTGATGGAGATACGGAAAGAAGCAGAACCTCGGAGGCCAGGTCAGTTCAGTTCCTCCATGGGGCTCTTTGAGCCCCGCGGATGAACTGACCTGGGCTGGCCTCTGGGACCCCACGCTGTCCCTGCGCTGCCCTGGCTGCCTGCCCTCACATTCCTGTCCTTGCACATCATCTCCTTCCAGCTGCTGATGAAAACAGCCCCTGCTGCTACCAGCGGCTGGGGTGAGGAGGGGGAGACGCCTTCACAGCACATGAGCTCTGCGGGAGCTGGGGCTGCTGCTGACCTTGGAAATGCAGGGTTTTTTTCTTCCCAGCTCCAGGAGAAGCAGGCAGGAGGTGAGGCATAGCTGGCTGGCACTGCACCTTCCTTGCAGCACACCAGTTTTTTTCATCATCAGTGGGACCCTGCCCACCCTCACCCAAGAAAACTAGGGGCAGTGCAGCGCTGTCACCCACAACCCCTTGCACAGATTGACAGTAGGTTGTCTGCCCTGTCACCTTGCCTGCAGGCTGAAATTGGGGATCTTTTCCCCACTGAATAATGTATGATGGCCAGGAATTGGGCAATAAGCCAATTGTGATGCCTTGGGCACGACTAACAACAGTGGGACAGGTCAGCTGCTCTTCTCCAACACACCACCAAGGGGAAATCCTGACGCCTTCCTGCTTCTCTGAGATTCACAGTGTGTGTGCTGAAGGTGACTTGGAACTGTCCCAGGGTTGTACTTCATACTGGGTATTGCCTGTAGCCCCCAAAAAAGAAGAGTTTTTCACCACTGACCTGGTGCCATTCAACAAGACTTCACATCCAGGAGTCCAAAGCAGCCCCTCAGCCAGCAGTTCCCACATCATGCCCCCTGTTCAGGCTAACTGGATGTGCCCTGTGCAAGGCATATCTCCAAACTAAACTGCAAATAATTCTGGATCTAAATCAGTACTATGGTCTGGGCTAAAAGTCATTTCATGACTTGGCTCATTCCACTTGACCACTGGCTAATTTTTATGGTTGCACATGATATTTTTTCCTGTTATGGATGAGGAAGACGTACAGATGGGAGAAGGGCATGCAAAGGGCAGAGAAAAACAAGAAGTTGTACATGGGATCCTGCCAACACTTCCACATTTGTGTGGTCCCCCCTCAGCCTCATTTTCAGGAGAAAATCTGTAGTACACTAACAAATACATGTCAATAAATAGTATTAGCAAAAAGGGCTCTTTTCTCCTTAATCTCTTCATATTCTGGGAGCCATCGTCGTTGCATGGAATAATCACATGCTCTATTTAGCCTTAACACACTCAGGAAACCTCAGGCACCTGGTGCAGCACCTAAGTTGACATGCCACAGCATCAGCTCCATGTGTCAGGCTCAGAGCAGGATCATTGCCTTTCCCAGTGTTGTGTTGTTTGTTACAGGCAGTTTCTGCCCAATTCATCACATGCTGCTTGCTAGGTCAGACAGGTGTGAAGCTCAGCATTCAGCCTTGCTGTGTTGGAAACCTCCTTGGCTGGGCCACCGAGCCTGGGCAGGGCAGTGATTTGCATCAGGGGCAGATAGCAATGCTTGACATGTAATTCTGCAAACACCTTTCCCACATTTGACTTCTTCCCCCACAGTTCAAACCTACTAGCGACTATCAGGCTGCCTTTGCTTTCCCTGTGCCTGCCTGTCCCAGGGAAAGCAGCGGTGGGATGGGGCTGCCAGCTCTTGGGGAGCAGTTTCAGAGCTTGTGCTGCTCTTTGTGAAGCCTTTTCGCCTCCACTGCATCAGGAGCTGATTCACCATTCACCAGGGGCTGAGTTAGTGCTGATGGATGGAGCCCGATGGACAGGGAACATGTCTCTGCCGACAGCACAAGCAGGGGCAGTGCCACGCTCGGTGGGACCCTGTCAGTGGGCAGCAGCCCTGGCACCGAGCAGAGACCATAGAACACTTTGTCCTCACGTATGGGAACAGGCCTTTCCCAAAGCCCTGCTGCACCTCCCCACACCAGCCCATCAGCCAGCAGTAGGCTTTTCAGCTTAGCAAGCAGCTACTTGTTTAAAAGGAAAAAAGAGCAGCAGCTCAGCCTTTTACTCAAATCTATTGGAGAGAAAGTCTCGCTCTCTCTTCCTCTCCTTTTTCTAGGAAGATATTCCTTCAAACTTGCTGTGCAGAAAATAAAATTACCTTTTTCTCCTCACATGCACTTGTTCTTGTTTGCAGGCCCAGGCATGCTGCTATGGGGAGGGCAGGGCAGCTATGAACACATGAATAAACTCACACCAGCACTGCAGATGTATATATGACATTTTTTTCTTTGGTTCTAGTACCAAAATATCCCGGGCACAAAGGGATTTGGACTCTATGGCTAATGATCTACACAGGCCTCTAAGGAAACTGCACAGTAGCCCTGCTAATGGCTTCAAGGGGAAACGCTTCAGGCCCTGGCTGCTGCTACTGCTGCTCAGGGAATTGTGCTTTTAGCTCTGGCATGCGATAAAAACCTTTTCTCACTGTTGCAGACATGATGGCTCTTCTGGAGAGAGGAAAGGCATTGACTAAGCTCAGGCCATTAACCACCTTTAAGCACACACGGAGGAGGACACAAAGCAAACACCACCCGGTCATTCAACACCCGGGGTTAGTTAATTAACCCCTGTGACTCCCCCGGCGCCCTCTCTGCTCTCAGGTGCCGTCTTGCTCCCTGCTGCAAGCACTGCCTGCTCCCTCTGCCCCGGGACAGAGAGCTCTGGGCATAGACCTGGGGCACTCACCTCAACCCAGGGCACTGAACGTTCCCTGCTGCCAGCCAGGCAGCTGGCAAGCCCCATCTTGCGGAAAGCACTTTGGGATAAGCTCTCTCTGGTGTTTCATTTCCCCTTCGTGCCCCTTCCCTCCCTGAGAAAGGCAAAGGGAGCTTTGTTTGAGAAAAAGCAGCAAAACACAATTTCTGTAGCAAGATGTGTCTCTGCAGTGCCGGCCTGAGCAAATCCATCAGTGCCAGCATCACCTGCTGCATTCGCTGCCCATCACAAGGCAAGAAGGTGCCTGGGCAAGAAGGTGCCCACTCTGAGGGGATTCCCCCCTCTGCCCACAGCCCCTTCCCATGAAAGCTACACCACGGTGCCTTCCTCCTCTGACTGACTCATACCGAGACAATGGTCTCGCTGGTGTGACGGCAGATTTTGCAATGGGTTTTAGTGAAGTATTTACAAGTTCCAAAGCAGGCTCCTTGCACAAGGAGTGTGGCCTGGCAGCTGGTTGGGCTTTTCATTGACATTCTTGCAACTCCACCGATTGCAGCACAGGCACTGTGGAAAACATTTGGACATCAGAAATGCCACATTAATTATCTCTTAATTGATACCTCCACTTGGGGACAAATGAAAGCGGAACATCTCTCCTGCCCTGGGAGCCTGCCACTTACAGATTTACAGCTAAAAATACCGCGGCAGTCCCGTGGCTAATCAACTTCACTGCTTACTCTGGGTGAGATTATAAAATTGTCTCAGTGCGAGCAGCGAGGGACCAGCTGCAGCACCTGGATGCAGACAGCATTAATGCTGTGCAGCATCCCCAGTGCCCAGGCGAGGGGCACCTCGCCTCAGGGCAGTCTCAGGGCCCCACAGTTGGGTTTCTCCAGACTAGGATCCAGCCAGAGTGCACTTTCCTGCCCATCACTACAGGCTGCAGAGAGAAAACCTCATCCCTGTGCCTTTTAAGAGTCCTTAAGTGCCCAGTGTGTTTCCTTGTAGTGTAACATTTCCAGCGAGCTTGGGAATCACGCTTGATGCTTCAAACAGTGCAGTGCTCTTCTGCACCTACAACACTTCCCAAAGGATCTCTCCCCACCCCAGCTCCTTATAGGAATCCACACAGAAGCCAAATTGCCACAGTGACCTCAGTTTAAGTTATCATCATCTTTATTTTCTTCACATATGTGCAAACAGAGGAGATCGCAATGGTGGTGTTCTTAAAAATAACAAAATGTATTTGCATACATTTCCCTATGTACAGGTGAACAGCCACAAGTAGTCTTCTTTTGCACAGCAAAAGATCTAGAGCATTGAGACCGGGGACAGGACTGGGGCCCAAAAAAATGGTCTAACTTAAAAACAGTAATAAAAAAACCCCCAACTTCACAACAGTGCAAACCTCTTGGACACGACAGCACGATGGAGTGATTTTAATGGAGAAAACGGCGGGGGGGGCCTCTCGGATGTGAGATTTCTGACTGTAAACAAGGCGCAACACCTCCCTCCCGCCGCCCTCCCCGGGGAAAGCTATTCCAGGAATTTGGCAGATCTTCAAGGGCTGAGCCGGAGGTAAACAGCCCGCGGCCGCCTCCCCTCCTCGGGCTGCGGCGAGGGGTCCGGCTCCGGCGGCCACCGGCACGGGAGGGGCGGCCGCTCCCCGGGATGCTGAGGGACGCGGGGGCACCGCGGGGAACCGGCGCGACCGCGAATTCCCCGAGGGGCCTCGGCGGGGCCGGAGGGGTCCGGTGCCCCGGTGGGGCCGTGCACGCCCGGAAGGGACGGTGCACTCCAAGACAGGCCGGAAGGAACCCGGTGCGCCCCGGCGGGGCCGCGCATTCCCGGAGGGAACCCGGTGCGCCCCTGCGGCGCCGCTCATGCCCGGAAGGGACCGTGCATTCCCGGAGGGAACCCGGTGCGCCCCGCTGGGGCCGTGCACTCCCGGAGGGGTCAGAAGGAACTCGGTGCGCCCCGGCGGCACCGTGCACGCCCGTACGGGCTCGAGTGCTCAGCCGGTCTCGGGGTCGCCGGGGGGCGGCTGCTCGGCGTCGCTGCCGGGCGGGGCGGCCCCGTCCGTGCCGCCGCTCTCCAGGGAGGACTCGCTGCCCGTGCTTTCCCCGGAAAGCAGGCGGCGGACGCGCAGGTCGGCGCGCAGCGAGCGCAGGTCGTTGCCCAGGCTGAGCTCGCCCAGGTCGCGGAGGAGCTGGCCCAGCTCTGGGCTCTCGCCGCGGCCGGTGCTGGGGCGCAGCAGCTCGCCCTCGGGCTCGCCCAGCGCTTCCAGGATGTCTTCGCAGTCGCAGTGCATGGCCCTCTCTTCCTGCTCCTCGCCCAGTAGGTCCTCCGTGATGGAGCCCAGCTTGGGCGCGCTGCGGCTCCGCTCTACCGGCGGCTTGTAGCAGCACTGCCCGTTGAGCAGCTTGCGCAGCGGCACCAGCGGGATGCTCTGCTCGCCCACCAGCTGCTGCTGCTGGTGCCGCGCGTCGTCCCGCTTCTTCAGCCGGCGGAACTCGGCCAGTGCCGTGGCCGAAGTCTGGTAGAGCAGCAGGGCCATGGCCTTCGCCTTCTCGGGCTTGGAGACCAGCACGGCGTGGCAGCGCAGCATCACCGCCTTGTGCTTCAGCTCGTGGCGGTAGATCCAGGCGAAGACACGGGGCAGGCGCGGGTCGGCCACGCAGTAGGTGACCCGGTGCAGCAGGTAGAGGTGGCCGGGCCGGCGAAGTCCCTTGTCCTCGGCGTGGGCCATGCGGATGCCCTGCGCGCTGATGGTCAGCTTCATCTTGGTGCCCTGCCGGCCCGCCTCGCTCTTGCTCCAAATCTTGCAGACGGCCAGGTCGGTGCAGCCCTCACCTTTGGACTGGATGGTAGTGGCGTTGCCCAGGTAGAGCACAGTATACGTGGGGTCTTCGCTGGTGACGCGAAATTTCCGCCGCTTGGAGCGGAACATGCTGCCCACACGATGCAGGGCGCTCTCGGGGCAGGCGCGGGCCAGCGAGGTGAGGGCCGAGTAGTGCACGCTCACCGCGTACCCCTTGGGCTTGCTCTGCCGCCGCGCCTCGCCCGCCGCCAGCTCCACCTTGCTCCGCTTCCAGGGCAGCATGGCCCCGCGGAGCCGCGGCTAGGCGCCGCGCCGACGGCTCCGGGCGCGGGGGGGCATGCCACGGCGGCGGCGGCTGGGCTGCCCGCCCGCCTCACATCCTTGCGGGCGCCGGGCCGCCGCGGCCGTAGATATAGGCGGGCGCCGCGCTCCGCGGGCGCGGAGAGGGGAGGCTCCGCGCACCGAGGGCGGAGCGCCCGCTGCCCGGGCCCGCCGAGCCGGCGGCTCGCTGCTCGCCGCCCGCCCGCCGCCGCCGCTCTGCGCCGCCCGCCGCGGCGCCCCGGCCCCGGCCCCAGCCCCGGCCCCGCCGCGCCGTGGGGCGGGCAGGGGCGGGCACGGGGCGGTGCCAGCCCGGCCGGGCGGCCCCCGTCCCCTCCCCGCCCGCAGCGGAGCGCGGCCTCCAGCGGGGGACGCTTGCCGGTGCCGCCGCAGCGCGGGAGAGCGGGGACCCCCGTGCGCCCCATCCCGCTGCTCACGGCCACGTGCGGAGCGTGGGTGCCACAGCGCTTCCTGCAGCTTTCGTCAGCACGGGCAGGGAGAATGGAGAGGGCACCGTGGGGGTCCTTCTGCCCAAAATCCCCTTAAACTGATAAAAATCCCGACACCACTGCGGGACCCCACGCTCTGGGAGATGCCACGGCCGGGAGAGCCCCAAGCTCAGCCAGGGTGTGCCATGGACACGTCCCGCTCTTGCAACATGATCTTTCCTTTCGTTTGGTTAGTCCAGCTCTGAGACCTGAACGGCCTGCAGCAAATACTAGTTATTATGTATGAGTAATCCTTTGCTCTTTATTTATATGCAGCAGCCGAAGAACAAGAAGCTGTCTTGTAATTTCTTGTTGGGGTTGCTGAGTACACTCACAGACATAATGAGAAAGTTGGTCTCTGTGTTGTTACTGTAGCTTCTTGTGTCATGTGTCAGATCCTCGCCAGAAAGAATAGAAATTCCAGCGTTGCAGATAATGGCACTTCATCAGGGTTTGGATAAATGCTCGACAAAAGAGGGGCAATACATATGCGTGTAGTAAAATATGTAACCACTTGCCTAAATTATTTGACAAATAACTTCTAGAGTTTGGATCAATTAAACCAGTATGTAGTTATCGTTGTTATTGTTGTTCCTATTGTTATTAATTATATTACTATTATTACATCATGCCATCTAGCAGATTATTTGGGAATTGCAAGTAATCACAGTGACCAGCATCAAACTATTAAAAAGCAGTTGTCCATTTGCTTGTATTTCCAAAATCCCCCTCACTGGAGGGCGGTGTGGTCAGCACTATCCCTTGAGAGTGCTCAGCTCTCCCAGGGGATGCCTGGCTGCAGCCATAGTTTCCAGAGGCCAGTGGTAGGTGTGGGTCAGTAACATGCTGCATTTCCTGTCTTCAGCAGCTCTAGCACAGCAGTTTGACAGTGTTAGGAAGGCTGTTGCTTGCCCTGAGAAGTGAATGTGTTAATGCTCCCATATTCCAATGAGGAAACTTTCAGTTGGAAACATGCATGGGCTGGGTGTGCACCCATCCATGCACACGAGCTGTTGCACAGCCAGGGCTGGGGCAAACCAGCCAGGCCCCTCAACGTGAATACCAGCACCCACTGGGATGCACATTTGGGCTCAGCACTGTGCTGAGCCAAGCCCTCTGCCTCACTACACCGGGACCTCACATGAGGGGCTGAGGTCTGCCCCGGCCACAGTGCCCAGCAGCAGCTGCTCTGGGGGGTCTCAGCTCTCAGCCCTGATACAAGCTGGGTGCCAGGCACCCTCTGGGCGCCCCCATGGTGCTGTCGGTGTGGGGGGCAGGAGAGGCTGTGTGCTATGCTGCAGTCTGTGTCAGCTCCTGCTGGCCTGCAGGACCATCCCACTGCATGGCAGGGAGAGAAAGACTTTGGTTTGTACAGCTGATTCATCTCCACATAGCATTCAATGTACTTTTGTCTTCTTTGTCTTGCGAGGTGAAAACAGAAGATGCTGCTATGCACATTAAATAAATCCAACAGCTTGAGGTGACATCTGACACACACGCATAGTATGGCACTCTTGAAGTGCCCGAAGATCTGCCTCCACCCTCAAGGTGTCCTGCTGAGCCACAGCTCCTCAGACCCACAGACCCACACCTGCCCCGTGCTCAGCAGCGACCTGCCTGAGCAGTGCCTGTGAGCTGCAAGGCTGAGAGCAGCCCCATCAGCTCCTCTGAGACGCGTGGGCACAGCCGTCTCTACGTGCGAGGGAGCTGCTCTGCCAAAACCCTGCCTGCCTCCAGCTGTGGGCAGAGGAACCTGTTCTGAGCCTTGGGCTGTGGCTCAGCAGGCAGGTGTTTGCTCCAGGTGGGATGGAGCAAGCAAGGAGGAGCGCACACCTTCCTGCAGTGCTGCCTCTGGAGGGAGGTTAGAGCTGGGGGGCTGGTGCTGATACTCAGACACTTCTGATAACGATGCCTACAGAGCTGTTCGCAGAGTCATGCTGGGCTCTGCCATCCCAGTTGAAGTGATCTGTGTTCAGGAACATAGACTCCAAATTTTCACAGCATGGCTTGTGCAGGCTGCTGTGTCCTGTGGCTCTCCAACAGCCCTTGGGCATATTTGTCTGCAAACCCCAGTGGTGTGTAAGGTGAGGAGGGGCTCTGATCCCTGTGTCTTCGTCATGGCCTCCCCAGTCCCAAGGCAGCAGCACTGCCATTTCTGCGTTGCATTCTTGGGATAGAGGTTTCCTTATCAGCATCTCAGAGACCCACTGGGGGCTCCACATGGTGGCTTGGGAGCAGCAGCACTGCAGAATACCTGCCTCTGTACCACTTGGAAGTCCAGCAGTAGGGAAGGCACGTCCCTGCTCGAGAATGGAATCGTTGCCTCGGTTTCTCACCATGCTTGCTCACCAGTCGGTGTGCCAGACCATTGTAGCTTTCTTTGCTTCATTAATGGGCTCAGTTAATTCAGGACCAGCTCTTTCCTGCTATGTGGCAACTGCTTCAGTTCTGGGCACAGATGATTGCCACATGCTTCAGCAGCTGAAGAGCATGTTACAAATCATGGTGGTCTGTGATAGCAATTCCCACACAAAATGCTCTGAGTTCTGTGCTGGGCTGAGGAGCTGTGCCACAGGTTTTGGGTGAAGTCTGGCAGCAGGGAGCAGCCCAGTTAAGTTTGGGACACCTGCTCCATGCTTGGGGCTGTTCCTATGGTGTTGGATATCTGTGTTTCATTGCTGGGAGGAGAAGCTGAGGCACAGTGAGAGCGGAGCCTGCCCTGTGGGACCAGGGCGTGCTGCCTCCTTCCCACTGAGCACGAGGCTCCCTCCTGGCCTTCAAGGCCAGCAGCACCCGTGATGTGTAGGGCTTGCATGCTGGGGGCTTATCTGCACGGCGCTGTAGCCTCGGGGGAGTGCAAGAGCCTGCTCTCTATTTATGCAATATCCCAGCAGCTACCGAGCATCACCTGCCTTCATGCACGCATGCAAATCCCGAGTGAGGCGTGGGAAAATCTGTAAGATACCATCTCTGCCCTGCGGCCCATAGCTGACAGCACAGTGAGTGCTGCACTTAGCCCTCGGCAGACCCCACTCCCTACCACTCCATCCCTCTCCTGCCTTCGCCACTCCAGTCTGTTCTGGAACCCATGGTCACACCCCACCATGAATCTGTGGGTTCTGGGGTGCATGGTGTCTCTGGGCACAGCTGTCCAGCACCACTACTGGAGGGAACTGCCAGGCTGCCCATGCCGGCTGCTCTGTGCAGTGTGGGGAGGTGCCAGGGTCTGTCTGACGGGAGAGGGTGAAACCCTGCAGGGAGCAGCCCCACTTCAGAGATGGGTTTTGTGCCCAGCAGCTGGAATTGGAGCTGAAGCGGATCTCTGGTTGGGGAGAGTGGTGGGGAAAGTTGATATGACAAGACCAAAATAATTCACAGGAATGTACTGATTTTGTTAGTGTATGAAAACATGTCAGGCTTTCTCCCCCCAGGTAGCAATAGTACTTCTTGTGTCTCAGCAGCTAAGTGAGTGACACAGTCAGAATGAAACACTGCAAACTGGCATTTCACCACGTTCTAAAACAAAGTATTTCAGAGTCTCTATAACTATGGAACATGTCAAAATTTTGACTCTTTGTTCTGAACTGGGACAAAGGAAATGCTGAACTGTCAGGTTTTTCCATGAAGCGGAAAGACTGAGCGACTCCTGAGCCTCAGAGGCCACTGGTGTTGGCAGGCAGGGTGCCATGGCCCCCAACCCCACCAGCCAACATCCAGGTCTGGCTAGCAGCAGGTCACCAGGAGTGTGGACAGCCTGAGGTGAGTTGGCAGGGCAGGGGACAGCATGACCTGCTCAGGGAGAAGGGTCCTTAACAGCCTTTAATGGAAGCCGCATGCCACCCCTGCTGCCCTCCTGCCTCTCTAAAGGGCAGCAGCACCCCATCCTGCAGCGGGAGTGCCCTGGCAGGGCTCGGGGCTGGGAGCACAGGTGATGCCGGGCCGTGTGAGCACTGTGAGAGGTGCACGCATTGCCAGGCTGGATGCCCTGGGGGCACGCAGGGTGATGCCGTGCTGCTCAGGGTGCCGAAGACCGGCAGTAGCCCTGGGGCCCGGGCTCTGCTGCTCGGCAGGGCCGTGCTGGTGCCGGCACACCTCTGCCGGTTGTTTTTCAGTCACCCAGAGCGGCACACCCCGCTTCCTGCACAGGCGGCCCCGGCGCTTCCTGCACCCGCTGCTATAATTAGAAGGGCAGTCGGTGTCCAAAGGAGCAGAGCCCTCCCTTGGGTGTCACGGCACCCTCGGGGGGGGCTGGCTGGGTGGGTTGGTGCTGGATATCCGTCTTCATAGCATGTTGCCAGTCAGGGGGCACAGAGGTGGTGTTGGGGCAGCATCCTCTGCTCAGCGCTGCATCCCGGGGGCTGCCGCATGGGACCATGTGTGGGGCAGCAGTGGGCAGCGCGGGTCAGACTTCCCAGCAGAGCTGACACAATGGCAGCTGCAGAAATCTCATCGGTTTCCCATCTGGTGCTCTGTGCCTTCAAAGAGACAGGCAGTTCTCTCTAATTAACTTTCCCCCATCCTGCCAGGCAAGGAGGTGATTTTATCTTCACAGGGCTGGTGGAAGAAGCGGAGTCTAAAAAACTCACCCGAGGGCCCCAGTGGGGTTGGTGCCTTCTCAGGGCTCAGCCTTGGCATGCAGCCCTGCTTCAGAGTTTCCTCAGCATGCTGCTCTTTCTAAAGAGGAGCAAGACCTTCACCAAAAGATGGGAAGCTTGCAGAACAAGCTCCCACTTTTCCTACAGTGCCAGCCCGCTTCTGAGTACAGCTGGAAAGAAGGGGGTTCAAGCAGCTGCAGTTGTGCACAGAGCAAAATTGTCTTGGTGTTCTTTCAGGGCTGCTGTGGAGATGGTTTCTTAATGTGTCTGCTTGTCAGGCTGAGGCTGGCAGTACCGCTGAATTGAGCATTGTGAACCTACATGAATAATGAATAGCCATCACATGAATATTTTAGAGATACGGTCCTGAGATCTCCCAGTGCTTCCTTAAAGGAAAATGGAGAAAAAGTTGTCCAGAAAGAACGATGTTTTCTTTAGGCAAAAATGCACTGTTATCACTGGCTTTTGAAAAAGAGCTGCTGCTGCTAAATAATTCTCAGGATATGCATCAAAAACTGGAGCAGTGGTTTGGCTCTGAGGCAGAAGAAGCTGGGAGAGAAGCCCAAGTCAATGATTACAATGTGCTGGAAGGACAGTAGGTTTTACTTTGTCTGTGCAATGGTTTTGTGAGAATTCCCAAAGTTGTGGCCACCTTCCAAAGAGCCAGCAGTGCTGGGCACTCAGTGTTTTTCAAAGAAATGGTGAGAAGATTTGCGATGCACAGGGGTGCTTTCTGTCCCAGGACAACACCTCAGTCCAGCCCGAGTAACTCTGCCAGAGAGTTGAGTTGTACAAAGCCCAGCAGCAAAAACTGTGTTCGTTTTGCATGCTGTGGTAGCTACTGCATCATATGGGAATGGGCTGCAAATCAGCGGGTTTGTCATGCTTGACAGCAGCATGCCCCTTTCCTCCAAGCTCTCCTTGCCTGGCTGTGCTCTTGGCACGCACACTCTGGTGCCAAGCTGCCTCTGTGCAGCTCCTGTGACAGCATCTGTATCTCAGTGTCCCTTTTCACTGTGTGATTAATCCAGGCATAAATGTCTTCTAGGAGCAGCAGGCTGTCTTGTTCAGTCTTGCTCAGGTAGGCACAGCAGAGCAATGGGAGAGGGATGAGAAACATGGCAATTAGAAATATGCAATTACTACTCTAGCTCTGATGTTTTTGTCACTTGGATGGCCCAGTGCATCTCCTTCAGTACTGCTCTGCTCAAAGCGATCCTCATAGTGGTGCTGGCATAATCAGACAGAAATAATTCCTTGGTGTTGATGAAGTACCCAGAAATGTATCTGTTGCAAGAATGAGGGCAATTCGGGTATTGCTTAAGTAGGTCCCACAAAGGTGGTAGAAAATACCTGCAGTTAACTGTCTCTGAAGCACTTCAGTCTAGAAATGGGGAAAGGTGCAACGTGGGATGTGGAAAAAACATCCCCATCTACATGCAGAGATCTTTGTTCTTCAGGTTACCCTCAAACCTCCCTGCCCCAGGATGGGTTGCAGGTGGTGGAGCAAGCCTCCTTTTCCCACTGCACCAGCACTGCTGCCTGTCCTTGAGTGTCTGTTTCCAGTTCATGCCACTGAACACAGCTCCAAGTCTCCCACGGAGGTCCATTGTCCTCTGCACTGTGTACTGGCAGAGTCCCCAGTCAAAGACCCCAGTGGTGATGAGGCTGTGCTGCCAGGGCTGTGCCAATGGGATTATTAGAGCATTTTGCCTGTGGTTGGGCAGCCTGGGAATGGCACTGCACGTGCCTCTGCTGTGGGGTTAGAAGTGTTGCCAGACCCGAGGCGTGGGGATCGGCCAGGCTGGCTGGCTGCTCTGGCTGGTATGCATTGTAGAGGGAAGGTAACTTTTAACTCAAGTACAAAAGAAAGACAATAATGAGTACTTACATTACTGCTTCAGTGCCCACATAAAGACTTGAAATGGTTTTATTAAAGATGACTGGATTAGAAATTATTTTACTAAATCTCTGCCTGCTGTCTGCAGCCCACCAGCCTTCCATTGAAGCACCTCGCCTAAATGAAAAGGCGACTGCTGAGTCCCCTTTCATCTCTCTTATTTGCCTTTAGGAAGCAAAGGAGGGGCCAGACCAGGCTGGTGATGGTGGCAGAGCCTGGAATGAGCATGGCAAAGGTTCAGACATCCTTGGGAAATTTATGCCGTACAGTTACTGGCTTTGAAAAGAAGAAGAAAAGAAATACTGTGTCTTCCTAATGAGTGTTTATCATGGGGAGGCATCATGGAACAAGAGAAAAGAAAAAAGAAAGAAAGCAGAAGAGAGAAAAGATTGCTCCTGCCCAGGGGGTTTGTGCATGCTGCCATGCTCTTGGTGGCCAGCTCCTCATGTTAAGCTTTGTCTGCCTCTGTTTTCCAGGGATTGGACAGGTTGTTCTCCAGTTACACCTGATACACATTACAGAGTTGTAGTGAAAACTGTCTGGCCTTAACCCAACACTCATAAAGGAGAAATGCTTCATAAATCAGTTCAGTGAGTAAGTACAGGTCAAGTTGTTTATTAATTTAACCTTCTCTCCCATCTTGACTGGACCAGCCATAATGGCTGCTGCCGAAATCCATTCAGTGGTTCCCTGCCTGGTCATGCAATGTCCTCTGTCTGGCAAAGATGCCCAGACTGTGGCTAGATTTTGCCAGCAGCCTCATAGTGTACCTCCCACAACTGCACCCAGGATCCTGCTTTGCCACCATCATTCCTTGCATGCACTGTTTGCTGTATTGGAATGATGGATACTAGGGAAGGGGGACTGCACTAGCCTGGGTGTGTTACAGGGCACAGGGTCAGCCTCAGCCACGGGAGCTAGTGGCTTTCTCCAGAGGGAGACACAAACCCCTGCCCCATGGCTGGCTGCCAGGCAGGGTTTTGCACGATATGGTTTGATAGCATCTGCACCAGGCCAAACCAGCAAGAGTAACTGGCCCTACTGCTGCTGGCACTGTCATGGGCTGGGCTGGGGCTGGTAGCTGTGTGTCACCCCACTACCAGGGCCTCCGGCTGCAGCACCGACCTTGGGGTGGGAGTGAACCGTGCCCCCGGGCTCATTACTGGTGGAGCTGCTATGGGAGGGAGGGGGTTAGAGCTGAGCCTGAGGAGACACAGAGAGATGTGTGTCCATGCTGAGCACCATGGTGTGGATGGATGGGTGGGTGGATGGATGGGCAGATGGATGGATGGATGGATGGGCAGATGGATGGATAGATGAATGGATGGATGGATGGATGGATGATCACAGAACCAATTGGGTTGGAAAAGACCTCTGATACCGAGTCCAACACCGTATCACCTAGACCATGGCACTAAGTGCCACATCCTTAAACAGCTCAAGGGACAGTGACTCCTCCACCTCCCTGTGCAGTCCACTCCAACATCAAATCACCCTTTCAGTGAGGAAATTCTTCCTAATGTCCAACCTAAATCTCCCATTTTGCAGGCTCAGACTGTGCCCTATCGGCATGGGCTGGCTGGCTGGAGAAGGCCGGTGCCAGTGCGGTGGTGCCGGTACCAGTGCAGTGCCGGTGCGGTGGTGGCGGTACCAGTGTGGTGCCAGTGCCGGTGCTGTGGTGCCGGTGCTGTGGTACCGGTGCTGTGGTGCCGGTGCGGTGGTGCTGGTACCAGTGCGGTGCTGTAGTGCCGGTACCAGTCCGGTACCAGTGCGGTGCCGGTGCGGTGATGGAGGTGCAGAGGTGCCGGTGCGCGGGCACCCCCTGCCGGCAGACGCCGGCACACGGCGGGGCGGGCGCGGCGGGAGGCGCCGGGCGGCGGGAGGGGCTGGCGGCGGAAGGGGCGGTGGAAGCGGGCGGTGGAAGGCGGTGGCCGGCCCGCCTCTTCCGTCGGCGGTGCGGCGGCCGCGGCACATGGGCAAGAAGCGGAGCGATGGGCTGGGGCGCTCCCTGCAGCGGCAGCGCGGGCTGGAGCGCCGCGGCACCTCCTCATGGGTAAGCGGAGGGGCCGGGGAGGCGAGACAGAGGTCGGGGCGGCCCGGGCTGACGGTGGTGCCTTGTCCCGGCAGCTTCACGCCAGCGAGGTGGTCGCCGAGCGAGGTCCAGAGCTGCGGTCGGCGCCCGAGCAGACCCCGCTGGAGGAGTTCCTGGCCACGGCCGAGCTGGCCGGCACCCGCTTCGTGGCTGGTGAGCAGCTGGGACGGGCCCGGGGGCTGAGGAGGGGATCCCGCGGCGGGGGACACCGCTTCTGTAGGGGGCAGGTGGTGAGGCCCTGAGCCAGGGCTGGGGTCAGCAGGGACAGGATGGGGTGGGAGGGGTGGGGACAGGTGGCTTTGGGTGACTGTCTTTCCCTTCAGAGCGTCTGAATGCCCAGATCGTGTCTGCCCAGGGCTGCACGGGCCTGCTCACAGCAGAGGAGGCCCAGCGCGTTCGGCAGCTGCACCAGGAGAATCGGGAGTTCCTGCGCATCCCACGGAGGTCAGTTCTGCAGGGCTGGGCCTGGATGCCCCTTGGCCGAGTGGGGCTCCGTGGCTGATCCTGCGTGGACAGCCCTCAGGTTGGCAATACCCTGCTTTTGAAGAAGCCACTAAATAACCTGCTAAATGAACTGGCTGTAACCCACAGCACAGGTGCCTGTCTGGCAGCCTTCTCTGGCCTGATGGTGTGACTTTCCTGCCCAAAGCTTGGCACTGCTATACAGGTGCATCCAGGCTGCCTGGTAAGCCTTTCCAGAGCTCTGTGAATGGCGAACAGAGAGATTAATCACCATCTTAAGGACCCTACAGAACTTAGCTCACGAAAACAGCTCTGTGATATCTGGTGTACATGCTCTTTGCTAATGGAGTTTGGAAGGAACAAGGAAAGGTGTACTTATAACTGCTGAAAACAGGTGCATGCACATCTGAATCATTCTTTCAGCATAGCTGAACGTGTGGTACTTCTGTTCTTTATGTTTACTGAAGTAATGTAGCTGTACTGACCGTGATTTCTGACTACTCACTCCAAAATATGCTTGTTGTAGGCCACACTGGGATAGGACAACCAGTGCAGAGGACTTGAAGCAAGCAGAGAGAGAGAGCTTTCTTGAGTGGAGGCGACAGCTTGCCCAGTGAGTATGCTGCTTGTGGCTGGGTAAGTAGCTGGTGGCATTTAGTGACACGGGAAGCAGTGAGTTGTACTTATTCTTGTTGGACCAAGAAAACTAACATCTATTCAGTAGCTCTCTGTACTCGTCCTGAAAGGCTGGACATCCCAGCCACAGTCCAGCATGTCTTTATGGTCAGCTCTGCAAAGCTGTCTTGTGTGCATTTTTTTTTTTAAATTCAGAATGGCATGCAATGTTCTTCATTTGCCTGTGAAGTAGAGGGTTACTGGATGTGTCTGAAGAGCAACAGCACTGCTTTGAATAGAAGGCAGTGCTGCCAGCCTGCATCCAGCAGCTTGTGCTGGTCTGGTGTTGCATCTTCTGGCTTGGAGGGTTGGATGGTATCTGCTCACACCCTGCTCAAACCCATGCTAACCCTGAGTAAAGTTGTTCAAGTGGTGGTAACACCAAGTTAAAGATTGTATAGAGGTATTTCAGGTACCATCCCCAAATTTAGTTATTTTTTCCAAGTGGTACTCAATTAAGAAAAAAATGCTGGGACTTGGGATAACTTGTCTCATTTGTTATCATGGCTCTCAAATTTCACAGGCAGGCTCTTGATGAGTTCTTGTTCTTTCCATTTTTTACCACTTCCACACTGAGAAGATCAGGAGCCATTGTGTCACCACTAAACCACTGTCAGCAGTGTACCTGAGTGCTTGATCTGTTTGAAAAGACATCAGGAGTAGTACCTCTTTATGAGTTTGGTTTCATTGCTCTCTGCAAAACTAAAGCCTTCTGGATTTAGGGAAGAACTGGTAGTGAGCCATGGACCACATATGACATTGTTTTTTCTGTTTTGCCTTAGCCTCGAGGAAGAGAAGAAGTTAATTCTAACCCCATTTGAAAGAAACTTGGAATTTTGGCGTCAGCTTTGGAGAGTCATTGAAAGAAGGTAGAGTATTTTGCTGTCCACTTTTTAAAAAGTGACATGGGATGTATTTTCATGAATTGCAGCTTTTGAGACAAGCTTCAAGTGTCTCAGCACAGGAAAAATTATTAAGTTATTAATGTTTTATTATCAGCACTGCAGTGATTTTGTTTTTGTGGTGCCTGCTAGCTCTCAACACTGTGATTGCAGGTGGTTCATTGTCAGTCTCTGAAGATTCTTCAGTGGCTGCTGCTCTTGGCCTTTCCCAGTAACTGTGTTGGAGGCCTCCTTTGTGAATGTGCCTTTGAGGTCTCTTGCCAAGATTAACCCCTTCCCCTCCTTCCCAACCAAACAGCTGCAGCTGATGTTCAGGGGCAGAGGGCAAGGACTAAGTAATGTTAGGAAGGCAGGAACACTTTGCCACACAGAAGTTGCAGCAGAAGACAACGGGCTGTCATTCCACAGGAATAGCTTTGTTTGCTCTGCTAAGCTGTAATACAATAACAGTGCTATCTGCTACGTTAATCTAACTGGGGCATTTAATTTCACTAGTAATTAAGTTTGAGGTCATCTCATCTCACTTTCCTAAAATTGAAAAATACTTCACCAGTGAAGTCATGGTGAGCTGGTCCTTTCACAGAAGGGGCTTTGTACTGAGTGCTGCTGGGCCTTTGGCTGGGAGAGTGCTGGTCAGGAACATCCATTGTAGGGTATCATTATGTGCAGTGTGAGTGTACTGGGTGTTTTGAGGTGACTGGAATGTGTTATTAATGCCTTTCTGCTCCTGTTGAAACTTTTATTTCCTGCAGAGTGAGGATGCTGTCTCAGAAATTAATGAAAAAGTCACTCAGTCCTTTAACCTTTCCAGTTAATTTGATCTGTTATCAGCCTTTTCCATGTATTTGCTTCAAACTAGTTCCCAGCAGTGTGGTCCAGTAGCTTCTGTATATCCCATCCCAGTATGATGATGTCAGCTTTCCCTTGTATTGATCTTTGAATGTCTGTAACTGTGAAGTCCGTCTTTGTACCCATGTGGCTTATTAAATTATTCCCTTGGGGGCATTATTGATTTCTGGTTTTTTAATAGATAATGAACTGCCTAGTGAGGCTTGAAATTCTTCCATTCGACCCGTGGTGTTCTGAAACTGTGCTGACTTAACAGAAATCCCAGTCAAACAAACAGAATCAGCATGTGATAATACATGGCAGTATTTTAAATTACTTGCCTGGAGACGTTCTAGTGGAAGAGGCTGTAGTTAAATTTTCCCCTCCTTTTGACAAAATAAGCATGGATGCCTTTGGAATCTGAAGCCATTGCATTTAATTTCTCTGTGGAACTAATGAGTCCTGCTCTTGTATGTGGTGGCAACCTGATTTCTGGATTTGGAGGGTTTTTCCTAAAAGCATGTTGCAAGGCCTTGCTTGAATGGGGGAGCAACATTTTACTGAAGTTTAAGGCTATTTTTTCATTGTTTTGTGCTTTTTTTGACAAAAGGAGCACAGAGGAACTTTTGAAAACACCCAATGTCAAATGCTTAGTATCTGGAGGTCATTTGTGGGAGGCTTTGTACATCTTGTTCAACGCAAGGAGGACAACAGTGTTCCAAAATATCTCGCTATGTAGGAAAGCCACCTCTTCTTTTTCTCCATAAGCACCCTGCCACAGCTGAGGATGAGAATAGACAGAAATAAAGTTGTGTTATCATAGTTTTCAGTACCATTCTAAAAGGTGGAGTACTGCTACTGTGGTTCTTGTCTGCTGAGCATTTCTGAAGGGTAGATAGGTTGGCAAAACTGGCATGTTTTGTTCCCCCTTGCTGGCTGTACAGTTGTACAGGAGAATGAGCTGAGTGAGAAGGAAACACTGTATGGCAGTACTGGCCTGTAGCACAAGCATGGCTCTGTTGGGCAGGTGGGCTGTTGAGATGCTCTCTTGTTCAGTAAAGGTATTTAGTGGAATAATACAGTTAAGAATGTTAAAGTTCCAAGCAAAACCTGAAGTGAATAATTGCCGTGTCTTAGTGCTTCCTTTGAGGCAAGGTAAGAAGGAGTACTTATGGGGCTTTCCTTTACTTTTACAGTGATATTGTAGTCCAGATAGTAGATGCTAGAAACCCCCTTCTGTTTAGATGTCAAGATCTGGTAAGTAAACAACTTTCTTAAATGTTCTCTTCATTTTATGTCTTAACGTTTATGTGATATATTTTTTGTTAAATGCATTCAGCCACCTTGAAGCTGTTTCACTGTTGTGCCTAAGTGGATATCTTACTAATTGATGCAAGTATTCTGGCATAAAATTATTTTTCTTTGTCTTTTGATATTTCACTCAGAATGTTGTGGATTTAGAGGCACTTCTGCAGATGTTACATTGCAGATATTATTTTATTCCTCATTACCCATTAGAAGTGTTGTCATGTAAAGGAATTGTCTTATGTAAAAGCATAGTGGAATAAAAGTGGGTGAGGATTACAAAGGATCAAAAATTATTGAAGTGACAAGTTTGTAATAATAGGCTATAGAGCACTGCATCAGGGAGACATGAAATTGCTCAAATAGTTATCTTAAGAGCTCCTGCTGCAGGGTGCTGATTAATATCATGTCACAGCTCTAAGCAGACAAAGTGTTTGCACACGTGGCCAGCAGCAAGCTGTATTGTGGTAGTTGCATGCTCCAATTTGTTCTTGTAGCTGTCTGCTGAACAGCACTTCCACCAATCCAGGGATGGTAAGCTTGGCTACACTCATGTGGAGCTGCATGGAGTAATTTGTCTTGCTGCTCTTGTATTGTCTTGGGGTGGAAGGAGTCAAAACCAGAGTACAAGCTGATCCTTCTCTTGTTTTCTTTAGGAAAGTTACGTTAAGGAAGTCAGTAATGACAAGGAGAACATGATCCTGATCAACAAAGCAGATTTGCTGAGTGAGGAGCAACGTGCTGCTTGGGCACAGTTCTTTGAGAAGGAGGGTGTCAAGGTGGTGTTCTGGTCAGCTTTGGCAGAGTGTGAACGGCTGTCCGGCGTATCAAAGGTACTGTAGGTGACCAGTTCAAACTCGGTCTGTGCTGGTTGCAACTGGTAAATTGCTTTGCAGCTACCCTTGTGATATACCTGAGCACAAAAGGATTATTTTAAACACCTGTGCAGCTGTAAAACAGCATTTGAATGATCAATTCAAAGACAGTGAGGAGAGTAAAACAGCGAACGAAATGCAGAAGACAGAAGCAGCACTTGTAGACCTGTTTGCAAACTCTTAAACTCATTGAAAGAATTGAAAGCCTTTCCAAGAGGGATGCTGTGAGGGATGGGGTAGCTGTACAGAGTTTTTTTTCTTTCCCAGGGAGGGGATGTGTTTCTTTGAGAAACCTAAAGTACCCAAAAGCCATTTACCCAGTGGAGCAAACTGAGCTGCTGCCCCAAATTACCTGTTATCAGTAGGTGCTGCTTCTGTTATGGCCATTCAGCTGTGGAATATCCCATATATCCTTCCAAAAATACTACTCCATTCAACTGGTTTACAGTCCTTGTACAAAATGATTTTACAGATTGGTTTAAAAGTGACACTGAAGGTGTTCTCTTTTTTTGGGAAGAAAAGTCAAAATACTATTGTTGTGAAAATACTTCATTTTTGAGTGTAAACTCTCTGCAGGGAAGAAGTGTAGACTGAAAATGAAACAGCTTGAAATTATTTTAATGAAATATTTAGACATGAAACAAATTGGCTTTGTGTTCTGAACATTTTGAAAAAACAACATTCATTCCTTTTACTTGGAACACTTAACAATTTAAACAAACTAGTGTGGGTGTGCACACATTTGTTCTGGAGAGGAACTTCTTAGTGACTTCACAGAGAAGTTGTGAACAGTCCCTCTTGGAATGCTTCTGTCATTCTCCTGAAACAGGCTAGTTTTTCTGCATCCTACTTAAGACTTCTAAAAAACCCCAATGTGATGTAAACACTGAGTTGTCAGCTCTTGGGATCTGGCTGATGACAGCTGCCTGCACTGCCACCAGCAGCAAGGCTTGGTGTTGTCATTGCATTTCACCTCTGAACTGCTGTTCCCACAGGAACTGGGTGCTGAGGGGGGAGTGGAGCACCCGACTGATTCTGAGGATGAAGGCTCCAGTCAAGAGGATGACAACACAGCACAAGGTAGCTCAGAAAGAGCATCCACAGGCAGCACTTGGCAAGGTGTAAACCAGGTTCTGGTCAGTGATAACAGCAGTGATGAATATGAAGACTGTGAAGATGATGAAGAGGAGGACTGGCAAACCTGTTCTGAAGATGAAGCTGGTGACAACGTAAATGCTGTTGCTCCAGAGAGGATGGAAAGCAGGACTGATGGTGCTGCAAAACAGCATGGAGTGCAGGAGCAGAACAGGAACGTCAGGAACTTCAGCCACCTGGTACAGAGGAATGAGCTCCTGGAGATATTCAAAACTATGCACGATGGACCAAGGGTGAAGGATGGGGAAGTAAATGTTGGGCTGGTGAGTTGGACTTTGTGCTTAAATGGGACTTAATTCATGTGCCCTCCATGGGAAAAATTCAGCCTGTAGCCTGACTTCCTATAGGGGTATAAAAACTAGCAAGCACAAATCACTGTGGGTTTGTGCAAAAATGAATACTGAAATTCCTGGAGCTCAGTGTGCCCCCCTGCTTGCCTTAGGGTTTTTTAAAGTACATTTTATTAATGAACTTTTGTGTCAGAGCTCTGTCAGTCTTTTGGCATCACCCTAGCTAATAGCATTTCACATCTTTGTCACCTAGGTGGGTTACCCTAATGTTGGCAAAAGTTCAACCATCAACACAATCCTTGGAAATAAGAAGGTGTCAGTGTCTGCCACACCAGGCCGTACAAAACACTTCCAGGTATTGCTAACAAATAACATCAGTCTTTTTATCATTTCTTTTTCCCCAGTGGAAGAGAGCTTCATTATGACTTAGTTGCAACCATATGCATTCACTGAGAACTCTGCTAGCCTGAACTGTGGCCAGCAGAGTAGGTTGGAGAGGGGTGGTCTTGATGTGTGTAATTTTGGAACTTTAATTCTTGCTTCTAAACTCGTTCTCAATTTTGAGTCACTCATGAGAGCTGCTGTGCAATGGGGCATATTTTCCATCTCCTGATTTTATTTAGTTACCTTGTCCCTTTTTTTCCAACACGAATCATTAGGAGAGAAGATTTTTAAAGTGAGTGTTCCTCCAAATAGCTTATGGTCAAGGTTTCAAACTATCCTACATAATTTCTGTGAATAAATGTAGTTTTGCTGATGTTTTCAAAGCTTGATTTTGAAGTAGCAACCCCAGTGCTATGTGTGGGAGCATTGTGGGATTTGTACTTTTCAAACTCCTAGCTGTTTCAGAAGGTCCAGCACACTTAGAGGTTTCTGGAGTGCTTTCTTCTCTCCCATCAGACTGGAGAGCTGAAGATCTTGCTGCCTGGACACCTTATTTAGGAACTTTGAAAGTGTTGCTATCTTCTACATCAGATCTCCTTAATTCATTGGTTGGGACCAGTGGGGCAGAGTCTGTGTTAGTGGAATTTCTGCTTATTGTCTTTTGCAGCCATGTTTCATCTATGTGTTTGGCTGTTGTTGTTCCTTTTTCCTCCATGGACACTGACTTGTCATAATGAACTAATGGGTTATTTATCATGTAGACCCTGTATGTGGAGCCTGGCCTGTGCCTTTGTGATTGCCCTGGTCTGGTGATGCCATCTTTCGTCTCTACCAAGGCAGAAATGATTTGTTCTGGAATTCTGCCTATAGATCAGATGAGGGATCATGTTCCACCTATTTCTCTAATATCCTTTGCATGGGGTTTGTGAGAGTGTATGCAAGGGTTGGATCTGGAGTATGCCAAGTAGCGCGTGCCAGCCCTGCTAGCAGCACATGTGCTCATGCTTTGAGGGAGGTGGGACATTCTGGATAAAACAATCCTGCTGTGTTGGTCTTTTCCTATCTCATTTGAACTTAGTAGTGTTGTCAGACTTTTGCTATTTTTCTGGTTTGCAACAAAATCCAAAAGTCACTTTTTTGTGTGTGCTCTTAGAGTGACAAGAGCATGATTACTTGTGTAGCTGTAAATCATGAAGGGGTTTCCTTCACTAGCTTATGTTTGCCAGCATATCCCACGAAACATTTTGGAAGCAACCTATGGAATAAATATCATAAGGCCAAGGGAGGATGAGGATCCAGATCGAAAGCCAACAGCTGAAGAGCTACTAACAGCATATGGATGTGAGTGATGATCCTTTTAAAACCTATCACCTCCACTGTGTGCATGGTCCTGAACATGACCTTAGGAGAATGTTCTGAAGTTAGACCCAGCTTGGGCTTGTTGTGCATTGGACTTCTTTGACAGGACTTGTCCTCCTCTCAGGAGTGGTCTTTGTAAATGGCTCATCTCCTGTGGTGCTTTGCCAGTCTTACCTGAGCAGATATTGTGATAGTGTGGAAGATATTGGTGAAATGCCCTGCTAGTCTATAGTGTGGTGCTCTTAGGTACCTCTCACCGTCTGTGTCTGAATTAGGCTTTGAAGAATGCAGTGAATTCTCATTCTTTGCCTTTAAAACAAAAATAAAACTCTAGCAGTTTTCTGCTAGTAGAGAGATGTCAGCTTTTATAATTTCTTTCAGGTCAGGATGCTTCTGCAGTACCTTTACAGTCATTAAAGTTCTTCCCTTTTTTTTTTTTCTCCTGCTTTCCCCAAGAGAAGCCTCTTTATAAGGCAGTATTTTTGAGAGAGAGTACAAATGGGTGGTTAGGCAGCAGAGGAGAACATGCTAACATTCTCTTGTACTTACACAGAATATACTTTTCTGTTCCAGATATGAGGGGCTTTATGACAGCTCATGGACAGCCAGACCAGCCGAGATCAGCTCGATATGTATTAAAAGATTATGTCAGTGTAAGTGCTTCCTATATCTGGATTTTCCTCTTCTCAGAGGTGAATTAAAGCTTGCACTAGAGTACAATAAAGTAAATTCTATTTCTCTGGATAAAATCACTGTGTATCAAAAGACTCTTGAAATTGGGCTGCTTCTATGTTTTAAAAGAATAAATTGAATTTGTCAAGCTGCCTAATATTAGGAAGGTGGTTGCTTAAAAATATGGTGCCTGCTAAATAAATAATCATATCTCCAAAAGAGCTAGCAGATACTCAGGGAATGAACCCTTAATGTACAGTTGGACCAATATTTGGCACTAAGGACTGTTGGTCTGAGTGTTTTAATAATGCGTGCTTCTGCAGCACCTCTCAGCAACTTACTGTTGATAATTTCTTAATAGGATCCCCTGGTGCTCCTGAGAGTTTTGCTCTGTGTTGTTTGCAGCTGGACACTGCAGAAAATGGTGCTTTGATGTAGAGGTGGAGCAATACTTTAACTTAGGAGTCAAGCCAGTTGTTGCCTAGGAGAAGAAATAGTGTACTGATAGTATACCAGCCCCTGAATTTCAGGGCTTTAGG
The DNA here is from genome assembly GCF_009819885.2 of Catharus ustulatus. NCBI lineage: Eukaryota > Metazoa > Chordata > Aves > Passeriformes > Turdidae > Catharus > Catharus ustulatus. The sequence goes on from NC_046230.1 coordinate 14,100,458, forward strand.
TTTGGAGTTGTTTTCTTTCCTCTCAGAGTTTCTTTTGTATTAACTGTGTCCCATTGCTTTCACAGGGGAAGCTGTTATATTGCCACCCACCTCCTGGTATTGACCCAAATGATTTTCAGCACCAGCACCAAAGATGCCCTGATAGTACAACTGTGCAGGCCACTGGACAGGTGAAGCCTGAGAAAAATACCAAAGCAAAACAAATTGAAAATGTGGTGGACAAAACGTTTTTCCATCAGGTAAATTCTGGAAGAGATTTGTTCTAGGAATTTTTGCTGCAGCACTCATCTGTAGTTACTGGGGGAAAACCACCTTTGAGGATGGAGGTGTGCTGGGTTGAGTTCATGGTGTTTGATGCTTGAGATATGCATGTAATTTCTACCCAAGAGCTCTCTGTTCTTTTTATTGTCTCCTAAATCACTGGGAATGTGCTAGGTGGCAGAAAGATTGCTAATGAGGTGTGCACAGATGATTTTTAAAAGGTCAGCAGGGTGACCCTTGTCATTAGGAATCAGGCATCAATCTTGAGCAAACGGGAGGGTGACTGAGAAAAAAGACAAGGAGGAATGACATGGCAACTGACCCAGAACATAGTTTTGAACTAACGAGTCCTTCAAACTGACATTCCTTTCCTGTGCTGATGTATTTAGAGGATGTGATAAACTTTAAGACAATTGATTTAGTACTAGTTGGAGGTTTTGACTCAGAACCTGAAATCAGGTGAAAAGAATACAAACTGATTTAAAATCCACTCAAGAAATCTCAAAATTAGATGGAAAAGCAAATTTTTCTTAACTTGTGTGATTCTTGCTGGATCCTACAGGCATCTGTTTTGCCTCTATGTTACTGAAAAAGTGTATTAATGATTCGTAGTGAAATATGAAATCCATAACTGACCAGATCTGCATACCTGACAAAGATTAGAACAGGTTTTTTGCCATGAACAGGATGGGTCATAGTGTGCTCCATTCTGTCTGGTTAGCTGGATGTGAACACCATTATATAGCACAGCTGACATAATCATGCATTTTGAAAACAAGAACTCAGGCTCTTTAAAAAAAAAAAGTGTGCTATTTCAGAAAACTGTGACCTGAAAAGAATTTTTGGGATTACCAGACTGTTGCTCTGTCTGCCCAAAGCACTGGCACAAGCTGCAAGTCCCGTCAATGCTGCCCACGCTCCAGACTTGAGCAACTTATTTTGGTCTGTGGCTTTCCTGGGCGCCAGATTTATTTGTGAAGACAATTTGTTGTGCACAGAGCAGAGGCTGTGAGGATCCATCCCAGTGCTGCAGCTGATACTGGCTGGGACATGGTGTCACGTCAGTGGCAGACGCTGAGGACCCGGCACAGCTTGGCAGAACTGGAGGTGCTGGCAGGCTTTGGCTGCCTGCCGTGACCGTCCTGCAGCTCTGGAGCAGGGGCTGAGCACGTCCTGCTGGGTTTGAGCTTGCCTGTGTTTGCTTTTGCTGACATCCTGCAGTGGTTGAATGTCTTCTTGGTCACTGGTGATTGTGTCTCCTTTTCCAGGAGAACGTTCGTGCCCTGATGAAAGGGGTCCGGGCTGCCATGGGGTACCGGCCTGGGAGCGGCCTCGTGCCTGCAACTACACCCACTCCTGGCAGTGTGGTGGGAAAACCCTGGAAAAAACACGGAAACAGGAACAAGAAGGAGAAACTCCGCAGGATCACTAAGCACCTGGAAGCTTAGCTGTGGCACCAGTACTTTGCCTTTTCAGGGCAGGGACTGCACTCACAGGCCTTAATTGAGGGGGAAAAAGGCATCACTAGCTCACCTGGGAGCTCTCTGCAGTGGATTGGCCAGGCAGGGGATGAGAGTGGGCTCGGGTGGCTGGAGTTCATCCCTTCTGAGAACAAAAGAGACCTGGCTGTTCATGTTATCTGGAAGCCAGCCCAGACATTTGACTGCTGTTGAAACATCCTTTCAATGGGAGCAGATGGAGCTGTGCAGGAATGTTTTTTCCTTCCATAAAGGATGTACTTTATAGCTGTTGCAATCAAAGCAAGCCCTGTAAAACTGACTAAAATCTTTAAACAGTTGAATTTCAATGAGTGATGTTTGTTACATTTTGAGATACTTTTTTTTTTTTTTAGTATTTAAAGGTTTTTTGTTGATTTGACAAAATGCTTTAGTGTGTTGACAAGTGAGGTGAAACGATCTTATTGCCCTCTTCCTTCTGTGGTATTTTCAACCCTGTTCTGTAGAATCTGTAACCACTCCCTATTTCCTAGCTTGACCAGAGGACAGCACACCATGCAAGGAAAAGAATTGCTTTTATATAATTTACACTGAGCTGGTATCAGTTGTTTTTCTGTGACTTCCCATTGGTGTTTTAAAACATTGGCTCCATATGACTGGCTAAAAATCTGGTGCTAATTCCTACTTAAATATATTTGAGATTTTACTTCCTAGATGTGTCATGTTCTGTCTCATTGCCCTAAGTCAGAGAACTGTCTATTAGCAGATTTTAATTGAATACATGAGTATTTGATCTGAAAAGACTTTACTTACTTGAGGTCAGATTAAAGTGAGATTTACTCCTCAGCTGCCCTACTGAGAAAGTGTTTGTGCACTTGGTCAGAGCTCTTCATTCCTTGTTCAGCACAGGGAGTAATGATAGGACTGGAACAGCTCACAAAGACGAGTCATGCTTTGTTTTTAGCTTGTGGAATAACACATGATGCTGGTCTCTTGATACTATAAAAAGGGATTGCTGTCTTGTAATTCTGTACTTTCCAGGTCTTAAATGTGTATGGAGAGATGAAAGCAACTGCTGAGAAAAACCACAGCAAATGTGGGGTGTGCAGGCAAGCCAGTTTTGGCTTTGTGACCCTTTGTGTGTGTCCTGTACAGCCAGTTTGCACTTTGTGTGAAGAGGGTCCCCTGACAGCAGAGGTCTCACCTCAGCTCCTGCTTCCTCTGGAGTGCCTGCTCTCGAGTTCCTAATTGCATCACTGGAGGGAAGATAGTTCCCTGCCATCTGTAAAGTTAAAGTATAATTACACTGAATTAATGTGGTCAGTGTACTGTAGCAGAAACTAGATTCTCAGGAGAAACTTTAATCTAGCTCTCCTGGAGAAGGTGATCTTTGCCTTTGTTTCCTGAAAAGGTTGTACCTTAGCCAGATCACTCTGATCTGACTTCTGGACTCTCCTTGCAGGAAAGGTATGTGCTTTTGTCCCTTACAATGCTTTAGGGACTTTATTGCTCAGAAACACTCATTTGTTTTTGTCCTGCTTTGTGTGAAGCTATTACCTGTCAAACTGAAGTTGGAGTATCTTTTATTGAAGATGTAGAAATTCTTTTTCTATTCTGTTTTTCTCCTTTCAGAGCATTTTGAATTGTTAGCCCATGTTGCGTGTTCCCAAGTTCTCTTCTTTTGCATTGCCTGCCCTTTCCTGTTAGCTGGATGTCCATGAGCTGCCTTGCTGGACAGGCTGTGTCCTGATGTAGACTCTTCCAAATCTAGTGAGTGACAGAAATCCCCAGGGCCTGAGACTTGGATCAACTGCTTGTTGCTTCCAGAAACCTTTGGGCGTGAGACCTGCCAAGCAACTTGCAGTGTTTGCATGGGTGAATGGAAGATAATGTAAATATGACCAAGCAAGTACTGTGTGCTCAGGTGTTAAATGCAAACTGCTCCTTGCTGTGCTGCAGGACTCTTGCCTCAACAGAATAAGGATGTAAAGACCTGTTAATATTTCATGTTGTTACTGAGCAGTGGGCAAAATAGGTAAGAGACAAACTAATGTTTCCTGTGGTGGTTTGATGTGTTGCTGAACCACATCCTCACTCGGCGGTGCCCGCTGGGCCTTGCTGACAGCTCAGTACAGCACTTGGCAGCAGCTGGCAGGCGTGAGGCCATGTGGGCACTGCTCACTTGTCAGAGCCAACACAAAGGAGATGCTGTGCTCTGCCCTGCCCACCTGTGAATGAGCTGCTGCTCCACTCCTTTGTGGAGAGGGCCAGTTTCCATTTTTGGAGTGCTGTTTTCTTCAAGTCCCTTGTGTGTGGAGAGGAAGTGTGCAGGCTGCAACTGGCTCCAGTCTCTTCTTTGGGATCCACAGCACTTCCAGCACCCCAGCGCTCTGTCTCCCCTTTCAGGCAGCTTTGCTTTACCATGCAAGCAGCTTGTTTGCCTGGGTGATGTTGTTACCTCCTGCACTGATACCTGCAGCTGAAGTGCAGAATGGGTTTGGGTTTATGGTCTGGAGCTGAACTGGCCTTCTGTGGTATCTTGCACTTGCATTGAGATCTGTAGTTCTCCCTGCAGGGCCCAGTTCAGGGAGTCTCACACCAGCCTGCAGTGTCTCCCACAGCACATGGTGTCCCAGGAGACACAGGTGGGTCTGTGCTGTGCATGGCACTGGGCCCACACCAGGTGGAGCAGCACTGGCAGCCTGTGGTGGAATCACCAGCTCTGCCTTGGACGTCCAGAGAACTGGGGCTCTGCTTCACACAGATTTGCCACTGCATGTCTGAGCTGCCATCTAGCTACTACAAAAATGTCTTTTGCAGTTTTGTTTTGAGGAAGAGCAGTATTTTTTACTCTGTTCCTGTAACCTGAAGCATCATGGGTGAGCAGTTGAGGGGGTAGGGAATGCCAGGATGCAAATCCCTAAGCCACTCTGTTGTGGGTGCTGTGGCTCTTCTAACTGCAGTTGGCAAGTGATGTAGGAGCCTCGATCCCCTCAGCTTGGCAGAGCCAGTACTACACGAGTCCTCTGCCCATCACCCCACTGCACACTGTCTGATCTTTTCCCAACATCTCAGGTCAAGCATCAAAGGGATGATCGTTTTTTGCACCAGGGAGTCTGCAGCAAGGGACTGCCATGTGGGATCTGGCTGCTTTCTGCAGTCACTGCCTGGACCAAAACTCCCCGGCTGTGTCTGGAAGAGGCTGAACTCCCCCTCTCCTGCCGTTAGGGGCCGGCCTTTCCCAGGCAGAGGAGCAGCCCTCTTGCCCCAGCAGCAGTGTTGGGTCCTGTTCCCGTTCAGGATCCCAGCAGAAGTGTTGGTCCCTGGGGACTCCCCACCCCACCACACCCTGCGGAGTGCCTCACGAGCTGCTCTTCCCTGGCAAGGAGGTGGCCAAGAGGACCACGGTGGGGGGAGAATGGCTCTGGCCATGCCAAGGCAGCAGCTGAGTCCAGGGCCTTTAAAGCTGTTTCTACAAGAGTTAAGCAACTTTTTTCTAATTGTCCTGAGACACTTGCTTTAAAGTAAGAAGCAACCTTTCTTTTCTTCTCTCTGGTCACAGCTCCTTCCCTCCTGTGAGGAGCTTCATGCCATTGCCTTTACCCCAGCTGTCTGTGAGGAGCAGTATTCTGCTGTCCCACTTCCCTATGTGGTGGTTCTAATCCTGCTTTTTTACCGAGTTTTTTTCCTTTTTTTGCAGAAGGAAAAAATATTGGGGAAAAATATCCTGGGGCAGCTGGGAGAGAGGCAGGGAGCAGCTCTCCAGTGTACCTCAGAAAATAATCTCTCCAAGCTAAATGCCTGAGGTGCCCAAGACATCTTGGGACGTGAAGAGAGGTCATGGTGAGGACAAGAGGAAAAGAAACTGCTACTGAGTCAGAGGAACTCTGCCCCAGTGTTCTTTCTTGCTGTTGCTGTGGGAAAAGGGCCTGTCCCATGGGTGGTGTCAGGGCAGGAGGGCTGCGCGTGCTGGGTGGAGCAGACTTGGGTTTGCCCTTTTGGAAATGTCACCAGCCCTCTGTCACTTGGGAGTTAAGGCAAAGAACCAGAAACATCATCCATGAGGGAAGGTCCTACAGTCCAGCCAGGCTTTTGCTGTCTGCCCAGAGCAAAGGGAAGCTGGAAGCCTGTACAGAGCCCCTTTGTTTTGGTCAGCATTGGTAGACCAGTGCAGGCTCTTCTGGGATTTCACAGGGTTTTCAGCAAGAGAGTCTCTACTTGGAGCATCTCAGAACTGACTGTGCTCAGGGCAGTGCAGGGGGATGCTCAGGAGCCACTGCTGTGTGGGTCCCAGGGAAAAGGGATTCTCTGTCTTGACACACTCCACATCTTGCTTGGCCACTCTGTGTGCTCCCAAGCCCTCTTCTCACATTGTCTGGGCAGCGAGGGAGGTTTGTGAGAAAAATGGAAACCAGCACTATTCTGTTTTGTGCTTTGCCATGGAGAAAGAGAGAACCAAAAACCTTCTAGTTTCAAATGCAGCCAGTTCCCCTTTCTGGAAGGAGGCAGTGCAGGTCCCATGCTGCCCAGGGAGCTGCTTGGGGTTCCCTGGCACCTGCCTGGGGCGCTGGCTGCTCCTTTCTCTTCACAGTGGGACTTTGAGGATGTGATGGTGCAGTGGAGCCAGTCCAGCCCTGCTGCTCAGCCTTGCTCTGTGCTGTGCCCAGGCACTTTCAGACAAGCTGCAGCCCCTCTGAGATATAAAAGCACCTCAGCCAAGCAATAAGCAGCAGAAGGTACTTCTTTGGGACTCTCTGGGGGGAGGTGAGAAGCTCTGGGGTGCACCACAGGCTGCCATGCTATGTTGTACCTGGTGGAGCAGGGACAATTCCCAGCATCTTTCATGCTTGTCCTGCTGAGATATGGCATGGGGGTCCCCCTTCCTTCTCTTAAACTGGGGCTTTGGATGAGTTGCAGCCTGGCAGCTGGATTCAAACCCAGCAGTCTCCTCTTGGGATTGTGCTGCTGTTTCCCCCTGCATTTAGGCTTACAAGCTGTGCCCAGTGGAATTGAAGCCAGCTGATCCACCCAGCAAGGCAGGAGAAAGGGACAGTGCTCACTGTGACTCACTGCTGACATTTCCTGGTGATCCCCAGCTGCTAACTTTAGCACCACAAGCCATGGACCAGCGAGATGGAAACCTATCCAGCAGGCTGAGTATGCCTTCAGTGCTCTTTGTGGAGGGCTGACCCATCAGTCATCATCTGCCATGTAAGGAAGAAAGAAATGGAAGACTGTGGTGTTTCAATGCCTTGGTCAATTCTCATCAAGCTCTGCTGCTTGGCACTACCATCCCTCTGAACAAACTGCTGAGCTGGCACCTCAGCACTCGGGCAGTGGAAAATGCACAGCTCATGAATGGGGTGAGGATGGGGCCTAGGGCTACCAGATCCTGCCTCGTTTGCTTGCAGCAGCAAAAAGAGCATTTGCAGAGCTCCTGCTGATAAGAGGGGTCTGCAATTCATATTTCCAAAGGCCTGAGTACATTGGTGAGTGGCAAGGCTCAGAAATCCAGACGCCAGACAATGGAAAGGCTGGAAACATAAAGGAAAGGAAATTCTTCTGCTGTATTGCCTTTCCTATGGCGATAAGATAACCTCAAGTGAAACAAAAGTCTCTGCTGCAGACGCTGGGGTGGGCACCTCGGCCGCTTTCTAAAGCTCAGGAGGATGTCTGTGTGAGCTGGGATCTCCCAGGCTGGTGGATCTGACTGTCACAGGGCTGTGCAGTGGGCACGGTGTTCTCAATGCTTCACAATGAGCCTTGGATCAACAGGTAGCCTGGCCTGCTCCTGCTCCATCCCACAGGACCATCTGTGTCCTTCATTTACACTCTTGCAAAAGAAATCATGGAATAGCTTGGGTTGGAGGGGTCCTTCAGTCCAACACCCCTCCAATAAGCAGGGATATCTTCAACTAGATCAGGTTGTTCAGAGCTCCATCTAACCCTTCCTTGAATGTTTCTTGGGATGAGGCATCTACCACCTCTCTAGGCAACCTGTTCCACTGTTTCCTCTCATTGTAAAGAATTTCTACCTTCTACCTAATCTAAATTAATCCTCCTTCACCTTAAATCCATTATCCCTTGTTATATCACAACAGACCTTGCTAGAATCTTTGTCCTCTTTCTGGTAGGTCTCTTTCAAGTGAATGGCAAGTCTAAGGTGTGCCCCAAGCCTTCTCCTCTCCAGTCTAACAGCCACAACTTTCTCAGCCTTTCCTCACAGGAGAGGTGCTTCAGCACTCTGATCGTCTTTATCCTGTCCGAAAGAGGGGATGTGATGGGGTGGGTACCATTGGGAAAGCAGAGGAAAGGAAAAGAGTGCCTCTGTTGTGTCTCAGAGTAAGGGGACAGGGAGGTCTGAAATGAAGCTGGCTAGAGCCAAATTCAGCTTACAGCCTCCAGGCTCAGAGCAGGCCCAGATTAACTGCGGAAATCATTGTAGGCTATTTTGGGCAGCAAGACTGGGATGAATGATGAGAGGAGTTCAGGGAAACAGGCCAGTGCTGGCTCTTTGGCCCAGGAAGCCCCCAGGCTGTGGCAGGGAGAGGCAGGGTGGGCTTCAGGAGCTCTGCACTGACTCCACAGGCATATCACAAGTGCTTCCTTGGTATTTCATCCTTTACAGCTGCGTTCAGAGAGCAGTGGGATGGGTGCTGTGCCCGGCAAACAGTGCCTCGTCCCTTCTCATGGAGGTCACAGGATGAAAGCCCCAAAGGTGCACACTGATGTTTGGTCAGGCTGAGGGAAGGGATATTTCAGGGATCCAGCAAAGGGAGGAGCTGTACAGGAGGGGCTGGGGCAATTAATACACTCCTGTGGTTTGTAATTTTCCAGCAGCTGCACTTGTCCTCTGCCCTGAGGTGGAGCAAGGAGTGATCAGTGGCCTCAGCCCTTTCAGATCTTGTATTCAGTCCACCTGGGGTTTTCCCATATGGTTTCACTCTGACAACCAGCTCTAGAAAGCAGAGGGCTGAGCTGTAGGCATAGGGAGACGTGCAGGATTCAGCAGCAGCTTTGCTGGGATGGCTGTGACACTTGCAGCACTTGTCAGTCTCTCCCTTCATCCAGCTCTGGGAAGCAGGAGCCAGCCGCAGAGCAAAAAAGGGCACAAAGAACCAAAACACCAGGTAGGTGTACAGCTGTGCAACATGGTTTGCTGTAGCTTCTGCCTGCTCCCCGCAGCCCTCACAGGCTACTTCTCCTGAGGTATACTGGCCCCAGCACCTCTTGATGGGGATCACCCCACCAGTAAACACAGCTATGCTTAGGGGGATGAAGAGCATCCCCCATGGTCCCAGTGCTGTTTCCCCCCAGCAGAGCAGGCCAGGCAGGGGTCCCCTGTGGAGCACCATTGCAGGATCATGCTGGCTGTCTCACTGGCCATCAGCTGCCCTGTGGTCTTCTCCTGCCCTGCAGCTTGCAGCAGATGTGAGCCAAGCACCTGCTGCTCCCTGCTCTGCCAGGGAATGTGGTTTGTGGACCCATTTAACAGGTTTTTGGTCCTCATGACCCTGCTGGGGAGGGTCCCCAGGTGGCCTTGCAGCAGCAAGGAGCGGAGAGATCACAGGAGTGCCTTGCTCTCCTCCCTGCATGGATGCTTTCTTTGCAGGCAGAGATGGGTTCGTGGGTGGCTCTTAGACTTCCTGGTGAGATGACATAAGCTCTTCAGGCGATGAGCCCCTTTGCCCTGGTACTGGGAACAATGTGTCTCCTGTTGCAACAGGTATTTCAGGGACCAAGCTGTCCCTGGGGTCAGGCTGAGCGTCCCAGGGGCAGGACGGCCGCTGGCCACGCTGGATCCCCTGTGTGGTGACAGCACTAGGCTGAGTGCCTTTGAAGTGCCCTGCCATGCTTTCTGCTCCGCTGTTGGACAGGATCTGAGCAGCCATTGTGCAAAGCAAAACAAACCCTTCCTATCCGTCCCAGGCTCAGAGCTGAGCTCTGCTTCCAGCTGTGAGGCTGCAGAGCCAGCACAGCCCTGCCAGAGACTGCTGATAACCATCTCCCCTTGCAAAAGAGTTCAAGTTCCTGCTCCAGGCAGGCGATGTCACCTTATCAGCACTTGAAGGCTCCTGATAAAGGGATCAATCTAACTTCAGCTGCATCCCCACCTGCAAACACAATGTTCTGGGTGCAGCCAAGGTGAGGGGGGCCGGGCCCGTGTGCTCTCTTGCCTTTGGGAGGGTCATGGCTGCCCGGACTCGGCAGGGCACAGCCAGGGCTGGGAACAATAGTGGCCACTGGCGACCACAGGGTGGGCGATTACCGAAAATCATGTGCTCACCCCGGCTGCTGCAGAGGCAATTTGTCAAAGTCCCGTTTTCCTTTCCCTGATAAGATAGGGCTTGAGGAATACAATAATGCTTTTCTGAGATATAATCGAGGCTCTTCTACCCAGCACACACGCAGGGAAGCTAATTTTGGCCATGCTGGGCTGGCAGGAGCCGAGAGGAGGCTCCTGTCTGTGCCAGGGCTGCAGTCCAAGGGACAGGGTAACTCTCTAAGCCCTGAGGACTAGGACAGCTCTGGGGGCAGCAGGGTCACTGCCCCTGTGGGCTGGCACACTTTCTGCTTCCTGGGACACTCCTGGAAGATGCTATAGCTGCAGAAGGAGCTGTTGCTGCTGGCTCCATGATAGGGAGCTGATATGATATATCCCAGTGCTGTAGCTCTGCCAACACCTACTAAGCCCTGTCAGAGACTGGGGCAGCCATGGGCAGCAGTGCTTCCCTTGCAGGCACACAGCACATGCAGCTGCACCCTCACACCCTCTTTTCCCCCTGCCACAGGCTTTGAACATTATCCCACCCCAAAGGTGGCACCAGGATGACAGGCCAGTGTTCATGCCCTGGCCAAGGAGAGTTGCCCACCCCCAGCTGTCTGCTCCATGGCAAGCTGGCTGAACAGGGGGGTAAAGTGTTCTTGGCTGCCTGTGGCAAGCTGGTCCCTCCACAGGCCCCTCCTGTGCCACCACAGTCTCAAGGGGAAAGGAGTAAAAGGCACCATTGACAAAGGCAGACCTTATGCAATTCCCAGCCTCCCTGGGAACCAGACACTTTTAATAACATATACAATATTTGTAGGTGGTGGATCTGGCTTTCCTCGGGAGGATAATGAGAAGCACACCCATCTGGCAGAGCTGACGTTTCCATTTTGGCATGTTGCTTGGGATGCACTTTCTGCACAGTTTGAAATCCGAGCATAATCCTATCTTCATGAACCACATTCACTAGTCTGATAATGTGACCCCACAAAAGGTCAATGGAAAAGTTAATATAATTTATTGGCTGATTTAAAAAAAAAAAAATCTAATCATCTCTTTTTCCTTTTTCCTGACCCCCCCCACCCGCACCCAGTGCCCTGCTGACATTTTCCAGTCATTCCCAAAACAATGGCCAGGGTGGGAATGCTCTGAGCGGGTGCAGCTTCAGAGGAGGCTTTTCCTGAGAGGTTGCAGATGCATCTGCCTGCCCAGCGCCCCCTCTCCAAGAGGTGTGTGGGGGGCAATGTGCTCAGCCAAGATCACCACCCTGGCCAGGGACATGGCTGGCACCTGGTCAGGTTTGGGCAGACCTTGTGGTTTCAGTGTTTGCTGGGTATGCTTTGTTCTGTGGGGAGACTGGAATTCAGCTGCTTTGGACTGTGAGGAGACACCTCTTCTGTTGATAATCTCTGCCAGTTTTGTAGCTGTGGAGAGTAGGGAAGGAGGATCCAGCCAGATTCCTGTGAGTCAGGCAGTCTTGGATGAAGCCATCAAGGGCCCAAGAACCCTTTCCATGGACACAGTGCACTGGGAGTGTCCATCAGTACGTGCTATGCTGCTTCCAGGGAAGGCTTCAAGGAGCTGCAGTGCACAGGGTGAGTTCCTTTGCACGGTTGTGTGTGAGAGGGGGACGTGCACTCCTCTTCCTTGCACCGTCCTCCTTTTCGGTTTCCCAGCCACCAAGAGCACCCACCGGCTCGGCCTGGGGTGTCTGCAGAGCCCCAAGAGCTGTTCAGAGCAATGAAGCAGCCAGGTGTTTGTCAGGGCATGACCTGTCCTGGGGAAGCAGACGAGCTTGCTTGTTAGGGTGGAGCTGCAAAAGTAATTACGAATTGCAAGAGTAATTAGACCTTTCTTGTTCTAAAACCTCAGGGATAGAGAAGAAAGGACCCCAGAGGGCAAGGAATGGTGGAAAGGATCCAGCAGCTTCTCTTTCAGCATTAGCTGCTACTTCGAAGTCGTGGCTATGGAGCTGCCACACTGCAGAGCCGAAGAGAGCGCATTGGGGAAGCATCTTCTGGCAAGAGCAGGGAAGGAGAAAGCCCAGAACTGCCCATTACTGTCCGGCTGCAGCACTGCAAGGCCTGGCAGGGTGTTGCCACGGCTGTGCATGCAAATCCTGCCTCCTGTCAGCAACTGACTGTCCTTCCTGGCTTTCTTCACAGCACTGCTCCAGGCCTGGCTCCTGCCAAGGAAAGACTGGAGGGATGGAGGGAGCCTGAGCAGTATGGCTTGGAAACACAGGTAACTTCTGAAGTCGGTAGTTTCAGAAAAACAAAATGATGTTCTAACGTGGTCTCACCTTGTGCTTTGTGAAGCTTTGTGCATGGGGCTGCCCATAGCCTGGGGGCTCCCTGGCTGTGCAGCTCTGCCTGCTGCCCAGCCTGCCTGGCACTGTGGGGTGCTGCTGCCCACCAGCAAACCCAGCCTCCAGTGTGGGGGAACTGGGCTCCCAGACTGTGAATGCTCCCCCGCCTTGCTTTTCAGTGTCTTGAAGGTGAGTTGGTCGTCTCCAGCCCTTGCATAAGGTGTTCTTTGTCCATCAGCACATTTAGCCCCTGCCGTGTTCCAGCTGGTGCCATGTGGGCAGGGAACGCCCGTCCCGACGGCAGCAATGCTGCCAGTCTGCAGAGCAGATGGGAGCCACCGGGGCATCAGAGGGCACTGCAGAAGCACAGTGCCTCAGATCATAATGAACTCATGGACTTTGACAATTTACTTGAAATAACAGAGATGAAAAAGTTATTGAGGATGACTGATGTTGGGTCAAATGACCAGACAGCGTAACCTGCTTCATTCTCTGAGGCGCCATGCCAGGGAGAAGAGCTGCACACAGGCTTTGGTTCCTGTCCTCTCTGAAAGCAGAGCCTTTGGAGAGCACAAAGCAGAAGAAAGGCTTCCCAGCCCTCTGCTTTGTTGTAACAGCACCGACTGCCAGTCTGCCAAGCCCTTTCCCAGGAGGTGCTGTGAGAACAAGGTTGCAGAAGTCACTTGAGCAATAACTGCTTGATCTGCTCTGGACCATGCTAAAATTGTGTCCAGTTTCCAGGCACAGCAACGGTTATGAGTTGTTCCTTAACCTGGCAGGACAGGGCATCTTGGATTGGGATGTGTGATGAAGTCCTGGAGAAGTGAATGTGAAATGCTCCTCTTCCTGCCCATGTTGGTGGGAGGGTGGTGTGCAAGGTGTCTCCTCACCCTGGATTTCAGAGCACTTCACCTCCTTACTGCCGTCAGAGATGGCCAGGACAGTGGCCTGTGTGGACCTCCAGCCTGGCCCAGAACAGCTGCAAGATCTGCTGCTTCTCTGCAAATATTGTTGAAGGACAAAAGGTGAAAGCAAGGGATTTATTTGCTATAAAAATCAAGTCCAGGGTTTGGGGTATTTTGTTTAGCAGGGTAACTTTTTTGTGATAAATACGTCTCAGAAACTGGGAACCCAAACAGCAATAGTTCAAAGACATTTTTCTAGTGCCACACATCTAAAGCTGCTCATCACAGCACGGCTTTGTTGGGTGAAGTGTAACAGGGATCGTGTCCTCACTTTCTGCCAAGGGTGTAAGAGCAAGATACCAATTCACAGATCTTGAAGAATGTGACAGTGGTATTTCAGCAGCTCTAATGCTCTGCAGCCTGTGAAGGCTGTACAGTAACTGAAAGGAAATATCTTTGGTTTTATTCACTTGGCTTTATTCCTAATTCAGTCTTTGATGCCATCAGCCTGGGATAATAAGTTTTCAGAGATATGCTTGAAATTAAGGAAATGAGTCTGATTAAGTCCTTTAAACCTACTTTGAGAGAGAAATGTACAACAATAGAGACATTAAAGGTCCTATTTTCAAGCAATTCTAATATGAAATCAAAACATTGAGCTGCTAGATGGTGAGATCCATTAGCAGTGTGCATGCATTCTTCAGCTGGAGAGGGTATCACCTTCTTCAGCTAGGAGAGTTGCCAGAGAGCTTCAGTCTGTCTTCTGTGCTGGGAGGGCAGTGATCAGCAGATTATTTTCACAATACTTCCAGCTAAACAATAAAAGCACAGACACTTGCCCTTTGCCCATTGTATTTTGCAGGGTAGAAGTGATGGTTTCTCAAGAGTCTCATGTTGAAGGTTTGTATGTGGGGGATTTTTAGCTCTGTTTAGTTAGTTGCTTTATTTTTCTTAGCAATCCTGGAGTAATGTAGCTGTAAATAGGTTACCTAGTAAGGGGTTTATGCTGTCCATTGGTGAGGGTGAAACTCCCCCTGTTTACTGGAATGCTTTCCAGTGAAGTCAGCAGTGTTGCAGGTACCTACTGGGTCCCCTTGGCAACTTTTCTGTGGCTGGGACAACTGCTATCAAACTCAACCCTCTGTCATAGTGCAGCAGCCTTTGCTCTGCTGTTATGATCAGGAGTGCTGACGTGGCGTCTGAGGACTTCAGCCCAGTCTGCAGGCTGGATGTGACAAATCCTGTGCAAGCCATCAGGAAACTGGTGGAGACAATCCCTCAGTGAGCTTTTGTGTGTATGCTGCACGGCAGCTTTATGAAATAATATGGTGGAGGTGTGAAAGCAGATAAAGGCGCTCAGATCCCACTTTTCCTTAGGTATGACATGAGCTAGGCAAAGGCTGGCAGTCCTACTGACTGAAAGACTTCTGTCTTATTTTAAAAATAGAAGGAAGAGGGAAAGGGACAAGTATCAACAAAAAGGATTTGCCAAGTAGCTCCACAGTGGTTCCATTACAGCTTTGTGGCAGCAGGGAGCCAGAAGAGAAGAGTGGAAGGTAACTTCTGTGGAGGGAATAATCTTCAAAGGATCTGAGAAGTAATCTGGAGACAGGAGTAACCTCCTTTACTGCTTCCCATGGCAGTCGTGAGGCTAGCCAGAGGAATGGGAAAGCACAGTATTATTTATTTCATCTACTATAAAAAGGGACTTTGTAAGATCTTGTTCAAGTAAATGGATCAATGAATTCTCCTTTGCCTCTGCTGTTGAAGTTGGAAATAACTAGGCAGGCTATTTTTAACTATAGAACTGGATGTCTGGGAAATGGGGGAAAAAGGATTGGGTGGCACAAGAGAAAAGAAACTTCATCTGTGACAATCTTGGGCACTTTGTACAATTTCCTCTTAAAGCGGTTTCACAAGCTCATCTGGCAGAGAAGTGATAAATTGTTCAACAACTCAGGCTTGCCAAAGTAGTTTAAGGAGCTTTCAAAGGAAACTTTCAAAGACTTGTGGCTTTCAACTGCACGTGAATCATCTTGCAGAGTGAAACTATAATTGCTAACCTCCGTTTAATGGGTCACCATATACCTGCCTGTGTGTTCAAGAGCTCTGGCACTCAGTTCAAGAGTCATGTTCCCATGCAGATCCCATGCCTGTGCCTGAGAGCCCAGAGGGATGCCACTGCTGTTGCCAACCTACTGAACTTGAAAATCTGAGCTGGCAGAGCCTGCAAGCAACTGAGGTCAGAGAAAACACATAAAGGTAGTAGGAGGAATGTCATGTCCACACACACAGCCAAGGCATGGAGCCATGTCCTTTCTCAGCCCCTTTTGTTTACCCAAGGATATACGGGGATTAGAGAGAGTGGGCTATGGGGAATTTATCCCCTATGTAACACCCTTGCCAGGAAAGTCAAACAAACCGGGCCAGAAGTGTTCCACAGGAGGCCCCACAGCTGTCCTCAGGGAGGGCTTGTTGGTGCAGGGCTAGCAGAGGTATGATTGCAGCATCTGGGACCAGCTGGCTGCTGGTGCACTGCAGAGGTGGGTCCCATAACCTCCTTGGAGCTAAGGCACATATTTATACAGCCCTACTAGAAAAGGCAGGGTGGAACACGCTAATATATACACATTAAAGAGACTGAATAAACAAACAGTAGGTTCTGATTTATTTTCTCTGCTACTTGGATATCTTAGTTTTGGCACAAAATAGATTTCATACACAAATGTGATCCCCAGATAGGTTCTTGTCCTGCCTGAATTAGAAACCATGTGCAGAGGAGAAAATCTTCACAAATGTTCTTAAAGCATAATGGTATTTATGCTGTTTATTGCCAAAGTAATAATATCCTTGGCTGCCTTTCAGCTAGGTAATATACAACAGGTAACAATGCTGGTGTCTGGCCTCGAGGATTTACAGTTACAGATGAGAGATAGCAGTGGGTACAGTCAGACTGGGAAAGCACATAAAATGTGATTAGTCAGTCTGAGATTCACTAAATGCTGTACACTTAATAAGCATTGTTCAGCTCATTTGTGGCTCACCTGGGAGAGAGAGCAGAGTTCAGTGGGGCAAAGCCAGACAAAGAAAACAGCAAACGCCCTCAACACTGGGGAAAAGGTGGTGGGAGGGGGCAATTGAGAAATGTCATGTGTAAGAAATAATCTGGTCACAGAAAGTTGTAAAGGACTTGTAATTTTTATTATTAAGTGGGACTTGTATCCAGTTCATATTTCAGGTGGAATATATATAACTATGCAATCAAAATAGTCATGGGAAGCCCATTAAGAAAGGTTGCAGGATTTACCACTCCTCCCGTCCTCAAGCCTCAAGCTGCTTACCTCCTCCCACTGAGCAGTCTGGAGGAATTACACTGGCTGTGAATGGCCATAACATTTCCAGAAGCACTGACAATGCTGGATTGTGTTCTCTGGCTAATTTCCCCCTGCTAACCAATCTCTCTAAAGGGAACAGAATGGAGAAAAATTGTGTTTTTCTTGTAATTTCTCTTGTAATTTCTCTTGTAATTTACTTTATTTTTTCTACCAGGTTAAACACCTGATGTTTTCAAGGCATTGAATGCCATGATTTCTAGGTGTATACCTAGAAATAAGTTGTGATGCCCTGTGACCCATCCCTTCCCTAGGGAAGCTGCAGCCGGAATGCTGCAGGAGAGCTGAGGTTGCCAGGCACTTCCAGCAGCACAAACCAGAGTGACGCCAAGAGAGCTGGAAAGCAGGGAGTGTGCCAACCACAAAATTAATCTCTGAGTTAATAAAAGGCTGCATGGTTTGAGGTTTGTGAAGCAATAAACGAGTTCAAATTTGCCAGCGGACTGAAAAAGAAAAGCAATTAGGTGTTAAGGGAAACCTTCTAATGGGGATAAAGATAATACATTAGAATATACAATGGGTTGAAAACCGTGATGAGAAATTAATCTTTAATTGAAAATTACTAAAGGAATTTTGATGAAGAACATAGAAATGTATATATCAAAGCAAACCTTTTAACTCCTTTTACTAATAGGGAATGACAGAATAAGAGCTTCTGTTTAATAGCACTAATAATTTCACAATATTTTTCCTCTGAGTCATATGATGGGCTCTTTTTACCAGTCAGTACTTCATAAAAAAATTAACTCACCTTGCCTTCTCCTCATCATAGTAATTTCTTGGTCTGTAGGACCTAGAAAGCTATTTCTACTAATGTGTTTTGCCTCTCTTTTTCCAGAACCCAGGCAGAAGGGTACCCATTTCAACCTCCCCACATTCCTATGACTCTGCTGGGGACACTGCTATCAAGTTTGCAAAGCTAAAAGAGATTATGAGCAAAAGTGAGCCTGAGGAAATACTTCAGTGTGATCCAAATGGAAACTGGGGGAGTCCTTCATCAATGTGTTGTTAGGTGACTCAAATATTCACAATTCCAGTGGCATCAAAGGAGGCTTTTCTGGTTTTAAAACAAAACATCTTGCTCGAAGGGGAAGAATAGGCAACAATAAAGACATATATAGATGGGAATTTTGCAACGGGTAGCAATGGGTAGTTTAGCAGTTTGCAAAATGGGTAACTAGCTAGGGAAATTCAATGAAAATATATTGGCCAGTACCATTGATCACTAGTGGCATTTTCCAAAGAAAATCCTAGCAATGATTTAGGTTGGATGTTGGACTAAAACAATTGCAATTCAATGAAAAAAAAACCTGAAATTATTCAGTGATTTTTCTATTTTTTGTTTAGAAAATTGACAGAAGAGTGTTACCGTATTTAATTGGAGATATTTCACATGGTCTTTCACACATAACCACAGTAAATGAAAACCACTGGTTAATACCCATCTTTAAAACTTTCATGCAAAAGTATTTTAAGAATTGCCTGAGAAGTTCACTGAACTCTTAGTACTGAATTCTCAATAAATACTGTATCACTGAATTTCCAGAGAATCAGGGGAACTAACTGTTGAGTCATACATAAAACCAGTAACTGGTGTGTCCCAGTAAGCAGGGACAGAAGCTTGGTCAGGCTGACACCAGCCTTTGGCAAGAGTGGTGAGGTGGTCAATGAAGTGTGCAGTCAACAGAGAACAGAACTGTGACAGTAGAGTTAGCACATTAACAGAAAATAGATGTTTTTAGGTTTTTTTCGAGTAGAGGAAGGTGTCCATCTGATTTGAGTCAGAGCAGCTCAGCATTATGCCTGATGTGTGGGTGGCTGCCAAAAGGGGCAGTTTTGTTTCTCATTTTCTTTTCCTCTCATTCCCTTAAGCATTGGTCAGATGAGTGAATCAACTCACCACGCCAACAGAAAACTATGTCTTTTCTTTCTATCACTGTCAGAATTTCCTGCTGGATTCCCATGCTGGGCTGACTCACCCCAGAGCTGTGGGGTCACTGGAGCTGTTGCAGGAAGCCCACAGTGGTGTTGGGGTGATGATATGTTCTGCCAGACGGATGTAACCCCTGTTCAGTCACTGCTGGGATTGCATGCAATGAGATGTATCAGTCAATGGCTCCCTTCATCTGCAATGAAGGACTACTAGAAAAAATAGTACTGTGTGAAAATAAATACAGATCTTTTGTGTTTTACAAATCCTCTAAATGGTTTGTAGTGCTCTTCAAAATTTAGCAGGGATGGGTTATTAAAAGCAGGTGTACACCCTTGTTTTGCCCCGCAGAGCCCCCCATATCCACGTCCCCCAAATCCACATCCCCCCGCGTCCATGTCCAGCCATATCCATACCCCCACATCTCTGTCCCCCATATCCATGTCCCCATATCTATGTCCCCATATCCATGTCCCCCACAGCCGTGTCCCCCATATCCATGTCCCCATATCCATGTCCCCCACATCTATATCCCCCGTATCCATATCCCCACATCTGTGTCCCCATATCCATGTCCCCATATCCACGTCCCCATATTCATATCCCCACATCTATGTCCCTCATATCCATGTCCAGCCATATCCATATTCCCACATCTATGTCCCCCATATCCATGTCCCCCACAGCCGTGTACCCATATCCATGTCCCCATATCCATGTCCCCATATCCATGTCCAGCCATATCCATATTCCCACATCTATGTCCCCCATATCCATGTCCTCATACCCATACCCCCATATCCATGTCCCCATATCCATGTCCCCATATCCATGTCCCCCACATCTATGTCCCCCACATCCATGTCCCCATATCCATACCCCCATATCCATACCCCCATATCCATGTCCCCCACAGCCGTGTCCCCACGTGCGGCCCCGCCCCTCCCGCCGAAGCCCCGCCCCCGGCCCCGCCCCCCGCGACACCCCCTCTTCCGGCGCGGGATGTTGGGCGCGTGCCGCGCCGCCGTCACTTCCGCGCCCGCCCCGCCCCGCCCCGCCCAGCGCGGCCGGCGCGTGCAGCCGGTTGGCGGCGGATCCGCTCGCGCCTCGCGAGGCAGCCGCAGCCGCGCGCGCGGCGGGCGGGGTGGGGGGGGAGCGCCGGTCCCGCGCCGGTCCCGCGCCCGCCCCGCCGGCGATGGGGCTGCGCTGAGGCCGCCGGTGAGTGGGGCCGCGGGGCCGCGGGCACGGCACGGCACGGCACGGCCCGGCCCGGCAGGTGAGGGAGGGTCCGCGGGCCTCCGGCGGCGCCCTCAATCTCCGCCGCGCCGGGCGCGGGACGGCCGGCTGCCCACAGCGCCCTTACTCGCGCCGGGCGCTCCTCCGCCCGCAGCAGCCCCCGCGGGGGGCCCGGCGCGGGCGCGGGGCTTGTGGCGGGGGCCGGTGCGGTGGAGCGGGTCCCGCGGCCGGGGAAGGAGCACGCGTGGCCGGAGCGCGGTGCCCGGCGTGTCGCGGCCGCCGTGTCCGGACACGTGCGGCGCTGGCCCAGCGGCCGGGCCGCCCCCCCGCGCTGCCCAGGGGCCGCCCCGGGCTGTCGGGGCCCCCTCGGCAGCTCGGGCAGCTCTCCCGTGCCCCTTCCTCCGTCCTCTCAGCCCGGCCCCCGGCTCGGCCCGCGGTCCCGGTTACCGAACGCCGCGCGTTCCGCTGCCTGGGCACACGTCAGCGTGCTCTGCAGTGGCGGGGTCGGTGGGGAATGCTGGTGATCGTGTACCAAAGAGAAACTTTCGCAGCCCAAGATGAAGACTCTGTGCTTCTCATCCTTTCTTCAGCACATGAGTCAGTGCATTCTGCTGCTGACAAAGGTTATATAGCACTTTTCTGTCGGCTGAGCCGTGGAGACGGCGATCTCGCACTGCGAGCACCTCTGACAACCACTGCGTCATCCCTAAGAGGAGGCCTGTTATTGCCTGTTCAGGGATAAACAGCTGCTAGGTGAATTAAACACTGAGAACCTTGACAGAGTTGATACTTAAGGCAAAGAAAAACTCGAATATCTACACTCCTGGCTCTGAAAGCTTGCTGCTACCATCAGTGCTCTGTCTTGCCTGCTGGGATCAGTGTATCCCTGCAGGTGCTGTAGTTGGAAGAGGCTTTTGGAGCCCTTCAAGAAGCTGAGATAGCATAGCCTCCAGCAGTGGGAGATGGTTAACTAAACTGTTCTAACATGAGTGCTGATAGTTGTCTGGCCACGCTGTCTGACTGCTTCCTCTTCTGAGGTTGCTGAGTTAGAATTCGTTAATGTGTTTTCTTTGCAGTATACATTCACTGGAATTGTGTGGTGTTTTCTTAGCAAGGGCAGTCAAGATTATGTTTCATTTAGCCAATTTATTACTCTGACTGGGTTTTTTTTTTCTGTTGTAGGTGACTCAGCTGTTGTATGTAAGAAATTTGTCCACACACTGGCTCTTCAGACAGGTTAGCAATATTTTCCAGCCATCAGTTCCATAATGTTTGAAGGAAATGCTACTTTTACCTCTTTTTAAAATTTTGTACAACACTCTTACATCTTGTAGAACATTGATTTTCTTGATCTTGTGAGAAACAGCTTTTTTGGCCTTATTTAAATTTACTCTATGATGTAAGTGTGATCCTCATACACTTCATGTATCAGTGTCATGAGTGACAGCAGTGTATCTTTATTACACATCTACTGAGGAAGTGTTTGTCTTGGTATTTGGCATGACACTGATGGCTACGTACTGCTCCTTTTGTTAGCTGCTTTTTCTTGTTGGCTAATTGCAAGTACAGTTTCACAAAGTCTAAAGAAAATTCATGGTGTAAACTTTGAACTGTACAGTTGACTTGAAAATTTATTGGTGCTGATCTAAACTTCCTGACTTCTAAAGTGTATCATTAACATGACTTAGTCAAACAAAAATGACATCTATTGTTGGTGTAGTCACTTGTGGGAAAGAACACTGGCTTCTGGCTACATCGAGTGTTCCAGTGGGAGCACCTAGGTCAGCTATGAAAAACTGATGTGCTCCAAGGTTATCAGTTTTTAAAGTGCTTCAGAAAATAAGTAAGAGAGATCTTTTTGTTAACTTTGGTGTTGGCCAGGACTTACTGTGTGTGTCACAAGGAGGTGTAAGTAGTGAAAGGGCTCTGAGCAGTTCTGCAGACTCCAGCAAAGCTGCTGGACAGCAGCTGCTGCCTTCACAAATGCCTTCCGGTGGGGCTTTTCCAAGCTCTGCTTGGTGTCTTTCTGAAGTGCTGTCTAGATTTTGAGTTCATTTTACTCTCCCCCCTTAAATTTTCTGTTAGCTGTCTTCTAGGATCAGGCATCTCTTACTGTATTTCTTTTTCGTTTCTTTCTAGTCTGTGAAGGATCTCATGGCATTGGTAAGCACTAATTCATCCCTAACCTGGAGAGAGAGAGGGGAAAGGTCCCAGCTGCCTGGTCAGGAAGCTCCAAGTGCCTGCAGGGGAGCGTGGGGGCTGCCTAGCAGGAAGGGAAGTTGCATCATGATGTCTGTGTGATTGAGAAACTTTGTGATTCAGTGCTGTTCTGCTACTGTGCCATGTGACAGGCATGGTGCATCAGACAAACTATTTTGCTGTGTTCCTAATAAGTCTCTGTATTGACATGGAACACTCAGATTATCTTTTCCCAGTTAGCCTGAGGAGGTACTATCCTACTGTTTTCTGTGTGGAGTATAGAACCGCCAACAAGACATTGATTTTTCTCTGGGATGAAGACAAATTCCATTTATTCTGTGGAAGTAAAATACCTTTATATTGTTAAAGCCAGGTCCAAGTGGTGTGTTCAGGTCATAGAGGAAATCAGTTGTAGAACTGGGAACTGACATGGGAAGGTCAGGTTTTCATCAAGCATTTTGACCATTGCTCCCTTGTTCCTTTTTCTGGAAACCTTCAGATAGCGTTTGCTTTATTTCTGTAAACAGCAGAAATCTGCAGCAGGGGATTACTTTGACTTAGTTTGTCTGTTATAGAAATTATTACTTCTGTTGTGATAAATGTCTCTGTTGAGTGCTGTGCTTAAGCATCTTTAATTGCAGACCAGGAAGCATGGTTGTAACACCTTCCTTATTTAATATCTGTGTGGTAGACAGATGATGGGATTACCAGCATCATAAAGTCACCCCAGGACAGAATCTGATGGTATCTGGCACAGGGAGAAGATATTTCATTCTTTTATTGCCTTGTGAAACAAAGTCCTTTAGTTAAATATTTTAAAACTCTTGAGTTTTGGAAATTAGAAAAAAAGGGTTTCCTTAGATTTAATTTACTCAGTGCCCATACCTTATCACTGTAATGTGAAAATAAGTGGTTCAGGCTCATGTTTTGAATGTCTGCAAGAATTGCCTTGGAGAACAGAGTTTGTATTTAAGTGCAGGTTTTTTTGGGCAGGGATTACTGGTCTCCACAGCATGACATCTACTATGGTCAAACCTGTTTTCGGTCTGGAATTGTGTTGTTATGCAGATAAGTAGGTTTTGTGGACTTTCAGTGGAAAAAACTCCAAACAATCTGACTAGTGCTTGGATCTGGTTATGATTAGCATTCAAATCCTAGTTCAAAAATCCTAATTTCACAATAAAACATTGAAAAAAACGTTTTAAATAACAGTAATGCTAAAATGTTTCCCTTTCACTATTACACAATGAGCTAAAAATAGTTTTCATTCATAAAAAAGCTGCTTCCTTTGTTAAATAATCTGCATAGCTGAGAACAAAAGTTAATTTTGTAGTAAACTGTAGCTGTATTATAGTTCCAAGTCTGACACCTTTATTCCTGATTGAAATAAGACTGTCAACTTTAATTTTTGGTAACTGAAAAGCAGGCTTAAATAAAAAAGGATGGGTGATTCGCAGTTTCTGTTCAGGAGTTATGGATGTGGTCTGCACAAAAAGCTGAAGTTCTGTGTCTTGCTACTCCTTTTCTAAAATGTGTAATTTCTGCACCATCTTCACGGAGTGCTGTTCACTGGTTGGGAGATTGGGATGAGATCTCCCTGGCCATGGAATCTTGCTGATTGCTCTGAAGTGGTGCAGTGTCAATCACATTCATAATCCCGTTCAATTTACCAGAATTAAATGCGTTTGCATTCATTGTGTATTTTCATTTTTTCATTGTGTGTTTTTCATTTGAAAGAATTTTGCCCTTTTATTAAATTGTTCTGCTTTATTAGAATTGTGGCATTGCATTGTTCATCTTAAAACAGCTCTTTGGAAGAAGATGTGTTTGTAGAACTGGTAGCAAGTCCATTACTTTTTAGTTGGATTGAGTTTTTTTTAATGTGGTATTTAAGACTAAAAGATTATCCTTTGAAATCAAAATACCCAACTCTTCCTTTTTTGACCTTTAGCAGAGTTATATGGCAGTGATATTTTCAGTTTAGAGGGTCAATGCAGTAACAAAAATGGCAGTTCCTTCAGGTTTTATTCTAGCTAGAAGATGTCAAAGTGAAAGTTGATAAATGGCAATGACTGTGAAATCACAGCTGATTCTTTTAAATGGTAGGAGAACAGCGTAATGAGAAGACTTCTGAGAAATAGTAGTTAGAGCAGCTTAACAGACTTGGGATGCAAGAAGAAAATACATGTGGAGTGTAAAATTGAGTCACATTGTGAAGAATATATGTAAAAGACTAGTAGGGGCAGATATCACAAAGACTACAGTGCAGATGGAATGGAAAGCAGCACGAGACATAAGTCAGCTACCTGTAAAAGTGTGTTAGTAGTAGGAGGAGGAGGATTGGGAAATGCCTCACTTGATTTGGTGGGGAGCACATGTGTCTACAGAAGGTGCAGAACATCTGAAGGACTT
Source organism: Catharus ustulatus (assembly GCF_009819885.2). Taxonomy (NCBI): domain Eukaryota; kingdom Metazoa; phylum Chordata; class Aves; order Passeriformes; family Turdidae; genus Catharus; species Catharus ustulatus. Next base: position 14,124,824 of record NC_046230.1, read on the forward strand.
AGTGCCTGTTTTGCTTGTCTTCTTTCACATAGTGTCATGCAGGTGCTTAATCTTATGAATATTTGTGACAAGGTAGTATTTTACACTACAGTGTACTTCCACTAGATGTTTCTGTGTCAACTGGCCCTGATAAGCTTCACTGTACAAATCTCAAAACAGCTCAAAAATATTATCTAGAACTACTCAGAATTACTAGAAGGCTGGCAAAGGATGAGTCTTCAGATAGTTACAAAGGAAGAAAGCTGAGGAATAGAGTTACAGTCTGACAGTTCAGTTTGTCTCAGTTTTTTCTATCAGTTGAGATTAATAAGCAAACATTCTATTTTCAAGTGCTTGGAAGATAACAGCAGCAGGAACTGAATTGTGGGAAAAGTAATTGTGTCCGAAGTCTTGATACGTTTTTACTGCAGAGCGGAAAGCTCAGTGGTTGTAGCAGAATCAGTGGAGGTTTAGTCTCCTGAAGTAATTGATTGATTTAAAAAGGTTTTCCTCATTTTAATGACCTAATAAGTAAATGGAGGCATGATCTGGGGGTAGATGATCCTATCTGGAGAACTGCAATTAACAATTCAGGGTTAAAATGAGAAGTTATATTGAAGGATTCTGTCCTGAGTACAGTTGCCTTTAATGAGAATATTAGTCAACTAGCTGATTAAATATGCTTATTAAATTCTCAGGGTCTCTGTGTTGGACGACATGATGAGAGTTCAAAACAACCTGAAAAATGGCATGACATTCAATAGGGACAAATGCAGAGTACTGCACTTAGGCAGGAATTGCCAGCTGCGGAAATGCAGGGTGAGGAATAACTGGTTAGCTACTAGAGAAAGGACCTGGGGGTGTACTGGATCACAAGTTAAATATGAGTCAGTGTCATGCTGTTTTGCAGAATAGGCAAATATCTTACTGGGATGTTTAAACAGGAGTATTGTCTGAGAGATGTAAAGATTAAACCCATTGGCTTTATTTGCTGTTGATGTACAGTCTGTGCAGACAGCATCTGTTTTGGGTGCCAAGTTTCAAGAAGAATTTGGACCACTTGGAAGGAGTTCAGAGTAGAGAAATGCAAGTGATCAGAGTTCGAGGAAACAACTTCATAAATGTGGAAGAAAATCCAAGTTATTTTGGCAAGAGATGAGGAGTTTAGGGGGAATGTAAGAGATTTCAAGTATTTAAAAGATTTGTAAGAAGGAAATGCTATTTTCAGTGACCATGATGGGCAGGTTGAAGTAGGATTAAGTTTCATCATGGAAAACACCAATTAAATTTTTAACATTTCTCACAGTTAAATTAGTACTTTAAGAAGTCTTTACTTGTGGCCATGGAAGAACAAGTTTGTGTTTAGAAAGAATGGTATATGGTTTAGATTGGAGAATAGACTAAACTCACTATTCATGTCCTTTTCATCTCATTCATAAGATTCTCATTCTTCATAAGATTCTAGTTTTAGTTGATGTCAGTTTGAGCCATGGGAGCCATATACAGGATTCTCTTTGTCAATACCTCTTGGTTATATCATGTGAGTTTAGATCTTGTACAGGTTTGAATGGTTGGAACTGTGATGCTTGTATTGATTTGGAAATATATGGTGTTCTGGATTACTTTCTTTTCTTGGATGTTGCCTCCTGCAAATGGAGTGAGTTTTCTTGTGCTGTCAGGATGTTCTGAACCTCCATGGTGGTGGTACTACGTGTTAGCAATGTCTGTGTGAGTTAAGCCTAGCAGAGCATTGATGTATTCCTATTCATTTTAGTAGCCTTAGTAGCTTTCGGATTACTGCTTTAGATTCAGGTGATAATCCTATGATGTTTTTCATCCGTTTCAAAGGTCCACCTTTGGCTTTGAGGATCTCTTTGCAGTTCCCATACTGTGGTATATTCACCACTACAGGGAGCCTAAGTGAGGATGGACCCATTGCAAAGTGGAAAGTCCAAGAAGCCCATGCTACTTTATGTATCATTATTTTTATACACTATTACTTTTGATTGTCTGCAGTAGATTGCATGGCAAAACAAAGTATCCAGCTAAGCCTTCTAGTTCAGCAATTGATTTGTAACTGGAATTTGTGAAAACACTTCAATTAATCCTATGCATTTTGCTGCCATATCGTATCATATCTCCAAGTCATTAAAGGAAAGTACAGTTACCCTTATCAGCTCTGCCCTTAAGATCTGCTATGGTGTTTTACATCAACAACAGCAAGAACTTGTTTTCTGGAGGCTACCTTTAATGCAGCAGTAGATAGCAGGAGCTGAAAGGTCAATGACAGGGATAATGGTTGGCCTCCAATGAGGAGATTGTACAGTTAAGTTGCATTACCTGCCTGACTTTACCACATAATAATGTTTATTGAACTGTATGACTTGGGTACAGGTTCATTTCCTGAAAAGTCCTCTTAGTGTTGGCTAGAGATTTTTTTCTCTGAGCCGAGGGATAGTTTTTCTTACCTCTGTTTCTCAAACAGGATCTGTTTTTATCTTAGAGGCATGGAGGGTTCTTAACATACCTGCTGTTGTCACTAAGTTGTGAAGGCTTGATCTAAAGCCCAGTGAATTCAAAGGCTGAGGGTGCTGCTGTCTGAAAGTGGTGCTTCTGTCATTAGAGCAGTACTCCAGATCTGACAAGCCAGCAAAAAGTTCTTTTCAGACCACCTGTAATTCCAATGGAAACATAAAAGGGTTGTCAAATGTGCAGTCTTGCAGAGTGCTTTCTTTAGATTAGCCCTATCTTCAGTTGGTCCATTTGGTGAGGACCTCAAAACCCTAAACAGTGCCTTCAGAGAGGGTCCTGACATTACTTCTTCTGCATCATAGCCATGCTTTATTGCTAGAGCAGCCTACTGAACCTTGATACTGGCAATATCAAAGACTTGTATTGTGGTAAGGAGTAATGGTGTTGAGTCCAGTTTGGACAGCCAGACTTTAAATCAACGGTGTATGGATGAAACACAGCTTCTGCTGTGTTATAGTTGTAGTGCTGTGATGGCTTTCTACTGCTTGGGTGAGATCACCCTGTAGTGAAGAGCATGTGTCTGGACCTGAGGCAGATATAATGACTGAGTGAACTGAAGCACTTGGAAAACTGTTGTTGTGCAGTCTAAGTTGGTTGAAAGTCTACTTGTGCTCCTAACTTCTTAATTTTCCTTAGCTGATCTACAAATTTTAATTTTTTTAGCAATATAATTTGTGTTTTTTTATGAACTTGTCTTCTCCGTGAGAAATAACTTTAGTAAAGAGCAGGCAAAAGTATAGGGACACACAGATTTCACCACACATATTGCATGCCTTTTGTAGGGTGAGAGCACAATGAAAAATAACTTACAGTATTGTCAGCCTGACAGAGTCCTTACTTAGTAGTGTGCAGATGGAGTCATCCTCATAGCACTCTTCCTTCTGCCATCCTCTGCTGGCATAGATGTCTGTGAAGAAATAGTATCTGAAATGCCAGAATTGTCTATGTAGCTGAAGTCTGATAACACTTGTATGTAACATCGATGGGTGTGGTAGCGTAACTCGTGTAGCCTTGTAGTCAACACAGCAGTGCTGGTTGATGAGGTACTGTCAGCAGAAGAATGCATTGAGTTGAGAATATTTTGGTGTGCACTCTCAGAAAATACTTTCTGTTGTTCTAGCTTAATGGAAGTAGTTCACTTTTTGTAAAGCCCACTTTTTTGGAGACTGTAATTTCTGGTAGTGCAGACATTGAGCTATACCCAGACAGCTGAGTCTGCTAAGTTTGTGGGGCAGTATTTTATGGTGAATCATCTGAGTAATGTTTTGCTCTATCCTCCCATCTTATCTTTGCTGGATTCCCAAAGACTGTTTTATATCTGTGTGTCCCTCTATCAGAGAGCATCCTCGTTCTTTGGATACTGATTTTGATTTTAACTAGGCTAGCGGTTTTTAATTTTAAAAGTGTGGTAGCATATACAGCTATGAAAAAGAGCTTGGTACCGTAACATCAGCCTGAAAGATAGTAAAAATATAGTAGCTGGTGGTTGATTTCTTTTTTAAGGTCCCACAGAAATAAGGTAATGTTCAGAGCTTCACTATTTTTCAAAATATTGTTGATTATTTTGCTATATTCAGATGAAGTAGTTGTTTGGCAGTTTCCTTTTCCGAATGCTGTAGCCAAGGAGAAACCAAAGTGCACGTTCACAAAGCTAATAGATTGAGGGTCAACGTAAGGGCAAAATGAATCCTTCTCTATGAATTCAGGAGTTCTTTGCAGGATGTTGGTAAGCTTAAAATGTGCCACAAAATAATTTTAAAAACCTCAGGAAAAATCCGCTTTGTAATAAATAAGATGATAGGGTATTTGGCTCATGTAACTCTTGAACTACAAGTCTCTGGGACTGGAGATTGTGCATCATTATGTGACTGTACTGTCTCCTTGGCTGCAGGGGAAATGGTTTGATCTGACCTTTCTGGGCCCTTGTTTTGTTGCTCTATTAGCCTTCAGCCTGGCTTTCTGTTCTTCCGTGGCACTGATACAAAGGGTATGGAGTTAAAGCTACTTGGGCATTTAATAGGAGTGAAATTGTGGCAGTCCTCAGTGGTGCTTTAGGAAGCTGACCTCTGTTTTCACCTAGCATTTATGACAAAACAAGGCTGAAGGGGGAAAATTGGGTCGAGCATCTGGACTGGAGCTATCTGGGAAGAGGCTACTTATGAATATTTGGCTAGACAGTGGTGATATTTCAGTTAGTGAGGTCAATGCTTGAGGAAAAAGCGCTCCTCGATACACTTCAGGTACTTGAAACATTTCAGTCTTGCTTTTAAGGAAACTTTCCTCTTCACAGCAGAGATGGATACAGTTACACCTCTTAATACTGTTATAAAAAATTTTATAGGCTATGAAAGAAAGAAAAAAAAAAGGTATTTCAAACAGATAAAAATGTTGCTCTAGACAAGCTATGTTAAGGCAAAATTTATTCTTTAAGGTAAGTGTGCAGGATAAAAGCTGACTGTAAATGGACTTGTCAGCAAAAGCTCTTACTTATGGGAGAAGCAAGACTCAAGACATTTGCTGATGGTCATTAGCACTGAGAAGATTGCAGCAGCTGAAGGGATATCCCTTGCCAGATTTTTGTAGTCTATTTCCATTACACAGGAGATGTCTCCCACTGCTGATGCTGTGGAAGTCTTTCCCAAGGGGCACAGAAGCACTGAACAGTGTCATTTAAACTGAGCTATTTAAGGCAATGATGGAATGTATTGTAGTAGGATGTGGGGAGTTTATTTAATTTCATGGATTGTGGAAGTCCTTCTCTGAAATACAACTGTTACTAAATCTCTGAAGCTCTTCTGGGTTTGTAGGACTGTTCTGAATGACTGGGACATAGTAGCTAGATGGATGTGGGCCAAGGTTTACATTGCAGGCATGGAGGCATGGAGTTAGATGTTACAGTCCTGTAGGTCTGTTCTCTTCTTGTCTTTGTCAGGCTTCTTTTCATGGAAACAGAGTGCAACTTTTCCCCCATGATTTTTTCATCTTGCCTCATATGGTAGTTCTGAGGGTAAATGAATCATTTTCAGGAGCTAAGCTGTCAGGTTCTATAAATTCCTGTGCATAAAAATTTGTTGTTTACAGCAGCTCAATCTTGGAATGGAACTTGTTTGCACATTTTTCTGTTAATTATTTCAGTTGCTGTAATTTGAGATCCAAACAAATTAATTATTATATGTCACATCTTGGATTTAATTCTTTTATACAGTCTTTTAACATTAATATTTAGCGTCATTATATGATATTTAGAGTTTTAACAGTTTCTGTCATGCACAGTATTTCAATTGATTGACAAGTTGTTTGCACACAAGAGCTTTTTCCTTGAAATGTTTCTGATCTAAGTTAAGTGAATGTGCCACATACTTCAGACTTCGTGTCAATTTATTGTGACTGTTTTTAAAAATCGTACTTTCAGTAAACATTAGAAACCCCTGGTTTAATGTATAGATTTTCTTACAGAATACATTTTTAGAAATTAGTACAATTTGGTGCTATATATGGACTATACTATTTTGTACTTTTAGTAGTTGCATAGTTGAACTTTAGAATATCTAAGTTTTGTGTTTTGACTTCAGGAAACTGAAGAAATACTGCTGCTTTGTCTGAGAATGCTTGGCTGAAAGCAGTGAAAGGTACTAAGTCATAATTAGGATGGGAAAGGAAGACGTGAAAGCCAGTTGCTGCTTATGATGAGTGTGACTGCTCTAGTCATGGCTGTATGTACTTCTGAGGAAACAAAAGTTAAATGTCTAAACTTTGGAGGAAAGTTCATCTCTTGTGATTAGTCTAGTTTTGCTTGATGATCTTGCAGATGAAGAGAAATTTGATACAAATGTTCTTATGTTAACCTCAAAAATATTTTCCAAGAATTTAAGAGGAAGAGGAAAAAAAGTCATTACCTCCTTTTATTGAGCATCCATACTACAAAAGCAAATATATCCCAGGAAGCAGATACTCCACATTGCACAATAAGGCGGCAGCCACACAGGAAAGGCTGGGCTCTTGGCACAGCCCCTAAGGGGAAATGCTTCCTTGAAAGGACCCATTGTTGCTGGGTCTGGGTCTTCAGACTCCCAGTTCTCCTCTAGAATGGCTTCTGGTCTCTTGGTGCTGGGATGGGGCATCTTTGCCATCCCCATTATCTGTCCATAATAGTCTTGGTTATTTAATCACAGAGAAGGGCTGAGTAAAGGAGAAAGGAAGGTTTCTTTGGAAACAGCCTCAGTGCTCGGCTATTGAGAACTCACGCTGGGTGTAATGGCGCCATGCCTTACCCAAGGTATTTGGAACAGTTTGACTTTCTCTTCCAAGAGCAAACAAAACATAGTCTGTGAATTCTAACCCAAATGTCTGGTATACTCTTCCAAGAGAAAAAAGAACTAATAAGCATCCAAAATAAATGTATGCTTTGTTGGAATCCCTGGCTGTGGGACCTGTCTTCTTTCCCTCATGGCAGTTAGGTAAGAGATCCAGAAATCTGAAAGAAAATGGGTAAAGACTCTGTTTCTTTGGGTGATTGCGATTTTTGGTTTTTGGTTTTTCAGTTTAAAATTTTTTTTAATGTGAGTAGCTGCTGCTTGAGGTAAGATAAATGAGATGCTGGGAAGGTTAGGTGATAAAATGCTTGACTAATTGTCCTTGAGATGACCAACAGCTTTCCTAAATTCTCTTCCAACATATCTTCAACTTCTTCATTACTGCTATATTAATAAAAAATTCGTAAGTGGTCTGGAAATAACAATCTGAAGATGAGCTACAAAGTAAGTTTTGAGTCTAGTATTGGCTATAGTACTTTGTTATCATGATGAATTGACATACTGAGTTTATTGTTAGATGTAGAATTATCTTTCTTTAATGTAGCCTGTACTCTACTATAAACATTGCGATTGCTATTACAGCCTGCAAAAAGTATACTTTACAAAGAATACACTCTACAAATGTAAATACAGTTTTGGTTTGGTGATTGTTGGATACAATGGTCTTCCTTAAGCCTAAACACAGAAACAAAAGCTTGTATTATAACAGAAAGCCTAAGATGGGAAGTGATAAAATAGGTATTGAGTGGAGGGCTTTGTTAAAATTTAGCTCGTGTACTTGTAAAATTTCCATGTATTCATTAAACTATTATGTCATTCTTATTGTTAGAGCTTAGTTAGTTGACTAAAGTGTTAAGCTTTGTTTGTAGTACAAATTATAACCTTAACTCCTTTCAAAATGCAGTTGAAGGATTTTTGATCTTCCATAGTTATTTTAGTTTGTATGTCTTACTCGAGCATCTGTTGTATATTATATGGGTAGCTTAATATTTCAAGGTTCAGCTGCAAGTTACCTGGTGAACTGTAAACTGCATCAGCTGCCATTTTTGTAAGGTGCATTTCTTAGGGTGAGGCTGCCTCTCAAGTAGAGTATCTCTTGTGTATTTGTAAACCACATGCTAGTAAAAATACAGATATGTTCAAATAATACTGAAAGTTTTACAAGTGCATTACATGTGTAAGCTCATGGTAATGCACATTGAAGAAAAAGTCATAACCTTTTGGTTTTTATGGTCACAAAAGTGTGATAACCCCAGGCCTTTGGCTAAGTAATGTATCACCTGTAAAGGGATCTGTTTGAGTTTGGGGATGGTCTTTGAGTGACATGGATTTTATGTTTTGTGGACAGACAGAGAGGCTCTCACATGTGGTGTCAGGCTTGCCAAGTGGTGTGAGGTGTCTCTGGCATTGTGCTGCTGTTCAGACATAGGGATCCTTCCAAGTCCAGGGCATAGCAAATCCATCTGGCACACACCATAGCTGTGGTCTGGGTGCCTGCAATAGTGAAACAGAATCAGAGAAGCAAAAATGTAGAGTACAGGCATACCTGTCTACAGAAACTCCTTGGAGACTGAGAAACCAAAAAGAGCAACTAAGAAACTCTTTCCTTTAAGGAGGTACAGAGGCTAATGATGAATCCTGATTGCAGACTGTGTGGTGGCAAGGTGCATTTTAGTAGTGCATTTCTTATAGCTGTTTAAATGGATTTCAAGATTCTTAATTGCAAGTGTAATAAAATGCTCCTTCTTTCATTCTCAGTGGCTGCGGATTCTGCCCATCTTGTTTCAAAAGCTGCCAGTGGAGAAATTTAAGGAAATAATACATTATTTTTACAGATACTAAAGTAAGATATCTTAGGTTAAAGAGAAGGACTGGAAAGTAACTGTAGGTCTTATGTCCAAGACACTGTGGGCAGAAATTTTGGTTCTATCCCTTGCAAGCTGGAAATATTATATCCAAATTTGCTTTTTTTGGTGATTGATTTTTAGCATGTGCAACATATTATGAAATATATTTTGAGAAGAATGTGCTTGTAAGTATTTTATAATTTTTTTTTCCTGATCCTTACGTTTTATTAACCTTGTGTCAAGGAAAATATTTATTTCATTGTGCCAAGGAAAATGAACTGCCATCCTTTTCTGCTAATGGTCAACTATTGACCAGGCTGTTTTCATCTTTCCTAAGAAGTTGGATGTATTTTCAGATGGAATATTTTCTTTTAAGGTACATTCATTCCTCTTCCTGTCTTGTTACAGCTCTTCCAGTTTGAGTATTTCTTCAGTGTGAATTTCATTATTGCCGGTATGGCAGAGGTTGAGCATTAGCTGGTGTTTTGTGTATGTGTAGCAATTATTTTACCTCCATTTTAGGCCCATAACATGAATCCCAAAAACTTTTACTATAATGTTTGGAAAAAATGGACTGTTAAATCACTGATCTCAGTGTGTGGGAATCTCATGGTACTGTAAAAAGAATCAGCCCTAGGGATAAACATTGCCTTTGCTTTGTAAGGTCTGTTCCCTTGTAGGGTTGTTTTTTTCTTGGTGTAAATTTTTGAAAGTATGACTCAAAAGTGCAGAAATTTTGAATTTGAGTGACTAAATAATGTTTGGCTTTCAAGTTGCAAAAAAACCCCCATTTTTTCCTGTGTTTTGGCAGCTAGTTGGGATACAGTTGAAGATGATGACTTTCAAGGTGTTTTTTTATTCAAAAATATGAATGGTTTTTCATGATGTTGAGCTATTTAGAAACAAAATTTTTAACAACACAGATGTATGGTGGCTCTTAGTGGAGGATGTACTTGTTGTAAATATGTTCTGAAAGAGGAGATTTTGTCCTTTAGTAGTCTGGACCAGGAGAGTCACTTACCAGGACAATAGCTCAGATGTCAGGCATAGGAATAGTGTTGATTGTTTTCTAGGCAGGTCAGTCAGGTTTTTTCTGTTCTTAATTTTCTTCCTGTATTAGTTTACTTTGTTTGATTTATTTATTGAGAGTGATTACATAGGGTGATGAGGAAGATTTACTTGTGTTAATCTTGGCACAGAAGTGAATTTGAAGCTTGGCCTCTCTCGTGTGTCTCTTGCTTTTTCTGTCTGCCTTGGTTTGCCTTATGTGTTCTTACCGAAGCAGAGCTGGTTGAGCCTTGGCTTGTACAGAAGTGTACCTTGTTTCTGTATGTTCAGGTAGTGACAAAGTTCACTTTATTAGCTTTATAGCACTCAGTCTCTAAAGGTGGTCTGGTCTGGTGTGTGTGATTGCTTCATTATGCTCTGTGATAAACTGCAAAATGCTGAGAGTGAGAAATGTGTGCATTTCTGACCTGCTGCCTTTAGCTCCTCAAAATGAATGTTGTCTTCACTCACAACCGCTGTAAATACAAGGAAGGGTTTGGTCAGAAGCATAGATGCTTTTAGCTGGGCAGATAGTATCAGGGCTTGTGCATAGCCCTGCAAGTGTCTGCAGGCTCCTGGGGAGGCATTTGTTGTTTGAATAGAAGGAGCTGGACCGGGCGGCTGATGCCTGGAAGCGCAGCCTCCGCGCCAGCCCGGCCACAGTCTTGCAATTGTTCAGCCACACTGGAGGGAAGAGGGAAAAAAAAAAAAAGACATTCCAAGCAGTGCCAAATTTTCTTTGATATGTTAATCTTTTGATAACAGTTTGAAAAGCCCTTGGAGACTTTTTTTAGATTTTAGACAAAATAGTTCATTTGTCAGGACTTCCCTTGTAGATAGGGTCTCCGTTATTAAGAACTGCCTCACTAACTCATGGTAACAAAAGCAAGTGCAGAGGACAGCTGCTGGACTGCTTGTTGGTAAGAGAAACTATTAGTTATCACCGGGCTTTTTACAAAAATCTGAAAAGAATAAAGTAGGGAGTGTTTAAGATACAAATGTGTAAGTTTACTCATGTATTTTAAGCAGACAGATGATAAAAGCATAAGCAAAAGTAAATAACTTGATTATTTTTTATGTGTATCAATACATGGATTTTATTAAAGACTTCAGCTCTAAAAATTACATTTTAATCTGAGAAATCTGGGGTTTAAATTACCCAGTGGTTATAGGAGATATCAAAACTTTCTTCTTTTGGAGCTGTAATTTGTCCAGACTTCAAAAATTTTCTCTTGAAGCTATGAAAGTTCTACTTATATTGAAAAACTGGAGGCATAAACAGATGGAAACAAAGTGTGTATTATTTAGTTTTTAAGGATTGTGGAATTGGGACAAATGTTGAGGGCAACAGAGGGAAGACTGTCTTTGCTTTCCACTCCAAAAATTAAACTCTTAGGGTAAAATTTGCACTGAAGTAGTTTACTAATTGTGTCAGCTGTTAGAAAACTGACTTCAGGTAAGCGAGTAGTCCTTCAGAAGTGTGGCTTGCAGAACTATTCAGGTGTGCTGATAGAAACTAGCTCTGGTGCTTTTAGAACATTAATAAATATGCTGTGACTTCACTTGGACCTTTTGTACTGTTGCTACAAATGTTTGTTACTTACAAATATTTCGGTACAATTGCTTGGTATCCTGGTTGTTTAGTCAGGATAGATGAATAAATATGGAGTGATGTAGTAATTGAGAAAAAGTGCAACGTTTTCTTAATTGTGAGGGTTGCATACAGTTTTAAGCTCTGTATGCTGCTGCAATTTCTTCAGTGAGCCAATTAATTTTAGCTCCAAAATAGTACCAACTTAAGTCTGAAGCTGCAGGTGCTGTCCTGCTCACAGCTGCACACTCTTCAGGACAGTAACAAATTGGAAATGCTGTTCCACTTTATTTTGATATACTGTGTTTGCAAAGTTGCAAATTGACTGTTTAAGCTTGTGACTCAAATGTGTGCCCTTAAAAGTACTTACAATTCAGATGCTGTTCAGCTGATCTCTAGACCATTTGTTAAATTTATATCTGCATTGTTAGAAAATGTTGCAAGTGATTTCATTCTCTTAATCTCAGTGGCAAACAGCATTTTCTTTTACAAACCTTTTTGGTATTTCCCACTACTCTGACTCTATAATATTCCTAGCTATACAATAGCAACTCAATAAGTAAAAATTATGAGTGGAGTGATAGTAACTTTCACCATTTCCCATTGGTTATAACTCTTCTTTCTTTATAAGGTTTCTATTTTCAATTTGTTAAAAGGAGGAGAGGATTTCTCTGGCTATTCACTCCAGGGCTGGAGAGGGGCTGAGTGGCAGCCTGCAATGTGGATCAGAGGCACATTATATTTGGCTGTTCCCATGTTCATATTGCTTATTGCAGGTGGATTTCCACCTCACTTCAATTTGAGTACTAGTAAAATGTCATACTCTTATTGTCTGAAAAGTCCATAAGATTATATGGATTATATTTAAGTCTTTAATTAAAGGTTTAAAGTAGTGAAATGTTTAATTTCCCATCATATTATAGAAGGAAGGAAGTAAAACTCAAATGCAGATTGCTAGTCTCTTCTGAATTGGTAAGGTTTTTTCAGTCTGACCCAGCAGCCTGAAGTCCCCCAAGGAGGCAGCCCTGGGGAGTCCATGTGGCGGTGTTCCACCCCAGCTTTCAGCAGGGCAAACCGAAGAACTTAGCCATTTGAACCCTTGATGACATGCTTGGGCTGATGGTGTGCCAGAAGGGATATGATAGGAGGAAGAGTGCAGTACTCTGTTGTGTAATAAGAATCATTTTCATGACCTATGAACAAAGAAAATATCTCTATAATGCTTTTTAAATTTAGAGATTTGAATTGGAGTTCAATATGGAAAATTACCAGCAGTGTGTGCCATGTTGAGAATGTCTTAGTTGAAGGTTGTTCAGTAAGTGAGTCTGTATAAAATAATGCAGATGGAGCTAATGATGTGAGTCAGAAATAGCCTCCTGATTCTCCTCATGTATTCCCTGTCTGATTCTACCCAGCTGTTGAGAGTTTATGGAATCACAGGAATTATTGCTAGTGCTGAGATTTCCTTTCATACTTCTTCAGACCTACGACTTGATGTTCCTTCCCAGCAGTGGAACAACCCTAAATGAAGGCAATTGCACTTCTGTCAATACTGCCATGGTGTCCCCTAAGATGCCTGTGCTGACATATTGGCCATATGGAAATCTCAGTTGAGATCCATTGATCTGGAAGCTATTTGCATTTATTTTTCTGCCTGGTGCTTTCCTGTATCAAGTTCCTGCTTGATATGTCCATCAAGGTTGGAGAGTTGCCTGCAGGCACCCTTTTTGATGTTGCTGTACATTATAGTGGGGAAGTGTGTGTTTGTTTAAGAGCAGACTAGTTCAAGTGTGATTGACCTAATAATTCTTTCCTGGAGCTGTGAACTCTATTAGAAGTATAATTCTGTAAATACACAGAACTTTTTCTGGCTGCATGACTTCTTGATTGAAAATGTGATTTGTATGGTGTACATAAAGTTGTTTGATGTGATTAACTCAAATACTGTCCTCAGGAGCTTAGCAGTCCTGTGTAGATTTAGGACAGATTTTTAACTGGGTTTATGTATTATCTATATCTTTCCCAGGACAGAAAGCTCCTTAGTTAAGAAAAGTGGCAATTTAAACAAAAGTGTGGTTTAGATCTTTAATGACTTGTGTGGCTTAATTTCCAAATAAATCTGCAGTAAAATTATAGTATAGCAAGAGAAAATGTTCAGTTTAACAAGGCAAGCGAAGTGTGAGCTGATGTTCCAATGAAAGGAGGCAGTTATTGCCAAGTTAGCTTTCTTCCATTCAGAGCAAAATGCCAAATGTATCAAGCACTCAATCTATGAAGTACTGAGCTTCTCACCTGAGACTCAGCTCTGTGCTGTGATGCAATTTTCTCCTTTGAGTGTGTGTTTCTTCTACTAGGACCTTATTCTGCAGTGGGAATAGATTTCTGGGGACATCCAGTTTTGGGTAGCAAAAGAAACCTTTCTGTTGGGTTCCTGCTTCATTTATTGGGTTAACTGGGAAGGAGATGGTAGGTTGCAGAAAACACGTGTGGATGTGATGCTGTTGATAAGCTGCAGGAGATGGGAGGAGGGACCAGAAGCTGGCATTGCTGGTGAATGTAAGTGCATGGATCCAGGGGCTGGCTTTGAGAGGAGCTGCCTTGGAGTCTGGTGATTCGGTTTGTGAAAATGCTGGGGAGCTAATGACAGAAGCTGGGAGTGATTATGCTGCCTAATACTAATAACAGCCTGAAAAAGGACAATTTGAGTAGCTGCTTCTGCTGTGATTTAATACTTGAGGACTGGTTATAAGCTGTGGTAGTAAGTGCTGTCTTCTGAGAGATTTATGTATGTGCAATAAATAAAATTGAAGGCTGTATCATGTCAGTGCAGAGAATTATAGTTAATCTCTGCCTTGGCAGGTGAGCACTGGCTATTTAGTTATTTTTAATTGTGGTGGTTGTTTTCCTGTGCATTAGTTAGAAACTGTATACAATTAACATGTACGGGGTGCCCAAATGAAGGTTAGATGTAGTTTTAGTTTCAACAATTTGGCTTTTTGACATGGTTCTTATGATTTTACTAGCTTATGTGATGAGGAAAATTCTGATAAGCCTCACAGTATGTTTCAGCCTTTGTGTCTTCCCCTTTTGGAGTATGGATCTGTGTGCACTGCATTCATCCCATAGACAGTGCTATTTTTTTTCCATGCCTTTTCTTATTCATGAAAATTGTGATCATAATCTGTCCTCAAAGCACCTCTCAAGATTAGCAACTGTGAGAGATTTTGATGCAAATTGAATAGTGGAGGAATTGGAAAGAAGGGGAAAGATTGACCAAAAAGGCATGTCTTGATTTAGAAATAGTAAACTGAGGACTAAATGCTTTTAAGAATGTATTTATTCTTCTGATCAGATGAGAAGTGTAGATCCCAGGGGTACTGTGCCTTTCCTGTTTAAGGATAGCCTGACTACTGAAAGCATCTCATTGGAGCTTTTACATATATAGTGATACAAATGTGTAATATTGACCTACTTTTAAGCTTTTTTTTTTTAACAGGATTAATTTACATTTCCATCATGAAGCTTGTAGAATGTACCAAAACCTTATTGCTGCATGTAGAATGTAGCTAAGTTAAATTGGTACAAGCTTCTTCCCTCTCTTTTAAAACCTGGTGTTTCTGCAGTATTTGACTTGTATTCATCTGATGTTCCATTATAAAGCTTTGTAGACCTCCTTGGATAGTTACTTCTAGGAACTAGTAACAGTGCAAATTGAATAAGTATTATTTTCAGTTGTGTTTTATGTATGCACTTATTGAAAGTAACTTGAAATGGCCTAAAACTTAGGTGTAAAATCAGTAATGCTGCTTCAATTTTAATTCTTGTCTTGTTGAAGGTCTTCCATATCTCAAGTCGAGAAGTTCCATATCATACTAAAAATGGAGAAAGAAGAAAAGAAATATGTCAATAAAGCAGAGGAAGATGAGATGGTAATGAATTCTGTTAATCAATTTTTACACAATGACAGAAACATGCTTTCAGGTTTTCTGTTTGAAGGGGACATATTAGATAAGGAAGTGGATTGTCTCAGTTTAAATTAATTTAGCAATTTTATAAGATTATCCTTGTCAATATTTTTTGGTATTAAGAAATAAGTCTTGGGATAGGAAAGGTTTTTGTTTAGGTTAGTAGTCCAAGAGATAACACATTTTGGTGCTTAACATTTCTACTTTCACACGAAAATGGAAACAAAGTGGGTTGCATTTTATTTTGTTGTTCTTTGGTTAGTTGGTGTTTCTTCCCTCCATGTCTTGAAGATTTTTTGTTGTATTTTAAAGCAGGTTAATGCTTCATAATGTGATTCAAAGCAGTAAGCTTTGACAGGAAAGTACTAGCGCTAGTATTTAAATTTCTAGCCCACTTGGGCTTCATAGGGATTTTTCTAATACATTTGGTTTATATAGGGATTTTTGTTTCAAAAAAGGATAAGTGTCTGTGGATTCAACTTCTTGTTCTGTCCTTGTGCACACTGCTAGGAAAAGTAGTTCTTCACTAGTCAGCTCTAATACAGAAAGTAAGCAAATGCATATTAGAATAGGAGATGTTTTTGGCCTGATCACTAAAATTATTTTTTTTAGGAAATAATTTTATTTTGTCCTAAAAAGAAGTATTAACTTCTCACTGTCTTTCACTCTCCTATTTTTATTGCTAAAATAAATAGTATTTTTTGGGTAAGAGAGAATGGGCTTTATTTCTGCTTTTTGTCATCAACAAAGGTGGCAAAACAAACTTTTGAAATGCCTTTTCTTAGGAAAGGAGTTTAAACATTTTTTAACTCTGTTTAATGAAAAGCTAAAAAAAAATGTAAGAAGTTCATGTCAATATGAACAATGGGTGGGACTCAATGGGAAACTTCATTGCCCTTTTACAGCAGGAAATATAATCTAATGATGTAATGTGAAACTCAGGAATGTAACACAGTGTCCAGTAAATCACTAAATTATTTTCTGTTCCTGGCTGTCATCAAGTTAGGTTGGTGCTTGCACACTGAACACTTGGGGTTTTTTTCATGGGAGAAAGATTTTTCTAACTGGTGCAAGTTACAGAACTTTTGAGTGTGGCTTTGAGTTTGTAAAGTAGCATTTCTTGTTAAATCGCAGGCAAAATAAGCAAAATTCTCTACTAAAAATGGTGTTTGATGTATTTAGGGGCTTTTTTAGAATGCATAAAATTCAACCTCCAGTAGTAATTCAAAATTGTGAATGCTAGCTAATCAAATGCTATGTCATAAAATCAGCATTTTACAAAAACATGCAGTTTTGCTCTTAAATGTTCAGCTGACTTGTGCTGTGTCATAGTCAAAAATGTTCACTGAGAGTTAAGGCAGGTTGTGTTGCAACCTTGGTCCTTAGGGAGCAGTGCAGAGAAGAGACAGTCTTGCAATGAAATGTTTTACACTGTGTGGATGATCTACCTGTCAGGCTTTTACTGATGTTTATATTTCTGGCTAAGCAAAACAGGGTTCCTTTTAGCTTCCACTCCATCATGTATTAAGTGTTTCATATCTTTCCTTCCCCTAAAAAAGAAAAAGGAAATGGCTTTGAAATTTTGTTTTAAATACTGCACGTTATGAAAAATTAATGTTGGCATCCCGAGCCAGAGTAATTAAGAGAGTCATCATTACTTGTTTCTGCTTCATGCAGGAGATCTATGGCTACGATCTGTGTCGCTGGAAGTTGGTGCTAGTTACTGTAGGAGTGATCTGTTCTGGTGGCTTTCTCCTCCTCCTCCTCTACTGGATGCCCCAGTGGCGTGTGAAAGCAACGTGCAAAAGGACTACGCTTAAAGAGTGCGAGGTGGTTCTGCTGAGAACAACTGTGAGTGTACAGGGGGATGTGCTTCTCCTCGTTTGCAGTTCCTTCTGCTTGCTGGAATACACCAGTCCTTGCCTTGCAGAGCAGGCATGACTGTGTTTTACAGCAGTGCACAGCGGTGCTCCTGTGTAGCTTTGCTGCCTCTGTGGGACGGCTGACAGCTGTTTGCAGTGGGCATAGTGAATAGTTTATGTTTCAGTTTTAAGAATCAAACACATGAATGCTGTCATCAACAGTTACAGAACAAATACCTTGTTCATATAAGCTGAAACATGGTATCCCCTCCCCTTCTTCAGCAAAGATACACTTGTTGAAGTAAGGTGTAACTGCTGACCCAAGTGCAAAAATACGCTTTTAGAATTGTGGAAATAAATTTATTCTTAAGGTAGCTGATAATAACTTGGAGATATGTTCTGTAATTCTGTATGGGCTCTGCTAATCTATGAGCTGTGATTTTACTACAGCTGTTGTAGTAAAATGCTATTTAAATGCTCTTTCAGCTAACTAATTTTCCCTCTCTTTTAAAGGATGAATTCAAGATATGGTTTTGTGCAAAGGTTCGCATTATGCCTTCCTTGGGAGCCGATCCTTTTCAGAATCCCAACCCTATTGTACACAAGGTTTCAAATGGCCATGCTGTTCATTTCTCTGAATCTGCTGCAGAAGAGAATAAAAACGATTTGAAAAAATATTTGCCTGTAAGTAAACTTGCAATACTATGCTGGCAATACTATAATTCTCAAGTATTTCAAGAACTGTTGAGAATAAACACACACAGTACAGAATATGTGAGCTGCTGCTTTTGTTTGAAAGGCTCACCCATTCTTTGGGTGGAAAAGAAATCTCTTCAATAACCTGTTACCGGAAATTGTGGGAGGCTTGAAAGATTATGTTGAAAGAAAAGTATTTATTTTTCAGTGAAGCTTTCCTAAATTCACTTTCTGTCACCTCTCAGAATAAGGTCAGTCAGAGGAGAGGTGTTAAGTGGTACCAGCTTAACATCCATGTGTTGTTGCCCTTACAGATTCGTTATTTCACGCATCACAGTGTGAAGTATTTTTGGAATGATTCAGTTCAAAGTTTTGATGTTGTACGGTAAGAATACTTTTTTTCTTATGTGTTGTACTTTAAACTGCATTAAAAAAAATACCATGCCTAAGAACTTGCTGAAAATTTGTGTTATTTTCTGACCAGCTGTTTTAGCTCATCGAGTCTTTGTTTGAACCATAGTGACGGCAGGGAGATTTTAACCTGGTGCGAATTTGGAAGGAAGGTGTTTGTTTAATCTGCCTTTATCAAGTGTGATTTGTGTAAAGTGACAGACTGCATGCCTCTGCAGGCCTTTTTGCCTGTTCTTGGGGTGCTACTTGAGAATCACAGTACCTGTTCATAGACAGTAGTACCTCTACAAACACTGAAAAACTTTGCACATGATGGAATAACTTCCTTTGTTTGTGTTGCTGAGCTAGACCCAAAAGGAGTATCTAGGAAGAAGGGGAATTCACCAAATACCTTTTTTGCTCATCTTTGTGTAGGTTTTAGTGCAGTTGAGCTGGATCTATTGCACTGATAAAAAATGTCTTTTAGTGGGCAGCACTAGCTTGTGATGCACTGTATTTTGTTTTATCCAGCAGCACTGTTGCATGATGTTAGAGTTGAAGAAGAAAGTTTTCCTTTCTGTGATAAGGCTGTCTCATAGTGCCATAAGTTAAATGAGCACAGGCTTCTCCATTTTTGAAAACTACCCATTAAAATAAATTTAGGTCAGAAATATGATCTCTTTTAAACTTAAATCAGCATTCATTGCATTGAATTATCATGTGGAGATGTTCTTTTCCCCAGAAGAAGTGTGTGCAAATAATATGGAAAGTTATAAGCAATGAAAACAATTTTAAGAAATGATTATAACACAAGCAATTACAAAACTGAGCAGTCCTCATCTGGGAGGGTTGCAATGTCTCAGTTCAGGAGTAAGTAATTAAAAGCTTTGTATGCATTTTTTTTGTTAAGCCTCCCATGAAATGCCAGTTGTGCAGGTAGTGGCACTCATCATTTTGCATTGCAGGCTCCTGTTTTCCTGCGTATAGTGCTCCTAATTTAAACTGTTCAAAGGGAATAGTTCCCACAGATGAGATTAAGAAACTATGATTGTATGTTAAGAACAGGTATTGGAAAAAAATCATATGACTCCATGTGTTCAGGAAAAAATGTTGTTCCTTAGCATTAAAGCAGTGACTTGAAACTTGGCATTTGTGGCTATTTAACTGTGCCTTTTGATGTTCTTGTGATAACTCAACCAATTTATAAGCCTTGGAAAAATCTCAGATATGCCTGTGAAGTTATGTGAGCATTTATTCAATCACATTCTTGCTGATAAGCCAGACCTTCATTTGTTTGATGTATTAGCTATGGCTGAGCCTGGCTACTTGTTTAGTCAGGTACAGTAGCTGAGCTGGACATGATTATTTAGCTGTTGAATAATCAAGAGGAGAAAGAAGTGGATCTGAGACATACTGGATACTGTTAGAGCATAAGACACTTTTCCAGAAGGTCAGATAAAAATGCCAATTTGTTATAACTTTTCTCTAAAGTGTATGGTCATGTAGTGAAATACTAGATACCATGTGCAAAGTAATATCTGAGCTTGTGAATGATAAATATTCTGAAAAGACATATTGAATTTGTCCTTCTCTGAGATACATTTTCTTATTCTGCTCTTCAGTTTAGATGTATAAACCAGAAATTCATATTACCTAATAACATGGTAGAGAATCAAGTTAATATTTATAAAGAGACAGTCTGTGAGTGGTCTTTATAGGAAAACCCTTAAAGCTGGCAGCACACTTGTAGCTGTGATCTCAATACAGCACTGCATCATGAAGAGCATTCACTTAGGACTGCTGGTTACACGAGTACTCAGAGACAGATCAGTTGGATCACATTATGAAAGGCTTTGCACAACACACAAGGGGGACAAATTAAGATTTCTTGGGCAACTAATTCAGTTATGAGAGCTTGAGTTTCATATCATTGTTCTTTTTATATTACCATAATATTAAGATCACTGTTTTAAACACAGGAAATGCAAGTGTAATTGTTCTTGGACTAAGTCAGACTTGGTCACATAGCCAAAGAGGATGCAACTCTGACCTTGGATGTCTGTTTTGTTTTAGCTACTGTCAACTGAATTTCTGAGTGTGTTGATGAGTGCTTTTTATAATAAACTCTGCACAGAGGGATTTTTTTTTTAATGCCCTGGGAATTCAGTCTGTTGCAGTAGTGTAAAAAGCAGAGAACGCCGTGCTAGAAGCTCTGTGTTTGCATGGACATTGCACACATAGGTATGCATATTTGCATAGAAAGCACTTAAATTCAGGGACCCTCCTTAGAGCCACTGTTACATTTCTTTTCATACAGGAAAAGAAAAATTACTCATGATAGAGTGGGAGGAAAGACACAGCTATTAACAGAGTTTTGTGTACTTTTAAATCTAAAATAGTATTTTTAAAATCCTTGAACTTAAAAATGTTTAGAGAAACCTTGTAAACCTAGGGCCAGGTTAACGCATCATTTTCATCTTCTGTTCTTGTACAAGCAGTTGGTGGAAACGTGATCCTAGGCTTTGCAGTAGTGAGGATATTTAAAGCTTTCCCTGTGTTCTAGAGAATTGAAGTTATTGTTACTAAATAAGCACAATAAGGAGTTGGGTTTTTTCTTTTATTCCACTGGGACAACTCTGCATCCTTTTTGATAGATAACTTAATAGATATCCAATATGAAAAGCATTTGTGTGGAATAATGCTGGTGTTGTCATGGCATGTGTGAAAGCCTTTTGGAAGGTGATGATATTTTCCTGTGCATCCAAAATATGTCCACAAGAAAATGCCTGGATATTGGGCAGCATTCATCTGATTTACTGAGTTTGGTAGTTAACACAATCCCATAGCTGTAAACATAATGTTTCAGATGTTTCTGTATATCTGCAGATCTCTAAAGCCATCATTGGCTTTCACAATATGTGAAGTTGTGTGAAAGTCTTCTGGTGATAAGAAAGAACTGAAAATGTAGAATGTATTTTTCCTAGTAATGGATAATATTGTGAAAGTAAGATGATGTAAAATAGCTGTTGTGTAGATTTACTTAATAAATTGATTAAGAATGATTTCTAAAGTACTTCCATTACTACTTAGAGTCAAATGAAGATAATTTGAAGAAACATTAATCCACATTGATTTCATGTAATGTTTTATAAAACTTGCTCACTTTTTCGAGGCCTTTGAATATTAGCTATGCTAGTATTCTACTTAATTTTAAATGTCTCCATTTTGATTGGAATATGTATGACTATCCTACAGAGTAAGATATATCAACAAGAAGATTGCTTTTAATGTGTCATTGGTATCTACAGTTGTGACAAAACCAGCTGAGAACATAGTAGTCCATAGATTTTGTTGTTTTAGAAAACAGTGTATCCCTCTTGGCAATGACCTAGCTCTTTTGAGTCTGAACACTTAATTTTAAATATCAGATTTCTTAAATAACTCTTTGACTTTTCCTTTATTTAGAGGTCTTGATGAATCTACCTTCTGCTCTGCAATTCATAATGAACACAGCACAGGACTGACAAAGGGAATGCATGATTACAGGTAATACTGCAGTAGTATTTGAGAGAAGAATTGTTTATGTTTCATTATCTGTGCTCAGAGTGTTAAAAATCCCAGAAGATAATTAAGTGATCAGTGTCTGATTTTTTTGAAAATGAGACCTTAATACAGGTTAAAATATGGGAGCATCTGCTTGCTTATCAATTAATCTTCTGGCAATTTGTGTCTTTTTTTAAAAATAAAAGCCTTTTTTAAGGGCTTTTTCATGTCACTGTCATTTAACCAACTCTGATCCCATCAGAGCTTGGTTTCTTTCTCCCTCTTTCATGATTTGCCTTTCTTAGTTCTAAGAATAAAACTAAGATGCAGGACCTTGAAAACAGTGTCTTACTGCAGGGTAAGAGTTTACACTTGTTTAAACTTAATATAAAGAGAATCACATCTGGCTTTCAGAATGACATATTTAATAACATTGGACCCATACACAGTTTAGAGAAATCTTGTTATGAAAGAATCTAAAAAATAAGGTACAGTTTAAATTGGAGTATAAAATAATTATCTTTGTATTGGAACATTTCACTAGGTAAATGTTTTCTGAAAAGCACTTTTTGAAACTATGATAAATAAGATGAGACTCACAGATTTAGAGACGTGTTACACTTTATCAGATTATTACTTTGACATCAATAAGACTTCTAATAAAAATCTTAACTTTTTTGTATTTTTTAATGCAGAAAAGCATTCTATGGAGTAAATGAAATTGCTGTGAAAGTGCCTTCCATTTTTAAGCTTCTGGTTAAGGAGGTAAAATCTTTTCTTTAACGAATTAAAAAAGGTACATCATTGAAAGTTGTTTCAAGTGCAATAACTATTGACTGTTGGAAACCTTCTCCTAGTGCCCAACATTGTAAAACAAAATCATGAGCTCTTCAGCTCTCCTTAGAGCTAAAGATGAAAGAGGCCTCAGCTATAAACTCTCCAGAGTTCACAGCCTGGTGCCTTAGTAAGGACATTAGAAAACATGTCAGAATTCTTTGAAAGGGTCAGGATCTTATTTATTTTTTGTAGTTATTTTAAAACATAAAATTACTTGTGTTCTCCATGAGGAAGCCAGGGATTATGTATTACAGCAAATGCAGCAAATCAAATGTGGTGTTGGATTTGCTCCATTTTCCTTGTATCAGGTGGGTTTGAATAACTGGTTTGTTATTTGTGCTGTAATAATGCACAGTAGAACTTTTGAACAAAGAAACTTTCCAACCTGATCTAACAGAGTAAGATCTTAAGGCATCAGGACATTTATTAAGAACAAATGGAAAACAACATTCCAGTTGGTTTAAGAATTATCACTTAAGGAGCATCACATATTCCCATTATCTTGTTCTGAGGTGTAGGGCAAAATGCATGCAGTCTTCAAAGTCTGTATTTGTATTATTTGAGTGATAGCTGTGCTTTTGAGGGGCTGAGCAGGTAGTGAAAAAAAAGCATCATTTTGGCAACCCAAACAAAAATTATACTGAAACTGAAATTTCAGCTTTGTTCTGATGAAAAACCCATTTGACCTTTTGGTGTAACTTGAATTTCTATCACTCTTCTAGGTTCTCAACCCTTTTTACATTTTCCAGTTGTTCAGTGTGATATTGTGGATCACTGATGAGTATCACTACTATGCATTAGCAATTGTGATTATGTCTGTAATATCCATTGTTAGCTCACTCTACACCATTAGAAAGGTAAGTTCCAAGAATATGGATGCATCTTTTTGGCTTTCTACTGATTGCTTTATTTTTTGTGAAATTACCTACAAATCTTTAAGAATATTTCAGTTATACATGTAGAATATTGTTATGCATTTTCCCTCTTTGAGCTGAAAGAATTTGGATATATAGTTTTCTTTGAGACCTTTGCAGACTTTCCACACTGATGAATCAATAGGTTAGCCTCACATAGCAGAAACACTGCCTTGTTTAAATAAAACCTGGATACAAGTTTAAGTACCAATTTTTATTGGCAGGAGTGATTCTATCTTTCATTGTTTCCTTGTTTGAAAAAGCCCTACAGAACTGAGCACCAGTGAAACATAAGGATTGTTAAACTGGTGATTCAGTTTTTTCTGTAGACTTAGCTGATGGAAATCACAGTGGTAATTATCCTTAAATTGCATTTTCTCAATTCAGACCAGAGACAAAAAAACCCACCAAACGACTTCTGCTTTAATTAAAGTTCATACCACTACTGCAGCTTTTACTTTTGTATGTTAACGACCAAATGATTTTATAATATTTTTTATGACAGTGTATGTTTGCTTTCAGAATGCTGTTAAAAATATGACCCTGTACAGGTCGATGCACTCAAACTTTACTTGCCCACAGATTTTCTAAACTATGTTGAAGAGAATGTTTTGAGAAGTGTTTTGTTGTTAAAGAATGCTAGTAGAGAATCTCATCACTTCTACTGTAGAATATGCATTTAGAAGACAAGCTGTACTTTTGAATAATGAGCTTTTCTCCCCTTTGCAGCAATATGTTATGTTACATGACATGGTAGCAGCTCACAGCATTGTAAGGGTTTCTGTCTGCAGAGGAAACCAAGGTAAATTTCACAGGTGGCCTGGAAGGTTGAATTTAAATTGCTCATGTAGTGTGAGTGTAAAGTGGGTCTGCATCTGTTCTTTCTTTGATCAGCTTGAAATGCTTGCATTCCTTAGCAAAATTGCATGGGAAAAGAAGTTCAAAGTGGAATTTAGATAGTGTAATGTGTTCAGGGTTAACGTTTTGGATGATATTTTCAGTGGGTATCACATTTTTTGATTAGGTGCTTGTCCTATTGCTGTTGCTCATTCTCTAGCATTCCACTTATATAATTTGTCATTCTAGTTTCTTTCCTGACTTAAAGATGCACATGTGTTGGGTCTTTATTGCAATTTTTTACCCAACAAGGACTGCAAGATGATATCTGAACTTCCCCTCATTTGGATACTACAGCAGTTAAAGATGTGGTGTCCTAAAGGTTGTGATGCATGATTTTAAGGCATACATTTGTGTTGGACTTGTCTTTATGCTGAAGTTACACTAGCTAATCGTTAATATCTTTTGTATAAGCTTGATTCCTTTTATTTGTCATGATGCACTCTATCCATGTGCTCTGGAGTTTGATCTGTGGTGGAATTGGGGTTTATCAATAGCTTTTTCCCTCTATTTTTAAAATCTCTTCATGCCATTCATAAAATGAAGTCATACTTTATTTTATTAGTAGTGGTACTTGTCACCACCTGGATCTTCATGTGAGGATCTTTATCAGGTTTTATAGATGGTGACTAAATTCAAGTAAACCTGTTTGTGTTCTAATATTCAGAAATAGAAGAAATCCTTTCCACCGACCTCGTGCCTGGAGATACCATGTTGATTCCATCCAATGGGACAATTATGCCCTGTGATGCAGTACTGCTCAGTGGTACTTGCATTGTAAATGAAAGTATGCTAACAGGTAAAATAAATTTGATACACAGTGCTGTGTGGCTAAATTAATACCTGTGTGTATGCTTACTTGTAGTATGTTTTAGCAGAAGTGGATATGTTTATTTTGTTTGAAATGTGTATGTTCTTAAAATTGGACGTATTCTGAAGTACTTATGTACTTATGTCCTGCTTATCTGCAACAGCTACCTGATACTACTTGGAAACTCCATAAATGAGTGATGGTTTCTTATTAATAAGACTTCCTCTTGATAGTTTGTCTTCCTGCCTCTTGGCTTGGTGTTCTCAGTGCAGATGGAGTTCTGAAGCCTGATTCTTCAGAAAATTTTTGCCCAAACTTTTTAGTGTCCTCCAAAAATGAAGGTAGTGAGTAGAATGTTCTACTGTATTTAAAATCACAAATTATTATCTCAAGTTGTGCCTGCATATGCTGAAACCAGGGATCTGATGTATTTAAAGGATAGCTCCAGTGACTAGGATGGACTTTTTGTTATTCCTAGTGTAATCTGTCCAAATTGACAGCCTTTAGAAAATTGTAGTTCTGAGACTGTGTGTTCTATCATGTTTGGTTTTTCTGAATATACTTGATCCTCTTGCTGCTACTAGCAACTGATAAAAATTGATTGTAGCCCTAGCCTGAGTGCACTCGGTCACCAAAGGAGCTGAGAATAATTTTCTTCAGCTTCTAGGTTTTCTTAGTAAAGATGGGGATGATGCTTTTCAGCAAGAGAAGGAAGCTTGTCCTACTTTTTTTTAAATGAACTCTGTTTTATGTCTATGTGATTTGAACTAGAGGACACAGAAGCTCTATAAGGAATAGAGTTAAATAGCATTTGGGTAAGGAATCTGCTGAGCTGAGGCTAATAGGTGAGAGGCTAATGAGAGACTACCTAACAGTATGCTGAAAGGAAGATTACTTCTGTTGAGTCTACCTGTGTGCTGGTGAAGTGAGATTATATTATTCTCTTTGTAGTTGTGAATGAAAAAAAATCTGTTCTTCTCTGATCTTGCTTAGAGACTTTTTTTCCTTTAAGGTGAAAGTGTTCCTGTCACAAAGATTAATCTGCCAAATCCTTCAGAATATCCAAAAGCGGTGGGAGATGAGATCTACAGTCCCGAAGTGCACAAGCGGCACACGCTGTTCTGTGGAACCAATGTCATTCAGACCCGGTTCTACACTGGAGAGTTGGTCAAAGCTCTGGTAGTGAGAACAGGTATTGGTTGTTGAGTTTATCCCTTGTTAATGCACTACTCCTTTTTGTAGCTGTGTGTCAACTGACCGATACTGCTAAGCTTAGCTAAGGGAATATACCCCAAATAGCTTGATAACAGTCTTAAAGCAGTAATAAAACTTGGTGATGGTCTGAAGATTAACAGTTGGCAAGCAAGAAAGTGAATCAGTCTTCAGCATCAACTTAAAACATACTTGAATATGTTTTCATGTCCTTTAGAAGTTTTTTGCTAATGTGTTGGTTGAACTGTATGTGCCTCTTGAAAAAGTTTGGGTGGACAGTGGAGAACAGCTGATTTTTGCAGTCGTTCACAATGCCAAATGTTTTTCTTTACCTACAGTTATTTCAAAGTCCGTAACATTTACTTAAAAATGAGTTTGATCTATCTACAGAAATGCTAATTCTTACGTTAGAGATCTGGGGTTAAATGATACAGGCAGTCTATGAAAACCAATTTCACAAGCTAGTACAATTGAGGGATTGTGCTTTACAAAGATGACTGCCCTGACATCAGAAGTTGTGTGTAAAATGTTCTTTGCCCAAGGCAGGTCTGAGTTAGCTCCTGTTGTAAATAGGATGAATTCAGCTCTGTGGGCTTCATTCAGGTTTTTGGTATGGACAAATGTGGTTTTCCTGCTGTGGCTATGTATAGAGAGAAGCAAAATTCTCTGTTTTCCTGTCTGGTTCACAGGAACAGTTTTTAGGCAAGAGGGAATTTCCCTCAGGAAAGAGGGATACATGTCACAGCACTTGCAGCTTTTTGCTCCTAAGGTGTTTGATAGTAAGAACTAACATGATTCTCACACAGTGATATACAAGTAAAAATCCCCTTGTATGAGGGAGGGAAATGCCACAAATTTGAAGGTACTTAAAAATCTAGTCCTTAAAAGATTTAGGAGAACAGAACTCAATATGGCTGTGTGCAAAGCATGTAGTCCTAATCTTGTCATAAACCAGGATATAAGATTAAGTTGCTGGAACTATACTCAAAGTACTCTTCAATTTAAACTTTAACATGTTTGGTGTTAACAGCTGAAATACACATAAAACCTATTAATTTCTTTCCTCCTAAAATTCAATTGATGGATGTCATTGTGGCTCCTATTTGTAATTGAAAAGAATTCAAAGATGGTTATTTTGCTTTAGAGAACAGAATTGTCCACTAAATTTATCTGTATATCCTGTGCGTTCTAAAGACACCCCATGAGGTTTTCATTTATGATTTTACTCTAATGTGCTTTATCGTGTGTAGCTACAGAACCTTCTAAAAAAACATGAAAAAAAAAAAGTAGAACATAATTCTAATTTTTTTGTTGACCACTATGTTGAATTACAAATCATTAATTGCTAAATACTCAGGTACATACAGACATGGTGAACTTCTCTGAACAGGCCCATGGTTTGCATTCTGCAGTAGCAAATTCAAAGCCTGGAGGCTTCATGGCTTTTCATCTTGTGATGAGCTCATCCACTTTGAGTGATTCCATAGCTGCTCTGTTTGGTAGAATCCTATATGCCAAATGTCAGAGTGGAGGGTTCAGTCTTTGCTGTGGTGGCGTGCAGACTGAGAAGCTGTCGGGGAGCTGTCACTAATGCCAGAAGACCTGGCATTGATTTTGAGGTTGTAGTAACAGATTTTGAAGTCTAAGCAGATGGAAAATGTTTTGGGCACACGTAATTGGGGATTAATGTTGACCTCTTTAAACGTCAAGACAAAAGTTCAAGGAGGACCTTGGGATATCTGTTGGTTGTACAACTGTAAGACCTTTAGAAAGGTAGACTCCTAGTTTAGTTGTCAAAATGCCATCAGGAGGTGCCTTTCTCCAGGAGATGACTCCCTGCACTGCAGTTTTTTCTGCATCTTTTATTTTGGCTCTCAAGGGACCTTATGGGGATTTACTATTTAAGTATTTAATGTTGGACTCTGAATATCTTTCTATTTTGCAAGGACTGGCTTAATTAGACAATAAATATACCCACTAGCTCTGCACTGTGAGGGACAAAATGCAGTAAAAAAAACTCTGCCAGGCCAAACCATGTGAGGATTTGCCGCTGCTGCAGAGGAGGGGTTTGTTTGCATCATCTGCATGTCCTTGCCATAGGAGAGAGGCCCTTAGTATGATGTGCACATATATTTTTAAAGCACCTTAATTACAGTATTGCAAAACATCTACTATGGATATTGAGAAACAGTTGTAATGAAATTAGTAGCTTAAGGGTTTTATTGAGGTTTTTAATATACTTTAATAGCTTTGCTTTTGTTTGTATTTTTAATAACTTACTCCTTTATTTCTAGGCTTTAGTACTGCTAAAGGACAGCTTGTTCGTTCCATACTGTATCCAAAGCCAACTGATTTTAAGCTCTACAGAGATGCCTATTTGTTTCTCCTGTCTCTGGTGGTGGTGGCAGGCATTGGGTTTCTTTACACAATTGTCAATAGCATCTTAAATGAGGTATGTTTTCATTTCTGGTCCAGAACTGCCTTATTTTAGAAAAGGGGTGACCATAACTTCTGTTGCACTTCAGATGATGAGCAACTATTTGATTTAAAGTGAAAATTTTTTTGCTCTATCTTGTATCTTGAGAATAAAATTCAGCACAGAAGCAGAATTTAAATATCTTACAGAGAAATTTGAGTTTACCATGATTTCTCTTGACCCAATTACTAGATTTTTATCTTTGTTATATATAAGATTGCCATCTGACTTACATACTGTTGGAAGAAATAGGATACAGTACATCTAAAACATGCTGCAGGCAAAAGAATCTTTATCCAGGAATAACCTGGTAACTTTTTTTTTGTTTGGTTGTTGTTTCCTCTCAAAAAATTTTGCTTTATTCAGCTAATGTTTTAAAGTAATTATTTCCAGGGAGGAAAGTAGAAATTTGAAGTTATGGGTTGTGGATAATTTGGGACTGGATTATTGTGGTTGCTGATGGTGGGTGAAGATTGTGCTAAAATTTCTGGGCAATCCAGAACGCACTGTACTGGAGAAAACAATGTGTGGGTTTTGCCCTTGGTAACACATCAGTGGGAATCTGTAAGCAGTGAGTTCTTGTTCATTAACTCTGACCTCTGTTGCAGGTTCCAGCTCGCACCATCATCATTGAGTCTCTTGACATTATCACTATCACGGTGCCTCCAGCACTCCCTGCTGCTATGACTGCTGGCATCGTTTATGCACAAAGAAGGTTGAAAAAAATTGGCATCTTCTGCATCAGCCCACAAAGGATAAATATTTGTGGCCAGCTGAATCTTGTGTGTTTTGATAAGGTTAGGTGAATTTTGAAACCTTGCTACCTCAGGGAGGGGCGTTGTCTTAGAAAAGGGAGTTTGTATAGACAAAAAGGAAAAAACTCATTATTTTTCTTGTAAGTTAGGTCATTTGTGATCTGTTAGCTTCCAGGTATTCAGTGTTTACCATCTGTTAACTCTCTTGATTTAATCTTCTCTAAAAAGTTGTTGTAATTGAGCTTCTTTCTTATCTCAAGACTCCCAAGTCCAAACTTACTACTGACACCTTGGAAATGTGAGAGTTGAGGCTCCCTAAGAACTTTATTTAGCACACGAGCTGCTGAAAAACTCAAGTGTGAAGTCAAGACCTTTTCTTATTTTCATTCATTTCCATGAAAAGCTGAGCAAGCGTATTTTATTATTTGTTAACAAAACATAAGTGAATGACACTAAGACTGCTAGACAGAACTATTTGCTGTTGCCTATTTCCTAGATAAAAATTATTTTCCTCCTTAGATTTTATCTCAAATAATCATACTAACTGTATTATTTCAACTGTAAGTACATTTCAGTTACTGTTTTAACTATGTGAGATAGTACTAATGATTTAGTACCCATTTCCCCTTGTCCCCAGTCCCTGAATATTAAGATGATGTGCTATCATCTTTGGATTTTAAAGGTCTGTTTCATTTGCCCCATCTCCAGTGAGGAGCATGACTGCTTTGAATGTTTTTGAAAGTAATTTAACTGGTTTGGAACTTAATTACTAGCAAAAAGCAAGGGAGATACTGTATTTTCTGTCCTGAAGTCTTGAATTGTATGTGAAAATAAAAGAAAATATATTCTTTAAGTGTAATTTACTTAAATAGCTGTTAATTTTTGCTTTGCCAGAAGATAATTTGTTTCTGAAGGCTTTTTCTCATGCCATGCCCCTTGATCTCTCTTGCAGACGGGCACACTCACCGAGGATGGTTTGGATCTTTGGGGAATTCAGCGGGTGGAAAATGCTCGGTAAGGATGAGCTCAGAGCTGATAGCAAATATGATACTCAGCTTCAGCAGAATAGAACAGGAAATTCAGTGTGAGCTCATATATGTTTACATTTCTGTCATGTGCTGTAGGAATGTCACTTAAACTGTAGTTTAGGTGTAGTGGAAGTCACAGCTTCACAGGGAAGCTGAGGTAGGGTTTTAGTTGTTAGAGTCTGAGACCTCATCACAGTCATGCTGCAAAACTGTTTGTTGCAGATACTGTTTCATGTTTCTTTAATCCTGTCCTTCTAAGCAATGACTTTTCAGGTTGCTAAAATGAATTAGCTTAGCTAATTAAGTACTAACTGATAAGAGGGCTTTGTATGACATCACACTAGACAGGGAAGGAATGAACACTCCATGTTTGAAGGAGGAAAAAGTTGTGATAGTTTCTGAAGATTCCAGCACAGAGTCTTAATTTGTTTTCTGTGATGTGTGAAAATACAAGTGAAGGGACTTGTGCAGTCAATTTTCTTCTGTTAATCTAAACAAACCTTTTGAAGTGGCTCATAATAAATAATTATAGTGCTAAGTATATTATTACTTCATTGTTTCAGTTTCCTTTTGCCGGAAGAGAAGGCTTGCAGTGAGAGCTTGCTGAAGTCAGAGTTTGTTGCTTGCATGGCAACTTGTCATTCCCTTACAAAAATTGAAGGGGTACTTTCTGGGGATCCACTTGATTTGAAGATGTTTGAAGCAATAGGATGGGTAAGTGCCATTTTTTCCCCTGAATATTGCATTATGAGCAAGTCAAAGTTAATGAATGTATAAATTAGCTGACTTTTTTTTAAATACAGATTTTAGAAGAAGCAACTGAAGAGGAAACAGCCCTTCATAATCGAATCATGCCAACAGTGGTTCGACCTTCAAAACAACTTTCCCCAGAATCCAAGCAAGCAACAGATCAAGAAATGGTATAAATCTCAAAACAATTGATTTGAGTTAAAGAAACACATTTTACTAGGTTCTGGCTGAAAAAAATGAAATGGGATCAGAACTGTGAGGGTTTTGATGGCAAAGACACAACAAACCTATTTAAACCATTGTAGTGGTTCAGTATATGCCACTTTCAAGGTGAGCAAACTGAGTGTCAGCATAATTGTCTTTACGGACTGGTTATAAAGTACAGTGAAGCTTTTTGAGCTTAAGCCTTTTGGTATTGGTACTGTTAGCAAACTCTTGTTGTTTTAATGAAGTGCTTAGGGTGTGCTCTCCATGCAGCTCAGTCAAAACAATCATTTGTTAATGTCACTTTGTGGCGTGGAATTTGTGCCACTCTTGTACCTTAGAGATGATAATAAGTGCTGAGTAAAGAAACAAAATGTACTTGACAGATTTAAAGTTTCTTCTAACTGTATTTTGAAGTATTTTTAAATATTTCACAAAGGGAAGTTTTAAGCATGTGAATGTATATGCAGATTATCACAGAGTAGGGTAGTGGGAGAGTATAACAAGTCAGTGCATTTGTGTGAGCCATATTTTGTATTAGATAGAAGTGTCTTTCTTTTGTTCAGAGCTCACTGTACATGCACAGCAGTAATTACTGTGCAGTAGTTGGCATCTGAACATTCCTGAAACTTACTACATTATTTTTTGGGGGGGATGTACTTAATAATCATGGCCTGATTCTGAAACACCAAGTACTTTAGTAATTTACAAAGGCTAAACAGACAGTCTGGACTGTGAAAGGTCTTGGAAATTCTAATTAAGAAATCAAGCTCTTACCGTTCTACTGTCTCTTACATTAAGTAAAGGATACTAAAGAGATGCAGTATGTTTATATTCAGCTTTTATGAAATCCATTGAAAATACAATATGACTTGATACCAAGAATGCTGTGCAGATTCACTTACTGATTTGTGTTGAAATAGTTTGTAGTTAAAGAAATACTAAAAAATTGATATTTGGAGTGACTGTATTTTTTTTGTTTTTCAGGAATTGTTTGAGCTGTCGGTGAGTATGCTTTTTCATTTGGCACATACCTATTTTTCTTAATATGTACGTGGATGTAACCTTTTTCTTCCTTCCTTCCTGTGTGACACAGACTGGGTATGAAATTGGAATTGTGCGCCAGTTTCCATTTTCCTCAGTGTTGCAGCGCATGTGTGTAATAGCCAGGGTTCTGGGGGAAAAGAGAATGGATGCTTACATGAAAGGTGCCCCAGAAGTGATTGCCAGCTTGTGTAAGCAGGAAACAGGTAAAGGAGCAAATTATTTTTATTTCTTCTATTTTTATTTCTACTTCTATATTTTTATTTCTTCTATTTCTGAAATATGAATATTTTAATAACTCAAAACTTGATCTTTTTAAAGTTCCTGTTGACTTTGAGCGTGTCCTGGAAGAATACACTAAGCAGGGCTTCCGAGTTATTGCTCTTGCTCACAGAAAACTGGAGTCTAAGCTTACGTGGCACAAAGTGCAGACTATTAGCAGGTAAGAGCGACTTCACTTTTGTAATAAGCAACGGACTTTAAAAACTGCATTCTTTGAATTAATATGTAATATGTATTTTTGTTTAAATTAATTGCTGCTCTTCTTCAGCTTTTTTCTGTCTTGACATGCATAAGTTGAGTGCATTCTGTCGTTTTGCCCTGGACATACAACATAAGGAAGGTTTTTTTGCTGCAATGAAGTGAATCCAGAGGATGAGCTTTACGCTGGAAATGAACTGGAATATTATTTTCATGATGTCTAATTTACACAATTGTGGCAGAAAACCTTGTCTTACTTCTTTACTTGCATGTACTTGTACCATCTGTGTTTATTAAGGATAATGGCAAGTAGTGCAAATCCTCCTGTGCAGTTTCTTTGTCTCCTAAAGGCAGCATGTGTTTTTCTCATTGCAGAGGTTTGGGAGGTAGAAAGGTTTTTTCCTTCAAAGAGTAGTACCTCCTGTGAATTATTTTTCATCTGAACCTGGTTTTGTGGATAATGTCATCTTTCCCACAGTGCTTGAATGTGTAGCACAGCTATGAAAATGCCAGCTTTGACTGTGTTTTTTTGTATCAGCCCTGTGTCCACAGTGAACATGTGGCAAATCAGAGAAATGAGTTTTCTGGTTTCAGGTGTGAAAATCTATAATAGCAATTAAACATCAAAGACCTGTAAATACATTGACTTTTTTATGTAAACCAAAGTGAATTAATTTCTCTACCTAATTAACTAGTGCTGTTAGTCTCACATACCTTTGTAATAATGTGGTAGCTTTTATGTTAAGGTTCAGCTTATTTGGAAAATGGATATGTGCACTCTAAATGTATCTTAATATTTGGCCTGTGAATGCAGTTAGTTTCAGAGCATGTTTTCTAGCTGTAATCTATTTAGACTGTAATTTCATTTAGAGAACATTTTTGTGGAGCAAACTGAAAATTGTGCTTGAGAAGAAACAACTTTTTCTCACACTGGTTTTCAGTTAAAACAAGGGAAATAAGTATAAATTATTGTGATACCTTTCACATCACTTTTTATAAAGCAAATTACTTCATGGTTAAAAATATGCATTTCTCTTCACTTTGGTAAGTAGAAAATCAGACTTTTAAAGCTACATCTAATAATTGTAAGTCTTCCAATCTTCTCTTCCCTCTGTTTTTCATCAGAGATGCTATTGAAAGCAACATGGATTTTATGGGGTTAATTATAATGCAAAACAAATTAAAGCAAGAAACCCCTGCTGTACTTGAAGATTTGCATAAAGCCAACATTCGCACTGTCATGGTTACAGGTTAGTATGTAAACACTCATACTTAAAGAGCCATCTCTTTTTTGATCTTGGTTTAATTATGTGTATGAAGTCAGATTTTCATGTCACTGGGTTTACACTGTGTTTATAGCAACAGGAAAGTTTAGAAACTTGTGAAAATATTCAGACACCAATTTTTTTCTTTCTGGGTGGAAGTTGCTTTGGTAAGTCAGAGAAACCAGAAAAGGCTTTAATTCCACTTTGTAGTTCCTTCTCCCTAGTACAAGCTACTTGATACTGAATTAGAGGATGAAAACCCTTAGAAGTCTTCAAACCAAGCAATGTGGAAGTCCTGGTCTGATTTTATGACTGAACTTGCTTTGAGCAGGAAGTTGGACTGCATGTCCTGAGGGTCCCTATCCTTTTGATTTTATACTATGAAAAGTCACTTTGTGTTTTTTAAATCATATGTGTTGTGATTTTGGAATGTTTTGCTAGGCTAACAATACAGTTCTTTTTGCATGTTCTGTGATTGTGTAAAAAGCAGTACTTTAGATGGCTGCTGGTTTTCTGCCTGATTTTTCCATATACATTAAGATTTGGTCAGTAATAGATCAATAATAGATCCAAGCAGCACACAAAATTTCTACAGAAGGGGGTTTACCTGATAGGCATTGGATGTTGTCTGTAGGCTTGGTTTGCTCTGAGGTTGGCACTGGTATGTGGGGCAGTCCTTCTCCTAGTTCTATACAGGCTTTGTTAGCTTTTCTATTACAGGGAATATCAGTGTATGATCTTGATTCTTTTACTGAAACCCTTTTACATGCAATTGTTTAACAGGGGATAACATGTTAACTGCTATCTCTGTGGCCAGAGACTGTGGGATGATTCTACCTCAGGATAAGGTCATTATTGCTGAAGCACTACCTCCAAAGGATGGGCAGGCTGCCAGGATCAACTGGCATTATGCAGATACCCTCGCAAAATGCACTAGTTCATCACCAGCCATAAACTCAGAGGTAATATGAGCATATTATGCCCTTAGAGTGTAAGCAGTTTGTTTTACTGTTCCTTTTATATTATTCCATTTGATAGTAAATCTGCTGTTAAGTGTCAGTTCAGAATTGATATACTGGTTAACTTTCAGATCTTCAAATACCAAAGACTAGTAAAGCAGCTGGGGAAGGTAGTTTTTCAAGGTGATCAGGTTGTCAACTGATATGACACTCGACATTTCACTTGACAGGGTTTTTTTCCCAACATTTCAATCTGTTAAAGCTTCTCTAGCAGCTTGTAGTTGAAACATTAAGCCACATTTTCTTAGTAATATGTGTTTTTATTGTATGAGGTTTGTTTTTTTCAAGTGATGTTCTTATAAACCTAGTCTTGTGTGGGATCTCTAGGAATACCCCTCTGTGTATTAGCTTGAAATGGCGAGGTGTCTGTGTCAATGCATTACAGCTAGAGTATTAAATTACTTTTGATAGGATATTCCAGTTAAATTGGTCCATGAAAGCCTTGAGGATCTCCAGATGACAAAATACCATTTTGCAATGAATGGGAAGTCATTTGCAGTGATTTTGGAGCATTTTCAGGACCTGGTACCCAAGGTGAGCATTTTACTTGAGTATGGTCACTTTCAATGGTGAACAGACTTTGCCCTGTGAGCATTAAGAACTCTTCTGTCTTGCAGCTTGTGCTACATGGCACTGTGTTTGCTCGCATGGCACCTGATCAGAAAACCCAGTTGGTGGAAGCTTTACAAAATGTAGAGTAAGTATTTGCTTGAGCATAGGAAGTGAGAGGGTTGAATGTGTTTGGTGTGGTAGGAGACAAAAAGTATGCATGCTGCTAGCTGTTTTGCCTAAAGAAAAATGCTGGGCTGATAGAACTCCTGGTGCTGATAGATCAGCCTATTAGCTGAGCTAATAGAATGAGAGTAGTACCATCTGCTGGCTAACTGGGAAAGTTTCAGGCATTTCATGAAACTCTTAATAAGGAATATGTGCATAAACTGACTAACATTTTATGAAAGCAGTTGCTTGGTTTATGAAACAAACCCATCAAATGTCTTCTGTATGTTACAGAAGTATTATCAGCATGACTTCTGTTCACATTGGTCAATATGTGACTGATGGTGTCAGGCCTTGCAGCTCTACAAAATACTACAAAATTGTCATTGCCTAGAGCAAAGATTCTTGAGACCACCTTGGGATGATAGAGAGCTAATTAACCATTATTGCTTTGATTGGCCTGTCACTCTCATGTTACTTTTCCATCTACTTCCTTAAATGTATAACAGCAACAGTAATTTATTTAATCATTAATGATCACCCATTATTATGCAAACCCTGAATAACTCAAAGTAATATAGAAGTAACTAGTGAATTAAGCTAAATGGACCGTGGTTGGGGAATGGTTCAGAATGCTAATGTCTGTCTGGTTTTTGTAGTTACTATGTGGGCATGTGTGGAGATGGAGCAAATGACTGTGGGGTAAGTATATTTTTGTTTTCCGTACAGAATCATTCAGTTACATTGTACAGCTGAAGGCAAGTTCTGAAATGGTCTCTATTTCAATGTTACCTGACAGGCACTAAAGAGGGCACATGGTGGTATATCTCTGTCTGAACTTGAGGCTTCTGTGGCATCACCATTTACTTCCAGGACACCCAGTATTTCCTGCGTGCCAAAGCTGATCAGGTAATGCCACTCACTGTGGACTTAAAAGTGTCTGTGAAATTTATTTTGCATGCTCTATTTCAGTACATATTTGATGCTGTAGGAAACCAGTGTGAGTTACAGAACAATCTATACATTTTAGTGGTTCTGTTTCTTTAATGAAGGTACTCTGAGCAAAGCCTTACCATAGCACAATTTACTATTTTGTTGTAAAATCCTTTGTCCATGTAAAATTAATTTTTCAAAGCATGACCAAGCTTCTACACATTAGTCTTTAATTTTGTCTTAGTGACTTTATTAGTGTCCACAAAAGCTGTGTGTAATTGCAAGCAGTAAAAATCTTCAGATAATTGCTCAGCACCAGACAAAGTAGAAGACAAATTTTCTAAATAGGATTTGACCAATTTGTTGACTCTGGAATTGGCAGTTAGGTCAACCAAAGAAGAATCCAGGGGTCTGTAGGGAACTAATGAAGTAATGGATTATCAGAAACATTTCTGAAGTCAGCAGTTCTGTGGCTGACTGTGTGTTCATTCAATCCATGCAGTAAACCACTGCTTCATAGATGCTTGTGTAAAAAGACTTTCATTTTAAAACCTCTGTTGAAAAACCACATGAAGTCCAAAGAGGACTGAAGTTAGGTTGTGGCTGAGTTCAGAAGACATGCCCACAACTTTGTTGTTGGGGGAAGTGTACCATTCTGACTGCTGTTTCTCTGCATGTCTGTAGCCTGATGTCCCTCAAAGGGTTTGCTGGTGTGTTTAATTGCAGCTAACATTTTGGTAGGCAGAACATAACTGCTTGCACTGAAAGCTTTGTAGTTACATGATTGCATCTGTTTTGACAGGGAAGGCCGTGCTGCTTTAATAACTTCCTTCTGTGTGTTTAAATTCATGGCATTATACAGCATCATCCAGTACATCACTGTTACTTTGCTGTATTCTGTAAGTATTCTGTAAATACCTATGCAGTGTCAGCATAATTCAGGGATTTGAAAGTTGATAAATACAAATTATTGCTAGTCCCTTTGAGTACAACACATGCATTCAAAATACATTTAGACTAAAAGTATTGTTAGTATTTTGGGGGTTTTTTTTCACATTAACTGTACAAAATGTATGGCAGTATCTGTTTAGAAAAGGCAATGGCTGTGAAAAGAAAGTCTCTACAGTGGGAAGACCAAATAAACATATATACAAAGCAAAAATAGAGGTTTCAGTTATTTAAAAACCTTCAGCATTTTGCAATAGCCTAATTATTTTTTAAAGGGCAATGCGTTCCTTTTATGTTAGAATTGAAAGAAACTGGAAGTAGTGATTTGGGTGGGGGGGAAAGCAAAGTGGAATATTTCCTGTTCATATGATTGGTTTCACATTAGTGACATGTGGTAGAAATCCTGTATTTTAATTTGTATTCTGAGCAAGTTAAAAGTGCAGAGTATTAAAGAACCTTTGAGGTGGAAATTTTGACAGCTGTATGAGTACATAGTAAGGCCATGGTGTTTAAAGAACTGTAGGCTTAAGCTGTTATTGCATTAGTATGTAAGATTCAATAATTTTGATTACAAGCAAATTTCAATTACAAATAACTTGTCCATCTTGAAAAGGAAATTGTTTCATACCGTGATACTTCAGGAATTGTTCTGTCAATTGTAGAGTATTCAGGACTCCTGCAGGTAAGACAGGACACTGTCTTGTCTATAGAGTGAAATTTAAAAAATTAATTATGTTAGAGCATCAGCATAAATTTTTTGTGGTGTGAAGAAATTATCAATGTTTCATTTGTGGTTTCTCCCCAGATCCTGAGCAATTTGGGAGATTTTCAGTTCCTCTTCATTGATTTGGCTATCATTTTGGTGGTTGTCTTCACTAGTAAGTACTGTTCTGAATTACCATTGTGGCTTCTGTGAACCACTTTTTGCTCACTCAGATTTTCTTTAATATCTAATTACATGTGGTTTTGAGAAAACACTGTGATACACAGTGAAGATATTATGGCTATTACATCTATGCATTAAGAAACCCAAACCACCACTGTGTATTGAATTAGATTCATCTGAAATTTGTGAAATGTCATCTTAGAAGAAGCAGGTTGTGGGCATGATTTTGGGGAACCGAGTCTTTGCAGTACAGGAAGCTGGTTTTGAAATCAAAACAGGAGTTCTTGCAATATCATCTGCTCAAATGTTTTGATTTGTTACATTTTTACTTCGAACTTCTGTACACAAAATGTTTGCTACACTTGAAGTATTGCCTAGTGAAACATTTACTTCCACATACCAGCCTAGCATTCAATTCACTGGCTAACAGGAGAATTCCATTTTCAAATTTAATGAAAACATCTTAATTGAATCAATGGCAGTCCAGAAGTGAGGAGGCAAGCTGTAAGTCCTTGAGCCAGACAAAGGGAATTTGGCCAGACACTACTAATTCCTTAAGTCTCATGGCTGCTACTGTCCCCTGCTCTGCTGTGCTGCTGGGGAACCAGCCTGTAGAAGGCACTGTGGCTTTGTTCTAGGGCTCTATGGTCTTTTCAAGGTGGTTTCACATTTGCAGTTCTGGACTAAATTTTAAAGTGATGTCATGAGCAAGTCATTCTTATCCCACAGAATGTGAACAGGATAACTCTTGAAAACCATAATGATGTAATGTGTCATTTGTTTTTTGCTCTCTTTGCAGTGAGTCTGAACCCTGCTTGGACAGAGCTTGTTGCTCGAAGGCCTCCATCAGGTCTTATCTCAGGTCCACTTCTGTGTTCCGTGTTGTCTCAGATCATCATCTGCTTTGCTTTCCAGACCTTGGGGTTCTTTTGGGTCAAACAGCAGATCTGGTATGAGCCTTGGACAGCAGACTCTGAGTAAGTGTTTCAGTGGCTCTGTGCAGGATACAGTAGTGATTGGAAAGCTGTAGGCAATACTTGCTCTCTTCTGTCTTGGACCCCCCTTTGGGGAGTTTGAAAATCAAGCCTATGTTATGGCAGCTTGCTAGTCTGCTGATTTTTTGTGAAAAGCATACTAATGTATGAGAGCTACCCAGTGGCTGAAAAGCAAAATTGGGTCAGAGTCAAATCGCTTGGTTTAATGGCTCTTCAACTTTGGGACAGTTGAGGTAGAAATTTGAAATTTATGATTAAGATCTGTTTTATCTCTTTCATATTATAAAACTTTTCTTTCCTGTTAGAGTTACAGTAAATCAAAATAATATTTTTGAAACTGAAGCGGTGTTTTAATTTTGTTTTTTTAGATTGCAGTGTTTCCTTACCTGTCTCTGAAGTTTGTCTACAATAATAGTTTTTTAAACAGTTTATATAGAAAATTTGCAAACTGGCAGCATAAAAGAACTTGAATCTCTGAATTCACAAAAATTGCTGCAGTCTCTGCCACAGTTTTGAATTATTTTGTACTACCTGTAGTATGTTCTTAAGTTTAAGCTTTTTTACTACTGTAGCAATTTATTGTCATTACTTTTGTAAATAAGCAGGCCCTATTTGCCTGTTTTCCATAACTCAATGTTCAATGTTTTTTGTGTTGTAGTGCATGTAATGTGTTGGGCGCCAAGAACACCAGCTCTGCACACGATGGGAATGAGACTATTCATGATGAACATTACATAAAAAATTATGAAAACACAACTTTGTTTTTTATATCCAGCTTTCAGTACCTCATAGTGGCAATTGTCTTTTCTAAAGGAAAGCCTTTTAGACAACCATGCTACAAAAATTGTAAGTACTTTCTTAGTATATACAGTTCCAAATAAAGCTCCCAAGTGACTGTGCTTCTTGTTGACAATTCTCTTGTGCCACTTCAGAAGCAATAGTGTTGCTAGGAGATCATAGTGCAGTTATCCTCTCATAATCACAGCTAGAAATAAGGAAATAGTAAACTGTGTGGAGAAATTTGTGTTAATAGTTGCTTAATTTGTAGAAGTGTATGTATATTTCAACTCCACAAGTGTATCAGTGAGAAGGAGTCAGGCTTTCTCTCCCTTCTTCTCTCTTATGGCTGTCAGCAGAACTAGTATTGCCCAAATTTGCCTGGAAGGGGTTTAGAGGGAGAAGAGAGTTTGTTTTCAGACTGTAATGAACTTTTGATACATGTTAAAACTGTCCAGAACTCTTGATTGTGAGATGGTCCAATTGAAATATTTTTTTTCTTCTTTTACAGTTCTGTTTGTTTTATCTGTTATAGTTCTTTATGTCTTCATATTTTTCATCATGTTGCACCCTGTTGAACCTATTGACGAATTTCTTGAGGTGAGAGTCAGCAGATCTGTGGTTGTGTCAGCTTCCTGGGGGAACTGATGGGCTGCCTTTGGGGCAAGCATGACCCCTGCCAGAGCTTTAGCTTCACATCACTGGGTGGGGAAGGGATAATTTATAATGCTGAGTCTGTTTTGAATGTGTGTTTCTCACCTCTGGCAATTTGTTTCCACAGCTTGTGTGTGTGCCACCTGAGTGGCGCCTGAGAATCGTCATCATCGTTATTCTAAATGCAGTTGTATCTGTGCTGACCGAGGTAAGAAATCCACATGGAAAAAGTGCTTCTCTTTTAAGTGTTCCTTTTTCAAAGTGCACCTTTGTCTTCCATTTAGAAGGTCACTCTTCACAGCATGCCAGTATGAGTGGCTGCTGTTTTCTTGATAAGTGTGTATTTCTACAAATGTCCTTGTAAACTAGATTTAAGGTGTCAAGACTTTCTGTGTCTGAAGTGTAATTTTAAAATATTTTTTATTAAAAAAATGGGGCAGGGAGGAAGTTGAAAGACCTAATAATTCAACTATTTCATATCAAAATACTCCACTTTTATTTTCGGTGTTACTTCAGAATAGCAACATACTGGAGAACTATCTTCAATCCTGAGGGGAGCCCCCCTTCCTTCGTTTGGATCATACACATAGCTTATTGTTCAGAATAATGCAGGTTGATAGTCTGATCTGATCAAAGTCCAGAAGTAGAGACGTTCATGCAAATCTGCTTTTTTCCATCACTGAGCTTGTCTGAAGTCAATCACTCTGGATGACCTCTTCTGCTGTAATTCCAGAATCAGTATGTGTGAAAACATGCCCTACTTTTCATCCAGGTGCCTTGTTTTTGTTTCCAAGAATCAAAGTTGGACAGATAAATCTTCCAGAAGTCTGGATCCACAGTCATTTATTCCTGTGGTTAGTTCTTCTCCCTGTTAACTGACGTGTCATTTCCAACCTGGATATGTTTGGGTTTTGGTTGCAGTCATGAGTCACTTTTTTTCCTGCAAGATGAAAAAGCCTTCCAACATTATCTAGTGCTTGCACACTACAATTATCTGTTTTTACTGTGTAACATTTTCTACAGCTTCTAATCAGTATTTCCATTGCAATGCAAGGGATTGCTCTCAATGTAACCAGCATAATACTTGCTTGGATCATATAATTTTGACCTTCAAAGAGTACCACAGCATTAATATTCTGTCCAATTGACATGTTTTTTCCCTTTATTTGTGACCTAGTAAAAATTAACTCAAAGGTTTTTTTCAGATACTTGAAACAAAATAATCAAGGTTTTGTGTTTAAAATGTTATTTATTCCAAATAGAATTTGTGAAATATTTGTGAAATATTCTTATATTGCTGCCTATTGGAACATGTTTTTGTGTTTTCACATGGCAGATGACAACTTGTCTTTCCAAACATGTCAGTAGACACTAATTTTCTTGGCCTCTTGTCTTGTTGTTAACAATTTTATCCACTATTAAAGCTCCTGTGCCTTTCTTATGTTGTCCTTTTTGTACTCTAGCTCTTCCTGTGATGATTTCTCTTTATGCCTTGAATTTTTTCCTTTTTATTTTTTTGGTATTAGTGAATGCTTAATAGGTTTTTTGGCTTCCTTTTATTTTTGAAAAGTAAAATTTTATGTATATTGCTGTCTTTACCACTGAAACAAAACAGCTATTTTGAAGCTTCAGAATCATGGCTTCTGATAAATTTAAACAAACCTCCTAGGCAGAACTATTTTTTCCTGTTCAATTTCAATTTTCAGTCCAGTGATAAAGATTACTGTGAGAAATAAATTTACCATCTGCTTGAAAATTCCTTTGTTCTGCAGGTGATGTTGTAATTTTTATAGAATCTGGTGTTGTTTCTGTTCTGGATGTGTAAGGGCTCCAGTAGAAAGTCTGTGCAGTGTGCCAATCCATGTATGTGCACGTGGCTCTCCAAGACCAATGGTTCTCCTCTAATTTAAATACCTGTCCATAAAATTCCACTTCTGGGCTGTGTTGGTTGTCACATCAGCCTGAAAACTTGTAAATTTTTACTAAGCATCACCTAAGCAATGTAATTGCCTGTAGACTGTGTTCTTTCACCCACTCTTTCAAATCTCACCCCACTCTTTTTCCTATGCAGGTTTGAGTTAGCATCTTTCTACACTTCAGTCATTTAACTTTCATTACCAAAACTGCAGGAGTGATTTGGCACATTTCTTTTACACAGACTTCTCTATTTATCTTGTTGCCTGTACTTTAGTAATAAAACAAAAGTACCTAGTTCTTGGCACCAGTTGTTTGGGCTGTTATGTTTTGTCTTAAAACAAGTTTCTTCCACTTTGTAAGTGTAAGTTGAATGCTTTCTTATGGCAGATAAATTGTTTTACTGTGCAGCAGGTGTCCCAACAGAACTGTTGTCTAGCAATCCTCAAATCACAAACCTTGTTTTACAGTGCTACACTCCACCTTCTGTGGCTTCAGCCCACCTTTTGAACTGCATTTGCCCAGTTCCAGCTGTGCTACTCTGCACTCCCTAAAACTTTGTCACGTGGTGCCAACTCCTTGGATCCAGTGTGTTGTGTAGAAATCCCAGGCTATTTCTTTCCTTCACTTCCAGTATAGCTTATTGTCTTTCTCTCCTTGTGTGCCTGGCTGGATTTTCTGCTCCCTACACTTTTCACTACAGACTTAGTGAGTCCCACAGGTCACATTCTGAGTACCTGGAAGAGGCTGCCGGTGGCAGCTCCTTCCATCTTTTAACAAGGTACCCTGTATTTCACCTGGAGTTTGTTCTGCTATCCCTCAGAAACTGCCTCTTTAAGTGTCTCATAATTCTGAGATACATGAGGAATCGGATCTTCTTTAGTCACACCTGCCAGTGTGACACTTCTTTGTCACACTATGATCATATGTAGCTTTGTTATTGCTTCCACAACAGGAATAGTTTCTGACTGTGGTTGTTTTCTGTTCATTTTCTGAAATGCTCTGAAAAGCTTTTGCTCCTTCCATGTGGGTGCCAGACTAAGTTCACAAAGCATGCAGATTCTTTCTACCAGATGATATTGCACAACAAAGGCAGATCCTAGCAGCTGTTCCTTCTTACCCCTGATGCCTGGTATAGACATGCTTAAACCAGACTGGCTTTAA
This sequence comes from Catharus ustulatus, assembly GCF_009819885.2. NCBI lineage: Eukaryota > Metazoa > Chordata > Aves > Passeriformes > Turdidae > Catharus > Catharus ustulatus. The sequence goes on from NC_046230.1 coordinate 14,169,269, forward strand.
AAATGAACATCTAACAAGCTGAAGATTTGTTGGCTGATGCTTTATAAATACACTATCAAATTCTGGTATATTATAAAATCATAAGCATCATAAAAATCTGTTACAAAAGCCTGACTAATCAGCTCCCCATTTTCAATGGCAGAGGTTAGTCAGGTGTTGGAAGTGGAATCTGTCCAAGGATCAGAGTTGTAGGCTCGAGGCCATGCAAGGTACAGGTTCACACCTGTGTTGCCAGATTTGATCAAAGCTCCTGAGTCTACCCACACAGCTGTATGAGGCTAACCAGATACACTATTCAAGTTCTGCCCTCTTTTAAAAACTGGAATTATACCTACCAAATTCCTTCATTCCTGCTGGTGGCTCAGCTTTGCCACCCCACTGGTGCTTTTCTGAGAATGTCACTGGTTTAAAGCAGACTATGTAAAAAGCATAGCTGCAAAATGAAATGTGCTGTAATGTTAAAGATGATTTATAGGGAAACTGCTCTAAGCACTCAGGTCTTCATATGGTGCTTCACAGTATTTCTAGTATTGGGACACATGTATTTATGGTTTTTACCCATATAGTTGGATCCAGTTTTGGTCATTGTTGCAGTTGATTTTAGAGTACACATTCATAGTCTTAAATTTTGTGTGAGCACTTTAATAATGAAAATGTGTATCACAGAAGTACCATCAAGTAGCATAAACTCTCTGTTTTGCTTGCCACTGAATTAGTTATGCCTAACACACTGTTTCAGGTTTTATTTGTAATTTGCACACTAACAACAAATGATCATTAGTTTCTTTAACTCTTCCCACTCACTGTAATGTCTCACAGAATGTCCTCCTTGATATGATCCTTTGGAAGGTTGTGTTCAATCGAGACAAACAAGGAGAATCTCGCCTCACCATACCCCAGCCGCCTCAGGTTGGAGACGAGTATTTTGCTGTTCTCATTTGAGTGCATGTGGATTAATTTGGTTTTGTCTCTTATCTATAAGTGTCTGTTGCCTTATCTTTAACTTAAATCTGCTTAAATTAGATTTCTGTAACTGGAATATTAAAAGCAAAGGCTTCTGGGTTTATATTTTTTCTGTATTGACACTTTTAAGAGTTTAGTATTTGTGCAAGAGCTGTGAAACAAAACTAGAGTATTGCTTTAAGACTTTTCTCACTTCATCTTTAGTTTCCACATTAGGAAATTTTATTTGTGGTGTCACAAGTTAGCAGGCTAGGACTGAGAACATCTTGATTTGCTTAGAAGCAATTAAAATAATTTGGTTTAGAGTTTTAGGTCACTGTCTGAGAGCAGTAATTTTCAGCATGTACAAATGAAACAAAACAAGATGGCAAATGAAAATACGCTGTTCCTACTTCACATGGTTTAGGACACTAAAAGATTTTTCAGGTGACCATGAATTTTGGTCTGGTCTGCCCCTCTGCTGTTAATACATGAAGGAAATCTGTGTGAATCCCATAAAAACCAGCTTTACTTTAAGCCCGTTGGCTTAATACTTCTGGCTGATTATTATCCATTTGTGCTTGCTAGAATGACAATGGTTTATTTCTCAGCACTACATTTTATTAAATGTATTCACTTAAGATTTACATTTGTCCTTTTGAGGCTGTTGTAGAACAAATTGCTTTGTGTTCACTGAAGAATGGAAACTGTGCTCAAGGCTCACATTTGGTTCAGTTCAGCAACTGATAGACATTTAGAGCATGATGAAAACTATAGAATATATTATCATAAAATGTCAGCCCTGCAAACTATAGGTGCTGTCTGAGACATGAGAGGGATTCAGTGTCAAGAATGAAGTGTGTTTCTCCTCCCTAGCTAATTAAATTACATGCATTTAAGACTGGGAGAAGAAACATGGGAAGGAAGACTTAATTTTAATAATTTGTTTCCTTTTAAATAGCTATTAATACCTGCAGTATTTAGATTTCACACACCAGCAGTTTAAATTCTGCTACTTTTGTCTGACCGGCTGCCTTCAGTTTAAGAATTATAAAGTGTTTTGGGACTTTGCTTTTTCTAGACCAGGCTTTTATTCTCCAACAAATAATTTATTGTTCCCTGTTCTATCTGTGATTATTGAAATGATTTTAAAATATGCATAAAAACTGTTGGTGGTCTTAGATGTCACAATATTGTGAAATACTTGTATTTTTCTTAATGGTTTTTGAATGTCATCACTACCATAGTATAGAAGAGATGACACAACAGAAGAGTTACTGTACCACAGGTCCAATACAATGTGATAATGAAATAGTAAATTAAAGACTGAAATAATAGTTTTTCTTCACATGATTTACTGTATTGTTGCTGACTTTTTTTTTTTATGCTAATGCAATTTTCAAATCTGTTCACTTCTGCAGGAGGCTGGGGACCGCTGTGGAGTCTGTTTCCTTTCTTCCCTGTTTGGTTGTAGAGAGAAGACACCAAAAGCCAAGTATATGCACCTAGCTCAGGAACTGCTGGTTGATCCAGAATGGCCACCAAAACCCAGGACAACAACAGAAGCAAAAGTACCATCTCAAGAAAATGGTTCATATCAAATCATCACTGTAACGTAGCAGTGGATCTTGGTGGCATTTATCCTTAGTAGTATTCAGAAGAATGTAATTTTAAGGCTTTATTTGAAACTGCAGTGTGCTAAATGTCAAATTCTAATGCAGATAGTTCCAACTGTTTTGTCTCTTTGAATACAAGATTCAGAGCCAGGCATCTTATGGCTGTACATTTTAAAAATGTAAGTTACCTTAGGCAGAACAAAAATGATTGTGTTTCCTTCCACCTTCTCTCAAATTTCGTTGCTCCTAAATCAGATGCATTTGAAGGTTTAAACTGCAGGGCAGTTAAAACAGATTCACATTATTTGCCTGGAGTATCTTAATAGTTGTTCCAACTTGCTTATCTGGGCATGTGTTCATGTAAACCCTATGATGTGATGGTTTCATGGCTGTGCTAGAGGTGCATAATAACCTTGTCATGGTTTTGGGGGTTTTTGTGTTTGGTTTTTGGTTTTTTTTTGGTTGGTTGGGGTTATTTTGTTTGTTTAGTTGGTTTTTATTTAACTGATGAAAAGTTTTGTGCCTCAGAACGGTTCTAAAGTTTGTGTGTGTACCTCTAAGTTTTTCCCTATTAGTTAGGAGTGTTTCCAGGTGTAATGTTTGGGTTCTAAGTTTAATTTAGTCTGCCACAGCAGGAATTGGGAATGCTGTAGAAGCAATATGCTCTGTCTTTAAGAAATAAGCACATTGCTCTCACGTGGATTCTTGACTTCTTTTCTAGCTAACCACAGGGAAGGGCTTAGGTGGCCTCCAGGGGAGGAGCCATTTGTCTACACTCTAAAGTTTTTGGAGAAAGAAGGGTGGAGAATCTAAACACTTTCTTCTATGTTATGTTTTATTACATTTAGCTATGCATTTCTCCATAGACCTTGCTTTTTCCAGCAGAAGGATTGGATTATCCCTTTGTGGACCATGTTTCATTTGTAAATCTAAAGATAATTTTCCTTTATGCCTTGAAGTAGTAAGGCCAGAGTTACTGCTGCAAGGGATATGGGAATGGGAGGGAGGTCTGTTGTCACATGCCCACACATGGGATTTGTGCACATTAAGAGCACAGAGTCTGCCCTGTCTTAAGCGCTACATGTAGCTGTATGAAACAAAATAAGAGAAAATGGAGCTAAAGTCTGGCTTGCTGCAGAACTATAAAGCTTATGCAGGTTCTATTTATTAAAAAAAAAAGAAAAAAAAAAGAAAAAAATAAAAGCTTGTATCACCACTAATGCTGTTTAAGCACTAGGGGTAGCCATACATCATTTTGCCATGAGGCAGTATCAGAACACAAGACCACTAGAAAAATACGTCTACAAAGAAGTAGAGGCAGACAGCACTTTGACTTGCAAGGTTTAAAACTTTTTTGTTTTTAACCACAAATCGCTTATCTCCAAACCATTGTCTACTTCATAAATATTTGAAAAAGTCTTCCTTGGTGTCTTTGGGAAGATGATAAATATTGAGTCTTGATCAGTCTATTTTTGTCCAGGGGCAACTAACTGGTCCAGATACCTCCAAGCTTTGAGAGGGGATCTGGGCTCTGAAGAAGTCATGATTCTGTAAAAGTCCTTTAGAAAAGGAAGTCAGGTCCTTTAGAGTAGTTGTGGAATGAGGCCTCAAACTCACTGGCTGGCTGGGATTGTTTTGAAGTGTGTATATTCTAATGATGGAATTTGAAGTTTTGATGTTAGGGATTTTTTTCTTTCTTTTTTTACTTTTTTTTGTTACTTTCTAAGTTGTTTTGTATTGTTCTTTTAAATTCCTGTGGAGAGAGACAATTCCATTCCAGCCTTGTTTTAATAAGCAGAATTTTTCAGATCAGGCCTAATTCCCTTGTGCTGGTCTGTAAGGCAGTGTGGACAGGATGCCTTGCTGCTTATAGAATCATTAAGGTTGGAACAGACCTTCAGGATCATCAAGTCCAACCATTAACCATGTTAATGTCAATCATGTTGTGGTTTCTGCAGTGTTGAATATACTGTGCCAACAGGGAATTTAAAAGTGGTGCTAAATGGTTTGGAAGACCTTTTCCTAGAACTTGGTTGTTGAAGTTATTGCTCCTCCTAAATAGTATGCATACTATCTTCCAGTCCAGCTGTCAACTCTTTTCCTGATTTCTGTTGTTGTTGTTTGTTTTTGAGGAGTGGAGCAGGGGGAAAGGGGGAAGTGGTTTTCTTAGCATTCATTCAACAGAGCAATGTTCTTATTATCCTGGCTTCATAAAGTCATAAACATCGAACAACATTGGTGGCTTTTAAAGGGTCTGCAGACATTAATTAGTCATGAACCTGAGTCGGTTGACTAATTTCTGCCAGTGTTGATTTTACAAAACCTTTGTAGCATGGAATAACTGATGAAGAATAATTCTTAGCTGCATAAGTAGTATTCAAATCTAAACAAAAATAATATTTTAGTTGAAAAATATTGTGAAGCTATGCATCTTGGACCTGGGAGCTGTGACTTATCCTTAAAAGCATAAGCTTCTGCTTTCCATTTCATTGACCATTTTAGATTTGCTGTTTCATAAGAACTGAAAGAAAATATTTGTGTCTTTCCCTTTTATATGCTTTTGCTTAATACTTTCCTAAACTGATAATTTCTCTCAGCTTGTTTGGTTTCTGAAGCTAGATTTTCAGTCTTATTCTAGTTTATTAGACTTACCTAGAAAGTGAGGAGGACACAGCTGTATTAGGGTGGACTTTTCTTCAGAGAATGTTTTAGGGAACTCTTACTAAAACAGAAATTGGCAAGTGTCTCCACTTAACTGAGTGACTAATGGCTCATGAGCATAGTAAACTTGAATGTTTTGCAAATGGGAGCTAGTTTCCTCCAGGTCTATGTTCAGGGTTGGTAAATGTTCCTGAGGTTGCATGCTTGAGCTCTGACGCTTAGTCAAGAATAATAAATCAGCTTTTCTGAGAATCTGTCTTGTTATTGCAAGTTCAGCCACAAAATAAGCTTTTGCATTTTCTGCAATTATTGGGATTTATGCCTTCCTGCCCAAGATCTGAATTTGACCACCTATAATTTTTCTCATTTTGAGCAGCTTAGTTTTTCTGGTTTTCAGAAATGCAGCAAACTAGATCTGCACTAGTGTATTCAGTTTCTGTTTTGAAGTAAGATGAAATTCATTTTGTAGTTAAAAAAAAAAAAATCTTTTTCAGTGTTCATCTTGGAAATCTAAATTCAGGTGAACAGACCAAGTTAGTGAGCTCCACTAGATACTGGGTAGACATTTTCTTCCTGCTGTATATTTTGGCCTTATGTTGAGGAGTTTGATTTATTATTAAATTATTTGTGTATGCAGACTTCAATCTGTACGTATTTTATTTTGATGTATTAGGATTTGTAAATATTACTGATTTTTAAATATTATTTATGCACATACTTAAGGACTGGTCTATCCAGAAAAGCAGTTGCTAAATAATAAATGTTACTTTTTAGAAATAAATTACAAGATCATGAAAATGTATATCCCTCAGGGTTATTTTTAAAGTTTTTTCTTCCTTTCCCTTCAGATTCAATTAGCAGTAACTCTAGTTTCATGTACTATAGAACTAAATCTACTGTAAAAAGAAAATGCTGCAAATAATGCTTGAATAGAAGCGGCTGAAAAAACCCACAGAACTGACTGTCCATATTCATATTCATAACTTTAAATTGGAAACTCTTACTGTTGCACTTTTTAAAAAGTTGATGGATTTTTAATTATATTTATTTTTTTCCTTTCTTCATGAAGGTTGTGCTGAACAGTCATCCCAAATTGGGTAAATAATCCTGTACTGTATATGTGTATATGCAGTATAATACTAAGCAGATGTGGAGTCCTTTTTATGCTGCAAATTTTTAATGTTTATGTTGGTCATCACAAAATGAGAGAGCTCAAGTCCTGTAGGATTTCTCCCATGAAATTCTGAATTGTAAACTTAGGGTTTTGTATGTCTAAGGGAAAGCTGTGGGTTTTTGACAATTTTTAGAGTCTTGAATATGTTGATTTTATATACAGTAAAGCTTCAGGTTTTTAAAACTATTTTCAACAAACTGCAACTTGTTTAATAATTATGTGAACCAGAAACTACTTAGTTTGTCATTAATTCCTCAAGCCTAACACAGATTAAAATGTTCATCATTACAGCGCTCTCTAGAAGCTCAGCTTCCTTTTCTTTTCAAATCTGAAATGATACTACATCTTTGTATCTAAAATATGTATTGCTGCTCTAGAATGGTACCCTGTTGTCAAGAGGCATACATAAATAACTGTACAATAGAATTGTAAATAGACTTGTAAATCATTTTTGTGACTGAAGCTCTTTGAAAATAAAATTTAAATGAACGGATTTTTTAACTCTTCTCATTAGTTTCATGAAATTGTTTTAATTATTCTTCATAGAATTAGATCCAAAGCTTGTTGAAGATCACACTTAATCCCTCTGATGTCATGGATATGCTGTTCAGCACCTCTGTATTTCTGCAGGTGGGGGTGGGGAGGGTGGCTGTGTTAGTGTTCTGCAGGGGGATCACACTGACTGCAGCTGCACCTGGTGGCTTATGAGAGCCATTCTAAAGGCAGACCTTGTACATGGCACAGCAGCTTGTTTCCACCTTCGGTTATTCAGATGTTCCTTCTGTTTGGACCTGTGGGAGGCATGATCTGAGCTGTCTCTATTGTCACAGTCATCTTTAGAAAAATCATGTGGAAATGAAGACACCTTTTCTATCCTGTGGCTCACCTTCCATTGAAACACTCATTGGCAGAGCACATTATTTTAAACTTGAAGACAAGATAGTTAAAGTACCTTTTTACTTAATAACAAAAACTTAGTCTTTCAATTTCAAGCTTCTGTTTTTAAAACTTAGCTTTTCTCTTTCAGAATCTTACAGGTTTTAGGTTTTGTTGGCCTGCCACTCCAGAAGACTCTGAGGAAAAACAGAAACCAAATGTGTCAACCTTGGAATGCTTAGCCAAAACATTAAGTAAAAAACCCCTTCATTCCTTACTGAAACTGCTTTGATTCCAATCCAGCAAGAAATTAAAAGTCAGAGCAGCTTTGTGAAGGTATGAGCACTTGGTTTAAAGTGGATGTGTCCACTCCTTCAAAACCTATGTAACAGACTGGTGACAAGTTTGAAATTAATGTTCACATCTCACATTGAAATGCAGATTTCTAACTTCACTCAGATTTACTTTGGGCTGTCTGAAGCACATACTCCAATATCACTGCCAAAGAAGCAACAAGGGGGTTTTCTGCCATTGTGACTTAAAACTTTCCCCTGTTATGTGAGTGGCTTCAAGCCCTACTTTTGGAGTAACATACAACCTGTGGAAGTTGCTTGCTTGAACAATTGCAGGCAAAAATCTACTCTGAAGCTTCAAATATTGTTTGGCCTTTGTCCTGTCTCAGTAACTGGGCAAATAACGGGTGAGTGTTATCTGTAGGATGCGTTTTGCTGTTTTACTTCCCATTTAAAGTGCAGTGTCATGGTGAAACCTGATTGCCTGCTCTGCTCTGCTCCTAGTAAGTTCCTTTAAAAAGCAGATAAGCTTCCAAGGTACAGCTCAAAATTCCTTTTTCATGCTTGTATGAGTTTAGGAACTTGCAAGACAATAAAAGAGGTAAGCACCATTGTAAGCAATACATGTTCTCAGTGTCCTATGAAACTTAGTTCAAAACTGATTTGAGACTTCTAATATAGTAACAGTATTAATGTATTGCTTCTGGCATCCTTTTGTAGTCCTGAGAAATATTAAGAGGGGGCTGAAAGGGAAAGAGGCTGTAGACCAGAATTTGATAAATGATCAGCTAGGATGGTGTCTTTTCTGGAGTGCCAGATGTCATGTTGAAGGAGGGTTTAAGAGAATTTTGATGCATGGGAATGTGTAATTATGATCTTTATTATGGGTATTACTGTATTCTGTACTGTTAAAATTTTTAAATGTTTCTTCAAAAGATACTGTTAGCAACTCTAGATGTTTGAGACCCATAGGCTTGTCCAGTTCTTGTGGCAGCACTTACAGCCTTCATATCTTGCAAAGAATTTCCACCATTTTGCTGTTTGTTTGTCAAAGCTTTCTAGCATTTCTGAGCATCTAACCTTGTCTTTTTGTATACTGTCTTATCTTTTGCTATAAGACCAGGAAAACAGACATCACAAACCTACAGTCTAGTGTTAGTCTGTTTCTGATTTTACAGAGTGACCTGTAGTCATACCTACCAAGAAATCTGCTATTGCAGTTTCTAGCATAACAAACTGGGGGCTTTTCCCTCCATTTCGTTCTCCAGATCCTTGCTTCTCTTGTCTCACTGAATCCTGTAGTTCTGTGGTCTTGAGTTGGTGCAGATTGAGATGCCAGTCAGGGCTTGAAACAGAAATTTCTTAATGTGTTTCTGGATGGAGGGTTCTGCTCATGGGCATAGGTAGGATCAGAGGCTGAGTTAAAGATTTATTGAGGTAAAAGCATCACTGGCTTATGAGAATTTTGGGGTGGGGAGGATTACTAGGAGGGTGAGAATCACAAAGATTCTTGTTTGAGAAGTGAAAGACCTTTGGAAGAGTGAAATGTGCTATTTTTTGCTGATACATATGTCTCATTCAATGAGTTGTGAGAAGCCCTGAGATCTTGCTTTGTGGCACCATGTTGCTGGTCATTGATAGCACTAAATGCCATGACCTTCCCTGCCTGAGGGAGAGTTACAAGATTTTACCAGACTTCAGTACTCTGAAACTAAATAAAATTTAAAAAATTTTTTAAAGCACTCCCTTTTGCTCTTTTGGTTGGGTTTTTTTGGGTTTTTTTTTTGGTTTTTTTGTTTGTTTGTTTGTTTTTTTGGTTGTTGTTTTTAATGCAGTAGCTGGTTTGGACATGCAGCTGTTTTGAGTGCATTGTGGTATGTTCTTGTCAGCAGTTGGGTGCCTGAGAAGCTCTGCTGTCCTTCCTGATTTGTCTTTTAGTGATGGGGGTTGTACCCACCAGTCTGTCTGTGGGGTTGGTATGGGAGAACTTCATCCTTGCCCCTGGAAAAGTGCATGTGGGAACCGAGCCTTCCTCTCCCCACGTTCCTGGCAGAAGACTGGCAGTTGTGTCAGCTATCCCAGTTATGTCTGTGGAAGTTGTGTCTGTGTAGCTATTCCAGCTGTCCCAGCTGCTGCTTATTCTGCTGCTCAGCCAGGTGCTTGACATCCAGGTTTCTGATACACTTGGACTTGTTGATCTCTTTGAGGAAGTCTTTCTAGACTGTGGATTTCTGTTTGACTTGCTCTTTTAAATATTACCATTTATACCTCCAATGATTGCTTTCCTGTTTGTTTGGAAATGCATGCAACTTTCCAACTTTGTGGTGTGTTTCATGCAGATGTATCTTTATTGCTACAACTTCCCATCTAATTTAGTGCAATTCTTTCCTCTCATTTCACTGTACTTTTAATACCACTGCTGATAGCTGGGTATTGCATTCAGCTGTTGAAATGAGTCTTGTTGGTTATCAGAGGCTCACTACTGTCCTGTGCCACATGGGGTCTTCTGTGTTATTTCAGGCTGTGTCAGAAATAGCCTGTTCCTTCTTGTGTGTTCCTGGGCTGTTCCAAGAAGCCATCACTTGAAAATGCTGAGACAGGATTTAACTGGATGGTGCTGTTTTGCTTTTCACCACTTAAAGTACAGGACAACCTTTTTACCTCCATTGTCTATTTTTGCAGGCTAAACTTTATTTTTAAACCTCAGATAACTTACAATGGAAAAACACAGTGAGTGCAGGACCTTTTGATAATTTTTGAAAATATTTTTGGCATGTAATTTAGTACAATATACAAAACCTTGTCTAGTGGAAGATGTCCCTGTCAGTTGGAAACAGATGATCCTTAAGGTCCCTTCCAACCCAAACCCTTCTGTGATTCTGTAATGCTTTTCTGTTCAAATAAATGCATGTCTTTTGACTACTTAAGCATTTCATCATGATTTTTGTATACTTTTATTGTAGTTAACTGGTACAAATACAAACAAGTACTTGATTTACAAAAGTTAATTTATCTGTACTTCTCAATGTAAGCTGAACACTTCAGAAATACTGGCAGTCAACAATAAAAGAGATTTTGGAGTTTGCTTTCAAGCCAAGGAAAATTTTACACATATTTGTGGGTTTATGATATAATCATACATCTTTGTGAGCTGCTAAGTTACCTATGATCAAATCCTGACTCTCTCTTATCTCTTGTAACAGCTAATGTTTCTGGCACTTCAACAAGGATGTTGGTGTTCCGTTTGTCAGTGATGATCAAGCTTTTCTTCCAGTTGGATGCATCTATTTGTCCTGAGAAATGTGACTGCTCTTCAAAAAATGCAATTTATTGCTCTGGACCCCACATAAAAGATGTGGAATTGTTAAATCTGCCTTGCAACATGACAGTAATTCACATAACAAATGCTAACATATCGTACTTGCAGGATGTTTTTGCTAGGATGGTGGAACTACAGCATCTCATCCTGTCTTCAAACAACATTGCTCTGGTTTCACCAGAGGCTTTTAAAGGCTTGGGAAGCCTAAAAGTCCTCAAACTGCTAGATAATAAGCTGGTTGAACTTCCCCCAGAAGTATTTGATGACATGGTACAGCTTCAGCAACTGATCATTGAGAGTAACAGGTTGAAATCTATTGAGGAAAATCTGTTTGACAAACTGGCTAATTTGCAGGAGCTTTACTTGAACAAAAACCAACTAACAGCACTTCCCAGTGACGTGATGAAGAAACTCACCAAACTCAGAATACTGAACTTGTCAAGAAATTACTTAGCAGCACTGCCTAGAAATATATTTAGTGCATTAACCAGGCTTGAGAGGCTGATGCTGTATATTAATAGGCTGTCTTCAATAGAGTCTGGTATGTTTGATAGCCTGAAGGAGCTGCAGGAGCTTTTTCTGCATTCCAATAATATCCACTCCATTGCCCCTGATGCATTTCATTGTCTTCGTAAACTAAGAACCCTGACACTCTCCAGAAACAGGCTTCAGGTTTTGCCTTCTGGGCTTCTTTTGCACTTGCACGACCTGTCTAAACTGACCTTGTACGGGAACCCACTGAAGTCTCTTCCAGAAGTATTGTTTGGAGAGATGAGGCATCTTGGTAGCCTATGGCTGTATCACACAAAGCTCTCAACAATACCGGACTTTGTGTTCAGTAACTTGACAAATTTAGAGCTTCTTGTGCTGAGTTTTAACCCAGAGCTTACAGTTCTTCCTAGGAATGTATTCAGTGGCCTGAATGAACTGCGGGGCCTTTCTCTCCATACAAGTAATATTTCCAGTTTGCCAGAGGGAATCTTTCTAAGCCTTCAGAAACTGCAGAACATTTCCCTCTTTGATACAAGGCTTGAGGTTCTTCCTAGAAACCTCTTTCATAATCTCAAGCACCTTCAGAAAGTTTACCTGAATAGTACTAACCTGCAGTCTCTTCCTGCAGACTTCTTTACTGCTTTACCTGAGCTGGAAGAAGTTGTCCTTGACAACAACCCTTGGAAATGTGATTGCCAAATTCTTGGCTTTCGAGAATGGCTCCAAAAGAGCACAACAATAGTTAAAAATGTGCAATCTCTAATGTGCCACAGCCCCATGGCACTGCAGAATATTTCTCTCGTGTCTCTAAGCATCGATGACCCGGAGTGCCTGCCAACCACAGCTATGGCATATCAGACATTCAGCTCAACTTATTGCCAGACTTTGACATCTCCTGTGATGGAGGACATCGTATCATCTGGGGAGACTGCTGTTACAGTGCTATCTGACATGGAAACCATCAGCACACCCACATCAATTCCTCCTGCAACTCCAGGTTTTACCTACTCCCATGTTGAGGATGTTGGACAACCTGGGTTACATTTCTCAGATGTTCCAGTTCAAACTTCTCCTAGCATCATAGTACAAACCAACAGTGTCAGAGGGACAGATTTAACTACTCTTGTCTGGTGGGATGAGTTTCCAGCCCACAGCAGTGCTAAACCCTATTTTAATACCAGAGTTACTTATTGCCAACTGTTCTTGTATGTACACAGTTTGATTTTAACACTCCAGACTGTTGTCATTGTGCTCAGTTTGTATGTGATGGGCAATACCAGGCAACTCTTGCACTCCAGAAATTTTCCTGCTCAGCCTGTAGTTCTGATAAGAATATTAAGAAGATAGAGAAATCCAGCCCAGAAAGAACTGGAAGTTTTACTTTGGATGCTTTTTGAACATTTGAGTAGTTAATACTCAATTCAGATCTGGATTACAAATTTCATAGCAAAGACCATAAGGACTTTGTCTTTATAACATAATGGAAATGAGTTTTAGGCACCCCACAGCATTTCCCAAGAATGGCTGTAATCACTGTCACTTGGTACATGGTGCATGAGCCCAGAGGGCGAGATGGAACTATTTGTGGTACCTAAACATGTGCTGTGTGTTTCCTGCCTTGGAGTGCAGCCCTGTCCCTGCCAGAGGCTGCTGCCCGCCAAGTGTTCACTGCTCAGATGGAGTGCCATCAATATAAGAACTCTTACATAGGAACATAGCTTTGACTGTGCTTCAGAGACCAATACTATTATGCCCTATACTGCCTGCAATCTTTTGTCTCCCTGCTGAGAAAACAAGTGGTGTTTTTGGGAGGAGATGCTGGGAAGGACCTTTAAACAATGGGAATGTGTGCAGAATGGTGTGGTGCAGACATCTTAACTTTTGCTTTCTGTCCTCAGCCCCTTTCCAGGACATGGCACGAGGAAGATGCTGAGCTAGGAAGTATAATCTTGATGTATTTTAGTGTTTGCTTGGAGGTTTTCTGGAAACTTTGTGAAGTTCAAGTAAACACTTTCATCCTTAAACTTTGGCTAGTGGTCTGACTAACAAGGTATTCCTGGCTGCATGACGCAGGGAATCTTGAAACCAGAGTACCAGGAGGATGCCTAGGACTGAGGATGGGCTCCACAGGGGTGAATTGATTTAATTTCAGTTGAATTTATTTCAGTTGATTTGAGAGCTGGTCTTGGCTGAGCTGAGAGAGAAGAATGATCTCTCCTGTGCTTGGCTAGCAAAACAGCAGCATGCAGCTGGGGGGCAAGGGAGCCTGCCTGAACTGAGGGCCACAAAGTGTCACCTCCATTTTGAAGTTGGCTGGGGAATGTGCACAACTTCATCAACTTGGAGTGTTCAGTTGTGTTTTCAGTCTTGCTATTTTTTAATCTTATTATATACTGCTATTCCCTGACTTCAGGCCTTTCAAGTGTTGATGTGCAAAGGCAACTATTACGCAATAGTGAGGGTTTTGGTCTTTATACTAACATTTTATTAATACTTTGAATTGTAGGAATATTTTAGTTCATAAGTAGACTGGTGGCTGTCAGGCTGCCTGTGCTTTAGTAGCTCTTGGATTTAACAATCATCTTTTATCTACATTATGGGACTTCATTTGTCCTTAAAAGCTCTGATGTGCTTAAAAACATCTGGGTGTGGTTCCCTGGCTCCTTGGGTGGGCTCCTCTAGGAGTGATTTTGGAACCTTAGTGATTTTCTCACTGCTAGAGACTTAGAGACTTTCCTGGATGACCTTTAAATGCACATACACAGCTGAGGTGAAGAGAACTTGCATTTCCTGCAGGTTTATGGTTGTTTCCCTGCTGTGTGTTAATCTAGGCAGTGAGAATAAATTGTGAATGCTTTGTTTCAGGTTGCTCTGCTGCTGGGCCTAAATTCCTCTTCCAGGCTGTGAAAAGAGAGAATGTGCTTCTATAGTGTTAAATTATCATTGTCTTGGTGGTGAAGTATTTAGCAAATCTAGCTAAATGGGAGTTAGAGCCATCTCTAAAGAAGGAGAAATGCAAGTCACTGCAAGTGGTACAAAGCAAACTGTCACCAGAATCATAAACAGATGGTCCAGAATATTTATTGCAATATATTTGAGAGAAGCACAAAACCAACAGTGAGCTTTGTCAGTGGTGGTTCTGGGTGGTTGCATGTAGTGTTTAGGAGAGAGTTGTTACAAATTTAGGTTCTTGGTTGGACAGCTGTAATGACCACTTAGAGCTGTGCCAGCTCCAGCGCTGTCGCATGGTGCCACGCAGGCATCTGCTCGCAGCAGGCAGATCAGTACAGTCAGGACTAGTGAGGAAATGGTTCTACAAACCATACTGGTGACTGTCAGTGAAAGGAGTGTGCTCTGGGCACTTGGATGCACAGTGTCTGATTTCTAGGGAAAAGCACCTGTTTGCTCAGGGTGGGGGTACAACACCTCGCTGTCCAGCCCGAGGGCAGCGGGGCAGCACCAGCTGCCACCTTTCTGACCCCTCCTCGGGCTGCCCCAGCCTTGCAGTGCAGCCAGCTGGGCCCCCACGCTGCTCCTTGGCTCCCGGTGCAGTCATGAGCTCCAGCTCTGGCACAGAGCTGTGTACAGTCAAGTGCTAAGGCGAGGATGATTCCTCTTCCCAGGATGATTCCACTGCACATGCTGTCATCGGGCTTTCCCCACGCTTGAGCCAGACGGGGGAAGTGAAGTCATCAGACAACAAAAGGCTGGAGCAATGAGTGCCTCGGGTGGTTTACTAACTTTTCCTCTGAGGTGTACTGTTTTGAGCTGCCACTGATTCATTGTTTCTTGCCCAGTGAAGTTCAGCCCTTCCTGAAAAACTCCCTGGCTTGAGAAATCCAAGGATATCCTTATGCATGCCCCATTTCTGTTTTTCCTGCAGAAGGGATAGTTGTCTGGGTCAGCATGATGCAGCTGTGGCATGCAGGAAGGCAACAGGCTGGTCCCCAGACCCTCTCTGGGCAGCCCTGCCTTGCTGCTGCCTCAAAGCACCATTCCTTTGTGTGCAAGGATTTTTTCTGTCCCTGCAGTCCCATGCTCACATCATCTAATGCTCAGACTTTGCCACCAGGCTGGGTGAGAACACAGTGGGCTGGAAGAAACTGGAGGTACCTAATCCCTGATCCAACGAGTCCCTGATATTGGGGAACAGGTGAATGCAAAGCACATCTGCATACAGTGGCTGAAGGGGTTGGTTCTTCTCTTGGCTCCTGATTGGGGTGCAGAGTCATGGTAACAGCCCTACATGTTATCCAGACCTCCAAGTCTGGACCTGCTTCCAGGACCATATCCTGGCTGGGAATGCTTGGGTACCACACCACTAGGCCAGCTGTGCCAGCCCAGCCAGAGCTCGCTCTATCCCTTCAAATGCTTCTTGCTGTAGCAGTTGCTCCTGTTCTCTCTCTTCAGGAAATCCTGGAGCAGTGGGAGCTCTGACCTGCCCTGTGCCAAGCCATGAGAGTATTCATTGTGTTTCCAGCTAGATGTCAGTACAAGAGCCATTCTCCTTTCTTGTTGGGATTTGAATCCAGAGAGTCCCCAAAGCACAGGATGCTGGGGGTGGAATTGAATGAACTGCTTCCACAAACACTGTCAGCTCTGCCTATTTCACAGCCACTGCAGCAAGCACTTCCAAGCCACAGGCACACATGTCCTTTCCCTGTGGCCCTGGTATCCTGGTCCTTTCCATCCCACCACCTCTCCCCTGTGAGACCAGGAACTGCAGGACGGCTCTTGTCACTGCTTGCAGAGGGCAGTGAGCTTGGGCAGCTGCCTGTGAAATGTAGTTCAGTCCCCCAAGGCACAGCAGCGAGATCAGAGCCTGCACCTCAGATCTTCCTTGTCCTGATGTCAAAGAGAAGGGTGCACATGGCAGATGTGCTTGGAGAAGGTGTCCAGCAGTGCTGCACGGTTCAGGAGCGCGTGCAGCTGCTGGCTGCAAGGCAGGAGCCCTGGGGGCCTCTGCCTGACATTATGGAGCGTTGTCTGTGTCTCCCCTAGGTCTCCAACCAGCACGGCTTGCCTGTGGCTGCTGATTTGCCAGCCTTGATACCGGAGCATTTCCTAGGGATGGCAGAAGAGCTGGGAGGAGACGCAGCCCAAGGCACATTCCCACCAGACAAGGCTGAGTGTTTACAGACTCACGGTGAGCAGAAGGCCTGGAGCTCCTGCTTTGTCCCAGCTAGGGAGTGGCAAATTAGGGAGGTGTTATGCCTCCATTTTTGTAGCCAAAATCTGGGTTTATACTCAGCTGTGGGTGTTTGTGGGTGGATAAGCCCTGGTATAGCCTCTTATTTGGGCCAAGGGGGATGAGTCCCACTTCACTACAGGCTGGGAGCTTCTGTTCCAGCAGCACCCAGACCCATCCACCACTGGGCTCAGCCCTTGTGCAATTGCTGCTGTGGGACTGGCATGCCAGACTTCCAGCTGTGCCTTTGTGTCTCTCTGCATGGAAAAAGCTCAGGGCAGAAAGCCAGCAATGGCTGGTAGCAGCTCTGCAGTCTGCTGTTCACTCCTCTTCTGGCTTCTCCTGAGAAGAAATGAGGCCCCTTCCCCCTTGGTGCGCTGGGAAGAGGTCCCTGGGGCACTATGTGGTGCCAGAGGTAGCTTTACAGAGATGAAGCTGATCCAGGAAACATTTCTCAGTGTATGATCTCCGTGCCATCACCTCCCACTCCAGCTGGTCCTTCCCCCCTTTCACAGCGCACATCGGACGAGCTCTTTCCGCTTCGGATTATCTCTGCAGGACTTGGCTGTGGCCCCACATTCCTTCCAGCCTAGCACTGCCCTGAGCCTGGGCCAAGCCCTGCGTGCTGCTGCTATCGCCTGGGCCAGGCCTGAGCCTGGAGGAGGCAGTTCTGCAGCTGGGGTGAACCCCACTGGAGCCTGAGATCCTAAATGCTGTTTTCCTGAGCTCCAGGAGGGGTGTGGTGGGCCTGGTGCTGTGCTTGGATGGAGGTTAGGCTGATGGCCATCCCTGCTAACCATCCTCGATGGACCAAAGCTGCTGCTGCTCCCTCCCACAGTTCCCACTTTGCACAAGCACTTTCCCAGGGAAGGCAGGGCATGTCCCCATCCCTTGGGGCACATGACGGCATCATCCAGCCATGAGCAGTGAGGCAGCCCTGGCCCTGCATTCCACCAGCAGGGAGGGAAAGTGTCACTGTGGCTGCATCACTGGCCCTATGGAGGAGCTCTCTCATTTGTGCTCCTCAAAGGATCAGGGTGGGCCTGTGGTGAGGCAGGGGCTGCTGGTGCTTCTCTAAGGGTGGAGGTAGCCCCAGCACCAGTCCCTGAGGAGCTAATTCCTCTTCCTTCACCCCTCAGCTATGGCTTGAACCTGTGGGTCCTGCTGCAGGACTCGGGCCCAGAGGTGTTCCCTGTGCTGGAGCACAGGCAGGACTCCCTCTGTGGCCCCCAGCCCAGCCCTCCACCCTCCTCCTCCGCCTCAGCCGTGTTTGGCCTGGTGCCTGGGGCCAGCTGGTCTCTGTCCACACCAGGGGCCACCAGGGGAGGGGGGTTTCATGGCAGGGTGGGCACTTTGCAGCAGTGCAAAGTAACTGGGGGGTCCCAGCACTGCACTGTGGGGAGCAGCAGGCCCTGGGGAGGCCCCGTCCTGCCCAGGGTGCCACTTCAGGCAGGAGCTGGAGCTGTGCAGGAGCAGGGGCTGAGAGGGGAGCTCAGCTGCATGGCGTGGGTGAGCGTGCTCAGCTGCTTGGCAGATGAACAATGTGCTCTCCCAGCCAAGCCCACAAGCTGCTAATTTTAGCGATTACGTGAATTTTTCCAAGCAGTCTCTAGTCCCTTGGCGATTCAGAGCCACTCAGCTTTGCTGCATCCGCCACCCTGGCCGTGGGGATGTGCTGGAGGTGTGCCAGCATGGACAGACAGACACGGGACTGTCCTGCTATTCTGCAGCAAGGCAGACAGCTCCAGCAATAAGTGATGCTGCTCTTCTGGGGCTCCATCGTCTCCTTGAAGGTGCAGGGATACAACAGTGATTCCACACTCTCCAGAGCTTGGTCAGGGAAGCTTCAGCCTCTGGCTGGTGCAGCTGGAGGTGGGAAAGGTCCACCAGGCACTGCTGAACCTGGGGCTTTTCTGCAGCACGAGACCCACTCCACTCCATCCAGCACCTTTTGAGTTCCTGGCTATGTGGAACAGCCTCTCCCTGCAAAATGCTAATCTCGCCCTCATTCATATCCATTGGCCATCTCAGGACCTGCCTCCCCCTCCAGATCTGTGGGGTGGGTGCATGCTGCTGTCCCAAGCTCTCACAGCTCTGTTTCTCTCCCTTGTAAGTGGCCTGGGGCAACCTCCCATGTGCTCACCTCCAGGAGTGGCTGCGGAAGTGATTCATGGGTGCGTGCCGTTTGTTATTAAGCCTTGCTTTATTTTTAGTGGTGTCTTGCAAATAATCATCTTTTCTGGCCAGAAGCCAGAGTCAGTTTCCTGAGGCCTGGGCAGAGGCAGATGACTTTTTATCAGGGCTGTTACCTGGACTGCTCTGAAACTTTGCATCGTGGTAGGGACCATAATCTGATGACCTCCCTGTTGGGGCAGGGTGTTTGAGGTACCCCCACTGCCCTGGGGCAGCACTGCTTGGAAAGGGGCGAGTCCAGCATTCCTCTGATGAACTGGGCTTGGGGCAGTGGTTAATCAGAAGTGCTGAGCTTTAGTTTCTGTGTTGCCTTGCCGAAAAGCTGTGAGCTTCTGGATGAGTCAGAGTGGGCAGAAGCCCAGCAGCACTGGCAGTGGGCAGACAGAGCCGTGATAAGGCTGTGAGAGCCCTGCTCTTGTGCCAGGGCTGCAGGGAACAGGCAGCTCCCAAGCCCAGTGCCTGACCTCCAGCTGCAGTGCTGTCACAGAAGTGGGGAGATTGTTTTGGGAAGTGTGGTTCTGGGAAACTGCTGTGTCACTAGAGTGTGAACTGGGGCACTTGGTGGGTGGTGTTTTCAAAATGCCCATCCTCTGTGCCCAAATGGCTGGGTGTTGCCCCAGAGCAGGCAGGAAGCATGGCCAGGGGTAATTTCAGGCTCTGCACTCACTTTCCAGCCAGCGAGGGGTCCGTGGCCATCCAGCATGTCCTGCAGCAGATGGGCCTCTCATGGGATCTGACACTGAGGTCCCACTCCCTACCGTGTTCCCACGATCCCTCTTCTTTCTTTGAGACTGTCTGGGAACTCTGCTCTCCATCCCTGCAGTTTGCTGTTTGTCCTGCTCTGGTCCCCTCTCTGAACAGGGCAGCTGTCCCTTCCACTGCCCTGCACACTCCCACCCCTCACAGCATGACACACTTCCTCCCCCTTCTGTGACAACAGCCCCACGCTGTTCCCATCCTGAGCAGCTCGTCAGTGCCACCCGGAACTTGAGCAGAGGTCGTGGCTGAGACAGGATTAGAGGCAGTCAGGGAAGTTCCAGCTGCTCTGTGTTTAGGAAGGGACTGCAGTGGTCTCCAGGAAGCCCAAAGGGGCCACGTAAGCTGACTTTCCTTAGCTGCTTCCTCCCAAATATCTGTTCCCGGTAGTTGCTGGACTGGACTGCCCAGAGGAGGTGGAGAGGTGGGGAGACATGGGCTGGGTGATGGGACCCAAAGGCACCCCAGTGCACCCGTGTGTGCTGGAGGGGGCAGGGGAGGGACAGCAGGTGCCTCTGAACAAGTCAATGGATGCTTTCCAAACACCCCTGGGTACCAGGCTCCATCACCTGTGTGTCAGAACTGCTGAGGAGGCAGAGCAGGGGCAGCCACTGGGAAACAGCTGTTGTGCTGCTCTGGGGTTGCAGGGATGCCTGCAGTGGGGGTTCCTTGGCACCAAGGTGTTCCTCACGGCTTGTGGGCAACGTTTGGGCTCACTGAGAGCTCTCTGTAGCAGCCTGGCCCGCGGCTGGCACCCACAAGCTGCTGACCCTAGCAGGTACTCACTTCCTGGCAGCGCTGGTTGTGGTGCCCTCAGGACAAAGTCTGCAGTGGGTGCTCGTGGGTTTGTGGCCTGTTGGCATGTGTAGCTATGGGGGGAATGAAAGCTGTGACCTGGGCAGGGTCTGTGTGCCAGGGGTCTGCCTGCACTGGTGCCCCTGGGCTGGGGCACAGCCAGAGGGTCTGACACTTGTAGGAGCCATAGACAGGGAAACAAGAGCTGTGCCTGTGCCATGGGAGTGCCATGGAGCAGTCCCACTGCGGGCCAGGGGGACTCCCAGGACCAAGCTGCTTCCTGGGCACTGGCTGACATGAGCAGCATGTTCACAGGGCTCTCTGCTTGTCTTCTTACAAGAGAACTGGGGTTCAGGACGGGGAAACCCAAAACTCCATCCTTGAGATGTGTGCTCTGCTGAGGAAATAGGAGTTAGAAGCAGCTCTGCTCCAGTGCTTTCCCTAACCCCGCCACTGCCCCTGTGCTGATTCATTGATTTGGACGGGTTATATACTGGGAGGGGAAGAATGAACCACACTCTGCTCTCTTGCCAGCACGGAGCTGTGCTCGCTCAGCGCTCGTGGCTGCAGGACACTCGGGTGAGTCTCCTTCTCCTACTGCCCCTGTGAGTGGACACGGATTCCGGGGACTCCCAGGGCAGCTCTGAGGGTTGGTGGTGGAGTGGTGGGATCTGCACGTTCAGCACCTTTTTATTTGATGGAGATGTTTATCTTGCAAGGGTTCTCTGAAAAAGTGAGACCACTTAGATGCTGTGGGAGCTGAAAGAGTTACACAGGCAATGTATCCAAGACAATGATCAACAGAGAGAATTAAGGGGGGGCAAAGTAATATTTTTGGGGGAGCAGTGGGATGAGGGGCTGAGCAGCAGAGAATGTTCAGCCTCTTTGTCTGTAAGATTTTTGTCCCTAGAAGAAAAAGATAGATCAATAGTTTCCAGCTGCCTTTCCTGAAGGTTGCTCTCACTGCTGCCTTACCAGGGAGTGACATGAGCAGGGCTTTTGATGTGCCGAGCTTTTGGGGAAGTTTATAAATGTCTTGCTATAAACAAAGCTGTTCTTGGATGCAGATTGTTTCCATATGGGAAACATAAACTATGCTGGCTTATGGACGGTTCCTCCCTCCCTGCCTGAGTGCAAGAGTGTTCCCTGGGGGCCGGGCGGGGAGTAGGGCAGGGGCTGTGCCCCAACAGCCTGGGTGCCAGCTGGGCCACTGTGGCCACAGCCCTGGGCTGCCTGACTCTCCTGTCTGGCTGAGCTGTGCTCAGAGCAGAGGAATTGCAGGTTTTCTCCCTCTCTTGTGCCACATGAAGCTGTTAATGGGGGGCTGCTCCATGCCAGCCTGGCACAAACCTGCTGCTTTATTCGAGGGAGGGAGGGAGCTCCCAGGCCAGAGGAGAGAGGAGAGGAGACGGTATCTGTGCTCATGGGGCAATGGAGAACTTTGCTGGCACTGCCCCTGGGAGCAGCCTGCATACATGTGCCCACACCAGACACCCCACTCATGGCAAAAATAGGCCAGGCT
Source organism: Catharus ustulatus (assembly GCF_009819885.2). Classification (NCBI taxonomy): domain Eukaryota; kingdom Metazoa; phylum Chordata; class Aves; order Passeriformes; family Turdidae; genus Catharus; species Catharus ustulatus. The sequence goes on from NC_046230.1 coordinate 14,191,096, forward strand.
GAGACCTCCTGCTGGGGATGGGGGGAGCACAGGGCCAGCCTGTACCCAGCCTGTGCTGGGGAGCAGGCAAGGGTCCTGTTGACCCAGGCTCCTGAGGACTGGAGCTAAAGCACCCCTAGGCACTGCTCTTGGCTTTGCAACAGGAGCTCAGAGCTAGGAGAGTGCTTGGGGTGCTGGGGCAATGCTGGGACCCACTGCAGGTGCTCTGAGCCAACTCTGGTGAAGATCTGTGCTCTTTGGTGGTGCTGGGGGGGGGCAGTGCAGCTGGTAGCAGCTCGCCACACTCTGTAAAACAGGAAACCACACTCCCAGCTGCCAGAGGAGCCAAGAGAGCTGGGATGCCAGGGATGCCACTAATAGCTGTGGTGTGGCAGCCAGGCACTGTGGCCTCCAGCTCTGTCTTGCTCTGAGCTCCTGCCTAGGCTGAGCCAGCCTTGCCTGCCCCAAGCCTTCCTTGCCTATCCTTCTCTGCCTTGTTGCCATGCTGGGAGCAGGATGGCCACAGCCTCAGTGGCTTTTTCCAGGGGGGAAGCAGCACCCATCCCTGGCAGTGGCACTGGGAGCTGGGAAATTTCAGGGGTTGAACCCCCCCTTTTGTTTTTTCTGCAGGCCCAATGGAGCAGGGAGGCTGGCAGCGGTGGCTGCTGCTGCTTGTGGGCATCCAGCTGGCCAGCAGCCAGTGCCCAGAGCAGTGCCAGTGCGTCCGTACTGCCCAGGTGGAGTGCTTTGGTGCTGACATCACCACGGTCCCCAGCCCCATCCCTGCCAACGCCATGACCCTGCAGATCGTCAACACGCACATCGCCGAGCTGGGCGACGCCGCCTTCGGCAACGCCTCCCTGCTGATCGGGCTGCGCGTGGAGAAGAACACCCTGTCACGCATCAGCCCCGGGGCCTTCCAGAACCTGCCTGACCTGCGCTACCTCAGCCTGGCCAGCAACAAGCTGCAGGAGCTCCCTGTGCAGGTCTTTGAGCCTCTGGACAAGCTGGAGTCTCTGCTCCTCTCCAGCAACCAGATCCTCCAGGTTGAGCCTTCCCACTTCGCCCATCTGAGCAACCTTAAGGAGCTGCAGCTGCACGGGAACAACCTGAAGGAGCTGCAGGAGGGGGTGTTTGACCAGCTGACCAGCCTCACCAAGCTCAACCTGGCCAGGAACAACATCGACCGCCTGCCGCCCCGGGCCTTCGAGCGGCTGGCGCGGCTGCAGGTGCTGCGGCTCTACGAGAACCGGCTCCGGCACATCCCGGTGGGCACCTTCGATGGGCTGCCGGAGCTGCAGGAACTGGGGCTGCACCAGAACCAGCTGGAGACGCTGTCCCCGGAGCTCTTTGTGTACAACACCAACCTGCAGAAGCTCTACCTGTCCAACAACCTCCTCACCACTCTGCCGAGCGGCGTCTTCTTGCCCCTGCACGCTCTCGCCAAGATCACCCTGCACGTCAACCGCCTGCGGGACATCTCCCCCAGCGCCTTTGGGCCCATGCCCAACCTGCAGGAGCTCTGGCTTTACGACAATGAGCTTTCCACCCTCCCCACTGCCGTCTTCAGCAACCTCACCCAGCTGCAGCTCCTGGTTCTCAGCAAGAACCGGCTGCGGTCGGTGGCACCAGGGGCTTTCCAGGGCTTGGGGGAGCTGCTGGAGCTGTCACTGCACTCCAATGCCCTGCGCCGCCTGGATGCCCGGGCACTGGAGGGGCTGCCCAAGCTGCAGAACATCTCTCTGCACCATAACCAGCTGCAGGCACTGCCACGGGGCGTCTTTGGAGCCACCCCTGGGCTGCAGCACCTGCAGCTGCACTCCAACGCCCTGGAGTACCTGCCTGCCGGCATCTTCTCCCCACTGACTGCCCTGCGAGAGGTGACGCTGCACAACAACTCCTGGCGCTGTGACAAGGGCATCCTGCCCCTGCAGGGCTGGCTGGAGGAGAACCCTCACAAGGTGGGTGAGATTGCCCCGCTGTGTGCCCAGCCTCCCGCCCTGCAGGGCGTCCCCATCGCTGGGCTGCCAAAGGAGCAGTTCGTCGACCCCCAGCCCCCCACTGCTGCTCCCCATCCCAGCACCCTACTCCCTGCTGACACCTCTGAGGCAGCATCACCAGAAGATGCTTCGATGGAGCCTCCCACGGGGCTGCCAGCCTCCCCACAGGAGGAGGAAGAGAAGAAGGAGGAGGAGAGGGGGCTGTGGGGGCTGACACGCTTGCAGAGTGGGGTGGTGGTAGCAGTCATGGTGCTGGTGTGTGTGGCCCTGCTGGCTGCTCTGGTGGCACTGGTGGTCTATGGCTGCAGGAAGAAGAGCCATGTTGTGCTCATGAGGATGAAGGCTCCGAATGAAGCCTGAATATCTGGCAGACCCTGAGGGCAGAGGTGCTTGTGGGGTCAAAGGACATGACAGTGGCTCTGCATCAGCTGCCCTTGCTGATTGGGAAGGGACAACATCACTGTGTGTGCTGTGTGTACCACTGTCCTGCTCTGCTTTGCCCTGCCCCTGCTCTGTAGCAGAGCCTCCCCACCAAGTCACCTCCCATGGCTGCCCACTAGCCCCGGCCCTTCCTGCCTCCAGTGCAGCCTCTCTGCTCATTCCCTGCCCCGGTCCAGCAGCTGAGGTGTGGGATGCAGAAAGGGACCCCTCGAGCCAGGAGCCACAGCCTGGCCATGATGGTGCTTTACCCCAAATAACAGGAATTCCCCATTCTTCACCTTGCATCATTCCCTGCAGTGCTGCTGCGCTCATGCTGCCTGCTGCCCTCACCCCTGCCCAGCCTCTCTTCCCCACCTCCTGCCCCCACCATGCCTCCCCCTTGCCCCTGCCTGGGCAGGCAGTGTGAGCCATCGTGCTGGGCCAGGAGCCGAGCGAGCACCTTCGCCCCAGGAGAGCTGCATGTCCTCGGCTGCTCCATCACTCACTGGTGCCTGGGCAGGGCTCCCTGCAGGGCTGGGCTGTGCCAGGCTGGCACACCCTGAGTGTCTCAGCTGCGTCCCAGTTGCCCTCCCTGCCTGCAGGCAGGGCAGGCCAGAGCACAGCCACCACGCTCTCCTGCTCCCGGCATCTGCCTTCTTCCCTCATCCACGTCCAGCCAGCAGAGCCCCAGGACAGTGTGCAGGCATCAGGGATGGGCACGAGCAGCCCCCCAGCCCTCACTGCATGCTGGTGCTGACCCTGCTGTGGCTGTGCCCCTGCCTGTAGCACCCTGCCTCAGTCCCACAGGGTGCCAGGGGCTTGCACTGGTGCCACTGTGAGGGTAGAGGAGTGGGACAATGGGAGTGAAGTGTCTGCAGGGGCTGGGAGAAGCTCCTGGGCTCGTGCTCCTGGGCTGCTGGAGCATATTGGGGCTGCTTCCACTGCACCCCATTCCTGGTCCTTATTTCCTTAACACCCTCCACCAGCTAGTGAGCAACCTGGTCCTTCTGTGCTTGACAAAGCTTAATCCTTTTCTTACTCCCTTGAGTGCCCTCATGTGCGTGCCCAGTGCCCCTGCTTGGTGGCAGCTCCTGGCCAGGGGATGCTGGCAGCACAGAGTGCAGGGGTCAGCAAGTGCTGGCTGCTCTGCAGTTTGCAAATGGGTGCCACGCCATCCCCCCACAGCACCTGTATCCAGCTGCCTTCTCCAGATGTAGCACAACTGTGGGTGGATTCAGCTCACCTCCGTGTGTGCTGCAGTGGCACCAGGCTGCCTGAGGACTGTGTGTTTGGTGTCCACCCTGTAGTGCTGGCTGCCCATAGAACCTCAGTAGCCAGTGCTGGCACAAGCAGCTCCAGAACGGTGCATGTGATGGGTCACTCCTCTGGGCCAAGTCCTGCATGGTAACAGGAGATTGTCATGGGGCTGTTGGGTGCTGATGTGTGACCTTCTCATTAAAGTGCCATTGTCCACTCCAAGTGCCAAGAGCTTTTTATTCAATCCTTTGTGGTAGAGCAGCAGGGACAGGGGCTGCACTTGATTTCCACTCAGAGATTTTTACATTGTTGAGGAAAAGGCTGTACAGGTTGGTGAGGCTGGGAGAGGGTTAGTGGGCTGTGTTTTCAGAGCCCTTGCTGGTCCCTGGACTCCAGCCTGGGATGATGGACCCAGGAGGGCTAAGCCGTACAACAGCAGTGGGTGGGCTTTTGGAGAGTGAGACCTCAGTGAGCTTCTCGATGGAGATGCTGATTGTCTCCTGCACGGTCTGCTGCTGGAGTGGTGGGCAGCTTGCTTGGCTCCCTTCAGAGCTGGCTGCCACTGGATTTTGTGAGTTGTGTTTTTCCATGTGTCACCATCTGTTCCATGAGACTGACTGAGTGCAGTAAAGTATCGCTCCTCCTGCCCCTGGGGGTGCCTCCATGGCTGCTGCCAGCCAAGCCTGTGCCAACACAGCAGGCCCTTGCAATGCAGCTTTTATGGTAGTGTGTGCTGCTCCTCTGGGCAGGTTGAAACTCCTTAGGAGTTCAGCTGGTTCATGGGTCCCTCACCATCCCACTGCTGGCTGGGATGCAAAGCCCCTGGTGACCACCGTGACGATCCCACAGTGGTCCCCTCCTCATCGAATCATAAGGCTGGAAAAGACCTCTAGCATCGTGTTCAACCTTCATCTGCCTTGCTGTGCTGCACCTGGTCTCTTCTTTGATGGCAGAGATATTTTGAGCACTGTTTCCCAGTGAGATTTATAATGAAGTCCTGGGGTTCTCTTTGGGGGCTTCTGGAAGCAAGTATGCTGACCTTGGTGTGGGACTGGAGCCAGCCCAGCAGCAGCCTGCCACCATCCCTGCACCAGTGGATGTCGGGGCCAGAATCCCACTTCCTTGCCAGGATGCTCACAGGCAGCTGCCTCTGGCCTCACCTCCAGTTCCTCTGAGGCCGGGTTATTTTTCAAAGTGCTCCAAGGACACGGGTTGTTGTTGCCGATAAGCAGTGAGGGGCAGCTCCGCCCCACAGGAACAGCCTGTCCCTGGCTTCGGCTGGCTTCCCATCCGCCCCAGAAAACACTGTCCCATCTCAGCAAGCAGCATCCCTGCAAATCTGCTGTGGGTTTGGTGACCATCTCTGTGATGCCACACTTGGTAAGTGGTGCCACACTGCGTGGGTAGTTTGGGGGCCTGGGATGGGTGGGAGCCACTGCTGGCTCTGGTGAACACAAGCGAGATGGAGGAAAGGAGATGCCAAGCCCAGTGCTGCTCTCAAGTGCCGGTGTGAGTCCAGGAGAGCTCCACTGATGTGGGATGTCTGTGGGGTGGGCAATATCCCTCATCATGAGGCAGCACTGGCATGTATCCCAACTAGGGATGGACTAGCAGAGGTCTGGAGGCCACTGCCCCAAAAAGTGCTTCTGTGAGCTGGGAATAGATGTTTGGTCAGGCTGAATATCCCTCCAGCAGGTTGGATGCTACTCTGGTTCCTTGTGGAAAAAGAAGTACCCTACAGGCAATTAGAAATACAAATGGTGGAGCCCACTCCTATTGCCACTGAGCTGAGAGCAGCCCTGCGGGATTGTTCCCATCACCCAGCCCTAGAACATAGCTTTATGCCTGTGGAGACATCTGATGAGAGTACAGACTCCCCCAAGACTTCCATGGACCCACACAGGTCCCACCTCAGCTACTGCTCTGCAGGATGTGGCTGCTTGCCACCTTTGGTGAGGGTGGCATTACGCCAATTGTCACAGTGTGGGCTGGGACACAGAGTAAAAACTCTGGGGAGACATCGGGGAGGGAAGTGCTCCCTGTTCCTGCAATGAGAGTGCTGGGGAGGTGCTGGCAGCAGGGGCTGGAGGGATACCCCATGGCCAGGGCAGCTGCCTATGCTGGTGGTGTCTCAGAGGTTGGTCCTGCTGCGTTTCTGGCTGCAGAAGCCCTTTCCCCAGCAGTGCCTGCCTGTGGGTGCATGGGGTGAGGCTTGGTTCCTTCTCCAGTGCAGGTTGGTGATCTGCGTGTTGCTGGGGCTGGGGTCCCTGCTGGTGGGGGCACTGTCCCCATTCTGCCCCCCTACCTGCCAGTGCTATGACACCGCCAAAGTCTTCTGCTCAAGTGAAAGAATACGGGAGATCCCAGAGGGGCTGCCAGGAAGTGCCACCCACCTCTTCTTCGTGGAGACAGCCCTGAGTAGCATCCGCAGAGGGGACTTGGGTCCCAGCACCACCCTCACCAAGCTGGTCTTCATCAATAACAACCTCCAGGAGCTGGAGGCTGGTGCCTTTCAGGGGCTGCCCAGCCTCACCGAGCTGGAGGTGTCAGGCAACCCCTTGCCAGCTGTCAGCCTTGGGATGCTGGCAGGGTTGACCAGCCTCAACAAGCTCTCCCTCAGTGCCAATGCCATCCGCACCCTGCAGCCGGGGCTCTTCACTGCCTCTTGCCGCCTAGAGGACCTGAGCTTGTCAGGGAACAGGATTGAGGCACTGCCCCCTGGCATCTTCCGCCCACTCCGGCGGCTCCAGGCTCTGGACCTCTCACAGAATGTTCTGGCTGAGCTGCCGGATGGACTGCTGGCCCCACTTGTCGCCCTTCGTGTCCTCAAGCTGAGTGACAACCTGCTGGCACAGGTGCCTCCTGGTGCTTTCAGGGCACTTGGCCAGCTAACTGAGCTCCACCTGGATGGCAACCGGCTGGAGGAGCTGCCCTCCGGCATCTTCTCCGGGCTGGGCGGGCTGCGGCGGCTGCAGCTGCAGCACAATGCCCTGGGCAGCCTGGCCCCTGACATCTTCACAGGTCTCCTCAACCTCACTGTCCTCAGCCTGGAGGGCAACAACCTGGCCACCGTGCCTGCCATCCTGTTCACTGGCACCCCTGGCCTCCTCCACCTCTCGCTAGCTCGCAACCAGCTGGAGACACTGCCCCAGGAGCTCTTCGCTAACCTGTCAGTGCTGGAAACCCTGGTGCTCTCACACAACGCCATGAATCACCTGCCCGCTGAGGTTTTCCAGGAGCTGGCGGGGCTGACAGAGCTACAGCTGAGCCACAACAACCTCTCCAGCCTGCCGGCGAGGCTGCTGGCTGGGCTGCCCCTCCTCACCGCCCTGGTGCTGGACCACAACCGCCTGGCCCGCCTGCCCCCGGGGCTCTTCGATGCCAACGGGGAGCTGGTGCGTGTGGGGCTGGCTGACAACCCCTGGCTCTGCGACTGCCGCCTCTCCTACCTCCTGCGCTGGCTCCAGAACTTTGCTGAGCCCTTCATCCACGACCAAGCCTTCTGTGCCAGTCCAACAGCTCTCCAGGGCCGGTCCCTGCTGGAGGTCTCTCTCGGGCAGCTGGAGTGCCCCGGAGCGCACGGTGTGCCCGCAGAGGAAGGCTGGGACACAGATGCTCCGGGGCAGTGCACCTACACCAGCCCCGAGGGCACTGTGAGCCTGGCCTGCAATGCCACATCCTGCCAGCGGCTCAGCCTTCGCCTCCCTCCTCCCGGGCAGCAGCAGGGCTCGGGGCCAGCGTACGAGGGGGCCTGGGTGCTGCGCTCCCGCTGTGGCACGCTGCAGGTCAGAGTCCTTGTCACAGCACAGAGCGGGAATGAGGCCACATCACCAGCTGTCCCCACGGTGCCCTAGAGCTTGGGCAGGCGTTTGCTTCTGCTCTGGCAACCTCTGAACCAGCCTGGGAAACAAACAGCTCTCCTTCTCGCTCTGCTGCCGCTGCCATGGTCACCAGCTGTCTCCAAGCTCTCCACAACAGCTGGCCTGGTGGTATTTATTCTCTCAGCTATGTGTTTCCTGTGTATTTCAAACATAATTAAAATTAATTATAATTAAAATTTATCTATTTCTACTAGTTCCCATGGCAGAGAGAGGAATCATTCTGTTCCCTCACCACTGTCTGTGTGTCTGGGAGAGGCAGTGAAGGTCGGTGTGGTACCCTGGGATCTTGTCAGGATCTATGCATGGTATGGCACAGGTGCAGGTGCCTGGTGGTGAGTGGGTGCCCCCCTGGCATGCTCATGGGTCTGCTCATGTCTGCCTGCTGCAGCCACCTTCCCTTGTCACTGCGGAGGGAAGAGAGGCCCAGCTGCAGCCTGGCAAAACCTCAGGACACGGATTTGTATTGTCCAAGGGAGGTGTGGGTGTTGCTGCTGATTGCCCAGCAAAGGGCATGAGCTGCCTGGCTGCAGAGTGAGCTCCAGCCCAGGTGTGCACAGGCAGGTTCCCCCACCCCGTCAGGGCTTGGTCTGCGGCCCTGCAGCCTGAAAATGGAATGTGGTAAGTTTCACATGAACAAGAGGAAGAAGGATGAGTGGAACAGGTTGCCCAGTGAGGCTGTAGTCTCCTTCTCTGAATATACTCAAAAGCCATCTGAACAGAGCCATGGGTATCCCGGGAACCCTATTTCAGTGAGGAGATTGGGCTAGATAACTTCCACTGGTCCTTTCCAACTTCTCCCATCCTGGGATTCTGATTCTGTGACCTGTGTAGACGAGGCACAAAGCCCCAGCAGCGCTGCCCACCCAGGTAAGGCGTGAGCTCCCCGGGAGGGCGAGTGTGGGTGCACACAGGGGGTGTGAGCACATCCGTGCGGGTCCGTGTGTGTCTGTCCGTGCGGGTGAGTGTCCCTGAGTGTCCCCGTGTCTGTCCGTGTCCCCGTGTCCGTCCGTGTCCGTGCGGCGGTGCTGCGGCACCATCTCGTGGCCATCGGGACCGGGCTCCGCGGGGAGCGCCCGTGGGGACGTGGGGGACATGGATCCATACGACACTGACGTTGGAAAGGGGTAAGGCTGTTGAAAACGTGCAGTAGCTTGGTTTTTAATTTGCCAGGAAAAGTGCAATGAAACCCAGCGAACAGAATCTGAGCTTTTATAGGAGCAGGTGAAAATGGAAGAAGTTGAAATGAAATCAGTGCAATTACCAATGGGGAAGTGATGGATATCCTGTCAGTTTGCATTAAAATGAGCATCCCAGAGGATGCCCTGCACTAGCCAGGAGCTCTGGGTGTCCCCATGGGGGGGTCTTTGGCTTGCACTGGGCCAGCAAGGTGTGGAGCTGCGGGGCTGAGCACAGAGCCTGGGTGGTGTTGTATCTGTCGAGCCACAGCTGTTTCACTGTTTATAAGAATTAAAAAATGGCTTCAGAGCTGTGCTGTTAGCTACGTAAGGCAAATCCTGAGGAATGAAACAGCTGTCTATTGTGTCAGTGGGGGTGGTGTTTGTGAAACTGGTGAGTTACCCTGGTGGAGATATGGGGCCACAGAGACCATTGCCTGCAAACAGGCTGGCCTGGAGATCTTCAGCTTTCCCTGGATGTGACGAGCCAAGTGGTGCCAGCAGATAACGCCTGGGGAATACGTGACTGCATCCTCTCCGAGGGGTTCCTGCCGTGGCCTCCTGCCCTGGGGCACAGCTCCTCTGCCGGCCCGGCCGCCCCTTATCTCCGCACACAGACCTGTGTCCTGACCTCACGTGGAACCGAGCCCCGTGCCTGGGATGTGGATAAAGAGCTGGCCAGGTGATGAGACCCCCATCCGGTGCCCTCACTCCTCTCATGGCATGGCTCACTCCGGTGGCTGAACTCATTAGCAAGTGCTTAGCCAAGTAAGTGATGCAAAATGGTTGGTTTTTTTTTTCTCTTTGAAATGTGCTGGGAGGGGCGGTGTGGAGGGCTGTTGGTCATTTCCTTGCAGCAAGGAGCAGGGGAGGCTTCAGTGCCATGAGCTGGGACCATCTCTCCAAGACTCTGCTTGGCTGGAGTGGGGGACAAGCACGGAACCACAGTGGGGGTTTTAAAAGGGCTTTGTGTATCAAAACTCCCGATTTTCACCCCCCCACACTCAGATGTTTTCACATTTCACCTACTGCACTGCCCCTGCAGCAGAAGTGAAGCCGGCACTTCTACAGCCACAGCTCCTCCACCTGAGTCTTGCTGGGGAGAGGATGGCAGGGATCAGCAGTGGCTTCTGCCCTGGGAGCTCTGGGGGGCAGCCTGCACAACTGATATCACCTCCTTTCGATTTCTACTCAAACCCAGCAACTTTCAGTCTCCTGTGTTTGCTGATGTCTCAACATTCTTTAAAAAAATAACTGTTCGTAACAGATTTACCCTCTCAGAGTAAGTTTTTTTGCCAGCTTTGAGGGTGACCCAAGAAGAAGTCTGTACCCATTTTCCCTGCTCCCACCCAGGGCTGTGAATTAAAAGTTGGAAATATGGTCCCAGTGAGGTGTTCATGGCCGTTAAACCCCAGTTAATGTGTTAGCTGAGTGTTTCTAAATGCTTCCATGGAAGAAATGGGCTCTACTGGTAGGTGTGCATCAGTGATTTCGCTTTCTACCTGCAAGGTCAGAGCCCCAAATGCTGGGTGTTAAAGAGCTCATCTGTGGACATTCCAAGGTTTTAATGAGCCTTGCTGTAAAGCTTGGTTGCTGTTCACAGGTTAACTATTTCTGTCTGTCAGAGCTGCGTAACCAAGGCCAAAATATGGTGCAATTAGCAAGAATCCTGAAAAAGAGATGCTTAGAAACCATGTTTTAAATCAGCCCCCTGAACTGAGAGAAGCAGCTATGAAATAACAAGTCCACCCAGCACATTGTGGGAATTCTAAGCACACAAGGTCCTCTGGTCTTGGCTGGCTCCTGGGAGCCTTGCTGATCCCTCATTAGCAAGTGCAGGGCTGACTGCTTCTGTTGTTGCATGAATGGGCTGTTGCCCTGCTGACTAACTGGACCCACTGGGGCAGCACTAATGGGCAGCAGCACTTTGCCTTCTTCACCCAGTTCAAACATGTGAGAAGAAGGGCCAGAGAACAGACTGTCCAGCCCTTGTCCCTCCTGCAGCATCTCCCAGTGCAAGCCATGAGCTGGCTTGCTTTCCCTCTCCATTCCTTGGTACCAACAGCAGAGCATTTGTACAAATGCAGCATACAGTTGCTTGTCCAGCCTCTCTTTCTCATTAAATGAGTCATGGTATGTGAATAGAAGAGTCCTGAGAGCTGAACAACAGTGTGATACCACAGTTCATGAGCTATGGACAGAGATGTCTTGTTCTTCCTAACTGATTTTTGAAACTTTTTTTTCCCAGGACAATGTACCAGCACTTCCTTTTTCTTTTCTTCCTCTCCTTCAATCCCCATAAATGCCAAGGTCAAATCCTGGGTGAAGATCCGTATGAAATACCCAAAGACTACCAGGAGGTCTACAGAGGGACAAAAAATGATGTCAAAGAGATCCCAAAGATTGCAAAGCCCTTTGTTTCTGAGATGATCTTTGTGCAAACCAGCATCACTGCTATAAGGAAAGGTGCCTTCAGGTACATGCCCAACCTGATCAAGATTTTGTTCATTGGCAACAAGATCAAGACTGTGGAACCTGGAGCCTTTGATAATTTGGACAAGTTGAGGGACTTGGACATCTCTGGTGCCTCATTAGAAAAACTGTCTGTGGGCACTTTCCAAAACCTCCCAAGTCTGCAGAGGCTGGAGCTGAGAGACAGCCAGCTCAGATCCATCCCCAAAGGCCTGTTTGATGGGCTGGGAAGTTTGGGAGAGCTCTCCCTGCACATCAACGCAATCCCTTCTCTTCCAGAAGGCATTTTTGATTCTCTTGTCAATCTAACTTTTTTGGACCTGTCTAGAAACAGGATCACAACTCTTCCTGTGAATGCCTTTAGCAAACTCACCCAGCTGCAAGTCCTCCGGCTGTATGAGAATGAGTTGCAGGACCTCCCAGAGGGACTGCTAGACAGTCAGCTGGAGCTGCAGGAGCTCAGCCTCCAGAGCAACAGGCTCAGGGCACTGCCACCCATGCTTCTGAGGAACCTGCCTCACCTGGAGAAGCTCCTCTTGGACAACAACCTTCTCAGGGCTCTCCCACCTCAGGGCTTTTTTGGTTTAAACAAACTGAAGTTGCTGACTCTGGGCTCCAACCATATTGTGGAGCTCCCCTGCTGCCTTTTTGACACCATGCCACACTTGCGGGAGCTGGATCTGGGCAGGAACAGTTTGGCCACCCTTCCAGATGGCATCTTTGTCAACCTCACATCCCTTGGCAAACTCATCTTGTCCCACAACCACCTATCAGCCCTGCCAAGAGGAGTCTTCACTGGGCTCAGCAAGCTCTTGGACCTCCAGCTGGACACAAATCAGCTCTCTGCTCTGGATGAAGAGGTCTTTGCTTCTCTCCCAAATCTGAAAACCCTCAACCTTCGAAAGAACCAGCTGGAGAGTGTTCCCCAAGGGCTCCTAAACCCTCTGAAGAAGCTCAGCTCAGTGTATCTTAGTGGTAACCCATGGAGATGTGACTGCAACCTCTGCTACCTGCACCGCTGGATGCAGGGCAACAGGGAGAAGGTCAAATTGTCCACCCAAGTCACCTGCAAGAGCCCACCCCACCTGGCAGGGCAAGCAGTAACACTGCTGAGGGATGAACACCTGATTTGCCCCGGAACTCTGCCATTTAACTCCACCCCATCTCAAAGGACAACATTCCTGTCACGTGGAGCCACAGCAGCACCAACCATGCTGTTGTTGGCATCCTTTCCCATCAGGACACTGCCAACCACTCTTTCACCTGTGGTCACCTCTGCTGTGTTGCCAATGGAGGCTGCCTTCACCACTCCAACCACTCCATCACCAACCTTTGTCACCATCCCACCCCCAGCTGTGCTGCAGAAGGCCTTCAGTGCCAGCCCATCAACAAACAACAAGCCCAAGGCCTCCATCACCACACCATCAACAGCCACTGTGCTACCAGAGAACTCCATCACCACACCATCAACAACCACTGTGCTACCAGAGAACTCCATCACCACACCATCAACAACCACTGTGCTACCAGAGAACTCCATCACCACACCATCAACAACCACTGTGCTACCAGAGAACTCCATCACCACACCATCAACAACCACTGTGCTACCAGACAACTCCATCACCACACCATCAACAACCACTGTGCTACCAGAGAACTCCATCACCACACCATCAACAACCACTGTGCTACCAGACAACTCCATCACCACACCATCAACAACCACTGTGCTACCAGAGAACTCCATCACCACACCATCAACAACCACTGTGCTACCAGAGAACTCCATCACCACACCATCAACAGCCACTGTGCTACCAGAGAACTCCATCACCACACCATCAACAGCCACTGTGCTGCCAAAGGTCTCCATCACCACACCATCAACAATCAGTGTGCCCAGGTCCTTCATCACCACACCATCACCAACTGTGCTACCAAAAGCCTTCATCAGCACTTCATCACCAGCTGTGCTGCCAGAGACCACCATTACAACATCATCACCAACAGTGCTGCCAAAGGCCTCCACTGCCACACCATCATCATCAGCTGAGGTGCCCAAGGCTTCCATCACCACCCCATCACCAGCTGTTTCAACTTCAGCCATCGTAAGGCTGCAGTCTCCTGGGGCCCCCCACCCAGAACCTGTGCCACCCGCTCTAGCTTCTGCCACCACACTGGTGCCAACAGAGCCACTGGCAGCCACCACCAGACAAGAGCCTCCTGCTCTCTCAGTGCCCAGCGAGAGGCCAGCCACCATCCCACAGGGAACACCCATAACCCCTCCTGTCTCAGCTTCCTCCGTGGCTCTCCAGCCATTCCCCAGGACTGCTGCTCTGGGCACAGTCCCGCTGGCCTCACATTCACCATCACATGCTCCTGCACCAGGCAGGGAATGGGGCTATTCCACCATGTGTGACTTGTCCACAGCTGGTGCCCAGCCCACCCCCACTGCCCCGGCAGGCACCGTCCCGCTCCCAGCGCCATCAGACAGCACAAGCCCCTGTCCAGCCTCCCTGCCCCTGGCCCCCAGCAGTCATCGTGCCTGGGGCTTGTCCCTGTGGACCAGCCCATGGCAGTGCCAGGTGTCCCTGGCCTTGGGGCTGGCCGTGCTGGCACTGCAGGCAGCCTGCACACTGCTGGGAGGGGTGGTCGCCCTCCTTCTTCACCAGGACACCCGCCACCACCCCGGACCACCTGTGAGGCTGCTGAGCCTTCGGGCCCTGGCTGCTCCAAGGACCCCTGAGCCAGCTGTGGCACCACCTTGAGCTTGGCCGCCCCTGTATGACTCCTTTGGGCTCTGCAGCCGTGCTGGGTTCGCTGTCCCTGGGATGGGGGTCCCGGCACGCAGGCGATCCCAGTGAAGGGGGTCCCAGCAGCCAGGCTGTTTTGGGATGGCTCCCGGCGATGCTGGGAGCCTGCGAGCGCCGTGTCCCTGCCTGACGGACCTTCTTCCGAGGGACACTAGATGGCATTCCGACACAGGCAGTGGCTGTCACCGCCCGGCCGCGGCCGCCGGAACGCCGCAGCCCCCGCAGCCGCCGCCGGGACCCCGCACCGCGGACACGGCGGTAAGGAGCCCCTGCCCGAATCTCCTCCCAAGCCTGGAAGGTGCTTGCAGCCCTTGAGGAAAGATATCCCAAGGCTTCCTGCCCTGCACCGTCTTCTTCCCTGTGCCACGTTACAGGATGTGTCAGAGTGTGTACCATACACCACCACACACAAATCTCTTTCCCTGTCCCTCTCCCTTTTCTCCTCCCTGATATTAAAGTCTCCCCGGCATGTCTGATGGGCTGGTGAGAAGACTCTTTTCATCCTGGGGCACGACCTGCTTTGGGGGATTCCTGCTGCTTGCTGGAGTGTGGGGTCCCCAGTCAGTGCTGGGGCAGGACCAGGGCTGACCCTCTGCAGGCAGTGGCACTGTGAGACAACAGATAAGCTTTTCTTCCCACTCTTAAGTCTCATGTCCTCCAAAACCCCTTTGTGGTGCTGCCTGCCCAGCCCCTCTGAAAGAGTGATGTTTCAGCATGGCTGGCCATGTGCTTCTTTACGTGGCCTCACCTGGTGCCGAGCCCTGGCTGCAGGATGGGAACAGGTCTCTTGGGAAACTTGGGAGGAAGGGTTGATGAGAGCCTTCACCTCCGCAGTCCTGGGCTCCTGCCAGGCCCAGGGAAGTGCCAAATTTAAACAAAAGTGGCTGTTCCTCTGTGGTTTCTGCCATCACAAAAAGTGTTGAAACCTTTCCTGGGAAGATTTATTCCAGAAGAATTTGAGCTGATGAAAAAAGGGGTTGTTCCCTTGATTTGGGTCTCTAGGTACCTTTTTTTTTTGCTCTAGGTTCAGTGTTGATTTTGCCCTGTGCAAGGTAAGCTGCTCCCAAATTTGATCACAGTTTCTACAGGATTGTAGGCAGTCTTTAACTCCTTTCCATTGCTGCTGGTGCCTGCTCCATCTTGTCCTGCCTTTGGGTGGTCTTCCCCAGTTGTGTGGTGTAGAGGCTTGGAGGTGTCCCAGGGAAAGCATCCCTGAAAAGCAATAATCTGGATGTGTGTTTCACAAGGTAAAGTGGGAAAGCAGCTCAGAAACCTCCTGGCCAGTGAGCCCTGAGCTCCCCAGTTCCCCTGCCTGGTGCAGGAGCAGAGGAGGGGGAAGGGGCTTTGTTCCAGAGCGCGCGTGCCTGCAGCTATGCATTAGGGACCTGGATATCCATCCTTGCTAAGAACCTGTGCAGTGTTACAGGCCCATCAGCTACTCCTTGAAGTCCTGCTGACGGCTGTGAAATACGGGAGGCGAGCGGGGGGCAGCACATCTGGGCGGGATGGAGCGAGCGGCTCCGGGGCCGGGGCTGGCACAGCAGGTAATGAGATACAGATGAGGGGGAGGGAGTGTTTTTTCTGGCAATCCAGATGGACTCGGCTTAATACTTGATTTAGAGGGTTTGAAAGCGGGGGCTGGCTGCTGGGGAACAGACCCCAAGCACTTCCCGAGGTGATGAGGGGGGGTCTCGCTGGCTTTTCAGATATTTAATGGCCCAGCGCAGTCTAAACAGGGAAGTACTTCGGGGTGAGATTAGCACAACATAATCACATCTTAAAAGGTCTTCAGAGACACAAGGCATGTCCGCTCTCATATTAATTACTGGTTATTAATAAAGCTGGGGTCAGGCACGAGGTGTTCACTCCGGAGCGTGCTCGGTCCCTCTTTGCAGGGAGGTGCTGTATCTGAAAGCAGCACAAAGCCCTGCAGCTTCCACCTGTGCCCATCCGGCTCTGGAAGCCAAATGGCCAACATTCCTACAGCTGCTTTTAAAACTAATTTGCCCCATAATACACCGAAAGGGCCACATCTTTCTAAGTGCCCAGAACACCTCTAAGTGCTTCAGAGTGCTGTAAAATAATAACAGCCAAGGGTGTTCTGAGCACGGGAATTTCCTGCTATGATCGATTTGTAATTTGCAATGAAAATACAGCGTGCATGTTCCCGAGGCCAGGCTGGTGCAGCCTGCTCACAGTCAGGAGTCAGCTCCTCCACCACTTAAGGGCAATCCTTGGAGGGTTATGGCTGGGCTGGGAGGAATTAGCAGCTGGTCCCATTTTCCCCTGTTGGCCCCAGTGTACTCCAGGAGGGAAGGAGCTTAGAGGGATGCAGGTGGTGATGTGCCTGAGCAGCCTGTGAGGCAGCACACTGCCTGCTGAGCAAGAGCAGCCAGAGAGCACAAGGAGATGGGGCAGAGCATGGGGATCTGCACCAGAGAGATCACAGCTCACTGCAATAAAGGTGCGTGGCTGGGGCAGGGGCTGTGCAGTGCAGAGTCCCCAGCACACCCTCTCCACTCTGCATGCCTTTGCAGTATGCCACTGCCCTGGGTAGTGCTTGGTAGGTTTTTAATCTGTGGATTTCTCTGAACTCAGGTAAGATTCACAGCACCATGTGGTGAGGAGTGCCCAGGATTGCCCACACACTGAACAAGACATCACCTCACTTTGCTCTTCCTCTGCTTGCTGCTTGTGGCACGGGATGCCCTTGGTTCTTGCTTTGGAAAAAAAAGGTTGAGCATCCCTGTGTGGCATCTCCAGGCTGCTGGTGACACTCTACACCTCTCCCCACTTGCTGTCAGTGCCTGAGATCCTCACAGCCTCAGGTGGAAGCAGAGACAGGACACCATACATGTGTGTCCTTGAGCAGCACCGGCACTGGGGGTCTCCAGCATGGCCTGAAGTCCTGCAGCGGCTGCTGGCTCTCTTCCTGCCCTGTGCAGATGAGAAGTGGTTCCCACAGCACTGTCACTCATGCTGCAGCACTGACCTGTAACCCTCTGCATGTCAGCCCTGCGGCGAGCCACCCGTGCTGTGGGTGTGGTGGCCTGTCCCTGCCACCTGCCTCAGTTCCCTTTCCTGTCGCTGGGGCACCCCATGGGCAAGAAGGAGGCTTGCAAGAAAAACTGTTACTTGTGGCTGCAGTGTTCATGCAATGAACACCTGCATGAGGGGGTTTACACAATAACCAGCACGAGGAGCAAGCCTGGGCCTCTGATGGGCAAGTCTCACTGCTGGCTTGTGGTGGGAACCTGTCCCAGCACGTGGCCACGCTGCCACAGCTTCCTCCCTGCGTGCCTGCCTCGTGTGCCGGTCCCAGATGTGCTGAGCAGTGCTGGGAGCAGCGTCTCAAAAGCTGCTGCTGTGGTTTGAGAGGCATGGGGAGCTGGGGGCTGACTTCTCTGTGTGCTGTGGGCAGAGGAAGAAGGAGGTGATTTGGCACCTGATCCTATAAGAACAGGGAGATGCTGGCAATGCCATTGGAGAGGTGGGATGGGCAACATAGGACCTGCAGGTTGAGGACGAGCTGGGGCAGCTCCCTGGCAGAGGAGACAGCTGCTGGGACCAGCCTCAGGTCCAGCAGCACAGGCATGTGCAGCACTCATCCATCCCCTGTTGCAGTCAGCAGAGATGGCTTGTGGGCTGGCAGTCATTGCTCAGTATGCTGCCGTGCCTCCTCGATGCTGGTGATGGTTTTGAACACCAGCACCCCACTCCTCTGTGTCTCCTCTGAGTGGTTTGTCTCCCCCTCTCCATCCTTCACATTCAGCATCCCTCTCCACACCCACTGACAGTGCCCATCCAGCCACGTCAGGCTGCCTCTTGCAAGGAGCCCTGTGAGACACACGGGGCAAGGGCTGAACTGGGACATTCCTTCATTTGCTTTGCCCTTGGCATCTCACAACCCTACTGCAGCAGGGGCCTGACTTCCCCAGGGGCAGATGGGGCAGCAAGGGATCAGGACAGCATAAGGGATGAGGCTCCAGCAGATAGGGGCACACACTCCTGGCATTCTCATCCTGTCTGCCTCATACCTTGGGCTGTCCAGGCTTTTATCCAGGGTTTGGGCAGGGCATGAGAGCAAGGGCAAGAAAAACAAGCTGGTGCATCCTCCCTTGGGCAGTGAGTGAGCCTGGAGGGGCGGAAGTTCCTGTTTGTTTAAGGTGCAAACAAGTGCTGTTAATCTGCTGCCTGTTTGTATTTCTTTAGAGCCCCTGAGTGTGGGGGGAGCGGAGATGGGGTCTCCCCTTTGTGCAGGGGCAGGGTCAGGCTATTGGAAGTGGAGGTGAGAAAACACAGAGGGGCAGCTGGGACCTGCTTTGGGAGGGAAAGATTTTTTTCGGCTATTTATGATAATTAGTGGGAAACGTTCCTCAAGCGTTTCAGATGATTCTGTAATGAAGTTGGGTCGAATGTTTCCGCTTTGTTCCCCTGGAACCATTAAAAATCCCCCTTCTTTGGCTGCCTTAATGCAATGCTGAAAAGGCACAATGGCATAAAAGTGGCTCTGGGCAGGGCGGCACGCCTCTCGCCCCGCCAGATAGAGCCCTTCAGAGCCCAGATTTTCTGGGTTATAAACCTCAGCACTTGCAATGTTCATGCAGAAACTGCTGTGGATGCTGTGCCCAGGGCTCCTTCGTATCCCCAACACCAGTCAGTGTGTGCAAGCACCACTGAGATTGGTGTGCTCAGGGGGAGCAATGGCCAGCACACACACAGCAGGGTGACCAAGGACAGGCACAGCCAGAGACATCATCACTCCACTGTTGCAGAAAAGCTACTTTCTGCCCATGGTTGTGCTGGGAATTTGATGGGGTGAAATGCTGCGCTGGGAGAGGACCAGTCTCCTTTCAGTGGAAAAAGGGGGCTCCAGCCCAAAGGAAAATCCTTCTGAGTCAGCACTGTTCTAGGCCAGATCCTGCCCTGCCTGCTGGGCCAGGCAGCATCCAGGCACCAGAGCAGAGCAAGGGGTCTGAAATCCAGCCATGACCCTCCAGGTGAATCATTAGCAGTCTGCAAGAGCTGGCTCCGTCTCCTCTTGCTTTTAGCAGTGGAAGGCTTTTCCAGCGTATGTGATGAAAAGAAAATCCACCTGCCTGATCTCGCACATCTGTCAGCACTGTTTCCCCAGGGATGATGTGTAAAGCTAATGGGAGCTCTCCTGCTAAAGCTGTGATAAAAAGAGAAAATGGCAAGGGCTTTTAGCATGCTGGTGGGGGCTGATTGTGATGGATTTTGGCCTCCCCATCAATATTCTCATGTGGACTCCAGTCAAGCTCAGTGTCCTAGGCTGAGCACGGGGCTGCAGCAGGCAGTGGGGAGCTGCTCCCCTCCTGCTCCACTTTTGGCTGGGTGAGGGCAGCTGGGGAGTGTTTGGGCACTCAGTATGGGTACCCACCATTGGCACAGTCCTGCAGCCTGTGGGGCAGGAGGCAGCCATGCCTGCTGACCAGACACCTTCCCTCCTCAGCCACAGGCAGTGTCTTTCAGACAGTGACTGCTAACTGGGACCACATCACTCTTAATGCCCATGGCTGGAGCCAACACACCCCACTAGGGTACTATATCATCCAGCTGTGGAGGAGAGGTTAAGGACTGGAAGCACAGCTCCCCAGGAGCTGCCCCATCCCTCTGCCTTGCCTGTCCCTGCCATAATCAAGCAGTCATATCAGTCCCTTCACTCCTTTCAATGGGGGGAAATTTGCAAACAAATTCCTGCCAGCAGGACTTTGGAGCTCTCCTTCATGATGGGATAAAGATACCTGTCACCTCTGCCCTGTCCCCAACACCAGCTCATGCTGGGAGCACGGCTGGGGAGCTCCATGCTTGCCACAGGGCTGGTGACTCCAGGCAGTGTGGGAATGGGCTGGGAGGGCTCTCAGGAAGAGCAGAAGGGCTTTAGTTTTCCCTGAGATAATACGTGGCCCGCAGTGATGGGGTGACACAATGAGCCCTGCTGTGGATTAACTGGAGTCCTTACCTCGGGTTTCTGTTACGGCAGGTCCTGAAGCACCACTTGAATTATGATGCCTTTGTCAGTTCCCATGTCCGTACTGCCAATCTTTTTTGTGGAAAAATCTCAAGGTACACAGTAAACTTTCTGTGGGAGCTGAGGTAGAGGTACTGGCACTGAGATGAGTATTGGGATGGTGTATGTCTGCGGGCAAGGTCACGGGTCCTGGGCAAACTGCGATGTGTTCAATCTCAGGGATGGGGATTTCAGTGCAGGTTGCTGCCTGCACCATGCGTTCAGCCTCCACACACAAATGGCTCTCTTGGTGAAGTGGGAAACCAGCTATCTTGGTCTATAGAAGTGATGATATGAAGCCTTATGGAATGTGGCAGGCCGTGGCTTCCTGAGCACACCATGGCTTAGGCCAAGACTCTGGCAAGCGTGTTTGATAGACCAGGTACCTCTGCTACCACCCCAGCACATCTCCACCCCTTCCCTCTGTTCCCCCCTCCTTGTCCGGCGATTGCTTTCCAATGAATTATTTACATAAGTTCTCAGCAGCGGCTGGAGACAAAGCCTCAGGTACGGAGCAGCAGCATGCTCCTGACCTTTCCCACCGCCGGACAAACGGAGCCAGCAGCACGAGGCGGGCACACAAAGGCGCTGTGCCGGCCGGAGCGCTGACCCCGCTGTGCCACAGCTACCTGCTGCTCTGCCACAATGGCCCCGCGGCCCCGGCCGGCCTGCCGGGGCGATGAAAAAGGGCCCGAGATAATAATGAGCCTGACTACCACTGCTCTCTTCAGAGAACTGAGTCAACTCCTTGGGAAGAAAGGAAAAAAAAAGAAGCGGAAAAAAAAAAAAAAAAGAAAAACCCCTCTTGGATAATAAAGAAGTAACAAATGAAGACTGAAAGCCTATAGAAGGCGTCTTAACCCAGTGAAGAAAAAAAATGTCAACATCTGTGGAGCTGTCTGCAAAAACAGACCAAACCCCTAATGAATACCCTCTAGAAAAGACATTCACTCGAGGAAAGGCAAAAGGCTACATTTTTCTATGGAGGTATAAAGATTTTGATGAATCTGCCCTTTCCCTTTCCAGTGCAGTTGAACCAAGCACTAATGTTCATCTTCAGCTGTATTAAAGAGTGTGGAGGGGGCAGAGGGGGGAAGAGTCTTGATCTGAAAGCTTATGGGGAGGGTGGATTTAGGGAGCCTGGATAGATGTCTGAGCACTAAAGCAAGGAAGAAAAGCAACAGGCATTAGAGAAAATACTGTTTAACAAGAGTTTCCTTAGTCAACCCATTTGAGCAGAGATTGGTGCACCATAAACGTAATCCTCTTAGTGCTGACTTAAACGTGTTTGTACAAAACAGGGAAATATAATATGAATGTAATAGTCACGTTTGCTAAAATGCTTAATAAAAAGACAAAAGTCCTTTATTTTGATCTTTAGATCTGGTGTGGGCTTGGGGCACAGCAGATGTTTTCTCAGAAATCTGTTAGGGAAAAAAAAGAAAGAAATAGAGAATATGGTTGTGTCCCGGCTGGCTGTGTCACACAGCACCTCAGCAACTTCCTGGGCTGGTCTCTGGAGAAGGCAGCCCTTGCCTAAGGAGCCCCCAGGCTCTCCAGAGTGCAAGGGGAACCACTGGGGCTTGAACCTAAAAACACGTGGTGGGGAGCGCTTGGTAAGGCAGGTTTCAGGTGAGGGGGCACAGGCAATTTTCTGTGGTGTGTCCAGAAGCTTTGTTGGGGGAAACAGAGCTAAGGAGTAGTCCCCAACTGGAAATATTGCAGACAGAGACAAATGTAGACCCAGTCAGAGCTGTTGTGGAGGGATCATAACAGTTGTCCTCAGATGCATCCCACCTTGTGCTATGGATGCTGTGGGAAAACTGATGGGTGGAGTTGTTGTAATCACCATCCTAACACCTACATTATTCACAGATTCATTTGAAAGACTTGAACAAAATGTTGCATATTTTTTCTTTTCTCTTTTTTTCCCCTGTTCTATAGGATAATCATAGAAAATACTGAACTGAAATGGCCATATTTGGGTTTGACTTTGCTTGATAAACATCTATTTAACATTAGCCAGTACGACTGTACAGCATCAACACTAACTGAAAGACAGAAAACAGTAAAATAATGTGTTTTCCTCAGTGTTTCTTACACAGATATCATCTTGCCCAGGGAAACTATGGTTCCCCCTTGGGCCAGCCTGGGTTGGTGCTGGTGGTTGGTGCTTGGTGGTTTACAGGACTCAGGTCAAATCTGAAATCCATGCCAGCGTTTGTGCCGCAGGTTTCGGTCATGCCACGACGCCCCTGTGATGCCACCTCCTGGAGATGACAGGGTGAGGTGGGGACAGGCCTGCTTGCTTTCTGCTGCAGCAAATGTCAGTGCAAACTAGGTAAAACTTGTTTCCTGAAGAAAATTTCCACTCTAATAAGAAAAGAAATGCCCTGGTGGTTTTGGAAGCACATCAAATGTTTTCTGGTATGGTCCACAATGTGTACAGCGAATGCAAGGCATTTTCTGTGGAGAGCAGATATTTTCCACAATAACAACATTATTTTTTTTTTTATCATCTGTTCTCCCAATTAAGAAGAAATGAAAAAAGGCTTTGAAAGCAGATAGTTTCTGACTGCCAGGGTCCTGTGCTTGAGCACTGCAGCAGTGAGCAGGGATGGAGCACAGCAGTGGAGGGTAGCCTGGGGCTGGGACATGAGGTGGGCTGGTACCTGTGCCTGGCTCCTGTTAGTGGATATGTGCCATGAGGTTAGAGGTTTGATGCCATGGGGTTCAGGTCCCTGGCATTCATCATCCTCTCTGTCACTTGTCACTGGATGGGGAGTATGACAGGTTCTGTGCTTCCCACCAGGCACCTGCTTGGGAAGGTCTGCCAGGGCCACCAAGACAGGTGGCAGCTTCAGGGAGAGAACAGGGGCTTTTGGAGCCAGACTAGTGGGAACATGCCTATAATGCAGTTCATCCAGGTTTAGGATCTGTGTAGTCAGACAGTGATAGCTGGTAAACTCTGGTCTTCAAAAATCAGTCCTGGTTTAGGTGTGAACCAGTGAAAAAAGACTTACACCAGCCAACCAACTGCCTGCAGAGCATGGATACAGTTTTCAAAATAGGAAAATAGGAGATGTGTTAGTTGTCATGGTCCACTATCCCTTCTCTTTCAGAGGCTGCTTCTGTGACTAAGGGAAAATTAAACATGGGTGGCTTTTCCGCAGGGCAAGGAAGTTCTTGGTGCTCAGGGCTGCTCCTTTGGGCAGCAGTGCCCATGTTCTGCTCCGGGCAGCAAACCCCATGTGTCACATTTTCCCAGGTGCTGCAGGAGGCAGAGGAAGTGCTGGAGCAAGGCAGAGCAAAGTCCATCAAAACAGAGCCAAGGAACCAGCAGCCACTTGCAGTTTCCCTGTCACCCCTTGCAGCCGGGTCAGAACTTCCCGGGCGGAGGGCAGGGTGTGCAGCCCCATGTCCGGGAGCAAGGGGCCGAGCACCGGCCAGTCGGGTCTGGGGCAGACAAATGCAAAGGGCTGAAAAGCACAGCAGCCCTGGGGGCAGGGGCAGCATATCCTTGGTGCCGCCCCCTGCTTCCTCCCACGTCTGCTTTGTTTCTCTCTCTATTATCCCACTGGTGACAGCAGAGCCTCCAAACCCTGCTCTGTTTCCTTCCGGCACACCTGGTTCCCGAGCCTCGTGCGCTAAAGGCACATCTCTCCACCAGCAACGTCGTTACTGTAACGGGAACAACGCGGTTTACAGCCCAATAAACCCCAGGTCCTTCTGTGCAGGCTCCTCTTACGTGATGCTAATGCTTACAAGATGTGCAGTGCTGCGGGACAGCCCCGGGAACCAACGCCCAGCGAACCGCTCGTGTTTTACATCGCTCCGCAGCCGCAGCCTGTGCTAATTAATCGCAGGGACGAGCCTCCTGCTCTGTGCCCATCGCGGCTGTGTCCCTCAATGGGTGTCCCCGGCCGCAGCCGCCCCCGGTCCCCGCCGTGGCCGCAGCTCGGGATGTCGCGGTGTTTATAGCCCGGGCCGGCCGCGCTCGGCGGGATGCCCGGGCACCGGGGGAAGCACGGCATTGTCTCGCAGCGGCGTTGTGATCACACACTGCGTCTAACGTGATTTACATCCCATATTCGACCTCTGGCGACTTCAAAGCCTGGGCGAGAGGGGGATTAAGTGGAGGAGCTGGGGCCAGGGGAGCCGGGGGTGGGGGCCTGGCTCACCTTTGAGCTCCCGTCATCCCCTCCCCAGTGGACCCGGGATAATCATCTCCCTTTGTGCTGCCGGGGAAAGCCGGGGTGCAAACACAGGAACCTTGTCAATATTGGTTTTTGAGAAGACTTTTTTTCTATTCTCCCATGTCTGGAGTTTTTGTACCCAAATCCCTCTGGGGCTTCCCAGTCTTCCCCTGGGAAATCGTGATCCCAGGGGTCCCTGCTAACACCAGCCATTGATTGAAATTTCACACCCACCTGTTTGCACACAAGATTTAATTTGGTTGATTCTTCATGCCCTTTTCCTGCTTAATCGTCAACCTATTGACCTTAATATTAAAAGGGGCTAAGGGCGAGGGAGAGAGAGACTACATTTCTGTAAGGGAACAAAAGCTGCCAGAGAATAAAGTAGGCACAGCCAGCCCTGAGCTAATGAGTCCCTGCCGCACACAGGAGCCGGAAGCGCCGTGTGCTGCCCTTGGCTGGTGCTGTGCTCCTGTGTGACAGGACACGTCTCACCGACCATCCCTTTCCTTGCTTCCCTTCACAGGACCCACAGGTTTAACGTCAGGAGGGATAGGAGACCACCCTGGCTGAGCCTGGGCACCTACCAGCTTGCTGGGGCTGCTTTTCCCCCTGCACTTGTGCAGGGTGAATGCATTTTGCTGAAATATTTCCTGTTCAATGGAAGATGCCATAAGATGGAGGAAACTTGGCTCCAGCAATGCACCAAAAGCAGCAGCAGTGGACATAGGTCAGGAGTATCCTGCACACCTGCACGGCATGCGCTGGTCTGTGCCTTATCTGGGTGCTGTGATGTGGCTCTAAAGCACATGTCAAAGCAATTTAGTGCCACAGCCTGCTCCCAGGGATAACGCTGACCTGAGGGTAAGGCTGCACCCAGGTCCTGCTCCAGACCCGGCCCTGCAAGCTGGGGCTGGACCATCCTGTGCCTGGCTCCAGGCAGGCTGTGGGGCAGAGCTGCCCTGGCCTGTGAGCTAATAGTGCATGGCTTGCTCAGCCCCGGGCTGGCAGTCACTGGAGCAGCCCTGCAGCACGTGTCTGTCACAGTGCAGTGGCCAGGTGGCCTCCCTGCTCTCTGGGGGTCAGGCTGCTCCCCTGCTTGCTCTTCCTCAGAGTACAGGCAGGGGAAGGCAGGAGAAAAGACTTTGGGTGCTCAGAAGTTGAAGTGAGGGAAAAACAGCCTTTCACAGCCCGGTGGAACCAGGGGTGGGACTGTCCATTCCCACTGGCTGGACTGACAGGATGCATAGAGAGCCATGGGATGCCAGGCTGTGCCAGGACTCTGGGAGCAGCAGGAGGGCTGGGTACACCAGTAAAGGCAGGACACAGCCCACACAGCCCCACATGTGGTGTGTGCACACCCTTGGGAACTGGCATGCAGCTGCTCCTTGCCAGAGGTGGGACCCCAAGCAGCAAATTTGATGGGGGATAGCAGCCAGCCCAGACCCTGGAGGGCTCTGACCACCTTCCACACATCCCCCTGTTTCATGGGGTAGAGTTTTTGGCGGTTTCTGCACTTGCAGATAATCTGCCTGCTGGAAAACCAAAAAGGAAAAGGAGGACTATTTTTTACCCGGCTGTGCCTTTGCTGACATGAAACCAGAGCTGTGTGGGAGCGGGCGGGCGTGTGGCTGTGCTCACACGTGTGTGTGGTGAGCCGCCTGTGTGCCGGCCCTGGCTGGGGCCGTGCCGGGGGAGCGTGTGGGTGCGGGTGCATGTGTGCCTTCCCCAGGGGGACTGGCTTGGTCTGCAGAGTGCGGTCGTGTTTATTTAATATCTGACGTCCCTTCTGTCTTCGGCGCTGACATCAATTAATGAGTGTCTGAGCATTCATTGCTCAGACAATGAGCAATGGAGCCCAGATGTTCCCTGGCGGTGGCCTCCCTTCCTTCACCAGTGTTATGTGGGTGATAAAAACATCCAAGGGGGAGTTGCATTTTGGCCAATGTGGTTCCAGGGCCATTCTAGGAGCACATGGGCTTGCAGGTCAGCTAACCCAGTGGAGATGCCCACACACAGGCAGCTCCTGCCCCAGCCCCTCTGAACCAGGAGCTGGGCACAAGCAAAGTGGGTGTCAGGGAGCAGGGGCTGTGCAAAGTGCAGGAGGTGAAGGCAACTGGCAGATGGGCTGATGTCCAGAACCTCCCTGAGCACCTCCCTGCCCCAACTGCAGCAAAAGGCTTTTGCTGGTTGTGCCTGGCTGCCACGCTGCTGGCGTGCTCCCTTGCCAACCAGAGATTAACACTGCAGCCTGTCATTTCATAAATACCCTCACCCGTGAAACAAGAGACAGACATGGCCTTATCAGAGAGCCACAGTGCTGCTGGGGCCCACACACACCCAGCTGAGCACTGTGTTGTGGCTCTGCCACTGCACAGGGACTCTGGGTGCCCCCAGGATTTGCCCAGAGAGGTGGTGCAGTGTCAGTGGAATACTCCTGACTGGTTTGTGAGGGCTGAAAAGGCTCAGCTGGGCACAGGAAGGCAGCGTCCCCTCTGTACTTTCTGCCATCAGTAGGACATGCCATCAAGGAAGATGCTCTGGTGGCATGTGGGGGGTAGCCCAACTTATTGCTCTGGCAGGCGCTTAGTATGCACCCAGTGCTAATGATTAGACATTATTCTTTAGATGAGAATGAATAATTAGAACAAATGGTATTAGAGACTAATGCATGGAATGGTGTTATTTTTAGAAATTATGTCTGTCGTGGTGGCATCACTTCCTAAAGGGACGCGCGTGACAGGGAGCATAACCAGCAGATCGGCCTGACCAGCAAATAACCCCTTGCACGGTTTCCATATTGCCTTTTTAAACAGGAAGGGAACATGATACAAACGCTATGCGAATTACGATCTGAAAAGTTTTCCTGGCAGGTTGTCACATGAGTTGTTAGTGTCATTCTTTGACATGCACACTCAAAGTCTTTCTGCACCAGTGCCTTAACCCTCTCACCCCTCGAGAGGGCTGCCAGGTGGAGCTTTTCTTCCCTGCCTTTCGGATCTTGCCCTTTTCCCAGGTACCCTGAGATGTGATTTCACACCAATGCCTGAGCAAGAGCTCCCCATATGTTAATTTTGGGCGCAGCTTGAGGGGCTGGTGAGCCAGGGCAGGCAGGGAGACACGATGCTCATCCTGGGGCTGCCAGGCTGGGAAGTGGCCAAATAATCCCCACTGTGCACCACCACCACCTTGCCCCAGAGCATCCTCAGCCCCTGAAACCTTGCCCAGTCCAGACCAGGAGCATGTGGGGGCCCAGCTGAGCCAGCAGGGCTCTGTGTGTGGGCGGGGGTCCCTGCCTGCACGTGTGCTCATCTCCTCCTGGGCTGCCTTGGCCACAGCTCTGCGCAGAGCCCAGCTGCACTCTGGCCAGGGAACATCCGCTGTGGAAACCTGGGAGGAGCTGACAATCCCCAAAGATTGGCTGCACACCCAGCCAAGCAAGAGCTGCTGGCTTCCAGCCTAATTCATTGCAAATGTGCTTCCATGTGGTTCCAATCTGGAGCCCCTGCTCCCCCCGTGCTGCCCCCCAGGGTTCGGCAGGGGCCAGGAGCAGCCGCGCAGGGCAGAGCCGGGAGCAGCCCAGTGCTGGCCCAGGCACACTGCAGCCTTCTTGGCTCCCTGGCCCCAAGATGTGTCCCCCAGCCAGTTCTCTCCTGAGGGTCACAGGGAACCTCCACCAGAGTGTGAGAGAAGTTCACAGAAAATTCCTGCTGGGGACACAATGTCCGGAATGGTCCTCACTAGCCTGCACCCTGTGGAGGGACTAACATCATTCCTTTGCCCTTAGCCCAGCCCCAGGCATCATCTTCCCACCGGGATTGGATTTTCATCTGCCAAAGGGCTTTTGGCAGGCAGGCAGCACTGGGCTGGCAGCCAGCAGTGCCCACCATTCTAATTTAGCCTTCACTTCACCCTCCCAGCTGTCGTTCTGTCGGTCATGGCTGTCTCTGCCCCCTCGCTGTCCTTGGGCACAGGTGGGCTCGGCAGGCACACACCCCTGTCCTGCCAGGGAGGCAGGGCTTGGGCAGTACAGAGATAAGCTGGGTCCTGCTGGCTGCTGCCAGGGCTGACCCCTGTCCCTGCTCTGTCCTGGCTCTGCTGTGCTGTGCCGATCAGCCCTTGGCAGTCTCAGGAACACAATGTCACCCCGTGCACCCCTCTCACGACGGCTCCAGCAGAAACGTCCCAGGGCAGTGATGGGCTCCTGAGGCCCCTGCTCCTGCAGTTTCTTGCTGGAATTTGTTTTCCCCAGAAATGTCTCCTGCAGGATCAGGGCAGTTCTCTCAGACTCCCAGCACAGGTGTTGTGGGGACTCAGGACCAGGGAGGTCCCAGCTGACACCTTGGTGCACAGTCCCAGCATCAGCATTTCCAGGCAGGTCTTTTCCTTGTCCCATGCATACACCTGGGTTTAACATCTCAACTAGTACAAACAACATATATTCACTTCAGCTCTTCTCCCTGAGGGTCCTTCCTTACCTTGCCTACGTCCTGCAATGTCCCTTCAGTGCTGCCAAACAACTTTAAGCTCAATTTAAAATGAGCCCTGACTTGAACACCCTCTCCCCATAAGCACATGCATTTGAAAGGAGATTGCATCAAAGCTGCAAAACAGTCAGTAAAAAAATTGCTCATTAAGCAAAGTTGTGAGCTCTCTCCTCTCTGTGTTTATCGCAGAACTAAAATGCCTGGCACAGGGTTAACCCTCAAAGCATTGAAATAAATGGCATAAAAGGAGTTCAGTTCTCCTCAGATTTCAGGAGAAGCAGAGTGAAGCATGTGGGGGAGTGAGCAGTGCTGGGGCCAGCACCTGGAATAACATTTTTGGTGTTGGTGCAGGAGCGGAAAAGGAAATGAGCAGTCAAAGAGCTGGGAGCAGCATGGTGGTGGCCGGGCAGGCTGGGCTGTGATGGTTGTTGCATCACCCCTCACCAAATTCAGAGCCCCCTGAAGGCAGTGCCATGGCCAGGGCCAGCACGGCTCTCTGGGCAGCCTGCAGTGGCCAGAGCACTGCCAAGAGTCACCTGAACACGTGGCTGTTGTGGTGGAGATGAGGACATGGGGTCATTCTGTCACCCTTTGCCTCCAGCCATCGGGTGGGTCTGGGTGCCAATAAAGAGGAAATCTCCCTGCCAGTGCTCTTGGGCCCTGGGAAATGAGCATCTCAGCTGAAATACGGCATCAGCAGGTAGGACTGGGGTGATCACTGCCAAGGTGATCACTTGCTGTCACAGCAAGGTGATGCTGGGATGAGCTTGGGTGGACCTTGCAGAGCATGGGGTGCAGGGGAAGCTCCAAATCTACAAGGCTGGATGCCCTTCATCCACAAAAAGCCAGGCTCATCTCTTTGATGGGACTCAGAGCTGCCATCAGCCTTGCAGGGGCGGTGTCAGGGTCTGCACTGGGGCAGTGGGCAAGAGCTGATGCCTGACATCCTGTGAGGGGTTCAGCCCTTGCTGCTCTGGAGTGCTGCTGTGCTGGGGTGCTGCTGCCCTGGTGCAGCCAGGCGTTGTGCTTGTCCTTTTAAGATCAGAAAGGTTTTTGAGCTGACACTAGCTCTGGTACGTGGAGGAAAGCGCACAACAGGGTAATTAAAGTGTAAGAGCGAGGCTGGGTTTGCCTTTAATGGCTTGCAGCTGCAAATATTTTTGTCTTCCCAAGTCCACTTGTAAGCTGTCTAGCTGTATTTCTCATCCTGGCCAATTAGATTCCCATGTGTGCTGCAGAAGTGGAAATACAGAAAGTGAATAATCCTTCAATTCTGCTCTTTGCTGCAGAGGCCTTTGAACCTCTGGCTGCCGGGGCTCCCTTCCACCCCAGCCCCATCACCACTCTGGCCACCCTTCTCCGCACCAGTCCTGGCTCCCCTCTTTGCAGTCAAACCAGCAAATCTGCTTTGGGCATCATCATGATTCATCTTCAAGCTTTTCTGATCAAAGCTACAGGCTGTTTCTCCTCCCTCCCCACCCCCTTTTTGCTGAGCTCTACAGCAATTTTCCCTTTTGGATGCTGGTTTTCTGCCAAAAGTTCCACTCTAAAATCAAAAGGGGCAGTCCATTAATACTGGGCAGCTGTAACAAGTACACTATTGTGTTGTCTCTTCCAAGGTACCCAGGATTTTTAATAAACTGTGGGGTGTGAAGAGCTGGTTGCCTGCAAGAAAGGGGAGGCAAAAGAGAAAGAAGACAGAGCTGGCAGAAACTGTGGTACCATAAAGTGCAGCCCAGAGGTGCGGGGCCCACAGTGTGCTTAGTGCTGTGTGGTGGTGGGAACAGTGAAGGAGGCACTCGGCAGTGTCCCAGCTCCCTTCCAGCACCAGGATCAGGTATTGGTCAGGAAACACTGCTTGCTTTGATCTCTGTGGGCTGACAAGGCTCTGTGCCAGGACCCACGCTGTGGAAACAGGCTGCCTGCCCTGGCTGTCCTGCGCCAGGAGCTGCGGCTGCTGGGGTGGCTCACTCCAGGGCACCCACCACCAGCTGGGAAGCTAGCAGGGAGCTCTGACAAGTGCAATGGGGTGTAAACCTGAAACAGCCATAGCCATGAAGAGACCAGACCCTTGTTCAGTCAGGTTTGGGTCTCTCTGGGAAACATCTGTGCTATTTTCAGCCCAGCTGGGGAAGGTGTCCAAGACCTTCCCTGTCTCATTCCCCACAGGGGACATAAGCCAGCATCCAGTGGGGCCACATGCAAACTGCCTTGTCCAGTCAGGAGGTGTGAATGATGCCCCTCCAGCTCCCAGCAACCAAGCTGCTGGAGACACGTGAGCAGAGCAAACCCCAGGCAGGCTGCCACAGCAGCCAATTCAGTTGAGCATCCCTTTCTGTAAATCCCTGGAAATCCTGCCCTCTGCTCCTATGGCAGGGGGGTTGAGGGCAGGGAGGCAGGTTTCTGCCCCAGAGTTTGGGAGCAGTGGGGCAGAGGGGCCAACCCTGTGTGCTCACCACAGCAAGTCAAGGTGAGGCCGGGCTGGGAGCAGATGGGACCTGCTCTGTTGGTGAAAGAGCGTTTCTGCTATTTATGCTAAGCGGTGGGAATGCTTCTCAAGCATTTCGGATGGCTCTGTAATGAGGCCGGCCTAAATATGCCAGCATTGTTTGTGCTGGACAATTAAAAGCTCCCCCTTGCCACATGAACGGTGTCTCTGGTGGCGGAAGGGCCCGGGAAGGCGCGGGCGAGGGCAGCCACAAAGCCCGCCTTTTGTTCCGTGCTCCTTTGAACCCGCTCAAAGCCCCCGTTTCAAGGGGTGGCTTTTGTTTCCTTTTCAGCGGGCCTGAACCCAGAGCCGCCTGTTGTTTAGCAACACAGAAATGTGACCTTAATTGACTCTGCTCTCGGGTGCACTGTGTAAATCACTTCTGGCACCCAGGGGAGTGCGTGACGTGCCCCCCTCCCTCCCCAGTCCCAGTACACCCGGGGAGCATCCTCACTCCAGCCACTCCTGGTCCCTGGTACACTGGACCCCAGCTCAGCTCATCCCCGTGTTGCAAGCTGGCAGGGGAGTGGGATGGGAAATTGGGCTGGGAATACTTCTCTCTTCATAGCAAGGGGTTTCCCATTTTCATGGGAGAACTGATAAAATTGTTTCCCTCTGTTCTTCAAACTCTCTTTGCAATCCAGTGCCTCCTGCTTGTGTTCATGGTCCAGCTGGGTTGGTAAGCCTCTTCACCTACCTTCCCCGGGCCTCACCGGGTTAAAGCTTATTGCAAGATAAATTAAAAGATGATGATGAAAATGATTAAATGATGAAAAGGTAACAACTCCTCCTGTGGACGTCTGACACACACTTAGCCAGACAACTTATTTGTAGGATACCAGGGGGCTGATACATTAACAGATATAATTTGCGGTCTCCCGAGGAGAGGTTAAGGACTGGGAGCACGGCTCCCTGGGAGCTGCCCCGTCTCTCCACCTCGCCTGCCCTGGCCTTAATCAAGCGATCATCTCAGCCCGTGCCTCGCTGCCCCCCTCTCTTCTTTCAATGGGGGAAAATTTGCAGACAAATTCCTGCCAGCGGGACGTTGGAGCTCTCCTGCGTGGTGGGATAAAGATACCTGTCACCTCCACCCGGCCCCGCCGCCGGCTCACGCTGGGAGCGCCGTTCAAGGAGCACCATGCTGATACCCTTATTTGATTATGCCTCTTCATGCCTTCCTCTGTGCAGGAAGAACTATTCAACAGCGGCACTGCTGTGTTCCCAGCATGGGCTGGCCCTGCTGCTGGCCTTTTGTTAGCCCCACTGGCAGCACGCCGGGCATCAGGGCTGCACGCAGGGTCCCACGCCACCGCCTCGGGCCAGGGCTCTTCCCAATGCCTTGCAACAAGGCCTTGGCCAGGCTGTTGAATTTTAACTTGAAAAATTGCAAAAGTGAGGGGATAATAGGGTTTAAATAGAAATATTAATGGCTCCATGAGATAAGGACTCTGTTCCTCCTGCTTCACTGTGGTTATGGCATGATGGAAATGGGGCTGCTCAGCACCTGTTATCTGTGTCCACTGGGAGATCCCAGGGGTATACTATCAGAATCTGCTCTGGATGCTGCTGGTTGCTGGGTAATCCAGCTCCTCAGTGGCCTCAGGAGTTTTTGGTCAGGTTTGTGAGCTTGCAGAGAGGGAATCAATTGTCCCTCTGCTTAGGAGTTGGAAGATCAGCACTTGAGAGATCCCCTGGGCACCAAGAGCTGCAATCTCAATGGAAACACCATTTTGCAGATTCCCTGGCCAGAACCACACACCCCATGTCACCCTATCCACTGCTCCTGAACAGTGCCACATGCTGTATGCCTTGTCCCAGGGACCAGTGGTGACCGCCTCACCAGACGAGACGATGTAGCCCAAGCAGAGGGGACCCAATGCTGTCCCAGCTCTGAGCCCTTCTGCCATCCCCAAAAGTTCTTGCAGCTTATGTTAAGGTAAAATACGTTGCTCCAGGTGATACTGAGGTGTGAGTTCCCAGCCAGCCCTGCAGCAGCCTGGGGAGTCAGCCTCTGTTCCTGCCTCTCCTTCTGGAGTTAATCACCTGGACTGCTGGAAATGTGGAGCAATTGGCTCTTGTTTTGCCTTTCCTTGCTAGATTAAAGAGCTCTTAAGTACCTGGTTTGTTATTTCTGCCAGGATACTTACGCACCAAGGTCCTTGTGACTGTAATCAAGCCACCTCTTGATCTTCTTCCTGATAAACTGAATAGGCTGAGTGTCCTGTCTGCCTCCATCGGATATGTCCTCAGTTCTTGTCTCGCTCTCCCGGGGTTTCTCTGCAGGCTCTCCAGCTGGGGCACAGCCTGCTTTGGTAATGGCTTCAACGGTTCAGGATTGGACCTGTTGGTGCAAAGTCACTCTCCTGTGTCAGTTCCTCCAAAACAGCCCTTAAGTCTTGCAAAGCAAGAGATGGAAGGAACAAACAAAAGGCTGCACAAACCTCCCTGCTTGTAGAGCTGCAAATTCCCCCACAAAGCCTGAAGAATTTGGGCATGTCCCCCTTTTCCCCTTCCCCACATCAGAGTTTACTCTGAGCATAATCCCCCCTCAAATCTCCCTTCAGTGAGCTCTGCTCCGCGGGCAGGAGGAAGGCTCTGGGGAGCTGTGCTGCAATGAGCATGGCTGGGGCTGAGCATCTCAGAAGTGAGGGCCCCTCCAAGCTGTCAGGCAGGGACCAGCGCAGGCCAGCCCTTACCATCCATCCCACGATCCTCACACCAGCTCCGGGCTCTCAGAGAACCCCAATGGCTCTGGTGCCCATTGCTGCCTGTTTCTTCACCTTTGAGGCTGATGGGCCTACACATGGCTGGCTGGAGAGTGGTGACCTGGGTGGTCAGTGCAGGGAGGATGATATCCGGGACTTTGGA
Organism: Catharus ustulatus; assembly: GCF_009819885.2. Taxonomy (NCBI): domain Eukaryota; kingdom Metazoa; phylum Chordata; class Aves; order Passeriformes; family Turdidae; genus Catharus; species Catharus ustulatus. The sequence goes on from NC_046230.1 coordinate 14,225,166, forward strand.
TACAAGGTGTCACCTGCAGGAGCCTTGAGCCATAGTGCAAGCAGTGCCTGTGGTCTTTGGAAGCTTCACAGTCACTGTGCAAAGTAGTGCTAAATGGGCCAAACAATCTCTGTTGTTTGTACAGATAAAATGACAGCCTGGTACTTAATTAATCTTCAGTATCTTATTTTTGACTGAATGCCCTGCAATACATATTGCAGGTGTTATGCAGACTGGGACTATCTCCCTGCAGGGAGCATCTCCCAGTCCCTGGTGCTGAGCTGGCCCTGCCACTCCTTGCATGCTGACTGCCCCGGCCGAAAAGTGGCATTGGCAGGACTCAGGTCACTGCCCCCAGCACAGGAGCTTTCGGCCGAGCCCCAGCAGCATGTGCTGCCACCGGCACCTCCTGAAAGGGACCTTCCGCTGCAGCCCCGGCCCATTGTCCAGAGGGATAATTGGAGGGAGAAGTGAAACGGGGCTGTAATGAATTCTGCAGCTATTCAACAGGGCCGGGAGGCAGAAAGCTCGCTGCTCCTGACAAAGTGCTGAGGCTGCTACTTCCATTCTGCATCCAGAGGGGAGGTCTCCGGAGGGCAACTCACTATTGAGGAGGCTCTGGGGTTGAAACAACACCCGCCATCTGAAGTTTTACTCTTCTGTGCGAACGTGCTCTGACGTGGCTGTGCACAGAGTCCTTCCCTGCGGGCTTGGCAGGGCTGCAGCTGTTGGTACTTCCCAGCTCACACAGTGAGGTGTCAGGGTGTCCCCATCACTCTGTTCCGCTGACATCAGCCTCAGCTCTGCTGTCCTTCTCCCCAGGCTGCCCTCACAGGCTCTGCCTGGCCAGGTATTCATTCACACATCCCTGGGGTCCCATGCAAAACTCTGTCAGCCACACTGACCCCAGAGAGCAATACCTGACCAAGCACCCAGCAAAACACACACAGCTCCCCCAGACCCATGCCAGGGGCTAGACTGCCCCCTTCCCGTATTTTTCGGGGATATGGAGCAGCTCTGGAGGGCGTACCCAGTTTGGGGGCGGATGGAAAATCTGTGCTCCTCTTTCCAGGCATGCTGAGGCTGTGAAGGGCTGGACGGAGCAGTGTCTGTGTGGTCCCTCCCGCGCAGGCAGAGCCCCGTGGAGGGCAGCTCCTCTCCCACACGCTCCTGCCGGTAGCTGGCCGTCTCCAGACATCTTGCATCGCTTTGCTCAGCCCTGCTGCAGCTGCAGCCGAGCTCCTGCTGGGATCTCACACTCAGGGTGGGGCTCCCCCTTCCCAAAAGCCTCCTGGCAGCATCCGGCTGGAGGCAGGGACACTGTCAGGAGCAGCCCCCTGGGATGCTGGGCTGGCTCCGGCACAGAAGCCGGGTCCGTGGTGCCTGAGCCCTTGGAGAAAGCTTTCTGTCAATTTGCCCGGGCTGCAGAGGGATTGGTGGCAGAAGAAATCTGGAAGCCTGTGCAGGGGCTGGCCTCCTGCACATGAAGCCTGGAGGGGATGAGGGAGTGCCCAAGTGCCTTCCTGGCGCAGACAGACACACGGGGGCACTGAGCCGGTGTCACAGGGCAGTCCCCACGGATGCTGGCATTGCCCTTGCCCTGAGGTGCATCTGTCTTAATTTATATCCAGATGCACTTTAAGCAAATGCATAAGTAAACCCCTTCTCCTTCTTGCCCATTGGGATGACAGAGTTTCAGAGGGATTGGAAGGGGATTTAGCTTTTTTGTATCCAGCCTAGTAAACCAGGTAAACATGCAATCAGAAAACCACTGCAATTACAGTCATCACAATTTTCTGCATCAGTGCCATAAACAAGTGGGAGGGGGAACCCAGAGCACAGCACGCTGAAGAGCAAGAAGAAGACAAACAGGACTATGTTCCAAGGTTTAGAGCAGGCTGCAGGCATCCCTAGGGCCTAGTGCTGTTCTTCCCAGCCCACGGTGCTCTCACAACACCTCTGCCCAGTGGAGCTTAGCAGGCTGTCTCAAGCCCCAAGGAAAACCCTCCTGACCTTCCTGAGAAAGCAATAAACTGGCTTGTGTTTACTTTGAGAGGGGTGTCTTGTCGGGCTTTAACACACCAGGGACAGCTCTGAGCTGTGAAATGTGCCTGACACCAGAGCCATGGCTGGAGCAACCCGCAACTACCACACATGCCTGGGACCAGCTGGGGTCCGAGCCTCCCCTGTGAAGGATGGGAGGCCATGGACAGTCCATCCTGGTCAGACCTTTTCCTGTCCTTTGTCACATGGGTGATGGTTAACCAGCTACAGCGTGCTCCTCCAGACGGGCAAACACTGAGCGATAAGAGAGCCCCTCACCCCAAGCAAGATCTGCGGTGGGGGTGAGAATAAGAGAAGAGGGAGTGGTGACTGTGCTGTGGGCTGACCCAGCCTGGGAGGAGCTTCCCAAGAGGTTCTCTGTGACCCTCGTGCTCACCGTGACACTGGCTGAGCAAGCACAATGCAGCTCTCAGCCATGCCCCTCTCCCCTTTGCCTGTTTTTGGGCTCTCATCCCACAGCCCTCATCCATAACTTCAGCTGTGAGTGGCCACGATGGTCCAGCTCCTCAAGTCTCCGAGGAGACGTGACCCCACTCAGCCTGTGCCCAGCACCAGACCCACTCTCAAACCTCTGGGACAGCTGCCCCAGGAGGCAGCACTGCAGGCAGGGGGTGCCCACGGGCTCTGCCTTCCCTGCCCACACGCAGCTGAGCCCAGCAGGGAAGGCAGCGAGCGCCAGCCCCTTCTGTGAGCACAAACATCTGCTTGGAGCCTGCTCAGAAACACCAGCCCAGGCTGTCCAGCTGCCAGCCTCTCTGTTTCGAAGCACAATAAAAGCTGAAGGATGGCTGAAAGCAAATGCCCCGTGGGAAGGGAAGTGCAGAGCTCTGTACTGTGGGACACACCAGCACTGATCCCACAGCGAGGAGTGAAGTTTGGCTGCAGGGAGAAAGGAAGCAGCCATCAGGCCTGTCAGAGTCTTTGCTGTGAGACCCTTGTGCAGCCGATGACCAACCAGAGCCCTCCCAAATGCAGAGCTAGGGATAAGTGCTCTGATTTTCCTGTGCATTCACCATGCAGGGGACTGGTTTGGGTGGGAACACTGCTTACTGGAGGGATTTGTCCTGATGCATTATCATCCCAAAGCTCCCCCTTCCCTTCCAGGCTCATCATCTCCTCCAGCACCCACTGCGAGGCAGCTCTGAAGGATGTCCTGACCCATCTTCCAAGCCATGCAGGTCTCCAGTATTGCTTTGCATTTACATGTTGCTGTCAAATGCCTGAGTGCAATGGACCATTTGCTCTCCCCTGCCGTAAACAGGATTCATTTCACTGCTGGAACAAAGGCAGGTTGTCTTCCAGGTCCGGACACGAGCCTATTGCTGATGGAGGCAGGGATGAGGCTCAGGCTGATACCGGAGATGCAAAAAACCTAAATGTTTCCCAAGCCTGGCAGGATCAGCCTGTGGTGGTCTTGGTTTATACCAGTCATAGCATCAGTGAGGATGCTGGTGGGCTGGGGGGGCTGGGGCCCAGTACCTCTTCCTCTGTTTGGCAGATGCCCCATGTGTGTCAGCACTGACAAATGAGAAGGGGGTTTATCTGTGCCTGGGCTGCAGCAGGGCTGTGAGGGTCAGAGCCAGGCAAGATACGTAACTGAGGTTCAGCATGTGTCTATATCCTGCTCCCTCTCTTGCTACAAACACTGTCCAGATTTCCAGCGTCAGAGGGAGAAACACCAGCCAGATTGTTTTACGGTTTCAAGAACTCATAATGTTTTCCAGAGAACAGAGCTACAGCCCATCTTCTGCAGTGGGACAAGCTGTGGGAGCCTCCAGTCACTGCTGACAGCCTTCTTTTTAAAGGAATATTCCTGTCTGAGCATTGAGGAGCCAGTCTGGGGATCACACACACCACCCTGCACTTTCACTGCTGGCACCAAAGCTCCTTCACAGTGGGTGGCTCCAGTGAGCTGATGGGTGCCCCCTTTGACTCCCTACATATCCCACACACACAATCAGACAAGTTTCACTCCCTGAGTCAATTCCATGTTTACCATAACAGAATCCAGACCTCTGGTTCCTAATTTAATCATGGTGCAGTGACATGACAACAGGTCAAGCTGTGTGTTCCCAGGGAGGGACCTGAACACAGCAATCCCTGGGGTTTTACACCCTCACAGTCTGTGCTGTATGTGCCTCTTGGTCCAATGGTATTTAGTCTGGGGTCTCCTCACTCTTCACTGTGTCCTGCAGAGTCCCTGGATGACCGGCCACCTCCCTGCTGGGCTGTGCCACAGGTCCCCATGTCCTTTATTAGGCAAATGATGGGTGCCAGTTCACAGCTCCTGTTCTGCAGCTCCAACCATTTCCCATGTCCAGGGAACAACCTGCAGCTTGCACACCAAGGTACCTACACTAAGTATATTCCTCAACACTTTTGACCTCCTCAGCAGCAAGAAAAAGCTGACAGAACAGCAGGAAAAGAAAGGTCACCATTGGAAAGGCTCTTGTGAGGCACCCCAGTGCACCCACATCCAGAACAATGTGTGCCATCCCAGCCCCAAACAGGGAGCAGCCTCCTCCTGCCACAGCCTGGGAGATGTTGCCATGGCAGGGCAGGCAGGATTGCTGTTTGTCCCAGTACCAGCGGGGCTGGGCAGTGTGATGGGAGCCAACAGCCCAGGGATGGTGCATGACCCCACCTGGGGGGAAGAACCCAGCAGAGGCCCCACTCCAGGAGCAATTTTAGTGATGAGTTTTGTTGAGGTGCTAGGTAACAGCAGGCTGGATCAGACAGGCTGTGTTTTCTTGGCAGGGCTGGGAGGACACACATGGCTTTGCAGGCAGTCACAGGGTGACCCAGCCCTGGCTCCCAGCCCCGGCTTGCAGCCCCTGAGCCACCTCATGTCTCAGTCCTGCAGTGAGGCTGAGTCCCAGCCTCTGTTCTAGCAGCACTGCCTGAGCCACGCTGTTGTGCTGGCAGGCTCATTACAGCAGGTCTGCTTTTAATTAAGCAGGATGCTGCTTTTGTACAGCCAAACCCCTCAGGAGCTTGGGTACAGAGCCTTCACCCCTGCAGCTCCTGCTGCTCACCCCTGCGTGCAGGGCAGCAGGCGGGGGGAGCCGAGGCCAGGGGCTTTGGGAGCATGTGCTGGGGCGGCACGTCCCACCCACACAGGATGTTGGCTGTGTCCCCAGGGTGACAGGGCACGGTGCAGTCTGTACCATGCCCTGTGGCTGGTGTTTGCTCTCTTGGGGCCGGAAGGCAAATCTCAGGGCTCTTATCGCACCAGTCAGATAAGGGTTAATGCCCCAGCAGTTGTGCTGAGCTGGCTTTATTGGCAATAAACCCCTTCTGGGAGCAGCTTCCTAATCATTACAGATTGCAGGTAGCCCTACCTCCAAGGCTGTCCTTCAGCAACAGCACCTCTGCCCTGCCCTGCTGCCCCTGCACTCCCCTTGGCAAACACAGCAGGAGCAGTTCCCCTCCCACCCCGCACCCCTTCAGTGCCACACAGCCCCCTCCAACACTCATATGGTGCTGGCACAAGGGACACGTGCCCCCAGCCTGCTCCCAGTGCCCAGTGTGGATACTGGTGCAGGGCTGAGCAGGAAAATAGTCCAGAGGCTATGGGCTGTGTGGATCATATCACTGTCCTTGCATACTTAAAAGGAACTGGAATAGGGAGCTGGCACCCCTGGGGCACAGCTCTGCTGGTGCAGAGATGTCAGAAATCACTCCTGCTGCAAAGGCTGGGAGGGGAGAAGATTGTCCCAGCCGTTCCCAGCACCAGCTGATCGCAGGGCCACAAATGTTTAATAAATGGGAGTGGAGTCATTTGTCTGGGCTGATCCCCCCAGGAAGTCTGTGCTCCGCAAAACAAACCGGGCTTTTGTTTGACTTGTTTTAAGTAAAACACGTCACCCTTGTAAATCACAGATCCCCTTCCCTGCCCCAGGGGCAGCGGCGAGCAAAGGGGGCTGCTGGCCTAGAGGTGGTGGTGTAAGCCAGAGCCACGGGCTGGCAAGTCCGGTCCCACCACCGGGCTGTGTGTCCCAGCTGGACACATGGGGCTGGAGCACGCAGCCTCCCCAAGCCGCTCACACGCCCCGCTGCACGCAGCCCCCAGGCAGGTTTGCAGCGCTGGTCCCGGGGGGACTCTCGCCCTGGCTCCCCCAAACCCCAACACGGCTGCCAGGCTGCTTTTCCACCACCCCACGCTCGCTGCGGGCCGGACGCCTGGATGGCAGCCCAAGGTCAGCCGTCGGCCGCGGGCCCTTGGCAGGAGCGCGGCGCTGGTCGGGGAGCGGCGGCCGGGGGGCTGTGCCGCCGCGGGGCCGGGGCTCGGCCGAGGCGTGCGGGCGGCGTGCGGCCGCGGGCTGCCGGCGTCCGGCCCCGCCGCCTGCCAGCGGGGGCCGGGCGCGCTCGTGTGCGGCGGCAGCGGCGCGCTCCCTCCCGCGCTCCCCACGCCGCTGGCAGCCCGCCACCGCGCCGGGGGTTCGCTCCTTTCTCACGACCTCTCAGGTTCCTGAGCTCATCTGGGAGCTATTCATTTCCTGCCAGAAAACAGCCTTGCCTGCTAAAAAAACCACCTTGGCCGCAGAGCGGCCCAGGGCTTGGTACGAGGGCTCTCCCGGCTTAAATCATAAAGCTCCGGCTGTCTGGCTGGAATCAAAGGCAGGGCGGGCGTGGGGGGGCGCGGGGGCCTGTGCCATATGGTAGCACTTAAGAGCCAAGGAGGAAGCAAGGAGGGGCTTTTGCACCGCTCACGAGGAGTGTGGGAAAAGTTAATTGACTTTAATGACAGGTTTCCCGGGACGGCAGCAGCAGCAGATGGAAGGGAGCTGCAGGGATGCGAGGGGCAGCCGGGGCTGTGAGCTCCGTGGTGGGTGGGGGGCAAGACAGGGTGCTGGGAAGGCAGGAAGAGCCCCCTGCCCACGGACCCCCGTGCAGGTGCACTGCAGGCAGAGATTGGAGCACTGCTCCTTCCAGCTCAGCACCCTCTGGCCGGCAAAGGCACCCACAGGATTGTGGCAAAGCGCTGACCAACCCAAGAGTGGCCATGAGAGAGACAGACATGCCTCCAGCCCTTCCCAGGATCCTCCCCACTGGCAGACAAGGGTCAGCAAGGTGCCCAGGGAAGCCCACAGAAGCCGCATCCCCATCTGGCAGCATTAAGTCCAGTCCCTTTTCTTCCCTGTCCCACTCAGTCCCCATGCAGGGTCATAGCTCAGGCCTGTACTTTCCCTGACACTCCCCACCCCTCCCTGCTCATCCCACAGCATCAGTTTAAAGGCATTTGCTGCACCTGAAGGAGAATTCCCACACACAATGATCCACAGACCCACAGCCTGCATTTGTCATCCCAATTTGTCACAGGCTCAGTGAACTGGCACCAAGAGCACAGCTCTTGGGAATTGCTCTGATCCCCTTAAAGCTCACAAACTCAAGCAGATCTCTCATGTCAACAGGCTGTGGGATAGAGTAAACAGAGTAAGCTTTAGAGAAACCGGTCCAAGCATGCCATATCTGCTTTATACTAGGCTATTTAAACTCCATTAGCAAATAGGTTCATCTTGTCTTTCACTCCGGGATCTGCTGAATGTTCTCCATTAGCCTACAGCAAAGTCTCTTTTTTCTAATGTGCTTTCCAAACCAACTGTTTCAGCAGAAAAAGACTCTGCTCAGATGGAACAGCATTCACTCTTATACTGATGCATTACTGGTCTACATCAGCTCCACACAAGCCATCCAGCAACACGAGTTGGTCTGGAGACAGGAGGTCCTGTGAGCATCTCTGAACACAAGGTGGGCTCAGTCCTACCCTCAGTACCTCCACTGCAGAAAGGTGACACTCTGGCTGGTGGAAGGGAAGGAAAGCTCAACCTGTACAGCTACACACCTGCCTTGGGACAGCAAATCTGATATTCCCAAGCCTTGCATGCAAAACCCGGCTGTGAGATGCCTCTGTGAGGGTGGCAATGCAGGCAGGCCAGCCAGGTGTTGGAGGAGAGAAGGAAAAGCTCATCCTAGAGAAATCAGCTCCTTAAAAAAAAAAAAAAAGCTGCCACTGCCCCCAGGCTCATCAGTACACCCTGCAGAGAGAGGTATCCCAGGCACATATCACCCCCGCCTCCCAGGATGTATTTTCAGATCAGGTGAATGTTTCAGGAGCAAAGCTGGGGAGTCAAACCCCAGCAGATTTAATCCATCTGGTCTCACTCTTCCCAGCTTTCATTTCCCCAGCACCTGGATACATTCAAGCACCTGGCTGATCCAGACAAAATCCAACAAGCTTTTGCAGCAGGATTTGGACGGAAACCCCAGTGGATCCTGGCACATCTTAAAGCTGTCCGCTCTGAGTTAGGACTTGTTAAGAAGGGCCATGCAAGCTGTAACCTGAGACTGCTGCTCGTCCCTATCTATGGCTTGCATCTTGCCTGGAAACAGGGCATCCCCAAGTCACAGGGGTCAGCTGCAGCTCATGATTACAGAGTCCTTGCAGCCCCACATCACTCCCTCGACCACGTGTTTTCCATATAACAGCAGAGGAAATGCCCAACTCTATCAAAACCACATGCAAATCATTAATCATCAAGCAGAGCTTGGCTGGTGCTCAGGGTCGGGAGCAGCTCTACGCTTTTAAGTCCAGGTGGAGGTGGTGCCCAGCGCCTGCTGCAGCCCGTCAGTCAGGAGACGGGAGCACTCGTGTCAGGCTTGTCCTGCGGAGAGCCACTGCTTTTGTAACACGAGAAGCTGGCAGGCACCGCTCTCTCAATCAACTGACTGGAGGCATTTGCAATTTACACTACAGCCTGGGAAGCAGGCTCCTCCGGGTCCAGGGCAGGAGGCTCACCCGGGCAGCTCAGTGTCTTGCTCTACCACAGCTACACCAACTCCATCAGCCCGAGGTGCCAGAACAGAACAGAGGTGCCTCCCACAGCACATTCACCAGCTCTGCAAATACAAGCGCTCCTTTTAACAAGTCTGATTAATTGAGCTGCTCCACAAGAAGCAGTAATTACATCTGCCCTAGGGCAGGAGAGGGGCCAGGTGATTTCACAAGACAGAGGGGACAGAGGGTCTGAGTGACAGCTCCAGCTTGGCGAGCAGGAGAAGGCAGCCCTGGAGCAGCAAGATCCACAGGCAGCCAGGAACTGGGCTCCCTCCTATGCACACATGCCAGAGCTCCAATTTTCTCCAAAGGCCTTCCAAAATGGAAGAGAAACTTTTATTTTAAGAGCATTCAAAAAAAAAAATCCCAACCAAAAAACAAACCCCCAATCTTTGGTGTCACATAAGGAAGGGGAGGAAAGGAAGAAAAAAAGATCTCGTGTAAAACACGAAACACTGTCAAGGGAGTGCTATGGTACAAAGGCACAATCCAATATGAACATATAATCTATGTACAGCCGTGCCAGCAGCACGGGGTGCGGTGCCAAGTCCAGTCCGGTGCCCGCCACCCTCACCAGGGTCTCCAGACTGAGTCGGCTGTGCCGGGTGGCGGGCCAGGCGGCGAGGCAGCGGTGGCAGCTGTGGGTGGGCCACCATACAGAGGCAGCACAGCTCCACCAGGACCAAAGGCAGTGCTGGGGATGAGGAAGGCAAACTGCCCGTCAGAGGCTGGCAGCAGCTGGAAGCCACCATAAACCTTGGCTGCATCAGCACCCGGCTTGCAGGGCATGCCCGGGAGCGGCCCCACACCACTGCCTGGAGGAACCAGGGGTGGCCCAAAGGCTGCGGCTGGTGGCAACGGGGGCGGCGGGGGGGGCGCAGGGTAGTTCATGGTGTTGATCTGGGTCATGCAGCTGGCCAGGTGGCCCAGGAGCCGGGTGCGCACCTCAGTGTTGACGCCCTCGCAGGTGGAGAGGAACCGCGTCACCTCGTTCATGCACTCACTGAAGCCGGCTCGGTACTTGCCCAGTACTGTGGGGTCTGTGCTCAGGGCAGCTGTGGGAGGAGAGAGGCACACAGCAGTCAGCAGGCTGCACAGGGAAGAAGGGTGCACAGCATCCCAGAGCCCCTCTGAGCTAGGAATCCAGACAGGGAAAGCAGCCCCTCTGGCAGTATTCTTGTGTTCCCAGTTGCCAAGAATTCAGATGGAAAGCACAGCCCCTCTATTACCAAATCCACCAGCATCAGGGACCCAGGTGGGGAACAGGTAAGTCCCAAGGATCTCCTTATGTCCCCCTATACTGGGGACACAGTTAGAAATGTAGTCTCCTCCAGTGGTTCTTGTGCATCTCACACCCCCAAAACAGATCCATATGTGGAGCACAGCTCTGCTAGCAGAGGGAACTCAAGCAGGGACTGCAGCCCTCCCAGTGACCTCCAGCACCAGAAACGCACAAACAATAGTGACCTTCCCAGCACCTTACTGGGGATACTATCACAAAGCATGCTGCCCTCCACCACCCTCCAGTAGCAAGGATGGAGCACTGTGTCCCCCCCATGACTCTCCAGTACTCAGGATTCAGGTGCAGAGCCACTGGCTCTGGAATACGTGTACAGAACACAGTGCTCTCCCTCCATCGCTCCCCGGGGATGCAGGTGCAGAGCCTAGTGCTCCTGCTCCCCTCTTCACCGAGCAGGCAGGCAGGGTGATGCCCTCAGCCCCCGGGCTGCAGGCACCGCCACCCCAGCTCCCTCTCCGCGGCTCCCCCTCGGGACTCACCAGTCATCTGGGCTCGCTGGAGGCTCCGCAGGTGCTTGACAGTCATCTCCAGAATGTCGGCCTTCTCCAGCTTGGAATGCCGGGAGCTCTGCGGGAACAGGCAGGGCTCAGACCGGCCCGGCAGCGCGGTTTGCCCCCGCACCCCCTATCCCGACCCTCCCTCCACTTACATCCTTCTTCAGCGCGTCCAGGATGAGCGTCTTCAGCTGCCCCAGGCTCTCGTTGATGCGCGCCCGCCGCCGCTTCTCCATGATGGGCTTGGAGGACTGCAAGAGAGGCGACAGTCAGCGTCCGCCGCGGCTCCGTCCGGCGCTGCCCGTTCCGTCCCATCCCGGCCCGGCCCGGCCGCCCTTACCTTGCGGTGCTCCGCCGCCGTCTTCGGCTTGTCGGGCGTCGCATTGACGCTGGCGGGGGTGGCGGCCACCGGCGAGGCGCTGCTCTTCTCCATCAGGTCGGCCGGCATGGTGCGCCGCCGGGCAGAGGCGCCGCGGCGGCGGCAGTGGGGGGGGCCGTGCAGGGCCGGGCCGGGCCGGGCCGTGCGGGAGCGCTCGGGGCGGCGGCAGCGCGGCCGGCGGGGCGCGGGTGCCGCGCGCCCTTGGCCACCCCTACTTATATAGCGCGCGCCGCACGCGCGCGGCTCGTGTGAAACGTCCCCCGCCGCCGTTCCCACACTCGCGCCCAGCCAATGGGCGCCGCCCGCACGCGGCCCCGCTCGTGGACGGCGCCCGCCCATTGGCTGCGCGCCGCGCGGCGGCCGCCGGCCAATGGCGCGGGGCGGGCGGCCGCGGTTTAACCCCTTGGGCACCGCCCGCGGCGGGGGGGGCGCGGGGAGCGCCGCGCTAATTACCGGGTTAATTGGCGCCCGTGGCAGGCGCGGCCCCGCCCGCTCCCCTCGAGGACTGCCGGCCCCGGAGCGGGCTGCGCTGTGGGGGGCCGCGGCCCTCCGGGGTGATGGCCGGGACGCGGCGGGCTTAGCCCAGCTGCGGTGGCCGGAGCGCAGCTACTGTGTGCGGGGGCTGCGGCGAACCGCAGGGCGCGCCGCGGTGGCTGCGTCCTCCCACGGTGCCCGCAGCATTGCCGCGGTCGCCCAGATGTCCCCAGGGCAAGCCAGGTCTCCCATGGCAGACCGTGTCCCCCCCGGGTGGCCCAGGTTGTCCCCACGGCCGCCCGGGCAATGCCACGCGGTGCTGCCCCTGTCCCCGCAGGTGTGCCCGGGGCTGGGCGGGGCGGTGCCCGGCGGAGCGCGGGGCAGGTGCGCGGTGGCACACTCGGGGCGGAGGGCGGTGGCCTCCCTGGGTTCTGTGCCCGGCTCGCACGCCAGGCTGGCGGCGCGGGCACAGACGCGGTGCTGCGTGCGCCGACATCGCGGGGCACAGGGGAAACCGCAGGGAGGGAGGAGGTGCCTGTCCCTCGGCCCTGGCCCAGCCGCCCTGCTGCCACCTCCGGCTGGTTTGGACTGTTTGTGGGTTAATTTAAAAAAAAAAAAAAAAAAAAAAGTATTTTGCCTGGGGACTTGAATCCTTTTTTTCTCCCCTCCGCTTGACTGACTTTCTCACACTCCTATTCCCATAGTCTGCCAGCTAGGCCTGAGTCATCCTGCCAAGAACTAGACCTGGCCTATTCAAAAATGTGCTCACTCGCTCTTTCTCTGTCTCTCTCTCTTTTTTTTTTCTTGAGTATACACAGTAATGTTTTTCCACCTCCTCTTGTACCTGATCTGCACCTGTACAGCGCCAATCCCACACGTATCACCCGATCTTGCCTTTTCAGAGACCGTGAGAAAAATAAAGTTCAAGAAAGAAGAGACATGTTTGCAGATCTCACCGGTGCAAAGCCCTTGTCCCTGCAGAGGCTTGCCTGCTGAGCCTTCAGAGTTTAAAAAAAGAAAGATAAATAAAAGAGAGAGTGTCATGTTTTAAACTGCGGAAAAGTACAAATCCAGGCTTTCTTTTAGCTCCTTGATGGAGCCATAAGCCTTTTGATTTAAAAAAAAAAAAAAAAAAAAGGCAGCCTTCAGCGTGTAAGGTTTAACTTCAGATGAACAGTATTTGACGTAAGTTTCAATTATCTAGGCAGCTGGACAAAACTCCAGTGAGGAAAAGACCAAGACTGCACTGGGAAGTCAGTACTGAAAAGCACTTTCAGTTACCTTCCTGGAGACAACAGATTTGCGTGAAAACTGCACTTTGTTTTTGGAGAGCTTAGAAAGTTCTCCGCTCCATCAATATTTCTTCTAGTGCTGATATTTGCATACATTGGTGGGGAATAAACTTATGACAATTGCTGAGCTGGTGTTCTCTCCCTCCTGCGGGGATTTGCAAAAGGCTGAGGAAATGCGGCAGCCCGGTCCCTCCCGGCCGGAGTGAGAACAGGCTGCAATTATGTCTGTGTTTGTGGTAGCCGAGGAGCTGCAAACCGCCTGTAATTGCCGGCAACAAGTCGGTGTCTCTGTGGGACGAGAGCGGGGCAGGCAGCAAGGACAGGCTGTCATTAGGGGTTGCCAGCCCTCGCCCACCCCGGGGAATTGCCCCTTGCAGCTCCCCTTGCTGCTCCCACCCTGCCCACTGCAGAGCCTGCCGGCTGCCTTTCGCTCCTGGGGTGTGTGAGGAGCCGGGCTGCGGGCACCGGGCTCCAGAAGTGGAGATCTGGTTCCGTGGAGAGCCAGCAGCGAGTGCTGCGTGGGGCAGTGGGAGCAGCGACGCTGGCGTGTCCCTGCTCCACATCTCCTCCGCCTGCTGCTGCTGTGAAATGCCTTCATGTGCAAGGGTTGTGATCTCCAAGCGGAAGCACGTATACTTGTGAATTCCCCAGGGATCAGGAGAGGAAGGGGAGGATTTGCATGGAAGGATGTCTCTGGAAATGAAATGGCTGAGGCCAAGTTTAGGCTGGAAAGCGGTAGTGAAGAGGTTTTTAACCACTGAGGGGATCTGGACATCTCTAGCCCCGCCTTCTCTTGTGAAAGAGGTGTCAAGGGGGAGGTGAAACCCTGAGATAAGGGACTGCCACAGGGACTGGGATGTTCCTTATTCCAGAGTCCTCCCAAAATGTTTTTTTGCTTTGCTCTGGCAGTCATCTTGGATTACAAATTGGGAATTGTCCAAAACAGATTTGGGAGGAACCTTTACTCAATGCATCAGGGCTTTACTGGCTGGCAGAATATCTTGGAGGAAAAATGTGTTGGCAAGAAAATTTAGACTAGTCCTGGGCACGAGCCCAGGGGTGGGAAGGAATAAAATAGGATGCTGCTGCTGGTGCAGCACGCAGGAGGTGAGGAGGTGGCAGGGTTGGCCGTGCCTGCTCTCCAGTCCTTTAGCAAGCAGCCAAGATGAGCAAAATGTGCTTCTAGAGATCCAAGTGTTTTAATATCCAAAGCTGAAGGATCCTAGGAAATACAGAAAATAGAAATGAAGTTGCTTGTAAGAAGTGGATTGCAAGCTGGATCCCAGGAATGGCACAGCAAGCCTTTCCTCTTTGGGTCACAGGCTGAAAACCTAGCCTGGCCACAGCTCAAAGTTGTCACCACCCTGAAGGCTGGAAAACAAGTGCTGCATCCCAGGGACATGCCCCTGGCTCAGGTGTCTCCTCTGGACAGCCCTGCACACTTGCCTCCGCTCATAGTTCCCATCCCAGAAGCTGTTGTGCAATCCATACCCAACTGGCTCCCCCGGGAGGGGTGATCTCAGAAGGTTTGGGCACAGGTTTCAGGATTTATTTCCCTTCTATAAACGTTTGCCAGGTCTTTGGAACAAGGTCACTTTCAAACTCACTTCCTGACAGAGCTCCCCAGATGAAGGAGAGCTTTCATGGACGTTGCTCCCCTACACACCAGGTCTTTGCAGAAAAGAGGGCAGCTTTTGTGCAGCAGTGTCACTGCCTGCCCCCCTCGATGGCAGGAGCAGCTCATTTTAAGGCAGCAGCCTGGTTTTATGGCAGGTCCTGCCCTGTTGTTCCACTGGGAACCCGTTTCCCAAAGACCTGCAGAGACCTGGGGTCCCAGCTCTGTCAGACAAACCTTGGGGTGGGTGCTTGTGTAGCAGCTGCTCGCCAGGAGCCGGGCTCTTTCAGCTGTCGCTGGCTGCTACTGCAGAAGAGAGGCTGAAGCATTTATTCATTTTACTCCTCACCGTGTGAGTCAGGCTGGGTGTATTTGGGGCAGCTCTGGCCATTCTGCAGTGACACCCACTTGTGTGGAGGGAGCATCCTGGCCTCCAGGAACTGGTGCCCTTCATTCTGTTACCCATACAACCAGGGAGGCATCCCTGGGAACAGTGGGATGAAGAGGCCAAAGCTTTGCTTGAGTAGCAAAGTGCCAGTCTGAGAAACTCCAGAGTCACTAAGGACAGACAATGAAGAACCATTTTCATCTCCCCAGCCCATCCCAGCCGAGGCTGAAGCATGGCTCTATGCTGAGAAAGGCTCTGGGACAAGAGCCAGGATACCTGGATCTCTTGCTAAGCTGATTCCTCTTGGCAGGCTCCTATCCTGCTGAACCAAGGAAACGCTGCCGGGGAGCTGGCGGGGAGGGCATTTTGGCAGCTGTGAAATGCCACCCATGTGGATGGGAATTCCCTTCCTGATACCCACAGCATTACTTCAGAGGTTGCTGGTTTGGCTAAAGCAGCCACAATGTGCTAATGGGCATGAGATGGTGCAGCCTCAGCTTTCCCCTCTGTACCTTTCCAGAGCCCCAGCTCAGCCTGGTCCTCTGCTGGCAACCAAGGCTGGGTGTTGGCAGGCATTGCAGCTGGGAACAAGCTCTGGGAACATCCCTAAATTTCCTGTGGGGCTTGGACTGGTATCTGGCACTGCTGCTGCCAGCCAGAGGCTGTGAGCTGCTTTATACTCTTCTCTGAGAGATACTCTTTTCATGCAAGATGCCCAGAGTTCACCAGACCACTGGTTTGCAGTCTGCTGACCATGACAGGCCAGTCCCACCCCACTACAACACCAGTATCCTTGATAAGATATAGGAGCTCTAGGCAGGGGGACAGACAGCTGAGCCTGCATCCCTCTGAGAACCAGAAATAAATGTGCAGTCGCTGCCACGCTCCAGAGGGGAGAAGGAGCATCTCGGCTCTGGTTCACTCCCTCTGTGGTGGGAGGTGTTGGCAGTGAGAGCTGAGTTATTTATTTATTAAGATCCCACTTGTGTTGCTGCCTGAGGCTGCTGGTCTCTGCTGGAGCTGTGGTGCTTGCGTGCTTGCAGGGAATGGAAAGACTGCAAGCTATGAAGCAGGAGTACCAATATGAAAATAGTGTGAGTTTGGCAGTGGTGGGGCTGGAGAGGGCATGAGGGCTCACTGGCACACATGTCCCTGTCCCAAACACTGAGCAGAAGGAACCCTCTTGAGGGCCAGATGAAGGTGGACGTGCATCAGCTCCACATCCTGAGTCCAGACTCCAGCCGTGTTGCTGCAGCACTAGTGTGCTGAGCCGTCTGTGATCCCTGACATGCTGTGGCTGCAGGAAACCCCGCAGGCTTTTCCAGAACACGGCTTTTAAGTCAGATCAGACCAGCAGCGCGGTTTGCAGCCCAGCTGTGCGCAGCTGGGTCGGCGCAGCCAGGGGGTGGGAAGATGTGGGCGGGAGCGTGGCGAGGTGGGAGTCTCGCCAGCCGTCCTTGGCGCAGGGAGCCGGTGGCTGGGTGCGTCAGCCTGCCCTCAAATTCCCAGCACACAAACCCTTTTCTGTGCCCCCTCTGCCCTCTTCCTCTGGCCCTGCCGGTGCCTGTGGCCAAGGGCAGGTGGGAGCCTTGGCATGTGGCTCCCTGGGGACTCAACCTTCACCGACTGCAGACTCGTGAATCCCACAGGGCCAGCCCTTGGCCATAGTGTCTGTGCTCTTCTGCAGAGCGATCAATCATATTTTCCAACACAGTTCCTTCTCCTAGGTATTAATCAGTCCAAGAAAGCAGCCTGGACTGATCACTGCCATTGAGCTTTCTGCTAAATTTACCAGCTGATCACCATCTCTTCTCTTCGTGCCATGAATTGGCAGCAGGGAGTGTTGTGTAAACTTCACGTTATCCTCAAAACCCTAGCAACTGCGATGATGCAGCAAGAAAATATTTGGAACCTTTGAGAGATGCTGTGACAGGCAGCCCTGCCTCATGCTGGGAAGCTGTGCTGAAGGCAGCGTGGGCAGGACAGGCAGGCCAGGGGCTGTGTGCCCCACCAAGGGTGGGGACAGAGCTCTCAGCCTCCCTAGTCTGACCAGGTCCTGAAGCCCTTGGGACACCACGCACTGCCCCTTGACAGATGAGATTGGTCACAACTCACCAGTCCTCCCATTTCCATAATTCCTGTATCCCTTTATTCAAGAAAACATAGGATACTTCATGGTGCAGTGCTTTCCCACTGCAGAATGGAGCCTTTGCAGAGCCAGCATCTTTCTTGATGTGTAAGTAGATGGACTGTGATAAATCCAGGGTACAATGAATCATTTGCACTTGGTGCCTGATGTCCCTGGTATCTTCAGTTTTGTTTTAGTTTGCCAGCGTTATGGAGAGAATTAGCCGATCTCGCTAATATTGAAATGTATACATAATCTGAATCCTGTATTCCTAAAATCAATATTCATTATTCAAGGTGACAACAGAGCTCAAATTAGTCCTTTAGCTGTATCAAGGGTATCAGGCTGATCACATGCCATTTGGATTAGCGACCTCATGCAGACAGTGGTTTCACACTCGTGGGTAGGGCGGCAGGGCACGGTGCTGAGGTGCGTGGCCAGGACCCGGGGAGCCGGATCCCGCCCTGCCTCCAGCCTGCGGCAGTCCTGGGAGCCACCTGGATTGCACCAGAGCTCAGCCGCGGCGGCAGGTGAGGTGAGCCGGGGCGGCGTGCCAGGGGGACACAGGGACGGAGGATTTTTGTTTGTTTTTCTGCCCAGGGCAGGCAGCGGGAGGAGGGGATTTGAAAACCTCAATTAGCACGCTTTGACAGCAGCACAGGGTGTGTGCTAGAATGGAATGGTTTCTCCCTTATTTTTCTTTTCCCGCTTGCTGTTGTGCAGCCAAAGCTCTCCATTAACCCTCTGGCCGTTTACAGGTGTTAGCAAGGGGTGGGATTTTTTGAAAACTCCTGTACATTTTCCATTTGCTTTGCCTGGAAAAGGCTGCACGGCTGCACATGTGCTGGTCCAGAGCTGTGTGCATGCCCTGGTGCCAGAGATCATGCTGGAGAATCATTCTCGTATGGGCTAATACGAGATCTCTTGTGAGCTAGTCAAGAATTGATGTGTTACTAATTGCTGTAATAAATATTGCTGCATCCAATAGAGGATGTTGTTGTTTTATAAACAAGGGGATAATTTACAGTTCAATTGCTTAAATCATGTGTTAATTGCTAAGTGTAATGAATAAATACATTTGCAACATTTAATTTGCACAGATTCCAGAAGTCTAGACATTAAGAGGCAGATCATTATTTGATAAGTAATCTTGAATGTCGTATGAAATGACATTTATTTTCACATGATGAAATATTCTGAAATGAGATTTCAAGGTCCTTCTCCTTCCTTCTCTGCAATGAAGGGCGGGTGCAGTCATCGGCTGCCTCAGAAATGTGTCCAGGCTGCCTGGGAACACAGGGGAAGGCAGGAATCCTCCAGGAGTGACACAGAGAGCAGAGCAGCAAACCTAAGTTTATGCAGATGCAGGTTTTTAATATTACAAAATGTAAAGAGAGAATATAGAGCCAAAAACGGGGAATGTCTGCAGTAGACTGGGAGGCTTCACATCATTGCTAACTGATGGCAGGATGGCTGTGGGGCTGTGAAAAGCATAGGGAGTACCTGAGGAGGTGAGCTGGGAGTACTGGTGATGAAAGAGGTGTTTGTGCTGCTGCCTGGGCACTGGTGAGGTCTTGGCCCAGTGTGAGGATGCAAACAGAAACAGCAGCAAATAAACCCAGCAAAAGGGGCTTTTGCAGCCTGCTGCTGGCCATGTGTGCCTGGTGGCTGCTGCTTGCACCATGGGAGGCTGCAGGAATCTGTGCGGGACTGTGTCCTGTTCTCCAGGGAGTGAGGAGCCCTGCCTGCTGCTGCTGGAGCCAGGGCTGGCTGCTGCTGCCCAGAGTAAGAGGCCCTGCAAACAGAAGGCACCTGTGCTTCAGTTGCTGATATTGAATAATCTTGGACTACTGGTGCCCTTTCGCAGGCCCATATCTTTATTGGAGGCTGTTAAAGCCAAACCTCCCAACAGCAATAACATGACTACAAAGCATTTCTAAGAATAAAGTACGTGGGAATAAGGGAGATACTGAGATCCCAGCCAATTTCAGTACAATACAAGTCTGAAGTACCTTATAAAGTTAACAAGTCCAATTTAAATGTATACAAGGCTCAGGAGCATACAGGAAACAGGATCGGCCAAACCTTCGAAGGCCCATCATTGTCTTTCAAAAAGCCCACTGAAAGGCTCATGCCATAAAAAAAAGGTGTATTCACATGGCTGATAAACCATGTGATAAACCTGGTGGAGAAATGCCAGCAGCCAGAGTGGGCAGGGATGCTCCCTGCAGGGATGCTGTGGTGGCCCAGCACCTTGCTACAGAGTGCTTTGCCCTGCTCTCTCTGTTACTGCACCACAATAAAAGAGGGCTCTTCTGGTGTAAATCTGGGGAGTGTTTGGCAGGTGACTGGCTCCAAAACAAGAAGCAACCCTTGCCCCTGGCTTTATGACAGGTCATCCAGCCTCTGCAATCTTGCTGCTGGAGAGGTAAAAAAAATAGCTCTGGTGCCTTGCCCAGCGCCATCTGCATCGCACTCCTGAGCAGCTGCAGCCAGGAGTGCAGCCCATGGTGGTGGCTTCCTGTCCCCTGTGATATAAACACCCTGGGTGCCACAGACAGGAGAGGACAAGGAAAGAGCTAGGAGAGGTTGTGCTGCATGCCCAGGAGCTTGTCCCTGCTTTCTCAGAGCTGAAGACACCCGTGGATTAGAAAGGTTTTCTGTAGGCACCTGGAGAGCAGTTTGTGAAGTGTTACAATGTGAAAACTATGCCAAAAGGTCCCAAGCTACAGTAACACCAAGCATGCTCCTGTTTGGCTTCCTTGAGTACCAGATTAAGAGCCAAATGTGCTCGTGAAATGCCAGAGACCCAGAGCTCTTTCAGCTTGCCTGAGTGGTGTCAGTGTGGTGAGCTTACCATGCCTGATCTTTCCTTCTCCTGTGTGTTATTTGTATTTAGCAGGCTGTATTCTGCCTTCATCATGTGTCATTGTGTGTTTGTACATTTTACCCATCTATTTGAAAACAAGAACCAGTGCCACAGGACTTACCAACCAGCCATGCTCTCTAGCAGAGCATCCAAGCAAGCTGCATTGCAAACCATCCAAAGACTGCAATAGAAAGTCTCAGGAAAATGCTCTGCTACAAAGATACCGGAAAATCAAGGTCCTTTCATGGCTTGTTTATGAGCAGGAAGCAAAACCACCCCGATTTGGTGCCTCTGAAGAGGCCAGCAGAACTGGGATGCATGTTGCAGGACTTGGCGTGCAGGAATTCATGAGCCATAAGGCCTTGTCAAAACTAATTTTTAAATGAAATGCAGTGTCCTAGCAAAACACATGCCTGAGACTTAAACCAAAACCAAAGTACAAAATGTGGTGTTTAAAGGCTGGGTTCCATCTCAAGTGAATAGAAGCCACATGCATTCATCTGGGATCAGATTTTGGCGTGATCTGAAGTTGTGCTCATGGAGGCTGCAGTGAGAGCAGGCAGAGGAAATCTTCATCTCCTCCTACAATCCTGTAGGCAAGATCAGCCTTTCTGCACTTTCCAAGCAAAAAGGTTTCTGACACCAACCCTACATATGTAGGCTCTCCAGGCATAGGATGGAGCATCCCGGGCTGCTCAGCTCCTTGCTCCACACTGTGTGTAGGCAGCAGTGAGGCCACTTTCACCAGCCTGAAAATCTGGTGTAGAGCTGCATCTCTGTCCCCTTGCTGCCCACAGTGGGTTTGGGACTCTGAGCTCCCAGTGACACCACTCTGTAGCAAGTGTCCTGCAAAAGTGCCAGTATTGAGGCTTAACCTTTATTAATTGGGAAGAGGAAGAAATAATGCTGGCAAAATATTGTCAAATACTTCAAATTAATGATTAATTCTAGATGGAGAGATACTGTTTGATGTGGTCTTTGCTGGTTTAAACAGGAGAAGGGTGATTCATTCTAAAGGAATTTATAAAAACACAAGTATTTGCTCATGGACAATAAATACTGGGGCAGATAAAAAGGGGGATGAAGTGTTCGGTGTTGTGATAGCAACTCTGCTTGAGAAAACTTTTGACCTTCTCACATCTTAAATCAATGGGCCCCCCCTCCCTCGCTTTGCTCCAGGCCTGCTCTGGAGGCTGAGGGAACGGGGTACGTGGGAGCACGCCAGGCTCGCCCTGGGCTCTGTTGCTGGCAGGTCCCCCCTGTTTGCCTCTTGTTCCCACGGGAGGACTGGGCACCCGCCAGCGCCCGCGAGGGGCACAGGGCAGCACCCAGCAGTTTACACAATCTGTGTACACAGCCTAATCTGTCAATTTGCCTGTTGTAAAAGTAAGCGCATAAACCTGGTGCTGAAGCTGCTGTGGTTTACAGAGCTGCTCCACCTGGGAAGCTGAGATTTACACCATCCACTGGTGAGCGAGGCAGCCCAGCCCGTTCCACCCCATGCCATGCCGTGCCATGCCGTGCCGTGCCATCTCAGCCTGTCCCCTCCCAGTGCAGACAGGCAGGCTGCCCAGGAGGGCTGGCTGCAGGCAGCACAGAGCCGTGAACAGCCCAGTGGGAGCGGCAGAGGTGCCGGCAGTGCTGTGCCTGCCCCACGGCGCCTGAGAGCCTTCGGGTGGGTACCTGAGGGAGGGACCTTGCTATCTACCTTTCCCGTGGGAATATGATGCAGCTGAGATAACCCCCGGACCTCGCTGGGACTCTGCCAGTGTCATTAAAGTGTTGACATCTGCTGATTACCCTGACATGATGCTGGTTTTATTGAGATGAGATTAGCCACTCGCACTTTGAAGGGAGGTTGGGCACACACCATAACTGGCTGTTCCCTGTCAGGAAGGGCTTCAGAGCCTTTTCCATTCTGGACTTTTTTCTTTACGAAAATCTAACTATTTATGCCCTAAAAAAAGCAGCATGGGAGTGAGGGCACAAAGCAGGCAGAGCAAAATCCCTGACCCGGTGTCCAGCCTTGCCGTGTTTGTTGTGGGTTAGCCAGCAGTGCAGGGTGGCCCTGGTCACATCACCTGTCAGTGTGGGGCTGATGGAGCAGAGCTGATACCCGCAGAGGGGCTGAGCCCCTGCCTGCAGCCATTCCTGCAGCATCGCCTCGCAGGCTGTCAACGAGCCTTTCATCACAGCCCCTTCTGACATCAGCCTTTCCAAAACACCTGAGCTCCTTGTGGTCCCTGTGCTCATAACACTTGGAAGTGACAGCGGCTTCTGGTTCCAATTAACCCAGGGGCAGTTTGGAGACTATCTGATTGCACTGCAGTGGAGGGGAGAGGAGAAAAAGCCTTTCTGGGAAGCACCGACTGAGTGTGTGGGTGAAGAACTTCTGAAAAAAGCAGATGGTTTCTTTCTTTCCTTCCTCTTTCTTTTCCTTGTCTTTTTTTTTTTTCCCTGAATTCCATGAAACAGACAACCCAACAGCACATTTTTCACCATCAAAGCTTTGCTGAAGGGAATTCTCCACTGCCATTTCATTTCTTCCTTATGTTCACAGATTGTAAAGCAAACGGCCTCTGGAGAGCAGGGAGGGCAGATCTGTCCCAGGGTGACAGCAGAGGACTGGCTGACATCCTTGGGGCATGACAGGCTCTCCCTGGCAGCTGGCAGCCAGGGGAAGCTAACATGCATCTGCCTTGGGATGCTGGGTGACAAACACGGCACTGCAGCTGCACTGGAATTGGGGACACAGGGACTTGCCAAGGTCCATAACCTCTGCCTTGGACACCTGCACAAGGCTAACAACTGTGAGCAGAAGCTGCAAGCTGCAGGGGAAAGCAAGCACCAGTTCCTGGGCTGGCCCCACTCACTGATGCTCTCCTGGGAGGAGATGTACTCACAGGTCAGCAGAGGCAGGTCCCACCTGGAGCCTTCCTCCCACAGCCTTCCCACGGTCACGCCACAGCCAGAGATCCCAAATATTATGTCTCTGGGAGAAACAGGGAGGGAGGAAGCTGTAATCCCATGAAATCCCAGCCCACAGCGTGCCAATCCTTTAAATTACTCTCTCTCACATGCAACATGTTCAACGCCTGTTGAAAGGAAGGTGGTTAAAGGAGGAGATGTAAATGGAAAATAAGCTTGAATGGCAGACGGGGTTGGAGGATTCTGTCTTGTTAATCCAAGATCTGTTTTTTTAAAACACCATTTTTAGACCTGGAAATGCTAGCTAATTGCTGCCTGCTGTGATGCATGGCAGCCCTGGTGTGCTGTGGGAAGATGCTCTTTGAAAAGGAGGAGTGAGGATTCAGCAGGGAGCTGCAGCACAGGGAGGGACAGGAGCAAGGGTGGCAGCGAGTTGTACTTGGAGGGGTGGAGAAAGATACTGGTGGCTCTGTTCTCCTTCCAGCAGAGACTTGGACACAAAAAGAGAGCATTTCCCCAACCAGGAAAGTGAGATGTGGAGGCTGGTGTGGGGCTGGGAGCTCCTGCCCAGTCCCCTGGCATTGGTGGGTGGCTGGACAACATGCATGCCCTAGTCAGAGGAAGAAAACATTAGAAGAGAATGGCAAAACTGCTGGCAAGACAAATGGGACAGAAATGACCATTGGGATCCAGAGAGTCCACAGCAACTCCCATATGGAGCAATTGCAACCAGAAAATAATCTCTTTGCTCACTGAAACATGAGCTACATGTGAGAGGGACAAGCCAGCGTGGACTGGCAGGGACAGGCATCCCTTGCACTGTGTCTCCATGGCCTCACTCACCACTGCTCACACAGGAGCACAAGCCTGCTCCTTGCCGTAAGCTGGAGGAGTAAGAGAAGGCACTGGTGAGGAGCAGCCAGCCCCATGGTGTTTATCACTGGGTATGTGTTGTGCTTGTCACCTCCGACATCAGCTCTATGCCTTCAAGATGTCCTTTCCCTAAGGAAAAGTTGCTTCCAGGCTCCAGACCCAGGGCAGCGACTGGCAGCGACCCTGGACTGGGATGTGGGTGCACTGAAGGGATGGTGCCACCGCAGGCTGAGGTGCTGCTGGTGGAGCAGAGCCTCAGCACTGAGCTGGCCTGTCCCCACATCCTGGGCACCAGAGTTGCTGGCACAAACTCGGCAGATTTTGGGTGAAAGCAGGCTATTTTTGAAAGTGCTTCAACCCCACTCCCTACATGTCATAGGGATGCCCAGTGAAAACAGGGATACTTCTCACTGTGTCCCTGCTGCACCCCAGGAGCCCATCGAGCCCCGAAGCAGGAGTGGGGTCCGTGGGAAGGGGACAGCGTGGGGCTCGCTGGCAGAGGCTGGCGGGGCAGGAGCCAGCCCAGCAGAGAGCTGCTGCTTTTCACACCCCGGCAGGCTGATGAGCGGCCCCGCTCCCTCGGCGCCCAGCGCCTGCAAGGGTCAATTACAGCGATTACTTCAAGGAGTCAAACCGGCTGCCGGCAGCGCTGGGGAAAAGCTTTGTTTCCCGTTTGGCTTTGTCAAAGGGAAGGAAAGAAGTGCCTGGGCATGTGGCGGGGGGTGAAAGAGCCTCTGCTGTACGAAGGGCAGAAGTCAGAGGGCAGCTGGGTGTTTGCGGGGGAGGCGGCTGCCCCGGGGACAGCTGCCCTGTTCTGCCAGTGCCACCGAGCAGCACTTGGGCTTGGGCAGCCTCCAGAACACTTGGTCACTCTGGAAGGGCCTATGAACAACCCAGTGATTGTAGAGAGAAGCAAACCAGTTGGTGGAGACAGCCTGTAAAAGTGAGCATTAAACCTCGGCAAGTTAAAAGTAAAGTCGCAATAAAAGGAATTTAAAAGTCTGTGGAAGGACTTGCAAAAGGCATTAAAACCTGAAAATAAACATATTTGCATAAATGCCAGGAGCAGGAAACCAGCCAACAAGCTGGTGCAGGTTGTGTATGATGGAGGCATGAACAGAGCATCCAGGGAAGGCAAAGCCTCAGCAGAAAAACTGAGTGGTGGCTTGAGAATGCTCAGAGAGTACCTGTTACCCTTCCTGCAGGGCTGTACCAAGGGCCTGTCCCACAGCAGGGCCTGCCAGAGACGTCTTCCAACAAAATGAGAGGCCACAGGTGGCACACGTGGACGAGGCAATGCCAGCCCAACTGGTGGTACCCAGCTTTTCCTGCCAGCCTAGGGCAGAGGGTGGGGAAGGAAACATGAGCTGCAGCCAGAGGGGCTCTGGGGATCTCACGGGCAATTTGGGAGAACTCGTCTATAACAGATCTGGGTCAATGAAGCACTTAGGGGAGACTCAACAACACCTTGCAGGAGGAAGCCATGCCTCACAAATCAGCCAGGTCACCAAGTGTGGGGAGCAGAGCAATGTGCTTGCTGGTCATGGAGCAGTGACACTTCCAAAATGTTGTTTTTGGTTTTTGCTTTTTTTGCCTTGGCACCTCTCCAGAAGGTCCTGAACGCCCAATGGACTGAAGGGACATTCGCCTTGCATGGAAAAACAACTGGTTAAAAAACTTAGAGACAGCAAAACTAGAGCTGGCTGCTGAGCAGGAGCTCACAGTATTAAACTTCAGGCTGGTAACATGGCACATGAAGTTCAGTATTGATAAAGGCAAAGCAACAACCCACAGGTAAGCAGCCCTCAACAGCCATACAAAATGCTGACCCCCTCTTCAGTCATGCTGAGAAAGAGTCAGGACAGCAAGCATGATGTATGATTAGGGAAAGAAGAGAGAACAACTAAATACTTTCGCTTTTGGAGTAGTATATGCAATTTTTTTTTTATCAAAAAGGATGTAAGGGAAATAAATATTAAAAAAGGCCTTAAGGTGCTTGGGAATAGAGTTTGGAGGCATGGTGAGAAAAGATCAGGAAAGATCAGATGTCATGGCTTGTCACACAAGCTTGGAAAAGCTGAAGGAAGGTCATAAAGGTCCCAGGAGTCAGAGTGGAAGGTGGAGAGAGACCTGGCATCAAACTAGAACAGTGAAATCATGTTGAGAATATGTCTCAAACAAGAAGGAAGAAGCCTTTGCCTTCATCAGCACTGCTCAGCTGTGAAACCCTCGGCCACAGGCTGTAGTGGCAGCCAAAAGCACAAAGTGGGGAAAGCTGCACCACTGATGCTGAGTCTGTCTGACACAACAACTGCAAGCAGCTGAGACAGAGCTCACCCACATCTGAGCTCCTGTGCTCCCCCCAGTACCTGCCACCTTCACAGCAGCGCCTGGGGCTCCTGCTGCACTGCAAGCTGGAAATCACTGGCCTGGGAAAAGGGTGAAGGAATCAGCATACCAGACCATACGGCTGAGCTGAGCACACAGAGGCACTTTCTGAGATGCAAAGGGTCAGGCAAGAAGCTGTGCCTTGGTGCTTTGTTTTCCATGTGCCACACTAGCTTTGAGCTGCCAGCCAGAAATGCTGCCCTGCCCACCACTGCTGCCTCCACAGTGCAGCACCTTCACCCCTCCCTGACTTTTATGAGCAAGGCTTGACCAAGATTTCCTCTGCCACAGTAACAAATATCTTGAGTCAGGAAGAAAAAGAAGCTGAACCTGTCTCTGCATTGCACACTGGCACAATGTCATAGGATCATGCAATCAATGGTTTGGGTTGGAAGTAGCCTTGAAGATCATCTAGTTCCAACTCCCCTGCCACCAGCAGGGATGCTACCCACTAGATCAGGTTGCTCAAAGCCGCATCCAGCCTGACCTTGAACATTTCCAGAGATAGGGAAGTGTTATGGGTGTCTGGGCAGCAGCTGCTGGGTGCAAGGAGAGGGAGGCACCAGGGCAGCAGGACTCGTCTGTCAGGACAACACCTGGCCTTTGGCAAGTGAGGTTTTTTTGTTTCAAAGCCATTTGCTGCCTATCTGGCTGGCCAGCCCTGCTGTGAGGCTGGAGCAGTGGCAGGAGATCTCAGCATCCTCCACAGCTCCACACCAGAATGCAGGCCCCCCAAGTTCCTCCTGCCCGCGGTGAGAGCCTGGCTGTGCCCGTGCCCGGCACCTGCCACCCGCCCCAGCGCTGCCATCCCGCACGCGAGGGCCGGGGGCAGGGGCTGGCCGCCGGCATCGCTCGCCCTCCGGGGCGCGGGCCTGGGGTGGGATTTGTGGAGATTATGCCGGAGGAATTACAAAGGAGCAGACTTTCCCACAGACGCTTCAATCGCTGCCCTGAGAAAGTGTGTGAGCTGAGGCAGGCTGCCTGCCTCACGGTGCTTTGGGGAGCGCACAGGAACAGCACACACGGTTTTTAATAATTAAGTAACTTTAATTGTCCTGGGAAAGCAGCGCTTGCCTTGGGGCACTCTGCGCAAACTCATAATTAATGTTACCAGGAGAGATTACGGGAAGGAGAACTGAGAAATGATTCACTTTTGCTTTTTAAGCCTCTCCGTGTTAAAGCTGTATTATCCCCTGGTTTAAAGCCTCATTTAGCTGTGAAGAAAGCCAGTGTGCTCGCAGGGGGAGGTGGGGGGAGGCAGGCAAAGCACCCTGACAAATTACAAACAGCCGCGCCAGGCTCCACCACCAGCCCTGGCGGGATGGAGCCAGCAGCCAGCACAGCTGGGAGCATCCGGGGTGTGCAGAGCAGCACCGTGGTGAGAGCCCAGAGGAGTGAAGGATGCTCATCACCAACCCAGGCCCGAGGCTGGCATGTGTGTGTAATTCCCACGTGCACTTTCTTGCTTGAGGGCTCCAAAGGCAGCTGCCAGCACAGGAGCTGCCAGACAGTACTGGGGCAAAGACTGGTCTCTCCCAGTACCCCCAGTGCACCAGAGGGCCAAATCCTGGGAAGCCTGAATTTGGCAAAATGAGACCTCCTCCTTGGAGTCAGAGGGTGACAAGCCCTTTGTAAATCTGATTTATTCCAAGTAAATAAAATGGGCATTTAGCACCCTAAACCTGGCTGCACTCCTCTGCCATAACCTGCTCCCAGCCCTGCAGGGACCCGTGCTTTCCTGTGGCAGCATGTCACCCATCTGAGCTGTGCAGCAAGCAAGCAATTCTCCAGGACACACACGGCAGGGGCGGACAAATCTCTGTGTTGGGACATGCCTCAAGCAAACTGAGCCCCCCAGAGCTGCCAGCCCTTCTCCCCAGGCAGCTGCCTGCCCCTCTGGGTCTGCTGAGAGGGGGAACTCACTCAGCTCAGCAGTGATGCTGATGCTGAGTGCCAGCACGGCCGAGCCCCACGGGGAGCCCAGTGGACAGGCACTGCCGGTGCTGCACAAAGAGGTGGGCAGGGAGGGAGGGATGCAAATCCTTCCTGGGGTGTGCGGCGCCTGGGATCCGTGGTGCTTGCTGGCGCGTTTCACCCACTTAAAAACCAACAACCTATTGGACTGGAGCGCCTCTTTTCTTTCTTCTTTCCTTTTCTGTTTTTTTTTTCCCTTCCGCCCAAAGCAAATCATTGGACTCACGCAGGACGCAAGGTATTTTACTCTATAGAAATCCTTTTTTCAGGCAACTATGTCAAGAATGTTTTCATACTTTGGGCTGGATGGGAAAAAAAAGGGCTTAATCCCCTGAGATGGTTATTTCTCTGAAAACAGACATGCAAATGCTGGACTTGTCAAACCTTAAAATGTTTTCTTTATTCAGGGAATTACTGCCTGCCTGCTGAGCCCGGGTAATGCTGACAGGCTAAGCCCGGGGCCTTGGCAGCAGAGCATGCAGAGTGTGGGAAAGGGCGGCTGAGGCACGCGCCAGATAAGATCATACAATAAATGATACAGCCCTCCGGAGCACACGGCCACTTTCATATGCAAACAGGCCTCCCTGCACACACACACACACACACACACACACACACACACACACACACACACACACACACACTCTCTTTGCCCGGGCAGGAGGCAGCACCTTGCTGCACGCCCGGGCAGACGCACCTGCACACGCATGCACACGGCTGCAGGGCTGGCAGGATGCAGGGGAATGCAGGACAGGTTTTGCCCAGCCCAGTGAGCATCCCAGGTACTGGAGGAGGGGAAATCTTCCCACTGACCCAAGGTCTGGCCAAGCACATTCCCTGATGGTCCTGTCATGCCTCAGTGGTTGCATTTTGATGCTGCTGGTGACAAGGTTCTTGCTGCATCTGGGGCATGGTGGTTTGGAGGCCCTACTGGAGCCCTGTGAGGAAAGTCAAGTCATCATCTAATAACTTGGCCAATTATTTCTTCCACCTGTGGGGTAAAACCTGGAAACAGGACTCAAATGGCTCAGAAGATGACAAAGATGATCCAAAATGCACAGGACTTTTAGCTGCATTCTTTTAGCTGTTGTGTTGTTTTGGACCTAAGTGAGGCTTTTTGGTACAAATGCCTGGGGCTGGGCAAAGCAGCCACATATTCTGCCCTCTGACAAGGATTAATTTCTAAAGGTAAGCAAAGAGCATGACCCCACTGATGGGAGCAGCAGGACTGATGGTGCCATGCTCCTGCTGCCCATGGAGGCAGCGCCAGCCTCCCCCCAGGCATCCACAGAGCCTCACTTGAGCCATTTTTGCTTTCTTTGCAGTTTGCAGACCTGATTCATCTGGGAGACGGGCGGGCAGGAGGCCGGCGTGAGCCTCCCTCAAGCTCTAAGTGTGGCACCTGCACATTTATTTTAATGACGTGGTGCCTGGCAATCCGCAGCCGGCAGCAGAGAGCCGCCGTCATGGGTCACAGTGCCGGTGGGTCACACAGCCAGCCACAGCTAATGACCCATGGGCTGGGGTAGGAACAATGGCTCTGAGCTACTGAGTGCAGCCAAAGCCACCGTGGGAGGGAGCTGCCACAGCAGCAGCAGCATTTGGAGCCAAAATGGGCTCCCTCGGGGAGCTGAGTGCCACCCCAGAGCAGTGCTGGCCCCCGCCCAGGCCCCCATGGGCGGTCGATGGTCACGGTCACCCTTTCCTGTCCCATCACAGCAGCATGTCCTGCTCTGACACCACCTCCCACTGGTGGTGGGTCCTGCTGGGACATGTTTTACAGGGTGCATCACTAAATTAATCTCAGCACAGCTCCTCCTAACCCAAGCTTAGCTTTTGACATGGTTACAGTTGTATTTTTAGGGCATGCAGGAGCCTGAGTGCAGGGGCAGAAGGCTGCTGAGCACACGAGGGGTGGCAAAATAGGTGGCTGGTGATGGATGGCTGCCCTGTGCTCCTCCAGAGCCCTGTGCACTCACAAATCACAGCTCCTCACTCCTCGCTGCTCTCAAGGTAGCTGGGGAAGGGGGAGAGCCACGGTGGGGGGGTCCTGGCGTCTTACTCCCGGCTTAATACGGTGCATTCACACAGATAATCTGTCAAGGAAAAAATGAGCCAACAAGCTATCTATTCTTGTCTGCGCTATTTTCCCATGTCAGAAACAGGCTGGGCTGAAAAATGTAGGTTTCCCCTTTCATCTTGCCTTTCAGAGCCCCTGAACAAGATGCCTTTCTTTGCCAGCACTCGCCGAGGAGATCTTGCCTCGAAGAGCAAAAAAAGGGGGCTTTCTTTTTCTTTCTTTTTTTTCCTTCTTCTTTCTTTTTTTTTTTTTTTTTTCCTTTTTTTTTAATATCTGTACCCAGGCTGTGCCAGTGGCAGGGATGTAGACTAGCTTTTATTTTCCTTGGGAAGGGAGAGTGCTGTGCTCATCTCCTCCTTGAGCTCCCACTGTTTGTTACTGTTTCCACTAAGCTGAATTAGGGGTGACAACAAATATTTCCCCTCCACATTTTATTTTTAACATTAAAAGAAGTGTCTGGGAAGGCAAAAATAACATTTCCTCAGGTGGGAAGCTCCAGTGAGTGAGAGACAAAGTGATGAAATGTTGCTGCATCCTCCTCTCAGCTGTGTGATGCCAACACATTGTGCTGGACACTCAGCAACACCTATTCTTTCACGAGTGCCACCATCCTGCTGTGCCTCTCCCCTCCATACCCACTGGGTCCAGCAGGGATGCATGTCCCTGCTAGCCAGGCGTGCTCTGTGGAGCCTCCTCTCCCCCTGTCCATGGGGCAGCAGGGAGCATGGGAGGCAGGCAGAGGTTCCGCACACCTCAACTTCACAAGGTGGTGGCAATCCTTGCCCTCCTCTGGCCGGGCATCTTGGGCTCACATGCCCTTTTTATACAGTTGCTTTGCTCTAATAAAAGCAAGAAATGTGTTTTTATAGGCTTTGCGGTCTGTCTTTCATTAATCACATTTCTTTGCGTTCTTGCTGGTTTGTTCTACTTCAGTGGCTGGCAGTGGCCACCAGCCCTCCAGCTGCGTGGCTGTTCTGCTGGTGCTGGGGTGTGTTTGTTGATTTATGGAAGTGGTTTTCAAAAAATAATATTTGAAATGGCCAGGTAACAGCCAAGTGCAGGGAGAGGACATATCAGCAGCACTTCTACAGCAGTGATCCAGCTATCTGGTTTCTCGTAAAAGCAAATAGTTTAAAGGGTCTAAGGCTGTTCTGCTTCCTTCACAATTTTGAGAATATTTTGAGAATTTTGAAAATTGCAGTCTTCTTTGCTAGGGTTTACCTGACCTGGGGATCACACATGGCAAACAAATAAACCCTTTCTGAGACCCAATTAGTGGTACCATTGAAGCCTACATTTTTAATTGTTATTGTATGTATCCTTTTGAAAGAAGAGAGGGATGCTTTTCCCTCCTCCCAGTGCAGAAAAATGGAGAGTCAGGCTCTATCCCCAAGACTTGGAGGAGCCTGTCCACTCCAATTATCAGTGCTAGAGACTTGGTCCTTACAGCCAACTGTGACACATAGTCTTGCTCAACTTCTTTCCCCTCCGCTTTTCTTGGAGGTTTTGTGAAGATGAGCAGAAAGAGGAGACAAAGCTCTGAAAGCAAATGCTTCTTCCCTGGAGGATGCCTAAGCAGCCCCCAGTCACTCAATGTGTTTGGGTCTTGCCACCTGTAGTGAGGCCAGGGGAAGGAACTCCTGCAGGGAATACTGCAGAAGAGATGGCCAAAAGCTCAGGCTGCCATGAGCTGCAGCAGCAGTGCCTGCTGAGCCTCGCAGGGCCAGCACCCACACCCACCAGAGAGCTGTCGGAAGAGCTGCAGGGCTGGGGATGTGCTTCTCCACCAAAATGTTTCTAAGGCAGGGCTGCTGGAAGGAACCGCAGGGAAATAGGGATCAGACAGAGCAGGCAGCTAATTGGGAGGAGCAAAAATACATAGGTAAGATAAAAGAGAATGTTTGCATTGTCTGGAATCCCCAGGCCATCCCAGGTTTGCCTCCAGCTGTTTGGTGAAAAGCCCTTTCCAGCCTTTGAGAAGGTCATGGTTAGTCTGGAATCAAACAAAATGAGCAAGCGAAGGCGAGCAGGCAGGAAGGCATGAAACCAGCTCCTTTGGCTTTTGGGAGGACTGGGAAACTTGTAAATGCATTTGCTTGTGGTGGTGTAGCACTCAGATTGCCACAGCTTTTGCATGACAGTACCAAGAGACCCCACCTAAGGCTGGAGCTGCTCCAGGCTCTGGAGAGAAGAACCTGTGGCCTGAATACACAAAACAGGAGTGGAAACAGGCAAGAGATGACTTTCCCACAGGCAGAGTGGGGCAGAGCTGGAGCCACCATCACCCCAGTTAAGGCTGTGGCCACCAGGTGCCTTGCCCTGGGGGCAGGCCCAGGGCTCAGCTGTATAAACTTGTGGGGACCTGGGCAAGAGCTGGATGAGCCCAAGGAATTTTTGGGAGCAATGTCAGGGGGAGCCTGGCAGGGCTTTGAGACGTGACAATAGGACAGAGACATCTGGGCAGCGTGGTGTCACTACCAGCTCACTCAAGCTTTTGTCCCTGATGCCAAGCAGAGTGCCTTGGGATGTGGAACACTGCAGTCCTTTTTAAACCTCAGCCTGGGAGTCTCCCCCATGGGAGAGGAAGGGGGTGGCAGGCCAAGGCAAGGTCATCCTCAGCCTCTTCCTTCCTCCCACCAAGCTGGGCAATGGTGGAATGCAGCAGGGACCAGGATGTGCCTGTCCTTGCTTTGGGCTTCCAGAGAAGAGGGACTGAAGCCACAGGTGCTCCATGGGAATGAGCACTGCAGCCTCTGCAGGGCTGGGAAACTGATGTTATCACAAGGGAGGGTTCACCTCAGCAGAGGGGTGAGGAGCAGCCCCCCCAGCCCAGCCCCACAGCCACGGCCCCAGGCCCTCTGCCAGCTCTGCGGGATGGAGGCCCCGGCGGAGGCGGGCTGGGAACCACCTGGACTGCTCCAGCAGACGGGGCAATGCCAGGCACAGCACTCTGTGAATCACCAGTCCCGGCGTGCAGCCCGATCCTTCACCTGGCAGGAGCTGGCTGCACCTCATTTCCTGACAGGGCCTTTCCCTGAGCAAAGGCTGGGGCTGTACAGTGTCCTGACTGCAAGGCAGGGCTGGAAGCAAGGGGACAGCTGAAGCCCTGGAAGATACTTGCCTGGGCCTCCTGGGAACCTGCAAAGTGCAATGTGAGAAGTGCAATGGGCTTGGAAACTCAGACCCCCAGCCTTCACCCATGGAATGAGGTTCTGAAGTCAGCACAAATTCAGGAAAAATACCCAACGCATGTGAATAAAAGCTTATGTGAGGGAAAACATTGCCTGCAAAGAGGGCCCAGACCCTGGGCAGCTGCTCCTCCGCTGCTGTCCTAGGGAGCAAGTGGGAAGACCCTTCCTTTCCTGCAGCAGGATCTCGTTTGGCAGCTCTCCGGGCGCTCTGTCAGGCTGCCCCAGCACCCACCACTGCTCTGGGACACTGCCAGTGCTCTGCACCCCCTCCCTGCCTGCTCCCTGGGCAAGCTGGCCAGCCTGCCTGGGAAGTGAGCCTGCTGTTTGGCAGGAACAACTGTGCTGCTCTGCAGGCTCCAGCGGTTCCCGCAGGCAGCAGCAGCGGCCCCATGCAGACCCCACCTGTGCTCGGGGGAGCGCCCAGGGACACGGGGGGTGCCGGGGCAGTGCGGGCGATGCCGGTGCCGCGGGCAGGGAGCGTGGGCACCGCGCCGCGGGCTGGGCAAAGCCGGGCAGACAAAGGGGAGCCAAACCCCCAGGGGAAGCCTTGGATCAGAGCCTGTCCCAGAGTGTTAAGCTGCTCGCACAAAGCTCCTTGAGCCCAGGCTGGCTCTGCCCCCTCCGCTGCCTTCTCCCTCTGCGGGCAGGGCTGGTGCCAACGTCGGAACCTGCTAATCAGTAGCTGCAGCAGCCGCAGCCTCCCTCAAGCCTCCCAGCCTCCCTTCCCTCCCGCCCGCCTTGACTGCCGGCCAAGCGCGGCCGAGCCTGCCGGCGCAGGAATGTGTGAGAGCCATGTGTCACTTCTCCAGACTGTGGGAAAGTGCTGCTCCAGTGAACTCACAGCAGCTGCCCTGCCCCAGCCCCAGCCCCGGCCTGGCCCCGGAACAGGAGCTGGGCTGGCCGCCCTGGGACGCCGGTGCACTCCCACTCCGCTCCCCTCAGCGTGGGTCCCCTGCCAGCCCCCAGCCCTGCGGGTGACAAAGAACATCTGAGCCCCTGTGCCTGCCACAGCCACCGCGGGTGGTGAAGGAAGGGCTGCTGACCTGGTTTTCCTTTAGAAACAGTTGTTTCCCTGCACTTTTATGTTGATTTTTTTTTCCCCTAGATGAAGGGTGTGAGGTGCTGAGAACAGGAGCAGCCACTCGGGGAGCCAGGAGCTGCCCCCATGCCGCACTCTCACCACCTGGCACTTGTACAAGGCTCTTCGTCTTCAAAGCCCTGGGCAGACAATGGCCCCTTTCAGGCTGCGTGGTGCCTGCAGCCGGCCAGAGCCCTGGCCATGGTCAGCCTGCCTGGCGTGGGCTCGGCCCTGGCTCCAGCACTGGACATGCCTGCTCTCATCTATGAGAAAAGGCAGACGAGGCTGGGTGCTGGGGGGATGCTCCTGAACCCACATTCCAGCTGCTGGGGGAGCAGCCAGCCCCCTTCCTTTTCTCTAGCATCCTTTTTGCCCACCACAGCCCTTTGGGGTGTTGCATGGCCGTCAGTATGGCATCCCCCGGAGGAGCTTGGTGCTGGGGCATCAGCATGGCCCTCAGCTTTGTGTGGAGGAGTTGGCTGCCTCTCTGTGGGAGCCCCCACGCCCAGCAGCTCTAAACTCACACAAAAGCAAGACCAAGCTGAATAGAGGGTGGGGAACAGCCTGTCCCCTTTTTCCCCCCAGCCCCCTGCCAGGGGATTAATTGCCGACCCAGGGAGCAGGAGAGCCGGGCTGGGGCTTGGCAGGAGGGCAGCAATGCGAAGCACAGAAGCAGTGTGTTCAATGGTTGGCTGGTGCCTCTGTGCCTGCTGCCAGCCCTCCCCAGCTTCCTCCTTGCCATGCTGGCTGCAGCCGACCAGGCTCTACAGACAAGCACCTATTTCTGCCCTCAATGCCCTTTAATGGCTCTCATTAAAGCTGCTTGCTGAGGACTCATTAACTTGGCAGGCTCAGTGAACCTGGATCAATTAAAATAAAGCTCTTTAGCTTCTCTACCCTCTGCTTTTCTGCAGTGTTGCCCCGCTCTCCTACTCCTGTCTACATCCCAGACCAGGTAGAACAGGGACAACAGTCCCCGACCTGCAGCGTGTCCTGTATGTGTCAGTGCCAGGACCGTCTCTGCCACGGCTCTGGGCCCAGGTTAGCACCAGTGACTCTGCAAGCACACTTGGTGAGAACCTCTTCTACAGGAAGCTGCAGCTCCCATTAGGGTGGCCGAGGCACTTGTAATAAGCAGGGTAGGATGGCTGCAGTCTGAAATTGTGCTATCAACATTCCCTTAGCCCCTGCCAGCACAGCTTGCTCCAGAGCCCCTTGATGTGCCCAGTGCCGACCTTGTGCCTGCAGACCCCCAAAACATCTCCCACCAGGTCCCCTTAAAGGAAGAGTGGTGCTCAGGAGCAGAGCCAGCTCCCCAGGCTCCATGGTGCCCACGACATGGCGCTTGGCCAACAGCCATGCTCAGATGCCCACTTCATCAGAGACTTGGTTCCACAGCTCTTGATGCATTTGCGCAAATGTTAAGATGGGTCCATTGTCAATGATAGCTTTAAGGGGTGAGAAGAGATCCCTTGCTCCCTTTTCACCGAAAGATTACTGGAATGCTCTGCAGCCAGTGGAGAGCTGGAGTATCCCTGATATTGCCTTACTGTTGATTTCTTCATCTCCACTCAGCATGCTGTGCACCTTTTGCTATTTCAGAAACT
The DNA here is from genome assembly GCF_009819885.2 of Catharus ustulatus. NCBI lineage: Eukaryota > Metazoa > Chordata > Aves > Passeriformes > Turdidae > Catharus > Catharus ustulatus. The sequence goes on from NC_046230.1 coordinate 14,261,105, forward strand.
TTTGGAGAGTGATGCTGGCTATCTGGTCAGAGCTACACAAATTCGGAGGGACAGGCAGAAAAGACCTCAGGCTTTCACCTCCTTCTAAATCTGTTGTCTAAACCCAAAAAAACCCCAAAGCTCTAATAAAATTAGCTTGGAGTATTTTCTAGGTAGCATCTGTGCAGACTGGGAATCTGCTGCTGCCAGACAGATGATGATATTAGCGGGTACAGAATGAGGCCATGGGGTGTTAGAGACCATGGGCCAAGCTAAACACTGGATGCAAATGCTCCCAGGCTCTGGGAAAATCCTGACCCAGGCACCGACTGGACAGCATGGCTGGGGCTTATCTCTGTAAACCAAGGAAAGCAGTGTGGCCTCTCTAGCCCTCCACTGTGGACAAGCTCCAGCACAGTGAGAATATCTATGGTTCCAGCATCTTACTGGCACCTTTTTCACTGCTTGGCCACAACTGTGATGGCTCACATCCTTCCACGTTGCAAGGGCAATGTCTGATGTGTCACCTGTACAGAGAGGCTGTGCCCACTCTGGGAGCAGAGGCAGATCCTGACTGCAAGATTGTGCCTGCTGCTCCCCTACTTGACTGCAAGTATCCCCACATGGCCTCTTAAGTGGAGAAAATATTTGCTGTCGGCATTAGGTTTAGGTCTAAAGTCCTTGCTGGAAAGCCCTTGACTTGGGACAACTCACATGAGGAGGAACTGTGCTTGGAGGCTCGGGGTCATCAGCTTCTCCTTGCCAGAACTGAGCAAGAAAAGCAAACAGCTCCTGCAGCCCTTCTCTGGTTTGGGTTTTGTTACACTTTCCAAGTGCATCAGTCAAATATTCATGAAGGATCAGCCAAGTCTTTCCCAGGCTTACAAGCTCAGTTCCAAATAAGCCTTGGCCTTCCTGACACTCCACAGAGGTCTGACTGCACTGGCAGGAGGAAGAAACATGGAGTGTGAGGTTTAACGAGCCCTGTGCTGTGGCAGCTCATCATCTCTGTAGTGCTGGTCCAGATCCTTTTTCAAGGCAGTCTGGGCTCCCCTTGTCGCCCTGCCCCTCCCCAGTGAGTCACTGGAGCATGGATCATACATGTACATAAGTGCTAATGACTGTGTTTATGTCCCAGCTGTATTTGCTAGGCAACATTTGACTCTCATGTGATGCAAAGGTGGGAAGTGTGAATTAGCTTGCTTAAACCTCTCCTGTGTTCATGGAGGAGCCCAGCAGCACCCAGGATCATCAATGCACCATCAGTGACCAGCTCTGTGGGGCCCAGCTGGGAAGAGCCATCCCATGGGAAAGGCACTGGCTGTGTCCTTGTGCCTGCAGAAAGCAGCCTGCAATATCAGCTGAATGCTCAGAAACTAGGGGCAAGAAGAATGCAGATGATGGGGAGTTTTTCTGTTTTATAACCCAGGAGTTCAGGGGTGCTAGAGGTTTTTGGGAACTTTAAAGATGAATGAAGTGCTTTCCAAAATTCCTTCTCATGGGACATCTGAGTGCTCTTTTAGCACTAACACCCATCCCCTATCAGCAAACCAAGAAATGGTGCACTGTGCGTGTGAGGGCTGAGCTACAGCACAGATGTATGGTAGAGCTGCTGGCTGCCCCAGTCCCACTGCTCTCCAGTGTCCCCTGGCTGGCTTTGCACAGCACTGGTGCAGTGTATGAGGAGTCCTACAGCTGTCTGCCATCACCCAGTGCTGGGGTGATTGTGGGAATGCTCCTGGACACTGCTCTGTGTATAGGGCCAGGGCTCCCCCATTGCTGCCAGAGGTGCCACTGTGCACACTGCCCCTGTTGCTGAAGGCACAACTGCATGTGTTGTGCAGCTCCCTCCCTTTCAGCCAACTGGGAGGCAGCAGGTTTGGCAAGCAGGGCAACAAAAATACCGTCAGGGGATTGCCAGCAGGCCGAGGGGTCCAATAGCTTCCCCTCTGCTCTGACCTTAGCTGCTGAGCACTCAGGGGGCTCGTTGGGATAACGTTTCTCCTCACTGCTGATCCTGCTTAGCGGGCACATTGCTGGGATGGCAGAGCCACCCTGACCTCTCAACACCCAGCGCAGCCCACGGCTCAAATTCAGGGCACCTGCTGCCATAAGGCAGCTCAGGAAACCTGGCCAAGGGGCTGTCGCAGTGGGCCAAACCCCTGACAGCAGATCCTGCACTGCCATGTGCAGCATATGGAGTACAAGGGGCAGAAAGCAGCAAAGCAGGTTTCACAGCCCCTTGGCTACCCTGACCTTGTGAAAACCAGGAGTGCAGTGAGGCACCCATGGGTGCTCAGCAGGATATGGGCATCCTGCACATGGCACAGAGGTGCCACCTTGCCCTGAAGTCCCATGCTGGGTTGCTGTCTCCAAGAGGCACGTCTTGTCCCCAGAGCAGAAGAAAGGGACTGTCATCACCCTCCAGCCCCACAGGTTTCCCCAGAGTCAGCACTGACACTGTGAGCCGCCTGTCACCACTGGCCCTGGGAGAGGTCTGGGGGTCACCATCACTCTCCCACCATGACAAGGGAGGAGCAGGATGCTTTGACAAGAACCCAACCCTGCCAAGTCCTGGGAGCTCTTTCTGCTTTGGAAAATGAGGGGATTTAGCTGAAATGGTCAAAAAGATGCATTTAAGCCAGAAGTTTTGATTTTAAAAAATATTTCCAACTCCAGTTTCTAATTTAAATTCAAAAGGAAAAAAACCTCAAAATGCTGTCATTAAAAAAATCTGGTTTTATTCAAATACTGGTGTCATGAAAATCAAAAGCTCTTTTGTGCTTGAAATCCTTACCCTAAAAACAAATGCTTTCTGTAACAAGTACATTTTTAATAGCAAAAAAAAAAAAAAAAAATTAAACCAAAACTGGTTCTTTGATGCTAAACTTTTATTTTAGTCAGTCTTTGGTCCTATCGTTAATCTGACTCCATCCAGGATAGGAGAAAACTTCAACGTTGAGAATTACAGCAAGAACAGGAGCAGGGCGTGGAAGGAAAGCCAGGGCAGCTGGGCTAGAGCTTGGCTACCTTCAACCAGATACCTCCAGGGGAAGGCAGGGCAGAAGGAAGACTTTAATAATTAGTCCTGGGCGCTCTGGAGCATTTCCAGTTTGCAAATTACCACGGCTTTATTAGGCTCTAATTCAATCTGCTCCAGGACATTGCTTGCAAAAGCCTTTTTGAAGATGAGGTGTGGGAAGTGCCCCGGTCTGAGGCTCATGCATGGCCCGTGGTGGCACACCCTGGATGGTGCCGGCCCTGGCTGGGTTCCACCCTCTTCCCATCCTTTTCACGAGAGCAAAATGTGACCCCAGGCTTGCTGGAGATCCCTGACTGCATTAAGTGCCCTAGTGGCATGCTAAATCTCACTTCCATGTCAAGATATGTATCTGTTAGTGCTGGAAGTCAGGGTCTTTTGGGCAGCCTGGGCAGTGATGTGTGGGTGAGGGGCCGGGGAGCCTGCTCTGCCCTGGGAGAGGGGAGAGGCTGAAAGGACAGTGAAGTCCACAGTGCCATCAGAGCTCCCAGCCCAGCCCAGCACCAGTTCAGCAGCCCAGGCAGTCCCCCCTGCTCCCAGGGATAACCTGAGAGTCTCCCAGGCTCCCTTCCCAAGACCCTCTGAGTGCAATAGGGTTTTCCAGCACAATTGTCTGGGATTGCATCCATCCCCTGCAGGGAGGTCTGGCTTGCACAGACATACATGCAACACACACCGCCTGCAGCCTTGTGCCAGTGGTGTCCACAGCAGCCCAGCCTCCCAAAAGCTACTCCCTTCCTCTAGCAGCTGAAAAAGTAGTCCCTAACTAAAACATGGTAGGTCTAATTTTTAGGTGACAGCTCACAAGATGGGCAGAGTTTGACTCAAAACCACACGCGAAAAGTGTGTGGTTGGACATTGCCACCCCCCAGAGATGCATTCCTCCTGTAACTGTGACCCCTTGGTTTAAAACTGGATGATTTTCTTCAAAAGAGAGAAAAAATTACATGAGATCCTACAAGGGAACTAATAAAAAGTGCAAGACTGAAAGCCCCTGCCCCTAAACCCTAAAACTCCCCACTGTGGGGGCTCTTTCCCCCACACATGGCAGAGAGTTCTTGTGCCTTCTGAGTTCACTTCTGAGAATGAAACGCTCTGGCAAACAGGGTGAAAGGAGAGGGTGGAGAAGAGGGAATGAAGAGGATGAATGGGAGGGATCCAGCCCTGTTCTTATCTGATGGCTGCTGAGTGAGGCATGATGAATTCCCCAGCAACAGGTCTGTTTTGTCAGAAGGCCTCTTATCAGATGGCACAAGCCCAGTGGTCTGGCCATGGCCATTAATCACCCATCAGCAGCTCTTCTCCAAAGAGAAAAGTTTTCCCCCTCCTTTTCCCTGTTGGCCCCAAGCCCTACTCCCATAAGCTGCAGGAAGAAACTTCCACCCAGCCAAAGCCCTCACCCCCAGAGAAGCACAGGAGATGGCCCCGGGATGGGGATGGGGAGACCTCACACCCTTCAGATAAGGGAATGGGTGTGAGGTGTGGGAGAGCAAACCAAACCACCCCAGTCCCACAAGCCCTCTTCCCCTCTGCGTTGACTGCCCGGGACACAGTGATGGGGACAAACCCCAGGATCATCTGGTGTCCATCCCTGAGCTGGAAAGAGCAGCATGAGCTGGAACAGCAGGGTGATCGGGCACCCCAGGCTTACCGACAGTCCCCCTTGTCTCATCTCTGCCCCACAGCCAAAGCTGCAGAGCCTCTGGCACAGCACCACTCACCCCAGGGGCTTTGGGGGAGCTTGTTTGGTGGCTGGTTTGGCTCCCACACCAAACCAGGGGCCCTGGTACCCCCTTGCCTGTGTTCCCTAATCCCCAGCCTGCTGCTCCATCCTCCTGCACAGCAGCTGCAGGCTGCCCAGAGCTGCACAGGGCTCTCCGCTTGTTCCATTTTCTCACGGTGCTTGTCTGCAGCTGGTGGTGGGTGACAGGCTCTGTGAGTTGAGTTCTGGGAAGCCCTTTTTTATTTTATAACCTCTCTTTCCTTGTCTTGCCTGGGTTAACTGGGACTCAGGAGTGCAGATGCCCCCACCCCAGGGTGACAGGGGGACAGGAGGAGCCATGAGAAGCAACTTTAATGCAAAGCAATTTGTCAGAGCAAAGGGAGAAGATGCAAATGTGCATATGTGTCATCTTGTAATGTCTGTGGGCATAGAAGAGCCCAAACATAAAGGTGGCCACAAAAGGTGGGAAGATGCCTCATGTTTAATGATGTCCCTCTGCTTGTGTGACAACCCCTTGCAGCACCTGGACTGTGCACAGTCCTGGACCCCATGGGGCACCAGTGGGCTGCAACCCTGCAGGTCTGCAAACTGCTCCATGTATCACCGTGATGGCACACTGGAGAGAAATGCTGGATACCTGCTCAAACAGGGACACAGATCAAATCCAGGCAGGGGCAATCCATATTTCTGAGGCATCCAGGAATAAGAGTGTGGTGTTTGAAAGGCACCAGAGATGAGAGAGGCCAGGGGAGAGGGAAGAGGGGGATGCTCAGCTCCATCTGGCCACAAACATCTCAGCCAGACCAAGAGTGACTGGAATCCAGCTTTTCCAAGCTGGAGCAGTCACCAATCCACTGAGACATCCTCATGCAGCATGCAACTGCTCCTGTAAAACCTTTTGCATGCCTGAAGCATGCAGAGGTAAAGTTGCATGAAGGAGGCAGGTGGGGCTTTTCTCAGGATCGTGCTGCCTGGAAGCAGAGCAGGAGTGTTCCTGTTCCAGTGCTCTGTAGGATGCAACTGGAGTGAGACATCTGCCCCCGGCCCTGGCTGCAGCAGGACTGCAGGCTGGAAAGTTTCAGTCAGGAGGAGAAAGGAGGGGTCAGTGTCAGGAGCTGTCTGCAGTGTCTTGGTTTTCTCTTACCTCCCTCCATGGCTGCACCAGGGCTGCTGGAGGAGCAGTCTGTGTGCTTTGGGTCTGGTGCCATCAGCATAAAGGTGACATTTGTCCCTTGGTCACACTTTCCACATGCCCAGATGGTGCAAAGTCCTCCCTGTCCCTGTGTCAGCTGAGGCATGGGACAGGGATGCCAACTTGGCGGCTGACACTGAAGTCAGACATGAGGGGGGTGTGCAGGAGGAGATTGCCATGTGTGGCTCCCACTTCAGGGACTTGAGCACACTCACCCTCCCTGGGAGACTCTAAAACTTGCTGTCTTTTTTCACAAAGGGGACAAACAAGGTTCTTCTGTCTCCTGACACTCATCTCACTCTGTGAGACCTCACATGGACTGCTGCAGCAGTAGGCCACTGTGGAATGGCATTTTTTGTCACACTTAATGGGGGATTACTGCCAGGAAATTCATCCTGGAAAAGCAAGTCTTCGACCACAGGGTCTGACTGAAGGTGGGGTCCATCACTGCATGGTGGCAATCTGTTTGCTCAGCTCCTGGATCATCCTGGGTTGTGCCAGTGAGGCCAGCACTGGGCCCCACTGTGCCATGCCAACTTGATGTCACAGGAAGGAAAAATAGCTGTGAATGAGAGCTCATGGCCGTGAGTAATGGAAAGCAGTTGTCTCTTGTAATGCCTGGCCATAAAATGTCAGATAGATGTAAAAGTTATAAATACATCACAGAGCAAATAATTACAGCAAGCTCTAACTCCTTGCTTCAGGAGAGCTGCTGACCTGCCTGGGCAGCACCCAGCCCTGGGGAGATGAGCCAAGAACAACCTGAGGATGGGACCTAAATGTGTGCTAACTCCCTTTGCTGGCAAGTGCTTATCTGCTGCCTCTGGCAGTTTGGGTGGGCGCTGGTGCTTGCAGGGGATCTCAAGCTGCCCAGTGCATTGCTGAGTCTCACGGGTGAGATATCTGAGCGTGGCTGTGCTGAAGGACAATGTGTGCCTCATGGTGTGATTAGCCAGGTGAGAGCCAAGGACAGACACTTGCCCAGCTGCGCTGACCATGGGAGGCAGCAGCCTGTAAGGTTTTGGGGGAGTATGTTCTGATGGCAGGGGATTTCTCAGCATGTGGGAGGAACAGCCTCTCTCAGCTGTACAGCAGAGCACCATGGATGGGGCTGTTCATGTACCTCCCAGTGAAATGCACTGAGGGAGGAACAGAAAAAGTCCAGATGTCTCCATCCTAGCCACCACTATGCAAATGACACTGGCACAGCTCTCTGGAGAAGGACTTAGGATATTCAGCATCCCGTCGGTACCAAACTGATGGATGCAGCGTTCCCAAAGCAAGTGCCTGTGGGTGCTCAGGAGGAGCAGCCAGAGCAGGGTCCTGCCAAGGACCAGCACTGTCAGAGGGGCTGGATACACTGCCCTCAGTGCCAAGAAATTACTCTCTGGTTGCTTGCCATTGTGGTGGGATGCCAGAAATTTCCTATATATATATACACACACACATATATATATACACTCATACATCTATACATGGCTGTAACAGTTGAAGCAGACCCCAAACCCTTATAGAACATTCCTGGGAAACCTCTCACTTCTGCAGTGCCAAGACTTCAGAGCATGGTCTCAGAGCTCCAAAGGTACGACTCAAGGGTGAAACACAAGCCTAGCATGGAATTCCTGCAGGAGGGTTTCACAGAAGGGCAAGATGCAGAGGAGAAGGAGGGCTCAGAGGAACAGGTGCAGGCAGTCTTGCAATGCTTCCCTCTGTCTACAAATATACCAGTGGAAATAGTGAGAGGAGCAGAGAGCAACGATGCAATAAATCTTTTAAAAGAAACAATAAGAACAGGACAGCTGGCATAAAAAGGAACATGTTCCCCTGGCTACCAGTGGCTTTAGGAATGAAAAAAGTGGAGTGAGTGAGGGACAACATAGAGGCAGGGTAAAAACAATGATCCCAGAGAAATTTAAATTCTGGGATCCTGAGAGAGAGATTCCCAGGAAAACTGGGTGCTTTTCAAAAGACTTAGAGGAGAGTTAGTCTCTGTCCAGAACACCATGTGAGGAAAAGAAATGCCAGAGACTGTGGTGTTTAAGCTAAATAATGAAGGAAGAACAGCAAAGAGTATGTGAAATTTTGGGTGTACTGAGGAGGTATGGGAGGAGAGGGTGCTGAGGTAACAAGTGTGGAGGAAAACCACCCATGTGAGATCATCTGTGTGCTTTACACATTGGTGTTTCTGTCCAAGACTCGTGGGGTTTATGTCTAACCTTCAGTCCCCAGAGAAGCACCACTCTAATACCCAGCTCCAGCCTGGGCTCACTGGTGTCTTAGGCTGAGTTTTCACTTCATAATAATCTGTTTCCTTCTCTGTCCATCTGTGAATTTGCTACTATTTAATTTCTTTGCCTTACCCTTTTGGTCTGATATTGCCAGAGACTGTAACACAGGCTTCTGTGCTCCCCCTGAGTCTCTCCCCTTCTCCTATTCACAGCCCCTTTCCAACATGAAATGAGAAGCAGTTTTCCCCCAGGCTGCCCCTGTGTATGCCTCCAGCTTGTTCTCTTGGCTACATTTCTGTTGAGGAACATGCTGGAATGCTAAAGCTGTGGTAATGAGTAACACACTTCTTCAATGGGACGATGCTTTCTGAATGCACTGTGCTTTACAGCTACCATAAATAATGAAATCAGTATTTGTAAACTATACTTTAAGGAATCCATTCTTTTCCAGAGATTTCAAAAGCGTGTCATTTTCCAGATTGAGAAGTTTGCCAGTTCATCTATTTTTAGAAATTCTCACTCTACTGATGTGGTCAAGACAGTCCTTAAACAGAAAAGGGTGGCTGCGTGCCTCCTTTATACCTCCTGAAGGTATGAACAGCCAGACATGTGATGGGAAATGCTTCAGAGGTGAGCCCTGCAGACTCCTAGACATCAAAGTTGTTGGGTGGTAAAACTGCAGGGACAAATCAGTGTGCAGGCTGGAGAAACAGGCACTGAAAAACATCTTAGAAGTTACTTTTCTTGGAGACCTGAAGAGTCCTTAAAATAGTCTCACGTCCCAGGAAATGAGATAGATCCTGCGGAAAACTGGCAGCGTGGCCTCAGCCAGAAATACACTTCCTTGGAATCCTTACTGTCTGTAAACATAAAAGTGGGAGGAAAAAAACAAACAAAAAAACCCCACAAGCAAGCCAGGCTGTCCAAGAGAGGCTCCTCTGGGCTGTGGGGCCCTGGCAGAGCCACCAACTCCCTTGGATGGCTTCTCTTGCATCCCCCCATCCTCATCCCTCAGCCACAGCACAGCCCTGAGGGTTGCCTGGGGAGCAGGGACAGCCCTGTCCTGAGCAGGTGTGAGCCCACAATTGTGATAAGGGAAAACAGACCCAAATCTGCAGACCTCCCAGTATCTGATGTCTCCCAAACTTGGTAATGTTATGGATATAGCTGACTGTGATCCTGCCCTTACCCTGCCTCCAGTGCAGCACAGCACAATCTGGTCAAGCTGCTGGGACTTAAAAGTTCTTTGAGGCCTCTATTCCCAACTTGTTAAGAATAAATCAAATTTTTACTGCACTTAACATTTCAAAGATGCTCAATTTGATCAATTTCCTTCCTGTGTACATGCTTTTTTATACTTAAAAGCTGTTGATTCTTTTTCTTAAAATGAATGCATTTTTTTGGTTACTGCCTTGCTGCTGCAATCTTCTCATTTTGATCAAGATAACATACTTCAAGTATTTCTCTATGTATTCAACTTTAAAGTTCTTGCCTTTATCTTTCACTTTTCAGGTCCCAACTTTATGTTCCCTGCAGAGAACATCAGCTGCACAGAAGGAGTTTTTCTCCCACTCCATAAAGAGACCTTGTCCTTGTTTGAGACTCACTGGCCACCCCCATGGGAAGCAGTTGTCCTGTGTCATTTCAGGTCCCCTCCTGGCCACAGTGTCCTGTCTCCAGCTGCAGCTCTTCTTAGGTGCTCCCAGGAAAGATGACAAATCCCCTGGCTGCAGTGCCACTTCTGGAATGAAGGACGTCCCTGACTCTTGCAGGTGCTTCACCTATCTTTCAGACTTCTCTCTGCTAGGCTGGGCTCCTTTTGCCTCTCATTGCAGGGCTTGCCTAGCTAAGCCCTTTCTTGGCCTCTCCTTGTGCCCCACATTCTCCTCCAGGTGCCAATTTCAGCCCTGATCACTGCATCCTTGCTGCCCTCCCATCCTGATTGCTCCTTCTTCAGACTCCTTAGGCCTGAGCTGGGGCTTGGACCCAAGGTGACTCCCAAGTCTTCCTTCAAGCTGTGACTTTCCCAGGCCCCCCTGGCCTCCTGGGCTGACCATGCATCTGCTGGGGATCTGTCAGGACTGGCTGTGACCCTGCAGCCAGGTGTGACCCCATTCCTGGCTGCACAGGATGGGGTGCACACCCTGGGGCAGCCCTTCTCTTTGTGCTGTCACACACCTGCAGGACCAAGCAGTGGTGCTCAGTACGTCACAGGTGGGGACACTCCTGCACTGGGGACACCAGGCTGCTGTGGCAGCATCCTTCCAGCCCATGGCAGAGCTCACACAAGGGCTTGCAGCTCCCCTTGCAGAAGTCACCCCAGCTCTGCTCTGAGCAGCCTGTCGGGACAGGAGGAGCAACACACAAACACCTCCCTGCATCCTGTCTCCCTTTCAAATCTGTTTTTTTCAAACCATGAGACTCCCATCAAACCTGGCCCTGCTCCAAGGTTCACGCAGGCAGTGGTGGGGCGGGAGGAGGAGGGAAGCAGAGAGCAATCCATAACCTTTGTAGCACTCTTGAGAGCAGCTGTCTGGCAAATGTCAAGCACTGTCTAGGGCTATTTTGGGCACTTTATTTTTATAAAGGATGCTTTGAGCTGGGGGAAGGGTGCAAAGGGGGTTTTCTCATTGCCAGCACCTTACAGAATAAAATCCGGGGGAGGAAAATTCAAGAGCCCTCCTTGGTCATGTGGCCATGTCCCATTGGAACATCCCTGAAGGCTCTCAGATGGGCAGGACTAGAGAAGGGCCTTGGCTTCTCTTGTGATTGGAGACCTCCTGGAGGAGCTGAAACCCCTTGGGGTCCAGGGTGAGGATGTGGCTCATGCTGTGGACAGGCAGGTACCATCCCTGCAAGGGGGGCCAGCACCCCATGCAGCCCAGCCCCAGGAGGGCTCTGGGGTGAGAATCCACCAGGTTTTGAATGTTCCCTCTAAAGAGTTTCATAAATATCATCTTAATTCTGGATGTTTTCCACTGCTGTCCCATTGAACCCTCCAAGCTCCCAAGGGCTCTCAGACTCCTTCACTTTCAGCAGAGCCAAGACCCAGAGCCAAGATATTGCATAAGGAGGAGCAGAGCATCTGAAAGATCCTTGCCTGAAAGATGTATGGAACATGTTGGAACATCCAACAGAAAAGCATTCCTATTGACAAGAAGGGATATTGCAGGAAGTCAGGGTGTTTGTCTTTGTAAACATTTCTTTTGGTGAGCCTGGAGAAAAAAGTAGTTCTTATTTACAATAATTGGAGGCTTCACTCCCTCCACAATACGCCTCTTTATCAGAGACAAAAGCAGCATAGAAGTAGGAGAAACAACCCCTCAGTAATTTTTACTGTAAAATGTTATGTGGTATGTTAAGTGTTTTGTTAAGACTGGATGATCCATTTTAGGATTGAACTGGGATCAAACTCCGTGCAAGGATCTCAGAGCCGTCAGTGGCTGGGAAGTAGTAGTCACTCAGTAGCCCAAGACCAGCAACCACAAAGGAGTGGAGAGCTACAAACCACTTCCAGGGAAAGGCTGGCATGAATAATCCAAAGCAGTTTTGTGAGCATCTGGAAGTTAGCACAGAGATGAGTAATACCTGATATAACTTTGTCAAGAATGAGACACGTCAGGCCAATTTAATTTCCTTCAGCAGCGGGGTACAAGGAGCCCGCAGATGGCGAAGCAGCCGTGGCTGTGGGGTGGGGATGCTGTGCTTGCCCTGCTGTAGGACAGGGAGCAGGGCCAGGCAGGGTGCTCACATGGGTGCAGAGGGAGCGAGGGGCAGTTCTGTGACAGCAGCTCTCAAAGGCTCACTGTGGGGCTGGAAAACTGCTATTGAACACTCTCATTAACAGCCAGCATGGAGAAACAGAGAGAGTATTTATTAAATTTGCATGCCAGAAAAGGCCGGGGCTGCAGACAGAAAAGGGATTGTGGCAAACTGGAGAAACGGGATGAAAAGCTGGGAGGTTGAGGAGGAGGGGAGCATGCTGTGGCGTGCTCCTGCAAGAAGGGGGCAGGGGAAGATGTCCCCTGGGCTGCTGCTGCCTGCTGCCACCTCTGCTGCAGCCCGGAGCTGTGGAGGCAGCCCCAGGAGGTGCTGCTGAGGGTGCAAATGCAAACAGGAGAGGTTCCCGTGCAGCCCCACGGAGCCTGCAGTGCTTGAGCAAACACAGGTGACAGTCACCTGTAGGCACCCACCACATCTGGGCCGGAGTGCATGGGCCAGCTCTGACACATGTGGAGTGCCATCAAATTTATATACCTTTAATTCACAGCACTGTGGTCTGAGCTGTTTCTGTATTAAATTGAATCGATTTAACAGGGGAAGCTGTCAGCACCAGCTGGGTGGCCTCCCTTATGGATGGCAGTGCAGGCAGGGTAAAAACCAGCAACAATTCAAGCCCTCCTGCACTGGTCCCAGGAAGCTTGACCCTTGCAGGAAGGGAAGGAATGCCTAGGAAAAAAACCCTGGTACTCAGCTGCAGCCAGCTGCTTTCTGCCAATGCTGGGATAAGGGATGGCTTTTAAGCTACTGAAGGCCACAGCAAAAAATGAAACACGAGTAAAAGCATCTCCCTGCAGCCCCTGCCTGTAATGGGAAAATGATGCTGAAGGGGGGATAAGACTGCAGGAAAGCTGGGCACCCCAGGGCTGAGAACCAGTGGAACTGTGGAGCAGCTGCCAGCCTGGCCAGGAATGTCTTTCACCCACAGCAGCATCAAACAGAAATGGAAAAGAGTTTACTTCTCTTTTTGTCAGCCTGTGGAGCCAGAGTGGAAACAACCCCCCAGATCCTGTTTTTCCATACTCTCAGAAGAATGTAAACCTTTTAAAATAAAACCCAAACTTCTTAGCAAAGGAAAAATAGAAAGAAAAAAATAAAGCAGGTCAAAACTGTTGTGTCAAATCCCAGCAGTTCAACAGGAGAGAAACCCTGGTGGGGAGGCACTGAGACCTGCTGACAGTTCAGCTCCCTGGTGGGATCTTGCCACCCCCTTTTTGCCACCCAGAGAGGATGTGACATCCCGAAACTGTCCTCCCCCAGTCCTAGAGCAGGGGCCAGCCACATCCTGAGCCGCTGCGGCCCCATGAGGGCTCGTGCCGAGTGCCGGGAGCAGGACCCCAGCTCGGCGACAGGCCGGGGTCAATGGGGGAGGCCGGGGCAGGGCAGGAATTTGCCGGCGGGTGCTGGCTGCCTGGCTGGTCCCCCAGTGCAAGGCCATGTGGTTTCCCTGTGCAGGGAAATAAAAGGAAGGCTTTGAAAGTTGGCGTGTGACGGGGCGTCCCCCCGGGGAGCGGGGCGGCAGCGAGCGCGTGCGTCTGCGAGCGGCCCTGGCCGGCCGCCACGCTCCTTCCGTTTATTTACGGTGCTTTATCAGGGGCTGCGGGCTGCGATAAAGCTTATGAAAATAAAAGGCATCTCCAGCAGGCCGGGGCGAGAGCAGGCCCTGCCGTTTCTTTCCCACACTGATTAGGATCTGGGCAGGCTTCGGCGCTCCAGATCTCCGATGAAAGCAGCAGGACCGGCAGCACTTCCCTTCCTGGCCCCCACTCAGGGCCAGAGGCAGCGAGAGGTCAGCGTGCTGCAGGCTGCACCACACACAGCATGGGCTGCACGCACCGTGCACAGCACGGAGCAGCGCCGGGCACTGTGGCACTGTGCCTGGAAACGCTGTGCTGGGCACTGTGTCACCATGGCAGGGCACACCATGGCAGGGCACACCATGCTGGGCACTGTGGGAGCTGTGCCAGGCCACACCACACCGGGCACTGTGGGCACTCTGCGCTGAGCACCCCACACTGGGCACTGTAGCACCCCACACGTGCTGAGCACCATGCTGTGCCAGCCAGGCACTGTGTACCCTACCATGCACCCCAGCCACTGTGCACCTCCTGCCAGGCACCCCCCGATTCCCTGCGCTCCCATGCTCTTCTGTTGGAAGCTGGGGCAGATCCCTTTGAAGGAGCCCATGCATGTGGGATTGCACCTGGGTAAGGCATCCAGCCGGGATGCAGCTGGGGCAGGAGCAGGCCTGTCCCCAGCATGGGCAGCCGTCCCCATCCCCAGGGTGTTGGCCAAGTTCATGGCCCCTTTCCGCCAATTGTTTGGTGGAGGCCAGGCTGTGGCTTCCTCCTGGTCACGAGTCGGATTCTCACCCTGGTGTCAGTGCCGGGGCCAGCGCCTCAATCCCTGCTGGGCATGGGCACTTCCAGGGCAGGCAGAGTCTTCTGCAAGCTGTACCTTCAGAATTCACTGGGCTGCACTGCCAGCCAGTCTGGGCAGAAGCACTCAGGCACACGAGAAACAAAACACGGGGAGATTTGCCGGCTGGAAAACGGGAGGGGTTAGGAGGAATTTGGGCAATGGCAGTAATGGAAGGTTCCATACCCCAAGTGCTGCTGGGTTTGGAAATGTTCAGTTAAGTGTGGGTTTTGTGGGGGATGGTTTTATTGCCCCTTTTCACCTCCAGCACACTCTGGAAGAGGTGCTGGGAACTGAAACACTTAAAAGCAGCTCATGATGAAACCTCAAACCACACAAATCATTCTTGGTCTGGGGTTTTCTCACAAGCTCAGAGTACCGGCATGGTCCTCAAAGGAGCTGTGAATCTCTGAATAAGGCTGGCTTGAAGCTTGTGGTTTTAAGAGAAACGCAGCTCCTCCTCCCTGCCACCTTTTTCCTCTCACAGACTGTTTCCCTGCCTGGAAAAATCAGGTGGATGCTCAGAGCGAAACCTTGCTTTGGGTGGCGCCGGATCCTTGTGCATACCCTCCTGGTGACCTGGCAGCCCCCTCACTGCCACCCCCTGCAAACCAAACAGCTGGGAGGGCTCTTTCCTTTCTTACAGCAAGTGTGAAGATTTATGGGGCATTGGCACCACATCAAAAGTAAATTCAGTCATTTACAGTAAAATCAAAGCAGGCAGAACAATGAATATGAAGTGAGGTTAAAACACCTTGTTACAGGAACAAATTGTGCAGCTGACATCAAAATAATGGAATTTATGTCCCTGCTGGTTGAAACTAAGTTATTTGCAGTGGCGTTTGTCTAAGCATGAGCACCAGGAGAGGTGCTTGATACTGCTGCTGACATATTTTGGGGTCAGGCAGAAGCCTCATATGGCACAAACAGCAGGGGAGGGCTGCCCACAGAGCCAGAGCTCAGGATCCAGCCCCTTCAACCACCTCACATCCTCTGGGGCTGGAGGGCGTGGGGAACCCCCTACACCTTCCTGTGTGGTCTGAACAGGACTTGCCCTGGCTGTAAAACATGGATGCATTTCTGTTCCTGGCACCTGCCCAGGAGATGCTGCTTCCTCCCTAATGAATTCAATGTGCCCGGAAGCCCCAGAGCTACACTTCAGGTGTGACGGGGCCCAAAGCTCCATGCTCCTCACCCCAGGTGGTCACCAGTCTGGGTGACATCACCAGCTCCTTGAGTGGCAGCTGAAGTTTCATCCCACCCCTCAACTCCCTTGTCTTCCCAGCAATTTGGGGCAGCCTGTCCTTTTTCCTTGCCTGCTGAGCCCTGGCTCTGCTCATGCATCTCGCACTCACCAGACCCTGGGATGTCCCAACACATGACATGGCTCTGAAAGTTCACCTATTCATTTCACCTTGCCCCTGGCACAGAAATAACCCCACCACCACCCCCAGGGCATGGATGGGGCTGCCCAGT
The DNA here is from genome assembly GCF_009819885.2 of Catharus ustulatus. Classification (NCBI taxonomy): domain Eukaryota; kingdom Metazoa; phylum Chordata; class Aves; order Passeriformes; family Turdidae; genus Catharus; species Catharus ustulatus. The sequence goes on from NC_046230.1 coordinate 14,276,941, forward strand.
GCTTCCCAAGGCACAGTCCCTCCCTGTCCCTGCCCATAGCCCTGTGCCAGGCTGGCAGCTCCTCCACCACCCCCAGGAAGGCAGGTGACACATCCCATTCCAGCAGCTCTCCCTGCCTGCAGTGAGGCTGGGCTTGTTTTGAAAATCTATTGTGAAGCACTTCATTGCCATGGAGACTTACTTTATGGACAAATAAGTATTTGTCTGTTTCTCCTCTTCCCTTAAAAGTCAGTCTCTTCTCCTTGCTCTCCACATCCTTTTGGCTCCGTGTATGGGCTTTATATCACAGGTCTCTCTGCTCTTCCTCATCCCCCTTTCCTGTCCATGCAGTGCATCTCTGCACATCCTTCGTCACCCCTCAGCCTTTCCTCCTCCTCAGCCTACAACTCAGTATCAAGGGGCCCCTTCAGCACAACAGGAGAAACCCTCCCATCTCCATTTTTAAGGATTTTTGTTTTCAGCAAGAACAGAAGTTATTTTATACTCTTATTTCTTGGTATTTGTGTCCCAGCAGCAACAGTGCAGTTGTTTTCAGCTTGTCTAGTCCCAGCATCTTCTTGGTTGGGCTCCACTTGCCACGTCCAATGTTTCTATCAGGTTGGTTGGTCCCATTACAGTTGCTCCTCATTGTGGCCCCCATGTGTCTCTTGGGATTTTTGAAGGGGTTTCAGGAGATCTGGGTGAAGATTTTGCTGGCACAAAGCAAAATCTTCACCCAACTCTCCTGAAACCCCCCAAAAAGCCATTAAAAAAAGCAACTGGCAAAGCAACACTTCAAATTAACTGAGCAGGAGAAGGGGCGGCAAGACACAAATGAACCTCCTTCATTAATAAATCCTAGCAGCTGTGGAAAGTTTGAGGCAAGTGAGAGCACCCAGACAGAAAATTAAAAAACTAATAAAGTCCTCAGTGTGGGGGCACTGGCATCAGGTCAGCTTTACTTCTGTAGGCACCTCGTAAAGAGACATTCCAGGACACTAACTCATAAGGGAAAGCTGCAGGGGTCAAGGAGAACAGTGGAAAGCTAACCATGGTAACTCAAGTATACTGGAAAGGCAGCAGAAAAACAGCAAGGAGTAGGGCTTTTTCTTTTTCCCTTTTTTCTCTCTCTGTTGGTTTTTGGGTAAGCAGAGCTTGCAGTTTGGAGCGTCTTGGGCATGGCAGGGCAGCCAAGCAGAGCCCCACAGAGGAGCCCTCTCCAGCAGGATGGATGGGGATGGGAACAGGCTGTTTCCAAGGCAGGAGCAGAAGCTGCTCACTGCCCTCTCCCCCACACTGCCTGCCCCAGCTGCACCACTCCTGCCTGTCTGGGATGTGCAACAGCCTGAGACCCCCTGCTAAAATGCACAATATGCTTCAGTGTTAACCGTAAATCTAAATGGGGATGCTTTGCTGTAATGGGGGCAAAAGCTGAAAATGTTTACTTATTATTTTGTATTTATTTTTGTGTCCTCAGGCTGGTGCTGCAGCTCTTACTCCTGGAGCATATTCCCTGCCCTCCCACTGCCTCCCCTCAGGATGGTGGGGGAAAGTGGAGCCTGTGGTGGAGTGTGCTGCCCACCTGCAGCACCTGTGTGGAACCAGGCAATCTCACAGCTGGCATGTGTGTGTGTCATGCCTTTGGGGGCCCAGAGCCGTGCCCAGCAGCATGCTGACCTCTCTTCTCCTTTCTAGCCTTCCTGGAGGAAAGAACAAAGGGAAGAAAGCAGCCTTGCCTGCCGTGGGTCATCATGCTCACAGTGAAATCCCAGCCTGCAAATACTCTTCACAGCTCTTTAAAATAGGCAAATACGTCCACCTCAAAACAGCTTTTCAGGAGTGAGAAGGGGTGGGATGAAGGGAGGAGGCCTGGATGTGTGTTTGTCCCATGGCCAGGCAGCATAACCTAGGAGGGAGCAGCCAGGCCAGGTGAGACCCAGGCTCAGCAAGCTGCTGGCCAGGAGAGCCTCCTACAGGACTCTGGCCACTGCTTAAAAACCTCCTGCCAAGTGCTGGGCTGGTTCATTTCTGGTCTATAGCTGTCTATGAGGCACCTGGACCAGGATGTGCAGCTCTTGGCCAGGCTCCAGGGCAGGCACACCGTGGGTATGGTTATTGCAGAGGAGTGTGAGGTGGTTTCCTGGCCTCTGTCTGGTGGCCAGAAGAAACCAGGAGTCCCATTCCCACACCCTCACCCTGCTGCAGCTCACTAGCCCTGGCTGTGGTGCTGTGCCCCTGTTTTGTCTTTTGGCAAATTCAGCTCGTTGTTTGCATTGCCACATCACCTGTGAGCCCAGGATCCCACGGTGTGAGTGCTGGCCAGGCAGCCCTGTCCTGCCTGTCCTGCCTGTCCTGCCCTGCCTGCCTGGGGACACAGCGCTCTCTCCGAGGCAGGCAAGGCCACTCTGGGGTCTCTCTGGGCTTCCAGGGCAGTGTGCCAAGTCCTGCTGCCCACACAGCCTGCTGAAGGAGCCCCCTGGATTTGCCTGCCCGTGAGAAGTGATGTGCGAGTGTGGGAGCAGCTGCATTGAGTATTTCAGCAGAAAAACGTGAGTTTCCCTGGCTTGCCAGAGCCCAGCCTGGAGGGCAGTTTCACAGCCAAGCTATAAACCTTGCAACCAGGGGTTTCTAATGGAAACATTGACATAACCTGTGGCTGACAGAGCAACAGCTATGCTCACGTTAAGCCTGTATTTTCATCCCTAATCCCTGCAGCTCCTGGCCTGTCTCAGAAACGGACCCATGCAGCTGGCTGAGCATCCCCAGGGATCCAGTGGACGGCTGGGCTGGTGGGGGTCACAGGGATTTGGCTGCTCCCACCGTGCCAGCCCCGACCTGCCTCACTGCAGGCAAGGGGCTGATGGCTGGGGAGCCCCTCTGCTGAGGCACCGCCGTCCTCTGCCACCAAAAAGGCAAAAGAAAACGGCGGAGTGGTTCAGCTGGTTGTAAAAATTAATGAGTTCAGATACAGACTTGCTTTATTCCGGTCCAGCTGCGTAACCACGGCGATTGTGTCCGGCACACTAGACAGTTACATCAGCTCCACACCCCTGTACAATAAGACTCTGTTTGATCTCAGAAACAAGATCAGACTCCTGGGCTTTGCACATCCTGCTTCCTACATATGTAAAATCATTTTATTACCAGCCAGGAGAGTTCATCTAAGCCGCTCTTGCTGTGCAGCTGATGTGGAGAGAACATGCCCCTGTCTGCACTTCTTTTACCAGATGGAGATCTACAGAGAGATTGAAGAGCTGCTGCTCCTCCAAGTTTGTTTTGTTTTGTTTTGCTTTTCTAAATTCCTTATCTCAGATTGGAAACTCGGGGGCAGGACCTGAGTGTCCTCATGTGTTTGTGCAGTCCCATCACAGTGGGAGGTGTGTACGGCTCAGCTCTCCTGAATGTAAGTGGTAAATAAGCAGCCATGTGTTTTTGCTTGGCATTACCCCCTTTTTGTCCAATCTACCCAGGAGAGGAAGTTCTTGGAAAAAGTTGGCTCTGCCCTTCAAACATCTGCTCAAATCCCCTCTGCCCATCAGGTCCATGAGACACTAGGGAACTGTCAGATATTTAACATCCTCTCTGTATTCAAGCATTTACCCTGCCCCACATGAGTAACCCAGTGTCACCAAGGCAGTTATAAATGTGCCCAAGCTGCTACAGGCTCAGCCTGACCTGTCCCAGCACTGCAATTCGCTTTTGTTGATCACAGATCACTCAGCAGAGTTACAGGGCACTGGCTCCCCTCTAACCATGGCTATTCCAGTTCCATGGCTCCACTGGCACTGCTCTGCCACAGGCCCCATGTATCCCAGTGGCTGAGCTGCAACACATGGATGCTGGCTGTTGTGCTGGTGGCACAGCACTGGTGTGCAGGGACTGCTGGGTTTTGGGATGTGTGTGCAGCACTGGTGCACATCACTGCATCCAGGATGCCTCTGCAGCACTGGTGCACAGAGAGTGCCATAGGGATCACCCAAACGAGGGCACATTACCAAAGAAAATGCTCTTTTCAGCCCAGGAATCCTCTGGTGCTGATGTCTGCAGGGCTGTGTGGCCAGAGCTCAGTGACTCACTGCACACAGGTTATCCAGCAGCTGCTGGGTGGTAACTCTTATTTACTGCTCCGTTGTGGTTGGATTTAAACCAGCAGCACAGGGGAAGGGAGGGGAAATCCCCTCCTTCCCATCCCAGCCCTGCAGAGTCAGCCAGTCTAACTGGAGCAGCTACTCTTAAGTGCATCTAGTTCAGGGCTTTGTTTCACCCTGAGTTTCTAGCTCAGTTCTCCTGGCTTTGTTAAATTTCCAGTCCAAAGGCTTCCGGATGCTTACAGCTTTGGAGAAAGCTCTTGGAGACCTAACCCAGGTCACACACCCTGTAGTCCAGCAAATCTAACACCAGGACACATCTGTTCAGCAGCAGCAATGAAAATTGCTGCCAGCCCGTACTCACCATCCTGTTTGGAAAGGAGAAATTGGCCAGTGCCCAATATAGGAGCTATCAGCATGGGCACAGGCATCCCCATCCCATACAGCCCTTGTACCCTCCCTCAGCAGCACTGACCTGCCTGAATCAGGAATGGCAAAAGATGCTGAAGAATCCTTTTTGCTGAAAACCTTTGCTAGCACATGTGCCAGACAAGAAAAAAGTTCAGCTTCCCTGTACATGTCCCCTGAAGAGCTTTGCTGATCAAGTCATGCACTTGAGGCAGGGCCACCATTCTGATTCACATGTGATGGCATCCCATGCCTCCCATCTTTGCCTCCTGGGCCCATGAGTCAAACAGGGATCTCATCCTCTCATACATCTCCTCTCCTTTCCCTCCAAGGCTTGCTTTGGAGAAACTGAGGCAGGCACTTGTGCAGTGAGAGCAGCTTGCAGGAGAGGAGGCTGTGAGAAGCTCTGGCCATCAGGGTGGACCAGCACTGTCCCAATTGGTTTCATGCTCTGAAGAGTGTATTTATCCCATTGCCACCAGGAAAATTGCCAAAGATTTTGCATGAAGCAATGACTTCCTTCTCTCTGGGGTGCTCCCCAGCTCTCCCAGAAACATTCCAGGCAATTTTTTTGCCCATCCTCTCTAGATCCTGTTTTTTGTAAGCACATTTTGACCTCAGCTCAGGACCATGTGTGCGTGTTTTCACAAACAAAGTAAACCAAAAAACCCCCAATGCTCCAGTGCTGGAGCGCCTGCCATTGCCAGTGGCTTTTCCTGTTGTTGGTTTGTAATTACCTTGGGATGCCATTCCCCACATTGCTCCGACAACTGGGATTTAAGGCCCTGCAAAGAGCAGAGCTGCCTGATCTCCAAAGCCTCCCAGGTTTACAGCCAGCATCGTTCTCATCAATCATCTTCTGTCAGATGGGGAATTTGAGCAACCCCAATCCAAATCAGAATATGGAAGGGAGGCCTTCCCCAGCCCACCCTCCCCTGTTTGACAGCTCAGCTCGAATAAACAAAACCTGAAAGGGCCAAGGCAGCTCAAAAGGAAACTGTAAACGATCCCATCTGTGAGCCTTGGCAATATCTCCTCCAGGAGGGGGGCTTGGGGGAGAGAAAACAAGCTGAAGGTTTTTTTTTTCTCTCAGAAGGAAATACCATTGTGTTCAAACGTTGCTACTGCTCCAAATGTCATTCCAGAGCCCAGACCCAGGCTCCTTCTTAGACAGGTCTCTTAGCCAGGATGGTGGCAGGAGCCTTGGAGAGAGTTTGTCATTTGCAGGGATAATTAACACTAAAGGCAGGTGAACACAGGTGAACTGAGCTCAGGGTTGAAGGTCTGGATCGGGGAGCAAAACACGATACGTGTAAAAGTCATATTCCATAGTGATAAATGGTGTTTTGTAAGGCAGTAAAACAACATCCCAGCTCACACTGGAGCATCCCAGTTTGCTGTGTTCCTGCCCATGACTCACAGGCACTGGTCTCTGGGTGCTCAGCTGATCTTGGTGCTCCCAGCTCAGTATCACCTGGATGGGGACCTCGGAAAAGCAGGGTGGCAATCAGGAAGAGCAGCACCTATGCTCAGGCAGCAGCCTGAAAAGGTTATCTGTGCCCAAGTTTAGAAGTCAGCGTAGCCCAGGACCATCCACTCATCGTCCTTTCCCCATTCTTGAAACTTGCCCAGTTTTCCATTTTTCAGGGCTACAGAATGGCCTGTTAGCCATGTCCCCCACATCCCTGAGCTTTCCTAGGCAGCCCCTCTGCCTTCTGGCCCCAGGCTCGGGGGCTGGGCTAAGCACTCGCTACGGGACGTTGCAATGGTATTGGCAGCCTCGGTGCATGACAAAAACACCGGCATCACAAAGCAGCTTTATCTCACCAGGTTCCCAGCTCTGTTCCCCAGTCTCAAAGGCTGGGATTGTGAGTAAGGGCACTTTGCATCTTCAAAGAGCCGGAGCAGTTTCAGGATGAGCCCTGGAGACCCCAGCACAGCAGCCCCGAGGCAGTCTGAAATGCAGGTGTGGGTTGTGGAGCAGGAGCCGTGTGTGCCAAAGGCAGCTGGGCAGAGCCAGGAGATGCACTCGGGAAATGCTCTGTGCATCACCCACAGTCACTGCAGCCCCTGCTTGGTTAGTCAGAGAAACAGCTCACCAGAGACAGCTGCAGAAAGCAAAATATTCCAATGTTTTTGATTAACTGTTGGCTTTTGAACACGAGTTAATAGTTAATTGAGAAGTCCACTCTCAAGCATGCCAGTGAGAGTGAAGAATGAATGCTTGACAATGTTAATTGCACTGGAGACGAGCTGAGGCTGGGAGAGGGACCAGCAAAGGATGAAGGGCTCAGGGTGAGGACTAAGAACTCTCTGGTTCAGAAAGGAGGATTTGGCTCCAGCAGAGTAATACTGATGTGACTAAACACCAAGGAGACACGTCACAGGGAAGAGCTTATCACCTTCTGGTGCTCACACTGCAAAAGTGTGCTGAAAAGTTGGCAAGTGCCAAGAGAGTCACAAAAATTACTTGAAGGCAAAAATGAACTTTCTGGAGCTTGCAGAGCTCAACCAATTTTGCATGGAAAAATGTTCAGGTGGTTACACTTGTAAAAATGATGATAGGAAGAAGAAATAGAAGAATATTCAATTTAGTGGGGAATGTTATAACAAGACTCGAACCCAGGAAAGGGAATCAGGGCACATTTAATAGGAAATCAGGCATTTATCTTTAAGAGATAGGGTCAGGAACCACTGTAACAAGCCAGGAAAAGGAGAAACACAGGCTCACTCCAAGGAAAGATGATTTTCTATCCCTTTCTGGGGTCAGCTTAGGCATTCCTGGGGAAAATGTGATGCCTGTGAAATACAGACCTTCCATCCTGAATAAGTCCCACCAGCTCCTGCAGCTGTAAGCAACATATACTCATAGAACCAGGGAATGACATACAGGAGCAGAGTGGGTGGGTGACAGCTGTTGGTCCTGAGCCCCCTGAAGCGGCTGAGGATGAAGTAAACGAGCACGAGGGTGTAACTGCAGTGGGCCTATGACCTGTGGAGGGCAGGCACTTCACTTGGTGCCAGCTCTTCCCTTCCACTGCCCTGGAAGTGTCACCCCTTCAGCTCGTCAGGCACAAACTCACCAGGCTTGCCTTGGGATGTGCAGCCTGGCTGCTCCTGGTGCCCTTTGCAAATCCTGTAAGGCAGAGGGGCAATGCTGTTTCTGCAGCTCTGCCTCTGCTCATTAGCTAATGCGAATTAAATCCCTTTTATCTTCACACTCATTTTCTAAGGATAATAATCCCTTTTTGTGTGCACCCACTTTAACTGTTCCCAAACTGAGCTGTAATTGCTGATAGTAATTAAGTTAATACATATTTATAGCCATGTAGAGTTATAGAAGGTCTCCTGTAGTTTTATTTGGGGCATTTTCTTTAACCTGCCATAAAATCATCAACAAGTTGTTCAGTGTTAATTGCCTCCAATGTTGATCTCATCCCCTTGCCTCCAGACAAGGCAGGGCAGCAGATGGCTTCCTCGGACAGCCACTTTCTCCCTGCTCCCACCCTGGCTCTACTGCAAGGCAGAAGTGAACTCACCTGTCTTTTCTACCGGTTTTGATCCAGTTTTGGCAAGTTTATCTCTATGGACAGCTTTCCAAGGCATTTGCAAAAAGAGCCTTGCAAGGGTTTACGTGCCCACATCCATGCATGCTGTGAGGAGGGGGCAGTGGGACCCTGGGAGAGCAGGGGTCCAGCAGGATGCAGCCCCTGCCTGCAGCTCTGCCGAGCTCCATGGCAGCAACCCCCCCAAGCCCGATTTTCTCCTGCTTGCATGTGTGCTTTTGTGCTTGCCAAGAGCCCCAAACCACTCGGCAAACAGCGTGTGTGGTGAGAGATCACCTCGTGTAATCTCCGGGCGAATCCCCCCATTATACAGTTGGCTAATTAACTCCGGGTACAGGGTCAGGATGAGCTATCGGCTCCAGGAATGTCCTCCCCGAAGGGAAGTAAACATCACTGCAAGAGCAGAGAGCCCCTTTCTATGGCAGTGAATCCTGATAAAGAGCTTCACTCCATTCTCCTGCTGTTGGCTCCAGCTTAGCGTTTTTAAAGCTGATTCTCCCTGTGCTAATCTGGAGGGTCCATTCAGCCCAAAGCTCAACATCTGAGTCTATTTGCGAAGTGTGCAGCTGTGTCAATTTGCAAAGACAAAGGAAAGCTCCTCTGTCAACAGGTCGGGGAGCTCAGGTAGCACGAGCGAATTGAGGGCAAGAAGTCAAAGTGGTTTCACAAACCATCAGACCATGTTTAAATCCCATCCAGCCTGAGAGGCCAGGGCAGTGCAAGGGATAAAGGGAGCGCAGAGGAGTGGACTGAAGGGCCAGGGCTACGAGGCCACCAATTAGTGCTATTAAAGAAAGATAATTAGATCTGCTCCATGGAAACCCCAGAGGAGGCAGAATGCAATTTCCATTTGGGCTTATTTTAATAAAGGTTAGAAGTGCCAGGAGGTGCCAAAATTGCACTGCTGGCAAAATGAGCAGGGCCCTCAGTGTGGGGTAGAGGAGTTACAGGGCAGCAGGAGAGGACCACGGCCCTCCAAGGACACGGGTGACTGTCTGCTCAGTGTTTGTGCCCAAGGGATGGTACTTGAAAATTTTGGAAGTGAACACTTCCAGATAAAGAAATCCAACTTCTTTTAGAGGCTTTGCTTATCTGGCAACTTTTCTTTCAGCTCTGCACACAGGCAGAAGCTGTGGAGATGCTTAGTGGTGATGTGCTCTGAGCTGAGAGCAGGGCTGGAAGCTGTCACTCTCAGGGTGCCCAGGATGGAGTTGTGAGGAAGGCAGGAGTCATCCTGGCGTCCCCTGAGAGAGCACAAAGTAATCATGGGGAGGAAATTGAACTTCTCACTTAGACCCTTAATCTCAGTGCCATCAGGTCAGGAAAATTCTTATCCCTAGTTCACACAGAAGAAAGAGAGTCTCAGGAAGTCAAGTCTGAGATTTCTGAAGTCAGCCTGTGGTTTAGGATGTGGTTTAGCCCTGTCTGGGCACTCCTTAGCCATTGGTAATTGAGGACCATGGCACGCAGAACCCCTTGGGCTGGTGGCAGGGACAGCCAGTGTTTGAATGGAACACAGGAAAGTCTGTGGGATCTATAAACTTCAGAGTTAATGAGAAAAGGGAATAAGGAGTCATCACACAGTCAGTGTAGGACAAGTCCTAAGTATCCTCATTTGTAATAATCTAAAGTACTTTCCTGTGATTCAGACAGCTGCAAAATAAGATATGTTTAAGCAAATCCATTTTGCCATTGAAAACCTCCCCATCAGAAAAACTTCCACTTGAAATAAAGGTAGCTTCAGTTTTTCTCTGGATTTTTAAGACAAAAAGTAGGACCCTGGTTCAGAAGGATTTTGCTGAAACTGTGACTTTGCCTTCAGGTTGATGCTTCACGTGGGAAGAGGAATTTCAGAGATGAACAGCTGGAAGGCTGAAACAGCTGAGCATGGTAGATTTTGGTATCAGTCATGTGCTGTTCTCACCCCCAGCAGTTGGCCCTCCCTGTGCCTGTGGAGCAAATTTAACTTAACAAGTCCCATTGGGAGGAAATTTAGATATTGTCCATTAGATAAATATTCACAGATGTGCAATAATAAGCGCCATTAAATAGCATTAGTGGAGGAGTTAGCAAAATATACATCATATACAGGTGTATCTCTAGTGAGCAGGGAAAACAGGTGAACTCCCATGGTATTTCATGACACAAGGTCCAAAATTATATTCTGCCCACCTGCTTCTTCATTCTAACACAAATTGCCAGGGCACATATATAGAGATGTATAAAATTTGACTAGATACTACATTTTCCTCTTACAGGTGAGCATATTTATTTTGATAATGTCTGGCAATATAAAAATTGTGACATTAATAAACAATGTCATCCCTTTCAAATATATTTCATACTTACTGATTTTTTTTCTTGGAGATAATAAATCACATAAATAAACCTTATTAATCATATAAGCAGACCCTTAAAACACTGTTGAAAAGATTTTCCAACTCAAACACCTTTTAAGACGCAATGACATCATGTCTGTCGGGACATTGTTATGCAGTGAAGATTGTGAGACATTTTCCCCCCATAAAGTTGCTGTAATAAAGTTTGTTACTGCAGTCATTAAATTCATGTTTTCTTCTCTTACCTTCTTCCTTTCTTTGGTGCTATCCATTGTTAGGGAGAAAGAGTAAACTTGCCACAGTGAAAAATTTGTGGATTTAATCATGGAGCCTTCCACCAAGCAAAATGCCCATTGATTTCAGCAAGCGGTGTAATCTGTCTTACATTGACGCTGGGGGTACTTGGATCTTCTTGAGCAGGTAAAACAAGCATGGAGAGACAGAAGAAGGGAAGACCCCAGATTCTACCTGGAAATTGAGAAAAACTGAGGAAATTATATTGTTTCATGGTACTGAACATCCTGGGAAGAACCAGTCCTCACTGGAAGCCTTCACTTGTGTGTATCCTGACCCAGAGAAAGGTGCTGGCCCAGCTGACAGGTTCAACAGGGGCTTTGTCTGCTGAACATAGCTAAGCTTTTTTTGACTAAGCTAAAAGAGAGAGCAGAAGATGAGGGTGATGAGTTTTATCAGTTGGAGGCTGCAGATGCTTGGGTGGCAGGAGATCTGAGTGAGCTGAAAGCCATGATAAAGATGATATTTGGTGTCTCCTCCTGCTATTTCATGAGTTGAGCTCTGTGCTGCTTTGAACAGACCCCGGAGGCTGCCACAAACCCTGTCCCAGCAGCTCCCATGAGCTCACCCAGCTGTGGTGAAGGCTCTTTGGTGGTCTGTGAAACCAAAACCTCAGACGTGCCATCAGACGTGCCATCTGTGACTCAGATCCGCTGTGTGCCTCTCCCTCACCCTGCCCAGAGGAAGAGAAGCATATGTGAAAATAAGTTTTGGGTTTGGCTGCTTCCCGAAGTGCCTTTCTGGGCAGATGGTCCCTCCTGGGAAGGGAATGCTGTGGAGTGTGTCGTGTCCTGCAAGCAGGGATGTGTGTCTGGCAGCACAACGAGCAGAGCACCTTGAAGAGCAGTCTCAGCCTCAGTGTCTCAGAGGTGAAGGCTGGAACAGCCCCCTGAATGCACACACAAAAATCCAACTGAAGTCAAACCCCCTGGTTGGCAGAAGACAGCTCCATGTGGCAGAGCTGCGCCTGCTGCTGGGTGGCCCCAGTGGGGACCAAGATGGAGTTAAAGTTGTCTCACACCCAGTGTCCCAACTGCCCTGCCAAATTAGTACACACACAGAAAAAAGCCTAATCCAAGCTCTGACCTAGCCCAGCTGCAGTCCCTGCAGCAGCTTTCCTTCCCAAAAGATACCGTGGCCAATTCCCAGAGGCACACCTGCCTGATGCTGATTAGAAGCTGTCTCAGATGCCCCGTGTCACCACACTGCCCGTGATTCCAGCAGTCTGCCTCTGGGACAGTGGCACCTCCTGCCTAGGAATCTGCATTCCTGGCTGTCTTCCTTCTTGCCTGAAAACTAGTCAGAGTGCACAACCCTCTCTAACTGAACAATTAAGCTATTAAGTAACTCAGTTAATAAATTCAGATTTTGCCCTAATACATTTCTAATGACCTTGTCTAATAAATTCAAAGCAATCTGGGAAGAATGCTTGTTCCTATATTTTAAAGGCAAAAGTGATTTATATTTGCTGAGAGAACAAAGACAGCTGCATGTGATTTATTACTATCAGTCACTGTATCTTTCATCTCTTTAATTATTTTCTCTACAGGCAGCTTCAAAAGTGCTCTTGAAGGCTGAATGGTGAGCGCCTTTCAAATTCAGATACTGCTTCAGTCTGAACTGCTGATTTTTGCTTTTGTATCCATAGCTTCAAGTATTAATCATGGAAGCTGCAATTTAGTTTGCTTAAGTTGGACTTAATGCAAGAAATGATTTTGCATGCTTGGTACCCTACCAGAGCCAAATGCCTGAAACCTCCAAGGCTTTTGTCCGTCAGTGATATTTTCCAGTGTGAAAGCCAGCAACAACTACCAACATCCATAGGCTGATTGCATTCATAACAAGGTATAACTTTTGTTGTCAGACTATAGGCAGGACGTTTGGGACCAAGTCTGAAAGCTGCTCTGGTTTTATTGGACAAAAAAACCCCAACTTTTCCATCCTTCCCAGAGAGATCTCGCTTGGCATTTGCTGTGCAGCCAAAGGAGAAGATGAACTGAGTGTTGGAAAGCCTGAAGCCAGGACAGGACAAACACAATTACATGAAGAAATCAATCTTGTTTCCAGAGGGAAAAAGGCAGGAATCACCACTTAAAAGCCCCCCTTCTGTCCAGGAATGTGGGGAGATTTCCAGAGGAACCACATGGAGTTTGGATCCCACATCCTAGAAAGATAGGGGAGCCAAGTTCATCTGTCACTCATGTCCTTCAGAAAGCCCAGCTTAGAGAAGCAAGGGAAATGATTTATATCCTTGCTCTCTTATATACCCCAGGACTTCCTAAGATTTGAGAAAATTGGATTTAATCTTTGTCCAGCTGCCAGTCCCTGATCAGGGCTCAAACTGTGGGAATTTTTTCTGCCAAGCCTGTCTTCCAGCTTTTTCCAGGTAGTCCTCAAAACAGGCCTGGCTGGGATTCAGACAGGAAAAAACATTTCTACAAGATTTTCTGTCTGGCTTTACAAGCCCCAAAGGTCTGGAGAATACTGATGAATCATCCAAAACCTCGATAAGTGCCTGCGTGACTCACGGACAGAACGGACATTGGGGATGTAGGACGAGGCATGGCTCGGTCCCTGCAGGGGAACTAAAACTGGCTGTCCTGAGCAGCCTGTGCTCCCATCACAGGTGCTGGGGAAGGAGCAGTTCCAGCCCATCCAGGTCTGTGTGGCCTGAAGAAATGTTTGTGTCCCGGAGCTCCCGTGGGCAGTGTCGCAATCTCAGGCTCACACGCGCTGTTTACGCCACTCGGTCTCGCTTGGTTCGAGTGCTTCGTGCTAAGCACAACAGTGAGAAACAAGGACCTCCAAAGGTTTCTTCTTCAAATCTCTCCAGTCCCCACTGTGCTCAACCATACATCTTCTCAAATGACATGCCCCGGGTTGAGTCTCCACAGTTAGAGGAAACTTGTAGCAGCATTTTTTGGGGTCAGTTTTTCATGACTGAGACCTAGTCATGCAAACAAAGATTTATTTTTCCTTCTGACCAAAACAACTTTAAGGAGAAAATTCTTTCCCATGACTAAAACCAGGCTGGAATTTTTTAACAGAATGTCAAAGCAGAAAGTTTCAGGGAAGGGGTCAGTTTGGGGCAATTTTACATGTACATTCTTAAAATGGGAAAAAACCCACGTCTGGTATTTAGTGATTGTCATGCAAGTAAGTATCATGGTCTTTACCAAGATAGCTAGCCCATTCTCACTGCTAGCTGGAACCACCAGTTGGGATTGTTTCTGACAGCATTGACTGGCTTATGTGCTAGTTTTCATTGTGAATGAGGTGAGTGCTCAATCATGATAACCAGTTGAATCTCAGCCATCCTGTACCAAATGCCTCAAAGCTCCAGAGGTATTTAAAAGTTGAATATCATCCCCACACAAGGGCCAAGATGTACTAACAATGGGACCTTGGGTTTATATTTGATTCAAAAGGCAGTAAGTTACTACCAGGGACACACAGGAGTGTGTGAAGGGCTGTGTTCATCAGCCCAGCCTCTGCCCCTGCACATCCTTCTCCTAAAGCCATGGGAACTCAGATGGAGGGGCAATTTCTTCTGTGCAGCAGTGGAGGGTGTGGACCCACAAGCAAAAAGGGGCAATACCTTGTCTCAAAACCAGAGACCTCTGCTCTGCTCATTCCCATTATTTCAGGGCATACAGAAAGCAATAATGTGGTATTCAACCAAGTTACCACCACCAAAGATTTGAACAGTCAAGCTTAGAAGGGTGCAGAACATTGCTCTTACCATTTTCTGCCATGATGTTATAGCCCAGAGGCTGGCAGAGGGAGCCCCAGCTACTGCACTGCAGGGAAGTCAACCCTCCCAAAAGCTGCTCCAAAGCCTGGCTATCCATCAGACTGCCCAAATAAAATGCAGCAACAATGGAAACAGAATTCATTAAACTAAAATAGACATGATTTTATCCGTGTTGGCCTAACCTCAGTTCCTTGTACATAGAAACCTTCCATTTGTGGGCCTCGACATTAACAGATGAGTTATTAACTAGCCATGGCTAATTATAGATAGCTGCATCACCTTCTTAAAAGGGAGACATTGTCAAGGCCAGCTAGGGCCAAGGTTGAGGTCTCATGGAGTTAATCTTATTGTAAGAACCACTCAATAGAAAATATTTTGTTTTACCTTCAGCTTCCACTGAAAATCAATTTTATGGTAATTTGAACAGCTTCCTAAAGTGTTTGCAAAACAACCATCAAAGCAGGGCAGAGGTAAAACAGGTTAGTCTGTCTTCATTGTCTGAGCTGGCACTGAACAGCATGTATCGGTGAGAAGGAAATCATTAAGCCTTTAAACTTCCTTTCATTTAGATGATATACAATATTGTTAATGAACACAGTTACGGGCATTTGCCTTCCCCAGCTGTATGACTTTTTACTTAGTACCACACTTTTAATCTTCCCACAGACTTACAGAATTGTTATCCCTGAAAGGAAGCGAGACCTCCCTCACTGATGAAGATTTACTTTGCTAATGCTTTTTGATGAGGCAGGAACACAGTATGAAGGAATTAAAGGAATAATAAAATAAACATTTCTACCCACAGAAAGAGGAACCCACCCTCCCAAAGCACCCCTTGTTCATGGGTGGGTGTCCTGCCTTGGGGCCACACCAAAAATACTCAGCAGGGAGGGCATTGCAGGGCTTGACTGGTGTAAATGGAGAGAGCGGGGTAAGTTCTGAGGTGGTGGAAGCCAGTGTTGATGCCTGGACTCTGAGCCAGTGCTGATTTAGTAGTGAGAATCAGGACCTCTCCAGAAAATCTCCAAATGAAGACATGTGTGACATTAGCTAAGGCTTTCTAATTAATGGAGAAAACAAATCTGCTCCACCCCAGGCAGCTGCAGCTCCAGCCAGCATGTTACTTATTAGCTCAAATTATTATTATTATAAAAAACACTTGACTTTCTTATTCAAAAAGTAAAAAGGGATTAGTGGGGTCTCTCAGACAGCTCTCCTCTGACTAACCTTCAGCATCTCAGACAAAGCCTCAACCAGAACAGAGGCTTTCTCAGGGCATGGACAAAACAGATCCCAAACGGCTGCAATAGAAAGTCAAAGGCAATACTTGACATGGCACTCAACTCTGTTTGCTGACTTTTCCTAATGCATACAATAAAATTCAGCCCAAATATGTCACTGCTGCCAATTACCCAGGGCAACAGCCGGACCCTGGAGCTGGTAAATCAATGGAGACGCCAGGGAAAGCTGCTTTCCCCAAACCTGAAGTAGGTGGAAGACCATAAATGTGGGAAGTACACCAGGAAGGATTAGGGGCTGCAGAACAAAACATGCTGGGAGGGCTCCAAGTGAGTGGGTCCCCTGTGGCCACCACCCCTCCCAGCTTGGGCTTAACCCAGGGCTGCACAAACCTGTCCCTGGGGAGGCTGCACCCCAGCCCACTCCCACCCAGACACCAGAGAAATGGGGGGTGATTTATCAACCAAATGAGGATGCCAGGAAATGAGGAAACCCCCACAGGAAGTCTGAACTTCATCAGCAAGGGGATGGGGCTGGCTGGAATGTCAAAGCCTGCTTTCCCCAAGGCAGCAAACCCCCAGGCTGCGTGGGAGGGGGCAACCAGGGATGGTGTTGGCATTTGATTAAAAATTATTTGATTGGCAAATCCAAGCTGCCTGGGACATGGTAGATAACAAGCCACAGCTTAGGTGTGAAGAGCTCTCTTTAACCTGAAAGGTATTTTCCTGTTAAGCAAACTGCATCACACATTCCCATTTCTGCCAGCTCTGCTCAGACTGAAGCTGTTCCCAGTTTTGATGGCTGAAGCACTGAAATAAGTGGAATCCAATAATTTTTATGGAAATGCTGAACAGCAGTTGGTGTTTTTCATCAGCCAGGCCCACCACACGTGTCTGAGTGCTGTGCAAATGCAGTCCTGGGGGTAGCAACACCCTTTGGGATACAGGCTGAGGTTGGAAAATGGCTGAGCCTTTTCCACTGTGGTTTCCTCACCTGTTCTTCACCTTATGGAGAAAAGCTGTGTCCCCCAAAGAGCCTGCAAAGGACTGCAGTGTTTGCGTCAGGAGGATTTTGAGGAACGTGATGTTCTGCCACTCCCCTTCTGCGCTTTGCAGCCCTGCATGGTGTGTAATGGTCCAGAGAAAATCAATTGGACACTGCATTTGAGAGATAAGGGTTGGGATATTATTCTGAATAACCTGGTGACCCCAATCAATCTCTGTTCCCAAACCTTCTGAAAGTTTGATACTCTAGCCTGCAATTAAGCCTCCACAACCAAGAAGTCTAGCAGATGTTCCAGTTAAAACACCTTTATTAATTATTTATTTTTGATGAATTTCATGAGATACCAGCCAATGCATTTAAAGGCAGACCACAGATTCTACCTGACTGGTACATGGTCCAACTAAGATTTTGAATATTTTTTCACCTGCTTTCAAAGTTTTGGGGCTTTTTTTAAGCTGATAAAATAAACTATGAAATCCCTCAGACTTCCCTTGTTATAGTGACTCTGGGAAAAGAACTTAAGCCAAACTGTCACAGTGGAAAGAACAGAGCTTGAAATGTGATGGGTATGAAAACACTCTGTCTCCCTCTCCTGAGAGGGAGCAGGCTGGGATGATGCTGGGTGCTGCTCTGAGTGCACTTGTTCCATTTGAATCAAGCAAGAAATTATACCTGGTAGAAACGGCTGCTGCTCAGGGCAAAGCAGATGCAGGAGACAAAGATGAGTCTGGGGAACAAGTATTGAACAAAAGGTTAATTCCTCAGATAATAACATTTCTGCTGAGCCAAACTTCAGCTTGCTTCCTGCTCTGTGATGCCTCTGGGACAGATGTTCCCTGCAGTATAGGCTGCTGCTGCTGCATGCCCTCCTTGTGTGCTTTTGGGCACGTTTAGCAAGGGACGAGAGGAATAAACCCTGTGTTCATCAGGCAGTGTGAGGGCTCGCAAGGAAGATGCTCTCCAGGGGATGCACAGAAAAACTCCTTCCCACAGCCACTGCCTTCAGATATGGCCAGGGCACTCCCTAGTGCAGCAAATTCTTGCACATAGGGCCATCCTACCCCAAGGGCTGGACTTTTGGCTCTGTACCATGCTGCAGAGCCCTTGAAAGCCTTTCCCTGTCTGCCAGGCAGCTCAGCCCAGAGTCCCTCCACAACTCCTGCATATCCATCAGCCACACGGTTGGCCACGCAGGGTCTGACCCTGAAGTCCCCTGGGCATTTTTTCCTGGTGGATATTAACGTTGGTGAGTGATGCCCATTTATACACCCTGCACAGCTGGCTCTGCCTATACCAAATCCCCCCGAGCTGGCCCGTCCGTCCAGGGCAGGGGGGAGAAGGGGCCTTTGGCGGGAAGGTGTTTTTCATCACCCAGGAGCTGTGTCCCATGGCATTGTCAAAAACAGCAGGTAGCAGTGACAGGCAGGGTCATTCCCCTGCCCAGCCCCAGCCCCTATTGTGCCGCCTTTCAGTGCGAGCGAAAGGTCAGCCCGCAGCCCCAGCTCCCAGCCTTCGCTTTTTGTTACGATTGTCACAAGGTAAATTAATCAGATTTACGGCATTAAGCCTTGCCGTATCTTGAGCCTTTCAGTCCTTTCTGCCCCCAAAACTTCCCTCCTATGAACAGGCTCTTTGTTTATCCTTGCCCATACAATCTTCATTTGATGATGGAGGAGCAGTAGAGGGACAAAGACTGGAGGAGAGGGCTGCTGCCCACAGGTGCCCCGTGTCACAGTGCTCACCACCCAGAACACTGGTGCACTGGTTCATTGCTGCAAATATTTCTCCTGGCTAGCCAGCTGGGGAAGATCCAGTTTTCAGAACTGCAGTGCCACTAGCACGTCTTTTGGGAGGAGTTGCTGCCCCTTCAATCAATAAAAGGCAAGAGCAATTCTGCAGCAGGGGCAAGACGCCACCACCATGAGCACAAAGCACAATTTATGTCCCTCTAATGTACCTACGGCATATGGGACCACTTACACAGTTGTTTGCCATGGTCAATGAGGCTGCTGAGCCATTGGGGAGCTGGGTCTTATTTCACTTTCTGACGGGGATTTGGAAATGACCGGCCCTGCAGCCAGCACAGGGCTCCCCAGCCACGCTCCCAGCGTGAGCCAGCAGCAAGGCCAGGGGAGGTGACAGGTATCTTTATCCCACCACCCAGGAGAGCTCCAACGTCCCGCTGGCAGGAATTTGTCTGCAAATTTTCCCCCATTGAAAGGAACGAAGTGGCCGATATGATCACTTGATTAAGGGGCAGGCGAGGGACACTTCAAAAACTTCCTGTGCTCCAAGGAATTCCTTTCCCTTTGGGAGACTGTGATCCACTGCTCCCCTCTATTTGTCACTCATAGGATCTCACATCTACAACTGCCAGTTTTGTCAGGAAGTCTTATTTCTGCAGAGTATACAGCTTAGAAAGACCTATACCTAATCCATCCATATGGAAAAGCAATCTTTAAAAGAATAGCAATGAAACTCAGAGAGGGTAAGAAATGCAGCTGCAGTGAAACTCACAGCCAGAGTGGGAATGGGTGGGAACAGTATCAGTGACCTTATCTTCCATAGGTGCATTTGATTTTGATTTGATTATCCTCAGGGCAACTCATAACCGTGAAACATAAAATACATTAATGCGTTTGTTTTGGGCAATGGCATGCAGATAAGAGGAAGATTACACACCACATTTGAATGCTGGGTTTGTCTTGACTTTTCTGCTTACAGTTCTTTAACTTTAGCACCAAAAAAAAAAAAAAGAAAAGCAAGATGATGGTACATAGAATGTACATTCAAATGACTTCTCCATAATCAGAAAACTTTTGGTGTATATTTAAATTTAAAAAGGAGAAACAGATTGATATCCTAAATTCTCATCATCCATCATTCTTAGCAAAAGGACCTCTTCCCAGAGACAGCTGGCAGACTGACTGCCTTCCCTCCAAAAATAAGCAGCGTGGGTGAGTTTGCACATAATCTTTTGGCCTGGTGCTGATACACAACCAAAGATGTCTGTAGCTTTTGGAGTGTGACTGGTGTCACATTGAGTGAAAAATGAGATCTTGTGGTGAGCTGAGAACCCTGTGTGACCCAGAGCTGGTCTGTGAATAAAGCCAGTAGCATTGCTTCCTTGCCCTGCATGGGGCTGGCCCCCCACAACTCCTGGCCATGCTCCTCCTTCTGCAACCGCGAGCCCACAATCCACTAAATCTGTGAGGACTTCAAATGTCTGGGTCAGATCTTCCCAAAGAGCAGGAGGGTGAGCCTGGCATGAAACCGTAGTTCCGCTGAGTATCCTGTGTGGTAGCAGCAGCAATTCATCCCTAGATAACATTCTGTTGAGAGATATTAATGTTTTTCAATGAAAACCAGTCTAGCTTTCAAGAGAAGACTGATTTGTTTTATTGTCACTCCCTATTGACACTGTCCCACTGGGAAAGCTGCTGGAACTCTCCACCTGTGCCCATCCAGCACACAAGCTCTACCTGCTTCACAGGGATGAGGTGTTTGCAACAGGTTGTTTTTTTTTTTTGCATTTTCAGATGAAAAAAGCCTTAATCAGTATAACATATTTCCTAAAAGAAGAAGAAAATAGATGTGAGTCATACATTCAGGCCCACATCTACTTAAATGTTTTGCCAGTGTACATCAGCTACAATCATCATGGTGATTTCTTCAAGATTAAAAAAAGAAGAGGAGGGAAGAACAGGCACTCCTGACTCCGCCTGAATTTTTTAAATGGTGTCATTTTTTTGGCTTTGTCATTATTTTCATTTCCCTCTTCTCCCTCTCCCCTAGAAATTATTAAATCATTAAAATTATTTTAAAAATAGCGAAGCAGATGTCTGGCCTGTTTGATCTCTAGCCTGAATAAGGAAGAAAAAGGACTCAAGACTCTGATTATGGAAAAAAAATGTAGAAGAGAGGAAAAAAATTCTAACAGGAAAGTCATGAAGGAGAAGATTTGGCTTTGATCTGCACACTGCACTGCCTTTGCTGGGTGGGGGGCTCTGCTGAGCAAAGCTGGGCTGTTGTGTGGCTGCTTCATGGGCTCACAGGGGCAACACTTTACACCATCTGTTCAAAGGCAAGAAAGTCACTTTGAGTGAGATTTCCATCCTTTGGCTATGGGAAAGCGAGCAAAATATATATTTGATGTTTGCAGAATGAAGCTAGACCTCAAATCATAGATGCTGTTTTGATTTCAACACAACTAGCCTCCTTCAGCTGAAGGAGACTGATTAATAGGCTGCAGCCTTGGTTTGCTTAATCATTTCAGTGCCTTATTTGGATACCCTCCTCTTTTCCCTGCTGCAGGGAATCCAGAGGGTAGGAAGCAACCACTAGAAATCAGAGCAATGACAGCAAAGAGGATTAGCAGGCATGCAAAGCTAACCTGCTCACACTGCTCCTGGTGACTTTCAACAGTAGAAAGTATGCTGGGAACAACAAGGGATCATTTGTCATGGACTCATTGCTCAGTCTGTAGGTATGTTGGACAAATATTGAGATTTTGGCCACTTACATTTTCACCAGGTCTCCATTGGTCCTTTGCCTTTGAGGACTTGTCATTACAATCAGTCTCTCAAGGCTGCTGGAATTGCTTTCTATTGTGAAGAAAAATTATAGAATTATTAAGATGGCCTGAGAGCAGGACATACCACTCAAATTCATCCAGAATTTGGCATCTCTGATAAAAATACAAGTGGTACCATGTTGTTTGGGATTGCAAGTTCCTCCAACTTCACAGCCCCACCAACACATTCCAGCCCTTTCCATAGTGAGCCAGAGAAACAGGACAGGAATTATCTCCTGGACCTGATTTTGTTTGTCTGAGAAGCAGTCACACTCAAAGGAGACTCTAGCGAAAATAGTCCAGTCTTGTTTACCACATGTACTCCTTCCTGAGCTATGAGCTTTACCTGCTGCTTGCACAGCCCCCCTCTGAAAGTCCATCTCAGATGTTTCAGAAGGAGAAAGAAGCCCCACAAAATGTGGCGATGCGGAAATCTACCCCACACAGATCCCACCTGCATGGCTGGCAGTGATGGACTCAGGCTGTAAGGCATTGATCTTCATATGTCTTCCAGGCATATTTCAGGATTCAGCATCTGAAAGCCTACATGTCTAAAAACAACAGATCCCTTCTTTTTGTCAGTGCAGCTCCAGGGGACAGAAGAGGCTGCTGTGATGTCTTGGGCACCAACACCCAGTGCAACTTTTTTCTGCCAGCAAATCCTCTGTGGGTGGTGACTGTAGACTAAAGAGCTGCAGGTGTCTGCATCCATGTAGGGCTCCTGGAGAGAAACTCTTCTTTTCAAACATTCATGGGGAGCCAGTTTCCAGGAGATGATGCTAGGGGAGAGTAATTTCTCCTGCAGGATTCATATTATCCAAACTCTTTTGCCCTTCAGGTGCTGTATGCAAACAGCTTCTCACCAGCCGTGGCTGCCTCTTTACCTGTTGGAAAACTTGCCAATAGCAGTTTGAATGAGAGCAGACCAGTCCTGACAATCTGCTGCTTGGAGTATACCAGGCATCTCATTTTCCAACTGGAAAAGTCTTTTACCTTAGCCCTGCTGATGAAAATTAATTGAAGACACATGTTCACAAGACCCAGCGGACATCTGTGTAAGCATTCAGTAAGAAGATCAAGACTAACTCACACCAAGAAACCATGTGCTTAACCAGCATCACCTGTACTGCTGACTGCAGACATGCAGGAGGTGGCCTCGGGGTGCCAGGACACCCAGTTTTCATGTTAGCCCCACAGGGAACAGCCCTGGGTATGTTTTCAGACAGTGGTGTTTGCAGAATTACAGGAGCGGCTCTGATCAGAGAGGGAGCCCAGGGACAGGCAAAGGCAGGAGCAGAATCCTATAGCAGGCAGCTAAAACAGGAGATGAGCAAAGCAGACAATAATTGCAGCTACACAGAGCTGTATCAGCTGGGAGGTGTTTCCAGGGTCAGTGTGGCTGTGGTGAGGCTTTCAGAGGGATGACACCTGGCAGCCTGGTCCCTGTTTTTGGACTGTCTGTTCCAGCCACATGCCTGGAGAAGTTGGCTACGTCTGGGAGGGTCCTACAGCCCTGCGTCAGCTGGGGAGTGCAGACACCCTCTGCGAGGTGCCAGCCATGGAAAGGGCCTTTCCAGAAGGTCAGAGCAGGGACAGATGGAAAATGGTCTTTATTTAGCTTGGAAAGCTTTCCTTTTGGGCGGATCTATCAAAAAGGTGGGGTTCCCCCCGTGCCCTTTCCAAAACAAGGCAGCAAATAGGACAAAACTAAAATAAGAAAACCTCAATTGCACCTGATCAAACAGAACATTTATCTCAATCTAAGAGAAAAGAGTTTATTTCCTATTCATGTGTTTCACTTATGGGTATTTTTCATTGGTTTGTTTTTTTTAAATTCTAAGCTCATGTATTAATCCAAAAATAGTAAATTCAACATTTCACAGTGGGACAGCAGATCAACACAGTACACAGAACTTTCTCAATTGAAAGTATATGTGTTATATTCTTTTTTAATGTTTATTCTACATCTTTTTTTCCTCCAAAATTATCCACAGATTGTGATCCTAATTCATAAACAGCCCCTGCCACTGTGAGCTTGGCCACATGTCCTGTCCACTGGACCAGTGACCAACCCATAATGCCAGCCAGTGTTACTGGTGCTGCTGCTGAGTAAAGGGTTCTTCTGATATTTCACCAGCATTTCTGACTGTCTGGGAAGTTTGCTCACTGGCCTGCCAAAGGTAAGACCAAATTTTTAAAGTCTGAAGGTCACAAATGGGGCTTCTGGGCAGCTGAAGAGAATATCCTAGGCTGTGAGGGTGGATGAACCAGCACTGATATACTGCTGTAGTCTTGGTCCTGCTGGTGAATGCTTCCTACAAAGGAACAGAGTATGTAGAAAATATGGATTTTTGCCTCATCAAGGCTCACCAGAGCTCATCTGGAGGCCTCCTTGAGCAGTCCAAGGAAGACCTGTTTACTTGGAGCTAGTTTGCAGATGAAGTTAAAGAAGTTAAATCCAAGTGCCAATGTAAAGCACGGTTGATCAAAGCACAGAAACACGAGGCAGCATTACTGCAAGCTAAGCATTCAACCTGCCGTCAAGTGTCTCCTCAGCACCTCTCCCAGGCACTGTGATCTTTCTGTGGCTGTCACCAGCTGAGAGCCAGAGCATGGAGGGGAACCTCCACTGATGGTGCCTTTAACACACACCAGTGAGCACGAGTGAGTCTAAAGCTGGGAAAGGCTGGGAGGAAGCACTGGATCCCCCAGCCCTCCTTGCCCCTTGGGCAGCTGGAACAGCAATCCCTCTACTTGCTGCTGTGGGGAACATGTGCTGCACAGACATAGCTGAAAAATATGGTGAGTATTCATCCAAAAACCCAGTGCAGAATGAACTGCTTTAAAATGGAGATTTTAAGAAAATAGTTTCATTGCTTGAAAAGCTCCTAGTCCCAAAATAAGAATTATTGCTCAGTTTCTGTTAAAAAAAAAAAAGGCAGTAAAAGCATCAAATCCCAAATGTAGGCTTTATCCAACTATATTTCTATAGAAAATACTTCTCATTTTCCTGTCTGGTTTGATGCTGAAAACATCTGGTCTTGCTCACTGACAAAAGTGCACCTTAAGGACCACCTCTCACTGTCAAGGAAAGCAACACTGAATACTCAGCCAGGAGCATCTTTGCACCTCTGCCTCATATGGATTTTGCCACTGGCTTTAAGGGTAGCAAGAGCCAGCACAGCACCCCCAACACAAGCATTTGGAACCAGTTTGCTCTGCATCCCGCTCCTCACTTGTTAGGGATTAAGAAGGAGAGGCGTTTAAAGCTGTGGGCTGGTGGGATGAGCTGGGGCTGCCTCTGGGGTGCAGGAGTGGCTGGAGGCAGTTCCAGGGAGAAAACTTAGAGACAGCAGCACTGCCCCTGCCAGAAATGTGTCCCACAGCATGACATTGTCCCCTTCTCCCAAGAGTTTGTACTCCAGCTTTGTCTTCAGAAGCCTCCTCAGATTGCAGGAGGCACCTCTGCCCTGGCCCATGGGCAGCAGAGCCCCTACTTTGGAAAGAAAAACCCTTCCACTGTTGGCTGGTTAGGCATGAGAGCCTGCAGATCATGCCCCAGAGCTGCTGCTTGAGACCTGTTTAATACCCTTACGTCAACAGCTTCCCCTGGTTCTCACAGGCACGAGTGATGTAAATGCAGTCCAGCCCACAGCACAGGAGTGTGTTCTTGGCCAGAGCAGCTGCAAGTGGTCTCCCAAAGCACAGATAAAGCCTGAACCACTTGGACCAAAGCCATGAGCAGCTTTGGGAAGTCCTCAATACTGATGCTTGCAGCTGGGCCAAAAGTATCCTGGCAGCAGTACGCTCCTGGCCCTGCCCCAAGCAGCACCTTCCCCAGGCAGGGCCGAGGGGCTGGGATGACATCTCTGCTGAGCTTTGATGAGGTGTCTGGGGGCACATCACAGGCTGCTTAGGAAGAAGTGCTCAGTCCTGCCAGGGTGACTTCTCCTCTCCACACTGCGGGCCTCTCTTTGGGACTGTAGAATGCAAACCAGTTCCATCTATCCATCTGCTTCTGCTCCCTCCTCACATGCTAGCAGCCATTCTGCTGTTCAAGGTGGCATCTGAGCCTGCTTCAGAGCTGGAGCAGAGGCATATGAAAGCTGAGTTATGGAGAGACTCCTGACAGGCTGGCAGCAGTCTCAGTGACTCACTAACTTGTGATTTCCTCTGTGGTGGTTTTCCAGCACAGCTGCTCCCGGCCGCAGCACATGGCGAGTGCTGGCAGAGTGAGCACCGTGTCATTTCTCAGAAGGCTGGGCTATGTGGGCAACCTGTGCATTGCTCATGCAGATCCCCACAACAAACTCTAGTAATTGCCTCAGAGGATAACAGGCCATAAATCTGGGCAGCTGCACATGTGAGGCACGCATGGTCTGGCTCCTGGAATCAAAGCGCGTGTGTTTTTGCTGTTTGCAGTGGCTGAATGTGTTTCTCATTCTGGATTCCCCTTTTCAGAGGAAACTCCCTCCATCCCCCTCACTTCTCTCATCCTCTTTACGAGAGGACCTCAGGCACTCTGGAAACATGGGAGAGGTTTGCACCACTCCTGTGAGACATCTCACGACTTCTTCGTGCCATTTGACACATGAGAAAGCTGCACAGATTAATTTTTTACACAGAGCTTGCAGGAGATGCTGACTGAAGTAAATGATAATTTTCTGGTTCTCTGGCCCCATATTTTTTTCTCCAGGTTTGAAATCATAGCATTTTTGTTGTCCACAATTTTGATTACGAAACACCCAGACTGCTTGGGTTACAGGCTTATTTGCAAACCTGAAACTTAGTTCTAAGGTCACAGACCTGTTTTGTGCAAACTCAAGGTTAAGATTTGAGTGAAAGAAGAAAGAAATCTTTTTCCTCACAACTCCATGGAAGAAAAAAAATGAAATTTAAAGAAGTTTTGTCAAACAAAACCTAACCTGGCCGGTCCAGGAACCCCACACAAAGGGGCATTGTGCTCTGCTTAAGAAACAGCAAGTCCAGTCTGTCAAGACTGTGTCCTGTATTGCCAGTGCTCAAGAAAGTTGGACTCAGGTAGCCAAATAACCTGATGACTTCATGTCTGAGAGCTGGGTAAGAAGTATCTTTCTGCCACCTTTCCCTTCCCACTTATTTTCAGGAGGGTTCCTGCAGGACAGATCAGACTCAAACACAGCTGAATACAGCAAGAGGGGACAGAGTCAAGGGAGGAGAGTCGAACACCAACCCAGGCAGTGGGGCTGATCAGCACTGCAACTGCAGCACAGGACCTGCTTACCCACAGGGGTGGCCAACTATGAACATGGGGAGCAGGAACAAGCAGGAAACAAAGCAGGGTCATTGAGATCAGCAACTGGAAGCACAAACACCCTGGGATGGCTCTGTCCTGTGGCAGAGCAGCCCAACACTGCACTACACTGTAGTGCCCCAGGAGCCATCCTGGGAGGGGCTCTTGGAGGTGTCCAGCACCCTGCTGCTCCTGGGGGCGTGGGCAGAGGGGAGATGAGTGAGAGTGCCTGGGCTGGTCCTCAGCTGCTCAGGGAATACCACCTATGCTCTCTGGAGGATGCCTCCCTTATTTCTCCAGGCCTGCTGGGGTTTCCTGCCTTGACATGCCAGTGCATGTCCCTCTCTCCTCAACATCTAGCAGTGCACTCTCATATATTTAATTTGCTGCCTGAGAGTAGAGGGCACTAGAGCTCCAACAAAACACTGAGCAGGTATCTTAGCAGGGGTTTGCACTTCAGTGCCACAGTAAGGAGCCCTAGGAATGGACTCTGCCCCTTGGAACCAAATTGGTGCCTGTTCCCAGCTGAAGGAAAAACCAACCCTGTGGAAACAAAAGCAGCAGCTGAGATCCCTGTGCAGCACGTCTGCACATAACCTGTATGGCATTCACTCGGTCTTATGAGCATCCTGGGAACCTGAAGCATTCAAAGGGCTGCCAGCATCAAGATTTCTGTCCAGCCTGTTGCAAAGACCTTCAAGCTAAACAAATGACCTCCCAGAGCTGCATGTTGCACATGGCCTGGTCTCTCCCTGATGTGTTCTTTTCCTGTAATGTACCTGAGGCTTCAAGCCATGGTTTAAATAAAACAGCTCTTCTGACCACTTACAAGAAGGCAGGGAATGCAGCCACACTTTTTCAGCCATGGAAACCACATGAAAAGCTCTATAGGCAACTTTCCCCAGCATTCCTACTCTCCTTCACACAGGCTAATCCCAAGAAAAGCTTGGCCAGAAAAAGATTTGCAGAGCTGCATGTCATAAATCCAGGGTTTCACTAACATTTGCCAAAGGGTTTTCCCTCTTATAGGAGGGTGTCTAAATCATCCTTGATGTGAAGTTAGGGAACAAAAACCACCAGGTCTCTATAGTATTTCTTTTCAATTTCTTCCTGATGAAACTATTGGATTTCCAAATTCCTCAGAGGAGGAGCCTTCCTATCCCTTACTTTTCATTCTTTCTGATATTCCTTCCTTTTGTTTGCAGCTTTTGTTTTGCATTTTACTGCTGTCAAGCACAGCAGAAATACTGTTTCATTTGTAGCTCTAATTACCTCTCTGGTGTCCATACGAGACTGTTGATCCAGTCTAGTTTGTAGCCTGTGCAAAGTCCCCTAGAACACAGCAGGATGAAACCTGCAGGTCATACAGGAACAATTTTAACTGTCTAAGCTAAACAGAAAACAAAGCCTTTTCTACGAGGTTTCAGGGAAAAGCTACAGTTTTAACAGGGAATTCCATCTCCATGGGTGAATTTATAGGTCATTAAAAAATTCAGAAAAATAAGCACTTCCTGCCTAGAGATCACTGAAATTGAAAGCACTCCCACCACAAGCATTGCTTTTTCAACTGAGCTAACATTGTGCTGTGGAAGTGAAAATGGAGGTTGGCTTCTTGGATGTGGGCACTTTACATGACTAGGTTTGGGGCTGTAGCAAAACCTGCTGAGAGGTTCCTGTGTCACAGTTCAAGTGGGTTGACTACATAAAACAGACCTGTGGTGCCAAAGTAACCTCCAGAAGTTTTGGGAGAAAGGACTGGGAACACATACAGGCTGAATATGGATTTTCTGGGCTTGGCAGAGTTAGGGCACAAACCACCCATCAACTGAGCAGCAGCACGGCTTGAGGAGAGGGGCTTGATCCCTGAGGGCTTGTCCCATGGCCTTGGAGGACACTGGGATTTCCTCCAGAATGGAGCCCAGAATGGGGGGTGGCTGTCAAACTTTTGCTGTGCCCTGGCCCACACCCTGTCTACTTCCACAGCCATTTACAACCTTTGTAAAGAACCTGGATGGGCCCCTGGGGCTGGGCCTTTATTTTCCTCTGCACGTGAGGTGAGAAGGATGGGTTTTGTTCAGCAGCTGAGCTGGCCTGGGATGTGGGACACACTGAGAATGGGGGGCTGCAGGCTGCTGTGCCCTCCCAGGTACCAGTCACCTCTCCCATGTCAGTCTGCCACCTGTGCAAAAACCCCATAATCCACATAGAAGAAAACCATAATTTGCCACTTTAATAAGGCCATTACCAAATTATGTATTTATTTCCTTATGCACTACTTGCTTTCGGGCTTCATGAGTAATTTTTCTCTCTCTGGATTAAAAAGATTTGTTTTTCTGGTAGATGCAGTAAAACTCCATTTTGTTCCTGCTCTATTATGTGGGCTTCCTATTTGCCATTAAGCCTGTTCATCACTTTTAATGGCTGTTCCTTTCTCTCCTCACAACAGGATGGATGAGGAGCATGGCCATATCCTGAGCGACCAGAGACCTTCCTCTCAGAGTTGTTCCAGAACAGAGGCTCATCAGTTGCTGCCACACTGTGATTGCTGCTCTCTGTCAGCTCATTTACCCCCTCTTGCCTCTTTCCACAGCAGTGCTCTTTGTCATCTCATCTCTAGTAACACAACCAGGGATAGAACTCCTTTTTTTTTTTTTTTTTTGCCCCAATCTGGTATTACACCAAGCTGATTCCACATTTGGAGGCAAAACTCATTCTCTTCTCCTTGTATTTAAGCTCAGCTGTGAGAAAAAGCTGTAGAAGGTGGGAATGTGTGTGACATGGGAAAGTGTGACAGCAGTCAGAGTTAGGTCCCCTGCAGCAAATCTGGCTCCAGTGTGGTCTCAAGCAGGGCTCAGCCCCCTGCAGTGAGCTGCTCTGCCAGGGCTGGCTTAAAGGATAGACCAAGCAGGCGTCTACCCACCCCCAGGAAAAGCCTGGGCTGCTAAAAAGCAAGCTCGCTGAAGCAAAAATATTTATTCTCAATTTCCTGTTAAATTTGGCAGGAACAATGAATTTTTTCTTGTAGTATTTTATTAGGAGATAGGGATTTAATGGGAAAACCCAGCAAAACAATCTGCCTCCCCAGGAAACAGGGTAAGTCCAGGGCGACGTTCCTCTCTCACAGCTTTAACAAGGACACATCCCTCAGCCTTACCCTTGGACACTGTGGAGAAACTTCTGATCCAGTGGCTGGAGGCATGACTTCACAGCCAGAGGGACCTTAGCAACAAGCCCCTCAAAAATACCTTGAGGAATGGCATTTGGGGAAATTATCTGTCTCTGGCAAGAGCAGCTGCAGCACTAAGGTCACCTCATAAGCCCACTTGCCTGGCACTACCCTGGTCTTTCCAAGCGAGTTGGACTCACGGCCAAGATTTCAGACAGCAGCATAAATGCAATCCTGAAATGGTCCCTGGCTTGCAGCAGGCTGTGAGGGCAAGACACAGTGGCTTCTTTTCCAGCTGGAAGAAAAAAGCTGGAGTGAACTACCTTCATGGTGCTTTGACAAAATTGGTGAATTATTTATTTTCCTTACTTTCCTTTAAAGCAGCAGAATCAAGTTAAAATAGGAGTATGCATCAGTGACCCAAATGTGACAACAGACACTGGGGACCTCCCCACTTTGGGTTGGTTTTAAACCTAGTGCTTTGAATGAAATATTACAGTGTGATTCATCAAAGAGTCAATTAGGCTTCAATCCAGCTGCAGATTTATCCACTCAATGGTTAAACCTGTCTTGGTTGCTAATGACCTCCTAATAAGACAGGTACTGGTGTTTTGTTCTAATTTAGAACATTTAAGTCCTACCTCAAGCTATTAACACAAAGTGCAGGGTGGTTTGTAACACAGAGAAGCAATATAAAGCTATCAGCATTCATTTTGCATTGGGCACTATGAAAACTGTCACACCATGCCATCACCACCCTGCAGGATGGGTCAGAGGAGCAGACACTGCCTGTACTCCCCAAAATACAGTTCATCTCAGAAAAGCTTTTGATAGCTCTCTGCTATCACTTTTCACCCAAGCATTTCACCTTCCCCAAACTTTTCTCCTCAGAGCCTTTTCTCTTAGGAGCATGAGATTGTTTGCAGTAGGAGAGGGCAGTGAGCTAGAGGCTCTGTCTCCAGAGACACCCAGGAGTCAGTCCTAGATCAGACACCACCCACAGAGGTTTATCTCCCTTTTCTATTTGGAGCCTCTCATTAAAGTCAGTCACTGTTCTGCTGCCCTGAGAATGATCTCAGAGACTCTCCTCTCACCTCCCTTTCTTCCCATCCCTAACATAGAAGCTGCTGGACTGTTGCCAAGGAAGGAAAACTCCCCTCCCCACAAGATCTCCCTATCTCAGAGCTCCCCATGTCCCTCCAGGGCAGCAAGCCAGACTGCTTCCCCTGCCCCAGCACCTTTTGTAGCCAGTACAGCACTAACTCACTCTTCTCAGGTGGGATCAACTACTCTTAATACAACACGCCCCTGGGCCTTATTTCCCAATTTTGCAGTCCCTCCTCTTGGTTTAAACACAGCTGTTCACAACAGGCACAGCTGAAGGCCAGTGAGATTTGCACATTTTGGCCCAACACCAGGTGAACCCAGAGCACTACATGTCTGTGAACAGTCAGTCACCCTGCAGGAGCTCACCCTGCTCACACTGTTCCTGCACTAGGGTCAAGTTTGTTACTGCCCTCCTCAAAGATCAGTCCCTTTTAGTTCAGCATGCAGAGGATGAACGCACTGACTACAGAACCCTTTTAGCAAGCAGCTGTATGAATACTGTGGATCCTGCAGGAAATTTGGGGAGCACTAACACATGCACAACATGGGTAAAGGGACTTGCAAGGAACCAGGATTTACTTCGGAAATACACACTCATCCCTCTGGCAGCTCAGGGGATGCTAAATAAGAGCTCACTCTGTTACCAGGAAAGCAGCCGGCTTGTGCACAGGGGAGGAAATCCTGCTGCTACCTGGGAGCTTTCCACTGCCCGCTGGGGAAAGCAGTCAGGGCTTTGTGCACAGCAGGAGGGACCATCAGTGAGCTCTCTCCTGACTTTCCAGCTGGCATGGCCTGAGCCAACATAACCCCGTTCGCCAGAGCAGCGTGTCTCTGTGGGCAGACTTGCAAGGTCAGGCTGTGCCACCCCTTTCTGGCAGCACTCCTGCCCCTGGGGCTTGGCTCCGGAGAGGCTGGCTCTGCCCCGGGGTGCCACTGCCATGCAGCCAGGGAGGAATTTTTCACCTTTACTCAGTTTGCTGGAAACCAATTGTGATTACAATGGAAAGTTTCATGCTGTGCAAAAAACTCCTTCCCATAAAGCAAACATCTACAGATGGAAAGTTTTCATGCTGTCTAATGCCAGGGTTGGGAAAGTAGGGCTGTACAGCCCCACCAGGAAAGAAAACCCCACAAATTACTGTGCCCAGGATGCAAGGGAGAGAAGACAGGGAAGCATATGTGGTGGACAGAGACCACCCTGTGAAAGTCCTATTTACACTTGTCACCCAGTACACCCCAGTGTGCAGTCCAAAGTGCAGGTCTTGGTCTGTGTGACCTGCAGGGGCTGATAACGTGGTGCCTTCATTTGAAAGGATCCCCCCCTTTTCAACTTCATCGATTTTGTGTATTTAATGGCTTCAAAGACGCTTGTGTTAATGGGCTAACTCTTACCTGGTGAACAAGATAACCATCACTGCACCAAAGCCTGCAGCAAAGTCAATATTGACCAAGCTGGCCTGGCTGCATCCTGCCTGGCTGGAACTCCCAGGTGTGCAGCAAGGTTCTCCTCCAGGAACTGCTCAGGTGGGGATCAGCCAAGATTAAAACCTGGAGCCACAGAGCGTGTTAGACAGGAACAATCTAGAGAGCAGTGTGGGGTTTTGCAGTTCCCCAGACACAAGCAGCTCTGTTGGCTACCAACAAATAGGAAAAGCTGTGCATGCAAATCACTGTCAGACCAATGTATGCATTATTGATTTTAATAATCAGACACAAATGGAGACAGCCATCGAGTAAATATTCCCATATTACAGGAAAACACACATAAGCTGTGGGACACGACAACCCTGCTCATGGAAACAATCTGTAGCTTTCCTTTCTGCCTCATGCTATTTTTCACTTGTTTCTCTATCCCAAGCACATGTTCATGTTCTAATGCTCTGAGGCTTTCTGTGCAGCAGGGCCAGTCCTAGGGGTGCAGACAGTGTCACTGGAGCCAGCTTCAGCCCCCAACCCAAACATCACAACTGGCTATGGTTCACCTCTCCTCAGACACTCCCAGCACACTGCTCACAGGGGCCCTGGAAATACTCCCCAAGGGTCAGACATGAAACAAGCAGAGGCAGGAGGCCAGATGCACCCCAGCTCCCCTGAAACATGTTGTGTGGTGCAGGGGTCTTGTGCACAGATGGAAAGGAAAGACAATTTTGGGTGGTTTAAGTGGGGGATCAAGCACTGCAAGCAACAAACTTCCAGAGGCAGCTGCTACAAATAATTTGCAGCAGCTTCTGCACTGAAACAGCACTTGAGCAGTCCCGAATGATCATGCTGAAAGGAAAAGTCAGTTCAAAGAGAAACACTGGTCCTCCCACAGGAAAAAACCCTTGGAGGGAAAGAGAGATAAAGATCATAAACAATTAGAGAGCAATGGTTATTGAGTACACTATCCCTGTGAATCTGTTTATCGGGAATGGGATGGGTGCAGTGAATACTGCATAGCCAGAAGCACCCAAATTGTTGTTGATGAATCATGAAGGGCTCTGTCAAAACAGAACTTGTGTACAAATGTAAATTCTAGAGTCCCTAGCACTACTGGCTGCTCCAAACAGGAAACCTGTAGTGTGAATTTCATGGTAAACATCTACCTCCAGCATTTAGCTCTGCCCTTCAGAACTAAGACAGAAGAAGTGAGTTTGTTCAGCCAGAGCCTATTCTGAGTCCACCCCAGAGAACAGGATTTGTGATGAGATCTGTTTTTAGGCTGGACTGAATGGCTAACCAGTCTGATTAATAAATGCCAGAAGGAGGAAATAATAGGCAAGTTAAACAGAAGAGAAAAATGTCCCCCTACGTGGCTAGATACAAAAGTTTACAAGAATTCTGTGTCTTGTGGATAATTCTCCCCAGCTCTTACTTAGCACTGTTTTAAAAGACATGATTGCAGCATCTCTGAAGTACAGAGGTGGTGGGATTTTCCATGTCAGCATGTTCCTGGAGGTTCCTAGCCATTTCCTTCTCTCTTCTCACTTCCTGAAGGAAATGAAAGATGGGACACATGCCAGCTGGAAGGAGTTCTTACTTCAGCAGTATTATCTGATGAAGGATGGTTGGTCATAAAACATTTCTTTTGTTTCTTGGGAAAGTTTTATATATTTATTCATTTTCTATTAAAATCTAAAATAAAAATTATTTCACAACTTCTCATAGGAAGCACCTGCCATTTTTCCATCTGTGGCAGAACAGAGATACCCAAGGACTTGTCTGGGTTTGTAAGGAGCTGAAGAGTTGTGTGCTTCAGGCAAGAGAGGTGATTCTAGGTATATGCAAAAAAAAAAAAAAATCCCAAACCAACCAAAATGGTGGAACATCCAGTGGATGGAGGTTTGAAGGAAGCTTTTAATGTCTATGACCCACACTAGCCCATCTTCTACCCTTATGTGAGGATGGTTTTGAGTGTTTAGAAAGTAGAACCTCTGTTCTTCATGCTTGTGAAGAGAGCTCCACAGTGTTACACACGGCATGTCTGCAGTGAAGCTGGCTGCAGGACTATGTGGAGGTGCAGGACCAGCCAGTGCTGTAAAAGTCTCCGGTTCAAATACCTCAGGAGCAGATGAAAGTCCTCGTGGGCCATCTGTCCTGTCATTACCTTGCATTTTGGGAGCTCTGGGCCACAGTGACAAGCCCACTAAAAGCAGTTCCCAATTTCCAGTTACCCAGTGTTTTCACACACGTGGCCATCACTGCACTGCCTACAGCACAGAACTGTGAGATTGTTAATCAGGTTAAAGTCATGTAGGTATGTGGTGACTTAGTCCTTACACATATATACGGGTTTCAATTTTGTAGCAAAGATCTCTATATAAAAAGCTGGAAAAAGCAAGAGGATAACACGAAACTGAGCCTGTTCCTGCTAGAATTCCTGGTGAGTGCAGACTACCAGGAATGTGAAAATATGCTCCATAAAATGGCAAAAAAACTCTGCTATTTCTAGAGATTTTTCTCCCCACAGTGCCTACTTGCACCTCCTCTCCCTGGCCAGACTAACAGATGGCTCCTGGCTGATTCTGCCCACTGAGCTACTGAAACTGATGAAGCGAAGGAAAGCCAGTGGGAAGTAACTCTGGGCCTCTGTGGTCTATTTCTGCTACACAAAAGCCTATTGCTGCAGCTCCATCCTTAGCACAAACGCAGCGTGCCCCATCCCTGCATCCAGCAGCTGCCACGTGCTCTCCCTGCACAGAGGATGGTGGCTGGTGCCCGGCAGGCACCGGGGGGGACAGGCTCCTAGCTGGGACAGGCTCAATAAGGCTCTTGTCTTATTCAGCCTTGTGCTCAATTGCATCCTGGAGCTCTGGAGCCCTCTGCTCCTCCTGACACAAACCTGGGAATGAAAAAGATGACAAGGCGCAGGAAATTTTTCTGTGTGAGCAGAAAGGATGTGGAGATTATTACTGTGCTCTGCCAGCTCAGAAAATTCTGCCAGAAAGGATAGAAACTAATTGTTTACTGAGGTCCCAAATATCTAGAAATAAACACAATAGTAAAGTGAAAAAGGCAAAACTCAAGGTATTTACCTGCACTGCCAGCTGCTGGAGCACATGGAGAGCCAAAGTTGGGTGTCTAACAGGGAGACTGAAATTCACCTTTTATGCTGCTGAAAAAGGTAAATAAGAAAGCTGCTGATTCGGTGTTTTTTTTTTCTTCAGGTATGTGAACAGCTATTAATTTATTTTTGTTTACTTATTAGAAATACTTCTATAATCTGGTTGAGCCTTGTTTTGGAAGCAGTCTTTCAAGCTCAATGCAGACATTTGATATTCAAAATTGGAGTAGTCTGGGTATGTTTGATTGGACATGTAAACCAGGTGTCATGATTTCTTTGGCCAAATGAATGCAAATCTTGGAAACACTTCAAATGGTCTTTTTTTATAGGTTTCAAACTCACTTTAGATAAACATTTGCTAATGACTTAAAATTGACCATGCCAGTAAGCTCATTTGATAAAAAGGCAAGAGAAAATGCATACAAAAGGATTGCAAGTACTGCAGTCAGTTCAAACAGATCCAAGCAGACTGTGACACTGAGGAGAGCTCTGTCTGGCAGCACAAAAGTTCAGAGTGTCCTTTCAACAGCACTCGTCATTTCCTTAGCCTGCCATGGCTACAACGTGCTGAAATTTGCAGCAGGTCTGGGAGTCACACGGCCCTGGGCACTGCTCAGCTCTATCACCACAGGCTGTTATCACTGTGCATGTACCAAGTAACACTGCAAACGCACAGGGCCTGCCACAGGGACGTTGTCCTGCATCAGAGTGTGCTCATGAACTCAGCTGTTCTTTCAAACAAATTAATCCAAAGTATTAGCCACTCTGCCAAAGGATTGATCTGCCCTGCTGCTGGGAGTGCACGCCTGCCTGGGAACTCCAGTCCTGCAGTAGAGCCTGGGTGTCTTCTTGCAGGCTGCAGCACTTCCACATCATCCAGAAATTTTGCTGCCTGTAGCTATAAGCACTTTGCCTGGCTTGTGTAAAGCACTTACCTCACTAATGCACTCACTGCACCCCTCAGTCCTACAGCTGAACAGGACCTATCACAGAAATGAGCCAGGGATTGCAGAGATACTAATACAGTGAATGAACATTTAACATTTTCAGCCTAAAAATGTTTGTGCCAAAGTCCTTTTCGGATTCTTTTCCATAAGCACTGTTTGCTCCCCATTGCCTGGCTGCAAAGGAAGGTGAGAAGCTCATGCAAACATGAGATGACAGGATCTGCTACTCTCATACAGTGCTGCAGCTCTTCCATAAACACCAAAAAACCCACAGACAACTACAGGAACTTTCCAATGTCAGAAAATAAAGGAGTAAAGCCTCAAGAGCAATGAAGATGTGTAAAATCTCTGAATGAAAAAGCCTGTCCTCAGAACCTTCACCCTGAACTGCCCATGCCCTCTGCAGGGGGACTGTCAGTCCCCAGCCCTGGCAGCTGGGCACAGCACTGCCAGGGAGGACAGTCCTGCATAAGACAGGGGATGTAGCCTGACCCCAGGCAGCCACCCTCATCCAAAAGGTGATGCTCAGAGCCCACATGGCTCTGTTCATACAGCCCCTGGCTGGCCCTTAGTGACATACAGGGCCAGACACTCTTAGGAGGGGAGCTTTAGGTGCAGCACAGGCCACATTCACAATAAAATCTCCCAAGAGCACATTTTATCTCTCCATCATAGCATCAAGCTCCTTTCATTAGACACCTACTTTTTTATTTTCAGTGTATCTGTAAAAACATGATGTCTTTTTTTGTGACATGGTGGAAACGAAAGCACACAGAGCCTGATATTTAAAGTGTAAGACATGTTGGTTTAATCCTGTCAGGACTTTAATGTAGATTATGTAGGGACAGGCAATGACCAGAGGGAGGGAGAGAGGTGTAAATAATCCAGAGGAGTGCGGACTTGTTGGCAGGGTGGATTTATGTCCTGTCTTAATAAAGTGTCCTTTCATCTCTGGAACCTGGGCTCAGAAGCCAGTCTAGACAGGAATTAATGGGGCTCCTTCTCCACTTACAGATCTCAAGGTTTTCCAACACTGAGACCTCAATCAGCCATGGATACTGTTTTTTGCAATGAGCTTTTAAACACAAGTTCTGACCATTCACCGAAAAGGGTCTGCTGCTAGGCCAGGAGACAAATTAAACTCACTTTCTACTTTTTTATGTGATTACTTTTTCTAGCTTTTTTATGTGATTACCACCTTAAGATGAAGCCAAGCAATTGCAAGCCCCTTCTAAAGAGATGGAGTAGGGCATGCCAAGAAGATATTAGTGTGCATTGGTATGGACTGGGACTTGGTTCTTCCTGGAAACCATGCCCAGGAACATGAGTTACTCAGGGCAATACAGCACTAAGGCCTGCAGATGCTGAGTTGTGTCAAGTCTCCTGTGGTGAAGGAAAATTGTTGACTTCTTTTCTGCTTGCAGTAAACCTTCCTTTCTGTTTATTTGTCTCCCTTAGGGGTCCAAAAGAGTAGGTGGGGATGGAGCTTTCAAAAGCATTTCTGGTAAATGATCTGGGATTTCTCTGGAGTGTGCAGTCAAGAGAAGCAAAGAAAGCTGTGAGCAAAAATGTACATGTCCAGTGGGATTTAAAGCATCTAAAGCAAAATTCTTTGGAGAAAGGTTTGTTGAGGATTATAATTTCTTGAACTCTTAAATTGCTTTTCCTGGGAAAAGGTCTTAATCTCTCATCTCTAGCTATGAACAAGGACCCCCAAATGCAGAGAGAGTCAGCTCCCAATTTTACATCTGTTTAATCTTCAACAACAGGAGACAGGGAACAGCAGGATGCACTGCCAGCTATTAGGGAGCCCTTTTATTATGCAAAATTTGGATCTTGTCTAAGTACAAGGCCTCCAATGAGTAAAGACAGAGCCAGTTAAAGGAAAGGAATAGGAGAACAAAGTGGTCTCCAAAGGCACAGCAAGAGGTAAGAGCCTACTGTATGCAGTGATGGACAACGTGGCAGGTTCTCTTCCCAGGGTATTTCTTCTACAGACATTTGGACAGTACAGACAGAAGTGGCCAAAGAACTTCCTTCTGAGAGTTCAATAGCTGCTGGCTAGCCAGAAGGACTGTAATTTGTAAACTGTTAAATTAAGATATACAAAAGTCACAGGCAATATGTAAGCAGTCCTCTGCATGATATTTTATTCTGTTTATATAGCTTAGCACTCAGAATGAAAAAACAATGATGTCTCATAGTGATAGTTGCCCTGGGCTGCCTGCACCATGCTGAGGGTGGCAGGAGCCCTCTCCTTCCTTCTCCTCTTCCCTGCAGGGTCAGTTTACCACAAAAGCTCACAGTCCTGCTCCATGAGGATCCTGTGCCTAGAGAGGGAAGGGTGGCAGAACCTTTGTGTTTGAGGAATGACGGCTGCAGGACCATGGGTGATATGCCCAGCTCCATTCATTAGATAGCAATTGCCCTCTTTGCCCCAACCCAGGAATCTCCTGGGACTGCCTTGCAAAGCAGGAGCCACTGCCAGTGATTTAAACAAGCTTCAGGCAAGATGCAAGACAGCTCCTGGCCTGGTGAAAACGCAGGTTTCCTCCCTGTGCCAGAACAGTGAGATCCTGGGAGAGGAAGCACCCAGGCTCAGTTAGCTCCCTTCAGGATTATAAACTTTTTAGCACCTGCTGAGCTGTGCTGCCTGTCCCCAGTGGAACTCCTCAGCTACAGCAGGAAGCCTTACCAAGGGGTTGGAAGCAAGGGTGTGGAAGAAGATCAAAGGCTGCTTTGTCATGCAGGGTTTTGCACATTAGTGGAATTCATTAGTGGAGGCTGATAATAAAGAGCAGTAATAAAGTGCATTAGACCACCCTGGGCCTCCAGAGCTGTGCTGAGCCAGGCTGTGGCAGGGTGCAGCTCTGGGCTCTCCTAGCTCATATCTCAATCTGCAGACAGAGCACAGCAGCAGTCAGGGAGATCCAAACCAGATGCAGCCTCTCAGCCTCAAGCAGAGCTTATATCAACCAGTACAGCCCTACTCTCCCATCCACTCCCTGGGCCAGCCACGACTAAGTTGGAGCTCAAAGCAGTGCAGACAGTGAAGGCATGTGCCGAGTGAACTTTACCCCTCACTGCTTCAGTCCAAATGTGTTGTCTCCATGAAGGCAGGCTGTGCTTCCTTCTACCAGGTCCCACTCTACAGACAATTTATAAACTGGCACAGACACTTCTGAGATTGCACTGTGGATGCCCTGGTGTGTTTTGGGCTCTGTGCTGGCCAGCTTTTGGTGCACAGCTTCAATCTTGCCCAGGGCTGGGTGTTGCAGTGTGGAAAGAGCAGAGCCAGGGTGGCAAGAGAGCTCTGTGGAACAGAGGAGAAATCCTCCATTATACACCTCTCCTAAGAGCTCACATGACAATCTAAAGCTTCCCACTCCTGTTAGGTAAGAAAGATATAGAGAAGTGGATGGGAGATGGACAGCAAATCATATTTTGGGACACTGGGCCCAGTGCCCTGTGTGTGGCACAACCAGCCATGCTGTTTGCAACTCATGAGGGTCTTACTGCTACCCCCACACTATCTCACTGCTCTGCAGCCCCTTCCATCCTCTCAGGAAAAGATGCTGTCTTGGAGATATGTTAGTAAAGGACCAGCCTGCAAGGTCTGTATTCACAGCTCTTGGCATCTGCATCTGTTCTCTGCTGGGCTAGTGAAGCTGTCAGGGACAAGACCTGAGGCACTTTTTCACAGCAGCCTCTCTGCAGTTGTTGAGCCAGTGATTGCCATTACTGCATGCACACAAGGTGGCCTTGTCTCCTGTCAATGCCACGGAAAGCTGTCACCTGGCACTCCAGCATCCCTGACACCTGTCCCCATTGCCCCCACTGCCTGCAGCTCTTCCACTGCCTGGGCACAGGGCTGAGAAGGGGCAGGGGGGCTGGGCTGGGCTTTCAAAGGATCGCCTTGGGTTTATGGCCCCCCAGATTGCACCAGCAATTTGCACAACTGAGCAAGATGCCGCCCATTGTGGACCAAAAGGGACTGGCCTGAGCTCTTCCTCCCACCTGCACTGTCCCCTCCCGTGTCTTGCAGATGCTAATGGGCTGTGGGGGAGGCTGCCTCCAGACTCGGGGATGCCTGCAGTGCATTTTCCTGCCTTCCTTAGATCTGACAAGCATTCATCAAGCAAAACTCAGAGCTATGTGTCCACAGAGGCTGCAGGTGTTTGGACCCCAGCTCCTGTGTTGGATGCAGCACTGCTGGGCTCTTGGTGTACTTGTAGGGAGGATGAGGGAAGATAGGAAGTGAGGAAATGTGAAAAAATCTAAAACTGTGAGCTGGATTGGATGGACTCTACACCGTAATGAAACAAACATGGGCTGTGCCCTGGGAGCAAATCTAGCCTAGCAGAGGTGGCTGCTCTTGTCTAGGTTGGTCAGGATCAGAAGTGAGAGAAGCTGAAAAAGCTATGATGCTCCATAAACCAGCCACACTCACAACCCTCTACCCTATCAAGGTAAAGGGACCTGGGAGCAGAGGGGTCCCATGCCCACTTTCTTTAGTCTCCCTTAGCACAGACCCACTGTGAACTATCCACTCACCTATGGGGACAGTCACCACTGACTTCCAATCAAATTAAAGGTGTCAGAGTGTGCCAGTGAGGGCTGGGTGCTCTCTGGGGGTCTCTTCCAGGCTCCACAAAATGCCATTCCAGGGCTGGCCTGCTGCATTGAGCACAGCATAATGACAGATGGGAGAATCCCAGCTCAGGGGAAGGAGATCTTGCTTATCTTGGTAGGGAGACATGGGAGACCAATGTTTGAAAACATAGTGGGGAGAGATGGATCCACAGGCAGTGGCAACAGTGGAGTCTCCCCAGATGGACCTGCATTCAGCCAGTGACAACAGAACCTTTGGTCCCAAAGGAACAACTATTTCAGTAGTTTGAACCAAAGTGAGATGAAAGTTATCGTTAATCACTGACCCCTGTGATGCTGAAAGTGCTGCATTAGGGAGGAGTTGCGTACATGAAACAAAAGCCTACAGTTCCATTCCAACAGTGATTAAATTGACAGAGGTTGTGTCCTGCAACGCAGCATTATGGAAGACAAGGCAAACAAGATTAACCCACATTGACAAGGCATTTATCCATGGCTAAGAAGAGACCCAAGCCACAGCATCTCTGTCCCACAAGTTTACACCAGCCCACGAGAGTCTAATCCCTCATGGCCTGTCAAGCTATTAGGCAAATCTCTGGCTCTCATTTGCCTAATCCAATAGCTCCCAGCTTCATAAGAAAGACCTCCTAGGGAGCCTTAACAACCATGTTTGTTAGGCCTTATATAAGTAAACAAAGCTCTTAAAGCCGAACAGCTTCCTCTTCCATGTGGGATCTCACCACTCGCTTAACCTGGAGATAAAACCAACCACACTCAGGAAGGAGGATGTGTTTGTAACAGTTGAGTTCTGCCTCCACAATAAGCAGCATCTGAAGGGTTTTGCCATCAGTAGCTCTACACTTAACACTCATTGCAGAGTTGACAGGTGCCTTCATACTATCAAGGATTTATTACACAGCCAGTGAGGTCATAGTGCTCATTCCCTGTTCTGACACCTTCAGGAGGAATAAGCAGTGTAAAAGCATCCTTTCAAGACCAAGATGTTTTGTGTCCATGTGTGAATATCACCAGAAGATCAAACACTTTCACAGGTTTGTACACCTGAATCTACAAATGCTTTATTGGAAACCCTCTAAATATAATTTTTTCTGAATCCTACCACTGTCGGTGATACCTCTGACATTAAACAAGGTGCAAGTCCTTGAATTTGAGGTCACCACCACCTCTGCTCTAGAGATTTACTCCCCTCAAAGATCCAAACTGTCTCCAAACTCTGGATCTCCTGGGGCTGAAAGCTACTCTCACCTCTGACACATCATTAACTATGTCCTTGACAATGTGGTTTGCTCCATAGACAGGAGAGTCTTTAGGGAGGGTTCAGACAGATGTTACTCAAGGCTTGGCTGCCTACTTGTCTTAGCCAGGCTTCTGGGGATTTGGAAACTAGACTGAAAATAACACAGAAACAGGTTTCCTGCGGGGTCTTCCCATACAGCTCAGGTGAGGTTGAGGCAGGAAGCCATAATCTCATTTTTTGCCATTTTCTCCACAAAGTGCATTTGCAAAGGCAGAGCTGAGAGAGCACATTTTAAGGAGAAACACGCAGCCAACAACAGAGGTCCAGTGAACTAGGACAAACACCTCAATGGAAGAAAACCCAAGAGCTGTTACAGACAGTTTTCCACTGCCTGCCATGACCTTAGGCAATTTGGAGATGACCAGGGTGTGGAAGTAGCAGAAGATCTCTGTGGAGAGGCCACAGACAACACCTGAAGATGCAGGATGAACCTTTGTCATGCTGTCAGGACTATTCCATCTCCACATTGCTCTTCCACCATGCATGATAATTTCAAGGGCCAGTGCAGAACTATTCCATCTCCACATTGCTCTTCCACCATGCATGATAATTTCAAGGGCCAGTGCAATACTGAAAAATGAGCATTTTCACCTGAAAATATTAAAAGGCTTCAAGTTGCTTTTTGGTCATTTGAACTGCCAGCCTCTGTGCTTGCCCAGTCTCCAGGGATGCAAGAATGAAACCTTATGTGTTTTCCATCAGTCTGGAGTGGAGTTCCCTCAGAGACTGGCCATGAGCAGGGACCTGATCTGGAACTGTAAATCCTTCACACCCACCAGCAGAGCAGCTGTTCAGGTTAGGTCTCATTTATATGCAAAGCAGTTCAGCCATCAGCAAAGATCTCTAATGATGCAAATCAGTCGTGTGTCATCCTAGCAATGAAAGTCAAGGGAGCCCTTACTTGCTTGAATCCAGCACATTTCAGCAAAAGTGCCA
The DNA here is from genome assembly GCF_009819885.2 of Catharus ustulatus. Taxonomy (NCBI): domain Eukaryota; kingdom Metazoa; phylum Chordata; class Aves; order Passeriformes; family Turdidae; genus Catharus; species Catharus ustulatus. The sequence goes on from NC_046230.1 coordinate 14,320,086, forward strand.
TTTAGTAAAAGAAAGGGGATTTTTACTGTGGAGTGTGGCCCACCACCCTCAGTCACTTTCCAGCTGAGATCACAGCTAAATCACTTATCTTTACATTTTCATACAAATCTGATTATCCTTGAACAGCTAATTGTTTCATAAGTGCCACTTGGAAGCTATCCATTTCCAACACAAGTAAAGAAATTGCACTATAAAACTGTCTACCTTTGCCATGAGTCACTTTAGCACATTGGATGAATATTTGGCACTCTTCACTTTTTCAGATTAACTCGTGTATTTATTTTGGAAGAAAAAAAATGGACGGCTTTAATTCCATCCCATCAGAATTCCTCATATTTGCTTAGCTTATTGAAACTTTTTTAATAGACCTTACAGTATGTATGCTATATAGTGGCTGCTGATGGAGGAGACATTCATATCTCCTTTCATGTAAAGAAAAAGCTGAAAAATATCTATGAGAGCATTTGATATTTCACTTAGAGAGTCAGTAAACCCTACAGATTATGTCACCTTCCATGAAAAAGGGTTTCATCCCTTTGGCTGAGGCCATGGAAACATCCAGCAGGGACTTACATTCAGTGTCTTCTGGATGGAGTACTGTTCCTCTTCCAAGGAAAAATTCTAGCATGTTACAATTGAATTTCTTAAAGATCCATTCTGAGCTAGGCTGGAAAACTCCTGAGAAAGAAAAGAGAGTTCTGGGCTTCAGAAAGCAAGGTTTCCTCAGCTGTTCACTCAGACCCATGAAAAAGTAGTTACACACCTTTACAAAATGATGTTGCTTAGCCTGAGTAGAAGAATTCTATGTATTGTCCCATGTGACCACATACATCAGCTAAAGTCTAAAAGACCAACTGAATTTAGCTCAGCATCAGTTAATTACACATTTTATTAACATCTTTGGACTACTATCTAAAACAAGAAAAGTAATGCTCTTCTAGGTGGGCCTGATCTAAATGTTAGATCCAGCAGCTGAAACAAAGAATTCCAACTTCTGAAATGAAAGGTTTTGCATTTTGCCAACTAGAATCCTGCAGGAAAAAGAAACAGTAAAAGTTGTGGGCATCTCCCAAAGTGCCATCAGAGATCCAGGACAAGGGATGTGTCTCTATGCTATGTATTCTTGATCAAGTCACTTAGCCCAGTCTGCAAAATGTGGCATTAATTAATGAATAGCCAGGGAAGAAATTGCAGAGCAATATAAAGATGTGGTGTATCACTATGAGAAAGGCTTCTATCAAAACCTAATATTTTTGTAAATGTAGGCAAAATGGATCTGTAGTGAGCTAACCAAAGACTTAAAAGCTACAGGAAATCAGGCAGGTGCCTTCTATTCTCTTTTCATTCTGACAGACTCTGCCTCTGTGAGGAGCTACATGCCCCCCACTCCTATAAACTGCAAGGAGGGCTGGGGGTGCTCCTCCCTCCCTAGATTGAAGCCTAAAATTGTCAATTAGGAAAACAAATGTGGGTACTAGACATCGTTTTGTGAGTGTCAGCTCAGCAATCACTTTATTACAAGTAATTTTAGTATTGAATGTAGTGCAATTTCGGTAATTTAGCAAAGTACAATGATGGATTGAAGTGCCTGGTGACAGACGTTTATTTCACCTTCTGAAACACAATTATTATGCACTTTACTCAATAATAGTATCTTGTTCCAACTAAAATACACGTTGTGTAATTCTTTAAGCTGTAGAATAATAGCAATTAGAGGGGGAAATGGCTGATTAGGTCACTGATTCCAGGTTCTTGCCAGCCCACGATTGCTCCCTGCCCTGTATCAGCTAGAGTTTTCCCCAAACTCCTTTCTTTTACATGTTTTAGTGATGATGATATACACTTTAAAAAAAAAGAAAAAAAAAAAAAAAGAGAGACCTTTTAGTACAGAAAATCCTGAATTTTCACAGTGGGAAGGGTCTGAGGGGTTTTTACCTCTTATGGCAGATGGCTGAAATGCTTTCAGCCAGAATGCTCCTCAATGACCTTTTTTCATGGAAGCAGCTTTGCTGAAAAAATTTCTCAGTTTCCTATCTAAGTTAAAAGTCCTGCTTTTTAGTCTGAAATTCCTCTTACTACCTTTTACCTAACCACAGTTAGCATTTTCATTTAGCATTTAGCATTTTCTAAAACAGAAACAGAAAGAAAAATGAGCCTGACTGAAATTTTACTTGAGAAATGCCACCATTCCTGACCTATACTGGCAGAGGGGTGATTGGAATGTGCTTTCAACTGGTCTTCCTAGAAAACTCACCTGCCCAAGTCATCTCACTGCTTAAAAACCTGGGACCATTCTGCTGTCAAATGCCTTCTCTGCATTTATCCATGGGTACCATCCTTAAGAGCAGGTGCAACCTATGGAAACAGCACATCTTAAATAAATAAAAGACAATTTCTTGAGAAAGCAGTCTTTCAATGCAAGCTCATGGAAACAGGTGGGCAGAAAAATCTGTGGAGTTGTGCTCTTCCAAACACTGAAGAGACAGACCAGCAGGGAGCTGCACATGCAGCCAACACCCCCGTGGGGTGGACACCCCTCACACGTGTGGCCCAGCTGTGGATGGGCAGGGAGGCACTGCCAGGCTTGGCAGGCCAGCAGTGCCCTGGGTTTGCCAAGCAGCTGGCACCAGCAGAGGACACCATGTTCAGACACAGAATGTGACAGGCTCTCCCATCACAGATAAGCTCAACTTACAATTAAAAGGGAAAGAAACGTGTGCTTCCAGACAGCTCAAACAAGAAAGCAGAGCCACAGCTTCTGCCATCCATCCATAAGCCTAGTCCTCACTTCCAGCACAGGAAGCAGCTTTAGCTACATGCTATTAGACTCAACAGAATCTCCTGGGGTAAAATGCATTCTGTGCATAAACTCAGCCCCACGATGTCCTTTTCCCCTCTCTCTCACCAGCTCCCTGAGCCTTCCTGCCTGGTTAAGGTTATCCTGTAAGGATAAGGTTATCCTGTATCCATTAAGGTTATCTTGTAACTGAGCTGCACCAGGGACATGAGTAAAGATGCACTGGTACAGCTGACCCAAAATTAAGCACCAAACTACTTCTGTTGAATGTCAGAGTTTTCTGAGGCTTTAGCCACATAGTGAATGCCTGTGAATATGGAGAGTGGGGGAATAAAAGTTCCCTTGGTGCAACTGTCGGGTGCCATTCAACTCCAGCCATGAAATCACAACATTTACTTTTTAGGGCCGTGCCTGTGTCTTGTCAGGGGCACAGCCTCTCACAGCACAGGAACAGGCTCTGTTCCCAGCTCTACCACAGACTTCCCGCATCTGTCTGGAAAAAAATCACTGAGAAGCACATCTGAAAAAATGTTACACACTCAGCTCCAGACATTTGATCTCACACCTGGCCTAGCTCTCAGCAGCACTGGACACTGCAAACACTGTTGGCCTCAACTGGGGCACTTGTAAAATCCAGACCTGATGGATGCAATGGGGATGGAGGGAACATCTGCTTCTTGACTGCACTACACAGACTTCACATTAAGGTACCTTTTCAACGGAGCTGTGTACAAGTCAAACCAGTTAAACCAGAGAACAGTTGCTCTTTGTTCTGCACACATGCCAGAAATTAAAAGCTCTCACAGTTTGGCACCAAGAAGACAGAGACCCAAAGCTAGTGACTGTGTTTGGAAACAGGAGACATAAACTCTTTTAGTTCTGTTTTCCCACGTGTAAACAGCGGATGCCAATTCCTGCCTGGTACTTAGGACTCCCAGGCATTTGGAAAGCACTGGGGGCATCCCATAGATGGCATAAAGAGCTGCTTGCAGTACTTCTGTTTTAAAAAAGTTAGTGAGGTGCTGGCTGGACAGTAGTAATGTTTGCTATGTCAAGCACAAAACAAGATACTGTTGCTCACACTATTAAACAAATTACTGTTGAGTTTGCTGAATACAGGGGTTGCTTTTGGACATTTCATCTGGTGTGTTATATCCTGTCCTAGACAAAGAATGAGTATGTGGAAATAGCTGAAAACTGGAGACAGCTTTAAAAAAAGAGAAATACAGTTTCAAAAGTGTTTCTCTGTCTTGCTGTATTTTTTCAAAATTTTTTTTTTTTTGCACATAGCTCTCCCTGTAGAAGTTTTGAGGAGGAATTCACCTGTGACAGTTTGCATTTGACAGGTGCTTTGTTGGGGCAGCACACCTGCATTGCACAACCAGTACTCACAGCAGAGCTGAGCATGCTGCTCTGCAGTGATGGTCTGTGAGAAAGGAGCACAGAATCTCCTGCTCCTGCAAGTGTCCATGGTCTGGATGTGTCACCTCAGCTGAGGAGACAGAACATGCTGCTTGTTCACTGCTCATCAGTCCTGATGCTGTGATCTTGCTGGTGCCCCAGGAGCTGTATCTTCCACTGCAAGAGACCTGGGGATGGGTTTGATGGGTGATATTTGCTGTTGTGGGAGAAAGAGCAATCTCAGAGCTCCTCCTCTGTGAGGGCAATCACAGCAGCAAGGGTGCTGCAGGCAAGCAAGGGTGCCTGCTGCTCCCCATCTCCCCAGGGGCCAGTCAGGCAGTACATGGCCCTCACTGTCACACTCCACCAAGTCTGCTGGGACATGCCATGGCCAAGGATCTCTCCTCATCAGAGCTTTTTCAAATAAGCAAAATCAAGTGAAATGTCAAATAAAATAGAGTAAGAAAAGAAAAGAGGCATTTTGTGTTCCTCTTATCTCCTTCATTCCCAGGAGTCTCTGATGCCTTAAAAGAGTGGCAACCTTTTTGAAAGCAAATCTTTTTGATAAATGATGTAGTTATTTATTTTGCAGAAAGCTGAAATATGTCACAATGCCATTTTCAAAGTAACACAGCATCTAACAAAGGGAATCATTGGCAATTTACTTCATGACACTCCATTTGTCTCAGAGGAAGAAAGACCTTGTTTGAACCTCTCAAGATTTGAACCTGTAATTCCACCAAACCAAAGGCTCTGAAACCTGAAGTTCAACAGTCTTCTCCCTGAAGATAAAGCTAGGTTTTCCTGTTCCTCATGAATCACCACAATCCTTCAGGCTGCTGTGGAACTCATGAATTGCCCACTACACAAGAAACACCAGCATCTGTTCATCCCATAAGCAAGAGGGGACCAACACAACTGTGCAGCCATCCATGCCACCAGCTGCTCCTGCTGGTGGTCTCAGGTTGGACGCTGAGGATAAGAGAATGAGATCTGGCATGTGAGACGCCTGCTGTCTTCTCAGTGCTGCACACTTCCAAGTTTCTCCACTGTTTATGATAACTTCAGCTTCTCCCAAAGCATCTGACAAGCAAACAGCTATTTTCCTTCTCTAAACTCCCAGCTTTGCCTCATGCTGCCCCTGCTAGGGTATGCTTTAATGATTCACCAGGAGAAATACATGTGAATCCAGAAGCAACTGCAGGGGCCACCAGTGCCATAAATTTCAGATTTTAAGCAGAAGATGATGAACTTGGAGCTGATCTGGAAGTCCTGCTTCAACTAAATCCCCTCTGCCTACCCCAGGACCCTGGCATTTGTCCTGCAGCTGAAAATGTGAATGCAAACAAACAAATGCAATCTTTACAGCTTGGATCAGCACTTGCCTCCTCCGGGAAGCATGACCCCATTGCTCTGACTTGGTTCTGATGCAACAGCCAGCCATTGCACCAGCACGGACCTCAGAGGCAGCCCAGGGCTATGCTATCATTATGAGATAAACACCCTGAATTGCTCAATAGATCCTATGATGATCTGAGGGTGGAAGGACTGTGCTTTCATATTCTGCTCTGCTGACTGTGACACCCATGACCAGCAAACCCATGCTGACCCTAAAGGGCTGTGGTCCCTTGGGACATGGCAGCCATCCTTGAGGGAGTCACCCTGAGCCAGGCTGTGTGCAGGCATCCCCGTGCTGCCAGGAGAGGCTGGCTCTGGACACCCAGCTGCTCCCCCAGCCACTCACAGTACTGAATTGTGGCAGCAAGCTGAGCACAGAAAAACACTGCAGTTTCCAAGGAGAGAAGCATGCAGTTGGTGACAGCATTCTTCCCAAGTGTTACCCAAATCTGCAATGACTTGTAAGAGGCTTGTCATAAATCTGCACTGCCAAGCTCCCCCTGAAAGAATGTCTCCTGACACCCAGGAGGGCACACCTCCCTCCCCAGAGAGGTGGGGAAGGAGGTAGCTGAGGTGGGTAACCAGACACTTCTTCACTGTCTCTTCTCTCTGCCATGTGCTCAAAGCAGCCTGCCATGGGCACATTTTTGGAGTTTAGACACCCTGGGAAGAAGGCAGCTCACCAGGCAGGCTGTGGGAGCTGAGCTCTCTGCCCAAGACAAGGCCACGAGGAAGGAGAGGCTGTCTCCTGCCCTGGATGATAAATCCCCAGCTTTTCCCCAGCTCCTTTGGAGAGCAGCTCAGCTGTGCCATCCATGCTGTGGTTCACAGGCCCTCTCTGTAGGCTCAGAAAACCCATGTTCCATTGCCAGGGAGAAGTGCTGCCCTCACACACAGTTAGAGAGCAACTGCCTTCATCCTGCATGTAGGTTGTTTTGAAGGTCACACTTTCATACTAGACAGCTGTGGAAGTGGGGAAGGGAGACCAGGCAGGTTGTATGAGGCTTTCCTGTGCAAGAGAATGAGGGGGAGCACAGGACAGAGAATTAGGACATCCAGGGTAGGATGTGTACTGACAGACTGAGCAGCCTGGCAGGCATGGTGACATCCCACGTCTGTGTGAGCCTGATCCTGCTTAGCTCAAAGGCTTTCTGCTGAGGTCTCCTGGGCTGTGATGATGCTGTCACACTTGGCATAACATATCTGTGGGGGATCTGCAAACAGCTCTGAGAAAGACTTACCAGTCCCACCAATTGCTTCACTTTTTACCATCAAGCTGAAGTAAAACATTTCCTGGTATTCTGTTGTGGGGAAATTACATTCTTCTTCCTATTTTAGTGTCAAAAGCACAGGAATAACCAAGGAAACATAGTTAGCTCTCAGGAGATTTTTGCCTGGAAGAGGCAAAAAAAAGTGGCAAGGTCCAAGGGCAATGATTCAGGCCAAGCAGGGCTCCCAGATCAGCTTCCAGATGTTCCAGGGAAGGGCATCCAAACCAGACCTGAACTGCAGTGTGGAAGCAGTTTGTAAAACAAAATCAGTGACCAACTAGCCCATGCACACATCCTGCCAGGCAGGTGCCAGCAGCACCACTCCCCTCTCCCCTCTCTGTTAGCATCATCTGCCAACAGAGAGGTCGAGTGTGCATGCCCGCCCATGAACCTGGGCTCAGAGGCAGCTGCTGTGACATACCTGTGACATATCTGTGCCTGCCTGGCCCCCCACCCCCAGCACTGCTGCCCCCAGCAGAGCCAAACCTGAGCACACTGGGTACTGCAGGGCTTTAGCAGCAGGAAAAAACAGCAGAGAAGCTTTTGTGGCCTTGGATCTTAATGAGATTCTGTTCCAAAAAAGCCCAGGGTCTCATTGCAGTTTCCAAGCAGAACAAGATCACCTGAGGACTTTGAAAGGGAAAGAAGAGGCACTTCATTAGTGCTACAAGAGCAGAGCTCGGCAGGAAGGGAGAGCAGAGCATTGATGCACATGGCAGGGCAGTGTTTTGCTCCATCTGTGGCACAGACAGCCGAGTATGCTGGATTCCAGGTTAAAGGAATACACACTTGTGCATATTCTTCTGTACACAAGTGACATGCCACTTAAAAGTCATACTGAAGCTGGCCTCTGTGATTTCCTAGGAGTAAAATCAGATTTGAGGCTATCATAATTTAAGAAAAAAATACCAGAATTGCTTTTTAGGCTTCACATAGCCTGGGATCTGGTTTCAGGATCTTTGCAGGGACATTCCATGCCACTTCCAAGGACTTGTTAAAAAATACTTAGTACCAGCAGAATTCTGGGGAATTTTTTCTTGCTAGTCCTGCAAACTACCATGAGGAAATTCACTAACAGGATTTCTGTAGGACTCTGACTCACACAGGAACTTTTATTACTGCTTTTAAATATTTGACTGCCTTTTGGCTGCTGGCAGAAAAGTTATAAAATATTTTACCAGACAAGGCCAGAAACTCTTTATAAAAACATCTTGGCCTGGCATAAAGCATATGTCTCTACTTATCTCTGTAGCATGTGCTCAAAACTTTCACATGCCCCTGGCAGTGGAAGAAACTTTGGACCTTCATGTTTCTAGGTTGTGGATAAACAGAGCATCCAATGTCCTGTGCTCAAGTAAGCAAATCTTCTGGTATGGAAACAGTCCTGCTGAAACAGGCAAGATATATCAAATTTGCAGGACTGAAGAGGATGAGGCCCTGGTACAAACTCTAGGTTATGGTTTACATGCATAAGAGATCTTATTCTCCCAAGTAGTTAATATCACAGATTGGGTAGCATTTTCGTGCTGTGTGATAAGTTGGTTTTTGCTTGAAGCCCTTTTCCTTCCATCATTGTTTTTTCTCCCTTCATCTTCCTCATGTAAATTAAGATGAAACAAAGAAAGTGTCCCACAAACCAGAGGTGTCCCAGTGCTGCACGGAAGAAAGCAGGAATAAAATCACTGCCTCTTTCTGTTTTCACAGCAGCAGTAAATGAGGATGTTCTGCTAAGGGGGGTGTTCAACAGAAGGACATATGCTTGTATTTTGTAGCTCTACTCCCTGATTATTTTATCATGTGATACAGCGATCAAAAGCAGTGGGTCATCACCAAAAGCGACTGCTGCTTTCCTGCTTACATAGCTGTGCTTCAGGAAAGTAACAAACGTTTCAACTTGTCAGCATCCCTCCGTGGGCACCCCGAACACCCTGCGGCAGGGATCAAGGCAGCGGGTGAGCAGGAGAGAGGATCTGCAGGCCAGGGGCCGAGCAGACCGGGAGCAGCCCCATTGCTACCGCAGGGAGCCGGGCTGTGCCTCGGCTGCCCCCGCTGCACAGGGGTTACCCCTGAGAGGAGCAGCTCTGGGGCTGCTGGCCGCAGCTCAGCCTTGCTGGGGAGCTCATGCTCCCGGAGCCAGGCTGCTCCAGGCTCCTTCCCGTGCTGGCAGCAGCTCTGGAGCAGAGCAGCTCGGAGCTAGCTCAGGGCTGTCCCTGCGGGCTTCACTGCAGGCAGAGCCCACACGTTCCGCTGCTGCCAGCGAGCCTGAGCTCCGCTGCAAGGCAGGGGACACTCGGGCCCAGCCTCTGACCTGCACCATTTCACTGCAGATTAACCTCAAATTCCTCATTGCAGTGACTTCTGTCGGGGTGCAGATGACAGGGGCAGGATGCCTCCAGGCAGGAGGCGCAGAGTGAGGATTCCGAAATGCCCTCCTGGGTGTGAGCCCTCCCTGCAGCCCCTGCCCCTCACACCTGCGCCGCCACATCCCCAGCACCGCTGAGCGCTCTCGGCAGCACCCCCAGAGCTGCAGCCGAGCCCGGCGGAGAGCAGCGGGATGCGCTGGGCCTAACCCACCGGGAGCAGCGGGATTAGCTGGGCCCAGCCCGGCCGGGAGCGGCGGGATGTGCTGGGCCCAGCCCGGCCGGGAGCGGCGGGATGCGCTGGGCCTAACCCAACGAGAGCAGCGGGATTAGCTGGGCCCAGCCCGGCCGGGAGCGGCGGGATGCGATGGGCTCAGTCCGGCCGGGAGCAGCGGGATGCGCTGGGCTCAGTCCGGCCGGGAGCGGCGGGATGTGCTGGGCTCAGTCCGGCCGGGAGCAGCGGGATGCGCTGGGCCGAGCCCCACCGGGAGCGGCGGGATGCACTGGGCTCGCAGGTCCTTCCCCCGCGGGCCCGCAGGGCCCGGAGCGGCCGCGCGTGTCCCGGGCGGGCAGAGCCGCGCTAGCGAGGGCCGCTGGTGCCCTCTGTTGTCACAGCAGAGCAGCTGCCGGGAGCACGAGTGGGACCGGCCACCCTGCTCTGGGCTGCGGGTGTCGGGACAGGGCTGACCTGGCTGAGCCCGGGCTCGCTGCGCTGCTCGGTGGGCTCGCATCCACGCAGGCGAGAAGGGCTGCCTGCACTCACTCAGCTCTTTCGCCGCTGGCTGCACCAGCCAGGGGATCTCAGCGCATCCCAGGATGCCTTCCTAAATAGTTAGGGATGAGTCTGAAACAGTCCATGCAAATCACATCCAGGTTTCACAGCTAAATAGTACACACGTGCAATGGAATCTTTTTTTCCTTTTTAAAAAAGGAGTGCAGCTTTGCGGTGGGCGAGGGCTGATGGCTCAATACATGCAGTGGCACTAAGGCATCTCTGCTGAAAGCAGGGTTCAGCCCTCACTGCCCAGTTCAGCGAAAAGCTGCTGATTCACACTTTACTTTTCTCAACATGACTTACCAGCATGTTCCAACACTGACTGCTCTGATAATTTCCCTGATTTGGGCACAGGATCACACCAAATACTTGCAGGGCTAGGATTGCTAGGATGACACAGTGACTTACGATTTTCTTACAGTCTTGGCCCAGACACCCACAGTATGGGCTCTGTAGGCTTTGGCCCCAAAAGACACATCTGACAATCCTGTCTGTAGAACAATTTTCCCTTATCCTCTCGAGGGGCAACATGCCTCCCACCAGCTTCCAAGCAACAGCAGAGCCCTCTGGGCATCAATCAAACACAAGGTTTTGGGCTCTGTGAAGCCAGGCTGCAGTCTCCCACCTCATTCCCAGATATAGCAGGGTGCTTACATTCCCTACTCACCCCCTGACAGAAGCCCAGCCCTGCTGAACAGGCTGTGTGTCCTGCAGAGTCCTCAGACTCGGATGCATTTCAAGGCTTACAGATGATATGGTGATACAGCCATCACCTTAAAAATTAATGTATGAAAACAGGGTCTTAACTGGAGCAGACAGATTTGACTCTATTCAGAGCAGAACAAACATCAGCAAGAAATGGCTGGATTCCATGTCCACAGAAATGGTCAGGTGTAATTCTTGTGCACATCACAAGGCAGCACTAGTTAATTATTATTATTTTAATACTAATTTTTTTAGCACATATCACAAACAGAAGGCCCCTCCTTATGGTCTGTACATTTTTGTGTAACCAAGTCTTAGCATTAATTGTTACTGGAGATGAAAGAAAAATTGCTATCTGGTCAACTGGGAAGAAATTTTACTCTTTGTGAATTATCTCTGGAAAGATGCAATTTCTCCATAAGTGTTATTAAAAACAGCTGCGACAATTGCAGCCTATGGTTCCTGTTAACTGCTTGCTAATGTAGCAGCTCAGGAGTTTCAGATTTAGCAATTACATGCTGTATTTCTGCTGTTTGGGAATGGCAGTAATGACATACAGGAAATCTCTCCTAAAAATTGCACTGCTTCCTTCAAACGCCACAAACACACCTGCCTCCAAAGACCTCTTTGTGAGTATCTGTGGGAATTACAGCCTAAGGAGGGACAGCCACAGCTGGGGCAACTCACACAGCCCTGAGAATGAATATTAATCAATTACTGGGCAGTGCTGTGCCTTGAGCACAGATGACCCTCCCTAGAAGTCAGAGTCTTCCCTGAGAGGCAGCAGGACTCTGTTTCACAAAAGGCAAGTTTTTCACACAGGCAGTCTCAAGCTCTGCAGGTTGCTCGAGCAGTCAGCCACAGAGCAGAAATGCAAGCCCACTGAGCGATCTGGCCTGTTCTCTGGGCTCTCACAAGCACAACTCAGAGCAGACCTTAAACTTGCCGTGGCAGACTGGACCCCAGCCCTGCGTGGTGCTCCCCACAGTGCCTCTGCACAGGCAGCTCTGCTCTCAGTGGAGGCAAGCGCTGCCACACTGTACAGCCTGCCCCTAGGAGCTCCCAGATCAATGCTATTTTATTTAACAATCCCATTTCCTTTTCCTGAATTTCTGGAAAGAGTGTGGCATAGATCCAGGTGTTTCTCTCTGAAGTGCAGCCTACATATGGAAATAAAAACATTCAGAAAGTACTGGGCACGCTAATTGACTGAGCACCTCCAGCAGTCCCGAGATGCTCAAGGGGCGGAAAGAGGTGTGGAGCTTCACACCTCCTTCTGGAATCACAGACAGTCTGTTTCCAGTGCCAGGAATGTTTGTTTGTGCATTGTCTCCCTCAGCTGCCTCTATCCCTCCGTATTGATCTGCGGCAGGCAGGGACTGCCAGGCCAGACCTGGCAGGGCTCCTGCACGCAGAGGGATAACGAGCTTTAGGAAGGATTGATTTCATGACAAAACCCACGTAGGAGCACAGTACACACAGTGCTCTGCCTGCTGTAGACCACACAGATATGCAGAGCTCCTTGCAGGGGCCTCAGTATTATTTAGACCAAGTAAATGTTAATATAATAAAGAACAAGTGGCTTAACTGCATTTTGAAGATGGGTCTGATCTTGTAACAAAGCCTTCGTGGATACCTCCATGCATCTGTATAAACCAGGTAGCATCAGGAAAACTGTTACAAAGATCCTGTTGTGGTGTTGCAATAACATCTTCAGGATGTTTGTCATTCCATCTGGACCCACATCCCCTGAAAGTGCATTGGAAATGTTCCCTCCAAAGGGCTCCTCCCCTGCAATACTCTACAGTGAGGAGAGGACAGAGGAGAGCAAGCCCCAGGCAAGAACAGTGCAAAGAAGCACCTAAGTTGCTCTTTCATGGCCAAGAGTGTGCCTGGTTCATTTGAATGTGTGCATCAGAGGGAGTTTGGAACTGTTCAGCCTGAAAAACAGATTTATCGATGTGTATAAATATCTGCATGGAGGGTGTAAAGACACCAGAGACAGGCTCTTTTCAGTAATGTCCAGAGAAAGGACAATAGACAATGGCACAAACTGAAACACAGGTTCTACTTAAACAGAAAAAAATATATATTTACTGTGAGAGTGGCCATAAACCACGCAGTGACCAAAGGGAAGCCAAAAAAAAAAAGGAAGCTGGTACTTACATCAGGCTGTGTGCTTTCACTTCTCAGACTGCTTTCTTTCTGAATAGGACAGCCAGGGCAAGCTATTTCTAAAAATATATTTTTAGGATTGTAAACTTGAAAATTTTACTTTTTATTTTTTTTTCCAATTAGTTATTTATTTTTAAAATATAGCCCTTGGTCATTATTCAGTTTGACCCTATATTTCTCCAGGAAAGTAGGATTTATATTGAAACACATAATTTTTCTGGGCTTTTAGATTCACAAGATAAACACAATCTTGTGTGATTGCAGGTAGAGAAAAGTACAGATTTCTTGGCATTTTAATCACCCCGTGAAGATCAATGGATTATTTTATGCTTTTTTGTGGAGAAAGACAGGAGAGGGGGAAAAAGCCACATATATTGATTCTCAGGCATCAGTGAAATGAGTAATAGGGTGAAACATCCTATGTAAGTTCTTTGCAGGTCTTGTGAAAGCTGCCTGCCAAGGAAATGTAGCTGTGCATGTAGGTTGTGATTATGCTAAAGAGGCACTAAATTAGTACATTACATGCCCCATTTAGCACTACTGTGCAAAATCTGAAAGTGCTAATACATTTTGTTTCTAGGGTCAAGAATCATTAAAGAATGGATTCATGGTCATTCATTAGCCAGGAAATTAAAGTTTGACAGCTGCTTTTCAGTTCTGATTTCTCTTAAATGGCAATGTTATATTAGAAGCCTTTTTTTTTTAAATTTTATTTAACCTTTAGGGCTGTAGAATGGTTTGCATCATCCCTAAAGCACAGTATCCCCAAGCCATCCAGACTTTCTTCATAAGACTGCTGTGTGGCTTTAAGGATTATTTAGAGGAGCTGAAAATGCTGCTGTGTGCTATTGAGAGTGGTCTCTTGCTCAGCTATATGGTTGTGAATGATCCGGGGTTGGAGCTGTAACCCTTCTCAGTTTGCATTACAAAGGCATCCTGCACTGAGCAAGCAGAAACAGGGCCCTGCAGTTCTCTGTGGCCACCAGTCCCAGGAGGGCAAATGGCAGGTGTCCATGTGTGTTTGCAGAGAATGAACCTCTTTATTAAAACAAAAGGAGCAAGTAAACAACAGTCCTCTCAACTCTCAGCCAGGCTCAAGGTGGCAGAAACACCACTTGGCCACTAAAACAGGCACATAACATGGGAACAGTCCTCAGTAACCCCAACAAAACTCCTGGGATTAGGGTCTCTGCTCTGCAAAAGCCTCTGCACGTGAGATGTGTCGGTGAGCTCAGTGGCACAGCTCACGTGCACACACAGCACAGCTCACACACAAGTGTTTGCCGAAGCAGGGCTGCCCACGGGACAGGACATGCAGCCCAGGGACAGATTAGCTGACACTTGAGATGGCTTTGTTCCCGCTCTGCATCAGCACCCTCTGCAAGTATATAGGCAGACATTCCCCCGTACTGGTTCCAGCTTGCTCCTATGAAATTTTTATCAACAAGAGGAAGGGTCTTGCTTGCCCCACACAACAGACATCCTAATGAGAACCTTGCTTTATGCCTCCATAATGTTGTTCTTCCTGACAGGCCTAAAAGCATCCTGTACACTCCAGCAAACGTCTAAGCATCCTCACTGTCCTATGGAGTTAACCCTGATTTTTCATGTGAATGCAACTAGTTTTGTGCTCCTCTTTGTGAAGAGCTAGTACCTCTCTCTGTAAAAATGCAGCTCTGAAATGGCAGCTTTGCATGGGAGACAAGGATGGAGCAAAAATTAATTATTCTCAGAAAACAAAACAAAACAAAACCAAACAAAAAAAAACAAGACACCTCCCACCCCCCAAAAAAAACCCCAAAAACCCCAAAACCAAAATTAAAACCAAAACACCAAGCAGCCTGGAGTCTTCTATTAATCAGAGCCTATGGGCTGCCTTTGATTAATAATTTCTGCATCAATACTGCAACTGATGTAATACTCAAATATGTTGCATTAAAAATGCCAGCATCCAATTGGATTGATCTGGTTATTTGTACTACAAGAGACACCCAGTTCCAGTAAGAGGAATAGTGATATAAGCATCTGTATGGCTAAGGAGAACAGTTGTTTCACATTCCACTCACCACAAAACACTGTCCCTTCCAGGCAGGCCATCAAATAATGCAAAAAAGTTACAGAGTACATCTGAAAAACTAGAGCACTTAAATAGCAGAAACAGACTAAATTAAATAATTTATTCATTAGAAATCATTTCCTCCCTTATAAATTGGTAGAATCGAAAGGCCGTATTTCAATGATAAAGAATTGCTTAGCTCTAAAGATCCTGTGCTCTTTGATAAATTTATGCTGAATGCATTTCCCTTTTTCTGAAATGCTGCTATCCCCAGAGAGCACAGCAGGAGCCATGAAGCACTACCAGTCTGACTTAAGTGCTTTACCCAGTCCTTTCTTGGAGGTCTTCTGCACCAGAACAACTTGCCACTATGCTTGAGGATTATTCAGATGCCCTGATGCCCCTTGCTATTACTGTGCTCCCAGCCCCAGGGTGCTGTGATGCTGGATCTGGGTCTTGAGCTTGGTCTGGTTAGAAGGAGCTCGGTGGAGATCCTGTCTCTGCATGATGTGATCCCAGGCTACCTTCAGTGCTCACCTCAGAACTTTCATGGTGTGCAATGTTTCTTGGATCCATGAAATTATTTCCACAAAGTGCAGCTGATGGTCTGCCATAACCTAGTGACTCCAGGAACTGGAATCCTCCTGAAAACACACAAGTACCCAAAAATACTCAAGCAGCCAGATCCTACAGCCAAACCACAGAGCTGCTGACACTCAGCTTTGGTGCCCATAGCCTAGATGCTTTTTCAGTCCCAGCTCAGCTGCCTGTTTTACTGGCTGGTACAATCACAACTGAGCAGAAATGTGGACCCAAACAGCCCTGTTGTGCTGGGACCAGCCTGCACAGGTCCACAGTCAGGTACTGCCATGTTGTGCCCTGTCCTGTTGCTGCTTTCTGCTGCTGGCCCCATCACAGCCACCCCACTCCAACAGCATCTCTGGGCCATGTCTCACAATGCTGGTAATTATTCTCTTCCCAGGCTGTGAAAAAACAACTCTAATTAGTGTTTTCTGGAGAAGCCCCCTCCCTGCCACCCTAGAAAAGATGCTGCAGGAGGCAGATGTGCAAGCACAAGGCAGCGGGGCAGAGAGGAGGGTGCTTGAGAATGCTCCATGAGACTCCTGGGCCAAGCGTTATCTCCTGTTTCCTTTGAGAGCCCACATGAGACGGCCTTCCCAAAGCAACCTCTGAGGTGGCCCGTTCAGCTTTTGTCTCTCTCAGCAAAAAAATTTCTGCCCCAGCGGCTCTGAACAAGGCTTCCATTAACTCCGTCCCCGTGAGGGCAGCACGTGGGACAAAAAGCCCAACACTGCGTCCCAGCCCTCAGACAAGCCTGGAAACAAACGTTGCAGGAATTTGTCAGAATAAAATCACCCGCTCGGTGTCACTGCATAAATTTACCTACCTCAGCGCCTATTCAGGGCCCTTCCAAAGGGGCAATATTAACAGAGAGAGATCGGACACCATCTCTATAGCAACACCAACCCGGAAAAGTTATGGTTTCCCCAGCAAAGGGAATCCCTGTTTCAGGCACACCACCAAGTCTAGCAGTTAGTCTTGATTTTATAAACAATTCCCCTTCAACTTACTTTTGTTCCTTGCAATAAAACTTATTTAAGCAACAAGAGCACAGCAACCTGAGTGGAAGGAGAGCAGTCAGAGATGCCCAGCACAGAAGGGATGCAGCAGAGGGATGGTGTGAAGTGCGGCAACACACATGCCTGTCAACAATGTAAATCACCAGCCCACTGCTGTGGGGAGAGCTGTGCACTCCTGTGTGCACTCCAGCACTGTTGTGCTCTTCTGGTGCTATTAAACTCACAACGAATCCCAGGGTACCCAAGTTACCTGATGTCACACCTGAAACTAGCATGAAAAGCATAGGTCAGAGTTCTAGTTTTCCTCAAATTAGTAATCACCAACTTCTCATTAAAAGTAGTTCTTGAAATTAAATGATGTGCTTTTAAATTGTGGACAAAAGAAAGGTGAGAAAGCAAAGAAAGCTGTCAGAGAGAATGTACTGGTGGAGGACAGTGGAACTCATTGAAATGAGAACTTGATCATGCAGGGGATATTAAAGCCAATCTAGCCAAAGATCCTTTAACTCAAGTCACAGAGACAGGTCTGCTCTGTGTGGGGTAGAAATGAATGAGAATTTAGTCATGCCCCAAACTGGATGAGCACAAGGTCCCAGTTTGTGCATACAGAGATTTGAGCCTGAGAGCAGGGACTGGGGGACTAATGGGAACAAGTATGAGAAACAGTGTCATTTGGGGAAAACCAGCCCACACAGGGTTATCCACTGCAGAGCCAGCAGCAGCTTCATCTGCATGCTTTTTATGCTTGTGGCATGATCCAGTTCTTTACCCTCTGGTAATGCTTTCCATGTTGGAAAGCATTCCAAATGCTTGGCAATTGGGTTTCAGGTGATGAATTTCTAAATTTGATATGCAAGAAGCAGTTTTGGAAGGCAGATGATCCAGCAGCATTGCAGACACTCTTACTTCATAATTCTTGACAATTTATGACATTGATCTGCATTAAAACCAAATGAGAAAGCTTGAAATAGCCCCACAATTATGCTGTGGAGAAGCCTTAGGCGACCTTCCATTAACACCTGCTCTGCAATAAATGCTGAGCATCAATTCACAGCAAGAAGAAAACTGGGCTTGTAGCTGGTTTAACAAGTCCTCAGCACTCCATGGCTAGCCTGGCTGCAGATTTGTCTTCCTGCACACCAATCTTAGTGAAGGTATCTCAAATAATGGCAAAGGCTCAACAAGCTCTGCTAGTGGGGGCTTTGGGTGGACAGCTGGAGGAAGGACCCTGAAGTGCATAGCTGAGCTGTGGCTTCACACAACTTTCTCCCATTGAAGTAAAGACTTCTAGATCTGGAACTATCATAACTTAGTTGAGTCTAATCTGTTCGTCCAAACTCCAGCTGCAAAGTAAACTTGTCCAGCTGAAATACCACTGGAAAGATTAATGCTTAGCAAATGCATTAAGTGCTGGGAAAGCAGGAGCTAAGACAGTAGAGATAAATAAGATAAATAAGGGGAAGTCTACTTCTAAGACACATTTGTACAGTTACATTTCAAGTATGCTTGCCAGTAATATGTACTGTGGTATGACTCCAACAAACAGAAAAGATAAATTGCAGTGTATTTGCACCTGATGGTTTCACTAGGAACATCATGCAGAGGAGATGCCTTCCCTTCTCCGTGGCTCCTTTCTCTCACAGATACACCAGATTCCTCCCTCTGCTTGGTCCTCCTTCCCAGAGCTCTGGGCTTTCCCAGTTCCCAGTTTCCCAGCACTCTGCCCAGCATCAGCAAACTGATGTGCTCTGGAACATCTTCATAAATGACTTGGACACAGAACAGGAAGGGATACTGAGCAAGATCACAGACAATACAAAACTGGGAGGAGCTAACTCCCTCAAAAGCAGGGAGCCCTGCAGAGACCTCAACAAACCAGAAGATGGGCAACCACCAACCAGTGATGTGTTCTGCATGGCACAGCCTGGGTGTAGGAACAGACTGGGGAATGAGAGGCTGGAGAGCAGTGCCAGAGAGGGACCTGGTCAATGGAAAATTGAATGTCAGTTCAGCAGTGCCTTGGCAGCCAGGAGGGCCAACTGTGCCCTGGGGTGCCTCAGGCACAGCATCACCAGGTGTGCAAGGGAGGGGATTGTCCTGCTCTGCTCTGGGCTGGGGCAGCCTCACCTCGAGTGCTGGGGGCAGCTTTGGGCACCACAATGCAGGAAAGATTCTAAACTATTAGAGAGCATCCAAAGGAGGGCTGTGAATGGTGAAGGACCTTGAGGGGAGGCTGTGTGAGGAGCAGCTGAGGGCACTTGGTCTGTTCAGCCTGGAGGAGACTGAGGGGAGACCTGACTGCAGGTACAGCTTTCTCCTGAGGGGAAGAGGAGGGGCAGGCACTGATCTCTGCTCTGTGCTGACAGGGACAGGACCTGAGGGGATGGCCTGGAGTTGTGTCAGGAGAGTTTAGGCTTGATATTAGAAGAAGGTTTTTCCCCCAGAGGGTGGTTGGGCACTGGAACAGCTCCCCAGGGCAGTGGGCACAGCACCAAGCTCAGCAGAGCTCAAGAAGGGTTTGGGCAATGCTCTTGGGCACATGGTGTGACTCTTGGGGGTGGTGCTGAGCAGGGCCAGGAGTTGGACTCAATGATTCTTGTAGGTCCCTTCCAAGTCAGCAGATTCTGTGATTCTGTGAAGTTTCTTGCCTTAAGATCTGGGATTCCCCAAGGAGAGATAGTGGAACAGGTAAGAAAACACAGCAATAGAAAACCCCACTGCATGGCTCATATGACCTCATACCCATGGCCAATACACAAACAGAGTTTTTGACAGGAAACAGCCCTCTCCAGATACTTGCAAAAGCTTTTAGAGACCAGTACTGTTGCAAGAGAGATTCCCTCCTTGGTCTCTTGTTTCTGCCCTGCCAGATTTACTGGATAACCTTCCCTGCAAAGTGATTCTCTCAGTCCCAATGGTAAGAAATATTTAGAGGCTGATGCTGCATGTGATAAACAGCACAACCCTTGGCAGCAGTAAACCAGACCCTTCTCCTCAGCTGTGACCACAGCTTCTCCTTGTTAAGCTCTTTATGTCATTAAGTGGCCCCACTGGGAACAGCAGAAAGCACAACCGGGAACATTAATGAAGATCTACAGCATTACAAGGAAAAGCTCAATGAATCAATGCCTCGTGCCTTATTCCCATGGCTGTGACCTGTCCCCATTAGTAACAGGAGAGGGTATGAAATGGGAGAGATCTCCCCTTCTCCTTCTCCCTTGAGAGGTTTGTACTGCTGGGCACTGATAGATGCTTGCAGCCACCAGAGGTGACTTGTTGCCCTCCTGTATCCCTCGTGTCAGCCCTCACACCCCAGTGGTGCAGGTACCAGCAGCTGGGACCAGCACTGGCTCTGTCACACATCCCTTCTGTCAGCAGCTACCTTCACTGCAAAAGCAAATACCCACCTTCTATTGTGACAAAAATGTGCGTGAGGACTCAAAAGTGCAACCAGCAGGAAATATGCAGCAGAAAGGGAGGATTAGGAGATTTTTAGGCTGCTTTAGGAAAACCCAAGAAGCATGCATTAGGCAGCGGCTTGCTCAGAGAAGCAGTTCTTATATCCTGAAATGAAGATCTGAGGCACGTGTTCAAAGTGTACCACAGGAACCCAGGTGCATGGCCAGGGGATTAGGAAGGGGTTTTACACCTGCCCACATTCACTCACAGCCGGGTCCGTGCTCTGATCAAATGGCTCAAGCAGCAGGGGGGACTGGGTGAAGGAAGGGGTCAGGGGGATGGAGCTTCCTGACCGTGTCAAAGTGATTAAGACAGACCCAGATCTGACACAGCCACGAACTCTTGTGCTCTGTGAATGCCACCAGCATCTCATGTCCAGGGCCCCAGCCCTGCTGCACAGCCCTGTGGAATGAGGAGTGCTTTAAGGGTTCCTGCACCCAGGTCTATACTGGGTCACACCATAGGAACATAAGGGTGTGTGTCTGCAGGAATGAAAATTGGTGAAAAACCTGGAAACTTTTATTTGATATTTCCTGTACAACCATTGCAAATAAACCAGTAATCCTGAATTGCTCAACTGTATTGAATTCCATACTTCAAATAATCCAGCTACAGGATAGGGAGATACATGCATGTATCAATCCATGGCACAAAAGTGGCTCCAAGATTGACTGCAGGGAATTATTCTGCTATACAGACCCCGGTTTTTCCTTGTTGTTTTTAAAGCAAGGACTATATGAAATGACTTTTGCATTTCCTTGTAAGGGATTTTTTTGTAGAGGCAGAGTCTTCTCCCCAGCAGTGGTAATATGAGAACTGAGTGTTCATGCAGGACAGCACTGAGGGCACGTGGGCAGTAAAAGGGCTTGTACTGAGTGTAGATCAAAGGGTCTCTGGACTTTCAGAGCTTTCTAGCAGGCTTGGCAGGAATCTTTGCAGTTCACTCAGTATAGGTTTGGGACACTGATAATAATGTTCATGCTGATCCCAATCAACCCCATCAGCCGTTCCCTGAGACATTGCTTTCTTGCAAAAGGATTAGCAGGAACAGTTGTCTGTGGAAAGGAAGGAACAAAAAATTTGGGTTTGTCTGAAATCCCTGGGAATATGTCAGGAAGAAACAGCCATCCACTCTTAGACCTGCCTTGCTCCTGATAGAAGAGAAAAAAGGAAGTTGGGTTCTGTGGCTGCCTGTGAGCCTGCTTACCCCTCCCAGTAAGGTAACAATTCATCTGTGAAAAGATTTAACACTTCCCCGTCTTGCTGTAGCTTCCTTAAGCACAATCCACAGCTCCTGCTCCCTCCAAACCCTTCTCCACCTCAACAGCCCATCAGTGCATCTTCTTTCTCTAGGTTTCTTTCTGTGGCCCTCATGTGTAACCAGAACAAGAGTGAACCTGATAAGGGCAGGATGTGCTCCTGCCACTTGTCCCAGTGTTACTGACACGGTGGCCACATCTGTTCCTTGCAGGAGAGCTTTCCCCAGATCACTGCCTGACTTGCAGAGCCAGGATCAGAGAGCTGCAGTTAGGGACTGGCTGGTACCCCAAATGTCTGTGACGGTCTTTTTCTGACCTTGCCACCAAGCAATTGAACCTCAGGGATTTAAAATCGTAGAGGTCAGCCAGACAGTAGCTTTCCTTCAGACTGGAAAATCAGGACAGTGCAAAGCAGCCCCTTACAGCAGACAGTAGCTCCCAGTCCCAAGAGGGCCACAAATCTCCTTAGAAAGAGAGGACATAGAAGGGTCTTCATCTGTTTTGGCCTCTCTGCTGAAAGAGCACCAAAATCTTCCTTTCACAGCACAACAGTGACCAGTGGTGTTAGCAGTGGCTCCTCTGCCCTTCAGACACACCTCGAGTCCAAAGTGCAATGCCAGGTCTGGGAACCCAGCTCCAGCTCATGCTGCCTCATTATCTTCTCAGCCTTGTTGAATCTTTGTCTGTAGTGTAGATGGTAAACTCTCAGGGGCAGTGACCATGACTCAGTTCACTGAGTGCCAGACAACTGCTGGAGCTCAGTTAATGACGAGACAAATCCCATGGACCCATTGTCTTAAGTGGGAGTTTTGGCTAAGTGAAGACTTCGGGGATTTGCCCAATAATAAGTCAGTAATTCAGGATGCACTTAAAGACACATTCAATGTGCCTTTGCAGCAACATCCTTGGGAAGTGAGCATTTGTACTCCAGAGCACAACTGCGAGGAAGTCTAATATTAATTAGGAAGCAAACTCAAGGGCCCTGAATAAGCCCTTATAACAAAAAGATCTTTTATTGAATAACTGTAGAGGAGTGCAATGCCAAAGTTTCCATGCCAGAGTAACAATAAATGAACTGCAATTAATGCCTTTAAGGCCAGTCTGTAAATTCGATCTTAGCTTAAACAAAACAAGGAGCTTCTAAAAACATCTTTTAAAAACAGTAAGAGAGAAAAAGAATGAATATAAACTTAAATAAAATACACAGGTTGATTCAACCTGTTTCAGCTGATAAACGGCGTAGTACTTGTTCTGTGCCAAAGTGACACTTGACCTCTATATATCTTCTTAATGAAGTCAGCAGAGAAAGACACCCAGTGAGCCTTTGTAACACTGTAAGCAAGTTGCAAGCTGGGCTTCACTAATGGGAACTGTCACTTGGTTTTTTCCAGGTCACAAACTAAGAAGAGCAATTAAATCAAATTGGAGGCTGTACAGATTGGAGCAAGCCTCAATAGACCAGGTACCTAAATCATTAAAGACATAGTTCTTTTCCATGATAAATTGTTGAGGAGAGTGAAACATGCTGCTGGTCATTAATCTAGGCTAATCAGCTTGAAAGCTAGGTTGTTTTATTTAGTAATTAACTGGTTATTTGAAAAAAATGATACATGGCCTATAGAGCTGCCATCCAGCAGATAATAATGCAGAGCAGTGGGGAATCTCTTGAGGGCAATTCATGCCTTTTCAATTATAGTCATTGGCAAACTCTGAAAAATGGCTCTAGGTTTGTATTGACACATAGTAAAGAAAAACACTCCAAGCAACATAGCAGGCATCTTGTGCATGCTGGTAATTGCTCTGGCCTGCCCCTTACAGACTGCACTAAAGCAAACCAAACATTTTTGAGGAATCTTTCTTCCTATCTCATGGATTTAGTGTTTGTCAGACCCTTCTGCCAGATGTGGGGGAAAAGAGCTGCTGCATGTCAGTGGCCAGCTCTGCAATGCAGGGGGCTCCAGCCTTTGCAGGTATTGGCTCCTTCTCCCCACACCAGGGCACAGTAACAGTCCGGACTTCTCCAGAAGTGTTTCATGGGTCCCCAGCTGGCTGAGACCAAATACAGTCTAAGCAAAGAAGCTGAAGTCAAATGTCTGCACAGCCTGCGAGCAAGGGCACCAGGTGATGAATGCTGCTGTCCCACCTGTTTATTGATGGGCAAAACACACAGCACTGGCTGTGCTGCAGTGAGAAAGCATCTTTGCAAGAACACACTGTTCCTCTGAGAGGAACCAGTCATGCCCCCTGCCATGGCCCTGAAAGGTAAGTGTCACTCAGAGCCAGCCACAGCTATGATGAAGTTTTTTCACACTCAGCCCTTCCACTCATTTTGCACAGGGGCACCCAACACCTTTGCTCCAGCCATAGATGTATAAATAATTTTCCTTTGGTGACTGAGACAGGTCTTTTAGGATCATCAGTAATTGCATCCAGGTGTCCACAAAAAGCCACTCAAATCCAGGTATCAAGCAAGTGAACCGCATGTCCCCAGAATATTTTTTGTCCTTTGTTAAGTTACATTGAATACATAGACAACAGCTCCGGCTCAAAAAGTTTCTAACCATGAGCATCATGCATACTTGTCCTATTTTTCCCTCTATCCTAGACATGTGCTGCTGGCTAAAGTTGGGGACAGGATACTGGGCTATCCAGACCAGTGGTCTGATGCAGCAGGACTGCTCTTTTGTTAGTTATGTTCTCTCCCTAAGATTCAGAGGAAAATAAATGCATGGCTGACACAGCAGCAGAAAGGATCTGGGCTGGATGGAAGGGCAGTACCCTTAGCAGGTGGGTAAGCACTGTGCAGATGGATGGGCTTGTGCCTCAGTCACTGTATGTAACCAACTGTACTTCAAAAAATATTTCTTCTTTTGAGAGTCTTTGATGGAGATTTCAGAGGCAGGAGGAGAAAAGAAAGAGCCTGATCAATGAGGCAGGAAGCAGCATCCACTGTGCAGAAGCAGCATCCACCATACACACAATGCTTGCAAATACAGGCCACGCAGGGTTATTAAACCTGGTTGTGGGGGTCAGGAGAGCCCCCAAGCCAGTAACATCCCACAGAGCAAGCAAAGCAAGTTCCAACCAGCTTAAAAAAGCACCCGCTAATGAAAAACTTTACCAGGAAAGCAGATCACATCAAGGCCACACAGAAGCCTCAGATCCTTTAAGCTGCACTTTGAAGACCAGTGGTGACAGACTGACAGATAAAGGCAAGGTCACAGGCCATCGAGACCCCCTCCAACACACCGTGCAGCTGAGTTGGAAAAAAGAAGAAAAATCATTGTTGCTATTTGACTAAACATTATGAACTAAAAATAGCTGAATATCTCTGATTAGGAGAATTCCAAGGGCTTACAATTCTTGCCACTTGGTGTCCAATTTTCCTGTCTTTTATTATGGGCATTAGGTTTCGGACAATACCAAGGCTACAGAGGGCGTATGTTAAGTTAGTCTAAGCCGGCACCACGTGAACCTTTGCACCCTGTTGGCTACTTTGCCGAATATTTCTGTCTCCAAATGAGCTGTAAAGGTTGCAGTTTTTTCTGGCAGCAGCCAGCACAGTTCCCATTAACACATTTCATGAGTATAATTTTCAACAATATTAATAATTGTCCTCATAAAAGTCCGTGAGAGGAGCTTAATAGACTACACTGTTTTATTTCCATGAAATTCCTGCTCTTTTAAAAGCTCTCCATGCCTGGAATTAATATTTTCTACTTTCAGATCTCAACCAACTGTTTCCAGGCATGAACTTTCCTACTTCAAGTGGGCTAATGCCAAATGAAAAGCAAAGTGATCTGAAGTTCTGCCCAGACCCTGCAAGTTGGGTTAAAAAAGTCAAAGTTGAAAGGGGCTGAACTGCCAGTCACCCCCAGATGACCAGGGTGAGACTTTGGGGAATCATTAACTCTAAGAAAGGATTTTCTGACTGCACTGAAGACCTCATTCCTTTGGGAATGCTCACTGCAAGGCCTATCCCACAAGGGATGGCAACCAGCCAGATCTGGCCACACAGATGTAAAGCCATGATCCAGTTCCAGACCAGGACCTTGGGCCTTGGGTGAGGTAGTGGAGGAGCAGCAGCCAGGGTTGCTGAGCTGGTTTTGCATTTTTGGCTCATTCAGCCACTCTTAGTTTCCATCAGCAAAGCAGGGTACCAATCTCTGCAGGCACAGAACACTCAGAGCATTGGAAAGAATTCTGGCTGAAGCTGGGAGAGTCTGCTTGGAAACCCAGCCACAATACCTTTGCTTAGGCCAGTAGGGAACAGAATAAATAACCTCCAAGTTCAGCATCCAGTCATAATTAACACTCTGTAATAACACATCCAATCTCTAAATTCCCCAATACTGAATCTGTTATAGGAAAATAAAGGAAAATAAAGAAAAAATCTCAGATGTAGAAATACTTTTCTCTATGAAATATTTACCTTGCATTGGAAAATTACCTTGTAAAAACAAAATATCAAGCAAGAAAAAGCACAAATGCTGGGTCTGGCTCAAATATTTTATGTCAAGGATTGCTGAACTCCTTTGATTTCCAGTTTAAGTAGAAACAAGTAGCAGGAAAAACTTCATTTAAGTCAGTGGACCCCCACCCAAAGAATATCAAACAACCTTGAAAATCCAAGATTAATGTTGACAGAAAGAGACCAGATGATCATTGGTGTGCATTATACCTCAGAATCTCCTTTTGACCAAGCAAACAACTCACCTCTGTATCTTGGACCTATCAGGTCTGTTCTCAGCTTATTATAAATGAAACTGTGTTATCTTGACAATGCTTACCTGAAATGTTATACCAAAACCACTACCACCTCTCACTCCTTAACCCCACTGTCTTCATTATCACCTGAACTACTCAATTTTGCATGGGGGTGTTTGACTGGGACAGTTTTTTCTGAGGTAATTCTGCCCTCATTCCTCATTGGAGTAATTGCAAGCAAAGTTCACATCTCTGTCCCAGTGCAAAACATACAAACAGGAATGACACTCTGGGGAACCTGAAAACTGGAATACTGGCAGAATTACTGAAAACAAAAGGATATACATGAACTCCTGGGAATTTATGCCATAATTTTCCCAAAATGTTTTGACTTAGGCTTTGCACACCCTATCACTCCTCTATTACCTAACCTGATGTGATTTCAAGGTGATCCTTTTGCCTCCTGACTACAAATTAAGCCCTACATACAGGAAAACAATTTCCAGAAGGACTTGGAAATGGGGGATTTCAGGCACAGCACGTTTCAACCATGAGGCATTTCCAGAGAAAAAATCTGTAGCAAAGCACTAGTTTTAGAACTCTAACAAGCAAAAAAGCCACCCTTGTACTTCTCGTCAGCCACGTGGGTTTGCACAATTAAAACACAATAGTTCCTTCCAGGGCTTTGTTGAGCCTGGAATAGCCCTATGTGAGTGTGCAGTGTGGCATACCATACCCATTCTCTTCTCTCTGCAGGTCTGTCTGCCCAAGGCAGCTCCTCTGCAAACTATGGAGTAGTTTGCTGAGTCTGAGTAGTGTTTCTGATGATGTTTAGGATCAGGTGTGAATGAACAGTATGAAATACTCAGTTCAGGTCACACTGAAGCCTTTGTTCAAATGAGTATTTCCTTAAATCAGAATGCAATTTTCAGATTAGCATTTATTCTGAAATTTTCAGGCCCAATGAACCTGACAAATTCTGGGAAAACTCTCCTACCATACATGAATGAACATTTTGAGGGATAAAAGTTCTCATTCAGGAATTCTTGTTCTTATTAGGGATTGTTTTCATCCTAAAGTCAACCATGCAGGTAAAAACCAGTGCAGTCAAAAGTTCCAAGCTCAGTGCTTACAATACACTCTAAATATGGCTTAGTGCATATTTCCACTTTTTCTGAGGTGGAGTTGATGGAGGCTACTTAAAGACTGTTTGTCTCTTTTCCATTGTAAATTCTGATTATCAGTGGCTGAAAGAACCATTACCAACATGTAACTGTTCACAATAAAATTTCTTCTAGTGGTTGGTTGGTTCCAGTTGATTTCTTTGTTGCTGTTGACTATAGAATAAAAAAGCTGAGAACCTTTGGAGCTTCTTTACTTAGGAACTGGACTTCAGATTTATTAGAAGTCTTCTTAACTAAAAATTTGCCTTTTTGGGTTAAGACATGGTTTTGGATGATTTTGAAGAATACATTTGAAGACAACAGTTTCTGAAAGAGCAGAGTTAATGAACTGACATCAGTCTATAGGTTGTCATACACATATATGCAGTTTTCAAGGCTGGCACAACCTGTGAAATAAATAGACAAGTATATTAAATAGCAATATCAAATGTTCTTGCCTTTGTTTAACACAGAACCAGCTGTCCATATGTACTGGAATGGCAATTTGTTACCATGTCATAAGTCCAACTCCAAAGCCTCAGGAGGGTGGACAGCTGCTGCCAGCTGTGTTTGGCCTGATGAGCTCCTGCTGGGAGGGAAGCTGGAAGATGCTGCCTCACACAGAATCCAATTTACTCATCAGAAGGCTGCCATTCCCCTTCCCACATGAACTCACTACTGTCTTTACTGAAGTACCAGGCTGTCCTTTACCCCTCTGCTTCCTACACCCTAAGAGCCCACAAGCTCTGGCTGAGCCTTTCTGGGAACTGCTTCCTTCAGAAAGGGAGCCAGGATCTGCAAATTAGTTGCCTCATTCCTAGCACAGAGTGCAATAGATGTACTTAATCTAAAAGCAAAATCACATGAGCTGAGCATATTGTATAAAAATGAACTTTTAACTTGGAAAAAACTCAAACACCAGAACTGGGTAGCAGCTGGGAAATCAGTTTCTGCTGTATCAAGCTTTGGCTGGCTCGGGCAGAACAGCAGCCACTTGTGCCATCCACATTTGCAGGTGGACACAAAAGTACTGCAGCTCTATGGGATGGTCAGGCCCATCTCTCTCATAGGGCTGGCGGCTGCTTTCTTTGTCTACTTCACAGCTACTGCTGGGGGAAAAAAAAGTACTTGCTTTGGCAAAAGCAAGAAACAGGTCTGACTTCTCCCTCCTGGCTGGGATTTCAGTCAAGGCAGCACAGTGGAGGCCTTGTTCTCCCCTGAAAGTTCAAGACAGTTTTGTTTCAGGGAAATAGAGGCTTCACCAGCTGCTTTTTGGTAAAAGGAGCCTGATAGACAATAGGTGAATCATACCCAAAAGCAGTCACTTGACATCAGCCACAAAAGCTTCCAGCCTCATGATCAACGAACCTCTGAACTAATATAGGAAGAATTACGATGGCATTTTCCTGGAGCGTGCAGCTTTGTCTCTCCCCTTTTGCTGGGAACACAATCACAATCCCATCTCTCATTCCCTTCAGCTCTGAGTGACCCGAGACGAGTCTGAAATGCAAAATGGTCACAGGACTTGTCCCATCTCAGCACCTGGTAGTGAAATCCATGCTGGCCTCTTTCTTTTTTCTAGGGCCTTAAATTTCTTCTTAGCATGTGACTGCATTAACCTCAAATGCAAAGCTGTTGTTTTTTCCTGAGGCAGAAAGGAAAAGGAAACACCAGCAGCTCAACCCAAAAAGGCAACAAATAGCAAATGATGTTGCTATCTTTGTCTCCATCAGGGATATAAAAAGCTGTGGATTAATTTTTTAATACTTCTGTGGAGGAGACCAATCCTCCAAGCAGGTGGGCACCAAGCAGGATCCAACTGGCTGTAAATTCTCTTTCTTGCAGATTCACCTCCAATCACTGTTCAGGCTACTGTTTCATATGTAATATCAAAACTACAGATGTGCAGCTACGCACTATTCAAACATTCAGTGTGATGTATGTTACCATTATAGCTTGCAAACTGGTCTGAATAAAGATTCCATGCACTTCATGTGCAAAACAAACTTGGTCAAAGTGGAGATGTGAAGCAAAGGAAGGGCAGATCTGTTTCAATCTTCACCCTTGACCTAAATATGAAACAAATAACAAAGCTGTAGTGAAAAAAGACCAAAGGTAGCAGGGAACAAAACCATTGTGAATGACACTATTCTTGTGGGGCACATCCCCAGTGAATCACCTACAGCTGAATCGCTCCAGTCATGCACAGGGGTCACTCACAGCAGCAAACGAGTGAACCTGAGATGCTGGCAAAGCAGAAGGGAGAGACCATGGATTGCTGCTGTGGGTACTGGGATGTAAATGACCCTGGACCTTCACAGTAGTCATGGGGAGGTTTAATTTTGGAAAGGAGAAGGAAGAAGCAAGGAGCAGTGCTCTGCTCAGGTAACAGGATGTGTGTGATGGAATTTTTTCAGTTGCCTTTCGGATCATTACTTTTTTGTTTCTTCTAATACGTTCTCCCGGAAAAGAAAGAATTGACAGTGGAGTTGCAACATAGCATCTTCTTTCCAGTGGGGTTAGTGTTAACTGTACCAATCCAAAGTGATTTTTTTCTGTAAAATATTATTTTTCAGACTCTTGAAGCCTAGTCCAGGCTCAAGGTAGACCTTCAATGTAATAAAGGAGGGTGGTACAGACAGCTTACAAAAAGAGAAAAGAGCTCCTTCAATGGCAGTCATGCTGTCACCCTCCAGTGTTTTCAGGAGGAGAGTGGATTGTTTCAATATCAGTTTGAAGTAACCATGGCAGAGACAGATGTTTGGTTTTAGAGAGCAGGCAGTAAGTTTATATTGTCAGAGCAAACACTTGGGACTCCAGAGCACAACATCCCTTGCTGTTTACCAAGTGTGTTATGCCAGAATCAGACCTGAAGATGCACTTCATGGTAACAAAAGAGGACAATGCTTTTATCCTGCAATTGTCAACAGTGTTACAGTGCTGAAGACTTTAGTTCAATATTTGCCAAGCAGTAAAATGAGCAACGCCTGTCAGTTTGTTGACCTAGATGCATCAGTTACTAGAAAAACTATATTGAGCAGACAGCAGTTCAGTTTCAATTGTTTGGGACCAAATTCCAGCCACAGAACTTAGTTACATTCATAAAAAAGTGAACAGAAAAAACTGTTGAAGTATTGTTTGGATGCTTTCACAGGGATACAACAAACAGCCTTATGCTGAGACACTTCAGAAATCAAGTTTGTAACAACAGTTTTGTCAGAGCCAGGCATAACAGCTCCTACAGACTGAAATTCCAATAGGGATTTAAAATTATATAACCATTCTTCCTGGAAAGGCTGAAACCTTATAAAAATATTACCTTTGCCTTAATGCAGAATAACCACTGTGACTTCATGGACAGATGTCCTGCAAGCATTAGGCTACAGCAAACGTTGGTATGAGGGTACATTTTTACCAAACCATAATTCTGCAATCATCTGCCCCAGCACAGCCAGAAAAGCTTGAGGTGACTATCTATCCCTGCTGGGAAGCCTGATGGGCCTGGAAAACTGCCTGCCCTTGTCATGTATAAGGGTACATATAGGGACGATTAGTACTGCAGTTTCACCGAGTCCTGGAGAAGTGGCAGGGGCCAGAAGCTGACAGCAGAGTAAATGTCCTGTGCTAGCATTCACTGCAACACCTCCACTGCCAAATCACTGATTGTAGCTGCAATCCATGCACAAGAGAGTCACAAACCAGCAGAACGGGCTGACACATTCCTGCGGAGAAAAAGCAAGCAACAACACTTAGTTAAAGCTAAGATCTAGCATGGGCTCCTCTGTTTACCGCAGGCACTGTTTCAGGCTTCAAAGGGATGACAACACTTAGACTTCAGCTAAAGAGCTGACAATCATCCCTTCCTCACCAGGCTGAACATGCAACTTCATGCCTGCAGGTAAAAGCTGTCAGAATCAGGACAGGATCAGCATTTGTGAGAATCCCTCTTCACCTACATCATAGTGAGACAATTTTACAAAAACTTGATTGATGAAATCCACTACAGAATATGCCTTTGTGCTGCACTGGAGAAAAGCTGGCAAAATACTTTTGCCCATCTTGCCCAAGGAATCTCCCTTTCACAGAGCATCCCCTGCCACTCACTGGCCTGGAACAGTGTCCTCGTCAATCACACACTTCAAATTCTTCCATGGACTCTACACACAGGGTGTTTACTGACTAGCAAGCACACCAAAACAGGCATGACAAGTACCCAGTATATTAAAGGCAGAGGCCCACAGTTGGCTCCAACCCATGCTTTTCTAAGACAATGCACATATGTCACAGAGATTCCTCTCCAGCTTATCCAAGCTCTCAGAAAGGCTTTTCATTAAGTTTTAAAAGAGGCCTTGGATGCTAAGATACCATTCTGCTTTCTTAAGTAATGTCACAAGACTTCTGGTTTGGCCACACAGTTGCTTTTTAGAAATGAAAAGGAGATTCCGTGCTTCTGCTTGGGACAAGTGGCAAAACCACTGGAATCTTTTTTATAAAGGATGGAGGCGAAAGAAAGAGGAGAAAAAAAAGGATCAGGAACTGAGTTCAGTCACTCTGGGAACCCAGCCTTTATGTACTGTTTACCAAAAGGATGAGCTGGGGAAAGGGGTGAGGGGCAATAGTGTGCATTAGGTCTCACCTGCTGATTCTCAGGAGTCATGAATATTCT
This sequence comes from Catharus ustulatus, assembly GCF_009819885.2. Lineage (NCBI taxonomy): Eukaryota > Metazoa > Chordata > Aves > Passeriformes > Turdidae > Catharus > Catharus ustulatus. The sequence continues at coordinate 14,351,879 of NC_046230.1, forward strand.
CATAATCCCCATCTCTTGGCCCAACAGACTACAGGCCTTTTCATCACAGAGCTTGATTTCAGCGAGGATCTGGGAGTTGCTCTAAGCTTCAGCAAGTGCTATAATATTCCCTTGTTTCCACATGAAAACAGCCTCTTGCCATGCATGAACCACTCTCCAATGTTTCTTCTCTGTTACTCATCTCTAATGGCATTTATCTTTCAAACTAGATTAGATAAATTCTGTTTTGGGCTAGGCAGAGATCAGTCAGCAAGTCATGATTTCTGAGGCAGTCAGCATGTTTTTTTTTCTTGCATAATTATGCACATGTAATGTAAATGTTAAGATACAGGTATATTTATAAAATGTGATACATGCCTGTAGATAAAACCAAGACAGCAAAAACTAAAGTGAAAAGGGATATGAGCAGCAGTAGACAGAGAAATTTTAACATCTATTTTCAAGACAGATTATTGCAAGCATCTGATCTTTCAGCACCTCACAGGCCAAAGAATGTCACCTGGTGAGGGTGTAATTTGCATTCCCATGCAGAGGGCAGAAAAGGACAGGGAAGGAGGTTGTGCCAGTAGGGAAAGCAAACAGGGTGTGCAAAAACATCCAACAAAGCAGCCTCCAGAAATGAACCTCACCAGATAACCTATGGGTAGCTGTACTTCCATAAGCCTTACGGAATTCTAATTTTCAGGCACTAGGCAGTGGAAAATGATTTTCTGACACGGGATGTGTTATTTCCTCCAGCTGAAGGGATGGACTTTGCAAAAGCTGACAGGAGGGGAAAATGGACTTTCTAAAAGGGAAGTTCTTATTCTCCTTATAGCAATGATTTCCAGTCGTAACGAGTCTTGGGTCATAAAAGAACCATTTAATAGCTTAAAAATGCTTTCTTACAAAAAGATCTAATTGATCAGAACTTCCAGATAAAAACTAATGTTCTGACCATTGGTGAGAGCAGAGGTACAATAAGAACAAAAAGCATAACACTGTCTTCCTAGCTATTGTTGGAGAATTAAATAAAATTTAGTTATTTGTACTTATTTTTGAAGAGCCTTATACAGATAATATTCCTGCTGGTCTTGCTTGTGAGATAGTAAGGAAGGCCTACACAAAGCTGTACATCTGCAATACTGAAATCTTATGAAAGCATGAAGTGTTTTAGCAAGCTATTCCATTTGGATTAAAAATTTAGTCCATAATTAGTCCCAAATTATAAAATAGTTTGCACATGCAAATAACTTTCAGTTTAGGTGGGTTTGAGATTACAACAGTTAGATAAACATATTGCCCCCCTGAGATGTACAAACAGCACAGAGGAATCAGAAATTAAGCATGAGCAGTCTGTTTTGGGGATGCCATGAATCTGTGCAGGATGTGGAAGTTTGCTTTTCAAACTTAATACTACTTACTCCATAACATGTCATTATTATTAGTGTATAACTGTATGCAGAAAATATGTTAATAGGCATTGGTATGATAGGTAACATCCCTTATGACTGCACTTTCAAGCTACAGTCTACCAACAGAAAACCATTAGTATCTACATTTTTTAAGGCAACATGGGGTATGACCATCCTCATTCATTCCCTTTATGTCTGTGTCTTTTGTATCAACTCTGAGGCCTGATGTTCTTACAGATTTGTCCCAATGTCTGTTTTGGCTTGTGGAAGCCTTTAGTAAAGGATGCCTGCAACACAAAGTGATGGACTCAAATGACAAACAGGCCTCTCACCTGGTTTGTGCTGGGCTAAGCAGATAGAGACTTGAACTGGATTCTTGAGACATGGCAAACTTACCATGTACAATTAACATTTGGAGAGAGCAGTATTTTTGCACTGAAGCTGTACTTCAGTGATCCTTGTGGGTCCCTTCCAACTCAGGATAGACTATGATTCTATAGTTTGTGTTCTGTTTGAGACCTTTGGAATCCATTACTCAGGAGTATGAACAGTCCTCTAAACATCATGGCATTGACAGTGCAGAGGGCAATTTATAACTCTGCAGGACAGCTGCAGTTGTATTCCCATCTCATGTTTTGCTCTCTGGTCTTCTTTCTACAAAATTGATGCAGAGCTCAGGCAACTCTGGTGCGAAAAGTCTCACTGCTGTCAAGATTCATTCCTGGCATGCAGGAAAGCATCCTTCCATCAAACATGATCCAAGATCAATCCCTAAAACAAACTGGAGTCTCTTCAAGAAGTGCTGTTCCAATTTCAGACATCAGTCTGAAATACTCCTTTGAAAGCCACTGGTGTTTGGTGTGTGCTGCAGTCAGCTTTTGCCTCAGCCTCACCTCCTTCCCAACTAAAACACATAACACTGGGCTGTTCAAAGGTCATTCTTTGTTTGCTTCTTGACTGCTCTTAAGACAGATGTTCCAAGGCACGACAGAGGATATAAACACGTGCATACTGGGGGAAAAAAAAGGTGTCCAGGTGTTTAAGCAATGCCAAATGCTAAAGAATTCCAATCACTGCCTTCTCCTTTAATCTGGCAATTCCAAGGGACCGAGCGTGTCAAGACTTGTACCCAGAGCACTTTCCGCTCGGGTGAGTTCAGACAAGGTCTGCATTAACTCCCCAACCTGCGAGAAAATTATTTGAAACAAAAGGTTCAGATATGTCCCTTTCCCTCCAACAAGCCTGGAAACAAATGGTACAGGAACAAGGTCAGAAAGAAATCATCCGCCTACCATACCACTGAATTCATTTACCTACCTCAGAGCCCATTCAAGGAAAGGGGTGGGATGGGGAACAAGGAATGATATAAAGCAGAATGAAGCTCTGGGGTCGCTTGCTACATTACAAGATTTGACAGGCCTTTGCCAGCCTTCAGCTTCTTTGTGTCTTTCACATAATAGAGAAACACAAACTGAGCAGCCTGTGATCTGGGGGTTGCACTATTAGATGGAGCAAACCCTTTGCAAATGCTAATAGTATTGTAGCATCCTGTCAGGCAGCAACACAAAAAAGGATGTTGATTTTCACATGAACCAGAACAGACTCATTGTACAGAGGGCTGCAATGAATGTTCTATCTCTAAACATCAAAAGCTACAGCCAATTGGCTTGTGGACATGAGGCAAACACTGCTTCCAATGCTCCTAAAGATAGGGGGCATACCTTAATACTTATGAGGCAGGCAAAGAGAGGGCAGTTGCTTGAAACAGAAGTGAAAGTGGTCTTCAGTTATGATTTCTGTAGGGAAATAATATCTAGATCTGAAGAGGCTTTTGTTGTGCAATTTACTGGGTTTTTTTCTAACAGTCTAGAAGAGATGATCCTTTATGAAACATGAATGTGCAGATTCAGTCCAAGGTAGAGTTTATGTCACTTCCAAATTGTAAGGTTGGTAGTAATAGAGCACAAACATGCTTGTCCTTTGCTGTTTTAAGGATGTGGCAGCTGTCAGTCCTGTCCAGTAATGCTTACCCAAGTGTCTCCTGAGAAGATCTCTAAAATATTTTAGAGGATTTAACACTCAAGCTTCTATTCTAAAACTTATTATAAAACACCCCTTTAATTCAAACTTCACATCCTCCCCTATATCAGGAATGATATAAGGCAAGGTGTTATTGCACTACACTGACTAACCTTCATAGAGTTGTTGTCCTTTGGGTGAAAAACCTGAACAAAGCTCACCTTGCTGGTTGTCACTACCAAGGATAGTTTAGGAAAGCTGTTTTAAAGTCCTACTGGGAAACCACTACTGCTCTGGAAGTCCTCTTGGAGCCTGCAGACTCCCAAGAGCAGCCAATAAAGTCTTCTATCAGCGTTCTGCAACACAAACACATAAGAGTTTGCAGCTATGCACAACAAACTGCTTTTCAGCAGATTACACTAGAAGCATTTCTGTAATTGGCAGCGGAACAGCACCTAAAGCCAATCCCAAGAAACTTAAGAGTCAATTTCAGAAATGTTTCTAGAACAATTTGTGAGGGTGGCTCTAGAACTGTCACCAGTACTTTCAGAACTACTTCCTGAATCACTACTAGTCAAAACTAAAATCACGTCTCTGACTTTCAGCTCTTCTTAGAGAACAACAGCCTGGATAATTTCACCTTCAGATGTACTGAAGCACTAAGGTGATGGCAGATGCAAGCAAGATTTGTATACACAGAAATATACATGGGTTTTGCATTCCAGCACCACAGTATAAACAACCATTACAATCTCTGTACCATTTCTGCTTCTTCCTACCCTTTCTAGACAGTACTTTATACTAAAAAATTTCTGGCAACAGCCATATGCTGTGAAAGCTCTGTGATAACAGCTTTAGGAGTTACCTGACTGTAGGACCTATCTTACAAGGGTTTTACAATGCATTTCATTTATCTTACTGAATAAAAACTAGCAAGTGATTGATCATGGTCTATAAAGATTACTGCAAGGGAAGATGGATTACTGAACTAATTACAAAGTAGAACAGGATCCAAAAGCTTTAAACTGACATTTAAAAAGAAAAAGGTTCCTTGGATATGGTAAGCCACTAAGATGGTAAGTTTTTTCAGATAGCCATTAATGTTAATTTCTTGTGAGGGTAATCCCAGAATCTGAGTAAAGTTCACCACTGTACACCCCATCTGTGCAAGGAAGCATTGCTGGAAGATTTCCCTAAAGCCCCTCAGGACACAGAAACACATTCCAAATAGTCAAAAAACATCTCACACTGCAACTCTGCAAGAACACAGAGGTATCTACACAGACAGTTCATACAGCAATATCTTCCCTGACATAAGAATCCCATGGACCCCTCCAGCACCAAATCCCACAGAGAACAAAGAGTTCTAGCTGACTCAAGGGTTCCTGGGTCAGGTTTAGAGATCTTAGTATTTCAACTGATGAAATCTCTTGCATCTTTTAAAAAATACAATTGTTAAGAATTACTAAGCTACATTAATGATACATGAAAATTCACTAAAACCTTAGCCCTGGAACCACATCATAACTCAGCTTATGTTCAAAAACATACTCAGCAAAGAGTATTCATCCTCTATGTTTGGTTTTAACACTTCTAAACATTTCCAAGATTTTAACTTCTTTTAGTCTGATAACACAGGATAAGGTTACTAGTAACCACTGAGAAGGAGTAATTAATGACATTTGAAAAGACACCATTTGTACCTTTTTCATGAAAAAGTGTCAGAATATGTCTTGGCCATTAGTATTTAAACCTTGGCTCATAAACAGTTCATTTTATAAAAACCAGAAATAACTTAGCATATCTACATGATAGTAATGAACATACTTTCAAAATGAAATATCCATTTATGGAACAACAATGTTTACATTTGGCGATTCTCCTCCCTAAGCTCAAAAAGATACAGCAATTACAGATTAGTCATTGCATCTTACACTAAAGGGCTGTATCCAGAATCTGAAGGTAGCCTACAAAATACAGAAAAATATCATGAACTTGTGCAAGTCAGTTTGGAATAACATCCTCTTCAGCACCATATGAATTTTAGGCAAATAATTGTGTCTTCTGTCTCTAAACTGTTGCAATATTCAGCACATCCTTCTTATGCTGCTTGACATAAGATCTTTGTCTAAATGTATTAGATAAATGGTATATTAATTTATATAGCAAAGACAACAGTTGGTACAGTCATTGCTACCCTGGTGCTGACACAGCTCTTCTGACTCAGACATTTTGATATCATTAACATATACTGATCATCAATGTACACTTTTTTACAACAAATGAGAAAAAGAAGGTGAAAGTGACTTTTTAGTTAGGTGCAATAGCACCGTGTTCAAAACCCACATTTTATTATTCCTTCAGTTACATTTTTATTCAATAAATACCTATTTTCCATGGAATACATCATGCTAAGTCTTAGATGAGCAGCACAGAGAAGTTGGAACTAAACCCATAGGAACATCACACTAAAAGAAATGAACATTGGGCCACTGGATGCAATATTTTGCAACATTTACATTACACAGAAGTTTCAAACAGTGATCTCTAGGTAAATGCAAAAGTTTTTGTTTGTTTCTTTGTTTGGTTTGTTTTTTTTACAAAGTACAGACTTATTTCACTTGCTATACACAAAGGTGTCTGCTTTCAAAACTGTGCAAACTTAGATTTCTGAAGTTATCTTCAGAGGATGGTCATGACACAAGCCATTTTTTCACTTTTCAGTTCTCAAACACACATTTTCAGGAATTAATTTTAAACAAAATCTCCAAACATTCAGTTAGATCACCCTGAAATATTTAACCTTTCAACATAATTTTAAGCTCTATGTTTGCTTTTTGTCCACATGGCTGAAAATTTTATGTCCAAACATTTGGGGAACATCTTTCCAAACTCTGTATTGTTTCCTCTGAGAGCAAACCAAAACAATATCTGCTGGAAAACATTCAGATTCCTCTCTTTTCATTTCTACATATCAAAATCAATTGCCTTTTCAAAAGGGAGAATAACTCTAGGTCAGTTTTTCAATGTACATAATCAGACAACTGCAACACAAACTGTTTCAGGCCTAACACCTTCTTCCACACAAGTACTGAGAAGTGTATCCAGATCATTTGTGGCAAAGTGTGGGCAGAGAAAACGTGGTGGTGATTAACCATCAGGCACCTGTCATAGAGAGCTTGTATCATGCTTAAATTTGTCAGAAGTAACATTTCTATGGCAAAACTGAAAGGCAATTTTCAGTGCCTTACTAATTTTGCTGAATGATAGACATCAAGTGGGCATGGAAGGACTTTGTGCATAACATTCTTATAGAAGTGATTTTGGTCTTACAGTAGCTATTAGTAAAAATGAAATTAATTACATTTCTTTTTTGCTAGGAAGTTGGAGAAGTTGGAATTGTACATTCTATCTTTTCATATTTCACACATATTCCATCAGGTTACTCTGTACCTACGGTGAAGGGAGGAGTTAACAAGGAAATCTGAGTCTGTGCAATCCCAGAAATGAAATGTAATTGGCTGACATTCAAGATTAACAACATATATCAGGAAAGAACAGGTAAAAGGAGCAGCTGCTGACATTATTTCCTGAGCCTAAACCTTTTAAGGTGTCACTGAATAGCAGTCTGTGCTTTCAGGTGACAGAACTACGAGAATTGCTTGGCTGACATCTCTCAATAGTTTAGGAGTTTAACAAAATCCTCCATTTCCTCTCAGGATCTCAATACTATGCTTTTAAATCTGTACCACACTGATCAGCAAATGCTTCAACACAGAGCATAACAAATACAAATGGCATTACTTAGAAGGGCATTTTAATGTACATACACAAATACTAAAACGTTATGTCAAACTCCCAGCATCATCTGCAGGCAAGAAAATGACAACAGATAAAATCATTTTATGAATCTGATCCAGCTCTACCATACAAGACACATACTAAAAATAAAAAGCTTTTTTCCCTTTCAGGAAAAAACTCCTTAAATGTACAACTTCAGCAAGCTCCCAAGCTATCTCATTAATACACAAATCAGATTCTTCTGTGCATGTAGTTTCAAAAATTAAATGAGCAGGTGGATTTTAACTTCTCAATCCCACGACATTATTTTCTTTCTCCTTCAACATTTCAGGATGCTCCCCAAAACACGGGAAAGAGAATGGGACACAAAAGCCATTTCAATTCAGTCTTTGTGCAAGGTATCCTGGAGAAGGCTGCATTCTTGTGTAAAGTTGCTGTTGAAACAGAATGACAATTATTTTAAAATATGCACAAATGCATGACAGCACTTGAGCTTATAGATTTGAGAATTAATGGAAATTAGATTTGGCAATTACCAGCATGCAAATATTTTTGCTAACAATATACAGAGTCTTTAAGAAAAAACAAAAGAACCAAAATGCTTCCATAGAAAAGTGTTCCTTTAATTTTGATTCCAGCTAGTTATGCTTTCTTCTCTTAAAAATATTGAACTAAGAGTGATTCACAATACTTAAATAACTGGTCAGTAATTGTGTTTTTACTAAGTTTCATATCTGCTTGTAGTGTAAAAGCAGCAAGTATCACTCTGCAGATTAGAAGCAAGAAGCAGCGGCAGTCAATGGAATAAAAAAAATGTGAGTTTTCACAAAGTCTGTAAGAAAACACACATTTAAATGAGATGGATGATTTTATATAAAGCAATGATACAACTGTAGCAATCTCTTTATGATCAAAACATGACTACCTGCTTGAACAATCTACTTTTCTTGATGGAGGGCTTCTATGAAGGCTTCAAGTTTCTCCTGGATTTCCCGAACTTTTTCTATTGGAAATAAAAAGATCACTGTTGAAATACCTATTACTATTAAGTACGTGAGGATGGGCACTGAAAGGAAAAAAACCCCACATAAAAACCATGAACAAAAACATGCAAACACAAACAAAAATTAATGCTGTCATCAATATTACCCTAAGAATTTTGTTTCTCAATTAGAGGTTTACAACATTTTTCGGTATCAGGAAGAAAACCTGTCCTGTTCGAAGAACTTCTACAGATATATTTTATGATTATCTTTATTTAATAATTCAAAAGTTTACTGACAGAATCCAATACTAGAAATGTATTTCAAAAGACTGAAATTTCCATCAGATCATGCACAGCAGAACTACTGTAACTTGTTATACACAGGAAGCTGTTAGGCTTTAAATAATGCCCACTAGCTCCTTTCTTCTTTAACCAAACGTCCTCATTCTCCACAGCAAGTGTAACAAACCCCACTAATCATTCTAAATAAAGTTGAAAGCTCATGCCCTTTCACCCAGGAGAATTTCAGGGAACCACATGGCAGTATTCAAGACACCTCCTCCAAAGGTTCCTCCAAAGGGCACACATGATGTTAAGAATGTGTAAAACTTGCATTATATTTTCTTGCATTTAACCAGATGGATGTGGGCAGAATCTCATTTTGTACAAAAATTAAATCTGGGAGTTTACTTCCCTACCAAAACATGACTTGACCACAACTTACAAACAGTTAGTAGGAATGAAAAGGCAAAACTGATTGGGAAAAATCCAGGGGTTTAGGCATTTTCCCACTCTTTTCTCAATTCCATACAACACTTGTCATCATATAACCTATGTGATTTATTAAACTGCTTATGAAGCAAGATTTAGAACACAGTTGGAATCCAAACCCTGTGAGATTTCCTGCTTCTCTCTCACCACATCCTCATTTGAAGCTCCTTCTGAGTGTGATTATAGGCATGAAAAACACACACTTCAGATATATGAAGGAAAGGGGGGAGAGCAATAGGACAGACAAAAATAAGTCAGATGAGCATAAACACAGACAATTTTTTTTCCAAGCTAAAAATACTATTGTATTAAAGCCACATGTTCCCTTGTCTGAGATACAGGGTTTGAGCTTTTTTAAAAAAACTTTTATGTTTTCTTCTCCTCATCAATACCATATGTTATCAACTTTGTTGAGCTGAAATAACAGCAAAACAAAAAGAAAAATAAAACAATCAGCTTTAAATGGGATATGTAAGCATAAGCAGAAAAAATTGACGTCCAAAGAGAACACAAGTGTAGCTAGAGGAACTGAAAGTCTAATCTAACAAAATGACAACTCCACAATCAAGAACAAAATCCATTTTAGAGTAATAGTAATAACAACTCAATGAACTCCTGCAGTCCTGTTCTAACAGAAGTAGAGAATTTTAGTTAGCATTTGAAATAAAGTATGGAAAATAGCCTGCACGAGTATGAAGAAACCTCAAGCTTCTATCTTTATCTTGCAATTCTTAGGTGATGAAGGGTAAGCCACTGACATTTTCAACACTTCAGCATGCCCTTCCCCACTGGTGCTTATCTACAAACAGAAGTACAGTGAAGCTGAATCACACTCTAACTCCTAAAGAAAACACCAAAGCAGCTCCTTGAATTTCAGTTGATTTTTCCTCTTTTATGGTTCTTTGATATTAAATGAAGATCCCAGTCAGTGTGAGGACAAAAACTGTACCTTGGAAATTAAGAAACGCAGTAGCTGATTTTTACCAGGTAAAAAAAAAATTCTGATTCAGTTCAGCAGAATCTTTGAAAGCCATCAATGAAAAAAAAAAACCCATGCATTGCATGGCAGTTCATAAACCTCTAGTGTACAGAAAATGTTATTTCTATGGCATTTATTTATGCAACTACTCAGCTCAGCTTCCAATACTGCTGCTCTATGAATGTTTACAAAATCAGCCTTTGAAATAATGTTCTACTGTTTTGGACAGAATTAACATCATTTTTTGACCGCACCATGCTGGATGGTGCTTTGACCAACCTGGTGAGGTGGATGATGCCCCTGATCATGGCAGGGAAATTGGAATGGGATGATCTTTATTGTCCCTTCCAAACAAAAATATTCTAGAATGATTCTGGGTTTAGAAATTATTAATCCTGGACCCTGCTCTCCAAAATGAACAGCAGTTGCCCATAGTAACTGGGGATGAGATCTCACGACCCAGAAGATCTCTTTATGTTGTGCTTTCAGTGGCTTTCTGTGGCACCTTTTTTCCCAATTGCAACGTTTCTCCAAGTGTGTTCTTTGTATTGATCATTATAGACCAGTGAAAGCATGCAGATTTAGCAGTATTAAATGCAAGTATTTTCCTTTCTCAACCTCTTGCTAATGAAATATTCCAGCTCTGAAAATTAATAGGATCAGCAAAAACCTGTAATTATTATTTCACCCTTAAGAAAAGGTTTGTGCCAACAAATCTATTCTAATTTTCTGATTAAGCCATATTAAAATAACAGGATAGCAAATATGCATTTCACCAGAATATACTGAATCAGCTGTGTTTGCTCAGAGAACACATACACTAGAATTGACTGCATACTATGAGCACTTTATTAGTTTTTATACTTGGACTGAATTGAAATGATGACTTAACTGTAACAATTATGAGGTCTTGAGGTAATTTAATACTTTGAAATAATATGCTGGCTATTCTTACAAAAGAACAGCTACAATGAGTGCCAAATAGCTGCAATTATTCATGCTATGCCCTGTGTTTTTAGCCACAGTAAAGCCTTTTGCAGCAGCAGATCCCAGGCAACCTGTAACGCTCTCCTGCAAGTCCATTCTGTAGCACAGAGAAGCAGTCTGCTGAATTGGCTCACTTTTGAAACAGGCTGAGGGCAGAGTTCTGCATTTACACAACACTCATCTTAATAAACTAGTAAACAGAATTCTAATGGAGGAGTGCAAGTGCAGGGGTAACTGTGTACAGTTTCATCAGCACCATATGACTTGTATGTGGAACAACTATTCATTCTCAGAATTCAAGAATCAGATGTTACCCAACTTTAGGGAAGTTGTCTCTGTGATATGCACAAGATCTGTACCCACATTTGCAGGGTTTTGACTGACACTTAGATCAAACTATCAGTTGTTTACACTTGTAAATTACAGTACATTCTGTTTAGAGGAAAGTTTATCAACATGCCAAACAGAAAACCATCTGGGTTTCAGGTAAGAATACTTATTGCAGAAGTAAATTTAGGGGTAGGAAAAAAGTGACCTGTTGCTCTATGTCTTGTGATACTGTTTTTCCAAGGATAAGTAAACCACAGATTAAAAGCATTCAGCCTGCCAACAAATTACCTCTATAACTGGTTGAACTACCCAAGCTCTTTTATACAATGCTCCCATGCCACAAAAGGGACTAACAAAAGAGCTACACTCTTATTACAAGGCGCTCTGTAAGTTTTAATACACATATTGCTTACACTGGATTCTAAAAAGATGATGTGCTTTTTGCTAGCTCTAATGCAAAACTGAAGTTACAAATAAGCAATTCTTCCAGCACCTGTTAAACACTGATCAAAAATCAAATCAATGAGGAGTAACTGTAACTAAGCCCTTGCTTCCATCTTAGAACAGTAAAATTCACAGGCCTAGAGGCCATGAATGGTTATTCTATTTCCCATTTACCCAATGTTTACCTAAAAGATAAGCTGGTTCATACATCAACTCATTATGCCTCTTGATCTGGTCATGAATATTCCCATAATCCTCCCTCCATATCCCATAAAACTTCACTGACAGAATGAGGAAATTCTTTATTCAGATGTCTTGAGATCCTCATTCATGCTCAGTCTCTCCTTATCTCCATATGAAATGATATTGCTACCCGCTCATTTTCTTTTCATTAATCCTGTGATCCCAAATCTAAAAGGCTCAAAACCAGACTAATTGAACTGTAATGAGGATTTAGAATACACTGTGAATGCAGAAAGATGCAGGCACAGATAAAGTTTGCTTTTCCTACTATCATAAGCTGGTCAGAAGGGAGCCCCCCTGAAATACTCAGTTTTACAAGGAAGGTTTGCTTTGATTGCTGCCTGAGATACTCAAGTTTGGGTAGCAATAAACAGCACAAAAATGAAATAGCTGAAGCAAATTATGAAGCTAATCTCCTCAGGTAAGGCCTAATAATCCCAAATAATATTAAACACAAATTACAAAAGCAAAGTATATTACTGATTTATTTCAAACACACTCCAAGAGTCAAGAAAAGGTCCTCTTGTATTTTCCATCTGTATTAATTGGTTTACTAAGAGATGTGGCCTCTGTCCACAAGACCTGTCTTGCTTATGGTTCTGAAAATAAATTTAGAGACATTCAAACAGATATTTACCTGTAAAGAACCAATAATTTTAGCACAGAATTTTAAAGATGTTCATGTCTGCTGTGCCAGGGTACAGGAGTACTTTGGGCAAATCAAAAAGCTTTGTTTTCCCAATTACAAATGTGCACATATGATATGAAATTTCAATCGCAACAACAGAACAAATTCTAAAATCTTTCTGGACACAAATACATCTTCATTTTGTACTTTGATGAAACCTACAGTATGAAATGACCACAAAAAAAGTGTTAATATTTTATTATAAATCCTCCCCTTCTACATTAAAGTGACTTCTATCTCCAACTAATGTTTACATGACTTTGATATTTGAAAGCTCATGATTGTTGCCCCTTTTGCTCTGGACTGTGTTTAGACTTGAGTTCTCCCCTTCCCTTTTATTTTTTTTTCCCCTCCATCTTCCTTCCTTTCTTAATCCCTTCCTTGCCTATAAACATTCTCGCTGCTTGCTGTGCTACTTCTATGTTATGGTTAGTTAACCACAGAAGCAGAAATTTGGAATTTACTGCTGTGAATGCATCATCTTTCCTCTAGTAAAAAGGAAAGCCCTGTCAGTCAGAATTCATCACAATGCCCAGAAACACACCATTAAAATTAGAGCTGTCAATCCAAAGTTTTCTATTGAAAGTTGATTTCTACCTTAGAGCTATCTAAGACACGAACTCCATAGTTGTATACAACCCCTATGAACAGTCAGGTGGAGAAGGGGGGTGGGAATCATCTCTTTGGAGTTCAGCCTTTTGTGCCACATTCCTTCTTCTTGTTAAAATGTATGAGACAGCACACTCCCAGGCACTCCAAACAGTGCCTCAGAAAGACTTCCCAGCCACAGTTACCTGCAGCAACACGCTTGCTCATGCCTCGTGCAAACACGGCCATAATTCCCTGATCACTGCAAGGTCATGTCCTGCTGAATTTTAGAAAATCCTTTGAAACTACCTATCACATTTTTTGCCAGTTTCCTCTTGTTCACATACCATATTTTCCTCTGGATAAGGCTGAGAGGAAAGCTAAAGTTTTAAGGGGGGAGGAAGGAAAAAAAGGCAAAACCACCCAGGCTGCCCTTAAAGAGACAGAACATCATTTGTCAGCTGTAAAGACAGATTTATAAGTAGAGGGCCCCCTCTGTTCCTTTAAGGCTGCAAAACAGATGGGAAGTGAATGGACAGTCAAAGGGTCAAGAAAACACATGGGAGGTGCTGCTTGTATGCTGTATGTATGTTCCCAGCAAAAGAAAGAGGTCAAGATTGTAACTGCATGGCTGGGTGCTGGAAAGGCCTTTTCTTTAAGCTGTTACAAAGACAAACGCTGTTCTTCATCCTGCTGTCAAACTGCTATAAATATTGTTTGTCAAGGGAGTTTCAGCAGCTAAAAGTTTGGGTTTTTTAAAAAAAAGCTTAGCAGGAAGATGAATCATGTGAATGATTCTTAAACAATTAGCTCGTTAGTGTAATAAAAGCACTGCAGAATCCTGAAAAGTTTAAATGGAATTTATAATGGTTCATACAGTAAATCCATGAATCATTCAGAATATACAGCCTTTACAATGCAAGCTTGCAGAATGTAGCTGGCATGATCATTAGTTACCAGTAGTTAGACTGAATGAAGATGCCAACTGATGCCACATTGCAGTAGTTGTCCTTTAATGTTATGTTTCTTATGTGTTGCAATCTACCATGACATTTAAATTTGCATCCAGTTTGATCTCCTTTTCCATGTCAATAATAGGAGAAAACATCAAGGAGCCTGTTTCCTACAAAGACACAGTTTTGTTTTCCCTGTTGTAGGCAAATCCACCAATTAAGCAGGAACAATCACATCTGAATTGTATATTCAGCCTGATGTAGAAATATAATAAAATTAAAAACAAAATCTTAAAAAAACCCCAAGTCACAGCTGCCACCACTGAAGCTACTTTGTTGGAAGTATTACTATCATATTAATTATGAATCCATTCTTGGCACACCTGCGCAAAGCTATCAGCTGCCTGTATGAAACAGTATTACCTTTATTTCACACTAAACACAACCAGGCAGCAGCAGAAGACTTGTCTGAAAACACTACAGTTATTTTTGCAAGCTACGGAGCACTGCAACAATATTTTAGCTTTACTAACAATTAGCTTCAGAAATAGGAACTGTGTATTGTGCTGTTGAAATAGCAGATTACTAATCAATGTCTTGATCTATAGTTGCTCCAGATTCACTGGCGAGAGCTCTCAGTTTAACAAAACAGTTTTGACCACATGTTTGCCTCCTCTGTGGTGGAACAGAACAGAAGCTGCTTGTGCTTCTTGGGGCAATCCCCGGGGCTCCTCAGGCTGGTAAGCTTGAAATCCTTCTGTCTCTGACAGAGCATTTCTGAACTGAGCTAAGGGGCTGAAGCAAAACTAACAATTATGTAGACTACTGACTTTAAACAACAGACATCTTCATGAGCTATTCATCCTGCTTGTCTACAGAAAGGAAACTAAATATTACCAAACTGTCATGTGAGGTCACAAACTATTGCGACACTGTCATAGCCTACAGTACCAGTGATCATTGTCTGTATTACATTGCAAGTTTACAAGAGTCACAAGGTCTGCAATATCAAGGTAGGACTTGGGCATATTTCAGTCCTCTGTCTTCATCTCAGATTTTTTTTAATTAAAACTGCTCTAATAACTCAGTCTTTCAACAGAACTTACCTGTGTTGCTTACTGGACAGCTGGAAGGAGCTTAGTAGCAGAATGACAAAGCAACCTTATAAAACAACCTCATACTTTGAGTCAGACAGGAATGAGAATACTTTGAATGAGACAGAAAAATTGAACTTCCAAATCAAGACTGTTAAACTAGTTTCTCCACCCAAAAGAAAGCATACTTAGTAATTAGTTAGGTAATGAAGTAATATGCCATCAGGACTATTGGAGTTAAAGCCTCTCTAGAATATGACAGAAAATGAAATGGTGATTAGATGAATTTTTATATCATAACAATAATGTTTAATAGTCAGAAACTTAAGTCACCCCATCCAAATGGTTCTATTATTTTTTTCTTTGCTATCATTCCTATGGGCAAAGAGGAATCTACTACAATTGACAATGTGCAACATACCTCTGTGACCCTGACCTATCCAGCTTTTGGAAATGGGAATGTTACATTCCACAGCTCCATACTACTTTAGAACAAAAGCATATATTGGTCCATTTACAAGCCTGTAATTTATACCAATAGTAAATCTCTCTGTAATAAGTAAATCTCTCCATGATAAGTACTTAAATTTGGATTAATAAGTACCCTCACAAGGAACCAGTACTAAAGAGAAAACAGCAGTTAGATGTTTTGATCCTTGCATCATTCAGAAAACTTTAGGGAAAAAATAAATTCAGCAGACAACACCCCAATGACCCCCAAGTACAAGAGACATGGGTCTAGAGTAAGATTAATAGGCATTAAACATGTCATTATTCATGTAGCAGTTTATCACTATTTTTCAATGTCAACTTTAAGTGATAGGCTTCTTTTAGCCAGTGACAAATGTGGTGAACTTTGTAAGGATCCGTTTTAGGACCTGGACATCAGTGCCTAACTCTTCATCAATAACTAAGAAATCACAGCAGACAGGCTTTGGTCATCTGGGATTCTTAAGTTAAGTAAACCATCACTCCATCACAGGATGTCTGCAAGTGATGTATGCTCTCCCTTGAGGATTACTTCCCTCTGTGAGAAGATGCAGCCTTCTAAAGCACTTTCTGCCATGACACAAAGCAGGAACTACCTTATCTGCACTTTGACACACAGACCATCCTACACATTCTTCAGGTTTTAATTCATTAGTTTCATGCTGCTGCCCCAAAACTCAAGAGAAAAAAAAAAAAAAAAAGAAAAGAACTTAAACATTTAACCAGTGTCTTTCACATCAAAGTACACTTGGGTTGATTTCTTAAATTATCTACATTGAATTAAAAACAGGATAGTAATGCAAAAACAATTAATTTGCATTCTAACAGGAAATTTGCAAATCTATTGTGAGATACCGTTTTGGTTCAAAATTAGGAGAAATTGAAGACATGACTGCACAGAGTGATTTTAAGCACACTGTTCCCGAAGCTCCTGCATCATGGAGCACCAGGACCTCTACAGAGCTCAAAGGGAGCACAGCAGTCATGCTGCCACCAGCACACTGGTGACACCAGCACAAGCTTGAACTCGTTATGAAACAGACAGCCCACAGTTTGTGACTGATTGAGATTTGGGCAGAAATGAATGTGCTCTGAATGACAAACAGCCTCTGATAAGATACAGGCCATACTAACATCCTCAGGGAAGCTGCTGGCAAGGGACTGTGAAGATAGCAGCTTCCCTGCAAATGCTTAGCAGAAGTTGGAGATCTGTTTGGTGATTCCCAGAGGGAAATGACTGTTCTACATCTGTCTAGGTAGAAGGCCACACAATCTTCCTGGGTATAATATTCTGCCAGCCCAGGATGAGATGAGTGAGTGCTCCTCACTGCTACAACCAGGTGAAAGGAGAACGAGATGAAAGCAAGACTGCTGACACCTCTGAAATTGTCTTACAACTCCAAAGTAACCATATTTTTACTTAAGTAGCTTCTAATACGCAAATATTTAGGCACTGTGGAAGAAATAAGAGCACAAAATAACCCTAATTCTTCAGATTCTAGTAAAATTACTCCTCCATTTGCATTTCCTTAGATGCTTTCCTCTCTCCTGTATCTGTCTTTGGGCAGCAGAGGTGACATTTGGATACTGCCTTCAAATATCCTGAAAATGATACCTTTTTTCTGTATCTTGTAAACCTGAAAACCACACTGGCTCTGATTTAAGGACTACTAACCTTTTGAGTTAACTACCAGTCTTTTGAGCTGTTTTGTCTGCCTCCAGTTTCTATGGGAAAATTACCTATGATCTGCTTATTTGAGAGATCTTTCCCCCTACAGCTGAGCTTTGCCCCTATGATACACTGTGACCTTTTTAAAAAAATTTAAAGCTCATAATAGAAGAGCAAATGGAAGCAAAGGCTTTAGAAAGCCAAGACAAAGCCTGATTTTAAGGAGTACATGTAATCAACAATGTCATGAAGGATAGAGGTCAAATCAAAACACGATTGGCAGTCATCTGAAGGAACTGAAATTTAATTAGGCTACAGTAATGACCACAGTATAGGATTACTTTCACACAACATTTTTGTTCTTCAGTTAACAGCAAAGAAAGAAAAAATGTAACCACAGAGCAAGTAATTATATGCAAAGTACTCTTCACAAACTTTATCCCCAACTTTGCATAAATGCATAACAAAAAAGGGGACTCACTTGGATTAAAACCAGTTGGTTACACAGAACAGACACAACAGAATCCACTCAGCTTAGCCAAATCACAGGAACTTCAGGTCCTGAGTCAGCAACTTGCATATGGAAGCACCAACCTTAGCCTTCTAACTGCATTAAAATGGCAAGTTTATTATATGCCAATATGATATTAAATCATTCATGCTCCAAGTAGGCAAATGGCTTACATTCAACAAGAAAAAAAAGTAAATAAAAATTTAATGCTGTGACTTCAAAGCAATGACTTTAGATAAAAAACTTGAAAGTATTTTACTGTAACTCTGGTTTGTTCAGTTTTTTGTATGTTTTAGTCTTTACAAGAAAATAATTAAGTTCTGCAAACTATTACATTTCATAGCTTACAAACGTATGACAGAATTGAAACAAATGGCCCTAGGCTGTATTTTCTTCATGTGAGGGCTTACTCCTCAAATGTTTCAAAAAACTTTTGTGTAGAACGAAGTCTCAGCTAGCCCACAACACCTGTACAGGTGTCAACATCACTGACAAATGAACTTGGAGGTTGATCCATTCAGATTCATACCTAGCAATTTCAGCATCAAGTTTCCACAGGCATTCCCACCTCCTGCCAATTACTCTCCCATGCACATGGTTTTACTTATAATTTAGTGAAGAACTGGGTTTTCTTTTCCAGCTTGTGAGGACACAGGATATTGGATGAATAGTGTGCTGACCCAGGAAAGATGCTTTGTATGCTAGGTTTTGTTTATCCTGTGTTTTTGCAACATGCATAGTTTTTCTGTCCAAAAGGACTAAAAGGGGAAGAAATAAATGAAGATAGGACATATGGATTTCTTTTGGGTCTGTGAGACTTCAACTCTAGTGAAGGGAATGGCAAAGCTCCTGCTGCTTGCCTGAAGCTTGGAATCACCTGAAGCATTCCACATCTGTGTGCACCATCTAGCATGCTTTAGGTGCTACTGCAATAGGGAGATATGGCACTTAGCTTTATGATAAGACACTGGAAGATCCACTTCCTTTCTGAAATGATTAAAGGATTCTGTTCCTAAGAGTTTTTTCTTATTAAACCTTACTAAACTAGTACTTTCCATGCAGTTGCTAACCAGAAATGTGCAGTTGAGAGGGAAAAAAAAAAAAAAAAGACCATCCTTTACAACCTTCATAAATTACATGTCATACAAACAAAGCAGAAAACCCCGAGGGGGAGTGGAAAACAAGAGGGACAAGGACAGGCAAGTGCATCTTGCAGTCGGAGGTGGGAGGGGAGCCCCGCGCTCCCTGCGCGGCTGCTCAGCGCCACCGCGCGCCGGCACCGACACCGCCGGAGCTCCCGACTGCTCCGGGCCCTGTGGGAACAGCACGGCCAGCACCACTGGGAACTCAACATTTTCTACAACTACCATGTTATAAATAGTCTACAGAGGTAGAATAGTTATAATAGTATTTAGTATACTAAATAATAATAGTGTACTGCTAGTATTTATACCAGTATTATCAATAGTCTACGGTTAAGATTTATCCACATGCTATCAGGCATTTCTGCTGAAATTACGAGCCTGGCATTTGTGTTTAAAATAAAAGAGTAGAAAATACAATATTCATGTTGAAATTGAAGTCTTTCAGCTATGCATTGTTTTCTTTCAAAAAAAAATATATTGACAAATACTGAAGAACACAATGAAAAAAATGCAGTTATAGGAAAGGTGTGACTTCAAATAATTGTCTTTTATAAATAACCTACCAAGCCACCATTTAAAAATACACATAACATTTAAAACCTGCAGTAACTTCAGAGGCAGACTGTACAAATGTTCAGTATCATTCACTTCGAAAAGTTAAACACAAATACAGGACAAAACAGTACAAACTTGCACATACTGCAAAAGGTCACTGATAAAATTAAGGGATATGTATTGACTCATCCATTTTCAAAGGTACTGTAGAAATAAAGGGTAATTAATATCTATTAAAAAAAAGAGCAATTGGAAAAGATTTGTGTAGAGCTGCACATTCTTGTATGTAACAGCTGCAGGAATTTGAAGGGACTGACTTGCCACCATTAGATTTTCCCTCCAGCCCTGAACAGTGCCTTAAAGCCTGCAGTACAACCAGGGCAGTCTTGCCAAGAAGCTTTTCTGTGAAATTCTCCTTTTAAAATAATAATGTTTACCACTGTAAACATTATTTAATGTTTGTAAACAATAGATAATGTTTGAGCTCCTTCTATCCCATTTCACTTCTTATGGAACACAGAATATTTAAGATACTGATGTAGCTAAGCAAATACTTAGTTATATGGAATATAAATTTAAAATCAAATTATTTTGTCCTTCAGGTAAGCACAATCAAGATACAGGTGACAACTGGAAAGTAAATGTAATTCCTCCTATTTCTGGTGAAACTATCTGAGTCAGGGCTGTGTTCCTCACATGGCAGACAACTTTGGTGAAGAATTTCAATAAACATAATGCCCCAGAGTTGTGAAGGAGGTTGTGAACAACTGCATTAAAACAGGTTCCTATCAACTGCTGAATAAGCCTAGAGTACCCAGCTAGACATATAAGTGACAGACAGCATATTACTTTTGTTTCTGAATCCTCATCACAAAAAACCAATAAACATATCTCAACTGTACCTACAGTCTAAAAACATGACAAGAAAAGGAAAATATAATGGCTGTCACTTTCCACACAAGAATTTGGGAGTTGTAGCAGATAGACCACTGCAGTATCAGCTCACTGTTCAGTAACAGGCAAAAGAGGAAACAGACTACAAGGAATTACTATAAAAAGACCAGAATAAAACCCAGAAAGCATCATAACACAAGTGTATAAATCCATAATGTAGATACATTTCAAATATTTTGTGCAAGGTATGCTCTTTCACCTCAAGAAGGATTTAGTGGAACTAAGAAAGGAAAGAGTGGCAAGGTTGACTGAAACCAGGAAACAACATGCAAAGAGCAACTACACCATGAGAACTTTTCAAGTCAGAAAAAAGAACATCAAGTGCAGGTAGCTAACATGTCTGTGGTAAAAAGAAATGAATAGAAAAAGATTACTGAAGGTTTTTCACAGTGCAAGAACTAAGGAGAACCAAATGAAACTGGCAGGTGGCTCAGAACAAACAAAAGGAAGTACTTTTTCTCACAATGCGTAGTTGAACCCTGGAACTAATTGCCACAGGATGTTGCAGATGCCAAAGTTTACATGAGTTCAAAAAGCAATTAGAGAAATTCACAGGAGGTAAAAAAGATCTATGAATGCCTATTAATCACAAAGATATTACCTCAGGATTAGGAAATCCTGGAACCACAGATTGTGGGCTGCTGTGAGAGCCTAACAGGCAAGTACTACTGTATGCTTATGCTGTTCCCATGCCTGCTCTCTGCCAGGGTCAGGACAGTGGGATACATCAACCACAGGTGTATCTTCCAGTAAGCATTCTTATAGAGTGATTGCATTTTAGGACATTTCTGAAGTCAATTTCCCAGTTTAGCTACTCATATTCTCTTCTACCCCTTTTTGCACCATATGATCCTTTCTCCCAAAAGGACTCTAATCCTAGGGCTTCTTTATTTCCACAAACTTTAGAACTGTTCAATGGTACAAGTATCATGACAATACTCATGTTAAGGAGTACATTTATGTTACATTTAAAGCATGTTTTTGAAGAAAAAGCAACCTTCAGTACATTAAAAAAAATCAATAATTTGTTTCAAAGATCTGTTTACACTCTGTAAAATACCTAGAATAAAACTTGAGGTATGAACAGTGAGAAGCAGCAAGATTCAGGGCATAAATGTCATATAAGGAATATTCTTATATAGGATTAAAGTACCATTCAAGGCTGTAGAACACAGACAACAAAACCTGCCCAAGTAATTTCCGAGTCCTATGTGAGCTCTCATCATTAGACTCTGTCACCCACATTAGTAATAGCCATTAATAAGTAACCTGAATAAACAATAAAACACTTTCAGTGCTTCAGCATTAAAAGACTGATAAAACAGCAGTGAGACAGTGTTCCCATATAATCAGCATAAAAAGGAGGCATCCCAACCTCAGGTATATAAATAATTTACATTTGAAAGTAATCCCAGACCCATATTTACAAATTTAGACTGGAAATTAGAAGTCTATTTGTAACCACCAGAAGAACGACATCCTGGAATATGCTTTCAGTGTCAATAGTGAGCCCCAACAAGTTAACTGATTTGAAGACAGAGCTCAAGATATTCACATCAGCTGGGTTATATAAATACAGCTGCATGGAATGGAGAGACTGGACTTTGTGATTCAGGACATCACTTCCCTTCCTAATTAAAATACCAATACTTTATGAAGGGGTACCACAGGAGTCAGGATTTTTTCCTTTATGAGAGACCTGAACTTTACTAAGTGCTACAAGAAGGGAATTACAGTCATCTGAGAGTTGCTCTATGCTATCAACATCTGTCTCAGGGGTATATAAAAAATAATTCCTGCACCATAGAAAAGCATTCTATTCACCAAGAGAAAGGCAAAGAAACCCCATTTTTCTGTCATATTCCCATAAAAATCACTTGGCAATAAAAGCATGCAGAAAGAACACAGTTGATATGAGTACAGAGCTGTGCAGAGGTAGTTTTAAAATCTTCCCACAGGTACAATAAAGCAGAATATGTCACATACATTACTTTGTACTGAATAACAATTATTTCTTTAGAATAATGCGTGTGGGATCTGTGACCTCTGGAATTTAAAGAAATACAGTGCAGTGACATGTTTTTGCTACACAGTAATTTATGAAATGCAAACTACACACTTGAAGCATTTATACCAGTGCACTGACACCTCAGGTTATGAACACACACAGGCTGCTCCTACAGCTCTAATCTTAGTTTACAAAATAATGACCTCAGCTGCCACTGCTTTGAAATGGGAGCCTATTACTGAGCCTGGGGAAAAGCAAAGTTGACAATACAAAAATTCTAAGTCAATTTCAGTGCAAAATAAAGACACGTTAATTTAAACAGCATGGGCATGTTAGGGTTTTTAAATTTTGTTTTAAAACACAGAATACTTGAGGATAAACCAAAATCACCAAGGTTCAACTCTATACCAGTGATTGCACAGGAAAAAAGCCCAAAAAGCATCCAGCATCAAAGCAAGAAAACAAGCAGCACTCCTTGAAAAGGAAAACTTCCTCAATAAAAGTCTGCATCCTACTATGCAGCTACCACTCATTTTAGCTCAACATATATAGGAGGAGGAGAACCTCTTATGCTGTAAAACACTTCCTACCTACTCTAAAAGACTGTTTATATAAAGGTTGATACAGGATTTCAAAAGCAACACAGGATGTTTGGAGAAAATTATGTACCTGTCATGAAAATTATAGTCCATAGCACCTGCTTCAGAGATCAGTCAAGAAAAAGGCAATTTGCCCGAGATCACCAAAACTCCCACTCACAATTCCAAAATATTACATTTTCTAAAGGACAACAAATACAATTCACTGGGATTTCAACAACAATACTTCCAGTAAGATAGTATTTCCATTGTAGCCAAACCAGCACTACTGAAAATAAATCCTTAGATTTTGAGTTTATTGTAAGCAAAACATTTATATTACATTTTGGATTTAAAAAAAATAAAATATGATTCATACTTAGGTAACTAACAGCTATTGCAGGCTTCTCTGTCCCACTGAACCCTGGGTAAAAGAACTTTCCTAATTACTTCGCTAATTAAAAGAAGAAACACTGATCACAATATTCATTTATTCTGAATTAAATATCCCAAGTCATATTTTAAGACAAAAATTAGTTTCTACACCAGACAAAATAGAGGTCTAAGAAGAATGGTCACCTGTGATGTGAACATACAGGTATTTATGTAACTACAGAAACTTCATTATCACTAGTGGTTTTTTTTTTTTTCCCTTTTGCATAGCACTGTTTTTTCCCCTTCCAGAGCAGGTGAACAGCTGGGGTTTAAGTGGAAGTCTCACAGAATGCTGCCAAAAAGACAATGGTATGTGTGCAAGACAAGGCCCATCAGCTAAAAGTCAGTCTAAACCCTATTGGATACGCAGGTGGACAACAGAAACAATCTCAACCTAGACTGTCACCTTAAAAACTTTCACTGTTTAAAATTGTATTACATTAATCATAAAAACCTAATGGTTTTTGAGCACTTTTTGAGTTACCCAAAGCATTAAACTACTGTAATCCCCCTGGAAAGCAAATCTTCCTTTAAATATTACTCTGTTTTAACTACATTTTTCAAGATATTTATATAAGTGAAATTATATCTAGTGTAAATTACATTATCACACTATACTCCCAAGTTCACCTTAGAATCAGTAAGATCTGACTACATTTAAGAAAAAAATCTATATGATATTAAATAAACGCCAGCGCATGAACAACCCGCATCGCACTGAATATTCTCAAGGATAGTGCTCAGAATTTGCTTCATTTCAAGTTCATTCCAAAACACTGCAGAGTGGGTACTTACTGAGATCCTCTGCAAGCTGGACTCTCTTGCCAGTTAGGAGCATCACCTTTTTTTCATTGTCTTCAGCAAAATCTTCAAGCACTTCCTTTACATTCTTCTCCAAGCGCCTTACTGTAAAAAAACAAAACAAAGCAACCAAAACAAAGTGATTGACAACACTTTTGCAACTCTAATGACCTAAGGACGAAATTCTGTGAAGGTCTGCTGGAGACACAATATATGTTACCATACTTATTAATCTGACAGGACAAAAGGCAAACTTCTGAACACCGAAGCCCCTACTTTGGACCAATAAGAACAGAAATTCTTTGAGAAAGATTTTTAAATTTCAAAAGGAACTTCCCCTCTTAGCAAAATTATTATTGGATGACTTTTCTAGGAGATAACTTTTTGTGTCAAACCCTTCCACTGACTGAGCCTTACCTTCAGTGTTAGTGAGCTGCTGCCTCAGTGTATTTGCTGTAATTGCCAGCATTCGCTGTATTCGCCAGAAGAGGACGATGTCATTACATTCGAGCTGGAACGACAGAACTTGTGGTGTCAGACCTCCGATGTCCACTGAACATCATACACACACAAGAATCTCTTCTGACATTTTTAACAGCAACTGTAACCTCATGTACATATATCCAGACCTTGCACAAAAATCCCACAGAATTACTGGTGTAGGCAACAAGGAAACACATCAAAAATACTTCACAAGAACCACATCAGCCTTATTTAAGTGCATCACCTTCATGTCTGCTATTTTCAACAGAAAGAGCTGCATCATGAGAAACCATGGAAAAACAATTTGCATACATTTTATGCAGGCTGGGGAGTGTAACCTAATGCTCACTGGAACACCACTGTTGATAGCAAATATACTGAGAGACAACAGCTGAACTCTGGGGTGTGCCTCCCTGCATGACAAATGCTTCTGAAGACAGGGCTGGGCCAAGGGCTGTATTTGTTAACAACAGACAAGACAGTTTCTACACCTGCAAGGATGGCAGGAGGGAGGATTAAGTTCACATTAGGACACCTTAAAAAAAGACAGGAACATGATGAGGAGTTTAAGTGTCATGAAGAGGCAGCTCTCCGTACTGTGATCTCATTCTCTCATCTCTTAACAGGCAGAGGTATTTCTAAAGTAACAAAGACTTCTGGCTTCATGGCTCATTAAGAGAAAACAAAGTGAGGAGTTCTACCTTTCCAGCAATTTCTCTTTGATTTTAAAATATTCAAAATATAAGAAAATAGTGTATTCTTTGTGTGACTTTATGCATACTGTCATGAATTGCACAAGCTTGGGTTCAGAAAACTGTAGAGTTATTTATGAAGACCTGTTTGGAAACTCCATAGCTGTTCAACTTTTTCCCATTGATCACACATGGTTCTAAGCATTAGCTATAAACATTTACTGACCATAATTCTCCTATTTGAATTTTTTTGTGTGAGTGAAGTAAGTAACTATCAATGGGAAAGTAGAAGAAATGGGTATCAACAACATATCAACAGCTGTACACTACTGGTTTTAACTGTGCTTTTTCAATACACATCAATTAAAAACAGATGTTTAGGTCATGGCTGATACCTAGTGGTCATTTTACAGAATTACCACCAGGATAGCATTTTATCCATTACAAGCCTCATGTAAAACGTATCTGAGATCACCAGCTATCTGGTCAGGCTACTTTGAAGTATTTTTAGATTTTTTTTTTTCAACTGAAATAGAAATATTAAGGCAAAATACCAGTGTAGATGAAGAACATCTGTCCTTCAATTTACCTCTGAGTCCACAAAATGCCGCTGATAATAATAGAAGCCTCTTCGACACAGATTGCAGTGGTTCAAAGCAGACTTCAGGAAGTATCTTCTATAAATCTGGTGCCATGTGTCTTTAATCTAGGAAAAGAGCATTTAAATTTGACTAAATAAATAAATACATACACTCACTATCGTGCTTAGATTAATGATTGCATTTAATTTTAAAATGTAACTCCAAATTCCACTGTTGCTATCATGTAACATACATCTAAATATTCCTCAGCAATTTGTCTGCAACTGGGATATGATTAATGTGTTAGTTACACTTGGCAAACACTACAGATGACTTGTGAATTTAAAAACCTGCTCTTCCATGAACATAACTGAATGTTTAAAAATAATGTCTGCAGCCAAAACACGTTTAAATTACATACTACAAAACATTCTTTAACACTGAGAACACATTTTTGAGTTGTACCCATTAATTTACCAATTAAACCAGATTAAAGCTTAGAGAAATATTTAATGGGTCTTACGTAAACAAACATTTATAACTTTTCTTGATTAGGTTTATTATGTTTCAATTCTTCAAAATTAAATATGGGTATCAAAATGCCTCTCTGGAAAACCCATAAAACATAATTAAGAAAATCAGTTGCTTAGCTAGGAAAAAAACCTCAATTTGCACTCAGCCTCCTCATGCAGAGGATGTGGATCACTACTATGACCTTTATAAAAAGTGGCAAGTGCAGGAGTAGCAGGTATTACAGAAACTCTTCTTCCTAGAAGAAGTGCATGCATTAATGGCACACAGGTAGCCAAAGTTACTGCAGAAAATAAATCACTGTTGTAGGAAATCTACATCTATTACTTATTAATGTCTGGATTCTCATTTATTTAAAATCTCACATTTAATTAGATAATAGGCCTAATTACCCTTAAGGGTCTTTCACCACAATGAGATACGTAATTTTCCAGCACATTTCAAATGTACAATACAATCCCTTAGGACACTCTAAAAAAATTCCTGCCTTTCTCTAAGTATTTAAAAAAAATTTCTCTCTTCATTCTACCAATGAACTGCGAACTTCACACACAGCCACACTGAAAGCTTTAGGATACATCATATATTTTTACTGTAACTTGCTCACAAAGGCCTTAATTACATCTGAACAATAATTTCTAACAAGCTTTGTTACAACATAGGCAAGAAAATCTGCTCAGCAGATCCTGATTCCAGTCTAAAGGGACAGATTCCAAAATGTTGTACAGCCTCTGTCTGCCAGTCAACAGAAGTGTGTGAATTGCGTGCAAGCAGTCAGTGATTTGTTTGGAAACATCTGCATTACAAACTCAATATTCAAATAAAGTCTTTTCTTTGCCATCTAGAAAACATTTAAGTGTTCACAGGGGGCTTCCATGTATCTTGTTACAATTCTGCATCTCACCAGACACGGATCCACTGCTACTCCTCTTGCTTCCAGATTCTTTCTGACAGTCGTCACTTCATCATTTGCCAGATAAGCTGGATGATCTTCATTGCACTTGATCAATTTCTCAAGTTCATTTTTTGTTTCATTACGAATATTCTAGAATAGGAATGATTAGTTGAAATTTATTATTAGAGACTCAGAGATCATCAGCACCTCCTCAAAACACTCTTTGCTTAATAAGCCAGGGCAGAAAAAACCTCTGACACTATAAACTATTACTTTTAAGTTACTTCAAAAGGAATTTATGCAGACACATCAAATATAGCATTTTTAATGGATAATTCACTGTCAATTTTATTTTTTTTCTTTTTCATTATACACAGAAATGCAGAACAAGAATAGAAGGGTGGAAAAAGAAATTGTAGGTGTTAACCCCCTTTCCCCTACATGAATATCTGCTAGCAGAGTTCACATTCATATACCACTTGTGACACTAATGAGAACTGTACTTTTTTCCTATTAGCCAGCAGGAACTCTCCATGGATTCACACCTTCAAGGTGCTGTTGATAAAAGACAATATAGGCTGAAGTCACTACCTTGTTCTAATGGCTGGTTGCATACAGCTAACTGTAAAACTCCTTTCTCTGAAACAATTACTTCCTACTCTATCCTTTTAAATTCTGCTTATTTCTTTAAAGTATGAATTAGTTAGAGAAACATCTAGGAAAAGTAATATAAAAAGTCCATCATCTCTGGGCATCAAACAAAAGGCGCAATTAAAAGGAAATTTCCAAAAGCTATGAGCACGAGAGACGTTATGATGAATATGGTCAATCAGAAGATACAATTGCAATTACAGTGTGAGTGATAATACTATCACATACTATTTAAATCCAAACAGAGCATGACAGGAAACTGCACGTGACTTCTGCTTAGAAGGCAAGTATGAAAAGTATAGAAGAGAATAGCCCCAGTTTCCACCTGTTTTGATTGATTTCTTTCTACTAAAAGACCTTCAATACACAATGGCATCATAGCAAAGATGTAATTCAGTTGAAAAATGGAAAATAGTTTACAAATCACTCTGTAGATGGAGCATGGAAAAAGCATACAAAATTCTCCATACTATTTAAAACAGTGGCAAGTGAGGGTTTTTTTTTGTAGTCATCAAAATAAGTGAAGAGAATGGTAGTTTTGAAAATTTATTGAGTAATAATCAAAGTTTTCTAAAGGTAGCAAACTATAAATTTTTCATAATTTCTTTCCTTTTACCTGTTCTTTGGTGCGGCCTACCCAGTGCAACCATCTTTTTTTCCAGTTTGGACCAACCATATCTTCAATAACAGATTCAGCTGGAAAAGGAGGCATGTTATTAATTATCAAACAAAATATATGCAACCAGCCAAATTTATACTTCTGAAATTAAGTATGCGAACAAGAATGAACATTTTATGTTGAAGAATATAAAATACACCACTCTAAGTCAGATGTCTTTTACTTCAAGGTTGATGTCTTTTAGTAAAACTTAAAAATTTCTTCCAACCAGTAGATACTTCAAAAAGTACATAAAAAATACAACATCCCTCTACTGAGACCTGGTTCCAAATAATGTAAAAAATTACATTTACATTTAAAAAAACCTCAAATCTTACCTTGGCTGCAACTTGCATCCAAACTGATTATGCTAAAAACCATAAACAGACCAACCATTTTTCCTGAATTTATCCTGTTCTCCTACATGTGCATTTAGACCATTTTTAAACTTTATATATCTCTACTGCTTCTCATTCAGTTGCCTCATTTTAAGAGCAAGAGCATGAGAGCTTTTGAGGCTGTATTTTGCTAAATATTTCTATCAGTACCATTGCAAGCAGTCACCACTGTGCCAGTTGGGCTGATACAAAGGTTGCACTTCAGTGAAGTGAACTAGATCAAGAATGGCTCAGATTAAAAAGGGAAGAAGAGTTGAATACATGACACCACTCACTGTCTTTGAGCCGACTTTGGAGCGTCTCTTCCATGAAATGAATGGCTGCATCCCACTGCTGTTTATCAGATATTGACCGATCTTCTAAAGCATTGTGCTGGATCACCCGCTGCAATACAGAATGTCACATTAGCACACAGGAAATCATTTACTCAGGATTTAGTTAATAACCCATTTCCAGTATTCTTTTCATTTTTTAATGTCTGCTAAAACAGATTATATTGGGCACAAACAAGATATTCAAGAGGCACCTTTCAAAGCACTACTAAAATTTTTGTGTGCCTCTCACTCTTTTCTACAGCCTGCATAAATAAGCAAAAGATATGAAGTCCCTCTGGATAACAGAATCTATAAACAGGGAAATGAAACAATATTATATGTGGTTACATTGAACAGAACAAATAAGTTGATGCCAAGCAATCCTCACCAGGCTGCCCTTCTGCAGGCAGGGGGTTATGGAGGATGCTCATGAACCAACCAAAACAGTTTTATTAGCTATGATTTAGGTCAACAACTAATAAAAGATAATAATGAAATCAATTGAGCAACACTGAATTAAAGCATTATATAGAAAAGGTGAGATGGACATAACAAGAATCATTTTATGATTACAGCAAAAAGAATGCAAAAATATGGATTATTCAAGTCAAATAAAAACATTTCAAGGTGAAAAAACCCACTACATTATACCAGGCTATCCTCTGCTCTCTCGTTCCATTTATGTCGCTTAATAGTTTCCTCTTTGACAGCTTGCTTCAGTTTATCAAAGATATCATCGTGCTCTTTTCCCTTTTTTTCTGTCATGAAACGGGAAAATTCTTCTTGCAAAGTCTCCCATGCCACCTGGAAAATTAGCAAACAATTCCTCCTGAAATGGACCATTACATCATGCACCAGCTGATAAAGGTACATTTCTTACAATTCTTCCAAGTATGAAAATCTGGAGACTTTCCAAAAAATCCATGCAAGCATAAATCACTGACTTTTCCTTTGCTGCTTATCCACTACTAATAAAAGCAACACCAAACTTTGCTTCATGGGATTGTAGCAAGCAGAATTCTGTTGAATTTGCAAAAATCTATTAAATGTAGATACCTATGATATAAATGTATATACCTACATAAATATACCTACTTGAGGGGTTTGTTAACCTTGCAAAAATAGGTTTGGGTTTTCTTCTTTAATAGGCAAAATTCACCAGAAGAGCAAAATACAAAGTTTCTGCTCTGTGTGGTTCTGGGGCATCAGCCTTTTCTGACATGTAAGCTATTAAAAGAACTGCAGTCACCCATTCAAACATCCCCTTACTTCTCTGGAGTTAGGCTTTCATTTTAGATTTTGATTAAGTTGTTTTTTTTTTTTTTTTTTTAATTTAAATAACTAAATTCTCACCTCTACTGCTTTATTAGGCAGTTGCTTGTCAGTCCACTGCTTCAGTTTGATGTCCACAGTGGTGTTAAATGTCCCTGAGTTTGCAGTCTGTGCTGCTGGCAGGTATATATTCTCAATCACATGAGTAGATACCCTTTCCCATAAAGTTTTCTCAAGCATCTCCTCCCTAAAATGAGAGTTGTAACACATGTGATGGTTTCCAGTATGCAAGTGACTAATAGCTGTGCATTCAGTTTGTTAGGAACACGTAAGACAACACTACAAATCACAGGAATACAACACATTGTCCAAGAAAAACAGTTTCTTATTTATAGTTGAGAATGTTGTTTATTAGAACTCTATTTTAAAGGCAAACTTCTCCTAGTGAGTTAAGAAAAAAAAAGAAAAAATTACCATACCAGTGCTTTGGTGTGACCTGAGTCAAACTGATGACTTCATCAAGAATCTCATTCTTTGCTTTCTCAAACAGTTCATTCTGTGCAAAAGGAAATAATAAGATTAAGTATAGTTTGATCATGTTTCCATACAAAAGGTAAAAAAATCCAAAACCTTTCTCTTAATGCCTTTAAGCCTCAAATGCTACTTCCTGGTCATGTTCTGAAAAATGTGTGTGCATATCATCAGCTACCCTGGTTTACCACACATCTTCCTCCCCATCTCTTTCATACCCTTATCCAGGCATGGCATTTCAATAACCAGGATCTCTATAAAAGAATCAGAACACAAGATCCCAATTGTTTTGTTACTCTGTTTGAAAGACCAGGAAATGCAACCTCTCTTTGCCAGTTCTACCATGATCACAAAGAAACACTGACCTATCCCTGAGGGCAAGTTAGGTCTGGTATCTGTGTACTAGAAGAGTGAAGGACATAAGTGCTGAAGCATCACGATTTTGAGGATCAGAATTTCCTTCCCAGACAATAATTTATACTGTCCTAACATTTTGAAATGCCAGTACTTTATGTTAACTTTAAGAAACCTTTATAAATGAAATTAAAAGGCATGAATTTCAATTAATAATCTTCAATCCTTTGTAGCACACCAAGGAAAGCAGTAGTGCAATTTACCCTGTCAAGCTCTCGCAACCGGGGGTAATTGTTCTTCCATTCCGTCTCAAGATTGAAACGCGTGGCTGCAAAAATCAGAAACAGTGCCTTGTTTTTTTGTAATTGTCCATATGCACTTTATGACTACCTTTTAAGTTCAGTAAAATTGCCACAAATCTTACGAAAAACTTTCCAAGAACTTTAAGCATGTCTACAAATGAACAATTTTTTTTTGCCTACGCCAAGATACTCTGCTACAAATTGCAGAATTCATACATTAAAAAAGCACAGTAGAGTCATTCAGCTTCCAGCTCTGCACCTGTCAGCCCTGTCCTGGCTGACTAGATGGCACCCTTGTACAGAAAGCCATTTTAAACACCTTAATCCAGTGAAGAACTGTGTTCTGTCCACAAAAAAAACCCAACTTGATTTTTTTCTTCATACTTATTTACTCCTTTTGTTTTTAGAGCAAGTGATACTTCACAACACATATTACTTTTTACTATTTTTCTAGAAATTACCTGGAAATTATCAATTAATGGGAAATGCTGATCATATAAAATGTATGAAACAACTGTCCAAGGATGCTGGCAGAACAGTATTATATGCACATAGAAGAAATAATTGTTTAACAGCAAGTTGCTATTTTCTTTGCTTTTTGAAAACATGTTTACCTTTAAAAGCATCTGCTTGCTGCTCCACAGACTCTCTCACCATTTTCCAAAAGCAGTCTGACACAGCAAGACTTAAGTTCTTGGTTGTTACCTGATGTGCTTTCAGCATACTTGTCCTGTAAAGAAAGACAGCTAGAGGAAGTCTCTGCATACCTGTGCTTTCATGTCCCCATTTTCTCCTCTCTTGAATAAAGCTTTGCTTCTCAGAGCAGAAAGTAACATGTAAATGTGTACCTAGCCCAAATTCCAGTCTCTTCTCTAAACTACTTATTTTAGATCATCACCAAAGCAAGGGGAAAAAGCCCCAAAAGAAAACATAGGGGAAAAAACTCCACCCTAAGTAAGTTTTTATTCCAGAGATTGGAGTACAGGTACTACAGTCCCAAAGATCATATTCTGTACTTTCATTAGGAATACCAGCCTGTGAAATCAAAACTCCATTCAGTGAGCTTCCCTCAGAACACACAAACTAACCCTTTGAATACACCATGGTCACACCAAGACAACTGACGTTTAGAGGCACTAAAACTCACTTTTGGCTTGGATTCACTCTTCTCAGCTCTAAGTGCTTAGACAGGTTGAAACTTAGCTCTTGTAGAGCTGATGGAGAGACACACAAACATTGGAAGAGTGGCCCAGAATGCAATGGAAACAACTGCTGCTTGAAGATGCCTGTCTCCAGTGACTTACAGCAAGCATTAGGAAACCAGGATAAATTTGTCACCTCAACATGGTACTTAATTTAAGCAGATTGTATCTCTGTTAGTGTTTCCACCTTGCAATCATCTTAAATTCAATAAGAAAAACTGACACCAGCATTTACCAACACAGGCTCATTTTAATAGAAATAATAAAATACCAACATACTTTAACAGCTTTGAATTTTGAAAAAATTCCTCTTCATATTCTTTAATAGATTCAATGCTTTCACTGCTGTTTCCTGCAGAAAGAAAAGAGTGCTGCAACAGTTCCATTTAGACAGTTTTCTGGGCTACCAAGGATAAAATGAACAGAGCTAGAGCTCTCTTTACCTTTTCCAGTAACAACTGCAAAATAACCCAAAGCTTTCATTGGGAAGAGCTTCCCTTCAATGATTTGCTGGATCTATGAAAATGAAGGATTAAAAAACCATCATTAACTTTACACAGAGACATCCTTTCCTTCAGAACAATTTTAAGGCCAGATCTACTTATATCTATCCATAGACTACTGCAGTTTGTCATGGGACTATGAGAATGTCATATGACTATTGAGAATGAAAACAAAAAAAATAAAGGCATAAATCAAATAGGCTAACACAGCAGAACAAGAAACACAGCAAGAATGCCTATCCCAGTACATCTTTAAGCCTTTTGGGAAATAGAACATTTTCAGGTCACCTTCATGAAAGGAGTCAGTATTACAGCAAGTTGAGACTACTCCCATAGCTGATCACTAAAAGTAAGGCCTGAGAGAGATGAAAACAACCACCACACATACACACACACACAAAAATCATACTCAATACAGAAATAAGCACTCAAACCCATTTCAAACAGGCAGGTGAGGTCCAATATCTCTGACAGTATCTCAAGCATTTTACTATGTATGACTTGAGCCAACGCAATGTGAGAAAAGGAGTTTCAACTCACCCTGTTTGGACTAGCCACATTTTTCTCTGCAAGATCAACCTTAGTCAACACAAATATTGTCCTTTTTCCTTGGGGATCCATTTGGCTGACTAAGTCTGTGACAATACTGCGTTCTGCATCCACTGACCCATCTAAAATAAATACAAAAGTTTATTTTAAGGACTATGTAATCTAACACACAATACTGAACATACAGTAGCTATCAAGTAAGTTTCATGTTACAAATTAAACCCAGTAAAGTTAGACCTACGTTCCATTTTTGGATACACATAGGGGAAAAATGGCATTGTTCCCACAATCAAAACAAACCAGTTTGTTGTAGTTCTGTTTTGAACTAGTACCAGCTTACTCAAAATATTCAACACTATATTCAATATTATTGCATGCTACCTCCAAAAACACTTTTGTGGAAAACCTGAGTTTTATTTTCATCACCATTTTTCTTTAATGCTAAAAAAACTCTTAGCAAAAAGTTGCTTTTTGCCAGACTTTGCACAGATTGCCTTAATTTATAAACAGACATTCCACAGCATGGTGTTTTGTACACTACACAAATTATCACAAAAGGAAAAATACCATCAGAACAGACTCCAGAGTAACATAAGAACCATGAATAAAAATATAAAAGGATAATTGTTTAGATTCTTAGTACCTTGAATACAGAGGATGATGGCATTAGGATTCTGCATGTAGGCCTTGCTGATGCTAAAGATAGTTTCCTTTGTATCTGGAGCCATACCTGACGTCACAGTCTTTAATACGCATATGGAGATAAATATTTAAAACAAAGAAAAAAAAAACATGTTAAAAAAACCCCAACAGCTAATGTTCTCACCAATAACACTACCTCATTTACATGTCTTCATTTTTAAAATTATTGCATACTTACACTAATGACTCCAGGTAAATCAACCAATACCATTCGCTGCAAACCAGGACCTTTCACACTTAAGGAGATGGTCTGTGAAATAAAATCGAAATTAGAGCTTTATACATCACCTACTTTGAATGTAGTTACACAGAAAAACACACATATAGAAAACTATACGACACATTTACACACATATGTTTTAATCAGCAACAACTTGTCATTTTAAATAGGAAGCACAACTTTTAATGCAAGTAATTGTTGTCCAAATACACTTTGTATACTGCGAAATACAAAGTATATGCAAACTGGATCCACCACAGTCTCCCAGTTGAAGAATATTTACAAAATATATACATACAGGTATTTGCCATTAAATATTTCACAAGTCTTACCTCAGTGCTAACAGTGCACCCTTCTTTCACACTGTTTCTCATTCTGATTTCTATTTCATTTCTCAAAGCTGCAAGCTGTTACAGGAAAAGCAAAATACCAAACACAAAACTCTTTATAATTATGATAGAAGAAAAATTACCTACACAGAAAACCACTTTTAATTAGGGATGAAGATCTCAGTTTATAAGTACTATCTCAAATGCATGTTTAGTAAGTCTGGTAAACGGGGAGGGCAATAAGTGACAGATTACCTGCAGATCCCTTCATGCTTCAATAAGTGGCACAAGGAGCACTCTACATTTTACTCACTTCAGTGCCAACCAAAGAGATAATTTAATAACTACTACAATGCCTCGCCCCACTAAACACCTTTCACTCTAATTAAATAGGGGCTTAGAGCTCACAGAGACATAAAATTATTCAGAGAATTAATAGAAGTCTCATTAACTTCCAGCCACTTTATTATACTTACATCCTCCTCTTTGGTCAGATCAAACTCCCGAGAGCTGTCTTTGAATAAAGCCACATGGTGGGGACCTTCACTAAGGGTTACCTAAATGTCAAAAGCTTTAATGAGAAAGTATAGCAAATCTAACACAGAGAAATATGAGAAGTACATGGCATATGTACACTTCCCTCTGTAGAAGCACAATTATATGTAGTGCTTATTTAGCACAGAATTAATAAATGGTACTGCTACAATTTAGACAATACACATGGATCATATACAGACTTGCAGAGCTTTTGTCCTCAGCTGAAACAACTTCCTTGCTTAGAGGCTATTTAAAAAACCTATGTACATGTATGCTTCAATCACTGTCACGATCAGAGGGAGAACAATGCAGCAAATGTTGATTCAGAGATGATGATATTTCTTACCTTGACAGGGGAACGTGTCATCATCTCCCCAGAGCCTCGAGGGAATATGCGGGCCTGCGCAATCATTTCTAACACGCTGGTTTTTCCTGCACTTTGATCTCCAACCACCACCACCTTAAGTGAAAGTTTAAACAGTCATTGGCTTTTGTAAGGACATTTTGGAAGTTTAGACAAAAGCTGACTAGGAAGACATACATCTGTATCAACACCAGCTGTATTCTGCTTGATAATAAATGCATTGGTTTAAAGATTAAATCTTTGAAGAAATACTAACTTATAGTCAAACAAAAGAAATTGACTTGTGCTTTAGACAGCACAGTCCACAAAGTACCCTGCCAGGGCATCTAATGAAGAGAGGGAGGGCTTGTTGCTCTTGTGACAGGCATCTCTTCTCTTCTGGTACAAAATCCTTTCAGCAGGCAAAACACAACTCATCTGGTAGATGCTGATTCTGCCTGGAAAGAGCTGAATCCTGAATTTCTCCATCTTAGCAGCTTCCTATAGAAGCTGGGAACACTATAGGTGGTTGTGAAACCAGGAAGCATTCCTGGCTCTCTCTCACACCAACAGACAGCTTAACCCCTTCCCAAATCCTCCCCTACCAGCAGCACTGCTGTGGGAGATGGACAGGGCACCTTACTCAGCTCCACCTACACACAGTGGGAAACAACAAACATTTTACAAAGCTGAGGAGGATGGGGTGCACAGACTGAAACTATTTAAAATTAAAAGCTCATCACAACAGCAGTAACTGAATTTAGATGGGGTTTATCTAAGAGCCAAAACAGGCTTGGCAAGGTTAAATTGGTTATTTTCAAAATTATCTTACGGCTTTTAAAATGAAAGACATGTCTCGAGCAAAAAGGCAGTTACAAGAAAATAGCCTAGCACTAAATCTGGATTATTCTGGAATATTAATTAAATGCTCTATTTAATTGTAAAACTGGCGTTTCAGTAAAAATAATTGAATCTGTTATCTACTTACTCGAGGTAGGTGATCTTGAGTGTTATAACTGGCATCATAATCAGACAGGATGTCAAGCACTTCAGAATACATATCAATCAAGGATTTCTACCAAAAAAAAATTACAGTGAGAAAACACAGCCAAATAAGAGAACAAATGTTTCAGACTACTTCTGTAAACTTGTGTAAAAATGTCTTTACTTTCTTCTGATGGCTTGAAACCACAGCTGTCTATATTGCAGCACAGATCTTTGTTCTATGTAATACAATACCAAGTAAAGTCACTCCATGACTCCTGTGGATGAAGGAGTAAAATGAGAGCTCCTATGAACAGCATAAGAGAACAACTGAGTGCAAACTTCACAGCTTTCAAGTTAAGCTCAACTGAGTTTCTTCTATTGAACATCGACTTATTTAGTTTGATGAACAGTAAACATTCATAAGGATATAGAGTTATCAATCTTATTCTGCACAATTAAAGATTCATCTTTCAGTTCCCAGAGGAAAAAGAAAGATCCATACTGGTTAATAAATGACACAGAGAAGCAGAAAACATCAGTTTTTAGAATGCTCAGGAAGCTGGCAGACAAAAACAAAAGCCAGTCTCACTGGATTTATACAGTCATTAAATAATGTTCCCTCACCCCATAACTTACTCCTACCAAACTCAATGAGACCCATAACAAAGCACAAAGACTGTGCCTACAAGAAGAGTTAGAAGCAAGACTATCCAAGAATACAGTGAAGTAAGATGAAAAAACCCAAGTCACATTTCCCAATCACTTGGGGAAGTTTAGTTAGACATGGTAACCCCTTCGTGTTTTTCAACTGAAGCCACTTCCAAAAGTTACATAGTTAAAAAACAAAAGGTTGTATAAAAGTCTTGATGACTCAAAAAATTAACACAGGTATCTTAAAACAAATGTTAAAACTTTATAAATGAATTAACAAATGCAATTTAGAGTAACATAATGGAAAATATGGCATAGTTATATTTCAATGCTGTTTTGTAACACATACCTTTAACTTCCTCTGATGAATTCCCTTGTCATCTCTTTGCAGTACCAATTTTCTTAGTTCTTTGTTCTCCTTCTCTAAACGCTCAAGCATTCTTTGGTATTTGAGCTATAAAAAGTAGCACAAGCACATTTGTAATTATGGACACAGCAGATTAACACAAGCAAAGTTTTACCTATGAAAAGCACATAATCCTTCAGGTAGGTAGTTCAAAAATACAGAAAACGTTGTGATCACTAGTTATTTAGAATACAAGATCACCAAAAGAAGAGTGTTAGAATTACTTTTCTTTTTGCAATGCAACTCTTTTGCTTCAAAAGCTTTTGTAAGACCACACTGTTCAAACCTCAGCACACAAAGATCAATCTTTAAGCATCTTAACCATCATTTTAAAGGAAGTTACACACATGGAATCAGACAGAAATCAGTGTCAGTAGGAACTGGCCATTCAATCAAAGTGGAGCTTGAATATAAATGGGCAAGCCTCCTACAGACCCTTTCTTCAGCAAAAAACCTCAGATCAACACACAACTGTACCAGCTTAGCCCTGTTAGGAGACTGCAATAGTACTCTGAAGATGAGAAACATATATAGTACTGAAATCTACTCTGAAAATGTTGTTCTACAATGTGGAAATTATTTAGCCTGAGTGTATCTTTACTATATGTTATTAAAAACAAATAAGTAACAAATGCACTGAAGACATGCAAATATATAATGAGGTTAGTAAAGCCCCTATAAAACTCTGCAGCTGAACCAAAGAGTCAATTTAGAAGCCTCCAGATAAAAGATTAATTGTACTTTAACACAAGCAAGAAAACCAGAACACTGACAAATATGATTAATGTGCATCATCCCTGAAAAAATCTATCTTACAAATAACTAGCTTTGCCTTGCTAATCAAGGAGAGATTAAAACTTGCTTGGAATGAGGTCTTGCATTCTGTAAGTCATTATCAGAGGAGAAAAGACAAGACTGACCTTTGGTGTGTGCCAACACAGGGGACTCTGCACTGATACATTGAGAGATTGAAGAAAGCACTGTATTTTTACCAAATATACTTCAGGATTGCTTTTGTCTAGTAAATCTGAGTTCTGCTGCACATAAATCACTACTTAAAGCATCAATAACTCAGAAAAGTCACCTGAGTGCGTAGAAGTTCTTCTTGAAGTTGATCGATCTTCTCTTTGTCAGAAACCTACATAGAAAAATAATCATGGCTACCATGACTTGTTTAGTTTAAGCACTGTAAGTAACCAAATTACAAACTGAAAGTTTCATTCCACATAAGTGACCTGACATGCATTTTACAGCAAGTAAAATTCTTCAATTAGCATTTGAAATTTAAAGCTGATGGAAAGCCCCATCCAAAACAAGAGGTTTACATCCGATAACTGAATTTCAGTACATGCAAATGTAAAAATTAACCCTTCAAGACTTAATACTGGCAAAGTGGACTTAAGTAAAAGCAGTTTCATATGGTGCTGAGCTTCCTGGCCACTGAACTAAATGTAGTTTTATTGGTCAAACTCTCAGGATCTTGTATATTCATTTTCTGAACTGACACCATCTTAGTGTCAAAATCAGTGAACGCCTGCTTGCTACAGAAAATACTTTCAGGTGAATATTCACTATTTATGAATATTCATAAGCATTCTTATTTCATATTTGTCAGAATTCTAAATGTATTCATAAGCATTCTTATTTCATATTTGTGAGAATTCTAAATGTGTTGCACAACTTCATACATTTTAGATAGGCAGGACAGTCTTGAAGGGTTATTTCAAAATTATTTAAATTACATTAAAACTGGAAAATTAGGATATTATAGTACAAGAGATCTTGAGATTCAAGGCATTAATGTAATAAGATCAAGCACTAAGAAACATTGTAAGCCAAATGCTCCTAAAATGTGTTCATCAAGATACAGTAAACAGTTGTTTTAAACAATCCCCTTTTAATAACACAAAGACAAAAAGCATAAATGGTGGTATACAAATTCTGCAAGTATTTACAAACAATAAAATCTAATGGTTGAATGATGAAATATTCAATTTAGAAAAAATGATAGCCTAAACAATTACTGAATATGTCAATATTTAAATAAAGTTATAAAGTCCATGTGACATGTACAACTCAAGTTGCTTCAGATAAGAGCATATTATCTAATAGGCAAAGGACAGTTGTTAGACAAATTAATTCCATTACTAAAATCTACAACAATTGTTACAGACTAAACAAGAATAATCCACAATTATTCATAGTGATCAATATCATTTAGCTGTTAAGCCTGAAGATTTGTGTCTGCACTTCCTAGAAAGAAATCCAAGCTGACACTTCCATCTTATTCCAATTATTTTCTTTCATAAAGAGCGAAGGCAAAATGCTGTAAATTAACTTTTCATTGCTGTGAATTAGTTCAGTGGTAGCAAAAGCACATCAGAAACAGGGTTAGTTGAACAGAGGACTGGATGTGAGCAGCCACAAGGTGCTATATGTAAATAAACATTTACATATACACACACCTCCAACACCTCAGAGATACAAGGGGAAAATCAAAACAGGAAGGCAAAGAGAATGATGCACAGAGCCAAAGAAGCAAGAAAATTTAGCAAAGAAAAGGAAAACAGTGTTTCCATGTGCTGCAGACTTTCAAAGGAGATAATGTTTTCCTGCTCTCTGCTGCTCTCAAAGGACTTGTGGGGTCATGATGCACCTCTGAAGTGCTTCCCTACAGACACCTCCAGCCACAGGCAGTGTGGGCTGAGGCTTCTGTTCAACACTGAAAGCCAAAATATTGCACAGCCTCAAGTTGCAAGATCTGAAGCAAAGAACTACCTAGCACTAGGTGAATTAATTCTAACAAGGACTATTGTTACTGACATAACTTACTTAAGTTGTGTTAACCATCAAACAGCTCTAGAATTATGTCTTTTCCTCAGTGCTTGGTACAGGTGTGACTTCAATGTCAGTACATACAGTATTTTGAATATATGGTCCATAATATTGATAGAAAAATTTAAGTTGCCAATAAAAGCTAAAGCTAATATATCAATTTGAGGTACTAACAGTCACATAATCTCTGATTTCTACCCCTCCAAAAATAAATCAATTTTTAAAGTATGTTTATATAGGTACGTGAGTATTTATTTAATCCAGTTCAATATGGTTTGTAACTCAAGATTCCTCCCTCTTTCCCCATTGCCACCATAAAAAATTATGAGAAAAGAATACTGGAGACTTATTTTTAATCAAGAGCCCTTGAACCTAGATATCTGTTCACTAAGATACCCCAAAACTCCTTATAGAGTTACACATTTTGCACAGCAGTTGCTTTTCAACAGCCTTTGTCATATATTGCATAAAATAATTATGTGCATCTGAAAATTGAGTACCTTTGAAACCACAGCCTTTGGTCTTGTACATTCTCTAACTAGACTACAAATAATTTTAAATTGATTATATGCAGAACTACAATGATTTCCAGTAACTTAAATGAAAACAAAATGCATTCAAGCAGCCATGCACAGTGCAGCTGTACCAGACTAAATAACTTGACTCTTAAATATTTACCTACAGACTACCCCCCCAAAAAAAATCAATAGCAGAGAATTGTTTTTAATATCTTCTCTTGATTGTGAGATGGTTTTTACTGTTACTGAATTTACAACTGCAGTAGATGTAATACTGAGTAAATAAATTAAAATGGAAAAATACGTGAGTAAATTGGGCAAGAAAGCTTTAAGAACAGAAAGAAAATTATCATGTTTTCTTATAGACATGCAAACAAGCAAACTCAGTTAAAAAATAGAAAATGGTTAGTTTATGCCCTGTCAGAAGGGCCTGCAATGACTTATTTCAGTGACAGCCACAATTTGTTCTTCCAAAGGAGGATGTGGATCAATGATTGGATTCTTTGACACATATCCTCATATGAAGATATTCAAGAAAATAGTTTACCATCTCTTTCAAATTGATTCAAACATAAAGATTAGTGTGACAAACAAGACTCATTCCTTGCCATAAGGAATATGCCAAACAGCATATTGAATGCTAAGTGAAAATTTCCTATATGCAAAGGAAGGTAGACCTTCAATCCTCTGAAAACACAGAGTACCTGCCATGGAGGGCAGGATAACATTTACAAAGACAGGCCTTGCAGTTTCTTCACAGCTTGGGAATTGTGGAATTAGCAGTAGCAAAGTACTAACAAAGTAAAATCTCAACCAGAAACAAATGTAGCATCAAGCTCATTTTTTCTTCCTGATTGTGTTTATTAGGCTGATAACTTTTTATATATCAAATATTGTGCTGTTTTTCCAGCAATTTTTGCAAGTTCACACATTTTATTATTACTTCAATCTACTATTCTGTACTCCAGCTCTCTCAAAGCATATGCATTCTGACAAAGGAGCTTGTAACTATAAACCATATAAAACAATATGGGAAGAAAGAAAAACATTGAAGTACTGCTGCACTTCCAGAGAACATGGATTTTCCTCTGTTGATGGACTAAAAAGCATGACAATTACAGCTACGCAAATACGTCTAGAAGTTTAATTCATAATTAGTGCATTCCTCTTTCTATGGGATTTGTCTTCAGATTTACAGAAGATCAAGTGCTCAATTCCAAAGCTGTTGAAAAGTACAACTAATCAGAAAGCTTTTGAGGAGGCACAAAAGCAGCCAACAAAGCAATGTGGTCAAGAATTACAGATTGCAACAGATCAGACAACAAAATATCCCAATTTAAGAGTAATTTCCAATCAGCCATATAATAATCAATAAAATTATCAGAGTTTAAATTAAATAAGAGAACTGCAGATGTTCAACAAGCACAACAAATCAGCAAAAATTCCAGTTTAAGATAGAAAACAGACAAAGGACTACCACTGATGTATATACTGTTATTATTAGCAGTATTCAATTGTCTGTGCAAAATTATTACTAAGGAGCTGCACTCATTTTCAGATTGGCAACAGTATAAAGCAGGGGAGAAAAGCTCCCAGAGATATATTCCCTGCAATTAGCTATACTCTTACAACACAGAGCTACCATAAACAAGTAAAAGTAAACAGATTTGACAATAATGCATGTACTTTTCTTAAATGCATTTTTAATGTATGAACCTTAAAAAACAGTTTTTATAGAAGCAGAGAATACAATTTCAAAGTGACACAAAGTACCTGTTTTGCTTTTAAACATCATGCTTTAAATGCAACTTGGTTAAACTGAAACAGGAACTGAAACACTACATATGTAATGAAGCGAGCCAATTATTTGTGTCCAGGATTAAATTAGTTAGATTGTTCTAGCTGAAATGCAGAGAGCTGAAGTATTTGATTAGAGTGAATGCAGAACATATCGTCCCTTAAGCCATCACCTTTCGCTTCTGCTGGGAAGAGAAGCCAGCGGCTCTGCGCGCTTCCTCCTCGTGCTGCTGGATTTGCT
The DNA here is from genome assembly GCF_009819885.2 of Catharus ustulatus. NCBI lineage: Eukaryota > Metazoa > Chordata > Aves > Passeriformes > Turdidae > Catharus > Catharus ustulatus. Next base: position 14,395,782 of record NC_046230.1, read on the forward strand.
GTTGTAACAGAATGAGCTCCCCAAGCAGGCCCTGCCGTGAGTTTATAATAAAAAGGAGAGGAAAAATTTGGGGTGTAAGGAGAACAAAGTTAAACCAAAATGCATGACAAAGACAGATGAAAAACAGGTACGAACGGGTCAGTTCAAACAAAAGTGAAATTTCATTAGCAAGATCTCTTGCTAGCTGGAGTGGATAGAGTCAGCAAACCCAAGCATTTTCCAAACCCAGGTAGAATAAAGCAATCAACATTTAGCTACATTTTACAATTATATTCTCCTTTAACTAAGCATCTGAATAGTAAAAATTTATATTATAGTTATCTCAGCTTTAAAATATTAGCCAACTGTTCAGACAGCTTTGCCAGTTAAAGTTCCTTAGGGTTTTTTTGCTTTGTTTTTTGCTTTGTTTTAATTCCTAGCAAAATATAGTTTATAAAAAGATGATTTCACCCTGCTATTTAAGTTTCTCAAACTAGTGGAAAAAACTAGTTTCCCAAGAATAAAAAATAAAAAGCTCTCTCTCCACTTCTGTAACACTCTTCAGGTTAAATTCATGCTGTCACATCCCTTCCCAATCATTCAAAAAACCCAATCAACCCAAAAATCCCTAAAACTTGATGCTCATTCTTTTACTCATTCAGCATTTCCACAAAGCTTAGGTTTCTTCTCTTCTCCCTCCACACCAATAATGGTGGGCTGTCTTTCAAAACTGTTTGAGAAATACCACGCCAGCATCTACAAGAAGTTTATGAACTATTTATTTAAGAGAAAGCAGAGACGACTATAAATGAACTATTTAAATAAAGCCCTTGAAAAAATATTAGACCTCCTAAGAAAACATTCAATGAAATGAAATGCTTCAAAAATGTACTTCAGGAATCAGAACAAGCTCTGAAACAGAAGTTTGGTGTAAGAATTCAAGACATCCATCATCAAGGTATACATTTGTTGCATGAAATACACACACAGGCATGTACACATAAGGATAAACAACACAAGAGAATGGATAAAAGGAGAGACAGAATCAAATGACCAAATATAAACATTTGTTAAACAGTGATTTGTGATCATCATCATACTAAGCCACTTTCAGATTTAATAAATGCCTCTAATGCCAAACTAACAAATGCACTAGAACTGAGGCGGGAAGCCAGGCAAAGGATTTCATTACTACACAGCAGCAAGGAGAGGAAGCCTCATTTAGAAGAACAACAATAATATTTTGCCATTTTGCAGACAAGAAAACTCTTGGTATGCTCCAACACATTCTCTTTAAAAATTATGCTACGGGTCCAGAAATAAAAGAAAAAACACCGAACAAAATTTGCCATGAATGCCTTTCAGCATTTAAACAGGAAATGTAACAGAAGTCTGAAGTCACCAAATCTAATTATTTATGAGCAATTCCTGTCAAAGACATCTGGTACATGTGACTCTTATTCCACAATAAAGTATGAAAAGAATCCTTTTCAACTACTGTCATACCATTTAATAAAATATTCAAATAAAAAATTACATCATTTAAAAGACTTCTCTGTAACATTTTCTTCTTTGCATATATCAATCAATAATCTCATTATTTCCTTTATATTTTAGTTCTTAATTAACTGTTTTAGATTTAAAAATAAATTAATATAAAAAACTAAGTACCTTAAATAGCACAGAAACAATACACAGGACCCCAGCTGGTATAAACCAATACACAAACAAAAATATTTATATTTCTCTCTCATTGGGACTATCACTGTTGGACACTGTCATTGGACATGTCCCCTCCACCAAAACCAATCTAAAGAATTTTTGCTAGAAAAATCAAAACCAATCAATGCCATTTCAAAAATTAAATTCTTTACAACCATTACATTATTCTTTTCATTGTCAAAGAAACAATGTAAAGGGTAGGGAACAACAGGAGTTAACAGACTACAGTAGTTGACATATTGGGACAAACCCTGATGTTGTTACTGTGCATTCCAGCCCCTATTATCTTATACTAAAAGTTAATGCACTAATGAGTATTTTATCCAGTGCATCTCTAATATGAAACTGGAAATTAAGTTGGGAATATAACAGCACTCTTAATAAAACAGAGAAAATTATGGAAACTTCACTGCTTAAGTTGCAAGGAAGAATGAAACAAAAAAGAATGTTTAAAAAAGAAATCTGAATAAGTGACAGTCCTTACTAAAGTCTCTTTTTCCCTTGTCAGCAGTAGCTCAGTCAAGGGCTGTGGGATATTGTGCTGCTCCTTACACAAGTGAAGGTGAGCCTGTGCAGGCTGAGAGAGACAATCACACACTGCAACTGCTGCAGGGGGCAGCAGGGTCTTCAAGGCATGAGATGGTACCAAAGAACCACAGCAGAGAAAGGACTCCAAGCCCTGCATCAAGACCTGTGTCACAGTTTTCAATCCAACTCCACCACAGCTATAACCACTACACGTTTTCTTTAACGTTAAAAACTAAGCTTTGGAATTTGTTTTAAGAGAAAACTATTTGTTACAGAAATTTTTCATGGAGACACACAATAGCGCAAAATAACCTAAGAAAGCAACAGCTGTTTCAAGTAGAAGCCTCAACTAGTTCCTCACTTACAATAAAATACTTTTACTTCACTTTAGTTTTTATAACTATCCTCACTCTTCTTTGCCCCAGAACAAAATTTCCTATTTAATCCAGGTAACAAGAGATTTAAATGCCACATATTTAAACTACTTATCTGAACACGCCAGTAATTTAAATTTAATTCTATTTTAAAAGGATTGTACTTTTTGGATTAAATGAGAGATTGAGATAAGCACATTAGCTGACAAGAAGCAGTACAGCCTGATTTGGTGTTCAGGACATCTTTCCCTCTCTTAAAAGTTACTCGGCAAAACAACCCACAAACTCATTTCTCACCCATTCTACTCAAAGCTCTCAGAGATCTGTCTGAGGACCACATCCAGTAACAGTTCTTCAGAAAATTCCTTCAAACAAATAATTTCTAGATTTATCAGTTACTAATCTCTTCACAACAAAACAAAGAAAACCAGCTCATCAGGCACATTTAATATCATACTACAGCATCCATACAATCACTTTATGAACTCATACAACCACAATTCCTAAACTAGCATTGGTTGGCGGTGGTAAGCACTGAATGCAAAAAGGCCATCTTATCCATTGTCTTGAAAATAGTAATTTTGCTGGCCAATAAACCTGCTGATCATGCTCTGTTAGGTATTTATATGTACCTAGTTTGAAATATTCTGGCCAAAGTGATCATATTAATTAGCAAATTAACAGTTTCTTATCAGATATAATTATTAGACCAGACAAAATTTTCATAATCATATTGATTTAATCTGGTGATGTTTTCCATACCACAGTCAAAGTTAAAATGCGGATATCACTGCATCCAAAACAACCACAGGATCGTAACAAGTTTTAATGATATTACTGGTATTCAGTAAAAATGCCAGTTATTTCAATTATCAGAGACAATAAACAAGAAGGCCACTTCTTCACAAACATGTTTTACACAGTGAAACCTGCGCTAAGCAATCACTCTGTAGAAAAATAGAGACAGTTTACAGACAGAGGGGAAATAAAAAGCTAGGTTAATTCTCATGTAAAAATCCATCATTGGTCTAAAGGGGGAAAAATGGTTGTAAGATTTGAGCTTTGTACATGTTTCACTATCTATTACCATGCAGAATTAATGCAGAATAAATGTATACATGCCTGCATATACAGAAAAGTTGTTTATGGAAAAGTCTCAGTTATATTTCAGAAAGTTTCAGTTAAAAAATAACTATATGATCATTTACAAAATCCTTCATATATATTGTTTTCTTTCCATTTTTGTTAAACATTTTTAAAAAATAAACACAGGAAAAATAAAAAGCCGATAAAGAATGAGAAACATGACAATTTAGGAATTTAACACAAATGTTCATGAAAACAAAAAAACTAAACATCACCTTCTCGACTTCAAGAAAAAAAGTGCTAAAACTTCAAGTTATCAAAATACAGAAACATTATTTTCCAGAGAATAGTAACAAAAATATGATGTATACTTTATCTAGATAAAGAAAGTAAAAACAGACTACTTTAAGAAATGGAAATTCTTTTAAGGTAGAAATTCTTAAGTAAGGATTGCAACTGTGAAAATGTCAACAGAAATGAGGTTGCAAGCAGAAATGCTTAAAAATCAATATAACTGCTTAAATCAACTTCAGTAATAAGTTATAAATTCAACTGCCATGAAGACCATGCCCTGAAAAACTGCAAATACACATACAATACCTAAAATTACATTCTTATTACAGACCAATTTTCTTAATAATGTAATTACTAAACATTTTCATGTCTGCCTTGGATTTCCTTACACCAAAATGTTTATTATATCACTGAACTACTTTTATATACAAAAAGTAGTAACACGTACTGAAATAATTTTCAACAATGAATTCTTTTCAAGCTGCTTCAAATGAACTTCTGCAATGAGCTACTGATGCACTTTCAAACAGAAAATACCTGTTTATAAAGACATTTTCAGGTTTGCAAGTGAGTAATTACCTTCTTGAACTGTTTGTCACTCTCATATCCCTGGTCAGTAGCCCGGAATGCTGTTTCTCCTGGAGAACCTAGGACACAATTACAGAAACTAGTAGTAAGATGCAAAAGGTACTTAAAAATTCTCAAACTACACCTACTAGAAAATTAAAGCTTCAACCCCTTTGAGTTAGTAATTCAATAATCTCTGAAGTTCCTATATATAAAAAAAATCATCTTAAGAAACTGAAGAAGAAAATCAGTTTAAAACTCATCTGAAAATTTTATATCTAGTTTATGACTCAGATTAATTATACCTCAAGGGAGCAGGCAGCTTCACTTAGACTATTAAAAATTCTCAAAATATTGTAGAATTGATTTTTGAGAAAGAAAGGTAATACAAAATTCACTGTTATTGTAATGAGAAAAAAAAAAATCTTTCTTATTGTCATGGCAGGTTTTCAAAAGAAGTTTCTGGAGCAAGCCTGAAATAAAGAGCATCTGCTAAGGACTGTGGCAGAGATATATCAACTATTCATCTACTCTCACAGAGGAGGACCTAGGCCAGGAAAAGGTTCTTCACCCAGAGCGTGGCTGGGCACTAAAACATGCTCCCCAGGGAAGTGGTCAGAGCACCAAGCCTGGCAGAGCTCAAGAAGCTTTTGGATCTCTCTCTCTCAGGCACATGGTGAGATTTTTAGGATATCCCTGAAAAGGGCCAGGAGATGGACTTGATGATCCTAACAGGTCCCTTCCAACTCAGTATATTCTGTGACTCTATGAAGTATTTTTAAAATAGTTGGAAAGCATTTATAAATCCATATTAAGTTGCTGTAAACAGTTGTATTTATATTGATAGTCACTCCTCTTAGTATAGTAGTTCTTTAACAGTTTGCTGTAAAAAGGCAGGTTAAGGGCAGGAAAAAGGGCTTTTACACACCTAACAACAGAAGTAGATCAGAAGCTCCTATGACTTCACTAACCAAATTGTAACCTGTGAAAAATCAGCAGAAGAGGGGAAATAAAAATTATAAACACAAAATAAAATGCAGAATAAAGATGAGGGATCTTTGCTTCATTTGGAGGACCACACAATCATAAATGGCCACTATGCCAGTGTGAGTATGATAACAAGTAATAGGAGACATCTCATGATCAATCAATAACAACACAATTTTAAACTGTTAAAATTTTAAACAGCCACAATACATAGGAGATTGTAATCTACTTGTCACTCTGCTGAACTTGGCCCCTTCTTAGATTCTTGCTGTGTTTGTAAGATTAATAAATTAGTTCTGCCATTGACAGTATTTTAAAGAAATAAAAAGTGCACTTCTTACACACACCGACATGAAAACATTTTCATACTTAGAACAATGATATAACCCCTCACAGATAGAATCTTTCATGAATATATTTATGTGGTTTGATAATTACTAAGGTATATAATACAAATAATATTGCAGTTTATTACATGAATGAATGAAGTTTTGAGCTGTGTTCATTAACAAGTCAGATACGATGATCAAATCTAATTGTTCTCAGTTTTAAGAAGTCCAGTGTTAGAAATGTCTCATTTAAGTCTGTCAAAACCTGAACACCATTAAACCTGCTACTGCCTGGATACACTGAATAGACAAACCATCCTTGTGCCTTTTCTGAAGGATTTAAAACTCTTACCTGCTCCTTTAAAACAATGCCCCACCTAATCTAAATCTCCAAGCAAGTTTTCCTGGGTCCATGATCAGCTAGAAAACATCATTCAACGCAGAAGAAAACCTTCGTTACAAATCCTCTATTTCACATGCTTGCAACATTAAGAACCCTTGCTCTTAATGATCCAACTCTTTTCTCCTGTATCAGCTGTGATATTGCTACTGTCCACTGACACTCTCATCAAGTTCTAGCTGGACACATCCAGCTTCTCTGACTCACTGAAGAACTGAGCTTTCAAGCTGTCAGTTTAGAGTTGTACAACAATTCTAGTTTTCTATTCAATTTCACATTTTAGTTCTCTGCACTTGCTACCAGAATTCTTGCTTCAAAAAATACGTTACACTTACTTGTGTCCACAACACCTTCAGAAAAGATATTCAATACAAACACAAACATTTTCAGATCTGATTTCTTTTAGTGTCTAAGGACATACATATACCTTCACCATGAAATAGGTTCAGCTTTTAAAATTAAAACTTAGTTGAAAATTTGTTCTCACCAGGAGAAAGAAATCCTTTCAGTGAAGCTAGGCTCTCTCCAATCTTGTCAAAGTCAGGCAGAAGTTTGGCAAGGTCATCTGCATCAGGGAGGGCTTTGAGAAGTTTTTCTAGAAAATAGTACAATAGTTAGTGGGTCGAGCTTTGTTCTATTATTTTTGTGAACAAAAATGACTTAGGCTACAAAACTTAGAACTGTTTAAGGGTATGGGGTTTGAATTTTCTTAAAGTATAAAGAAGTTTCTTTCAACATGCACCTCCCCCCACTACTGTTGGGAAAGACTCTCAGATCTGAAAAATCACTTGCTTTTTCAGACTTTGAACTTCCTGATAAGTTGGCTGCCTCAGGTACTTTATAACTGCCAAAAACTTATTGCTGCATTTTACTACATTTCCTACATTATTCTTTCACATACTTCATAGAGGATGTTTTAAAATGATGTGAAACTATAACTATGCTCATGTCTTGAATCTTTTTAAGAAAAAGTTTAGTTTCAATTTCATAAACAACCCAATTTTGTGATCCTTAAAAAAGAAAATCATTAGCTGTAAAGTACTATAAAAACGTAGTGTCCACTTGCGGTAAGAACAAGAAAACCCTGTATCAGTTTTCAATCTCTGCATTCATCTACGCAATACTCACACATGGCATGGAGGTTGGAACTAAATATCTGTAAGATCCCTCCCAATCCAAACCATTCTACAATTCCATGCGGTAAAATCTTCATTGAGATGATTTTAAAAAACAAAACAACACCATGTTTCTGCCCTGCATATAAAATATAAGTGAGTGTTGGGTTTTTAGATTTCTGTCTTTCATCTAAAAATACACAAAAGCGTCTACTGCACCCTGAAGGTTCAGGAAAGCAAGTCTATTTTTTTTCTTCTGTATCTTCAAGATAATTCTGTAGATAGGCAGCTTCACTAATCTGCATTTTCAATTGGTCTTTTCCTCACACATACTTTTTACTGATCTACTTATATCTTCACTTATAAGTCATTCATATAGAAAGAATTTTCTGCATAATACTACCAACACCTGTGTGTGGTCCCTTGATCACACTGCAACTCTCCTTTCACTAATGGGATTATATGGCTTTATGAAAGGACCAAGAACATTCTCAAATGAAAGGATGCAGATCTTAAACAGAGCTTAATTTCTTCTTACAAACACACTGATAACACCTGCCTTGGTGAAACACACATCAAACTCCAAAATAAAAGTCCACTCAAATTACATCTGAAAAGCTACTCCTGGAGTGAGGCCCTGAGGACCTACACTCCTGTGTTTAAGGTTTACACATGTCAGTCTTTAGACAGAGTAACATCAGGGCTTTGTGGTACCGAAGTCAACAAGTTCATCAAGCTCCCAAATGAAGTCAGGAACAATCCACTTATAGTCCTCGAGATCTGGCATCATGTCCTTCCACTGATCATATGTCTAACAGAGAAAGGAAAAAAATAATGGTAGAAATAGAAAAAGAAATGTACACAGAGAAGTGTATGAGCAACTACTACCTACACATAAAACATAATGATATGAGTAGTACTTTGATCTTTTAAGATCTATAGTAGTTTTCTAAGCAATGTTTTCCATATTCACTCATTTTTATTATCACCCGTTAACCAAGCAATGTCATGTTGTATTTTTGTGGCTATGACAAGAACTTCTGTTTGTAAGTATGTAATAACAAAATGCACAAAGTAGCTTCCAGAGCTAAATACCTTCTTAGCTGTGTAGCCACCTCCTACTGCAGATCCTAAGATGAGATAGCGAACTTTGAGAAGCCTGGAGGCTAATCTGGCCAGCCAAAAGTTCCTGTGGGACTGGTATCCATGTTTTACATTTAAAAGTTTTGTTTTGTGAAGGGGAAGACGATTCAGAGAAGAGAACTGCTGAATGGATATCCTTAATGGAGGTCTCTGGAACTTTGAACTTGGATAGTACGGATGATGTATACTTCGGGAAACAAGATGCAGGTTTTGAAGCGGTGATTTTCTCTTTATTCCACAGCTGCTATTTGCTAGACTCCGGCAGATGACACTAAAAGAAAGAAATAAAAACTTCAACTGATTTCTTTAACACACCATTACCTCAAACACCTCTTTAGAAACAACCCACGTTATATTTTAGCTGGTTACAGATAATCTTATTACATTGCCTTGAATTCACAATTTCCAGCTACTGCTGCTATGCTTACGAGGAAAATAAAAAGCTGCAAACATCGTTAACAGGTATAGTACTTTTAGCGACTACAGGCATAAAACGTTAACTACAAATTCTGAAGTCTGTTATGGATTACACTTAACTTTCACACCGCCATAAGGCAAGTAACGTGTGGTAAAGCATCATTTGGGCTAAAGACTCCACAGAAGACTTGCAACACAGAACAGTTTGGCCTGTCTTATTCTGTAAATGAACTTCTAGAGAACATTAGGTTAGTAGAGGATTTCCAAACTTTAAAAAAAACCAATACACAGAAAAAAATCCTTTGTAGAATACATTTGCCCTATTTATGCCAAGCATGTGCTTAATGACATCTTTCAGTTCCTTCCACTTGCTGTGGTTCTAGGATTACAAGACTATGGCTTTGTCTTGGGTCATGCATAGAAGATTAGTTCTGGAGATGGTTGCACCATGTGCATTGATGCTTTCATGAAGGAACTCAGACTTAAGAGGAAAAATTCTGGAAGATTTGACTCTGAAAGCAGAGCTCAGCCATGAGAAGCACATGGTAAAACACAGGAGCCTTATCAATGCTGCCTATGTTAAGCAAACACATGGCCTGGAATAAAACTTGTGTACTTTTAATTACACTTGCTGCAATGGTTTGAGGTAATTTTGTTAGTTTAGGGAAAAGACAACTGCTCTGAAAAAAGTAATTTCTTCTGTAATTTTTTGGATGTACCATCATATCAGAATGGTTACTATTAAATAATTTAGTGAATGCAAAAATATGTGTTAAGCTACAGGCTTGAAATTTTAAAAGTTGAAATGAAAACTTGTCACTTGTCCTTTGATGCATTTTTCAGGGTTTTCAATATTATCAAATGCATTTACTTCCAAATGGGACAAATTAAAAAAAGAAAGTGCTTCATATCAGTGAAATGGCAAATTATTAATCACATAATCCTAAAACATTTTAAATTAACAGATTTTAACAAGTGAAACATACTTAGTGGGAAATATTACAGCAATTCCTAATAACATGCTCTTTGATCTGTACAGTTCTTAGTCTCAAGATTTTCAACGTACTAGAGATGATAGGTACGTTGTTAATGTCCAAAGAAGTGAAAGACTTTGTCATAAAAATGACAATCTCAGAAACTGAGATCTTGGAAATTAAGTTAAAAATCAGAATTCAGACATTTTTCCTCTCTTAAAGACCAATTTTGCCAATGAGTTAAGTTTAGAAATTTCCTTTAGCGCAATGGAAAGTTTAGCAAAGGAACTCCAGGGACTGCTCTGCAAGTCCTTGCTCCTAAGTCACTATGTTGCTATACTAAACTATCTCTGCAAGGCTGGGCTTTAGCAATAAGAAACTTAGAACCTTGAAATAATAAGTAGGAACAGAATAATTCCTAAGCCAGTAAAGAATTTCTCCTTTTGGACATGGACTTATAAGAGGCTCAGAAATTAACTACAAATAGAAACAACACAAAAGTGCCTCCACACTTGAAATGTCTTATTTCCTAGTTTTGAAGCCAGGTTTTTTAATTAGGGTGTGATAAGCCTGGATGAAGCATGCCAATGACTGGGCTGTTCATTATTTTGTTTTGCAGTCATTACCATTTCACAGACATTTATCATTTTCAGCAGAGACCATGTGGTAGCACATATATGGGAGTCACTTCTCATTATTCATCTTCACCTGGGCTAACGGCATTTACCCTAATACGTAACTTTCTTCTCTGTGATTTTTCTTTTAGAACACAATGTGTTTTACAGCATTCAGTCTGTGTGTTTAAACTGCAGGAAAAAATTGAATTCCATTACAGTCTTCTGGCAAAACCTCAATCCACAACTTCCTTTGAGTGTTACTGTATATTTCAAAGTCAAGTGCTTTACTTGCACTTCTGAAATCTTGTAATTCATTAAAACCCTTACTACTCCTCCATCACACCGAAACTTCCATTTTCTATTTCCTCTCTCGTCCTGCTGGTAGGTCTCCTGATGAATACTGACCAAAAAATCACCTTGAGACCTCAACGAAAAGTTCAGCCAGACTGAAAAGGATGGCAGAACAATGCTATTAAATGAAGTACTTAATAAGTTCCAAATTTCAAGCCTCTGCAACATTGGTTTTAACAATAACAAAAACCATCCTTCCAGACACCAGTAGCTCTGCCTGATTACAGGCCTGCAACCCTGCACTGAGATTATAAATGTCTTGCAAAACGCTAAGAAGTGGCCTGCTGTGCCTGCGGCATTTTCTTTCTCCTTCAGCACCAGACAATGCTTATTTTCCTACTGCTGCTCCCAAATAGGGGTTGGAACTAGATGATTTTCACGGTCCCCTTCCACCTCAAACCATTCCGTGACCCTATGAAATTTGCCAAGGAACCATGCGCTACTATCCACCATTCACTGTCATTGCTCCAGCCTGGAATGGGGTAGCAGAACGGTGGAAAACAAGCGGAACGCAAGGCAGCTGCTGGGGGGAGCAACGCCTGGACATGAAAGCGGCCCGAGCACCCCAGGGCGAGAATGTGGGAGAAGCAGCTTCCTTCTACGTGCTTCCCTTCCTTTCCCCAGGTCCCAAGGGAGCTGGAGGATGGGAAACTGCCCAGCCGGGGGTACCAGGCTGCCGCCTGCAGCAACCGCAGGCCCAGCCCTGCGCCACTCACACCCGCACCTCGCACCCCAACCCGCTGTGCTGCTCCGCCTCCCCCGCGGGTGCCAGGCCCCGTCCCCCTTACCAAGCCGCCGCCGCCCGCGTCCGCCACATCGTAAGGGCCGGGAAGGAGCGGGAGCGGCCCGGGAGCCGCAGGAGCGCGGCCGGGCTGAGGGCAAGGGCAGCGGCAGCGGCAGCCGCTTCCGGGCACCGCGGTCCGCGCGGCCCGCCCCGCCGGAAACCGCACCTCACTGCGCGAAGGTTCCGGGCCCGGCCGCGAAGGAGGGAGGGTTTAGCGGGAACACCGCGGGGGCTGGTCGGAAAGGAGCGGAGAATCGAGTGCTGGATCTGTTACACCTGGGGCAGGGATTCCCGCACCGGGATCATGGATCTGTCACACCTGGGGCAGGGATCCCTACACCGGGATCACGGATCTGTCACACCTGGGGCAGGGATTCCCGCACGGGATCACGGATCTGTCACACCTGGGGCAGGGATCCCTACACCGGGATCACGGATCTGTCACACCTGGCTCATCGCACAGGGATCACGGATCTGTCACAGCTGGTTCAGGGATCCCCGCACCGGGATCATGGATCTGTCACAGCTGGGACAGGGATTCCCGCACTGGGACCATGGTTCCACCACACCGGGGTCCTGGATCCCCGCACCGGGCTCTGTGCCCCCCTCACACCCCATGGATCGCCTCGGGGCCTCCTCCTTGTGTCCCTGACCCTTCTCGGACACCCAGCGCGGCCCGGCCCGGCACGGCAGGGCTGGAGAGGTGCTGAGGCGAAGCCCAGGCCGGACAGCGGTACCAGGGTCTTCCCCGCTGTCACAGATAAGATTCTGATATAGTCCGCAGCTGTTGTCGTGCCTGGGTGCATGACACGGGTGGCAGCTCTGCCTTGAAAGCTGGAAAGCACAAGGTGTTTTCCAGCGTGCTTCTCTGGGTTGTTGGGTTTTTTTTCCAGTCACACTGAAGCAGGAGGCAAAGGAGGCATCAGAAGAGTTCATCTGCTCCGTCCATCTGCCCTCACACAGGATCACCTCTGGTTAAGTCATTTCTGAGCAGTGCATGACACATCTGTCCCTAAAGACCACAGACATTGTAGTGCTCACCTGGCAAAGCCAGTGCTTGCTGAATTTAATAGAAAGTATTCCCTTGTGTCTGATCTGAATCTTTATTGTAACATGTCCACAAGGGCCATGGATAGTACTATATTCTCCAGTTACAGGTTTGAAGACTGCTGCCATGGCTCTTCTCAGTCTCCTTTTCTTTAGCTAGAAAAACACTAAGTACCTCTTCCATATTTTACAACTCCTTTGTCATTCTTCTGGGCTCTCTCCTGTGGACTGTCACCAGTTGATTCACCACTTCCTTTCTGTAATGTGGCCAGAACTGGGTGTCATAGGCTGAGAAACAGAAAATGAGATTTGGGGTGATTTTGAGGTCAGGCTTCAGTTTATACTGTGAGAGTTTTCAAAGCAAAATAAATTGCATAAGGATGACATAACACATAAATATATTTTCAGGACTGAGATAAAAGTTGTTGGGATGAGGTGAGGCATGTGTTTTTGTCTCTTGCTTGCCTACTTTGCCTACTTTGTGACTATTTATTTATAAGTTTGAGGGACTATATTTTAAATCCTACTTTGCTTTTATATTTTAGCTTGACCAGTTATTTTTGTAATTTATGTACAATTTTAAGGCAAGTTTCAATTTAAAAGTATGAATGATGATACTCCACAGGACATGCTAACAAATAACTTTTTATTAATAAATAATATGTAATTCTTGCTCCAAACAGTAGAGAGCATCACATAACTAAAGGTTCCACTTCGGGCTGCTTTCTCTCCAGGTGATGGTGAACATGCCTAAGAAAATGAACAAATCATCTTCTTTGGTTCTAGATTAACACTTTGACAAATTATTGATAGATTGTCAGACTATGGAAACAATGAACGGTTTGCACCTTTAACCTGCTTTTGCTTTGTTTTCATTTGTGAAGATATAAATACTCCTATAAGGGTGTTCTCTAGGAGTGCAGAACACCTTGGAGCTGGAATAAAGCTACAAATAGTGAAAATATTGTATGAGCCTTTATTCTTCCCTGGAGATGCTGCTTTGGTGGGATCTCTGCATCTCTCATCTCTGTGCCAGAGCAACCAAGGACCCCTGTTGCACCCTAGACACTGGAAAGAGTAAGGGTGCTGTTTGGGAAAGCAGCAAAAGCTGATCAGGCAGAAAAGGCATGTGTGACAGTCCTGTTTTTCACCCCTGGCACCTTCCAAAGTAATGAATCACTTCCCAAAATCATCAGCCTGCCTTAGAAAAGGTGCCTTTGCAGTTGTTACAGCTTCTAGATAGCAATGCTCATTTTCCCCATGTAATCAGGTTTATCAGATATGGAATGTATCATGTTCTTTCTTTCAAAATTTTGGTTTATACTGTGACACTCGTATAATAACTGGAGTTCTCTTTCCTTGGTCTCAAAAGAATTAAATGGTAAGTTTAGAGGCTCAGAGCAAGTTACAGTGGGAGGAAGGAGAGGGTAACACTGAAGTTGGGTATGGAGAGAGCCTTGTACCCCCTTGATCTTGTGCAATAAATCACCCTTACACAGCTTAGTACAGATATGGACTGATAAGGGTCAGTCCAGTCTCTGGTCTGGGCTCCCCTGGGAAGTGTGGTAGGTGTCAAGGCAAAACAACTCAGCTCCAGTGCTTACCACCAGCGTTTTCAAACACATCTGTCCCTGTACTGTGCATAGGTACACATCTGTTTGTATTAACTGACCTAATTCCTTCATTTTCTGTTCTTTGTTTCCTTCATTTCTCTCTTTCAGTTTCTCTGAGCCTGCCCACTGGAGGATAGGCAGTGGTCTTTCCTGCTGCTTGAGGTATGGATTTGTACAAGTCCATGCCTCGTGGCAGCAAAATGCTGAGGAATAGGAACTAACTTGACACCTCTTGATCTGTTTCAGTCACCCTAGAAGTAATGTTTTAACTTTCTTAACATACTTGCTGGAAGAACAGGTTTGCCTTTCCTGACCTCACTCCTAAAATATTTCTTGTGTAACTTCTTAAAAAGTAGCAAAGTACAAGGAAATAGTAGTGAAATGGGAATGAATCACAAGACTAATCAGCAAATGCAGCCCAAAAAAAAAAAAAAAAAAAGGAGGTAAAATTCTCAGTGTTGTTTTCCTGCCAGCTTCCTTTTGGCTCTGATTTAAAGGTCAGAGGGTCAGAGACATCTTATCCAGCTTACTGACATCAGTGGGAAACTCCCGTTTCCCCCAGAAGTAAATAAATGATGTCTCCCAAAGTTATATGGTGAGGTGACAAGACATTCTATGAGGATATTCTCAATAATGAATAAAGACCCTGGTTACAGATTCTACCTGCTGAATCCTGTCACACAGTCAGTGCATAAGTCCAGCTGCAGAACTGGGCCCCCATTTTACAGTGCCAGAGCTTGATTTATTTTCCACAGCATATGTAGGGATCACTGCTGGACACTTAGTTCAGAATGGTTGCTAAGAGTGTTAACAGCAGCAATGCCTATTTTTGTTCCTTATTTGGACACACTCCTGGTTTCCAGTGATTCCATAATCTCATGAAGAAAATTACTGCCCTTTTGCCCTCCCCTAAAAGTTTAGTGCCAAGAGCACTTGCCTGCACCTACCAGAGTTACGCTCTGAAGTCATATTGTGGCAAACATTTGTAAGATTGAACTTTTTCTTTCCTGCATTGTTTTTGAGTGAGTTCTGCACAAACCCTCACAATTGCAAAACTCCAGCAACAGAATGGAGGGAGGAGGGATAAAGTGTTACCTGCTAACCCCAGAGAGGGAGGAGCTCCCTACTTCAAACATCATCAGAATTACAAGGAAGGTGTGTACTTAGAGCACTTCCTCAATGTAGAAGTTCAAGCACACTATGCTGAAGACCTGTCCTGAGGGTGCTGTAGAAAGTCTCCAGAGGGTCATTTCATGGGGGAAAATCCTGCCAAGAACCATTATGCACAGCTTAACAAGGGAGAAGAGAATGAGATGGTGAGTTGTATCTCTGTCTAGGTCTTTCTCAGCTTGAAGCAGAAGGTGGCACGTGTTCTGCAATAAAATGCTACAGACTGTAATTGAGTTATTGCTAGTGGGGTATTTCCTCAGTAGAAACACACAGTTAAAAAGGTGGTGTTTTTTTGTTTTTGTTTTTGTTTTAGCAGAAAGAAAATAAGGTTGGTTGTGTCCATTGGATTTAATCAGTTATCCCCTCCAACAGCGGATGATGGATCAACAGAGTATTCATGTGGTGTTATAAATCTGGATGGAGGTGGTTTAATATGAGCTTGAGGGATGGGCAAGACTGGAATCCCCAGCTGTTGAGAGCTGGATCTCCAGGATCAGCTCCAGTTAGAGAGCTGGAAACCTTGGCTTTCTCCGAAACATAAGAATACCTGTTATGTTTGCATAAATTACTGGCAAATACAGTCTGTGGAATTGCCAACACTATCTTAGAAGCTGGGATTCCTAAATACAGAACTATATTTCTTTCCAGAGTTTCCCAGGGAGAAATGTGTTTGCTTGCATTTTGTAACCTCTGGAAATAAGTCCTATGTTTACACAAAATCTGTGGTGTCCTGCATGGCACTGCTCTTAAATAGCAATGCCAGTGCATGATTGAAGGGAATTCAGTGCTTCAGAGCTGCTTTGGCATTACTGTGTGTTATGAGTCAGCTATTCGTATGGATTCTGTCCCTCCAATACGTTCTGCTGGAGATCCACGATGCAGCTGTACGACCTCAGTTCTAAGGCATATCTGGTAAATGCAGTGCTTCTCAAAATTCCTGTGCTGCAGAGCTACTGGAGCACTGCTGTGAGTAGCTGCAGGATTTCAATAGCAAAGCTATTGAAACACTGTCACAAGCTGGCACAACTTCCACTTTCAGAAATCGTGGAGAAATCTTCAAAATCTCCTGACTGAGATTCCTGTTCTAGTGAAAGAGATTGTGTCATGTGCAACATGGATACCTGTTATCTTGCAAAGAAAAATGTAGAGTTTCAGACAGCTGTCTCAGTCATCCAGGGAAGGGGAGATGCCGCATTTTGCGTAATGCAAACCTGGGGAATGCAGTAGAGAGTCACCCAGCAGCATGAAGTGAGCAGTGCAGGAAGCACAAGGCACTGGCTCCGAGGGTGGGGACTAATTAGCTCCGTGCAATGCGGAACCCGACTGGCTCCACCGCCCAGTTACTAAACCTGCTGGCAGCACCCCGCTCCTGGCTCTAGCCCTGGTGCTGATGTGCCACTGCTCCCCAGATCCAAACAGCTGCTGGGTTTGTGCCTCTGCTCCACCCTGTCCTGTCCTTCTAGGACTATAAACACTCTGTCGTGCTCTCACCACTACTGATGCTGACTCTAGCAATGCCAGAATTGAGCTGGAGCTAATTAGGTTTAAGTGGATTGTCTGGTGCTGTGTACAGTAACGCTATTGTACCCTGAATGTTCACTTCCAGCTGTGCACTGCTGGGACACCCAAGCCGGGCTTGTATGGAGCCAGTTATCCCAAAGATCTTCTTGTTTCTCACAAGTATCATACTGAGCCCATGTGTCCTGAATCTGGTGCTCAAGGATCTGCACTGTGGATCTGAGGTTTTCCGTGCACAGCTGCTGTGTATGCCCAGTGTTGAGTCAGTGTTCACTATGAATCCAGAGTGTCTCTGGCAGTTGCCACGCTCTCCATGCCTTCAGTGAGTATGATCCGTGCTCATTCACCTGGGGTTCCCAAATGGAAATTGAAGAAAAAGGACTTGTAAAGCACTTGAGCAGAAAATTCAATTAAAACTGTAGCCAAATTATGTTAAATTAGGCAGGAATGCACGTGTGTTTGTTGCATACCTTTAAGAGTTAAAAAACACGAGATAGAGGAAGACATCCCTGAGGATGTATGAGGTACTATAAGAGGATAAGGAAAAAAACAACGTGTATATAGAAAAAGAGAACAGCTAATGTGGGTATTTGTGTGAAAGGAAAAAATAAAGTTCTATGTAAGTAAGAGTAGTTGTGAAGAAAAAGAAGGCTATCCTTAAGTAGAGGAATGAAGAATACATGAAGTAAAGATAATTACTTTTTAAAAATTCAAAACCATGAAAAATATTTTTGATGTTGTTTTCCACAGTCAGTTTAATCTACCTGGACCAAATTATTAACAAACAGTTCTTGACTTCTTAAGCAAGATCAGATCTCTTGGTGTAATAATGTAACAGCTGACACTGTGTGAGTGCCAGTTCTTCCAGAGTGGAATAGTTCAAGTAATCTGAAAGCATGCAAGTAATTAATTTGAACTCTGGGTGTGCAATGTTTCCTGTGTTGAACCAGCTGTCCAATTTGCTGAGGAAAGTTGGGGAACTCTAATAAGAAGAAATGCTTCAGAGTTTTCTTCTGTATTTCCATTTCTTGGTACAGCTGAGGTGCAAGATAGTTCTGGATTTAAGAGTAATCACTCTGACTTAGGAAATCTAACCTGTGTATGTCTTTGGGATTACTTTACAAGTGCTGCAGAACATTTGCTTGAATGAAAGTTCACTCTTCTGCTATCCAGCTAAAACTTAGCAAAGTATTTCAGAGCATGAGATGAACTCTGTCTCCGTAATCATTTGAAGTACCAGAAAGACCTGGTACTATTAGTGTGAGAGAACTCTGAACATGGTAGCTTGCCTCAAAGAGGGCTAACACAATGTTTCCCTTCAGAAAAATCTGCTTGAAGATTCTGAGAAGAAGTACATTTACTGTGGAATACAAAGAGGGAGGAAAAACACAGTTTTATGCTCTCTGCCAATTTGATGTTCTTCTCTGCACAACTTGGGAATAATCATTCCCTTTGCACAAAACCCAAAGTGTGAAGCTTCAGTCTTACAGTGCAAAAGATTGTGATAGACTTTGACAGGCCGCTGCTTTGGGAGGGATTTGCCAGCAGCCTGCTTTAAGCATGTGTTCCCCCACTGCTTGTGGCTGAAGGAGTGGGGGAGCTGCAGTCAGTCAGCTGGTGAGCCCCAGTTTACTGCTGCATCTTGGCAGCAGTCTGCCTTCTTTGAGGTGCCACAGTTCTGGAGGAAATCTGATACAGGGATTTTTTATACTTTGAATTTGAAAAATGTAACTTCAAATTTAAATAAAATCGGAAAGGTACAATCTTGTTGCTAATGGAACAGCAGTGAATGTCACTACTGGTTTCAGAGAGAACAGGAACAAACCTCTGTTGAAACAGGTTCAGGTTGGTAAGAATGAGATTCAGTTATTAAATTGCTTGTGAAACTTAGCCAGTCTTTCAAGTCTAATCCTATTATCTGTTGTTATAGCAACAGGTTGTTCATAATAGGGTACCTGGTGTTGGGGTTGCCAGAAATATGACCATTCACAACCACTGTTTAGTCTCCCTGATTTTTTCTTTGTTTTCACCAAAGAAAAATGTGCCTGAATTTGTTTGACTTTTGCATTTAAATTCTGCTGTGCAGATGACCTGGCAGTTAGAGGCAATTTTTCTTTCAAACATAAGTAACAAAGACTTGCTGGACACTAGAGTGATAAGCCCTTGAATGCTGGCTTTGTGTGATTGTAAAAGCAGCTAAGAACCTTACTTGCCAACTGAGCAGGTCTGGCAGCTTTTTCTGTCCAATAATCCTGGACCCTTCTTAGACCCTTCACTCACAAGTCAAACCACTTTGTTACAGTCACTCCTCTGACTATTGTGAGTCTCAAGAGAAAAGGGATGTTAACAGATGAGGAAATAAAATTTTACTATACACTACAATTTATTAAAAATTGTTCTATAGGGATGAGATAAACACTGTATACCAGCTTATTTTGTAGTTGGTGTTTCCTCCTATGAGATAATGAGACCTTTGGAGTCTTATAGACAGCTAATCTTCACTTTATTTCCCACCATTTCCTAGTCTGGTGCACTCAAGAACCCAGATTATTTGACTGTGAACTCTTGTATATTCCAAATGCACTCATTGAACTCTAAAAGCTTGTTTATGCATTAGAAAAGTTGTCAAGGTGCAAATCTGTATTCATCAGACCCTCTCCAAAAGAAGCATATCTACAGCAGCACTACAAAATGAAGCACAGCAAGTTATTTCCTTAACAATGTAAAACTAACCTGACATGCTCTCACTGCCGTCCTCTCAGCAGGACTTCTGCCAGCTTTGAAAGTATTGTTTGCCATAGTGGACATGCATTTGCTTGAAGATCTTTGTAGCAGATGCCGAATCCTAAAAAAACTTCAAGAATTTCTAAACCCTAATTACTGTAAGTCGTTCATGTGGCTAAAGAAACCTGTGCCATGTGTGTGCCTGTTCCTCCTTTCTTCATACACATTGTGGATACCTCTGTAATGGGTCTAATATTCACCTTTTTGTGGAAGATAATAGTTTTGAGAATTCTTCCAAAGAATTTCATTTTGACTTATCTGACAAGTGAGAAGTGTCTGCTTCAACAAGAAGTTATTCATGTATTAATTTTTTTTTTTTAAAATGAATGTAGCATTCATTGCTATAATCTTTCCAGCTGAAAGCACAGGGCCAAAAAAAACTCCCCAACCTAACAGAACATTCTGTACTGAAGTTAAGCTTGAAAGGTTCTGGCTCAGTGAGCTTTGGCACAAGTCAAATTTGGAGCTCAGTCTATTTCCCTGCCTAGCTTTACTTCTCAGTGACGTGGCCCAGGTGACCAGCTCCAGACATTTCCAAACCATGGGAAATTATTTGCTTTGGCAATAGATTCCTTCATGGACACCCAGATGTATCAGTTAACATTTTATTCTTTATTCTTTCCAGCTTAGGCCTTGTAGAACTCCTGAACAGCCATATTCAGAAATGTCACACTCATCAAGATATGAACCAATAAACCTCAAACAACGTCTCTGTTCATATGGCAGATCATGGCCTTGAAGACTCAGAACAGTTCAATGGTATCCCTGTATTTATCTGCCTCTCTGTCTGTCTCAGAAAAGACCCTTGTGAGCAGCAGCAAGATCCAGCACACAGCATAATGGATATCTTAGAGGATGATCTTTTCCTCCAAGATGCACTGTTTTCCTTGTTTGCCTCTCTTCTACATTTCATGATGAGGAATATTGGTGCATGCTTGGTTCTGGGGAGTGTCTTGGAATCTATGGATTCAAATCATGTTTTGAATTGAAACTACTCTGGGAAAAAAGGCCTTAAAACATGGCACAGGGGGACTCAGATACATATTTCCATATATTACTGTATGGTTTCCCAGGCAAAAATACAGAGAAATACAGAGTCTGGTCTAGTTTTTTGGTTATGTTGTCATATCAGGCTTTGGAAACCATTAAACATTTCAGTGGAGAAGAGCACTGCCAGCAGAAGATTATCCCAAATGACTGCCAATCATTTGCAGAGCATCCACCCTCTCTCTTCTTAATTCTATTAGTACAGCCTTACTGACTTCTCAGACATTGGGTGTAAGACACAAAAACTGAAAATTAAAGGAATGATTCACAGGCAGAAGCAAGATGCACATGGCTGCAATCCTGTTCTTCCCCACCCTGATATTCATGCCCATCCCAATTCAAAAATACTATTCCAGTTATTCCAGGTCCAGCCATATACTGAAGGAAGTCCAAAGGCGTGTTCTTTTAACAGTTCTTCCATTAGGCATCTCTGTCTCCTTGGGAGATCCTTTTTCTTGCTGACAAGCTGTGAAGTCTGGATCCAAGCACCTGGAACCTGCTAGTAAGCAATTGCTGTGAAGAGTAAATTCACATTGTCTTATGTGCTATTCTGTATGCTGGTGCTGGCATTGTGTCTTTAACCTTTTTGTTAGGGTAACAGCTAGAGAGAATTGAATGGAGACCCTTTACCTTCATAAGAACATGTGAATTTTAATAGCACATGACTGCCACACCAACTACCTCCTAGTGACCTTACCTGTCTGCTGTCCTCCATGGGCTTCCTTCTATCAGCTGCAGAGCTGACTTATTCTCTTGGTCTGCTCAGAGATTATAGAATATAGAGATTATAGATTATAGAGATTTTGAAAATGTTGTGTGTACATCCCACAGGTGGAATAACCAGGTTCTATGCAGTGCAGGCCACTTCCCTGTGTTGTTTATCATACTTTTTCCTCACAGTTGCCAACTTTTCCCCTTAGAAACCTCTTGGAGATTGCCTAGGATGACAGTGTGTCTTTTGGAGAATGTCACAGAGCAGGTGTGCTGAGGCAGCATGTGGAACCACAGGGCAGGGCCCTGTGGTTATATTTCACATAACAAGCAAAGACACCAGCACAGAACCAGGAATTATGCATTAGTCATCCTTACAATTACATTACCTTTTCTTCTCACCTTATGAATGAATCTTGCAATATCTGCAGCTGCAGATATCTGATCCTCAGAAGCAGATTGCACAGTTGCTTCAGAAGGGAATTGAGGAACCTTAACCCTCATCTTAGCAAATTCTCCTGGTCACCTGATGTAATTGCAGCTGTGGAATCTCCCATCTTAGCTTAGGCTGCATCTCCTCTATAAATTCACTGTATACACTTCATTTCAAGTTTACTAAGTCCCTGCTAGCAGTACTGGGAGGAAATTTGGCCATGGTAGCTCTTGAAATGTAATGCTGACAGACATCTCTTTGATGTTTTGGGCAAGTCACCTTGCCTCACTGTAACAATTTCTCCAGCTTTAAAAATGAAATAATACCTACTCATACAACTAAAATGAATAGCTTCCTTTGACCCTCTGAACACGTAAAACATTTTGCAAGTGTTCATTAGATGTTCTTACTAACAGTTATTATTATTATTATTATTATTATTATTATTATTATTATTTGTTAGGCCAATGGCACATTGGCAAGCTCAAAAATTCCTGTATTGGAGCTGTCATGGAAGATGGCAATAGCTACAAAAGCTGTGTCTGTGCCAAGTTATGCACAGCAGCTTCAGCTGGTGCAGGCACAGCGTCATTCAGCATCAAGCAGAGATACTGGCTGAGTCTCTGAAGGGTAGGTGCATTAGTGCAGATCCCTGTTAGAGCAGGGGAACAGCCCTTCTAATGCAGCAGCTCTGCTCTGGTCACTCACCATCCCTTGGTGCAACTGTACTTAAACTCTGTAAACTGTCTGACCCTTAAAAAAACCACCCACCGAATCTGAATTTCTGACATGGAATAAAGGTTTGAAGCTCTATGCTGAGTTTCAAAACTACATCAAAATAGTGGTCAGGCTACAGCAATCTGGATTTTGTGAAGATGGATGAAAAGTTCTGCTGAAGATGCAAATTTTTGGTAATCCTACTTAAGACATGTGAAGTAGCCAAATACAAGTTCTGTGGCTTGTTTTTCACAGTAACATACCTAACAGTACCTATGGGAGAACAGTAAATGACAGGAAGATATAGTACTCCAGGCATTTCTTTAGGAGAAATAGTAATGATTTTTTTGTCTTCTCTTTGCTGTACAGGACATATTTGGCTACAAAACTCAAGGCTGTCGAAAGGCTTTGTGCATTGCTGGATACATCTTGTCCTGTGGGGTTCTGAGGCTGCTGTTTTACTGGAAGCCAGAGTGGGATGTGTGGGTAAACTGCATCCGATGCAGCTTGGAAGATGCAGATATTGTTCTGCTGAGAACGACAGTAGGTGCCTACTTTAATCTTTCAGTTAGTCCCTAGTAGGTAGCTATTTGGAAGGTGAGTTAACTGTAAGGTATCCAGTTAGCTGAAATCTCTTACATTGCTGGTTTCTTCCTGCAATGATGTCTTGTGTGTACCATTGTTGATTTAAAGAACTTCAAAGTATTCCACAAATTATGTGTATGATGATGATGGCAATGGAGGGTAACAGCTGATCCGACAAGGTGAATGACATTGGGGTGATAAAACCCATAATATCTGTGGTTTCAAGACTGTTGTTTGTTCTCAGTCCTTCCTCTCCCCTTCTACCATCCCTGTGCTTTTTACATTGTGGCCACGTGCTCCAGATTCTAAAGCATGTTTGTTTGGCACTATCCAGAGGATCCCATTTCCCTCAGTTGGCTGTTCTGGCGAAGGTGTATCCCTCCCAGCCAAAATTTATCTACTGAGCCAAACTAAAGATTTGTCTAGCAGAGTCCCCAGCAGTGTCCAAGTGTGTCATGAGGGATCAGAAGAGGCCAAGCCTGCACTGTTTGTTTTCTTGGCTCTGTGTTTCCATTTTTCTTCAGCCCTTCCCCATGTCCAATAAGCTTGCAATCCTGGAGTTAATACTTTCATAGCTGGTACATTTTGCTAGTAGTTTCCTGACACAAATCTCTGTCTGTTGAGGACTGTACTGAAGCACTGCAACATATTCAAACCCGGGTTTTATTTTATGGACGCTACCACAACACTAAAGAAGTGAACTGAGACTTGGCTCTGCATCCCAGCTGAGCCTGAATACTCCAGGAGCTGGCAGGGTTGGTTTACTTCCAGAAATTTGATTTGTTCTGCTTCAAAGATTCCTGAACAATGGCATTTTCAATGTTTGCAATTGCAAAATAGATCACTTTCTGCCTCGTGTTTCAGCTGCCTTCTTAAATGAGCAGAGCAGCATGCAGTAAAATCCCAGGTTTTGAAAATCACAGATCTGCCTGTTGAATACATTATAATGAAACAATCTGCATCCTAATAGTCTGGGGGTATGTTTTTTCTTTTATCATATTAGGCTTAATATCCCTTTTTAATCTTCAATTTAGCTTGCATTATTAATTACCTATTCTTGTGTGTAATTTTAAAAAGATGTGCCATGCCAAGCACTTTTCAAATAAATTAGTTTTTAAATGATCTTTTGTGTAATTAAACAGGAATTGAATCATATTATATGTTCTTGTTATCAAGAAGCTTTCTCAAATATGCTCTGGGTGTTTGAAAATTTAAGATTTCCTTTATGATTCTTTGTGTTAAAATGACAGTTTTGTTTTGTTTTGCTACATTCTGATTATATCAGTCCTCAAATGTGATGTCTACTGCTAATGAGGATACAAGTAATCTCATCAGCTTGATTCTTGGAATTATCTTTTACTTCACATAAAACCGTAATTCTTAATTCATCATTATCTCTGCATTTGGAATATAAGAGTCTGTTAACCGACTTTTGTTATTGAATTTTTATTCACTTTAGTTCAAATGAGGAGCACCTGTGTTATTCACTGGTTCCCATCTCAATCTGTATCCCAATGTCTACTCATTCTGAAATCTAAATTCAAGATAAACACCAGAAAATAAATGTTATTCTACTGATAAGACTAGTTTAAGAAGAAAAGCGGGCAAATAAGATATATAAACATTATTGAAGTTACTTTTGTAACACTTAAATTATTCCAAAGGACTCATATTTGGTACAGAAATATTTTTTACTGTTCTCCTTTTCAATTAAAGTTTCATAACTGCAGAACTGCTCACACACAGAATGTAAGTCAGTCTCATAGTTGGCTTTAATGCACGTAGTTCAGTTTGGGACTGAAACTTAGAACATGGCTACTCCCTACAGTAATTGCTCCAGTCTCTCAGACTGTACTACCAACACTTGTTATCTGGCAGGTTTAATGTTCAACTCACTTTATAAAAGATGGGAAGGTCATGAACTCAGTTTGTGGTAAAAGCTTGTCTAAGGTGCTGTAAGTGCTGACACACTTCTTGAAATGAAGTATGAACTCAGGAGTGGCTGTAAAGGCACTGGCACTACACATCCATTCTGCAGCACAGCGCTGTGTTCCTTTTGATCTTCCCTTTACACCA
Source organism: Catharus ustulatus (assembly GCF_009819885.2). Classification (NCBI taxonomy): domain Eukaryota; kingdom Metazoa; phylum Chordata; class Aves; order Passeriformes; family Turdidae; genus Catharus; species Catharus ustulatus. The sequence continues at coordinate 14,421,150 of NC_046230.1, forward strand.
CGGTCACAGCATCTCGGGTTGTCCTGTGCTGTTTGCCTGCCCTGGATCTTGACCTGGGTGTTCACATTCCATCCTTATCAGCCAAACACCAAACCTGTGGTCACTGAAGTATTTGCAGTACTCACATTTTGACAGAACAGTGGTTCTGTTCCTATTCTAATGATTTTTCTCTAAGTCACAAGTATTGGGAGGCTTCTGTTGGCTAATCCTTTAAAAAAGCCAGAGTAGTGCTCTAGAAAGGCTACTGTAATTACTGACTCCAAGATGAAAGTGAATTTGGTCTGTGTTTGGGCCAAATTGTGACACTTCTCTTCTATACTCAGGATGATTTTCGGATTTATTCTCGTAAGACTGTGACATGGATCTCTGTGTCTGCATTTATCAAAAGTAGATCAGATTATCCAGCCACTGAGGAAGACTCAATCTTCAGCAAAGCCATAATGAAGCCAAGTTTGCAAGTAAGTATTCCCTGCAGCATCTGGGAGATAATGGCAAATCTCAGCCATGCTTCATGGAGTGAAAGTGAGCTGTGAAACACATCCAGCTAAGAATCTTGCAGCTTGAGGAACACAGTGAACTGTGGAAAGAGAACTGCACTCAACAGTACTCATCTCTGTAAAAATCCTCTCTTTTTTTCTGAGGGGGGTTATGAAATGAGAATTCTCACTATTTCTGAGAGAAAACCTGTGTTTTAAGTAGGAGAGCTTCAGAGACAGGTTGGCAGTGACGAATAGAGTTCCAAATGAAAAAGCATTCCTGGCATAGAAATCAGGAATTTAGGGTGACTGTCTGAAAGGAGACTGTGCAGAACTGAGCGCAGCTGCACCAGTAACATAAAAACAGAGATGAATGCAGCTGATGGGGAATAGAGCAGAAAAGTGCCTGAGCTGTATCAGTACTACATTTTATCAACACATTTTGCTTCCTTGCCTTTGTATGCACCAATTTGCTCTTTAAAGTGCAGCAACAGGAGTCACTGTTAACTGCTTTTGCAAAAATGTATCCTGATCTGTGCCAGTTCCATAGATTTGAGATCCCAGGGAGACACTGGGGAGAAGGTAGATGGTGGATTGGTGTAAGGAGAAGTCAATGTCCCTCCTGAGCTGAGTAAATGTAATTATCCCATGTCTAAAACATGTACCAGACAGTTCAGTAATGTGCCTTGCTTAGCATTACATGTTAAGTTTGTGTGAGCAATAGGAATTGCAAAATGATACATTTGCTAATATCTGGCTCTTGATTATAGATACTAGAGCACTACACCAAGGAATTCAGAAAAAAACTGTTTTCCTTTCAGGAAATAAATTTCTAACTTACTAGAATTTCTTTTTATATCTGCAACAACTTGCAGTAAATAATTTCAATATAAACCTAACTTTAGCTGAGCAAAGCTGTTGCTATTTCCACTGTGGACATATATTAATGTACATAGGAAAGTTTAGTGCCAACTAGTTTAATCAACTGGCTCAATATGAAGAAAGGGGAGGTAGGTTTGGAACATTCTTTTGAGGATCAAATTAGCAACATAAAAAAACCAAATATAACTTCAAATAATAGGTCCTTTGAACACCACTTTCATATCAATCAAAACATCTAGATAGAAAGATCAGATTTCAAAGCAGCAAAGAGAGAACAGTTTAACCCTTCCCTAGCAATTAAAAAACCTCTATTTAGAAGTCAATTATAAAGTGTTTTTGCCATTCAAGCCACCTAAGTCCACAGAGTTGTGTGTAGTGCCCAAGAACTGTCTTAGGACTTCTTCTGACAGGGAACCGAGTCCCTCACTTCCCACTCCAGTTTTCAGCATTGCAGATATTGCAGCTCCTATTGCATGAAATCCTGACTTCACACCTCTTGTTAAGTCAATGACTGTGGTTATAGCTCCATTTTGAGTCAGTGCATGAGTTGAGTCTAGATTTCATTAGCCTATAATAATGCTTTATTGTGCTGGGTAGGGAAGAGTTCCCTGGAGCTGATTTCTTTATCCCTCATGTGTACAGGTGTATAGCACTGCCTTCTGCCAGCTGATAGGAAGAGCCATTATCTCTAATAGGCTTTGTTATTGTTGTACAGGACAGGACAGACTCCTCTTGCAACTTATAAATGACTGCGTGTTCCTAATGGGTAACTGCTCTGCAAGGGCTTAGCATTAGCAGTGACTCAGTATCCTGGGATGGCCTTTCTTGTCTGTTGGCACATCTGTTTAGCTGCAGGACTCAGCATCATGCTTGGAAATGGCCCAAAGCCCCCTGCTTTCCCCAAAACCAGGCAGAAGACAAGGCAGCTGTTGGCTGAAGACAGGCTTTTTCAGCTGCTTGTTTACCCACCATGGCATCAGTGATCTCTTACGTTCATTCTGTGAAATCAGAGTGAAGATTATTCCTTTCTTCACAAAGAACACTGCATTGGACTTGCTTGACCTAAAGATCTGTAAAGCTTACTAGAACCTGCACTGAGGTGGATCCCAATCTATAACTCAACTAGGGCGTCAGTGTATGCAACCCTGTCTTCTCTCCCTCCTTGCCCCCATAATATTTCATTTATCTATACTTGACCCCAGTCAAGGATGCCTAGATGAATTCTGTGATCAAGTATCAGAATATTTTTGTTTGCCGTGCTGCTTGTATTGGTGTCTCTGTTTTGTTTTCCAGGTGAAAACTATCCAAGTACAAAAAATCCGCTATGTCTGGAATATCTATGCAAAACAGTTCCAGAAAGTTGGGTGAGTTCACTGCACTGGTTGCACAAGTCTCTCAGGAAGTCAAGCATCTTTGTGAACAATGTCCTAAAGAAAATATTCCATTTCTATTTTAGAGTCCTAGAAGACCACTACACTTGCTCAGCAATACATGATAAATTTGGCTCTGGTCTCAGCTGCAATGAACAGAATGTCAGGTACACATTTAAAAACATGAACACTCAATGTATGGATTTCAAAGAGATGTAAATTCCTTCTGTTGGTGCACTTCCCAGGAGTTTTTTGTGTATTTATTAATATGCACATAATTGTAGATGTAACAGCTGTTCATAGAAATATTGAATGAAAAGGGCTAGAGAATGTTGTTTATTCCTTGTCAAAGTTTTTGAAGTGTCTCAGTATTCATCAGTAGTGTTGTTCTCAATCAGGTAATAACTATGTCCTGTAACTAACTTTAAGCAGTTCTTATTTGGAGTAAGAAAAAATCTCTGTGAAAGAGTTGTGTGTATCTCTACAGATAAATTGTGTGTTTTCTTCTTCACTGGGGCTTCAAATTGATTAGTTCTGGTCATGGAACTTATTCTCATAAACTACTGTATCATGGAACAAGTTACAGAACATGTATTACTGAAACTTCTAAATAGAGAATGAATCTTCGGTTGATTGGATACTGAAAATCTAGCTCCTGACCTTAGCTCATGTCAAATCTTACATTCCAATCACTCTCAACTTTTTGCAAAATTATTCGGGTTTGGATAATTTAGTTTTAGATGCAGAATTCCTCTGTTTATGGTGTCCCAAAGTAATTTTTGTATGATGGAAACATTTGCCTGATACATTGTGTTACACCTCTTCATAAGTAAATGTCACTGGTACAACCATCTTTTCTGACATAAGCACTGTAGGGACATTTAAATTTTTTCTTGAAGAATTATCCTCCCAGCCTTTAAATTGGGATCAAAAGAAGCTCTCAGAACTACTGAAATCTGCATTTTCTTGAGAGAGTGACATTGTCATTATTTTACCTGTGAGTGATGTACCTTTATCCCATACAGGAGAGTTATATGTGGGCCAAACACTATTGATGTTCCAGTGATCCCTATTTGGAAACTACTCATCAAAGAGGTTAAGCTTTTCTGTTGTTTTTATTCTAAGGTGCTGAGGAGACCATGTGTGAATATAATTGATTCTATATCTGATTTAATTTCCCACTACTCACTCTTCAAGCACATTTCTATTTCAAATCCTGTTGAAAGCTGTTCCATGAAATAATCATAAATTCATTCATTCTCCCTTGTTCCCTATGCTCCATCCCCATGCCTGTGTGTCTGCTTGGTATTTCTATGTGTCTGTGTCCTGGGAGCTCATTCTGTTTGCCTTCTGAGGGCCATTGAAGGAAATCAAATCTTCCAGACTAAGGGCTGTCTCTTAATTAACAGAGGTTAAGTGAGCAGCAGTACCTGGTACATGCCTAAAGCTGCAGAGAGATCCAATGAGCTCATGATTTTGGGCACAGCACCTCACAAAGCACCAATAACTCTTTCAGACAGGACCAGCCTATATGTGGCCTAAACAGGGTGTTTGTGACTGTGTGCTTATGGTATGTGAGCTCCATACTCACAGCCCAAACTGCTCTTCTCTCACCTTTGTTGTACTTCCTGTAAGAAGCAAACAAAACAAGGATTGGGCTGAGTCATTAAAACCTCAAACAATATCCCGTTGGTCCATATTATTTGGCCTTTCTGTCAGATGAAGATGGTCTGACCTGATTAGACTAAAGTGACTGCTAAGAAAATTACAAAGGGGGTCAGAAGACAAAGTACTTAATGTCTCTTAGTCCAGAACTTTTCTAACAGATTAGACTGTCTAGGTGTATTGGGGGCATTTAAATGTGGCCAGCTCTTTACTATTGCTGTCTCTCCAAACAGGTCCTAAATCCATTTTACGTGTTCCAGCTGTTCAGTGTGTGTCTGTGGTTTGCTGAAGAATACATGGAGTATGCCACTGCCATAATAGTCATGTCTCTCCTCTCAATATTTTTGACTGTATATGACCTTAGAAAGGTGAGACATCTCACATTTTCCACAAGGCAAGTTTACTTCTAATGTTGGGGAAAGGCCAGCATGTTACAACATGCACACAGTGCTACGAGACTTACTCAGTGGTTTTGTCTTGTGACATGGTGTAGTAGCAGGTGCAATGGCCTGGTCTCCTAGTCATCATAACCTTTGTGTGATACCTTACCCACATCCTCTCTTCCCCATTCCAGTGCTTCACTTTGGAACATTTTGTTGTGCTCTCCATAATTAGGGTGGGGAATTTCTTTCTCTGTGTGGTTGTATAGTTCCTGGTAGAGCCGGTATCCAGTTTCTGAAGGCTCTCATAGCAACAAATAACAAAAGGAAATAATTGTCAGTGGACAAATTGCATCATGTAAGTGAGATGTAACACTTTTGTGTGTTCTTGTTTAATTTATAGCAATCCATTAAACTGCACAGACTGGTTGAATCTCATAACAACATCATGGTCACTGTCTGCAGAAATAAGGAAGGTGACTTCTCTCTGCTTCTTTTTTTTTAATGTGCTTTGTTTCTATAGCAATATCTATTGAATCCAAGTGTATATAGCAACAGATTTATTCTAAAGTGGTTTTCCTCTTCTCTTTCTCAGCTCAGTTTGTATATGTTGTGGCGCATCAAACATATTAATAATTGAGTGCAGCCTTAGCAGAAAATTGTCAGGAAAACGAAGTAATTTTTCTTAAATCAGTGCTGACATAGCCAGCAACATACCCATTAAATGGCTGTGAGTCCCCCTAATTGCTCCATGCAAAGTCTGTTCATTGTCAAGGTACCTAGAGCACAATGCAAAAAGATGAAGTCAAATTAAGAAATGTAGATCCAAGGCTCCTCAGTGAGATCAGTGAATTGGAACAGTAACCATTGTGTGGGCTCCTGGGTAAATAAGGAGGAATTCTTCAGTTGGAACTGATACCTAGATGTTTCTTAAATATTGGAGGTACTTAGGTCCTACTGTGGTCCTTTGTTTATCAGCCATTATAAAGAATTCTGTTCGGCAAGTAGTTCCTTGTATTTTTTTCCTCTTGCTACAGAGAAATCTATGAAGCACAAAGTTTGTATTACTTGTCACTTGCAGGTTTCCAAGAGCTGGAATCACGCCATCTTGTTCCTGGAGATATGCTGATTTTGAAAGAGGGCAAAACCCTTTTGCCTTGTGATGCCATCCTGGTCAGTGGGCAGTGCACTGTAAATGAAAGCATGCTGACAGGTACAGCTCCTCCCTGCCAGGCTTGCCACCTGAACCGTCATTGCCCCATGGCTTCAGCCAGTGGCACAGGACAGACAGTGCTATCATGTACATCCCTTTCTGTGAGACAGCCCATAACTGCCTGAGAAGGGGATTCTTTTGGTTCAATGTAATATAGATTGAATTGTTGTTGATTGTCTAAACAGACAGTATGGACTTTAGGAAGGGCAGTTTATCCTTTTCTACCTTCCTGGGGTGCAGCATTTAGGAAGAGGTGATCCCATTAGAAGGGAAAGAGTGGACAGTGAAGAGGAGTGAGCGGGACAGGAGAAGAAAATGAATATGAAGCAAAGTTGTTCCTGCACAGGGCCCACAGTCCCCTCTGGCTGCAGGGGTTTCTGTCACTCTCTGGATGTCTCATCACTGTAACATCTCCAGCCTGTGGAATGTCTGTCCAGCCCTCCAGACACTTAGCCTCATATTCCCGTGGTAGGTGTGGAGGACACACCAGGTGGGAGAGGTCACTGGAAAGCAGGATTTTTGGTGTAGGAGGAGGTCTGCACAGTTCTAGTTCTTGTCTTTAAATTTGGTCTTGATCTGAATCAAAATGAAACTGACAGTTCTGAAATTACATATAAATGAAAATTTCCAGAAACACCTTTCATTTAGAAAACTTCAACTGTCACAGAATATTTCTTTTTCACCTTGGTGTCTGCTTTGACATAACTAGGGTATTTGTCACCAGTCAAGCACTGAGCTAAAGGCCCTCCTTTTTACTAGAGAAGGAAAATAGAGAATATCCTGTTCCTATCTGCTTGAGGGAATGTGTAGTGACCTGCACATTAGGTTCAAATTAGGTAAACAGCTTGTGATCATTCAGAGGCAGTCATGCAACACCAGTTCAAGCTTCTTTTAAAGTCTCTACATCTACAAACAGTGTTTGTTCAGTTTTTCAGACTTACATGAAGCTGCTATACTGGTGCAAAGAAAAACTCTTTTCTGTTTGTTTGCTAGGCTTTAGGCTCTGTTCACTCTGAAGATGTCAAAATATAAAAGCAAAATTTCTGTAGACTGATTTCTCTGGTAAATACCTTTGACTTACTGCCTCTTTGTCTAGGTACTTATTTGAAACTCAGGCTGTTATTTAGTGTACTGCGGTTTTCCTCATCTGAGCTAATCTTCCCTAGGAGAAAGTATTCCTGTAACAAAGACCCACCTACCCCAAGCTGATAATTTCAAGCCCTGGAAAGTGTACTGTGCAGAGGATTACAGAAAACATGTCCTCTTCTGTGGAACAGAGGTCATCCAGACCAAGGCAGATGACACAGGAGTAGTGAAAGCTGTGGTGCTGCGGACTGGTCAGTCAATACTTGAGTTCACTTTTCTTTCCATGATTCTTCTCACTGGAACAGTCTGACAATGTATCAAATCACGTTAAATTAAAGGCACTAATCCATATTTACAACAGACAGATTGAGAATCATTATCCTGTTGTGGGCTAGATTATTATGCATTGTTTCTTTTTCCTTTGCATGACTTCTACAAAAACTGCCAGCATATAATTACAAAGAAGAATTTTACTTTCCTTCTAAGACATTGAAAAAATCCTTCCCCCAAGACAAAAGTAACTCTTTTCTGTATTCTGCAGATAAGGTCACATACACTGAAATGAAACACCTGGACCTTCTTTCATAAATTGCAGAAATTATGAATAATTTTGAAGCCCTCCATTCTTTGCAGAGGATATTTTAAAATATTTTCCCCTTGGAATGATTTTAATTTGTCTTTCCAGGTTTCAACACAGCCAAGGGGGATCTGGTGAGGTCCATTCTCTACCCTAAACCCATGAACTTCAAGCTGTACAGAGATGCCCTGCGGTTCCTGATGTGCCTCATAGCATTTGCTGCCATTGGAATGATCTACACAGTGTGTGTATTTGTACTGAATGGGGTAAGTTAATAAATGCAGGAGAAATGGTTCATCTGAAACCCTTTCAAAACAGTTCACTCATTCTCGTGCAATAAGGTCAATGTGAGGAGAGTTATGCACTGTAAACAGTAGTTCTGCAAATTTTAAAGCCTTATTAATTTAGAACTTCTTCAGAAACTTTCAAGAAATCATTTCATGTCATGATGATTATCTACCAATGTAAATTCCAAGCTGCGAGTTTGAGTCTCCAATTCAGCTTTTGAATATTTTGAATAATTTTTCTCCTGGTGAATAATCTACAATCAGTTGGCTCAGAATATTATTTCCCCTTCGGATATCAAAGAAGTGTGCTTAAGAACATATTCTTGTATCTGCTTTGCAGTTTCTCCTTTTTTCCTTTTCTCATTTTTTTTTAATTTAACTTCCCCATTGTAATATGTAAAATACATGCTGATCTTATCTCAATCGCTGAAATTGTCTTGTCAATCTTTTAAGATTGAATCACAGGGTGTGCTTTCTCTTCTGTGAGGGTTTATCTAAAGGTGGGTAGTAAGTACTTCATTGTAACAAAAAGTAGATACAAAATATTATCAAACTGCTATGTTCTGTGGTCTGAGACAATATCAATGAAGGGAGAACCGGAACACCACTGAAATTTGGCACATCAGATGGGGCTTGTTTTGTGGTCAAAGCCCCAAGCTCAGAAGTAATAATAGTAGATCTCTGTGATGATTTACAAGTGTTTCTGAATTGCAGATTTGCTTTAGTTTGCAGTGTCTCATTCCCGAGGCCCTGATTTGAAAAGCATTCAATTCTTTAGTATTCATATCAACTGCCAGAGTAACAGTGCCCACACTCAGCATCCTGGCAGTCAGTTTTACACTGATCTCTAAGCTCCCAAAATATAGATTGCTTTTACAAATGTAACTGTTACTTCCATACCTCTTCCTGCACATGAAAGCAATTTTCTTTCACAACTCCTAGAACATAAGGTCGGAAGAAATCTTTATCTCGTACATTCTGCCCTCATTTTCAGCACCATCCCATATGTCTCACCTGTCACCTTAACATGGAGTCCAGAGCTGTGCCTGTAGGCATTTGGATGAGTGCCCATATAAATAGCAGATTCCTGTGTGCTGTATCATGGGAAAAGGGTTTGACAGAGGGTGCAATGATCTAGCTGGCGTGTTTGAACACATGTGTTTTGGAGGAGGCCGTGAACTCTGCCTGGCAGGTTTGTTTGCTGGAGAATGGATGAGGGCCTGGAGGCTGCTCTTTAGCAGTGATGAGGCTTTAAACCTCTGGTTAAATCAAGCCTATTAATTTCTCAGAGAGATGAATACATGATGGACCACGGGCAGAAAACAGTACAGCCTGAAGCACCTGCAGTGGAGGGGAGGAGGGATGAGGAGGGCTACACCCAGTGCAAGCAGCACTCCTTGCCACTCTCTTCCTGATAACTGTCCTTGCTATTATGTCAGGAGGAGACGGGAGAAGTGGTGAAGAAGGCTTTGGATGTTATCACTATTGCAGTCCCACCAGCTCTGCCAGCTGCCTTGACAACAGGAATCATTTATACCCAGCAGAGGCTGAAGAAAAAGGGCATCTTTTGCATCAGCCCACAGAGGATCAACATGTGTGGACAGCTGAACCTTTTCTGCTTTGACAAAGTAATGGCTGTGTGGTGGCTCTGCCCTCACTGGTAATGGGAGCCATGCTGGAGGTGGGAGGCTGAGGTTTGATTGAGCATTTCCATTATATTCTAGAAACAAAATGACCTATGCTGTGTACCTAAGTTCTTGTTGTCTGAACAGAAGCTGTGGCAAATTCTTGTTTTTCTGGGAATTGTCTGGTAGCCCTTTGGCTATGCAGAGTGCTGGTATTTTTGGTAGTAACTTCTTAAAATAAGTCTTGTTTTTTATTCCTATTGAAGCTCTCATGCGGGAAGTTAATTTAAATGTACATTTTGACTTAGACTGGCACCTTAACAGAAGATGGCCTGGATCTTTGGGGTTTGCTGCCCTGTGAAAGAAACTGGTAAGGCTCCTTGACATACCAATGGCATCTAAATTTGATGGGGGCTGTGATTGGATTCTTCCACTAGACAAAAAACCAAATCTGAATGACAGTTATTGTTAAACAGTTGAGCTGTTTGAAGTTCCCCATCTTTCAATTTCAAATTTTATTTCTGTATCCTCTGGGAAATAAATAGTTTGCCTTATCCCAGGGGTCCTGCTCCACATGAAAAGATGCAGCCACTGTTGCCAGCATTTGGCACAGCAAGTCTGGGCAGACAGTGTTCAGTAGACAGGCTGGGTTAGATCTCAAAGCTGCAGTGTAACCCCAACCCTTTTTGACAGAAGTCACTGTTACCTACAAGACTGACTCTCTGTTCTTTCAGTGGCCTTGATTTTGCCCATTTACATTTCCAGAAATGTGCATACACAGAGTTTCTCAAACTTGTGTCAGCTTCAGAACTCAAAGAATCTTTGCGCAAGCCTCAAGGAAGATATTTTATAATAATCTGTTCCTCTCTCCACCCCACTGCACTCCCTAACTAGGCATAACACCCCTGGTGTCAGCATGTGTATCCCAGCCTCAATAAGTGCATGAAAAGCAGCTCATGGGGGAGGACAAGTCCCCAGAACATGTGTGCAGTCTGGGATCAGGATGGGACTTTTACTGGCCCCAGTTTAGGATTTTTTTTCTTGTTTGGTGTTCTCTGAGAGTAACCTTTATGTTTTCTTTTGCTTTAGCTTTCAGGATATTCACAGTTTCCCTGCAGACCACAGCCTACCTTGGGGCCCAGTGTTCAAAGCACTGGCAGTTTGTCATTCATTAATTGTTTGGGAGGGCAAGATCCAAGGAGACCCACTGGATGTGAAAATGTTCGAGGCCACTAACTGGGTAAAGCCGTGATGCATTGTTGTGCAAAGAGTGAGGAGATCACCATGCCAGACACCTATCAAAGTTATGAAAAACTCAGGAATTCTGTTAAATAGCTCCTGTGAAACAGGAATAATCGAGTTTCTTTTGACACCAAAAAATGTTTTTGTTCCTCACAATCATGTTGTGATGATAAAATAAATCCAGATGATTTGTGGAATACATCAAGAGCAAAGCTTTCTACATTAATACAAATTCTTGTGTATTATTTCCTCATTGAGTGCGTGTTATATCTAAAGATTTTTCTATATTTAATGTGTTGTAATGAACAAAGGATTTATTGTCAGTGAGAGGACTATAGTCTATTTGCTGTGCAAGGGTACAGCAGTGTCTTAGAGAACCTGGTGAGGCTTTCTACTCAATTGCTAAGAGAGACAGTGGATTTTCCATTATTGGAAGTGTTTAGTTTGACATCAGACAGACCCCTCTCAGGAATGAATAAGATACCTTGTTTAGAGGCAAGGAAAACCTTTAAACGGATTCTTGAGGTTCCTTTCAGCTATATTGGTATTGCAGACTGAAATATTTTTGTCTTTCAATACACAGGTGATAGATGATTCCAGTGGACACCGTATTGAAGGATCCACACACGCCACAATTGTTAGACCTGGAATTAAAGCCACCACTGTAAGTTATTTGCAAGATTCACATTCATGATCAAGTTAGACTGTCAGTGTAAGGGTTATTTTTCAGTATAGGAAAGCTTGGGTGTCCTTGTCCAAGAGCGCTCTTCCCCACTTTGTCTGTCCTGTAGTCCCTGCAGAGAGGCTGCCTTGCTCTCACTACAGATGCCTGGGGGAGCTTGCTGCTCACACCAGAAACGGGGATGCTGGATTAGAGATTGTCCAGCTCAGGGATTTGCCTGTCCTTACAGCTTGAGGCTCAGTCTGAACTCAGCTGAGTGGGGAATGCTGTGGCTGATGTCAAACCCTTACTGGTGACATACACTGGTGGGACACTCTCTGACAAACATTTTCCTTTTGCAGGACCAGTGTAAGACCTAGCAGAGTCTTACTAAAGAAACAGGACTAGTAAATTCCTTTCAGTAAATTACATTTGGTAGTCTGCTAAAGTTGTTAATGAACTTTTCCTACTGTTTAAACTAAATATTTCTGCACAATTTAATCTCATCTTTATGTACCAGTCATTTCTGTCAAAGTGTGACAAATTAACCATTATACATGGTTAGCTTCTTACTATGGCCCAAAGGACAGACCTAAAATCCTTTGATCTGAGTTTAAAATCCTTACTAGAGTGTATAATCCATTTGCTTTTCTCCTAGGCCCCAGTGGAAGGAATTGCCATTTTACATCAGTTCCCATTTTCTTCAGCCTTGCAAAGAATGTCTGTCATTGCCCAGGAAATTGGTGGGGATCCACAGGCCTTCATAAAAGGGGCTCCTGAAATAGTAGCCATGCTGTGCAGAGCAGAAACAGGTAACAAACATTTATAAATGCATCCTAGAAACACATATGTAGAAGTGACTTTGGATGGTGCAATGAAATGGAAGGGCCAAATGAGATTTCTGTCTAAGACTTCATACTAAAGCCTGAAAAGTGTCTCTATTGTATTCCAAGTCTAAAGCCAAATTCTCACAAAGCCCTTCTCAACAAAGAAGGATTTGGGGAGAGATAAGAGATAAAAGTAACTAACAACTTCTATACAAGATGTACAGTCTCTGGCAGAATAGATATTTGGAAAAGTTGTCTACAGGTCCATTCCCCCTCAAAAAAGTTGGGTTTTTTTCTCCAGACCTTGGGAGGGCAGCTAGAGAAGCACAGATCCTTCCTGACACCCTGGAAGAAGGCAGGTCTGCAGTTTAGGACCTAAGTTCAAAATTATAAAGGAGAGGCAAAGGTTTTCTTATTGAACAAAATTAAGTTCAGCTCCTTTCTTTGATGTGCTTGGCCTAATGGTAGACTCTAGGTCTACAGGCCCTTTGGGACATAAACCTTCCCTGCTCCAAGGTTTCCTTCTATTAGAAAGCAGATAAATGCTGTGATAAAATATTTTTTCCTCTTTTGCATAGTCCCATCGAACTTTGAGAGCAAGCTCCTGCTCTACACAGCACAGGGCTTTCGAGTCATTGGACTGGCCTGTAAATCTCTGCAGGCAGGGAAGCTGCCTGCTGCTCTAACAAGGTAAGCCATAAAAAACTGACCATGTTCAGCCATGGGCCAGGGGTGCCTCACAAAACACCATCACCACATCATCCCTGCCAGGAGCAGGGTCCTAGTACAGAGTTTTGTTAGATTCAGGCCAGATGGAATCTGATTTAAATCTGGATATATGTCTATATATAGATAGAGGGCACTCCTATAGCACATGAACAGAATCCTTGCACATTTCTTGACTTCCTCAACTCTGGATTAACATGGGAAGCATAACCCTATTACACTCTGAAGACTAGCACATGCTCCCCATTCATTCCATCATTTGCACCAGTCTCTTTGTAGATTTACCCATGCCTCCAGTTGAAGAGAAGTCTTTTAAATTTTTTTTTTATTACCCACACTCTTCAATTAAGCAAAGGTATCAGATGACCCCCTTTATTGTTCTCCTGCTCAGTCAGCAGGAGTCAGCAAACTATTTTCTGCTGTTGTGTTGTTCCAGTCTTTCAGCTTTCTAGATTTAGCCCTGTTCAGTTTCTAAAGAAGTCAGCAAACTCTTCTGTTATGCTCATGGTATTATTTTTACAAGGCTCACAAAAGAACACTTACACATGAATCCATGTAGTTTTTCTCAAATCCCTTTCACTTTTTCCTGTGATACTCCAGAAACACTCTTCTGAAATACCTGCAGTTACTGAGTGTGTGCTGTCCTCTCTCTTTACTAGCTGCAGGTCCTAGTCCAGGTGAGGCTCACTTGCTCGTTCACAGGGTTTTTTGCTCTGCTGAAAGGGCCAATGACACTGAGGCAGAGTGCAAGTAGTTACATAACTCTTGTGACAGATGTCATAACAGACCTGTCCAACCTAACAAGCAAATGTGTGTGAAATGGCCCAGATTTTGCAGTTGTGCTTGCAGCTACAGCATGTGTGATGTTTTTGCTGCCAGGAGAAAGGAGAAAGCTGCTGGTCAAACACAAGATCTCTGTGAAAGCAGTGACCCTTTGGGCACCACCTGACTCAGCTACTCTGACTGCCATGCAAGTGTTTGGCATCTCCTTGGTGTCTAAAATAAGTGCTTGAAAGCATTTCTTCTTTTCAGATTCTTCAGAGTCAACCTGTGTCCCTGAGAGACCTCTAGTTCATGACTCATGGACGGGGTGTCTACTAAATTCTGTTCTCAGCTGCATGTGTTCATCTGTAAAAAAAGCAATAGCACAGGTGAAAAGAAAAATGTAGGGGAAAACATTGGAGAATTGGAGTTGCCACAGTCTGTTTGCTTAGGTCCAACTGTCAAAAGGAGCAGACACATTAACTAAGGCGTGTTTCTTTGTTGTACAGTCCTCAAAGGAGAAAGTCTAGTGTGCAGCAACTTTCCAAATCAGACCACCACAGTCTGGGAGGCCTGCAGGAAATTCAGGTTCTGGTACTGAGTTAGCACTGCTGGTATTGAAATAGCACCACAAGACACACACATCTTGGGACTGCAGAAAATAGACAAATTTTAATTCTTTTGAGTGAGGTGGGATGGTTCATCACCAAATCCAATGGTGATAAAGGTAAAATAAATAATTAAATCTATCTGTCTCTTTTCGACTCTTAGGGAGGAGGTGGAATCTGATCTGACATTCCTGGGTCTGCTGATAATGGAGAATCGATTAAAGAGGGAGACAAAGCCTGTTCTGGAAGAGCTCAGTGCTGCCCGCATCAGGAGTGTTATGGTCACAGGTATCTAAAAAAGGTGGATTATTTTTGTGGCCACTGGCCCAGACAGGGAGTCCACCAGTGTTTGAGTGAAAAGTCTGCTGATGTCAACACCACTGGCAGGAAGGCATGGATATTTTATCCAGAAGCATCTGTGTTTTAGTTACGACATAAAGTGAGCCATTTTATCCCTGGCAACTTCACCAGGCTGTGTCTGATTCTATTAAAGGCATGTCATGTAAAATCCCTTTTTTCTAGGGCCTCCTGAAATGAGAAGAGATGGAGCATGCATGCTCAGGACATATCTCCAAACTTTTTGACATCTATAACTCATGCCTACCAGTGCCTGTCTATTTTTTTTCTTCCTTGAAGGGCTATTCTATCCAAATCCAAACCAAGGTCTGGATAAAATAACCCCAAGTTTTTCCATTGTCCACATACAGCCCACATACACCAAAGCCAATCAATGAGAACCAGGGATACCAGCAGCAACTTAGCACTGAACCTCTTATTGTATTTTGTCTAAAACAAATAATCTAGGACCACATTCCCCATATGAATTTCCTCAAGCTAAATGTGAAAATACTTCATATCCAGAACAAAATGTTTCTTTTCCAAATGAAAATATGTTTCATGATTGAGACAAACCTTATCTGCAAAGTTTTAATCTTTATCAGAAACTTTCTTATGCACAGACACTGAAATCTTACTGATTCTTCTGGATATATTTGAAAACTCAGAATTCAGGCTAATGAATAAACAATTCCTCACTGCAGAAATTTTTAGGTAACACTTCCTTTGGTTTTTGTAGGGGACAACATTCAGACAGCTATAACAGTTGCCAAAAATGCTGGCATGATTGCTCCAACATACAGAGTGATTCTTGTGGAAGCAAACAAAATGCCTGGATCTTTTCCAGCATCTATAACCTGGAAATCCCTAGAAGAAAACAAAACTGAAGCTTACAGAAGCCTGGTGAGCATATCAGTAGCAGATTTTGTGCAGCAGGAAAACAAACTAAAATAGAATCTTTTAAATAAGGAGTGGGATTATGCTAGTATAACAGAACTGCAATTCACTATCAGAATATGTGCTAGAAGGGTGTTTATGAAGAGAGGATCTTTATAAAAATGTGTTTCCCTTGAGCTTACTTCCTAGAATATTATCCTGTGAACACATTTTTGCTAACTGCCTAACTGGGTTTGAGACCAGCTTTGCAGAAATCCCAGAAAGATTTGTCTCTAGCCCTCATGCTTAGCTGATGCCAACTTAAATGCTTCCTTTGCCTGCAAGAGAAATTTGATGGTATAGTTGTGGACTTAAAATCTGTGGAGCTGCATCGAATCAACCAGCCCTATTCAAGCAGGTAGAGTGTGTCAGCACTTTCCCACACCTGCAGAATTAAAAAAGATCCACTGTTGAGAAATTGCAGAGCCAGGCAGATGGTAGAGAATATCTGCAGGGGCTGTTGAGTGGCTCCTCAGCCTGAGCAACTTCTGCCCTGTGTTTCACTGCACAAAGACTTGCTTAGATGTGGTGCCCATCTGCTGTCTCTAGCCCCTCTCATTTCCAGTGCAGCCCACCAGATTTGCACTGTTGCATGAATTCTACCAAATGAGCAATCCATTTGATAGAACTTATGCAACAAACACCCAGTTAACACTGAAATTATTGGTGTTATATGCCTCAATTCCTTTACAAATCCAAGCAAAGGCAATGGGCCTTGAATCCAAGTCTCACAGAGCTTTCAAATGCACCTGCCTCGTTGTATGTCCTTTACTTTGTCTGTAGTAGTGTCTGTGTAAACATAGAGTAGCTTTTCAGGGGCTAGGCACAGCGCTCAATCTGTCTTATTTTATAGGGGGATGAGAGTCAGACTGAGCCAGGAATCAAGATGGCATTGGGATCAGGCCAGTATCATTTTGCCATGAGTGGAAAATCTTACCAAATTGTAGCACAGCATTTCAGGCACTTACTTCCAAAGGTAAGATCTGGATTATTTAACTGGAGTAGCCTTGCCATTCAGGAGATATGAATTGTCCCAGTGAATTAGCTGAGGAGATCTGTATAAGGACATCTTATGGGAACAATTATAACCCTGAAATACTTACAGGCTGGATGAATCTCTGATGTTATTATATGGGAAAGGATCTGAAAATCCCTGTATTTTTCTCTGTATGTGAGAGGAGCAGGCATGCCTTAAGCCATGAGGACATGATTTTTAAACCTGATTTATGCCTGTATTCCTACCCCTTGCACAGCCCTGACTCTGACCTGTTTTGGAGAACAGGAGAAAATGTGATATTACACATGGTGCAATTCAGCATAGCTTGTCTGTTCCATGGACAGGATAGTCTCATCAATTCTCTTCTTATAACCCCCTGCCTGGTAATCTGCTTTCATTAAGTAACTCAAATGGCATAACCAGGCCTCTTGTCCTTATTGTCATTGTCACTTCTTCAAAATATCACTTAAGATTCCCTTTATCCTTGATCATCAGCCTTTCCAGCTTCAGAGTCTAGAATCAAATGTGATATTTGGCAATTTTAATTCAGATTATTACTGAAATCACTTACTTCAAGTGTTTTAAAAATAATTTCCTATTTTTCTCCTTATAGCTCTTGCTGAATGGAACAGTTTTCGCTAGAATGTCTCCTAGTCATAAATCCAGCCTCATAGAAGAGTTTCAAAAACTGGAGTAAGTTTCCTAATGAATTTGAAAGTGCTTGTTGAATTTCCATGCTTGAAAATAGTCTAGTGAGAACTAGCTTTTGTCTAACGTAGAGTTTCATGGAACTGCACAAAACTGAAACCTCCACACATCTGCAAGTTAGCAATTAAATTCCAAAAGTTTGTTAAAAAAGAGACACTGAACTCCATGCTGGCTTGACAAACTGTCAAAGATCAAATACTTCCTTGGTCCTGGCTTTTGTTTGTTCATATCATCCTTCATTTTTACTTCTCTCTGTGCCTGAAGGAATGACACTTTTCTCCCCAAGATTTTTAAGAATCTCTCCCAGCACTGCAGCTTCTTTGAGCTTGCTGTCTTTTTGTTGTGCTACTGCTGGCTCAATGTGATGGGTTAGAAAATCTGGCAGGGCAGTCTGGATTGTTCACAGTCATGGTGATCTATATAGATATATCTGTATATATAGATTAGATAGATAGATAGATAGATAGATAGATAGATAGATAGATAGATAGATAGCCCCTCACTGCTGTCTGGCCAGACAGGCTTTAACTTTCCAGAAAGGCTTTTAGGAAAAGTCTTGCATGACTTGCATAAATGACTTGCATGGAACAGGTTCTGATTCCTCACCTGCCTTATCACTTTATTTTTTAGTTACTTTGTGGGCATGTGTGGAGATGGAGCCAATGACTGTGGGGTAAGTTAAATTTTTTCACAGTATATTTTAAAAATAAGAAATTAATGCAATGCTGGTAGAATATTCCAAACTCAGCATATGCTGGAGATGGGAGTGTACCACTTTTTCACAGAGCAGCTGTACTATCACCAGTAGTGATTTAGACTTGATCCCACTGTATGGTCCTTACCATTCAAGAGCTGTCCTAGGCAGAGATTTTTGCAAATTCTCCTGGGGGAAGCAAGCAGAGAATCTAGACTAGCTGCATAAAGTTTGGGAGCAAACAAATGCTAAAAAAGGAGACAGAGCCAAACCTTTCTTCTGCAGCTGGTAGTGCATGACTATGGGGTCTGTGGAAAATGAACTGTCCCGTGCTCTCATCCCTGTTCCTTCCCTGGACTCGGCATCTCACTGGAGGAACCCTCAGGGTGGAGCACACCCAGGGAGTGAAGAGGGACTGCTGACAGAACACATCCTGTAACAAGGGGTCACTGCTTGGCTGACATGTAAGCTGCTGTGTCTCCCTGGTGAACACTGAGGAGGAATGTGACTTTCAGGCTTTGAAAGTGGCACATGCAGGGATATCCCTGTCGGAGCAGGAGGCGTCTGTGGCTTCACCTTTCACATCCCGAACGCCCAGCATAGCCTGTGTTCCAGAGCTAATCAGGTAACCATGCGGTTTTCTTTCCTATTTCATAAAGAAGAAAGTTCCCACTCCTCTCAAACATTAGGCTTGGCTGTTCCCATCGAGTCACAACATGTGTATCTAGAGAAAAATAAATGTCTTTAACCTTGAAATTGTCATTTGCCTAGACCCTGTCTGAAATTCCTTTAAGATACATTAATTATCACAGGAGGAGGACATTTACGGTTGTGGTTTATGTCATCAAAAGTATTTTAAATGCAAAAGAAGTAACAAAATGAACAATGCTCCATAAAGGCGAATAAAATGTCCACCAACCAACCTGTATGTAAATTTTAGGTCCTACCTCTGATACCCTATGCTAGTAAAACACAGCATCTGTTATGCCAGGATCCTGATTTTGCTTACTGGGATGTTTGAGTAGCCAGGGAGAAAGCATTATCCTGATAGGATGTTGTATGTTCACTGTAAGAAGAGAGGGCTTGTTAGTTCTGAGCTCATTGGGCAGCTGCCTGGCTTTGTAAACTTTTCCTCATACAGAGTTGTTACCTACACTATTAATGTCAGCAGGAAAGGTTGCTGGGGTAAATTGTAGTCTACAGAACACAAGTGACTGGAATTAAGCCCATTTCATTGAAAAAGATATCTGCAAATGAAGATTTTATTTTCGTGTAGGTCAGATTTTACTTATTTCACCTCCCAGCAAGGTACTGGAAGAGACTTCTCTGCTTGTGACACACCCCTTGTTTTTCAACAGCTTTTTGAGAGAACAGGCACCAGGAACAGACCCATCACCTAACTGCTGTATTTTATTTATGCCTCCACACAGGGAAGGCCGTGCTGCTCTTGTCACTTCCTTCTGCATGTTCAAGTACATGGCACTGTACAGCACAATCCAGTACCTTGGTGTTCTCCTGCTTTACTGGGTATGTATTAGGAACACACTGCTACTATTTCCATGTGGGAGAAACAGGGCATAAAAGCCACATGAAACTGGGAGATGGAGCTTTACCTGAGCTGCAAACTTCTGTGGTGTGATCATATGGTCCTCCTGTACCCTCAGGAGAAAACTGGCAAGATTCTTCCCGTTAACTTCAGCCAGAGGGCTCAAGATCCAAGCTGGGCAGAAAGAAAGCTGAGATACTGAATGGTGTTTTGGATGAGGGCATATGTCTGTGAAAAGGAAGAATCTGGTGTAAGCATATGCTGTTACAATTTATTCAGCATTTAAAGCATGAATTAACTTGACAGTAAGCAAATCCCCTGGAGTGCCTTAAACTACTTTTGCATGGCTTTTTCCCAGATGGAGAGGAGGGCTTTGTGTTCAGAAGTAACCCAGCAGTGAGAAAACAGTCTCTTCAAATATTCTTCTCTTTTATTGCCTGGAGTGAACTGAAAGTGTTGTTAGTCCAAACAATGTGCAAAATGAGAATATTCACCACAGACCCAGTGGTGAGGAACCTATTGACAGGGTGGTAAAATGTGTGGTCTCCTTATCTTCAGATTAGCATTTTGGAACAAACCACAGAGCAGTAGCTCCATGGATATAACAGGGCTTTCTGAAGATGATACAAACATGCCCATGGCAAATGTCTGATCTGTGATTTTTTTTCTTTGTTTTCCTCTTTCAGCAACTAAACTCCTTTGGGAATTACCAATTTTTGTTCCAAGATCTGGCTATTACCACTGTAATTGGTGTGACAAGTAAGCTCCTTAGTCATCCTATGTATTAATGGGAGAATGATCTCAAATATTTTTCTCCTCTTTGGAAATGTCTAATTCTACATATAGAAAGGAAGAAAATGGAGGCCAAGCTTCCTACAGACTAAACATCCTCTATGTAGAATACAGAACATTTAGATTAGTGAAAGAGGGGTTTTGTTTGAGAAAAACCCTGAAGATGGGAAGTACTTAGTGGTGCATTTGTGGAATGTGTAGATTGTTGTTAACTAGGATGCTATATTTAGGACCAAGGAGTAAACCCACACCTAGTGCAGTGGAAAGTCTATTTGGACATTTTCTTGTTGACTTAGGGAAGCAGATTAAGAAGACACCTGACTCCATGCCCAAATGAAAAAGTAGCGATTAACTTTTTTGAGTCCAGCTCATGTTTGAAGCTGTGTAGGCCAGAGCTACAAAATAAAAGAGAGGTGAAAATAGAGAAGAAAGTAATTACAGATGTCAGACACTGCAGAGTAGGGAGTTGTAAGCCAAGAATAAGAGGCGAAACCAGTGCTGAGGCAGAAAGAGAAAGACAATGTTATTGAGACAGAATAAGTGCAGGGAGAGTTTTAGAAGCAGGAATGGCAACGACAGAGCCATGAAAAGCATACAGCAAAACCACATCCTGGTGTGTTCCATCCTTGCTGGAACACAGACAAGAGGAAAAGATTTTGGTGAAATCAAGCCTGAAAAGGTCAGCCACAACAACACTGGGTACCAAAAGCTACATTGCTGTAAGAAGTTTATCTGGAATTGCATCAAAGCTTTGTGCAGAGCTCCTTTACTCAAAGTCTGGATAACTTTGTTAAACATAAGACCAGAGGAAAACCTGTTGTGTCAGGTAATACTGTCCTTCTCCAGCTCAAATAACCAGCCACTAGATGTTTAGTGCAGGAGGATGAACAGAACATGAGCAGCAAAATATCCCAACCACAGCTGACAAGTGACAAAAAGAGAACAGAAGAGCATAAGTATATGTTCATATTCTTGGGCCTGACAGTTGCCAAATAAAACAAAAAGCCAACATTTCATTTTTCAAAAATGCCTCATGATAGTCAGATGACATTAGTTAACCTCTTCTGTGTCAATATGATTTTGTAAGAAAACAACTCTGTTTACACTTGATACAATCTTTGTATATTTTATTAAGAATATTATAGACTGCAAAAGTGTCGTTGATACAGTCAGTATTACACAGCTTGTATTTTACACACCAGTAAACACATGTCTGCATGTTTCAGTGAGTTTCACAGGTGCCTATCCAAAGCTGGTCCCCTACAGGCCTCCAAGCCAGCTCATCTCACCCCCATTGCTGCTCTCTGTTGTGCTTAACATCCTCTTCAGCCTCAGCATGCAGATCTTTGGGTTTGTGGTGGTCCAGCAGCAGCCTTGGTATTCCAAGACTGATGTACACAGGTAGGACCCCTTTCTGGGACTCTGGATACTGCAGGGTTGGCCTTGTGGGGCAGGTCTGTGTGAAACTATGGATCAGTTTAACTGCAGGCCTGATGAGCAGCAGACCCTGTGCTGCCCACAGGGTGCAAACACTTGAACCAGTGTTGTCCGAGGTCCCTAAGCTCTGCAGCAACCCACCACACACCATTCATGTGGTGAGAATGCTTTTGCTGAGCACAGAGAGGATTTGATTGCAGGACAGACCAGGTTTGAGCTCAAGCTCTGACAAGTTCAGCAAGCTCAACCAGTGGTGAGATTGAGGGCATTGCCAATAACCAATATCATGGCTGTGAGGAGGGTTCCTGGTAGTTAATAGTGGAAGCTGGGGGAAATAACCAGGACAGTGATCATTCCCTGAGCAGTGTGACACTCCTTTTCAGTGCCTGCCTGCCAGTGAACAGCCATGAGAAGAATTCATCCTCCAGCCTGGCTCTCCATGGGGTGAGAGATGGAGCCCATGAGCAAACAGACAATGGCTTCAAGAGCTATGAAAACACCACAGTGTGGCTGCTAAGTACCATCAATTGCCTCATTGTAGCACTGGTGTTTTCCAAGGGAAAGCCCTTCAGGCAACCCATCTACACCAACTGTAAGTATGGGGAGAGAAGAAATTATATATAAATCAACTCAGGATGTCAGTTTAATAGGGAAAAAATTAAACTTGACCAAAATTTTGTCAGCCAAAAATCAGGAGAAATACTGTCATGTGAAGGGAACGTAAGCACATATGTTTGTGACAGTTCTGGAAGATACAGTGAATTATGGGAGAGCTATTCTTTTTCTCTTTGGGACAAATCCTGCATCATGCTCTTAGACAAAACTCTCTTCAGTTTTTTTGTTTGTTTTTTTTTTTTTTTAAATTGAAGTGTTAAATAATGCTGTAGGTTTCATGGTTTTGACTTTTTTATAGTAATAGTGAGGAGGGAATTCCTTGTAGAGAGCAGTAAAGTGGGTCATCCCAGAATGAGGCAAAACACAAACGAGTGGGTGGAGGATGAAGTTTGTTGCATGCCAGCTGAAGAGAAATGAATTTACTCATCATTGGAACATTTCCCTACAGATGGAGAAGGTAATAGGTTCTCCATTACTTAGACTCTTTAGATCCTGATCAAGAGCGAAGTCTTGACATCACTGAAGTTGAAGGCAGCGTTCCTGACCTTATTAACAAGATCAACACTATATCCTAGACATTTTTATGAATCACAGGATGTACTGTGATCAGAGAGATAATCACTGGAAAGCTATAAAGCTTCTCAGATGTAAAAGGTCAAATGAGATGTTCAAAATGCTCATTTGGTGTTTTAAATCTGTGGCTACAATGCTTGCCCCACACTCATGTACAGCTACTTGATTGAGTAAAGCTGGGGTTTTACTCTGTTCGTTTTTCTTTTGATCAAAATGTCTTTCTATCTCATGAATTATTTTAATGACTGTGTAGCAGAAAATTATTACAGTCTTCTACAGTAAAGGCAAGCAGCTGAAATTGCTCATAAACCTGTGGGTTTCTTTTTTTACTCTTATGTCTTCAGATGTGTTCGTACTGGTGCTCATAGGGCAGCTGGGCATTTGCCTCTTCTTGATGTTTGCTGACATTGATGATCTCTACTCCAAGATGGATGTGAGTGCCGTTCCAAAGATTTTCTTCCTACTGCCAGTCCATTATAAGAACACTGGGATTGTTTTAGCCAAAGGCACAGACTCTTGCAGGGAGACACATGGTACCCTAAAGACAAATCATATTTAAAGAGGTGAATTTTAGATGATGGGCTTGTTGAAACTTCTGGAAATACGGTGACTCCAAACTAGTATCTGTGCATTCAGAGGGACAGCTACACCTGTAATTCTGATGGTTTCAGCACAGTGTCCAAGCAACAGAGGATAACATCACTAAGCTTGTGTGTGGTATGTTGGTGGCTTGTGAAGCCAGGAGCAGAACAAGTTTTAAAATAAAGCACCACGATCTCGTGTTTCTCAAGCTTTCCTACTCTGTACAAAGGTCCTCTTGCCAAAATCTGCAATAGCACTCAGAGCAGCTAATTGGGGACTCCAGTCCCCAATTTTTCCAGCTCCCTGTTTAAATTTTAGAGAGCCTGCAGTTTCTCAAAGCAGGATTTGGGTTTAGAGCAGTTGTAGAGAAAGACTAGTGGGGCTGCCATGGAAAGAGAGGATCAATCTTGATCCTTGATTAATAAATACCAATAAGATTTGACTTTTGTAGTCTGGCAGAATGCAAGCTGGGAGTTGTGCAAATCCATCCCAAGGGAAATGCGAGGGAAGGATAAGATCTCCACCAGCTGAAGGACAGGGGGTGTCAGTGGACCTGACAATTAGTATGTTGAGGCTGGGAGATGTTAACCTCTTCTACTGTGACACTCTCACAGTCTTGTTGTAGGGTTTACAGGAACAAAAAAAGAAGAGCACCATACTGCTATTTTTTCTGTACATTTTAAATCAGAGCAGTGGCTTTGAGTCACAAATGCTGAACACAATGCAGCTTCCAGTCCTGTATGTTTACATGTCAGTTAACAAGTCGGTTTAGAAAAGGAATTAATTAAATATGGAAAGAGAAGGGGAGTCAAAGGGTTCAGGTCTCGATTTTAAATGCCGATCTAAAGTTGCCTCACCGGGCAGACCCAGTTAGAAAACCTGCCACGAGATGGCACTTTAAAGCAAGTCATCATCCTGCTGTGGACTGGGGTGGCACAGGACATTTTTCAGCACTGCAGCTGCAAGGGGATAAAATGCTTTTGGGGAGAACTGCAGAACTTCCAGCCCAAGCAGTCTGGAGGGAATTCACCGGAATTGCTGAGAAGAGAAAAGGAGGGAGTAGCAATAAAAACCTCTGCAGTAGCCTAGCCCTGCAGAAATTGCTGATCCAAATTGTGCATCTGAGTTGCATCTCCAAAAGCAGTTGAGCTGCAGCCAGAAAGACAGTCCCATCTCTGGGAAACTGGGTTTGGGGCTGAAATACTCAGTTTGAACTATTTCTCAATATTAGAAAGTAAAAAGGCAGTTAGATTTCCTCTTGCAGTTTAAAGAAGGGTTTTCTCTGTTTTCTCTACAGTATAATAGATTTTAAAGCATCTTTATCAGTAATTCCTCAAGACAAATAGCAGTATTAGCTCGTCAGCAGTGTGAGCCAGCTTGGCAGTCTGGATTTTTATGACATGAAGCTTCTGAAGATCTGGAGCACAAGTCATCTAAGGATGGCTGAGGGAGCTGTGTTTGTTTAGCCTCTGGAAAAGGAGGCTCAGGGGAGACCTTAATTCTGTCTACGCTTACCTGAGAGGAGGTTGCAGCAAGATGGGTGTCAGTTTTTTTCTCCCATGTGACAAGTGATAGAGAGGATTTGGCTTCAGGTTGTGCCAAGGAAAGTTTAGACTGGAGATTAAGAAAAAAATTTAACTGAAAGGGTTACAGGCTGGAAGGGAAGGGTTACTGCAGGGAGGTGGTTGAGCCGTCATCCCTGTAAGTATTTAAAAGAAGTGTAGTTGTGGCACTTAGGGACATGGTGGACTTGGCAGTGCCAGGTTTATGGTTGTGCTCAATGACCTTTACAGTTTTTCCCAACCTAAGTGATTCTGTGTTCCATTGTACAAGTACCCACCATTGTTTCCTGTGGACACATTACTGAGCAGCTTCTTTTGCTTTTTCCCCAGCTCGTTTGCACCCCCACCACATGGCGAATCTCCATGGTGGTCATGCTTGCAGTCACACTTGCTGTGTCCTTCCTTGTTGAGGTGAGTGTGCATCATTGGATGTGCTGGTCAGCACTAACTGGAGAGGCAAAATGGTCAAGTCTTTCTCTTTCTCCCTCCTTCTCAGCCCAGTTTAGGAATATCTAGAAAATATCTAGGAGTAATTGCTGCTACCTTACCCTTGCTGGCTTTTCTTAAAGCCCTCTACCTGATTGATAAGGGAAGGCAAGGCCTGGGCAACTTTTCTTTCCTCTGATGAGTGGCTTTTATCAGGCCCTGCCCCAGGCTAGAAAAGTATGGGCAGTCTGAGTTGTTTTCTGCTCAGACCCTGACGACTCTCAGGAAGAGCTGATCACAGTTCTCTGGTGGAGGATTCTGGTGGAGCTGGTATGAAATGTGGTCAATAAAAGGCTGTTTAAGGGACGTGGATGAGCAGGGAGGTAGGAGATCTGGGTCTCCACTATTTGCCCCATGTGTGTACTCTGGATGATGAGTAAACTGCTGTCCTCTTAAACCTTCTTTTTGCTTTTACCTTTACAGGAAGCTGTCATTGAGAACAGAGCCCTGTGGCTGCTTCTGAAAAAGACATTCCGGTACCACTCAAAGAGCCACTACAAGAGGCTGCAGCACATGTTGGAGCAGGACTCAACCTGGCCACCTCTGAATGAAACCTTCTTCTCAGACTCTGTGGCAGTGGCTGTAGAAGGAAATATGGGAGGTCATAGCAATCCAACATTTGACAGCAGTGAGGACTCACTCTGAAGGAAACTGCAGTGGACACATGTCCAGGACAGCTGCATTTGAACTTAAAAGGACTCAGTGACTTAATTGCTGCTCTCCCATTCTAGGAGAGCATCAATGCTAGGAAGATGTAACCTGTTGCTTACATCTAAATTAACTGGAAGCATGAAATCTGCTGCAGTAACACAAAGCCACAAAGATGTTTCCTCTGTCCCCTTGCCCCTACACAAATGGCTGTCAGCTGTAAATTGAACACCTCGCTGAATATTGGTAAAATATTTATGGTTGAAACACCCCGTTGTTGCACCCCTCTGTTGAACTGCATTATGCAATCCCTAAGGGTGGGAGATGCTCCAGATGGAAAGTAGCTCATTGCAATAGCAGTACTCCTCTGGGCAGATCCCCTTTAGAAAAAAAGTAGAACTTACTCCTGATAGAGGCTGCTGAGCACAGGCATTCCTGGGATCCCTCATGGAGTTTCAGATACTGCTACTCAGTGTCTTGGGGTTTTTTGGAGGTTTTAAGCCCTCTGGCAGATACTCGGCTTCCAGAGCTGAAAGGAGCTGCAAACAGCCAGAGCTTTCTGGAAGTGTCCAGTCTCAGCATCATTGTGCTCTTCCCATGGTGGGAACAAAAAGAGCTCTCTTGCTAGCTCACTGCTACCAGGAAACCTGCTTACCCTCTCAGTTTTTTAGCAAGTGATACTTGCATTTTATGGGTAAAAAATTGTTGACCTGCAAAGCAGAATGATTTCATTATTTAATATTTTTTGGTGGGAGGTATTTGTTCAGGATATCCATGAAAAAAATGTAGAATGGGATGAATTAATTAAAAATTATGATCTCATCCTGCGGTCTTCAAGAAAACATGCTGTCCCTTGTGGTGTGAGCTTGCTTTCCTATGGCAGATCCTGCAAAGCTGACATCAAAAACAAACATTGAAGGAACTATTAACCTCAAGGACCTAAGGTCTGAAATACAAGATGTGGAACCAGCTAGGTCTCAAAATAATTTTTTAATTCTGTGGCATGCTCTTAAGTTGAACCATCTGAGGTTTAGTCTCTGGTTCTCCATAACTGCAGATGCAATGCATTCATCATCTCATATCCCTCATCTGTTAACCTTTGATGGAGAATTTTACTTGTTTTGCTGTGCTGTGTTCGCCATACATAAATGCAACAACACTGCACATTCCTGCAAGTGTTACGTACTAAAACAATGTGCAGCTTCTACCTGCACGTAGTCTCTTGGCCCACTGATGTTAATCTGCCTTTCATCTCACTGCATTTTGCAATCTTGGTCCCCAGCTGGATAAAACAAGAAGATAGTCCATCAAAAGGGTTTTGGACCAAGAGGAACAATTCTTTCTTTGGATAAGTTTGTGCAGGGGAGCTGTGCCTTCTGAGCTGACCTCACAGTTTCCTTTCCGCAGTTGGAGCTAAGCCATGTTTTTATGGGGTGGGGCTGAGAAACTCTATTATGGGAAACTGTGTTTTCCTACCATTGTATGCTAAAGCACTCTTGTGCTGCCACAAAAAGACAGGAATCCGGCAGGTTGGGAATAATGGGGAAAACTTCTTTGGTTTTTAGACTTTAAAAGCAGCTTGGGAAACAGAGAGCAAATCAGAAGAAATCATTAATTGTTTTAAGTCAACATAGCTGCACCAGAGTGGAGTCTGAACATAACCTAGCCTGAATCTAAAAATAATTAAGAAAATAAGGAAATAATAGCTAAGAAAAAAAGAGAAAAAAAAACCCCAACAAATTCAAACAAACAATATTTCAACTAGAACAAAACTTTTATTTGACTCAAAGCAATTTTTTCTTCTGTTTTTGACAAGATTGACATATGCAAATAGAGTAAATACCTTCCTGTCTACAGTAGTTCACCTAATGGTAAATGCTTGTCACAAAGCCGCATAACTTGGCACAAACCAGAAATACTTCATGTTAATTCCTAGAAGAGTCTCCGAAGTTTTCATGGGTTCCCAGTTCACAGCAAAATCCACCTGAAGAGGAAGGCTAGGATACTCTCTGCATTCCTGGCATCCTCTTTTAGATACAGTAACATTTTTCTTGAAGCCAAACTTCACTGTCCTGTTATGAATTCCCTCACAAAACTAATATGTTACTGCACGTGATACAGTGACTGCAGCGGTAACATTGCAGACCAGGCATGTGATTTATATTTAGATACCACAGACACTAAAAAAGTATCAAATCTTGGTAAACCCGTGGTAATGCCTGCTGCTGAAATACAGCCTTAGCAGCAAGAGAGCAGAATTCGGATTAATGTTTAAACTCTAAGCACTGTAATCGTCTCTGCTGCTTTAACTTCTCCTTTTCAAAGAGGTCAGTGAGTCAGTCAGCACTTGGGGGGACAGTTACAAAGATTTACAAAGATTTACAAAGATTTACAAGGATTTGGGGTGATACATGATGGAAAACTGATGAACGTCTTTTCTGGCTGTTTGCACACATTCCTGGCAGAAGGCTGAAAGGAATAATAATAGGAAGCTAAGGAGATATTGCATACTTGTAACAGCTAAATATTTCCCTTACAATGACTTCGTCCCTTCTTGGAGAGCAGTACTGGCAAAGACTGACGTGACAACTTCCAGGGCTATTGAAACTGGTTAGAATTGATGTTACCAACCTTTTCAGTGCCCTCTGTAGAGAGGATTTGAAGACAACTCCAGTGTGGAACTCCGAAAAGTTTATTTAATTTGAACTTTGCACTTCCATCCAAGGCTGAAACTTCATGTTTGAAATACTAATGGAAGTGCCTGGAGGCAGACTGGTCCTCATGAGGTGATGGTAGTTCAGTCCAGACACACCTTCAGTGTCTGAGGGCTGGCACCCTGATTCAGTGTCTGTCTCTTTGTTCTGGTGAGTGTCGAAGAATGCATTAAATTTTCAATGAGGGACCAAATTTGTCAGATGAATAATTCATTTAACTTCCAACCTTTATGCAGAAAACATTTTCATTGGCTATTTTAGCTCCACTAGCTCTCAGAATAGTCTTTCTACCTCAGAGAAGCCGAGTGGTGAGTAAATCTCTAAAAAACTTCATCTAAAACTTTTACTGTTAGTTAGGTACTACAGTAACCAAAATTATGCTCTCAGATGTCTGTGGGGCTTGTGTCTTGTTTTAACATAAACCATGAGAGTGAGTGGTGACAGTTGTTATAAGACTGACGGAATGTAGAATAGCTAAAATATGGCAGTACGAGGAAATCAAACCATCATTTTAGCAGTACTCTGAGGCTGATTACTGCTGACCTCACAGACCATTAGGTTTTCTTTCTTCCAAATAAATATCATATTCACAGTGATTTTCTTAAATAAAAAAATATCACAGACTTTTATGCTACTTCAGTCTTCTCCCTCCCCCCTGTTTGGATACTGTCTCCTGAGCAGCAGTGTAAGATCAGAAAGGTCTAACCTCGGTTAGATGGCTGTGCTGGGAAATCACGTGACTTCCAGTCATGACAAAGTCTGGCTTTTGGTTTACAGTATATTTGCTGACAGAGAGGAATTGGCTATCAGCATTTTCTAGTTACAGACATGGATAAGCTGATAAACTGTTTCTTGGAAGCCAGGAGTAACAACCGTGTCCTGGGATGCCTCAGGCACAGCATTGCCAGCCAGGAAAGAGGATCCCTGACTCCTGACAAATGTTTTATGAATCTTCAGGAAGACATAAGAGTTAGAGGTGAACACTGAGAGCTGCAATTCCTGAAGATGGTGTGATGAGATTAGAGGTGGTGGAGGGGTGAAGGGATGGCAGCTCTGAGATGCACTGACCTGTTTGCCGTGATCACATGCTGCTTAGAGCCAGGCACAGGTTACATTGCCCCCAAATTCACTGCTAAAATCATTGTTCCTGAGCTGAATTACGGGGCAAGATTCAGCCTTTTGAGAGGTTTCTTGAGGAGGTGAAGTGCTGTCTGGAGTGCTGCCCAGGAGCACTTTTATTGCTGCCTCTCACTGATCTTGGCTAAGTCCATGTGAAGAGCTGGGGCTTTTGCCAGCACAGGTGTGTTGGCTGCACATCACATTTTTGTATCTCCAGTATCTGTAGGATGAGTAGCACTCCCACACTGAACAAGTGCTCAGAGATGCCAGTGTACCTGTGTACTTAAATTACTGGTGTCCATCATTTTGCAACTGCAACTTTTATATCAAGATAAGGCATTCTCTCTAAAGGGCTTGCAATGACAATTAACTTAATCATTATCTCAGGAGATCCAAGTTGTGTGAATTAGATTGCAATACCTGGCAAAGTCCAGACACCCAACTAAATTAGAAATTCTGTATTTCTTCTTGCAATGGCAGTTTGTAATGACAGTCTTTATAACTTGGTGGTTGTTTTGATATCCTGCAACTATTGAGCACAAATAAACCTTCTACTAAGAGACTGCAGACAGCAATGCTCCAGTTAAGGGGGATGACTCTGGCATGAAGCAGGAATTGCTCCTTGAAGCCCAAGGGTGATAAAGGGGTATGAATTGGAATCAAACAGAAAATTGGATCCATGTTCCCACCACAGCTTGTTCTGTGTTAACTCAATGAACTCACATCCTGACTTTCAATGAGTGGTGTGAAACCTCCCTGGATAACTCTGAGTTCAATTTCTGTGCTGTTAGCATGGCCACCGAATTGTAAAGTCCTGTTTCAAGTTGGCTACTTGTGTCTCAATGCTTCAGTCACTTCCCCATCCCCAGCAGCCTCCCAGGCTGCATGACCTCGCTGAGGAGCATAGCAAAGTTCAGGTAACCATCTGCACCAAGAGAGGAGGGAGTCACCTGCATCTCATTCTCCTCACCATCCTGTATACTGAGCTAACATGTTGAAATATATCTGGAATTGCACAGCAAAGGAGGAATGGGGCAGAGGGAAGTGAGGTGGGCAGGGCAGCAAGAAGCGTGGGCATGGCCTGTATGATGCAGTAATGATGCATCTGTATCTGCAGCATCTTCATTATACAGGTGAATCCAGTAATTTGTGTTAAGAATCAAGAACAGCTTGGAAATTTAATTTCACAAAAAGACAACTGGATAACAATTCTGTTCTTCCAAGACCTGCTTCCTGGCCCTGCTACAGGCTGATTACACAGTCTCGTCAAGCAGCTTGTGAGTGGTTTTTAAGGAGTCTAGGCATCTGGCTCACATTGAGGTATGTGCTTTCTTTCCCAGCCTCAGTTCCACACTCTTAAAATAGGGGTTACAGCTATTTTTGCCTCCCAAAGGAATTAAGAAGAGCAATAGTTAGGGTGGTGGGAGATGCAAAGCCCTTGGCTGGGTTGTCCTGGTCAGGGTGTTTTATGGGCACTGGGCAAATGAAGCTGAACATGCTCACGTGAAGAGAGAGGTTTAAAGGCCTGATCTTTGAGCTGTTGTTTTTTGGACAGTATTATTTCTAAGAGGCACTAGTTTAAAAGAATATACTGGAGAAGATTACTGACACTATGTATCTTGAGACTTAATGTAACTACCCAAAACACCTACACAGACCCTCAGCTGGAAAACCCTCAGCAGTACTTTTTTTTTTTTTACTTTTTCAGAAAGTTGTGGTTAAAGTCATGGATATAGAGAGAAAGCCTATGGAAACCAATTGATGAAAATGAATGAAAAGCCTGCACCAGTGCAAATACACCCAGACTACCACAAAAATCATCATAGGCAAGGAAATAAAAGCAGATATAGCAACCAGGCTAGTGCTGCAGGAATTCATCGTAAATGGTACCAATCTTGACTTTTTATTTCTTAATGTGATAGCTGGGAAAAGTAAGGCTGAACAGTTGAACGTAGATGCGAAGTTATACTTAGATACAAGAGTATTTGGGGGCAATTAAAGATTGGGTTTCTGACATTTTATTAAGGCTTATTTAATGTTTCCAGAAAGGCACAGTTGCTAGGAAACCTTGATGGCAAGTGTAGTAAAAACTGACCAGTGACTGCTGTGGCCAGGGGATGCTCCTGCAATGGCCTGAGCTCTTTGTGACAGCCCATCAGTAGTAGTTTCTCTCTTCACTGGATTTATCAGAGAAGCTGTTCACAACAGCGGCAGCCAGACCAGCAAGAATGACACCTACAGTCGCCATAGTACCGATAACTACTTTAGTGACCTATAAAGGGAAAGTAAAACAAAGGTTGGAAAAAACAAGAGCACTTATATTTACAACCCCCCTTGCATGATAATACAGAAACGGCAGGGACAATCAGGGTAATTAAATCAAAGAGAGCCGTGTGCCATATCAGCAGAAGGAGTATCACCCAGGTTTGTAGCCCTCGGAGGTGGCACTCAGTGAGAGGGCACTGTCAGGCTGCACACAGAGCAGAGTGACCCTCCAGCTCCAGGGGCTCTGGGGAGGCCAGAGGCAGCGCTGCTTTGGAGCCCACGCCTGGCACTGGGCTGTGCCCATGCAGGCTGCAGGCTGTGTCCCAGTGCTGGGCTCACAGGCAGCAGCCAGGAGCTGCTCTGGGAGGCACCCAGGGCTCACCCTGTGCCACTCACCTGGTCAGAGACTCCCTCTCCATAGCGGAGCTCTGTCACAAAGTGCTCACAGTTCCTAGTAACCACATCATATGTCACGACCCTGTCAATCCATTCCTCAGCTCTCCGGATGATCTCCTTCACAGGACGAGGTTTGCGGGAGCGGTCATACTTGTTGTTGACACGCCATTTATCATTTCCCACCACCACTTTCAGGAGTTGCTTCTTCACCTTGGCCCTTGTGTTGAATATTGATGTTAATACTTCTCCATTCTCTGGGGAAAACAAGGAGTTAAGGCGGCAGGGAGACCCTCTCTGGCTCCTCCAGGAACTCAGATGGGTTTCTGATTGTTCCTGGAAACGTCATCTATGCACAAAGGGTCCTCCAGCACCAGCCCATGGAAGGAGACAGGGCTCCTGGGGCATCCCACTCAGCACCCTGCCAGGTGGCATCATACTTACCTACAGGCGTCAAGTGGACGATATATCCATCCCCCACGTAG
Organism: Catharus ustulatus; assembly: GCF_009819885.2. Lineage (NCBI taxonomy): Eukaryota > Metazoa > Chordata > Aves > Passeriformes > Turdidae > Catharus > Catharus ustulatus. The sequence continues at coordinate 14,454,425 of NC_046230.1, forward strand.
AGGGCCCAGTGCTGGTAAAATGGCCGGTAGATCTGGATCAGGTCCCCAGGCTCAGGTTTACTCTCCTCCTGTCCCATCTCAGGAGCGTGCAGTGAGGACGTGCAGCTGTAGCTGGGCCGGCTGAGCGCAGGGCAGAGCGCAGCGGGGAGGCGAGGGCTGTGCAGGGGCAGCTGCCGGGAGCGCAGGCACGGAGGGTGTCAGTGGCGGCCCCGAGGGCAGCGGCTGCGGGAGCGGCGGCCCCGCTGGCACCCAGCGCATCCGGCCGAGGCCGAGCCCGGCCCGGCTGTGTGTGCAGCTGCTGCCGCCGGCCGCGCCTGCCCCCGGCCGCCCGCGGTGCCCGCGCTCCCCTCCCGGCCGCGCTCCCTTCGGGGCTCCGCTGCCGCCGGCGCCGGGCCCGCTCCGCTGCCCAAAGGCGGCTGCCCGGGGGTGCCCGCGGTGCCCAGCCCGTGCCCAGCCCCTGGGGCACCTCCGGCCCGTGCCCGGCACAGCCGCGCCCGCCGCCGGCAGCGAGCAGGGGCTGCATCCTGCTGGGAAACGCCCGCTCGCATCGCCCGAGATCCGCTCACCCCAGCGCCTGTTCTGCTTCTGTCGTGGATAAAGCCTCGGCTGCTTCTTCCCTCTGAGTACAAAAAGGTTAAAGCTCATGGGTTACTGTATAACCACCTAAAAAGTTTGTCCTTGAAAGAAGTTTCGATTTCATTTCCAGGAATCCAAAGCCAAGTTTTTGATTAACCTAATAAACCAACTTTACCAAAAAAGACAAGTTTTTCACTTCCGCCCTTCTCATTCCCTACTGGATGGGGCTGGCAGTGGGGAGGAGTGAAAGTGATTGGTTGGCTGGTGCTTTATTGTAGGCTGGGGTTTAAACAGTTTAGAGCACACAAAACCAGGCGTCTCTCACCGACAGCTGTTCTGCTCTCACCTCTCCCTGCAGTGCAGGCAGTTACATGTAAGAAAAGCAACACAGGATTCTGTGTCTCACAAGTGGGATGCAGATTACCTGGCTCCAAATGCTTGAGGCAGATGCTCCAGCCAAAGGACAATAAAGCAGACTTTGCCTTCGAAGTTTTCTTCCAAGACAATCCACACAGCAGCGTTGTGACAAGGAAATGCTGTGGCTCACTCCCCTGGGAGATGAAGCATGGGTGCCTCACTGCTCATTCTTCACATCCCTCACCCCCAGCACAGCAGGGACCCTGGCTTTGCCTTCCTATTGCCTGGCAGAAGATTGATCTCATGCTGGCACTACGAACGCTTTAGAATCAACATTTAACCCTTGAAGTTAGAATGGCCGCAGCTCTGTGAGTCAAAGTCTCCTGGCTGCCTTAGTAATTCTTTAAGCCCCTCAGTGTTTTGGTAGTGCAAGGAGTAGAATCCTAGAATGGGCTGTGAGTCTGAAGGGATGATGAAAATCGTCTAGCAGGTTTGTTCATGTTCAAGGCCAACAATCATTGCCCTTGGAGAGGTGAAGTGGGAAATTTTGGTGGCAGAGGGGAAGAAAGAACTGAGAAAGAAAAAGGCAGCTGGGGTTTTCTGTCACTGACACTGGGGGTCTGCTGCTGACAGAGAGAGTCAGCAGAAGCAGGGACAGGAACATTGTCTTGGGTTGAAAGACATGTGTCTGTTATACAAGGTAGGGCCCTCTTTTGAAATTTAGAATATAAACCCTCTCTGTCCGAATTAGTGTAATTTTGAAATTCAGGGGCTTGCAGGTAAAGGTATGAGAATAGGAATAATAGGTTTTTTGCTAGTATGTATAAAAAGGCAAAAACCTAATAGTACCTACGGCATCACTAGCAAACAGAACCAAGGACACAGTAACATTGTTCTCGGCCGCAGGCACTTTCCCTTTGGTGTGGTTGCTGTTACAGTGGGCAGGAATGAGTGAGAAATGGGGGGGTGCTGGACGGCCGTAGCTGCAGAGCGTCCCGGGAAGGCAGCAGGGTGCGGGCTGCTGTGTGGAGAAACGCGGAGCAATCCCGAACAAAGAGCGGTGTTGGGCCAGCCCCGGCCCGGCTCTGAGCAGGGCAGGGAGAGGCGGAGTTCAGGATTTATGGGCACACGAGCAGATGGTTCTAGGTGCCTCAGGTGCCGGGGAATTTTCCCCACAATAAGCGATTGCCTGGACTGCTTTTTCTGATGTCAGAGAGCGAGATCCAGAAAAAGATCTGCTGCTGCTTTTGCCTCTGTTCGCGGTGACTGTCCCTCTGAAAGAAACTCTTAAATAAAGGAAAGAGATTTCACCCTCCCTCCTCCCATATGTCTCAAGCATTTAGACATCAGTGCTTTTTTTGCAAAGTAATGGCAAAAATTCCAAGAGTAACAAGTAAAGAAAAAGCAAGGGGAAAAAAACCCCAATCACCAACAAACCATTAATAGGCAGGTAAATACTGAGCAAACCACCATCACACCAAAATCAGGACGACCCTGTAAAACACTGAAGGATACAGCCTGTAAACGTGCCCTGGCTTCCTATCTCCCCACCTCCCAGGAGCTGCTCAGTTTAGGCAGCACAAGTGCAGGTTTCAAGACACGGCACATGCCCTGCCCGTCTCTTTGCAGACCTGGCAGCCGGAGCTTTCCCACTCTTACGCGTTCAGGCTTCTTAGTGAATTTTTCCCATTGTCACCGTGAGGACGCTTGGAGCAGGAGAGGGTGAATGCGTGGAGACGGAATGCGGGTGAATGAACCATATGAAGGAATTGTCTGATATCCCTGGCACATGAAGGGAACCGTTTGGGGAGGGGAATGGGGGTTTGGCAGTTTTGTGGCTGGTTTGGAGCTCTCTTGCGCTCGGGGCATGCGGAGCCGTGGCGCGGTGCCGCGGGCAGCGCTGCGCTCTGTGCCGGGACTCGGCTGCGCTCTGGCTCAGCACCACGATGTGTTTGTTGGTGGCTGCGCTGCCCGCCCGTGGCCGCTGCTGCTGAGCGGATTGGCCGCGGCTCCCCCGCCTGCCCCGCCCGGGCCGTTCCGTGCCGAGCCCGCCCGTGCCCCTGCCGCTGTCGGGACAGCGCTGCTCCGCGCCCTGGGAGTGCGGCTGTGGAGCTCTTGGCTGCTCTGCTCCATACATGTTCTAGTACAGAACTCTTGCTGCTCTTTCCTCCTTTCTGCCTCAAAGCCCCGTCATTTCGAAGTCACAGTCATTTGGAGGGAGGAGTCTTCTTTTGCATCCAGGAAGGTTCCCGCCTTCCTTGGCAGAATTCTGTCTTTTACACCAACACCTCACCTACACCCGGTCTCATTTGGAAAACACAGTAAACCCTCAGCAGTAATTTGTATTTCAGTGATGCAATGGAAGAACGTCCAGGAGCTAGCTGATCAAAACATGAGGAAAAGCCAGCACCAGTCATTTATAAAGAACTGGAGGGCTGGTGTGGGGAAGGGAATGCATAAATTGCTTGCAAATGCTCCCAGATTGCCACAAAAATCATCACAGACAGTGCAATAAAACCAGATGTGGTAACTAGGCTAGAACTGTTGCGAATCCTCTTAAACAGTGGTCATCTTGATTTATCATTTCTTAGTGGGAGAAGTAAGGCTGAATTCTTAAACCTGCCCTTAAAGCTATATTCAGGTAAAAGAGATTTTAGGGCAACAGGAGTTTGGATTTAAGAAGACATTTTATTAAAGACTGTTTAATGTTTACATTAAGGATGGCACAGTGCCTAGGAAACCTTGATGGCAGCTGTAGCAAAATCTGACCAGTGACTGCTGTGGCCAGGGGCTGCCCCCACGTTGCTCTGAGCTCCAACTGGCCGCCAATCAGTAATACTATCTCCTAGAAAATGCCGTCCAACCCAGAATTGGGGCCCCACCAGAAAAAACACGTGCTATTGCTCCTACAGGACCGTGGAGAATTGCATCTTCGGCCTATAAAAGGAAAGGAAAACATGGGTTGGAAACAGGAGGAGCACATATGTTTACTCCGCCCCCCCAGCATAACAATGTAGAAGAGGCAGGGATAATCAGAGTAAATAAATATGTGAGAGCACTGCCATAAAGCAGAAGGGGAACCACCCAGGTTTGTAGCCCTAGGAGAGGGCACTGTCAGGCTGCACACAGAGCAGAGTGACCCTCCAGCTCCAGGGGCTCTGGGGAGGCCAGAGGCAGCGCTGCTTTGGAGCCCACGCCTGGCACTGGGCTGTGCCCATGCAGGCTGCAGGCTGTGTCCCAGTGCTGGGCTCACAGGCAGCAGCCAGGAGCTGCTCTGGGAGGCACCCAGGGCTCACTCTGTGCCACTCACCTGCAGAGAGACTGCTTCTCCGTAGCGAAGCTCTGTCACAAAATGCTCACAGTTAGAGAAAAGCAAATTATATGTCACGACCCTGCCTATCCATTCCTCAGCCCTCCGGAGGATCTCCTCCACAGGTCGAGGAGTGCGGAAGCGGTCATACTTGTTGTTGACACACCATCCATAATTGTCGGCCGCCATATTCAGAGGTTCCTTCTTCACCTTGGCCTTTGTGCTGGATACTGGTGCAAATGTTCCTCCATCTGGGGAAGGCAAGGAGTTAAGGCTGGCAGGCAGATCCTCTCTGGCTCCTCCAGGAACTCAGATGGGTTTCTGATTGTTCCTGGAAACGTCATCTACACACAAAGGGTCCACCAGCACCAGCCCATGGAAGGAGACAGGGCACCTGGGGCATCCCACTCAGCACCAGGCCAGGTGGCATCATACTTACCTACAGGCGTCAAGTGGATGACATCTCCATCCCCCATGTAGAGGGCCCAGTGCTGGTAAATATGCCGGTTGATCTCGATCAAGTCCCCAGGCTGGGGTTTGCTGTTCTCCTGTCCCATCTCAGGAGCGTGCAGTGAGGACGTGCAGCTGTAGCTGGGCCGGCTGAGCGCAGGGCAGAGCGCAGCGGGGAGGCGAGGGCTGTGCAGGGGCAGCTGCCGGGAGCGCAGGCACGGAGGGTGTCAGTGGCGGCCCCGAGGGCAGCGGCTGCGGGAGCGGCGGCCCCGCTGGCACCCAGCGCATCCGGCCGAGGCCGAGCCCGGCCCGGCTGTGTGTGCAGCTGCTGCCGCCGGCCACGCCTGCCCCCGGCCGCCCGCGGTGCCCGCGCTCCCCTCCCGGCCGCGCTCCCTTCGGGGCTCCGCTGCCGCCGGCGCCGGGCCCGCTCCGCTGCCCAAAGGCGGCTGCCCGGGGGTGCCCGCGGTGCCCAGCCCGTGCCCAGCCCCTGGGGCACCTCCGGCCCGTGCCCGGCACAGCCGCGCCCGCCGCCGGCAGCGAGCAGGGGCTGCATCCTGCTGGGAAACGCCCGCTCGCATCGCCCGAGATCCGCTCACCCCAGCGCCTGTTCTGCTGCTGCCGTGGGTAAGGTCCCAGGCCGCTGCTTCCGCTATAAATAGTTTTGCAGAGGAGTTTGCGAAGTCGTTTCGTCGTCACTGTCCGTCCTGCCCTGGAGCCTGACTTCTCGCACCACCCATTACTACAATGGGAAGGCTCCGCTCTGAGGGTGGTGCCAAAATCATTCGCCGACTGGAAAACGTGATCTTGTTGCCGAGGATGTGGGGCCACCACCTCATAAACTGGAGACTCCATCTCCTTGTAATGTCTTGTCCTGTGAAGTGCAGCAGCCCTGCCCCTGCACCCTGTCACTCTGCCGGAAGTTTTCTTGCAGAACAACTGGATCATGCTTAAAACTGCCCTTGGCTACCAGTCAAACACTTTGTACCAACAATAGCAAAGGATGCTTCAGAGGGATCCCAAATGGTCGTGTGTAAATGTAAAAGACTTTGCAGCAAAAAGTTGATGGATTAGACCTATGTTAAACCCACACACAAGCACAGTGAAGGTTGCACAATGCTGGGGCTTTCCTGGCTTGCACTGAATCAGCTCAGGTTTTCATCCTCTGATGTATACCTCATTCACATGCTTGAAATCTCTACAAAAGCCCTTCCCTTTAGGGACAGGTTGTGCCCATGCCCCTGACCATAATGAAGGATATTTCTCTTGGCTCTTGGGAAAAGAACAGCCTTGACTCTGTTCCATGGCAACTGCAGGTCTTGGGCCTTGCCAATATCTCCTACGATGGCTGAAAATGCAACAAGTGATGGATTCTGCTGCTCCTCCTCACACTCACCACATGGTTTGGGCAGTGTTTCACCAAATCCTGTCAATGCACCCACCAGGCTCCATGGAAAGGCAGCCCATAATGAGCAACATCACCCGGACTGCAAAGAGAAGCATGGTAGAATTGCAAACTTCTGTATTCTGTAAAATGTTACAGATTTCAAGAACAACAAGAGAATTGCCCAGATAAAATAATGATCATTCTCTTGTGTTCCAGGATGAAGTAGAGAAGTGAGAGGTCCATATGCTGCCCTCACACAGCACTCATTTCTCAGGGTATGCGGTGAGAATGCTCTGAGTACAGAAAGGGAAAAGTTTATGGGATGCTGTATAACCACCCAAACAGTTTGCCCGTGAAAGAAGTTTCAATTTCATTTACAGGAATCCAAAACCAAGTTTTTTATTAACCTCCTAAACCAACTTTATCTCAAGGCACAAATTTTTCCACTTCAACTCATCTGATTCCCTCCCTGATGGGGCTGTCACGAGAGGGAGTGAGAGTGATTGGCTGCCTGGTGCTTTGTTGCTGGCTGCGGTTTAACCTGTTCAGGGCACACAAAACCAGGCAGCCTCTCACAGACAGCTGTTCTGCTCTCACCTCTCCCTGCAGTGCAGCAGTTGATGTAACAACAGTAACACAGGATTCTGTGTCTCACAAGTGGGATGCAGATTACCCGGCTCCAAATGCTTAAGGCAGATGCTCCAGCTAAAGGACAATAATGCAGACTTTCCCTTGAAAGTTTTCTTCCAAGACAATCCACACATCAGCGTTGTGACAAGGAAATGCTGTATCTCAGTCCATTGGGTGATGAAGCATGGGTGCCTCACTGCTTATTCTTCACATCCCTCACCGCCAGCACTGCAGGGACCCTGGCTTTGCCTTCCTATTGCCTGGCAGAAGATTGATCAGGTGCTGGCACCATGAAAGCTTTAGAATCAACACTTGGTCCCTGAAGTGAGAATGACCACAGCTCTGTGAGTCAAAGTCTCCTGGCTGCCTTAGTAATTCTTTAAGCCCCTCAGTGTTTTGGCACCTCAAAGAATAAAATCCTAAAATGGGCTATGAGTCTGAAGGGATGATAAAAATCATGTAGCAGGTTCGTTCAGGTTCAAGGCCAACAATCACTGCACTTGGAGAGGTGAAGTGGGAAATTTTGGTGGCAGAGGGGAACAAAGAGCTGACAGAGAAAAAGGCAGCTGGGGTTTTTCTGTCACTGACACTGGGGGTCTGCTGCTGACAGAGAGAGTCAGCAGAGCCGGGGACAGGAACATTGTCTTGGGTTGAAGGACATGTGTCTGTTAGGGTAGGCAGGGCCCTCTTTTGAAATTTAGAATGTAAACTCTCTCTCTCCGAGTTAGTGTAATTTTGAAATTCAGGGGGTTGCAGGTAAAGGTATGAGAATAGGAATAATAGGTTTTTTGCTAGTATGTATAACAAGGCAAAAACACCCAATAGTAACTACGGCATCACTAGCAAACAGAACCAAGGACACAGTAACATTGTTCTCGGCCGCAGGCACTTTCCCTTTGGTGTGGTTGCTGTTCCAGTGGGCAGGAATGAGCGAGAAATGGGGGGGTGCTGGACGGCCGTAGCTGCAGAGCGTCCCGGGAAGGCAGCAGGGTGCGGGCTGCTGTGTGGAGAAACGCGGAGCAATCCCGAACAAAGAGCGGTGTTGGGCCAGCCCCGGCCCGGCTCTGAGCAGGGCAGGGAGAGGCGGAGTTCAGGATTTACGGGCACACGAGCAGATGGTGCGAGGTGCCTCAGGTGCCGGGGAATTCTCCCCATCTGCACGGCTTTTTGTGAAGTCAGACAGCAAGAGCTAAAGTAAGATCTGCTGCTGCTTTAATCTCTGTTTGGTGTGACTGTCCTTCTGCGAAACTCCTAAAAATATGCGATTTCCCAGTCCCCAGTCCTGAATGCCTCAAGCATTTAGTCATAATTTCCTTTTTTCAAGACAATGGGAAAAATTCCACAAGTAACAAGAAAAGAAAAACAAAGAAAAAAACCTCAACACCCAACCTTATCTACCTTAAATTTTTTCTCATTCTAATATGTTACATCATATTTAAACTTTTAAATTACACACATAAATCCATTACCTTAATTATAAACACATATACATGAAGATACAGAGATATTGTCTTGGGTCGTTCCCCTTAAAATAAGATTTTATGAGGTATGTATTGGGTTTCTCTATGTTTTGCATTACCCACTAGGTAGAGCCTGGATCAGTCTATAGGAGATGATGGGGCTGTGTTTCTGTTCTTGGGGCAGTCAGTTTTAGGTCTGCTGCATGCAGCAGGTGAAAGCAAACTGAGGCTTGCATTCTGCTGCTAGGGGAATGGAGAAAAACGTGTTAGCAATGTCAGTGGTGGTGTACCACTTTGCTGCCTTGGACTCCAGCTCCTACTGGAGTTCCAGCATGTCTGGCATGGCAGCACTCAGCAGTGGAGTCACTTTATTTAAGCTATCATAGTGTACAGTTAATTTTTATTTTCTGTTAGACTTGAGCACAGGCTGAATGGGGCTGTTGGAGGATGAGTGGGCCTTGCTGACCACCCCTTGGCTCTCCAGATCACAAATTATCTTGTGGATGGGGATTGCAGCATCTTCATTTGTTTGATACTGCTGGCAGTGCACAGTTGAGGTGGCAACAGGCACCTGTTGCTCTTTCACTTTCAGGTGTCCCACTGCGAATGGGTTTTCTGATAGTCCAGGCAAAGTGTTCAATTGCTTAATGCCCTCTGCCTCTACAGCAGCTATTCCAAAAGCCCACCTGAGTCCCTTTAGGTCTTTGCAGTAACCATTCCTGAGAAAGTCTATGCCTAGAATTCACAGAGCCTCTGGGCCAGTCACAACTGGATGTTTCTGCCACTCCCCTCAGCAGAGTCAGTTCCTGCGATCCCCCCACCAACCCAGCAATAGAAACAGGTTCTGCCCCACATGTCCCGATGGCATTTTGGTACACTGTGTATCAGAATTAACTAATGCCTCACATTTTTGTGGCTCTGATGTGCCAGGCCATCAGATCTACGCTGTCTAAAAGACCTGGTATTCCCATGCCTCTTCCTGGCTAGAGGCAGGGACCCTCTAGCCCTGCTTAATATTTTTTTTCATGGACATACATACTAGATGGTTTTTAAGGGGGTCTGACAGATCATCTTCCCTTCTGTTATACCTGGCAGCTTGGTTATGGGAGGTTGAGGCTGCCTCCACTTTAGTAGAACTCCCTTGGTTAGTGCTTCCCTTCCTGAGTTGATGCAACTGTGCTGCCAGGACACAAGTGGGTTTGCCATCCCATCTTCCGTGAGAGGCCATGAGAAAACTGTTTTCTTGTGGAGAAAAAATCTCCATAGACTGAAGAGAAGTCTGTTCTACCAAGTGAATTGGTGAAAGACATTTTTAGAGACGGTAAACTGACTGATTTTTTTCAGTAGGTTGTCAGTGTGAAAGAAAATAAGTCGTGGAAGGAGGAGAAATGTTCTGAAAGTTTTATTTTTTCTTGTAGTTTCTAGAAATAAAGTTTTTCTTTGTACCCTTTTAAGTTTGAGGCTGTTTTACCTTCCTCCTAATCCCAGCTCACAGCAGGAAATGAGTAAATAATTCTAGTGGGTGCACTGGCAATTTGGCTAACACTAAATCCACAACAACACATCCAAAAGAATTCCTCTGAGACTTGCAGTCTTACCTTGCCAGACTTCCATTCTTAGAGAAGGGAGTGAGAAAAACCTGTGCTGAAAATACCACCTTTAAAAACCTTTCTCTCCTTTTCTGAGTCCTCCAGCGGTGATTTAGCATGCCTAAAACTCAGTTGATTGAGAGGTCTCTTGCAATTGCAGCTTTTTGCTTATGGAGATGGCAGGACATGGCCTAATCTTAGCAGACTTGCCTTTTTCTGTTTTGTTAAAAGGCAGGTCCCAAGCCCATTTCACAGAGCAATGATCCACTACAGAAGACAGGTAAGACCAGAAAGAAGCTGCAAGCAACCAGGCTGAGATATGACACAGGATGTGTCAGTTGTGAAATCTGCACGTGCTTCTGTGTGTTTGATCCCTGTTTGGCAACCACCCCTAGCAGAAAGTAAAGAGCAATTCCCTTGGTATTAGCACCCATTTAGCTCTGCCCCATCCCCTTCTTTGGCAGTCAGGAAGTTGCCAGGAGGATCCTGGCAGCTGTTGGTCCATCCTGTCGGCAAGGTTTAATAATGCTCAGCTCCCTTCTTTCCACCTCACACCCTCTCACAGGAGCTGCTCAATTTACACACCACAGGCAGGAGCTCCAAGACACTGCACTGGCCTTGCCTGCCCTTTTGCAGACTTGGCTACCAGAAGTTATCCACCTACTCAAGTCCTCAGCAATACTTTCATTCTACCTTTTCATAAAGGCAAGGTTAAAATCAATGATTCACAGAAAAATCCCATAGGATGTAGCTGATAAAACCAGGATGTGAATAGACTGCACCAGTCTTCAGAAAAGCACTGAAGGGGAAGTGGGGTGAGGGGGGGCCAGGAGTTGAAAATATGCTGACAATTATATCTGGACTACCACAAAAATCATCACAGACAATGAAATAAAAGCAGGTGTGGAACCAGGCTAGTGCTGCTGGGGTCACCTAGAATGGTGACATTCTTGACTTATTACTTCTAATGGGGTGGCAGAGACGAGCAAGGCTGAACTGTTGAACCTGCACACAAAGCTATGCTCAAACAGATAAAAGATGATTTGAGGCAAGATGAGTTTGGATATTTACATTTTAATACGCCTTTGACTTCATTATCACAGTAACTTCTAGTAAGTCTTCATTATATTTGTGGCAGAAGCTGGGCAGTGACCAGTGATTCCATGCCTTCCTTGAGCTCTTTCTAACAGCACCTCTGTTGTAGTATATAGATCTTTGCCTTTATGAATTTTTCTAGAATGAAGGGATTCATCGAAAGGATAGCGGAAAAAGCAGTAACACAATTAGCAGCCACAACAGGAAGAACAGGTGGAGAAATAAGACCAGCCAGACCAGAAACACCAGCAGCTCCTACCCCAGCCAACACTGTACCAATTGTGGAACGGATCTTTGCAAGTGCTGTCATGGCCTGTAAAGGGAAAGTAAAACAGAAGATAGAGACATGATAAATATGTATATTTACCCACAGAAAGGATAACTGAGGACAGACATAGATAATAAGCATAATAAAATCTAAACGAGGCATGTGCCCCATCAGCAGAAGGGATAAGACCCAGGTTTGTAGCCCTAGGAGGTGTCACTCAGTGAGAGGGCACTGTCAGGCTGCACACAGAGCAGAGTGACCCTCCAGCTCCAGGGGCTCTGGGGAGGCCAGAGGCAGCGCTGTTTTGGAGCCCACGCCTGGCACTGGGCTGTGCCCATGCAGGCTGCAGGCTGTGTCCCAGTGCTGGTCTCACAGGCAGCAGCCAGGAGCTGCTCTGGGAGGCACCCAGGGCTCACCCTGTGCCACTCACCTGCTCAGAGACTCCCTCTCCATAGCGGAGCTCTGTCACAAAGTGCTCACAATTCTTGTAGAACAAAAAATAGAGCACAACCCTGTCAATTTGGCGCTCAGCACGCCGGATGATCTCCTCCACAGGGAAAGGCTTGCGATAGAGGTCATACTTGTTATTGACACGCCAGTTATCCTTTTTAGAAGCCTCCTCCAGGAGCTCTTTCTTCACCTTCGCCTTTTTAGTAAGTAATGTCACACTGGCATGCGATGCAGGCGGAGAATTTTCACCTGGGGAAGTCAGGGAGGAGGTAAGGCAGGCAGGCAAATCTTCTCTGACCCATCCAAGACCTCACATGAATTTTGGGCTGCTCCTGGAAACGTCATCTACACACACAGGGTCCATATGGAGCTGCACCTGGGGGAACACTACGCTCCTGGAGGACCAGAACACCCCCTCAGCACGCTGCCAGGTTGCACCAACCTTACCTATAGGTGTCACATGGATGACATAACCATTCCCCACATACAGGGCCCAGTGCTGGTAAAGTGGCCGGTCGATCTCAATCAGATCCCCAGGGATGGGGTATTCCTTGTCATTTCTCATATCAAGAATGTATGACTCACCAGCTATAAAAGCCTTCTGCTGGAAAACACAGTTAAATGCTCAGCAATAAATTTAGTTTACTTTCTGAAAAAGTTAAGGTTAAAACAAATTTTTCTATAGAAAGATCCAAAAAGATGTAGCAGATAAAAGCAGGATGAAGTAGAAAGCTCACACCAGTCCTCAGTAAATCACTGGGGGGGGACGTGGCAGCATAAGGAAAGGAAAATTAACTTTCAAGAGCTTGCAGACTACAACTAAAATCATTACAGACAAAAAGCAATAGCAGATGTGACAAACAGTTCAATGTTTCCAGGGATCACCTTGAATTAAGGATATGCTTGACTTGGTATTTCTTAGTGGGATGGCAGGGAGAAGCAAGGTCAGAATGTTGTACTTACAATCATATATAAGATGATTCTAGGCATGATGAGTTTGTGTTTTTCTGTTTTATTAAGGCTTTCATCTAATTCTGACTATAAGGGTGACAAAACCAGGGAAGAGACCCCATGCAGCCAGGGAATCCCTGCCTTTCTCTCAGCTTTTCCTGATGGCACACCAGTGCTCTCTTTCTCTCTGGATTTCATCCCGAGAAAGCCCACTGACACAGTGAAGGCAACAGCACAGATCCTACTGCAAGCATGCCAACAATTGCTATCCCTAGCAGATAAAGGGAAAGTAAAACTCAGGCTGGAAACACGAGTAGCAATTTCATTTAGCCCCAGGTATGGGAATGGAGAGTAGGCATCCATAATCAGGAGAATTTAATCAAAACAAGGCATGTGCAGCATCAGCAGAAGTGGTAAGACCCATGTTTGTAGTCCTAGGAGGTGACACTCAGTGAGAGGGCACTGTCAGGCTGCACACAGAGCAGAGTGACCCTCCAGCTCCAGGGGCTCTGGGGAGGCCAGAGGCAGCGCTGCTTTGGAGCCCACGCCTGGCACTGGGCTGTGCCCATGCAGGCTGCAGGCTGTGTCCCAGTGCTGGGCTCACAGGCAGCAGCCAGGAGCTGCTCTGGGAGGCACCCAGGGCTCACCCTGTGCCACTCACCTGGCCACCATAGCGGAGTTTTGTCACAAAATCATCAGCTTTGAAGTCAAACACATCATATGCTATCTCCTCGCCAATGCAACGCTCAGCACGCCAGATGATCTCCTCCATGGGTACAGGAGGGCAGCAACTGTCATATTTGTTGTTGACAGTCCAGGAATCATTTCCAACCACCTCTTTCAGGAGCTCCTTCACAACCTTTATAATCAGTATTGTCCCACTTTTGGCTGATAGGGATGGGCCTCCATCATCTGGGAAAGGATTGGAGGAGATAAGGCAGGCAGGAAAATCTTCTCTGGCCCGTCCAAAACCTCAGATGGCTTTTGGGCTGGTCCTGGAAACCTCATCTACACACACAGGGTACACATGGAGCAGCACCTGGGGGGACAGTGCACTCCTGGAGCACCCAAACACCCCCTCTGTATCCTGCCAGGGTACACAAGCCTTACCTACAGGTGTCACATGGATGACATATCCATCTCCTACGTAGAGGGCCCAGTGATCATAATGTCCTCGTTTGATCTCAATCAGGTCTCCAGGCTTTGGGTACTCCTCATCATCTCTCATATCAGGAATGCACATTTCACCATCTGAAAAAACCCACACCTGGAAAACACACAGTAAACCCATAGTAATAAATTTAATTTACCTTTTGAGAAACTTAAAATCTGTTTTTCCATAGAAAAAGCCAATGGGATGTAGCTGATAAAACCAGGATGAGGTAGAAAGCATACACCAATACTCAGCAAAGCACTGGAGGGGAGGTGGTAGTGTAAGGAAAAGCAAAATTGCTTTCAAGTGCTTGCAGACTACCACTAAAATAATCACAGACAAAAGGCAAAAACAGATGTGACAAACAGACGAGTGCTGCTGGGGTCACCTTGAATTGATGATGTGCTTGACTTGGTATTTCTTAACGGGATGGCAGGGAGTAGCAAGGCCAGAATGCTGAAATTGCACACAAACCTATATGCATATACAAGAAGATTCTAGGCATCATGAGTTTGGGTTTTTATGTTTTATTAATACTTTCATTTTATTCTTTCTATAAGGAAGGCAAAAGCAGGGCAGAGACCCCTTGTAGCCAGAGAATTCCTGCCTTTCTCTGAGCTTTTTCTGATGGTCCATCTGTGCTCTCTTTCTCTCTGGATTTACCCCCAGAAAGCACACTGACACAGTGAAGGCAACAGCACAGATCCTACTGCAAACATGCAAACAATCACTATTGATCAGAAAAAGGGAAAGCAGAAGTCAGGCTGTAAACACGAGGAGCACTTTTATTTAGTCCCAGGTATGGGAATGGAGAATAGGCAGCGATAACCAGTAATTTCACGAATATAAGCCGCATCCTTTCGACTTAAATTTTGGTCCCGACCTGGAAGTGCGGCTTATACTCTGGAGCGGCCAATATATAAACAATGTTCGGGAAATTTGCCAACCTGGAAGCACGAGCCATGGGCTGAGCCAAGCTCACGAATTGAGCACCTGCCATTAAAACCTGTGATCACGCGAATATTACAAATTGGTTACTCTGTTGCATGGCAGGGAGAGCGGGCTCCCGCCGGCACCATGGGACGAGCCTGACGGCCACCCCTGACAAGCAGCGCTGGGCCGTGCCGACTGCCCTTGCTGAGCGGTGGCGGTTCCGGCCACCCAGCCGGCCCCGCTGAGCGGTGGCAGTGGCGGCAGCGCCGCCTGGTCAGCCCTGACCGAGTCAGTAAACCCTGCAATTCTGCAATTGTTACTAATTCATTACTTTGTTGTGAGCAGATCCTCACTGCGAACAAAACTGAGGCTTATAATCCAGCGCATTTTATAATCCTGAAATTACTGTAAATCTAAAAGAGGAATGAGACCCATCAGCAGAAGGTGTACGACCCAGGTTTGTAGCCCCAGGAGGTGGCACTCAGTGAGAGGGCACTGTCAGGCTGCACACAGAGCAGAGTGACCCTCCAGCTCTAGGGGCTCTGGGGAGGCCAGAGGCAGCGCTGCTTTGGAGCCCACGCCTGGCACTGGGCTGTGCCCATGCAGGCTGCAGGCTGTGTCCCAGTGCTGGGCTCACAGGCAGCAGCCAGGAGCTGCTCTGGGAGGCACCCAGGGCTCACCCTGTGCCACTCACCTGGCCACCATAGCGGAGTTTTGTCACAAAATCGTCAGCTTTGAAGTCAAACATATCGTATGCCATCTCCTTGCCAATGCAACCCTCAGCATGCTGGATGATCTCCTCCATGGGCAGAGGATGGCGGTACTGGTCATACTTGTTGTTGACAGCCCAGGCATCATTTCCAATCACCTCCTTCAGAAGCTCCTTTACAACCTTTACGATGAGTACAGTCTCATTGCCAGCTGACATGGATGGGACTCCTTCATCTGAGAAAGGTAGGGAGGATATAAGGTAGGAATGCAAACTTTCTCTGGCCCATCCAAAACCTGAGATGGCTTTTGGGTTGCTCATGGAAACCTCATCTACACACACAGGGTCAACATGCAGCAGCACCTGGAGATAGAAGGGCCTCCTGGAGCACCCAAATACCCCAACTGAATCCTACAAGACTGCAAGGGCCTTACCTACAGGTGTCACATGGATGACATATCCATCACCCACGTAGAGGGCCCAGTGATCATAATGTACCCGTTTGATCTCAATCAGGTCCCCAGGCTTTGGGCATTCCTCATTATCTCTCATATCAAGAATGCGCAATTTTCTACCTACAAATGCCATGTGCTGGAAAACACACAGAAAATGCTAAGCAACAAATTTAGTTTACATTTAGAGAAAGTTACTGTTAAAATCAATTTTTCAATATAAAGAGCCAATGGGATGTAGCTGATAAAACCAGGATGAGGTAGAAAGCATGCACCAATACTCAGCAAAGCACTGGATGGGAGATAGGAGCATAAGGAAAAGAAAAATTGCTTTCAAGTTCTTGAAGACTACCACAAAAATCATCACAGACAAAAGGCAATGGCAGATGTCACAAATAGCCCAGTGCTGCTGGGGATCACCTTGAATTGATGATGTGCTTGATTTGGTATTTCTTAATGGGATGGCAAGGATAAGCAAGGTCAGAATGTTGAGATTGCGCACAAACCTATAAGCATATAAAATAAGATTCTAGGCACCATGAGTTTGGGTTTTATGCTTTATTAAGAGTTTCATTTAATATTTTCTATAAGGAAGGCAAAAGCAGGGCAGAGACCCCACGCAGCCAGGGAATCCCTGCCTTTCTCTCAGCTATTCTTGATGGCATATCAGTGCTCTCATCCCCAGAAAGCCCACTGACACAGTGAAGGCACAGCACAGATCCTACTGCCAGTATACAAACAATTGTTGTCTTAGCAGATAAAGGGAAAGTAAAACTCAGGCTGGAAACTTGTAGAGCACTTTCATTTAGCGCCAGGGATGCTAATGGAGAATAGGTAGCAACAATCAGGAGAATTGAATAAAAAACAGGCATGTGCCACATAATCTGAAGGGGTAATACCTAGGAGGCCACACTTACTCATAGGTGTAGTCCTAGGAGGTGTCACTCAGTGAGAGGGCACCGTCAGGCTGCGCACAGAGCAGAGTGACCCTCCAGCTCCAGGGGCTCTGGGGAGGCCAGAGGCAGCGCTGCTTTGGAGCCCATGCCTGGCACTGGGCTGTGCCCATGCAGGCTGCAGGCTGTGTCCCAGTGCTGGGCTCACAGGCAGCAGCCAGGAGCTGCTCTGGGAGGCACCCAGGGCTCACCCTGTGCCACTCACCTGCTCAGAGACTGCTTCTCCATAGCGGAGTTTTTTCACAAAATGCTCACAGTTCCTACCAATTGAACGATATTTCATCACCTTGCCCATATACACTGCAGCACGAGAGATGATCTCTTTCACTGGCAGAGGCTTTTGGGACTCATCAGATTTGTTGTTGACACGCCACTTATTAAGTCGCACCACCTTCTTCAGACGCTGCTTCTTCACCAGTCTGGTGAGTACTGGATCCTCATGGGCTCCCAGTTTTAACTTCTGTTTACCTGTATATTCAACGAGATAAGGCAGGAAGGCAGACCCTCTCTGACCCCTCCAAAACCTCATAGGGAATTCCTCTGCTCCTGGAAAGGGTTTTTACACACAAAGGGTCCATAAGATGGCCATGGAGGGAGACAGGGCTCTCGGAACACCCGAGAATTCCTCTGCAACTCGCCAGTCTACAATATCCTTACCTACAGGTGTCAAGTGGATGACATATCCATCCCCCATGTAGAGGGCCCAGTGCTGATGAAATGGCCTGTCGATCTCGATCAGGTCCCCAGGCTGGGGTTTGCTGTTCTCCTGTCCCATCTCAGGAGCGTGCAGTCAGGAGCGTGCAGTGAGGACGTGCAGCTGTAGCTGGGCCGGCTGAGCGCAGGGCAGAGCGCAGCGGGGAGGCGAGGGCTGTGCAGGGGCAGCTGCCGGGAGCGCAGGCACGGAGGGTGTCAGTGGCGGCCCCGAGGGCAGCGGCTGCGGGAGCGGCGGCCCCGCTGGCACCCAGCGCATCCGGCCGAGGCCGAGCCCGGCCCGGCTGTGTGTGCAGCTGCTGCCGCCGGCCGCGCCTGCCCCCGGCCGCCCGCGGTGCCCGCGCTCCCCTCCCGGCCGCGCTCCCTTCGGGGCTCCGCTGCCGCCGGCGCCGGGCCCGCTCCGCTGCCCAAAGGCGGCTGCCCGGGGGTGCCCGCGGTGCCCAGCCCGTGCCCAGCCCCTGGGGCACCTCCGGCCCGTGCCCGGCACAGCCGCGCCCGCCGCCGGCAGCGAGCAGGGGCTGCATCCTGCTGGGAAACGCCCGCTCGCATCGCCCGAGATCCGCTCACCCCAGCGCCTGTCCTGCTTCTGTCGTGGGTAAAGCCTCGGCTGCTTCTTCCCTCTGAGTACAAAAAGGTTAAAGCTCATGGGTTGCTGTATAACCACCTAAAAAGTTTGTCCTTGAAAGAAGTTTCGATTTCTCTTCCAGGAATCCAAAGCCAAGTTTTTGATTAACCTAATAAACCAACTTTACCAAAAAAGACAAGTTTTTCACTTCCACCCTTCTCATTCCTTACCGGATGGGGCTGGCAGTGGGGAGGAGTGAAAGTGATTGGTTGGCTGGTGCTTTATTGCTGGCTGGGGTTTAAACAGTTTAGAGCACACAAAAGCAGGCGTCTCTCACCGACAGCTGTTCTGCTCTCACCTCTCCCTGCAGTGCAGGCAGTTACATGTAAGAAAAGCAACACAGGATTCTGTGTCTCACAAGTGGAATGCAGGATACCTGGCTCCAAATGCTTGAGGCAGATGCTCCAGCCAAAGGACAATAAAGGAGACTTTACCTTCGAAGTTTTCTTCCAAGACAATCCACACAGCAGCGTTGTGACAAGGAAATGCTGTGGCTCACTCCCCTGGGAGATGAAGCATGGGTGCCTCACTGCTCATTCTTCACATCCCTCACCCCCAGCACAGCAGGGACCCTGGCTTTGTCTTCCTATTGCCTGGCAGAAGATTGATCTGATGTTGGCACTATGAACGCTTTAGAATCAACATTTGACCCTTAAAGTTAGAATGGCCACAGCTCTGTGAGTCAAAGTCTCCTGACTGCCTTAGTAATTCTTTAAGCCCCTCAGTGTTTTGGTAGTGCAAGGAGTAGAATCCTAGAATGGGCTGTGAGTCTGAAGGGATGATGAAAATCGTCTAGCAGGTTTGTTCATGTTCAAGGCCAACAATCACTCCACTTGGCGGGGTGAAATGGGAAATTTTGGTGGCAGAGTGGAAGAAAGAAGTGACAGAGAAAAAGGCAGCTGGGATTTTCTGTCACTGACACTGGGGGTCTGCTGCTGACAGAGAGAGTCAGCAGAAGCAGGGACAGGAACATTGTCTTGGGTTGAAAGACATGTATCTGTTATGCAAGGTAGGGCCCTCTTTTGAAATTTAGAATATAAACCCTCTCTGTCCGAATTAGTGTAATTTTGAAATTCAGGGGGTTGCAGGTAAAGGTATGAGAATAGGAATAATAAGTTTTTTGCTAGTATGTATAAAAAGGCAAAAACACCTAATAGTACCTACGGCATCACTAGCAAACAGAACCAAGGACACAGTAACATTGTTCTCGGCCGCAGGCACTTTCCCTTTGGTGTGGTTGCTGTTCCAGTGGGCAGGAATGAGCGAGAAATGGGGGGGTGCTGGACGGCCGTAGCTGCAGAGCGTCCCGGGAAGGCAGCAGGGTGCGGGCTGCTGTGTGGAGAAACGCGGAGCAATCCCGAACAAAGAGCGGTGTTGGGCCAGCCCCGGCCCGGCTCTGAGCAGGGCAGGGAGAGGCGGAGTTCAGGATTTACGGGCACACGAGCAGATGGTTCTAGGTGCCCCAGGTGGCGGGGAATTCTCCCCGCAATAAGCGATTGCCTGGACTGCTTTTTCTGATGTCAGAGAGCGAGATCCAGAAAAAGATCTGCTGCTGCTTTTGCCTCTGTTCGCGGTGACTGTCCCTCTGAAAGAAACTCTTAAATAAAGGAAAGAGATTTCCCCCTCCCTCCTCCCATATGTCTCAAGAATTTAGACATCCGTGCTTTTTTTTGCAAAGCAATTGGAAAAATTCCAAGAGTAACAAGTAAAGAAAAAGCAAGGGGAAAAGAACCCCAACCCCCAACAAACCATTAACAGGCAGGTAAATACTGAGCAAACCACCATCACACCAAAATCAGGATGACCCTGTAAAACACTGAAGGATACAGCCTGTAAACGTGCCCTGGCTTCCTATCTCCCCACCTCCCAGGAGCTGCTCAGTTTAGGCAGCACAAGTGCAGGTTTCAAGACACGGCACATGCCCTGCCTGTCTCTTTGCAGACCTGGCAGCCAGAGCTTTCCCACTCCTATGCGTTCAGGTTTCTTAGTGAATTGTTCCCATTTTCCTCGTGAGGACGCTTGGAGCAGGAGAGGGTGAATGCGTGGAGATGGAATGCGAGTGAATGATCCATATGAAGGAATTGTCTGATATCCCTGGCACATGAAGGGAACCGTTTGGGGAGGGGAATGGGGGTTTGGCAGTTTTGTAGCTGGTTTGGAGCTCTCTTGCGCTCGGGGCATGCGGAGCCGTGGCGCGGTGCCGCGGGCAGCGCTGCGCTCTGTGCCGGGACTCGGCTGCGCTCTGGCTCAGCACCACGATGTGTTTGTTGGTGGCTGCGCTGCCCGCCCGTGGCCGCTGCTGCTGAGCGGATTGGCCGCGGCTCCCCCGCCTGCCCCGCCCGGGCCGTTCCGTGCCGAGCCCGCCCGTGCCCCTGCCGCTGTCGGGACAGCGCTGCTCCGCGCCCTGGGAGTGCGGCTGTGGAGCTCTTGGCTGCTCTGCTCCATACATGTTCTAGTACAGAACTCTTGCTGCTCTTTCCTCCTTTCTGCCTCAAAGCCCCGTCATTTCGAAGTCATAGTCATTTGGAGGGAGGAGTCTTCTTTTGCATCCAGGAAGGTTCCCGCCTTCCTTGGCAGAATTCTGTCTTTTACACCAAACCCCACCTCCACCCGGCCTCATTTGGAAAACACATTAAATTCTCAGCAGTACATTTTATTTCAGTGATGCAATGGAAGAACGTCCAGGAGCTAGCTGATCAAAACAGGAGGAAAAGCCTGCACTAATCCTCAGCAAAACACTGGAGGGGAGGTGTGGGGAAGGGCAAGGTAAAGCATAAATGGTCTGCAAGAGCTCCCAAACTACCACAAAAATCATCACAGACAGTTCAATAAAACCAGATGTGGTAACCTGGCAAGAACTGCTGCGAATCATCTTGAAGAGTGATCTTGATTTTTCATTTCTTAATGGGATGACATGGAGAAGCAAGGCTTAATTCTTAGTCCTGCACATAAAGCTATACTCAGATAAAAGAGACTTTTAGGGTGAAATGAGTTTGATTTTCAGGCATTTTATGAAGGATTGTTTAATGTTTACAGCAAGGGTGGCACAGTGCCTAGGAAACCTTGATGGTAGGTGTAGTAAAATCTGACCAGTGACTGCTGTGGCCAGGGTCTCACCCCACATTGCTCTGAGCTCCAACTGGCAGCTGATCACTGCTTCTGAAACGCCATCGCAATACCAGCGACTGCACCAAGAAGACCAACTCCTGCTGTTGCTGCAAAACCGCCGATAACTGCATTTTCGACCTATAAAGAGAGAGTAAATCTCAGGCTGGAAACATGAGGAGCACTTATATTACACCACCACCCCCCCCCCCCCCCCCCAACATGATAATGTAGAAAGGGCAGGGACAATCACAGTAAATAAATTAGTGAGAGACACATGTGCCCCCATCAGCAGAAGGGATATCACCCAGGTTTGTAGCCTTAGGAGGTGGCACTCAGTGAGAGGGCACCGTCAGGCTGCACACAGAGCAGAGTGACCCTCCAGCTCCAGGGGCTCTGGGGCAGCCAGAGGCAGCGCTGCTTTGGAGCCCACGCCTGGCACTGGGCTGTGCCCATGCAGGCTGCAGGCTGTGTCCCAGTGCTGGGCTCACAGGCAGCAGCCAGGAGCTGCTCTGGGAGGCACCCAGGGCTCACCCTGTGCCACTCACCTGCTTAGAGACTGCATCACCGTAGCGGAGCTTGGTCACAAAGTGCTCACAGTTATTGCCAAGCACATTATATTTCACCTCCTCACCAATCCATTCCTCTGCTCTCCGGATGATCTCATTCACAGGATGAGGAGTGCGGGAGCGGTCATACTTCTTGTTGTTGACACGCCATTTATCCTGTTTGACCACCTTAGTCAGGAGCTCCTTCTTCACCTTGCCCCTTTTAGCGGATACTGACGTGATGCTACCCGAAATGGATGGGGTTTCTTCATCTGGGGAAGGCAAGGAGAAGATAATGCAGGCAGGCAGACTCTCTCTGGCCCCTGCAGGACCTCAGATGCGTTTCTGATTGTGCCTGGAATAGCCAGTTAACACACAGGGTACATACACCACCAGCCCATGGAGAGAGACAGGGCTCGTGGAGCATTCCAACACCCACTCAAACCATGCCAGATGGCACAAGCCTTACCTGTCACATGGAGAACATATCCATTTCCCACGTAGAGGGCCCAGTGCTGGTAAAATGGCCGGTAGATCTCGATCAGGTCCCCAGGCTCAGGTTTACTCTCCTCCTGTCCCATCTCAGGAGCGTGCAGTCAGGAGCGTGCAGTGAGGACGTGCAGCTGTAGCTGGGCCGGCTGAGCGCAGGGCAGAGCGCAGCGGGGAGGCGAGGGCTGTGCAGGGGCAGCTGCCGGGAGCGCAGGCACGGAGGGTGTCAGTGGCGGCCCCGAGGGCAGCGGCTGCGGGAGCGGCGGCCCCGCTGGCACCCAGCGCATCCGGCCGAGGCCGAGCCCGGCCCGGCTGTGTGTGCAGCTGCTGCCGCCGGCCGCGCCTGCCCCCGGCCGCCCGCGGTGCCCGCGCTCCCCTCCCGGCCGCGCTCCCTTCGGGGCTCCGCTGCCGCCGGCGCCGGGCCCGCTCCGCTGCCCAAAGGCGGCTGCCCGGGGGTGCCCGCGGTGCCCAGCCCGTGCCCAGCCCCTGGGGCACCTCCGGCCCGTGCCCGGCACAGCCGCGCCCGCCGCCGGCAGCGAGCAGGGGCTGCATCCTGCTGGGAAACGCCCGCTCGCATCGCCCGAGATCCGCTCACCCCAGCGCCTGTTCTGCTGCTCCCGTAGGTAAAGTCCCGGGTTGGGGTTCTCACTATAAATACCATATCAGGGGAAATTGCGTGGTTCCTGCTGGGCTCACTGCAAGCACTTTCCCCGAGTCCTCTTGTCTGTACTTGGATGACCCCCTGTTGATGGGAAGGCTGTACTACCATGGGTGGTGCCAAAACCATGCTTGGACTGGAAAATCTCTTCTTGTACCCAACAAAGTCTGGCCACTGCCTCATTGCATGGAGACTCTTTTCCAGAGAGGCCCTCCTGTGCAGTGATGGGCAACTGACCCTGTGCATTTTCAATCCACAGAGCATTATCTATCAGAACAACAACCTCTGTGTGCTGAGAAAATCCTGCCTTGAGGACCAGTCAGTCAGTACCACAAATGGTAGGTGATGCTGCTGAGACAGGTGAAGTGGCTTTGTGTAAATGCAAAAGACTTTGCAGCAAAAAGCATGGATTAGATTGATGTTAAGACCTACTACAAATGCAGTGAAGAGGACCAGGTGAGATCCTGAAGCTGGGCTCCAGGATTTACAATGCTGGGGCTTCACTAACTTGCACTGAATCAGCCAAGATTTTCATCTTCTCATGTGCTCCAAATTCAGATGGTTGAAATGCCTAAAAGGTCCTTCCATTTTATGACACACTGTGCTTGTGCTGGTTGTGCCCCACAGCACAGGCAAGGATTGTTCTCTCAGCTCTTGGGAAAAGAGCAGCCTTGACTTTACTCCATGGTAACTCTTGCAGGTCTCAGACCTTGCCATCATTTCCTAGAAAAACTCAGGAGTGTTGAAAACAGCAAGTGATGGATTCTGCTGCTCCTCCTCACACTGTCAGTTTGCACTTCAGGCTGTGTTCCATGAAATCCTGTCAATGCTCCCACCAGGCTCCATGGAAAGGCAACATCACCCTGACTGCAAAGAGAAGCACGGTGTAAATGCAGGCTGCCACATTCCTTGAAATATTACAGCTTAGATGAACAGCAAGACATTCTCCAAAGGAAGTGATTTCAGTATTCTTCTCTTAGAGGATGACGTAGATATGTAGCAGGTCCATATGCTGCCTTCATGCAGAGCTTCTTTAGCAGTGTGTGGAGACAGAATGCTCTGAGTACAGAAAGGTAAAAGCTCATGGGTTGCTGTATAACCACTTAATTAGCCATGAAACAAGTCGTGATTCAATTTCCAGGAATCCAAAAATGAGTTTCAGTTTCATTTTGATTAACATGCTTTATTCAGATGTAATAACAATGGGCAGTACAAAATAACAGGAAGCCTTGGCTTGGTTGCTTCAAATATTGTAAAACTGCCATTTAAAAAAAAACATTAATTAATTTTCTGTTCTGTTCTGCATGCTTGCACACTTTTTGATACACCTACTACACAACTTTTATCTCAAGACACAAGTTTTTAATTTCAGCTCTTCTGATTACCTTCCCGATGGGGCTGACCATGGAGTGAGTGAGTGGCTGCCTGGTGCTTTGTTGCTGGCTGGGGTTTAATCTGATCAGAGCAGACAAAACCAGGCAGCCTCTCACAGACAGCTGTTCTGCTCTCACCTCTCCCTAGAGTGCAGCAGTTACATGTAAGAAAAACAGCACAGGATTCTGTGTCTCACAAGTGGGATGCAGATTACCTGGTTCCAAACACTTAATGCAGATACTCCAGGTAGAGGACAATAAAGCAGACTTTCCCTGGGAAGTTTTCTTCCAAGACAATCCATACATCACCTTTGTGACAAGGAAATGCTGTGGATCACTCCTTTGGGTGATGAAGCATGGGTGCCTCACTGCTCATGCTTCACATCCCTCACCCCCCACATTGCAGGGACCCTGGCTTTGCCTTCCTGCTGCCTGGCAGAAGATTGAGGTGGTAGTGGCACTATGAGAGCTTTAGAATCAACATTTGGCCCCTGAAGTGATAACGGCCGCAGCTCTGTGAGTCAAAGTCTCCTGGCTGCCTTAGTAATTGTTTAAGTCCCTCAGTGTTTTGGTAGTGCAAGGAGTAGAATCCTAGAATGGGCTGTGAGTCTGAAGGAAAATTGTCTAGCAGGTTTGTTCAGGTTCAAGGTCAGCACTTATTGCAAATACATGTATGAAGTGGGAAATATTGGTGGCACAGAGGAATAAAGAGATGACAGGGAAAAGGGGAGTTGGGTTTTTTCTGTGAGATCTCCCAAAACTGGGGATCTGCTACTGCCAAAGAGTCAGTCGAGCCAGGGAAAGGAATGCTCTGTAGGCAGGTAAAAACGAGCAAATCATCCTGGCAGCAAAATCAGGATGACCCTGTAAAACACTGAAGGATACAGCCTGTAAACGTGCCCTGGCTTCCTATCTCCCCACCTCCCAGGAGCTGCTCAGTTTAGGCAGCACAAGTGCAGGTTTCAAGACACGGCACATGCCCTGCCTGTCTCTTTGCAGACCTGGCAGCCAGAGCTTTCCCACTCTTATGCGTTCAGGCTTCTAAGTGAAATTTTCCCGTTATCATCGTGAGGACGTTGGGAGCAGGAGAGGGTGAATGCGTGGAGATGGAATGGGGGTGAATGATCCATATGAAGGAATTGTCTGATATCCCTGGCACATGAAGGGAACCGTCTGGGGAGGGGAATGGGGGTTTGGCAGTTTCGTAGCTGGTTTGGAGCTCTCTTGCGCTCGGGGCATGCGGAGCCGTGGCGCGGTGCCGCGGGCAGCGCTGCGCTCTGTGCCGGGACTCGGCTGCGCTCTGGCTCAGCACCACGATGTGTTTGTTGGTGGCTGCGCTGCCCGCCCGTGGCCGCTGCTGCTGAGCGGATTGGCCGCGGCTCTCCCGTCTGCCCCGCCCGGGCCGTTCCGTGCCGAGCCCGCCCGTGCCCCGGCAGCTGTCGGGACAGCGCTGCTCCGCGCCCTGGGAGTGCGGCTGTGGAGCTCTTGGCTGCTCTGCTCCATACATGTTCTAGTACAGAACTCTTGCTGCTCTTTCCTCCTTTCTGCCTCAAAGCCCCGTCATTTCGAAGTCATAGTCATTTGGAGGGAGGAGTCTTCTTTTGCATCCAGGAAGGTTCCCGCCTTCCTTGGCAGAATTCTGTCTTTTACACCAAACCCCACCTCCACCCGGCCTCATTTGGAAAACACATTAAATTCTCAGCAGTACATTTTATTTCAGTGATGCAAAGGAAGAACTTCCAGGAGCTAGCTGATCAAAAGAGGAGGAAAAGCCTGCACCAGTCATCAGCAAAGCACTGGAGGAGTGGTGTGGGGAAGGGAATGCATAAATTGCTTGCAAGTGCTCCCAGATTACCACAAAAATCATCACAGACCGTGCAATAAAACCAGATGTGGTGACCAGGCTAGAACTGCTGGGGATCATCTTGAACAATGGTCATCTTGATTTATCATTTCTTAATGGGAGAAGTAAGGCTGAATTCTTAAACCTGCCCTTAAAGCTATATTCAGATTAATGTGGACTTTAGGGCAACAGGAGTTTGGATTTAAGAATACATTTTATTACGGATTGTTTAATGTTTACATTAAGGATGGCACAGTGCCTAGGAAACCTTGATGGCAGCTGTAGAAAAATCTGACCAGTGACTGCTGTGTTCAGGGGCTGCCCCCACGTTGCTCTGAGCTCCAACTGGCAGCCAATCAGTAATACTATATCACTAACAATGCTATCCCAGCCAGAGCGGCCGTACCAAAAATACTTCCCATTCCTGCTGCAGTACTGCGATTTATTTTTTCGACCTGTAAAGGGAAAGAGAAATACGGGCTGGAAACATGAGGAGCACTTATGTTTATTCCGCCCCCCAGCATAACAATGTAGAAGAGGCAGGGATAATCCGAGCAAATAAATACGTGAGAGCACTGCCATAAAACAGAAGGGGTAACACCCAGGTTTGTAGCCCCAGGAGGTGTCACTCAGTGAGAGGGCACTGTCAGGCTGCACACAGAGCAGAGTGACCCTCCAGCTCCAGGGGCTCTGGGGAGGCCAGAGGCAGCGCTGCTTTGGAGCCCACGCCTGGCACTGGGCTGTGCCCATGCAGGCTGCAGGCTGTGTCCCAGTGCTGGGCTCACAGGCAGCAGCCAGGAGCTGCTCTGGGAGGCACCCAGGGCTCACCCTCTGCCACTCACCTGCTCAGACACTGCTTTTCCATAGCGGAGCTTGGTCACAAAGTGCTCACAGTTCTTGTACAACAAAAAATAGAGCACAATCCTGCCAACCTGGCGCTCAGCACGCCGGATGATCTCCTCCACAGGGAAAGGAATGAGGACATCGTCATACTTGTTGTTGACACGCCAGTTATCCTTTCCAGCAGCCTTGTCCAGGAGTTCTTTCTTCACCTTTGCCACTTTCAAAAGGAATGACATGGTGCTGGCTGACGCAGGTGGAGAATTTTCACCTGGGGAAGGCAGGGAAGAGATAAGGCAGGCAGGCAAATCTTCTATGGCCCATCCAAATCATCAGATGGCTTCTGGACTGTCCATGGAAACCTCATCTACACACACAGAGGCCACACGGAGCAGCATGTGGAGGTAGAAAGGGCTCCTGGAGCACCCCAACACCCTCTCTTCATCCTACACTGCTTCATCTGCCTTACCTATAGGTGTCACATGGATGACATATCCATGCCCCACGTAGAGGGCCCAGTGCTGGTAAAGTCCCCGGTCGATCTCAATCAGGTCCCCAGGCTTTGGGTATTCCTCATCATCTCTCATATCAAGATTGTGCAATCCACCATCTACAAAAGCCTTCAGATGGAAAACAGTCAGCAAGCTCTCAGTGAGAAATTTAGCTTACTTTTTGAGGAAATTAAGGTTAAAATCAGTTTTTTCCATAGAAAGAGTCAATAGAATGTAGCTGATAAAACTAGGATGAGATAGAAAGCTTGCAGCAGTCTTCAGCAAAGCACTGGAGGGGAGGTAGCAGTGTAAGGAAACGAAAATTTGCTTTCAAGTGTTTGCAGAATATCACAAAAAATCATCACGAAGAAAAAGTAAAAGCAGATGTGACAGACTAATACTACTGGGGATCACCTTGAATTTTTGGTATGCTTGACTTGGTATTTCTTAATGGGATGGCAGGGAGAAGCAAATCCAGAATGCTCAACTTGCACTCATATAACAGAAGATTCCAGGTATAAGGAGTTTGGGTTTTAATAATTTATTAAGACTTTCTTAATTCTTTCTCTAAGGGTGGCAATAGCAGGGCAGAGACCCCATGCAGCCAGGGAATCCCTGCCTTTCTCTCAGCTTTTCTTTATGGCCCATCAGTGCTCTCTTTCTCTCTGGATTTCATGCCCAGAAAGTCCACTCACACAGTGAAGGCAACAGCACTGATCCTACTGCCAGCATGCGAACAATTGCTATCTTAGCAGGTAAAGGGAAAGCAAAAATCAGGCTGGAAACACAAGGAGCACTTTCATTTAGCGCCAGGGATGGGAATGAAGAAGAGGCAGCTAATAATCAGGAGAACTAAATGAAAAAGAGCCCTGTGCCCCATCAGCAGAAGGGGTAAGACCCAGGTTTGTAGCTCTAGGAGGTGGCACTCAGTGAGAGGGCACTGTCAGGGTGCACACAGAGCAGTGACCCTCCAGCTCCAGGGGCTCTGGGGAGGCCAGAGGCAGCGCTGCTTTGGAGCCCACGCCTGGCACTGGGCTGTGCCCATGCAGGCTGCAGGCTGTGTCCCAGTGCTGGGCTCACAGGCAGCAGCCAGGAGCTGCTCTGGGAGGCACCCAGGGCTCACCCTGTGCCACTCACCTGCTTAGAGACTGCTTCTCCATAGCGGAGCTCTGTCACAAAGTGCTCACTGTGCTTACTAAACACATCATATGGCCACTCCCGGCCAATCCAGTACTCAGCACGCTGGATGATCTCCTTCACCGGGCAAGGAGTTAGGTAGTGGTCATACTTGTTGTTGACACAACATGTTTCATATCTGGCCACGTCCGCCAGGAGTTGTTTCTTCACCTTCAACTTTCTAATATGTACTGTCCCACTGCCGGTTGACACGCGTAGAGAATTTTCACCTGGGAATGGCAGGAAGGATATAAGGCAGGTAGGCAAATCTTCTCTGGCCTGTCCAAAACCTCAGATGGCTTTTGGACTACTCCCGGAAACCTCATCTACACACACAGGGTCCATACGGAGCAGCACCTGGAGGTACATAGGGCTCCTGGAGCACCTCAACACTCCCTCTGCATTCTGACAGAGTACACCAGTCTTACCTACAGCTGTCACATGGATGACATATCCATCCCCCATGTAGAGGGCCCAGTGATGGTGACCTGGCTGCTTGATCTCGACCATGTCCCCAGGATTTGGATAGATTTGGTCATATATCGTATCAGGAATGCACAATTCAATGCCAACAAAAGTCATCAGCTGAAAAACACAGAATAAACTCTCAGCAAAAAATTAGTTCACTTTTTGAGGAAGTTAAAATCAGCATTTCCACAGCAACAGCCAATAGGATGTAGCAGATAAAACCAGGATGATGTAGAAAGCTCACACCAGTCCTCACCAAAGCACTGGAGGGAAAGTGGCAGGGTAAGGAAAGTAAAATTTGCTTTCAAGTGCCTGAGACTACCACTAAAATGATCACAGACAAACAGTAAAAGCAGATGTCACACACGAGCCTGTGCTGCTGCTGATCACCTTGAATTGATGATGTTCTTGACTTGGTATTTCTTAATGGGTTGGGAGGGAGGAGCAAAGCCAGAATGCTCAACCTGCACACAAACCTATATCCTATAAATCTATAAAAGAAGGTTCTAGGCATGATGTGTTCAGGTTTTTATGTTTTATTATAGCTTTATATAATGCTTTCCCTCAGGGTGGCAATAGCAGGGCAGAGACCCCATGCAACCAGGGAATCATTGTCTTCCTCTCAGCTTTTCCTGATGCCACATCAGTGCTCTCTTTCTCTCTGGATTTCATCCCCAGTAAGCCCACTGACACAGTGAAGGCAACAGCACTGATCCTACTGACAGCATGCAAACAATTGCTATCTTAGCAGATAAAGGAAAAGTAAAACTCAGACTGGAAAGTCGTAGAGCACTTTCATTTTGCCCCAGGTATGGGAATGGAGAATAGGCAGCAATAGTCAGGAGAACTATATCAAAATGAGGCCTGGACCCCATGTGCAGAGGGGGTAAGACCTAGGTTTGTAGCCCTAGGAGAGGGCACTGTCAGGCTGCACACAGAGCAGAGTGACCCTCCAGCTCCAGGGGCTCTGGGGAGGCCAGAGGCAGCGCTGCTTTGGAGCCCACGCCTGGCACTGGCTGTGCCCATGCAGGCTGCAGGCTGTGTCCCAGTGCTGGGCTCACAGGCAGCAGCCAGGAGCTGCTCTGGGAGGTACCCAGGGCTCACCCTGTGCCACTCACCTGGCCACCATAGCGGAGTTTTCTCACAAAATCATCAGCTTTGAAGTCAAACACATGATATGCCATCTCCTTGCCAATGCAACCCTCAGCACGCTTGATGATCTCCTCCACGGGCAGGGGACTGCGGTACTGGTCATATTTGTTGTTGACAGCCCAGGAATCATTTCTGGCCACCACCGTCAGGAGTGCCTTTTTAATCCTTAAGATGACTGTTGTCTCATTGCTGGCTGAATAGGATGGTATTGTTTCATCTGGGAAAGAAATGGAGGTGATAAGGAAGTCAGGTAAACCTTCTCTGGTTCATCCAAATTCTCAGATGACTTTTGGACTGCTCCTGGAAACCTCATATATACACACAGATTCCACATGGAGCAGCACCTGGAGGTAGAAAGGGATCCTGGACCACCTCAATATCCCCGCTGCATCCTGCCAGGGTACACCAGCCTTACCTACAGGTGTCATATGGATGACATATCCACGCCCCATGTAGAGGGCCCAGTGCTGGTAACCTGTGCGCTTGATCTCGATCATGTCCCCGGGATTTGGCTTGAACTTGTCATGACTCATATCAGGAATGAGCAATTCACTGCCAACAGTACACCACAACTGGGACAAAAACAGTGAGGTATCAGCAAGAAATTCAGTTTCCTTTTTGAGAAAGTAAAGGTTAAAATCAACCTTTCCGTAGAAACAGCCAATACGATGCAGCTGATAAAACCAGGTTGAGTAGAAAGAATACATCAGTCCTCAGCAAAGCACTGGATGGGAAGTGGCAGTGTAAGGAAAGGAAAATTTTCTTTCAAGTGCCTGAGACTACCACAAAATTCATCACAGACAGAAGGAGAAGCAGATGTAACAAACAGACCAGTGCTGCTGGTGGTCACCTTGAATTGATGATGTTCTTGACTTGGTATTTCTTAATGGGTTGGGAGGGAGGAGCAAAGCCAGAATGCTCAACCTGCACACAAACCTATTCATATAAAAGAAGATTCTAGGCATCAAGAGTTTCAGTTTTTATGTTTTACTAAGACTTTCATTTAATTATTTCTCTAAGGGTGGCAATAGCAGGGCAGAGATCCCATGCATCCAGGGAATCCCTGCCTTTCTCTCAGTTT
Organism: Catharus ustulatus; assembly: GCF_009819885.2. Taxonomy (NCBI): domain Eukaryota; kingdom Metazoa; phylum Chordata; class Aves; order Passeriformes; family Turdidae; genus Catharus; species Catharus ustulatus. Next base: position 14,485,705 of record NC_046230.1, read on the forward strand.
TCCTCATGGCCCATCAGTTCTCTCTTTCTCTCTGGATTTATGACTGGAAAGCCCACCGACACAGTGAAGGCAACAGCACTAATCCTACTGCCAGCATACGAAAAATTGCTATCTTATCACATAAAGGGAACTTAAAACTCGGGTTGGAAACACGAGGAGCAATTTCATTTAGCCCCAAGAATGGGAATGGAGACTCAGTATCCATAATCAGGAGAATTAAATCAAAATTAGGCGTGTGCAGCATCAGCAGAAGGGGTATCACCCAGGTTTGTAGCCCTAGGAGGTGTCACTCAGTGAGAGGGCACTGTCAGGCTGCACACAGAGCAGAGTGACCCTCCAGCTCCAGGGGCTCTGGGGAGGCCAGAGGCAGCGCTGCTTTGGAGCCCACGCCTGGCACTGGGCTGTGCCCATGCAGGCTGCAGGCTGTGTCCCAGTGCTGGACTCACAGGCAGCAGCCAGGAGCTGCTCTGGGAGGCACCCAGGGCTCACCCTCTGTCACTCACCTGGCCACCATAGCGGAGTTTTGTCACAAAACCGTCAGCTTTGAAGTCAATAACATAATAAGGCAACTCCCCGTCTATGCATCTCTCAGCACGCCGGATGATCACTTGCACAGGCAGAGGACAGCAGTACTGGTCATACTTGTTGTTGACAGCCCAGGAGTCAGTTCCAACCACCTCCTTCAGAAGCTCCTTTGTGATCTTTTTGATGACTATTGTCTCACTGCCAGCTGATAGGGATGGAACTCCATCATTTGGGAAAAGCATGGAGGAGAAAATACAGGCAGGCAAAACTTCTCAGCCCCGTCCAGAACCACAGATGGTTTTTGAACTGCTCCTGGATATTACATCTACACACACAAGGTGCACATGGAGCAGTGCCTGGCAGGATATATGGCTCCTGGAGCAACCCAACATGCCCTCTGTATCCTGTCACATTTCACCAGCCTTACCTACAGGTGTCCCATGGATGACATATCCATCCCCCACGTAGAGGGCCCAGTGATCGTCATGTTCCCGTTTGATCTCGATCATGTCCCCAAGATTTGGGGTGTACTCGAAGTCACTCATACCAAGAATGTGCAATTCACCACATATGAAAGCCCTCAGCTAGAAAACACAGAGTAAACTATCAGGAAATTTTAGTTTACTTTTTGTGAAAGTTAAGGTTAAAATCAGTTTTTCCATAGAAACAGCCAATAGGATGCAGCTGATAAGACCAGGAGGAGGTAGAAAGCTTGCACCAGTGTTCTGCAAAGCACCGGAGGGGAAGTGGCAGTGTAAGGAAAGGAAAATTTGTTTCCAAGGTCCTGCGGACTACCACAAAATTCATCAAAGAGAGAAGCAGATGTGACAAACAGACGAGTGCTGCTGGAGATCACCGTGAATTGATGATGTGCTTGACTTGGTATTTCTTAATTCGATGGCCGCGAGAAGCAAATACGGAATGCTGAACTTGCACACAAACCTGTATCTATACAAAAGAAGATTCTAGGCATGATTAATTTGGGTTTTTTTTTTTGTTTTATTAAAGCTTTCATTTAGTTCTTTCTATAAGTCTGGCAAAAGCAGGGCATGCAGCCAGGGAATCCCTGCCTTTCTCTCAGCTTTTCCTCATGGCCCATCAGTGCTCTCTTTCTCTTGGGATTTCATGCCCAGTAAGCCCACTGACACAGTGAAGGCAACAGCACTGATCCTACTGCCAGCATGCAAACAGTTGCTATCTTACCAGAAAAAGGGAAAGCAAACATGAAGCTGAAAACACAAGGAGAAATTTCATTTAGCCCCAGGTATGGGAATGGAGAATCTGCAGCGATAATCAGAAGAATTAAATCTAACAGAGCTATGTGCCTCATTAGCAGAAGGGGTAAGACCCAGGTTTGTAGCCCTAGGAGGTGTCACTCAGTGAGAGGGCACTGTCAGGCTGCACACAGAGCAGAGTGACCCTCCAGCTCCAGGGGCTCTGGGGAGGCCAGAGGCAGTGCTGCTTTGGAGCCCACGCCTGGCACTGGGCTGTGCCCATGCAGGCTGCAGGCTGTGTCCCAGTGCTGGGCTCACAGGCAGCAGCCAGGAGCTGCTCTGGGAGGCACCCAGGGCTCACCCTGTGCCACTCACCTGGCCACCATAGCGGAGTTTTGTCACAAAACCGTCAGCTTTGAAGTCAATAACATAATAAGGCAACTCCCCGTCTATGCATCTCTCAGCACGCCGGATGATCACTTGCACAGGCAGAGGACAGCAGTACTGGTCATATTTGTTGTTGACAGCCCAGGAGTCATTTCCAACCACCTCCTTCAGAAGCTCCTTTGTGATCTTTTTGATGACTATTTTCTCACTGCCAGCTGATAGGGATGGAACTCCATCATTTGGGAAAAGCATGGAGGAGAAAATACAGGCAGGCAAAACTTCTCAGCCCCATCCAAAACCACAGATGGTTTTGAACTGCTCCTGGATATTACATCTACACACACAAGGTGCACATGGAGCAGTGCCTGGCAGGATATATGGCTCCTGGAGCAACCCAACATGCCCTCTGTATCCTGTCACGTTTCACCAGCCTTACCTACAGGTGTCCCATGGATGACATATCCATCCCCCACGTAGAGGGCCCAGTGATCGTCATGTTCCCGTTTGATCTCGATCATGTCCCCAAGATTTGGGGTGTACTCGAAGTCACTCATACCAAGAATGTGCAATTCACCACCTATGAAAGTCCTCAGCTAGAAAACACAGAGTAAACGATCAGGAAATTTTAGTTTACTTTTTGTGAAAGTTAAGGTTAAAATCAGTTTTTCCATAGAAACAGCCAATAGGATGCAGCTGATAAGACCAGGAGGAGGTAGAAAGCTTGCACCAGTGTTCTGCAAAGCACCGGAGGTGAAGTGGCAGTGTAAGGAAAGGAAAATTTGTTTTCAAGGTCCTGCGGACTACCACAAAATTCATCAAAGAGAGAAGCAGATGTGACAAACAGACGAGTGCTGCTGGAGATCACCGTGAATTGATGATGTGCTTGACTTGGTATTTCTTAATTCGATGGCAGCAAGAAGCAAATACAGAATGTTGAACTTGTATACAAACCTGTATCTATACAAAAGAAGATTCTAGGCATGATTAATTTGGGTTTATTTTGTTTTGTTTTATTAAAGCTTTCATTTAGTTCTTTCTATAAGTCTGGCAAAAGCAGGGCATGCAGCCAGGGAATCCCTGCCTTTCTCTCAGCTTTTCCTCATGGCCCATCAGTGCTCTCTTTCTCTTGGGATTTCATGCCCAGTAAGCCCACTGACACAGTGAAGGCAACAGCACTGATCCTACTGCCAGCATGCAAACAGTTGCTATCTTACCAGAAAAAGGGAAAGCAAAAATGAAGCTGAAAACACAAGGAGAAATTTCATTTAGCCCCAGGTATGGGAATGGAGAATCTGCAGCGATAATCAGAAGAATTAAATCTAACAGAGCTATGTGCCCCATGAGTAGAAGGGGTAAGACCCAGGTTTGTAGCCCTAGGAGGTGTCACTCAGTGAGAGGGCACTGTCAGGCTGCACACAGAGCAGAGTGACCCTCCAGCTCCAGGGGCTCTGGGGAGGCCAGAGGCAGCGCTGCTTTGGAGCCCACGCCTGGCACTGGGCTGTGCCCATGCAGGCTGCAGGCTGTGTCCCAGTGCTGGGCTCACAGGCAGCAGCCAGGAGCTGCTCTGGGAGGCACCCAGGGCTCACCCTCTGTCACTCACCTGCTCAGAGACTGCTTCTCCATAGCGCAGCTCTGTCACAAAGTACTCGGAACTTCTACCAAACAAACAATATGTCACCTCCTTGCCCACATAAGCTGCAGCACGCTGGATGATCTGCTTCACTGGGAGAGGAGTTTGGTACTCATCAGACTTGTTGTTGACATGCCATTTATGATTTCCCACCACCTCTTCCAGGAGCTGCCTCTTCACTGTACTGGTAAAAACTGGCAGGTTGTAGGTTCCCAGCATTATCTTTGGTTTATCTGTATACGGAAGGGAGAAGACAAGGCAGGAAGGCAGACCCTCTCTGGTCCCTCCAAGACCTCAGAGGAGTTTCCTCTGCTATTGCAAAAGGCTTTTACACACAAAGGGTCCATCTCCCATGGAGGGAGACACGGTTCCCAAAGTACTGCGAGAAGACCTCTGCAACTCGCCGGTCAGAAATACACTTACCTACAGGTGTCAAGTTTATGACATATCCATCCCCTATGTAGAGGGCCCAGTGCTGATGAAATGGCCGGTCAATCTCGATCAGGTCCCCAGGCTGGGGTTTGCTCTTGTCCTGTCCCATCTCAGGAGCGTGCAGTGAGGACGTGCAGCTGTAGCTGGGCCGGCTGAGCGCAGGGCAGAGCGCAGCGGGGAGGCGAGGGCTGTGCAGGGGCAGCTGCCGGGAGCGCAGGCACGGAGGGTGTCAGTGGCGGCCCCGAGGGCAGCGGCTGCGGGAGCGGCGGCCCCGCTGGCACCCAGCGCATCCGGCCGAGGCCGAGCCCGGCCCGGCTGTGTGTGCAGCTGCTGCCGCCGGCCGCGCCTGCCCCCGGCCGCCCGCGGTGCCCGCGCTCCCCTCCCGGCCGCGCTCCCTTCGGGGCTCCGCTGCCGCCGGCGCCGGGCCCGCTCCGCTGCCCAAAGGCGGCTGCCCGGGGGTGCCCGCGGTGCCCAGCCCGTGCCCAGCCCCTGGGGCACCTCCGGCCCGTGCCCGGCACAGCCGCGCCCGCCGCCGGCAGCGAGCAGGGGCTGCATCCTGCTGGGAAACGCCCGCTCGCATCGCCCGAGATCCGCTCACCCCAGCGCCTGTCCTGCTTCTGTCGTGCGGAAAGTCCCGGGTTGGGGTTCTCACTATAAATACCATACCAGAGGAAATTGCGTGGTTCCTGCTGGGCTCACTGCAAGCACTTTCCCCGAGTCCTCTTTTCTGTCATTGGATGACCCCGTGCTGATGGAAAGGCTGTACTACCATGGGTGGTGCCAAAACCATACTTGGACTGGAAAATCTCTTCTTGTACCCAACAAAGTCTGGCCACTGCCTCATTGCATGGAGACTCTTTTCCAGAGAGGCCCTCCTGTGCAGTTATGGGCAACCGACCCTGTGCATTTTCAATCTACAGAGCATTATCTATCAGAACAACCACCTCTGTGTGCTGAGTAAATCCTGCCTTGAGGACCAGTCAGTCAGCACCACAAATGGCAGGTGATGCTGCTGAGACAGTTGAAATGGCTTTGTGTAAATGCAAAAGACTTTGCAGCAAAAAGCATGGATTAGATTGATGTTAAGACCAACTACAAATGCAGTGAAGAGGAGCAGGTGAGATCCTGAAGCTGGGCTCCAGGATTTACAATGCTGGGGCTTCACTAACTTGCACTGAATCAGCCAAGATTTTCATCCTCTCATGTGCTCCAAATTCAGATGGTTGAAATGCCTAAAAGGTCCTTCCATTTAGGGACCCACTGTGCTTGTGCTGGTTGTGCCCCACAGCACAGGTAAGGATTGTTCTCTCAGCTGTTGGGAGAAGAACAGCCTTGACTTTACTCCATGGCAACTCGTGCGGGTCTGAGGCCTTGCCTACATTTCCTAGAAAGGCTCAGGAGTGTTGAATACAGCAAGTGATGGATTCTGCTGCTCCTCCTCACACTGTCAGTTTGCACTTCAGGCAGTGTTCCACCAAATCCTGTCAATGCTCCCACCGGGCTCCATGGAAAGGCAGCCCCACAATGAGCAACATCACCCTGACTGCAAAGAGAAGCATGGTGCAAATGCAGCTTAGATGAACAGCAAGACATTCTCCAAAGGAGGTAATTCCAGTATTCTTCTCTTAGAGGATGAAGTAGAGATACGGGAGTTCTGTATGCTGCCCTCATGCAGTGCTTTTTTAACAGTGTGTGGAGACAGAATTCTCTGAGTACAGAAAGGCAAAAGCTCATGGGTTGCTGTATAACCATTTAATTAGCCATGAAACATGTTTTGATTCAATTTCCAGGAATCCAAAAATGAGTTTCAGCTTAATTTTGATTATAACATTCTTTTCTGTATTGAAACTAAGGGCTTTTTTCAGAGGTAATAACAATGGGCAGTACAAAATAAGAAGAAGCCTTGACTTGGTTATTTAAAGCATTGTAAAACTGCCATTTAAAATAGGATTGAATTAATTTTCTGTTTTGCTTTGCATGCTTGCACAGCTTTTGATGCACCTACTAAACCTGCTCATCAGCAGAGTATAGCACAAGTGTATTTTAGAAAGGGGAATATAGTTATAAAATTGCTATTTTTAACGACTATTTTTCACCTCCTGATTTCCTTTTCTCCTCTGCCATGGACACAAGATAGTTTTTTTTTCCTGTGTAAATAAGGACACACTGCGGGACTGATCTTCCTCTACAGAGGACAAAACAAACATCTGTTGGATAAGAGGGAAAACAATCATGGATAGTTACTTGCTGAGTTTGCATATAGAAATGCCCTGCATGTGTTTCTGCATACAGGATATTGTTGTGTCATCTGTGTCCACTTCACTGGGCTATGGATGCTACAGAGGTGTTTTTAAAATGGGACACACCTATGAATACTGGCATTCTAAACAGGTATGTGCCTGTATTTCTAGTGAAGTATGTTTGAAACCCTACAAAATTCATGAAAAGTTCCAGGGCTATTGAAACTGGTTAGATTTGGTGTTACCAACCTTTTCAGTGCCCTCTGCAGAGAAGTTTTGAAGACAACTCCAGTGTGGAACTCTGAAAAGTTTATTTGATTTGAACTTTGCATTTCTATCCGAGGCTGAAACTTCATGTTTGAAATACTAATGGAAGTGCCTGGTGGCAGAGTGGTCCTCATGAGATGGTGGTGGTTCAGTCCAGATACAGATTCAGTGTCTGAGGGCTGGCACCCTGATTTAGTGTCTGTCTCTTTGTTCTAGTGAATGTCGAAGAATGCATTAAATTTTCAATGAGGGACCGAAATTTGTCAGATGAGTAATTAATTTCACTTCCAACCTTTATGCAGAAAACACTTTCATTGGCTATTTTAGTCCCACTAATAGAATAGCCTGTCAATACTTCAGAAAAGCCGAGTGGTGAGTAAATCTCTGAAAAACTTCATCTAAACCTTTTGCTGTTAGTTAGGTGCTACAGTAACCAAAATTATGCTCTCAGATGTCTGTGGGGCTTGTGACCTGTTTTAACATAAACCATAAGAGTGAGTGGTGACAGTTGTTATAAGACTGACAGAATGTAGAATAGTTAAAATATGGAAGTACGAGGAAATCAAACCATCATTTTAGCAGTACTCTGAGGCTGATTACTGCTGACCTCACAGACCATTACGTTTTCTTTCTTCCAAATAAATATCATATTCACAGTGATTTTCTTAAATCAAAAAATATCACAGACTTTTATGCTACTTCAGTCTTCTCCCTCCCCCCGTTTGGATACTGTCTGCTGAGCAGCAGTGTAAGATCAGAAAGGTCTAACCTCGGTTAGATGACTGCTCAAAAGGTCTAACCTTGGTTAGATGGCTGTTCTGGGAAATCACACGACTTACAGTCTGGCTTTTGGTTTACAATATAGTTGCTGCCAGAGAGGAATTGGCTATCAGCATTTTCTAGTTACAGACATGGATAAGCTGATAAACTGTTCCCTGGAAGCCAGGAGGAACAACCATGTCCTGGGATGCCTCAGGCACAGCATTGCCAGCCAGGAAAGGGGATCCCTGACTCCTGACAAATGTTTTATGAATCTTCAGGAAGACATAAGGGTTAGAGGTGGACACTGAGAACTGCAATCCCTGAAGATGGTGTGATGAGATTAGAGGTGGTGGAGGGGTGAAGGGATGGCAGCTCTGAGATGCACTGACCTGTTTGCCATGATAGCATGCTGCTTAGAGCCAGGTTACATTGCCTCCAAATTCACTGCTAAAATCATTGTTCCTGGGCTGAATTACTGGGCAAGATTCAGCCTTTTGAGAGGCTCCTTGAGGAGGTGAAGTGCTGTCTGTGGAGTACTGCCCAGGAGCATTTTATTGCTGCCTCTCACTGATCTTGGTTAAGTCCATGTGAAGAGCTGAGGCTTTTGCCAGCACAGGTGTGTTGGCTGCACGTCACATTTTTGTATCTCCAGTATCTGTAGGATGAGTAGCACTCCCACACTGAACAAGTGCTCAGAGGTGCCAGTGTACCTGTGTACTTAAAGTACAGTAAATTCACGAATACAAGCCGCACTGAGTATAAGCCGCATCTCTGGGTGTTGGCAAATATTTTGTTTTTTGTCCATAAATAAGCCGCACCTGAATATAAGCCGCTCTGTCGTTCGCAGCGAGGACCCGCGTGCAACAAAGTTGCCAAATACTAACGGAATGGCGGCAGGGCGGGGTTTATTGGCTGAGCTAAGGCTGTGCAGGCTCGGCCCGCTAGGGGCTGCTGAAGGGGCGAGGTAACCCAGCCCGGCGCTGCCGCTCGGCAGGGCCACTGGGGGCCAGCCGCCGCTGCCACTGGGCTCGGTCACCCTGGCCCGGCGCTGCCCTGTGGTGGCAGGCAGGGACGGAGCCCCCCGCCGCCTCCCCGAGCCGCGGCAGGGGTGGCCCGGGTCCCCCCTCTCCTCCCAGAGCTGCGGCAATGGCGGAGCTGGGCCCCCCCCGTCTCTCCCCCGGGCTGCGGCAGAGGAGGGAAGGAGGGAGCTCTCCCACCTCTCTCTCCGCCCCCCGTTCTGCCTGCAGGGAGCCAGGCTCCACCCGCGGTGCAACAGAGTAGCAATTTGTAACAATCGCAAAATGCCGACTTTGCAGCAGCTTGGCTCAGCACTCTGACTGGCACTTCTGAGGTTGTAAATGTCAGAAAATTATTCACATATTAGCCGCTCCTGATTATTAGCCGCATTTCCGGTTTAGGAGCAAAATCTTAGTCAAATTGGTGCAGCTTGTATTCGTGAAATTACTGTACTGGTGTCCATAATTTTGCAATTGCAACTTTTATATCAAGATAAGGCATTCTCTCTAATGGCCTTGCAATGACAATTAACTTCATCATTATCTCAGGAGATCCAAGTTGTATGAATTAGATTGTAATACCTGTCAAAGTCCAGACACCCAACTAAACTAGAAATTCTGTATTTCTTTTTGCAATGGAAGAACGTAAAAGGGCAAAACATAACCATGACCAGAGCATAGTAATGCCTGCCATTACTTAAAAAGCTTTCGATCCAGATGCTGCAGACAATCATGGAGTAGTCAGTAACAATGCCTTTTGACCAAGTGTATGTGAAGATGATTATCTGTTTGTGTAGAAATGCTCTTGATTCTCACATTTCTTGAGCAAATTAGTAATATAAAAGCAACAGTGGCTTAATCTGGGCATTAACATTGTAGCTGAAGAATAAAACAAAAGAAAAAACCGCTGCAGATGAAGGGTAATTAAGTAGTTCTCCAATACCTTAGGGCGAAAATATTTGTCTATGGAATTTGAACTGTTTTCCACTCTTCTAAGAGAACCTAAACATAGATCCTAAACACAGAAACCATGTGCAACACTAAACCCACAGTCCTGTAGCTGTAAGTAGGATTTGTGTTTTGTGTTTTGAGCAGGGAAGGTGGAGCTGCTGCCTTTGCTGTGAACACCTGATCATTTAGGGCCTGATGGAATTTGTTGGCACCATTCTGTGTTTTGGGTCAGTGTTGCATCCCCATTGTTTATCAATACATGATTCTCACCATAGGTTTTTTATCTTTATTGGTATTACTCACCTGATGAGAAAGGATCTTCAGGGCTTCAAGTTTAACAAAGGTCTGAAAAGCTGTATGATTACAGTCAGGGTGTAGATTGCCTGAAGGGACCCTGAGAGTTGAGAAAAAGCCCCATGATATAACTTCAACTCTTCCAAAAGAAGAAGGGGAGCTGGAATGGTCTGAGTGCTGTCTAGCTGGCTGGTGTAGGCCCAGGAAGAGGAATTGCTGTAAAATGGGGCTTTGGGAGAGAGGAGGAAAAAAAAAACCAAAACCCTTGTGAAAGAAGTCAGTGTCTAAAGCAGGGTAAAGGAGGGTAGTTAAGGAGAAATTGCCATTGCGTATCACCAGTATGTGATGCCCCCTAAAAATCTGATGTGTTAAAAGAAAGAGTGAAGGAAATTTGTGTATGGATTTACTCTGGGCTCCCTCCCTTGCCCCAGCCCATGCCCCTCTTGGGGGCACAGACCCACAGAGGGTGAAGGGCAGAGAGCAAAGCGAGATGCTGTGAATCTGCAAAGTTCATCCCAGGGCTGGTGGCCAACAGGGACCACTGGTGGGTCACCATGTGGGGACAGCTTCCCCAGCCAATAGTCTGGTGCCACCAACATTGTCCATGTCCCCCACTACCCAAAGACATTTCAACCTGGCATGAAAGGAAAGTTTGGCTGTCATTGCTAGTACTGTGTGCTGGGAGTGCATCACCTGACCCCAGTGTTTCAAGGGGCATTGGTCTCTGCAGGGAGAAGGGTGGAAAAACATTCAATTGCCACATTAACCCACAAGTTCTGTGAATTAGCAAGGCCTTCAGTGGATCCAGTTGGTGAGCTGGACTTGCTCTTCCTCATGGGGTTGCATCACAGCTGTGAGGCTGCTGGTGGTGGCAGGATGTTGCTCTGAAGTACCATTGGACGCACACTTTTATTGCCAAAGCCTGAGGGCCAATATACACACGAGTTTTCCAAATACCTCCTCTGAAGCAGGCAGGGTGCTGCCCTTCTGGAAGTGCAGGACAAGTGCCAGCACCTGTGCCCAACCCCAGTCCCCTCTGCCCCCCTCACTGCCCTCTCCAAGATCTGGCCACACAGTTCCATCAGGGAATAAAACAGCCTTTGGCCTGGTTTTTCTGGAATCCAGCTTTGCTTGAAAAATGTCTCTGATATCAGAACTTGGCGTGCTCCCATTTTCATCAAAAGCAAAAAGACTCTCCCCATATTCCAGAGCCAAATTCATTATGTATTATTCACATTTATATATAAAACACATATGGAATAGAAAAATTGCTTGCAAGTGCTTGTGGACTACCACAAAAATCATCACAGAAAATGAGATAAAAGCAGATGTGGAAACCAGGCTAGTGCTGGAGGTCACCTAGAAAGGTGACATTCGTGACTTATTACTTCTAATGGCATAGCAGAGAGAAGCAAGGCTGAACCGTTGTACTTGCACACAAAGCTTTGCTCAAACAGATAAAAGATGATTTGAGGCAAGATGAGTTTGGATTTTTACATTTTAATAAATCTTTGAATTAATTATCACAACAGTTGTTAGTAAGTCTTGATTATACTCGTGGCAAAAGCTGGACAGTGACCAAGGACTGCTCGCCTTCTTTGAGCTCTTTTTAACAGCACCTCTCTTCTAGTATATCTTTGTTTGCCTTTAGAAATTTGGCATGAGTGAAGTGATCAACAATATTGTGGGAAGCAATACCAATACTGGCAAGAGCACCAACACCAAGACCAGCGACAAGTGGAATAGTGGCTGGAGGAGCAAGACCAGCCAGAAGAGGCAAACGGGCCAGAACACCAACAGCGGCTGATCCAACCCCAGAAATCAGCGGCGGATAAACGGCACGGAGTTTCGGTAGTGCTGTCATGGCCTGCAAAGGGAAAGTAAAACACAGGTTAGAGAGATGATAAACACTTATATTTACCCCCAGACATGATGACTGAGAACAGGCAAAGATAGTCAGGGTAATTAAATCAATGAGAGACATGTGCCCCATAGGGTAAATGGGTAAGACCCAGGTTTGTAGCCCTAGGAGAGGGCACTGTCAGGGTGCACACAGAGCAGAGTGACCCTCCAGCTCCAGGGGCTCTGGGGAGGCCAGAGGCAGCGCTGCTTTGGAGCCCACGCCTGGCACTGGGCTGTGCCCATGCAGGCTGCAGGCTGTGTCCCAGTGCTGGGCTCACAGGCAGCAGCCAGGAGCTGCTCTGGGAGGCACCCAGGGCTCATCCTGTGCCACTCACCTGACCACCATAGCGGAGTTTTCTCACAAAATCATCAGATTTGAAGTCAAACACATCATATACTATGTCCTTGCCAATGCAACGCTCAGCCCTCCAGATGATCTCATTCAAGGGCAGAGGAGTGCAGTTCTGGTCATACTTGTTGTTGACAGCCCAGGAATCATCTCCAGCCACCTCCCTCAGGTGCTCCATTTTAACCTTCATGATGAGACTTGTCTCACTTTCAGCTGCCAGAGATGCGACTCCTTCATCTGGGATAAGAAGGGAGGAGATAAGGCAGGCAGGCAAATCTTCTCTGGCCCCTCCAAAACCTCACATGCCTTTTGGACTGCTCCTGGAAACCTCATCTACACACACAGGGTACTCATGGAGCAGCACCTGGAGGGACACAGGGCTCCTGGAGCAGCCAAACACCCCCTCTGCATCCTGCCAGGGTACACCAGCCTTACCTACAGGTGTCGCATGGATGACATATCCATCTCCTACATAGAGGGCCCAGTGATCGTAATGTCCCCGTTTGATCTCAATCAGGTCCCCAGGCTTTGGGTCACCCTTGTCATCTCTCATATCAGGAATGTTCATTTCACGACCTACAAAAGCCTTCAGCGGGAAAACACACAACAAATTTTAAGTAATAAGTTTTGTTTTCTTTTTGAGAAAGTTTAGATTAAATAATTTTTCCCATAGAAGCAGTCAATAGGATGAAGCTGATAAAACCAGGTTGAGGTATAGCTTTCACCAGTCCTCTATAAAGCACTGGGGGTAGAGGTGACAGCGTAAGGAAAGGAAGATTTGTGATCAAGTGCTTGCAGAACACCACTAAAATCATCACAGAAAAAAAGTAAAAGCAGATGTGGCAAACAGGTCACTTCTGCTGGAGATCACCTGGAACTGATGATGTGCTTGACTTGATATTTCTTCATGGGATGGCAGGGAGAAGCAAGGCCAGAATGCTGAACTTGCACACAAACCTATATGCATACAAAACAAAATTCTAGGCATGATGAGTTTTTCATATTTTATTAGGAGTTTCATTTAATTCTTTCTCGAAGGGTGGTAAAAGCAGGGCAGAGACCCCATGCAGCCAGAGAATTCCTACCTTTATCTGAGCTTTTCCTGATGACCCAACAGTGCTCTATTTCTCTCTCTAGAAATCCCACTGACACAGTAAAGTGATTTCAGTAATTAAATCACTGAAAGACATGTGCCCCATCTGCAGAAGGGGTAACATCCAGGTTTATAGCCCCAGGAGGTGTCACTCAGTGAGAGGGCACTGTCAGGCTGCACACAGAGCAGAGTGACCCTCCAGCTCCAGGGGCTCTGGGGAGGCCAGAGGCAGCGCTGCTTTGGAGCCCACGCCTGGCACTGGGCTGTGCCCATGCAGGCTGCAGGCTGTGTCCCAGTGCTGGGCTCACAGGCAGCAGCCAGGAGCTGCTCTGGGAGGCACCCAGGGCTCACCCTGTGCCACTCACCTGCTCAGAGACTGCTTCTCCATAGCGCAGATTGGTCACAAAGTGCTCACAGTTCCTACCAAATGAACAATATATCACCTTCTAGCCAATACCAGCTGCAGCACGAGACATAATCTCCTCCACTGGAAGCGGATCTGGGGACACATCAGATTTGTTGTTGACACGCCATTTATTACGTCGCACCACCTTCTTCAGGCGCTCCTTCTTCACCATTCTGGTGAATACTGGCACCTCGTGGGCCCCCAGTTTTACCTTGTCTTTACCTGTATATGGAAGGAGGAGATAAGGCAGGAACACAGACACTCTGTGGCCCTTCAAGACCTAAGAGGGGTTTCCTCTGCTCCTGGAAAAGGCTTTTGCACACAAAGTGTCCACCAGCTGCCCATGGAGGGAGACAGGGCTCCTGGAGCACCCAAGATTTCCCCTGCACCTCTCCAGTCTACAATATCCTTACCTACAGGTGTCAAATGGATGACATATCCATCCTCTATGTAGAGGGCCCAGTGCTGATGAAATGGCTGGTCGATCTCGATCAGGTCCCCAGGCTGGGGTTTGCTCTTGTTCTGTCCCATCTCAGGAGTGTGCAGTCAGGACGTGCAGCTGTAGCTGGGCTGGCTCAGCACAGAGCAGAGCTCAGCGGGGAGGCGAGGGCTGTGCAGGGGCAGCTGCCGTGGATAAGGTCCTTGGCCGCTTTCTCCTTCTGAGTACAGAAAGGTTAAAGCTGATTGGTTACTGTATCACCACCCTAACAGTTTGCCCGTGAAAGAGGCTTCAATTTCATTTCCAGGAATTCTAAACCAAGATTTTGATTAGCCTACTAAGCCAATTTTATCTCCAGACACAAGGTTTTTATTTCAACTCTTCTCATTTCCTGCCTGATGGGGTGGACAGGGCACGGAGTGAATGAATGATTGGCTGCTTGGGGTGTGACCTGTTCAGGGCACACAAAACCAGGCAGCCTCTCACTGACAGCTGTTCTGCTCTCACCTCCCCCTAGAGTGCAGCAGTTGATGTAACTAAAGCAACACAGGATTCTGTGACTCACAAGTGGGATGCAGATTACCTGACTCTGAAAGCTTGAGGTGTATACTCCAGCTAAAGGACAATGAAGCAGACTTTCTCTTGAAAGTTTTCTTCCAAGACAATCCACACATCAGCTTTGTGACAAGGAAATGTTGTGTCTCAGTCCATTGGGTGATGAAGCATGGGTGCCTCACTGCTCATTCTTCACATCCCTCACCCCCAGCACTGCAGGGACCCTGGCTTTGCCTTCCTGCTGCCTGGCAGAAGATTGATCTGATGCTGGCACTATGAACGCTTTAGAATCAACATTTGGTCCCTAAAGTTAGAATGGCCACAAGTCTGTGAGTCAAAGTCTCCTGGCTGCCTTAGTAATTCTTTAAGCCCCTCAGTGTTTTGGCAGCTCAAAGAATAAAATCCTAAAATGGGCTGTGAGTCTGAAGGGATGACAAAAATCATCTAGCAGGTTCGTTCAGGTTCAAGGCCAACAATCACTCCACTTGGAGAGGTGAAGTGGGAAATTTTGGTGGCAGAGTGGAAGAAAGAAGTGACAGAGAAAAAGGCAGCTGGGGTTTTTCTGTCACTGACACTGGGGATCTGCTGCTGACAGAGAGAGTCAGCAGAAGCAGGGACAGGAACATTGTCGTGGGCTGAAGGACAGGTGTCTGATAGGGAAGGTAGGGTTCTCTTTTGAAATTTAGAATATAAACCTTCTCTATCCGAATTAGTGCAATTTTGAAATTCAGGGGCTTGCAGGTAAAGGTATGAGAATAGGAATAATAGGTTTTTTACTAGTATGTATAAAAAGGCAAAAACACCTAATAGTAACTACGGCATCACTAGCAAACAGAACCAAGGACACAGTAACATTGTTCTCGGCCGCAGGCACTTTCCCTTTGGTGTGGTTGCTGTTCCAGTGGGCAGGAATGAGCGAGAAATGGGGGGGTGCTGGACGGCCGTAGCTGCAGAGCGTCCCGGGAAGGCAGCAGGGTGCGGGCTGCTGTGTGGAGAAACGCGGAGCAATCCCGAACAAAGAGCGGTGTCGGGCCAGCCCCGGCCCGGCTCTGAGCAGGGCAGGGAGAGGCGGAGTTCAGGATTTACGGGCACACGAGCAGATGGTTCTAGGTGCCTCAGGTGCCGGGGAATTCTCCCCGCAGTAAGCGATAGCCTGGACGGCTTTTTCTGATGTCAGAGAGTGACAGATGTAAAAAAAGATCTGCTACGGCTTTATCCTCTGTTCGGTGTGACTGTCCCTCTGAGAGAACCCTCTAAAAAACGAGAGGGATTTGCCTCTCCCCCCTCCTGGATGCCTCAAGCAATTAGTCATCGGTGCTTTTTTTGCAAATGTAAGGGGGAAATTCTACAAGTAACAAGGAAAGAAAAAGAAAAAAACCTAAGCACCTCAACACTGAGCATTATCCACCTCGAATTTTTTCTCATACTAATATGTTATATCAAATTTAAACTTTTAAATTGAATACATACAAACACAACCTTAATTATATACTTGTATACATGAATACACAGATACAGACATAGTGTCATGGGTAGTTCACCTGGAAATAAAGTTTTGTTTGAGATATGCATTGGGTTTCTCTATTTTTTGCATTACCCACTAGGTAGAGTCTGGGTCAGCCTATAGGAGATGATAGGGCTGTGTTTCTGTTCTTGGGGCAGTCAGTTTTAGGTCTGCTGCATGCAGCAGGTGAAAGCAAACTGAGGCTTGCATTCTGCTGCTAGGAGAATGGAGAAAAACGTGTTAGCAATGTCAGTGGTGGTGTACCACTTTGCTGCCTTGGACTCCAGCTCCTACTGGAGTTCCAACATGTCTGGCATGGCAGCACTCAGCAGTGGAGTCACTTTATTTAAGCTATCATAGTGTACAGTTAATTTTTATTTTCTGTTAGACTTGAGCACAGGCTAAATGGGGCTGTTGGAGGATGAGTGAGCCTTGCTGACCAACCCTTGGCTCTCCAGATCACAAATTATCTTGTGGATGGGGATTGCAGCATCTTCATTTGTTTGATACTGCTGGCAGTGCACAGTTGAGGTGGCAACTGGCACCTGTTGCTCTTTCACTTTCATGTGTCCCACTGCAAATGGGTTTTCTGATAGTCCAGGCAAAGTGTTCAATTGCTTAATGCCCTCTACCTCTACAGCAGCTATTCCAAAAGCCCACCTGAGTCCCTTTAGGTCTTTGAAGTAGCCATTCCTGAGAAAGTCTATGCCTAGAATTCACAGAGCCTCCTGGCCAGTCACAACTGGATGTTTCTGCCACTCCCCTCAGCAGAGTCAGTTCCTGTGATCCCCCCACCAACCCAGCAATAGAAACAGGTTCTGCCCCCACACGTCCCCATTGTACACTTGTGCACCAGAATTAACTAATGCCTCACATTTTTGTGGCTCTGAGGTGCCAGGCCATCAGATCTGCACTGTCTAAAAGACCTGGTATTCCCATGCCTCTTCCTGGCTAGAGGCAGGGACCCTCTAGCCCTGCTTAACATTTTTTTCTTTGACATACATACTAGATGTTTTTTTAAGGGGTTCTGACAGATCATCTTCCCTTCTGTTATACCTGGCAGCTTGATTATGGGAGGTTGAGGCTGCCTCCACTTTAGTAGAACTCCCTTGGTTAGTGCTTCCCTTCCTGAGTTGATGCAATTGTGCTGCCAGGACACAAGTGGGTTTGCCATCCCATCTGCCATGAGAGGCCATGAGAAAACTGTTTTCTTGTGGAGAAAAAAATCTCCATAGACTGAAGAGAAGTCTGCTCTACCAAGTGAATTGGTGAAAGACATTTTTAGAGATGGTAAATTGACTGGTTCATTTCTGTACATTTTCATTGTGAAAGAAAAGAAGTTGTTGGAGGAGGAAAAATGTTCTGAAAGTTTTATTTTTTTTCTTACAGTTTCTAGTAATAAAGCTTTTCTTTCTACTCCTTTAAAGTTTGAGCTTGTTTGGCTTTCCTCCTAATCCTAGCTCACAGCAGGAAATGGGTAAATAATTCTAGTGGGTGCACTGGCAATTTGGCTAACACTAAATCCACAACAACACATCCAAAAGAATTCCTCTGAGACTTGCAGTCTTACCTTGCCAGACTTCCATTCTTAGAGAAGGGAGTGAGAAAAAGCTGTGCTGATAGTATCACCTTTAAAAACCTCCCTCTCCTTTTATGTTTGAGTCCTCCAGAGATGATTTAGCCTACCTCACCCTCAGTTGATTGAGAGCTCTCTTGCAATTGCAGCTTTTTGCTCATGGATTTAAAGGTAGGATTTGACTTACATTAATTTCACGACTATAAGGCGCACCCTTTTGTCTAAAATTTTTCCCCGAATCCGGTAGTGCGCCTTATAGTCCAATGCACCTCATATGATGTACAAAGTTGCGACATTTACCACCCCAGAAGTGGGAGCTCTGATCCGTGGGGGAAGCTGGCAGTGCCGCGGCAGCCGCGTGGGGATGTGCCTGGGGGCCCGTGGCACCCCCCTGTCGGGTCTGGGCGGGCCTGCGGGCCCATAGCTGGCAGGTGGAGGCAGGGCCAGGGGACCCACGGCGCCGCCCCTCCCGGGGCCAGGCTGGCCCCGGAACCCGCGCTCCCACCCCTGTCGGGTTTGGGCCGGCCCAGGGGCCAATGGCTGCCGGGTTGAGGCAGGGCCTCAGCTAGCAACCGCGCGGGGGGAGCTGCGGGCGGAGCCTTGCTGTAAAAATAAAGTGCGCCTTATAGTCCGGTGCGCCTTATATGAACTACATAGTCGCGAATTTTGCTGACTCCCGGGGGGTGCGACTTATAGTCTGGTGCGCCTTATGGTCGTGAAATTACTGTAATCTTAGCAGACTTGACGTTGTTAGGAGTTTTGATAAAAGGCAGGTCCCAAGCCCATTTCACAGAGCAATGATCCACTACAGAAGACAGGTAAGACCAGAAAGAAGCTGCAAACACCCAGGCTGAGATATGACACAGGATGTGTCAGCTGTGAAATCTGCACGTGCTTCTGTGTGTTTGATCCCTGTTTGGCAACCACCCCTAGCAGAAAGTAAAGAGCAATTCCCTTGGTATTCGCAGCCATTTAGCTCTCGTCCTTCTCCTCCCTGGCAGTCAGGAAGTTGCCAGGAGGATCCTGGCAGCTGTTCACCCATCCTATCAGCAAGGTTTAAGGATGCTCAGCTCCCTTCTTTCCACCTCACACCCTCTCACAGGAGCTGCTCAATTTACACACCACAGGCAGGGACTCCAAGACACTGCACTGGCCTTGCCATGACCGGGCTACCAGAAGTTATCCACCTACTCAGGTCCTCATCAATACTTTCATTCTACCTTTTCATAAAGGTAAGGTTAAAGAAAAAGCCCATAGGATGTAGCTGATAAAACCAGGATGTGAATAGACTGCACCAGTGTTCAGAAAAGCACTGAAGGAGGAAGGGTAGTGGTGAAAGCAGGAGTGGAAAATTTCCTGGCGATTACTTGTGGACTACCACAAAAATCCACAGAAAATGAGATAAAAGCAGATGTGGAAACCAGGCTAGTGCTGGAGGTCACCTAGAAAGGTGACATTCTTGACTTATTACTTCTAATGGGATAGCAGAGAGAAGCAAGGCTGATCTGTTGTACTTGCACAGAAAGCTATGCTCAAACAGATAAAAGATGATTTGAGGCAAGATGAGTTTGGATTTTTACATTTTAATAAATCTTTGAATTAATTATCACAACAGTTGTTAGTAAGTCTTGATTATACTTGCGGCAAAAGCTGGACAGTGACCAAGGACTCCTTGCCTTCTTTGAGTTCTTTTTAACAGCACCTCTCTTCTAGTATATCTTTGTTTGCCTTTAGAAATTTGGTATGAGTGAAGTGATCAACAATATTGTGGGAAGCAATAGCAATATTGGCAACAACAGTAATACCAAGACCAACCACAAGAGGAATAGTGGCTGGAAGAGCAAGACCAGCCAGAAGAGGCAAACGGGCCAGAACACCAACAGCGGCTGCTCCAACCCCAGAAATCAGTGGCGAATAAATGGCACGGACTTTCGGTAGTGCTGTCATGGCCTGCAAAGGGAAAGTAAAACACAGGTTAGAGAGATGATAAACACTTATATTTACCACCAGACATGATGACTGAGAACAGGCAAAGATAGTCAGGGTAATTAAGTCACTGAGAGACACGTGCCCCATAGGGTAAATGGGTAAGACCCAGGTTTGTAGCCCTAGGAGAGGGCACTGTCAGGGTGCACACAGAGCAGAGTGACCCTCCAGCTCCAGGGGCTCTGGGGAGGCCAGAGGCAGCGCTGCTTTGGAGCCCACGCCTGGCACTGGGCTGTGCCCATGCAGGCTGCAGGCTGTGTCCCAGTGCTGGGCTCACAGGCAGCAGCCAGGAGCTGCTCTGGGAGGCACCCAGGGCTCTCCCTGTGCCACTCACCTGCTCAGAGACTCCCTCTCCATAGCGGAGCTTGGTCACAAAGTGCTCACAGTTCTTGTTGAACAAATGATATGGCATGACCTTGCCAATCTCACTCTCAGCACGCCGGATGATCTCCTCCACAGGGAAAGGAGTCCGGCAGTGGTCATACTTGTTGTTGACACGCCAGTTATCCTTTCCAGCAGCCTCCTTCAGGCGTTCTTTTATCACTTTACTCTTGCCCTTTCCCGAATGTAGTGACACAGAGCCAGTTGACACAGATGAAGAATTTTCACCTGAAAGGAAAGGAATGGAGGTTATAAGGAAGTCAGGTAAACCTTCTCTGTTTCAACCAAATTCTCAGATGGCTTTTGGACTGCTCCTGGAAACCTCATCTACACACACAGGGTACACATGGAGCAGCACCTGGAGGTACATAGGGCTCCTGGAGCACCTCAACACCCCCTCTGGATCCTGCCTGGGTACACCAGCCTTACCTGCAATTGTCACATGGATGACATATCCATCCCCCACGTAGAGGGCCCAGTGATCGTAATGTCCCCGTTTGATCTCAATCAGGTCCCCAGGCTTTGGGTCATCCCTGACATCTCTCATATCAAGAATGTGCAATTCACCACCTACAGAAGCCTTCATCTGGAAAACACATGGTAAACTCTCAGTAAGAACTTGTGTTTACTATTAGAGAAATTAAAGGTTCAAATAATTTTTCCCATAGAAGCAGTCAATAGGATGAAGTGGATAAAACAAGGATGAGGTAGAAAGATTATACAAGTCCTCAGCAAAGCAGTGGAGGGGAACTGCTGGTGTAAGGAAAGGAAAATTTGCCTTCAAGCGCTCGCAAACTACCACTAAAATCCTCACAGACAAAAGGCAAAAGCAGATGTGAGAAACAGGCCAGTGCTGTTGGGGACCACCTGGAACTGATGATGTGCTTGACTTGGTATTTCTTCACGGGATGGCAGGGAGAAGCAAGGCCAGAGTGCTGAACTTGCACACAAAGCTATATTCATATAAAACAAAATTCTAGGCATGATGAGTTTGTCTTTTGATATTTTATCAAGAATTTCATTTAATTCTTTCTCTAAGGGTGGCAATAGCAGGGCAGAGACCCCTTTCATCCAGGGAATCCCTGCCTTTCTCTCATCTTTTCCTGATGGTCCACCAGTGCTCTCTTTCTCTCTGGATTTCACCCACAGTGAAGGCAACAGCACAGATCCTACTGACAGCATGCAAACAATTGCCATCTTAGCAGATAAAGGGAAAGCAAAGCTTAGGCTGGAAACACAAGGAGCACTTCCATTTAGCCCCAGGTATGGTAATGGAGAATAGGCACTGATAACCAGAACAAGTAAATCAATGAGAGACGTGTGCCCCATGAGCAGAAGGGGTAAGACCCAGGTTTGTAGCCCTAGGAGGTGGCACTCAGTGAGAGGGCACTGTCAGGCTGCACACAGAGCAGTGACCCTCCAGCTCCAGGGGCTCTGGGGAGGCCAGAGGCAGCGCTGCTTTGGAGCCCACGGCTGGCACTGGGCTGTGCCCATGCAGGCTGCAGGCTGTGTCCCAGTGCTGGGCTCACAGGCAGCAGCCAGGAGCTGCTCTGGGAGGCACCCAGGGCTCATCCTGTGCCACTCACCTGGCCACCATAGCGGAGTTTTCTCACAAAATCATCAGATTTGAAGTCAAACACATCATATGCTATCTCCTTGGCAATGCAATGCTCAGCCCTCCAGATGATCTCATTCAAGGGCAGAGGAGTGCAGTTCTGGTCATACTTGTTGTTGACAGCCCAGGAATCATCTCCAGCCACCTCCCTCAGGTGCTCCATTTTAACCTTCATGATGAGACGTGTCTCACTTTCAGCTGCCAGAGATGTGGCTCCTTCATCTGGGATAAGAAGGGAGGAGATAAGGCAGGCAGGCAAATCTTCTCTGGCCCCTCCAAAACCTCATATGCCTTTTGGACTGCTCCTGGAAACCTCATCTACACACACAGGGTACTCATGGAGCAGCACCTGGAGGGACACAGGGCTCCTGGAGCACCCAAACACCCCCTCTGCATCCTGCCAGGGTACACCAGCCTTACCTACAGGTGTCACATGGATGACATATCCATCCCCCACGTAGAGGGCCCAGTGAGCGTCATGTCCCCGTTTGATCTCAATCAGGTCCCCAGGCTTTGGGTCACCCTTGTCATCTTTCATATCAGGAATGTGCATTTCACGACCTACAAAAGCCTTCAGCGGGAAAACACACAGCAAATTTTAAGTAATAAGTTTTGTTTTCTTTTTGAGAAAGTTTAGATTAAAATAATTTTTCCCATAGAAGCAGTCAATAGGATGAAGCTGATAAAACCAGGTTGAGGTAGAGCTTTCACCAGTCCTCTGTAAAGCACTGGGGGTGGACGTGACAGCGTAAGGAAAGGAAGATTTGTGATCAAGAGCTTGCAGAACACCGCTAAAATCATCACAAAAAAAAAGTAAAAGCATATGTGGCAAACAGGTCACTTCTGCTGGAGATCACCTGGAACTGATGATATGCTTGACTTGATATTTCTTCATGGGATGGCAGGGAGAAGCAAGGCCAGAATGCTGAAATTGCACACAAACCTATATGCATACAAAACAAAATTCTAGACATTATGAGTTTTATGAGTTTTTTATATTTTACTAGTACTTTCATTTAATTCTTTCTCTAAGGGTGGCAAAAGCAGGGCAGAGACCCATGCAGCCAGAGAATTCCTGCCTTTATCTGAGCTTTTCCTGATGGCCCATCAGTGATCTCTTTCTCTCTCCAGTAAACCCACTGACACAGTGAAGGCAACAGCACAGATCCTACTTCCAGCATGCATAAAATTGTTATTTTAGCAGATAAAGAGATAGTAAAGCTCAGGTTGGAAACGCGAGGAGAACTTTCATTCAGTTCCAGGTATGGTAATGGAGAACAAGCAGCAATAATCAGGAGAAGTGAATAAAATACAGGCATGTACCGTATAATCCAAACGGCTAATACCTAGGAGGTTGCACCTGCTCCTTGGTGTAGCCCTAGGAGGTGTCACTCAGTGAGAGTGCACTGTCAGGCTGCACACAGAGCAGAGTGTGCACCAGGGGCTCTGGGGAGGCCAGAGGCAGCGCTGCTTTGGAGCCCACGCCTGGCACTGGGCTGTGCCCATGCAGGCTGCAGGCTGTGTCCCAGTGCTGGGCTCACAGGCAGCAGCCAGGAGCTGCTCTGGGAGGCACCCAGGGCTCACCCTGTGACACTCACCTGCTCAGAGACTGCTTCTCCATAGCGGAGATTGGTCACAAAGTGCTCACAGTTCCTACCAAATGAACAATATATCACCTTCTAGCCAATACAAGCTGCAGCACGAGACATAATCTCCTCCACTGGAAGCGGATTTGGGGGCACATCAGATTTGTTGTTGACACGCCATTTATTACGTCGCACCACTTTCTTCAGGCGCTCCTTCTTCACCATTCTGGTGAATACTGGCACCTCGTGGGCCCCCAGTTTTACCTTGTCTTTACCTGTATATGGAAGGAGGAGATAAGGCAGGAACACAGACACTCTGTGGCCCTTCAAGACCTCAGAGGGGTTTCCTCTGCTCCTGGAAAAGGCTTTTGCACACAAAGTGTCCACCAACTGCTCACGGAGGGAGACAGGGCTCCTGGAGCACCCAAGATTTCCCCTGCACCTCTCCAGTCTACAATATCCTTACCTACAGGTGTCAAATGGATGACATATCCATCCCCCATGTAGAGGGCCCAGTGCTGATGAAATGGTTGGTCGATCTCGATCAGGTCCCCAGGCTGGGGTTTGCTCTTGTTCTGTCCCATCTCAGGAGTGTGCAGTCAGGACGTGCAGCTGTAGCTGGGCCAGCTCAGCACAGAGCAGAGCTCAGCGGGGAGGCGAGGGCTGTGCAGGGGCAGCTGCCGTGGATAAGGTCCTTGGCCGCTTTCTCCTTCTGAGTACAGAAAGGTTAAAGCTGATTGGTTACTGTATAACCACCCTAACAGTTTGCCCGTGAAAGAGGCTTCAATTTCATTTCCAGGAATTCTAAACCAAGATTTTGATTAGCCGACTAAGCCAATTTTATCTCCAGACACAAGTTTTTTATTTCAACTCTTCTCATTCCCTGCCTGATGGGGTGGACAGGGCACGGAGTGAATGAATGATTGGCTTCTTGGGGTGTGACCTGTTCAGGGCACACAAAACCAGGCAGCCTCTCACAGACAGCTGTTCTGCTCTCACCTCCCCCTAGAGTGCAGCAGTGGATGTAACTAAAGCAACACAGGATTCTGTGACTCACAAGTGGGATGCAGATTACCTGGCTCCGAAAGCTTGAGGTGTATACTCCAGCTAAAGGACAATAAAGCAGACTTTCCCTTGAAAGTTTTCTTCCAAGACAATCCCCACATCGGCTTTGTGACAAGGAAATACTGTGGTTCAGTCCATGGGGAGATGAAGCATGGGTGCCTCACTGCTCATTCTTCACATCCCTCACCCCCAGCACTGCAGGGACCCTGGCTTTGCCTTCCTATTGCCTGGCAGAAGATTGATCTGATGCTGGCACTATGAACGCTTTAGAATCAACATTTGGTCCCTAAAGTTAGAATGGCCACAAGTCTGTGAGTCAAAGTCTCCTGGCTGCCTTAGTAATTCTTTAAGCCCCTCAGTGTTTTGGCACCTCAAAGAATAAAATCCTAAAATGGGCTATGAGTCTGAAGGGATGACAAAAATCATCTAGCAGGTTCGTTCAGGTTCAAGGCCAACAATCACTCCACTTGGAGAGGTGAAGTGGGAAATTTTGGTGGCAGAGTGGAAGAAAGAAGTGACAGAGAAAAAGGCAGCTGGGGTTTTTCTGTCACTGACACTGGGGGTCTGCTGCTGACAGAGAGAGTCAGCAGAAGCAGGGACAGGAACATTGTCGTGGGCTGAAGGACAGGTGTCTGATAGGGAAGGTAGGGCTCTCTTTTGAAATTTAGAATATAATCCTTCTCTATCCGAATTAGTGCAATTTTGAAATTCAGGGGCTTGCAGGTAAAGGTACGAGAATAGGAATAATAGGTCTTTTGCTAGTATGTATAAAAAGGCAAAAACACCTAATAGTACCTACGGCATCACTAGCAAACAGAACCAAGGACACAGTAACATTGTTCTCGGCCGCAGGCACTTTCCCTTTGGTGTGGCTGCTGTTCCAGTGGGCAGGAATGAGCGAGAAATGGCTGGGTGCTGGACGGCCGCAGCTGCAGAGCGTCCCGGGAAGGCAGCAGGGTGCGGGCTGCTGTGTGGAGAAACGCGGAGCAATCCCGAACAAAGAGCGGTGTTGGGCCAGCCCCGGCCCGGCTCTGAGCAGGGCAGGGAGAGGCGGAGTTCAGGATTTACGGGCACACGAGTGGATGGTTCTAGGTGCCTCAGGTGCCGGGGAATTCTCCCCGCAGTAAGCGATAGCCTGGACGGCTTTTACTGATGTCAGAGAGTGACAGATGTAAAAAAAGATCTGCTACGGCTTTATCCTCTGTTCGGTGTGACTGTCCCTCTGAGAGAACCCTCTAAAGAACGAGAGGGATTTGCCTCTCCCCCCTCCCGGATGCCTCAAGCAATTAGTCATCGGTGTTTTTTTTGCAAATCTAAGGGGGAAATTCTACAAGTAACAAGGAAAGAAAAAAAAAAAACAGAAAACGAAACACCTCAACACTCAATATTATCCACCTCGAATTTTTTCTCATACTAATATGCTATGTCATATTTAAACTTTTAAATTGAATACATACATGCACGACCTTAATTATATACATATATACATGAATATACAGATACAGATATAGTGTCATGGGTAGTTCATCTGGAAATAAGGTTTTGTTTGAGATATGCATTGGGTTTCTCTATTTTTTGCATTACCCACTAGGTAGAGCCTGGATCAGTCTATAGGAGATGATAGGGCTGTGTTTCTGTTCTTGGGGCAGTCAGTTTTAGGTCTGCTGCATGCAGCAGGTGAAAGCAAACTGAGGCTTGCATTCTGCTGCTAGGGGAATGGAGAAAAATGTGTTAGCAATGTCAGTGGTGGTGTACCACTTTGCTACCTTGGACTCCAGCTCCTACTGGAGTTCCAACATGTCTGGCATGGCAGCACTCAGCAGTGGAGTCACTTTATTTAAACTATCATAGTGTACAGTTAATTTTTATTTTCTGTTAGACTTGAGCACAGGCTAAATGGGGCTGTTGGAGGACGAGTGGGCCTTGCTGATCACCTCTTGGCTCTCAAGATCACAAATCATCTTGTGGATGGGGATTGCAGCATCTTCATTTGTTTGATACTGCTGGCAGTGCACTGTCAAGGTGGCAACTGGCACCTGTTGCTCTTTCACTTTCAGGTGTCCCACTGCAAATGGGTTTTCTGATAGTCCAGGCAAAGTGTTCAATTGCTTAATGCCCTCTGCCTCTACAGCAGTTATTCCAAAAGCCCACCTGAGTCCCTTTAGGTCTTGCAGTAGCCATTCCTGAGAAAGTCTATGCCTAGAATTCACAGAGCCTCCTGGCCAGTCACAACTGGATGTTTCTGCCACTCCCCTCAGCAGAGTCAGTTCCTGTGATCCCCCCACCAACCCAGCAATAGAAACAGGTTCTGCCCCCACACGTCCCCATTGTACACTTGTGCACCAGAATTAACTAATGCCTCACATTTTTGTGGCTCTGAGGTGCCAGGCCATCAGATCTGCACTGTCTAAAAGACCTGGTATTCCCATGCCTCTTCCTGGCTAGAGGCAGGGACCCTCTAGCCCTGCTTAACATTTTTTTCTTTGACATACATACTAGATGGTTTTATAAGGGGGTCTGACAGATCATCTTCCCTTCTGTTATACCTGGCAGCTTGGTTATGGGAGGTTGAGGCTGCCTCCACTTTAGTAGAACTCCCTTGGTTAGTGCTTCCCTTCCTGAGTTGATGCAATTGTGCTGCCAGGACACAAGTGGGTTTGCCATCCCATCTGCCATGAGAGGCCATGAAAAAACTGTTTTCTTGTGGAGAAAAAAATCTCCATAGACTGAAGAGAAGTCTGCTCTACCAAGTGAATTTGTGAAAGAACTTTTTAGAGATGGTAAATTGACTGGTTCATTTCTGTACATTGTCATTGTGAAAGAAAAGAAGTTGTTGAGGGAGGAGAAATGTTCTGAAAGTTTTATGCAGAGTTTATTTCTTCTTAGAGTTTCTAGTAATAAATTTTTTCTTTGTACCCTTTAAAGTTTGAGCCTGTTTTTCTTTCCTCCTAATCCTATCTCACAGCAGGAAATGAGTAAATAATTCCAGTGGGTGCACTGGCAATTTGGCTAACACTAAATCCACAACAACACATCCAAAAGAATTCCTCTGAGACTTGCAGTCTTACCTTGCCAGACTTCCATTCTTAGAGAAGGGAGTGAGAAAAACTTGTAATGATAGTATTACCTTTAAAAACCTCCCTCTCTTTTTCTGTTTGAGTCCTCCAGAGATGATTTAGCCTGCCTCGCCCCCAGTTGATTGAGAGCTCTCTTGCAATTGCAGCTTCTTGCTCATGGATTTAAAGGTAGGATTTGACTTAATCTTAGCAGACTTGACTTTTTTAGGAGTTTTGTTAAAAGGCAGGTCCCAAGCCCATTTCACAGAGCAGTGATCCACTACAGAAGACAGGTAAGACCAGAAAGAAGTTGCAAGCAGCCAGGCTGAGATATGACACAGGATGTGTCAGTTGTGAAATCTGCACATGCTTCTGTGTGTTTGATCCCTGTTTGGCAACCACCCCTAGCAGAAAGTAAAGAGCAATTCCCTTGGTATTCGCAGCCATTTAGCTCTGCCCCATCCCCTTCTTTGGCAGTCAGGAAGTTGCCAGGAGGATCCTGGCAGCTGTTGGTCCATCCTGTCGGCAAGGTTTAATAATGCTCAGCTCCCTTCTTTCCACCTCACACCCTCTCACAGGAGCTGCTCAATTTACACACCACAGGCAGGAGCTCCAAGACACTGCACTGGCCTTGCCTGCCCTTTTGCAGACTTGGCTACCAGAAGTTATCCACCTACTCAAGTCCTCAGCAATACTTTCATTCTACCTTTGCATAAAGGTGAAGTTACAAGCAATGACTCTCTTAATGAGGTCATAGGATGCAGCTGATGAAACCAGGATGTGAATAGACTGCACCAGTCTTCAGAAAAGCACTGAAGGGGAAGTGGGGTGAGGTAGAAGCAGGAGTAGAAAATTTGCTGACAACTACTTTTGGACCACCACAAAAATCACCACAGACAATGAAATAAAAGCTGATGTGGAAACCAGGCTAGTGCTGCTGGGGTCACCTAGAAAGGTGACATTCTTGACTTATTACTTCTAATGGGATGGTAGAGAGAAGAAAGGCTGAACTGTTGTACTTGCACACAAAGCTATGCTCAAACAGATAAAACATGATTTGAGGCAAGATGAGTTTGGATATTTACATTTTAATAAGCCTTTAAATGAATTATCACAACAGTTGCTAGTAATATTTATAACACTTGTGGAAAAGGCTGGACAGTGACCAAGGACTCCTTGCTTTCCTTGAGCTCTTTCTAACAGTACGTCTGTTCTAGTGTATAAATCTTTGCCTCCATGAATTTGTCAGAAATTAAGGTATCATATAGATTTCTTATACATATAGTGTAAAGAAAAATAATACCATTAGAAGCTGCAACAGGAAGAGCGGCAACAGGAAAAGTAAGACCTGCGAGAACAGAAAGCCCAAGAGTTCCCGCCCCAGTCATCACTGAATCAACAGTGGTACGGATCTTTTCAAGTGCTGTCATGGCCTGTAAAAGGAAAATAAAACACAGGTTAGAGATATGATAAATAATTATATTTAGCCCCCGAAATTATAACTGGAAACAGACAGAGATAATGAGTGTGATATATGTTGTTATAATTCGTATTTATATATACGGAGGTTGTATAAAATAAAGAAATAAGTAAGAAAACCTTTCAGACACTGCCACCCGCATCCAGAGCCATAAACAAAGGCCTTAATTAGCATATCAACAAACCTAGCTCAACGATAAGAACTTGTCAAGCACCACATATCAGACAGCCGATCACCTCCATCGGTTCCCGTAATCGAGAAACAGCACTCCCAAGGAAAATTACACATCAATATGGAGCAGACACAACCTCATCAGAATTCATTGATGCGCAGGAAGAACCTTTGTCCAGGGTAGCACCAGGAAAAGGATTTAATCTAAATATGAGAATCCGCAACAGAAACAAAGGAAACTCTTGCCTCAGGCCAGAAAAACTATATAAAAGCTGGACTCCCCGAGATGGCAGTGTGAACACAGGGGGATCTGATGCGATAGAGGTCAGATCAGCGTGTGTGATCATCCAGCACTGATTCCCGGGCTCGGTGCCGTCCTGTTTCGTTTGTGGCTTCCCAAGACCATATTTTCGGTCGCAAAAATAAAATTTGCTGTTTTACTATTTAATTCAGCTTGATTCGGTTATTATCTATAACAATCTGGTGACCCCGACGTGATCCTGATTTGGGGTTCGGGTGGGACCCACTTTCCATCCAGGAGGTGCCTCGCTGACTTCAGCGACCTGGCGGGATCGGGGAACTCCCCAGAACTAGTCAGGAACCCGAACTAAAACCAGAAGCCACAATTGAAAAGGGGGAAGACGGGCTCAGAGCTCTCAGATAACTGCGGCATCTTTGTTTCACTCATAAAACTCGACGTGCACAAAGAATCCACGCAGGAAAAGGAGCCGTAAGTATTGCGTGGTTGAGTGAGGTGTGACTGAGCGCGTGGGTGGGACGTGATCTGATCACGGAGCGAGTCCGGACCCTGAAATCGAAGTTCCACCATCCCGCGAGGGACGTGGTCGGTTGAGGGGGAAGAGAATGTTATGTGTAAGAACTCTTTCTCACATGTCAAGCCTAAAACTAAGGATGTTTTGGGGGTCAGTCATGGGGGGATCGGGAGGGAGGTAGGTTTCCTAGGATTTGGAAACTGGTAGACATCTTGGTCCAGGGGCTAGTTCAAGCCTAGGAAAAGAGAGCTCGTCTCCTTTCGAAAAGCTCCATGGAATGGTTCTCTGTGTGAGGTGAGTAGATTGGAAAAATTTAAATAAATAAAGTTTAAACTGCAGTTCAATACTCAGATTCAGAAGGTCCTGGCGTGAAACACAGTAAGAAGGTATACTAAGGTAGCTTGGGATTTTTTATTTTTAAAAGAAATAGGGCAGAAAAAGAGCAAACCCCAGGAAAAACCCTGGAGAAATCGAAAAAGAAAAAAGGGGTAAGTTGCCTGAAATAACAAGGGACAGCCCGCTGGGTTGGATGATAGAACACTGGGAGGGGAGTCCCAACAAGAGAAATAAGTCTAAAGAAAAATTAATCCATTATTGCATAGAGAAGAGGACTGGGGGGAGGCGGGGGCAACTGCGGGTCCCCTGTGTCCTCTATTTCCAGAGCGGGAGGGGCGGGCAGTAAAGGTGATCGGGAGGATGTATCGACGGCGGCAGCGGGGGCGAGTGGTGTCTGTGTTACGGCAGGGTTGGTGGAAAGGAGAGTGTGCAAAGATATGAGTGAGGGAATGAACAGCCAGACCGAGCGCAGAGGTGCGGGTCTGGGAGCGTGGCCTGTGGGGGCTGGGGGAGGCTGAAGGGTCGCGGGGACTCAGCGTTGGAGCAGGAGCGGCAGTGACCGCTGGTCCCTGCGAGACTGCGGGATGCTCGGCTGGCTGCCTGTGCTGCTGCTGGGGCCCTGCCGCTGAGAGCACCGGTGGGGGAGGAGCGGCGTTTAAACTGCAACAGGACAGGGACTGGCCCTCGGATACAGTGTCTGATAGAGAGGGGGAGAACAAGGGTAGAGAAATATCTGAGAAATGCGAATTGTATGCAGAAAAATTAAGCTTCTGTTTTCTTGTGAATTCTGCTAGAAAATAAAAGTAATACAGAAAAGGTTGTGAAGGTTTGCTGAATGTGTGAAATGAGTTTAAAAAGCATGAGTTTCAGATTGTGTTTGTAATTTACTGGGAAGGTATTTAACAATACATTGAAGAGTATAGTAAAAAGCTAAAAGAAAAGAGGAAGAGAAAAATGGTTTGTGAATTAAAGCTTCCACGTGCCAGCATGGACTGCTTTGGATTTTGCTTCCTTCTTTTTAGCAGCAGTTACTGCTTGTTTAAGCCTTAAGGAAGAAGGATTCAGGGCTTGGACAGCCCCCTTCCTTTATTCCAAGTTGAGATTTTGAGTGCTTGAAAGAGCAGTCAGGGCAATCTGTGGAGATGCTGCGGAATTTACACTCCTCATGTGTGCTATTATCTGTAAATCAATTCCACTCCCCGGCACGCTAGAGCGAAATGCCTGGGGGAAAAGGGGCAGGTCTGGCCCTTCCCAGGGAATGTGTGCTGGTGCTTTAGCTGTTGCTAGAAGATGTGCAGGGACAGCGCTGAAGTGATTTAAGGTTGTGAACAGAGCAGCTGAAAAGGGTGTTACTGTTATATTTTGCTCCTCTCAGAGAAATTCAGCACCTTTTGAGGAGAGGGGCTTCCTCACGGATAGTGCTGGGAAATGTCCTGGCATTTAAAGTGAAAACCAATAGTACTGCTCCACTGTAGAGATGAAACCTCCTTCCCAGGTGCTGTGTGAGTGCAGGGTCCCAGCTCCAGCAGCTCTTCCCAGCCCTCTGGAGCTGTGTGTGCAATGCTGGTAGTGGCACTAGTCTCCCTGTACTCCCCAGGACTGTCAGGGCCAGTGAGACATTTGGATTTCTAATATGGTTTAGTTGAATTAACCCTATTCATTGGCAAAAGCTGAATTAGGATGGTCTTAGGAGTGTTTCACATGTGTAGCTAACCCTAAACCAATGAAGTTGCAGTTGTTTTTGGTATGTGTGAAAAGGGTGTAGAAAAGAGCATCCTGCTCTGCGTCTACCTTCTTCCCACCATCCTGAAGGAATTTAATCTTAAATCCAGAACTGTCTGGATGTGATGTGTGGCAAGTGCAAAGCAGGTTGTAGAGCTAAAGGTTTTGTAGGAGCTGTTGGTGTGTGGATTTTCCTTTCTCAAAAACCTGTGCTTTGGTTTTTCCTTTTCTTTAGCCTGTTTAAGTTGAGAAGAGATGTACATTTTGGTAGGGTAAGAAAAAATGGTCCAGGAAAGAATCTGGGGGACAGAGGTCAGAAATGGGATGTTTGGTCCTGGAAGAGGATGTAGTGTCCTTTGGATCATTCTGGCTGCAGTAGAGTGTCCCTGTGGGAGCAGAGAGTGGCTGTGTAGAGGTGGAGGAGAAGTTTCATGAAGAGAAAATTGGGATATGAGAACATAGATGGGAAAACATGGGAAATATTTAAATCAGAGTCCCTCAATGTGAGTTGGTCAGTTCAAGCATGTGAATTTTATACAGTTTTACAAACATTAAAAAAAGATTAAAAGGAAAGAGAAGAACAATATTTACAGACTCAAAATATGCCTTTGGGGTGGTTCATACTTTTAGGAAAATTTGGAAAGAAAGAAGACTAATAAATACTCCAGGACAGGGACTGCTCCATGGAGAAATAATAAAGCAAATCCTAGAGGCTGTCCAAGAGCCAAAAGCAATCTCGGTCGTGCATGTGAAGAGACATCAAACAGGAATACAATTTCGGATTAGAGGAAACAGTTTAGCAGATAAGAAAGCAAAAAGTGCAGCACTACTAACAGTAAGTACCCCAGAACTCGGAGAAAGTGGAACTCAGGGACATCCCCCTTGTCCCTCCCAAAAAGAGATTAAAGAATACAAAAGATAGGAGGTACATTAGAAGAAGGTAAATGGAAATTACCAGATGGGAAGGAATTAACATCTAAGGATTATACCAGAAAAATTCTAAAAAGACTACATTTGCAAACACATTGGGGATCACAGGCTCTGGCAGAACAATTTCTGAGATCCTTTGGGTGTAAGGGGATTTATGAATTAGTTAAACAGGAAGTCCAGGGGTGCCTGATATGCTAAAAGGTTCACAAAGCCAGGACATGACAGGTAATTTGGGGTAGTTGCCCTATAGCCTATCGTCTGTTTGAAAGAATCCAAGTGGATTTCACTGAGTTACCAAAGGTTGGGAGGTATAAATTCTTGCTGGTACTAGTAGACAAACTAACTTATTGGGTAGAAGTTTGCCCAAGCTCGAGGGCTACAGCCCAGACAGTATCTAAATTCCTTCTGGAGGAAATCATCCCCCGGTATGGTATAATCAACTATATAGACTCAGACCAAGGAACACATTTCACCTCAAAGGTTATTAAACAACTGGCTGAAGCCCTAGGAATTTGGTGGGAATATCATACACCATGGCATTCCCAGAGTTCTGGACAAGCTGAGAGAATGAATCAGACCTTAAAGGCTCAACTATCAAAATTAAAGATAGAAACAAAAATGTCCTGGCCAAAATTCCTCCCCTTAGCATTATCAAATATTAGGACGATGCCTCACTCTGAGACAGGGCTATCTCCTTTTAAAGTGTTATATGAGATGCCTTATGACCATGGGATGCCAGTGGGACATCCAAAATTAAAAGATAGACAAATACAACCCTACTTGATAACAATAAATACAAATTTACAGGAATTGCAAAAACAGGGAATTGTCACACAAAATGCTCCTTTGGGGTTCGCCATACACAAAATACAGCCAGGAGATCGGGTCCTCATTAAAACCTGGAAAGAGGTTTCTCTCTCTCCTCACTGGGAAGGTGCTTTTATTGTCCTTTTAACCACAGACACAGCAGTCCGGACAGCAGAAAAAGGCTGGACACATGACTCCAGAGTGAAAACCAGAAACACCCAAGTGCAAAGTGGCTTCCTCCCCTGGAGACCTCAAGATAAAATTGCCCCAACAAGCCGATGATCAGCCTAGACCAGATAAGGTGAATAGCTTCTGGATGCAGGTGTTTTCCTTTTGTTCGTTTCAAGTACCAAATCTGTTGTGGGGTTTGGGTTACACATTGTGTACGGGGGGTCCAAACTGGAGGGCTCTGTACTAAGTGTTTTGAAAAAGAACTGTCTCTGATCGAATTCTAGCACTCGCCACTGAATTGAATATTGTTGAAGTAGATTCTCTAGAGTGGTTTCTCTTATATCAACACAGGATTAGTGGGAAACTAAATTGCAGGGCTGATATTTTAAGAGTAGAGTGTTGGAGAACAAATAAAGTACCTTGTTGGATGGACACGATAAAATTATTGAGGTGGGATGTCTTTAAGAGACGATATGCAGCTCGGACTTTGCATTGGTCCCCTGAAGAATACCTCTGCTGCCAAGAAGATGGTTTGCCTCACCGCTAGCAGCAAACTAGCGGGCGTAGTGGGGAATCCTGGTGAGCCTGAGTCTAGTCATGTTCCCACCGATTAACGCATACCCAAGGAACTCTGCAAACCCCGAGGCACAAAGCCGTAACAATGAGTGTGGGGGATGTCCACTAATTAGCACCCCGACTCACTCTGTCCTGGCCAACTGCACCCGTAAAGAAAAGCAGGAGTACAGAACATTTAACGGCACTCAGTATGTGAGGTGTAAATGGGGAAAGAAAATGATATGCTATGGTCTCAAGGCAAGACATGGGAAAGGGCAGTCAGAGATATTTGCTCACAATATCCAGGAGAGAAATGCCAATCAAACACCTCTTCCCACTTGTGGGCAATGCAATCGCTCGGTGTGGGTAGGGGGAAAACAAAAGTCGGTATATGTAGCTTATTTTCAGATGAATGAGTTATGCTATGACTATACCCAATTAGATATGTGTGTCATGGAAGGGAAAACGTATTGGGTGGGCAAAAATCTTAAGTTTGAGAATGGATTGATCTCAGACAGTAAACCAATCATCATCGACCTACTTGAAGAAAATGACAAACGGGTTTGTGCTCAATTCAATAACACTTTTTGTTTCTCCAGAAACAAGGAAGGCATGGATCCTGAAAGCAAGATAGAACAAATTGCCTTAGAAACAAAAAGACAAGAGTCAGAAATGGGAAAGAGGAGACTAGAACAGGAAAGGTTGAGAACCTTAAGTGAGCAATATGATTTACTAGAAAAACAGTACGACAATTTTGGTTTGCCAAGATCGGACAAAAATTTGTTTCTCGATTTGATGCAAGAAATTGCAACTGAATTAAGATTTTCCAACTGCTAGTTTGTGGAAGACTCAAGTCAGCAGAAAAATGGCCCTGGAAAGGTGAGAGTTTAACTCCAGAGCAGCTCCTAAGGTGGGACAAAACACGACTCTCAAAGTCACTCCAAAAATGCAAAGGTTGGGTCTTAGATAAAAGAGCGATTGAAACAATTCATATCAGTTGGGAGGGCAAGAAATATACAGAGGTGGTGGGATACATCCCGTGCATCTCCACCCTAGCAGTAAACTCAAACAACAAAAGCAAAACTTGGAAACCGGAACCCCCTGCTGGGTACTGGAGCCTAAAAAGAGAGAATAATTGTAAATGGAGTGACAAAATTGGGCTTTGTTGGAACAAAGGCTCTGGAGCTAGCCCTTACCAGTCATTAGGGGAGTTAAGTACTTATTGGACCAAACCAGAAAACACAGAAATTACCTGGAAAGCTCCTGAGAGGATATACTGGGAGAGTAAATGGAAAAGCATCCAAATTACTGAAACTGGGAGAAGGGGAGGTGGATACCAATGCAGTAAAAGCACTTGCAAACTTTGAAGAGCAAATGGGGAAAAATAAACTCCCTTACATAGATTATCGAGAAGAGTCAATAGAGGAACGGGATAGAAGAGATAAATCTGAAGAAAATTAAGAAGGGAACACGAATTAATTTGTTTATATAGAAGGGGGTGATTGTGATATATGTTGTTATAATTCGTGTTTATATATAAGATGGTTGTATAAAATAAAGAAATAAGTGAGAAAACCTTTCAGACACTGCCACCCGCGAGCCATAAACAAAGGCCTTAACTAGCATATCAACAAATCTAGCTCAATGATCCTGAAAAAGACAGGAAAAGATCATCAATAAAGAACTTGTCAAGTACCACATATCAGACAGCCTTTCACCTCCACTGGGTTCCATACGGGAGAAACAGCACTCTCAAGGAAAATTACACATCAATATGGAGCAGACACAGCCCTCATCAGAATTCATCGATGCGCAGGAAGGACCTTTGTCCAGGGCAGCACCAGAAAAAGGATTTAATCTAAATATGAGAATCTGCAGCAGAAACAAAGGAAACTCTTGCCTCAGGTCAGAAAAACTATATAAAAGCTGGGCTCCCCAGATGGCAGCGTGATGACAGGGGGATCTGATGCGATAGAGGTCAGATCAGCGTGTGTGATCACCCGGCACTGATTCCTGGGCTCGGTGCCATCCTATTTCGTTTGTGGCTTCCCAAGACCATATTTTCGGTCACAAAAATAAAATTTGCTGTTTCACTATTTAATTCAGCTTGATTCGGTTTTTATATATAACAATTAAATCAATGAGAGCCATGTGCCCCATGAGCAGAAGGGGTAAGACCCCCGTGAGCAGAAGGGGTAAGACCCAGGTTTGTAGCCTTAGGAGGTGGCACTCAGTGAGAGGGCACTGTCAGGCTGCACACAGAGCAGAGTGACCCTCCAGCTCCAGGGGCTCTGGGGAGGCCAGAGGCAGCGCTGCTTTGGAGCCCACGCCTGGCACTGGGCTGTGCCCATGCAGGCTGCAGGCTGTGTCCCAGTGCTGGGCTCACAGGCAGCAGCCAGGAGCTGCTCTGGGAGGCACCCGGGGCTCACCCTGTGCCACTCACCTGCTCAGACACTGCTTCTCCATAGCGGAGCTTGGTCACAAAATGCTCACAGTTCTTGTACAACAAAAAATAGGGCACAATCCTGCCAACCTGGCATTCAGCACGCCAGATGATCTCCTCCACAGGGAAAGGAATGAGGACATTGTCATACTTGTTGTTGACACGCCAGTTATCCTTTCCAGCAGCCTTGTCCAAGAGGTCTTTCTCTACCTTTGCCTTTTTAAAGAGTAATGTCATGCTGCCGGCTGACGAAGGTGGAGAATTTTCACCTGGGGAAGTCAGGGAGGAGATAAGGCAGGCAGGCAAATCTTCTGTGGCCCATCCAAAACTTCAGATGGCTTCTGGATTGCTCCTAGAAACCTCATCTACACACACAGTGTCCAAGTGGAGCAGCACCTGGGGGGAGAGTGTGCTCCTGGAGCACCTCAACACCCCCTCTGCATCCTGCCAGGGTACACCAGCCTTACCTATAGGTGTCACATGGATGACATATCCATCTCCCACGTAGAGGGCCCAGTGCTGGTAATGTGGCCGGTCGATCTCGATCAGGTCCCCAGGCATGGGGTATTCCTTGAAATTTCTCGTATCAAGAATGTGCGGTTCACCATCTAGAAAAGCCCTCTGCTGGAAAACACAGTTAAATGCTCAGCAATAAACTAAGTTTACTTTCTGAGAAAGTTTAGGTTAAAACAAATTTTTCTATAGAAAAATCTAGAAGAATGTAGCTGTTAAAACCAGGATGAGGTAGAAAGCTCACACCAGTCCTCAGTAAAGCACTGGAGAGTACGCGGCAGAGTAAGCAAAGGAAAATTAGTTTTCAAGTGCTTGCAGACTACCACTAAAATCATCACAGACAAAAAGTAAAAGCAGATGTGACGAACAGTTCAGTGCTTCCAGGGATCACCTTGAATTGATTTTATGCTTGACTTGGTATATCTTAATCGGATGGCAGGGAGAAGCAAGGCCAGAATGTTATGCTTACAATCACATATAAGAAGATTCTAGGCATGATGAGTTTGGGTTTTTCTGTTTTATTAAGGCTTTCATCTAATTCTTTCGATAAGGGTGGCAAAAGCAGGGCAGACAATGCAGCCAGGGAATCCCTGCCTTTCTCTGAGTTTTTCCTGATGGCCCATCAGTGCTCTCTTTCTCTCTGGATTTCACCCCAATAAGCCAACTGACACAGTGAAGGCAACACCACAGATCCTACTGCCAGCATGCGAACAATTGCTATCTTAGCAGATAAAGGGAAATAAAACTCAGGCTGGAAACACGTAGAGCACTTTTATTTACCCCCAGGTATGGGAATGGAGAATAAGCAGCAATAATCAGGAGAATTAAATCAACAAGAGCCATGGGTCCCATGAGCAGAAGGGGTAAGACCCAGATTTGTAGCCCTAGGAGGTGTCACTCAGTGAGAGGGCACTGTCAGGTTGCACACAGAGCAGAGTGACCCTCCAGCTCCAGGGGCTCTGGGGAGGCCAGAGGCAGCGCTGCTTTGGAGCCCACGCCTGGCACTGGGCTGTGCCCATGCAGGCTGCAGGCTGTGTCCCAGTGCTGGGCTCACAGGCAGCAGCCAGGAGCTG
The DNA here is from genome assembly GCF_009819885.2 of Catharus ustulatus. Classification (NCBI taxonomy): domain Eukaryota; kingdom Metazoa; phylum Chordata; class Aves; order Passeriformes; family Turdidae; genus Catharus; species Catharus ustulatus. The sequence goes on from NC_046230.1 coordinate 14,523,910, forward strand.
CTCTGGGAGGCACCCAGGGCTCACCCTGTGCCACTCACCTGCTCAGAGACTGCTTCTCCATAGCGGAGCTCTGTCACAAATTACTCAGAACTTCTACCAAACAAACAATATGTCACCTCCTTGCCCACATAAGCTGCAGCACGCTGGATGATCTGCTTCACTGGTAGAGGAGTTTGGTACTCATCAGACTTGTTGTTGACATGCCATTTATGATTTCCCACCACCTCTTTCAGGAGCTGCCTCTTCACTGTACTGGTAAAAACCGGCAGGTTGTAGGTTCCCAGCATTATCTTTGGTTTATCTGTATATGGAAGGGAGAAGACAAGGCAGGAAGACAGATCCTCTCTGGTCCCTCCAAGACCTTAGAGGGGTTTCCTCTGCTCCTGGAAAGGGCTTTTACACACAAAGGGTCCATCTCCCATGGAGGGAGAAACGGTTACCAAAGCACTGCGAGAAGACCTCTGCAACTCGCCGGTCAGAAATACACTTACCTACAGGTGTCAAGTTTATGACAACTCCAACCCCCAAGTAGAGGGCCCAGTGCTGATGAAATGGCTGATCGATCTCGATCAGGTCCCCAGGCTGGGGTTTGCTGTTCTCCTGTCCCATCTCAGGAGTGTGCAGTGAGGACGTGCAGCTGTAGCTGGGCCGGCTGAGCGCAGGGCAGAGCGCAGCGGGGAGGCGAGGGCTGTGCAGGGGCAGCTGCCGGGAGCGCAGGCACGGAGGGTGTCAGTGGCGGCCCCGAGGGCAGCGGCTGCGGGAGCGGCGGCCCCGCTGGCACCCAGCGCATCCGGCCGAGGCCGAGCCCGGCCCGGCTGTGTGTGCAGCTGCTGCCGCCGGCCGCGCCTGCCCCCGGCCGCCCGCGGTGCCCGCGCTCCCCTCCCGGCCGCGCTCCCTTCGGGGCTCCGCTGCCGCCGGCGCCGGGCCCGCTCCGCTGCCCAAAGGCGGCTGCCCGGGGGTGCCCGCGGTGCCCAGCCCGTGCCCAGCCCCTGGGGCACCTCCGACCCGTGCCCGGCACAGCCGCGCCCGCCGCCGGCAGCGAGCAGGGGCTGCATCCTGCTGGGAAACGCCCGCTCGCATCGCCCGAGATCCGCTCACCCCAGCGCCTGCCCCGCTGCTGCCGTGGGTGAAGTCCCGGGCTGGGGTTCTCACTATAAATACCATACCAGAGGAAGTTGCGTAATTCCTGCTGGGCCCACTGCCAGCACTGCCCCGGAGCTCTCCTGTCAGTCATTGGATGACCCCCAGCTACTGGGAAGGCCGTACTACAATGTGTGGTGCCAAAATCATGCTTGGACTGGAAAATCTCTTCTTGTACCCGACAAAACCAGGCCACTGCCTCATTGCATGGAGACTCTTTTCCAGAGAGGCCCTCCTGTGCAGTGATGGGCAACTGACCCTGTGCATTTTCAATCCACAGAGCATTATCTATCAGAACAACGACCTCTGTGTGCTGAGTAAATCCTGCCTTGAGGACCAGTCAGTCAGCACCACAAATGGCAGGTGATGCTGCTGAGACAGTTGAAGTGGCTTTGTGTAAATGCAAAAGACTTTGCAGCAAAAAGCATGGATTAGATTGATGTTAAGATCAACTGCAAATGCAGTGAAGAGGACCAGGTGAGATTCTGACACTGGGCTCCAGGATTTACAATGCTGGGGCTTCACTAACTTGCACTGAATCAACCAAGATTTTCATCCTCTCATGTGCTCCAAATCCAGATGGCTGAAATGCCTAAAAAGCCCTTCCATTTAGGGACACACTGTGCTTGTGCTGGTTGTGCCCCACAGCACAGGCAAGGATTGTTCTCTCAGCTGTTGGGAGAAGAACAGCCTTGACTTTACTCCATGGTAACTCGTGCGGGTCTGAGGCCATGCCTACGTTTCCTAGAAAGGCTCAGGAGTGTTGAATACAGCAAGTGATGGATTCTGCTGCTCCTCCTCACATTCTCAGATTGCACTTCAGGCCGTGTTCCACCAAATCCTGTCAATGCTCCCACCGGGCTCCATGGAAAGGCAGCCCCACAATGAGCAACATCACCCTGACTGCAAAGAGAAGCACGGTGCAAATGCTGACTGCCACATTCCTTGAAATATTACAGCTTAGATGAACAGCAAGACATTCTCCAAAGGAGGTAATTTCAGTATTCTTCTCTTAGAGGATGAAGTAGAGATGCGGAAGGTCCATATGCTGCCTTCATGCAGAGCTTCTTTAGCAGTGTGTGGAGACAGAATGCTCTGAGTACAGGAAGGTAAAAGCTCATGGGTTGCTGCATAACCACTTAATTAGCTATGAAAGAAGCTTTGATTCAATTTCCAGGAATCCAAAAATTAGTTTCAGCTTCATTTTGATTATAACTTGCTTTTCTCTATTGAAACTAAGAGCTTTATTCAGATGTAATAATAATGGGCAGTACAAAATAAGAAGAAGCCTTGGCTTGGTTATTTAAAGCATTGTAAAACTGCCATTTAAAAAAGGATTGAATTAATTTTCTGTTTTGCTTTGCATGCTTGCACAGCTTTTGATGCACCTACTAAACCTACTCATCAGCAGAGTATAGCACAAGTGTATTTTAGAAAGGGGAAAATAGTTATAAAATTGCTATTTTTAAGTGCTATTTTTCACCTCCTAATTTCCTTTTCTCCTCTGCCATATACACAAGATATTTTCTTTTTCCTGTGTAAATAAGGACACACTGCAGGACTGATCTTCCTCTACAGAGGACAAAACAAACATCTATTGGATGAGAGGGAAAACAATCATGGATAGTTACTTGCTGAGTTTGCATATAGAAATGCCCTGCATGTATTTCTGCATACAGGATATTGTTGTGTCATCTGTGTCCACTTCACTGGGCTATGGATGCTACAGAGGTGTTTTTAAAATGGGACACACCTATGAATACTGGCACTCTAAACAGGTATGTGCCTGTATTTCTAGTGAAGTATGTTTGAAACCCTACAAAATTCATGAAAAGTTCCAGGGCTATTGAAACTGGTTAGATTTGGTGTTACCAACCTTTCAGTGCCCTCTGCAGAGAAGTTTTGAAGACAACTCCAGTGTGGAACTCTGAAAAGTTTATTTGATTTGAACTTTGCATTTCTATCCGAGGCTGAAACTTCATGTTTGAAATACTACAGGTAGTGCCTGGAGGCAGACTGATCTTCATGAGGTGATGGTAGCTCAGTCCAGATACAGCTTCAGTGTCTGAGGACTGGCACCCGGATTCAGTGTCTGTCTCTTTGCTCTGGTGAGTGTCGAAGAATGCATTAAATTTTCAATGAGGGACCGAAATTTGTGAGATGAGTAATTAATTTCACTTCCAACCTTTATGCAGAAAACACTTTCATTGGCTATTTTAGTCCCACTAATAGAATAATCTGTCACCACTTCAGAGAAGCCGAGTGGTGAGTAAGTCTCTGAAAAACTTAATCTAAACATTTTGCTGTTAGTTATGTGCTACAGTAACCAAAATTATGCTCTCAGATGTCTGTGGGGCTTGTGTCTTGTTTTAACATAAACCATAAGAGTGAGTGGTGACAGTTGTTATAAGACTGATGGAATGTAGAATAGCTAAAATATGGAAGTACGAGGAAATCAAACCATCATTTTAGCAGTACTCTGAGGCTGATTACTGCTGACCTCACAGACCATTAGGTTTTCTTTCTTCCAAATAAATATCATATTCACAGTGATTTTCTTAAATCAAAAAATATCACAGACTTTTATGCTACTTCAGTCTTCTCCCTCCCCCCGTTTGGATACTGTCTGCTGAGCAGCAGTGTAAGATCAGAAAGGTCTAACCTCGGTTAGATGGCTGTTCAAAAGGTCTAACCTTGGTTAGATGGCTGTTCCGGGAAATCACACAACTTACAGTCTGGCTTTTGGTTTACAATATAGTTGCTGACAGAGAGGAATTGGCTATCAGCATTTTCTAGTTACAGACATGGATAAGCTGATAAACTGTTCCCTGGAAGCCAGGAGTAACAACCGTGTCCTGGGATGCCTCAGGCACAGCATTGCCAGCCAGGAAAGGGGATCCCTGACTCCTGACAAATGTTTTATGAATCTTCAGGAAGACATAAGGGTTAGAGGTGAACACTGAGAGCTGCAATTCCTGAAGATGGTGTGATGAGATTAGAGGTGGTGGAGGGGTGAAGGGATGGCAGCTCTGAGGTGCACTGACCTGTTTGCCATGATCACATGCTGCTTAGAGGCCGGCACAGGTTACATTGCCCCCAAATTCACTGCTAAAATCATTGTTCCTGGGCTGAATTACTGGGCAAGATTCAGCCTTTTGAGAGGCTCCTTGAGGAGGTGAATTGCTGTCTGGAGTGCTGCCCAGGAGCATTTTATTGCTGCCTCTCACTGATCTTGGTTAAGTCCATGTGAAGAGCTGAGGCTTTTGCCAGCACAGGTGTGTTGGCTGCACATCACATTTTTGTATCTCCAGTATCTGTAGGATGAGTAGCACTCCCACACTGAACAAGTGCTCAGAGGTGCCAGTGTACCTGTGTACTTAAAGTACAGTAAATTCACGAATACAAGCCGCACTGAGTATAAGCCGCATCTCTGGATGTTGGCAAATATTTCGTTTTTTGTCCATAAATAAGCCGCACCTGAATATAAGCCGCTCTGTCGTTCGCAGCGAGGACCCACGTGCAACAAAGTTGCCAAATACTAACGGAATGGCGGCAGGGCGGGGTTTACTGGCTGAGCTAAGGCTGTGCAGGCTCGGCCCGCTAGGGGCTGCTGACGGGGCCAGGTAGCCCAGCCCGGCGCTGCCGCTCGGCAGGGCCACTGGGGGCCAGCCGCCGCTGCCACTGGGCTCGGTCACCACGGCCCGGCGCTGCCCTGTGGTGGCAGGCAGGGACGGAGCCCCCCGCCGCCTCCCCGAGCCGCGGCAGGGGCGGCCCGGGTCCCCCCTCTCCTCCCAGAGCTGCGGCAATGGCGGAACCGGGCCACCCCGTCTCTCCCCCGGGCTGCGGTAGAGGAGGGAAGGAGAGAGCTCTCCCACCTCTCTCTCCGCCCCCCGTTCTGCCTGCAGGGAGCCAGGCTCCACCCGCGGTGCAACAGAGTAGCAATTTGTAACAATCGCAAAATGCCGACTTTGCAGCAGCTTGGCTCAGCACTCTGACTGGCACTTCTGAGGTTGTAAATGTCAGAAAATTATTCACATATTAGCCGCTCCTGATTATTAGCCGCATTTCCGGTTTAGGAGCAAAATCTTAGTCAAATTGGTGCGGCTTGTATTCGTGAAATTACTGTACTGGTGTCCATAATTTTGCAGTTGCAACTTTTATATCAAGATAAGGCATTCTCTCTAATGGCCTTGCAATGACAATTAACTTCATCATTATCTCAGGAGATCCAAGTTGTATGAATTAGATTGTAATACCTGTCAAAGTCCAGACACCCAACTAAACTAGAAATTCTGTATTTCTTTTTGCAATGGAAGAACGTAAAAGGGCAAAACATAACCATGACCAGAGCATAGTAATGCCTGCCATTACTTAAAAAGCTTTCAATCCAGATGCTGCAGACAATCATGGAGTAGTCAGTAACAATGCCTTTTGACCAAGTGTATGTGAAGATGATTATCTGTTTGTGTAGAAATGTTCTTGATTCTCACATTTCTTGAGCAAATTAGTAATATAAAGCAACAGTGGCTTAATCTGGGCATTAGCATTGTAGCTGAAGAATAAAACAAAAGAAACAAACCGCTGCAGATGAAGGGTAATTAAGTAGCTCTCCAATACCTTAGGGCGAAAATATTTGTCTATGGAATTTGAACTGTTTTCCACTCTTCTAAGAGAACCTAAACATAGATCCTAAACACAGAAACCATGTGCAACACTAAACCCACAGTCCTGTAGCTGTAAGTAGGATTTGTGTTTTGTGTTTTGAGCAGGGAAGGTGGAGCTGCTGCCTTTGCTGTGAACACCTGATCATTTAGGGCCTGATGGAATTTGTTGGCACCATTCTGTGTTTTGGGTCAGTGTTGCATCCCCATTGTTTATCAATACATGATTCTCACCATAGGTTTTTTATCTTTATTGGTATTACTCACCTGATGAGAAAGGATCTTCAGGGCTTCAAGTTTAACAAAGGTCTGAAAAGCTGTATGATTACAGTCAGGGTGTAGATTGCCTGAAGGGACCCTGAGAGTTGAGAAAAAGCCCCATGATATAACTTCAACTCTTCCAAAAGAAGAAGGGGAGCTGGAATGGTCTGAGTGCTGTCTAGCTGGCTGGTGTAGGCCCAGGAAGAGGAATTGCTGTAAAATGGGGCTTTGGGAGAGAGGAGGAAAAAAAAAACCAAAACCCTTGTGAAAGAAGTCAGTGTCTAAAGCAGGGTAAAGGAGGGTAGTTAAGGAGAAATTACCATTGTGTATCACCAGTATGTGATGCCCCCTAAAATCTGATGTGTTAAAAGAAAGAGTGAAGGAAATTTGTGTATGGATTTACTCTGGGCTCCCTCCCTTGCCCCAGCCCATGCCCCTCTTGGGGCACAGACCCACAGAGGGCGAAGGGCAGAGAGCAAAGCGAGATGCTGTGAATCTGCAAGGTTCATCCCAGGGCTGGTGGCCAACAGGGACCACTGGTGGGTCACCATGTGGGGACAGCTTCCCCAGCCAATAGTCTGGTGCCACCAACATTGTCCATGTCCCCCACTACCCAAAGACATTTCAACCTGGCATGAAAGCAAAGTTTGGCTGTCATTGCTAGTACTGTGTGCTGGGAGTGCATCACCTGACCCCAGTGTTTCAAGGGGCATTGGTCTCTGCAGGGAGAAGGGTGGAAAAAACATTCAATTGCCACATTAACCCACAAGTTCTGTGAATTAGCAAGGCCTTCAGTGGATCCAGTTGGTGAGCTGGACTTGCTCTTCCTCATGGGGTTGCATCACAGCTGTGAGGCTGCTGGTGGTGGCAGGATGTTGCTCTGAAGTACCATTGGACGCACACTTTATTGCCAAAGCCTGAGGGCCAATATACACACGAGTTTTCCAAATACCTCCTCTGAAGCAGGCAGGGTGCTGCCCTTCTGGAAGTGCAGGACAAGTGCCAGCACCTGTGCCCAACCCTAGTCCCCTCTGCCCCCCTCACTGCCCTCTCCAAGATCTGGCCACACAGTTCCATCAGGGAATAAAACAGCCTTTGGCCTGGTTTTTCTGGAATCCAGCTTTGCTTGAAAAATGTCTCTGATATCAGAACTTGGCGTGCTCCCATTTTCATCAAAAGCAAAAAGACTCTCCCCATATTCCAGAGCCAAATTCATTATGTATTATTCACATTTATATATAAAACACATATGGAATAGAAAAATTGCTTGCAAGTGCTTGTGGACTACCAAAAAAATCATCACAGAAAATGAGATAAAAGCAGATGTGGAAACCAGGCTAGTGCTGGAGGTCACCTAGAAAGGTGACATTCGTGACTTATTACTTCTAATGGCATAGCAGAGAGAGCAAGGCTGAACCGTTGTACTTGCACACAAAGCTTTGCTCAAACAGATAAAAGATGATTTGAGGCAAGATGAGTTTGGATTTTTACATTTTAATAAATCTTTGAATTAATTATCACAACAGTTGTTAGTAAGTCTTGATTATACTCGTGGCAAAAGCTGGACAGTGACCAAGGACTGCTCGCCTTCTTTGAGCTCTTTTTAACAGCACCTCTCTTCTAGTATATCTTTGTTTGCCTTTAGAAATTTGGCATGAGTGAAGTGATCAACAATATTGTGGGAAGCATACCAATACTGGCAAGAGCACCAACACCAAGACCAGCGACAAGTGGAATAGTGGCTGGAGGAGCAAGACCAGCCAGAAGAGGCAAACGGGCCAGAACACCAACAGCGGCTGATCCAACCCCAGAAATCAGCGGCGGATAAACGGCACGGACTTTTCGTAGTGCTGTCATGGCCTGCAAAGGGAAAGTAAAACACAGGTTAGAGATATGATAAACACTTATATTTACCCCCAGACATGATGACTGAGAACAGGCAAAGATAGTCAGGGTAATTAAATCAATGAGAGACACGTGCCCCATAGGGTAAATGGGTAAGACCCAGGTTTGTAGCCCTAGGAGAGGGCACTGTCAGGGTGCACACAGAGCAGAGTGACCCTCCAGCTCCAGGGGCTCTGGGGAGGCCAGAGGCAGCGCTGCTTTGGAGCCCACGCCTGGCACTGGGCTGTGCCCATGCAGGCTGCAGGCTGTGTCCCAGTGCTGGGCTCACAGGCAGCAGCCAGGAGCTGCTCTGGGAGGCACCCAGGGCTCACCCTGTGCACTCACCTGGCCACCATAGCGGAGTTTTCTCACAAAATCATCAGATTTCAAGTCAAACACATCATATACTATGTCCTTGCCAATGCAACGCTCAGGCCCTCCAGATGATCTCATTCAAGGGCAGAGGAGTGCAGTTCTGGTCATACTTGTTGTTGACAGCCCAGGAATCATCTCCAGCCACCTCCCTCAGGTGCTCCATTTTAACCTTCATGATGAGACTTGTCTCACTTTCAGCTGCCAGAGATGCGACTCCTTCATCTGGGATAAGAAGGGAGGAGATAAGGCAGGCAGGCAAATCTTCTCTGGCCCCTCCAAAACCTCACATGCCTTTTGGACTGCTCCTGGAAACCTCATCTACACACACAGGGTACTCATGGAGCAGCACCTGGAGGGACACAGGGCTCCTGGAGCAGCCAAACACCCCCTCTGCATCCTGCCAGGGTACACCAGCCTTACCTACAGGTGTCACATGGATGACATATCCATCTCCTACATAGAGGGCCCAGTGATCGTAATGTCCCCGTTTGATCTCAATCAGGTCCCCAGGCTTTGGGTCACCCTTGTCATCTCTCATATCAGGAATGTGCATTTCACGACCTACAAAAGCCTTCAGCGGGAAAACACACAACAAATTTTAAGTAATAAGTTTTGTTTTCTTTTTGAGAAAGTTTAGATTAAATAATTTTTCCCATAGAAGCAGTCAATAGGAGGAAGCTGATAAAACCAGGTTGAGGTAGAGCTTTCACCAGTCCTCTATAAAGCACTGGGGGTAGAGGTGACAGCGTAAGGAAAGGAAGATTTGTGATCAAGTGCTTGCAGAACACCACTAAAATCATCACAGAAAAAAAGTAAAAGCAGATGTGGCAAACAGGTCACTTCTGCTGGAGATCACCTGGAACTGATGATATGCTTGACTTGATATTTCTTCATGGGATGGCAGGGAGAAGCAAGGCCAGAATGCTGAACTTGCACACAAACCTATATGCATACAAAACAAAATTCTAGGCATGATGAGTTTTTCATATTTTATTAGGAGTTTCATTTAATTCTTTCTCGAAGGGTGGTAAAAGCAGGGCAGAGACCCCATGCAGCCAGAGAATTCCTACCTTTATCTGAGCTTTTCCTGATGACCCAACAGTGCTCTATTTCTCTCTCTAGAAATCCCACTGACACAGTAAAGTGATTTCAGTAATTAAATCACTGAAAGACATGTGCCCCATCTGCAGAAGGGGTAACATCCAGGTTTATAGCCCAGGAGGTGGCACTCAGTGAGAGGGCACTGTCAGGCTGCACACAGAGCAGAGTGACCCTCCAGCTCCAGGGGCTCTGGGGAGGCCAGAGGCAGCGCTGCTTTGGAGCCCACGCCTGGCACTGGGCTGTGCCCATGCAGGCTGCAGGCTGTGTCCCAGTGCTGGGCTCACAGGCAGCAGCCAGGAGCTGCTCTGGGAGGCACCCAGGGCTCACCCTGTGCCACTCACCTGCTCAGAGACTGCTTCTCCATAGCGCAGATTGGTCACAAAGTGCTCACAGTTCCTACCAATGAACAATATATCACCTTCTAGCCAATACCAGCTGCAGCACGAGACATAATCTCCTCCACTGGAAGCGGATCTGGGGACACATCAGATTTGTTGTTGACACGCCATTTATTACGTCGCACCACCTTCTTCAGGCGCTCCTTCTTCACCATTCTGGTGAATACTGGCACCTCGTGGGCCCCCAGTTTTACCTTGTCTTTACCTGTATATGGAAGGAGGAGATAAGGCAGGAACACAGACACTCTGTCGCCCTTCAAGACCTCAGAGGGTTTCCTCTGCTCCTGGAAAAGGCTTTTGCACACAAAGTGTCCACCAGCATGCCCATGGAGGGAGACAGGGCTCCTGGAGCACCCAAGATTTCCCCTGCACCTCTCCAGTCTACAATATCCTTACCTACAGATGTCAAATGGATGACATATCCATCCCCCATGTAGAGGGCCCAGTGCTGATGAAATGGCTGGTCGATCTCGATCAGGTCCCCAGGCTCGGGTTTGCTCTTGTTCTGTCCCATCTCAGGAGTGTGCAGTCAGGACGTGCAGCTGTAGCTGGGCTGGCTCAGCACAGAGCAGAGCTCAGCGGGGAGGCGAGGGCTGTGCAGGGGCAGCTGCCGTGGGATAGGTCCTTGGCTGCTTTCTCCTTCTGAGTACAGAAAGGTTAAAGCTGATTGGTTACTGTATCACCACCCTAACAGTTTGCCCGTGAAAGAGGCTTCAATTTCATTTCCAGGAATTCTAAACCAAGATTTTGATTAGCTACTAAGCCAATTTTATCTCCACACACAAGGTTTTTATTTCAACTCTTCTCATTCCCTGCCTGATGGGGTGGACAGGGCACGGAGTGAATGAATGATTGGCTGCTTGGGGTGTGACCTGTTCAGGGCACACAAAACCAGGCAGCCTCTCACTGACAGCTGTTCTGCTCTCACCTCCCCTAGAGTGCAGCAGTTGATGTAACTAAAGCAACACAGGATTCTGTGTCTCACAAGTGGGATGCAGATTACCTGACTCTGAAAGCTTGAGGTGTATACTCCAGCTAAAGGACAATGAAGCAGACTTTCCCTTGAAAGTTTTCTTCCAAGACAATCCACACATCAGCTTTGTGACAAGGAAATGCTGTGTCTCAGTCCATTGGGTGATGAAGCATGGGTGCCTCACTGCTCATTCTTCACATCCCTCACCCCCAGCACTGCAGGGACCCTGGCTTTGCCTTCCTGCTGCCTGGCAGAAGATTGATCTGATGCTGGCACTATGAACGCTTTAGAATCAACATTTGGTCCCTAAAGTTAGAATGGCCACAAGTCTGTGAGTCAAAGTCTCCTGGCTGCCTTAGTAATTCTTTAAGCCCCTCAGTGTTTTGGCAGCTCAAAGAATAAAATCCTAAAATGGGCTGTGAGTCTGAAGGGATGACCAAAATCATCTAGCAGGTTCGTTCAGCTTCAAGGCCAACAATCACTCCACTTGGAGAGGTGAAGTGGGAAATTTTGGTGGCAGAGTGGAAGAAAGAACTGACAGAGAAAAAGGCAGCTGGGGTTTTTCTGTCACTGACACTGGGGATCTGGTGCTGACAGAGAGAGTCAGCAGAAGCAGGGACAGGAACATTGTCGTGGGCTGAAGGACAGGTGTCTGATAGGGAAGGTAGGGCTCTCTTTTGAAATTTAGAATATAATCCTTCTCTATCCGAATTAGTGCAATTTTGAAATTCAGGGGCTTGCAGGTAAAGGTATGAGAATAGGAATAATAGGTTTTTTACTAGTTTGTATAAAAAGGCAAAACCACCCAATAGTAACTACGGCATCACTAGCAAACAGAACCAAGGACACAGTAACATTGTTCTCGGCCGCAGGCACTTTCCCTTTGGTGTGGTTGCTGTTCCAGTGGGCAGGAATGAGCGAGAAATGGGGGGGTGCTGGACGGCCGTAGCTGCAGAGCGTCCCGGGAAGGCAGCAGGGTGCGGGCTGCTGTGTGGAGAAACGCGGAGCAATCCCGAACAAAGAGCGGTGTCGGGCCAGCCCCGGCCCGGCTCTGAGCAGGGCAGGGAGAGACGGAGTTCAGGATTTACGGGCACACGAGCAGATGGTGCGAGGTGCCTCAGGTGCCGGGGAATTCTCCCCGTAGTAAGCGATAGCCTGGACGGCTTTTTCTGATGTCAGAGAGTGACAGATGTAAAAAAAGATCTGCTACGGCTTTATCCTCTGTTCGGTGTGACTGTCCCTCTGAGAGAACCCTCTAAAAAACGAGAGGGATTTGCCTCTCCCCCCTCCTGGATGCCTCAAGCAATTAGTCATCGGTGCTTTTTTTGCAAATGTAAGGGGGAAATTCTACAAGTAACAAGGAAAGAAAAAGAAAAAAACCTAAGCACCTCAACACTGAGCATTATCCACCTCGAATTTTTTCTCATACTAATATGTTATATCAAATTTAAACTTTTAAATTGAATACATACAAACACAACCTTAATTATATACTTGTATACATGAATACACAGATACAGACATAGTGTCATGGGTAGTTCACCTGGAAATAAAGTTTTGTTTGAGATATGCATTGGGTTTCTCTATTTTTTGCATTACCCACTAGGTAGAGTCTGGGTCCAGCCTATAGGAGATGATAGGGCTGTGTTTCTGTTCTTGGGGCAGTCAGTTTTAGGTCTGCTGCATGCAGCAGGTGAAAGCAAACTGAGGCTTGCATTCTGCTGCTAGGAGAATGGAGAAAAACGTGTTAGCAATGTCAGTGGTGGTGTACCACTTGCTGCCTTGGACTCCAGCTCCTACTGGAGTTCCAACATGTCTGGCATGGCAGCACTCAGCAGTGGAGTCACTTTATTTAAGCTATCATAGTGTACAGTTAATTTTATTTTCTGTTAGACTTGAGCACAGGCTAAATGGGGCTGTTGGAGGATGAGTGAGCCTTGCTGACCAACCCTTGGCTCTCCAGATCACAAATTATCTTGTGGATGGGGATTGCAAGCATCTTCATTTGTTTGATACTGCTGGCAGTGCACAGTTGAGGTGGCAACAGGCACCTGTTGCTCTTTCACTTTCATGTGTCCCACTGCAAATGGGTTTTCTGATAGTCCAGGCAAAGTGTTCAATTGCTTAATGCCCTCTGCCTCTACAGCAGCTATTCCAAAAGCCCACCTGAGTCCCTTTAGGTCTTTGCAGTAACCATTCCTGAGAACGTCTATGCCTAGAATTCACAGAGCCTCTGGGCCAGTCACAACTGGATGTTTCTGCCACTCCCCTCAGCAGAGTCAGTTCCTGTGATCCCCCCACCAACCCAGCAATAGAAACAGGTTCTGCCCCCACATGTCCCCATTGTACACTTGTGCACCAGAATTAACTAATGCCTCACATTTTTGTGGCTCTGAGGTGCCAGGCCATCAGATCTGCACTGTCTAAAAGACCTGGTATTCCCATGCCTCTTCCTGGCTAGAGGCAGGGACCCTCTAGCCCTGCTTAACATTTTTTTCTTTGACATACATACTAGATGTTTTTTTAAGGGGTTCTGACAGATCATCTTCCCTTCTGTTATACCTGGCAGCTTGATTATGGGAGGTTGAGGCTGCCTCCACTTTAGTAGAACTCCCCTGGTTAGTGCTTCCCTTCCTGAGTTGATGCAATTGTGCTGCCAGGACACAAGTGGGTTTGCCATCCCATCTGCCATGAGAGGCCATGAGAAAACTGTTTCTTGTGGAGAAAAAAATCTCCATAGACTGAAGAGAAGTCTGCTCTACCAAGTGAATTGGTGAAAGACATTTTTAGAGATGGTAAATTGACTGGTTCATTTCTGTACATTTTCATTGTGAAAGAAAAGAAGTTGTTGGAGGAGGAAAAATGTTCTGAAAGTTTTATTTTTTTCTTACAGTTTCTAGTAATAAAGCTTTCTTTCTACTCCTTTAAAGTTTGAGCTTGTTTGGCTTTCCTCCTAATCCTAGCTCACAGCAGGAAATGGGTAAATAATTCTAGTGGGTGCACTGGCAATTTGGTTAACACTAAATCCACAACAACACATCCAAAAGAATTCCTCTGAGACTTGCAGTCTTACCTTGCCAGACTTCCATTCTTAGAGAAGGGAGTGAGAAAAAAGCTGTGCTGATAGTATCACCTTTAAAAACCTCCCTCTCCTTTTATGTTTGAGTCCTCCAGAGATGATTTAGCCTACCTCACCCTCAGTTGATTGAGAGCTCTCTTGCAATTGCAGCTTTTTGCTCATGGATTTAAAGGTAGGATTTGACTTACAGTAATTTCACGACTATAAGGCGCACCCTTTTGTCTAAAATTTTTCCCCGAATCCGGTAGTGCGCCTTATAGTCCAATGCACCTCATATGATGTACAAAGTTGCGACATTTACCACCCAGAAGTGGGAGCTCTGATCCGTGGGGGAAGCTGGCAGTGCCGCGGCAGCCCGCGTGGGGATGTGCCTGGGGGCCCGTGGCACCCCCCTGTCGGGTCTGGGCGGGCCTGCGGGCCCATAGCTGGCAGGTGGAGGCAGGGCCAGGGGACCCACGGCGCCGCCCCTCCCGGGGCCAGGCGGGCCCCGGAAACCCGCGCTCCCACCCCTGTCGGGTCTGGGCCGGCCCAGGGGCCAATGGCTGCCGGGTTGAGCAGGGCCTCGGCTAGCAACCGCGCGGGGGGAGCTGCGGGCGGAGCCTTGCTGTAAAAATAAAGTGCGCCTTATAGTCCGGTGCGGCTTATATGAACTACATAGTCGCGAATTTTGCTGACTCCCGGGGGGTGCGACTTATAGTCTGGTGCGCCTTATGGTCGTGAAATTACTGTAATCTTAGCAGACTTGACGTTGTTAGGATTTTGATAAAAGGCAGGTCCCAAGCCCATTTCACAGAGCAATGATCCACTACAGAAGACAGGTAAGACCAGAAAGAAGCTGCAAACACCCAGGCTGAGATATGACACAGGATGTGTCAGCTGTGAAATCTGCACGTGCTTCTGTGTGTTTGATCCCTGTTTGGCAACCACCCCTAGCAGAAAGTAAAGAGCAATTCCCTTGGTATTCGCAGCCATTTAGCTCTCGTCCTTCTCCTCCCTGGCAGTCAGGAAGTTGCCAGGAGGATCCTGGCAGCTGTTCACCCATCCTATCAGCAAGGTTTAAGGATGCTCAGCTCCCTTCTTTCCACCTCACACCCTCTCACAGGAGCTGCTCAATTTACACACCACAGGCAGGGACTCCAAGACACTGCACTGGCCTTGCCATGACCGGGCTACCAGAAGTTATCCACCTACTCAGGTCCTCATCAATACTTTCATTCTACCTTTTCATAAAGGTAAGGTTAAAGAAAAAGCCCATAGGATGTAGTTGATAAAACCAGGATGTGAATAGACTGCACCAGTGTTTCAGAAAAGCACTGAAGGAGGAAGGGTAGTGGTGAAAGCAGGAGTGGAAAAATTTCCTGGCGATTACTTGTGGACTACCACAAAAAATCCACAGAAAATGAGATAAAAGCAGATGTGGAAACCAGGCTAGTGCTGGAGGTCACCTAGAAAGGTGACATTCTTGACTTATTACTTCTAATGGGATAGCAGAGAGAAGCAAGGCTGAAGTGTTGTACTTGCACACAAAGCTATGCTCAAACAGATAAAAGATGATTTGAGGCAAGATGAGTTTGGATTTTTACATTTTAATAAATCTTTGAATTAATTATCACAACAGTTGTTAGTAAGTCTTGATTATACTTGCGGCAAAAGCTGGACAGTGACCAAGGACTCCTTGCCTTCTTTGAGTTCTTTTTAACAGCACCTCTCTTCTAGTATATCTTTGTTTGCCTTTAGAAATTTGGTATGAGTGAAGTGATCAACAATATTGTGGGAAGCAATAGCAATATTGGCAACAACAGTAATACCAAGACCAACCACAAGAGGAATAGTGGCTGGAAGAGCAAGAACCAGCCAGAAGAGGCAAACGGGCCAGAACACCAACAGCGGCTGCTCCAACCCCAGAAATCAGTGGCGAATAAATGGCACGGACTTTCGGTAGTGCTGTCATGGCCTGCAAAGGGAAAGTAAAACACAGGTTAGAGAGATGATAAACACTTATATTTACCCCCAGACATGATGACTGAGAACAGGCAAAGATAGTCAGGGTAATTAAGTCACTGAGAGACACGTGCCCCATAGGGTAAATGGGTAAGACCCAGGTTTGTAGCCCTAGGAGAGGGCACTGTCAGGGTGCACACAGAGCAGAGTGACCCTCCAGCTCCAGGGGCTCTGGGGAGGCCAGAGGCAGCGCTGCTTTGGAGCCCACGCCTGGCACTGGGCTGTGCCCATGCAGGCTGCAGGCTGTGTCCCAGTGCTGGCCTCACAGGCAGCAGCCAGGAGCTGCTCTGGGAGGCACCCAGGGCTCACCCTGTGCCACTCACCTGCTCAGAGACTGCTTCTCCATAGCGGAGCTTGGTCACAAAGTGCTCACAATTTTTGTTGAGCAAACGATATGGCATGACCTTGCCAATCTCGCTTTCAGCACGCCGGATGATCTCCTCCACTGGGAAAGGAGTCCGGCAGAGGTCATACTTGTTGTTGACACGCCAGTTATCATTTCCAGTAGCCTCCTTCAGGCGTTCTTTATCACTTTACTCTTGCCCTTTCCCGAATGTAGTGACACAGAGCCAGTTGACACAGATGAAAAATTTTCACCTGGGAAAGGAATGGAGGTGATAAGGAAGTTAGGCAAATCTTCTCTGTTTCAACCAAATTCTCAGATGACTTTTGGACTGCTCCTGGGAACCTCATCTACACACACAGGGTACACATGGAGCAGCACCTGGAGGTACATAGGGCTCCTGGAGCACCTCAACACCCCCTCTGGATCCTGCCTGGGTACACCAGCCTTACCTGCAATTGTCACATGGATGACATATCCATCCCCACGTAGAGGGCCCAGTGATCGTAATGTCCCCGTTTGATCTCAATCAGGTCCCCAGGCTTTGGGTCATCCCTGACATCTCTCATATCAAGAATGTGCAATTCACCACCTACAGAAGCCTTCATCTGGAAAACACATGGTAAACTCTCAGTAAGAACTTGTGTTTACTATTAGAGAAATTAAAGGTTCAAATAATTTTTCCCATAGAAGCAGTCAATAGGATGAAGTGGATAAAACAAGGATGAGGTAGAAAGATTATACAAGTCCTCAGCAAAGCAGTGGAGGGGAACTGCTGGTGTAAGGAAAGGAAAATTTGCCTTCAAGCGCTCGCAAACTACCACTAAAGTCCTCACAGACAAAAGGCAAAAGCAGATGTGAGAAACAGGCCAGTGCTGCTGGGGACCACCTGGAACTGATGATGTGCTTGACTTGGTATTTCTTCACGGGATGGCAGGGAGAAGCAAGGCCAGAGTGCTGAACTTGCACACAAAGCTATATTCATATAAAACAAAATTCTAGGCATGATGAGTTTGTCTTTTGATATTTTATCAAGAATTTCATTTAATTCTTTCTCTAAGGGTGGCAATAGCAGGGCAGAGACCCCTTTCATCCAGGGAATCCCTGCCTTTCTCTCATCTTTTCCTGATGGTCCACCAGTGCTCTCTTTCTCTCTGGATTTCACCCACAGTGAAGGCAACAGCACAGATCCTACTGACAGCATGCAAACAATTGCCATCTTAGCAGATAAAGGGAAAGCAAAGCTTAGGCTCGAAACACAAGGAGCACTTCCATTTAGCCCCAGGTATGGTAATGGAGAATAGGCACTGATAACCAGAACAAGTAAATCAATGAGAGACGTGTGCCCATGAGCAGAAGGGGTAAGACCCAGGTTTGTAGCCCTAGGAGGTGGCACTCAGTGAGAGGGCACTGTCAGGGTGCACACAGAGCAGAGTGACCCTCCAGCTCCAGGGGCTCTGGGGAGGCCAGAGGCAGCGCTGCTTTGGAGCCCACGGCTGGCACTGGGCTGTGCCCATGCAGGCTGCAGGCTGTGTCCCAGTGCTGGGCTCACAGGCAGCAGCCAGGAGCTGCTCTGGGAGGCACCCAGGGCTCACCCTGTGCCACTCACCTGGCCACCATAGCGGAGTTTTCTCACAAAATCATCAGATTTGAAGTCAAACACATCATATGCTATCTCCTTGGCAATGCAATGCTCAGCCCTCCAGATGATCTCATTCAAGGGCAGAGGAGTGCAGTTCTGGTCATACTTGTTGTTGACAGCCCAGGAATCATCTCCAGCCACCTCCCTCAGGTGCTCCATTTTAACCTTCATGATGAGACTTGTCTCACTTTCAGCTGCCAGAGATGTGGCTCCTTCATCTGGGATAAGAAGGGAGGAGATAAGGCAGGCAGGCAAATCTTCTCTGGCCCCTCCAAAACCTCATATGCCTTTTGGACTGCTCTGGAAACCCTCATCTACACACACAGGGTACTCATGGAGCAGCACCTGGAGGGACACAGGGCTCCTGGAGCACCCAAACACCCCCTCTGCATCCTGCCAGGGTACACCAGCCTTACCTACAGGTGTCACATGGATGACATATCCATCCCCCACGTAGAGGGCCCAGTGAGCGTCATGTCCCCGTTTGATCTCAATCAGGTCCCCAGGCTTTGGGTCACCCTTGTCATCTTTCATATCAGGAATGTGCATTTCACGACCTACAAAGCCTTCAGCGGGAAAACACACAGCAAATTTTAAGTAATAAGTTTGTTTTCTTTTTGAGAAAGTTTAGATTAAAATAATTTTTCCCATAGAAGCAGTCAATAGGATGAAGCTGATAAAACCAGGTTGAGGTAGAGCTTTCACCAGTCCTCTGTAAAGCACTGGGGGTGGACGTGACAGCGTAAGGAAAGGAAGATTTGTGATCAAGAGCTTGCAGAACACCGCTAAAATCATCACAAAAAAAAAGTAAAAGCATATGTGGCAAACAGGTCACTTCTGCTGGAGATCACCTGGAACTGATGATATGCTTGACTTGATATTTCTTCATGGATGGCAGGGAGAAGCAAGGCCAGAATGCTGAAATTGCACACAAACCTATATGCATACAAAACAAAATTCTAGACATTATGAGTTTTATGAGTTTTTTATATTTTACTAGTACTTTCATTTAATTCTTTCTCTAAGGGTGGCAAAAGCAGGGCAGAGACCCCATGCAGCCAGAGAATTCCTGCCTTTATCTGAGCTTTTCCTGATGGCCCATCAGTGATCTCTTTCTCTCTCCAGTAAACCCACTGACACAGTGAAGGCAACAGCACAGATCCTACTTCCAGCATGCATAAAATTGTTATTTTAGCAGATAAAGAGATAGTAAAGCTCAGGTTGGAAACGCGAGGAGAACTTTCATTCAGTTCCAGGTATGGTAATGGAGAACAAGCAGCAATAATCAGGAGAAGTGAATAAAATACAGGCATGTACCGTATAATCCAAACGGCTAATACCTAGGAGGTTGCACCTGCTCCTTGGTGTAGCCCTAGGAGGTGTCACTCAGTGAGAGTGCACTGTCAGGCTGCACACAGAGCAGAGTGACCCTCCAGCTCCAGGGGCTCTGGGGCGGCCAGAGGCAGCGCTGCTTTGGAGCCCACGCCTGGCACTGGGCTGTGCCATGCAGGCTGCAGGCTGTGTCCCAGTGCTGGGCTCACAGGCAGCAGCCAGGAGCTGCTCTGGGAGGCACCCAGGGCTCACCCCTGTGACACTCACCTGCTGAGAGACTGCTTCTCCATAGCGGAGCTCTCTGTCACAAAGTGCTCACAGTTCCTACCAAATGAAACAATACATCACCTTCTTGCCATACAAGCTGCAGCACGAGACATAATCTCCTCCACTGGAAGCGGATTTGGGGGCACATCAGATTTGTTGTTGACACGCCATTTATTACGTCGCACCACCTTCTTCAGGCGCTCCTTCTTCACCATTCTGGTGAATACTGGCACCTCGTGGGCCCCCAGTTTTACCTTGTCTTTACCTGTATATGGAAGGAGGAGATAAGGCAGGAACACAGACACTCTGTCGCCCTTCAAGACCTCAGAGGGGTTTCCTCTGCTCCTGGAAAAGGCTTTTGCACACAAAGTGTCCACCAACTGCTCACGGAGGGAGACAGGGCTCCTGGAGCACCCAAGATTTCCCCTGCACCTCTCCAGTCTACAATATCCTTACCTACAGGTGTCAAATGGATGACATATCCATCCCCCATGTAGAGGGCCCAGTGCTGATGAAATGGCTGGTCAATCTCGATCAGGTCCCCAGGCTGGGGTTTGCTCTTGTTCTGTCCCATCTCAGGAGTGTGCAGTCAGGACGTGCAGCTGTAGCTGGGCTGGCTCAGCACAGAGCAGAGCTCAGCGGGGAGGCGAGGGCTGTGCAGGGGCAGCTGCCGTGGATAAGGTCCTTGGCTGCTTTCTCCTTCTGAGTACAGAAAGGTTAAAGCTGATTGGTTACTGTATAAACCACCCTAACAGTTTGCCCGTGAAAGAGGCTTCAATTTCATTTCCAGGAATTCTAAACCAAGATTTTGATTAGCCGACTAAGCCAATTTTATCTCCAGACACAAGTTTTTTATTTCAACTCTTCTCATTCCCTGCCTGATGGGGTGGACAGGGCACGGAGTGAATGAATGATTGGCTTCTTGGGGTGTGACCTGTTCAGGGCACACAAAACCAGGCAGCCTCTCACAGACAGTTGTTCTGCTCTCACCTCCCCCTAGAGTGCAGCAGTGGATGTAACTAAAGCAACAAAGGATTCTGTGACTCACAAGTGGGATGCAGATTACCTGGCTCCGAAAGCTTGAGGTGTATACTCCAGGTAAAGGACAATAAAGCAGACTTTCCCTTGAAAGTTTTCTTCCAAGACAATCCACACATCGGCTTTGTGACAAGGAAATACTGTGGTTCAGTCCATGGGGAGATGAAGCATGGGTGCCTCACTGCTCATTCTTCACATCCCTCACCCCCAGCACTGCAGGGACCCTGGCTTTGCCTTCCTATTGCCTGGCAGAAGATTGATCTGATGCTGGCACTATGAACGCTTTAGAATCAACATTTGGTCCCTAAAGTTAGAATGGCCACAAGTCTGTGAGTCAAAGTCTCCTGCTGCCTTAGTAATTCTTTAAGCCCCTCAGTGTTTTGGCAGCTCAAAGAATAAAATCCTAAAATGGGCTATGAGTCTGAAGGGATGACAAAAATCATCTAGCAGGTTCGTTCAGGTTCAAGGCCAACAATCACTCCACTTGGAGAGGTGAAGTGGGAAATTTTGGTGGCAGAGTGGAAGAAAGAAGTGACAGAGAAAAAGGCAGCTGGGGTTTTTCTGTCACTGACACTGGGGTCTGCTGCTGACAGAGAGAGTCAGCAGAAGCAGGGACAGGAACATTGTCGTGGGCTGAAGGACAGGTGTCTGATAGGGAAGGTAGGGCTCTCTTTTGAAATTTAGAATATAATCCTTCTCTATCCGAATTAGTGCAATTTTGAAATTCAGGGGCTTGCAGGTAAAGGTATGAGAATAGGAATAATAGGTCTTTTGCTAGTATGTATAAAAAGGCAAAAACACCTAATAGTGCCTACGGCATCACTAGCAAACAGAACCAAGGACACAGTAACATTGTTCTCGGCCGCAGGCACTTTCCTTTGGTGTGGCTGCTGTTCCAGTGGGCAGGAATGAGCGAGAAATGGGGGGTGCTGGACGGGCCGTAGCTGCAGAGCGTCCCGGGAAGGCAGCAGGGTGCGGGCTGCTGTGCGGAGAAACGCGGAGCAATCCCGAAACAAAAGAGCGGTGTTTGGGCCAGCCCCGGCCCGGCTCTGAGCAGGGCAGGGAGAGGCGGAGTTCAGGATTTACGGGCACACGAGTGGATGGTTCTAGGTGCCCCAGGTGCCGGGGAATTCTCCCCGCAGTAAGCGATAGCCTGGACGGCTTTTTCTGATGTCAGAGAGTGACAGATGTAAAAAAAGATCTGCTACGACTTTATCCTCTGTTTGGTGTGACTGTCCCTCTGAGAGAACCCTCTAAAAAACGAGAGGGATTTGCCTCTCCCCCCTCCCGGATGCCTCAAGCAATTAGTCATCGTGTTTTTTTTGCAATCTAAGGGGGGGAAAGTTCTACAAGTAACAAGGAAAGAAAAAAAAAACAGAAAACGAAACACCTCAACACTCAATATTATCCACCTCGAATTTTTCTCATACTAATATGCTATGTCAATATTTAAACTTTTAAATTGAATACATACATGCACGACCTTAATTATATACATATATACATGAATATACAGATACAGATATAGTGGCCATGGGTAGTTCATCTGGAAATAAAGTTTTGTTTGAGATATGCATTGGGTTTCTCTATTTTTGCATTACCCACTAGGTAGAGCCTGGATCAGTCTATAGGAGATGATGGGGCTGTGTTTCTGTTCTTGGGGCAGTCAGTTTTAGGTCTGCTGCATGCAGCAGGTGAAAGCAAACTGAGGCTTGCATTCTGCTGCTAGGAGAATGGAGAAAAACGTGTTAGCGATGTCAGTGTGATGTACCACTTTGCTGCCTTGGACTCCAGCTCCTACTGGAGTTCCAGCATGTCTGGCATGGCAGCACTCAGCAGTGGAGTCACTTTATTTAAGCTATCATAGTGTACAGTTAATTTTTATTTTCTGTTAGACTTGAGCACAGGCTAAATGGGGCTGTTGGAGGACGAGTGGGCCTTGCTGATCCCTCTTGGCTCTCCAGATCACAAATCATCTTGTGGATGGGGATTGCAGCATCTTCAGTTGTTGATACTGCTGGCAGTGCACTGTCAAGGTGGCAACTGGCACCTGTTGCTCTTTCACTTTCATGTGTCCCACTGCAAATGGGTTTTCTGATAGTCCAGGCAAAGTGTTCAATTGCTTATGCCCTCTGCCTCTACAGCAGCTATTCCAAAAGCCCACCTGAGTCCCTTTAGGTCTTTGCAGTAACCATTCCTGAGAAAGTCTATGCCTAGAATTCACAGAGCCTCTGGGCCATTCACAACTGGATGTTTCTGCCACTCCCCTCAGCAGAGTCAGTTCCTGTGATCCCCCCACCAACCCAGCAATAGAAACAGGTTCTGCCCCCACACGTCCCCATTGTACACTTGTGCACCAGAATTAACTAATGCCTCACATTTTTGTGGCTCTGATGTGCCAGGCCATCAGATCTGCACTGTCTAAAAGACCTGGTATTCCATGCCTCTTCCTGGCTAGAGGCAGGGACCCTCTAGCCCTGCTTAACATTTTTTTTCTTTGACATACATACTAGATGTTTTTATAAGGGGGTCTGACAGATCATCTTCCCTTCTGTTATACCTGGCAGCTTGGTTATGGGAGGTTGAGGCTGCCTCCACTTTAGTAGAACTCCCTTGGTTAGTGCTTCCCTTCCTGAGTTGATGCAATTGTGCTGCCAGGACACAGTGGGTTTGCCATCCCATCTGCCATGAGAGGCCATGAAAAAACTGTTTTCTTGTGGAGAAAAAAATCTCCATAGACTGAAGAGAAGTCTGCTCTACCAAGTGAATTTGTGAAAGAACTTTTTAGAGATGGTAAATTGACTGGTTCATTTCTGTACATTGTCATTGTGAAAGAAAAGAAGTTGTTGAGGGAGGAGAAATGTTCTGAAAGTTTTATTTTTCTTCTTAGAGTTTCTAGTAATGAAGTTTTTCTTTGTACCCTTTAAAGTTTGAGCCTGTTTTTCCTTCCTCCTAATCCCATCTCACAGCAGGAAATGGGTAAATAATTCCAGTGAGTGCACTGCCAATTGGCTAACACTAAATCCACAACAACACATCCAAAAGAATTCCTCTGAGACTTGCAGTCTTACCTTGCCAGACTTCCATTCTTAGAGAAGGGAGTGAGAAAAACTTGTAATGATAGTATTACCTTTAAAAACCTCCCTCTCTTTTTCTGTTTGAGTCCTCCAGAGATGATTTAGCCTGCCTCGCCCCCAGTTGATTGAGAGCTCTCTTGCAATTGCAGCTTCTTGCTCATGGATTTAAAGGTAGGATTTGACTTAATCTTAGCAGACTTGACTTTTTTAGGAGTTTTGTTAAAGAGGCAGGTCCCAAGCCCATTTCACAGAGCAGTGATCCACTACAGAAGACAGGTAAGACCAGAAAGAAGTTGCAAGCAGCCAGGCTGAGATATGACACAGGATGTGTCAGTTGTGAAATCTTGCACATGCTTCTGTGTGTTTGATCCTGTTTGGCAACCACCCCTAGCAGAAAGTAAAGAGCAATTCCCTTGGTATTCGCAGCCATTTAGCTCTGCCCCATCCCCTTCTTTGGCAGTCAGGAAGTTGCCAGGAGGATCCTGGCAGCTGTTGGTCCATCCTGTCGGCAAGGTTTAATAATGCTCAGCTCCCTTCTTTCCACCTCACACCCTCTCACAGGAGCTGCTCAATTTACACACCACAGGCAGTAGCTCCAAGACACTGCACTGGCCTTGCCTGCCCTTTTGCAGACTTGGCTACCAGAAGTTATCCACCTACTCAAGTCCTCAGCAATACTTTCATTCTACCTTTCATAAAGGTGAAGTTTACAAGCAATGACTCTCTTAATGAGGTCATAGGATGCAGCTGATGAAACCAGGATGTGAATAGACTGCACCAGTCTTCAGAAAAGCACTGAAGGGGAAGTGGGGTGAGGTAGAAGCAGGAGTAGAAAATTTGCTGACAACTACTTGTGGACCACCACAAAAATCACCACAGACAATGAAAATAAAAGCTGATGTGGAAAACCAGGCTAGTGCTGCTGGGATCACCTAGAAAGGTGACATTCTTGACTTATTACTTCTAATGGGATGGTAGAGAGAAGAAAGGCTGAACTGTTGTACTTGCACACAAAGCTATGTTCAAACAGATAAAACATGATTTGAGGCAAGATGAGTTTGGATATTTACATTTTAATAAGCCTTTAAATGAATTATCACAACAGTTGCTAGTAATATTTATAACACTTGTGGAAAAGGCTGGACAGTGACCAAGGACTCCTTGCTTTCCTTGAGCTCTTTCTAACAGTACGTCTGTTCTAGTGTATAAATCTTTGCCTCCATGAATTTGTCAGAAATTAAGGTATCATATAGATTTCTTATATATATAGTGTAAAGAAAAATAATACCATTAGAAGCTGCAACAGGAAGAGCGGCAACAGGAAAAGTAAGACCTGCGAGAATAGAAAGCCCAAGAGTTCCCGCCCCAGTCATCACTGAATCAACAGTGGTACGGATCTTTTCAAGTGCTGTCATGGCCTGTAAAAGGAAAATAAAACACAGGTTAGAGATATGATAAATAATTATATTTAGCCCCCGAAATTATAACTGAAACAGACAGAGATAATGAGTGTGATATATGTTGTTATAATTCGTATTTATAATATACGGAGGTTGTATAAAATAAAGAAATAAGTAAGAAAACCTTCAGACACTGCCACCCGCATCCAGAGCCATAAACAAAGGCCTTAATTAGCATATCAGCAAACCTAGCTCAACGATAAGAACTTGTCAAGCACCACATATCAGACAGCCGATCACCTCCATCGGTTCCCGTAATCGAGAAACAGCACTCCCAAGGAAAATTACACATCAATATGGAGCAGACACAGCCTCATCAGAATTCATTGATGCGCAGGAAGAACCTTTGTCCAGGGTAGCACCAGGAAAAGGATTTAATCTAAATATGAGAATCCGCAACAGAAACAAAGGAAACTCTTGCCTCAGGCCAGAAAAACTGTATAAAACCTGGACTGCCCGAGATGGCAGTGTGAACACAGGGGGATCTGATGCGATAGAGGTCAGATCAGCGTGTGTGATCATCCAGCACTGATTCCCGGGCTCGGTGCCGTCCTGTTTCGTTTGTGGCTTCCCAAGACCATATTTCGGTCGCAAAAATAAAATTTGCTGTTTTACTATTTAATTCAGCTTTGATTCGGTTTTATCTATAACAATCTGGTGACCCCGACGTGATCCTGATTTGGGGTTCGGGTGGGACCCACTTTCCATCCAGGAGGTGCCTCGCTGACTTCAGCGACCTGGCGGGATCGGGGAACTCCCCAGAACTAGTCAGGAACCCGAACTAAAACCAGAAACCACAATTGAAAAGGGGGAAGACGGGCTCAGAGCTCTCAGATAACCGCGGCATCTTTGTTTCACTCATAAAACTCGACGTGCACGAAGAATCCACGCAGGAAAAGGAGCCGTAAGTATTGCGTGGTTGAGTGAGGTGTGACTGAGCGCGTGGGTGGGACGTCATCTGATCACGGAGCGAGTCCAGACCCTGAAATCGCAGTTCCACCATCCCGCGAGGGACGTGGTCGGTTGAGAGGGAAGAGAATGTTATGTGTAAGAACTCTTTCTCGCGTGTCAAGCCTAAAACTAAGGATGTTTTGGGGGTCAGTCATGGGGGGATCGGGAGGGAGGTAGGTTTCCTAGGATTTGGAAACTGGTAGACATCTTGGTCCAGGGGCTAGTTCAAGCCTAGGAAAAGAGAGCTCGTCTCCTTTCGAAAAGCTCCATGGAATGGTTCTCTGTGTGAGGTGAGTAGATTGGAAAAATTTAAATAAATAAAGTTTAAACTGCAGTTCAATACTCAGATTCAGAAGGTCCTGGCGTGAAACACAGTAAGAAGGTATACTAAGGTAGCTTGGGATTTTTTATTTTTAAAAGAAATAGGGCAGAAAAAGAGCAAACCCCAGGAAAAACCCTGGAGAAGTCGAAAAAGAAAAAAGGGGTAAGTTGCCCGAAATAACAAGGGACAGCCCGCTGGTTTGGATGATAGAACACTGGGAGGGGAGTCCCAACAAGAGAAATAAGTCTAAAGAAAAATTAATCCATTATTGCATAGAGAAGAGGACGGGAGGGAGGCGGGGGCAACTGCGGGTCCCCTGTGTCCTCTATTTCCAGAGTGGGAGGGGCGGGCAGTAAAGGTGATCGGGAGGATGTATCGACGGCGGCAGCGGGGGCGAGTGGTGTCTGTGTTACGGCAGGGTTGGTGGAAAGGAGAGTGTGCAAAGATATGAGTGAGGGAATGAACAGCCAGACCGAGCGCAGAGGTGCGGGTCTGGGAGCGTGGCCTGTGGGGGCTGGGGGAGGCTGAAGGGTCGCGGGGACTCAGCGTTGGAGCAGGAGCGGCAGTGACCGCTGGTCCCTGCGAGACTGCGGGATGCTCGGCTGGCTGCCTGTGCTGCTGCTGGGGCCCTGCCGCTGAGAGCACCGGTGGGGGAGGAGCGGCGTTTAAACTGCAACAGGACAGGGACTGGCCCTCGGATACAGTGTCTGATAGAGAAGGGGAGAACAAGGGTAGAGAAATATCTGAGAAATGCGAATTGTATGCAGAAAAATTAAGCTTCTGTTTTCTTGTGAATTCTGCTAGAAAATAAAAGTAATACAGAAAAGGTTGTGAAGGTTTGCTGAATGTGTGAAATGAGTTTAAAAAGCATGAGTTTCAGATTGTGTTTGTAATTTACTGGGAAGGTATTTAACAATACATTGAAGAGTATAGTAAAAAGCTAAAAGAAAAGAGGAAGAGAAAAATGGTTTGTGAATTAAAGCTTCCACGTGCCAGCATGGACTGCTTTGGATTTTGCTTCCTTCTTTTTAGCAGCAGTTACTGCTTGTTTAAGCCTTAAGGAAGAAGGATTCAGGGCTTGGACAGCCCCCTTCCTTTATTCCAAGTTGAGATTTTGAGTGCTTGAAAGAGCAGTCAGGGCAATCTGTGGAGATGCTGCGGAATTTACACTCCTCATGTGTGCTATTATCTGTAAATCAATTCCACTCCCCGGCACGCTAGAGCGAAATGCCTGGGGGAAAAGGGGCAGGTCTGGCCCTTCCCAGGGAATGTGTGCTGGTGCTTTAGCTGTTGCTAGAAGATGTGCAGGGACAGCGCTGAAGTGATTTAAGTTGTGAACAGAGCAGCTGAAAAGGGTGTTACTGTTATATTTTGCTCCTCTCAGAGAAATTCAGCACCTTTTGAGGAGAGGGGCTTCCTCACGGATAGTGCTGGGAAATGTCCTGGCATTTAAAGTGAAAACCAATAGTACTGCTCCACTGTAGAGATGAAACCTCCTTCCCAGGTGCTGTGTGAGTGCAGGGTCCCAGCTCCAGCAGCTCTTCCCAGCCCTCTGGAGCTGTGTGTGCAATGCTGGTAGTGGCACTAGTCTCCCTGTACTCCCCAGGACTGTCAGGGCCAGTGAGACATTTGGATTTCTAATATGGTTTAGTTGAATTAACCCTATTCATTGGCAAAAGCTGAATTAGGATGGTCTTAGGAGTGTTTCACATGTGTAGCTAACCCTAAACCAATGAAGTTGCAGTTGTTTTTGGTATGTGTGAAAAGGGTGTAGAAAAGAGCATCCTGCTCTGCGTCTACCTTCTTCCCACCATCCTGAAGGAATTTATCTTAAATCCAGAACTGTCTGGATGTGATGTGTGGCAAGTGCAAAGCAGGTTGTAGAGCTAAAGGTTTTGTAGGAGCTGTTGGTGTGTGGATTTTCCTTTCTCAAAAACCTGTGCTTTGGTTTTTCCTTTTCTTTAGCCTGTTTAAGTTGAGAAGAGATGTACATTTTGGTAGGGTAAGAAAAAATGGTCCAGGAAAGAATCTGGGGGACAGAGGTCAGAAATGGGATGTTTGGTCCTGGAAGAGGATGTAGTGTCCTTTGGATCATTCTGGCTGCAGTAGAGTGTCCCTGTGGGAGCAGAGAGTGGCTGTGTAGAGGTGGAGGAGAAGTTTCATGAAGAGAAAATTGGGATATGAGAACATAGATGGGAAAACATGGGAAATATTTAAATCAGAGTCCCTCAATGT
The DNA here is from genome assembly GCF_009819885.2 of Catharus ustulatus. Taxonomy (NCBI): domain Eukaryota; kingdom Metazoa; phylum Chordata; class Aves; order Passeriformes; family Turdidae; genus Catharus; species Catharus ustulatus. Next base: position 14,552,450 of record NC_046230.1, read on the forward strand.
GAGTTGGTCAGTTCAAGCATGTGAATTTTATACAGTTTTACAAACATTAAAAAAGATTAAAAGGAAAGAGAAGAACAATATTTACAGACTCAAAATATGCCTTTGGGGTGGTTCATACTTTTAGGAAAATTTGGAAAGAAAGAGACTAATAAATACTCCAGGACAGGGACTGCTCCATGGAGAAATAATAAAGCAAATCCTAGAGGCTGTCCAAGAGCCAAAAGCAATCTCGGTCGTGCATGTGAAGAGACATCAAACAGGAATACAATTTCGGATTAGAGGAAACAGTTTAGCAGATAAGAAAGCAAAAAGTGCAGCACTACTAACAGTAAGTACCCCAGAACTCGGAGAAAGTGGAACTCAGGGACATCCCCCTTGTCCCTCCCAAAAAGAGATTAAAGAATACAAAAGATAGGAGTACATTAGAAGAAGGTAAATGGAAATTACCAGATGGGAAGGAATTAACATCTAAGGATTATACCAGAAAAATTCTAAAAAGACTACATTTGCAAACACATTGGGGATCACAGGCTCTGGCAGAACAATTTCTGAGATCCTTTGGTGTAAGGGGATTTATGAATTAGTTAAACAGGAAGTCCAGGGGTGCCTGATATGCTAAAAGGTTCACAAAGCCAGGACATGACAGGTAATTTGGGGTAGTTGCCCTATAGCCTATCGTCTGTTTGAAAGAATCCAAGTGGATTTCACTGAGTTACCAAAGGTTGGGAGGTATAAATTCTTGCTGGTACTAGTAGACAAACTAACTTATTGGGTAGAAGTTTGCCCAAGCTCGAGGGCTACAGCCCAGACAGTATCTAAATTCCTTCTGGAGGAAATCATCCCCCGGTATGGTATAATCAACTATATAGACTCAGACCAAGGAACACATTTCACCTCAAAGGTTATTAAACAACTGGCTGAAGCCCTAGGAATTTGGTGGGAATATCATACACCATGGCATTCCCAGAGTTCTGGACAAGCTGAGAGAATGAATCAGACCTTAAAGGCTCAACTATCAAAATTAAAGATAGAAACAAAAATGTCCTGGCCAAAATTCCTCCCCTTAGCATTATCAAATATTAGGACGATGCCTCACTCTGAGACAGGGCTATCTCCTTTTAAAGTTTATATGAGATGCCTTATGACCATGGGATGCCAGTGGGACATCCAAAATTAAAAGATAGACAAATACAACCCTACTTGATAACAATAAATACAAATTTACAGGAATTGCAAAAACAGGGAATTGTCACACAAAATGCTCCTTTGGGGTTCGCCATACACAAAATACAGCCAGGAGATCGGGTCCTCATTAAAACCTGGAAAGAGGTTTCTCTCTCTCCTCACTGGGAAGGTGCTTTTTTGTCCTTTTAACCACAGACACAGCAGTCCGGACAGCAGAAAAAGGCTGGACACATGACTCCAGAGTGAAAACCAGAAACACCCAAGTGCAAAGTGGCTTCCTCCCCTGGAGACCTCAAGATAAAATTGCCCCAACAAGCCGATGATCAGCCTAGACCAGATAAGGTGAATAGCTTCTGGATGCAGGTGTTTTCCTTTTGTTCGTTTCAAGTACCAAATCTGTTGTGGGGTTTGGGTTACACATTGTGTACGGGGGGTCCAAACTGGAGGGCTCTGTACTAAGTGTTTTGAAAAAGAACTGTCTCTGATCGAATTCTAGCACTCGCCACTGAATTGAATATTGTTGAAGTAGATTCTCTAGAGTGGTTTCTCTTATATCAACACAGGATTAGTGGGAAACTAAATTGCAGGGCTGATATTTTAAGAGTAGAGTGTTGGAGAACAAATAAAGTACCTTGTTGGATGGACACGATAAAATTATTGAGGTGGGATGTCTTTAAGAGACGATATGCAGCTCGGACTTTGCATTGGTCCCCTGAAGAATACCTCTGCTGCCAAGAAGATGGTTTGCCTCACCGCTAGCAGCAAACTAGCGGGCGTAGTGGGGAATCCTGGTGAGCCTGAGTCTAGTCATGTTCCCACCGATTAACGCATACCCAAGGAACTCTGCAAACCCCGAGGCACAAAGCCGTAACAATGAGTGTGGGGGATGTCCACTAATTAGCACCCCGACTCACTCTGTCCTGGCCAACTGCACCCGTAAAGAAAAGCAGGAGTACAGAACATTTAACGGCACTCAGTATGTGAGGTGTAAATGGGGAAAGAAAATGATATGCTATGGTCTCAAGGCAAGACATGGGAAAGGGCAGTCAGAGATATTTGCTCACAATATCCAGGAGAGAAATGCCAATCAAACACCTCTTCCCACTTGTGGGCAATGCAATCGCTCGGTGTGGGTAGGGGGAAAACAAAAGTCGGTATATGTAGCTTATTTTCAGATGAATGAGTTATGCTATGACTATACCCAATTAGATATGTGTGTCATGGAAGGGAAAACGTATTGGGTGGGCAAAAATCTTAAGTTTGAGAATGGATTGATCTCAGACAGTAAACCAATCATCATCGACCTACTTGAAGAAAATGACAAACGGGTTTGTGCTCAATTCAATAACACTTTTTGTTTCTCCAGAAACAAGGAAGGCATGGATCCTGAAAGCAAGATAGAACAAATTGCCTTAGAAACAAAAAGACAAGAGTCAGAAATGGGAAAGAGGAGACTAGAACAGGAAAGGTTGAGAACCTTAAGTGAGCAATATGATTTACTAGAAAAACAGTACGACAATTTTGGTTTGCCAAGATCGGACAAAAATTTGTTTCTCGATTTGATGCAAGAAATTGCAACTGAATTAAGATTTTCCAACTGCTAGTTTGTGGAAGACTCAAGTCAGCAGAAAAATGGCCCTGGAAAGGTGAGAGTTTAACTCCAGAGCAGCTCCTAAGGTGGGACAAAACACGACTCTCAAAGTCACTCCAAAAATGCAAAGGTTGGGTCTTAGATAAAAGAGCGATTGAAACAATTCATATCAGTTGGGAGGGCAAGAAATATACAGAGGTGGTGGGATACATCCCGTGCATCTCCACCCTAGCAGTAAACTCAAACAACAAAAGCAAAACTTGGAAACCGGAACCCCCTGCTGGGTACTGGAGCCTAAAAAGAGAGAATAATTGTAAATGGAGTGACAAAATTGGGCTTTGTTGGAACAAAGGCTCTGGAGCTAGCCCTTACCAGTCATTAGGGGAGTTAAGTACTTATTGGACCAAACCAGAAAACACAGAAATTACCTGGAAAGCTCCTGAGAGGATATACTGGGAGAGTAAATGGAAAAGCATCCAAATTACTGAAACTGGGAGAAGGGGAGGTGGATACCAATGCAGTAAAAGCACTTGCAAACTTTGAAGAGCAAATGGGGAAAAATAAACTCCCTTACATAGATTATCGAGAAGAGTCAATAGAGAACGGGATAGAAGAGATAAATCTGAAGAAAATTAAGAAGGGAACACGAATTAATTTGTTTATATAGAAGGGGGTGATTGTGATATATGTTGTTATAATTCGTGTTTATATATAAGATGGTTGTATAAAATAAAGAAATAAGTGAGAAAACCTTTCAGACACTGCCACCCGCGAGCCATAAACAAAGGCCTTAACTAGCATATCAACAAATCTAGCTCAATGATCCTGAAAAAGACAGGAAAAGATCATCAATAAAGAACTTGTCAAGTACCACATATCAGACAGCCTTTCACCTCCACTGGTTCCATACGGGAGAAACAGCACTCTCAAGGAAAATTACACATCAATATGGAGCAGACACAGCCCTCATCAGAATTCATCGATGCGCAGGAAGGACCTTTGTCCAGGGCAGCACCAGAAAAAGGATTTAATCTAAATATGAGAATCTGCAGCAGGAAACAAAGGAAACTCTTGCCTCAGGTCAGAAAAACTATATAAAAGCTGGGCTCCCCAGATGGCAGCGTGATGACAGGGGGATCTGATGCGATAGAGGTCAGATCAGCGTGTGTGATCACCCGGCACTGATTCCTGGGCTCGGTGCCATCCTATTTCGTTTGTGGCTTCCCAAGACCATATTTTCGGTCACAAAAATAAAATTTGCTGTTTCACTATTTAATTCAGCTTGATTCGGTTTTTATATATAACAATTAAATCAATGAGAGCCATGTGCCCCATGAGCAGAAGGGGTAAGACCCCCGTGAGCAGAAGGGGTAAGACCCAGGTTTGTAGCCTTAGGAGGTGGCACTCAGTGAGAGGGCACTGTCAGGCTGCACACAGAGCAGAGTGACCCTCCAGCTCCAGGGGCTCTGGGGAGGCCAGAGGCAGCGCTGCTTTGGAGCCCACGCCTGGCACTGGGCTGTGCCCATGCAGGCTGCAGGCTGTGTCCCAGTGCTGGGCTCACAGGCAGCAGCCAGGAGCTGCTCTGGGAGGCACCCGGGGCTCACCCTGTGCCACTCAACCTGCTCAGACACTGCTTCTCCATAGCGGAGCTTGGTCACAAAATGCTCACAGTTCTTGTACAACAAAAAATAGGGCACAATCCTGCCAACCTGGCATTCAGCACGCCAGATGATCTCCTCCACAGGGAAAGGAATGAGGACATTGTCATACTTGTTGTTGACACGCCAGTTATCCTTTCCAGCAGCCTTGTCCAAGAGGTCTTTCTCTACCTTTGCCTTTTTAAAGAGTAATGTCATGCTGCCGGCTGACGAAGGTGGAGAATTTTCACCTGGGGAAGTCAGGGAGGAGATAAGGCAGGCAGGCAAATCTTCTGTGGCCCATCCAAAACTTCAGATGGCTTCTGGATTGCTCCTAGAAACCTCATCTACACACACAGTGTCCAAGTGGAGCAGCACCTGGGGGGAGAGTGTGCTCCTGGAGCACCTCAACACCCCTCTGCATCCTGCCAGGGTACACCAGCCTTACCTATAGGTGTCACATGGATGACATATCCATCTCCCACGTAGAGGGCCCAGTGCTGGTAATGTGGCCGGTCGATCTCGATCAGGTCCCCAGGCATGGGGTATTCCTTGAAATTTCTCGTATCAAGAATGTGCGGTTCACCATCTAGAAAAGCCCTCTGCTGGAAAACACAGTTAAATGCTCAGCAATAAACTAAGTTTACTTTCTGAGAAAGTTTAGGTTAAAACAAATTTTTCTATAGAAAAAATCTAGAAGAATGTAGCTGTTAAAACCAGGATGAGGTAGAAAGCTCACACCAGTCCTCAGTAAAGCACTGGAGAGTACGCGGCAGAGTAAGCAAAGGAAAATTAGTTTTCAAGTGCTTGCAGACTACCACTAAAATCATCACAGACAAAAAGTAAAAGCAGATGTGACGAAACAGTTCAGTGCTTCCAGGGATCACCTTGAATTGATTTTATGCTTGACTTGGTATATCTTAATCGGGATGGCAAGGGAGAAGCAAGGCCAGAATGTTATGCTTACAATCACATATAGAAGATTCTAGGCATGATGAGTTTGGGTTTTTCTGTTTTATTAAGGCTTTCATCTAATTCTTTCGATAAGGGTGGCAAAAGCAGGGCAGACAATGCAGCCAGGGAATCCCTGCCTTTCTCTGAGTTTTTCCTGATGGCCCATCAGTGCTCTCTTTCTCTCTGGATTTCACCCCATAAGCCAACTGACACAGTGAAGGCAACACCACAGATCCTACTGCCAGCATGCGAACAATTGCTATCTAGCAGATAAAGGGAAATAAAACTCAGGCTGGAAACACGTAGAGCACTTTTATTTACCCCCAGGTATGGGAATGGAGAATAAGCAGCAATAATCAGGAGAATTAAATCAACAAGAGCCATGGGTCCCATGAGCAGAAGGGTAAGACCCAGATTTGTAGCCCTAGGAGGTGTCACTCAGTGAGAGGGCACTGTCAGGTTGCACACAGAGCAGAGTGACCCTCCAGCTCCAGGGGCTCTGGGGAGGCCAGAGGCAGCGCTGCTTTGAGCCCACGCCTGGCCACTGGGCTGTGCCCATGCAGGCTGCAGGCTGTGTCCCAGTGCTGGGCTCACAGGCAGCAGCCAGGAGCTGCTCTGGGAGGCACCCAGGGCTCACCCTGTGCCACTCACCTGCTCAGAGACTGCTTCTCCATAGCGGAGCTCTGTCACAAATTACTCAGAACTTCTACCAAACAAACAATATGTCACCTTCCTTGCCCACATAAGCTGCAGCACGCTGGATGATCTGCTTCACTGGTAGAGGAGTTTGGTACTCATCAGACTTGTTGTTGACATGCCATTTATGATTTCCCACCACCTCTTTCAGGAGCTGCCTCTTCACTGTACTGGTAAAAACCGGCAGGTTGTAGGTTCCCAGCATTATCTTTGGTTTATCTGTATATGGAAGGGAGAAGACAAGGCAGGAAGACAGATCCTCTCTGGTCCCTCCAAGACCTTAGAGGGGTTTCCTCTGCTCCTGGAAAGGGCTTTTACACACAAAGGGTCCATCTCCCATGGAGGGAGAAACGGTTACCAAAAGCACTGCGAGAAGACCTCTGCAACTCGCCGGTCAGAAATACACTTACCTACAGGTGTCAAGTTTATGACAACTCCAACCCCCAAGTAGAGGGCCCAGTGCTGATGAAATGGCTGATCGATCTCGATCAGGTCCCCAGGCTGGGGTTTGCTGTTCTCCTGTCCCATCTCAGGAGTGTGCAGTGAGGACGTGCAGCTGTAGCTGGGCCGGCTGAGCGCAGGGCAGAGCGCAGCGGGGAGGCGAGGGCTGTGCAGGGGCAGCTGCCGGGAGCGCAGGCACGGAGGGTGTCAGTGGCGGCCCCGAGGGCAGCGGCTGCGGGAGCGGCGGCCCCGCTGGCACCCAGCGCATCCGGCCGAGGCCGAGCCCGGCCCGGCTGTGTGTGCAGCTGCTGCCGCCGGCCGCGCCTGCCCCCGGCCGCCCGCGGTGCCCGCGCTCCCCTCCCGGCCGCGCTCCCTTCGGGGCTCCGCTGCCGCCGGCGCCGGGCCCGCTCCGCTGCCCAAAGGCGGCTGCCCGGGGGTGCCCGCGGTGCCCAGCCCGTGCCCAGCCCCTGGGGCACCTCCGACCCGTGCCCGGCACAGCCGCGCCCGCCGCCGGCAGCGAGCAGGGGCTGCATCCTGCTGGGAAACGCCCGCTCGCATCGCCCGAGATCCGCTCACCCCAGCGCCTGCCCCGCTGCTGCCGTGGGTGAAGTCCCGGGCTGGGGTCTCACTATAAATACCATACCAGAGGAAGTTGCGTAATTCCTGCTGGGCCCACTGCCAGCACTGCCCCGGAGCTCTCCTGTCAGTCATTGGATGACCCCCAGCTACTGGGAAGGCCGTACTACAATGTGTGGTGCCAAAAATCATGCTTGGACTGGAAAATCTCTTCTTGTACCCGACAAAACCAGGCCACTGCCTCATTGCATGGAGACTCTTTTCCAGAGAGGCCCTCCTGTGCAGTGATGGGCAACTGACCCTGTGCATTTTCAATCCACAGAGCATTATCTATCAGAACAACGACCTCTGTGTGCTGAGTAAATCCTGCCTTGAGGACCAGTCAGTCAGCACCACAAATGGCAGGTGATGCTGCTGAGACAGTTGAAGTGGCTTTGTGTAAATGCAAAAGACTTTGCAGCAAAAAGCATGGATTAGATTGATGTTAAGATCAACTGCAAATGCAGTGAAGAGGACCAGGTGAGATTCTGACACTGGGCTCCAGGATTTACAATGCTGGGGCTTCACTAACTTGCACTGAATCAACCAAGATTTTCATCCTCTCATGTGCTCCAAATCCAGATGGCTGAAATGCCTAAAAAGCCCTTCCATTTAGGGACACACTGTGCTTGTGCTGGTTGTGCCCCACAGCACAGGCAAGGATTGTTCTCTCAGCTGTTGGGAGAAGAACAGCCTTGACTTTACTCCATGGTAACTCGTGCGGGTCTGAGGCCATGCCTACGTTTCCTAGAAAGGCTCAGGAGTGTTGAATACAGCAAGTGATGGATTCTGCTGCTCCTCCTCACATTCTCAGATTGCACTTCAGGCCGTGTTCCACCAAATCCTGTCAATGCTCCCACCGGGCTCCATGGAAAGGCAGCCCCACAATGAGCAACATCACCCTGACTGCAAAGAGAAGCACGGTGCAAATGCTGACTGCCACATTCCTTGAAATATTACAGCTTAGATGAACAGCAAGACATTCTCCAAAGGAGGTAATTTCAGTATTCTTCTCTTAGAGGATGAAGTAGAGATGCGGAAGGTCCATATGCTGCCTTCATGCAGAGCTTCTTTAGCAGTGTGTGGAGACAGAATGCTCTGAGTACAGGAAGGTAAAAGCTCATGGGTTGCTGCATAACCACTTAATTAGCTATGAAAGAAGCTTTGATTCAATTTCCAGGAATCCAAAAATTAGTTTCAGCTTCATTTGATTATAACTTGCTTTTCTCTATTGAAACTAAGAGCTTTATTCAGATGTAATAATAATGGGCAGTACAAAATAAGAAGAAGCCTTGGCTTGGTTATTTAAAGCATTGTAAAACTGCCATTTAAAAAAGGATTGAATTAATTTTCTGTTTTGCTTTGCATGCTTGCACAGCTTTTGATGCACCTACTAAACCTACTCATCAGCAGAGTATAGCACAAGTGTATTTTAGAAAGGGGAAAAATAGTTATAAAATTGCTATTTTTAAGTGCTATTTTTCACCTCCTAATTTCCTTTTCTCCTCTGCCATATACACAAGATATTTTCTTTTTCCTGTGTAAATAAGGACACACTGCAGGACTGATCTTCCTCTACAGAGGACAAAACAAACATCTATTGGATGAGAGGGAAAACAATCATGGATAGTTACTTGCTGAGTTTGCATATAGAAATGCCCTGCATGTATTTCTGCATACAGGATATTGTTGTGTCATCTGTGTCCACTTCACTGGGCTATGGATGCTACAGAGGTGTTTTTAAAATGGGACACACCTATGAATACTGGCACTCTAAACAGGTATGTGCCTGTATTTCTAGTGAAGTATGTTTGAAACCCTACAAAATTCATGAAAAGTTCCAGGGCTATTGAAACTGGTTAGATTTGGTGTTACCAACCTTTCAGTGCCCTCTGCAGAGAAGTTTTGAAGACAACTCCAGTGTGGAACTCTGAAAAGTTTATTTGATTTGAACTTTGCATTTCTATCCGAGGCTGAAACTTCATGTTTGAAATACTACAGGTAGTGCCTGGAGGCAGACTGATCTTCATGAGGTGATGGTAGCTCAGTCCAGATACAGCTTCAGTGTCTGAGGACTGGCACCCGGATTCAGTGTCTGTCTCTTTGCTCTGGTGAGTGTCGAAGAATGCATTAAATTTTCAATGAGGGACCGAAATTTGTGAGATGAGTAATTAATTTCACTTCCAACCTTTATGCAGAAAACACTTTCATTGGCTATTTTAGTCCCACTAATAGAATAATCTGTCACCACTTCAGAGAAGCCGAGTGGTGAGTAAGTCTCTGAAAAACTTAATCTAAACATTTTGCTGTTAGTTATGTGCTACAGTAACCAAAATTATGCTCTCAGATGTCTGTGGGGCTTGTGTCTTGTTTTAACATAAACCATAAGAGTGAGTGGTGACAGTTGTTATAAGACTGATGGAATGTAGAATAGCTAAAATATGGAAGTACGAGGAAATCAAACCATCATTTTAGCAGTACTCTGAGGCTGATTACTGCTGACCTCACAGACCATTAGGTTTTCTTTCTTCCAAATAAATATCATATTCACAGTGATTTTCTTAAATCAAAAAATATCACAGACTTTTATGCTACTTCAGTCTTCTCCCTCCCCCCGTTTGGATACTGTCTGCTGAGCAGCAGTGTAAGATCAGAAAGGTCTAACCTCGGTTAGATGGCTGTTCAAAAGGTCTAACCTTGGTTAGATGGCTGTTCCGGGAAATCACACAACTTACAGTCTGGCTTTTGGTTTACAATATAGTTGCTGACAGAGAGGAATTGGCTATCAGCATTTTCTAGTTACAGACATGGATAAGCTGATAAACTGTTCCCTGGAAGCCAGGAGTAACAACCGTGTCCTGGGATGCCTCAGGCACAGCATTGCCAGCCAGGAAAGGGGATCCCTGACTCCTGACAAATGTTTTATGAATCTTCAGGAAGACATAAGGGTTAGAGGTGAACACTGAGAGCTGCAATTCCTGAAGATGGTGTGATGAGATTAGAGGTGGTGGAGGGGTGAAGGGATGGCAGCTCTGAGGTGCACTGACCTGTTTGCCATGATCACATGCTGCTTAGAGGCCGGCACAGGTTACATTGCCCCCAAATTCACTGCTAAAATCATTGTTCCTGGGCTGAATTACTGGGCAAGATTCAGCCTTTTGAGAGGCTCCTTGAGGAGGTGAATTGCTGTCTGGAGTGCTGCCCAGGAGCATTTTATTGCTGCCTCTCACTGATCTTGGTTAAGTCCATGTGAAGAGCTGAGGCTTTTGCCAGCACAGGTGTGTTGGCTGCACATCACATTTTTGTATCTCCAGTATCTGTAGGATGAGTAGCACTCCCACACTGAACAAGTGCTCAGAGGTGCCAGTGTACCTGTGTACTTAAAGTACAGTAAATTCACGAATACAAGCCGCACTGAGTATAAGCCGCATCTCTGGATGTTGGCAAATATTTCGTTTTTTGTCCATAAATAAGCCGCACCTGAATATAAGCCGCTCTGTCGTTCGCAGCGAGGACCCACGTGCAACAAAGTTGCCAAATACTAACGGAATGGCGGCAGGGCGGGGTTTACTGGCTGAGCTAAGGCTGTGCAGGCTCGGCCCGCTAGGGGCTGCCGACTAGGCCAGGTAGCCCAGCCCGGCGCTGCCGCTCGGCAGGGCCACTGGGGGCCAGCCGCCGCTGCCACTGGACTCGGTCACCACGGCCCGGCGCTGCCCTGTGGTGGCAGGCAGGGACGGAGCCCCCCGCCGCCTCCCCGAGCCGCGGCAGTGGCGGCCCGGGTCCCCTCCCTCCTCCCAGAGCTGCGGCAATGGCGGAACCGGGCCACCCCGTCTCTCCCCCGGGCTGCGGTAGAGGAGGGAAGGAGAGAGCTCTCCCACCTCTCTCTCCGCCCCCCGTTCTGCCTGCAGGGAGCCAGGCTCCACCCGCGGTGCAACAGAGTAGCAATTTGTAACAATCGCAAAATGCCGACTTTGCAGCAGCTCGGCTCAGCACTCTGACTGGCACTTCTGAGGTTGTAAATGTCAGAAAATTATTCACGTATTAGCCGGTCCTGAGTATTAGCCGCATTTCCGGTTTAGGAGCAAAATCTTAGTCAAATTGGTGCGGCTTGTATTCGTGAAATTACTGTACTGGTGTCCATAATTTTGCAGTTGCAACTTTTATATCAAGATAAGGCATTCTCTCTAATGGCCTTGCAATGACAATTAACTTCATCATTATCTCAGGAGATCCAAGTTGTATGAATTAGATTGTAATACCTGTCAAAGTCCAGACACCCAACTAAACTAGAAATTCTGTATTTCTTTTTGCAATGGAAGAACGTAAAAGGGCAAAACATAACCATGACCAGAGCATAGTAATGCCTGCCATTACTTAAAAAGCTTTCAATCCAGATGCTGCAGACAATCATGGAGTAGTCAGTAACAATGCCTTTTGACCAAGTGTATGTGAAGATGATTATCTGTTTGTGTAGAAATGTTCTTGATTCTCACATTTCTTGAGCAAATTAGTAATATAAAAGCAACAGTGGCTTAATCTGGGCATTAGCATTGTAGCTGAAGAATAAAACAAAAGAAACAAACCGCTGCAGATGAAGGGTAATTAAGTAGCTCTCCAATACCTTAGGGCGAAAATATTTGTCTATGGAATTTGAACTGTTTTCCACTCTTCTAAGAGAACCTAAACATAGATCCTAAACACAGAAACCATGTGCAACACTAAACCCACAGTCCTGTAGCTGTAAGTAGGATTTGTGTTTTGTGTTTTGAGCAGGGAAGGTGGAGCTGCTGCCTTTGCTGTGAACACCTGATCATTTAGGGCCTGATGGAATTTGTTGGCACCATTCTGTGTTTTGGGTCAGTGTTGCATCCCCATTGTTTATCAATACATGATTCTCACCATAGGTTTTTTATCTTTATTGGTATTACTCACCTGATGAGAAAGGATCTTCAGGGCTTCAAGTTTAACAAAGGTCTGAAAAGCTGTATGATTACAGTCAGGGTGTAGATTGCCTGAAGGGACCCTGAGAGTTGAGAAAAAGCCCCATGATATAACTTCAACTCTTCCAAAAGAAGAAGGGGAGCTGGAATGGTCTGAGTGCTGTCTAGCTGGCTGGTGTAGGCCCAGGAAGAGGAATTGCTGTAAAATGGGGCTTTGGGAGAGAGGAGGAAAAAAAAAACCAAAACCCTTGTGAAAGAAGTCAGTGTCTAAAGCAGGGTAAAGGAGGGTAGTTAAGGAGAAATTACCATTGTGTATCACCAGTATGTGATGCCCCCTAAAAATCTGATGTGTTAAAAGAAAGAGTGAAGGAAATTTGTGTATGGATTTACTCTGGGCTCCCTCCCTTGCCCCAGCCCATGCCCCTCTTGGGGGCACAGACCCACAGAGGGCGAAGGGCAGAGAGCAAAGCGAGATGCTGTGAATCTGCAAGGTTCATCCCAGGGCTGGTGGCCAACAGGGACCACTGGTGGGTCACCATGTGGGGACAGCTTCCCCAGCCAATAGTCTGGTGCCACCAACATTGTCCATGTCCCCCACTACCCAAAGACATTTCAACCTGGCATGAAAGCAAAGTTTGGCTGTCATTGCTAGTACTGTGTGCTGGGAGTGCATCACCTGACCCCAGTGTTTCAAGGGGCATTGGTCTCTGCAGGGAGAAGGGTGGAAAAACATTCAATTGCCACATTAACCCACAAGTTCTGTGAATTAGCAAGGCCTTCAGTGGATCCAGTTGGTGAGCTGGACTTGCTCTTCCTCATGGGGTTGCATCACAGCTGTGAGGCTGCTGGTGGTGGCAGGATGTTGCTCTGAAGTACCATTGGACGCACACTTTTATTGCCAAAGCCTGAGGGCCAATATACACACGAGTTTTCCAAATACCTCCTCTGAAGCAGGCAGGGTGCTGCCCTTCTGGAAGTGCAGGACAAGTGCCAGCACCTGTGCCCAACCCTAGTCCCCTCTGCCCCCCTCACTGCCCTCTCCAAGATCTGGCCACACAGTTCCATCAGGGAATAAAACAGCCTTTGGCCTGGTTTTTCTGGAATCCAGCTTTGCTTGAAAAATGTCTCTGATATCAGAACTTGGCGTGCTCCCATTTTCATCAAAAGCAAAAAGACTCTCCCCATATTCCAGAGCCAAATTCATTATGTATTATTCACATTTATATATAAAACACATATGGAATAGAAAAATTGCTTGCAAGTGCTTGTGGACTACCAAAAAAATCATCACAGAAAATGAGATAAAAGCAGATGTGGAAACCAGGCTAGTGCTGGAGGTCACCTAGAAAGGTGACATTCGTGACTTATTACTTCTAATGGCATAGCAGAGAGAAGCAAGGCTGAACCGTTGTACTTGCACACAAAGCTTTGCTCAAACAGATAAAAGATGATTTGAGGCAAGATGAGTTTGGATTTTTACATTTTAATAAATCTTTGAATTAATTATCACAACAGTTGTTAGTAAGTCTTGATTATACTCGTGGCAAAAGCTGGACAGTGACCAAGGACTGCTCGCCTTCTTTGAGCTCTTTTTAACAGCACCTCTCTTCTAGTATATCTTTGTTTGCCTTTAGAAATTTGGCATGAGTGAAGTGATCAACAATATTGTGGGAAGCAATACCAATACTGGCAAGAGCACCAACACCAAGACCAGCGACAAGTGGAATAGTGGCTGGAGGAGCAAGACCAGCCAGAAGAGGCAAACGGGCCAGAACACCAACAGCGGCTGATCCAACCCCAGAAATCAGCGGCGGATAAACGGCACGGACTTTTCGTAGTGCTGTCATGGCCTGCAAAGGGAAAGTAAAACACAGGTTAGAGATATGATAAACACTTATATTTACCCCCAGACATGATGACTGAGAACAGGCAAAGATAGTCAGGGTAATTAAATCAATGAGAGACACGTGCCCCATAGGGTAAATGGGTAAGACCCAGGTTTGTAGCCCTAGGAGAGGGCACTGTCAGGGTGCACACAGAGCAGAGTGACCCTCCAGCTCCAGGGGCTCTGGGGAGGCCAGAGGCAGCGCTGCTTTGGAGCCCACGCCTGGCACTGGGCTGTGCCCATGCAGGCTGCAGGCTGTGTCCCAGTGCTGGGCTCACAGGCAGCAGCCAGGAGCTGCTCTGGGAGGCACCCAGGGCTCACCCTGTGCCACTCACCTGGCCACCATAGCGGAGTTTTCTCACAAAATCATCAGATTTCAAGTCAAACACATCATATACTATGTCCTTGCCAATGCAACGCTCAGCCCTCCAGATGATCTCATTCAAGGGCAGAGGAGTGCAGTTCTGGTCATACTTGTTGTTGACAGCCCAGGAATCATCTCCAGCCACCTCCCTCAGGTGCTCCATTTTAACCTTCATGATGAGACTTGTCTCACTTTCAGCTGCCAGAGATGCGACTCCTTCATCTGGGATAAGAAGGGAGGAGATAAGGCAGGCAGGCAAATCTTCTCTGGCCCCTCCAAAACCTCACATGCCTTTTGGACTGCTCCTGGAAACCTCATCTACACACACAGGGTACTCATGGAGCAGCACCTGGAGGGACACAGGGCTCCTGGAGCAGCCAAACACCCCCTCTGCATCCTGCCAGGGTACACCAGCCTTACCTACAGGTGTCACATGGATGACATATCCATCTCCTACATAGAGGGCCCAGTGATCGTAATGTCCCCGTTTGATCTCAATCAGGTCCCCAGGCTTTGGGTCACCCTTGTCATCTCTCATATCAGGAATGTGCATTTCACGACCTACAAAAGCCTTCACCGAGAAAACACACAGTAAACTTTCAGTAATAACTTTAGTTTACTTTTTGAGAAAGTTTAGATTAAATAATTTTTCCCATAGAAGCAGTCAATAGGAGGAAGCTGATAAAACCAGGTTGAGGTAGAGCTTTCACCAGTCCTCTATAAAGCACTGGGGGTAGAGGTGACAGCGTAAGGAAAGGAAGATTTGTGGTCGAGTACTTGCAGACTATGACTAAAATCATCACAGACAAAAGGAAAAAGCAGATGTGGCAAACAGACCAGTGCTACTGGAGATCACCTTGAATTGATGATATGCTTGACTTGATATTTCTTCATGGGATGGCAGGGAGAAGCAAGGCCAGAATGCTGAACTTGCACACAAACCTATATGCATACAAAACAAAATTCTAGGCATGATGAGTTTTTCATATTTTATTAGGAGTTTCATTTAATTCTTTCTCGAAGGGTGGTAAAAGCAGGGCAGAGACCCCATGCAGCCAGAGAATTCCTACCTTTATCTGAGCTTTTCCTGATGACCCAACAGTGCTCTATTTCTCTCTCTAGAAATCCCACTGACACAGTAAAGTGATTTCAGTAATTAAATCACTGAAAGACATGTGCCCCATCTGCAGAAGGGGTAACATCCAGGTTTATAGCCCCAGGAGGTGGCACTCAGTGAGAGGGCACTGTCAGGCTGCACACAGAGCAGAGTGACCCTCCAGCTCCAGGGGCTCTGGGGAGGCCAGAGGCAGCGCTGCTTTGGAGCCCACGCCTGGCACTGGGCTGTGCCCATGCAGGCTGCAGGCTGTGTCCCAGTGCTGGGCTCACAGGCAGCAGCCAGGAGCTGCTCTGGGAGGCACCCAGGGCTCACCCTGTGCCACTCACCTGCTCAGAGACTGCTTCTCCATAGCGCAGATTGGTCACAAAGTGCTCACAGTTCCTACCAAATGAACAATATATCACCTTCTAGCCAATACCAGCTGCAGCACGAGACATAATCTCCTCCACTGGAAGCGGATCTGGGGACACATCAGATTTGTTGTTGACACGCCATTTATTACGTCGCACCACCTTCTTCAGGCGCTCCTTCTTCACCATTCTGGTGAATACTGGCACCTCGTGGGCCCCCAGTTTTACCTTGTCTTTACCTGTATATGGAAGGAGGAGATAAGGCAGGAACACAGACACTCTGTCGCCCTTCAAGACCTCAGAGGGGTTTCCTCTGCTCCTGGAAAAGGCTTTTGCACACAAAGTGTCCACCAGCTGCCCATGGAGGGAGACAGGGCTCCTGGAGCACCCAAGATTTCCCCTGCACCTCTCCAGTCTACAATATCCTTACCTACAGATGTCAAATGGATGACATATCCATCCCCCATGTAGAGGGCCCAGTGCTGATGAAATGGCTGGTCGATCTCGATCAGGTCCCCAGGCTCGGGTTTGCTCTTGTTCTGTCCCATCTCAGGAGTGTGCAGTCAGGACGTGCAGCTGTAGCTGGGCTGGCTCAGCACAGAGCAGAGCTCAGCGGGGAGGCGAGGGCTGTGCAGGGGCAGCTGCCGTGGATAAGGTCCTTGGCTGCTTTCTCCTTCTGAGTACAGAAAGGTTAAAGCTGATTGGTTACTGTATCACCACCCTAACAGTTTGCCCGTGAAAGAGGCTTCAATTTCATTTCCAGGAATTCTAAACCAAGATTTTGATTAGCTACTAAGCCAATTTTATCTCCACACACAAGGTTTTTATTTCAACTCTTCTCATTCCCTGCCTGATGGGGTGGACAGGGCACGGAGTGAATGAATGATTGGCTGCTTGGGGTGTGACCTGTTCAGGGCACACAAAACCAGGCAGCCTCTCACTGACAGCTGTTCTGCTCTCACCTCCCCCTAGAGTGCAGCAGTTGATGTAACTAAAGCAACACAGGATTCTGTGTCTCACAAGTGGGATGCAGATTACCTGACTCTGAAAGCTTGAGGTGTATACTCCAGCTAAAGGACAATGAAGCAGACTTTCCCTTGAAAGTTTTCTTCCAAGACAATCCACACATCAGCTTTGTGACAAGGAAATGCTGTGTCTCAGTCCATTGGGTGATGAAGCATGGGTGCCTCACTGCTCATTCTTCACATCCCTCACCCCCAGCACTGCAGGGACCCTGGCTTTGCCTTCCTGCTGCCTGGCAGAAGATTGATCTGATGCTGGCACTATGAACGCTTTAGAATCAACATTTGGTCCCTAAAGTTAGAATGGCCACAAGTCTGTGAGTCAAAGTCTCCTGGCTGCCTTAGTAATTCTTTAAGCCCCTCAGTGTTTTGGCAGCTCAAAGAATAAAATCCTAAAATGGGCTGTGAGTCTGAAGGGATGACCAAAATCATCTAGCAGGTTCGTTCAGCTTCAAGGCCAACAATCACTCCACTTGGAGAGGTGAAGTGGGAAATTTTGGTGGCAGAGTGGAAGAAAGAACTGACAGAGAAAAAGGCAGCTGGGGTTTTTCTGTCACTGACACTGGGGATCTGGTGCTGACAGAGAGAGTCAGCAGAAGCAGGGACAGGAACATTGTCGTGGGCTGAAGGACAGGTGTCTGATAGGGAAGGTAGGGCTCTCTTTTGAAATTTAGAATATAATCCTTCTCTATCCGAATTAGTGCAATTTTGAAATTCAGGGGCTTGCAGGTAAAGGTATGAGAATAGGAATAATAGGTTTTTTACTAGTTTGTATAAAAAGGCAAAACCACCCAATAGTAACTACGGCATCACTAGCAAACAGAACCAAGGACACAGTAACATTGTTCTCGGCCGCAGGCACTTTCCCTTTGGTGTGGTTGCTGTTCCAGTGGGCAGGAATGAGCGAGAAATGGGGGGGTGCTGGACGGCCGTAGCTGCAGAGCGTCCCGGGAAGGCAGCAGGGTGCGGGCTGCTGTGTGGAGAAACGCGGAGCAATCCCGAACAAAGAGCGGTGTCGGGCCAGCCCCGGCCCGGCTCTGAGCAGGGCAGGGAGAGACGGAGTTCAGGATTTACGGGCACACGAGCAGATGGTGCGAGGTGCCTCAGGTGCCGGGGAATTCTCCCCGTAGTAAGCGATAGCCTGGACGGCTTTTTCTGATGTCAGAGAGTGACAGATGTAAAAAAAGATCTGCTACGGCTTTATCCTCTGTTCGGTGTGACTGTCCCTCTGAGAGAACCCTCTAAAAAACGAGAGGGATTTGCCTCTCCCCCCTCCTGGATGCCTCAAGCAATTAGTCATCGGTGCTTTTTTTGCAAATGTAAGGGGGAAATTCTACAAGTAACAAGGAAAGAAAAAGAAAAAAACCTAAGCACCTCAACACTGAGCATTATCCACCTCGAATTTTTTCTCATACTAATATGTTATATCAAATTTAAACTTTTAAATTGAATACATACAAACACAACCTTAATTATATACTTGTATACATGAATACACAGATACAGACATAGTGTCATGGGTAGTTCACCTGGAAATAAAGTTTTGTTTGAGATATGCATTGGGTTTCTCTATTTTTTGCATTACCCACTAGGTAGAGTCTGGGTCAGCCTATAGGAGATGATAGGGCTGTGTTTCTGTTCTTGGGGCAGTCAGTTTTAGGTCTGCTGCATGCAGCAGGTGAAAGCAAACTGAGGCTTGCATTCTGCTGCTAGGAGAATGGAGAAAAACGTGTTAGCAATGTCAGTGGTGGTGTACCACTTTGCTGCCTTGGACTCCAGCTCCTACTGGAGTTCCAACATGTCTGGCATGGCAGCACTCAGCAGTGGAGTCACTTTATTTAAGCTATCATAGTGTACAGTTAATTTTTATTTTCTGTTAGACTTGAGCACAGGCTAAATGGGGCTGTTGGAGGATGAGTGAGCCTTGCTGACCAACCCTTGGCTCTCCAGATCACAAATTATCTTGTGGATGGGGATTGCAGCATCTTCATTTGTTTGATACTGCTGGCAGTGCACAGTTGAGGTGGCAACAGGCACCTGTTGCTCTTTCACTTTCATGTGTCCCACTGCAAATGGGTTTTCTGATAGTCCAGGCAAAGTGTTCAATTGCTTAATGCCCTCTGCCTCTACAGCAGCTATTCCAAAAGCCCACCTGAGTCCCTTTAGGTCTTTGCAGTAACCATTCCTGAGAACGTCTATGCCTAGAATTCACAGAGCCTCTGGGCCAGTCACAACTGGATGTTTCTGCCACTCCCCTCAGCAGAGTCAGTTCCTGTGATCCCCCCACCAACCCAGCAATAGAAACAGGTTCTGCCCCCACATGTCCCCATTGTACACTTGTGCACCAGAATTAACTAATGCCTCACATTTTTGTGGCTCTGAGGTGCCAGGCCATCAGATCTGCACTGTCTAAAAGACCTGGTATTCCCATGCCTCTTCCTGGCTAGAGGCAGGGACCCTCTAGCCCTGCTTAACATTTTTTTCTTTGACATACATACTAGATGTTTTTTTAAGGGGTTCTGACAGATCATCTTCCCTTCTGTTATACCTGGCAGCTTGATTATGGGAGGTTGAGGCTGCCTCCACTTTAGTAGAACTCCCCTGGTTAGTGCTTCCCTTCCTGAGTTGATGCAATTGTGCTGCCAGGACACAAGTGGGTTTGCCATCCCATCTGCCATGAGAGGCCATGAGAAAACTGTTTTCTTGTGGAGAAAAAAATCTCCATAGACTGAAGAGAAGTCTGCTCTACCAAGTGAATTGGTGAAAGACATTTTTAGAGATGGTAAATTGACTGGTTCATTTCTGTACATTTTCATTGTGAAAGAAAAGAAGTTGTTGGAGGAGGAAAAATGTTCTGAAAGTTTTATTTTTTTTCTTACAGTTTCTAGTAATAAAGCTTTTCTTTCTACTCCTTTAAAGTTTGAGCTTGTTTGGCTTTCCTCCTAATCCTAGCTCACAGCAGGAAATGGGTAAATAATTCTAGTGGGTGCACTGGCAATTTGGTTAACACTAAATCCACAACAACACATCCAAAAGAATTCCTCTGAGACTTGCAGTCTTACCTTGCCAGACTTCCATTCTTAGAGAAGGGAGTGAGAAAAAGCTGTGCTGATAGTATCACCTTTAAAAACCTCCCTCTCCTTTTATGTTTGAGTCCTCCAGAGATGATTTAGCCTACCTCACCCTCAGTTGATTGAGAGCTCTCTTGCAATTGCAGCTTTTTGCTCATGGATTTAAAGGTAGGATTTGACTTACAGTAATTTCACGACTATAAGGCGCACCCTTTTGTCTAAAATTTTTCCCCGAATCCGGTAGTGCGCCTTATAGTCCAATGCACCTCATATGATGTACAAAGTTGCGACATTTACCACCCCAGAAGTGGGAGCTCTGATCCGTGGGGGAAGCTGGCAGTGCCGCGGCAGCCGCGTGGGGATGTGCCTGGGGGCCCGTGGCACCCCCCTGTCGGGTCTGGGCGGGCCTGCGGGCCCATAGCTGGCAGGTGGAGGCAGGGCCAGGGGACCCACGGCGCCGCCCCTCCCGGGGCCAGGCGGGCCCCGGAACCCGCGCTCCCACCCCTGTCGGGTCTGGGCCGGCCCAGGGGCCAATGGCTGCCGGGTTGAGGCAGGGCCTCGGCTAGCAACCGCGCGGGGGGAGCTGCGGGCGGAGCCTTGCTGTAAAAATAAAGTGCGCCTTATAGTCCGGTGCGGCTTATATGAACTACATAGTCGCGAATTTTGCTGACTCCCGGGGGGTGCGACTTATAGTCTGGTGCGCCTTATGGTCGTGAAATTACTGTAATCTTAGCAGACTTGACGTTGTTAGGAGTTTTGATAAAAGGCAGGTCCCAAGCCCATTTCACAGAGCAATGATCCACTACAGAAGACAGGTAAGACCAGAAAGAAGCTGCAAACACCCAGGCTGAGATATGACACAGGATGTGTCAGCTGTGAAATCTGCACGTGCTTCTGTGTGTTTGATCCCTGTTTGGCAACCACCCCTAGCAGAAAGTAAAGAGCAATTCCCTTGGTATTCGCAGCCATTTAGCTCTCGTCCTTCTCCTCCCTGGCAGTCAGGAAGTTGCCAGGAGGATCCTGGCAGCTGTTCACCCATCCTATCAGCAAGGTTTAAGGATGCTCAGCTCCCTTCTTTCCACCTCACACCCTCTCACAGGAGCTGCTCAATTTACACACCACAGGCAGGGACTCCAAGACACTGCACTGGCCTTGCCATGACCGGGCTACCAGAAGTTATCCACCTACTCAGGTCCTCATCAATACTTTCATTCTACCTTTTCATAAAGGTAAGGTTAAAGAAAAAGCCCATAGGATGTAGTTGATAAAACCAGGATGTGAATAGACTGCACCAGTGTTCAGAAAAGCACTGAAGGAGGAAGGGTAGTGGTGAAAGCAGGAGTGGAAAATTTCCTGGCGATTACTTGTGGACTACCACAAAAATCCACAGAAAATGAGATAAAAGCAGATGTGGAAACCAGGCTAGTGCTGGAGGTCACCTAGAAAGGTGACATTCTTGACTTATTACTTCTAATGGGATAGCAGAGAGAAGCAAGGCTGAAGTGTTGTACTTGCACACAAAGCTATGCTCAAACAGATAAAAGATGATTTGAGGCAAGATGAGTTTGGATTTTTACATTTTAATAAATCTTTGAATTAATTATCACAACAGTTGTTAGTAAGTCTTGATTATACTTGCGGCAAAAGCTGGACAGTGACCAAGGACTCCTTGCCTTCTTTGAGTTCTTTTTAACAGCACCTCTCTTCTAGTATATCTTTGTTTGCCTTTAGAAATTTGGTATGAGTGAAGTGATCAACAATATTGTGGGAAGCAATAGCAATATTGGCAACAACAGTAATACCAAGACCAACCACAAGAGGAATAGTGGCTGGAAGAGCAAGACCAGCCAGAAGAGGCAAACGGGCCAGAACACCAACAGCGGCTGCTCCAACCCCAGAAATCAGTGGCGAATAAATGGCACGGACTTTCGGTAGTGCTGTCATGGCCTGCAAAGGGAAAGTAAAACACAGGTTAGAGAGATGATAAACACTTATATTTACCCCCAGACATGATGACTGAGAACAGGCAAAGATAGTCAGGGTAATTAAGTCACTGAGAGACACGTGCCCCATAGGGTAAATGGGTAAGACCCAGGTTTGTAGCCCTAGGAGAGGGCACTGTCAGGGTGCACACAGAGCAGAGTGACCCTCCAGCTCCAGGGGCTCTGGGGAGGCCAGAGGCAGCGCTGCTTTGGAGCCCACGCCTGGCACTGGGCTGTGCCCATGCAGGCTGCAGGCTGTGTCCCAGTGCTGGGCTCACAGGCAGCAGCCAGGAGCTGCTCTGGGAGGCACCCAGGGCTCACCCTGTGCCACTCACCTGCTCAGAGACTGCTTCTCCATAGCGGAGCTTGGTCACAAAGTGCTCACAGTTCTTGTTGAACAAATGATATGGCATGACCTTGCCAATCTCACTCTCAGCACGCCGGATGATCTCCTCCACAGGGAAAGGAGTCCGGCAGTGGTCATACTTGTTGTTGACACGCCAGTTATCATTTCCAGTAGCCTCCTTCAGGCGTTCTTTTATCACTTTACTCTTGCCCTTTCCCGAATGTAGTGACACAGAGCCAGTTGACACAGATGAAGAATTTTCACCTGAAAGGAAAGGAATGGAGGTTATAAGGAAGTCAGGTAAACCTTCTCTGTTTCAACCAAATTCTCAGATGGCTTTTGGACTGCTCCTGGAAACCTCATCTACACACACAGGGTACACATGGAGCAGCACCTGGAGGTACATAGGGCTCCTGGAGCACCTCAACACCCCCTCTGGATCCTGCCTGGGTACACCAGCCTTACCTGCAATTGTCACATGGATGACATATCCATCCCCCACGTAGAGGGCCCAGTGATCGTAATGTCCCCGTTTGATCTCAATCAGGTCCCCAGGCTTTGGGTCATCCCTGACATCTCTCATATCAAGAATGTGCAATTCACCACCTACAGAAGCCTTCATCTGGAAAACACATGGTAAACTCTCAGTAAGAACTTGTGTTTACTATTAGAGAAATTAAAGGTTCAAATAATTTTTCCCATAGAAGCAGTCAATAGGATGAAGTGGATAAAACAAGGATGAGGTAGAAAGATTATACAAGTCCTCAGCAAAGCAGTGGAGGGGAACTGCTGGTGTAAGGAAAGGAAAATTTGCCTTCAAGCGCTCGCAAACTACCACTAAAGTCCTCACAGACAAAAGGCAAAAGCAGATGTGAGAAACAGGCCAGTGCTGCTGGGGACCACCTGGAACTGATGATGTGCTTGACTTGGTATTTCTTCACGGGATGGCAGGGAGAAGCAAGGCCAGAGTGCTGAACTTGCACACAAAGCTATATTCATATAAAACAAAATTCTAGGCATGATGAGTTTGTCTTTTGATATTTTATCAAGAATTTCATTTAATTCTTTCTCTAAGGGTGGCAATAGCAGGGCAGAGACCCCTTTCATCCAGGGAATCCCTGCCTTTCTCTCATCTTTTCCTGATGGTCCACCAGTGCTCTCTTTCTCTCTGGATTTCACCCACAGTGAAGGCAACAGCACAGATCCTACTGACAGCATGCAAACAATTGCCATCTTAGCAGATAAAGGGAAAGCAAAGCTTAGGCTCGAAACACAAGGAGCACTTCCATTTAGCCCCAGGTATGGTAATGGAGAATAGGCACTGATAACCAGAACAAGTAAATCAATGAGAGACGTGTGCCCCATGAGCAGAAGGGGTAAGACCCAGGTTTGTAGCCCTAGGAGGTGGCACTCAGTGAGAGGGCACTGTCAGGGTGCACACAGAGCAGAGTGACCCTCCAGCTCCAGGGGCTCTGGGGAGGCCAGAGGCAGCGCTGCTTTGGAGCCCACGGCTGGCACTGGGCTGTGCCCATGCAGGCTGCAGGCTGTGTCCCAGTGCTGGGCTCACAGGCAGCAGCCAGGAGCTGCTCTGGGAGGCACCCAGGGCTCACCCTGTGCCACTCACCTGGCCACCATAGCGGAGTTTTCTCACAAAATCATCAGATTTGAAGTCAAACACATCATATGCTATCTCCTTGGCAATGCAATGCTCAGCCCTCCAGATGATCTCATTCAAGGGCAGAGGAGTGCAGTTCTGGTCATACTTGTTGTTGACAGCCCAGGAATCATCTCCAGCCACCTCCCTCAGGTGCTCCATTTTAACCTTCATGATGAGACTTGTCTCACTTTCAGCTGCCAGAGATGTGGCTCCTTCATCTGGGATAAGAAGGGAGGAGATAAGGCAGGCAGGCAAATCTTCTCTGGCCCCTCCAAAACCTCATATGCCTTTTGGACTGCTCCTGGAAACCTCATCTACACACACAGGGTACTCATGGAGCAGCACCTGGAGGGACACAGGGCTCCTGGAGCACCCAAACACCCCCTCTGCATCCTGCCAGGGTACACCAGCCTTACCTACAGGTGTCACATGGATGACATATCCATCCCCCACGTAGAGGGCCCAGTGAGCGTCATGTCCCCGTTTGATCTCAATCAGGTCCCCAGGCTTTGGGTCACCCTTGTCATCTTTCATATCAGGAATGTGCATTTCACGACCTACAAAAGCCTTCAGCGGGAAAACACACAGCAAATTTTAAGTAATAAGTTTTGTTTTCTTTTTGAGAAAGTTTAGATTAAAATAATTTTTCCCATAGAAGCAGTCAATAGGATGAAGCTGATAAAACCAGGTTGAGGTAGAGCTTTCACCAGTCCTCTGTAAAGCACTGGGGGTGGACGTGACAGCGTAAGGAAAGGAAGATTTGTGATCAAGAGCTTGCAGAACACCGCTAAAATCATCACAAAAAAAAAGTAAAAGCATATGTGGCAAACAGGTCACTTCTGCTGGAGATCACCTGGAACTGATGATATGCTTGACTTGATATTTCTTCATGGGATGGCAGGGAGAAGCAAGGCCAGAATGCTGAAATTGCACACAAACCTATATGCATACAAAACAAAATTCTAGACATTATGAGTTTTATGAGTTTTTTATATTTTACTAGTACTTTCATTTAATTCTTTCTCTAAGGGTGGCAAAAGCAGGGCAGAGACCCCATGCAGCCAGAGAATTCCTGCCTTTATCTGAGCTTTTCCTGATGGCCCATCAGTGATCTCTTTCTCTCTCCAGTAAACCCACTGACACAGTGAAGGCAACAGCACAGATCCTACTTCCAGCATGCATAAAATTGTTATTTTAGCAGATAAAGAGATAGTAAAGCTCAGGTTGGAAACGCGAGGAGAACTTTCATTCAGTTCCAGGTATGGTAATGGAGAACAAGCAGCAATAATCAGGAGAAGTGAATAAAATACAGGCATGTACCGTATAATCCAAACGGCTAATACCTAGGAGGTTGCACCTGCTCCTTGGTGTAGCCCTAGGAGGTGTCACTCAGTGAGAGTGCACTGTCAGGCTGCACACAGAGCAGAGTGACCCTCCAGCTCCAGGGGCTCTGGGGCGGCCAGAGGCAGCGCTGCTTTGGAGCCCACGCCTGGCACTGGGCTGTGCCCATGCAGGCTGCAGGCTGTGTCCCAGTGCTGGGCTCACAGGCAGCAGCCAGGAGCTGCTCTGGGAGGCACCCAGGGCTCACCCTGTGACACTCACCTGCTGAGAGACTGCTTCTCCATAGCGGAGCTCTGTCACAAAGTGCTCACAGTTCCTACCAAATGAACAATACATCACCTTCTTGCCAATACAAGCTGCAGCACGAGACATAATCTCCTCCACTGGAAGCGGATTTGGGGGCACATCAGATTTGTTGTTGACACGCCATTTATTACGTCGCACCACCTTCTTCAGGCGCTCCTTCTTCACCATTCTGGTGAATACTGGCACCTCGTGGGCCCCCAGTTTTACCTTGTCTTTACCTGTATATGGAAGGAGGAGATAAGGCAGGAACACAGACACTCTGTGGCCCTTCAAGACCTCAGAGGGGTTTCCTCTGCTCCTGGAAAAGGCTTTTGCACACAAAGTGTCCACCAACTGCTCACGGAGGGAGACAGGGCTCCTGGAGCACCCAAGATTTCCCCTGCACCTCTCCAGTCTACAATATCCTTACCTACAGGTGTCAAATGGATGACATATCCATCCCCCATGTAGAGGGCCCAGTGCTGATGAAATGGCTGGTCGATCTCAATCAGGTCCCCAGGCTGGGGTTTGCTCTTGTTCTGTCCCATCTCAGGAGTGTGCAGTCAGGACGTGCAGCTGTAGCTGGGCTGGCTCAGCACAGAGCAGAGCTCAGCGGGGAGGCGAGGGCTGTGCAGGGGCAGCTGCCGTGGATAAGGTCCTTGGCTGCTTTCTCCTTCTGAGTACAGAAAGGTTAAAGCTGATTGGTTACTGTATAACCACCCTAACAGTTTGCCCGTGAAAGAGGCTTCAATTTCATTTCCAGGAATTCTAAACCAAGATTTTGATTAGCCGACTAAGCCAATTTTATCTCCAGACACAAGTTTTTTATTTCAACTCTTCTCATTCCCTGCCTGATGGGGTGGACAGGGCACGGAGTGAATGAATGATTGGCTTCTTGGGGTGTGACCTGTTCAGGGCACACAAAACCAGGCAGCCTCTCACAGACAGTTGTTCTGCTCTCACCTCCCCCTAGAGTGCAGCAGTGGATGTAACTAAAGCAACAAAGGATTCTGTGACTCACAAGTGGGATGCAGATTACCTGGCTCCGAAAGCTTGAGGTGTATACTCCAGGTAAAGGACAATAAAGCAGACTTTCCCTTGAAAGTTTTCTTCCAAGACAATCCACACATCGGCTTTGTGACAAGGAAATACTGTGGTTCAGTCCATGGGGAGATGAAGCATGGGTGCCTCACTGCTCATTCTTCACATCCCTCACCCCCAGCACTGCAGGGACCCTGGCTTTGCCTTCCTATTGCCTGGCAGAAGATTGATCTGATGCTGGCACTATGAACGCTTTAGAATCAACATTTGGTCCCTAAAGTTAGAATGGCCACAAGTCTGTGAGTCAAAGTCTCCTGGCTGCCTTAGTAATTCTTTAAGCCCCTCAGTGTTTTGGCAGCTCAAAGAATAAAATCCTAAAATGGGCTATGAGTCTGAAGGGATGACAAAAATCATCTAGCAGGTTCGTTCAGGTTCAAGGCCAACAATCACTCCACTTGGAGAGGTGAAGTGGGAAATTTTGGTGGCAGAGTGGAAGAAAGAAGTGACAGAGAAAAAGGCAGCTGGGGTTTTTCTGTCACTGACACTGGGGGTCTGCTGCTGACAGAGAGAGTCAGCAGAAGCAGGGACAGGAACATTGTCGTGGGCTGAAGGACAGGTGTCTGATAGGGAAGGTAGGGCTCTCTTTTGAAATTTAGAATATAATCCTTCTCTATCCGAATTAGTGCAATTTTGAAATTCAGGGGCTTGCAGGTAAAGGTATGAGAATAGGAATAATAGGTCTTTTGCTAGTATGTATAAAAAGGCAAAAACACCTAATAGTGCCTACGGCATCACTAGCAAACAGAACCAAGGACACAGTAACATTGTTCTCGGCCGCAGGCACTTTCCCTTTGGTGTGGCTGCTGTTCCAGTGGGCAGGAATGAGCGAGAAATGGGGGGGTGCTGGACGGCCGTAGCTGCAGAGCGTCCCGGGAAGGCAGCAGGGTGCGGGCTGCTGTGCGGAGAAACGCGGAGCAATCCCGAACAAAGAGCGGTGTTGGGCCAGCCCCGGCCCGGCTCTGAGCAGGGCAGGGAGAGGCGGAGTTCAGGATTTACGGGCACACGAGTGGATGGTTCTAGGTGCCCCAGGTGCCGGGGAATTCTCCCCGCAGTAAGCGATAGCCTGGACGGCTTTTTCTGATGTCAGAGAGTGACAGATGTAAAAAAAGATCTGCTACGACTTTATCCTCTGTTTGGTGTGACTGTCCCTCTGAGAGAACCCTCTAAAAAACGAGAGGGATTTGCCTCTCCCCCCTCCCGGATGCCTCAAGCAATTAGTCATCGGTGTTTTTTTTGCAAATCTAAGGGGGAAATTCTACAAGTAACAAGGAAAGAAAAAAAAAAACAGAAAACGAAACACCTCAACACTCAATATTATCCACCTCGAATTTTTTCTCATACTAATATGCTATGTCATATTTAAACTTTTAAATTGAATACATACATGCACGACCTTAATTATATACATATATACATGAATATACAGATACAGATATAGTGTCATGGGTAGTTCATCTGGAAATAAAGTTTTGTTTGAGATATGCATTGGGTTTCTCTATTTTTTGCATTACCCACTAGGTAGAGCCTGGATCAGTCTATAGGAGATGATGGGGCTGTGTTTCTGTTCTTGGGGCAGTCAGTTTTAGGTCTGCTGCATGCAGCAGGTGAAAGCAAACTGAGGCTTGCATTCTGCTGCTAGGAGAATGGAGAAAAACGTGTTAGCGATGTCAGTGGTGATGTACCACTTTGCTGCCTTGGACTCCAGCTCCTACTGGAGTTCCAGCATGTCTGGCATGGCAGCACTCAGCAGTGGAGTCACTTTATTTAAGCTATCATAGTGTACAGTTAATTTTTATTTTCTGTTAGACTTGAGCACAGGCTAAATGGGGCTGTTGGAGGACGAGTGGGCCTTGCTGATCACCTCTTGGCTCTCCAGATCACAAATCATCTTGTGGATGGGGATTGCAGCATCTTCATTTGTTTGATACTGCTGGCAGTGCACTGTCAAGGTGGCAACTGGCACCTGTTGCTCTTTCACTTTCATGTGTCCCACTGCAAATGGGTTTTCTGATAGTCCAGGCAAAGTGTTCAATTGCTTAATGCCCTCTGCCTCTACAGCAGCTATTCCAAAAGCCCACCTGAGTCCCTTTAGGTCTTTGCAGTAACCATTCCTGAGAAAGTCTATGCCTAGAATTCACAGAGCCTCTGGGCCAGTCACAACTGGATGTTTCTGCCACTCCCCTCAGCAGAGTCAGTTCCTGTGATCCCCCCACCAACCCAGCAATAGAAACAGGTTCTGCCCCCACACGTCCCCATTGTACACTTGTGCACCAGAATTAACTAATGCCTCACATTTTTGTGGCTCTGATGTGCCAGGCCATCAGATCTGCACTGTCTAAAAGACCTGGTATTCCCATGCCTCTTCCTGGCTAGAGGCAGGGACCCTCTAGCCCTGCTTAACATTTTTTTCTTTGACATACATACTAGATGTTTTTATAAGGGGGTCTGACAGATCATCTTCCCTTCTGTTATACCTGGCAGCTTGGTTATGGGAGGTTGAGGCTGCCTCCACTTTAGTAGAACTCCCTTGGTTAGTGCTTCCCTTCCTGAGTTGATGCAATTGTGCTGCCAGGACACAAGTGGGTTTGCCATCCCATCTGCCATGAGAGGCCATGAAAAAACTGTTTTCTTGTGGAGAAAAAAATCTCCATAGACTGAAGAGAAGTCTGCTCTACCAAGTGAATTTGTGAAAGAACTTTTTAGAGATGGTAAATTGACTGGTTCATTTCTGTACATTGTCATTGTGAAAGAAAAGAAGTTGTTGAGGGAGGAGAAATGTTCTGAAAGTTTTATTTTTCTTCTTAGAGTTTCTAGTAATAAATTTTTTGTTTGTACCCTTTAAAGTTTGAGCCTGTTTTACTTTCCTCCTAATCCTAGCTCACAGCAGGAAATGGGTAAATAATTCCAGTGGGTGCACTGGCAATTTGGCTAACACTAAATCCACAACAACACATCCAAAAGAATTCCTCTGAGACTTGCAGTCTTACCTTGCCAGACTTCCATTCTTAGAGAAGGGAGTGAGAAAAACTTGTAATGATAGTATTACCTTTAAAAACCTCCCTCTCTTTTTCTGTTTGAGTCCTCCAGAGATGATTTAGCCTGCCTCGCCCCCAGTTGATTGAGAGCTCTCTTGCAATTGCAGCTTCTTGCTCATGGATTTAAAGGTAGGATTTGACTTAATCTTAGCAGACTTGACTTTTTTAGGAGTTTTGTTAAAAGGCAGGTCCCAAGCCCATTTCACAGAGCAGTGATCCACTACAGAAGACAGGTAAGACCAGAAAGAAGTTGCAAGCAGCCAGGCTGAGATATGACACAGGATGTGTCAGTTGTGAAATCTGCACATGCTTCTGTGTGTTTGATCCCTGTTTGGCAACCACCCCTAGCAGAAAGTAAAGAGCAATTCCCTTGGTATTCGCAGCCATTTAGCTCTGCCCCATCCCCTTCTTTGGCAGTCAGGAAGTTGCCAGGA
Source organism: Catharus ustulatus (assembly GCF_009819885.2). Taxonomy (NCBI): domain Eukaryota; kingdom Metazoa; phylum Chordata; class Aves; order Passeriformes; family Turdidae; genus Catharus; species Catharus ustulatus. Next base: position 14,582,499 of record NC_046230.1, read on the forward strand.
GGATCCTGGCAGCTGTTGGTCCATCCTGTCGGCAAGGTTTAATAATGCTCAGCTCCCTTCTTTCCACCTCACACCCTCTCACAGGAGCTGCTCAATTTACACACCACAGGCAGGAGCTCCAAGACACTGCACTGGCCTTGCCTGCCCTTTTGCAGACTTGGCTACCAGAAGTTATCCACCTACTCAAGTCCTCAGCAATACTTTCATTCTACCTTTTCATAAAGGTGAAGTTACAAGCAATGACTCTCTTAATGAGGTCATAGGATGCAGCTGATGAAACCAGGATGTGAATAGACTGCACCAGTCTTCAGAAAAGCACTGAAGGGGAAGTGGGGTGAGGTAGAAGCAGGAGTAGAAAATTTGCTGACAACTACTTGTGGACCACCACAAAAATCACCACAGACAATGAAATAAAAGCTGATGTGGAAACCAGGCTAGTGCTGCTGGGATCACCTAGAAAGGTGACATTCTTGACTTATTACTTCTAATGGGATGGTAGAGAGAAGAAAGGCTGAACTGTTGTACTTGCACACAAAGCTATGTTCAAACAGATAAAACATGATTTGAGGCAAGATGAGTTTGGATATTTACATTTTAATAAGCCTTTAAATGAATTATCACAACAGTTGCTAGTAATATTTATAACACTTGTGGAAAAGGCTGGACAGTGACCAAGGACTCCTTGCTTTCCTTGAGCTCTTTCTAACAGTACGTCTGTTCTAGTGTATAAATCTTTGCCTCCATGAATTTGTCAGAAATTAAGGTATCATATAGATTTCTTATATATATAGTGTAAAGAAAAATAATACCATTAGAAGCTGCAACAGGAAGAGCGGCAACAGGAAAAGTAAGACCTGCGAGAATAGAAAGCCCAAGAGTTCCCGCCCCAGTCATCACTGAATCAACAGTGGTACGGATCTTTTCAAGTGCTGTCATGGCCTGTAAAAGGAAAATAAAACACAGGTTAGAGATATGATAAATAATTATATTTAGCCCCCGAAATTATAACTGGAAACAGACAGAGATAATGAGTGTGATATATGTTGTTATAATTCGTATTTATATATACGGAGGTTGTATAAAATAAAGAAATAAGTAAGAAAACCTTTCAGACACTGCCACCCGCATCCAGAGCCATAAACAAAGGCCTTAATTAGCATATCAGCAAACCTAGCTCAACGATAAGAACTTGTCAAGCACCACATATCAGACAGCCGATCACCTCCATCGGTTCCCGTAATCGAGAAACAGCACTCCCAAGGAAAATTACACATCAATATGGAGCAGACACAGCCTCATCAGAATTCATTGATGCGCAGGAAGAACCTTTGTCCAGGGTAGCACCAGGAAAAGGATTTAATCTAAATATGAGAATCCGCAACAGAAACAAAGGAAACTCTTGCCTCAGGCCAGAAAAACTGTATAAAACCTGGACTGCCCGAGATGGCAGTGTGAACACAGGGGGATCTGATGCGATAGAGGTCAGATCAGCGTGTGTGATCATCCAGCACTGATTCCCGGGCTCGGTGCCGTCCTGTTTCGTTTGTGGCTTCCCAAGACCATATTTTCGGTCGCAAAAATAAAATTTGCTGTTTTACTATTTAATTCAGCTTTGATTCGGTTATTATCTATAACAATCTGGTGACCCCGACGTGATCCTGATTTGGGGTTCGGGTGGGACCCACTTTCCATCCAGGAGGTGCCTCGCTGACTTCAGCGACCTGGCGGGATCGGGGAACTCCCCAGAACTAGTCAGGAACCCGAACTAAAACCAGAAACCACAATTGAAAAGGGGGAAGACGGGCTCAGAGCTCTCAGATAACCGCGGCATCTTTGTTTCACTCATAAAACTCGACGTGCACGAAGAATCCACGCAGGAAAAGGAGCCGTAAGTATTGCGTGGTTGAGTGAGGTGTGACTGAGCGCGTGGGTGGGACGTCATCTGATCACGGAGCGAGTCCAGACCCTGAAATCGCAGTTCCACCATCCCGCGAGGGACGTGGTCGGTTGAGAGGGAAGAGAATGTTATGTGTAAGAACTCTTTCTCGCGTGTCAAGCCTAAAACTAAGGATGTTTTGGGGGTCAGTCATGGGGGGATCGGGAGGGAGGTAGGTTTCCTAGGATTTGGAAACTGGTAGACATCTTGGTCCAGGGGCTAGTTCAAGCCTAGGAAAAGAGAGCTCGTCTCCTTTCGAAAAGCTCCATGGAATGGTTCTCTGTGTGAGGTGAGTAGATTGGAAAAATTTAAATAAATAAAGTTTAAACTGCAGTTCAATACTCAGATTCAGAAGGTCCTGGCGTGAAACACAGTAAGAAGGTATACTAAGGTAGCTTGGGATTTTTTATTTTTAAAAGAAATAGGGCAGAAAAAGAGCAAACCCCAGGAAAAACCCTGGAGAAGTCGAAAAAGAAAAAAGGGGTAAGTTGCCCGAAATAACAAGGGACAGCCCGCTGGTTTGGATGATAGAACACTGGGAGGGGAGTCCCAACAAGAGAAATAAGTCTAAAGAAAAATTAATCCATTATTGCATAGAGAAGAGGACGGGAGGGAGGCGGGGGCAACTGCGGGTCCCCTGTGTCCTCTATTTCCAGAGTGGGAGGGGCGGGCAGTAAAGGTGATCGGGAGGATGTATCGACGGCGGCAGCGGGGGCGAGTGGTGTCTGTGTTACGGCAGGGTTGGTGGAAAGGAGAGTGTGCAAAGATATGAGTGAGGGAATGAACAGCCAGACCGAGCGCAGAGGTGCGGGTCTGGGAGCGTGGCCTGTGGGGGCTGGGGGAGGCTGAAGGGTCGCGGGGACTCAGCGTTGGAGCAGGAGCGGCAGTGACCGCTGGTCCCTGCGAGACTGCGGGATGCTCGGCTGGCTGCCTGTGCTGCTGCTGGGGCCCTGCCGCTGAGAGCACCGGTGGGGGAGGAGCGGCGTTTAAACTGCAACAGGACAGGGACTGGCCCTCGGATACAGTGTCTGATAGAGAAGGGGAGAACAAGGGTAGAGAAATATCTGAGAAATGCGAATTGTATGCAGAAAAATTAAGCTTCTGTTTTCTTGTGAATTCTGCTAGAAAATAAAAGTAATACAGAAAAGGTTGTGAAGGTTTGCTGAATGTGTGAAATGAGTTTAAAAAGCATGAGTTTCAGATTGTGTTTGTAATTTACTGGGAAGGTATTTAACAATACATTGAAGAGTATAGTAAAAAGCTAAAAGAAAAGAGGAAGAGAAAAATGGTTTGTGAATTAAAGCTTCCACGTGCCAGCATGGACTGCTTTGGATTTTGCTTCCTTCTTTTTAGCAGCAGTTACTGCTTGTTTAAGCCTTAAGGAAGAAGGATTCAGGGCTTGGACAGCCCCCTTCCTTTATTCCAAGTTGAGATTTTGAGTGCTTGAAAGAGCAGTCAGGGCAATCTGTGGAGATGCTGCGGAATTTACACTCCTCATGTGTGCTATTATCTGTAAATCAATTCCGCTCCCCGGTACGCATAGAGCGAAATGCCTGGGGGAAAAGGGGCAGGTCTGGCCCTTCCCAGGGAATGTGTGCTGGTGCTTTAGCTGTTGCTAGAAGATGTGCAGGGACAGCGCTGAAGTGATTTAAAGTTGTGAGCAGAGCAGCTGAAAAGGGTGTTACTGTTATATTTTGCTCCTCTCAGAGAAATTCAGCACCTTTTGAGGAGAGGGGCTTCCTCACGGATAGTGCTGGGAAATGTCCTGGCATTTAAAGTGAAAACCGATAGTACTGCTCCACTGTAGAGATGAAACCTCCTTCCCAGGTGCTGTGTGAGTGCAGGGTCCCAGCTCCAGCAGCTCTTCCCAGCCCTCTGGAGCTGTGTGTGCAATGCTGGTAGTGGCACTAGTCTCCCTGTACTCCCCAGGACTGTCAGGGCCAGTGAGACATTTGGATTTCTAATATGGTTTAGTTGAATTAACCCTATTCATTGGCAAAAGCTGAATTAGGATGGTCTTAGGAGTGTTTCACATGTGTAGCTAACCCTAAACCAATGAAGTTGCAGTTGTTTTTGGTATGTGTGAAAAGGGTGTAGAAAAGAGCATCCTGCTCTGCGTCTACCTTCTTCCCACCATCCTGAAGGAATTTCATCTTAAATCCAGAACTGTCTGGATGTGATGTGTGGCAAGTGCAAAGCAGGTTGTAGAGCTAAAGGTTTTGTAGGAGCTGTTGGTGTGTGGATTTTCCTTTCTCAAAAACCTGTGCTTTGGTTTTTCCTTTTCTTTAGCCTGTTTAAGTTGAGAAGAGATGTACATTTTGGTAGGGTAAGAAAAAATGGTCCAGGAAAGAATCTGGGGGACAGAGGTCAGAAATGGGATGTTTGGTCCTGGAAGAGGATGTAGTGTCCTTTGGATCATTCTGGCTGCAGTAGAGTGTCCCTGTGGGAGCAGAGAGTGGCTGTGTAGAGGTGGAGGAGAAGTTTCATGAAGAGAAAATTGGGATATGAGAACATAGATGGGAAAACATGGGAAATATTTAAATCAGAGTCCCTCAATGTGAGTTGGTCAGTTCAAGCATGTGAATTTTATACAGTTTTACAAACATTAAAAAAAGATTAAAAGGAAAGAGAAGAACGATATTTACAGACTCAAAATATGCCTTTGGGGTGGTTCATACTTTTAGGAAAATTTGGAAAGAAAGAGGACTAATAAATACTCCAGGACAGGGACTGGTCCATGGAGAAATAATAAAGCAAATCCTAGAGGCTGTCCAAGAGCCAAAAGCAATCTCGGTCGTGCATGTGAAGAGACATCAAACAGGAATACAATTTCAGATTAGAGGAAACAGTTTAGCAGATAAGAAAGCAAAAAGTGCAGCATTACTAACAGTAAGTACCCCAGAACTCGGAGAAAGTGGAACTCAGGGACATCCCCCTTGTCCCTCCCAAAAAGAGATTAAAGAATACAAAAGATAGGAAGTATATTAGAAGAAGGTAAATGGGAATTACCAGATGGGAAGGAATTAACATCTAAGGATTATACCAGAAAAATTCTAAAAAGACTACATTTGCAAACACATTGGGGATCACAGGCTCTGGCAGAACAATTTCTGAGATCCTTTGGGTGTAAGGGGATTTATGAATTAGTTAAACAGGAAGTACAGGGGTGCCTGATGTGCTAAAAGGTTCACAAAGCCAGGACACGACAGGTAATTTGGGGTAGTTGCCCTATAGCCTATCGTCTGTTTGAAAGAATCCAAGTGGATTTCACTGAGTTACCAAAGGTTGGGAGGTATAAATTCTTGCTGGTACTAGTAGACAAACTAACTTATTGGGTAGAAGTTTGCCCAAGCTCGAGGGCTACAGCCCAGACAGTATCTAAATTCCTTCTGGAGGAAATCATCCCCCGATATGGTATAATCAACTATATAGACTCAGACCAAGGAACACATTTCACCTCAAAGGTTATTAAACAACTGGCTGAAGCCCTAGGAATTTGGTGGGAATATCATACACCATGGCATCCCCAGAGTTCTGGACAAACTGAGAGAATGAATCAGACCTTAAAGGCTCAACTATCAAAATTAAAGATAGAAACAAAAATGTCCTGGCCAAAATTCCTCCCCTTAGCATTATCAAATATTAGGACGATGCCTCACTCTGAGACAGGGCTATCTCCTTTTAAAGTGTTATATGAGATGCCTTATGACCATGGGATGCCAGTGGGACATCCAAAATTAAAAGATAGACAAATACAACCCTACTTGATAACAATAAATACAAATTTACAGGAATTGCAAAAACAGGGAATTGTCACACAAAATGCTCCTTTGGGGTTCGCCATACACAAAATACAGCCGGGAGATCGGGTCCTCATTAAAACCTGGAAAGAGGTTTCTCTCTCTCCTCACTGGGAAGGTCCTTTTTTTGTCCTTTTAACCACAGACACAGCAGTCCGGACAGCAGAAAAAGGCTGGACACATGACTCCAGAGTGAAAACCAGAAACACCCAAGTGCAAAGTGGCTTCCTGCCCTGGACACCTCAAGATAAAATTGCCCCAACAAGCCGATGATCAGCCTAGACCAGATAAGGTGAATAGCTTCTGGATGCGGGTGTTTTCCTTTTGTTCGTTTCAAGTGCCAAATCTGTTGTGGGGTTTGGGTTACACATTGTGTACGGGGGGTCCAAACTGGAGGGCTCTGTACTAAGTGTTTTGAAAAAGAACTGTCTCTGATCGAATTCTAGCACTCGCCACTGAATTGAATATTGTTGAAGTAGATTCTCTAGAGTGGTTTCTCTTATATCAACACAGGATTAGTGGGAAACTAAATTGCAGGGCTGATATTTTAAGAGTAGAGTGTTGGAGAACAAATAAAGTACCTTGTTGGATGGACACGATAAAATTATCGAGGTGGGATGTCTTTAAGAGACGATATGCAGCTCGGACTTTGCATTGGTCCCCTGAAGAATACCTCTGCTGCCAAGAAGATGGTTTGCCTCACCGCTAGCAGCAAACTAGCGGGCGTAGTGGGGAATCCTGGTGAGCCTGAGTCTAGTCATGTTCCCACCGATTAACGCATACCCAAGGAACTCTGCAAACCCCGCGGCACAAAGCCGTAACAATGAGTGTGGGGGATGTCCACTAATTAGCACCCCGACTCACTCTGTCCTGGCCAACTGCACCCGTAAAGAAAAGGAGGAGTACAGAACATTTAACGGCACTCAGTATGTGAAGTGTAAATGGGGAAAGAAAATGATATGCTATGGTCTCAAGGCAAGACATGGGAAAGGGCAGTCAGAGATATTTGCTCACAATATCCAGGAGAGAAATGCCAATCAAACACCTCTTCCCACTTGTGGGCAATGCAATCGCTCGGTGTGGGTAGGGGGAAAACAAAAGTCGGTATATGTAGCTTATTTTCAGGTGAATGAGTTATGCTATGACTATACCCAATTAGATATGTGTGTCATGGAAGGGAAAACGTATTGGGTGGGCAAAAATCTTAAGTTTGAGAATGGATTGATCTCAGACAGTAAACCAATCATCATCGACCTACTTGAAGAAAATGACAAACGGGTTTGTGCCCAATTCAATAACACTTTTTGTTTCTCCAGAAACAAGGAAGGCATGGATCCTGAAAGCAAGATAGAACAAATTGCCTTAGAAACAAAAAGACAAGAGTCAGAAATGGGAAAGAGGAGACTAGAACAGGAAAGGTTGAGAACCTTAAGTGAGCAATATGATTTACTAGAAAAACAGTACAACAATTTTGGTTTGCCAAGATCGGACAAAAATTTGTTTCTCGATTTGATGCAAGAAATTGCAACTGAATTAAGATTTTCCAACTGCTAGTTTGTGGAAGACTCAAGTCAGCAGAAAAATGGCCCTGGAAAGGTGAGAGTTTAACTCCAGAGCAGCTCCTAAGGTGGGACAAAACACGAATCTCAAAGTCACTCCAAAAATGCAAAGGTTGGGTCTTAGATAAAAGAGCGATTGAAACAATTCATATCAGTTGGGAGGGCAAGAAATATACAGAGGTGGTGGGATACACCCCGTGCATCTCCACCCTAGCAGTAAACTCAAACAACAAAAGCAAAACTTGGCAACCGGAACCCCCTGCTGGGTACTGGAGCCTAAAAAGAGAGAATAATTGTAAATGGAGTGACAAAATTGGGCTTTGTTGGAACAAAGGCTCTGGAGCTAGCCCTTACCAGTCATTAGGGGAGTTAAGTACTTATTGGACCAAACCAGAAAACACAGAAATTACCTGGAAAGCTCCTGAGAGGATATACTGGGAGAGTAAATGGAAAAGCATCCAAATTACTGAAACTGGGAGAAGGGGAGGTGGATACCAATGCAGTAAAAGCACTTGCAAACTTTGAAGAGCAAATGGGGAAAAATAAACTCCCTTACATAGATTATCGAGAAGAGTCAATAGAAGAACGGGATAGAAGTGATAAATCTGAAGAAAATTAAGAAGGGAACACGAATTAATTTGTTTATATAGAAGGGGGTGATTGTGATATATGTTGTTATAATTCGTGTTTATATATAAGATGGTTGTATAAAATAAAGAAATAAGTGAGAAAACCTTTCAGACACTGCCACCCGCGAGCCATAAACAAAGGCCTTAACTAGCATATCAACAAATCTAGCTCAATGATCCTGAAAAAGACAGGAAAAGATCATCAATAAAGAACTTGTCAAGTACCACATATCAGACAGCCTTTCACCTCCACTGGGTTCCGTACGGGAGAAACAGCACTCTCAAGGAAAATTACACATCAATATGGAGCAGACACAGCCCTCATCAGAATTCATCGATGCGCAGGAAGGACCTTTGTCCAGGGCAGCACCAGAAAAAGGATTTAATCTAAATATGAGAATCTGCAGCAGAAACAAAGGAAACTCTTGCCTCAGGTCAGAAAAACTATATAAAAGCTGGGCTCCCCAGATGGCAGCGTGATGACAGGGGGATCTGATGCGATAGAGGTCAGATCAGCGTGTGTGATCACCCGGCACTGATTCCCGGGCTCGGTGCCATCCTATTTCGTTTGTGGCTTCCCAAGACCATATTTTCGGTCACAAAAATAAAATTTGCTGTTTTACTATTTAATTCAGCTTGATTCGGTTTTTATATATAACAATTAAATCAATGAGAGCCATGTGCCCCATGAGCAGAAGGGGTAAGACCCCCATGAGCAGAAGGGGTAACACCCAGGTTTGTAGCCCCAGGAGGTGTCACTCAGTGAGAGGGCACTGTCAGGCTGCACACAGAGCAGAGTGACCCTCCAGCTGCAGGGGCTCTGGGGAGGCCAGAGGCAGCGCTGCTTTGGAGCCCACGCCTGGCACTGGGCTGTGCCCATGCAGGCTGCAGGCTGTGTTCCAGTGCTGGGCTCACAGGCAGCAGCCAGGAGCTGTTCTGGGAGGCACCCAGGGCTCACCCTGTGCCACTCACCTGCTGAGAGACTGCTTCTCCATAGCGGAGCTTGGTCACAAAATGCTCACAGTTCTTGTACAACAAAAAATAGGGCACAATCCTGCCAACCTGGCATTCAGCACGCCAGATGATCTCCTCCACAGGGAAAGGAATGAGGACATCGTCATACTTGTTGTTGACACGCCAGTTATCCTTTCCAGCAGCCTTGTCCAAGAGGTCTTTCTCTACCTTTGCCTTTTTAAAGAGTAATGTCATGCTGCCGGCTGACGAAGGTGGAGAATTTTCACCTGGGGAAGTCAGGGAGGAGATAAGGCAGGCAGGCAAATCTTCTGTGGCCCATCCAAAACTTCAGATGGCTTCTGGATTGCTCCTAGAAACCTCATCTACACACACAGTGTCCACGTGGAGCAGCACCTGGGGGGAGAGTGTGCTCCTGGAGCACCTCAATACCCCCTCTGCATCCTGCCAGGGTACACCAGCCTTACCTATAGGTGTCACATGGATGACATATCCATCTCCCACGTAGAGGGCCCAGTGCTGGTAATGTGGCCGGTCGATCTCGATCAGGTCCCCAGGCATGGGGTATTCCTTGAAATTTCTCGTATCAAGAATGTGCGGTTCACCATCTAGAAAAGCCCTCTGCTGGAAAACACAATTAAATGCTCAGCAATAAACTTAGTTTACTTTCTGAGAAAGTTTAGGTTAAAACAAATTTTTCTATAGAAAAATCTAGAAGAATGTACTGTTAAAACCAGGATGAGGTAGAAAGCTCACACCAGTCCTCAGTAAAGCACTGGAGGGTACGCGGCAGCGTAAGCAAAGGAAAATTAGTTTTCAAGTGCTTGCAGACTACCACTAAAATCATCACAGACAAAAAGTAAAAGCAGACGTGACGAACAGTTCAGTGCTTCCAGGGATCACCTTGAATTGATTTTATGCTTGACTTGGTATATCTTAATCGGATGGCAGGGAGAAGCAAGGCCAGAATGTTATGCTTACAATCACATATAAGAAGATTCTAGGCATGATGAGTTTGGGTTTTTCTGTTTTATTAAGGCTTTCATCTAATTCTTTCTATAAGGGTGGCAAAAGCAGGGCAGACAATGCAGCCAGGGAATCCCTGCCTTTCTCTGAGCTTTTCCTGATGGCCCATCAGTGCTCTCTTTCTCTCTGGATTTCACCCCAATAAGCCAACTGACACAGTGAAGGCAACACCACAGATCCTACTGCCAGCATGCGAACAATTGCTATCTTAGCAGATAAAGGGAAATAAAACTCAGGCTGGAAACACGTAGAGCACTTTTATTTACCCCCAGGTATGGGAATGGAGAATAAGCAGCAATAATCAGGAGAATTAAATCAACAAGAGCCATGGGTCCCATGAGCAGAAGGGGTAAGACCTAGGTTTGTAGCCCTAGGAGGTGTCACTCCGTGAGAGGGCACTGTCAGGCTGCACACCGAGCAGAGTGACCCTCCAGCTCCAGGGGCTCTGGGGAGGCCAGAGGCAGCGCTGCTTTGGAGCCCACGCCTGGCACTGGGCTGTGCCCATGCAGGCTGCAGGCTGTGTCCCAGTGCTGGGCTCACAGGCAGCAGCCAGGAGCTGCTCTGGGAGGCACCCAGGGTTCACCCTCTGTCACTCACCTGCTCAGAGACTGTCCCTTCATAGCGGAGATTGGTCACGAAGTGCTCACAGTTCCTACCAAATGAACAATACATCACCTTCTTGCCAATACAAGCTGCAGCACGAGACATAATCTCCTCCACTGGAAGCGGATCTGGGGACACATCAGACTTGTTGTTGACACGCCATTTATTACGTCGCACCACCTTCTTCAGGCGCTCCTTCTTCACCATTCTGATGTATACTGGCACCTCGTGGGCCCCCAGTTTTACCTTGTCTTTGCCTGTATATTGAAGGAGGAGATAAGGCAGGAACACAGACACTCTGTGGCCCTTCAAGACCTCAGAGGGGTTTCCTCTGCTCCTGGAAAAGGCTTTTGCACACAAAGTGTCCACCAACTGCTCATGGAGGTAGACAGAGCTCCTGGAGCACCCAAGATTTCCCCTGCACCTCTCCAGTCTGCAATATCCTTACCTACAGATGTCAAGTGGATGACATATCCATCCCCCATGTAGAGGGCCCAGTGCTGATGAAATGGCTGGTCGATCTCAATCAGGTCCCCAGGCTCGGGTTTGCTCTTGTTCTGTCCCATCTCAGGAGTGTGCAGTCAGGACGTGCAGCTGTAGCTGGGCTGGCTCAGCACAGAGCAGAGCTCAGCGGGGAGGCGAGGGCTGTGCAGGGGCAGCTGCCGTGGATAAGGTCCTTGGCCGCTTTCTCCTTCTGAGTACAGAAAGGTTAAAGCTGATTGGTTACTGTATAACCACCCTAACAGTTGGCCTATGAAAGAGGCTTCAATTTCATTTCCAGGAATTCTAAACCAAGATTTTGATTAGCTACTAAGCCAATTTTATCTCCAGACACAAGTTTTTTATTTCAACTCTTCTCATTCCCTGCCTGATGGGGTGGACAGGGCACGGAGTGAATGAATGATTGGCTGCTTGGGGTGTAACCTGTTCAGGGCACACAAAAGCAGGCGTCTCTCACCGACAGCTGTTCTGCTCTCATCTCCCCCAATAGCGCAGGCAGTTACATGTAAGAAAAGCAACACAGGATTCTGTGTCTCACAAGTGGGATGCAGATTACCTGGCTCCGAAAGCTTGAGGCGTATACTCCAGGTAAAGGACAATAAAGCAGACTTTCCCTTGAAAGTTTTCTTCCAAGACAATCCACACATCGGTTTTGTGACAAGGAAATGCTGTGTCTCAGTCCATGGGGAGATGAAGCATGGGTGCCTCACTGCTCATTCTTCACATCCCTCACCCCCAGCACTGCAGGGACCCTGGCTTTGCCTTCCTGCTGCCTGGCAGAAGATTGATCTGATGCTGGCACTATGAACGCTTTAGAATCAACATTTGGCCCTTAAAGTTAGAATGGCCACAAGTCTGTGAGTCAAAGTCTCCTGGCTGCCTTAGTAATTCTTTAAGCCCCTCAGTGTTTTGGCAGTTCAAAGAATAGAATCCTAGAATGGGCTGTGAGTCTGAAGCGCTGATAAAAATCATGTAGCAGGTTTGTTCAGGTTCAAGGCCAACAATCATTGCCCTTGGAGAGGTGAAGTGGGAAATTTTGGTGGCAGAGGGGAACAAAGAGCTGAGAAAGAAAAAGGTAGCTGGGGTTTTCTGTCACTGACACTGGGGATCTGCTGCTGACAGAGAGAGTCAGCAGAAGCAGGGACAGGAACATTGTCTTGGGCTGAAGGACAGGTGTCTGTTATGCAAGGTAGGGCCCTCTTTTGAAATTTAGAATATAAACCCTCTCTGTCCGAATTAGTGCAATTTTGAAATATAGGGTCTTGCAGGTAAAGGTATGAGAATAGGAATAATAGGTTTTTTGCTAGTACGTATAACAAGGCAAAACTACCCAGTAGTACCTACGGCATCACTAGCAAACAGAACCAAGGACACAGTAACATTGTTCTCGGCCGCAGGCACTTTCCCTTTGGTGTGGCTGCTGTTCCAGTGGGCAGGAATGAGCGAGAAATGGCTGGGTGCTGGACGGCCGTAGCTGCAGAGCGTCCCGGGAAGGCAGCAGGGTGCGGGCTGCTGTGTGGAGAAACGCGGAGCAATCCCGAACAAAGAGCGGTGTTGGGCCAGCCCCGGCCCGGCTCTGAGCAGGGCAGGGAGAGGCGGAGTTCAGGATTTACGGGCACACGAGCAGATGGTGCGAGGTGCCCCAGGTGCCGGGGAATTCTCCCCGCAATAAGCGATTGCCTGGACGTCTTTTTCTGATGTCAGAGACGGAGATCTAAAAAAAGATCTGCTGCTGCTTTAGCCTCTGTTCGGTGTGACTTGTCCCTCTGAAAGAAACTCTAAAATAAAGGAGAGAGATTTCCCCCTCCCTCTTCCCACATGCCTCAAGCATTTAGACATCAGTGCTTTTTTTGCAAAGCAATGGGAAAAATTCCACAAGTAAAAAGGAAAGAAAAAGAAAGGAAAAAAAATAAAAAATAACCCAACCCCCAACAAACCATTAACAGGCAGGTAAATATTGAGCAAACCACCATCACACCAAAATCAGGATGACCCTGTAAAACACTGAAGGATACAGCCTGTAAACGTGCCCTGGCTTCCTATCTCCCCACCTCCCAGGAACTGCTCAGTTTAGGCAGCACAAGTGCAGGTTTCAAGACACGGCACATGCCCTGCCTGTCTCTTTGCAGACCTGGCAGCCAGAGCTTTCCCACTCTTATGCGTTCAGGCTTCTAAGTGAGTTTTTCCCATTGTCATCGTGAGGACACTGGGAGCAGGAGAGGGTGAATGCGTGGAGATGGAATGGGGGTGAATGAACCATATGAAGGAATTGTCTGATATCCCTGGCACATGAAGGGAACCGTTTGGGGAGGGGAATGGGGGTTTGGCAGTTTTGTAGCTGGTTTGGAGCTCTCTTGCGCTCGGGACATGCGGAGCCGTGGCGCGGTGCCGCGGGCAGCGCTGCGCTCTGTGCCGGGACTCGGCTGCGCTCTGGCTCAGCACCACGATGTGTTTGTTGGTGGCTGCGCTGCCCGCCCGTGGCCGCTGCTGCTGAGCGGATTGGCCGCGGCTCCCCCGCCTGCCCCGCCCGGGCCGTTCCGTGCCGAGCCCGCCCGTGCCCCTGCCGCTGTCGGGACAGCGCTGCTCCGCGCCCTGGGAGTGCGGCTGTGGAGCTCTTGGCTGCTCTGCTCCATACATGTTCTAGTACAGAACTCTTGCTGCTCTTTCCTCCTTTCTGCCTCAAAACTCCGTCATTTCGAAGTCATAGTCATTTGGACGGAGGAGTCTTCTTTTGCATCCAGGAAGGTTCCCGCCTTCCTTGGCAGAATTCTGTCTTTTACACCAACACCTCACCTACACCCGGTCTCATTTGGAAAACACAGTAAATTCTCAGCAGTACTTTTTATTTCAGTGATGCAAATGAAGAATGCCCAGGAGCTAGCTGATCAAAAGAGGAGGAAAATCCTGCACCAGTCCTCAGCAAAGCATTGGTGGGGAGGTGTGAGGAAGGGAATGCGTAAATTTTTTGCAAGTGCTCCCAAATTACCACAAAAATCATCACAGACAGTGAAAAAGAACCAGATGTGGCAAACAGGCTAGAACTGCTGGGAATCCTCTTGAACAGTGGTCATCTTGATTTATCATTTCTTAATGGGAGAAGCAAGGCTGAATTCTTAAACCTGCCCTTGAAACTATATTCAGATAAAAGAGGATTTTATGGTAACAGAAGTTTGGATTTAAGAAGACATTTTTTTAAGGACTGTTTAATGTTTACATTAAGGATGGCACAGTGCCTAGGAAGCCTTGATGACAGATGTAGCAAAATCTGACCAGTGACCGCTGTGTTCAGGGGCTGCCCCCACCTTGCTCTGAGCTCCAACTGGCAGACAATCAGTAATACTATCTCCTGGACAATGGCATCCCAACCAGGGTGGCTGCACCGGCAAGAACACCTCCTATTGCTGCTGCAGTACCGCCGATAACTGCATTTTCGACCTATAAAGGGAAACAAAAACACGGGCTTGAAACATGAGGAGCACTTATGTTTACTCCGCCCCCCCAGCCTAACAATGTAGAAGAGGCAGGGATAATCAGAGTAAATAAATATGTGAGAGCAGTACCATGAAGCAGAAGGGGAACCACCCAGGTTTGTAGCCCCAGGAGGTGGCACTCAGTGAGAGGGCACTGTCAGGCTGCACACAGAGCAGAGTGATCCTCCAGCTCCAGGGCCTCTGGGGAGGCCAGAGGCAGCGCTGCTTTGGAGCCCACGCCTGGCACTGGGTTGTGCCCATGCAGGCTGCAGGCTGTGTCCCAGTGCTGGGCTCACAGGCAGCAGCCAGGAGCTGCTCTGGGAGGCACCCAGGGTTCACCCTGTGCCGCTCACCTGCTCAGAGACTGCTTCTCCATAGCGGAGCTCTGTCACAAAGTGCTCACAGTTGCTGCCAAGCACATCATATTCCACCTCCTCGCCAATACATTTCTCAGCTCTCTGGATGATCTCCTTCACCGGGCAAGGAGTTAGGGAGTGGTCATACTTGTTGTTGACACAACATGTTTCATATCTGGCTGCGTCCGCCAGGAGTTGTTTCTTCACCTTCAACTTTCTAATATGTACTGTCCCACTGCCGGTTGACACGCGTAGAGAATTTTCACCTGGGAATGGCAGGAAGGATATAAGGCAGGTAGGCAAATCGTCTCTGGCCTGTCCAAAACCTCAGATGGCTTTTGGACTGTTCCCGGAAACCTCATCTACACACACAGGGTCCATATGGAGCAGCACCTGGAGGTACATAGGGCTCCTGGAGCACCTCAACATTCCCTCTGCATTCTGACAGAGTACATCAACCCTACCTACAGCAGTCACATGGATGACATATCCATCCCCCATGTAGAGGGCCCAGTGATGGTGACCTGGCTGCTTGATCTCGATCATGTCCCCAGGATTTGGGTAGTTTTGGTCATATATCGTATCAGGAATGCACAATTCAATGCCAACAAAAGTCATCAGCTGGAAAACACAGAGTAAACTCTCAGCAAAAAATTTACTTCCTTTTTGAGGAAGTTAAAATCAGCATTTCCACAGCAACAGCCAATAGGATGTAGCAGATAAAACCAGGATGATGTAGAAAGCTCACACCAGTCCTCAGCGAAGCACTGGAGGGAAAGTGGCAGTGTAAGGAAAGGAAAATTTGCTTTCAAGTGCTTGCAGACTACCACTAAAATGATCACATACAAAAAGTAAAAACAGATGTCACAAACGAGACTGTGCTGCTGGTGATCACATTGAATTGATGATGTGCTTGACTTGGTATTTCTTAATGGGATGGCAGGGACAAGCAAATCCAGAATGCTGGACTTGTAAACAAAACTATATCCATATAAAAGAAGGTCCTAGGCATGATGAGTTCAGGTTTTTATGTTTTATATAGCTTTATATAATGCTTTCCCTCAGGGTGGCAAAATCAGGGCAGAGACCCCATGCATCCAGGGAATCACTGCCTTTCTCTCAGCTTTTCCTGATGTTCCATCTGTGCTCTCTTTTTGGATTTCATCCGCAGAAAGCCCACTGACACAGTGAAGCCAACAGCACAGATCCTACTGCCAGCATGCAAACAATTGCTATCTTATCACTTAAAGGGAAAGCAAAAGTCATGGTGAAAACACGAGGAGCACTTTCATTTAGTCCCAGGCATGGGAAAGGAGAATAAGCAGCAATAATCAGGAGAATTAAATCAATAAGGAGCATGTGTCCCATGAGCAGAGGGGGTAAGACCCAGGTTTGTAGCCCTAGGAGAGGGCACTGTCAGGGTGCACACAGAGCAAAGTGACCCTCCAGCTCCAGGGGCTCTGGGGAGGCCAGAGGCAGCGCTGCTTTGGAGCCCACGCCTGGCACTGGGCTGTGCCCATGCAGGCTGCAGGCTGTGTCCCAGTGCTGGGCTCACAGGCAGCAGCCAGGAGCTGCTCTGGGAGGCACCCAGGGCTCACCCTGTGCCACTCACCTGGCCACCATAGCGGAGTTTTCTCACAAAATCGTCAGCTTTGAAGTCAAACACATGATATGCCATCTCCTTGCCAATGCAACCCTCAGCACGCTGGATGATCTCCACGGGCAGGGGACTGCGGTACTGGTCATATTTGTTGTTGACAGCCCAGGCATCATTTCTGGTCACCACCTTCAGGAGTGCCTTTTTAATCCTTAAGATGACTGTTGTCTCATTGCTGGCTGAATAGGATGGTATTGTTTCATCTGGAAAAGGAATGGATGTGATAAGGAAATCAGGCAAACCTTCTCTGTTTAGTCCATATTCTCAGATGACTTTTGGAATGTTCCTACAAACCTCATATACACACACAGATTCCACATGGAGCAGCACCTGGAGGTAGAAAGGGATCCTGGACCACCTCAATATCCCCGCTGCATCCTGCCAGGGTACACCAGCCTTACCTACAGGTGTCACATGGATGACATATCCACGCCCCATGTAGAGGGCCCACTGCTGGTAACATGTGCGCTTGATCTCGATCATGTCCCTGGGATTTGGCTTGAACTTGTCATGACTCATATCAGGAATGAGCAATTCACTGCCAACAGTACACCACAACTGGGACAAAAACAGTGAGGTATCAGCAAGAAATTCAGTTTCCTTTTTGAGAAAGTAAAGGTTAAAATCAACCTTTCCGTAGAAACAGCCAATACGATGCAGCTGATAAAACCAGGATGAGGTAGAAAGAATACATCAGTCCTCAGCAAAGCAGTGGATGGGAGGTGGCAGTGTAAGGCAAGGAAAATTTGCTTTCAAGTGCCTGCAGACTACCAGAAAATTCATCACAGACAAAAGGAGAAGCAGATGTGACAAACAGACCAATGCTGCTGGTGATCACCTTGAATTGATGATGTTCTTGACTTGGTATTTCTTAATGGGATGGCAGGGAGAAGCAAAGCCAGAATGCTCAACCTGTACACAAACCTATATCCATATAAAAGAAGATTCTAGGCATCTAGAGTTTCAGTGTTTATGCTTTACTAAGGCTTTCATTTAATTCTTTGTATAAGGGTGGCAAATCAGGGCAGAGACGCCATACATCCAGGGAATCACTGCCTTTCTCTCAGCTTTTCCTCATGGCCCATCAGTGCTCTCTTTCTCTCTGGATTTATGCCTGGAAAGCACACTGACACAATGAAGGCAACAGGACAGATCCTACTGCCAGCATGCAAATAATTGCTATCTTATCACGTAAAGGCAACCTAAAACTCGGGCTGGAAACACGAGGAGCAATTTCATTTAGCACCAGGAATGGGAATGGAGACTCAGCATCCATAATCAGGAGAATTAAATCAAAATTAGGCGTGTGCAGCATCAGTAGAAGGGGTAACACCCAGGTTTGTAGCCCCAGGAGGCGGGACTCAGTGAGAGGGCACTGTCAGGCTGCACACAGAGCACAGTGACCCTCCAGCTCCAGGGGCTCTGGGGAGGCCAGAGGCAGCGCTGCTTTGGAGCCCACGCCTGGCACTGGGCTGTGCCCATGCAGGCTGCAGGCTGTGTCCCAGTGCTGGGCTCACAGGCAGCAGCCAGGAGCTGCTCTGGGAGGCACCCAGGGCTCACCCTCTGTCACTCACCTACTCAGAGACTGCTTCTCCATAGCGGAGCTCTGTCACAAATTACTCAGAACTTCTACCAAACAAACAATATGTCACCTCCTTGCCCACATAAGCTGCAGCACGCTGGATGATCTGCTTCACTGGGAGAGGAGTTTGGTACTCATCAGACTTGTTGTTGACATGCCATTTATGATTTCCCACCACCTCTTTCAGGAGCTGTCTCTTCACTGTACTGGTAAAAACCGGCAGGTTGTAGGTTCCCAGCATTATCTTTGGTTTATCTGTATATGGAAGGGAGAAGACAAGGCAGGAAGACAGATCCTCTCTGGTCCCTCCAAGACCTCAGAGGAGTTTCCTCTGCTATTGCAAAAGGCTTTTACACACAAAGGGTCCATCTCCCATGGAGGGAGACACGGTTCCCAAAGCACTGCGAGAAGACCTCTGCAACTCGCCAGTCTGAAATACACTTACCTACAAGTGTCAAGTTTATGACAACTCCAACCCCCAAGTAGAGGGCCCAGTGCTGATGAAATGGCTGATCGATCTCGATCAGGTCCCCAGGCTGGGGTTTGCTGTTCTCCTGTCCCATCTCAGGAGCGTGCAGTGAGGACGTGCAGCTGTAGCTGGGCCGGCTGAGCGCAGGGCAGAGCGCAGCGGGGAGGCGAGGGCTGTGCAGGGGCAGCTGCCGGGAGCGCAGGCACGGAGGGTGTCAGTGGCGGCCCCGAGGGCAGCGGCTGCGGGAGCGGCGGCCCCGCTGGCACCCAGCGCATCCGGCCGAGGCCGAGCCCGGCCCGGCTGTGTGTGCAGCTGCTGCCGCCGGCCGCGCCTGCCCCCGGCCGCCCGCGGTGCCCGCGCTCCCCTCCCGGCCGCGCTCCCTTCGGGGCTCCGCTGCCACCGGCGCCGGGCCCGCTCCGCTGCCCAAAGGCGGCTGCCCGGGGGTGCCCGCGGTGCCCAGCCCGTGCCCAGCCCCTGGGGCACCTCCGGCCCGTGCCCGGCACAGCCGCGCCCGCCGCCGGCAGCGAGCAGGGGCTGCATCCTGCTGGGAAACGCCCGCTCGCATCGCCCGAGATCCGCTCACCCCAGCGCCTGCCCCGATGCTGCCGTGGGTAAAGTCCCGGGCTGGGGTTCTCACTATAAATACCATACCAGAGGAAGTTGCGTGTCCCTGCTGGGCCCAGTGCCAGCACTGCCCCGGAGCTCCCCTGTCTGTCATTGGATGACCCCCTGCTACTGGGAAGGCCGTACTACAATGTGTGGTGCCAAAATCATACTTGGACTGGAAAATCTCTTCTTGTACCCGACAAAACCAGGCCACTGCCTCATTGCATGGAGACTCTTTTCCAGAGAGGCCCTCCTGTGCAGTGATGGGCAACTGACCCTGTGCATTTTCAATCCACAGAGCATTATCTATCAGAACAACAACCTCTGTGTGCTGAGTAAATCCTGCCTTGAGGACAAGTCAGTCAGCACCACAAATGGCAGGTGATGCTGCTGAGACAGTTGAAGTGGCTTTGTGTAAATGCAAAAGACTTTGCAGCAAAAAGCATGGATTAGATTGATGTTAAGATCAACTGCAAATGCAGTGAAGAGGACCAGGTGAGATTCTGACACTGGGCTCCAGGATTTACAATGCTGGGGCTTCACTAACTTGCACTGAATCAACCAAGATTTTCATCCTCTCATGTGCTCCAAATCCAGATGGCTGAAATGCCTAAAAAGCCCTTCCATTTAGGGACCCACTGTGCTTGTGCTGGTTGTGCCCCACAGCACAGGCAAGGATTGTTCTCTCGGCTGTTGGGAGAACAACAGCCTTGACTCTACTCCATGGTAACTCGTGCGGGTCTGAGGCCATGCCTACATTTCCTAGAAAGGCTCAGGAGTGTTGAATACAGCAAGTGATGGATACTGCTGCTCCTCCTCACATTCTCAGATTGCACTTCAGGCCGTGTTTCACCAAATCCTGTCAATGCTCCCACCAGACTCCATGGAAAGGCAGCCCCACAATGAGCAACATCACCCTGACTGCAAAGAGAAGCACGGTGCAAATGCAGCTTAGATGAACAGCAAGACATTCTCCAAAGGAGGTAATTTCAGTATTCTTCTCTTAGAGGATGAAGTAGAGATGTGGAAGGTCCATATGCTGCCTTCATGCAGAGCTTCTTTAGCAGTGTGTGGAGACAGAATGCTCTGAGTACAGGAAGGTAAAAGCTCATGGGTTGCTGCATAACCACTTAATTAGCTGTGAAAGAAGCTTTGATTCAATTTCCAGGAATCCAAAAATTAGTTTCAGCTTCATTTTGATTATAACTTGCTTTTCTCTATTGAAACTAAGAGCTTTATTCAGATGTAATAACAATGGGCAGTACAAAATAAGAAGAAGCCTTCGCTTGGTTATTTAAAGCATTGTAAAACTGCCATTTAAAAAAGGATTGAATTAATTTTCTGTTTTGCTTTGCATGCTTGCACAGCTTTTGATGCACCTACTAAACCTGCTCATCAGCAGAGTATAGCACAAGTGTATTTTAGAAAGGGGAAAATAGTTATAAAATTGCTATTTTTAAGTGCTATTTTTCACCTCCTAATTTCCTTTTCTCCTCTGCCATGGACACAAGATAGTTTCTTTTTCCTGTGTAAATAAGGACACACTGCGGGACTGATCTTCCTCTACCATGGACAAAACAAACATCTGTTGGATAAGAGGGAAAACAATCATGGATAGTTACTTGCTGAGTTTGCATATAGAAATGCCATGCATGTGTTTCTGCATACAGGATATTGTTGTGTCATCTGTGTCCACTTCACTGGGCTATGGATGCTACAGAGGTGTTTTTAAAATGGGACACACCTATGAATACTGGCACTCTAAACAGGTATGTGCCTGTATTTCTAGTGAAGTATGTTTGAAACCCTACAAAATTCATGAAAAGTTCCAGGGCTATTGAAACTGGTTAGATTTGGTGTTACCAACCTTTTCAGTGCCCTCTGCAGAGAAGTTTTGAAGACAACTCCAGTGTGGAACTCTGAAAAGTTTATTTGATTTGAACTTTGCATTTCTATCCGAGGCTGAAACTTCATGTTTGAAATACTACAGGTAGTGCCTGGAGGCAGACTGATCCTCATGAGGTGATGGTAGCTCAGTCCAGATACAGCTTCAGTGTCTGAGGACTGGCACCCGGATTCAGTGTCTGTCTCTTTGTTCTGGTGAATGTCGAAGAATGCATTAAATTTTCAATGAGGGACCAAAATTTGTGAGATGAGTAATTAATTTCACTTCCAACCTTTATGCAGAAAACACTTTCATTGGCTATTTTAGTCCCACTAATAGAATAATCTGTCACTACTTCAGAGAAGCCGAGTGGTGAGTAAGTCTCTGAAAAACTTAATCTAAACATTTTGCTGTTAGTTAGGTGCTACAGTAACCAAAATTATGCTCTCAGATGTCTGTGGGGCTTGTGTCTTGTTTTAACATAAACCATAAGAGTGAGTGGTGACAGTTGTTATAAGACTGATGGAATGTAGAATAGCTAAAATATGGAAGTACGAGGAAATCAAACCATCATTTTAGCAGTACTCTGAGGCTGATTACTGCTGACCTCACAGACCATTACGTTTTCTTTCTTCCAAATAAATATCATATTCACAGTGGTTTTCTTAAATCAAAAAATATCACAGACTTTTATGCTACTTCAGTCTTCTCCCTCCCCCCGTTTGGATACTGTCTCCTGAGCAGCAGTGTAAGATCAGAAAGGTCTAACCTTGGTTAGATGGCTGTTCTGGGAAATCACACAACTTACAGTCTGGCTTTTGGTTTACAATATAGTTGCTGACAGAGAGGAATTGGCTATCAGCATTTTCTAGTTACAGACATGGATAAGCTGATAAACTGTTCCCTGGAAGCCAGGAGGAACAACCGTGTCCTGGGATGCCTCAGGCACAGCATTGCCAGCCAGGAAAGGGGATCCCTGACTCCTGACAAATGTTTTATGAATCTTCAGGAAGACATAAGGGTTAGAGGTGAACACTGAGAGCTGCAATTCCTGAAGATGGTGTGATGAGATTAGAGGTGGTGGAGGGGTGAAGGGATGGCAGCTCTGAGGTGCACTGACCTGTTTGCCATGATCACATGCTGCTTAGAGGCCGGCACAGGTTACATTGCCCCCAAATTCACTGCTAAAATCATTGTTCCTGGGCTGAATTACTGGGCAAGATTCAGCCTTTTGAGAGGCTCCTTGAGGAGGTGAATTACTGTCTGGAATGCTGCCCAGGAGCATTTTATTGCTGCCTCTCACTGATCTTGGTTAAGTCCATGTGAAGAGCTGAGGCTTTTGCCAGCACAGGTGTGTTGGCTGCACATCACATTTTTGTATCTCCAGTATCTGTAGGATGAGTAGCACTCCCATACTGAACAAGTGCTCAGACGTGCCAGTGTACCTGTGTACTTAAAGTACAGTAAATTCACGAATACAAGCCGCACTGAGTATAAGCCGCATCTCTGGAAGTTGGCAAATATTTCGTTTTTTGTCCATAAATAAGCCGCACCTGAATATAAGCCGCTCTGTCGTTCGCAGCGAGGACCCGCGTGCAACAAAGTTGCCAAATACTAACGGAATGGCGGCAGGGCGGGGTTTACTGGCTGAGCTAAGGCTGTGCAGGCTCGGCCCGCTAGGGGCTGCTGACGGGGCCAGGTAGCCCAGCCCGGCGCTGCCGCTCGGCAGGGCCACTGGGGGCCAGCCGCCGCTGCCACTGGGCTCGGTCACCCTGGCCCGGCGCTACCCTGTGGTGGCAGGCAGGGACGGAGCCCCCCGCCGCCTCCCCGAGCCGCGGCAGTGGCGGCCCGGGTCCCCCCTCTCCTCCCAGAGCCGTGGCAGTGGCGGAGCGGGGCCCCCCCGTCTCTCCCCCGGGCTGCGGTAGAGGAGGGAAGGAGAGAGCTCTCCCACCTCTCTCCCCGCCCCCCGTTCTGCCTGCAGGGAGCCAGGCTCCACCCGCGGTGCAACAGAGTAGCAATTTGTAACAATCGCAAAATGCCGACTTTGCAGCAGCTTGGCTCAGCACTCTGACTGGCACTTCTGAGGTTGTAAATGTCAGAAAATTATTCACATATTAGCCGCTCCTGATTATTAGCCGCATTTCCGGTTTAGGAGCAAAATCTTAGTCAAATTGGTGCGGCTTGTATTCGTGAAATTACTGTACTGGTGTCCATAATTTTGCAATTGCAACTTTTATATCAAGATAAGGCATTCCCTCTAATGGTCTTGCAATGACAATTAACTTCATCATTATCTCAGGAGATCCAAGTTGTATGAATTAGATTGTAATACCTGGCAAAGTCCAGACACCCAACTAAACTAGAAATTCTGTATTTCTTTTTGCAATGGAAGAACGTAAAAGGGCAAAACATAACCATGACCAGAGCATAGTAATGCCTGCCATTACTAAAAAGGCTTTCAATCCAGATGCTGCAGACAATCATGGAGTAGTCAGTAACAATGCCTTTTGACCAAGTGTATGTGAAGATGATTATCTGTTTGTGTAGAAATGTTCTTGATTCTCACATTTCTTGAGCAAATTAGTAATATAAAAGCAACAGTGGCTTAATCTGGGCATTAGCATTGTAGCTGAAGAATAAAACAAAAGAAACAAACCGCTGCAGATGAAGGGTAATTAAGTAGCTCTCCAATACCTTAGGGCGAAAATATTTGTCTATGGAATTTGAACTGTTTTCCACTCTTCTAAGAGAGCCTAAACATAGATCCTAAACACAGAAACCATGTGCAACACTAAACCCACAGTCCTGTAGCTGTAAGTAGGATTTGTGTTTTGTGTTTTGAGCAGGGAAGGTGGAGCTGCTGCCTTTGCTGTGAACACCTGATCATTTAGGGCCTGATGGAGTTTGTTGGCACCATTCTGTGTTTTGGGTCAGTGTTGCATCCCCATTGTTTATCAGTACATGATTCTCACCATAGGTTTTTTATCTTTATTGGTATTACTCACCTGATGAAAAAGGATCTTCAGGGCTTCAAGTTTAACAAAGATCTGAAAAGCTGTATGGTTACAGTCAGGGTGTAGATTGCCTGAAGGGACCCTGAGAGTTGAGAAAAAGCCCCATGATATAACTTCAACTCTTCCAAAAGAAGAAAGGGAGCTGGAATGGTCTGAGTGCTGTCTAGCTGGCTGGTGTAGGCCCAGGAAGAGGAATTGCTGTAAAATGGGGCTTTGGGAGAGAGGAGGAAAAAAAAAACCAAAACCCTTGTGAAAGAAGTCAGTGTCTAAAGCAGGGTAAAGGAGGGTAGTTAAGGAGAAATTACCATTGCGTATCACCAGTATGTGATGCCCCCTAAAAATCTGATGTGTTAAAAGAAAGAGTGAAGGAAATTTGTGTATGGATTTACTCTGGGTTCCCTCCCTTGCCCCAGCCCATGCCCCTCTTGGGGGCACAGACCCACAGAGGGCGAAGGGCAGAGAGCAAAGCGAGATGCTGTGAATCTGCAAGGTTCATCCCAGGGCTGGTGGCCAACAGGGACCACTGGTGGGTCACCACGTGGGGACAGCTTCCCCAGCCAATAGTCTGGTGCCACCAACATTGTCCATGTCCCCCACTACCCAAAGACATTTCAACCTGGCATGAAAGCAAAGTTTGGCTGTCATTGCTAGAACTATGTGCTGGGAGTGCATCACCTGACCCCAGTGTTTCAAGGGGCATTGGTATCTGCAGGGAGAAGGGTGGAAAAACATTCAATTGCCACATTAACCCACAAGTTCTGTGAATTAGCAAGGACTTCAGTGGATCCAGTTGATGAGCTGGACTTGCTCTTCCTCATGGGGTTGCATCACAGCTGTGAGGCTGCTGGTGGTGGCAGGATGTTGCTCTGAAGTACCATTGGATGCACACTTTTATTGCCAAAGCCTGAGGGCCAACATACACACGAGTTTTCCAAATACCTCCTCTGAAGCAGGCAGGGTGCTGCCCTTCTGGAAGTGCAGGACAAGTGCCAGCACCTGTGCCCAACCCCAGCCCCCTCTGCCCCCCTCACTGCCCTCTCCAAGATCTGGCCACACAGTTCCATCAGGGAATAAAACAGCCTTTGGCCTGGTTTTTCTGGAATCCAGCTTTGCTTGAAAAATGTCTCTGATATCAAAACGTGGCGTGCTCCCATTTTCATCAAAAGCAAAAAGACTCTCCCCATATTCCAGAGCCAAATTCATTATGTATTATTCACATTTATATATATATTTCAAACACATATGGAATAGAAAAATTGCTTGCAAGTGCTTGTGGACTACCACAAAAATCATCACAGAAAATGAGATAAAAGCAGATGTGGAAACCAGGCTAGTGCTCGAGGTCACCTAGAAAGGTGACATTCTTGACTTATTACTTCTAATGGGATAGCAGAGAGAAGCAAGGCTGAAGTGTTGTACTTGCACAGAAAGCTATGCTCAAACAGATAAAAGATGATTTGAGGCAAGATGAGTTTGGATTTTTACATTTTAATAAATCTTTGAATTAATTATAACAACAGTTGTTAGTAAGTCTTGATTATACTCGTGGCAAAAGCTGGACAGTGACCAAGGACTCCTTGCCTTCTTTGAGCTCTTTTTAACAGCACCTCTCTTCTAGTATATCTTTGTTTGCCTTTAGAAATTTGGCATGAGTGAAGTGATCAACAATATTGTGGGAAGTGATACCAATACTGGCAAGAGTACCAACACCAAGACCAGCGACAAGTGGAATAGTGGCTGGAAGAGCAAGACCAGCCACAAGAGGCAAACGGGCCAGAACACCAACAGCGGCTGATCCAACCCCAGAAATCAGTGGCGGATAAACGGCACGGAGTTTCGGTAGTGCTGTCATGGCCTGCAAAGGGAAAGTAAAACACAGGTTAGAGATATGATAAACACTTATATTTACCCCCAGACATGATGACTGAGAACAGGCAAAGATAGTCAGGGTAATTAAATCAATGAGAGACATGTGCCCCATAGGGTAAATGGGTAAGACCCAGGTTTGTAGCCCTAGGAGAGGGCACTGTCAGGCTGCACACAGAGCAGAGTGACCCTCCAGCTCCAGGGGCTCTGGGGAGGCCAGAGGCAGCGCTGCTTTGGACCCACGCCTGGCACTGGGCTGTGCCCATGCAGGCTGCAGGCTGTGTCCCAGTGCTGGGCTCACAGGCAGCAGCCAGGAGCTGCTCTGGGAGGCACCCAGGGCTCACCCTGTGCCACTCACCTGCTCAGAGACTCCCTCTCCATAGCGGAGCTTGGTCACAAAGTGCTCACAGTTTTTGTTGAACAAATGATATGGCATGACCTTGCCAATCTCACTCTCAGCACGCCGGATGATCTCCTCCACAGGGAAAGGAGTCCGGCAGTGGTCATACTTGTTGTTGACACACCAGTTATCATTTCCAGCAGCCTCCTCCAGGCGCTCTTTTATCACTTTACTCTTGCCCTTTCCAGAGCGTAGTGACACAGAGCCAATTGACACAGATGAAGAATTTTCACCTGAAAGGAAAGGAATGGAGGAGATAAGGCAGGCAGGCAAATCTTCTCTGGCCCCTCCAAAGCATCAGATGACTTTTGGACTGCTCCTGGAAACCTCATCTACACACACAGGGTACACATGGAGCAACACCTGGAGGTACACAGGGCTCCTGGAGCACCTCAACGCCCCCTCTGTATCCTGCCAGGGTACACCAGCCTTACCTGCAATTGTCACATGGATGACGTATCCATCCCCCACGTAGAGGGCCCAGTGAGCGTACTGTCCCCGTTTGATCTCAATCAGGTCCCCAGGCTTTGGGTCATCCCTGACATCTCTCATATCAAGAATGTGCAATTCACCACCTACAAAAGCCTTCAGCTGGAAAACACACGGTAACCTCTCAGTAAGAACTTGTGTTTACTATTAGAGAAATTAAAGGTTCAAATAATTTTTCCCATAGAAGCAGTCAATAGGATGAAGCGGATAAAACAAGGATGAGGTAGAAAGATTATACAAGTCCTCAGCAAAGCAGTGGAGGGGAACTGCCGCTGTAAGGATAGGAAAATTTGCCTTCAAGCACTCGCAAACTACCACTAAAATCCTCACAGACAAAAGGCAAAAGCAGATGTGAGAAACAGACCAGTGCTGCTGGGGACCACCTGGAACTGATGATGTGCTTGACTTGGTATTTCTTCACGGGATGGCAGGGAGAAGCAAGGCCAGAATGCTGAACTTGCACACAAAGCTATATTCATATAAAACAAAATTCTAGGCATGATGAGTTTGTCTTTTGATATTTTATCAAGAATTTCATTTAATTCTTTCTCGAAGGGTGGCAGTAGCAGGGCAGAGACCCCTTTCAGCCAGGGAATCCCTGCCTTTCTCTCATCTTTTCCTGATGGTCCACCAGTGCTCTCTTTCTCTCTGGATTTCACCCACAGTGAAGGCAACAGCACAGATCCTACTGCCAGCATGCAAACAATTGCCATCTTAGCAGATAAAGGGAAAGCAAAGCTTAGGCTGGAAACACAAGGAGCACTTCCATTTAGCCCCAGGTATGGTAATGGAGAATAGGCACTGATAACCAGAACAAGTAAATCAATGAGAGACGTGTGCCCCATGAGCAGAAGGGGTAAGACCCAGGTTTGTAGCCCTAGGAGGTGGCACTCAGTGAGAGGGCACTGTCAGGCTGCACACAGAGCAGAGTGACCCTCCAGCTGCAGGGGCTCTGGGGAGGCCAGAGGCAGCGCTGCTTTGGAGCCCACGGCTGGCACTGGGCTGTGCCCATGCAGGCTGCAGGCTGTGTCCCAGTGCTGGGCTCACAGGCAGCAGCCAGGAGCTGCTCTGGGAGGCACCCAGGGCTCACCCTGTGCCACTCACCTGGCCACCATAGCAGAGTTTTCTCACAAAATCATCAGATTTGAAGTCAAACACATCATATACTATGTCCTTGCCAATGCAACGCTCAGCCCTCCAGATGATCTCATTCAAGGGCAGAGGAGCGCAGTTCTGGTCATACTTGTTGTTGACAGCCCAGGAATCATCTCCAGCCACCTCCCTCAGGTGCTCCATTTTAACCTTCATGATGAGACTTGTCTCACTTTCAGCTGCCAGAGATGCGACTCCTTCATCTGGGATATGAAGGGAGGAGATAAGGCAGGCGGGCAAATCTTCTCTGGCCCCTCCAAAACCTCATATGCCTTTTGGACTGCTCCTGGAAACCTCATCTACACACACAGGGTACTCATGGAGCAGCACCTGGAGGGACACAGGGCTCCTGGAGCACCCAAACACCCCCTCTGTATCCAGCCTGGGTACACGAGCCTTACCTACAGGTGTCGCATGGATGACATATCCATCCCCCACGTAGAGGGCCCAGTGATCGTAATGTCCCCGTTTGATCTCAATCAGGTCCCCAGGCTTTGGGTCACCCGTGTCATCTCTCATATCAGGAATGTGCATTTCACGACCTACAAAAGCCTTCAGCGGGAAAACACACAGCAAATTTTAAGTAATAAGTTTTGTTTTCTTTTTGAGAAAGTTTAGATTAAATAATTTTTCCCATAGAAGCAGTCAATAGGATGAAGCTGATAAAACCAGGTTGAGGTATAGCTTTCACCAGTCCTCTATAAAGCACTGGGGGTGGAGGTGACAGCGTAAGGAAAGGAAGATTTGTGATCAAGTGCTTGCAGAACACCACTAAAATCATCACAGAAAAAAAGTAAAAGCAGATGTGGCAAACAGGTCACTTCTGCTGGAGATCACCTGGAACTGATGATGTGCTTGACTTGATATTTCTTCATGGGATGGCAGGGAGAAGCAAGGCCAGAATGCTGAACTTGCACACAAACCTATATGCATACAAAACAAAATTCTAGGCATGATGAGTTTTTTATATTTTATTAGGAGTTTCATTTAATTCTTTCTCGAAGGGTGGCAAAAGCAGGGCAGAGACCCCATGCAGCCAGAGAATTCCTGCCTTTATCTGAGCTTTTCCTGATGACCCATCAGTGCTCTATTTCTCTCTCTAGAAAACCCACTGACACAGTAAAGTGATTTCAGTAATTAAATCACTGAAAGACATGTGTCCCATCTGCAGAAGGCATAACATCCAGTTTTATAGCCCCAGGAGGTGTCACTCAGTGAGAGGGCACTGTCAGGCTGCACACAGAGCAGAGTGACCCTCCAGCTCCAGGGGCTCTGGGGAGGCCAGAGGCAGCGCTGCTTTGGAGCCCACGCCTGGCACTGGGCTGTGCCCATGCAGGCTTCAGGCTGTGTCCCAGTGCTGGGCTCACAGGCAGCAGCCAGGAGCTGCTCTGGGAGGCACCCAGGGCTCACCCTGTGCCGCTCACCTGCTCAGAGACTGCTTCTCCATAGCGAAGCTCTGTCACAAAGTGCTCACAGTTCCTACCAAATGAACAATACATCACCTTCTTGCCAATACAAGCTGTAGCACGAGACATAATCTCCTCCACTGGAAGCGGATCTGGGGACACATCAGATTTGTTGTTGACACGCCATTTATTACGTCGCACCACCTTCTTCAGGCACTCCTTCTTCACCATTCTGGTGAATACTGGCACCTCGTGGGCCCCCAGTTTTACCTTGTCTTTACCTGTATATGGAAGGAGGAGATAAGGCAGGAACACAGACACTCTGTGGCCCTTCAAGACCTCAGAGGGGTTTCCTCTGCTCCTGGAAAAGGTTTTTACACACAAAGTGTCCACCAGCTGCTCACGGAGGGAGACAGGGCTCCTGAAGCACCCAAGATTTCCCCTGCACCTCTCCAGTCTACAATATCCTTACCTACAGGTGTCAAATGGATGACATATCCATCCCCCATGTAGAGGGCCCAGTGCTGATGAAATGGCTGGTCGATCTCGATCAGGTCCCCAGGCTCGGGTTTGCTCTTGTTCTGTCCCATCTCAGGAGTGTGCAGTCAGGACGTGCAGCTGTAGCTGGGCTGGCTCAGCACAGAGCAGAGCTCAGCGGGGAGGCGAGGGCTGTGCAGGGGCAGCTGCCGTGGATAAGGTCCTTGGCCGCTTTCTCCTTCTGAGTACAGAAAGGTTAAAGCTGATTGGTTACTGTATAACCACCCTAACAGTTTGCCAGTGAAAGAGGCTTCAATTTCATTTCCAGGAACTCTAAACCAAGATTTTGATTAGCTACTAAGCCAATTTTATCTCCACACACAAGGTTTTTATTTCAACTCTTCTCATTCCCTGCCTAATGGGGTGGTTAGGGCACGGAGTGAATGAATGATTGGTTTCTTGGCGTGTGACCTGTTCAGGGCACACAAAACCAGGCAGCCTCTCACCGACAGCTGTTCTGCTCTCACCTCCCCCTAGAGTGTAGCAGTTGATGTAACAACAGCAACACAGGATTCTGTGTCTCACAAGTGGGATGCAGATTACCTGGCTCCAAAAGCTTGAGGTGTATACTCCAGCTAAAGGACAATAAATCAGACTTTCCCTTGAAAGTTTTCTTCCAAGACAATCCACACATCAGCTTTGTGACAAGGAAATGCTGTGTCTCAGTCCATTGGGTGATGAAGCATGGGTGCCTCACTGCTCATTCTTCACATCCCTCACCCCCAGCACTGCAGGGACCCTGGCTTTGCCTTCCTGCTGCCTGGCAGAAGATTGATCTGATGCTGGCACTATGAACGCTTTAGAATCAACATTTGGTCCCTGAAGTGAGAATGGCCACAAGTCTGTGAGTCAAAGTCTCCTGACTGCCTTAGTAATTCTTTAAGCCCCTCAGTGTTTTGGCAGCTCAAAGAATAAAATCCTAGAATGGGCTGTGAGTCTGAAGGGATGATGAAAATCGTGTAGCAGGTTCGTTCAGGTTCAAGGCCAACAATCACTCCACTTGGAGAGGTGAAGTGGGAAATTTTGGTGGCAGAGTGGAAGAAAGAACTGACAGAGAAAAAGGCAGCTGGGGTTTTTCTGTCACTGACACTGGAGATCTGCTGCTGACAGAGAGAGTCAGCAGAAGCAGGGACAGGAACATTGTCGTGGGCTGAAGGACAGGTGTCTGATAGGGAAGGTAGGGTTCTCTTTTGAAATTTAGAATATAGACGTTCTCTATCCGAATTAGTGCAATTTTGAAATTCAGGGGCTTGCAGGTAAAGGTATGAGAATAGGAATAATAGGTTTTTTGCTAGTATGTATAACAAGGCAAAACCACCCAATAGTAACTACGGCATCACTAGCAAACAGAACCAAGGACACAGTAACATTGTTCTCGGCCGCAGGCACTTTCCCTTTGGTGTGGCTGCTGTTCCAGTGGGCAGGAATGAGCGAGAAATGGCTGGGTGCTGGACGGCCGTAGCTGCAGAGCGTCCCGGGAAGGCAGCAGGGTGCGGGCTGCTGTGTGGAGAAACGCGGAGCAATCCCGAACAAAGAGCGGTGTCGGGCCAGCCCCGGCCCGGCTCTGAGCAGGGCAGGGAGAGGCGGAGTTCAGGATTTACGGGCACACGAGCAGATGGTGCGAGGTGCCCCAGGTGCCGGGGAATTCTCCCCGCAGTAAGCGATAGCCTGGACGGCTTTTTCTGATGTCTGAGAGTGACAGATGTAAAAAAAGATCTGCTACGGCTTTATCCTCTGTTTGGTGTGACTGTCCCTCTGAGAGAACCCTCTAAAGAACGAGAGGGATTTGCCTCTCCCCCCTCCCGGATGCCTCAAGCAATTAGTCATCGGTGCTTTTTTTGCAAATCTAAGGGGGAAATTCTACAAGTAACAAGGAAAGAAAAAAAAAAACAAAAAAACAAAAAACGAAACACCTCAACACTGAGCATTATCCACCTCGAATTTTTTCTCATACTAATATGCTATATCAAATTTAAACTTTTAAATTTAATACATACATGCACGACCTTAATTATCTACATATATACATGAATATACAGACACGGACATAGTGTCATGGGTACTTCATCTGGAAATAAAGTTTTGTTTGAGGTATGCATTGGGTTTCTCTATGTTTTGCATTACCCACTAGGTAGAGCCTGGATCAGTCTATAGGAGATGATGGGGCTGTGTTTCTGTTCTTGGGGCAGTCAGTTTTAGGTCTGCTGCATGCAGCAGGTGAAAGCAAACTGAGGCTTGCATTCTGCTGCTAGGAGAATGGAGAAAAACGTGTTAGCAATGTCAGTGGTGGTGTACCACTTTGCTGCCTTGGACTCCAGCTCCTACTGGAGTTCCAGCATGTCTGGCATGGCAGCACTCAGCAGTGGAGTCACTTTATTTAAGCTATCATAGTGTACAGTTAATTTTTATATTCTGTTAGACTTGAGCACAGGCTAAATGGGGCTGTTGAAGGATGAGTGGGCCTTGCTGATCACCTCTTGGCTCTCCAGATCACAAATTATCTTGTGGATGGGGATTGCAGCATCTTCATTTGTTTGATACTGCTGGCAGTGCACAGTTGAGGTGGCAACAGGCACCTGTTGCTCTTTCACTTTCAGGTGTCCCACTGCAAATGGGTTTTCTGATAGTCCAGGCAAAGTGTTCAATTGCTTAATGCCCTCTGCCTCTACAGCAGCTATTCCAAAAGCCCACCTGAGTCCCTTTAGGTCTTTGCAGTAACCATTCCTGAGAACGTCTATGCCTAGAATTCACAGAGCCTCTGGGCCAGTCACAACTGGATGTTTCTGCCACTCCCCTCGGCAGAGTCAGTTCCTGTGATCCCCCCACCAACCCAGCAATAGAAACAGGTTCTGCCCCCACACGTCCCCATTGTACACTTGTGCATCAGAATTAACTACTGCCTCACATTTTTGTGGCTCTGAGGTGCCAGGCCATCAGATCTGCACTGTCTAAAAGACCTGGTATTCCCATGCCTCTTCCTGGCTAGAGGCAGGGACCCTCTAGCCCTGCTTAACATTTTTTTTCTTTGACATACATACTAGATGGTTTTTTAAGGGGGTCTGACAGATCATCTTCCCTTCTGTTATACCTGGCAGCTTGGTTATGGGAGGTTGAGGCTGCCTCCACTTTAGTAGAACTCCCTTGGTTAGTGCTTCCCTCCCTGAGTTGATGCAACTGTGCTGCCAGGACACAAGTGGTTTTCCCATCCCACCTTCCATGAGAGGCCATGAGAAAACTGTTTTCTTGTGGAGAAAAAAATCTCCATAGACTGAAGAGAAGTCTGCTCTACCAAGTGAATTTGTGAAAGACATTTTTAGAGTTGGTAAATTGACTGGTTCGCTTCTGTACATTGTCAGTGTGAAAGAAATGAAGTGGTTGGGGGAGGAGTAATGTTCTGAAAGTTTTATTTTTTTTCTTACAGTTTCTAGCAATAAAGCTTTTCTTTCTACTCCTTTAAAGTTTGAGCCTGTTTTGCTTTCCTCCTAATCCTAGCTCACAGCAGGAAATGGGTAAATAATTCTAGTGGGTGCACTGGCAATTTGGCCAACACTAAATCCACAACAACACATCCAAAAGAATTCCTCTGAGACTTGCAGTCTTACCTTGCCAGACTTCCATTCTTAGAGAAGGGAGTGAGAAAAAACTGTGCTGATAGTATCACCTTTAAAAACCTCCCTCTCCTTTTTGGTTTGATTCCTCCAGAGATGATTTAGCCTGCCTCACCCTCAGTTGATCGAGAGCTCTCTTGCAATTTCAGCTTTTTTCTCATGGATGAGAAGGTAGGATTTGACTTAATTTTAGCAGACTTGACTTTTTTAGGAGTATTGTTAAAGGGCAGGTCCCAAGCCCATTTCACAGAGCAATGATCCACTACAGAAGACAGGTAAGACCAGAAAGAAGCTGCAAACACCCAGGCTGAGATATGACACAGGATGTGTCAGCTGTGAAATCTGCACATGCTTCTGTGTGTTTGATCCCTGTTTGGCAACCACCCCTAGCAGAAAGTAAAGAGCAATTCCCTTGGTATTAGCACCCATTTAGCTCTGCCCCCTCTCCTCCCCAGCAGTCAGGAAGTTGCCATGAGGATCCTGGCAGCTGTTGGTCCATCCTGTCGGCAAGGTTTAAGGATGCTCAGCTCCCTTCTTTCCACCTCACACCCTCTCACAGGAGCTGCTCAATTTACACACCACAGGCAGGGGCTCCAAGACACTGCACTGGCCTTGCCTGCCCTTTTGCAGATTTGGCTACCAGAAGTTATCCACATAATCAAGTCCTCAGCAATACTTTCATTCTGCCTTTACATAAAGGTAAAGTTAAAATCAATGATTCACAGAAAGAGCCCATAGGATGTAGCTGATAAAACCAGGATATGAATAGACTGCACCAGTGTTCAGAAAAGCACTGAAGGGGAAGGGCAGTGGTGGAAGCACGAGTGGAAAATTTCCTGGCAATTACTTGCGGACCACCACAAAAGTCATCACAGACTTTGAAGTAAAAGGAGATGTGGGAGCCAGGCTAGTGCTGCTGGGGGTCACCTAGAATGGTGACATTCTTGACTTATTACTTCTAATGGGATAGCAGAGAGAAGCAAGGTTGAACTGTTGAACATGCACACAAAGCTATGCTCAAACAGATAAAAGATGATTTGAGGCAAGATGAGTTTGGATATTTACATTTTAATGAGCCTTTGATTTAATTATCACACCAGCTTCTAGCACGTCTTCATTATATTTGGGGCAAAAGCTGGACAGTGACCAGTGACTCCATGCCTTCCTTGAGCTCTTTCTAACAGCACCTCTGTTCTAATATACCTTTCTTTACCTTTATCAATTCAGCAGTAGCACTGTTGTAAGAAGTTATACCAGTACTGGTAGCAAGACTAAAATCAGTACCAGCCAAAAGAGGACTAGAGGTCAAAAGAGTAAGTCTGGACAGAAGACTATAGAGGGACTGAAAAGAAATACCAGCCCCTGCTAAACCAGCTATCAATGTTGAGAAACAATGGAACCGACATCTGCAAGTACTGCCATGGCCTGTAAAGGGAAAAAAAAACCACAGGTTAGAGACATGATAAACACTTATATTTACCTCTAGAAATGATAACTGAGAATGGACACAGATAATGAGGGGAATTAAATGAGAGAGACACATTAGCCCCATGAGCACAAGGGGTAAGACCCAGGTTTGTAGACTGAGGAGGTGTCACTCAGTGAGAGGGCACTGTCAGGCTGCACACAGAGCAGAGTGACCCTCCAGCTCCAGGGGCTCTGGGGAGGCCAGAGGCAGCGCTGCTTTGGAGCCCACGCCTGGCACTGGGCTGTGCCCATGCAGGCTGCAGGCTGTGTCCCAGTGCTGGGCTCACAGGCAGCAGCCAGGAGCTGCTCTGGGAGGCACCCAGGGCTCTCCCTGTGCCACTCACCTGGCCACCATAGCGGAGTTTTGTCACAAAACCGTCAGCTTTGAAGTCAATAACATAATAAGGCAACTCCCCGTCTATGCATCTCTCAGCACGCCGGATGATCACTTCCACAGGCAGAGGACAGCAGTACTGGTCATACTTGTTGTTGACAGCCCAGGAGTCATTTCCAACCACCTCCTTCAGAAGCTCCTTTGTGATCTTTTTGATGACTATTGTCTCACTGCCAGCTGGTAGGGATGGAACTCCATCATTTGGGAAAAGCATGGAGGAGAAAATGCAGGCAGGCAAAACTTCTCAGCCCCATCCAAAACCACAGATGGTTTTTGAACTGCTCCTGGATATTACATCTACGCACACAAGGTGCACATGGAGCAGTGCCTGGCAGGATATATGGCTCCTGGAGCAACCCAACATGCCCTCTGTATCCTGTCACGTTTCACCAGCCTTACCTACAGGTGTCCCATGGATGACATATCCATCCCCCACGTAGAGGGCCCAGTGATCGTCCTGTTCCCGTTTGATCTCGATCATGTCCCCAAGATTTGGGGTGTACTCGAAGTCACTCATACCAAGAATGTGCAATTCACCACTTATGAAAGCCCTCAGCTAGAAAACACAGAGTAAACGATCAGGAAATTTTAGTTTACTTTTTGTGAAAGTTAAGGTTAAAATCAGTTTTTCCATAGAAACAGCCAATAGGATGCAGCTGATAAGACCAGGAGGAGGTAGAAAGCTTGCACCAGTGTTCTGCAAAGCACTGGAGGTGAAGTGGCATTGTAAGGAAAGGAAAATTTGTTTCCAAGGTCCTGCGGACTACCACAAAATTCATCAAATACAAAAGGAGAAGCAGACGTGACAAACAGACGAGTGCTGCTGGAGATCACCGTGAATTGATGATGTGCTTGACTTGGTATTTCTTAACTCGATGGCAGCAAGAAGCAAATACAGAATGTTGAACTTGCATACAAACCTGTATCTACACAAAAGAAGATTCTAGGCATGATGAATTTGGGGTTTTTTGTTTTGTTTTGTTAAAGCTTTCATTTAGTTCTTTCTATAAGTCTGGCAAAAGCAGGGCATGCAGCCAGGGAATCCCTGCCTTTCTCTCAGCTTTTCCTCATGGTCCATCAGTGCTCTCTTTCTCTTGGGATTTCATGCCCAGTAAGCCCACTGACACAGTGAAGGCAACAGCACTGATCCTACTGCCAGCATGCAAACAGTTGCTATCTTACCAGAAGAAGGGAAAGCAAAAATGAAGCTGAAAACACAAGGAGAAATTTCATTTAGCCCCAGGTATGGGAATGGAGAATCTGCAGCGATAATCAGAAGAATTAAATCTAACAGAGCTATGTGCCCCATGAGTAGAAGGGGTAAGACCCAGGTTTGCAGCCCTAGGAGGTGGCACTCAGTGAGAGGGCACTGTCAGGCTGCACACAGAGCAGAGTGACCCTCCAGCTCCAGGGGCTCTGGGGAGGCCAGAGGCAGCGCTGCTTTGGAGCCCACGCCTGGCACTGGGCTGTGCCCATGCAGGCTGCAGGCTGTGTCCCAGTGCTGGGCTCACAGGCAGCAGCCAGGAGCTGCTCTGGGAGGCACCCAGGGCTCACCCTCTGTCACTCACCTGCTCAGAGACTGCTTCTCCATAGCGCAGCTCTGTCACAAAGTACTCAGAACTTCTACCAAACAAACAATATGTCACCTCCTTGCCCACATAAGCTGCAGCACGCTGGATGATCTGCTTCACTGGGAGAGGAGTTTGGTACTCATCAGACTTGTTGTTGACATGCCATTTATGATTTCCCACCACCTCTTTCAGGAGCTGCCTCTTTACTGTACTGGTAAAAACTGGCAGGTTGTAGGTTCCCAGCATTATCTTTGGTTTATCTGTATATGGAAGGGAGAAGATAAGGCAGGAAGGCAGACCCTCTCTGGTCCCTCTAAGACCTCAGAGGGGTTTCCTCTGCTATTGCAAAGGGCTTTTACACACAAAGGGTCCATCTCCCATGGAGGGAGACACGGTTCCCAAAGCACTGCGAGAAGACCTCTGCAACTCGCCAGTCTGAAATACACTTACCTACAGGTGTCAAGTTTATGACATATCCATCCCCTATGTACAGGGCCCAGTGCTGATGAAATGGCCGGTCAATCTCGATCAGGTCCCCAGGCTGGGGTTTGCTCTTGTCCTGTCCCATCTCAGGAGCGTGCAGTGAGGACGTGCAGCTGTAGCTGGGCCGGCTGAGCGCAGGGCAGAGCGCAGCGGGGAGGCGAGGGCTGTGCAGGGGCAGCTGCCGGGAGCGCAGGCACGGAGGGTGTCAGTGGCGGCCCCGAGGGCAGCGGCTGCGGGAGCGGCGGCCCCGCTGGCACCCAGCGCATCCGGCCGAGGCCGAGCCCGGCCCGGCTGTGTGTGCAGCTGCTGCCGCCGGCCGCGCCTGCCCCCGGCCGCCCGCGGTGCCCGCGCTCCCCTCCCGGCCGCGCTCCCTTCGGGGCTCCGCTGCCGCCGGCGCCGGGCCCGCTCCGCTGCCCAAAGGCGGCTGCCCGGGGGTGCCCGCGGTGCCCAGCCCGTGCCCAGCCCCTGGGGCACCTCCGGCCCGTGCCCGGCACAGCCGCGCCCGCCGCCGGCAGCGAGCAGAGGCTGCATCCTGCTGGGAAACGCCCGCTCGCATCGCCCGAGATCCGCTCACCCCAGCGCCTGTTCTGCTGCTCCCGTAGGTAAAGTCCCGGTTTGGGGTTCTCACTATAAATACCATACCAGAGGAAGTTGCGTGTCCCTGCTGGGCTCACTGCAAGCACTGCCACAGAGCTCTTCTCTCTGTCATTGGATGACCCCATGCTACCGGGAAGGCTGTACTACCATGGGTGGTTCCAAAACCATGCTTTGATTGGAAAATCTCTTCCTGTACCCGACAAAGTCTGGCCACTGCCTCATTGCATGGAGATTCTTTTCCAGAGAGGCCCTCCTGTGCAGTGATGGGCAACTGACCCTGTGCATTTTCAATCCACAGAGCATTATCTATCAGAACAACAACCTCCGTGTGCTGAGTAAATCCTGCCTTGAGGACAAGTCAGTCAGCACCACAAATGGCAGGTGATGCTACTGAGACGGTTGAAGTGGCTTTGTGTAAATGCAAAAGACTTTGCAGCAAAAAGCATGGAACAGATTGATGTTAAGACCAACTACAAATGCAGTGAAGAGGACCAGATGAAATCCTGAAGCTGGGTTCCAGGCTTTGCAATGCTGGGGCTTCACTAACTTGCACTGAATCAGCCAAGATTTTCATTTCTCATGTGCTCCAAATGCAGATGGTTGAAATCCCTAAAAAGCCCTTCCATTTAGGGACCCACTGTGCTTGTGCTGGTTGTGCCCCACAGCACAGGTAAGGATTGTTCCCTCAGCTCTTGGGAAAAGAGCAGCCTTAACTCTACTCCGTGGCAACTCGTGCAGGTCTCAGGCCTCAGGCCTTGCCAACATTTTCTAGAAAATTTCAGGAGTGTTGAATACAGCAAGTGATGGATTCTGCTGCTCCTCCTCACACTGTCAGTTTGCACTTCAGGCCGTGTTCCACCAAATCCTGTCAGTGCTCCCACCAGACTCCATGGAAAGGCAGTCCCACAATGAGCAACATCACCCTGACTGCAAAGAGAAGCACGGTGTAAATGCAGGCTGCCACATTCCTTGAAATATTACAGCTTAGATGAACAGCAAGATATTCCCCAGAGGAAGTAATTTCAGTATTCTTCTCTTAGAGCATGACGTAGATATGTAGCAGGTCTGTATG
The DNA here is from genome assembly GCF_009819885.2 of Catharus ustulatus. Lineage (NCBI taxonomy): Eukaryota > Metazoa > Chordata > Aves > Passeriformes > Turdidae > Catharus > Catharus ustulatus. The sequence goes on from NC_046230.1 coordinate 14,621,606, forward strand.
CTGCCCTCACACAGTGCTCCTTTTGCAGTGTGTGGAGACAGAAAGTTCTGAGTACAGAAAGGTAAAAGCTCATGGGTTGCTGTATAACCACTTTATTAGCCAAGAAGCAAGTCGTGATTCAATTTCCAGGAATCCAAAAATGAGTTTCAGTTTCATTTTGAATATAAGGTTCTTTCTTGTATTTAAACTAAGAACTTTATATAGTTGTAAAAACAATGGGCAGCAAAAAAAAACAACCCAGAATGCCTTGGCTTGGTTACTTCAAGCATTGTAAAACTGCCATTTAAAAAAGCAGTGAATTAATTTTCTGTTTTGCTTTACATGCTTCCACAGCCTTTGATACACCTACTACACAACCTTTATGACACGACACAAATTTTTCACTTCAACTCTTCTCTTTCCCTGCCTGATGGGGCTGACCACGGAGTGAGTGAGTGTCTGCCTGGTGCTTTGTTGCTGGCTGGGGTTTAACCTGTTCAGAGCACACAAAACCAGGCAGCCTCTCACAGACAGCTGTTCTGCTCTCACCTCTCCCTAGAGTGCAGCAGTTACATGTAAGAAAAGCAACACAGGATTCTGTGTCTTACAAATGGGATGCAGATTACCTGGTTCCAAACACCAGATGCAGATACTCCAGCTAAAGGACAATAAATCAGACTTTGCCTTCGAAGTTTTCTTCCAAGACAATCCTCACATCACGTTTGTGAGAAGGAAATGCTATGGATCATTCCTTTGGGTGATGAAGCATGGGTACCTCACTGCTCATTCTTCACATCCCGCACCCCCGGCACTGCAGGGACCCTGGCTTTGCCTTCCTGCTGCCTGGCAGAAGACTGAGGTAGTACTGGCGCTATGAAAGCTTTAGAATCAACATTTGGCCCTTGAAGTGATAACGGCCACAGCTCTGTGAGTCAAAGTCTCCTGGCTGCCTTAGCAATACTTTAAGCCCCTCAGTGTTTTGGTAGTGCAAGGAGTAGAATCCTAGAATGGGCTGTGAGTCTGAAGGAAAATTGTCTAGTAGGTTTGTTCAGGTCCAAGGTCAGCACTCACCGCAAATACATGTGTGAATTAGGAAATATTGGTGGCACAGAGGAATAAAGAGCTGACAGGGAAAAGGGGAACTGGGTTTTTCTGTGAGATCTCCCAAAACTGGGGATCTGCTACTGCCAAAGAGTCAGTCGAGCCAGGGAAAGGAATGCTCGGCAGGCAGGTAAAAACGAGCAAATCATCCTGGCACCAAAATCAGGATGACCCTGTAAAACACTGAAGGATACAGCCTGTAAACGTGCCCTGGCTTCCTATCTCCCCACCTCCCAGGAGCTGCTCAGTTTAGGCAGCACAAGTGCAGGTTTCAAGACACGGCACATGCAATGCCTGTCTCTTTGCAGACCTGGCAGCCAGAGCTTTCCCACTCCTATGCGTTCAGGCTTCTTAGTGAAATTTTCCCATTGTCACCGTGAGGACGCTGGGAGCAGGAGAGGGTGAATGCGTGGAGATGGAATGGGGGTGAATGAACCATATGAAGGAATTGTCTGATATCCCTGGCACATGAAGGGAACCGTCTGGGGAGGGGAATGGGGGTTTGGCAGTTTTGTAGCTGGTTTGGAGCTCTCTTGCGCTCGGGGCATGCGGAGCCGTGGCGCGGTGCCGCGGGCAGCGCTGCGCTCTGTGCCGGGACTCGGCTGCGCTCTGGCTCAGCACCACGATGTGTTTGTTGGTGGCTGCGCTGCCCGCCCGTGGCCGCTGCTGCTGAGCGGATTGGCCGCGGCTCCCCCGCCTGCCCCGCCCGGGCCGTTCCGTGCCGAGCCCGCCCGTGCCCCTGCCGCTGTCGGGACAGCGCTGCTCCGCGCCCTGGGAGTCCGCCTGTGGAGCTCTTGGCTGCTCTGCTCCATACATGTTCTAGTACAGAACTCTTGCTGCTCTTTCCTCCTTTCTGCCTCAAAGCCCCGTCATTTCGAAGTCATAGTCATTTGGAGGGAGGGGTCTTCTTTTGCATCCAGGAAGGTTCCCGCCTTCCTTGGCAGAATTCTGACTTTTACACCAAAACTCCCACCTCCACCCGGCCTCATTTGGAAAACACATTAAATTCTCAGCAGTACTTTTTATTTCAGTGATGCAATGGAAGAATGCCCAGGAGTTAGCTGATCAAAACAGGAGGAAAAGCCTGCCCCAGTCATCAGCAAAGCACTGGAGGGGAGGTGTGGGGAAGGGCAAGGTAAAGCATAAATGGTTTGCAAGTGCTCCCAGATTACCACAAAAATCATCACAGACAGTTCAATAAAACCAGATGTGGTAACCTGGCAAGAAGTGCTGCGAGTCATCTTGAAGAGTGATATTGATTTTTCGTTTCTTAATGGGATGGCATGGAGAAGCAAGGCTGAATTCTTAGTCCTGCACATAAAGCTATACTCAGATAAAAGAGACTTTTAGGGTGAAATGAGTTTGATTTTCAGGCATTTTATGAAGGATTGTTTAATGTTTACAGCAAGGGTGGCACAGTGCCTAGGAAACCTTGATGGCAGGTGTAGCAAAATCTGACCAGTGACTGCTGTGGCCAGGGGCTCACCCCACATTGCTCTGAGCTCCAACTGGCAGCTGATCAGTTCTTCTCCAATGCTATCGCAATAACAGCGCCTGCACCAAGAAGAGCAAGTCCTGCTGTTGTTGCAATGCCGCCTATAAGTGCATTTTCGACCTATAAAGGGAGAGTAAAACTTAGGCTGGAAACATGAGGAGCACTTATATTTACGCCCCCCCCCCCCCCACCCCAACATGACAATGTAGAAAGGGCAAGGACAATCACGGTAAATAAATTAGTGAGAGACACATGTGCCCCCATCAGCAGAAGGGGTATCACCCAGGTTTGTAGCTCTAGGAGGTGGCACCCAGTGAGAGGGCACTGTCAGGCTGCACACAGAGCAGAGTGACCCTCCAGCTCCAGGGGCTCTGGGGAGGCCAGAGGCAGCGCTGCTTTGGAGCCCATGCCTGGCACTGGGCTGTGCCCATGCAGGCTGCAGGCTGTGTCCCAGTGCTGGGCTCACAGGCAGCAGCCAGGAGCTGCTCTGGGAGGCACCCAGGGCTCACCCTGTGCCACTCACCTGCTTAGAGACTGCATCACCGTAGCGAAGCTCTGTCACAAAGTGCTCACAGTTATTGCCAAGCACATCGTATTCCACCTCCTCGCCAATACATTCCTCAGCCCTCTGGATGATCTCCTTCACAGGACGAGGATTGCGGGAGCGGTCATACTTCTTGTTGTTGACACGCCATTTATCCTGTTTGACCACCTTAGTCAGGAGCTCCTTCTTCACCTTGCCCCTTTTAGCGGATACTGACGTGATGCTACCCGAAATGGATGGGGTTCCTTCATCTGGGGAAGGCAAGGAGAAGATAATGCAGGCAGGCAGACTCTCTCTGGCCCCTGCAGGACCTCAGATGCGTTTCTGATTGTGCCTGGAATAGCCAGTTAACACACAGGGTACATACACCACCAGCCCATGGAGAGAGACAGGGCTCGTGGAGCATTCCAACACCCACTCAAACCATGCCAGATGGCACAAGCCTTACCTGTCACATGGACAACATATCCATTTCCCCCAGGTAGAGGGCCCAGTGCTGGTAAAATGGACGGTAGACCTGGATCAGGTCCCCAGGTTCAGGTTTACTCTCCTCCTGTCCCATCTCAGGAGCGTGCAGTGAGGACGTGCAGCTGTAGCTGGGCCGGCTGAGCGCAGGGCAGAGCGCAGCGGGGAGGCGAGGGCTGTGCAGGGGCAGCTGCCGGGAGCGCAGGCACGGAGGGTGTCAGTGGCGGCCCCGAGGGCAGCGGCTGCGGGAGCGGCGGCCCCGCTGGCACCCAGCGCATCCGGCCGAGGCCGAGCCCGGCCCGGCTGTGTGTGCAGCTGCTGCCGCCGGCCGCGCCTGCCCCCGGCCGCCCGCGGTGCCCGCGCTCCCCTCCCGGCCGCGCTCCCTTCGGGGCTCCGCTGCCGCCGGCGCCGGGCCCGCTCCGCTGCCCAAAGGCGGCTGCCCGGGGGTGCCCGCGGTGCCCAGCCCGTGCCCAGCCCCTGGGGCACCTCCGGCCCGTGCCCGGCACAGCCGCGCCCGCCGCCGGCAGCGAGCAGGGGCTGCATCCTGCTGGGAAACGCCCGCTCGCATCGCCCGAGATCCGCTCACCCCAGCGCCTGTTCTGCTGCTCCCGTAGGTAAAGTCCCGGGTTGGGGTTCTCACTATAAATACCATACCAGAGGAAATTGCGTGGTTCCTGCTGGGCTCGCTGCGAGCCCTTTCCCCGAGTCCTCTTCTCTGTACTTGGATGACCCCCTGTTGATGGGAAGGCTGTACTACCATGGGTGGTGCCAAAACCATGCTTTGATTGGAAAATCTCTTCTTGTACCCAACAAAGTCTGGCCACTGCCTCATTGCATGGAGACTCTTTTCCAGAGAGGCCCTCCTGTGCAGTGATGGGCAACTGACCCTGTGCATTTTCAATCCACAGAGCATTATCTATCAGAACAACAACCTCCGTGTGCTGAGAAAATCCTGCCTTGAGGACCAGTCAGTCAGCACCACAAATGGTAGGTGATGCTGCTGAGACAGTTGAAGGGGCTTTGTGTAAATGCAAAAGACTTTGCAGCAAAAAGCATGGATTAGATTGATGTTAAGACCAACTACAAATGCAGTGAAGAGGACCAGGTGAGATCCTGAAGCTGGGCTCCAGGCTTTACAATGCTGGGGCTTCACTAACTTGCACTGAATCAGCCAAGATTTTCATCTTTTCATGTGCTCCAAATTCAGATGATTGAAATCCCTAAAAGGTCCTTCCATTTAGGGACCCACTGTGCTTGTGCTGGTTGTGCCCCACAGCACAGGTAAGGATTGTTCCCTCAGCTCTTGGGAAAAGAACAGCCTTGACTTTACTCCATGGCAACTCTTGCAGGTCTCAGACCTTGCCATCATTTCCTAGAAAAACTCAGGAGTGTTGAATACAGCAAGTGATGGATTCTGCTGCTCCTCCTCACACTGTCAGTTTGCACTTCAGGCTGTGTTCCATGAAATCCTGTCAATGCTCCCACCAGGCTCCATGGAAAGGCAACATCACCCTGACTGCAAAGAGAAGCACGGTGTAAATGCAGGCTGCCACATTCCTTGAAATATTACAGCTTAGATGAACAGCAAGACATTCTCCAAAGGAAGTAATTTCAGTATTCTTCTCTTAGAGGATGACGTAGATATGTAGTAGGTCTGTATGCTGCCTTCATGCAGAGCTTCTTTAGCAGTGTGTGGAGACAGAATGCTCTGAGTACAGGAAGGTAAAAGCTCATGGGTTGCTGTATAACCACTTAATTAGCCATGAAACAAGTCGTGATTCAATTTCCAGGAATCCAAAAATGAGTTTCAGTTTCATTTTGATTGTAACATGCTTTATTCAGATGTAATAACAATGGGCAGAACAAAATAACAGGAAGCCTAGGCTTGGTTGCTTCAAATATTGTAAAACTGCCATTTAAAAAAACCATTAATTAATTTTCTGTTCTACTCTGCATGCTTGCACACTTTTTGATACACCTACTACACAACTTTTGTCTCAAGACACAAGTTTTTAATTTCAGCTCTTCTGATTACCTTCCCGATGGGGCTGACCACGGAGTGAGTGAGTGGCTGCCTGGTGCTTTGTTGCTGGCTGGGGTTTAATCTGATCAGAGCAGACAAAACCAGGTAGCATCTCACAGACAGCTGTTCTGCTCTCACCTCTCCCTAGAGTGCAGCAGTTACATGTAAGAAAAACAGCACAGGATTCTGTGTCTCACAAGTGGGATGCAGATTACCTGGTTCTGAACACTTAATGCAGATACTCCAGGTAGAGGACAATAAAGCAGACTTTCCCTGGGAAGTTTTCTTCCAAGACAATCCATACATCACCTTTGTGACAAGGAAATGCTGTGGATCACTCCTTTGGGTGATGAAGCATGGGTGCCTCACTGCTCATTCTTCACATCCCTCACCCCCAGCACTGCAGGGACCCTGGCTTTGCCTTCCTGCTGCCTGGCAGAAGATTGAGGTGGTAGTGGCACTATGAGAGCTTTAGAATCAACATTTGGCCCCTGAAGTGATAACGACCACAGCTCTGTGAGTCAAAGTCTCCTGGCTGCCTTAGCAATACTTTAAGCCCCTTAGTGTTTTGGTAGTGCAAGGGGTAGAATCCTAGAATGGGCTGTGAGTCTGAAGGAAAATTGTCTAGTAGGTTTGTTCAGGTTCAAGGTCAGCACTTATTGCAAATACATGTATGAAGTGGGAAATATTGGTGGCACAGAGGAATAAAGAGATGACAGGGAAAAGGGGAGTTGGGTTTTTTCTGTGAGATCTCCCAAAACTGGGGATTTGCTACTGCCAAAGAGTCAGTCGAGCCAGGGAAAGGAATGCTCTGTAGGCAGATAAAAACGAGCAAATCATCCTGGCAGCAAAATCAGGATGACCCTGTAAAACACTGAAGGATACAGCCTGTAAACGTGCCCTGGCTTCCTATCTCCCCACCTCCCAGGAGCTGCTCAGTTTAGGCAGCACAAGTGCAGGTTTCAAGACACGGCACATGCAATGCCTGTCTCTTTGCAGACCTGGCAGCCAGAGCTTTCCCACTCTTATGCGTTCAGGCTTCTAAGTGAAATTTTCCCATTGTCATCGTGAGGACGCTGGGAGCAGGAGAGGGTGAATGCGTGGAGATGGAATGGGGGTGAATGAACCATATGAAGGAATTGTCTGATATCCCTGGCACATGAAGGGAACCGTCTGGGGAGGGGAATGGGGGTTTGGCAGTTTTGTAGCTGGTTTGGAGCTCTCTTGCGCTCGGGGCATGCGGAGCCGTGGCGCGGTGCCGCGGGCAGCGCTGCGCTCTGTGCCGGGACTCGGCTGCGCTCTGGCTCAGCACCACGATGTGTTTGTTGGTGGCTGCGCTGCCCGCCCGTGGCCGCTGCTGCTGAGCGGATTGGCCGCGGCTCCCCCGCCTGCCCCGCCCGGGCCGTTCCGTGCCGAGCCCGCCCGTGCCCCTGCCGCTGTCGGGACAGCGCTGCTCCGCGCCCTGGGAGTGCGCCTGTGGAGCTCTTGGCTGCTCTGCTCCATACATGTTCTAGTACAGAACTCTTGCTGCTCTTTCCTCCTTTCTGCCTCAAAGCCCCGTCATTTCGAAGCCATAGTCATTTGGACGGAGGAGTCTTCTTTCGCATCCAGGAAGGTTCCCGCCTTCCTTGGCAGAATTCTGTCTTTTACACCAAACACCCACCTACACCCGGTCTCATTTGGAAAACACATTAAATTCTCAGCAGTACTTTTTATTTCAGTGATACAATGGAAGAACGTCCAGGAGCTAGCTGATCAAAAGAGGAGGAAAAACCTGCACCAGTCCTCAGTAAAGCACTGGATGGGAGGTGTGAGGAAGGGAATGCATAAATTGCTTGCAAGTGCTCCCAGATTACCACAAAAATCATTACGGACAGTGCAATAAAACCATATGCGGCAACTTTGCAAGAACTGCTGGGAATCACATTTAATGGTACAATCTTGACTTGTTATTCTTTACTGTGATGACATGGAGAAGGAAGGCTAAAGTGTTAAACCTACAGATAAAGCTTTACTCAGATTAATGAGGATTTTAGGGCAATATGAGTTTGGATTTGAGATATTTTATTAAGGATTGTTAACTGTTTGCAGCAAGGGTGGCACAGTGCCTAGGAAGCCTTGATGGCAGTTGAAGCAAAATCTGACAGTGACTGTGTGGTCAGGGGCTCCCCCTGCACTGCTCTGAGTTCCACCTGGCAGCCGAACAGTGATACTATCTCCTAGACAATGCCATCCCAGCAAGAGCAGCACCAGCAGCAATAATAAAACCTGCAGCTGCACCACCTCCAATAGCTGCATTTTCAACCTATAAAGGAAAAGTAAAAACTCAGGTTGGAAACATGAGGAGCACTTATATTTACACCCTCACAACATGATGATGTAGAAAGGGCAGGGAAAATCACAGTAAATATTGAGAGACACATGTGCCCCCATCAGCAGAAGGGGTAAGACCCAGGTTTGTAGCCCTTGGAGGTGGCACTCAGTGAGAGGGCACTGTCAGGCTGCACACAGAGCAGAGTGACCCTCCAGCTCCAGGGGCTCTGGGGAGGCCAGAGGCAGCGCTGCTTTGGACCCACGCCTGGCACTGGGCTGTGCCCATGCAGGCTGCAGGCTGTGTCCCAGTGCTGGGCTCACAGGCAGCAGCCAGGAGCTGCTCTGGGAGGCACCCAGGGCTCACCCTGTGCCACTCACCTGCTGACAGAGTTCTACTCCATAGCGGAGATTGGTCACAAAGTGCTCACAGTTGTTCCAAAGCACATCATATTCCACCTCCCTGCCAATCTGGCGCTCAGCACGCCGGATGATCTCCTTCACGGGGAAAGGAGTGCGGGAGCGGTCATACTTGTTGTTGACACGCCATTTATCATTTCCAACCACCTTGGTCAGGAGCTCTTTCTTCACCTTGGCCTTTTTGGTGGTTACTGATGCAATGCTTCCCGAAATGAATGGGGCTCCTTGATCTGGGGACGGCAGGGGTGAGAAAAGTTAAGCAGGTAGACTCTCTCTGGCCCCTGCAGGACCTCAGATGGATTTCTGACGGCACCTGGAAAAGCCAGCAACACATAGGTTCCATCACGAGCCCATGGAGGGAGACAGGACTCCTAAGGCATCCCAGCACCCACTTGACACGTTACCAAGCACAAACCTGTCACATGGACAACATATCCATCCCCTATGTAAAGGGCCCAGTGCTGGTAAACACGCCGGTCGATCTCGATCAGGTCCCCAGGCTGGGGTTTGCAATTGTCCTGTCCCATCTCAGGAGCGTGCAGTGAGGACGTGCAGCTGTAGCTGGGCCGGCTGAGCGCAGGGCAGAGCGCAGCGGGGAGGCGAGGGCTGTGCAGGGGCAGCTGCCGGGAGCGCAGGCACGGAGGGTGTCAGTGGCGGCCCCGAGGGCAGCGGCTGCGGGAGCGGCGGCCCCGCTGGCACCCAGCGCATCCGGCCGAGGCCGAGCCCGGCCCGGCTGTGTGTGCAGCTGCTGCCGCCGGCCGCGCCTGCCCCCGGCCGCCCGCGGTGCCCGCGCTCCCCTCCCGGCCGCGCTCCCTTCGGGGCTCCGCTGCCGCCGGCGCCGGGCCCGCTCCGCTGCCCAAAGGCGGCTGCCCGGGGGTGCCCGCGGTGCCCAGCCCGTGCCCAGCCCCTGGGGCACCTCCGGCCCGTGCCCGGCACAGCCGCGCCCGCCGCCGGCAGCGAGCAGGGGCTGCATCCTGCTGGGAAACGCCCGCTCGCATCGCCCGAGATCCGCTCACCCCAGCACCTGTCCTGCTGCTGCCGGGGCTGAGCTCCCGGTCTGCTGGTCTCTGTACAAGTATTATGGTCGATTTCGCAATCGTTCCTGGGTCACTGTTCATCCTGCCCCGGACTCTCACCTGTAGCACCGCCCGTCCCCTGCAGCGGGATGGGTCGGCTATTAAAATAGTGCAAAAAACACCCGTCCAGTGGAACACGTGATCTTGTTGCCGAGGAAGTGGGGTCACGACGTCATTATGGGGAGATTCTATCTCATGGTAATCCTCCCATCCTGCGAAGTGCAACAGCCCTGACCCTGCACCCTGTCACTCCGCTGGACGTTTTCTTGCAGAACGACAACCACCGGATCATGCTTAAAACCTGGCTTGTCTACCAGTCAAACACTTGGTACCAACAATAGCAGAGGATGCTGCAGAGGAATCCCAATGGTTTCCTGTAAATGTAAAAGTCTTTGCAGCAAAAAGCTGATGGATTGGACTTGTGTTAATCCCACACACAAACACAGAGAAGGAGACCAGGTTGCACAGGGTTGGGGTTTTCCTGGCTTGCACTGAATCAGCTCAGGTTTTCATCCTCTGATGTGCACCTCATTCATAAGCTTAAAATCTCTACAAAAGCCCTTCTGTTTAGGGACAGGCTGTGCCCATGCCCCTATCATAATGAAGGATATTTCTCTTGGGTCTTGGCAAAAGAACAGCCTTGACTCTGTTCCATGGCAACTGTAGGTCTTGGGCCTTGCCGATATCTCCTACGACGGCTGAAAATGCAGCAAGTGATGGATTCTGCTGCTCCTCCTCACACTCTCACCACATGATTTGGGCAGTGTTTCACCAAATCCTGTCAATGCCCCCACCAGACTCCATGGAAAGGCAGCCCATAATGAGCAACATCACCCGGACTGCAAAGAGAAGCATGGTAGAATTGCAAACTTCTGTATTCTGTAAAATGTTACACCTTTCAACAATAACAAGACAATTCCCCAGATAAAGTAATATCACTTCTCTTGTGTTCCAGGATGAAGTAGAGAAGTGAGAGGTCCATATGCTGCCCTCACACGGCACTCCTTTCTCAGAGTGTGCAGTGAGAATGCTCTGAGTACATTAAGGTTAAAGCTCACAGGTTGCTGTATGACATCTAAATAGCCTTGCCATAAAGTAAGTTTCGATTACATTTCCAGGAATACAAAACCGACTTCCTGTTTCAATTTTACGATGGTATGTTTTCCTCTATTAAAGTCAAGAGCTTAACTCTGATGTAATAATAAAGAAAGGCACTACAAAATACAACTGGAAATCTTGGCTTGGTTATTTCAAACATTATAAAATTGCAGTTTAAAAGCAGCAGTGAATTAATTCCTTGCTTTGCTTTCGCTCAGTGCAGAGCTTTTGGTTTCTACAAAAATAACTTTTCCTCAAGCAACAAGTTTTCACTTAAACTCCTCAGAGCCCCTCACAGATGGGGCTGGTAGGGGATGGAGTGAGTGAGGAACTGTCTGGGGCTTTGTTGCTGGCTGGGGTAAAACCGAGACAACATGATCAGAGGAGCCCATCAGCAGCGCTTTCTCCTGCATGTGCCATTGGACAATGCTGATGCAGCAAGGCCAACAATAATGATACTTCCCATGACTGCTGCAGTATAAATAGTTACTTTCGTAGTGGGCCCAGTGCTGATGAAATGGCTGGTCGATCTCGATCAGGTCCCCAGGCTGGGGCTTGCTCTTGTCCTGTCCCATCTCAGGAGCGTGCAGTGAGGACGTGCAGCTGTAGCTGGGCCGGCTGAGCGCAGGGCAGAGCGCAGCGGGGAGGCGAGGGCTGTGCAGGGGCAGCTGCCGGGAGCGCAGGCACGGAGGGTGTCAGTGGCGGCCCCGAGGGCAGCGGCTGCGGGAGCGGCGGCCCCGCTGGCACCCAGCGCATCCGGCCGAGGCCGAGCCCGGCCCGGCTGTGTGTGCAGCTGCTGCCGCCGGCCGCGCCTGCCCCCGGCCGCCCGCGGTGCCCGCGCTCCCCTCCCGGCCGCGCTCCCTTCGGGGCTCCGCTGCCGCCGGCGCCGGGCCCGCTCCGCTGCCCAAAGGCGGCTGCCCGGGGGTGCCCGCGGTGCCCAGCCCGTGCCCAGCCCCTGGGGCACCTCTGGCCCGTGCCCGGCACAGCCGCGCCCGCCGCCGGCAGCGAGCAGGGGCTGCATCCTGCTGGGAAACGCCCGCTCGCATCGCCCGAGATCCGCTCACCCCAGCGCCTGCCCCGCTGCTCACATGAATAAGGTCCAGGGCCGGTGTTCTCACTATAAATACCATATCAGAGGACGTTGCGTGTCCCTACTGGGCTCACTGCAAGCACTTTCCCTGAGTCCTCCTGTCTGTCCTTGGATGACCTCCTGCTGATGGGAAGGCTGTACTACCATGGGTGGTGCCAAAACCATGCTTTGATTGGAAAATATCTTCTTGTACCCAACAAAATCTGGCCACTGCCTCATTGCATGGAGACTCTTTTCCAGAGAGGCCCTCCTGTGCAGTGATGGGCAACTGACCCTGTGCATTTTCAATCCACAGAGCATTATCTATCAGAACAACAACCTCTGTGTGCTGAGTAAATCCTGCCTTGAGGACCAGTCAGTCAGTACCACAAATGGCAGGTGATGCTGCTGAGACAGGTGAAGTGGTTTTGTGTAAATCCAAAAGACTTTGCAGCAAAAAGCATGGATTAGATTGATGTTAAGACCAACTACAAATGCATTGAAGAGGACCAAGGGAGATCCTGAAGCTGGACTCCAGGCTGTACAATGCTGGGGCTTCACTAACTTGCACTGAATCAGCCAAGATTTTCATCTTTTCATGTGCTCCAAATTCAGATGGTTGAAATCCCTAAAAAGCCCTTCCATTTAGGGACACACTGTGCTTGTGCTGGTTGTGCCCCACAGCACAGGCAAGGATTGTTCTCTCAGCTCTTGGGAAAAGAACAGCTTTGACCATGGCAACTCTCGTAGGTCTCAGGCCTTGCCAACATTTCCTAGAAAGGTTCAGGACTGTTGAATACAGTAAGTGATGGATTCTGCTGCTCCTCCTCACACTCTCAGTTTGTACTTCAGGCAGTGTTCCACCAAATCCTGTCAATGCTCCCACCGGGCTCCATGGAAAGGCAGCCCCACAATGAGCAACATCACCCTGACTGCAAAGAGAAGCACGGTGCAAATGCAGCTTAGATGAACAGCAAGACATTCTCCAAAGGAGGTAATTCCAGTATTCTTCTCTTAGAGGATGACGTAGATATGTAGCAGGTCTGTATGCTACCCTCACGCAGTGCTCCTCTAGCAGTGTGTGGACACAGAATGCTCTGAGTACAGAAAGGTAAAAACTCATGGGTTGCTGTATAACCACTTAATTAGCCATGAAACAAGTTGTGATTCAATTTCCAGGAATCCAAAAATGACTTTCAGTTTAATTTTATTATAACATGCTTTTCTGTATTGAAACTAAGAGCTTTATTCAGATGTAATAACAATGAGCAGTACAAAATAACAGGAAGTTTTGCCTTGGTTATTCCAAACATTGTAAAACTGCCATTTAAAAAAGCCATTAAATAATTTTCTGTTCTGCTTTGCCTGCTTGCACAGCTTTTGATACACCTACTAAAGCACCTTTATCTCAAGACACAAGTTTTTAATGTCAGGTCTTCTGATTACTTTCTGGATGGGGCTGGCCACAGAGTGAGTGAGTGGCTGCCTGGTTCTTTGTTGCTGGCTGGGGCTTAACCTTTCCAGAGCAGACAAAACCAGGCAGCCTCTCACAGACATTTGTTCTGCTCTCACCTGTCCCTGCATTGCAGCAGTTGCATGTAAGAAAAGTAACACAGGATTCTGTGTCTTACAAATGGGATGCAGGTTACCTGGCTCCAAACACTTAAGGCAGATATTCCAGAAACCTCCAGGACAACAAAGCATACAGTAATTTCACGAATACAAGCCGCACCATTTTGACCAAAATTTTCCTCCCATACCGGAAATGCGGCTAATACTCAGGAGTGGCCAATATGTGAATAATTTTCTGACATTTTCAACCCCGGGAGGGCAAACCAAGTCAGTGCAAACTGCAAAGTCGAGCTCCTGCCAGTAAAACCCTGCATTTATGCGGTTGTTACAAACTGGTTACTCTGTTGTGTGGCGGGTAGAGCTGCTCTGTGCAGGCAGCACAGGGGGTAGGGAAGGTGGGGCAGTTCTCTCCTGCTTAGCCCTGCAGCTCGGCGGAAGCAGGGGCTCTCACCTGCTTAGCTGTGCAGCTGGGGGGAAGCAGGGGCAGCTCTCTCCTGCTTAGCTGTGCAGCTGAGGGGAAGCAGGGGCTCTCTCCTGCTTGGCCCTGCAGCTCTGGGGGCTCCCGTCCCCGCGTGCCGCCACCGCAGGAGCAGGCAGGGTCCATCCCCGGCTCCCATCGCCGCTGCAGGTGCCGGCGGGCTCTGTGTCCCTCCTGCCGCCGCGGGGCAGCACCGGGCCGGGGTGACCGAGCCCAGCGGTGGCGGCGGCCAGTCCTGAGCAGCAGCGCCGAGCTGGGTCACCCAGCCCTGTCGGCAGCCCCGAGCCCTCATGGTCTGGGCCGAGTCAGTGAACCCCGCATTGCCGCGGTTCTGTTACTATTTGGCAACTTTGTTGCACGCGGGTCCTCGTTGCGAACAACAGAGCGGCTTATACTCAGGTGCGGCTTATTTACGGACAAAGAACGAAATATTTGCCAACACCCAGAGATGCGGCTTATACTCAGTGTGGCTTGTATTCGTGAATTTACTGTACTTTCCTTGGAAGTTTTCTTCCAATACAATCTACACATCAGCTTTGTGACAAGGATGCTTTGTAGGCAGAGAAAAACCAAGCAAAACACCATCACATTAATATCAGAGCACTCCTGTAAAACTCTGAAGGATACAGATTATAAGACCTGTCCTTCCCTCCAACCTCCCAACCTCCCAGGAGTTTCTCATTTTAGGCAGGACAAGTACAGGCTCCAAGACACTGCACATGCCCTGCCTGCTCCTTTGCAGACATTGCAGCCAAGGCTTTCCCACCTATATAGAGCCTCAGCTGGAAAACCTTCAGCAGTACTTTTTTTTTCTACTTTGTCAGAAAGTTGTGGTTAAAATCATGATACACAGAAAAAGCCTATGGAAACCAATTGATGAAAATGAATGAAAAGCCTGCACCAGTGCAAACGCACCCAGACTACCACAAAAATCATCATAGGCAAGGAAAAAAAGCATATATAGCAACCAGGTTAGCGCTGCTGGAGGTCACCTTAAATGATGCTAATCCTGACTTTTTATTTCTTAATGACATAGCTGGGAAAAGTAAGACCAAACGAACTTAGATGCAAAGTTATACTTAGATTAAAGAGGGTTGGGGGCAAATAAAGTTTGGGTTTCTGACACTTTATTAAGGCTTCTTTAATGTTTCCAGAAAGGCACAGTTGCTAGGAAACCTTGATGGCAAGTGTAGTAAAAACTGACCAGTGACTGCTGCGGCCAGCGGATGCTCCTGCATTGGCCTGAGCTCTTCGTGACAGCCCATCACTAGCAGTTTCGCTCTTTATTGGATTTACCAGAGAAGCCCTTCACAACAGCAGCAGCCAGACCAGCAAGAATGACACCTCCTACAGCTGCCATAGTACCAATAACTACTTTAGTGACCTATAAAGGGAAAGTAAAACAAAGGTTGGAAACAGTAAGAGCACTTATATTTACACCCCCCCTTGCATGATAATACAGAAACGGCAGGGACAATGAGGGTAATTAAATTAAAAAGAGCCGTGTGCCATATCAGCAGAAGGGGTAAGACCCAGGTTTGTAGCCCTAGGAGAGGGCACTGTCAGGGTGCACACAGAGCACAGTGACCCTCCAGCTCCAGGGGCTCTGGGGAGGCCAGAGGCAGTGCTGCTTTGGAGCCCACGCCTGGCACTGGGCTGTGCCCATGCAGGCTGCAGGCTGTGTCCCAGTGCTGGGCTCACAGGCAGCAGCCAGGAGCTGCTCTGGGAGGCACCCAGGGCTCACCCTGTGCCACTCACCTGCTCAGAAACTCCCTCTCCATAGCGGAGCTCTGTCACAAAGTGCTCACAGTTGCTGCCGAGCACATCATATGGCACCTCCCTGTCAATCCATTCCTCAGCTCTCCGGATGATCTCCTTCACAGGACGAGGAGTGCGGGAGCGGTCATACTTGTTGTTGACATGCCATTTATGATTTCCCACCACCTCTTTCAGGAGCTGTTTCTTCACCTTGGCCTTTCGGGTGAATATTGATGTGGTGCTCACTGACAGGGATGGGGATCCTTCATCTGGGGAAGGCAGTGAGGAGTTAAGGCAGGCAGGTTGACTCTCTCTGGCTCCTCCAGGACCTCAGATGCGTTTCTGATTGTTCCTGGAAAGCCAGCTAACACACAGGGTCCTCCAGCACCAGCCCATGGAAGGAGACAGGGCACCTGGGGCATCCCACTCGGCACTCTGCCAGTTGGCACCAGACTTACCTACAGGTGTCACATTGATGACATATCCATCCCCCAGGTAGAGGGCCCAGTGCTGGTAAACACGTCGGTCGATCTCGATCAGGTCCCCAGGCTGGGGCTGGCAGCTGCCATCTGCCATCTCAGGAGCGTGCAGTGAGGACGTGCAGCTGTAGCTGGGCCGGCTGAGCGCAGGGCAGAGCGCAGCGGGGAGGCGAGGGCTGTGCAGGGGCAGCTGCCGGGAGCGCAGGCACGGAGGGTGTCAGTGGCGGCCCCGAGGGCAGCGGCTGCGGGAGCGGCGGCCCCGCTGGCACCCAGCGCATCCGGCCGAGGCCGAGCCCGGCCCGGCTGTGTGTGCAGCTGCTGCCGCCGGCCGCGCCTGCCCCCGGCCGCCCGCGGTGCCCGCGCTCCCCTCCCGGCCGCGCTCCCTTCGGGGCTCCGCTGCCGCCGGCGCCGGGCCCGCTCCGCTGCCCAAAGGCGGCTGCCCGGGGGTGCCCGCGGTGCCCAGCCCGTGCCCAGCCCCTGGGGCACCTCCGGCCCGTGCCCGGCACAGCCGCGCCCGCCGCCGGCAGCGAGCAGGGGCTGCATCCTGCTGGGAAACGCCCGTTCGCATCGCCCGAGATCCGCTCACCCCAGCGCCTGCCCCGCTGTTGTCGCAGCCGGGCTCCCGTGTCACTGAAATAACAGGAAGATGGCGCTTGCGCCGATCCTGCTGAGCTCACTAGCGACCCCGACCGAGCTCTGTCCCGTCCGTCACCTTCTCTTCCATCCCGTCCCGTCCCACTGTCACCGCCTTCTCCCTCCCAGCGCCCCTCCCACGCCGACATTCCGCTCCCGAGATTGCTGTCGGAACACTCGTTAAGTGGAAAATTCGATCCTTTCCCCAAGAGGACGTGCCATTGCCACTTTTCCCGAGACTGCCGCAGCTCCTCGAGCCCCTCTTGTCGCGGAGGGGCTCCGGTCCCGCTCGGCCGAGCGGTGAGTGAGCATCCCTCATCAGGAAACCTTTCGAGAGAAAAATCGGGTGCTGCCATTCTGTTTCTTCACCGTGATGAGAAACAAAGGAGGTGGAGCTCTGCGAGAAATAATTTTAGGGCAAAGGGATTTTGAGGATGTATTTTTATGACGTGGTCTGGGCATTTCCTTTGGGACATCAGAGGAAACTCATGATTGTGCCCAGCAAGGGTCCTGGTCCAAGACATGAGCACAGCTGGGCCTGTACAGCCAACTCGTCAGAACAGTGTTCTAAAACTATCAAGAAAACCGGCCTCTGGGCAAGTTGAACTAAGCAGAGCGTTTAAAGCCTTGCCTTTCAGAAGTCGTGTGAACAAGCTGGTTGATTTAAAAGCTGAGAGTAGTGGAAGATTTGTCAGCTTTCTGTCTTCCAGTGACATGAAATTGTTAATTCAGTGGAGCATTGAACAGCAGTTCTGCTTTCTCTATTATCCCTTTCTGTAAGTCTGAGTTATTTGCAAAGCTTTGCATTGGAAACTGAATGACCAAGGCAATTCTTGTGGTATTTAAAAAAAACAAAACCAAACCAGCACATAAATGAAAACCCAGCTATCTGCTTTACCTGGGCACAGCAGGGTCCTGTTGCTTGGGGGAACCCGAGCCTGGATCCTGCAGGGTAGGGACTGGCCTGTGCTTCCATGCAGTGCAAAGGGAGGTGAGTGTGGGCAACCCTGCTCGGCAGTCACTGAATCACTGTAGCAGGTGCGAGAGTGCAATGGAAACTGCCACTGAACAGGCAGCAAAGATGGTATTATAAACACAGTGAAATTCCAGCATAAAGTTGACAGTTCATTTGTGCACGAGTAGGTCTCTCTCGCTGATTCATTTTCATTGTGTAATGAGGTTGAAAGGCCTTTTCTATTCATACCCTTTCCAAAATAGATGTGGCCTGTGCATATGGACAGCTGGTGTGTTCTTGAATGGACCAGAATCACCTAACTCGTTATGGAGACTGCAAATACTTCTCTGGCTAACAGTACACATGAGTTTATGGGTACAAAGGAAAGGAGAAGGGGAAAGTAAATAATAACCAGCATTACAGCAGAAACAGCAGCAAGGTCCTGTCTGGCTATCCAGGACCCACTCTGACAGTCACACTTGCTGCAGTTGAGCTGGGACTGAGTCCCTTTGGGGTTCTCTCGACTCCCTGTACACTTCATACTCTCACATTCAGACAAAGTCTTCTCACCTGCTGGGCCTCGGGTTTCCCATAGCAGAGTCTCAAACATCTGGATCCTTACAATGAATTATACATGGTGCAACAACCAGCTGATGATGGATGAGCTGAGTGCCTCTGAGACAAACAAAACCCCAAACAAAAGAAACCCTGTGGATTTTGTGCTCTCAATGTCTGGGGTCCTCAGATCCTGCTGTATTTCTGAGTGTCTGTTCATGTGCCTGTGCCACAGGTCCCTGTGCCCTTTGTTATGTGAAGGGTTGGCACCAGTTCAGTCAGGTTTTGCCACCCAGAACTCAATCTGCATCTGCTCACTAAGCTACCTGCAGTCTATGTCTTCCTCAACAATCAGAAAGTGGTTACCATGAACTAGAAAAGCACCAGAAAAAATTTTCATGGTGCTTTATGTTTCAAAGTTTCACTCACAGCCCTGCTAATCTGTTCTGGGCTTGGACAAGGCTCAGGCAATGCTTCAGTCCTGAGCTTTGTGAGTGATCTGTCATGGGGTGGATCTCACACACGACATGCAAGTAGGCATTGCTGCCAATACCTTTGGTCTCCTGATGTACAGGAGTCCTTAGTATGGTCTGGGGCTGAATTGATGCACAGCTCCTCTCACATTCATCAGTGTGGCAGCTTCTGAGTTTGCAAAGACCCCCAAGGAGAGTTTATGCCATGATGTCATTCTTCAGAAGGTTTTTGTTAAGTTACAGTAATTTCACGAATACAAGCCGCACCAATTTGACTAAGATTTTGCTCCTAAACCGGAAATGCGGCTAATAATCAGGAGCGGCTAATACAACCTCAGAAGTGCCTGCCAGAGTGCTGAGCCGAGCAGCTGCAAAGTCGGCATTTTGCGATTGTTACAAATCGCTACTTTGTTGCACCGCGGGTGGAGCCTGGCTCCGTGTAGGCAGAACGGGGGGCGGGGAGAGAGGCGGGAGAGCTCTCTTTCCTCCTCTGCCACAGCCCAGGGGAGAGACGGGGGGGGGGGGCCCGGCGCCGCCATTGCTGCAGCTCGGGGAGGAGAGGGGGGACCCGGGCCGCCCCTACCGCGGCCCGGGGAGGAGAGGGGGGACCCGGGCCGCCCCTACCGCGGCCCGGGGAGGAGAGGGGGGACCCGGGCCGCCCCTACCGCGGCCCGGGGAGGGGGGGGAAGCCGGCGCCGCCATTGCTGCGGCCCGGGGAGGGGGGGGGGAAGCCGGCGCCGCCATTGCTGTGGCCCAGGGAGCCGACGGGAGCCCCGCGCAGCCATTGCCGTGGCTCGGGGAGCCGACGGGGTGCTTTGTCCCCGCCCGCCGCCGGCGCCACGGGCGCGGGAAAGCTCCGTCCCCGCCCGCCGCCGCTGCCGTAGGAGCAGGGGAAGCTCCGTCCCTGCCTGCCACCGCGGGGCAGCGCCGACCCGGGGTGACCGAGCCCAGTGGCAGCGGCGGCCGGCCCCGAGCTGCAGCACCGTGCTGGACCACCTGGCCCCGTCAGCGGCCCCTAGCGGGCCGAGCCTGCACAGCCTTAGCTCAGCCAGTAAACCCCGCCCTCCCGCCGTTCTGTTAATAATTGCACGCGGGTCCTCGCTGCGAACGACAGAGCGGCTTATATTCGTGTGCGGCTTATCTATGGACAAAAACCAAAATATTTGCCAACACCCAGAGATGCGGCTTATAGTCAGTGCGGCTTGTATTCGTGAATTTACTGTATGCTCTTGCTTAGCCCCCACAGATTTGGGACTGATGACAAGTCTGCTTCTTGTCCCCTCCGCTCTATGTGGATAATGGGGGTCATCCTATTTATTACTTCAGTCCTCAGGTGAGTTCAGTGTCTTGTTTCTTTCTCTCCCTAATTAAACATGCCTTACCAGAAGAGGGGTAAAGAACTGTGTCCATGTCAATCAACTAATGCCCTCCCCATGAAAGGATTTGGATAAAATCTCATTAAGACCTGCATAGGATGCTATAACTAGTTTGTAGAATCATAGAATGGTTTGGCTTGGAAGGAACCTAATGATCATCCAGTTCCAATCCCCTGCCATGGACAGGGACACCTTTCATTTGACCAGAATGCTCAAAGCTCCCTCCAACCTGGCTCTGGCCCTGAACACTTTCAGGGACAGGGCATCCACAACTTCTCTGGATAAGTCATTCCAGTGCCTCACCACTCTCACAGTAAGGAATTTCTTTCCAAAAGCTAACTTAAACCTACTTTCTGATATCTAACCTCTCTTTCAGTTTGAATTCTGACCCCATCAGTCTATGGTTTGTACATCTCTCAGAGGTGTGTATGTGATGTTGTGCAGCACAATTGTGCCATCAAGGTCTGTCCGGAATTTGTGTTTTTCAAACATCCTTTGAAGATAACAGAGTCTCTTCTGTCAGTTAGAACATATTTCAGTTTGGACCTACAATGTGAGATCTGAGAGATATTTTAAATGAACAATTTCAAAGATTTTCAACAAATGCAATGATAAATTTATTATTATTCTTCTCAAAGTATTAGAAATACAATTAAAATACAAGCACAAAAGGTATGACAAATGAATAGGAATAATATTGTTAATTATAGGTGTGTATTTGGGGATTCATTTTGATCAAATGCACTATTCATGATGCAGCCATAATCCTGCTCACGTACTCTGGCATCCAATTCATCCCTGGACCATTTCAAAGAAGAATCCCTTGATACTGTAGCTGAATCCACCTTTCTCTTCCTTCTGTACAACGGAAAAAAAAAAAGAAAAACCTATTTTAATTTCTATTCTTATTTATAGTAGAGATCAAACAATGTTGTGAGCATGAATGGAAATGGGTTTCGGAGAAGCTAGAGTTCTATGATAAGTGATGCATATGCCCTGTGTAAAAGAAGTGGCATATGTTCATTCCTGATTAAAATAAAAAAGGTAAGTTTTTCCTCAGATTCCTCAGAAGAGATCCCCAATGTTGTGGTTCCTTTCTGGTCTTGCAGGTGTGTGGCAGATGGGAGTTTTGAGGTTTACTGGTGCTAAAAGAGGTGTCTTTGCTGAATGTAGCAAAGCTGGGAAAAGCCTTACCTGAACAGGCACACAGCGGAGGAGATGAGAATGGCAATGACAGCTACAACTGCCACAACTCCGATGACGATGGCAACTGTGTTGTTCGAACCCTCTGTGTCAGGCTCTTCAACTGAAGAACAAACAAGAGCCTGGTCACTGAAAGCTAACCATGCTGTGAACAGAAATGTTTTTTCTCCACCCTTGCCTGCTTGTTTGGTTTTATTGTGTTCTCTGTGGTTTTCTGGAGGGGTGTCAGACCCAGGTCCTGTGTGCTGTACCAAGCCCTGCTATCCTGCTTTCTGGTACCTCTCCACTGGACTTCTGACCCTTCTGTCTGCTTGGATGACCAAAGGTTCTCACCCACTGAGTTACTAACTTTCATCATGAAAATGAAGAGCAAGGCCAGCCTTCTCCATAACAACATCCATTTTTGAAAATGATGTGTTTAATGCAGACAGGGAAATCCAGAATAGTTTTATTACCTAATTTTTCAGCCTCACAGGTTGGTCCTGTGTAGAGTTCTGAACATTCACAGAAGTAGAGGGAGGTGCTGTTGGAAGTTTCAGAGCAAATGCCATCATTTGCACAAGGGTTTGGCATACATGGGCCACCTGGGAAAAAAGGAGAAACACATGACTCTCAGATAATCCAACCCTAAAGAGAACCATTCTTGCTTAGGTTATGCTGACTCCTAATGCTGCACATCCCCTGTACTTTAGCATGTTTCTCGTATCTGTCAATGCCAATAAGGGAAAGAAACACTGTCTCTTCAGTAGGAAACACTGTTTCTCCAGTGAAACATCAGAGCAAGATCCTTTGCATGGTTTTCTTCTGTACACTCTCTCTTGCAACTATCCCCAACCCAGTGATGCCCTTTAAAGTTAGTCAAGACTTCATAGCATCCAAGACAATGTGACTCACTCCTGTAGCATCCACGACTGTAGTTTGAAATGCCACAAATTTCAACCGACCCACACACTTCATCATAGCAGGAAACAGTGGAGCTTTCTGTGCACTGGCATTTCTGAGAGCAGTCATCAGTGGTGAATATTTCTCCAATCTGGAAGACCAGGAGTTAGATGTTAAAAAAGACCAAATAAAATCAGCAAAAAAACTCATGAATATAGCACTGGAACCCTCATTATACTCTCTTCAATGCTTTCCTGATGAACGGAAATAGGGCAGATTGGGTTTTTTTTTAAAAGTAACTTGTAAAAAAAATAGAAAGCAAGAAGTTTACTAATGCAGCTCTTTGAAACTCGGGGATGGCCCAAGAAAGAAAGCAAAAGAAGATTTGAAGCATGAGATCCTGGCCCCAGGCAGGGTAACCAAAAATGGTCAACTGTTGCTAGAGATGAGTGGCACATAAATCACATCATACTTCCAAGGCAATGTGGAAATGTTATTTGCCATTTTTCTTAAAAGTGCCACATGTTAATAGTAAATCTTTACTGTCTTTACTGGCTTAGCCCTTTTTTGTACCAAATCTCTAGTGGTTAACCAGAAATCTGTGAGATAATGGAGTTGTTCTATCCTGCAGTGACAGTGGAGGATTCTCCTCAGAACCTAGTTTTGCTCAGGGCTCTTTTCATGTCTTATCCAACTCCACAGACTCTCAACCCTGCCTAAACCACTCTCCACTTCGAGGAAAAAGGCCACAGTGATGCACAGAATTTTTCTGTAGCTGCTGTGTTGTAAACTTTAGAGCCTATGAGTGTAATAAAGGTCAAGAATTAAAATGAATTTAATAACATAATTTCTCCAAATGTCTGCTTTGGACTGCCAGGCAGAGTTTCAGAGAGAGACCAAGAGATCTTGACCTCTCTACCCTTTCTCCAGAAACCAGAATTTTATTAAGCAATTGCTCTTTGTTTTTAATGTTTCTACTGCAAAATTACATGCTGAAGATTATGAGGAGAGAGTCAAAATAACTAAAAGGAAAAAATACTGTTTAGTGCTGTGGGAGCTGTCTGACCCACAGAGCGACCATACCTCATAGTATTTGTTAAGATATGTGCAGCCACACTGTTTGTAAGGCACACAGTCAAAGCCACTAAGAACATAACCAGGGAGACATTCACAGCCTTCAACACAGGGTGATTCACACTCAGAGGGGCTGGTCAGGTCGTTGCAGGACGCTGGGCATGCAGACATGCATGAGCTGTATTTGCTGTTGGCAGGGCATGATATAGCTGTAAAAATAAGGAGTTCAGTTACACCAGGCTGCTGTGTGTTACTTACTTACAGAATTCACTTTCTGATCCATTTTGTAGGAGGCAAAATGATAAATACAAACACATAGATGTGCATACCTATATAATAGTATTGAAGTTGTAAGTAAAGAACTCAAAAGTCAGGAAATGCATCATCAAAGCTATTTGTATACTGTGTTCTCATTCCTGGTATACACTGATCTCAAAACAACTTCTCACACATCCAGGGTTGCCATCCCTGAAGTGTCAGAGCTGTTCCACAACTTTGGGAACTGTGTTTCACCAGAAATACAAAGTTACCTAACCATATCAGACACAGGGAAAATATGGTTTGTTGAATCTCTGAACTTAAAAAAACAAAAGGAGGGGGGGAAATACGTTTGAGATGATTATAATTTTTATTTCAGCATTTTTTAGGCTGAAAAGTATTGAGTTTTCTGTTGAATTTCTTTTTTAATCTTGAAATTTCACAGGCAAAAAAGACAATTATTATACTTTGTAGATTTAAAGAGAGTTTGAAATTAAATTTCAGATTTGTAGCCTGTGATGGTGTCCAAAATTTAAACTTTTTGTCCCATTGGGAATGTGGACATCTTTTCACTCACAAAACTTCTGGTGACAGAGGGCTGACAGCTGATTTCCCAAGTATCTCTCCAAGTTGGATTTTAAATGCAGAAGTCAGCATAGGACACAGAGGAGAGTCCAGAAAAACAAATGTGCTTAACTGTGAGGGGTGAGTGGAGTGTGAATCATGATGTTTTTGCTCCGTAAGAAGATTTGATATAAGAAAAGGCTTAAATTTCAGATTCTAAGAGTCCTGTAGGTAGAATCCCTACTTTCTGTTTCTTCCTGTGCTTACCACACTCTGACTGTTGCCTCCAGCCATCCATGCTGACTCCTTGCTGCTGACAAGCCAGCACATACTCCTCCAGACTGCGGCACAAGGTATCAGCCTCATCTCCTTCCACACACATGTCGAACAGGCAGCTCCTGTGTGCAACATGAGAAAACATTAATTCCCAGTACATTTGTTACTGGTTGTTTTCATCTGCTTTTCTGCCCAACTCCCAGTTAGTTTTGTTTTCCAGTATCTGGCTGACAGGAAACAGAGGAATAAAAGTACATAATTGGGAAGATAAGGTCATTTTTGTGCAGCTGCTGCTGCTGTGTGAGGTGTCTATATAGGATCATAACATCATTAAAAGCTGAAAAAGGCCTCCAAGATAATCGTGCCCAACCTTTAACCTAATTCTACCAGGTCCACCACTAAGCTATGGCCCTAAATAGAAAATTTTCCTTATAAGCAATCCAAGCCTCCCTTGGACCAAGCAATGAAGAGAGTTACCTGACTTAACACAGTAAGTTCTTCTTTACTCTCTGCTTCTGTTTCAGGATGCATCTTGCTTATAGAGCACTTTTTCATGTTGCTAAATGTTACAACTGAACTACACACTCCTTTCAATACATGGCTACCCTGCCCACATCCATGTGCCTTGAATGTTGACACAGAATTCTGCTTTATCTAGTGTTTGTTTGTTAGTGCTACCTTCTCAGTTTTGCTCATCATTTGAGCATTCATGGTCTGAAGATCCAAGATGAATGGAATCTGCAAATATGCAGCACCTCAGAAAAATCAGGGCAACCACTAAGCAGGTAGAACAGGCTGCCCAATCAAATTCTAGAGTGAGAAGAAAAGTAGGCTTATGTTAATAATCTGGAGATACATCTACATCTACATCTACATCTACATCTACATCTACATCTACATCTACATCTACATCTACATCTACATCTACATCTACATCTACATCTACATCTACATCTACATCTACATCTATCTATATCATCCATATATAACCTATAGATACAGATATAGGTATACACATTGAATCCAGCAGTCCACTTTATTTGGCTTAAGATACTGCTAACCTTCTTCTCAGAGATAAGAAGGACTTCGGGGTGGGCATTATCTGTCTTTAAACATTAGGCATAACTATGTAACTAAAGAAAACTTGGCAAATATGTGACTGATGATGGATGAAGGATGAAAGATGGAGATGAATACAGCTCAGAATTAGGTATGTTGGAGTTGTACATGTAGGAGGCAGAGCAACCTTGAAACACAGCAGAGGGAACTTTCCTGAAGATACCAGCTTAGTTACTCTTAACTAAACTGGTTTTTGTACTTCTCCATGAAAAATTCAAGAAGTGTCACTGACAGCTTCAGCCTTTGGCTATGGCAAAATACAGATTGTATGAAGCTAGAACTGCAACCCAATAGAACCAGGTGCTAAATTCTTACTGAATGTGGATGAGAACTGTAAACACATTGGAAATTCCAGGAATAACGCTTAACACTGTTGCTTAACCTGTGTGGGAAAAGAGGAAAGCTGCTTTGTAGAGCTAGCAAAGAAGTGAAATGTTGAATAGATGAAAGATAATCACAACTATTTAAAAGTAAGGAGAAGTAAATATATCAATAATGGAATCACTGGGTCCAGTTCTACAAAGACACTTGTTATCCTCCACTCCTATTAATATCCTGGAGACTCCAGATGACTGAAGATAGTTCTTGTCAGAAACTATTGCCAAGATGATTTTGCAAATGGAAGAACAACTGTCTGCAGTAGACACTTACGTGAAATAGAAATCTGGTTTGACTGCAGAATGACATTTGGCAAAAGGACCATTCAAGTCAGTCAGGATTTGACACTTTGTAGTTGTGTTTTGCTGCTCCAGCTGATTTTCATTGCAACCTTGGAACAGCCCTGGATCTGGTTCCTCCTCAGACTCATCTGAGATGACATCTCGTCTGTAAATGAAGTCATTATGAAATAATCAGTGTTCTGTGTACATTCAGCATTCATGGTACTACTCTGAGTAACAATGCAAGAATACTTCTGCCTTGTGGTGTAAATGTAAGCTTATTTATCTTTCATGCTTTATCCTGAATGGGAAGAAGACAGAACAAATCTAAGATGTACTGGAACACTTTCTACTATCTCAGAGATTTATGGAGTTTTAAAGTAAATAGGATATCTCCAGTTATCTCTTTGAAAATTATGCATGGTATATGTTTTATCCAGTGCCTCCTCCATCCAATCTATTCATGAAAAGTTGAATGTTAGTCAGAAGGATGCAGCTGGAATAAAGCCCTGTTTCTTGGCTATATGTTCACTTTCACTGATCAACTGGTTGCATGCCTGAAATGCCAGAATTTTCCTTTGGGCACAGCCTCCAGAGCCTTATGTTCAACACTGCCCCATATATTGCTTTCTGCTATTCTGGCAGGCAAATTTTTGCAGCCAATATATAGCCAGACAGCTAATATAGTTCCATTTTCTTCTGAAAAAGCAATGTATTAGTAGCTAAGCAATTTCCAAAGGGCTTTCAAATCAACAAGAAGAAAGGTAGGAAGGCAGGAAGGAAGGAAACCTCAAGGAAACACGAAAAATCTTTTTCAATGCTGTGTGTGGACTAATTAGCACAGAATTTTTCTGACCACAAGTATCATACTCATGTACAACCAAAATAATGCCCTTACTTTATGTGTACTGGCAGAAAAAAAATAGGTAGCTGTGCAAGCAAGAAAATCAGACTGTTCAAGGACCTTTTCTGGGAGGAACTGTGAATTTATGTTGATGGATTTCAAAGCTACCTTCACGTTTCAGAGGTAAGACTGACATTGAATCAGGATTTGCACTCACTCAGACCCATCCAGAATATGTATTTATCTTTGCCATGAGCTTGGCAAAGATATTATTCATTCCTGTGCCCTAACAGTTGTAATGACTGTGACTCCAAACAGGGACATAGAACTGGGGTCATGCACTGAGAGTTCAGGCCTCTTTTGGCCAGACAGAAAAGTCCCTACACACAAACAAAAGGAAGAAGAAAGATAAGACAGAAATGAGACAGTGTAGTTATTCCTAGAGGTTAACTTTGACTTAATTCACTCACTCCTAGTGGCAGTGCTTGCTGTGGATATTAAATAGCAAATCAGGTACCTGACACGAGAGCTTCTTTTCAGAGGGACTTTCCAGCTTTCACCAAATGTATTCACGTTGCTCACCCGAACACCATCTGGTTTTGTGAAGTCATTTCTGTATCTCCCATCAAAGTCACCACACAAGCCTTCCACTCTGCTTCTGTAGGTGGTAGCCAGCTTTATGTCTAGGCAAAGTCAGAAGGAAAAAAAGTTGTTACATAGAAATTGTTGCCACTGAGTGTATGGAAGAGGTGGAAATCAGTGCCAAGTGCCACATGTCATGATTCAGATTGCAGATGGTAATGTAACACGGACTTAATACATAGCACAAGAGCACAGCCCTGAACATACCTGTTCACACATGCTTCTGTGCTCTGCAACGTGGATCATGAAAAAAGTAATTTTTCATAGGTTTTTATATAACATTAGACCACTGGCAGGTTGCTCTTAGTGCATGCTGCTTACTGCTTTGCCACAAATGGAATGCATCACCCACTTTTTGCCCTTCATTTACAATCCACTCGATCACTGAGAAATGGATTTCTATAGACAGGGATTTGCTTTCTCCAGTTGGAATTTCAGGGTTTGGAATGATGGTCACGTAAATAAATAGCCTGACACTTTCATCATGCACTCAGAAATACTCTAGTTATACACTGTTGTCAATCAGGGACAACTTTGCTTTGGTCAGAAGAGGTATCATGTGTCCAGCTTACATGAGTGACTTGTGCATATGCCCTGTGAAAGTCCTGACAAACACTAAAGAATGGGATTATCTGGAGTAGGCTTGAGAGGAAGCATGCAAAATGATACATACAGTGTATAGCTTGAGGATCTCAGTCCTACGACTCCTGTGACTGGGTTCAGCTGGCAAAGGGGCAGATCCAGATTTTGCCCCATTATCCCAATTAACAATTTGAAGTGATTTGCTTTTGTTTTTATCATTCAGACCTTACTTAACATGAAAAAAATGAATGACAGTCTGACTCTACCACTCATTCCTCCTAACTTCAGTGGGATCCAGACAGAGAAATACCAGTTTTATGTTTTTTTCTAGTTCATGGGAAACACTTCTTTCTGGTATTTTCTGCTTATTTTCTGATATTTTATATCACAAAGGACCAGAAGTGCAAAGGGTGAAGATTTCAAGTTTTGCCTTGGGTTTAGACCTCCTCTGGAATGAGAACATTTTTGGGGGGCAGTGCATAAATATTTCTGCACAGTTTTTAATATCACTCACCTGCATTTTGATTGCCATCAAAGCTCAGGTATAAGCCAAAATCTGTCTCCAGGTAAATTCTTGTTGTCCTCTGATATATACGAATGCCTTCATGGGGTCGAACAGGGGGCCACACCCTCACACCATCCAACTAACACGGAATGAAAAAATTAAAATTCATTATATATAGGCCAAATTAAAACCTGGTTTCAGTAGAGGTCAATGCTACAATCCAATACATCTCCGGTGTTATGATAAATATATTAGGTAATTTAAAAGCATTTATTTTTATAAGTTAACAAAATAATGTATTAAGGAAAGTGATCTGAACACAGTACTTTCATGTCATCCCAAGAAATTTCTATTATTGAGCTAAAAATGTAATATAGCAGCTATGTATGCTCTTACACACCAATAAAGAGGAAGGAAATTTAATTATCCGAGCATAAAACCACTGATGAAAATTGGTTTTATTGTTAGCCTTAGGCTATTTGGGGTTTCATTGCTAAAACTGTATTTATTGATTTATTTGTTTGATGTAAAATTATATCTTTCATAGTTGTGGAGAAAAAAGACTCGACACAACTGAAAATCTCATTTGCGGTTGCCTCACTGCTCTGCTGTAATAACAGAGTTCACTTTAATACTTTAATTTTTTTAAAAAAGTCCATTACTCAGAGATGTTTTACTTCAAGGGAGGGCATTCCTCTGTGCTCTGCAGTCAGGAAAGGACTTACCAGAATCTGCTTGTTCTGCCTGAATCGCACTGTGTGGTTGTAAACATTGATGAGCATCTCTTTCAGGTAAGTAATACGCCGACTTCCACGTAAAGGAGAGTTCGTGCCTTCAATGCTGAACTGTGCCAGAGTGTCAGGTAGGTCAGGGATGGTCTGAGCCAGAATATATGTGTATTTCCCTTGGAAGTGGTGCACCAGCCCATCAAAGGTGATGTAGTGTGGGTCACCCATCACCTGGCATTTCCCAAAACCTGCAAGGGAAGAGCTTCATTACTCTCCAGTCTAAACGTGAATGTGCCAGATGCCATGCCTAGATTGGTCCAAACTGTTAGATAGAAATGATTGTTGCTAGCATGCAGGTCTGAAAGTAAAGATGGGTGCTCAGGCTTCACTCTAGTGAATGGACACTCAAATGGAGAGATGGACAGAAAAACTCATTCCTTTACTAAGAATTATTGTGAGCTAACTGAGCTGAAGCAGGACATTAGGGTTTAGAGAATTTACTGAGACTAAATTGAGCACATTGGCCCTCTGCAGAGGAAGGACTCTGACACAAGCACAGCTTGAAGTGGCCTCCTAAGAGATGTGTTTTCATAACTTCTGCCGTGTGTTGTTACAAAATTGAAAAGCGACGTTTAATTTTGGCTGACTCAGTGCTGTCACTGATTTCTTCTGAGGTTACTAAACTGATCATTTGGTTAACCAGACCTAACAATCAGATACAGTGACTGTCATCTATGCATTCTCCTTGACCACTGAGCACAGAGTAAACCATTATGCTGGGAGCAAGGCATAGGAAAGGCTATCCTTAAAATTGCTGAGGTGCCTCTGCTCAGATATTTTGCCAAAATGTAGCAGGGGGACATTTGATTTGCCTTATGCTTTTGTATTGATTCTCAATGCAGTAGGACTGATGCCAGGTTATTCTTTGAAACTGAAGTGTAGGGACACTATGAAACAAGTTCTCTCCTAATCAATGCAATCTACCTAGAGAATATGGGATTAACTTTGGCTAGTCAACACAGATATTGAATGAAAAGCACCAAAGTCCTCTGACTGGTCTATCATATATCTGTGCAGATCTGCTCTGTCCTGGTTTTGCTTATCAGTTTTTGGTTTTTTTTTTCCTGTTCTCAAATCAACATGCAATGGGAAAAACAGGGTCTTTGTGATAGGATTCACAAACTGAGTTTTGGGTTCAACAGTGAGAATTTTTTAAAAGAATTTTTATTCCAACTAGTCAGACTGAACTGTCAAATTTCCAGATAGAAGTAAATTATACCCAGGCATCCATTTCCTTCTACAAATTCTCTGCATGGAATAGGAACTTCGGTTATGAGAACTGAGGTCTTTTTGTATTCAATAATATGTTGTCAACAAAACTGTCAGAGTTGCCTTCTTTCCCCAAGAAAGAATGGAATTGCCATGAAAGAAAGTATGAACACCCACATTCTCCCTTCTGCAGCCTTCAAGTGAAGCCCAGGTGAAGACCTGCTGTGCATACCTGTTGGATTGCACTTGTGTTTTCCATCTTTGATCATGCAGGTTTCTCTAGAATCACAGCTATAGCTCTTGCAGCTGATGACACCGTTCTTCTGGCACTGGCATCTTTGGGTGCAGTGTGGAGTTAGCCATGTCTCCCCAGCCTGGACACAAGTTGTGTTAATAATAGGTTATCAAGGTGCTCAGCTTTGCAGGGCAGTGGAAGTTCTATAGCCACGGCTGGGGACACTAGCTAGGTGCAGCCTTGTCCGGGTGGCAATTTCACAACTACTTGATTAGTCTCACCAAAATCCTGTGAGAGGGGATCTCAGTCCATTATCTTACTGTCTTCAACATGAGAATTTGAACACAAAACCAGACTAGGACAGGCTACCTGAATAAAGTCTGATCAATTGATGTTTTAAAATAGGCCTCGGTTTTGGCCTCAGGTGCAATGTACCAGGCAAGCTTCTGTATCTCCTAATACCCAAGGTAGCAGCTTTTACTAATCAAATGAAAGGTATTAAAGAGGTAGATCCTGAAGTCTTTGATCTCTCTCTCATATTAAGATGGACAGGACACCAATTTTTTACAAGTTTTGAAGTCAGAGATTTGCTCCACAAACTACTTACAGTGTAGTAATTGTTGTCATCATCCCTGCAGCCACAGCTGCTGAGAGGCACACAGTTGCCATTGCTGAGCACATAATTATCATCACATTCACAGCCTTCAGTGCACTCTTCTGTCTTCTCACAAAGCGAAGAGGCAAAAATGTCACTGCATGTTGATGGGCAGGGAGAGACACAGTCTTTGTAGTGGCTCCGGGGTGGGCAGGGCAGTGCTGTGTGGGAGAACAGAGCCAGTGTCATTAAATGCATTTACAAAGTGCACTGCAAACACTGAAAGCTACACCTTGGCTTATGGAATGGTGGGACAGAACTGCCTTTTAATAGCTGATTTTGATCATCAGCTGGTTTTTATTTTTATATTTTACTTTAAAAGACCAAAGCAACAAAAATCAGAACAAAGAATGCTTTCTGGAACTGCTTATTCAGTTTTATTACATGTATGAGTGAACTACCTGGCTCTAGATTATCCAGATTCAGTATTCCAATTCAGCTGCAAAGGCTTCTTTGGGCACTGCTAGAAATGAGACTCTCAAAGGCAAATTCCTTAAAATATTCAACCCTCCATTGATACAAATCAGGTTTAAATTTAGCTTAACTACAGACATGCAAGAGCAGCAGATATGCATTCTCAGACTGCAGGTTCATCTAGCTCTAAACCCTATTTATTCCAATGACTGGATGTGCACAATAGGACAGTTCAAGAAACAGTGTAACATGGCAAAAAGTTTGTTAGTCCAGTATTTTCCTCCACTCACGGCAAGGAAGCAGCTAGGGATTTCTGATTGATCTGTTAAACATTCACCTGAATTGGCTTTTAACCAGCTAACTTTTTTGTCCTCCACAACATTATATGATAATCCCACAGTATAATACTAAATTGTAAAAAAACCCATCACATGATCTTTACTAATTTTTACATAACTTGTTTGTAGCTTTGTTGAAAGAGTGGAGTGAGGCATATACCCTGGTAATCTGAGAACAGGGTTCATAATAAACCACTGAGCAAATTGACAGCTTTTCTTCAAATCACAGTGAGTCGTATTGAGTTCTGTGTCCTAGCACAGTATCTTCCTTTCTTTTAGTCTTCTGGTTATATTATTTCTACATTTTAGGTTCACTACAATATTTCTTTTGCTACCAATGCCATTATATCAATATCCATAACTTGTCTAGTTCTGAGTTATCTCTGGGTTTTTTTGAATGTGAACACAGTTCAGTGCAGCAATGGAGTCAGGATAGTGTAATTGCATTTTGTAAGAATTTAGATTTAATTTTCTTTTATGTAACTAGTTCAATTAATTGTGCTAATTTTTGCATGCTGTCAGTCATTCAAGTTTCAGTTTTTTCAATTGCTTGTGTACTTACGGCAGAATGTGCTATTCCTCCATTTAATGGTGATGCCATGGCTCTTGCAGGTGTCCACATAGACTTGAACTATGTCGCAGAGAGCAGACTTCATTCCATCATACCGGCACATATCATAGATGCAGATGTCTATGAAGTCATCAGGGTTGACCAGACTATGGCATTCTTTGAATTTGTCTGATTTTAGAACATTGCACTGTCTTTCAATGTCTTGTTTACTCTCAGTAGTACAAGGAGGTTCATCATCTTCTCTTAAGTCTGGCAAACAACTGCAAGAAAGCACAGACACAGGTTGCTATAACACAGACTGAAACTGAAAAGTTTCTTTCCACTGAAAAGAAGAAAAGGTTGGACACTTCCTTCTGTCAACAGATGAAAGACTGGGCAGAAGTAGACCTGCCTGATAATGACCATGCTGTGTCTGACACCTGTTACTCTCATTGAACTTGACCCTGACTAGAGGACTGACTTCATAGCCTGACCTTGGATCTGTCTCATCACTGCAAATTTCTGTGTGGCAACCTGAACTGAGCCAGGCTGATCTTGGCTTCCATCTGTGGGGCTCCCCTGTTTGCCTCACTCTGGTGGAGTGGGATGGCCCCTGGCTGCTGGGGCCACAGTGTTCTCAGCTGTGTTGTCACATACGGCTCCCTGTCTGCCAGGGAGCAGCTGGCCCTCACCATTCCCCAGCACCATCATCTTGCTCTGGGTGTCACCAGCGTGAAATACACAGTCTGCACTGTGGACTGCCCCAAAGACTCATTCTCCAAGTGTGTGTGTTAATTGATAGAACAGCTGTGGTTTTCCTGTGGCCTGTGCAGCGGTTTCCTGTGGGGATGGTGCGTTTTGAGCTACAAGTTCAAGAAGAGGAAGCTCTGGCATACAGTGCTTATATATTACAAAGTAGCAGACAGTCGAAACAATTGAAAACAATTCACTATTTCCTGAAGCAAGATGAGAGGTATGAAATTTTTTTAACATTTACCCCTTATCACTGTCTGTCTCCACTTCCCAGCTGTTTCCAAACTGTGGGGCAGTGACAAGTGTACCATTGGTCAAGGACAGATCATCTTCATGATTACCATTGAAATTTCCACACATGCCATGCACCTGCAGAGGAAAAAAAAACATATTCTAAGCATGACCTCTTTGCGTCAACTTCTCCAATAACTTCATGTTCATTGTCTATGAGATAATGTGACCAAATCAACAACAACCAATCCTCTAGCAGACATTTCAGACATTCTGACTGCACCCATGGAGACAGAATCAGAAATTACAGTAAATCTGTGATTTCCTAAGGCTTCAAGTTATTTATTTCTCTAAGTTAGAAGTACTCCCCTAGACAGGTAATTTTCTTTAACTATCCCTTGGAACACAAAGAAACTGTTGTGAAGAGAGAAAAATAGAACGGAAAAAAGTTACATGTGGTACAATACAGCTACAAAGAAAGATGCAACAGCAAAACACAAGAATAAAAGGAACTAGAAGTAAATGCACAAAGAAACAGTTTTGAAACAACTCCAGATGTTTGTATACTAAATCTTACCTGTGAGAAGTAAGAGCGTGGGAGGGTGATTTCCAGATGGTGATTGCCATCAAATTTCACTGTCACACCAAAGCCAGTTTCCACTACTATAAATCTGCCAACACTTTCAATGGACACACTTTGCAGTCGGTTCTGCACTGGAGTGTAGACTCTCTCATTGTTCAGCTGGAGAGATGTGTCATTTGTCAGTATGGACATTCTTCCATTAAAACTCACAATGTATATTCCTATCAGTGCTGAAGATTTCTCTGTGACAGTTTTAGCTCTTTACATTTCTACCTTGCATATTCCAACTATGAGTTGCAGGAATCAGCCTTTTAGCTGAGGAGGGCTGGGCAGGGTTTGTATCCTGTGCTTTTAACAGGGAACTGGAAAGATCTCTGGTAGTGAGCAAGTTCTTTCTCACCCGTGGGGTAGATTCCCTGCCTCCAGTACTGCCATGGCTCCTTATGTTACTCTAAACTGATACATTATGTCTTGCTTGCTATAGGTGACTGGGTTTATAAAAGTTGTTGAAGTGGGGAGTCCCATATTTTAATTCAGGCAATAGTTTCCTGGTCTGAGGCCCTGTATTTCAACTCTAAAATATGGACAATAGAATAGTAAACCCAAACCAGAAGGCTAGTGAGAAAATCTATTTCCTTATGACATCCACTTAATGGGGGTGCCCACAAGTGTTAAGCATATGCATACATGTTCCTTAGGAAATGTGAAGATCCTTTTTGCTACAGTTATTCTAAGTGAGCTAATCTTGAGATACCTCTTGCCAGAAAGAAGAGCACCTCCACCTACCAGGATTCCTTGGTTTTTCTGAAGGGTGATTCGTACACCATACACATCTATGTAGACTTCTTTCAGGTAAGTGGCCCCTCTTAGTCCCCTGTCTTCATTCTTGCCAAGTATAGTTATAGGAACGACATTGGTGGCAGTGTTGACAACCTCAACCAAAGTGTAGGTGCAGGTTCCCACAAAAGTGTACTTCATTCCATCAAAAGTGAAATAATGGGGATCTCCTACCACTAGACATGTTGCTTGACCTGAAGGCAAAAAAAAAGATCTAAGAATTTTGTATTGGATTGCACCATGGCCTCAGCTGATCAAAGCAGTTTGCATAAGCGGAGCAACCTCATTCTGATCATTATTATGTGGGCAAACTTTCAGAGATGCATCTCGTGTTCATGCCAATGAAACCTATTTTTAAATAAGATGTTTCCAGAAAGCATCTCCTGAATTTAATTTGCAAATTATATACAAAATAAAATTTTTTATATATTTCTATATGCTGTTGTAGCTATGATTTATAATATAGTTGAGAGTAATACAGAGCTTTTTTACTTATCTATATAAAAATACATAATTAACTGTATAAATGTAGATGTAAATATAAAAGCAACTAAAATTGCATCTATATACATCAATACTCTTGTCATTATGCAGGCCCACAGAGACACAATTCTCATAGAAATGCAACCAAATCTAAAGCTTGCAGTACTGGTGATGTGGTACTTGAATTTTCATTATCAGGACAAATAGAATCCAAGCAATCTTGCAAACTTTGGGCGGCATCAGTTTTTGCTGATATCCACTACAACAGAAGGGCATCTGTGCTTGCAAGACAGAACATGCATTTTCATCTCTTAGCACTGGCAGCAGTCAGTCGAGACTTCTTTACTGTCCCATAAGAAAAGATATTTATAATAAAGCTAGAAGGAGACGAGGATCCAATTATGGAATTGACATTGGGGTGATTTTCAGGCAGCACTCACCATTGGAATGACAGCCCAGCACACCATCCTGAATACTGCACTCCTCTTGGCTGCCACACTCCCAGGGTTTGCACTCAATGGTCTTATTCGCCTTGCAGGTGCAGCGTTCAGTGCAGGGGTAGCGGGTGAACCAGC
Source organism: Catharus ustulatus (assembly GCF_009819885.2). NCBI lineage: Eukaryota > Metazoa > Chordata > Aves > Passeriformes > Turdidae > Catharus > Catharus ustulatus. The sequence goes on from NC_046230.1 coordinate 14,657,724, forward strand.
TTTCATTCAGCTACATGGGAAGAAAGAGTGTAGAAGTATTTATTATAAGATAAATAGGAAGGTAAAACCATAAGGAAAAATCAAATTATTAGCATTTGAATGTGCATGATATATTATAATTCGGGCAATTGTAGTCCCACACCTCATGGACCAAGAAAGTTGACAAAGTAAGTCTATTTTGAAATTATTAATGGTGTAAATATGAATTGTGTAGTGTTATTAATATGGTTTTCCCCTCACAGTGATTGAGATGACCTGTTTTTGTTTTTTTCGTTTTTTTCTTTAAGATCTAATGTAACTTACCTGGTGATACTGGTTATTTTCATCAACACAACCACAGTTGCTTTCTGGCACACATTGGTCTCCACTCAAAACATAGCCTTCCTTACAGAAGCAACCTTCCACTGGCAAAGAACTGCAGGAATCAGCTGCTGAGGTGTTCAAACAGGTAGAGGGACACCTAGTACCACAGCTCTTGTAAATGCTGCCTCCAGGACAGGACATTGCTAAATAAAGAGAAAAAATAAGATCACTCTAAAGGGCACAATCATAATAAAGGTTTTCCTGATGCTTTCATTGTTTGCTCCTTAAAATATACAAAATGGCTGTTAGAAAGTCTGACAGGAGAGTGCTGAGTATAAAAACCTTTTTCTGCTGATTTAAAGGCATAAAGTGACCCAGTAATGGGAATAGAAGAATTTTTGCCATACCAGTTGATATGTCCCTATTACTGTAGTTACTATTTGAGCATCTGCTATATATTCCAAAATAGAACAAAAATCACACTCTGTCTTTCACTGAGACTCCTTGTGAACAATATACTTTCATACCCCTTCCACTTATGGTAGAATTGGGCATCTATCACACCAAACATGGTCCCCAGGGATAACATTATATTTTACAGAAATAATTTGTCCATTTCTGTCATCTAAAAAAACACAGAAAAACATGGGTTTGGCTGGATTCTGTTAAAAACCACTACATATGACTCTCATTTATTTCTGTACCTACAACAGGATCTCTTAGTCCTGTCAGACAATTACAGCTGACATCTCCAGTCATCTAGCCAGACTTCCTTCCCTTGGTCAGGGCTTTAATTGAATTTTTATTTGAATCACTGATGAAGAGAGCACTTGAGAGTCAGTCTTTCTAATGTTACTGACTTTCCTCTGTTACTATAATGAAGCCATAGACTATAAGGTCCTGGCCTACAGCCTCAGACTATGGAGTCTGGATGTCCACAGCTTTTTTCTGATTTGGAGAGCCAGACACTCATTTCTTGTTCTATCTTCTTTTTATGTAAGAATTCTCTGTGCTCTGTCCTCTCAGAGTTGACTTACTGGGTGCTTTATCTCAATAATTCTTCTTCCAAACTGACCAACTCCTCAAACCTATCCATTTTTTATGGTTTAGTTTAAATGCACAGCTAATTGTTCACATTAAAAAAAAAAAAAAAAAAGAAAAAAAAAAAGAAAAAAGGTGCAGATCTGTAAAAGATAATCCAGTGGTAAGTGGTATAATAAAAATTAATGTAAGTCAAAAAAAGCATAGAAACAATTATGGTTTATTTAAGTATGGATGATCTTTAGAGGAATTTCTTTTCTCTAGGTGTGTAGTTTGTGGACTTAAATGTCCTTTAGAAAATGCTGCCCAGAGATATTGTGGATGCCCCCTTCCTGGAATTATTCAAGACCAGGTTGGATGGGGTTTTGAGAAAGCTGTTTTAATGGAGGGCATCCCTGCCCATGGCAGGAGGGCTGGAACTAGATGATATTTAAGGTCCTTTCCAAGCCAAACTATTCTATGAGTCTATGATTCTAGGTGTGACAAGCAGAAAGCTGTCCAGTATTGCTTAAAATCAGCACCAGTGGGACCCCCGGAAAGCTTCATTCTAAGAAATATGAGCTCATTATAATAAAATTGCCGTAAGGTCATTCTAAAGAGAATTAATCAATAAGTAAGTGACAGTATTCAATGTCTTTGCTTTAGAGAGAAATAGAGCACTTCCTAGAAACAGCTGCTTTTCAAGGTCTCTTGTTTTTTTAACCAAAGACCATTGATAATCATGTTTTGTGGAGGACTGTCAGCTCCATTTACATTGAGGATGGTAGATTTTCACTGAAGCAAAGGAATTTATTTCTCCAGTGCAAAAGTTCACAAAAGACAAGGTTGAACATAACCAGACTTTTCAAGAAACAAATAGCAAATTACAAATATGATGAAACTTTAAGGATTTAACCTGCATGTATCCTAATGTTCTCGATATAAGTGGCTTATACAACAAATCCTGGAGTGGTGCTGAATCTGAAGCAGGCTCAAGACATTATAAAAGACCGACTATACTCAGAACATTACATAAAATGAAATAACATGCATGGTAAAAGGTAAAGGACAATGAAATTAAAATTCAGAATAGATATTTATATCAAAACACTCACGGCAAAGAGTAGTATTCCTCCATTCTATGCATATCCCAGCATTGGCACACGACTCAGCATAGGCCTGCAGTCCATAGCATAAGGAGGTTGCCTGTCCCCCAGTGAAACACATGTCATAAACACAGTTTTCAAAGAAATTCTGTGGAGGCACCTTCGAGTGACAGTCCTTGAAGATTCCTGTGAAATCAAGGAAGATACATAGAAGGATAGAAAAAATACCCCTGGAATGTTAAGACTGATCACCATGTATTTTCTGTCACAGCAAACACATTGTGGGTGTTCCAGGCTGTGCTAAGTAAGTTAATCCAGTACTTGAAATGGATACATGATGCACAGTATGAGAATGGGCTCCCTGGGTCAGGTTTTCTTCTTTTTTACATGATTGATACAACACAACTTACATAAATTAAGCATTGTTGCCTGGGAAAAGCACTAATTCTATACACAACTATAGGGAACATGCACAGAATTTCAGATAAAGTATCTGTAATAAACACAGACAGTCCGTCTGCACTATTTCTTTTTAGCAAGCAGAGTACAAGTCACCATAACACAAAGAGCAGCTATGGTTCCCTGCACATGTTCTCAGATAAAATTCATGGACAAATTGGCACTGTCTGAACAGATGACATATTCTGGCAGGCACCTATGGGTTTTACATTGGCCATTCACTTACTGGCAGTTTTATATACTTCCAATATAAGCTTAGGAAAAGAGACTATATAGAAGGGACAAAACAAGCTAAACCATGCTCCATCACCTGCCTCACAGAGATCTACCAACACACTACCTGTTGGGTCTGTGATCATGCCACATGCTGTGTTTTTCTTTGCTTCACTCTCCAACACAGGATCACATTGCTCTTCTGTCCCACCACTGGAGCATCTGAGGAAAGCAAGCAAATCAAACACGTTTCACATCTCTTACTATCACATTTTCAGTGGAAAATTAATACATGACAACCCTGCACAAAAAAGCTCATTTTATTTCCGTCACAAGACTTTATCCAGCTTATTTGAAAAGCTGATGTCAGCCCTCTCACTGAATGAACTCCATTTTTGATCCCTTCTGGGTGATTCAAAGGCTTATTCTTAGCTGAAAAAAAAAAAAAAAAAATAAAAAGAGCTATGGAATCCAAACAGTTATGGTTTCCAATCAGGGAACTGGAGTGATGTACCATCCCCCCTCATACTCAACAGACAGTTCCTGTTTTAAGTCTCATTGGAAAAGGAGACTTAAAGGAAACAAGCCCTCTTATCATCCACTGGTTTATGTGAAAGTCTAGCCCCCTGCTTCTAATGGGCAGCTGGAGGATGTAGAATGGCACTGGATGAAAAAGCCAGTGAGTAGATGGATGTTTGATTTTAAGAGTTTTCTCAGCAAATGCTACATGATGAAATGATTTTACATACATGGTATTATTCTCAGGCACCTGCCAGCTTTCTCCAAGATCAGTGGAATTACTTGCAATGTCACCATTGGACTTGATATTGTCATCATTTGGATTACCATTATAGTTACCTGTGAGAGTAAAAAGAGATTTATGGAATACATGAAGTTCTAACCTGTAGAAAAAACTAGGTTTCAGGCTGTAAAATAAATTGAGATAAGGAGAATATATATGTAACATCAATCTGTACTGGGCAAAATAAGAGCAGAATTGTGTTCTGATTACTGACATGAGCTGCTGCTCACACATTTGAAGCAGGAAGTCTGTTAAGTTCCTATGTACACATTTGAAGCAGGAAGTCTGTTAAGTTCCTAGGTAACTAGATTACATGGTATCCAAGAAAAAACTTATCTAAAAAAGCCCTACTCATTTTCTTGCATCCTACATGGAGAATGTTGGACTAAAAATTAAACAGTGCTATTTGCACCATTATATTCTTAGGTAGATTTCCTGCACTGAAAGTGTGAAAAACTCATGAAGAGATAATTGAACTAGAAAACTCCAGATAATCCAAACCAAAGAATATTCAGAAACTTGCAAGACAAACTACTTTTGTAATTTCTACATGATAAGAAAAAAAAAAATTAAGTAATCACCAGCTACCACTTACCACAGAGGCCACAGAGCAGACTGCTGTAATTAGAGGGCACAGAGACTTCTGCATAATGATTTCCATCATATCTCACCCACAGTCCAAAGTCAGTTTCCAAGAGAACATATCCACCACTGCTTTGAATACTGATCTTCTTTTCAATAAATACAGGCAAGTTCCTTCTGTGACCATTCACCTGTACAGCAAGTTGCAAAAGTAAGTGTGTGGTTGTTGGGACTCTTACAACTACCACCAGCTAGTACAGATTGCTGAAAGATAGGATCTTGTGCACGAGGGAACTGGAACTGATTAAAGAATATCTGAGCAAGTTTGTTGGAGATTTCATTAAAAGAGTTAGATATCATTAATAAAAAGACAAATTTTTGTTATAAACTCTACGGAGATAATAATTATCTGTGTGTCAGTTAAAAATTATATATGTCTTTTAAGTAGGTATTTTCTTACATTCACTTTCTTGTTTTTCAGCAGAGATATCCGATTGTCATAGACTTCCACGTGCACTGACTTCACATAAGAGACTTTGGTGTTGGCTCCTCTGTGCTCATTTGTTGTGGACACTTCAAAGTATGGAAGACTCTCAGAGACAGTGCACACTTTGGAGAGGGTGTAGGTGCAATTTCCCATGAAATTATGGACTTTGTGGTCAAAAGTGTTGTAATGTGGGTCCCCAGAGGCACTGCAGGAAGCACGATCTGTTCAGAAAGAAAAAGTCTCTCTGAGTCTTCACCAGACTTTTGCAGCTGCTTGGTTCCCAGTTTGTTTATGTTGTATTTGTTGCTCAGATATAATAACAGTGATGACATCAGTCAATAGCACTCCAAAGGCCAACCCAGTCTTCTGTCTTTGGACCCACAAAGAATCTATTCTTGTGTATCAGAAATCTATGCCAGAGGTTGATGAAGAAAGTTGGGTAAAAGGCATTATTAAGACATTGTTAAATGAAATGGAGCAGTGAGTTTTTAGTGTCCAGATCTGAAAGGCTTTCTCAGTAAATAGGAAGAATTTACTCAAAAACTTCCCAGGACTGGTTAGCCAGAATAGACTGCTGCACTATCAGCTGTCTGGGGCTCAGTACTCACACCATTTATAGAACTGAAATTGAATATTGCTTTCATGAGATAGCCTTTACACACTTAAAAAATATTAAAATTAAATAGCCAGTGCTAATATGTACAAATAGAGGCACACTGTGTATGCATTTATGTGTGAGACCTCCATAAGATTTTGAATGCTGATAAAAACTTCTGATTCTGAGGGAAAAAACTTCCCATCACCTCTTATCAGAGTTGAGCCTGAAGTTGATTCATGCTGTTTACCAAAAACAACGAAAAGTAAGGGTGATTCTTACATTCTTTGCTTTTCAATGTCATATTAAAATATAGCTACACTTAGGATTGTGTCTACATGTCAATCTTAACACCTGACAAAGAAAGACACACTTTAACAGTTACCAAGAAAAGCAGAAGAAATCTAAATTGAGTAGGTGAGTCAGGAGTCTCTTGAACTTAATAAGTACATACGTACAGAGATTAGTGATTAAAATTGAAGGAAGCCAGCAATTAGAGTTTACCAAGACAGACATTTTAGTACATATACTATATAATAAACTATTTTCCAAGAAAATATAATTGGATTATATCTGAAAAACAATCCAAAATTTGGAAATAAAATTAAATTTAAAATATACAGACAATAAAGCCAGCATAATAGGTGAAAATTTACCATACAAAAGAGTAATTTAAATACACATGGACATGACAATAAAGAGCATGTGAGATAACTATCACCTCTGGTCTACTCCTACAAAAACATCAGCACTGTGGCAAAGAGACCTATTGGAAGATGCATAGAGTTGGAAGTCAGAAAGACTCCAAGAAGAGCAGAAACGTTCCAGAAGTGTGTTTAGCAAGGAAAAGCTATAATCTTCCTGGACAAACCCACAGAAATCCTTCTCGAATGTGCAGGCAAAATTACAGTCTGTTGGTGGAGCTGAACATGGTGCAGAAAAGAAAGCAAAGGTTGTGGAGTGAGGGTGGGGACACCTTTCCCTCATGTCCAGCAGGGCTGAGGTACATCCATGTACATTCAGGCCATGCCCGTGCACAGGTAAGGGTGGTCAGCCAAGGGCAAGTGCCCAGCACAGCCACCACAAAAAACAGATGGGAGACAACAGTACCTGTACTTGTTCCAGGTGATGGTGGTGTTGTTGTATGTGGAGGCTGCGTTGTATTGTCTGGCAAGGGTGGTGAGGTTGTAGGAGCTGGTGAAGTAGGAGTTGGACCTAAGGGGAGACAGAGGAAGAAGTGGTACGTGTCAACATGGGCCATTGCTGTGAACAGCTAATCCAGCCTTCCTGAAAAAGCCAACATGCTGACCCTAGAGACCCAGGGCAGGGATGGCATTGTGATGTCTCTGCTAAAACACTACCACCAGAAGCAGAGCTGGGAGATAGGAGGAGACACATTCCCCTTCATTATGGACACTCTATCCCATGTCATGGGCCTTGGAAGAAGCAAAATTTAAAAGTTTCCACAAGCAGAGTCAGAAGGGGATGGGAGGTGGCAGTAGCTGAGCTCGGTGTGAGTCTGATTGGTGAGGTGGTGAGTACATGCTGCATTGTGGTACCTGGCATGGGGACTGTGGGTGTCGGTGTTGACGGACCTAGCACAAGAGAGTGTAAGAGGAGATGTGCACCAACAGGGGAGTTTTGATGCAGGTAGCTGATTCCCTCACCTTTCTGATGTACCCAACACCATGACCAGGCATACCCAGGACACGGATTGATGAGTGTCATCACAGGCAGAGCTGTCCCATTCAAGTGCTCTGCCACCAGTTTAGCTGGGTGACAACAGCAGGCAAGGCACTTCTGTACCTGTGGTCATTGTCTTGCCTGTGGGCTTTGTAACACATGAATTCAAGCAGTGGCTGCAGGCATTGCCAGTGCTCCAACCTCCCAGAGGAGAGTTGACTTGGGCACAGGATACATCAGTGCCCAAAGACAACTGTGCTTTTGCCTCTAACACAGTCTGCCACCTCAGTCAGTGGCATATCTGAATCTGCCCTCCCCTAAGGCAAGCCTTGTACCTGGTACACAGAATCCCTTTTCAATGGAGAAATCATCCAGTGCTATGTTGCTCCGCACATCTTCACCCCATTCTCCCTCCAGCAAAATCTAAGGGAAGGAATGGTTGCCAGCATTAGTTCCACGTGTGAAGAGTCATTAGAAACCACGGCTCCTCTGAGGTGACAGTGAGAGCCTGTGGCCCTTACCTGCATGTTTCCTGTGGTGTTCACCGAGACCTCTCCCAAATGCCATGTGTCGTTGTGGTTCCCAGATTCTTTCCAGACCAGCACTTGGTCATCATCCTTCTTCACGTACACTTTCAGGGCCATTGTTTGAGCAGTTCCATACATGTGGTACCAGAAGCGGAAGCAGAGTGGTCCTTCCCAGCTGCACACCGGACTGACCAGGTGAGCCACAAAGCCGGGGAGAGCATCATCACCCCCTTGCAGGTAGATGTAGTAGCCATCTGAAACAGAGCACAAACCACACTGTCACAGATGCATCAGAGCTACCCAAAGCAGCCAGGGACAACCCAAGCACAGTCCTGGGAGCACACTGGCTGCAGTTTCAGGCAGGTCAAAGGAGGGGAGAGCAAACACTGTTCCTTCACAAGCCACAACCCACCCCAGGACCAAGTGCCTCTCTAAATGTGCTCTCAGGCCCATGGCAGATGTATGCTTTGGCCTGGGACATGGCAACACTTACAAGCCATGGTCAAAGTCTTCATGTGGCTCTGAATATTTGGAGAATCCTCATCTTTGGCTTCTGGAAAAGCCATGATCTCCTAATGGAGACATAGACCCATTTGCCTTGCCCAGAGACTGACACGTCATCAAGCTGTGCTTTACATTCTCCCCTGCATGGCAGGCCCTTGCCTGCCCTAGAGGTAGCAAAAGTTGATTGCCAGGGCTGGAAATCCTTCCAACAGAATCCTCTGGTCCTTGGGGACACTGGAAAAACTGCTCTGGGGGAAGGCCGCTGGAAGTGGCCTGTGTTCATTATTAGAAGTTTGTTGCCCTCTTTGCAGGGACACCCCTCTGCCTGTGTCTTGTTCCTACCTCCTGTTGTGTGGTCAGAGGACGGGCCAGTATTTGGCGTGGGTGTTGAGCCTTTGTTCCTTATCCAGTCAATGCTGCTGTAATCTTCCTGAGCCCACTCACAGAAATCCTTCTCGAATGCGCAGGCAAAATTACAGTCTGTTGGTGGAGCTGAACATGGTGCAGAAAAGAAAGCAGAGTTTGTGGAGTGAGGGTGGGGACACCTTTCCCTCATGTCCAGCAGGGCTGAGGTACATCCATGTACATTCAGGTCATGCCCGTGCACAGGTAAGGGTGGCCAGTCAAGGGCAAGTGCCCAGCACAGCCACCACAAAAAAAAGATGGGAGACAACGGTAGCTGTACTTGTCCCAGGTGATGGTGGTGTTGTTGTATGTGGAGGTTGCGTTGTATTGTCTGGCAAGGGCGGTGAGGTTGTAAGAGCAAGTGAATGGAAGAGAATGAAACAGAAGTGGAGAAGGCATGTTTGATAAAGGAGATTTGTTCCCAAATGGGGAGGTTGCACACTTCCAAAACACCCCCACATGACTGCAAACAAAGTGCAGGATGGGGATTCCACGTGTCCGGAAGAGTCTTTTCACGCAAGGGCTGGTTGGACCATCAGAATGGGTGGCTAGTAATGCGATAGGTAGAGAAACCCCTGCCTCTTGCACTGCCCCCAGAACTGCCTCATGCCTGTCTCTGAGCTTCAAAGAAATCAAAGGAGGTCAACAGAAGACTTACCACAGCCAGTGCCAGCACTCCAGTCTCCCAGAGCAACTCCTGCCTCAGAACAGGCTGCAGCATAGGCCCCCAGGTCATTGCAGAGCTGCTCTGTGCTGCCATTCGTGGCACACTGGTCATAGACACAGCTCTCAAAGTATGTCTCGGGTGGCAGAACTGCATGGCATGGCTGGAACGGGCCCCCGAGGTGTGTGAGGATTGAACACTGCTTGTTAGCTGCCTCCTCTTCAGCAGGGGAGCAGGATGTAGGCGGGCTGATGGTTGGGTCACACCTACAAAGCAGACAGACAGCCCTGAGTTCCCTGCAGCCTGCTGACAGCAGCCTGACCAGCATTTCCTGACCTCCTCCTGAGCCATAACCTCGGCTTCTGCAGTCCAGATCCCTCCCTAAGACAAGCACCCATGGCTGTCAGTAGAGAGCGAGGAAAACAAGGCCCACAGATACCATTGTCCTCCCTGGTTTCAGGAGGACGGAAGCAAACGATAGCACCAGTTGCAATCCAAAGAGCTTACCAAAAGCATCGTGCCCAGACTCAGCCCACTCTCCCTGGGGCTCAGGAAGCTTCCTCTTCTCCCCTGCCCCATGCTTGCCATCACCAGCCCTCCCTCCTTATGTCCCTCACAGCTCCCCTCTGCCACACTCCCTTCTGTCCTTCATGTGCACGATGGAACAAGGACTCACGGCCACTCATCATCTGGCACCCTCCAGCTGTCTCCAAAGTCGTTGAAGTCGGGTACAACCACGCCATCGGGTCGCATGAAGTCATCCTGCTGGCTCCCAGTGTACGTGCCACACAGCCCACAGAGTTTGCTCTTGTATTTCTCAGACACCTTCACTAGGAGCTCATGGTCCCCATTGAACTGCAGCTGCAGGCCCAGATTGGTAGAAACCCGCACATAGGAGCCGCTCAGGGAAATGCTCACACCGGGAGCAGGAGAAGCAGGCAGGGAGACCAGAGCACCGTTGACCTGGAGAAGGGGACAGAGGGAGACAGAAGCATAAAGAGGTGCCCTCGACCAAGAGGTTCACTGGGGTTCCTCCTCAGAGTGGTGCCAGTGCCAGTGAGCCAGAGGCACTGCTGGCATGAGAAACCCTGCCCAGGCCTACGAGGGCAGCAGCAATTGTACAGCGGCACACTGAAAGCTCAGGAAAGGAACCAAGAATCTGTGTCTGCATGAGTAGCCACCTATGGCCATTCAGAGCCCCGTCAGGCTCTTCTGTGAGCATGCAGCAGGCTCGGGATATAGCAAGCTCTCCCTGGGGGCAGAGGGCTATTTCAAGGGTGTGCAGTGTGCCTGTTGTTCCTGGGTGTAAAAATGAGAGGCTTACGTAGACTGCCTTGTGCTGGCGCAGAACAATGTGCAGGCCTTGGAGGGACAGTGCCACAGAGTCCAGAGCAGTCCAGCTCTGGCTGCCGCGATGTTTGTTGCGGGTGGTGACACTGAAGCCAACGGAGGAGTTGTCACAGCCCGTCACCACTGTGTAGTTGCAGGAGCCCTGGAAGTGGTGGAGCTTCCCATCAAAGGTGCTGTAGTGTGGGTCACCGTAGATGTGGCAGATGGCAGTGCTGGCTGGGTAACAGCCCCTCTGGCCATCCTGGATCTTGCAGACCTCGTCCTCACCACAGGACAAGGCAGAGCAAACCATCTGACCTTTGGCTTCACATCGGCACTGGCGAGTGCAGTTCTCATTGACGAAGGATTCGCCTTCCTGCAGGCAGGGAAACACCAAACCTCAGCGTATGAGGCAGGAAAGTACAGGCAGAGGAGGGGCCTGGCAGGGGTGCAAACCAGGGCAGGGTTTTCACTCACAGTATAGTAGTTGCCCTCAAAGAGGCAGCCACAGTTGGCCTCAGGCACACAGGTGTCTCCGCTCAGGAGGAAGCCAGAGCTACATGCACAGCCCTCCACACAAGGCTTGGAGCAGTTCTGAGGGGCTTGTTGGTCCACACAGGTGGCAGGACAGCCGGTCATGCAGGGGTCATAGTAGCTGTTGGGCGGACACGGCAGGGCTGCAATGGGAAGGGGAAAATTAGGATCAGCAAGACCAGCAATCACGGACAGCCTGGTGAAAAGGGAAATACCAATGTCTAGCTTTGGCCAGAGCAGGTTCAGAGCAGAGGTTGTGGCCCATTTTTCCCTTGCTGGCAATGGCAAGACAGGCACTTACGGCAGAAGGTGGCATTTCTCCAGGGAAGAAGAGTCACACCAGCTGCCTGGCACGCGTCAGCATAGGCCTCCAGAGCAGCACACAGGAACTGCTGGCCACCATTCAGGGCACACAGGTCATACACGCAGGTGTCAAAGTAGTCCTGGGGGTTGATCACGCCATGGCAACTCTCAAAAGAGCTAGGCCTGGTGGTCAGTATGCCACAGAACTGGTCAGACCGGTAGAGCTGCTCCTCTTCTGCACTGCAGGGCGGAGAGGGGACAGGGACACCGCAGGAGGGGTCACTGTCTGGCACCTGCCAGCTCTGTCCCAGCTCATTGGAGTCTGCAGCTTGCTGCCCGTTGGGCATCATGTATTCATCGTCTTTGCGGTTGTTGAAGTTGCCACACATGCCGCAGGTCAGGTTGAAGTAGGTGGTGGGCACCTTCACCTCCACCGAGTGGTCAGCGTCGTAGGACACTCTGAGGTTGAAGTCTGTCTCCAGGACGATGTAGCGACCGCTCTTGCTCACCGTGACGGCCCCTCCTGCTGCGCTCACCGGCAATGTCTGCCGCACGTTGTTCACCTAGGGCACACAGCCACAGTGGGCCCCGGGCCTGTCCCCGGCCTCCCTGGCTGCTCCTGCCCAGGGAAAGCAGTGGCCAGGCCAGGCATGGCAAACAGCTGCCCGGGATGTCCTCACAACCCAACACCCCTGGGGCTCACAGAGCTGTGTGCAGTGTTCTGCACTGTACTCAGCACGGTCCAACGTCCCCGTTTGCCTCCTCCTCCTCCAGCCCCTCCAAAATTGGAAAACAAAGGGACCCAGTGCCTTCAGGAGAACCAACCCACACCCAGCATCTGCCAGGCCCTGCCAGCTGCAGCCAGCCCTGCCTTTCAGCCGCACCCCACTGGAGCCAGTCCCACTGCCTACCAGCACGTGGCTCGTCTGCTTCTTGACCATGACGAAGCGCTGTCCGTACACCTCAACCACGACTTCGCGCACGTAGGACACTCGGGTGTTGCCACGGTGCTCATTCTTGGCCTCCACGTTGAAGTGGGGCAGGGAGGTGGTGTTGGAGCACACTTTGGCCAGGGTGTAGGCGCAGTTGCCCATGAAGCTGTGTGTCACTTTGTCAAAGGTTTTGTAGTGAGGGTCATTGTGGACGTGGCAGATGCCGTAGGAGTGTTCGAGGCACTCAGGTTTCCCGTTCTGCACCCCGCAGTACTGGCCTGCAGGGCAGGAGGCATTGAAGCACTGGACTTTGCTTCCCCGTGCGGGACACGTGCACTTGGAGGAGCAGCTGTTGTCCGTCCAGAACTCGGAGCCCACGGGGTAGTGCTGCCCATTGTGCCAGCAGCCGCACTGCTGGCTGGGCACGCAGCGGTCATTGTAGAGCAGGTACCCGCTGTCGCACACACAGCCCTCCACGCACGGCAGGCTGCAGGTAACAGGAGCCATTGGGTCAACACAGGTGGCAGGGCAAGCTGCAGCACAGGACTCATAGTGAGTGTTGGCTGGACAATCCAATGCTGTGAAAGAAAAGATAAAGGTATGTGTTAATATTTTTTATTGACTCAGGTATTTGGGTTTCTTTAATGTCATATTCTGATTTGTTTTAAAATGTTTGGAATGTCTGTGAACATCTTGGAATTAGCAGCATTTTCATGCATGCCTTTTGTCTTACCACACTGGAATTTCTTTTGAGGTTTGGCTGTCTAAACTTTCACTCAGAGAGAGCATTTCCTAGGACACCAAGATGTTTCCTTGAATTCTTGCATTGGACAGAGTATATCAATGTCATGGTAGCTATTTTTTCTAGCTGTACTCTATTTAGTCTATAGTTCTGTTACTTAATTGCAAACATGATATAATGTCTTAATTCCTGCTTCCTCACTTCACAGAGGTCTTTAAGGCTTGTTATATAATCAGGATATAGATGTGGTCTACTCTATTTCTTGTTACATGCATGACATATAATTATCCTTCGTAATTAGTTGTTTTAAACACTGTCATATTCTGATGAGAAGGTCTGAGAACTGAAGTTTCCTGAGCAATCTTTTTTCAGGTTCCCGACATTTATGTGATGGGAGACAATTTCTAATGACTAATTTCTAATTTCTAATTAATTTCTAATTTCTAATTTCTAGTATTTTCTCACTCTATCTTTAGTCTGCTTTTCTAAGGAGAAACTACAATAATCTTGTACATTTCTCTGCCCATCCTCCCACTTAATTTGACCCTGGTGATCTACAGGAAATACGTGGTTGAGGTTGGCAGAGGACAAAAATATCTTCAGGCTCATTAAAGGAAATAGGAACAAGGCAAGGTGGAGAGATCCTGGAAGCTCTTTCAGCAGAAAGAAGAGATGCAGAGACAGCTCACTCTAGGAGATAAAGCCTCAGTAATGTCCCGAGCCTGGAAAATGCTTTAGATGGAGACTGAATTTAAATAAGATACAGAAGTCCGAAAAGAAATTAGGTCATTTCAGTAATTCCAATATTTTCAGAGTAACTTTTTAGTCTCCCCATCTCATTCAGCCCAGAAGGCACATGGGTCACTGAATTACTATTTCTTGTTCCTTTTATTGTTTCTAGTGGGAACAGATCTGTTCAGGCATTTCAGACATTAAATTTGTATTTAAATTATCTTCTAAAAATAATATGGATATTTTTCCCTTACAACACATGCCTGAATTCTTGAGAAATGTTCTTTACCCATAATCAAACAAGAAAAAAACATTATTCCTACTCACTCCTTAGCACAGACGTCTATCTATTTCTTCAATATATGACACCTTCTGTCTTGTGCCTCTGCGTGTTTCTGTCTCATCCATGTCTTCCCTACTCTCTCTGTAGAATTATTACAATCTCCATTGTTACAATCTCCAATTACTTTTGACTTCTGTCCTGGTCTTTAATGCCTGTCCCCTCTGAAACCATGACTGACTACACCTGCAGGAGACACTCTGATGCCTTCCTCCACATCCATTTGGGAAGAATGGGCAGCTCACAAGAATGGTCCCTACTCTCTTACACATATGGCAGTCTGTGCCACTGATGGTGTCTACAGCACTCTCCTCTCTTTAACCCAGATCTCCTGCTCAGCTTGCCAGAAGAGTTCCTCCTTCATCTTGCTCTCTTTGCAGAGAGGAATTCAAAGGAAAGGCCTCCAATTTTATTTTAAAATGCATTAGATGGATTTTTCCCCTTCATTTAAAGTAGCTGAACTATTTTTACTAGCATCTTCCCAAAGGAATAAAAGTGAGGAACTACATACAACCCTGAAATCTTTAGCATGATCAGTCAAGATTGTCAGCGTTACATGAATTCAAAACAGGGTTGTAAGGAAATCCTCATTAAACCCCGCTGACAAGTGGTAATTTCTAGTAATCTTTGATACATACGGCAAAAGGTTGCATTTCTCCACGGTGCCAGCTGGACTCCTGCACTTTGGCACGCGTCTGCATAAGCCTGTAGGCTTTCACAGAGGGCTGTATTGTCCAGGTGAAGTTCACAGAGATCATACTGGCAATCTTCAAAATAACTCTGTGGATCAACTACTGAGTGGCACTTCTGGAATGGACCATTTGGATCTGTGATCAGACCACAGTATGCATTGCTTTGGATCATGTGTTTTTCATCATCAGTGCAGTTTGGAGTATGGCCATCATCTGGTGAGCACCTAATGTGAAAAATAAGAAAAAAAGTTGTGGAAAAACCAAGGGGTCAACTTTGGATTCACTGGCACCTGAGATGCTTTTGAAGTCACATATACCAAAAGTACAGGACTCTTCACAAAATAAACATGATGTTTTTACAACTCCTCTATAGGATCTGAACCTGATAATATTTGAGAGGCTTGGGTGAAACTCAGGTATTTATTTTTGGCTTTCTGGTAAGTCAGGCTGTTTACATGGAAGGAGAATTAGAAAGTGAAAGCATTCAAAGCTAAACTCCTACTCTCCTGAAATAACATACCGTGATATAATTAAAAACAAGTCAAGTATCTCAGAAGAGTTGAAGCAACATCTTCAAGTATTAGCATTCATGAACTAAAACAACAACTGAAATCTTCATGGGCACCTTCAGTGTTTTTATTCACATACTAAAATGTACATTTAAATGTACAAAAGGAATGTAGCCAAGTCAGTGTAAAACTCACAGATCATTCTCCCTGTCTGGTCTGTGCATGTATTTAACATAGTCTTTGTGTTTGCTCAAAGAACACCAAGGGACAAAAAACGCCCCCATGTCCTTTCTCTCCTATCAGCAAGGCAAAGCAATTGAGAAAGGCAGGGTCTCTTTTATGGGAATGTTGTTTCCTTGCAGCTGTGTGCCAGGGTTGCACCACAGTGCCTAAAGAGACCATTTAGGGAGACATTACAAAATACATTTAATTTACATTTAATTTCTGATTAAATTGGCTGCTGTTCCTGAAAACCTGAATGTGTAAGTAACCCTAAAGCTAGGGCCTAGGGGTCCCTCCAGGGGCAGGTGATGTGAAGATATTTGTGCCACATGTGCAGTGCCCAGCACCTGCCAGGATCCAGCCCTGAGCTATGGGGACAAAGACCTTCCCCATGGTGAGGCTACAGGGATGATACTGGCTGCCAGAGCCCAGCAGAAGCCTGAGTTTTTCCTGAGGAATCATCACGATGTGAGGGAACAAAAAACATTTCCCCACTCCCTGCCTCAGTTGACTCCCTTTGGCCACAAAGCATATGTGGAGTAAGATTTGAAGAGGGAAGAAGGAATCACGCCCCTGTCCTTGGCACTGTTGAGGCCACACCTTGATTCGTATGTTCAGTTTTGGGCCTCTCACTACCAGAAAGACTTTGAGGTGCTGGGCTGTATCCAGAGAAGGGCAATGGAGCTGCTGAAGGGTCTGGAGCACAAGTCTTAAGAGGAGTGGCTGCAGGAATTGAGGTTGTTAGCCCTTGCGAGGCAAAGGCTCAGGAGACACCTCCTCACTCTCTGCAGCTCCCTGAAAGGAGGTTGTAGTGAGATGGGAGACAGACTCTTTTCCAGGTGACAGGATGAGAGGAAGTGGCCTCAAGTTGCACCAGGGGAGGTTTAGATTAGGTAGTAGGAAAAATTTCTCCTCCAAATGGGTTGCTGAGCATTGGAATAGGCTCTCCAGGAAAGTGGTGGAGTCACCATTCCTGGAGGAATTGAGAAGATTCCTAGGTATGGCAATTGGGGTCAGAGTTTGTTGGTGGATAGAGCAGTGCTGGGTTAACTGTTGGACTCAATGTTAAAGGTCTTTTCCAGCCAAAACGGTTCTAAGAGTCCAAGAAATTTTCTCTTCTTAAGCACAGTTAAATTTTCTGGGAAACTTTACCCGGATGCATAAAGTAAATACAATGACAAGGATAGATTTTATCCCACGTCAGACATTTTTGGCCTCCAGAGAAGAGTTGCATAAAGCACTGGTCATTGCATAGCCAATAGGTAAGACGTGACATCCTGGCAAGTGTCCTACCTGGAGTCATTGTAAACCTGCCAGCTGTTGCCAAGGCTGGTTGAGTTTGCTTCCATCTCTCCATCTGGGTTGAGAAAGTCATCTGCTTTTTGCCCATTGTAATTTCCACATATTCCACAGACTTTAGACATATAGGTACTGGGAAGAGTGATTTCTGCTCGGTGATTTCCATCAAACTTGACTTTCAGCCCAAAGACAGTAGTAACCACAACATACTGCCCGCTGAGGTAAATACTGACATCTGGGACCAAGGTCACAGGGACCACCTGGCTGACTCCATTGACCTGCAGGCACAGAGAAGGACAAGTATGGTGAGCACGTAACAAGAAGCATTTCTAATGGTGACCCTGTTAGACGCCTATATCGACACACTGAGCAGTAAGAACTTACTCTGGGCTAGTATATGTGTGTATATGTGTATATGGACACATAATCTAGGGCTTGAGGCCACAACAGTGTTGCTACAACATAGCTTACAAGTCAGGTCTTGGTGATTCAGACACAGTTGGCATAAGCCCAAGTCTTAACACAGTCTTTCTGCAGCAACTGCCTACAGACCTATTCTTTTTTATAGTAGAACCAGTAAATTCATAGGAAAGGTGTCAGAGAGAGGTTGTTGGACAAATGAGGACATATCAGTTTTCTATGTCTGTACCATCAGAGGGGAAAGGTTTCAGCATACCTTCAACCCTTTGCCTCTTTTAAATCGCTGTTATATTTTCTTCTAAGAAGGGTAATAATGAAGCAAGGTGACCTGTTGATATGCTGGGCATTTGGCCTAACCATTTCTACTGTCTTGGTCCTTTATGGAAAAGATGCAGAAAGAAGTCCCAGGATGTAATAGCTGGCCAAGTGTACAGTCAGTGTAAGGAGAGTCGTCATATTGTCACTCCAGGATTGCCACCTGGCCCTGCTTTATGGCAAAGGCCAGGTGTTACGTGAAGTTAAGCGTGAAGTGGAATAGGTAGGAATCAGGGAGAAGTGTTCAGCATTGCTGCTAAACTACCACAGAGGCAACCACAGGATTGGGAAATGACCACCAGCCTGAACTCAGCAAATTCAGAGCCTCTTTGCTCCCTGTTACATACCAAATTAGAGCATGGGGAGCAGGTTAGAAAGGTAGCCTAGCCTACCAACCTCATCTGGAGTGCCAGGTCTTAGCCCACCTTTCAACCACACAGCACAGAATTTTAGCCCATGCTTTCAGTTTTGAAATTCCTGTGTTTAAGAACTCCACATTACTCCTGCTCCTACACATCTTATTGCCCTCTAAAAATTATTGTAAGGATGCTGGAAATTTGTAGTCACTCTACAGCAATATCTTCATTCATGCTATGAGTTATGAATGATAAACAGTGGGCTCCAACCATACCTTAACAGCTCTTTTTTGACCAAGGTTAATCCTGTAGCCATAGACATCAATATCCACATACTGGACATAGGACACGCGGGTGTTGCCTTTCCTGTTCTCATTGGCTGCTTCCACATTGAAGTAGGGCAGGGAGCTGTTGCTGTCACACAGCTTGGAGAGGGTGTAGGTGCAGTTGCCCATGAAGTCATGACGCTGCTTGTCAAAGGTGTTGTAGTGGGGATCGCCATGAATAGTGCAAGTAGCTTCTGGAGACAGGAAAAAGGAAGATGTTGTCATTAACATAGAGCCACATCCCAAAAGCCCATCTTATTGTGTCCTCCCTCTGCACTGTCACCCTAATTTTGTAGATTACACGTGGAAGAACTGAAACAGAAGAGGTAGATACGCATGGCATAAAGCAAAGTTGCAGACAAATACCCATAGAAATCAACTGAAGCAATGAGGCAGTACTGCTAATAAAAATGTAACTGTCCTAACACCCGTTGGGTAGTATATGTAATTGGCTAAAATTACCTGTCACTGGTGTAGGTGTTGGTGGTTCAGGTGTAGTTTCTGTTAGTGAAAAAGACAAAGAAATACAATGTGCTTTAACATTAGGGTGAACACTATTTACACACCAACATACAGGAATTTTCACTTACTCTTAAGCAGAATAAAGTAAGAAGTTCTTCACTGAAGCAAGTAGAACAGCCTGTGTTTAAAATCGGGGATGTGTGGGTCTTTTTAGCTCTTGGAGCTCTTAGGAAAGCTCATCTGATTGTTAGTTTGATCACAGTGACTGAGTTTAGGTTCCTCTCAGGAGCTGGAAGAGTAGTTACAGCTAGGTATGTGAATCACTCCGGTGGATGTTAAGACACATGGAGCTCCTGCTGTCAGGGAGGGTTGGCAGGTATGGGAGTGAGACGAAAAGGGAAGCTCTTTGTCTCTCAGAGTTACCTTTGTGCACCATCCAGTGGCTGCATCACGGGCTAATGAAACTGGCGGAATGAAGAACTGGCTCTCCCTAGCCTTTAAACAAAATAAGGCCCCAAGTCTTTTTCATGGATTTTTAAAAGCAATCATATGATCAGAGGATGTGTCCCAGGCCTCCTCTCTGAGATTCAAAGAAATCAAAGGAGGTCAACAGAAGACTTACCACAGCCAGTGCCAGCACTCCAGTCTCCCAGAGCAACTCCTGCCTCAGCACAGGCTGCAGCATAGGCCCCCAGGTCATTGCAGAGCTGCTCCGTGCTGCCATTCGTGGCACACTGGTCATAGACACAGCTCTCAAAGTATGTCTCAGGTGGCAGAACTGCATGGCATGGCTGGAACGGGCCCCCGAGGTGTGTGAGGATTGAACACTGCTTGTTAGCTGCCTCCTCTTCAACAGGGGAGCAGGATGTAGGCGGGCTGATGGTTGGATCACACCTACAAAGCAGACAGACAGCCCTGAGTTCCCTGCAGCCTGTTGACAGCAGCTTAACCAGCATCTCCTGACCTCCTCCTGAGCCATAACCTCGGCTTCTGCAGTCCAGATCCCTCCCTAAGACAAGCACCCATGGCTGTCAGTAGAGAGCGAGGAAAACAAGGCCCACAGATACCATTGTCCTCCCTGGTTTCAGGTGGACAGAAGCAAACGCTAGCACCAGTTGCAATCCAAAGAGCTTACCAAAAGCATCGTGCCCATACTCAGCTCACTCTCCCTGGGGTCAGGAAGCTTCCTCATTTCTCCTGCCCCATGCTTGCCATCACCAGCCCTCCCTCCTTATGTCCCTCACAGCTCCCCTCTGCCACACTCCCTTCTGTCCTTCATGTGCATGATGGAACAAGGACTCACGGCCACTCATCATCTGGCACCCTCCAGCTGTCTCCAAAGTCGTTGAAGTCAGGTACAACCACGCCATCGGGTCGCATGAAGTCGTCCTGCTGGCTCCCAGTGTACGTGCCACACAGCCCACAGAGTTTGCCCTTGTATTTTGCAGACACCTTCACTAGGAGCTCATGGTCCCCATTGAACTGCAGCTGCAGGCCCAGATTGGTAGAAACTCGCACGTAGGAGCCGCTCAGGGAAATGCTCACACCGGGAGCAGGAGAAGCAGGCAGGGAGACCAGAGCACTGTTGACCTGGAGAAGGGGACAGAGGGAGACAGAAGCATAAAGAGGTGCCCTCGACCAAGAGGTTCACTGGGGTTCCTCCTCAGAGTGGTGCCAGTGCCAGTGAGCCAGAGGCACTGCTGGCATGAGAAACCCTGCCCAGGCCTACGAGGGCAGCAGCAATTGTACAGCGGCACACTGAAAGCTCAGGAAAGGAATCAAGAATCTGTGTCTGCATGAGCAGCCACCTATGGCCATTCAGAGCCCCGTCAGGCTCTTCTGTGAGCATGCAGCAGGCTCGGGATATAGCAAGCTCTCCCTGGGGGCAGAGGGCTATTTCAAGGGTGTGTAGTGTGCCTGTTGTTCCCGGGTGTAAAAATGAGAGGCTTACGTAGACTGCCTTGTGCTGGCGCAGAACAATGTGCAGGCCTTGGAGGGACAGTGCCACAGAGTCCAGAGCAGTCCAGCTCTGGCTGCCGCGATGTTTGTTGCGGGTGGTGACACTGAAGCCAACGGAGGAGTTGTCACAGCCCGTCACCACTGTGTAGTTGCAGGAGCCCTGGAAGTGGTGGAGCTTCCCATCAAAGGTGCTGTAGTGCGGGTCACCGTAGATGTGGCAGATGGCAGTGCTGGCTGGGTAACAGCCCCTCTGGCCATCCTGGATCTTGCAGACCTCGTCCTCACCACAGGACAAGGCAGAGCAAACCATCTGGCCTTTGGCTTCACATCGGCACTGGCGAGTGCAGTTCTCATTGACGAAGGATTCGCCTTCCTGCAGGCAGGGAAACACCAAACCTCAGCGTATGAGGCAGGAAAGTACAGGCAGAGGAGGGGTCTGGCAGGGGTGCAAACCAGGGCAGGGTTTTCACTCACAGTATAGTAGTTGCCCTCAAAGAGGCAGCCACAGTTGGCCTCAGGCACACAGGTGTCTCCGCTCAGGAGGAAGCCAGAGCTACATGCACAGCCCTCCACACAAGGCTTGGAGCAGTTCTGAGGGGCTTGTTGGTCCACACAGGTGGCAGGACAGCCGGTCATGCAGGGGTCATAGTAGCTGTTGGGCGGACACAGCAGGGCTGCAATGGGAAGGGGAAAATTAGGATCAGCAAGACCAGCAATCACAGATAGCCTAGTAAGAAGGGAAATACGAATGTCTAGCTTTGGTCAGAGCAGGTTCAGAGCAGAGGTAGTATTTCATTTTTCCCTTGTTGGCAATGGCAAGACAGGCACTTACGGCAGAAGGTGGCATTTCTCCAGGGAAGAAGAGTCACACCAGCTGCCTGGCACGCGTCAGCATAGGCCTCCAGAGCAGCACACAGGAACTGCTGGCCACCATTCAGGGCACACAGGTCATACAAGCAGGTGTCAAAGTAGTCCTGGGGGTTGATCACGCCATGGCAGCTCTCAAAAGAGCTAGGCCTGGTGGTCAGTATGCCACAGAACTGGTCAGACCGGTAGAGCTGCTCCTCTTCTGCACTGCAGGGCGGAGAGGGGACAGGGACACCGCAGGAGGGGTCACTGTCTGGCACCTGCCAGCTCTGTCCCAGCTCATTGGAGTCTGCAGCTTGCTGCCCGTTGGGCATCATGTATTCATCGTCTTTGCGGTTGTTGAAGTTGCCACACATGCCGCAGGTCAGGTTGAAGTAGGTGGTGGGCACCTTCACCTCCACCGAGTGGTCAGCGTCGTAGGACACTCTGAGGTTGAAGTCTGTCTCCAGGACGATGTAGCGACCGCTCTTGCTCACCGTGACGGCCCCTCCTGCTGCGCTCACCGGCAATGTCTGCCGCACGTTGTTCACCTAGGGCACACAGCCACAGTGGGCCCCGGGCCTGTCCCTGGCCTCCCTGGCTGCTCCTGCCCATGGAAATCAGCGGCCAGGCCAGGCATGGCAAACAGCTGCCTGGGATTTCCTCACACCCCAGCACCCCTGGGGCTCACAGAGCTGTGTGCAGTGTTCTGCACTGTACTCAGCACGGTCCAACGTCCCCGTTTGCCTCCTCCTCCTCCAGCCCCTCCAAAATTGGAAAACAAAGGGACCCAGTGCCTTCAGGAGAACCAACCCACACCCAGCATCTGCCAGGCCCTGCCAGCTGCAGCCAGCTCTGCCTTTCAGCCGCACCCCACTGGAGCCAGCCCCACTGCCTACCAGCACGTGGCTCGTCTGCTTCTTGACCATGACGAAGCGCTGTCCGTACACCTCAACCACGACTTCGCGCACGTAGGACACTCGGGTGTTGCCACGGTGCTCGTTCTTGGCCTCCACGTTGAAGTAGGGCAGGGAGGTGGTGTTGGAGCACACTTTGGCCAGGGTGTAGGTGCAGTTGCCCATGAAGTTGTGCCTCACTTTGTCAAAGCTTAGGTAGTGGGGGTCCCCGTGGACGTGGCAGATGCCGTAGGAGTTTTCAAGGCACTCAGGTTTCCCGTTCTGCACCCCGCAGTACTGGCCTGCAGGGCAGGAGGCATTGAAGCACTGGACTTTGCTTCCCCGTGCGGGACACGTGCACTTGGAGGAGCAGCTGTTGTCCGTCCAGAACTCGGAGCCCACGGGATAGTGCTGCCCATTGTGCCAGCAGCCGCACTGCTGGCTGGGCACGCAGCGGTCATTGTAGAGCAGGTACCCGCTGTCGCACACACAGCCCTCCACGCATGGCAGGCTGCAGTTGTAGGGAGCTGTTGGGTTAACACAGGTGGCAGGGCAAGCTGCAGCACAGGACTCATAGTGAGTGTTGGCTGGACAGTCCAATGCTGTGAAAGAAAAATAAATGTATGTGTTAATATTTTTTATTGACTCAGGTATTTGGGTTCATTTAATATCATATTCTGATTTGTTTTAAAATGTTTGTAATGTCTGTGAACATCTTGGAATTAGCAGCATTTTCATGCATGCCTTTTTGTCTTACCACACTGGAATTTCTTTTGAGGTTTGGCTGTCTAAACTTTCACTCAGAGAGGGCCTTTCCTAGAACACGAAGATGATTTCTTGAATTCTTGCATTGGGCAGAGTATATCAATGTCATGGTAGCTATTGTTCCTAGCTGTACTCTATTTAGTCTATAGTTCTGTTACTTAATTGTTAAATAATCGGGATATAGATGTGCTCTATTTTATTTCTTGTTACATGCATAACATATAACTATCCTTTGTAATTAGATGTTTTAAACACTCTCATCTTCTGATGACAAGGTCTGAGAGTTGAAGCTTCCTGAGCAATCTTTTTTCAACTTCCAGGCGTTTATGTGATGGGAGATAATTTCTAATGACTAATTTCTAATTTATAATTTCTAATTTCTAGTATTTTCTCACTCTATCTTTAGCCTACTTTTCTAAAGAGAAAGAGATACTACAATAATCTTGTACATTTCTCTGCCCATCCTCCCACTTAATTTGACCCAAGTGATCTACAGGAAATAAGTGGGTGAGGTTGGCAGAGGATAAAAATATATTCATGTTCATTAATAGAAATAGGAACAAGGCAAGGTGGAGAGATCCTGGAGGCTCCTTCAGCAGAAAGAATACAGCTCACTCTAGGAGATAAAGCCTCAGTAATGTCCTGAGCCTGGAAAATGCTTCAGATGGAGACTGAATTTAAATGAGATACAAAAGTCAGAAAAGAAATTAGGTCATTTCAGTAATTCCAATATTTTCAGATTAACTTTTTAGTCTCCCCATCTCATTCAGCCCATAAGGTATATGGCTCACTGAATTACTATTTCTTGTTCCTTTTATTGGTTCTAGTGGGATCAGATCTGTTCAGGCATTTCAGACATTAAAGATGTATTAAAACGATCCTCTAAAAATAATTTGGATATGTTTTTCACTTACAATATATGCCGGAATACTCAAGAAATATTCTTTTGTTACACTTTACCACTAATGAAACAAGAAAAACCATTATTCCTGAATATGCCTAGCACAGACATCTATCTATTACTACGATACTTGACACCTTTTCTTTTGTGCCTCTGCGTGCTTCTCTCTATCCCATGTCTTCCCTACTCTCTCAGTGTTTCCTCAGTAGAATTATTACAATCTCCATTGTTACAATCTCCAATTACTTTTGACTTCAGTCCTGGTCTTTAATGCCTGTCCCCTCCGAAACCATGAATGACTACACCTGCAGGGGACACTCTGATGCCTTCCTCCACATCCATTTGGGAAGAATGGGCAGCTCACAAGAATGGTCCCTACTCTCTTACACATATGGCAGTCTGTGCCACTGATGCTGTCTACAGCACTCTCCTCTCTTTATCCCAGATCTCCTGCTCAGCTTGCCAGAAGAGTTCCTCCTTCATCTTGCTCTCTTTGCAGAGTGGAATTCAAAGGAAAGGCCTCCAATTCTATTTTAAGATGGATTCGATGGATTTTTCCCCTTCATTTAAAGCAGCTGAACTATTTTTACTAGCATCTTCCCAAAGGAATAAAAGTGAGGAACTACATACAACCCTGAAAACTTTAGCATGATCAGTCAAGATTTTCAGTGTTACATGAATTCAAAACAGGGTTGTAAGGAAATCCTCATTAAACCCCCCTGACAAGTGGTAATTTCTAGCAATCTTTGATACATACGGCAAAAGGTTGCATTTCTCCACGGTGCCAGCTGGACTCCTGCACTTTGGCATGCGTCTGCATAAGCCTGTAGGCTTTCACAGAGGGCTGCATTGTCCAGGTGAAGTTCACACAGATCATACTGGCAATCTTCAAAATAACTCTGTGGATCAACTACTGAGTGGCACTTCTGGAATGGACCATTTGGATCTGTGATCAGACCACAGTATGCATTGCTTTGGATCATGTGTTTTTCATCATCAGTGCAGTTTGGAGTATGGCCATCATCTGGTGAGCACCTAATGTGAAAAATAAAGATAAAAAGTTGTGGAAAAATCAAGGGATCAACTTTGGATTCACTGGCACCTGAGATGCTTTTGAAGTCACATATACCAAAGGTACAGGACTCTTCCCAGACTAAACATGATGTACTTCCAATCCCTCTATTTCTATCCTGTTAGGATAGAAATTCAGATTTTAATAGGATCTGATCATGATAATCTTTGAGAGGCCTGGATGAATCTCAGGTATTTATTTTTGGCTTTCTGGTAAGTCAGGCTGTTTACATGGAAGGAGAATTAGAAAGTGAAAGCATTCAAAGCTAATCTCCGACTCTCCTGAAATAACATACCGTGATATAATTAAAAACAAGTCGAGTATCTCTGAAGAGCTGAAGCAATGTCTTCAAGTATTAGCATTCATGAACTAAAACAACAACTGAAATCTTCATGGGTACCTTCAGTGTTTTTATTCACATACTAAAATATATATTTATATGTACAAAAGGAATTTAGCCAAGTCAGTGTAAAACTCACAGATCATTCTCCCTGTCTGGTCTGTGCATGTATTTAACATAGTCTTTGTGTTTGCTCAAAGAACACCAAGGGACAAAAAACGCCCCCATGTCCTTTCTCTCCTATCAGCAAGGCAAAGCAAGTGAGAAAGGCAGGGTCATTTTACGGGAATGTTGTTTGCTTGCAGCTGTGTGCCAGGGTTGCATCACAGTGCCTAAAGAGACCATTTAGGGAGACATTACAAAATACATTTAATTTACATTTAATTTCTGATTAAATTGGCTGCTGTTCCTGAAAACCTGAATGTGTAAGTAACCCTAAAGCTAGGGCCTAGGGGTCCCTCCAGGGGCAGGTGATGTGAAGATATTTGTGCCACATGTGCAGTGCCCAGCACCTGCCAGGATCCAGCCCTGAGCTATGGGGACAAAGACCTTCCCCATGGTGAGGCTACAGGGATGATACTGGCTGCCAGAGCCCTGCAGAAGTTTTTCCTGAGGAATCATCACGATGTGAGGGAACAAAAAACATTTCCCCACTCCCTGCATCAGTTGACTCCCTTTG
The DNA here is from genome assembly GCF_009819885.2 of Catharus ustulatus. Lineage (NCBI taxonomy): Eukaryota > Metazoa > Chordata > Aves > Passeriformes > Turdidae > Catharus > Catharus ustulatus. The sequence goes on from NC_046230.1 coordinate 14,684,045, forward strand.
GCCACAAAGCATATGTGGAGTAAGATTTGAAGAGGGAAGAAGGGATCACGCCCCTGTCCTTGGCACTGTTGAGGCCACACCTTGATTTGTATGTTCAGTTTTGGGCCTCTCACTACCAGAAAGACATTGAGGTGCTGGGCTGTATCCAGAGAAGGGCAAAGGAGCTGCTGAATGGTCTGGAGCACAAGTCTTAAGAGGAGTGGCTGCAGGAATTGAGGTTGTTAGCCCTTGCGAGGCAAAGGCTCAGGAGACACCTCCTCACTCTCTGCAGCTCCCTGAAAGGAGGTTGTAGTGAGATGGGGGACAGGCTCTTTTCCAGGTGACAGGATGAGAGGAAGTGGCCTCAAGTTGCACCAGGGGAGGTTTAGATTAGGTAGTAGGAAAAATTTCTCCTCCAAATGGGTTGCTGAGCATTGGAATAGGCTCTCCAGGAAAGTGGTGGAGTCACCATTCCTGGAGGAATTGAGAAGATGCCTAGGTATGGCAATTGGGGTCACAGTTTGTTGGTGGATACAGCAGTGCTGGCTTAACTGTTGGACTCAATGTTAAAGGTCTTTTCCAGCCTAAATGGTTCTAAGAGTCCAAGAAATTTTCTCTTCTTAAGCACAGCTAAATTTTCTGGGAAACTTTACCCGGATGCATAAAGTAAATACAATGACAAGGATAGATTTTATCCCACGTCAGACATTTTTGGCCTCCAGAGAAGAGTTGCATAAAGCACTGGTCATTGCATAGCCAATAGGTAAGACGTGACATCCTGGCAAGTGTCCTACCTGGAGTCATTGTAAACCTGCCAGCTGTTGCCAAGGCTGGTTGAGTTTGCTTCCATCTCTCCATCTGGGTTGAGAAAGTCATCTGCTTTTTGCCCATTGTAATTTCCACATATTCCACAGACTTTAGACATATAGGTACTGGGAAGAGTGATTTCTGCTCGGTGATTTCCATCAAACTTGACTTTCAGCCCAAAGTCAGTAGTAACCACAACATACTGCCCGCTGAGGTAAATACTGACATCTGGGACCAAGGTCACAGGGACCACCTGGCTGACTCCATTGACCTGCAGGCACAGAGAAGGACAAGTATGGTGAGCACTTAACAAGAAGCATTTCTAATGGTGACCCTGTTAGATGCCTACATTGACACAGTGAGCAGTAAGAACTTACTCTGGGCTAGTATATGTGTGTATATGTGTATATGGACACATAATCTAGGGCTTGAGGCCACAACAGTGTTGCTACAACATAGCTTACAAGTGTGGTCTTGGTGATTCAGACACAGCTGGCAAAAGTCCAAGACTTAACACAGTCTTTCTGCAGCAACTGCCTACAGACCTATTCTTTTTTATAGTAGAACCAGTAAATTCATAGGAAAGGTGTCAGAGAGAGGCTGTTGGACAAATGAGGACATATCCGTTTTCTATGTCTGTAACATCAGAGGGGAAAGGTTTCAGCATACCTTCAACCCTTTGCCTCTTTTAAATCGCTGTTGTATTTTCTTCTATGAAGGGTAATAATGAAGCAAGGTGACCTTTTCATATGCTGGGCATTTGGCTTAGCCATTTCTATTGTCTTGGCCCTTTATGGAAAGGATCCAGAAAGAAGTCCCAGGATGCAATAGCTGGCCAAGTGTACAGTCAGTGTAAGGAGAGTCGTCATATTGTCACTCCAGGATTGCCACCTGGCCCTGCTTTATGGCAAAGGCCAGGTGTTAAGTGACGTTAACCATGAAGTGGACTAAGGAGGAATCAGGAGAAATGTTCAGCATTGCTGCTAAATTACCACACAGGCAACCACACAGGATTGGGAAATGACCACCAGCCTGAACTCAGCTAATTCAGAGCCTCTTTGCTCCCTGTTACATGCCAAATTAGAGCATGGGGAGCAGGTTAGAAAGGTAGCCTAGCCTACCAACCTCATCTGGAGTGCCAGGTCTTAGCCCACTTTTCAACCACACAGCACAGAATTTTAGCCTATGCTTTCAGTTTTGAAATTCCTGTGTTTAAGAACTCCACATTACTCCTGCTCCTACACATCTTATTGCCCTCTAAAAATTATTGTAAGGATGCTGGAAATTTGTAGTCACTCTACAGCAATATCTTCATTCATGCTATGAGTTATGAATGATAAACAGTGGGCTCCAACCTTACCTTAACAGCTCTTTTTTGACCAAGGTTAATCCTGTAGCCATGGACATCAATATCCACATACTGGACATAGGACACACGGGTGTTGCCTTTCCTGTTCTCATTGGCTGCTTCCACATTGAAGTAGGGCAGGGAGCTGTTGCTGTCACACAGCTTGGAGAGGGTGTAGGTGCAGTTGCCCATGAAGTCATGACGCTGCTTGTCAAAGGTGTTGTAGTGGGGATCGCCATGAATAGTGCAAGTAGCTTCTGGAGACAGGAAAAAGGAAGATGTTGTCATTAACATAGAGCCACATCCCAAAAGCCCATCTTATTGTGTCCTCCCTCTGCACTGTCACCCTAATTTTGTAGATTACACGTGGAAGAACTGAAACAGAAGAGGTAGATACGCATGGCATAAAGCAAAGTTGCAGACAAATACCCATAGAAATCAACTGAAGCAATGAGGCAGTACTGCTAATAAAAATGTAACTGTCCTACAACCCGTTGGGTAGTATATGTAATTGGCTAAAATTACCTGTCACTGGTGTAGGTGTTGGTGGTTCAGGTGTGGTTTCTGTTAGTGAAAAAGACAAAGAAATACAATGTGCTTTAACATTAGGGTGAACACTATTTACACACCAACATACAGGAATATTCACTTACTCTTAAGCAGAATAAAGTTAGAAGTTCTTCACTGAAGCAAGTAGAACAGCCTGTGTTTAAAATCGGGGATGTGTGGGTCTTTTTAGCTCTTGGAGCTCTTAGGAAAGCTCATCTGATTGTTAGTTTGATCACAGTGACTGAGCTTAGGCTCCTCTCAGGAGCTGGAAGAGTAGTTACAGTTAGGTATGTGACTCCCTCTGGTGTATGTTAAGACACATGGAGCTCCTACTGTCGGGGAGGGTTGGCAGGTATGGGAGTGAGACGAAAAGAGAAGCTCTTTGTCTCTCAGAGTTACCTTTGTGCACCATCCAGTGGCTGCATCACGGGCTAATGAAACTGGCGGAACAAAGAACTGGCTCTCCCTAGCCCTCAACGAAAATAAGGTCCCAAGTCTTTTTCATGGATTTTTAAAAGGAATCATATGATCAGAGGATGTGTCTCAGGTCTCCTCTCTGAGATTCAAAGAAATTAAAGGAGGTCAACAGAAGACTTACCACAGCCAGTGCCAGCACTCCAGTCTCCCAGAGCAACTCCTGCCTCAGCACAGGCTGCAGCATAGGCCCCCAGGTCATTGCAGAGCTGCTCCTTGCTGCCATTCGTGGCACACTGGTCATAGACACAGCTCTCAAAGTATGTCTCGGGTGGCAGAACTGCATGGCATGGCTGGAACGGGCCCCCGAGGTGTGTGAGGATTGAACACTGCTTGTTAGCTGCCTCCTCTTCAACAGGGGAGCAGGATGTAGGCGGGCTGATGGTTGGGTCACACCTACAAAGCAGACAGACAGCCCTGAGTTCCCTGCAGCCTGCTGACAGCAGCCTGACCAGCATCTCCTGACCTCCTCCTGAGCCATAACCTCGGCTTCTGCTTTCCAGATCCCTCCCTAAGACAAGCACCCATGGCTGTCACTAGAGAGGAGGGAACACATGGCCCACAGATACCATTGTCCTCCCTGGTTTCAGGAGGACAGAAGCAAACGACAGCACCACTTGCAATCCAAAGAGCTTATCAAAAGCATTGTGCCAAGGCTCAGTCACACTCTCCCTGGGCTCAGGAAGCTGCCTCTTCTCCCCTGCCCCATGCTTGCCATCACCAGCCCTCCCTCCTTATGTCCCTCACAGTTCCCCCCTGCCACACTCCCTTCTGTCCTTCATGTGCATGATGGAACAAGGACTCACAGCCACTCATCATCTGGCACCCTCCAGCTGTCTCCAAAGTCGTTGAAGTCGGGTACAACCACGCCATCGGGTCGCATGAAGTCATCCTGCTGGCTCCCAGTGTACGTGCCACACAGCCCACAGAGTTTGCCCTTGTATTTTGCAGACACCTTCACTAGGAGCTCATGGTCCCCATTGAACTGCAGCTGCAGGCCCAGATTGGTAGAAACCCGCACGTAGGAGCCGCTCAGGGAAATGCTCACACCGGGAGCAGGAGAAGCAGGCAGGGAGACCAGAGCACCGTTGACCTGGAGAAGGGGACAGAGGGAGACAGAAGCATAAAGAGGTGCCCTCGACCAAGAGGTTCACTGGGGTTCCTCCTCAGAGTGGTGCCAGTGCCAGTGAGCCAGAGGCACTGCTGGCATGAGAAACCCTGCCCAGGTCTACGAGGGCAGCAGCAATTGTACAGCGGCACACTGAAAGCTCAGGAAAGGAACCAAGAATCTGTGTCTGCATGAGCAGCCACCTATGGCCATTCAGAGCCCCGTCAGGCTCTTCTGTGAGCATGCAGCAGGCTCGGGATATAGCAAGCTCTCCCTGGGGGCAGAGAGCTATTTCAAGGGTGTGCAGTGTGCCTGTTGTTCCTGGGTGTAAAAATGAGAGGCTTACGTAGACTGCCTTGTGCTGGCGCAGAACAATGTGCAGGCCTTGGAGGGACAGTGCCACAGAGTCCAGAGCAGTCCAGCTCTGGCTGCCGCGATGTTTGTTGCGGGTGGTGACACTGAAGCCAACGGAGGAGTTGTCACAGCCCGTCACCACTGTGTAGTTGCAGGAGCCCTGGAAGTGGTGGAGCTTCCCATCAAAGGTGCTGTAGTGCGGGTCACCGTAGATATGGCAGATGGCAGTGCTGGCTGGGTAACAGCCCCTCTGGCCATCCTGGATCTTGCAGACCTCGTCCTCACCACAGGACAAGGCAGAGCAAACCATCTGGCCTTTGGCTTCACATCGGCACTGGCGAGTGCAGTTCTCATTGACAAAGGATTCGCCTTCCTGCAGGCAGGGAAACACCAAACCTCAGCGTATGAGGCAGGAAAGTACAGGCAGAGGAGGGGCCTGGCAGGGGTGCAAACCAGGGCAGGGTTTTCACTCACAGTATAGTAGTTGCCCTCAAAGAGGCAGCCACAGTTGGCCTCAGGCACACAGGTGTCTCCGCTCAGGAGGAAGCCAGAGCTACATGCACAGCCCTCCACACAAGGCTTGGAGCAGTTCTGTGGGGCTTGTTGGTCCACACAGGTGGCAGGACAGCCGGTCATGCAGGGGTCATAGTAGCTGTTGGGCGGACACAGCAGGGCTGCAATGGGAAGGGGAAATATTAGGATCAGTAAGACCAGCAATCACGGACAGACTAGTAAGAAGGGAAATACCAATGTCTAGCTTTGGTCAGAGCAGGTTCAGAGCAGAGGTTGTATCCCATTTTTCCCTTGCTGGCAATGGCAAGACAGGTACTCACGGCAGAAGGTGGCATTTCTCCAGGGAAGAAGAGTCACACCAGCTGCCTGGCACGCGTCAGCATAGGCCTCCAGAGCAGCACACAGGAACTGCTGGCTACCATTCAGGGCACACAGGTCATACAAGCAGGTGTCAAAGTAGTCCTGGGGGTTGATCACGCCATGGCAACTCTCAAAAGAGCTAGGCCTGGTGGTCAGTATGCCACAGAACTGGTCGGACCGGTAGAGCTGCTCCTCTTCTGCACTGCAGGGCGGAGAGGGGACAGGGACACCGCAGGAGGGGTCACTGTCTGGCACCTGCCAGCTCTGTCCCAGCTCATTGGAGTCTGCAGCTTGCTGCCCGTTGGGCATCATGTATTCATCGTCTTTGCGGTTGTTGAAGTTGCCACACATGCCACAGGTGAGGTTGAAGTAGGTGGTGGGCACCTTCACCTCCACCGAGTGGTCAGCGTCGTAGGACACTCTGAGGTTGAAGTCTGTCTCCAGGACGATGTAGCGACCGCTCTTGCTCACCGTGACGGCCCCTCCCGCTGCGCTCACCGGCAATGTCTGCCGCACGTTGTTCACCTAGGGCACACAGCCACAGTGGGCCCCGGGCCTGTCCCCGGCCTCCCTGGTTGCTCCTGCCCAGGGAAAGCAGCGGCCAGGCCAGGCATGGCAAACAGCCCCTTCCTCCTCCAGCCCCTCCAAAAAGGGAAAACAATGGGACCCAGTGCCTTCAAGAGAACCAACCCACACCCAGCATCTGCCAGGCCCTGCCAGCTGCAGCCAGCCCTGCCTTTCAGCCGCACCCCACTGGAGCCAGCCCCACTGCCTACCAGCACGTGGCTCGTCTGCTTCTTGACCATGACGAAGCGCTGTCCGTACACCTCAACCACGACTTCGCGCACGTAGGACACTCGGGTGTTGCCACGGTGCTCGTTCTTGGCCTCCACGTTGAAGTAGGGCAGGGAGGTGGTGTTGGAGCACACTTTGGCCAGGGTGTAGGTGCAGTTGCCCATGAAGTTGTGCCTCACTTTGTCAAAGCTTAGGTAGTGGGGGTCCCCGTGGACGTGGCAGATGCCGTAGGAGTTTTCAAGGCACACAGGTTTCCCGTTCTGCACCCCGCAGTACTGGCCTGCAGGGCAGGAGGCATTGAAGCACTGGACTTTGCTTCCCCGTGCGGGACACGTGCACTTGGAGGAGCAGCTGTTGTCCGTCCAGAACTCGGAGCCCACGGGGTAGTGCTGCCCATTGTGCCAGCAGCCGCACTGCTGGCTGGGCACGCAGCGGTCATTGTAGAGCAGGTACCCGCTGTCGCACACACAGCCCTCCACGCACGGCAGGCTGCAGTTGTAGGGAGCTGTTGGGTCAACACAGGTGGCAGGGCAAGCTGCAGCACAGGACTCATAGTGAGTGTTGGCTGGACAGTCCAATGCTGTGTAAGAAAAGATAAAGACGTGTTAATATTTTTTATTGACTCAGGTATTTGTGTTTGTTTAATATCATATTCTGATTTGTTTTAAAATGTTTGAAATATCTGTGAACATCTTGGAATTAGCAGCATTTTCATGCATGCCTTTTTGTCTTACCACACTTGAATTTCTTTTGAGGTTTGGCTGTCTATACTATCACTCAGAAAGAGTATTTCCTCGGACACGAAGATGTTGTCCGGAATTCTTGCATTGGACAGAGGATATCAATGTAATGTTTGCTATTTTTCCTATTTGTAGTCTGTTTAGTCTATAGTTTTGTTATTTAATTGCAAACATGATATAATGCCTTAATTCCGATTTCCTCACTTCAGCGATGTCTTTAAGGCTTGTTAAATAATCAGGATATAGATGTGCTCTATTTTATTTCTTGTTACATGCATAACATATAACTACCCTTTGTAATTAGATGTTTTAAACACTGTCATATTCTGATGAGAAGGTCTGAGAACTGAAGCTTCCTGAGCAGTCCTTTTTCTACTTCCAGGCATTTATGAGATGGGAGAAAATTTCTAATGACTAATTTCTAATTTCTAATTTCTAGTATTTTCTCACTCTATCTTTAGCCTACTTTTCTAAGGAGAAAGAGATACAAAAATAATCTTGTACATTTCTCTGCCCATGCTCCCATTTAATTTGACCCAGGTGATCTACAGGAAATAACTGGGTGAGGTTGGTAGAGGATAAAAATATATTCATGTTCATTAATGGAAATAGGAACAAGGCAAGGTGGAGAGATCCTGGAAGCTCTTTCAGCAGAAAGAAGAGATGCAGAGACAGCTCACTCTAGGAGATAAAGTCTTAGTAATGTCCCGAGCCTGGAAAATACTTCTGATGGAGACTGAATTTAAATGAGATACAAAAGTCAGAAAAGAAATTAGGTAATTTCAGTAATTCCAATATTTTCAGATTAACTTTTTAGTCTCCCCATTTCGTCCAGCCCAGAAGGCACATGGGTCACTGAATTACTTTTTCTTGTTCCTTTTATTGTTTCTAGTTGGAACAGATTTGTTCAGGCATTTCAGACAGAAATTCATGCATAAATTCGTATTCAAATTATCTTCTAGAAACAATTTGGATATGTTTTTCGCCTAGAATATATGCCTGAATGATTGAGAAATGTTCTTTATTTACTCTTTAGCACTACTGAAACAAGAAAAAACATTAGTCCTACTTACGCCGTAGCACAGACATCTATCTCTTATTTCAATACTTGACACCTTCTGTCTTGTGCCTCTGCGTGCTTCTCTCTATCCCATGTCTTCCCTACTCTCTCTGTGCTTCCTCAGTAGAATTATTACAATCTCCATTGTTACAATCTCCAATTACATTTTACTTCAGTCCTGGTCTTTAATGCCTGTCCCCTCTGAAACCATGAATGACTACACCTGCAGGGGACACTCTGATGCCTTCCTCCACATCCATTTGGGAAGAATGGGCAGCTCACAAGAATGGTCCCTACTCTCTTACACATATGGCAGTCTGTGCCACTGATGGTGTCTACAGCACTCTCCTCCTTTATCCCAGATCTCCTGCTCAGCTTGCCAGAAGAGTTCCTCCTTCATCTTGCTCTCTTTGCAGAGTGGAATTCAAAGGAAAGGCCTCCAATTTTATTTTAAAATGGTTTCGATGGATTTTTCCCCTTCATTTAAAGCAGCTGAACTATTTTTACTAGCATCTTCGCAACGGAATGAAATTGAGGAACTACATACAACCCTGAAATCTTTAGCATGATCAGTCAAGATTTTCAGTGTTACATGAATTCAAAACAGGGTTGTAAGGAAATCCTCATTAAACCCCCCTGACAAGTGGTAATTTCTAGTAATCTTTGATACATACGGCAAAAGGTTGCATTTCTCCAGGGTGCCAGCTGGACTCCTGCACTTTGGCACGCGTCTGCATAAGCCTGTAGGCTTTCACAGAGGGCTGTATTGTCCAGGTGAAGTTCACACAGATCATACTGGCAATCTTCAAAATAACTCTGTGGATCAACTACTGAGTGGCACTTCTGGAATGGACCATTTGGATCTGTGATCAGACCACAGTATGCATTGCTTTGGATCATGTGTTTTTCATCATCAGTGCAGTTTGGAGTATGGCCATCATCTGGTGAGCACCTAATGTGAAAAAAAAGATAAAAAGTTGTGGAAAAATCAAGGGATCAACTTTGGATTCACTGGCACCTGAGATGCTTTTGAAGTCACATATACCAAAAGTACAGGTCTCTTCCCAGACTAAACATGACGTATTTCCAATCCCTCTAGTTTTATCTTATTAGGATAGAAATTCAGATTTTAATAGGATCTGAACGTGATAATCTTTGAGAGTCAGATATTTATTTTTGGCTTTCTGGTAAGTCAGGTTGTTTACATGGAAAGAGAATTAGAAAGTGAAAGCATTCAAAGCTAAACTCCTACTGTCCTGAAATATCATACTGTGACATAATTAAAAACAAGTCAAGTATCTCTGAAGAGCTGAAGCAATGTCTTCAACTATTAGCATTCATGAACTAAAACAACAACTGAAATCTTCATGGGCACCTTCAGTGTTTTTATTCACATACTAAAATATATATATAAACGTACATAAGGAATGTAGGAAAGTCAGTGTAAAACTCACAGATCATTCTCCCTGTCTGGTCTGTGCATGTATTTAACATAGTCTTTGTGTTTGCTCAAAGAGCACCGAGGGACAAAAGAAGCCCCCATGGCCTTTCTCTCCTATCAGCAAGGCAAAGCAATTGAGAAAGGCAGTGTCTCTTTTATGGGAATGTTGTTTGCTTGCAGCTGTGTGCCAGGGTTGTATCACAGTGCCTAAAGAGACCATTTAGGGAGACATTACAAAATACATTTAATTTACATTTAATTTCTGATTAAATTGGCTGCTGTTCCTGAAAACCTGAATGTGTAAGTAACCCTAAAGCTAGGGCCTAGGAGTCCCTCCAGGGGCAGGTGATGTGAAGATATTTGTGCCACATGTGCAGTGCCCAGCACCTGCCAGGATCCAGCCCTGAGCTATAGGGACAAAGACCTTCCCCATGGTGAGGTTACAGGGAGGATACTGGCTGCCAGAGCCCAGCAGAAGCCTGAGTTTTTCCTGGGGAATCATCATCATGTGAGGGAACAAAAAACATTTCCCCACTCCCTGCATCAGTTGACTCCCTTTGGCCACAAAGCATATGTGGAGTAAGATTTGAAGAGGGAAGAAGGGATCACGCCCCTGTCCTTGGCACTGTTGAGGCCACACCTTGATTTGTATGTTCAGGTTTGGGCCTCTCACTACCAGAAAGACATTGAGGTGCTGGGCTGTATCCAGAGAAGGGCAATGGAGCTGCTGAATGGTCTGGAGCACAAGTCTTAAGAGGAGTGGCTGCAGGAATTGAGGTTGTTAGCCCTTGCGAGGCAAAGGCTCAGGAGACACCTCTACACTCTCTGCAGCTCCCTGAAAGGAGGTTGTAGTGAGATGGGGGACAGGCTCTTTTCCAGGTGACAGAATGAGAGGAAGTGGTCTCAAGTTGCACCAGGGGAGATTTAGATTAGGTAATAGGAAAAATTTCTTCTCCAAATGGGTTGCTGAGCATTGGAACAGGCTGTCCAGGAAAGTGGTGGAGTCACCATTCCTGGAGGAATTGAGAAGATGCCTAGGTATGGCATTTGGGGTCATAGTTTGTTGGTGGATACAGCAGTGCTGGCTTAACTGTTGGACTCAATGTTAAAGACTTTTTAAGCCTAAATGGTTCTAAGAGTCCAAGAAATTTTCTCTTCTTAAGCACAGTTAAATTTTCTGGGAAACTTTACCCGGATGCATAAAGTAAATACAATGACAAGGATAGATTTTATCCCACGTCAGACATTTTTGGCCTCCAGAGAAGAGTTGCATAAAGCACTGGGCATTGCATAGCCAACAGGTAAGACGTGACATCCTGGCAAGTGTCCTACCTGGAGTCATTGTAAACCTGCCAGCTGTTGCCAAGGCTGGTTGAGTTTGCTTCCATCTCTCCATCTGGGTTGAGAAAGTCATCTGCTTTTTGCCCATTGTAATTTCCACATATTCCACAGACTTTAGACATATAGGTACTGGGAAGAGTGATTTCTGCTCGGTGATTTCCATCAAACTTGACTTTCAGCCCAAAGTCAGTAGTAACCACAACATACTGCCCGCTGAGGTAAATATTGACATCTGGGACCAAGGTCACAGGGACCACCTGGCTGACTCCATTGACCTGCAGGCACAGAGAAGGACAAGTATGGTGAGCACTTAACAAGAAGCATTTCTAATGGTGACCCTGTTAGATGCCTATATTGACACAGGGAACAGTAAGAACTTACTCTGGGCTAGTATGTGTATATGTGTATATGGACACATAATCTAGGGCTTGAGGCCACAACAGTGTTGCTACAACATAGCTTACAAGTGTGGTCCTGGTGATTCAGACACAGCTGGCACAAGCCCAAGATTTAACACAGTCTGTCTGCAGCAGCTGCCTACAGACCTATTCTTTTTTTAGAGTAGTACCAGTAAATAGAGGGGAAAGGTGTCAGAGAGAGGCTGTTGGACAAATGAGGACATATCCATTTTCTATGTCTGAAACATCAGATGGGAAAGGTTTCAGCATACCTTCAACCCTTTGCCTCTTTTAAATCACTGTTGCATTTTCTTCTAAGAAGGGTAATAATGAAGCAAGGTGACCTGTTCATATGCTGAGTATTTGGCCTAACCATTTCTACTGTCTTGGCCTTTTATGGAAAGGATCCAGAAAGAAGTCCCAGGATGCAATAGCTGGCCAAGTGTACAGTCAGTGTAAGGAGAGTCGTCATATTGTCACTCCAGGATTGCCACCTGGCCCTGCTTTATGGCAAAGGCCAGGTGTTAAGTGAAGTTAACCGTGAAGTGGAATAAGTAGGAATCAGGGAGAAGTGTTCAGCATTGCTGCTAAATTACCACACAGGCAACCACACAGGATTGGGAAATGACCACCAGCCTGAACTCAGCAAATTCAGAGCCTCTTTGCTCCCTGTTACATGCCAAATTAGAGCATGGGGAGCAGGTTAGAAAGGTAGTCTAGCCTCCCAACCTCATCTGGAGTGCCAGGTCTTAGCCCACCTTTCAACCACACAGCACAGAATTTTAGCTTATGCTTTCAGTTTTGAAAATCCTGTGTTTAAGAACTCCACATTACTCCTGTTCCTAAATATCTGATTGCCCTCTAAAAATTATTGTAAGGATGTTGGAAATTTGTAGTCACTGTACCAGAATTTCTTCATTCATGCTATGAGTTATGAATGATAAACAGTGGGCTCCAACCTTACCTTAACAGCTCTTTTTTGACCAAGGTTAATCCTGTAGTCATAGACATCAATATCCACATACTGGACATAGGACACGCGGGTGTTGCCTTTCCTGTTCTCATTGGCTGCTTCCACATTGAAGTAGGGCAGGGAGCTGTTGCTGTCACACAGCTTGGAGAGGGTGTAGGTGCAGTTGCCCATGAAGTCATGACGCTGCTTGTCAAAGGTGTTGTAGTGGGGATCGCCATGAATAGTGCAAGTAGCTTCTGGAGACAGGAAAAAGGAAGATGTTGTCATTAACATAGAGCCACATCCCAAAAGCCCATCTTATTGTGTCCTCCCTCTGCACTGTCACCCTAATTTTGTAGATTACACGTGGAAGAACTGAAACAGAAGAGGCTGATATGCATGGCATAAAGCAATGTTGTAGACAAATACCCACAGAAATTAACTGAGGCATTCAAGCAGTACTGCTAGTAAAAATGTAACCGTCCTACAACCCGTTGGGTAGTAAATGTAATTGGCTAAAATTACCTGTCACTGGTGTAGGTTCTGGTGGTGGTTCAGGTGTGGTTTCTGTTAGTGAAAAAGACAAAGCAATACAATGTGCTTTAACATTAGGGTGAACACTATTTACACACTAAGACACAGGTATTATCACTTAAACAGAATAAAGTTAGAAGATCTTCGGTGAAGAAAGTAGAACAGCCTGTGTTTAAAATCGGGGATGTGTGGGTCTTTTTAGCTCTTGGAGCTCTTAGGAAAGCTCATCTGATTGTTAGTTTGATCACAGTGACTGAGCTCAGGCCCCTCTTAGGAGCTGGAAGAGTAATTAAAGATAGGTATGTGACTCCCTCTGGTGTGTGTTAAGACACATGGAGCTCCTGCTGTCAGGGAGTGTTGGCAGGTATGGGAGTGAGATGAAAAGAGAAGCTCTTTGTCTCTCAGAGTTACCTTTGTGCACCATCCAGTGGCTTCATCTCGGGCTAATGAAACTGGCGGAACAAAGAACTGGCTCTCCCTAGTCCTCAACGAAAATAAGGCCCTAAGTATTTTTTCATGGAATTTAAATGGAATCATATGATCAGAGGATGTGCCCCAGGCCTCCTCTCTGAGCTTCAAAGAAATCAAAGGAGGTCAACAGAAGACTTACCACAGCCAGTGCCAGCACTCCAGTCTCCCAGAGCAACTCCTGCCTCAGCACAGGCTGCAGCATAGGCCCCCAGGTCATTGCAGAGCTGCTCCGTGCTGCCATTCGTGGCACACTGGTCATAGACACAGCTCTCAAAGTATGTCTCAGGTGGCAGAACTGCATGGCATGGCTGGAACGGGCCCCCGAGGTGTGTGAGGATTGAACACTGCTTGTTAGCTGCCTCCTCTTCAGCAGGGGAGCAGGAAGTAGGTGGGCTGATGGCTGGGTCACACCTGCAAAGCAGACAGACAGCCCTGAGTTCCCTGCAGCCTGTTGACAGCAGCCTGACCAGCATCTCCTGACCTCCTCCTGAGCCATAACCTCGGCTTCTGCAGTCCAGATCCCTCCCTAAGACAAGCACACATGGCTGTCACTTGAGAGGAGGGAACACATGGCCCACAGATACCATTGTCCTCCCTTGTTTCAGTTGGAGAGAAACAAATGATTGTACCAGTTGCAATCCAAAGAGCTTACCAAAAGCATCGTGCCCAGACTCAGTCCACTCTCCCTGGGCTCAGGATGCTGCCTCTTCTCCCCTGCCCCATGCTTACCATCACCAGCCCTCCCTCCTTATGTCCTTCAAAGTTCCCCTCTGCCACACTCCCTTCTGTCCTTCATGTGCATGATGGAACAAGGACTCACGGCCACTCATCATCTGGCACCCTCCAGCTGTCTCCAAAGTCGTTGAAGTCGGGTACAACCACGCCATCGGGTCGCATGAAGTCATCCTGCTGGCTCCCAGTGTACGTGCCACACAGCCCACAGAGTTTGCCCTTGTATTTCTCAGACACCTTCACTAGGAGCTCATGGTCCCCATTGAACTGCAGCTGCAGGCCCAGATTGGTAGAAACCCGCACGTAGGAGCCGCTCAGGGAAATGCTCACACCGGGAGCAGGAGAAGCAGGCAGGGAGACCAGAGCACCGTTGACCTGGAGAAGGGGACAGAGGGAGAGAGAAGGATAAAAAGGTGCCTTCCACTGAGAGGTTCACTGGGGTTCCTCCTCAGAGTGGTGTCAGTGCCAGTGAGCCAGAGGCACTGCTGGCATGAGAAACCCTGTCCAGGCCTACGTGGGCAGTAGCAAATGTACAGTGGCACACTGAAAGCTCAGGAAAGGAACCAAGAATCTGTGTCTGCACGGGTAGCCACATACAGCCATTCAGAGCCCCGCCAGGCTCTTCTGTGAGCATGCAGCAGGCTCGGGATATAGAAAGCTCTCCCTGGGGGCAGAGAGCTATTTCAAGGGTGTGCAGTGTGCCTGTTGTTCCCGGGTGTAAAAATGAGAGGCTTACGTAGACTGCCTTGTGCTGGCGCAGAACAATGTGCAGGCCTTGGAGGGACAGTGCCACAGAGTCCAGAGCAGTCCAGCTCTGGCTGCCGCGATGTTTGTTGCGGGTGGTGACACTGAAGCCAACGGAGGAGTTGTCACAGCCCGTCACCACTGTGTAGTTGCAGGAGCCCTGGAAGTGGTGGAGCTTCCCATCAAAGGTGCTGTAGTGCGGGTCACCGTAGATGTGGCAGATGGCAGTGCTGGCTGGGTAACAGCCCCTCTGGCCATCCTGGATCTTGCAGACCTCATCCTCACCACAGGACAAGGCAGAGCAAACCATCTGGCCTTTGGCTTCACATCGGCACTGGCGAGTGCAGTTCTCATTGACGAAGGATTCGCCTTCCTGCAGGCAAGGAAACACCAAACCTCAGCGTATGAGGCAGGAAAGTACAGGCAGAGGAGGGGCCTGGCAGGGGTGCAAACCAGGGCAGGGTTTTCACTCACAGTATAGTAGTTGCCCTCAAAGAGGCAGCCACAGTTTTCCTCGGGCACACAGGTGTCTCCGCTCAGGAGGAAGCCAGAGCTACATGCACAGCCCTCCACACAAGGCTTGGAGCAGTTCTGTGGGGCTTGTTGGTCCACACAGGTGGCAGGACAGCCGGTCATGCAGGGGTCATAGTAGCTGTTGGGCGGACATGGCAGGGCTGCAATGGGAAGGGGAAAATTAGGATCAGCAAGACCAGCAATCCCAGACAGCCTAGTGAGAAGGGAAATACCAAAGTCTAGCTTTGGCCAGAGCAGGTTCAGAGCAGAGGCTGTATCCCATTTTTCCCTTGCTGGCAATGGCAAAACATGTACTCACGGCAGAAGGTGGCATTTCTCCAGGGAAGCAGAGTCACACCAGCTGCCTGGCACGCGTCAGCATAGGCCTCCAGAGCAGCACACAGGAACTTCTGGCTACCATTCAGGGCACACAGGTCATACAAGCAGGTGTCAAAGTAGTCCTGGGGGTTGATCACGCCATGGCAACTCTCAAAAGAGCTAGGCCTGGTGGTCAGTATGCCACAGAACTGGTCAGACTGGTAGAGCTGCTCCTCTTCTGCACTGCAGGGTGGGGAGGGGACAGGGACACCACAGGAGGGGTCACTGTCTGGCACCTGCCAGCTCTGTCCCAACTCATTGGAGTCTGCAGCTTGCTGCCCGTTGGGCATCATGTATTCATCGTCTTTGCGGTTGTTGAAGTTGCCACACATGCCACAGGTCAGGTTGAAGTAGGTGGTGGGCACCTTCACCTCCACCGAGTGGTCAGCGTCGTAGGACACTCTGAGGTTGAAGTCTGTCTCCAGGACGATGTAGCGACCGCTCTTGCTCACCGTGACGGCCCCTCCCGCTGCGCTCACTGGCAATGTCTGCCGCACGTTGTTCACCTAGGGCACACAGCCACAGTGGGCCCCGGGCCTGTCCCCGGCCTCCCTGGCTGCTCCTGCCCAGGGAAAGCAGTGGCCAGGCCAGGCATGGCAAACAGCCCCTTCCTCCTCCAGCCCCTCCAGAAAGAGAAAACAAAGGGACCCAGTGCCTTCAAGAGAACAAATCACACCCGGTATCTGCCAGGCCCTGCCAGCTGCAGCCAGCCCTGCCTTTCAGCCGCACCCCACTGGAGCCAGCCCCACTGCCTACCAGCACGTGGCTCGTCTGCTTCTTGACCATGACGAAGCGCTGTCCGTACACCTCAACCACGACTTCGCGCACGTAGGACACTCGGGTGTTGCCACGGTGCTCGTTCTTGGCCTCCACGTTGAAGTAGGGCAGGGAGGTGGTGTTGGAGCACACTCTGGCCAGGGTGTAGGTGCAGTTGCCCATGAAGTTGTGCCTCACTTTGTCAAAGCTTAGGTAGTGGGGGTCCCCGTGGACGTGGCAGATGCCGTAGGAGTGTTCGAGGCACTCAGGTTTCCCGTTCTGCACCCCGCAGTACTGGCCTGCAGGGCAGGAGGCATTGAAGCACTGGACTTTGCTTCCCCGTGCGGGACACGTGCACTTGGAGGAGCAGCTGTTGTCCGTCCAGAACTCGGAGCCCACGGGGTAGTGCTGCCCATTGTGCCAGCAGCCGCACTGCTGGCTGGGCACGCAGCGGTCATTGTAGAGCAGGTACCCGCTGTCGCACACACAGCCCTCCACGCACGGCAGGCTGCAGTTGTCGGGAGCTGTTGGGTCAACACAGGTGGCAGGGCAAGCTGCAGTACAGGACTCATAGTGAGTGTTGGCTGGACAGTCCAATGCTGTGTAAGAAAAGATAAAGACCAGTTTTAATATTTGTTATTGACTCCAGTGTTTGGGTTTCTTTAATATCATATTCTGATTTGTTTTAAAATGTTTGAAATATCTGTGAACATCTTGTAATTAGCAGCATTTTCATGCATGCCTTTTTGTCTTACCACACTTCAATTTCTTTTGAGGTTTGGCTGTCTAAGCTTTCACTCAGGGGGAGCATTTCCTAGGACACGAAGATGATTTCTTGAATTCTTGCATTGGACAGAGGATATCAATTTCATGGTAGCTATTTTTCCTAGCTGTACTCTATTTAGTCTATAGTTCTCTTATTTAATTGCAAACATGATGTAATATCTTATATCCTATTTCCTCACTTCACAGAGGTCTTTAAGGCTTGTTAAATAATCAGGATATAGATGTGATCTATTTTATTTTTTATTTTGTTACATGCATAACATATAACTATCCTACGTAATTAGATGTTTTATAACCTGACATAGTCTGAGGAGAAGGTCTGAGAACTGATGTTTCCTAAGCAATCTGTTTTCAGCTTCCAGGCAATAATGTGATGGGAGAAAATTTCTAATGACTAATTTCTAATTTCTAGTATTTTCTCACTCTAGCCTACTTTTCTAAGGTGACAGAGATAATACAATAACCTTGTACATTTCTCAGCCCATCCTCCCACTTAATTTGACCCAGGTAATCTACAGGAAATAAGTGGGTGAGGTTGGCAGAGGACAAAAATATCTTCAGGTTCATTAAAGGAAATAGGAACAAGGCAAGGTGGAGAGATCCTGGAAGCTCTTTCAGCAGAAAGAAGAGATGCAGAGACAGTTCACTCTAGAAAATAAAGCCTCAGTAATGTCCCGAGCCTGGAAAATGCTTCAGATGGAGATTGAATTTAAATGAGATACAAAAGTCAGAAAAGAAATTAGGTAATTTCAGTAATTCCAATATTTTCAGATTAATTTTTAGTCTCCCCATCTCATTCAGCCCAGAAGCCATATGGGTCACTGAATTACTATTTCTTGTTCCTTTTATTGGATCTAGTAGGAATAGATCTGTTCAGGCATTTCAGACAGTAAATTTGCGTTTAAATTCTCATCTAAAAATAATATGATTTTTTCCCCCTACAATATATGCCGGAATGCCTGAGAATTTTTCTTCATTTACTCTTCACCTATACTCAAACAAGAAAAAAGCATTATTCCTACTTACTCTCTAGCTTCAGTTCTTGCCACCTTTTGTCTTGTGCCTCTGTGTGTTCCTGTCTCTTCCATGTCTTCCCTACTCTCTCTGTGCTTCCTCAGTAGAATTATTACAATCTCCATTGTTACAATCTCCAATTACTTTTGACTTCAGTCCTGGTCTTTAATGCCTGTCCCATCTGAAACCATGAATGACTACACCTGCAGGGGACACTCTGATGCCTTCCTCCACATCCATTTGGGAAGAATGGGCAGCTCACAAGAATGGTCCCTACTCTCTTACACATATGGCAGTCTGTGCCACTGATGGCGTCTACAGCACTCTCCTCCTTTAACCCAGATCTCCTGCTCAGCTTGCCAGAAGAGTTCCTCCTTCATCTTGCTCTTTTTGCAGAGAGGAATTCAAAGGAAAGGCCTCCAATTCTATTTTAAGATGGATTTGATGGATTTTTTTCCCCTTCATTTAAAGCAGCTGAACTATTTTTACTAGCATCTTCCTAAAGGAATAAAAGTGAGGAACTACATACAACCCTGAAATCTTTAGCATGATCAGTCAAGATTTTCAGTGTTACATGAATTCAAAACAGGGTTGTAGGAAATCCTCATTAAACCCCCCTGACAAGTAGTAATTTCTAGTAATCTTTGATACATACGGCAAAAGGTTGCATTTCTCCAGGGTGCCAGCTGGACTCCTGCACTTTGGCACGCGTCTGCATAAGCCTGTAGGCTTTCACAGAGGGCTGCATTGTCCAGGTGAAGTTCACAGAGATCATACTGGCAATCTTCAAAATAACTCTGTGGATCAACTACTGAGTGGCACTTCTGGAATGGACCATTTGGATCTGTGATCAGACCACAGTATGCATTGCTTTGGATCATGTGTTTTTCATCATCAGTGCAGTTTGGAGTATGGCCATCATCTGGTGAGCACCTAATGTGAAAAAAAAGAAAAAAAGTTGTGAAAAAATCAAGGGATCAACTTTGGATTCACTGGATTTCTCAGGAATCATCCTAATTTGAGGGAACAAAAAACATTTCTCCGTTCCCTGCCTCAGTCAGACACCCTTTGGTCACAAAGCATATGTGAAGTAAGATTTGAAGATGAAAGAAGGGATCACTCCCCTGTCCTTGGCACTGGTGAGGCCACACCTTGATTTGCATGTTCAGTTTTGGGTCTCTCACTACCAGAAAGACTTTGAGGTGCTGGGCTGTATCCAGAGAAGGGCAAAGGAGCTGCTGAAGGGTCTGGAGCACAAGTCTTTAGAGGAGTGGCTGCAGGAATTGAGGTTGTTAGCCCTTGCGAGGCAAAGGCTCAGGAGACACCTCCTCACTCTCTGCAGCTCCCTGAAAGGAGGTTGTAGTGAGATGGGGGACAGTCTTTTTTCCAGGTGACAGGGTGAGAGGATGTGGCCTCAAGTTGCACCAGGGGAGGTTTAGATTAGGTAATAGGAAAAATTTCTTCTCCAAATGGGTTGCTGATCATTGGAACAGGCTGTACAGGAACGTGGTGGAGTCACTATCCCTGGAGGAATTGAGAAGATTCCTAGGTGTGGCATTTGGGGTCATAGTTTGTTGGTGGATACAGCAGTGCTGGGTTAACTGTTGGACTCAATGTTAAAGGACTTTTCCAACCTAAATAGTTCTAAGAGTCCAAGAAATTTTCTCTTCTTAAGCACAGTTAAATTTTCTGGGAAACTTTACCCGGATGCATAAAGTAAATACAATGACAAGGATAGATTTTATCCCACGTCAGATATTTTTGGTCTCCAGAGAAGAGTTGCATAAAGCACTGGTCATTGCATAGCCAACAGGTAAGACGTGACATCCTGGCAAGTGTCCTACCTGGAGTCATTGTAAACCTGCCAGCTGTTGCCAAGGCTGGTTGAGTTTGCTTCCATCTCTCCATCTGGGTTGAGAAAGTCATCTGCTTTTTGCCCATTGTAATTTCCACATATTCCACAGACTTTAGACATATAGGTACTGGGAAGAGTGATTTCTGCTCGGTGATTTCCATCAAACTTGACTTTCAGCCCAAAGTCAGTAGTAACCACAACATACTGCCCGCTGAGGTAAATTCTGACATCTGGGACCAAGGTCACAGGGACCACCTGGCTGACTCCATTGACCTGCAGGCACAGAGAAGGACAAGTATGGTGAGCACTTTACAAGAAGCATTTCTAATGGTGACCTTGTTAGATGCCTATATTGACACAGGGAACAGTAAGAACTTACTCTGTGCTAGTATGTGTATATGTGTATATGGACACATAATCTAGGGCTTGAGGCCACAACAGTGTTGCTACAGCATAGCTTACAAGTGTGGTCCTGGTGATTCAGACACAGCTGGCACAAGCCCAAGATTTAACACAGTCTGTCTGCAGCAACTGCCTACAGACCTACTCTTTTTTATAGTAGAACCAATAAATAGAGGGGAAAGGTGTCAGAGAGAGGCTGTTGGACAAATGAGGACATATCCATTTTCTATGTCTGAAACATCAGATGGGAAAGGTTTCAGCATACCTTCAACCCTTTGCCTCTTTTAAATCACTGTTGCATTTTCTTCTAAGAAGGGTAATAATGAAGCAAGGTGACCTGTTCATATGCTGAGTATTTGGCCTAACCGTTTCTACAGTCTTGGCCCTTTGTGGAAAGGATCCAGAAAGAAGTCCCAGGATGCAATAGCTGGCCAAGTGTACAGTCAGTGTAAGGAGAGTCATCATATTGTCACTTCAGGATTGCCACCTGGCCCTGCTTTATGGCAAAAGTCAGGTGTCAAGTGAAGTTAACCGTGAAGTGGAATAAGTAGGAATCAGGGAGAAGTGTTCAGCATTGCTGCTAAGTTACCACACAGGCTACCACACAGGATTGGGAAATGACCACCAGCCTGAACTCAGCAAATTCAGAGCCTCTTTGCTCCCTGTTACATGCCAAATTAGAGCATGGGGAGCAGGTTAGAAAGGTAGTCTAGCCTCCCAACCTCATCTGGAGTGCCAGGTCTTAGCCCACCTTTCAACCATACAGCACAGAATTTTAGCTTATGCTTTCGGTTTTGAAATTCCTGTCTTTAAGAACTCCACATTACTCCTGCTCCTAAATATCTGATTGCCCTCTAAAAATTATTGTAAGGATGTTGGAAATTTGTAGTCACTGTACCAGAATTTCTTCATTCATGCTATGAGTTATGAATGATAAACAGTGGGCTCCAACCTTACCTTAACAGCTCTTTTTTGACCAAGGTTAATCCTGTAGTCATAGACATCAATATCCACATACTGGACATAGGACACACGGGTGTTGCCTTTCCTGTTCTCATTGGCTGCTTCCACATTGAAGTAGGGCAGGGAGCTGTTGCTGTCACACAGCTTGGAGAGGGTGTAGGTGCAGTTGCCCATGAAGTCATGACGCTGCTTGTCAAAGGTGTTGTAGTGGGGATCGCCATGAATAGTGCAAGTAGCTTCTGGAGACAGGAAAAAGGAAGATGTTGTCATTAACATAGAGCCACATCCCAAAGCCCATCTTATTGTGTCCTCCCTCTGCACTGTCACCCTAATTTTGTAGATTACACGTGGAAGAACTGAAACAGAAGAGGCTGATATGCATGGCATAAAGCAATGTTGTAGACAAATACCCACAGAAATTAACTGAGGCATTCAAGCAGTACTGCTAGTAAAAATGTAACCGTCCTACAACCCGTTGGGTAGTAAATGTAATTGGCTAAAATTACCTGTCACTGGTGTAGGTTCTGGTGGTGGTTCAGGTGTAGTTTCTGTTAGTGAAACAGACAAAGCAATACAATGTGCTTTAACATTAGGGTGAACAGTATTTACACACCAACACACAGGAATTTTCACTTAGTCTTAAACAGAATAAAGTTAGAAGTCCTTCAGTGAAGTAAGTAGAACAGTCTGTGTTTAAATTCGGGGATGTGTGGGTCTTTTTAGTTCTTGGAGCTCTTAGGAAAGCTCATCTGATTGTTAGTTTGATCACAGTGACTGAGCTCAAGCTCCTCTCAGGAGCTGGAAGAGTATTTACAGTTAGGTATGTGACTCCCTCTGGTGTAGGTTAAGTCACATGGAGCTCCTGCTGTCAGGGAGTGTTGGCAGGTATGGGAGTGAGATGAAAAGAGAAGCTCTTTGTCTCTCAGAGTTACCTTTGTGCACCATCCAGTGGCTGCATCTCGGGCTAATGAAACTGGCGGAATAAAGAACTGGCTCTCCCTAGCCCTCAACGAAAATAAGGCCCCAAGATTTTTTTATGGAATTTTAAATGGAATCATATGATCAGAGGATGTGCCCCAGGCCTCCTCTCTGAGCTTCAAAGAAATCAAAGGAGGTCAACAGAAGACTTACCACAGCCAGTGCCAGCACTCCAGTCTCCCAGAGCAACTCCTGCCTCAGCACAGGCTGCAGCATAGGCCCCCAGGTCATTGCAGAGCTGCTCCGTGCTGCCATTCGTGGCACACTGGTCATAGACACAGCTCTCAAAGTATGTCTCGGGTGGCAGAACTGCATGGCATGGCTGGAACGGGCCCCCGAGGTGTGTGAGGATTGAACACTGCTTGTTAGCTGCCTCCTCTTCAGCAGGGGAGCAGGAAGTAGGTGGGCTGATGGCTGGGTCACACCTGCAAAGCAGACAGACAGCCCTGAGTTCCCTGCAGCCTGTTGACAGCAGCCTGACCAGCATCTCCTGACCTCCTCCTGAGCCATAACCTCGGCTTCTGCAGTCCAGATCCCTCCCTAAGACAAGCACCCATGGCTGTCACTTGAGAGGAGGGAACACATGGCCCACAGATACCATTGTCCTCCCTGGTTTCAGTTGGAGAGAAACAAATGATTGTACCAGTTGCAATCCAAAGAGCTTACCAAAAGCATCGTGCCCAGACTCAGTCCACTCTCCCTGGGCTCAGGATGCTGCCTCTTCTCCCCTGCCCCATGCTTACCATCACCAGCCCTCCCTCCTTATGTCCTTCAAAGTTCCCCTCTGCCACACTCCCTTCTGTCCTTCATGTGCATGATGGAACAAGGACTCACGGCCACTCATCATCTGGCACCCTCCAGCTGTCTCCAAAGTCGTTGAAGTCGGGTACAACCACGCCATCGGGTCGCATGAAGTCATCCTGCTGGCTCCCAGTGTATGTGCCACACAGCCCACAGAGTTTGCCCTTGTATTTCTCAGACACCTTCACTAGGAGCTCATGGTCCCCATTGAACTGCAGCTGCAGGCCCAGATTGGTAGAAACCCGCACATAGGAGCCGCTCAGGGAAATGCTCAGACCGGGAGCAGGAGAAGCAGGCAGGGAGACCAGAGCACCGTTGACCTGGAGAAGGGGACAGAGGGAGACAGAACCATAAAAAGGTGCCTTCCACTGAGAGGTTCACTGGGTTCCTCCTCAGAGTGTTGCCAGTGCCCGTGAGCCAGAGGCACTGCTGGCATGAGAAACCCTGCCCAGGCCTATGAGGGCAGCAGCAAATGTACAACGGCACACTGAAAGCTCAGGAAAGGAACCAAGAATCTGTGTCTGCACGAGCAGCCACCTATGGCCATTCAGAGCCCTGTCAGGCTCTTCATTGAGCATGCAGCAGGTTCGGGATATAGCAAGCTCTCTCTGGGGGCACAGGGGTATTTCAAGGGTGCGCAGTGTGCCTGTTGTTCCCGGGTGTAAAAATGAGAGGCTTACGTAGACTGCCTTGTGCTGGCGCAGAACAATGTGCAGGCCTTGGAGGGACAGTGCCACAGAGTCCAGAGCAGTCCAGCTCTGGCTGCCACGATGTTTGTTGCGGGTGGTGACACTGAAGCCAACGGAGGAGTTGTCACAGCCCGTCACCACTGTGTAGTTGCAGGAGCCCTGGAAGTGGTGGAGCTTCCCATCAAAGGTGCTGTAGTGCGGGTCACCGTAGATATGGCAGATGGCAGTGCTGGCTGGGTAACAGCCCCTCTGGCCATCCTGGATCTTGCAGACCTCATCCTCACCACAGGACAAGGCAGAGCAAACCATCTGACCTTTGGCTTCACATCGGCACTGGCGAGTGCAGTTCTCATTGACAAAGGATTCGCCTTCCTGCAGGCAAGGAAACACCAAACCTCAGCGTATGAGGCAGGAAAGTACAGGCAGAGGAGGGGCCTGGCAGGGGTGCAAACCAGGGCAGGCTTTTCACTCACAGGATAGTAGTTGCCCTCAAAGAGGCAGCCACAGTTGGCCTCGGGCACACAGGTGTCTCCGCTCAGGAGGAAGCCAGAGCTACATGCACAGCCCTCCACACAAGGCTTGGAGCAGTTCTGTGGGGCTTGTTGGTCCACACAGGTGGCAGGACAGCCGGTCATGCAGGGGTCATAGTAGCTGTTGGGCGGACATGGCAGGGCTGCAGTGGGAAGGAGAAAATTAGGATCAGCAAGACCAGCAATCCCAGACAGCCTAGTGAGAAAGGAAATACCAAAGTCTAACTTTGGCCAGAAGAGATTCAGAGCAGAGGCTGTATCCCATTTTTCCCTTGCTGGCAATGGCAAAACATGTACTCACGGCAGAAGGTGGCATTTCTCCAGGGAAGCAGAGTCACACCAGCTGCCTGGCACGCGTCAGCATAGGCCTCCAGAGTAGCACACAGGAACTGCTGGCTACCATTCAGGGCACACAGGTCATACAAGCAGGTGTCAAAGTAGTCCTGGGGGTTGATCACGCCATGGCAACTCTCAAAAGAGCTAGGCCTGGTGGTCAGTATGCCACAGAACTGGTCAGACTGGTAGAGCTGCTCCTCTTCTGCACTGCAGGGCGGAGAGGGGACAGGGACACCGCAGGAGGGGTCACTGTCTGGCACCTGCCAGCTCTGTCCCAGCTCATTGGAGTCTGCAGCTTGCTGCCCGTTGGGCATCATGTATTCATCGTCTTTGCGGTTGTTGAAGTTGCCACACATGCCACAGGTCAGGTTGAAGTAGGTGGTGGGCACCTTCACCTCCACCGAGTGGTCAGCGTCGTAGGACACTCTGAGGTTGAAGTCTGTCTCCAGGACGATGTAGCGACCGCTCTTGCTCACCGTGACGGCCCCTCCCGCGGCGCTCACCGGCAATGTCTGCCGCACGTTGTTCACCTAGGGCACACAGCCACAGTGGGCCCCGGGCCTGTCCCCGGCCTCCCTGGCTGCTCCTGCCCAGGGAAAGCAGCGGCCAGGCCAGGCATGGCAAACAGCCCCTTCCTCCTCCAGCCCCTCCAGAAAGAGAAAACAAAGGGACCCAGTGCCTTCAGGAGAACCAACCCACACCCAGCATCTGCCAGGCCCTGCCAGCTGCAGCCAGCCCTGCCTTTCAGCCGCACCCCACTGGAGCCAGCCCCACTGCCTACCAGCACGTGGCTCGTCTGCTGCTTGACCATGACGAAGCGCTGTCCGTACACCTCAACCACGACTTCGCGCACGTAGGACACTCGGGTGTTGCCACGGTGCTCGTTCTTGGCCTCCACGTTGAAGTAGGGCAGGGAGGTGGTGTTGGAGCACACTCTGGCCAGGGTGTAGGTGCAGTTGCCCATGAAGTTGTGCCTCACTTTGTCAAAGCTTAGGTAGTGGGGGTCCCCGTGGACGTGGCAGATGCCGTAGGAGTTTTCAAGGCACACAGGTTTCCCGTTCTGCACCCCGCAGTACTGGCCTGCAGGGCAGGAGGCATTGAAGCACTGGACTTTGCTTCCCCGTGCGGGACACGTGCACTTGGAGGAGCAGCTGTTGTCCGTCCAGAACTCGGAGCCCACGGGGTAGTGCTGCCCATTGTGCCAGCAGCCGCACTGCTGGCTGGGCACGCAGCGGTCATTGTAGAGCAGGTACCCGCTGTCGCACACACAGCCCTCCACGCACGGCTGGCTGCAGGTAACAGGAGCCATTGGGTCAACACAGGTGGCAGGGCAAGCGGCAGTACAGGACTCATAGTGACTGTTGGCTGGACAGGTGATTGCTGCCAAGATAGAAGACCAGGCATTTACTTGGTGAACAGAATATGCCTTACAGCTGAATTTCCCTCTCAGAGAAAGTAACTTTCTCTACTCTCTCTGCAGTCTCTTTGGTTCTACTTGTATTCTCACTCCTAACCAATGAAAATGAAACAGAAAATGGTTTTTCTAATGCTGATGGCTACTTGCATATCCCTAAATACCATGAAGAGAACAGTTTTTATTGCCCAGCTCACTCTCCCAATAGTGTCCTGTGATTTTCTGAGAGTACTAGCCCATGGTTCCATGTCTGGACTTACGACAGAAGGTTGCGTTCCTCCACACAGGTATCTGGACACCGAGTGACTGACAGGCATCTGCATAGGACTGCAAGCTCTTGCACAGGGTCTCATGGTCCAGCCCCAGCTCACACAGGTCATAGAAGCAGGTGTCAAAGTAGTTGCTGGGGCTCAGCATAGCATGGCACACCTGGAATGGGCTGCTGGTGTCAGTGAGGAGCCCACAGAATTGGCTGCTGCTGATGAGTTGCTTGTCAGTCTCATTGCAAGTTGGCGTGGGCAGAGGTCCGGTTGAGCAGCTGTGGAAAGACAAGCAGAAGGGCCCCTGGGTCATTCTTGGACTTCTCCTGGTGCCTCCACTTCCTCCTTCTCTTGCCCAATGAGTCCCCAGGGTTGCTGGGGGCCATATTCACCTGCTGTTTTTGGACACCTCCCAGCTGTTGCCCAGGCTGGTGGAGTCTGGCTCCATTGCCCCTTCTGGGTTCTGGAAGTCATCTGCTGCCATCCCGTTGTAGTTCCCACACATGCCACAGACCTTCTGCCTAAAGGTGCTTGGAAGTGTCACCTCCACCCGATGCTTCCCATCAAACTTGACTCTCAAGCCAAAGTCTGTCATGACCATGGTGTAGAAGCCGCTGGACAAGACCTGCACGCCTGCCGATGGGCTGCAAGGCAGGATCTCTTCCACTCCATTGACCTGGAAGGACAGGAACCAAGACAGGATTGGAGCAGCCCATTTGGCAGAGTTCTCTCCTCTCACATAGCCCCACAACACGTCCCCCTCAAGCTCACCGTCACCACTCCACCCTGTCCCAGCCTTATCCGCTGCTCAGCCACATCGACATCCACATATCGGACATAGGACACACGGGTGTTCCCTCCCCTGTGCTCATTGGCCGCTTCCACATTGAAGTAGGGCAGGGAGCTGTTGCCCTCACACAGCTTGGAGAGGGTGTAGGTGCAGGTGCCCATGAAGTTGTGTAACTGCTTGTCAAATGTGTGGTAGTGAGGGTCTCCTTCCACCACACATGTGCCTGGCAGTGGAAAGACCAGAGGAAACTTTTAGTTGAGTACCTCCTACCACCTCTCCTCCCCACCCTGCCCTGTGCAGCAGACTGTGGTCTCATGTCTTTTGTGTTCTAGTTACCTGAATCTGGCATGGGTGTTGGTGTGGGTGTCTCTTCTGACGGTGTTGTGCTTATGGGTCCTGTTGGTGTTGGAGTAGTACCTATGAAAGAATCAACAGTACAAGGAAATGAATCTTCCTTGACCTACTCTGGTTGAAGATAGCAACTATACTGACTTCCAGAAGAAGCATAATCTTTTTCATGGTGCCCAGTCAAGGTTTGTACCTGTGCATTCTCCCTTTACAATGGACAGATCATCCAAAGCTATATCACTCCGGAGATCTTCTCCGATCATTCCCTCCAGGACAATCTAAGGGAAGGGATAAACCCTGTCATTAGCTCCAGCCAGCAAATGAATTGGTATTAGAAAGTACTGTTCGTTTCAGTGAGAGTCTCTGTCCTTACCTGCATATTTCCTGTGCTATATACCGTGACTTCTCCCAAGTTCCATCTGTCCGTTTTGTTTCCAGCATCTCTCCATTCTAGTGTTTCTGTCTCATTTTGAACTACATACACACGCAGAGCCATTGCTTCAGCTGCTCCATACATGTGATACCAGAAGCGGAAGCAGTGAGGTCCTTCTGAACTGCACACTGGACTGACCAAGCGGGCTACATCAGCTGGCTTTTGCTTGCTTCCTTCCAGGTAGATATAATAGCCCTCTGGAAACAGCAGAATGTCAGTTTTTCACATTAATGGTCCAGGATAAGACAAAGTCACTTCATTTACAGAATGTGTACAGTAGAGCATTACTTCACCCAGCACCTGCATTATTGTTTCAATTCCTAAATGGATTTACAGGAGATTACACTTGTCTTGTACATAAGAAAAGGAACCCCTTTCTAATGGAAAGCCCAACTGCCACAGTGATCCAGTGTCAGCATGAATACACCTTTGCTGAAGCCTCCTTATGGGAACTTATGCTCAGAGGCCACATGCACATCAATGTTTTGTGCCGCTCATCCAACCATAACATATTCCTGACTAGTGTAGAAGGCCCTGGATTAAGACTAGAAACACATGGTCTGGATTTGCTGTTAAAAGAGGCTCCTTGCATTCTTCCAAGAGAAGCACAGCCCAACACTGCTTGCTGTTCTCACCTCCAGTCGTGTGGTCATGGGAAGGGCCGGTATCGGGTGTGGGTGTTGGTCCCTTGTGCCTTATCCAGTCAAAGTTGTCATTAGTTC
Source organism: Catharus ustulatus (assembly GCF_009819885.2). Lineage (NCBI taxonomy): Eukaryota > Metazoa > Chordata > Aves > Passeriformes > Turdidae > Catharus > Catharus ustulatus. The sequence goes on from NC_046230.1 coordinate 14,712,713, forward strand.
CCTGTTTCCACTCACAGAAGTCAACTTCAAATGTACAGAACATATTGCAGCCTGTTGGTGCACCTGTATATGGTGCAGAAAGAAAAACAGAATATCCACAATAAAGTTTGCAATCTTGTCTCTGTTTGGAAATGCCCTTCTAGGTCTAATGAACCTGTATTAATGAAAAATTTGAAGATGTTGCAATGGAATGGGTAGAACTGACCAGGACTGAAAAATTTACTATAAAATATGAAATTTTAAGTGTCTGAGAATGTGTGTTATTTTATAGCTCCCTTCCTCACATGTCATCATAATGCACTAAGATCCTATATTTTTACACTATGCCACAGTCATAATAATTTGCCATAGCAAATTGCTCAAAGCTGTCCTATTTAGTGAAGTAGTATTCAACTAAATCTCAAAGTGCTTTTTAAGTGGAAATGTAGACTTCATAATAAAAATGGTCTGACATTGTTTTTTACTGTTCAAAAACTGGGATGAGAAGTATTGTCTTAGAATTGGAGAGCAGTTCCAGAATGCCTTTCCATGTAATAGCCTCATTCTTCTGCTTTTTTTGCTGGCTTTGGTAATTACCTCTGGTAGCTCCAGAAAAAGCAATTTAAGGATATAAGTAAGATTTTATTTTACCATGAGGATGGTGAAATCTGGGGAACATTTGGGGTGAGCTTAGATGGTGAATAACTTGATCTAGTTGTAGATGTCTCTGCTTGCTGCAGGGGAATTGGACTAGATGACCTTTGAAGGTCCCTTTTAATCCAAACTATTCTATGATTCTGTGAATGTCATACCTCTCACCTTACCTCCACATTTACTGGTTTACCTAGATAATAACGGCCTAAGGCTGAATGGCCCTCAAGCTGTGGGATTCTTCTTCACTGATTTTAAAGCCCTGGTTTATATACTTAGGAACTTATTTTGCATGTTTGGTGAAAATATGGAACTGTAGACAGGTTGGTTAAGTGATATGTTAACACTTCTCAAAAAGAGAAAATATTTTCTTAAAGTCAAAGTGGTGATTTGTTAGACAAATGCTCAATTGTCCCCTGTGGAGCCCTTAGCTGACAGAGCATGCTGTCTCTCACAACCCCATTTGGAGCAATACTTTTCGATCAAATGTATTGAAATATCACATTCTAACGTGGATAGTGAAAGCCCATTAAAAGATAATTAGAAGCCAAATTTACAGAGATGCTAAGCACTTGAAAGCTTCCTCTGTTTCGTGGAATGCCCATCTCTGAAATTCTGCTTTATTCCTTAGTCACTTGAATTTATATTTGTAGCGTGAGGATTTAATTGGGTGGTTATTTGCTAAATGTCCTAATGACTTACCACAGATGGTATCCTTCTTCCAGTCACCCAGATTTACACCTTCAGTTTCACAGGCAGCAGCGTATGCCTCTAAAATCTTGCAGTACTGATCAGAGTCCCCATCTGTGTAACACAGATCATAGACACAGCTCTCAAAGTACAGTTGTGGGGGAATGTGCCAATGGCAGAACTGAAAAGGTCCGTCATTTTTCGAAATAATTTTGCAGAGTTGTTCATATTCTTTCTCTTTTTCTGTGTCACAAGCGGGCGGTACAACTGAAACTTGATTACACCTGCATAAAAAAAAAAACAAACAGCAGAGTGGTTGTATAATAAACCTTTGTGTTTTGTTCTAACCTCCAAGGCAGACCCCAACTATAATGGAATGCTATGCCAAATTCTGTACATTTGTTATATATAGACATCAGTAGTGTGTCAAACTCAAAAGTGAGAATTTAACTTATTGTGTGATTTAACTTATAATTCCCCATTAAGAATCTACCTGGAAATTGTGACTGTCTATCCACAGATGAAAGTCCAGAAGAAACAAAGAAATCAGCTATCCAACACAAGAAAGATAATTTCAATTCATTACTGCATATAGTAAGAGTAATAATTTGTATCTGAAAGCACTAATAGACAGATAAATGCCACATGCCTACATTAATCTACATGAAGTTATCTTAGGAGCGGAATTTGAGAGATAGATTTAGATTTCTACTAGTCGGAAGGAGGAATATTTTAGGGTGATATTTTAAGTGAAATTTCAGTGTTTTCTATTGAAAACTGTAGTTATCCAAAGGTGAACACACTAGCAAACAAATAATATCAAAATAATATCAAAAGAAGATGGAATGCAAATAATGTATGTTAGACCTATAACTAGATGATATATGCTTCAGGCATTTTGCTGTTTCTCAAAGTATTATCTGATACTTACGTCCTGTTGTCATCCTTCACTATCCAGCTGTCACCAAATTTATTTGAATCCTGTTCTAGGACTTTATCTGGGTTTAAAAAGTCATCCAGTTGGTTGTCATTGAATGTTCCACAGAGACCACAAAGCTGTCCTTTGAGACTTTCATCAACCAGAACAAAAAGCTCCTGGTCACCATCAAACTTAACCTGGATCCCTAGAGAGGTATCAATGACTACGTAACGTCCTTGTATGGATGCTCTGGCTTCGTGGTTCAAATCCAAAGGAAGATAAACCTGAACTCCATTCACCTAAAGAAAACAAACCCCACAGAACCAAGTAAATCAACAGTGCTCTCAGGAACAAAGAGGACATCTGCACTGCCAGCATTATGGCTTTCTTCAACGAGTCAGCTTTACTTTAATGAACAATGCAGATAACAGAAGCCCGAGATTAAGCAAAAACTAAAGTGTACACTTATCTCAGACCTTGAATAGTGCTTTGTGGCATAAGTTTAGCTTTCTGCTGCCACAACAACACACAGAGCAATTGTGGGATAATTTAGAGTAAATCCTTGGGATTTAGTTCTGTAAAAGCTTTCTGTTATAGATGAAGACACAGATGAAGCTATTTTATCCTACAACCTCATTTAGAAAATATACAAATGGACAAAAAGAAGTTATACTGATTTCTGCCTTTTTTAGAAAAAGAGATAAATTCTGTGACTACTTTCATGTGCTATCTTGGAGGTGAAGAATTCAGAGAAGTCTGATTAAGTTCTTTTGGAAAGAAATGTAAAGTCCATAGATGTGATGGATTGTTTGTGCTTAAAGTGGAACACTTACATAAGTCTCTTTGTTTTTCTTCAAAACAATGTGCAGATTTTTCAGTGTGACAGCAACTGAGTTCAAGGCTGTCCAGTTTGGATTTCCTCTATGTTCATTTCTGGTTGTCACTGAGAACTTTTCAGAAGAATTTGTGCATCTCTCAACAACAGTATAATTGCAGTCTCCTTGGAAATGGTACAGTCTCCCATCAAAGGTTATATAATGTGGATCCCCAAAAATGTGGCAGGTGCTGGGATTTAATGGATAACATCCCAGGAGTCCACTTTGTACCTTGCAAACCTCGCTTACTTCACATGTGTCTGAATTGCAAACTACAGTTCCATTTCCAGTACATACACATTGGCCTACACAGTTTGATTGCCAAAAAGATTCTCCTTTCTGTTAGAGACAAGAAAATAAAAATAAATGCAAAAAGTTAATGGTAGTGTTGAGTTGTGAAATAAGCCCCCCATAAGAGCTATGTTCCATAACAAACCTCATAATATTTGCCATTCTGAAGGCAGCCACAGTTGCTCATGGACACACATTGTCCTCCGCTGAGGACAAAGCCACTGTTGCATTCACACCCTTCTACACAAGGTCTACTGCAGTTCTGCGATGCAAGAGGGTCAGTGCAGGTTGATGGACAGGCACTGGTGCATGGATTGTAATGACTATTGGGAGGGCATGCAACAGCTGAGAAACAACAAAAAGCACTGCATTAACAACGACAGCCCACACAAAACCACTAAACCCACATGAAACCACTATTCAATAACATTATTATTTTGAGATAGTGGCAATTGTGGGGGATTTGTGAAGCCTGAAATTCCATTCCTACTTTACTACCAGAAAGAAGAAAAGAAAATAGACTACACGAGAAAAGTGTCCCTATTTAACCCTGTATCCTGGCTATTAACCATCTCCAAATCCAAGGAGAAGCTAAGCCTTCCTACATTAGATCTTGTCCATAGATGCTACATTTCCACATGCAAGGATTGCTAAAATCATTAGATGTAGTCAGCCTATAAAAGGCAAAATATCATCTAAAACTCAGAGATGAGTCTACATTAGGAGAGCCATACGGCAAGTGGTATACCAAAAATTCTTGAGATAATGAACAAAATTATCCTCTGTTCTCTGGCAGAAAACAATAAAGGAATGCATTTTGAAGGAATTAAATTCTCAGTATTTTTCTCTTCAGTGAAGAATTTATAACATCTAAGCTATGTCAGATATTGCCTAAAATCAAACACTTAAGACAGAAATTGAGCAGTTCAAAGGCTCATTTGTCTGTAGGAACTCACGGCAGAAGGTGGCATTCCTCCAGGGAAGAAGAGTCACACCAGCTGCCTGGCACGCGTCAGCATAGGCCTCCAGAGCAGTACACAGGAACTCCTGGCCACCATTCAGGGCACACAGGTCATACAAGCAGGTGTCAAAGTAGTCCTGGGGGTTGATCACACCATGGCAACTCTCAAAAGAGCTAGGCCTGGTGGTCAGTATGCCACAGAACTGGTCAGAACGGTAGAGCTGCTCCTCTTCTGCACTGCAGGGTCGGAGAGGGGACAGGGACACCGCAGGAGGGGTCACTGTCTGGGACCTGCCAGCTCTGTCCCAACTCATTGGAGTCTGCAGCTTGCTGCCCGTTGGGCATCATGTATTCATCGTCTTTGCGGTTGTTGAAGTTGCCACACATGCCGCAGGTCAGGTTGAAGTAGGTGGTGGGCACCTTCACCTCCACCGAGTGGTCAGCGTCGTAGGACACTCTGAGGTTGAAGTCTGTCTCCAGGACGATGTAGCGACCGCTCTTGCTCACCGTGACGGCCCCTCCCGCTGCGCTCACCGGCAATGTCTGCCGCACGTTGTTCACCTAGGGCACACAGCCACAGTGGGCCCCGGGCCTGTCCCCGCCTTTCCTGGTTGCTCCTGCCCAGGGAAAGCAGCGGCCAGGCCAGGCATGGCAAACAGCCGCCCGGGATGTCCTCACACCCCAGCACCCCTGGGGCTCACAGAGCTGTGTGCAGTGTTCTGCACTGTACCAGCACGGTCCAACTTCCCTGTTTGCCCCTTCCTCCTCCAGCCCCTCCAGAAAGGGAAAACAAAGGGACCCAGTGCCTTCAGGAGAACCAACCCACACCTGGCATCTGCCAGGCCCTGCCAGCTGCAGCCAGCCCTGCCTTTCAGCCGCACCCCACTGGAGCCAGCCCCACTGCCTACCAGCACGTGGCTCGTCTGCTGCTTGACCATGACGATGCGCTGTCCGTACACCTCAACCACGACTTCGCGCACGTAGGACACTCGGGTGTTGCCACGGTGCTCGTTCTTGGCCTCCACGTTGAAGTAGGGCAGGGAGGTGGTGTTGGAGCACACTTTGGCCAGGGTGTAGGTGCAGTTGCCCATGAAGTTGTGCCTCACTTTGTCAAAGCTTAGGTAGTGAGGATCTCCATGGACGTGGCAGATGCCGTAGGAGTGTTCGAGGCACACAGGTTTCCCGTTCTGCACCCCGCAGTACTGGCCTGCAGGGCAGGAGGCATTGAAAGCACTGGACTTTGCTTCCCCTGTGCAGGACACGTGCACTTGGAGGAGCAGCTGTTGTCCGTCCAGAACTCGGAGCCCACGGGGTAGTGCTGCCCGTTGTGCCAGCAGCCGCACTGCTGGCTGGGCACGCAGCGGTCATTGTAGAGCAGGTACCCGCTGTCGCACACACAGCCCTCCACGCACTGGCAGGCTGCAGTTGTAGGGAGCTGTTGGGTCAACACAGGTGGCAGGGCAAGCTGCAGCACAGGACTCATAGTGAGTGTTGGCTGGACAGTCCAATGCTGTGTAAGAAAAGGTAAAGACATATATTAATATTTTTATTGACTCAGGTATTTGGGTTTGTTTAATATCATATTCTGATTTGTTTTAAAATGTTTTAAATGTCTGTGAACATCTTGGAATTAGCAGCATTTTCATGCATGCCTTTTTATCTTACCACACTTAAATTTTTTTTGAGGTTTGGCTGTCTAAACTTTCACTCAGAGAGAGCATTTCCTAGGACACGAAGAGGATTTCTTGAGTTCTTGCATTGGACAGAGGATACCAATGTCATGGTAGCTATTTTTCCTAGCTGTACTCTAGTCCATAGTTCTGTTATTTAATTGCAAACATGATGTAATATCTTAGTTCCTATTTCCTCACTTCAGCGATGTCTTTAAGGCTTCTTAAATAATCAGGATATAGATGTGGTCTATTCTACTCATGATTTTGTTACATGCATGACCTATAATTCTCCTTTGTAATTAGTTGTTTTAAACACTGTCATCTTCCGATGAGAAGGTCTGAGAACTGAAATTTCCTGAGCAATACTTTTTCAGCTTCCAGGCGTTTACGTGCTGGGAGACAATTTCTAACGACTAATCTCTAATTTCTAATGACTAATTTCTAATTTCTAGTATTTTCTCACTCTAGTCTACTTTTCTAAGGCGACAGAGATAATACAATAATCTTTTCTATTTCTCGGCCCATCCTCCCACTTAATTTGACCCTGGTGATCTACAGGAAATAAGTGGATGAGGTTGGCAGATGACAAAAATATCTTCAGGTTCATTGAAGTAAATGGGAACAAGGCAAGGTGGAGAGATCCTGGAAGCTCTTTCAGCAGAAAGAAGAGATGCAGAGAAAGCTCACTCTAGGAAATAAAGCCTCAGTAATGTCCTGAGCCTGGAAAATGCTTCAGATGGAGACTGAATTTAAATGCGATACAAAAGTCAGAAAAGAAATTAGGTAATTTCAGTAATTCCAATATTTTCAGATTAACTTTTTAGTCTCCCTATCTCATCCAGCCCAGAAGGCACATGGGTCACTGAATTACTATTTCTTGTTCCTTTTATTGTTTCTAGTTGGAACAGATCTGTTCAGGCATTTCAGACATTAAATAGGTATTAAAATAATCTTCTAAAAACAATTTGGATATGTTTTTCCCCTACAATATATGCCTGAATACTTGAGAAGTATTCTTTATTTACTCTTTACCACTACTGAAACAAGAAAAACCATTACTCCTGCGTACTCCCTAGCACAGACAGTCTATCTATTTCTTCAATATATGACACCTTCTGTCTTGTGCCTCTGTGTGCTTCTCTCTATCCCATGTCATTCCCTACTCTCTCATGTGCTTTCCTCAGTAGAATTATTACAATCTCCATTGTTACAATCTCCAATTACTTTTGACTTCAGTCCTGGTCTTTAATGCCTGTCCCCTCTGAAACCATGAATGACTACACCTGCAGGGGACACTCTGATGCCTTCCTCCACATCCATTTGGGAAGAATAGGCAGCTCACAAGAATGGTCCCTACTCTCTTACACATATGGCAGTCTGTGCCACTGATGGTGTCTACAGCACTCTCCTCTCTTTATACCCAGATCTCCTGCTCAGCTTGCCAGAAGAGTTCCTCCTTCATCTTGCTCTCTTTTGCATGAGAGGAATTCAAAGGAAAGGTCTCCAATTTTATTTTAAGATGGATTCGATGGATTTTTCCCCTTCATTTAAAGCAGCTGAACTATTTTTACTAGCATCTTCCCAAAGGAATGAAAAGTGAGGAACTACATACAACCCTGAAATCTTTAGCATGATCAGTCAATGATTTTCAGTGTTACATGAATTCAAAACAGGGTTGTAAGGAAATCCTCATTAAACCCCCGCTGACAAGTGGTAATTTCTAGTAATCTTTGATACATACGGCAAAAGGTTGCATTTCTCCACGGTGCCAGCTGGACTCCTGCACTTTGGCATGCGTCTGCATAAGCCTGTAGGCTTTCACAGAGGGCTGCATTGTCCAGGTGAAGTTCACAGAGATCATACTGGCAATCTTCAAAATAACTCTGTGGATCAACTACTGAGTGGCACTTCTGGAATGGACCATTTGGATCTGTGATCAGACCACAGTATGCATTGCTTTGGATCATGTGTTTTTCATCATCAGTGCAGTTTGGAGTATGACCATCATCGGGTGAGCACCTAATGTGAAAAAAAAGATAAAAAGTTGTGGAAAAATCAAGGGATCAACTTTGGATTCACTGGCACCTGAGATGCTTTTGAAGTCACATATACCAAAAGTACAGGACTCTTCCCAGAATAAACATGATGTACTTCCAATCCCTCTATTTCTATCCTATTAGGATAGAAATTCAGATTTTAATAGGATCTGAACATGATAATCTTTGAGAGGCTTGGGTGAAACTCAGGTATTTATTTTTGGCTTTCTGGTAAGTCAGGTTGTTTACATGGAAGGAGAATTAGAAAGTGAAAGCATTCAAAGCTAAACTCCGACTCTCCTGAAATATCATACTGTGATATAATTAAAAACAAGTCAAGTATCTCAGAAGAGTTGAAGCAATGTCTTCAAGTATTAGCATTCATGAACTAAAACAACAACTGAAATCTTCATGGGCACCTTCAGTGTTTTTATTCACATACTAAAATATATATATAAACGTACAAAAGGAATGTAGGAAAGTCAGTGTAAAACTCACAGATCATTCTCCCTGTCTGGTCTGTGCATGTATTTAACATAGTCTTTGTGTTTGCTCAAAGAGTACCAAGGGACAAAAAAAGCCCCCATGGCCTTTCTCTCCTATCAGCAAGGCAAAGCAAGTGAGAAAGGCAGGGTCTCTTTTATGGGAATGTTGTTTGCTTGCAGCTGTGTGCCAGGGTTGCACCACAGTGCCTAAAGAGACCATTTAGGGAGACATTACAAAATACATTTAATTTACATTTAATTTCTGATTAAATTGGCTGCTGTTCCTGAAAACCTGAATGTGTAAGTAACCCTAAAGCTAGGGCCTAGGGGTCCCTCCAGGGGCAGGTGATGTGAAGATATTTGTGCCACATGTGCAGTGCCCAGCACCTGCCAGGATCCAGCCCTGAGCTATGGGGACAAAGACCTTCCCCATGGTGAGGTTACAGGGAGGATACTGGCTGCCAGAGCCCAGCAGAAGTTTTTCCTGAGGAATCATCATCATGTGAGGGAAGAAAAAATATTTCCCCACTCCCTGCCTCAGTTGACTCCCTTTGGCCACAAAGCATATGTGGAGTAAGATTTGAAGAGGGAAGAAGGGATCACTCCCCTGTCCTTGGCACTGTTGAGGCCACACCTTGACTCCTGTATTCAGTTTTGGGCCTCTCACTACGAGAAGGACACTGAGGTGCTGGGCTGTATCCAGAGAAGGGCAATGGAGCTGCTGAAGGGTCTGGAGCACAAGTCTTAACAATAGTGGCTGCAGGAATTGAGGTTGTTAGCCCTTGCGAGGCAAAGGCTCAGGAGACACCTCCTCACTCTCTGCAGCTCCCTGAAAGGAGGTTGTAGTGAGATGGGGGACAGTCTTTTTTCCAGGTGACAGGGTGAGAGGAAGTGGCCTCAAGTTGCACCAGGGGAGGTTTAGATTAGGTAGTGGGAAAAATTTCTTCTCCAAATGGGTTGATGAGCATTGGAACAAGCTGTACAGGAAAGTGGTGGAGTCACCATTCCTGGAGGAATTGAGAAGATTCCTAGGTGTGGCAATTGGGGTCATAGTTTGTTGGTGGATACAGCAGTGCTGGCTTAACTGTTGGACTCAATGTTAAAGGTTAAAGATTTCCAGCCTAAATGGTTCTAAGAGTCCAAGAAATTTTCTCTTCTAAAGCACAGTTAAATTTTCTGGGAAACTTTACCCGGATGCATAAAGTAAATACAATGACAAGGATAGATTTTATCCCACGTCAGACATTTTTGGCCTCCAGAGAAGAGTTGCATAAAACACTGGTCATTGCATAGCCAACAGGTAAGATGTGACATCCTGGCAAGTGTCCTACCTGGAGTCATTGTAAACCTGCCAGCTGTTGCCAAGGCTGGTTGAGTTTGCTTCCATCTCTCCATCTGGGTTGAGAAAGTCATCTGCTTTTTGCCCATTGTAATTTCCACATATTCCACAGACTTTAGACATATAGGTACTGGGAAGAGTGATTTCTGCTCGGTGATTTCCATCAAACTTGACTTTCAGCCCAAAGTCAGTAGTAACCACAACATACTGCCCGCTGAGGTAAATACTGACATCTGGGACCAAGGTCACAGGGACCACCTGGCTGACTCCATTGACCTGCAGGCACAGAGAAGGACAAGTATGGTGAGCACTTAACAAGAATCATTTCTAATGGTGACCCTGTTAGATGCCTATATTGACACAGTGAGCAGTAAGAACTTACTCTGTGCTAGTATATGTGTGTATATGTGTATATGGACACATAATCTAGGGCTTGAGGCCACGACAGTGTTGCTACAACATAGCTTACGAGTGTGGTCTTGGTGATTCAGACACAGCTGGCATAAGCCCAAGATTTAACACAGTCTGTCTGCAGCAACTGCCTACAGACCTATTCTTTTTTTAGAGTAGAACCAGTAGAGAGAGCGGAAAGGTGTCAGAGAGAGGCTGTTGGACAAATGAGGACATATCAGTTTTCTATGTCTGTAACATCAGATGGGAAAGGTTTCAGCATACTTTCAACCCTTTGCCTCTTTTAAATCACTGTTGTATTTTCTTCTAGAAGGGTAATAATGAAGCAAGGTGACCTGTTGATATGCTGGGCATTTGGCTTAACCATTTCTACTGTCTTGGCTCTTTATGGAAAGGATCCAGAAAGAAGTCCCAGGATGTAATAGCTGGCCAAGTGTACAGTCAGTGTAAGGAGAGTCGTCATATTGGCACTCCAGGATTGGCACCTGGCCCTGCTTTATGGCAAAGGCCAGGTGTTAAGTGAAGTTAAGCGTGAAGTGGAGTAAGTAGGAATCAGGAGAAATGTTCAGCATTGCTGCTAAATTGCCACACAGGCTACCACACAGGATTGGGAAATGACCACCAGCCTGAACTCAGCTAATTCAGAGCCTCTTTCCTCCCTTTTACATGCCAAATTAGAGCATGGGGAGCAGGTTAGAAAGGTAGTCTAGCCTCCCAACCTCATCTGGAGTGCCAGGTCTTAGCCCACCTTTCAACCACACAGCACAGAATTTTAGCCTATGCTTTCAGTTTTGAAATTCCCGTGTTTAAGAACTCCACATTATTCCTGCTCCCAAATATCTGATTGCCCTCTAAAAATTATTGTAAGGATGCTGGAAATTTGTAGTCACTCTACAGCAATATCATCATTCATGCTATGAGTTATGAATGATAAACAGTGGGCTCCAACCTTACCTTAACAGCTCTTTTTTGACCAAGGTTAATCCTGTAGTCATAGACATCAATATCCACATACTGGACATAGGACACGCGGGTGTTGCCTTTCCTGTTCTCATTGGCTGCTTCCACATTGAAGTAGGGCAGGGAGCTGTTGCTGTCACACAGCTTGGAGAGGGTGTAGGTGCAGTTGCCCATGAAGTCATGACGCTGCTTGTCAAAGGTGTTGTAGTGGGGATCGCCATGAATAGTGCAAGTAGCTTCTGGAGACAGGAAAAAGGAAGATGTTGTCATTAACATAGAGCCACATCCCAAAAGCCCATCTTATTGTGTCCTCCCTCTGCACTGTCACCCTAATTTTGTAGATTACACGTGGAAGAACTGAAACAGAAGAGGTAGATATGCATGGCATAAAGCAATGTTGTAGACAAATACCCACAGAAATTAACTGAAGCAATGAGGCAGTGCTACTAATAAAAGTGTAACTGTCCTACAACCCATTGGGTAGTATACGTAATTGGCTAAAATTACCTGTCACTGGAAGTGGTGTAGGTTCTGGTGTTGGTTCAGGTGTAGTTTCTGTTAGTGAAAAAGACAAAGCAATACAACGTGCTTTAACATTAGGTTGAACAGTATTTACACACCAAGACACAGGAATTTTCACTTACTCTTAAACAGAATAAAGTTAGAAGTTCTTTAGTGATGCAAGTAGAACAGTCTGTTTAAAATCGGGGATGTGTGGGGTTTTTTACCTCTTGGAGCTCTTAGGAAAGCTCATCTGATTGTTAGTTTGATCACAGTGACTGAGCTCAGGCTCCTCTCAGGAGCTGGAAGAGTAGTTACAGTTAGGTATGTGACTCCCTCTGGTGTATGTTAAGACACATGGAGCTCCTACTGTCAGGGACTGTTGGCAGGTGTGGGAGTGAGATGAAAAGAGAAGCTCTTTGTCTCTCAGAGTTACCTTTGTGCACCATCCAGTGGCTGAATCACGGGCTAATAAAACTGGAAAAAGAAAGGACTGGCTCTCCCTAGCCCTCAAACAAAATAAAACCCCATGTCTTTTTCATGGAATTTTAAATAGAATCATCAGATCAGAGGATGTGGACCGGAAAGGAAATCTTTTTCACAGGTTGTTTAAATTGGAAACAGGGTTTTGTCATTACCTTGTAAGTACTTCACAGAAATCAATACTCAATAAGGCCTTCTGAAATTTTTTGTATGTTTTTCATCAAGTTTCTTGGTCAACTCACATTCTGTAGGTGTTTCATGCTTGTAAGTAAAAATGGATACCATCCATGCACAGCTTGTGCTAGTCTTGGCTGATCTGTTACAGGGTCAGAGATCAAACTCAAACTGTTGATTTGTAGTCAAAGCTGGTAGTACAATGGACTCATTGTTCTTTCTTTTCATAACATAATGTTGTTCTGCATATTGCCGAGCTTGCGTGACCTGATATTAGCTATAAAATGCTGATTAGAACATTTAATCTTGAATCCAAGATTAATGTGCATATTCTTGTCTAGGTTTAGAGATGCACTTCAGACTTAAAAGTGAAGATAAATTTTGCTGGACCAGGTGAAAAAGGTCACATCTGCAGGGAAAGGGTAGCTTATCTTGGATGTTGGAAGTGATGAGGAAAGATTTAGGAAGAAATATCAGCAAAACAAATAACATTGAAATGAAGTGAAGTGTAAAGTTTTTGCCATTTCTCTTTTGTGGTTTGAAGTTCTAAGGGGTAGCTATATTGTACATGTAGTAGAGTAATGGAAATTTGTGTTCAGCTCTGAACAGAGGAGGAAGTAGCACAGACTTGGGTGCAAACACAGACTTACCACAGGGTCCATCCCTTACTCTCACATTGTCCAGTGCTGTATCCCCATACTCTGTCAGTCCTCGGACAGCCTCAAAAATCACCTAGGCAGGACACAAAGTGATCTCCACATCAGAGATGTTTGGACAAACACAAGGCCATTTCTCTTAGCATGTTTTCAAACTAATCATTCTGCTTTTTTCCTAAAAATTGCAATCAGCAAGATGAGGTTATAACAGATAAAAGAATGTATATTATGTAATAAGGTGAGGACTGCAAGAAACATTGCCCTCTGTTTTGCTGACTTATAAATTATTTATGATAATTAGTGGTCTGGGTTCTACAGAGGAGTCCAACACAGGTGGCATCCCAAAGTTCAAACCTTGAAACTCACAGCAGACAAACTTGCATTTAATTAAGAGGTCTAAAGTCTGTGACTTCATGATAAAATCAAGTAGGAAAGGAAGGAAAAGCGGGAAAACTAAATTGAATTTTATCCCTTAACTAACAGCACTGATGCAACTAGGAAGTTGGTAGTTTCTTCTCTTAGTTCATTGGCAGAAATCATGAGGCCATTCTATTTACAAAATATAAACCAAGCATATCTTGATTGTATTTTCTAGCTTACCTGCACAACACTTTGCAGCCTACAAGGGGAGAAAAAATGCTGATACTGTACAAAGAAATACATTCTGCAAATATATTACCTTTATCCTTCCCTGGGTTGTAAAAGTGTGAGTGATGGCACCGTATTCCCAGAAGAAACTCTGGTTTCCCTGCCGTTGCCACACCACAGACTCCCCTGTGCCATTTTGGACGAGAACTCTCAGCTCATTCTTCTCTTCTGTTCCAAACATGTAGTACCAGAAGTCTATGCATATTTTTCCAGATACTGCAATGTTTGGGCTCTCCAGCCTGTTAGTCTCAAAGGGGATCAGATTACTTGCTTCTTGGTAGATGAAGTAACCATCTGCAGTGAAACAAAAATTAAAATGTGGTTGAAGCTTCTGATAACTTATTAGGTATCATTTAAAACTGAAGTACAATCCAAATCTGGAAGAAATTAAGGCATCATTATCAGTGTAAAGAAGCGATGCAGAGGGTGTTTGGATTTCACATTGCAATGGTTAATTTGTGTAGTTATAGAAAATAGAATGTGAGCCTGAGAGCAAAGCAAACATATTTCATGTAACAAGAACAGTTATTTTGGGATCACAATAAAAGACATGGGACTCTTTCAAGAGACAGCACTTCCAGATACTACCACACTGACCTACGTTCCATTTCCTCTTTCCTCAAATGAAAACAAGGCAATCTTCTACACACATTCTTTTTTGGGATATATATTTTTAATAAATATTTTGGTCTCAAGATGAGTAAATCCTTGCCACAAGGAAAATTCTAAAGCATTTTGTTTTGTTGCAAAATGGAAGAAATAGAAAGCAATTATGATATTTCCTTCAAAATATTTAAATTTGACATTATGAAAAGGAAGGAAACTTTTCAAAATTCAGGAACTTGCAGTGTTTCTTTAGGATTTGAAATGCTTTAGTCTGATTGCTCCAATATGAAATCAGATTTTGCATTACTAGGGTTGAAATCTTTTGCTTCACATGGGCTAAGGTCAAAGTTACCTTTCCCCAGTGCAGCTAAAGTAAATTCTCACCCATTTGACAATGGAAAAAAAATCAAGAATAAATGAATGACCATTTCTGTCTGGTAAAGTATGGTTCCACACAGAGCATCTAACATTCAGTCATAGATTTAAGTTGGCAAGAAAATCTAAGTACCATTCAAAGTGATGTGATCTGTGTCAATTCAAAAAGTAAAACATTATTATTTATGTTAATCCAAATGAAAAATGCTTTACTTTTTCTTCCAACAGGCAATTTTCTTATTATCAAAACACAAAAATATGCAAAAAATTATTTAGCAACAATCCCAACTAATACTGTTCTAATCTGCTTACTGACTCTGACAGTAGTTGACCTTCCAGTCTTGGGATAATTACAGGAAGCCATATGACTTCAGACTGATCCCTCTAAATGGATCTGCTGAGGCAAGGATAGCAGTGCAAACACACAGAGAAGGAACCATGGGGTATTTGTTTGATACTGTGACCATGTCACATTCCAGTTTTTAAATCACAGATATCAGAGGACAAGATTTTTTAAAATATTCTTCAATTTCAGACTTGATTTTGTAACTAGCTGGTGTGAACTTTATCTTGTGCCAGTGCGGTAACTGTTACACTTGCCACCATAAACTGCTATCAATGGAATTTGGTCAGAAACCAGCTCTTGAAAAATTATCTGTTCCATGTCACTATATTCTCTGTGAGGCCTTAAGTGTGATAAAATTTGCTTTCTTTTACTTCCATGCACTGATAAAGATATCCAAACTATGATGGGAAAGTCAGTTTAATTCACTGCTGTCTGATATGATGAAAAGTCGAAGATAGGTGTCAGCATGAAAGAAACCAGAAACATTTCAAAGGGCTTCATGGATCTCTTTTCTCTTTCAAGGAAAGAAGAATAAAGGTAGTCAAGCTGTCTTCAGAAAAGGAGAATCAAGAAGGCAACAAATGAGCACTTACTTCCATCAGGATAGTCTCCCTCAGGACCTGTTCCTTGAGTTGGAGTGTCATGCTTGGTTCGTATCCACACTCCCTGGTTGACATTGCAAGGCTGGGTCCAGTCACAGAATGGCCTTGAGTTATTGTTAAAATCACATCTGGTGAGGTAAGCTGAAATAAAACACATGCAAGTGAGGAAAAGGAGCCAGCATATCCAAAGTCTGCCTTGAATGGTTATCAGCACTAATGCCATGCAGTTACCTGTTTCAGGATCCCATATCCTCAAGCCACCTCTTGGTCTGTGCTTGACCCTGTCAAGAAAAAAATGGAGTGAATCCCTTGTGGAATTAATGATGAGAAAATTGTTTAAGAAAGAATGGGACCTCAATTTACACCTCTGGTGTTTCCTGAATAACTGAATAGACCCAGGGTTTCACCCATGTCTGAATTTCTCATCCCATATGGGAGTTATTCATGGCAAAGCTCTGAGAGTGAGTTAAAGGTGAGAAGGATTCTCTGCTCTGTATCCCACTGAACCAGAATGAGAGAAGTTCTCCTGGGCACAGAGAGCTGCAGCAGGATGGATGGATACATCTCAGCTCAGACAGCACCAGGATAATAGCAAAGACTCTCTAGGAACTTGCTCATGGCACTACTATCCCCACTGTTGCTAAGCAAGCCAGTGCTCTGCGTAACCCGGTTACTTGTTGGAAGGATAAATATTTCCTTTAACCCCTGCAAATCTCTCATGATGCAAGGTTTCATTTCATTCAGCTCTTGTCATTTGCCCTGAAAATGCTGTAAAACAAGTGCAGTTACAAATGCACAGTCCTTGTGCGCTACAAAGTCCTGCAGAGATGAATCGACACAAGACCAAAATCCCCCTGCAGATCACAACGTAAATGGCTCTGCTCTTTGGGTGTTTTGCACAGAGAAGGGATGATCCCCAATTTCTGGAGGCAGGGTTCTGTTCCAAACTCTCTGGTGCTCCCTCCTTAATTATCCTTATTGTACTTGACACAGTATAGAGAATCTGTCCTCAAGTGAATGCAGTACAAGGAATGTCTGCACTGCTCAAAATCCAAGCAATGACATTCAGAAAACTAGGGAGATTAGGAGCAAATACCACAATCAATTTATTGTGAAATGATGCAATGAAATGCAACAAGCAACTAGTAAACAGATCGGGCTCAGGCCAAGGAGGAAAAAGAATATGTAAAGACAGATAAAAAAAGTAAGAAAGTTTTCTTATTTGTTCGTGGATTTCTTCTTCCTGAGAAAGGGAAAGCCATGAAAAGTTGTCACTCAGTCTCTATTCAGTGCTATCTTTAAACAATCATACATCAGGCAAATCCTAAAGCAAAGGTTACTGTAGGTATATTCAGAGTCAAGAGAATTTTATAAGTATTGTGGCTATTTGTCCAGATCTCTTCTTTTCAGATGAGCCATTAGAAATCCATCTGTTAAAGTTTTCTCTCTCAGATAGAAGCCAGAGAAGAATTAGGTAACCACAAATTTAAATTATTTCTTTTTAAAAAACGATCTGGTTCAATTGTGCAACATTCCAAATTTAAAAAGGGAAGAAACATTCCCCATTTTAAAAGTGAACTATGGATATGTATCATTAACAGCTAATTTTTCTGAATTAAGCTACATTCAGTAGCTTGCTACTTACCCTGTGGTATTTGGCACCGAAATACAGAGTAAAATTAAAATGTATTGTAAGTGCCAGGGGGTTCCCATGCTAGAAGAGAGAGTCAAATCTTCTGTGTAGTGCAGTTTGCATAGTAATCCACTTGCTGCACTGAGCAAGGAGAAATGGGGGAAGGCCTATGGTGAAGCAGGTATATATATTGACAGGAGGGTGGAGGCGATTATAAAAGTCTGTCCAACCATGTACCATGATCCCTGGGCTGTCTACCTTGAGAAAAGCACCTATGAACTGAATGCTCATGCTCTGTGTCACTTTCTCTGACACCCTCTGCTGTTTGCTAGAGAAATTGATGTGATTTTGGAAATTCTTCTTGCTGCTCTTGTATATTAATTAAGTCTGGAAATTTAAAGGGATTTTTTTCTGACATAGATAGCAGGACAACGTTTTCCATTTTAAGACTCCTGCCCAGCTTTTACTGCTAGTCTAAGTGAGATTTCTCATTCTGACTGAATTTTCTCCCTTTCTGAAACTAGTAGTCAGCAGAGCAGATGAAAATATTTTGATTTACTCACAACAGTGAAGATATCATGGGCATAATTCAGGAATTTGCTGGAATATTACTGATATCATACCTGTCTTGCTTAAAAATAAAGGATCATTTCCTGGTCTTCCATGAAGTCTCAGTTGGGTGCTGGCAGTCCAGAAAAAGCAGGTGGATCAATCCCACTGATGCTTGGGCCTTTGCTGTTCTGTTCCTTTGCAGCATTTCTTCCACTGGGGTCTGTGACAAACAGCTCAAAGGCCAACAAATTCCTCCTCCACTTGGGTTTCATGAGTGATGAAAGTCAAAGAAATATTAAAAAGTGCACAGTGTTTCCTAGCACTACCAGGAAACCCCAGACCATGGTTGTCTTTTTTTTATCTAAAAGGAGGATGTGTCTGGGAGTGGGTCTTTCTGTAAAAGTGGCCTCCTAGTTGCAACCACTTTCTCTTTTCTATTATATTCTGATTATTAAGATAATTAAGTCTTCATAAATTAAGTCTGTGATTTCTTCAACCCTTTTTGCCTTACTCATTAACAAGTAACTAAGGAGGTAACTTATAGAAACAAGAGAAATAGAGGCAGATCAAGGGAGGTTAAGGAGAAACACAAAAGTATTTCAAGTTAGGTGTTAACAGATGTGTTGAAAATGGGCCTGGATCTGCATTCTGCCACAATGTCATGCCCTGCACGAGCCCCTTCCAAGTGAGAGGGTAGGTGCTCATTTGACTGGAAATAATCCCCGTCCAGCGCTAATATTTTCCTAGAAAAACATGTGTACTTCTGCCAGCCAGTAAAGAGGAAAGAGGATTTCTGTGATTTAGAGACAAAAGAGACTAATTTACTGCACAAAACCTTTGACCACACTTTCCAGTTCAGTTGGGGAGAGCTCAGTGGGACAGGGAGAATACAAGGGACGATGAGATGCACAAGCATTGTGCACAGTGCATTTTCAGCAGGGCTGAACGATCCCTTCACCACCTGAGATGCTGGTCCAGCAGGTGGAGATGGAGCAATAGATGTGCTTGGCACTGCAGTGGGGAGCAGGGGGCCCCCCATGTACTCACATGCTTTCCTTGTGCGGACCAGGGGTTTGCCCTGAATCTGGTGCTGCTCTGTACAATTCTGACAAGACATGAGTCCATCTTGGAAGGAAAGCAGCCCTCTGATAAACCCATCCATTCATTCACACATTCTTTGAGCCCTCCTCACCCACAGCAAGTGTGAGGCTCTACAGCATCATGAACATCCCCCCAGACTTGCTGTGTGATTTTTCCTGTGACTTTGCTGTCACTCCAAGTTACTGCCATCTCAGGTACTCTGTGAAAGATGAACTAAAGTATGGATTAAGGTTTTTCGGTGAGGGACAAAAGAGGTTATTGATAACCTCTTTTCCATATGGAAAGGATGACAAGGAAATGACTTGTCATTTCATTCCAGGGGGATGTGACAATATCCCACATTGCTGAGAGTCAAACTGATCACTTTGCAGGTCTGCTATTTCTCTCCTCTATTTGTATGCTTTGTATCTCTGAAAGGTGCCTGGGAGACACTAGCATTTGCATAAAAATACTTGACTGGACTGGGGAAGAAAAGCAACATCAGTTCCTAATTGCTAATACAGCAAAACTAAAATTATTTCTAAGGAAGGGAATTTGCAGGCAAATCAACAGTTTGTTTTACTTCTGCCTTAAATCCAGTATACAGGTGATGCACACCTGGTTGCTAATGCCTATGACTTGGCTTGCTAGTGCTGTGTAGTGCTGTATTTCATTATGACAGCAGATTCCTCTCCATCTGCAGCCAGTATTAGACACCTCACCTGCTGCCTATTGACAAGGCACACTAGGGCTGCTTAGGGGATTATTTGCCCTTAGGTGATACAAGACGTTTCCCACATAAAATCTGCAGCAGAAGATGCCAATAATAGGGCTTGTCAATGACCAGTGTGACATGCAACGCCCTCAAAAGGACAGATAATTCTGCATACAACTTCATTGCTGGTTGGTGGTCAGAAAGAGGGCTCTTCAAGAGATTCTCTTAATTTTTGCATGATGAATTTATGTTTCCCAGGAGGCAGAATCAGCTTGATATGCACACAGAGGGAGAGCACAATGAAGATAATAATAAAAAAACAAAAACAAAAAAATCCCAAGCAAGATAAATAATGACCGAAGAAAACTCAGCAGTTCACCCATCCTACTGAGTGGGTGCTGTCTAGTGCAGCTTTTGCTGCACAGTTACTCCAAAGCACGTAATTGTCCTCAAGTACCTAAATCTGATTCCCTGCATTTCCTTGAATCCAAGTGTTCTCTGATGAACAGCAATTGGGATTCACTGTATAGCTAATGCTCAATCTGTAGTGTTGTAATCAGTTGAAAACTAGGGAGTTTGAATAGCTTAAAGAATGGGGGAAATTACACAAAACCTCTTTCTCCTAAGGCATCAGTTGGAGGCCAGTTGAGGCTCACAGTGGCACTACAGGAGGCTGCTACACTGCTGCCTAGCACAAAGAGAGGGGTGACTGCCTGAAATGAAATGCTGCTGTCTTGGTGGGATGCACTTGCAGCATGTGTATCTCAAGGCTTTTTCTGTCTGAGGCTATATCTAGAAAAAAATTTAAATTAAGTGGCTGCTCTTAAATGGCAGAATTCTGTTCAGATTCCCTTAATCTAGAATACCTTAGGTTCTGTGAATTTGCACATAGAAACTAAAAATCTTTATCAGACGTAACTGCACTGATGTTTTTGCATAAATGTCAGTTTAATTGATACAATTTTGTAAGTAAAAGGATCCTCCTGTTGTTTCTATTTAACTAATAATTTCTTCTTCTGTCCTCACAAATGGCTGAATCAGTTTTTGGAGCCTGTATTACCTCTGTCACTGTTATTGGCATTCTCACTGACCTCTGGCTCCATTCTGCCTTTACTGACGTTGTGGGTGAGAAGGCCCTGATAGATGTCCAGTTCCTTCAGAGATCTCTCTATGCTGGATTCGTGTTGGAGCTACGTTCAGATCACTGCTCTGAAAAACCTGCACCAAGGAGTTATAAACCAAGCAATCAGCACCCATAAATCTATAAACAAATAAATCCAGATTATACAGTGGAGTAACTAATCTCTGCTTTAGTACTGCTGAGTAACTTACGGTGATAGACTGATAGGACACCAAAAATGCGTGCTATAACTGGATGTTTGCCTGATGAGTAAAGTGTTTGTGTTCTGTTCAGCAGAAGCTGAGGCTGCTTATTTAACTGCTGACTCTCCAAACTGAAGCTTTGATTTGAAATTCAAGCTGCCTCTTTCCTGGTCTGAAATCTGTAATAATTTTGGAAATGAAATGTAACATTCCTACTAGAGTACAGATGCAAAATTAAAATTTCATCCTCTTTCTTATGGTTTGAACAATGGAGAGATAATAGAAATAAAAAGTAGCTTTTTGGCTACTATTTTCTGTTGTCAACTGCTTAGGCCCGAAAGTCCTGAGGGCAAATAGTGCTCTTATATTGTGATCTAAAAGAAATGCATTTTCATGGTAACATTCTTGAGTTTATTCAGTGCTTCCAAATGTGTATTATATGGATAATGTATAATTAAACCTGTAACTACTATGGCCTTTTTATTCTTCAGCTGAAATGCATCTCAATACATTTTATTTCCAGCAGGTAAAGACCATAATGTTCCTCCCAATTAATGCAATAAAGAGGGTTTTATGGTATTCCACTGGATATCTGAAGAAGGAAAAGACTGTAATAGGTAAAACTCTTCTTAATTTTGGGGGGCTACACTTAAAATCATAAGATTACTAAATCAGTTCATAAGAGCCCAGAAATTTTCAAGTCTGTCTCTTGATAAGATATAAAAGAAAATTTTGAATGTGTGCTTTGGGAGTAGATCTCTGGCAGGAGGAAATAGATTATATTTATCTTCTTAACTGCCTTCTTTATATAGGGCTGGGGGTTTTTTGGTTCAGTGATAGTCTAAGAAACTCTCTCTGGTTCACTGGAGTTCAGTGATAATCTAAGCAACTCTCTCTGGTTCACTGGAGTTCAGTAATTTCATATCTGCACCTTTATACATTTTGCATTTATTATTGCATCTACAGTACACAAAAAACTTGTGGTAAGCAGAGACCATACCCTAATAGGACTTTCAGAGGCAGAGTGCTGCTCTTTATTTCTATCCATGGATTTGTAAATCCAAGTTACCTACAGAGACAGAGGTCTGATTCCACTATTGCACTCTTTCAATTTCAGTATTCTACTGTTAAGGCTGGTAGTGCTGGTCCCAGTTC
The DNA here is from genome assembly GCF_009819885.2 of Catharus ustulatus. Taxonomy (NCBI): domain Eukaryota; kingdom Metazoa; phylum Chordata; class Aves; order Passeriformes; family Turdidae; genus Catharus; species Catharus ustulatus. The sequence continues at coordinate 14,734,832 of NC_046230.1, forward strand.
ATAGAGATCAAAACAAATGGGGCTCCTGGCTCATTCTTTAAATATAACTTGTATTACAGCAGAAGCTACGTCTAAAATTAGCAATCTCAGTCTTGGCTTAATGAATGCTGAAGTCTGTTTGAATTTTCAGCTCACCCCTGCATACTCTTTTGGTGCTAATGAAGCCTGCATTGTCTATCCTGTCAGCAGCACTCTGGCTTCAGCAAGCCTTTCACTTACTTGAACAGGATTCTAAACAGCTGTGTATGCCTATTTGATTATTTTTGCTACTGATCCCAAATGAATTGGGACCTTTGCCTTTCAACCCAGCTCCTCATGAACTGAGTAATCCTGCAAGCCTCTTAACTCTTTTTGGTCATTCCACAAAGGATGACTTCTCCCATCCCTTGTCTTCTGGACAAGTCTGCTTCCTCTGAAGTTACAGTCCTAAGGTATGGTCACTTCTTACACCCCTTTCTGTAAGACAGCCCTCTGAATATCAAATGGTTCCTGCAACTAAGCTATTATAACCTTTTACTACACAAAAAATTCAAATGAAATTTCAGTTTTATGTACATTTTTAAAGACGTAAAATTATAAATTACTTAAAATTAAGAAACTTGTCAAAATCTAATCATATGGCCTTTTCTGATCTAAGTCCTACACTTCCCATGACTACTAGAGCTATGCAGCACTCACTATTACCTACTATTGCCTGCTCTACAGAAAAGTACAGTGAAAAGCGACTGAGTTCAGCTAAGAAAAGTCTCAGTCCAGTAGCTCCTGTCACTTTTACAATCAGAGAAACAGGAAAGTTAACCTGTTGCTCAGTCTGTCCACAGATCATGAACCAAACCCACTCTGGACCCTAGCAAAGTGTGAAGGTTGTGAAATGCATTGCTAATTGTACTTTGTTCTGCAAGTTCTACACCTGAAATGAACAAAGCTGAAATGGAACTCACTTGTGTCATTGATGGGTTCAGAGCAGAGTGATTCTGTTGTTTGCTTTGGAGTGATCTGTATTTACACAAGAGTATTTGAATTTTGAGTTATGCAGGAAAACAAGGTTTGTGTCTCTTGAGATACACAGGATTACTTATCAGCAAAGCATTTAGTACTCCAGGTGACACCAGGGTGTGTTTGCTTGTTATATATACATAAAAACTTGTGTGAACAAAGTTTAGGATATACAGCTAACCTCAGAAAGCTATTTTTTTTAAATGGATGACTGTGATTATTGTTTTCAGAAACCAAAGACAGTTGGATAGCATTTTCTAACATGCTGAGTCCACTCAAAATGTGATGTTCTAGACAACATAACTGTATTTTGATTAATAGAAGATGTTTCAATTTGGGTTCTGCTGGTCAAAATTCAAACTTTACACATTTCTTCTAAGCTTCTCTGTTTGCCATCAAATCTTAAAATCAAACACATATAGATAAAAGATGAAGAATATCAACTACCAGGATGCTGTAAATTGAAATCTTAATTATCAAAAGAAATACATGCATATAAATTGCTTTTAAGATCTAGATTGAGAAATTATCTTTCAACCTTTAAATACAATAGAATCTGTGGAGAAAGAGTACCTACAGCAGTGGATATGGATCCAAGAGAACAGCCACTGTATATGTTATTTCAGCATTTAGTGGATAGAAGGGGTTGGCAAAGTATCATCTCACTACTGAAAGAAGGAGCCTGAATGGAAGATGTGGGTTGGAAAATGAACATCAAACCAAGGAAGCAAATAGTTCTTAGAAATGAGGATGTCAAAGCCATGGCAGTCAAGTGAGTGATTTATCACACACCTAGCTCTTGATAAGCATCACTGTTATACTCATAAGAGCAAGGACAAGTAGCTGTTAACATGATTCAGAAAGATAAAATTAATTGTCCTTACAACAAAATCATATATGATACCAGAAATCTGTAAAATTATGGCAATGTCTTGACTAACCTGGAGTTATATCAGTCAAGATTCCCCAGTTGGGCAGGTCCATGGCAATGCATACAAATGCCAGAATTATGAAGGGAGCTACCTGGTTCACACCCTGCTTAACATCTAAGTAACTCCAAAATTATATTGGGTTGGTTTGGTCCTTGTCCAATCAAGAAGGAAACACCACAACATATCTGGGTCCTTCTTTGATTCCTCTGACCATTTCCACTATGAAGATTTAAAAATATAATTAGGAGTAGGTACCCATCTTGAAATGAGCTTCTCTTCACACCTGTGTTCAGCAATGTATGCAGAAGTGTCTATAAATGTGCTCTAGTCAAGAATAACAAATTACAGAGCTGACAGACCTTTCTCTAAAAGCTGAACCAGACAGGAGGATGTGAGATTTACCTGAATAGCATAGAGTGCTAAAACTGTAAGTGCCCAGATTTTGTGTTGGGCTTCAGAAGTAATCGTCTGATGGCTTAATAATCACAAAGCTACAACTCTGCTTTTTCTTCAGTGCCCTAAACTCTGAGGTTCCAGGTCACCATTGGGTTATGTTACCAGTATTTCAAAGAAGTAGAATTATTCTCTCCCTTTTTTTTTTTTTTTTTGGTGGGGGGGAAGGGGGGGGTCATTGTTGTGTTGTTTTGTTTTGTTTTTTAAGTAAAACACCACTTGTAAATAAAAAATACTTAATTCCATTATTTTCACTTTATGAAAATAATTTCTTTAGGAGAAAAATGGGAGAATTAGCAGGGTTAGAGAAAGATTCAAGTAAAACTGGGAAACAGAAGCAGAGGCAATTCCCTTCTCATTGATAATGTTTCTAGTACACAGCTTTGAAGAAAAGTAAACCCATAAATCTTCCTTGTAGTTTTTCATAAGCCTTTTAGAGATGGAGTTTGTGACACCCTCAAGTCCTGGCAAGTTCTTTTTATTTCAGGCCTGCTATAGAGGCTTAGCAAAGGATAATCTGTGACAAAAGCTTTATAAAAAAAAAAAAAAAAAAAAAACCTAAATAAAAATTAAGCACACAAATCAGTTAAGATTTTACTATGGAAAATGGCTTTTATTTTATCCCACAGTTCTTCTGTTGCTTCATGTTAACATGTAAATCCAGGAGAGAAATAAAATGAAGAAAATAATATTATAATATACTTAGAAAAATCTTTTAAGCAACTACGGGCTGTAAAATGTTACTCTGGGCTGTGTTTGCACGCTGACAGAAACAAGTCTCTAAACCACTGTGCTCAAGGGACTAGGCACAATAAATTACTGCAGTTGGTATCACTCAGTGAAACCACTCGGGGTTTCCCCTTATTTCTGATTTTTTTTTTTTCCTCAAGCTGAGGTTTCAGAGTTCTGGTTTGTTCCTGTTTTTCAGGGTGGAACAGTGTGAGATTACAGGGCTTGCCAGACGTCACAGACTGGAAAGGAAACCTGGACTTTCCTTTATCTCGCATGTCTGTCCTGCAGGGTGAGTTCTTGTACCTTGGTCTCCTGCATCCCATGTGAGTCAGCCTAGATTTTTGTACTAGGGGTATTTGATTCTTCATGAGAAAGTGAAATGAGAAAGTCTATAGAGCAAAAATGTGAGTGAAATTACCTGGTTAGCTCAGGGATTGGAGCACTCACATGATTTGTAAAACACCTAGGTTTTAACCAAAGTGGAACAGCAGCAGTGATGGAGCCTGTGCACACGAGCAGATTGCAGCCCTTAAGGCACGAAGGTGACCAAATTGCATCATGATAGCCATGGAGAAAATGAAAATCTATGCATGAGAAAGTGTGGTGAAGGGTGAGGCTTCTCTCTGTAAGGCAAGTGGCTGAGGCACTGCCAGGCGTCCCTGGTTCCAGTAGCAGACGATGTGCTTTGGGAGGCAGGATGGTCAGTCACTCTGAGAGCCACCATTGTCAGCCCCTGAGACAGCTGGCCTTGCTCAGGACACTCCCTCTGCCTGCCAGCGGGCTGAGGCATGTGCCAGAGATGTGGTAACAGCAGTTGGTGTTTGCAGGTGGTAACAGAAGCAAGGAGATTATTTTGGTACCCAAAATGTGAATTAAAAAGCAGCCTGGCCTGGGGCCGCTCTCTGGCCTTGCAGCAGCTCAGCCATGCTGTGGCCAGGCCCGGCTCCCATCCCTGTACCCGGCTCCCCTCCCTGTGCCCATCTCCCATCCCTGTGCCCGGCTCCCATCCCTGTGCCCGGGGGTCAGAGTTGGTCCATGAGGGCCTGTCTGCAGCCAGCTGGGGCTGTGGTGTGCTGCCCCCGCAGACAGGGAAAAGGAAGAGGCTGGTGCATGCATGGAAGCCATGGTGGGCAGGTCCCCAGTGTGTCACCTTGTGGATGATACAATTCCTCCAAAGCCATCTTCCCCTGGCCCCTGGAATTTGCTATAATAGATAAGGTATCCTAGATACCAAGGTTGAGCCAAATTCCTTAAGAATTTGGTCACTCCCCTAACACTTTGGAAGATAATTGGTTAGAAATTAGGATGTTTAATTGGTCAGTTTACCTTTAGAACTTCTCACTTAGATTGGATGCTGTTCTTTGTATAAACTTTTATTGGTTGAAGTTTGAATCCTCCCTGAACCTATAAATATAGCTGCCTGCGCTTTGTTCTGAGAGGATCCTGCTTAACACCTTTGCATGAAATAAAGGTTCTTGTGGAACTCGTTAAGCAAGGCCTCCGGTCTTTCTTGGCTGATGAAATGTGAATTTTCTGAGAGATAGCTACATGTTAGCACTCTCTGGTCCTGGCAAATACCATCAGGGACTGAAAAAGAAAACCACATCACCTCACCTATCTCATCACAAGAACAGATTCTCCAGGCTGAGATGGGTTTACCTTTTACACAGTCCCCTTTGGGCTTGCACCTCCAGGGCATCCAATTTTCTGTTCGTGCCAGAGTTGCTCTTTAGTTTGCTTTCTTGTGTCTGATTTTGATAAGTGGGAAATCCAGTTGTTGAGTAAGCTGATGGCATTGATTTCTTCCTTGAGTACAAACTTCATTTTCGTAATACCAGGTGTTAGAAGAATGAGCTTTGGTGTGCACCGTGACAGCACGGCCTGGCACATAACTGGCTGGGGTCCAGCATCCTGCTTGTGGACCCGTGGAATTACTTCTTCATTGTAAGCCACTTCATCTTGATGGCTCTACAAAGCTGTCAACTGATTTAATAACTGCAGACAAAATGAGGAAAATGAGAAAATAATGGTTTCAGTTATCCCTCTAGATTTCAATGTTGGTATTAGATTTGCACAGGCCTGAAAATCTTCGGCTTTTTTGTTAAGCCAAATATCCAGCTACCATGGCTTTTGGTTTTTGATTAATTTCCTCAGACTGGATAAGATCATATTAATCTTTCAGACCAGTTACATAAGAGTTCTAAGAACATCTTCTGGCAGGCCTGTGTTTTGCCCTATTGATCTTGGCAAGCCTAGCCAAGGTCTCAGATGCTTTTGAGCTTTCTTGGACATTTTTCAGACTCCAGACTTGGAATTCTATGAAACTGAGGCAAAACCTCCTCAGTGTTTCTCAAACAATATTTTTCTGCACTTGCATATATCTTTAGGCACAGTCCTTTCTTCCTATCCCTCCAAACTTTAGGGCTGAATTTCACAAATAATTCTCTCTCTGCACTAGATTGAAGCAAAACTCATGGAGTTAAACACCCTGGCAGCACAATTGTGGGCAATAACGGAAGAAAGTGATTTCTCTAATGTTGTTTGATGCTATTCCTGCTCATTTTTGTCAACTCTACTATCTCCAGAGACCACTAGACACTGAGGAGCAGTGTCAGCCTAAAATGAAGCAAGGCTAAAATTGTGAGGAGGGGGCAACCATCAGGGTCAGTCTGCACTAATGGTTGAATAATCTCAATGCTGCACATGATGGCTGTGGTCGAACTGTGCTGTGGTCCTTTAATTAAAGACTTGCTGATACCTTAGGCTGTAGAGCTCTCTGTGTCTGTTCTCAAAGATATGACTTGTTTCCGTAGAACTGACATCTAAGGTACCTGTGTATGGCTATTCATGTGCTGTGAATACCTGAGAAAACCTTGCAAGTAAAAATATTTTTACATGGTCTCTACCTGGCAGCCAGTACAGCTGGAAGTCAATGCAATTCTCTAGAAAAACCACATCCTATGCACTGTACTAAATGTTCTTGTGAGAACGTTTTAATTTTTGAGGAGTTCCTTACCCATCTGAATTATTTGCTAAGCCCTAGTGGGTAACTATAAACAGCAGATTATCACAGTCTGGGTGTGGAGCTTAGACTTATTTCTTGGGTGTATGCTGTTTCATAGTCTGAGCACTGATGTGGAAGAAACCATAAAATCATGACTGATGGGGTATTCAGATGAGGCATTTATGGATATATTACATAAAGCAACCTATAGAATGGTGGTACAGATATCTGTAGTGCTTGTAATATACATGGATGTTCACTTAAGGGAAATACACAGCTCTACTCCTGCTACCAAAATACAGTCTATAATTCAATGACAGTGACAGGACTAAAGAAGTTTTCCAGTTGTCTGGATGTTCACAGAGTAAAATCAGCAGAATTCAATATCATAAACAGAAGGGCTGATCTGATTTGTGGCTGGGATTACTGAGTCAGCTGTGGCAGCTATAATTAACTAAATGTTTTTGCTCATTTGAAGCATGCTATCTTAGTCTGGAGTCAAAGGTTCAAGAAACCTGCTGAAAATATTGAAATAATTTGGAAGAGAGCAGGGAGAAGAAGCTAAGAATAATGAAAAACATTATATTGTTGGAAAAATAATATTCAAAAATGTTCTTAAATGGCCTAATGCCTACAGAGAATGAGAGTACAGTGAAAGAAGCAGCCCAGGTAGTTTTAAATTTGGTAATTATGAAATTACTTAATCTTGGATTCTATAGGTTGTATAAAGGCATGAGGTTTCCTTGGTTTGTTTTTGATTTTTTTTAACATTGTTTTGCGTGTGGTGAAATAATTTCCTTATGTGTTATAATTTCCTCTCCTGTTAAAACACGCTAAAAAGAAAAGTATTTCCTCAGCTTTTTAATGATATCTTGCAGTTACCAGCAACATGAGACTCACTGGCTCTGCTGCCTCATGGCATTACCAGTGGCTTGCTTTTATTAGATCCTCACACTTCAGCTGTTTCAATACTTGCAGATGATCTCTTTGATCTGCCACTGCTTTGGCTGCTGCTTTCTAGGAGCAGAGCACAGCACTTTGTTCCACTTTCCTGAGCTGCCCTGCTGTCCCTGTCACTCTGACCAGGCTGCTGGCATTCTCCTACATATCTGTGTCCAGTGGTATTGAGGCAGCAGCTCGATAGTGAAGAGGAAGCAGGATACCAGATCTGGTTCCTAATAATTTACTTGGTTAATCCTTAACAGCACTTTGGTGCTGGGTAAATGAGGCTTTGCTCACATACAGTTGTCTGGAGCTTAGTAAATGCACTTAATGCAGCCTGAAGAGGAAATTCAGTTGCAGGAATCTGAGTAATCTGTAGTGAGGTTGAACAGATGTGGTGTTAAAAGCACAGTGTTGTTAAATGCACCTCTCTACAAGTAAATTAGTATTATTTCTTAAAGAGAGGACATACCAGCCTCTAACAAGGAAAAGGTGACTAGAATTTTAAAGCAAGAACCAAATGGAATTTTTGACTAATTTTGGGGAAGCCACTTTTAGATCAGAAGTGTTCTGCTTGGAGTACCCCAGAAAAGCCAAATCTGAGGCTTAGCCTCCAATGTTGAGTTTGGCTGTTCAATTTGGCTATATCATTCATAAATAAAGACAGCTGAAGAGTTCTACTTTTAATTGCTCAAAAACTCAAAAGTGAGTGTTTGTTCTGACTGCCTACATTTCAAGACTTTCAAGTGCTGAGTTGCTGTTGGTCTCTGAAAACCAAACTTCTTCAGGGTATTATCAAGATAGGCAGAAGTGAAGTATCTTGAAGACTCAACACGGTAAAACAGAAGATTGTCAATTTTTACCAGTTATCTATTGGTCTTTTACTGGGAACTACAAATATGTGTCTTTTAAATGTTTATCCACACATAAAAATATTTTAACTCTTCACAGCTAAATAGCATAATCTCTGGCACTTTGAAGATGCTGAAAGTTCTGAACTCTTATACAGAAGTTTCATCTCTGGAAGCTGTAGATAATTTAGTTGTTTTTAATGACTCCTGTAAGTCAGAGGAACTTCCACTATGGGATGAATCAGTAGCTGTAAATCTCTGCATTGAACTTGTGTAGACATGTCTTGAGTCATGTTCTTTAATTGCCTCAGACTGTAGCTGGAGAAAGTACAAAGATGAGTGGTGCCCTTTGACATTGCAGGACAGAGTGTCCTGTAAATTAAATCTTACAAGTTGTCTGGTTCTCAGGTTAATGATGCAGAGTAGAAGCTGAACAGCTGCCCTGTAGTCATTGCCATCTGAAAGTGATGGATGGTGCTTCTTAGACAGCTTAAAACTTTTCAACATTTGCAGGTACAGCAAGGTAGGGTCCTTAGATAGGAGCACCACAAATTGCAAACCCCTCCTGAAACCGGTGAGTAAAAACTAGTCTCAATACAGAAGAGACATACTCTGAGGTACATATGAATGAAAGATGGTACCTAAAATACTCTTTAGGAATATAGAAGGAATCTATAAAAGGCCAATTAGGAAATGCCCTCAAATTTCTGAAAGGATTTTAAACTTCACAGAAAATTAACTTTTTCTTCAAGGTTGTTTCATCATCTCTCTATATCAGGATTTTTTGAGTGACTTATGGGGTGGTGAATGACACTGAACAATGAAATCTCTTTATATTTTCTGCAGTGATTACTAAAGAAATATCACAGTTTTATTGCCCATCTATTGCCAGCAGGAACCCTGAATCTTCCTCAGACTGAAACAAGTAGATGGTGAAATGCATGCAACCCATGGTTAAATCCTGGTCCTTGCAACCTGTTCACATAGAGAAGGGTGGATGTTCCACTGTACGTCCAGATGTTGACTTGGCCGTACTAAATCTGATACCAAAAAATTGGCAAAACCTGGAGGTTGGAGAGCCAGAATGACTGTGCAATCACAGATCTGTACTATGGAAACAATCTAACTAATCTTACCAGAGTACAGATCTGGTAAGTCTGCTCTGTGTGAGAAAGAGAAGGCTTAGAGGTGACCTAATTTTGCCGTTCCAGCGCCTGAAAGGAGTCTACAACAAAGACGGAGATAGACTTTTTACAAGAGTATGTAGTGACAGGGCAAGGGGGAATGGATTCAAATAGAAAGAGAGTAGATTAAGATTAGATATTAGGAAGAAATTCTTTGCTGTGAGGGTGGTAAGACACTGGAACAGCTTGCCCAGAGAAGTTGTGGACTCCCCTGGAAGTGTTCAAGGTCAGGCCATATGAGGCTTTGAGCAACATGGTCAAGTGAAAGATGTCCCTGCACACGGCAGAAGGGGTGGGATTGATGATCTTTAAGTCCCTTCTATCCCAGACTGTTCCATGATTCTGTGAAGATCGGCTGAGAGGTGTGCCAACTCAAAGGTAATGTCAAAGGGTGATGTCTCTGCTGTCCAAATGATGATTTTCAGTTATCAGCTGCTTCAGGGCCCTGAGCAGCAGTGTGCACTTTGGAGATCCACCACTGTCTGCCTATAGCAGAGAGACAAAAATCCTTCCTTTCTCTCATCTTCATCTGTCAGGACTGAAGGTCTTTCAGGCCCTGCCCGTCTATCAATGCACTTTTGTTCTGCCCCTTTGCTGACGTGAAGCCTGATCTAAGCAGGAACACGCTATCTGTGGGTGGCAGTAAACCTTGTCTACTTAATGTAATTTTCCTGTATCCTGTCTCAGTAAAATGACTCAGTAAAAGGCACCAGCATTTTACCCACTGATTTTGATCTCAGCAGTGTTTGGGTCTGGACCCATTCTGCCTCATAGAGCCCCTGTCTGCCAGTGTGTCATCATAGGAGAGATCAAGCAGAGTCTCACCCAGACACGCCCATTTGGGAGCCAAAAGAATTTTATCGGGAGTTCTGCCTTTGACTGTCAAATTCTTCCTTGATCGAACAAGAGTCTCTATATTGACAGGACAATAAACATGAATTCCATGTTGGGTGAGACTTCTGTCTGTAGGTGAGATAGAGTACAGGTCATTGAGTGTGGGGAGCCTATTTTTGCAGCCAAATAAATGTTAATGTTTAATTTGGGTTTAGCTTGTTTCATGAATGGGAAAATGTTCTACCTTCAAGATTACTGAAATTTTCACTGTCTATGAAGAAATTATGCCAACAGGAAAGGAGAAGATGACAGAATTCATTGCCTAAAGATGAGGAAGGTACTCAGTGATTACAGCTGAAGGTGCTGCCAACTTCCACAAATTTCTCTTTGTCCTGGAGCCAAGCCAAACCAGAGAGCTGGAATACACAGCAGAAAGAGCAGTTCCTTCCTAAAGAAAGCAATGCCAGATGAGGCAGGCAGGAATTGATTGCTGCTACTGGGCAGAGAGCTGTGGCTCTGTTATGGCTGTATTTCCATTCTGACAGTAGCATGTGTGGTGGGACAGCTCGTGGCCACCTGTCTCTTTGCTATAAGGATTCCTCAGGGATTTCCTGTGTGACAACTTCTGAAAGAATTCTACTGCCTATTCAGAAACAAAAACTTTGCCATGTGGTTGCTTTACAATAAATCAAGACACATATCAACGTTATTTCTTTTGTCTGCTGCTCACAATCCCACAGTTCTTCCTTCGTCCACAATATAATGAAAACCTCTGAAAGACTTACATCTTTGGGCTTCATTAAGTTGGTCTTTTTTTCAGATATACTGGACAGAAGATGAATGTTAAACAAATCAGAAGTAACATCTGAGTGCACACAACTGAAACAGATTTATTTTCCAAGTATAAGTGATTTTTATCACTGCTGGCACATACATTTCCAATGTGCTATACTGCGGGAACTCTTAATCTAGGGCTTCTTTTTAGCAGTAGTTGAAGGATTAAGACCTGATTCTTAGAATATATTTTTCTCTAAAAGAATTTTGTAACCATAAGAAGGTGCTGGCTGTATAAGCCTTTGACAGAGGCAGACATTTGATAGACATTTTGTAGTCAGGAAACCTTCTCTCTCTTGGGTCCCTGGTGGGGGTTATAAATGCTCTCAAATAACCTCTGCTCTACAACCTTCCAGTTAATGACTGTTTTGTAATAACAAGGAAACAAAAGCACACCACTATATAAACAAGTCATATATAATCCCTGCCTCAGCTGTACCTGCTGATGCTGCAGAAAAGTTGCAGGATGTTGGATAGCACTCTCTCTATCACCCTGTAGAGGATAGGCCAGTGAGATCCATTCACTCACAGACAAGTGGGGGTGAACTGAACCAGCAATCTCCTCTGCTTCAGTAGAGATGAATAATCTCAGAGTAGAAGAAGAAGAAAGTAAGATGAAGTCTCGTAATAATAATAATGATATGAAAGGGGTTCAGCTCACTTCCAACAAGGCTCTGGTCTCTCCATATCCTGAACTGGCCCATGGAGACATGGTGAAAAAAAGAAGTCCAAACTGTTGCCAGACTGTAGCAGACCAGCACATTTTCCTAGAAAAATGCTTGGAGATCAGTTATGGGAGACCCTTCACCAGACAGATTGCTCACGTGTTTCACAGTGAGGATGGGGAGTCTCACTCTCTGGAGATACTAAAAAACTCTCTGGACATAGCCCTGAGTAACATGTTTCAGGAGACCTTACTTGAGCAGGGAGGTTGGACTAGATGACCTCCCATGGTCCCTTCCAACCTCAACCATTCTGTGATTCTGATTGTGACAGGTGGAATCATCATTTTCATTTATCCCAGGCTGCAACAAAGTACATTCATTATCCTAGAAAACCTGTTGCCATTTCTCCTTCTGATTTTAATTTTAGACAAGTCAAAGATCTTTCCTTTCCACTGAAGGGCATTTAGCCAAGATGAGACTGAAGTCTTTCCCCCTGACTCCCAAGAGCAATCAAATCACAGCCCCTGCTCAGCTGCACTGGGAAGTGACAGTGTGTAATCCCTGCTCACTGGGCTGGGACTGGCAAGCAAGAAATAGCAGCCCTGCAGTTCATATCCTCTGAAAGGCCATTCCCACAGCAACGGAAGCACAAACAAGGTTTTGTTACAAGAAATTTCAAGATTTACAAGCTTGTAAATAACAATTGCATTTATCTAGAAGATCTCATTATTACTAAGCTACTATATAGCTTCACCTTTGCACCTGCAATGCTGGAGAGAGACATTTTCACCAGCTATAAAGTCAGTCTATTCAGCCACAGCTAAATTTCATTTTAAATAATAAAAATTGAAAATGCTCAAAAAAGTATGGGCCTTTGTATTGAGCAAAATGGATTTTGATCTCAGCTTAGTAAAAAAAAAAGCATTTTGCTGGCTTTTACTAAGTCACAAACTCCAGGATGCAGCTTCCAGTACACCTCCCTGGGATGCACACTGACTACTCTGGTGCATTCAAAAGAAACCAACAGAGTACAAAAATCTGAATGCAAATCATGCATAGCAGAGCAGATTGGATGGTGTCTCAGTCAAGACTTGTGATTCACACAAGATACAGTATTTGCAGAATGTTGCCAAGAATGCAGGAGTAGGTTTTGGACACCCACTGCTACAATTATGGAGGTTTAGGTTCAGATTTCCAAATATTTTATTTTTCTCAGCATCAGAAAAAGAAACACTGGTGTGGAGGGAGCCCTGAAGTGACCAAGCCCAGTCTCTGCAATCACAGCAACTAAGCAACCATTGAGATACCAGTGCCTGCGTCCACCTAGGCTAGGAAACAGAGAAGAAAAGAAATCACTTTTTCCATCAAACAGGAATCTCATTCAACTAAGTCAGCCTCCTCTGACTTGGGCATCAGTCAGGTTGTTAAGAAAATGCCATGGTAGTTTGTTGTTAAGTTTTGTGATTGGAACTAATAGGGACAAGGGAGGGAGAAGCAACAGGGGAGGGTTTTTTCCTTGGCCAGAGGAAGATAAAACCGCCCACAAATATTTTTGGTGTATGGAAGTGTTTATCTTCTCATGAAAAATATTCCTTTTATTTTCATTGAAATCCACAAGTGAAGTCATTATTTAGTACTTTGGCAATGGCCAACTTCCCTCTCTTAAGGATATAGAGAGAGCTGGTCACAATTTGTCAGAGGAAAGGAAGATCCTTATTCATGGGAATTTTTGAAGAAAATTTCTGTGTGAAAGTGTGCGAAGAGAAGTGCTTTTATTCCTCAGCTCCCACAAAACACAGTGAGGTGATGTCTTCCAGAATTTAAAAAGAAATAGAGTAGCTCATACTAGGCCTAGAGTAGACTTGTGGCTATCTATTCCAAACACTTTCTACACAAAATTTCCTGTCACAGGGCATAATACAGTGTGCATTTATTTCTTACCAACAATATCTTACTGGAATTTGAGATACAAATGGCTGATGATTCTAGTCACTGTAGTCCCAGGCTCTGAGAAATAAGCCTGCTCATCCCAAAAGAGTTTTGATTTATTTTTCTTCTCCATGCTGCTATTTTCTGGTGAAGTAATCAACTTTGCATATCTTACTTGGCATCTCCTTGGCAACCTGGAACAGACTCCTCTTGTCCTCCTATTACTAAGGCAGGCACTGCCACACTCAGCAGCAGGAGCAGCAAGGAGAGGAGAGGAGAGGAAATGTCTGTAGAGGAGAGCGAGAGTGCCTCCCAAAGCCAGAGGTGCAAACAGCACCTGGAGGGAGCCAGCACAAACTCCTTCAGAGCAGTCCTGAAGGAGATGCAGGAGACTGGATGCTGTGCTCCATGATGGTGCTCTGGCTACTTAATCAGAAGCCACCCTGAGCTTTGAACGCTGGTGAGGTAGCCACAAAGAGTACAAAATGTAGGGCTGGAGCGCCTCTTGTATGAAAAAAAAGCTAAGAGAGCTGGGGTAGTTCTACTGGAGAAGAAAAAGCTCCAGGCAGATATTACTGCAGCCTTCCAATACCAAGAGGGCTTTTAAAAAGAGGAAGAGTGTCATTTTACACAGGCATACAGTGATGGGGGGGGGGGTGGGGATGGCTTTAAAATAAGAGAGGAGAGATGTAGATTAGATGTTAGAACTAAGTTCTTTAGTTCTTTACTCATAGGGTGGTGAGGTGCTGGCACAGGCTGCCCAGAGAAGCTGTGGATGCCCCACCCCTGGCAGAGCTCAAGGCCAGGTTTACTATTATGCTAACAATACTATTAATGTTAATACTATTATGTTAAAATACATTCATAAGCATCAGTATAACTAAATAATAGGGAAGAACACAGTTCTGTAGGAGATAGTTTTGGCACACTGCCTGTCTCCTTGCTCCAAACCCCTGGCAGCAGGCTGCTTGGGTTACTTGAAGTGGAATTTGATTATGGCCTGCCAGCCAGAGCCTCTGCTACTTTGCTAGACTGCACAATGTGAGTGTGTCAGAACAAGTTCACTGCAAGGGAAACTCCACTGAAGTCAAGAGAGTTGTACTAAGAACAAATCCAGCCCATCACTAGGCTTTTTCTTCTGGGTGAATCAAGTGTTGATGCAAGTAGGCACTGGTCCCACTGCAGTTGGCAGCAGTCTTCTGAGAGACTCATGCCTGTCTATTCATTGCTGCCCTTTTCTAGGACCAGCAAAATCCTTCAGTGTTTCCTGCCACATGCCATTCCTCTGCAGGGAGAGATACTGTTAAGTACAGGTATCTCAAATGCTTATAGCTGTGGGGAAGACTTCAGGAATAGGTCACTGATAAAATATGACTTTCCTGATGTGACAAACAGTGTGGGAAACCAGTTTTGAGTCATCCACATGCATTTATCACAACCAAGTTACTACAATTATTACCACAGCTGTCCATTTTGCCACTGATCGCATTACAGAACCATCCAGCTTATTTACTTATCCCAAATTGCCAAATTCTGTGGCAGCCTGGCTAGCACTCACTGTCTTTCCCTTCCCACTGTTCCCACTGTCTCCAACTGCAACAGCCTCTGCAGTCTCATGCTGAACAGCATGGAGATCAGAGGAAACGGAGCTGAATATATGGGGTAGAGTCCAGTGAAATTTCATTTAAAATAAATAAATAAATACAAATTCTTCAGTGAAGAAATTCTTCTGGATGTCCAGCCCAAACCTGAACCTCTCCTGGTGCGATGCAAGGTCATTTCCTCTTGTCCTGTCAAAGGAATTTTTCAAGCATCCTTTGTGGTGATACATTATAAATGAGAAACCTCCAGTTTCCAAAGCTACCTGCCACTAAGTTTTCAGGCTGGTACATTGACAAGATGTAGAAATCAGAGAGACTGGGCAAAATACATGCTCAAATTACTGAACGAGCCCCTCAGCAGCATCCCATGTTTCTGGAAATTGTCTTCCAAGATAATTTTTAAAGATTTTTCCCCAGTTTTCTTCTCTTTTGCGAAACACTGGCTGAGGCCAGTTCTGCAGAAACAGCCTTGGCGCAGGATCTCTGTTGTCTGATGTGCACCAGCACAACTGCACTGCCTCTCCTGGCCCACCAGGAACCAGCTTCAGGCAAAGGTCTGGACAGGCAAGGTAGAAATGGGGATGCCAGCAGAATGGCATTTTTCCAGATCACAGTGATAAATTTGGTTTTAGTATCATCAGTGATGACAGCCGTGACATTTTCCTGAAAATTAGTAATGCAAGGAGAGGTTTCTGTCCTTAGGTAATTATAAATCTGAAATATGGCTCACAAAACATGGGAAAAAGCCCTTCCACTACCTGCTTTACAAAACCTATGGGACTTCTCATGCAAATACAAGCTAGAAACTATACCCATGGGCTGCATGAGCCTCTTGTTTACAGGCAAGCTCACCCCTTGGCAGCAGTATCTCTAGGATAGGACCTCTGCAGTTATGTGGGGCTGTCACTGCAGTCACACAACTACAGTTTTTTAAAGGGAAGAAATATGTAAGTATTTGTATATGTAAATATGTAAGTATTACTCTGTAAACAGCATTGACATATCAGAGATAAAATCACTGATGTGTGCATGTGAATGGCTGAGATTGTACAGGCTGATGTGAAGTCTTTGGCATTTGGGATTTCTGAGAGAATGTTGTTAGAAAGGGAACCTATAATTCAAACTAACTGTTCCTTCAGAGAGCAGGACAGAGGGGATGGGAGTGTTCTCTGAATGCAGGGAAGTTCAGACTGTTTAATGGAGAGACTGAAAGGGGAACCCAGCCAAGTTTGGATTATTCCAGTTCAGATCAACACAAAAGAATCAGTGACCTGCTGGATTTAAATGGTCACTTTCAGTGGCCTGATTCTACCTTTTATGTTAAATCCCATCAATGCTTCTTTTACGCACTTTACAAGCCCTCTGCCTGATTGAGGCCATAGAGAGCGAGCCAAGCATGCACTGTGACTCAGGAGACACAACACTGATGATGTCAGGGAAACCCTGTGCGCTCCCCCCAGTGCTGGTTTTGGCCCCAGATGTCCAGGTCAGTCCTAGGAAGTGGCAGCGTTCAAATATGTGCTGATTCATGTGTAAACATCTCTTTCACCTGTCTGCAGCCCTGATCAGCTTTTATACTAAGGGGCATGTGGAGGTGGGAAGCAAAGCAAACAGTCAACAGAAATACAGTTTCTTACACACCTGAGTGTACAGTACCCAGCACAGGAGGAGTCCACGAAGCTCCAGCTGCAGGGACTGATAAGACAGGCCTGTGGCACACTGAGACCTGTTCTGCATGGTCACTGATTTGTATGGCCACAGACAGATTGCTTCACTTTGCTTTTTCATATTTCTACCCACCTATAAAACGGGGTGTCTGTGCTCCAGCTGTGGGAAATTAGGGCTAAGAGCAAGCCCTGAGCCATTTGGTACAGCTCCCCATAGAGCAGGCAGAATTAGCTTCACACCAGCTTGAGGAAGGACCTCAGCTTCCAGGAACTCCAGTGCTCCATGCACCTCCCATACCTTGGGCTCTGCATGGATGGGGGGTTTGGAGCTCAGAATACACCCTGGGTTCTCTTTTATTTTATTAACTTACATGAAACTCTATTCCATGCTTGTAGATATGATGGATGATATAAGTAAAGAACAAGAAGTCCAGTAGCATAAAATAGTAGTTTCAAAGGACTAATAATTTAAATAAAGACAAGACAGCTGGTCTCAGACAGAGAAACAACATTGTGAGTCAAGAGGCTTAGGCTGAGTTCCTAATTCTGCTGATCTCTATACAGAGGCTGTGTTTTTAACAACTTTTCTCTTACTTCTGGTCTTGAATCATCCAGAATTTTCAAGGCTGCTTTTATAAAATCTATTAGTAAATGTATTAATTCACCTACTTTACTAAGTCTAGGATGATTAATTCCCAATAGGATAGAGGAAACAACTAAGGCGTAAGTTGTTTTGCTGCTAAGAGGCTTAGAGAGGCATGAATTTACTTGCAGATTTCTACATGTTCATAAATGCACATATGTTCAACTTCTGCTCACAACACAGGAGGGAAGGATGTGGCGTATGTGTATTTTCATGAAAAAGGATGAAGACTTTAGTTTAAGCTTTCCATAAATGAACCACATCTGAAAGCAAAGGGGAAAAAAAATCAGAATTCCATTATTAAAAGGATTAATTTTCTAAATCTCTGAGGAAAAAAAAGGAATTTTTTTAGACATGGAATTTTTTTTACAGTATTATACTTGCTACATTAAGTGTAATTGGATTAATATGATAGGCTGGCTTGTAATTATATGCAGTTCTTGACTGTGCTTTTTTACATTTATTCTTTTGTGCTTTGTCATATTTTAAATGCAGATATATGGCCAGATATGCAGCTAATGGTGTCTATTTGTTGGTTTCAAAAGCAAGCAAAACTATCTCCCTTGTATTTGAGTTGTGGCCGAGTAGGTTAGAAGGATCCCCAGCTTATGAGTGTCCCCTAAGTCTAGGTGATCTCCCAACAACCTTTCTGTTCATGAAATCTGTCTTTGTCACAAACAGCAAATCTTGAGCTATGGAATATCACAATGTCATTATGGGATGTCATCCCACAGCACAAATACATTATCCTCAGTGGATTTACAAAGACTGTAGCCAACACTGCCACCTGGATGTGACAGATGTACTGGGTATATTTACACTGAGACATGATTTACATTTGTCAGGACAGTAGCAAGAATAGGCTGCAGAAAAGACTAGAAATACTGTTGAGAGAGTTTCTCCTTCATGGTTCCTTAGGCACCATATCCCTGTCCTGAAGCATGGGGTGGGGGAGGGAGCAGCTCTCCCTTGCTCTTTAAGTTACAGCTGGATGTGGGGAATAATATTCAGCTCAGTATTTCTGCCTGCAGGGCCTGGGCTGTGCCTTCCAGCTGTGGGAGCAGTGTTACCCCTTACCAGTAAAAGGAACTTGTAGCACCCTTGTCAGCCCAGCCCATGGGTGCTCCAGATGTATCTCAGGGGGTGTAGAGGTCTACAAAAGAGCTGAGCTGCACAGGAAACTGTCCTCACAGCACAGGTGTCTGCACAGTTTGGGTGCCTTTCTGTAGGTTACTGAAGGAGACAGGTATCCAGCTTCCCTGTGTGTAAGGAGCAAAATGCTGATAACAAAAGTGCTACCAGTAAGAACATGTTGGTTTAATACTGGCCTCTCTAAGAAGGAAAAGTATAAATGTCTGTGAATAAAGGTAAATCAAACTAAAACAGGCAAATCTGTTCTACCAGAGCCAAAAATAAATGTGAGCAAACCTCCAGGGTTCTATAAGATGAGACAAATGAGAGAGGAAATGATCCACTTAGAGCTAGAGAAGTCCAGATAACATATTAGCATGGAGAGGACAGCCTGAGGGAATGTCTGCAGAGCTCTGTCACCCACAGAATCAGCAGGACTGATGGCACTCAGTATCCTGGCTGTCTGTAAGGCCAGCAGGGACTGTTTCAAGGGCACAGAGAGGAGACTTCCCCTCCTTCCTAATGAAGGAGGTAGTCAGAACATCCTTGCACATGCAGATGGGGCAAGAGTGTGGGGTGCTGCTGCAAAGAGGACATCCTCTGATTTCTGCAGATAGGACAAGCAGCAAGTGCTGCCTGGGGGAGTAGGGAACAAAACAGTTTGGCTGGGAATGTGGAGAGGAGTGTGAGTTGTGAAGTTCCCCTTGGCATCTCAAATGGGTCCCTAAAAAGTGGGTTGTACTCCACCTTTTTCTGGGCTGTGGACTACTACACATCCCTAACACATGGTGCCCTTTCTCATGAACAGCAGGACACAGTGAAGTGCTGAAGAGAGCTCTCAATCCAAATTCAAGGCCACCCTGGGTCAATGATCCTCTAGCCAAGCAAAAGGGAAGCAAAGCATAACAAAGCTGGCATATCACCAACCAACAACTTACAGTCTAATTTCCATTTCTCAACTTGGACATTTTAAGCCCAAAGCCTTTCTGTCTGTGAAAATTAGGGCCTTTACAATCCAGAGGGTTTGTTTATGGCTCAGGTCTGTATGAGTCTAGTGCTCGAATTTCCCATCTGTGACATTTTAATGGGGGAGCTGTAGAAAGAAGTGAGTTCTGCATGGTTTTACAGTAATATAACAGACTTATGTTTTAAATATGAGATATCCACAGTGCAAAATTACAGTCAAGTACAAAGTGAGTAAATGAAGAAATGAAAAGAAAATGAAAATGAAATAAAAAAGAAAAATCCTGCGCAAAAATGAAAATCTGTAGACAGATTATAGTTTTGCTTCTGTGGTCACCAGTGCAAGTAGTCTGACTCCTTGAACAGAAGTTAGGAAGTTAGATGGTCCTTTATATATTCATTTCTACTGGGGAAGTCTTTATTTTTTTCAAAGTTTGTGGTAGCACTGATTAATTCTGGATTTTATGTATAAATGAAAGTGACTCTTGACATGTTAAAATAAAAATTCGCACAGAGGAGAAATTGGAGAAATTGATACTGTTTCCTGTGCAATGGCAATGTGACATCCATTCAAAAATTATGCATATCAGACTCTGCTTCTCTCTAAAGCAGAGCGGATTTGAATTCAGAGTATAATTATGTTATTTTCCTAACCCAGGGAAATGGGAAATCACATGCCCACCTAGGAAATGAGCACCTCTAATGACAAGGCAGCTGCAGAAGCTGCATGCAGGCACTTCTACATCTCATTAGGTCAGACTTCAAAATTAACCTTCTGCAGCCAGTGTTGCAGTATGATTGTCATAGATCTCGGTGCAGGGAAAAAAGTGGGGCTCCCATGCAGCCAGGACCCATTTCACAGCTCCCCATTTGCCATCTGCTTACGACAGCACAAGGCTGCTGTGCTGGGGCCTTGTTGCTGTGAGCTTCATGGCTGCATCCTCCCACACAACTTGGAAACTCATCTTGACCTGTTTCTCTTGGCAGAGGAATAAAATTGCTTCTGAATGCAAAGACACACAAGATATTGCTGTGAATAACAGCTACCCTTGATACACCCATTTCACCTCATTGTCTAATCAGTTAGAAAGAGAAGCAGGGGCTGTCTTGATGGTTAAGGGACTGAAATTTTGATTCAATACTGAATTCACACTTCTCCATAGCCTGTGTGCGATTCTAGGGAATTCTGCTCTAAATGTACTGACATTTACCTTCTCAAATCCATGAATCTTAGACTGTCCATGGGAACTCCACCTCTCGAAATTCAGGTGATTTAAGTAGATATCCAAGTACGAACATCTTTTGATTTGGTTTCATGATAAAGTTTAGAGTTGCTCAGAGGGAAACATTCTGCTTTTTTGATTACTAGTACTTCCTCCTTGGATAAATCAAGAATGGCTTTTCCATTTTTACTCTGCAACTTACTGTGTTGCAGGCTGCCTTTCAAAATTTCACTGACCAGCAAGCCCTGAAGTTTCACGCTACATCACTGCCATAATAAGGGCAAAGACCCAGAGCAGGGAAAGAGTCCTGTGGAACTGTTTGCTACAAAGCTGAAGGAAATGGCTGCTCCATTGCTCAAGGTTATCCTGCCTGCAATGATTTCCAGTCCTATATATCCCCTTCTGTTAATCATAACACTCTGTTACTTCATCCTGGTCTCTTTATCATGAGAATCCACACATGGCAGAGTGCAGTCAATAAATTAATTTATCTTGAGATCTTCAGTGGCTATTGGATCAGCTCCAAAATGGCTCTTCCTAAATAACATGTGAGTAAACTTTGACAGGCAACTTTTCCAAGTGTCTCTGGTGAGAGTTAGACGTTTAAACCCTCCTTTTGGCATGTAGCTGAAGCACCAGAGCTTTCTGAGATCTTTAGCTGATTGACATTAGTGACACTGCAGCCATGTTTCCAAGATGTCAAAATACACATTTTGTTTGGAGCAGGAAACTGTCAGTCTGAATTTGTTTGCAGCAGGAACAAAAGTTTGGCTATGAGGTTTATTGTCTGTAATACAAGGAAATGTTGCATTTATTTTGGGTTATAGACCTCTGAACAAATACATGGTTAATGTCCAAATCTCAACAGTTATTTCTGCTCTACAATAGAAGCAAAGTATTTAATGACAGAAATATGGCAAGGTGAATATTGGCCTTTTGTGACTCTGGAAAATTTCCTAGGGCTTTCACTCTGTGTGTATGTGTGTGCTTTCACTGTGGACAAAGCCTGGCTCTGTTTCTATACTTTTCAGTACTTGTCACTGAGAAGAGATGAGAAAAATATCTGCAAAGCTACCCAGCTTGGTCAAAGGTAATCAGACTCAAATATGGGGAGGCTGCATGACAATTTCTAGCATGTCCCTGATGCCCTGAGTTTCACAACAAAATGTTCAGAAATGTTGAAGGTCACTGGAAACCATACCAGATGATAGAAACCTCATATTTCTATAGACCTTCCAAATTAAAGGAGAAAAAGAAATAAACCTGTGATTTTCACTTTTTTGAAAGTCTTCTTTCCTGCAACACTACGAATGTGATGTTGGGTGAATATGGGTGCAGAACTCTCCATCTGTCATGATGGCCAGTACTGTCTTGTTTCTGTGTTTCTTCACAGATTCATGCCTATGTGAGAGCTCTCTGAGGCAGAGATCCTACTTTTTTCTTTTTTTTTTAAATTTTTTTTGGCACAGCATCTGACATGGTAAAATTTGAATTCATTGCTAGCTCTTGTGAACTAGCACTAAACATTTCTGACGTGAGCAATATTTAAGAACAAATCAGACTTTTAAAACTGCATGTTGCTCTTGTGCTGGGCTTCTGTGCATAGGTGAATTTCACCCTTTGAGGGGCAGGGTTTTATGCTCCAAAGGTGTGTCAAAGTCAGTGATCTAGGGAATACTCATGGCCTACATCTCACCCCACCTGCCCTCTTAATTATATCAGTGCGACTGTTTCTGGGGCTCATGCTAAGAACAAGAATAGGGAACTGATCTGGCTTTTGGAATAAGAAAATGGCTAAAGAACTGGCAACTATATATTCATTACTGTCCCAGTAAACAAAGTCTCAAACCTTTGTAAAGCCAAGGGAGCAAGTGAATGAGCAGTAGTACTGGTGGAGTGTGGGGACCAGTGTGGCTGTTAAACACTCAATACACTGAAACATGGTCTGGAAGTGATGCTCTGGACTCTTGTCTCACTTCCAGTTTCTCTTTCATTCCACCAAAGTAATAAAATCTCCTGCCTGCTTACTAAGAGCAAGCTGTCTCTGCTGTTAGGGAAGATGTTGGTTAAGAAAGAGTAAAAGCTCTAAACTGATACTTATCACCTGAATTGGCAGAGGTGTAAATCTGAGTCAAGAGGGAGGGGTCAGGCCAGGCCAGGCCAGGTCAGGGGTGTTGCAAGGTTGTTTCAGTGCTCACTTAACTGCTCTGCTCCACCAGCACTGATCTGCTTGCTTTTTCTTTCATCTCCTGCAGAGCACATAGTGCGAGGGGACAGGTGCTCTGATTCCTGTGATGCCCTGAAGTTGATGACTCCTGGTTTGCTCATCTGTGCAGCAAAGAAATCAGTCAGTTGAGGTAACACGCTAACATGCATTTTGGCCCAAAGCCTCCAGCTAGAGCTGTGAGAATGGCTTTGGTTCTGCCACAATGGAGAGGAGAATTCTCATGTATATTTTAAACAACATGCTGAAAGTAGGCCTCATCTTCCTTGCTAAAACCAAGGAAATTTTATCGAACTCAATGAAAATTGCATCTGAAATCCCGCGGTGATAACAGGATCAGGTCTTGCAAGCTCTCTGTTATGCCTATAGAGTTAATTTCCATTAGCAAATTAATTTTCTTCTGCTTTTGTGTAAATGAGCCATGAGAATCCAGCCACCACTACAAATTAGCATACTAACACTAGTACCGTTGTCCTTTTCTGTCTACTGCTTCTCTCCTGTCCTGAGTTGATTTGGACACAAATGACATCAGTCACATCTGGAGAGATTGCAGACAGGGTAAGTGGATGTGGCAGAGGAAGGAAATTGCGAAGGCACTGACCCAGCAGTGAAGCAGGGAGATACTGCCATGAACCAGGCCAGGAGAGAACTGTGCCCATCTGTAAGTATAGTGGAAGAAGGGATGTGTTTTTCTGGTTTTGTTGGTAATGCAAGAGGCTGTAAATTCATCTATATTCCAAAATGGACTACAAATTTCAGCAGACTGTTAATGGAGGATATGTCCACTTTATCCCATGCTCACACATCACATATAACTGCAGAATATCTGATGGCTCCTGGGTATGAACAAGACTGGTAGGTGCTTTTGTGTTGCCATTGTCTACTTCATCATTATAGCTATAGTTCATCCTATCCCTAATTTCAGTAACTAGGCAGGTAAAAATTCTTGTATCTACAAGGATTTGCACACACAAAATTATATTTTAAAGTTGGAGGCCTCTTTTCACCTTCCACTTTCACTGGAAAATGCATGGTTGCTGACTTTTCCCTTCTGGGATGGAGAACCCTCAAGTAGGCAGATAAACAATTTTAAAACTTCTTTACTCTTGCAGGCTCACATAGATCTGCTTGAGGAAGCCACACTGCATAGAATGCCCCAACATATTGTAGGCTGATTAGAAAAGGCAAACTGATGTAGTTAGGGAAATCTTCCAGCAAGAAAATGAAATTTAACTTAGTCATGACATTTTCTTTGTAGGGGTCTATATGAGGAGAACTGGTGACAACTTCCCAAATTTTACAGTAAAATGTAATCGTGTTACAGAGATGGACAGAAGCTGACCGACTGGCTGACCAAACTTTTTGCTTTAATACACAGTCTACAGTGTCAGGTTCCTGGCATGCTGCAGGTACAGCTTCTATTATACCTTTCCTGCTGGAAGTTGAGTAAATATACTTAAAACAAAGCAAACTAAAAAGTCACAGTTCATTGACAGTAACTGAAAAGAACTGAGAAAGGATAGCTTGAGGAGTCAGAAGCTAAATTACCTGCAGAGAGCATGGATAGGGAGAGACACCAGCCACTGTGCATTGCAGCCAAAACATGGTCAGGCAGCTGTCTGTCCAGTTCCATAACACCTCTGCATTATGGATCTGCCCACCTCAGCTTGTCTCTTAAAAATAACGCAGTGGGTGCCAGCTCAGTACCTGGGCTGGGTTGGCAGAAAAGGTGATTTCTTGCAGTTTGACCCATAATATTTTGCTGGTTTTTTTGTGTCTTTTACACATTCCTGAGCAGTTCTTAGAGTCTGTCTTCTTCCTACTTAAAGTCTTTATTTTCTTCTCCTCTAGCAGCATGTTGTTTACATGCCCTGATCAGAGTAATCAAAGGAAGTTGCAAGATGCTCAATTCATGCAGTTTGACTTTCTGCCTAAAGGTAGGTTTTTTCTTCAAGCGTTGAAGTAATGTTATACAGGCTTCCTCAAATCTCCTTTTCCCCATAAAATGAAGAAGCCAGTTTTACCCAGCTCAAAATACTGTTTGAAATCACATTGAACTGTCTATACATCAGCGGGAAACACAAACCTCTGCACTGAATTGATCACACTGGGCTCAGAGCCAGTGTCTGGTGTCATCCATCTGCTTCACCTACTTCAGTTCAGAGCTCTGGGGATAAGAAACAAGTCTGTGGAAAATCCTTCTGCATAGGCACTTCCACCCCTCCCCATCTGCAACATAAACACCTACCTGGAGTACTCAGCTCTAGAGCTGAGCACCAAGGAGAAAAGGGCACACAGAGGTGTTTTTAGACACTTCATTTTTTCCCACACTCCTGGCTTGAATACTGGCTAAAGCAACAGAGAACCAGGTTATGAAAGCAACAAAATCACACTAGAGAGGAGTTGTGAACAAAGTATTGTCCTCAAATGAATGGGATAGGGAATTTCCTTCTTAGCTTGCAATTCTCTCCTACCCTTACTGGTAGTCTTACATGCTGCTTTACAGTGCTTCACAGGTGAACAAGGTTATCCTTTCCTCTCCAAACTACATCATATGACCTGAGACATCACTTAAGAACAGACATGAGCCAACCCACTACAGACCCACGTGGGGTCTGTGCCAGACACTGCAGGGCTTTCCTGTGCTATTACCTCACGTCTTCAGCGCAGGACTTAATCCTACAAGGAATTCTTATGTTCTAACAGCAGGAAATAGAGTGTAAGAACACAATCATAAGTAATACTTCTCTGAGATATATTCTGCAAGCCAACCTGGAGAGGAAACACTGTAATCTTCCTGGTGTTATTGTAGCCTAGTACCCATCAGGAAAAGCAAATATCAGCTTCAAATTAACTGTGATACACACGGTGAAAGCTAAGCGGAGGGAATGAGGAAAGCCCAGAGATAAAACAGGCTGCTGTCAAGATATAATTCTGAAAATTAAAGTGAGTGGATGAAAGATATACATCAAGAAAATATTCTGTTATGCTCAGTGTACTAGAGCAGAACTTTCACCCCTTTGAACTCTCATTAAAATGCAACCATTTTTGTTTCAAGGGATTAACATGTTGGCTCTAAAGAGAGAAGAAAAATGGGATTCATGGTGTGCTTGGAATTAGATATTGTTAATTGTAATAGGCATTTACACAGCGCTTTTCAGCTCAGAATCTTGAAACTATTTTGTTTGTATAAAATTCATTCATGTAAAGGGGCTGCTAGAAGACATGCAGCAAAAATCTCATCAGAAAGTACTTAAGGAGCTCTTGTGTGCTTCCACTGTACACTAAGGCAAACATCACTTATGGGCAGAAGGCTTTTGGAAATGTGGAGACTCACTGTCACATAGGAACAAAATACCTGTCTGTAAAAATAGCAGGAAATTATTTATGATGGTTTGGCTACAGCTGAATTGGTATCTGTACAGCTAGATAAAACAAGTCCTCTGAAAACTCTGGAAAAAGACACTGGTGCAGTTTGACTTCTGTCACTCTGAACATGGAAAAATATTCTTTGTGAAATAAGGACTTTGTAGCCTTGTGCAAACACCTAATCAAAACAAATGTAGAGAAGAAATTACTGGTGGTAGATTTTGGCCCCATTGAATTTTCTGATGGTCTGAATCCTCTAGTTTAGCAGGGAGGTTCAGATCAGCATTAAATCCACTGTGGTCAAAAGCCACACCAAGATTCCCCAGAGGACTTCTACAAGAACTCGAAGGGTAGGCACATTGTTATGGGACTTTATGAATGAGAGTCAGTGACTCAACTCAGATTGATTGCAAATGTTCCTGCTTGGCAAGTGGGGGATCAGGTGTCCACAGTGTAGGGGTCTGCTTAAGGTCAGAGAACCACTTAGTCTGGGGGAAATGATAACCCCTTCAGTCATGTCCTTTTCCCCACTCTCACAGTATCAAATGAAGAAGAAGCAACTTTCATGAATTACAATAATTTTATAAAATATCAAGCAAAACCCATTAAATTTATCAAAAGCAGAATCAGCTAATTCAGAGAGTGGTCTCTGTCCTTTGGTCTCTGGAGTAGTACAGTGACATTCTGTAGAGGTGCTCTGAAGATTTATGGTTTACTTGCTTGCGCAGTGCTAGCACTAATCACAGAATCACTGGGTTGGAAGAGACCCTCAAGATCATCAAGTCCAACCCATGCCTCAACACTTCAACTAAACCATGGCACCAAGTGCCACATCCAATCTTTTTTTAACACATCCAGGGGTGGTGACTCTACCACCTCCCTGGGCAGACCTTTCCAGTACTTTATCACTCTTTCCATAAAAAACTTTTTCCTTTCAGGTAGCTGTAGAGAGTGATAAGATCACCTCTGAGTCTCCTTTTCTCCAGGTTGAACAATCCCAGCTCCCTCAGCCATTCCTCCTTTGTGTTCCAAGCCCCTCACCAGCCTCGTTGCCTCCTCTGGACGCGCTCAAGCGTCTCCACATCCTCCCTAAACTGAGGGGACAGAACTGGACACAGCATTCAAGGTGTGGCCTCACCAGTGCAGAGTACAGGGGAAGAATGAGCTCCCTGCTCCTGCTGGCCACACTATTCCTGACACAGGCCAGGATGCCATTGGCCTTCTTGGCCACCAGGGCACACTGCTGGATCATGTTCAGCCGGCTGCTGACCAGCACTCCCAGCAGATCATTTTCTTCTACACCATCTGGCTGACCCTCTAGATCCAGGGCCTCAGACCTAGTCTGGAGTGGCATCTGGCTAGGTGATGGGGGTCGGGAGGAATTTTTATTATTTCCTCCCCAAGTAGGGACCCATTTCCATTTCCCTTCATCCACCAGGTGTCCTCCTATTGCCTGACAGTGGGAGGTGTGGGGGTCCTCTGACTGCTGGTGGGCCTCCCTCAAGGATGGAAGGACAGAACTCCTCCCATCTATTTCCCTTTCACTTTCCCTAATACTCCTTAGTCTTTTCACTTCCTCCTTAAGCTTGGCCACCAGCGAAAGGAGATCATCCATCTGTGTGACTTACTTTAAGTTTACTGATAGGTGGCTGGGATTTAGAGTGGTTGGGACAGTGACATAGTCAAAGTCACACTTTGGTACATGGAGGCAAAATAAGTATCAAGGCCAGGAAATTTTGCAAAGTGCCACCAGATGAAATAAATAACTCTGGAATAAAGATGAAGAGAGCAGCACATACTGAAAGGAAAGATCTGTTTGAAGTGGAGAGAGCAGGATGACAACTTTCATGTGGCTAATTGATGCAGCAATTCCAGCAGGAGGTCTTGTAACTGATGAGTGTATCCAACACCTCCAAATGCCTGCTGAGAAGCAGAGGTGATGAACATCTTTGATAAGCCATTTTCTGCAGGCTTTCATTCTTTGCTAAGGTAAGGGATGATTTCTCACAGACCGACTAGCCCCTAATGACCTTTCTGTATTACCAGTTGGGGTCTGCCATTGCTCCTGGAAATAGGAATAGCTTCCTTTCACACTGTCTGGGAGGTAGGTAATGAGATAGGGAAAAATACAGGTACAAGACTTAGTGAAGACAACTAAATCCAAAGTGCTATATTCTGTACCCAGCTTTGGCTCTGGATTCCCCAAGGAAGAACTAGCTATAAGCTGCATGTAAAAGGCCAATGATATTAAAGCACTTGGCTCTGAAAGGATCTGGGAATGAGGAATGCCACACAGTAGAAGCTATTACTGTTGTCATTTTACTGTGAGCAGTTCACTGTCAGCCTCAAAGAGTGGTGGAGGAGAAGGGTGGAGTGGAGGAGGCTGGAGGAAAAGCCATTAGGATGGGCAGAGAGAGCATTTCCTGGAGCAGACTTACGATAGAGCTGTGGACAAATCTCTCACACCAGAAACCCTGAAAAGTCAGTGAAAAGGTTCTTATTGTTGTCATCAAGGTCAGGATTTCGTAGAGGTCTGACCTCAGCCTTATGCAGTCCAAAGTATAGGTCACAGCCTCACAAAGGGAGTTCCAACAAAGCATGGCACTGGAGTGAAATTTGCCTTTAAGCTCTTTGATGTGGTTTTTATGTCTCATTCTCCTCTCCTATGTGTGACCTCTTCCTAAGGCTCTGCATTGAGCTCCCTGCAGAGGTCATTAGTGCCTCTCCTGGGTCAGCAAGTGTGGAGACAAGGGCTGAAAAAATGCATGGATTTCACAGGAACTCAGTACTACATTCTAGAAACACCATCTCTGTCCTCAGATAGCTCTCCAAGCACACGATGGGGAAAACATGAGTGGTGTTTCAATTAGCACTCTGCAGCTCCCCAGATGTGCAGGGCTCTCAGAGCCCTGAGTTCACTGCTACACTGAGCCTGTTGCTGTTAATGGAATGGCACCTGCTGCTGTGTGCAATGCCTCCAGAGAGCACACCTTCCCTGCCAGCCCAAAGGGAAGATGTGGCAAAATCACTGAAGTTCTTCGACTCTAGCAAAAGTGGAGTCTGATGTCTGTTATAAAATCACATACAGGGAGCCTGATCCTTGGCCCTCATTGTCTCCTGAAAGTAAGTGAATTTCCCACAGAAATTCAAGGAAATTTTATCTTAATAAACCTTCAGTATTTACTGGCTTTACTTTGCTTAAGGAACCAGGGGGAATTTAAACTGATAATTTGTTTTCCTGTGAAAAAATCCCATGCACTGTAATAGAGAAGACCCTGAAAGGCTTTTATCTTAATTACTGCAGAAAATTACAGAGAATTAGATCCTTTGTAATGGCTTTCTGAATCATCCTTTGGGATTTGATAGCAGGAATATAATTGGCTATTGAATTGTATAGACTAGTGGAATAACAATGCCTCTAGAAAAGTGTTCACTATCTATTAATGTCTATAGGGCTTCCCTATTAAAAGTTTCAAAAAGCCCTTTATTTACAAATATTTCCAGGGGGTTCTATTATGCTGTTCACCTTTTTTTACAATGCACACTCATTACAGTAAGAAAAGCAAAAATAGACAGCAGAGACCAGTGATCTGGTTTCTGGGAAAAAGGAATGAAATCACAGGAGACCATCTTCATAACCCTGTTAAAATGCATCACATAGCTAAGGAAGTCAGATAAATACTAAGGTTTTTCATCCTACTGCTGGCAGACCCTTGTTCCCACCCAAAATCTGCAGCTTTAGGGAGCTGCAAAGAGCTTTACTTTGGATTACAGCTCCATAAACTAACACAGTAAGTTGATAGCGGAATTTCATCACACCCTGGAAGCTTGCATGCAGGAATCCACTATTGCATGTGTGATATAGCAATAATTGATCAATTCCTTGTTTACATCCTTCAGTCTTCCAGTTGCAGTCACAGGTCCCTCCTGAGCAGACTGTGCTGTACATACACTGTTTCTTCCTCCCGGGTACTTGTTGCACTGACAAAAAAGAACTCCCTGAACCCTGCTCTGCACCCTCACTTCCACCTCACAGACATCAACATTGTAACCGAGGGAAAACTGGGTCTTAGTTATGCAGTGGTTTGCTACACAGATCTGGTGTTACTGTTAACATGCCTAAGTGTCAGAGGAATGCTTGCAATGGCAGTGGTGGGGCATTGTCAGGTGCTTTGTGTATTTAGGAGTGACACCCTGGTCAGCAGTAAGAGCTACACAGTAGCTGTTTTGGGAATTTTCCATTTCTGATAGGCATTTTTTGGTTTATACTAAATTCTTTTGCTCTCTTCTTATACGATCTTGAAGGAGAAAACTTGCTGAGCGTAGTTGTGTGCTTTTCAACAGATTTGAGATTTCACCACCAGATGGGGAGCACACTGAGTGGTGCCTCTCCAGCGTGTGCTGCCAGAGTTGCCCTGAATTTAAGCAGTACAGCTAAGGCTGCCACATTCAAGTGTTTGCAGATCTGAGAACAAGAGGAATCACAGCAAAAGTCTAGGCATATACCCTCAATCGGCCCTTAAAAGTGCCCAGCAGGGAAAATGGAAGAAGGATGTAAACAACAACTACTTCAGAATTTGTTTTTGCAAAAGCGGTGAGGAGGAAGAAGAGGAAACATAGTGACTTTATGTGACTTTCCAGGTGACAACACACCAAGCTTTCACACAGGAGTCACAAAGGAATTCTAGCACTGAAGGGGTTTATTTGAGAAAAATTAAATTAGGAAAATGTTACAAGGGTATCCCAACATGGCATACCTGTGCCAGCTATACCAACACTGCATACCCATGTATTGAAAGTCTACATGACAAAAGGTGTTTGATAATGTCAGACTAAAATTATGCTTTTCATTTTCCAGGGACCCATTTTTATTGCAGATATTCATATACCAGCTACTAACACAAAACACTTAAGAGTAAATACAGATCATTCCACAAAGCAGAAAACAGCATGCTCAGTACTGGAAGTGGAAAACAGATTATGTTAGTTATAAGATTTATAAGTTGAACTAAAGCTAGAAAAACCATTCATGTGTGTTGCAGTTCTGACCAAGTCCTGGCTCACTAATACCTTTCATGAACAGCACAATTACCTTGATTTTCCATATCTTTCCTTCCCTCCCTCCCCTCCCATTCTTTCATTGTTTTTCATTTGCAATTGTCTGTCTTGGCAGGCAGACAAGTCCTGTGTTCAGGACACAAACTCCTACTCATTATTATAGATCTCTAAAATGTTTTATCTAACACATTTTCAGGCTGTCACAAGAATTACAGGAGAATTTGTTTTATTATTATAGATTGTTCCTGCTTTTTGTTTATCCATCTCAGATTTTCCCTTTCTCTGATATGAACCCATGCACCAGCTAAAGCTGTGCTGGAAGCTGCTTTAAATGAGCTCTTAAAATCTGTCAGCAGTGGACAGATGCAGAGAGGTTTTTCAGGGAAGCAAGGCAGTTAAATACAGTACAGAGCTCAGCCTCCTGGATTTCATTTTATATTAATGTATTTTTATAGAAAGGCACAAAGAAATCTCTTAGATCTTCATGCTAAGGAAAAGGAAATTGATATATAAGTCAGTGTGATTGGACAATCATCTACAGATTAGGGTATTCTAACAGGAAGCATAATGTTGGGAAAGGCAGAAAAAAGGGACTATTGGCTTTAAACATGTGACCAAAGGACTGTTTCTTCTTTGTGTAGATGTTGCCACAGGGAATTGTAGCATTTCCTGCAAACCTCCATTTTCCCACACCTTTATGACAACTAGTAAGAAATGTGTTCTTCATATGAAAAAGTCTGAGTGCTGGAGTGTTTCTTGTGTTCAAACTCAGAAAAATATCCGTCTTTTACAGCTACAGCCATTTTACAGCACTATGGTCTGGAGAACTGAGCCATCTGTGAAGTCAATGTGGAATTTGAAGTAAGAAATGCTGCTGAGACTGGAACGTTACGAGGCTCCAAAGAGGTAGCAGGTATGTCTAAATCACAGTTGCTATTTTACTGAGTTTGCATGTAAAGTGCTGTGCTGAAATCTGCTCAAGAGCTGCAGAATACGATGTGAAAATCAAACTGCTGCTGGTGGTCACCTTGTGAGCAGAGGGGTGGCTCAAGAAATGGTGCAATTGAGTCTTCTGTGTCTGTGCATCACTGCAGGCACAGACCCACAGGACATATTTCTAAACTCCTGGATGGAAAGAGCATTGCTGAGTGAGGTCTGAGCATAAAAGGAAATGAAAGTGCTAATGACCATTTCTTCATTGTGTTTATATCTGGTTTCCAGTACAATAGGGCCCTGATTATAATTTGTGGCTTTTGATATTATTGTAATACAAGCAATTAGCTACAAATTAACAACAGCAATGAGTAGACAAGTTATACATAATACATATAGATGTGTAAGGGAGCATGTCATACTGTGTGTGTTCTCCAAACTGCTCCACCAAAATTTACTTATTACATATGGAACCAAACCCAAACACCAAATCTTTGTCCTCTCCATGTAGGAGAAATTTGCACAGAGATGAGGAGTTTAATGTTCTGGTCATATCTCTGTACCAAAGAATTCTCTCCAGTGCAGCCTGGCAATGTTCAGCACTGCTCAGATATGAATCCAAATTTTACTGCTTGAGAAAATCTCAATTTCCAAATTAATCTAATGACAGAAAATTAACATAAATCCAGGAAATGAGCATCAGAAATCTGTACAAACATTGCTTACAGAGCTCCTGAGCCAGCCCACTTAGAGACTATGAAGTTTATCAGATCAACTTCAAAGGTGCCTGGCTACAGTCTAATGACTACAATAATGAGATAAACACATCACCAGTATATTTTAACTAAAAAAAAAAAAAAAAAGACAACAAAAAATGACACTGAGGCAAGAATAGTAAATTGGGCATTTTCAATAGTTGTTTGAAGCTGGTTGAGAATCAGGAGTTTGCTTCTTAGAACCTTACTTAAAGCATATTCTCTTCTTTCAGAAAATGTTTTAAGCATCCTGAGTATGGGTACTTTGAGGCTGGCTATGACAGATGCAATGTCATTGTTTCAAAAAATTTTAATGAGCACACTCTGCTGCCATGTGGATGGCTCAATGCTGTGTTCTACTGACAGGATGCAGATCACAACTCTTCACAGGAGATGGCTTTCTTTTTTATTTTTCTTTTTTTTTTTATCTGGAGAAGAAGTTAGTCTGTCAAGGAAGCAACACACAGCTTTTAAAAATTGTCTGAAGATTGTGGTGTGTGCTGGATACTGTTGGTCTGGCATAATCCTTGGCATATTGAGATTGTGCCAGTAAATCATCCAGATTTTTAGCTACAAATACAAAATCTGTGGTGCTGGGAGTGGGACTAAGGAGGGAGCAGAGCTTGTAATTGTCTCTAGGAGACATCTGGGGGACACTTGGTGTTTGGAGAGGAACACAGTTGAGTATTATCCATGCTGGTTTGGCTGGCAAATTTAATAGTTTTGACCACACATGTCCCATGTGGAGAGAGCTACAGGTGGTGAAACTAATGGAGTTCATGGGTCAGAATTGAGCTGGTTTTGCCCTAAAAATGGGGGAAATCAAGAGGGAACCATGAATGCAAAACAGGACCCCAATTCCCTGCCAGTTGCAGATCATTGGAGTCTAGAAGTGCTGTGATGGGGCTCTGTGATATCATGGTGTTCTGTAACATTCCAGTTCTGTCCAGGAGTTCCAAAATGCCTTGCTACAGAACCAGGCTAGGGACTGCTAGGGGAGGGAAAGCTCTGAAGAGCAGTGAAGCAGCTGAAGTACACTGGGATATCACCAGCCCAATCACAGTGAGGTCCTGATTAATGTTTGGTGCTTCTCTGGGCTCCTTCCTACTGGGACTGGTGCAGACCTGGGAATTGAGGTTCAACAGAGAAAGTGTACAGGCAGAAGAAAAGGGAGAAATCTTGGCCAGGACTCAGCTATCAATGGCAAGAGCACAGCTGAGTGCAAAGCCAGTGAAGGAGAGGGTGGAGGATGGCACAGCAGGATCCTTGGTCTGCCACTGAGCGACTCTCTCCATGTGAGCAGCTCATTTCCCTGCTCTGTCACTCTTATCTGCACAGACAGCCTGTTCTACAGGGCAGGACCAGGTTTCTGCAACACAAGGCACAAAGGACCCTTGAACAGCTTAGAAGGTACTGCAGTGATACACAGCAGAAATTGCAGCCACCAGATGGAGAAAATAGAGCATTTCCAGTCAGCAAATTTGTTCCTGTTGAAGTCCCATGCCACATGAAGCTTTGAGCTACAGCTGCTGCAGTGCTAAGTACAGAAAAGAGAGGTCTTTCTGTAGTCTACCTTTAAATTTAAAAAACTGGGTACAATTTCCATGAAATGAGAGATGAATTTAGCTCATTTTGCATCATGCTCTAATTACCAACTGCAGTGAAATATTCTAGGATGATGTATCTCAGGCTCCATCTTATTTCTGGATCTTGCTCCAATTAATTTCCTCTACCAGTTTACAGCACCTAAATGAAATGCACTGAGCATCAGGCCATGAATTGCCTGGTCTTTCTCCCTTGGTACCCTGGGCCAATTGCTCTTCATAGCTATTGTAGTACTGTTTTGCCAATCTTAGGATGATAGTATTAATACTCACTTGCTATCCATCAGTTTTTTTGAGACAATCTATTCAAGTATGAAAAGCTTTTTGAGGTCCCAGGTCACGCTACAGAAGTGAGAACAGTTATTTCTTCTCTTTCACATCATTTCTTTGTGGTCTGTTCTATTTCTGAATGCTGGCAAGTAGCACTGAAAAGAGGGTATCTGTTCTGCAAGAAACAAGGAAGAGGAAGTCTGTTTGGAAGGAGGTAAAGAGGAAGGATTTTTGAAGGAAAGAGAGAACACATGGGAGAAAGGCAGGGTGAGCACAGACTCTAGTGCAGGTGAGAAGTAGTTCAGCAATCCAGGTTTTCAATCCCTGTCCTGAATAAAGTGAATGTCCTCTTTGGCAAGTCTTGGGGCCAGCACAGCAGATGCCACAGGCTCCTTCCAGGTCCCAAATAATGCTCACAAGAGGAGCTTTGAGGATGCTTCATTTTTTCCACAAAGAGTTCAATTTCAGAAAGAAAAAAGATATGGTAGAAAACTCTGGGCCAACACTATTTGCAATCTCATTCTCATTTATTTGCTCAAGTAATCCCCAGTGCTTGATTTACGTAAGACTTGAATTAACTGTGTATTTATTCAGAGATCTTAAATTACACTGATGTGATGAGGTAAAATTGCAAGCTGATGCAGTTTCAAGGGTATTAACAAGCACATGATGGTGAGGCAGATCCCACTTGCCACTGAGGAATCCAAGCCCATTCAAAGGTTTCTAGAGAAGGTGGTAAGAATTACAAGTATAACTGCTTTTCATGAAGCAATATTTCTCTTAGCACTGAGGTGAGGTAGAGAGGTACAGTACCTGTCAGAGACATTTGAAGAAGATTAAAGCTGCTTGCTTGATGCAGCTCTTGTTGAACAGTCTTGGTTTGAGCTCAGACACTGAATGAAGCAAATTTTTGGATCTGAGCAATTTCTGAATAATGCATAGTTCCAGGAATAAAACAAATTCAGATGAGCAAGAAGCATGAAGTAGTTATGACCCTGATCTAATGGAAATTTTCTCTAAATATGAAGGTGACTAACTTCAAGCAGAGGTGCCATTAAAAAAGACAAACTCAAATTGCCATTGCTTCTGGTGTTGGCTGTTTCTGAAGTACTTCATGTTTTCAATAGGTGCTTAGTGAATTCAGGCAAGGAAAGCTAGCTATGAAGTTGTGACTGAATGAGATTTAAACCTGTTAAATGAAGAGGGAGGAGAATGATAATGCAAGTCTATGGTTGATGTGGGTGGACAGTAGATAGGACCATTTGGAGGTCCACTGAAAGACAGAATCTGAGACAAAATGCTCATCAGGAAATGACTGAAAGTTCCAGGATTGAAATATGATGCAGCAAATAAGGTATGGTTAAGAAATAAAGCTATCTGGTCCGTGAAGCTTGTGGAGATCATCAGCTTGAAAAAGGTGAGGCAAGAGGACTGGGGATGGAAACTGTAACTGGTATAAAAAGATCTGTCTGCTTTGCCGAAGTGGTGCCAGTGCTGCGTGCAGCAGAGCTGCTGGTAGTTTGCACCACGTGAAAGGGAAACGAGGATACCCACACAGCTAAAAATGGTTATGACAGGCACACAGGAGACTCAGAGGTGTACAGAGATGGACAGGGCAGGTCTTGAAGTGGGTTGGGGTGCAGGAGCTACTGCGACTCTGTTGGAGCAGCATTATCACAAGAGGGAGCTGTCCGCCTGTGTGAGATTGTCACCCCGGCCAGAAACACCGCAGGGAAAAGCACCACGGCTCTCAAACCCTGGCAGGGGTAGGAGGCGAGAGGTGCCGAGGCTCGGACAGGTAGTGACCACAGCAGCCTAGCATGGGAGGGCACGGGCTGAGCCGGGCCAGCAGAACTAATCCCCCAGGGCAGGCCAACACTGCACACTGCTGATTGCTCTTCTGCAAGTCAGGGCTAGTGCTATCAGTGAATTGGTTTTTTGTTTTTCTGTAGGGTTTGCTGGAAGGGAGAAAGAGGAGAGGTGCTTGGTCAAAGTCAGACAGGGTGCAAATCAGAGGTCCGTGTGACAAGGCTCTGATGGGGAATGAAGATGATGTGTGTCAGTGGGCTGTGAGCAGTGTCTGAACACACCGGGGCCCGTGTACCCAGCAGAGGGCATGTGCACACACACACACACACACACACCACACACGCTCCTGCCTTTACCTCTGGGACATCATTTCTTAGATAATGAGCATATCAGTGCCCCAAACGGTACAAGTGGCCACAGGACAAAACCAGAGGCATCAGGTGTTCTGCTGAATGATTTGTGGTTTCTGTTACAGGATCCAAACCTACCTTCCTGCTGAACTTCCACTTCTGATTAAGGTAATGGTTTAGAGGAACTAAGCAACATCCCTAAGCTCAGGTTTAAAGATTAGCACCTGTATTTACAGTATATCAGGCAAACCAGCCTGTAACCTCTTCACACCAGCCTGTAACCTCTTCACACTGAGCTTCGTTTCATCTTCCAGTTATTTATCTGAATGCTCATATGCCCGATTTTCGTAGACACATTTTACCATCGTCTGAGACTGAGCTGGAAGCTTTGTTTCCTGCCAAGAATCTTGAGAGGATAATACATATCCAAGCAGTTTGCATCAGTGGCAGAGCATCTAAATGCCCTACAGAAGACAAACACAATATATTTGTACACTCTCTGGGCAGGAAGACAGACAGTTCTTCCAGTGGATGCACTAAGACATGTAATGGATCGTGCTGTATATATTCAACGATGGGTCAAGGCACAGAAGATCAGGCCAAAGGGAGAAAACCACTGCAGGTTGAAAAGTTAGAAGGCATTAAAATTACATACAGAAGAAAAGGGTGTAGTCTTGTCGATGGGAGAAATGGACGAAGATCAGAGGTCTGGGCTCCTTGCCATAGGCTACTTGACCCCAGGCAAGTCTTCCCAGATCCCATTTCCCCTCCTACCCTTTGTCTATGTGGCTCCCAGGAGCTTCGAGGCAGGGTTGTCTCAAGCACAGGAGTAACAGTACTTTATCTTGGCCATTTCTCCTAAGAAATCACTTCTTACATACATACATACACATATGTATATGTAAGGCGACCTTCGAGATAGCGTAAGAAGCTAAACAGGAATAAACACAGAATGTCTTGGGAACATGTGGGAGGAGCAGAGTTCACAGCCAGTTATTAATCCACTTTCAGGACACGGCTTTTGCTGAAGTTAAAAATTCAATTTAAATAAAAAAAAAATAAAAAAGAAAGGTTTTATCCCGAGCCAGCGGTCTGGCTCCAGCCTCAGCACCCGCCCGCCGTGACGCCGGCGGCGGAGCGGAGCAGCCCCCCCGCGGCCCGGCCCGGCGCGGGCAGCCCCGCGGCGCTGAGCTGAGCTGGGCTGAGCTGAGCTGCGCGGCGCTCCCCGGCAGCGGGCGGCGGCTCCGCGGGCGGGGGCTGAGCCCGTGGCCGCTTGTTGATCGCGGCCGGCGCCGCTCCGCGCTCCGGGCTCCGCGCCGGCGCCCAGCCCAGCGCCCGGGCTTGCCGCTGCGCCGCCGCTCGCATTCTTCCATTGCAACAGTGTAAACCACTCCTTTTTTTGTTTTTTTCCCTCTCTCCCTTTCTTTCCTTTTTTTTTTTTTTTTTTTTTTTTTTTTTTTTTTTTTTTTTGCATGAAGATGGCGGCGCCTCTCGCCAGCAAGGCAGGGTCCGCCGGCACCACCAGCAAGCCTCCCTTCCCGGAGCTGGATTTCCGATCGGGAGCCAGGGTGGAGGAATTAAATAAACTCATCCAGGAATTCACCAAGCACGATCAGAGGGAGTACGACGACCAGCGAGCCCTGGAGATCCACACGGCGAAGGACTTCATCTTCTCCATGCTGGGTAGGGCAGGGACCGCGCGGGGCGGGGCGGGGGCGATGCCGGCCGGGGACCCCCGGGCAGGGCTCCCGGCGGTGCGGCACCCGCGGGCCCTTTCCGCGCGCCGGCCCGCGGGGGTCTCCGCTCGCAGGGCGGCTCTCACCCCCAGGAAACTAATTTTTCCTGCCCTATCCAACTGGCCTTTGGCAGCGATGTATTTATAAGCACCGAGGAAAGGCTGGGTCGCAGAGCTGACCGGTGCCTGAGAAACACGCCGAGCCAGCAGGGCTGCAGGCGAGGCGAGCCCGACCCTTTATTGTTTTTCTCCCCAGCTATCGAGGCATAGGAAACATGTATTTTTTATTTTTTAATTTTTTTCTGGACTGCTTATTTTGGTTATTAGACCGGCGGATGCTTGTACAGGAGCATCTCCCGAACTGCCTTTCTTGCTTAGGTTGCAAAACTCGCAGCGAGTGGAGCAAGTCGGATTGTGGCGGGGGAGTCTTCATCTGTGTGAAACTTTGACTCGCGGGCAGGGAGCCTTAAACCAGGGTGAAGCGTGTGTTGGCCCTTGCGGAAATCACCTGGGCTCTAGCATGACTAAGGCTTCTTAAGAGTATCAGTAGAATGACTAACAGCTCTGATTCTCCAGGTAGTCCGTTTCTGATCAATATTTACCTGGAATTGATTAAGAAATCACTCAGACGAATAAGAGCCTTCAGAATGCAAAGGGATGCTCTTTAACATGCAGATTAGACCTTGAAATCAGTCATCCAAGTTTCAGTCATTGTCTTAAACATTCAAACATTTTTGCTGAAACAGCTGCTGTGGCCAGTGAATGGTTCTTTGTAGCTCGGAGGTGCACATAGACCCTTAAAGCATGCTTGGCACAAACCAAGTGTGTGGTCTACACGTACACTCTGAATAACCTACATCACTTCTCATCCAGAAACACAGAGCTTTCCTATTGCAATAATTATTATTTTCTGTATCGAAGGATTGTCACTGTAACAGACCATTTCCTCTGTAGCCATGAACACACCTACACTGTGTAATGAGAATCTGCCTGTCCCACTGGTTATCTGTAAGGTACCTGGAAAAGTGAAATTGCCCACTGTATGGGATTTGCACAATTTTATATGTGCATTGCTTTTTCACCAAGGGCTGGACAGGATATAGCCGACTAAATTTAGCCTGAGAACAAGAACAACAAGTTGAAAAGTCAGTAGTGTGTGTATTTATAGTTGCAGTTATAAATATTTTTCTCTTCCCAGTTAAACAAAAACAGAAATGATGTGGTGAAGCCATGGTTGCATAAAAGCCTGTAGGATTTTTGTTCTTGAAAATCTAATCTGGTGGAAGTCATCCAATATTATCTGATACATTTTTCAATCAGGGCTTTAAATAACTGTCTGAGGAAGCATGGCTGGATGGGTGGAGAGAAAACAGCTATAGCTGCTGTGTGGCTAGCAAGTAGAGAAAGCTTTGTATGATCCTGTTTAAGCATTAATAGTCTTTGCAGGGTACAGGGATCACAGAATTTCTTCCTGCCTCGTGTGGGAGAAGGCAATAGAAGAATGAAATGGAGCATGCCTTGTATTTCTGCAAATGCACCCTAATGCCTTGCTGTTCATGAAATAGGGAGCCTTAGGCTGTTTAGAAGTAATGTAAATTAATGTGGTTGTCTTTGTTAATATAATGACTGGGAGATGAGCATTCTTCAGTTTTAAATGTATAGCTAAACCCTTGGTTTCAACAAGAGCTATATTTCTGTCCAAATTGTACCTGATAATTTTCAGTAAGTCTTGTTTCTGAATACAAAAAGAGACTTGAGGACTGAGCCCAGGACAGAAATGGAGATGGGATGTCGGATTTGTCTGCCTTAGACCCAGAAGTTGTGTTTGTGGATCAGATCCTTCTTAGCAAGAGAGGCACTTAAATCTAAAAGGATTTAACTTATTAATAAATAGCTCTTTCCCCTGTGCCTGATCCCTCCCATACGTCCTGCTCTTATCTCGTCGGGTGATGATAGGAAAATTAAACATAGCTTTCCTGATTTAATTACACTGGTGTGTAATTGGTGGATGAATGATAGGTGAGGAGACCTTGTGAAGATTTTCAGATGTTTGTACTCTGCATGGCTTGCCCTCTAGGTCAGATTTTGCTTTTAATTTGTATTAACTCTTTTTCATCTGTGTTGCCTTGCTCTGGCTATAAGCAACTCAAGCCTAGGAGATCTAAAGAGTTGGACTGTGAGAAAATTAGAGAGAAGTACTACTTGTCGTGTGTTTGTCCAAAATCTTGTGCCCCAAGCATTAGAAGAGGACTGCAAATGACTTACCTCTCTACTGGGGAAGTGAGTATTTTCTGAATGTGGGTGGTTCCTGGACATTCACAGTCCCTTTCACAGTCACTAAGACCATATGGTCTTGCCAACACCCTACACCAAAACAACAGGTGTGTTTTGTTGCCTTTATTGGGTAAATTCCTGTATGCACACTGAGCTATGCCTGATAAATACTTGTCTCTTTGATTCAAGTATGATTGAGCTTCAGAGGAGGGAAAGGCTACAGGAACCAAGAAAAGGAGTGGAGAAAAGACAGCCTTGTGTGCTGGGCAGAGGGCTGGCTAAGAGACCAAGTCTCTGCCTACTAGTCATGAAAGGAGCTAATTACTTATTCCCCTTATGACTCAGTTTTGGGGGGTTTTGTGCTTAAAGAGTGATAAAGGAGTATTTTTATCAAATGATGATATTACAGCCATTGACATTTTGATTTTTAAAGCACTTGCTGCCATTGTGATGGGAAGTTCGTAGCAGTCATATTAAAAAGCTTTTAAGGGTACCTCACCTTGAGAGTATTGTTCTTGCAGTACAAGTACTTTCAGGAAATGCTTTAATAAACACTACCTGTCTCTTCTTCAGCACGTAAGTAAAAAGTGCTTAATGCACAGATATAGTAGGCTTAAAACCCCCATATATTATGCTCTTGGGAACTAGAACATTGCATATAAAATAACTTCCTGAAGTTTCTAGTGCTATTGCTGCCTCAAACCAGCTCGTTATTTGGAATACTGACTCTAGACTTTTACATAGCAAAAAGAGAAAGGAACAAAGATATATGAATAAGTACAGACTGTATAGAGCTGTATTCTTCACTCCAGCTACACAACAGGATTCAGGCATCTAGAGGAGTTTTCAAGTTCTTTGGGTTGGTGTTTTGTTTCTATTTCCTACTACAAGACTTCTCAGCAGAGCCAGAAGACGGATGCCTAGGACATTCATGCCATTCTTCTTCCTGAGAAATCAAATCAGGGAAAGGACTAGTCTAAATTGGTGCTAAAGTGGCCTTTTGGGGTTTTAAGGCCTCTAGTGTATCTTCTTGTCACTTCAGTGATTTCTTCTCTGGGAAGTGCCCAGCAGAGCAGGCCATACTTGGAGCATCTGCAGCCAGCTGCAACTTGGAGCTGTTGACAAGACCTCTAGAGAGTTTGTCTCAGCACCTGATACAGGAGAGATGGTGATCCTATTCTGAGATCATTTCCTAACTCTGCTGTCTGCCTGCTGCTGCACTGGGTGTGTGCTAGCAAGTGTTTGTGATAGAGGCAAGTCTCAGAGTGGAAGTGGGGCTGGCATCAGCAAATGATTTCTGCTGCCAATACCAGCTTCCCAAATGGAGTGAGCCACCCTGCTGAGCCCCTGCATCTGTAGCAAGGCTTCCAGCTGTTTCTTGGACTGATGGACCCCTAAAATATGTGCTGTGGAGGTGCAGATTGCTGTGCTGGCAACACAGGTGTCCTCACAATAGCTTGCTTTTATCAGCAGCTTCTACAAGCAAAGAATTTTCCAGTCTCCCCCTGTACCTGAGGGGTAGCAGAACAGCATTGGCAGTGTAACTCTTGTGTGGGTTTGTGTGGCATTTTTTTTCTCTCCTTCCCTACCTGCCATAACTTGCTGATAAAATCTATTGTAGATTAGATTTCAGGCATTCTTTGAAGAGTTAGCTGTTTGTCTTGGATACATCATGGAAATTCTCTGGTTCCTGTTGTAGCGTGGAGCTGATGAAATAGCAACAGGATTGGAGTGATCTCTCTAGGGTTAAGTCTTTTGTGTATGTGTGCCTTCTCTCAAGAGAAGCCAATCATGATAGGAGCACACTGTACTCTGAGGCCTATGTTAATAAAGGCTCCCTGCTGGCATTCCCTGTGCTGCTGAATGCATAATGCACAGCTGTTAAAAACAACCTTACTCCATCGCAGATTTCATTTCTGGCTCCACTTGTGTCTCTCTTCCCTGCAGACCACATGTTTCTGTATTTGCATTTGAGGCTGTGGGGGTTTCTTGGTGGTTTTGTTTTTCTTAATTAAGGGACAGTGTACTAAACTGGTAAGGTAATCCTACAAAGCATTGGTAGCTTCTATTTGGTTGTACCTGTCAGAAATCAACCAATTTCATCCCGTGGGAATTAGCTAAAAAATGTTTGGTAGCCTCTTCTGTCTCTTTGTTCCAAGGGTTTGCTCGTCCATGTATGTGTCATCAGTGAAAATAGATAGAAAAATCTTTGTCTCAATTTGTTTTAAGATGCTAGTATTTTACTTGCTCAACTGCTGTTTTGAAACATTAGCCTGTGATGTAAAGTATTTAGTGTAATAGCTAGGAACATGTCCTAAGGGCACAAATTCTCATGGCAGGCTTGTCAGACTGCC
Source organism: Catharus ustulatus (assembly GCF_009819885.2). Lineage (NCBI taxonomy): Eukaryota > Metazoa > Chordata > Aves > Passeriformes > Turdidae > Catharus > Catharus ustulatus. The sequence continues at coordinate 14,778,151 of NC_046230.1, forward strand.
CACCGCCTGTTCCTTTAGTCTGTGGAAATATTTGTAAAAGATTTGGGTGAATACTTGCCAAGCCCAATTATGCAATTATGTTTTAAGGGCAATTTTATAATTACAGTGGAGGATGGTAACCAGGATACAGGAGTTGTTGAGGTTTTGACTTTTCCTTTTTTTTTTCCTATGTGACTTTGCATGAATGCTAAAATATTCGGTGCAATTCGAGTTAGAAACCAGTTGTTCAACTTTCTTTTAAGCAACTGGCTACTTTTATAGGTGAAGCTAAATTAAAGAGGACTCCAACATTGCTCAGGAAGGTTGGAGGCCGTGTTTTATTATAGCTTTGGTAATCTGCAGGTTGAATGTGTACTCAGAGACCTAGAGTAGCCCATAGACAATGTCCAGTCTAGAGGAAATGCAGAGGGTAAAAGTGTTGCCTGGACTTCTCAAAGATAATCTCCAAACTTGCAAATTTTTTTTGGCAGTTGGTAATTTTTATTTGACAAATGTCAAGTTCCTGCTTTGCCTCCTGCACAGCTGAAGCTTTTGCCCCTTTTTTTGGGCCTTGACACGTGCACTTGCATTTAGGGATCAGTTAGGTGAGACAGTGCCAGGGAGAGATGTGGTTAATGCCAAGATTGCCTTTCACCTCCAGTCAAGGAGTCTTGAGTTGCAAGGACTGCTTCAGCATGACACTGTGAGCAGTGACTGAGATGGCAAATTGCCCTTCCAAGGATAGCTGTGTGAAACCCTGTGGTGGCATCTGCAGGCAAAGGCTCTGGAATAGACCTGTCAGGTTTCTCTAAGAAAAATGACCTTCCATTGAGTCCATCACCTTTGTCTGGGTGATGCTGCTGCATGAAGCTCACTTGAGAAGCAAGAGCTGTACATCATTTGCTGTGAAAAGAGAGGCTGAAGAGTTGAGCGCATTATATAGGGTGACATATCTCCTGGCTTTTCCCTTAGCAACAGCTGGAGTGGGTTAAGTTTCATATCCTAAAAGAAAACCGTTAATTCTACCCATTGGTACCTTGGCCTGCAATCCACTGAACAAGGAGAAAATTCCTTGAGAGTGACCGTCCCTTCGTGTGTACAACACACTGTGTTACATTTAAACTGGTTTTAATTTGCTTATCTTGGGGATATGAAACAAGCAGTAGAGTAGGCAGAGTTCTGGGGAAGCAAAGGGGAATATCTGCCCCATTTTTTCCCTTGGAAATGCAGAAGACCTGTCATGGGAGCTAAGCAGAAAGCAGCTTTGGAGGCTGAATTTACAGAATGTCCTTTATTGGGAAAAGAGCAGTGAGCCTGCATGGGAGCAAGGGTGAGAGAGCTGAAAAATGACCTCTAGCTGCATGTCTCAAGTTATGGGTCTGAGTCTTGTCCTGATGACTTGCAGTATGGTGTGAGTTCAGGAGCTGAACTGTAGCTTTATTGAAACTTTCAACCATATTTCATAGGTTCCCTATCTTAACTATGGATTTTATATCCAGTGAAATTTTATGACTTCTGTTAGCACAAATCTCTCTTACTGTCTGACTAAAAAAATATAGGAGCAGACTTTTATTGGGTTTTTTTTTGGTTTTTTGGGGGGAGTTTTTTTGGGAGGGCTGTGGGGGGGTTGCTTTGTTTGTTTGTTTGGGGATTTTTTGGGTTTGTTTTGGTTTTTTTTTTGTTTTTGCTAATGGAACCAGGAGGTGAGACATTCAAAATGAATCCTTCAGCAGCAGCTGATGTTCCAATTGACAGATGCAGCTATGGATTTTGCTGTGTTTCATTAAGAGAACTCCACTGTTTGCTTTCATTTCTACCATTCTGTTGCATTCCCTTTTATTGTAAATAGCAATTGTCCTGGACTGAGTGGATTAATCTGTGCCTTCATACTTCAGCCAAACTGACAGGTCTCTGAATCATGTACTTCTGCATTAGATAAACTTTCTGCAGTTCTTTCAAAGCACTATTTCAGTGACTGTGTGGTTGTATAGGAATCATTCCTTTTGAAGAAGATAGATTCCCTGCTCCCCAACATATTTGACTTTTGAGCTTTTAATAAACACTCAATGCTAAGAAAGTTGCAACAATCTTTTTAGTGCATTGTGTTTCAACTGTCAGACAGTCTGATTGTAACCTAATTTAAAGCATTTAATTAGAAGGTTGTTAACATATTTCATTATCAGCATGCTGGTGTCAAAAGTACAAATACCATTGAGTGGGGGTGATTGGTTGCTCTAAGGTTCATAATATCCATGTCTTTGACACAGCAGTGGTAGCTACTGCCACCCACTCATGTTTAGGGCTGTGGGCAGACATTTTCACAGCATTGGGTGGCTTCAGCTGGTAGAACAGGAGGTGGGTGGCATCTATTTCAACCTAAGAAAATCATTCTGTGGGTGAAATACTGAGTCAGAGTGAGGACACCCTAGACCTCTGTTCTGAACTGCCCCCAAATTTATACAGATCTATGCAAGTTTCTGAATATAATGATATGTAGTAGGGCCCTGGTACTATGAGAAGCCTTCCTTGTCTCCTGTGCTTCAGCAGTCTGTGATGGGTGGGGTGGTACTGCAAGAGTGGAACATTGTGGTGCTGCAGTTCTTCATGACAGGATGGTTTAATCATGCAACTCTTCCCTGTAAAGGGAAATCTGGTTCTGAGAGTCTTGCTATGAAAACTATTTAAATAATGAAGGCAATAGTTGTCCTGTCATTGGGTGTTGATCTAGTGGCTTTGAGATCAAGTACAATTCAACATCTATGAGAGATTACTACCTGACCCAGTTCTAGCAAGTAATCTTATTTTGTACTGAATGGATCCCAAAGCAAAATTGGGACAAATTAGTTTAAAGAATGCATCCTGTCCATAATGTGCATACTGATGCAATTTGGCAGTGTCAGGCAGTGTCTCTCATTAGAAGGCAGCACTTTGGGACAGAAGGCAAGGAAAAAATAGGAGATGTGGCCAAAACTAGAAATCCTGCTTGGATAGCCATTAGCAGTGATTTTTTTTTTTAATTTCCCATGACACACTTATAAAGTCATAATTTAGGAGAAAAGTAGAGGTTTATGTGTGGGATGTCACTGATCTGCCAAGAGCTTCTTTATGTGGCTTGCAGTCAGACCATACAGAATTTCTTCCACTGATGGAGTGAGATTTCATAAATGATTTGGTCCAGAACTGCTGAGCAGCTAGAAAACACTTTCAGTTTCATCTGGAAATAACAAAGTCAGTTCTTGCTTTACTTGCATAATCTGCTAGGCAGTGTGCTTTTTTTGTTCTAAAATGTCTTAACTCTCCTGTTCCTGTTTGTGGGATCTTTTGGCAGTGCTCCACAGCTCTCTCTCAAGGATGGATGTTTTTATTCAGTGGTGCATATTTGACCTGGTTTAGAAAATCAGGTGCTGAGGTTATGAAGGAGTGGTATTAAGCATCTATCAAAAGTGCTAAGACAAACATTGCAATTAGCTTCTGTGCCTTTCCCTTCAGCTTTTCTACTCTTTGCATTTTAATAGTCTGAAGAACCGTGTCTTTGGGATGTTTTGGGTGGCTCCTCTTGGAAATGAATCCCATGCTAGTAGCTCTGGCTGTGCCTGATCCACAGGCACGTGCTTGGAGATATTTCGTGTTTGTTCTGTACCTCATTAATTAATATATAAGTTAGTGGTAGAACAGCAGGAAAGCTGTGTTTGCTGACACTTCATGAAATAATGATTTAATCCTTTGTGACACATTCCTGCTGAGTGTCAAAGCTGATAACTCTAATCTCTGTCCCTAGCTTAGTACAACAGGAGCCTGTTCTAGAGGGCAGTTTGTATGATCTTGCAAGCTCTTGTAGGTACTTTGTGACCAATTCATGTAAACTTTTTTTGTACATTGCCACTCTTGAGTGTGATTGTACAGGATTGTCTGGTGCACTGAGGAATCTGGAGTTGAGAGCAAACAAAGGAGCTAACATTTGTTAGCTGTCTTCATTTGAAGCTGTCTGCTTCAGATGAAATAAAGGTTGTTCCATGAGCAGCAGGGAAATGCCCTCATTTCCTTCTAAATGCACCTCTCCCTTTGCCAGCATTCAGAGCAAGCATGGTTCTATTGATCCAGAGATGCTCCTTGACAGAGCTTTAAACTAGTTTGGAAGAGGGAATGATGGACCAAGAGGGTCTCAGTGCCCTGAGCTGGAGGACCATGACTGAGAATGATCAACTCCCAGTCAACCATGAACATGTGTGGGATCTGCTGCTCCAGCTGGAGCCTTCCAAATCTATGTGGCCTGATAGAATTCATCCAAGAATTTTTAAAGACCTGTTGATGTTATCACAAAACTTCTCTTAATGGCTTTTGAGTGGTCTTGGGAATCCAGAGAGCTCCCAGCTGTCTGAAAGTTGCAGGCCTGTCAGTCTCACTTTAGTGCTCTGTAAGGTTATGGAGAAGATTATTCTGGGAGATATTGAAAAGCACTTTGGAGACAACACAGTCATTGATCACAGCCAGCACAGCTTCATGAGAGGAAAGTCTTGCTTGTTGAATCTGATTTTCTCATTTTCTTTTATGACAAGGTAACAACCTAATTACCTTTCCATCAGGTACAGCATTGCCAGCTGGGCTAGGGGAGGGGGATTGTCCTGTTCTGCGGTGCACTGGGACATCCTCACCTCCTGTGCTGGAGGCAGTTTTGGGCACCACAATATAGGAAATTCTAAACTATTAGCATCCAAAGGAGGGCTGTGAATGGTGAAGGACCTTGAGGGGAGGCTGTGTGAGGAGCAGCTGAGGGCACTCGGTCTGTTCAGCCTGGAGGAGACTGAGGGGAGACCTGACTGCAGGTACAGCTTCCTCCTGGGGGGAAGAGGAGGGGCAGGCACTGATCTCTGCTCTGTGCTGACAGGGACAGGACCTGAGGGAATGGCCTGGAGTTGTGTCAGGAGAGTTTAGGTTGGGTATCAGGAAAAGGTTCTTCCCCCAGAGGGTGGTTGGGCACTGGAACAGCTCCCCAGGGCAGTGGTCACAGCACCAAGCTTGGCAGAGCTCAAGAAGGGTTTGGACAATGCTCTTGGGCACATGGTGTGACTCTTGGGGGTGGTGGTGAGCAGGGCCAGGAATTGGACTTGATGATCCTTGTGGTCTCCTCCAACTCAGCAGATTCTGTGATTCTGGCAAACCCACGACTCTTCATTCTATGTGATTCTGAATCCTAGGTGTGGATGCAAATCTTTATGCAGGGATAGCTGAGAAACTGCTCTGCAGTAGTTAGTCCTTGAGATACAACAAGCAAAGCTAGCTTCTGTTCTGGCATGGACTGTGAATCGCTGTTTAAAAGCAACTTTCGGTTTAATGGTATTAAACAAAAATGGGCAGCTCTGCAAATAGAGAAGGGAATGTCAATGTAGCAGCAGTTCAGAGCCTCTGAAATTCATCTTTTATAGTTGCAATACAGTGTGCTGAATGGCAGATCAAGTATTGATATTTACCCCTTGATATAAGACCCTTAAAGCTTGAATTGCTGAAATATCTGTATTTCATAGACAGTAGAGCAACCATGTGCTAAGCAATCAGTAACCTGAGGAAAATAAGAGGAATGCAAGTCTCTCTGCCAGCACAGCATATCTCTGAAAAGCTGAATTAAATGTCCATGTTTTTTCCAATGAGCAAGCTGTAATGCACATCTAAGTGCATTATTGAGAAAAAGGAACCATTACAATTTGATTGAGCATCTCTCAGAGGTTTGCTCTATGTAATAAGTTGTCTGTAAAAGTTTGACCCCTAACCTGCATTTTTTCTCAACATCCTGTGAATTTTTTGTGGATGTGCAAAATTTACAGTTGAGGCAACAATTTTACAGTAAAAAGAGCCCCTTTGACACAGGCTTGTAACATCAAAGAAAGACTGTTTCTGTCCTGTTATTTTAATTGTCTTGGGGAGAGATTCATATATGCTATATAAGCACTTAGCAAAACTATTTTCATATTATCAGAGCTGTAGAGTTAAGTTACAAGTTAGCCTGGAAAATCGAAGTTTAAAAAATTATTTTGATCCTCTTAAACCTAAATTCTGGCTCTGAACTAGGACACTCATGACTTACTTAAAAAACTGGACAAACCCTCTCATTCCTTCACCCAAGTCACATACAGGAGATCTGGAATCATCTTTTTATCTAAGCTGCTGCTTAAAAATTCAGGTAAAGAAATTGCTGTTTAAACATCTGCTCTTACACTGAGACCAGTCTTGTAAGACATTGCTTGTATATGTATGAATCACTCTATTGTTCTGTGTATGTCACTGAGTTCTCAGATTTTTTTAAGTAACTCTTTCTTTACCTTAAACTGTGTATATGCCTTTGTTTTATTCTATGTGGAGGTCTCACCCCCTCCCAACAGAGCTGTTCCAGTGTGACAGGCTTCACTGGGCCAAGGCCAGCACTGCTTGGCAAGGACTGTAGGAGCCCTATGGAAGAGATTTCTGTCTGAGGGAGACAGGAGTGAGGGAGACAAATGAAGAAAATCCCCAGACCCACAGCATGTTGATAGACCTCCTGTTGTTCTTAATTCGTGTCTGTAAATGGCACTGGTTTCCGCTGTTGTGCACCAAGACAATAATAAATAACAATCCTTAGCATTTATATACCACTTCACAATTTTCAGTGTGTTCAACACACATTAACTAATTCAGCTGAGATGCACATATTCTGTGAGCAAAACTACTCTTCTTGCTGCCCAGGGGAGCCTTTTATTACAGCTGGGACAAAGCTTTTCTTTTTACCCTCAACTGGAGCTGTTGGCAGGAATGTTCTATACAGGGCCTGTGTCTTTCTTCCTGAAGGTTTTAAGCATTTGCACATACCCCTGTTTGCACAGGAATTGGATTACTCCCAAGTCATATGTGATACTATGAGAAGGATAGGAAGGAAATTTTGTCTCTGCAAATATGCACACCCAGGGTTAATAGATTTATGGTTTCAGAATTTATCGAGTTAGCAAAGATGTGGCTACGTTAAGTGCATCTTTCTGTGCTTGCATGAGGCCTTCAGGGACCACCATCTCCAGTGGTCCTCAAGGCTCAGGAGGGGAAGATGTCTCTGTCAGTTTTGACTACATTGGATCATCACACCATATGCTGAAGAAAGTTGAGGATGCTTGGTGGTTTTGGTGCACTAGATCCAGCACCTGCTAGGCCACCCAGCTGTCTTTTGGGGCAGGAGAAAGCTCAACAGAAGCCTATTGCCATGTAAGCGGTGTTTTGAAGGCAGTTAAAGACATTATGCCCTATTATTTGTGATCCTGAATCCCAAACATGTTGTTTAGGGTCTCAGATATGTACTGGCATGAATCTAATCTGTCTGGCATTTGACTCATTTTCTGCCTTGGCATTTTGCATATGTGTACAGAGCGGGTGAGAGGGAGTTTGATGAATCCCTGTCTGCATCTTCAAGCTGAGCAGGACTGGTTCCACATTTTCTTTCCAAGAACAGCACCATTTTAGCATTCCATTAGGGTGACTAGAAGATAAGCATCTTATTCAATCGGGTCATATAGTGTGGGATTAGTGATTTACCTTGGAAATAACTGTTTTGTAGTCTTTGTAAATTGATGCCTGGTACTTCAGAATGGCTTTACAGTTGCAACTCTTTTTCTGATCTGAGAGGTTTAGTTATAGCTGGTGGTCACACTTCTGGATTACCTCTTTGTTTAATTTTTTAGTAACCTTCTGGTTTAGAAATGGTGCCTGCAGGTGTGACCTGAAACTGCTTTTGCAAGACCAGCATAGAGGATAATTTTCCTATAAACGGTTGTATGAACCAGGAGCACCATTAGCCTTTTAGGGACCTAATTACTCAGGCAGGTAGCAGTGCATTTTGAGATCAGAACTCTCATCTTGCTACAGCTCTTCCTTCAGCTAACAGTGCATGAGAGAAAAACAGCATGTTTCTTGCAGGTGATGATTTCTCTTTCAGTGGCTTTGATATCCTCATTTTGTGTTTGAAGGTAATGTGCAGATTGCTGGGTGGTGTCACTCAAAGTGACTGACTGAGCTGCTGTAGCATGTGAAGATGTCTCCAAGACAACTGATTTCCTGGTCAAACAGCACATTGGCTTCTGCCATGAGACATTTGAAGGGAGCTGGTGACTGAAGGAGTAAGATATTTTCACAGTTAATTATTAGCACTGTAGCTGCCAAATGCAGCTCAAAGTCTAAGGCTGAAAATGTACTTATTAAACACTGCAAATGAATAACTTAAAAAAAAAAAAAAAATTGTGGTATTTGATTAGCAAACTTCTACCAAATAACAGGAATTAATTCCCTCCCTTCACAGTTCTTTTCTTACAGTTGGTATATGAAAAATTTAGGGATCTTCTTTTACTCTCACATTTTGTTGTTCTATGTCACTGCTACCTTTCAACTTTGCTTTTTACGTATTAGTGTGCCATGTTTTTTCTAAAATATGCCCAAAAAATCAAGTGTTTGTTTCCATTTTCCTTCTGCTCTAAAACTCAAAGTTTTAGTGACTGTTCTATTCTAGTTAGGATAATAAAAGCTTGAAGCACTGGATTTTCCCCCCTGTGTTATCCCCTCCTCCCAGTCCCCTTTGTCTCCAGAGGAGCAGTATTACTGAACAGGTGTACAGCATTTCGAATTTTTTTTCTTCTGCATTACAAAAATTAAAATTTTCTTCTGAAAATATTCCTATGCCCATCCTGTTTCACTTGGTCCAAACCAAAATCCAAAATATCTACATTTTTTCCTGCCCTCCTTGCAAGGCTTGGCTGTTCTGCTCAGCTGAACAAACCCCACCTTTCTTCGCTTTGGAATAAGAAATCAGCAGCTTGTTGATTTCTGCTGCATTAATACTCTCCTCCCTCCCAGAGATGTAGTGGTTATCAGGGGTAGGGTGGGAACTGCTGGCTGTTGTTTTAATAAGATCTCCAGCCCCAGAGACAGCACAGACTGAAGAAGCAGGAGCAAAATATGCTTTCTGCAGCAGTGGGTAGTGAGAGCACAGAGGATGCTGAGAATGCTTGAAGATTTTCAAATGATTGTGCAGGAGAGACAGGGAGTTGTATCCCTGCTCTGACCTCTGTCCCATGGCACATCTGAACCTGAATTCTCAGCTAATAACCCCTGAGCTGCCTTCCCTGAGCATGCCTGCATTCGCTGGGGAATGTTAGGAATGTGAATTTCAGCACAGTGCTGCTGCTGCTCACCCTCTGTTCAACTGAGAGCTTTAGAAGCTGGTTTGGGGTTGGTATTGCCAGGATAAAACCCCATTGTGGTTTGCAGTATTCTTTAACTAAAGATTTATTTTCCTGGGTAAGGTTCCATTTAGAACAGCAGGAGTCAACATCAAAGAGCTAGAGAAAGGCCTCTTCCCTTTCCCTGACACAGCACAGCTCCAACCTTCTGCCTTCACCATCCCCTCTCCCAATCTCTTTGTTTTTAAGGTATTACAACTTCAATGACTGGAATATTGAAGAGACTGTAGTTAGTGTTGTATTGCTCACAATTACAGGGGCAATTGATCTAAGGAGGCAAGAGGACAAAGCCCGTGGGAGGGTAGAGCTGGTATCACTGATGCAAACCTCTCTCTTTTGATGTCCCCTCCATGCTGATGCAACTCCACCTCTAGCCTCCAGGCGCTTAAATTGTTCCTGCTGGAGGATGTGAGAGGTCTGCTCTTCACCCATATGGGAGGAAGGATGGAAACTGGTCATGTAGGGCCACCACCTGCACAGCTCTGTGAACTGTGTGCCTTTTGCTGCATGTGTGTCTCACACAGCAAGGCAGCAGGAGTCTGTGGGTTTGTTTTGTAGCAGATATGATAACAAGGACACTCCTTAGTCAATCCCTGTCTCTGTTTCTGGTGGATAGTTGAAGGTCCTTCTATTTGCTTTGAGAAGCAGCTGACAGAGGAAGGCAAAGCAATTTGTGTCCTCAGCAGGGCAGAATAACTGAGTGACCAGCATCTCTGAAAGATCTTAAAAGTGCATCTTGGAGTCTCATCCAAACTGTGTTAATGCAGAATTCCTACACATGCCAGTGTTCAGTGCCACACCTGATAACTAGACAGTGATTAAAGGTATTTGAGATTCTACATGCAATATGAGAAGCAACGTGGACCAAAATGAAAACCCAGGGTGATTCTGGAGGAAAATGTAGGGTTATTTTTAGGGTTATTGCTATTCTGCTGTGCACCAAAGAAGATAATGCTCCAGCTTTGCACTACAGTTCAGCATTGTTCTGCCTTATTCCTCATTTCTTGGTGCCATCTGTTTTTACTGGCAAATATTGGCTGCTTGAGCACCTCTTTTTGTGACTGTGTATCTACTCATTTAGATGCTGGACAAAGCAGGAGTTTGAAGCAATCCAGGCCTTATGTTCTGTATAAAATGCACTTATATTTGTTCCTGGTCATCTTACAGCAAAGCTATTTGTGCCCTGCCTGTGTCCTGGCTTGCAAGCTGCAAATGTCTGGATAGGATTTATTATATCTGACTATAAAATTTTAAACTGCTTTTAATGGTAGATGTTAAATCACTGCTGCCCCAATTCCAATCTCTCTGCAGAATTTCTGAGTTCCTAGGAAGGCATTTTCCCTGCCAGTAACCTTTGGTTTCTGAGAAAACAGAGGTGAGTTACAGGGCTGTTCACAGGATGCTGAAGCACTAGTTTGGTGAGGGACCTGTGTGCTGGCCAGTGTCCAGGCATCTGTCTGGTTCCAGAGAGCAGAGCCAGGCAGACCTGGTACGGCTGTGATGTGACTGAGGGATGTTTGTATTGGTGTCTGGGTGCAGACACTCTGCTGGGACACAGGGACTGAGTGTCTCTGCTCTTGGCTTTGTTCCTCCCTGATTGAAGTATCTTTGACACAGCAAGAAAACTGGAATTCAGTGTTTCAGCACTGAGCTGCTTACAACAAGCTATTTTATTTTTGTACATTTCTAATAAATGCTGAACTGTTCAGTGTTGCCACTCAATGTGGCTTTGTCCCTTGCTGCGGGGAGTCTCTGCATAGATTTCTCTTGAGACTGGTGAAATGCTTCCTCCAGGATGGCATGAGATGCACACTGTTCCAGCCGAGGCTGTTGTTTGTCACCTTTGCCTAGAGAGCAGTGGCAGCACTAAAACAGAATCTAATGTTTCTCAAATCAATTAATAGCCTTAAAGCCCTATTCATCAATGTGCAAAGACAGCTGAGGGAGGTGGGCAGGAGATCTCCTCCTTGCCAAGGAGGGGGAGATGCCACCTTTTGTGCTGCTTTTGCAGGGGAGGCAGAGAGCTACCCAGGGCTTCCCACTCTCAGGCCTATGCACTTTACACTGCTCCATCTTCCTCATGGCAGCCTAGCTTTCCATTTCATCAGCAGGAGTACCATTTAGTATGTTTTGCTTTAACCTAAAGCTACACATGATAGAAAATTGTAATCCAAGACTAGGCTGGTAGGAATTGTTTGACAATCAGCATATCAGAAACGGTTGCAAGAATTTACAATATGCTGTGGCAGCATTTTCCAGAGCTTGTGCTTGACTGAAGCAGGACAGCTCCTGTCCCTCATATGGTGTTTAAAACCAATGTTCATAGCAGTGTCTGCAGTGATGGCAATTGGAAACAATCTTCTGGACCGGAGTAGCCAAAAACTTAAAACATTTAATATTTGATAATTTTCATCTTCTGGAAGATCTGTGCTGTCTAACTCAGGGTTATTTCACTTCCCTTATGGTGGGAAAGGCAGGCTATCATCAGTAGAGACTGGTAATCCTGGACCAGGGTTTAAGCAAAACCACTTTCAGCAAGAATGTTCTCCACAAGTGGTTCTGCCTGTGTGGAGTTAAAAGGAGACTGACTTTTCCTCTGCTCATTCTCACACCTCTGAAGGTTGAGCAGTCCATTTTAACAGCGCTGCCGTATGGCTTCTTCCCATATTAGAAAGGAAGTTGCTGAATGTGGGCATCCCAGGGTGCATGCGTCTGTCTGTCTGGACCTGTCCCATCAATTAAACAGGAGCTGACGTCATATTTGAAGGTCAGCTGTTTTATAACCTAATATTATAATTTTTTTTTTCCCCTCTGGGTTTATTATCTCTCTCCAACCTGCAGCTCAGCACCATCTGGTGCAGGCACACAAGGGAGAAAGATTAGAGAAAGTAAAGCAGCTTTGTTCGCTTCCCCCATTGCTTCCGATGTACAGAGGAGTCGGCAGTCTCTCGCAATATTGAATTTTAAGTGGTGGGAAGTGGATCCTGTTCGCTATCCAAGAGAGGTAAAAATAGTCTGTGCTCACCAGTGGTCTGTCAGGAAGTGTCTCAGGCTTCCTAAGGGTCCTACTGCAGCCACAAAGTGCACTTTGCTGGCATTTTATTTTCTATTTTAATAGTCTGGGTTTTTAATGACCTGTTTTTCCCAGCACACATACTTTCCTTACCTGTAAATGAGGTAAATCTGCAGTGCTGACCCGACTAGTCTGCTTTAGAGGTGAAGATCTCCAAGCACCTGAAGTGCATTTACACCTGACAGAGCCAGGCTGTCACATCACACATGTTCTGCCACACAGAGATAGCTCCATCTTCCCTGGTGGCATCTGTCTGCACACACCAGGGAAGTGAACATTTACTTATCCAGCCTCAGCCTGCAGGGAAGACACACCAGTTGTTTCCATTTCATAGGTAGGGCTGGGTTGCACACAAGCTTCACCTTCTGTGTCATCCTCCCTCCTTCTTTTTCTCTGTCCATCTACACGTGTGATTGCTTTCTGTCTGAACTGCATGTATTCTCTTGTCTTTCCAGTAATAAAATGATAATAATTCTAGAGTTCCCTTTGGCCAGCCAGCGTACTTGCAAATTAGTTTCGTGTTGCTTTTCTTCAGTGTTGCAGATTTTGCATTTGGCTATTTTGAAACAAAATTTCTTTATGCATAAGTAACTACAGTTTTTGGCTATTGGGAAAGGGTAAATAATTGTTAGATACAAATAAAAAGGTTTAATTATGAAAACAGTTGACTGTGATGCATGGCATGTACATGGCCCTGTATCATAAGACTCTTTTTTGTCCACCTTTCTTCTGGTGCTGTATAACCTTCTCCTAAACTGTGATTTTGTCAGGTCAAGGGCACTTCATACAGATTCCTAATTTCTGGAGAATAGATCTGTTCAGGGGGGTTTTGTGGAGGTTTAGTTTTTCTTTACTCTTTTATGGAAAAATGACATTAGTTTCTAGCTTCTCCCATTATATAAAGAATCTTGAACAAACAAAAGTAGAATTTCAGAAGAGGAAGATTCACTTGGTAACAAGGGGGAAGTTCTGGTTTTTCCAGTGCTTTAGGTTTAGCTCCAATTTGTAACAGAAAGGAGTTTGTCTCCTTTCACATGTTCCAATGCAATTCTTTCCACTCTGACATACTTAAGGTTGAGATTGAACTTTTTCTTCTCCTACATCAGTATAATATATGGTGTTGCTTCAATATTTGATTCAGATTTTCTTGCCCTAGCATCTTGATTTATACAGGGTTCTCCCTATGGAAGATGCATAGCAAATGGAGCAATGGTTCCTGCATTTCTTGACAGGTTTTTAGGTTTGTGAAGTGTACCTTTCCAAGTAGTGAGACAAACTGAAGTCTCCACACATGACAGTGAAGAGTTGAGAAAACAGATACACACAATAGAGGGTCTGTCATGTTGACACAGTCTTCCTAATGTGAATCGTTATCGCTCTGAATGAGCTTGAAAATGGTGCTATGGATTCTAAGTTTCTAAGTTGCAGCTTAACTTTGAAACCAGTTGTATATCCTGTTGATATTTGTAAGACCATTCTCAAAGTAATTTTAATCACTTACAGCAGTTTGCAACACATTTTGTTTCCAGTCCAGACTAACTCAGTTTTCTCTATACTTAAGCACTATATAAGTAAAAACCCCAAACCCTTCTTTGTGCTGTCTTGCCATGAGGGAAGGCGAGATCTAGGAGTACTGGAATGGGATTTGAGGAGAGAGAAGGAAAGTGCATGAAAGGTTTGACTCTTTGCAAGTTTGCTTAGCTATTTTCAGTGCCCAAGAGAAGAGATGAATTTTTTTATTATTCAGGTCATAATGTGGCCTTTGCAACCTAAAATGCTCCCAGACATATTGATTTTGTACTTCTAGTGCTCTCTCCAAAAAGATCTCTCACTTCTCTTTTCAAGGACAGTACAAGACAGCAGTGCTTGGCTTGGATCACTGTGAAATCCCCTTATCTGCCTGTTCTCACTTTATTTTCCTTCCAACTCTTACAGCCAGCGTTGAAAACATGCAGCCAAGGTTGATGAGGGCAAAACCTGAGCTTTACCTTAACTTCTACCTTAACACTTTGTGGCATTTTTTCAAGGACTGTGGGTGAGCAGAGCTATTAAATCCTTTTCTATAATTATTATTTTTCCTGTCCCAGTGCAGCAAGTATAAAGAGGTGGGAGTTCAGTCACTGATCTCCAGTGATGTTCTGTGCCTGGTGGTGCTGTGTGGGCACTCTGCAAGGAGCTTGGGTTCCTCCATCTCTTCAGTTTGTTCTTCTGGACACCAGAGGATGCATACATGTTATGATTACTGCAGACAAGGTTGTACTTGCCAGATTGGCAAATGTCAGGCTTCAGAAGAGGCAGCATGATAACTTTGCTACTCAAGATTTGTGTCCCAGAAGAGGATCCTGCTGACAGATATGTTCATGTGGCTCCTGATGCTGTGGCCAGCAGGGCACCCACACTGTCTGACGATGTCTTGGCAGGGAATGAACCAGCAGTGCTGTTTCACCTGATAACACATCCAGCAGAGCCATCCCACAGTGGTCAGTTTAATGGCAGGCAGTAATAATTAAACCAGCTTTTCATGATGAAATAGAGATTTTTAGTTTATGTTGCCAGCATCTCTACGACTTCTTGGCTGGGGACAGAGCCCCTTGTACTCCAGTCTGTGTAAAAATGAGTTGAAAATTGCAACTTCTGCTTCGAAGATGTCTTCAGGAAATAAGTAGCAGAAGCATTTTAAGTAGTCTTGTGCCTTCTACTGCTTTGTTAACTTTTACTTTCACTGGGTTGTATTAACCATTGGCTGGACTGTTTGCAGTTGCTTGGTGTTTTGATTTTTTTTTCTCTTTGCATCTCAGCAAAAATCCCTGCTGGCTGTCTCTCAGGGTTTGTCTTGTTTTTGGAGGTTCCTCTTTTGGGGGTTTGGCAGGCTTTTGCTCACTGTCTCTAGTAATAATTGAGGTAGTTGAGTGAGTTATGAAGAATAAGCTGGACTGATTTCCCTTTTGCAATTGGGACTAGAAAAGCTGATTGCCTTGGTGTGCAGCATGCTCAAGGCCATAAGCCAAGCTGCTATCAATTTTACCTTCTCCTCCTGTGAAATTGCTATAGAAAAGACGTTTTCTAGATCATGCATGTGGAACAGATGTGGCTTATGTTGCTAGATGATTCAGCTAAGACTGGTGCCAAAACATTTTCCAGAACTCTCAGCTGGTAGTTGGGTTGAGAGAAGGAATAACTTGATAGAAGTGCTGGGCTGGCTCTGCCCTCCATGTCTGTAACTGCAGCCGTGTCAGGCACAGCCCTTTGATGTAGCAAAGGTCTGGCAGTGATGGGATGAGGGGTGCACACAGAGGTCTTGTGCCATGAGGCCAGGGAGGCATGGGAGATGTGTGTCCAGAGCTGGGTGCTGCCAACCTGGGAGCCTGAAAGAAATACAGAAATGCATTTTCAATAGGCTTGGTTAATATGTGGAGGTGATTACACATAGCCCATGTGTGCTTCTCCCACTGCAAGTGTTCCTTTATAGTCAAATACCATCAGCACAGAAATCACTGGGGTCCTCTTGGCCAAATGTATTTCCCTCCACCTTCTGCTGAGATGGAGAAAATTCTGTTTTCATGAGCAGGAATGTGATTAGCTCACCTATTTTTCCCTTTGCAGTCACATTTGGCAGTCTCCCAGAAAGCCACTGGAATGAGCTTTGCTAAGGCTGTATGTATGCACAGAATTATGCCAGAGATGGGACTGGGCAGTTGTCTGAAAGTCTGGCACAGTAAGCACACATTTGTTTGTTTAAAACTTAATTATATATGGACTGAGGAGTGCAGAGGATGAGCAGAAGTGCTTAATCAAATTCAGTCTTACCAACACAGCTCTTTGGACTTTACTGCTAACGTTGTAGATTGGAGCACTTTAACCCTAAAGCCGGTTAAACGTTTATGCATGGGTGAAGTCCAAGTGAGGTGTTCTGATGGTCGTGCCTGGGGACTATAGCCCAAAGAGGAAAAACTAGTTATTTTGTAACCTATAATAGGGAAGTGTTAATCACAACTGCAGAGCAAGGTGTGGTTTTTACTGCACACAGGCCATTTATGGGGAATACAGTGTAGTGAGTCTTGGCACTGGGGAATGTCTTCTGCTGAAATATATACTACATTCTGGCTTAATAAAGGGAACTATAGGAAGAGCTGTGTTTTTTTTTCTGCAACTGCTGAGTCAGGAGGGGGTGGAGATGAGAAACTCAGGGTTGTCATTCTGGTCCCATGGGAAAGCAGTTCACAACTTGACACAATAGTTTCTCTGACTATCTGTCCTCTGGGAGCTCACGCTATGGTTTAGCAGCCTTATCTACCTTCCCTGAGAATTTAGGATGCCTCTTATTCTGTTTGGTTTGTAAGCCAGATCTCCTGTGGCAGTGAGCAGAGCAGCCAAAAAAGCAGTCTCTATCCAGTGCCACTGCTACAGCTCCTGGTAATTTGGAAGAGGTTGAGTGTGGCATGCTTGGGCTACTGCACACTTCTGTAGGTAACCTTGGTGTTCTGTGGGAAATGGGTTCCTTTGAAAAGTGGGTGGTGCTCCCAATGCTCTGTAGCTGCCTGGGGAGGGGACAATGTTTGCACACCCTGCCATGCCTCTTTCTGTGTAATTATTAAATAAGGTTGGGGTCCCAGCTGTGCTCTGGTTTCTTTTGTGTTTAAAATGTCTGTTCTCTATGCAGCCACTGGAGATTTTCATGCAGCTCAAAGTACAGGGGCTGGTGCTTTCAAAGCAGGAGGCTTGATGTCCTTTCAGGTTAGTAAGGGCAGGCTCTGTCAGCAAAATCTTGCCAAGGTTCTTTCACTTTTTTCCCAGGGAGGCTCTTTCCTACCTTTGCCTGTGTCTGAGCAAAAGGCGGCCCCAAGTGGCAAAGAGACTGGGCTCATACTGCAGGGCTTTAATGGCAATCCAGTTGCATCTCTTGCATTTTTTTGTTGATGCTATGGAAGAGCTTGCAGTATGAGCTGGTTTAATAGTGCTTTTGTCTTGTTACCAAGTTCTTTTTAATGACAGAGTACTTTACAACCCCTGGCATTTCACTCCGAAGTACGTGCATGCTTTGGTCCTGTGCAGTAAAATGCTGCATATTGCAGACTGAGGTGTACCTTGATAGGTGAAAAACCACCAGTAACCACAAACCCAATCCCAGTTGGATACAAAGATGAAGTAAAACGTATTTACCAAGTTTTTATTACTTCTACGACAAAGATTCTGAATTAAAACGTGGGTGCTATTTGGATAAAGAGGCTGTTTCATGTATTCCAAGTGTGAAAGTTTTTAGTCACACTGAATAAGTTGCTGAAATACCAGAAGTTGGCAGTTTCCTCCCTAGCTCTGTAACCATTGAATAGTGGAGAGGATAGAGTAAGCAAAAAATATTGTTTGGAGGAAACTAATTTCTCTCTGCTCCACCTCTTCCTGTGAGCAAGAGGAGGGGGAAGGCACAATGAAGACATCTGTTCCTGTGAACCCACTCACAGACTTGCTTGATAATAAAACTAGGGGAGAGGAGGAGAAGATACTGGTGCTGTTCAAGTGGTTGCTAATCGCTTTGAGTACTGAGGGAGTGAGCTTTTATCATGTTGACCTTCTTAGGAGATATTGAAAGGAAGCTGGCACTGACCTCTGCCAGGATTTAAATCCGGGAGACTCAGAATCCCTTTGTGCCCCTTTCAAAAAGGAGACAAATCTCTGTGGTAGCCACGCTCTCCCCTTGCCTCAGGGTAGGCACCTCAGCTGTTCTGACCCAGATACTGTGCTCTGGTCTCCTGGATGAGCCCTTCACTGCCTGCATATCACCACGACTGGGGCTGCAGCAAACTAAATGGGAGTCCTGCAGATGATAAAAAAATTATCCTGTGCCCTGCAATCAAAGCATGCCCTGCCTCCCATCCACACTTTGCTCTTCTTATATGTGGTGCTTAAAAATCTCGTGTCTGTAGCACAGAGCTGCAGGGTCCTCCCCATCCCCCCACTCCTCCTGCCTTAATCTCATTGTGCTGCTTAGTCACAGCAAAGACCCCTCTAATGGGTTTAAGGGCTGTGCTCCCGCCTGGCTGTGCTGTGCTTTCTGTCCAGCCTGGGATGGTGTGTGTGAGGAAAAGATGAGGCTGCACACACCTACTGCCTCCCAGTCCTCCTGAGTGTCAGCAGGTGCCTGCATCAGATTAGGTTTCCCTCTAAGTGTCATATCTGGAAGCAGAAGCCTGTTAAAAATGCCAAGGGGGTGATACATTATTCTCAAATAAAATGTGGCTGAGAACACCTCTATGAACTCAGCCACAGAAGGCAGGGGCACATGGTTCCCTATGAACGTTTCCAGGCCTTTAAAGTGCTCTAAGGCATAAACTTTAACTAGTGGTTGTAGCACACACTGGCTACTGGGCATTCTTCAGCTGTAGATTTTGAGTCTTCTCTGTAATCTTCCATGACATTCTCCCTTAGCTAGCAAGGAGCTCTCAGGGAAGAACCATCTGGGAGCTGCTATAAAGTGTATAAGCCTGGAATGTTCATTTAGAGTGGGAATGGTTCTGCCTTAACCAAAGGTAACAAGCAGGCAGCTGCTAAAGAGAAGAAAGATGGCTTTGTGTGGTGATGCAAGGAGCAAGTTTGCCACACAAGACAGTGGAGGAGAAATAGGGACTTGTTACTGTAGGTGGCACTGGAGCATGATGACATGATTTAAAGTTATGGGGTTCTCTAATTTGTGGCTATAAACCATAGGAAGGTATGTAATAGAGGTGAGAAAGGGCTACAGGAGCCCCCCAAATGCCTCCCTAAACTGCAATTGGTAGCTTAACATTAAGGAAGGAGAGAGCACCACATCATAACAGTGCATAGAGTGTGAAGCTGAGCGAGGTAGCAGGGCTAGGCTGCTGCAGGGGCTTGAAAAAGAATGAGCCAAACATTGACAGAAGAGAGGCAAGTGAGGCTGCTGAAACAATAGGCAAGAGCAGAAGCTGGTACTGAATTAATCTTGTGAGCTAAATAGGAGTTTGTTTCAGAATTATCACTTGAAATATTAAAATGGAGACTAAGGTGTTAAATGCAGTGTTCCTAATAGGCACAGTTGTCCCCCACCCCAAGGACCCTCTGACTGCAGGACTGAAGAAAATAACCACCAGAAAGAATCCCATGTTTCTCCATGCAGTGTTTTGATCCACCTTCTGTCACTCATGGCATGGAGCATCTTGGGGTAATGCAAAGAGCCTTTGGAGAGAGATTCACCTTAGCGAGAAGATTAGTGCTGGGAAAACCCAGCACTCCTATGTCACTAAGCTCCAGAGGAGGAGGCAAGTGCCTCTAAACAACAGAAGATTGCTTGATGCCTGCAGAAAAGTGTGTAATGCATGCAAGATGCATTGTCAAGGGAGAGGGACACAAAGAGAAGGATGTAACTGGTGGGAGTACATAATTTGTGTACCCATCTGTAGGTGAAGTGAGCAGCAGAGTGGGAGAATGTGGCTTCAAGGAAACCACCTGAGGTTGGGGATGGAGCTGCTCTGTCATTAAATACCTGGCAGCACCACAAGCTGGTGTGATCATGCAGATGGCCACTGCAGCACTATGTTTGCTTAGCTTGAAAAGTAAGGCTGTAAGCAGAGACAAGCAGGACAGAAGGAAGGAAATTAAGGTCAAAGTAAGTTCCTCTATAATAAATACATTATGGTGGTTAAAGGGGAGTGGCAGACCTCTCAGTAATAAGTTGCAGCGCATTCCCTAGGCTGGGTTGGTTTTCGTTTCAGCAGAGATATAAAAGAGATAGAACAGAGCAAAGAACAGGTTAGATTAAAAGGGGGATACTCTGCCTACCCAATGAGTAGGAATTTGGGCTGATGGGCTTTACTGGGCTGTCTGGGAAAGGTTGGATCATATGTGCTAACTTCAGGAGCTCTCCTCATCCTTGAAACACATTGCTGATCTGGAATAAGTGTGAACACAAAAAATGCAAAACTTAGCCAATTTTATTCATCTGTCAGGGCACTGCATGGGATCAGACTTCACAACTGTTTTTAGAGGAGGTTACTATACTGCCTAAAAGAGATTACTGCATTAATAGTTAATATTTGTATGCAACACCAGTAAGTTTGGACTCTACCGTGTGCTGAGACTTAGAGAACTCTTGAAAGAAAAGGCTGGAAAACAGAACCTGTGAAGTGTTGTTCTCCTTTGTCCTTTTGTGAAGTGCTAGCCTTGGGCCTGAAATGTCCTGGGTGGAGGAAATGCTTCGAATAACTCATGATGCTGCTGACTTCATGGAAAGTGAAATCTCTGTGCAACACTGCTCTCCTTTCTCCTTGCCTTTCAAGACAGAGCTTGGTGCAGATCCATGTAGTGCCCTAGGAAGAGCAAAGGGTTGCAGTAGTGTCCTGGAAGCTGCTGCCTGGCCCCCAGCTCTCTCTAGTTAGGGCTGGAGTCTAGCCTTGGGTGCTTGCACCCAGATTCCCTGTCAGATGGTTCATCAGGAATGTGAGTAGCTGCTCTCCTCCACAAAGCATAAGGTCCAGCCACTGTGTAGGGAGCCACAGAGCTGTTGGACACTGCTTTGGAGGACATTGGGGCTCAGTACTGCTGTCAGGCTGCCTGGGATCCAGGATGGAAGCAGGTTCTGGGGAGTGCCACCCTGCAGGCTGTGAGCTATCTTGTGGTAGCACAGTTAGAAGAAACCTTTCATCCTCTCCTGAAACAACCACACAGCTGGTTTTACAGGCAGAAGGGTGGGCTCAGCAGGCAATTACTTCTTCTCTGAGGTGATTGTAGCTCTAGTCTGAGTGATACATAGCAGGGTGGGATGGACAGGGAAAGTGGGTTTTACTATCAAATTCCCATATCTTCCCTTTAGTCCTGACAACATTCTTCTATTACAGCTCTTCTTACAAAGCTCCCATACATCCACTTCAATTTAGCAATGCATAAGTCAGACACAGTTTGTCAGTTCTCTCCCCTGGAGCAGGGTTTGTTAGCCAGCAGTGCCAGAAGGGATGTGTGTGCCCTGATGCCTTCCTCCCTTTGCCCCACTCTCTGTTCTGCAGTAGGACTTGTCTGGACTGATTATACTCATACCATTTACAGAAGCACTCTGCCCAGACTTGTCATTGTCTGGTAGTGAAGATTTTTTTCTGATCATCACGCCTGGATCAGAATATGATCTTTCTCTTCCTTGTAAAGCAGCTATAGAACAGCCCAAACTCTTAAGGTACTCCTTTAGGAAAGAAATGGCTTAGAATAATGAACTGACTCATGGCATTTGTGACCACAGTCTAGCACGAGTTTCCCCTAGGTGCTTTACTCCTTTTTCCCCAGAAAGGAATGACAGTGAATGGGGTGGAAGGAGTGATATGATATGAATTTTGGTTGTCTTCCATGCTGCAGAAGTATTAGAGGCACCAATAAACTTAGCAGGTGGCCACTGAAATGCAAGCCTTTCTCACGACCCATAGTTGCAGCATGGACCTTGTTGCCCTGTGACACATGAAGGTTAAAATACAAATGGGTTTAAAAGGAGTTGTACAAATTCATAGATAATTTGCCTCACAATCAAAGTGACTATTTAGCACTTACAAGGCTGCTTGCAGAAACCTCTAAGCCATGCACTGCTGAAAGCTGGGGAAGGTGTGTCAGAGAAGTGATTGCTGTAGGCCACTCTGCCTTTCACACTTGCCCCTGAAGTTTCTACTCCTTGTTACTGTCAGACAGTCCGTGGTTGATTAAACGACCCAGGATTGTTTTTCTAGTGTTGTTGAACACTGACTGTTTCTTTGCCACGATGTCTCTCCCACCCTGCCATTTTTGCCTTTTGCAAGGGCTTGACACACTGGCATCCCAGTCAGAGCCTGCTTGTGTGAAGCATCACCCTAATGAGTGCTGGAGCTCACAAGTTCCTTTTTCACACAAGCAGGGCAGCTGCTCCAGTGTGGGTGAGAGAGGAAAAGTAGATGCAAGTACCATGAGCAATAACAGTGTTTAAAAATAAAAGGCACAGCCATTCAGTGGTGCAGGCAGATCAGCTGCTTGGCTTTTTTCGCACATGTGAGCTTCTCTGATGTAGCTGCCATTGTATTTTGCAGCTTGATACCTTCTCATTCCTTCTTCATTTGCTGAGCCCTTGTCTCCAGCCCTTTGACTAAAAGAATCTCCAAGTATTTTAAAGAGATAAATGCATGTTTTCTGGCGTCTTAAACAACCCTTACTCATAGCAGTGGAATTTAAAATATATTATCCACACTCTTTACAGACCCTCTTTTTAAGGGGTTTGGATATGGAACTCAAGAGCTCTGCTGACAGGGAGGTAATACTGCTGTTTGAGCAGTGTCTGAATATGAGGTTTGTACAACACATATCCCTCTCTCTGAGCTCAGCCAGGGATGTGCTCTGTAGCAGACTATGGGGCACAGTCTCTTAAGGATTCTGATTCAAAACATGGAATTCACAAAGCTTGTTTTGCAGAAATGGATATTATGACCAAACATGAACAGCTCTTAGTTTGTGGGTCTGATTGCTTGTGTGTTTCTCTACCTTCCCCTCCTCCACCCACTATCCTTTCTGCTAATTGCTTTTCATCAGTTTTATCTTATTAATAGACAGGAATATTGTCAGCCATTCATTAGATTTCTGTTGAAATAGCTTTTCCCATGGCAGGAGTTTCAAGTTCTGGTGTCCATTCTGTAAAATCTCAGTGGAAATAGATTTCTCACCCTGGAAATCTGCTGCAGTTGGATATCTTTTGGCCAGGATTGTTAGGCAAAGGCCTCCTGACAATGTTTAGTGCTGGCTTTTTTCCTCCTACCCAACTCTTTACAACACACACACACACACACACACACACGCACACACACACACACACACACAGAGAAAAAGAAAACCCAAAAAAAACCAAACCAAAAAAAGTTGCTGGGTTTCTATTCCAGTTCTATTTCTGATGCCCCTGCCCTTGCTGTGCCCCTGTCACCTTAGCACCCCCCACAAGGCTTTGAGTGAGACTTTCAAACACACACGGGGTCAGCTTTGTCACCTCCAACAGCAGGTGACACAGATGGCTGGGTTGATTTTTAAGGCCATGCATGTGGGTTAGGTTGCCTTAGTGTGTTTCTGTGACTTTAGAAGCCTGTGTGCTCACAGGTCATAAAATACTAGTCTATACACTACAAAAACTTGCCACTTAAAGCTCTTTAAGAACTATTGCATTCTGCTCGGACTGCTTATATATATAATCTAAACTCTCTTCTCAAAACATCAGATTAAGATGTGACCCTCCTCAAAAGCTGCATGCATGATCTTTCTGGCATGTGCAAAAGTGGTGCTATTGATTTTACCTTAGCTTTATTCCTTAGGTGGTCATGAGTTCATGTATTTATTCTTGTTTATTTATTATTTGCAGTGCCCAGCTGTGTTACCTCATTACCTACCCCATTCTATGATCAGCTCTTTCTTCTAGTAGGAAAGAAAATAAGCACATGCAGTCTGCATTACAAATCACTGTGTGCTGGTCTATCTGGCATTGGCTGTGGAGCTGTTCTGCACTTCTGTGTCTTGTGAAAGTTCAGAGTAAATGTTTTATAGGATCCAACCGAGTTCCCACTTAATGGAAAAAAATCTTATTGGTTTCAGTGATGTATGGATCAGTCTTCTAATCCTATGAAGGAATGTAGCTATATTCTTCTGTGGATTTAGCATGACTGTATGCTGAATGCCATAATGACTGCTGCAATATTAGCCTGCATATTTTCCATCGAGGTGTGAAATCATCTTGATGTTTGGAACTGCTCAGATATTTTTCTAACCCACTGCTTATCTCTGCATGGGAGCAGCATGTTGTAATAGCCTTAGGACTGACTGAATATTGCATGCTACTGGACTATGAGTTTTCCCTTAATCCGGGGGATTCCTGCAGTCTTTTTGAAAACAAGAATAGAGCAAGGGGAGAAGGATGTGAGAAATATTTTTAAAGGCATTTGTAATGAACCTTGCAGACTAGCAGTTAGGTATTACAGGTCTGTTACTGTGGTTTTCTGTATAAACTGACTGATGTCTTACTTTGAAGTCACGCTGTAGATTTCCATCAGTTTTTAATCTTTGAAGCATAATTGAAGCGTAGCTAAATGCTACCAAGAAAATTTCACTAACATATAATATGTGCCATCTCTGACAATATTTCAATATAATAGTTAAATATTTTTGGCAGGAGTGTGTCATTTACACAGTGATTTAGAAAAGCATTTAAAAATAATTTTTGTGTATTCTTAACACCTCCTGTATCAAGACTCAAAGTAAAATTCTGAGTAGTGGGTTTCCTTTCTTTACACTGTCAGGTTGAACTTGCTGCACTGGATTCACCCTGAAGAGTTCATCACAAACTGGCTGCTTCCTCTCTTCTGCACTGGGCCCATTGCTTTATGCAATGCCAAAATAGTGACTCCACATACTAACGTCATGTTTTCTGTAAAGAACAATCTTAATAAAACCAAGATGATACAACTTCCCCTTCCCATTCCTCTGGATATAGCTTTTCTTTTTCTGTCTGGGTAACTTCTGACCTTATTTAGTTTTCCTTGGAACTGGCAGCTCCCACTACTGATACGGCATTTCACTCAAACAGCTTTGGAAATAATTTCTTTTACATGGCAGAGTGGTTGCATGTCCCTTCAGGGTGGTGGAGGGCACAAGCTGCAGTATGATGGCTGCCTTGTTTCAGTTCCTGTTTCAGGTGGATTTTTTGCTGTAATGTTGCATTTTTTCAGACCACTTGTCAGTCTTCTGGTATCCTTTTGCATGGCAGTGGGAGAGCTAAATGCCACTGAGTCAGAGGGTTAAACAGGTTGTGAGAATCAGCTGCACTGGCTGAACGGGGCAGTTGAAGATCATGGCTGAAAATTTGGTGCTCTGAAGTTTTAATGACCTTGTGTAGCACTACAACAATTGCTTTTCATATCTGGACATGCCTTTGATTTTCTCCTGTGGTGACACAGAGTTCTTTTCATGGGCTCATGCCAGAACACTGATGGCATCAGGACAACAAGGTGTATCAATAATGTCTCCCTAGGTCTGGCTGGTAGATGAGAGCAGACTGACCTTAAGCAACTCCTGCTTTTTCTGGGTTTTCTTGCTCTGTGACGCTTCTATGGCAATGAGCTATAGAGCCCTGCCATCCATCCCCTGTGTGCATGTGGAAATTGCAGCTTCCAGGCCACCGATGGTGACAGCCTGGGGAGA
The DNA here is from genome assembly GCF_009819885.2 of Catharus ustulatus. Lineage (NCBI taxonomy): Eukaryota > Metazoa > Chordata > Aves > Passeriformes > Turdidae > Catharus > Catharus ustulatus. The sequence continues at coordinate 14,803,636 of NC_046230.1, forward strand.
ATTGTCTTGGCACAAGGAGTGCAGAAGTGCTTCGCTGGCATTTGGTGCCAGATGTCTGCTTATTTTTGACTGCTGGAGTAATGCCAGCTCTGGGGTGGGTGTGGAAAAAGGGATTTGGGCAGTTAAATGAGGGAAGGGGAAGAGAGGTCAGGCCTGGCAGCTCCTCGGTGCCTTACAGGATCTTCTTACAGCACAAGCTCTAAGGGACTGTCTTGCTGCAAGACCCACGGGCAGCTCTATGATCTGTCCCCAAACACATCCCTGACTGTGTTCCTTTTTAAATAACTGTGAAATATATGGGAGTCTGGCCTCACACGTGCTTGGCATGAACAGAGCCAAAAACATGCCATGGGAATCACGCTCAACCTGGGAAGTCTGGCCAGCAGCACAATTGAAGCAAGTCAGATATGGATCACAGGGTCAGGATAACGATTAGTCCTACCCTTCCCCCTAGTTGTAATTAGCTGTGGTGATGTCACCCTCTGTTCTGACTTCTCACTGGCATTAATTACAGAGCTGCAAATTTCCTGCCTTTCTCTTCTAATTGCTCTCTGGGAAACTCAGAGTTCACACCCTCTGTTCAATGTCTGCCAGCAACCTTCCACATGACATGCTCCAGGGCCTAACCTCTGTCCTGTAGAACTGTCTGGAAATGGGCTTGTTTGGGGTGCTTGCTCAGATGCATTTGTGAATGTGAGCATTTCTGGTTAGGAATAACCCCTCTGCTTCTCTTGAGCTTGTGTCCTTTCATCCCATTTCATTTTGGAGTCAGTCCTGAGGAACAAAAGGTGTCCAAACCCTGCAATGAAGTTAACCCTCCCTTTAAGAGAGTTCTGTCCCTCACTAGATTACCCTGTTTCTATTGGAGATAAATTCTCAGCTGGCGAGACAGGATTTGGGAAATCTGAACTGGTGTGGTTCTACATGGCTTGAATGGCCTGGAATGTTTTCTGGTCCTGTGAGGACCCTACAGCCCTTGGCTTGGACTCCACCTGCTTGAGGGGCTGTGGCTCGAACCCAACCAGTAGTGGCTTGTAGTCTGTCACCCATGGACTCTCATGAGCTCTCTGCAGCCTCTGATCAGTGGGGTCAAATGGAAAGAGTGAGCCAGTACTGGTAGGGGGATGAGGGAAAGAGACTACAGTGATTGCACTAAGAGTTACCAGGGAGAGAAGGATGAGCTGTTGAGGGCAAGTGACATCCTGGGGGACAGAAATATGTCAGCATGAACTGGCTGGATCCCCACCAGCTGGGAGTGGGCAGCTAGGCGCGAGTGCTCGAGGTCTGCCCTGTTGACCCCTGAGGCAGGCTGGTGCTGGGGAAGGAAAGCAGCCTGCCTGTGTCAGGTGCTCCTCTGAGTGTGTGGGTCAGCAGGGCTGCCTGAACCCCCAGGCAGGTTCCCCAGGCAGCTTCTGTGCTCTGTATAAAAGCTCATGTGCTGTAGAACCAAGGTTCTACACTAATACTTACCTATTTAGAGATCATAAAAATTGAGTCCAGATGCTGTTCTGAGGAAGCTAAATCCAGAGCATCCATGCTCCTGATCTTTATACTTGTTTTACAGTTGTTTATTTTCCTGGATGACTTTTCAGCCTTGTGCATTTTGCTCTGTACAGACCTCAGCAAGGTGGTCTTGTGACTTCTTCAGTCAAGCATCTCCCAGTCAATCCTCCTTTTATTTTGGGTGCCACTCCCCTTTCAAGTGGGGTGCGTTATGACAATAAACATCATCATTAACATGAGGGGGAACATATCCCATAATCAGGAACCTTCTGTTTGGAGAGAAATGTTTATTATACACAACTTGTTAGGGAGTGTCAATCAACCAGGCTCCCTTTGTTACTCCATAATGCATCATTAATGATGGCTGCTGCTGTGCATTTAATTTCATTGCACACAAGGGCCTTGTCTCTGTCTCCTCACCCCCTTCCCCCTCTTTATAATCACCAGCACAGAAGAAATTAATAAATCAATCCAGGATAGGAGAGCTACAGACTTGCTATAGGCTATCTTTGGTGTCCTTGCTCTCATTGAATTGTATCTTACTCGTGGAGAAATCTTTAGGATGTCAGTGGAGGTATTTTGGGATTACTACTTGCTCTGCATCTTGCGAAAGATGAGCATGATATACATGATATACATGAGCATGGATAACTGGTCATGGAAAAATCTCATGAAAGTGATCTGTTGAATCCTGGGGATGGATATGTCACATCCTTTTCAACTCTTCATTTCTACCCCACCCCTCTGGATCTTTGAGCCCTGAGAACATGCTGATGCTTTGCTGTCTGACATCTTGCTCATTCAGCCTAATTCAATTAACTTTAAAAAAAGAATATTCAACTGCTCCAGGGCTTGTGGAAGGTGGATGGGAGAAAAGAGCTTACTGGAGGCTGTATATTCACTAAGAAAGTCAGTATCTACCCTGGAATTTTTTAGGAAACTACAAAGAGTTAAAAAAAAAACAAACTGGAAAATCCCCACTTAACAGTGATAAGAGAAAATGCTAGTTGTAGCGTATTTTGTTTGGTAAATAAATCTAACTATGTGGTTTGGGACCTGCCTGTTGGAAGCCCTGAAGCTGATTTTCTCCTACTGTCAAAGTTTCCAGCCTTCCTCTGCAGCTGAAATTCAGTGTGCCAGTAATGGCAAGGATAATTCTGCCTTCTGGCTGGAGTCTGCTAATTGGTTTTGGTTGATCTCCCTGTCTCATTTCTTTCTGTTTTAGTATCTCTAGGGCATTTTTTGAGCAAAGGGGGTCAGGTCTTGGTGTGAACTGTGGATACCAAACTCTCTGTTTTGTTGTAGTTTCCCAGATCAGAAATTACTTGTGTTATCTGGGTCCTTTCCCATTTTGTGGAAAATACAGCCCTGTTTTGTGGTCCCAAACTAGCATCTTGGTGTCCATCTTGGCACCAAATCTTTCCTAAGTCCCTACGTGGTACTCCTGCTCATATATGTCACTTAGGGGCATTTCTTTGTGTGGAAACAATGGTTTGGGTCATTTGTCATTAAAGCAAGGAGTGGTTTGTGTTAAGGGTGGGAAACCCTCGCAAATACTTCTGTTCATTCTCCTGGGTTTTTCCAAAGGAGCTCCACTCCTTGTCCTAACAGAAAGACCCCATCACTCCTGAGGACACAGAGGAGAAGGAAGTTCAGTCAACTCTCCATCCAATTCAGATGGACTTCTTTAATTCCCTGTCCTCACACCCTTGGCTCCAGGCCAGTGTTTTGGGATTTCCCTCTGGCAAACAGCTTTGGCAGAGTGCTCCCGGCTGGGTTCCAGCTTGTTCGCCTTTGTCCCGCGCTGTTGGGGCAGCCTGGGCTCTGCTGCTGGCCCGTGGAACCAGCTCCTGTGGCTCTGCAGGGCCACAGCTTTCCTTGGGCACACACCTGTGTTGTGTAGCTACCAAAAGGAAAAGTCACCTCTGCTGCTCCTGGGTCTGTAGTGACACAGCTTTCCTTGGGCACACACCTGTGCTGTGTGGCTACAAAAGGAAAAGTCACCTCTGCTGCTCCTCTGCCTCTCAGTCCAGGCAAAGGGCACGAGTGCAGCTGTTAAACACCTGATAAGCAGAGCTGTAGCAAAAACCTTTGATCATTCTCCATCTCACAAAACTGCATTGCCCTGATTTTCCATGGTAAAGGAAAAATAAGGAGATTTGATGTTTCTTTTCTGGAACAGAGCACTTGAAGTTTTTGAAATGTTTTGTGTATTTTCTGTTTGCTGTTCCTGTACGTAAGTACCTGAAATATTTTTAGATTTTCCCTCTTGTGGATAATTTCAGAGGTTTTATGTCCTTTGTTTCAACTCCAAAGGAAGTCAACTTTCAGAATGTTTCAATCTTGGCTATAGTGTATTTCTCTCTTCTGTACTGCTCTGTGGATTTATTTGATATTTTAAAAAACACAAATTCAGCACAAATTTTACCCTTTTTTTTTTCCAGTTTTTTTTTCTAAGACCCACTGTTTCACTGGAGACATATTTCTGGAGTTGCTGTTTCCTCTCTAAGGTTACTTTCTCCCTTCACTCAGCATTTATTCTAGGGGCCTCCAGTGGTCCAATAAGGCACCAAATGACCTTTTAGAGTTTATACAAATTGACAGAGATGCTAAATGCACATTACTGAGAAGAAAGTGTGAAAATCTAGTGACCAGTCTCCTTAAAAAATTTATTTAAAAAAAGGAGAAAAGAAATTCAGCACTTAAAATTTTATTGTGTTCTTTAGTTTGACCCTGTAGACTGAATTCAGATTTCAATAAATGTCTATAGTATAAAGAATTTAACTGCAAATAGTTTCTGTTCTTTTAGTGAAAGGTTCTTCAGAGAAGATTTTGCCATGTGATAAATTGGTGCTGAATTTCATCTCTAGACAAACTGCCTAGGTCTTTGTTATAGCAGGAGACTGAGCAAAAACTTGGTATGGAATGACGCTCTCAATTTGTAATTCTTTGCTAAATTTTGTTCCTTTACATCCAGTGCATTTTAAGGCTTGCTTTATCTTGAAGATAAAACTATAACCCTTGATATGTCCCCCTTCATTCATGGCCGGTGTAGAGCAAAGAATTAATTATGGAGACTTAAATCACTGCTTGAGGCTGTAATAGCAGATCATCATTGCCCTTAAATGTCTCTGGCACAAACTCACTATCTCTGATTTTCATGTCTCACCAGTTGCTATTTTTATGTGTTTTGTACAGAAGAGGCTGCACCAAATAAAGCTGTGTGTTGTAGTAAGTGATTGAAGACCTTAAAATGGCTCCCACTCTGTTTTGTGCCTTATAACCTGAATTCCCAGCTCAGGTTTTTCCCTGTGCCAGGAAGCATCTCCTACCTTTGAAACTCCTCTCCAGAGATGTAAGATTAGCTCTATGCTGTCAGGAGCTGTCATTTCAGGCAATTAGAAATAGATCAGCTGACACCTGGTAGTTTTGCAAATGCCTTTCTTTCCTGCAATGCTTCATTTCTGGCTGTTTTTGAAGATTACGTGCAGGGTAACTCTTCCCTATTACCCACATGCTCTCTTTGTTCCTGGCTGCTGTTCTCTGGCTGCCTTTTCAGTGCTGGTGAAGTTACTGGTAGCTCATAATGCTGCTGTGGAGAGCTTTATTTGTAGTGTTAGAGGGATGGAAGTGGCAGATTTCTCCCTCTTAGCTAACCCAGTGTCTGAAGTAGGAAACAGAGAAAATAGGAATTGTTATTGCTGAAAGCAGAGGCAGATAAAAAAGGAGCTTTTATTGCTGTAAAGATCTGTCCTCTACCAGGACTGGGAGGAAACATGCACTGGGAGCTGGAAATCTGCCTCCACAGAGTGAAACTCTTTGCATGCCCTTCGGCTGCATCTTTCAAGAGGTGCCTGCCAGCCCTGTGCTCAGCACCATCCCAACCCACCTGTCTGGTCTTGTGCTCTCCCTGTACAGCTGCTTCTGCTTTCATTTGTTTCTAGGTTAAATATTGCCCCCTGAAACGTGTAGTTCCCAGAGGAGACACAGTCAATGTTAGCGAAAGCCTAGGATCTGTTTCTTTGTATTTTGGCTTGAATTTGGATTATAAAATCAGTGTGAAAGAGTGAGGGGGAGGCTGAGCCATGACACTAGAAGGAACTCAGCTCTCTTTGGTGACCTTGCATTGCCTCCAGAGAATCCTGTATGTATGTGAAATTGTGAACTCTGGGACTTGCTTATGCTGCCAACTTCATTTTGATCTCTCTCTCTCTGAGGCTGTATTTTAACTGAGGCAGAGCTAGCAGGCAGTTAACCCCAGTGCTCCACGGTGGAGATGTGCTACCCTAGATAATAATATAGTTTCTAGCAAACTGTTGTTTGAAAGTGGTCTCCTTGACAACTAAGTTTCTTGGCAGGGATCTGTTATCTCTGGGTAGAAACTGAACAGAGAACCTGCAAGGTAACCAAATGCTGGGCGCTGGCCTGGCTGCTATGTCAGACATCTTCACTGGCGGAGGCAGAGGAGGGTCTGCCACATCCAGAAATAGCGAGGGACTGAGGCTCTTGGCTCCCTGTGTGCACACAGATGGGAGGGGCAGATAAAATGAGTGTTCTCAAGGAGCATGGTGTCCAAAACTTTGTTTAGTCACTGTCTGTGAGCCCTGAGGAGCCCCCGGGGAGGTGTCTGATGGGTGGAAGGCTCTGGGGCTCAGGGCTGTGCCGCTGGAGCATCTGAAGGGTGCTGGAAAAGGCCAGGACTGGGACAGATGGAGTAATGGAGGCTGGCAGCAGGGGAGCCTGGCCTTGTGCCAGGCTGTGGAATGGGGTGGGCAGATCACAGCGAGGAGCTGAGGGGGGTCAGAGGAGGATAATCCTCAGGCAGAGATGAAGGCTGCAGCTGTTGGTGTTAGAGCGTGGCATTGCAGAGGTTTGCTGCTGCTGGACTCTGGGTATCAGCAGAGGTCTGGCAGTCCCGAGAGCTGGGTGAAGTGGGGTGCTGACAGGCTTGTCCCCTCCCCAGGGGATGTTCTGGGTCATCAGCTGAAGGTGGAGGAGCCTGGAGGTGTGCAGAGCCCTGGACAGAGCCTGGTGTGGGGTTATGAGAGCTGTGACAGTAGCAGGAAGGAAAGGCAGGAGCTGGCTTTTGGATGTGCTGCTGTGTGTTGCCGTAGAAGAGCTGCTGGACTCAACTTGCTTTTCTGTCCCCCTTTGCACCAAGTCACAGCCCTGCCCTGTGTGAATGCTTCTTCCAGATGCCCCAGTGGGGCAGGTACTATGCTCTGGTGGAAATAATGAACTCATGCCGAGCAGGGAAGCAAGCGAGGAGCCCAGCAGTAAAGCTGGTGAGCAAGTGGGGGCTCTCTGAGCTCCTGGAAGCCTCTTGCTACTGTCCCTGGCAGAGGTGCCCAAATTGTGCTGCACTGCAGGACCTGGCAGGCAGTGGACCCTGGAATAGAGCCTTTCCTCCCTGCTCACTGTGCTGTTTCTAACACCTCCAGTACAAGTGTACATTACTGCTGTTTAGCTTTGAGTCTGGTGGGAGTTTGCCTATGTGGAGCAACTGTGAAGGGACTTTAGAAATCCAGCAGAGTTTGTGATGTGAAAGTGTGCACTTGGAAGATCACAGCAAGACAGGGACCAGGGCTGGGAAAAGATGCACTGCACTCCTGCACTCCAGAGAAGGAAGATCTCTGACCAGGGAAGAGTTTACCCTGCCCCTGCCATCCCTAGGGCTGCAGGCAGATCCCTTTTTGGAGTGGTTTTCCCAGAACATCACTTTCCCAGGGAGCAATGCATGGAGTCCCTCTGTCCCTTTCCTCAGTGCTGTCTCTCCATCTACCTACGAGACCCAGTGGGTTTTACTTCACCATTTTTTTACTCAATGAATTTGTAGAGAGAGCTGATGCCAGCCATCCACAGGAAAGCTTAGAGGCAGCAGCAGTGAGCTGGTGTGCTAAAATTGAGGCATTCAGAAGCTGAGTTGGACTCTAAAATTAAAAGCTCTTGGTGTATTTTTATTTCTGTTCTGTTTTCTTCTACTTTTAAGGGAGACTCATCTCCTTCAGGGTATTTTTGGTTATTTGCAGCTGTGATAGGAGTTGCTCATTTCTTTTCATAAATTTAAGCTGAGACTTTTGCTCTGCCTTAGGACTCCAGAAACTTGGATTTCCAGAAAAAGAAGACAAGAATCGGCAATATGGCCAAATAAAAAATATTGAATATTTGTCAAACACCTCCAGCACATCTTTGCCAAGTGCCTGAACTCGAATCCAATACAAATACTTGTCTATGGCTCAGGGAGGAGCAGCTCTGTAGGTGTTTGTTAGGTTGGTACATGGAGGTGATGGATGAGAATGGATCTTCTTGCGTGTCCTAGCCAAAAATGGTTTGTAACAAAACATAACAGTTATTTCTGTCCAGCTGGCAGGGACTGCTGAGACCTACTGTCTCAAAAGTGCAGACAGATCTCTATTTACCCCTCTCTGTTCAGTGGGAAGTTTGAGATGGGGCTCTGGCAGCAATTCCGTGCAAAAGCTGTGGAAGCCCAGCCCTACTTGTTCTCATGCTGCAACTTCGGATGTGCTGGAGCAGGCACATCAAATAGTTACAAAGGGTGTGATTAAGCCCTGGGAAAGAGCAAGCCGGCAGCTTGTTTTATGTTTCCTCCCCTGTGTTTGTATGAGTCACGGAGCTGGCAGCAGTCCTGCTTTCACCTCACAGAGAGCAGAAAGAAGTGTGTAAGAGCCCCACACTCATTTGCTGAAAATAGCCAAAAGCCATGCTCTTAAGATACCCAAAAGAGATTGCTACTCCTCCATTTATTGATTCCTTATTTCTCTGCTACAAGTTAACAGCTTTTAAAAGACATAAAACGGGAAGAGCATCCATGCTGGCAGCGGTGTGGCTGTCTGTCCCAGCCCTTGCCTCAATGGAGTGTGTGTGTGTGACCTTGAAGGGCAGGCAGTGGGATGGTGTGTGGAGACACACCTTTGAAGCAATAGAGAAGAGGTCAAAAATATCTTCCTCTGCTACCCTGGAGACTGCTGGCATGTCATAGTGCTGCCAGGGCAGCAGAGAGGCTGGCTCTCACCATCACACACCAGCTCTGCCCGGAGCAGTCAGGGACCAAGGGGGTTTACACCTGAGCTGTGTTTGTGCAAGTCTCTAGTGGTTGGCAAAATACCTTGCAATGGTGCCAACTCAGAATCTCATTTTTTGTTTCTCTTTTTAATCATGTGTGATGTTAAATTTTATGGTGCGATTAAAGCTCCAGCTTCTGGAGCCAGTAGATGATGCTGTGAGAATTCCAGCTCTGTTTCTGAGCAGGGGAAGGAAGTCAGGAAGGCATTGCTTGGGGACAAGCAATGGGCTTCGTGTTCCTTCCATGTTCCCATGGGCTAAGTGTGTGTTCCTGGTTTTGAACACAAGGCTTGGCAGAGCAGCCCCTGATCCTAGCTGACGTGTTGGGAAGAGCAAGAAAAGTGCTTCAGCTTGCAGGGGATACAAGGCTCATGTGATGATCACAAATTCAGCTCAGCTCAGTTGAGCAGGAGGGGAAATAGGTGAGAGAGGCCGCCCTCACTTCATCCACTGGTGTGGGGAATGCAGCTGTGGCTTGGGGCTCACTGAGCCAGGGCTGTTTGTGTGCTGAGCATCTCAAGCAGGCAGGAGACTCAGCCATCCCCCAGCATTCGTCCTTCGTGCAATCAAGCGATTGCTCTTTAGCAATGCAGGCTCCCCTGAAGCCCAATTCCTGCATTTCCCCCTGCTGTAAGCAGTCTTTGCTTCACTTGTTTCCACATTTGTTTCTTCTGTTACACAAACTCTGGTCTCAGGCCTCTGAGCTGAAATGCTCTGGGCTTGCAAAAGCATGACTCTGAATTGTGGAGTCTCTGGCCCCTCTCTGCTCCGTGCCCAGCTCATTTACCCTAGGCAGAGTGAACACCAGAGTTAAGGAGCTCTAGTGAGTGTTGCTGTTCAATGCTTAAAACCTGTCTGTGTCTTCTGAACTGTCATAATTTTGCTTTAAAGCCAGACCACATCCTATTGGATTCAACAAATATTCCTCATGGAATCTGCAAGATTTATGGCTCTCTGAGGGCTCAGTTTACCACTTTATTTGCTTTTTTCTGCTTCCTCTGCTGTTTTCCAGATGTGTTCTTTTGTCATCCCTGCTACCTTCCCCACAGGAGAGAAGTTGTGGTCCTTAAACTGGACCTCCACCCAGCCCTGTTGCAACAAATGCCTTGTCCCTCACACTGACTGCTGGGGCTGGGCCCTTCCCTTTTAACTGGAGTGGAAAGGGAAGATAGGTATGAAGATTTAGAATTATACACTCACCTCCCTTTTTTCCAGACTCCTGACTGAATATGGGGCTGGGGTAAGGGGGAAAGAACATGACAGGGCATCCTGCATCACTATCCAATACTTGGAAATCAGTTCTAGGCCTTGAAATGGGCTTGCTGGTGGGTTGCTTCTGGATATGCAGAGAGGTATCCCAGCAGTGTCTCCTATGACAGTGTCTGAGCAGTGTTCAAAGGCTGGGGAGGGTTCTCTGGGGTAGAGAAATACGTGTTTGTGTCCTCCATTAAGGTTTTTGCTGGCCTACAGCTGCAGTGTGGGTGTGACAATAGCTATTTAAATGCAGCTTCAGAAGTGTCTGTGGGAGATGCCCAGCCCCCCTGAGCGCTGATGCTCTTGCTGGGCTGTAGCTCACACAGCGGCAGCATTACCAACACAGTGCCTGTGGTGGCAGTTTGCTATTTCTGTAAACTCAAAGGATGCTTGGGTTTGTTCCTTTGATGTTCCCTCATCCCAGATGTGTTCTGCCCAGATGTGTTGCCAGATGTTCACAGCTATCTGTTAGAGCACATATATTTAAGTCTGCATTAAATGCATCCACTTCCCACTCTGGATTTGTTCCTTTGCTGACCCATAACTCAGCTGACACATGGACATTTTGATGGATTTTGGTCCTACAGGTGGAGTCAGGCTGTAACCTCCTACCTTTTCTGCAGCACATCACTCATAGAGGAGGGTCTGTATTTTAAATCTCTATAAGTCACACGACCAGAAAAGAAATACAGTTCCCTTGACTAAGAGCAGGCTTTGGCTTCCTTTGTCTCTGCTATTTAAGTGCATTTTAAATTGATTTTGTTCAGAAATTTTATATGCTGGATTAAAACATGCAAACATGACTTTACTACAGTTTTGTTGGTTTTATTTTTAATGCTTTCTGCTTGTTCCCTATTTCCAGATAGACTCTCTATTTATTGCCCTGAAACAGTTCCAAAATCCCAGCCCTACTCTTCAAATACACTTGGGTGTATGTGCATTCCTAGATGATCCCCTTTGCATTCAATTTTGAATGCTCCTAGATTGCTATTTTTGTATTCACTATGTTCTGAGGGGGAAAATAAATAAGGGAAACTGATTAGTTAGATGTTGACTTCACCTTTAATCCTACTCTCTGGAGGGCTCTGTCCTTAAATTGAAGTTTCTGGTTCCACTGAACACAAGAACTGTTCCTGGGCAGCTCTGTGCTTGCTGAGAGTTTACTTGGTTTTTGATGAAAAAATAGAAAATCTAATTTTTGAACTAAATTTACCTGCAATGATTCATTCTCTTTTCATAACTTATCAAAATGCATTAGCAATAAATTCTTGACAGTGCTTCTATAAACAGCAGTTGTTCTCCTTTGAAGCCGCGGTGCTCACTGCCTGCTCAGTTGTGCTGCTGTGCAAAGTGGCATTAATACTCAAAGAGAAACGACACAAAAGGAGCTGTGTACAGATGGCTTAGACAAAATGCTGGCCTTTCCCTTCAGTCGTCACAAGCTGGAAATCTGGCATTAAATAGGATTTTTAGGCAGGTTTGGTGTCTGTCGTCTGGCTTATCCCGTCTAAGGTCGCATGTCGCTCCCACGCCGTACATTGTTTGCTGCCGGAGGACTCCTGGCGTACCCCGGTGAAAAGGATGGAGCCAGTGCTGTTTGGTACCTGGTGCTGGTCTCAGGGCTGTAGTTGTGTCAGAGCTGGCTTGCTGTGCACGGTAAGCCGTGTCAGGCGGTGGGGAGGGATGCTGCTCTGTGTGTGTGTGTGTGTGCCTTGTCCCGGGCGCGGCTCTGGCTGCGCTGCGGTGCGCTCCTGCCATCTGCTGCCGGCACTCTGCACTCTGCTCATGGAGATGCACTGCTTCCCCAGCCCCTCCTGCACTGCTTCCCCGGCTCCTCCTGCACTGCTTCCCCGGCTCCTCATGCACTGCTTCCCCAGCCCCTCCTGCACTGCTTCCCCGGCCCCTCCTGCACTGCTTCCCGGGCTCCTCCTGCACTGCTTCCCCAGCCCCTCCTGCACTGCTTCCCCGGCTCCTCCTGCACTGCTTCCCCAGCCCCTCCTGCACTGCTTCCCCGGCTCCTCCTGCACTGCTTCCCCGGCTCCTCCTGCACTGCTTCCCGGGCTCCTCCTGCACTGCTTCCCCAGCCCCTCCTGCACTGCTTCCCCGGCTCCTCATGCATTGCTTCCCCGGCTCCTCCTGCACTGCTTCCCCGGCTCCTCCTGCACTGCTTCCCCGGCCCCTCCTGCACTGCTTCCCCAGCCCCTCCTGCACCGCTCCTCATGCACTGCTTCCCCGGCCCCTCATGCACTGCTTCCCCGGCTCCTCCTGCACTGCTTCCCCGGCTCCTCCTGCACTGCTTCCCCGGCCCCTCATGCACTGCTTCCCCGGCTCCTCCTGCACTGCTTCCCCGGCTCCTCCTGCACTGCTTCCCCAGCCCCTCCTGCACTGCTTCCCCGGCTCCTCCTGCACTGCTTCCCGGGCTCCTCCTGCACTGCTTCCCCGGCTCCTCCTGCACTGCTTCCCCGGTCCCTCCTGCACTGCTTCCCCGGCCCCTCCTGCACTGCTTCCCCGGCCCGTCCTGCACTGCTTCCCCGGCCCCTCCTGCACTGCTTCCCCGGCCCGTCCTGCACTGCTTCCCCGGCTCCTCCTGCACTGCTTCCCCGGCTCCTCCTGCACTGCTTCCCCAGCCCCTCCTGCACTGCTTCCCCAGCCCCTCCTGCACTGCTTCCCCGGCCCGTCCTGCACTGCTTCCCCGGCTCCTCCTGCACTGCTTCCCCGGCCCCTCCTGCACCCAGGACAGGGTGAGCATCCCCGCAGCAAGGCCGACTGCTTCCTGCCTTCTCCTTAAGGGTAGCTGCCAGCAAAGTCTGAAGTGTGTCAGGAAGACTAATCCACTAAGCACTAGAGGGTTATGTCCCAAAAGGAGTAACTTTGGGGACTCCTGTAACTTTACTTGAATAAAGGGAGAGGCCATGGGGCATTCCCCTGTGGTCTCTCAAATTGTTGGAGGATGCAGCTTCTTTTTTATGCTAATTTCCCGGCTGCATGTCCCTCTCTCTCCCCTTTGGTTGAGGTAATTGAGAGGCAGAGACCTCCCAGAACACCTAATACCTAAAACCCCCTTCTAGTGTATACCCTCCCTTTTCTTTTCTTTGTGTCAATCAGTGGAACTCCTATGGAATTTATGATTCTTCCCATTGTTTTTTTCATCTCTCAGTATCTGACTTTATTTATCAGCAGACTTACAGTTTGTTTATAAGGACAAATCCCTCTTGTTCCTTTCATCAATTAGTGGAATCCCTCCCATTGTTTCTTTTATCTCTCAGTATCTAACTTTATTTAGCAGCAGACCCACCGTTTTTTGTAAAGACAAATCTCTCATTCCTATCAGATTTAAAGCTCAATATGGTGATCTAAAGAACCAACAGCAAAATAGAATGTCCTCATCTTGGGAAAGCAGAGATGTTTTAGCAGCATTGTGATTTCATGAGCCATCTCTCTGGGAAGGGGTAATCTGGGGGTCATCTCTCTCCGCTTCTTTCTCAACCACAAAATTCTATGTAATATTTCTTACTTAATTTCTGAATGCTCAGAATATAGTTTGGGGCAGGGTGTTGTGTTTTAGCAACAAAAATTTTCCCCTCCTAGTGGTGCTCCTGTCTATAGGCAGATGGTGCCAGTGACTGTTTAGGAACTGACTTACTTCTGCCCTCCTCTGGACATGCCTGTGCATCAGAACGGGCTGATCCCTGAGCTTAGCTGGGAAGTGCCCCAAACCCCGTCAAGTCGGGAAGGAAATCTGAAATGTCTTTTTACATTCTTCCCTGTGGATTGTTTGTGAGAAGTTCAGATCTTGACCCAGCCCATCATCCAAGGCAGTTCTCCCTAGACACAAGTAAAACAATACCAGCCAGAGCAGCAGCTCAGCTCAGTGTACAATTTATGTTTTGGTAATGATTGTCTTCAGCTACAAACCAGTATTTTTCTGTCTCTGCCTCTGCCAGCCCCTTCCTGAAGTGCAGCCAGGAACAAACAAGTAGGATTGTGCTCAGATTTCTGCTGGGTATGAGCTGTACATCAGCTCTGTCTGACTTCAGGGACAAGCATCCTTGTTACAGGACCAGCTCACACCCTTGTATTCCTGCTTCTACCTCATGCAATTAATTCTGAAGACAGTGTTAGCAAATTTAGAAGTTCTGTAATCTTCTTTCTTTGTCTGTTAATCACAGTGTGGGGACCAGCTGTCAGTGGGAAACCAGCAAGCACTGTGTTATTCGTTGCTTTCTGTGTAGCAAGACTGTATTCAAACAATATCCATCTCTGTTGTGCTGGGAAGTGTTTCATGCAAGGGATAGCAGGCCTTGCAGGAGCTGAATATCCAGAAGGAAATTTTGTAAAGTATTTTCAAGCAACATCTATAAAATACAGGTGAGATTTCTAATTACTGAATCCGTTTGAAGGATCTGTGTTCTCCATGTACCTGTCTCTTCTAAGCAAAATTTTTTATCATCATTTGAGAGTAAAGTTTTTTAGCATTTTTCATGATTGTGTGTATAAGGGAATTTGTAGGGTTAAAATTCCAGATTATGCACTTTATAAGACAATAAAGAAGGTAGTTTAATTTTTGAAAGAAACTCCAAATGCAGGTTGGAAAATTCTACCACTATACTGTGTTTTTTCCTTAAGGTATATTACTAGAGTTATGAGGTTCTCTGTTAAATAGAGTGTAAACAAAGCATTTCTAGTCCTCACATTTTCAGGGGAAAGCTAAGTGAGCTAACCAAATTTTCTATCCTATTGAATTCTATTTCTATTGGATTTTGAGCAGTAGTTGCATTTCCACTGTCCTCCTTCAAAAATGGCTGGGTGAAATGAAACTGGGAAGACATTGTGATTTTATAGCTTGTCTTGTATGTTATGGCCTGCCATGTATGTTTGGGCTGTGGATACTGCTTCCTAAAATATGGGGGCATTGGTGAATGGGATTCTTCCCACCTGAGCTTTCAGAGGCAGGAAGGTGAAGCAGCCCTGATAGGAGATGAGATTTGAAGAATGAGCTCTGATTGTCATCATCTTTCCATTACAAGGAGACTTTGGGATCCTGCTTCGTGAGGTCTTTTGCATGTGTTTCTGACAGTTTCTGGACCCAAATCTTGCTCATGCCATTATTCCATCAGATTTTTAGATGACACATTACTTTGGGACTAGGCTGTTGGTGGGGACAGCTTCCTGGAACATACTTTGCGAATTTTATATTTGATCAGCAGCAATTTTGCTTTCTCCTCCCTCCTTCACCTTGCAATGTAGCTTTCATCCTGATGAGCCAAGAAATCACCAGGCCTTTCTTTAAATAAATGTGTGTGTGAGGCTTTATTTCATTCCAGGTAAGCACAAAAAGGCCTTGCAACAGATGTGGTTGTTCTCTTGGAATTTCTCCTGAGTGAACAGAGTGGGTAAAATGGGATGGGAGTTCTGTGCAAAGGGCATTTCAAGCCCTGTTCCTGATAACAGAGAATTGCTCCAAAAATACAGCCCTCATCTCAGTGCAAATGATTTCAGGGCATTGGCCAGTGGGCACTGCCAGCTCCACCAGCTCCTCCTTCCCTGCAGTCCACACCTTACACTGGAATACTGTAATACCTGGATCTTTCACAGCCACCTGGCAGTGACTTCTTACAGTTACCTTCTTAAGGTGACTGCATTTCACCTTTGCTGTCCTGTGCCAGAATGACAGTGACATTTCACTGCATACCTTCACACAAGGTGGTCCAGGTTCTACCCTGCTGTAGCAGTGGCTGCTCTTTCCTTTCTCTTTTACTCTAATTATTCACTTCCATGCTTCCTGGCTGCTGCCTGCACTGCAGGGATAAGAGGTCCTTGACAGCTGCTGGGGCCGTGGGCTTGGTGCTTGATGGAGATTGAATCCACACAGCTTCCTGCTGTGCTCTTTGACAGATGACAGTGCTCAGCTGCAAAATAAAAAAAAAGCTGTAAAATGTGAGATTTTGGTTAGAAACTTCTGCTGGCTTTTGTGTGCTGTGAAATATGACCTCTGCAAGATGAAGCTGGAGCAGGATGGTAGGAGCAATGGGACATGGACTGGCAATTTTGGAGGGATTAGCTTTTCCTCTGCCTGTCTCCTATGGGAAGCAAGGAGAAATGCTCTTGAAATTTCCATTCACTTCAGGGGAGCTGCTCTGTTTTCTGCTAACAACAAATTTGGCCTGTGTTAACTTCTCCTGGTGATGTAGATAAAGAGGAATTGTACATGAATGTCAAAGCCAAACAGCAGTTTTCATACAGCTGATGCTGTACATGGGGCTTTGGTAAAAGCGTCTCCTCTAGGTGGCTTGATCCAGCCCCACATGGCTTGGCCGTGTTCTCATGGTGAGTGGAAAGTTGGTTAATACAGCAGGAAACTTGCTCTGAGATTCATGATCTCAGAAACAGCTGTATTGTTTAAGCATTTTTGATTTCAGCACTCTCTGACAAGGATCTGCATTCCCTGCCTCATCTTGCTAGTCCTATCCATGCTCACGTGCAAGCACAGAGAAAAATTACATTGTGCTTCTGGCATTGGTTGTCTCAGCCATATTTGGCCTATCTGTCTCATCTTCTCCCAGTGTTTGGATACCAGATTTGTCAAAGGAGCCGGGTCAGGTCTGTACAGATGGAGTCCAGTGAATTTTAAGGGCTGGAGAGAAAATTCAGTTCATGTCATTTTCTCATGCCTCAGAAAGGCTTCTGAAGACACCAGCTCTCCTTCTGTGCTCAGAGAATTCAGGATTTCCAGCACTCTTTTGGTGCTTGGCTGGTTTCCTGGAATCATCCTTCATTCCTTCTATTTCTGACCTGTCCATATATATAAACCTAAATAGATTTAGTTATTGGTAGATTAAGAGAATGAAAGCAATTGAAAGAGATGCCATTCTGATCATGTGATTGACCCCAGGAGCCAAGTTTGATGGATTTTAAGGGAAAATCAAGGACATTAATTACAATTGTGGTTATTCATCAACTCCCTCATGGCTATTAGTCACCATGTGTACTCCACATATAAGCTTAGCATTTCTGGATGATTTAGTGAAGAATTGTGGACTCAAGGACAAATCTCCTGCTGCTCTGCAGCAAGGTAGAGCTGTTATCACAGAAAAGGCAGGCCCTGAGGATGGACAGCGTTAGCTCAGGCCAGCTCATAAGGAATGGTGCTGTGATTTGTTTTGGCTATGACTGAGCTTTGCAGAAAACAGCTACTAAAGGAACAGAAAGCAAGCTGGTAATTTAGCAGCTGGGGAGAGAATTTCTGGTGTGTTGGATAACTGTAAGCAGGAGGTTTGGTAGAACAGCTCAAAGTGCATTTACAGTGGTGGCCCTTATGCTGTTTAGAGGATGTGAGGTTGTGGTGGCATTCCTCTGTGCACTGGCACCAAAACATAAAGTGGTGTGGCAACTTCGCCCTTTCAGGATGGGTAAAAGATACCAGACAGTAACTGAGAACACAAAACTGTCCCAGAGGAGCCCAAGGTGCTTTTGCAAGCTTGGAGTCAAGTTCTGCCTGATATGTACTTGTGTCCCTGTAGCTGGAGGGAGAGGAGAATGTGTTCCCAGGTCTGGAAGGGAATGGCTTTGCTCATCAGTGGAGAGCTGCCACGTGCTTTCTGTGAGAGGCACCTGGTGCTGACTCGTTCGCTTGGGATGAGAGCCTGAGGGAGGCTGGGCTCTTTGTTCCCCTGTGCAGTCTCCAAGACCTTACCCTGTCCTACTTCCACAGTTCTTTTGCAGTGTCAGCAGCACCCCTTGTAAAGTGATGGGATTGGTGTTGGCTTTTGCAAGGGGAGCATCCTAGAGGTGAACTAAAATTTTGGGGAGGAGGATTCTCTTACATTGAGCAAACCAGCAGTGGAGTGGGGCTAATTTAGCAAGCAAGGCTGCTGAGGAATTTCCCAGAGGACTGTGAAGGCATTCACCCAGAAGTCACTTTTTCATGTGCCATGCAGTGTTGACCATCTCATTTCACTTGAGTGTAGCAGTACCAAGGCCCACACAACTGCAGATCAGGACAGTTGGCTAAGCAAAGTTTAAATAAGTTGTCCTTTTCAACGTGGAAGAAATATGACTGATGAAGCTGTGTAAGATCTTCAGTGATCTATGGAAGGTGCCATGGTTAGGTGATTTTCTTCATTTCCTAGCAAGCTAGCAGAAGGAAATCCTTTTGACATATGTGCTTTGTGAAACACTGTGCTGCAAGGCACTGACTATAACAAAAATATAACTGATTTACAAAGCAAAGAGAGACATTCCAAGCAGATAAGTCTGTCAGTGCTATTAAAGATAAAGTTGCAAATACTGCCTCTGGTTTGGGAAACAGCAAAGCCAGAGGATGCTTGGAGATTGCAGAGGGAAAATTATTATGCTGTACTTTCCTTGCTCTTAATGCTCTTCTGAAAGCTCTCAGCAGCAGTTGCCTGAGCCAGGATGCTACAGTAGATGAACATATTATGTACCACACTGAGGTTCTTGTGCTCTTGTAAGGATCTCAGTAACAGTGAAGGGACTAGGAAAAACAAGGGCAGAACAGCCTCTCCTGCAAGCTGCATGTTTGCACTCAAGATGCTCAACCTGGTTTGTGCCCACTGCTGTTACCTTGTAAGCAGATCCAAGAGAGGAATCCTGGTGAGTCTCCCCCAGTGTAACATCCTGCTGAATATTTAGCAGTGCCCCGTAGGGGTGTGAGCAGAAATGGCCCATCTAGACCCTGTGTAGCCCTTGCCAAATGTGCACTCTCAGTCCCAGAGGGTGGAACTGGTAAAACAATCTGTCCCCTGGCATATTTTTTTCTCTGGGATTGCAGTTCCAGGATAGATGGCATCTTGTGCCATTTCCAAAGGGAATTTCTTGTCTTACGCACATTTGAAGATATGGACACCGTATGGACACTGTGCAGTGTTAACTGGGGTGTGGCAGCAAGTTGTTCTTACAGCTATCCTCTCTGTCCCCTCTTCCTTCTGTTCTGCTTGTCAGCTGCTCTCAGACCTCATTACCCGCATTTTTCAAACCCTAGAGCACCTCTTTGACTTGCACTTCATATTCCATGTTGGCTTTCACCTTTCATCACTCATATCTTAGTTTGGCTAATATGCTCTGGAGATAAGACTCTTGAATAAGGAGATAGGCATGCTGGAAACCCAGCATCAGTTTGGAACTGACTCTCAAACTCTTCCTGCCCAGAGCAGAAGTGCACAGCAATGCAGGGGCTCCCTCTGAAAATGCTGGTTCCAGTTCTGGGAGCAATCTGGTCCTGTTGTTGTAGTCTCTGAGCCCTGACTGATTTAGCCATGCAGATCACTACAGAAACACTGCTGCTGGTTTTGGTGCCAGAGTGGGTTTAGATGTTTGTGACAACACCACTCTACAGTCTCACCCTTTGCATCTGGGCTCTTTTTTTTTTTTTTTTATTTCCTGCTTGCACCATGAAACACCCTTTCCATTGCCAAATGGGATTTCAGTGAAGTGGGTGGCTTCCACCAGGACATACGAAAACTGGAAAAAAACTGGGACACTGCTTTTAAGATTGTTTTTAAAGAAGACTTTGGAGAAAGAAGCTGATTTCTTTTACGAGGGGGTGCTGTCTCCCTGCAGTGTGTTCTGTCACCATGTCACAAGATTTCTAAAAGGAGCAGAATCAGTAGGACACTGGTGTATCAGTCTGCAAGGAGCAGCTTCCTTTGCTTGCATCCCATATTTGACTAAACTGGTATCACATGGTTCAGTCTCCCCACTCTTCTCCCACCCCCTGCTTGCTTCCGCCAGCAGTCCTCTCAAAATGTGCTTTGTAACTAAAGACTCCCCTAAAGAGCTGACTCTTCCAGTTCTCCTGCGTAACAAAAACTTGTGCTGCTCATAAATAGATCTGCAATTACCAAGGGAAACAGAAGACTGCGCAGTCCAGATGCATCAGGCCTCTCATCCTGTCTTAAAGAAGCCTCTGAAATTCAACACACATTGCTCAGGCATAGCTGGGAGTCCTCTGCAGAAATCTTTCATTTGAGCAACATTCCTATACTGCAGGATCTGCTGTTTGCAGCAGAATTCTCTAGGAACCTCAGAGTCCCTGTCTAGTGTCTTTACAAAAAATGACAAAGGCTCTTTGTATTTTTGACTACCCTGGAGTTTCATGTATTTCTTATAGCAGTTGAGGGTAAGAATTGCCTGGCCAGCATGAGAGATCCTAAGCTTACAAGTTAGTTTTCTACTAATAGCATCTAGTATGTGGTTAGTGCTGTCTGAGCCATTCCAACCATCATTTGATTGTCCAGGAGGTCAGACTCCCCTAGCTCTTGGGACTCACAGAGTGGTAATTTCATATAGAAGAAAAAAGTCACTCTCAAGGTTATGCATCAAACAGGATGAACCTGTGAGGAAAAATCTAGAGCCTTGCTAATGCATGCTGGGTCCTGTGGAAGGATTAAGCAGTAGAAAAGAGGGAGGCAGTAGGGTATGTGAGTGGTCCTTAGCTTTCCCTACAGAACAGATCACATATATAAAAAAAGATCCCTTCTATATATATTCTCCCTAGGCTGCAGGGAGCTCGAGGGGGCATACACCAGTTAGTGCCTGGGTCTGGCTTGGCTCCCAAAAGAATTCCTGTGGTAGGCTTCTGTGTGCAAGGTTCTGCTGATTCTCCTCTGTGGAACCTTTCTGAGCACCCCATTGCTCCTTTCACCACTCTCTAGTTCCACACAGCAGAAGCCTCCCTGAATTCAGTGACTGGCCTGAACATCACCCCTTTCAGCTCGACGAGACCAAGTTAGACTAACAGAACAACATCTTGTTTTGCCTCTGTTTCCTTGTGGTGACAATGGTTGCAAATCTAAAGCCTCAGGGAGAAAGACTTCAAGAAGGAACCCAAAATTAGGAAACACATATGTTAGAAATAAGTTTTTATGTCATATTTTTCTTGTGATCAGTTCCTTCAAAGACAAATCTGTGTGTTCCTCCTTATTTTACAAAAAGCTAGTCGTGAAATAACAGTGTATCCCAGCACACACTACAATGGTCATGAAATCAGTTCATCTGAAATTCTGTAGTGGATGGAGAGCATCTTTGCATTGCCTTGTTTTGTTTTGTTTTTTTCTAATGGGAAGAATGGTCTCTGTATCATCTGCGTCAGAGTCACAGTTCATTCAAGGATGTATCCCAAATGTAGGTGTTATATAATGTAAAATCTCTTTTCTCTGTTTTTATTCTCTTTGTATCTTAGTGTTTGAAGTAGAATAAGTTCCTTTTTCCCTGACACTGACGAAACAGCAAAGGAATGAAGTTCTGTGGGTAGAAGTCACTTGTTCACCTGTGTTCCTCTGAATTCATCTTTAGTAAACCAACCAGCAAGCTTGGCCTACAGGTGGTGCTCCTGATTCTTAAAATCCTTGCCCTTCTCATGCTTGCAAGCACACTTAGAATGCCAAATGTAATAGCTCAAATGTAATAGGGAAGATCTTAACTCAGTTGCATGTCTAGAAAAACAGAACTGCTTTAAGGTGCTTTAGAAAGAAGTGGTAACTGTACACCAGTCTCTCACTTAGCTTTGCCAGACAACCTTTCCAGTGTCACACAAGGTACTACTGCAAATTATGTGTTTTGGCTGGTAGCAGCAAGAGGCTTCTTAAGTATCAGTGAACCTACTTTGATACCATGAGAGCTGGTCCTTTAGCCGAAATTTTTTTGTGTGTTTGACCCTAAAAATTCTGGTTTGGTCTTTATAGACAATTCCACAGGGCTTCTATAAATCTCATTTGTTTTTCTGTAAGCCCTATTGCCTTCTCCTCCCAGGTGTTCTGGGACTGAGGTGAAAAGAACAGAGCTCAAATGGCCCACTGGTCCTATTAAGTACTTGGGTTGAGTACCAATCATGGTATTTTCCTTTGTATTTACTTGCTGAACGGGAGTGCCTACTTCAGCTGTACATTCATGGGTTGTAGAAACTTGTGATGAAAGTTTGTGACAGGGTAGCATGTGCCACACAGTGTTGGCTGATGGGATTCTTTGAAATCCCTTCACATTCTCAATAGATTTGTGAGCAAGGGGGCAGTTTGAAGACACTGCAAACCCCTAAAGCCTTAGGTAATCCTGAATTTGGCCTGCTCAACTATTTATAGAACACTCTATGCCTATTCTAAATACACGTTCCTCAAGGGGACCTTATCTCAACTCCCTGCTCCACCACTTCAGTTGGATCAGCAGTGCTGCTGTGATCTGTTAGCAAAAATTCCTTCCCTTGCTCTGTGGCAGAGCTGCAGATGTTGCTGGTTTGCGACTTGAAGGGGAAATTTTGTGCCAAGCAGAGCTTAGGGGTTTGAATTTAAACTGCAACCAGTCAGGTAGAAAGATATTGATATTAGATAATTAGATAATTTCCTGTAATTTTTCAATATTTCTCTTCTGCTGGTAGGTCTAGAGTTCTGGAGAGGGAAAATCAAATGACTCATTGACAATGTACAAAAGGCAGGGCTTGAGTCCCACTTGCTGTTGGTTGAATGGGGTTAGACTATCAACCCTATTGCTTTGTAAGGACCAAGGATTTCTTCAGGCCAAGATCAGCAGCTCATCCAACATCAGATTCTGTGGGAAATCTCTTTAGAAAAATCATGATTTTCAGTCGAAGGCTCTGGGATAGAAGTTTTGGTGCAAAGAGCCCACTGCAAAGTGTTTTTCATCCTTCAAGAAAAATATTTAGAAAAAGGTATCCTTTATTGAATGCCATAGCTTTGAACATTTTCTTTTGTAGGATAGTTACATTCTGTCTGCCTGTCTCAGGAACATCTGCTGATCTGTATGGAAGATGCTGCAAATCACCATCCTGAGTGGGAAATTTTGGGTGAGTGTAGAGGCAGGATGGGCCATCAGACTCCTTCATATTGTGACTAGCTATGCAGCCCCAGAGTAAGGGCCAGCAGTACTTTAATCTTTGGGGAAAAAAAAAATAAATGCTCTGTGTCCCTATGATGTGATTCATCCAGACTCTACTTCATTGGTATTGGACTGAACTTACCACAGAGCTGTAAAGCACTAAGGCTGCTTGCACTGGTTCAGGGATAGGATTCAGAGGCAGTGTGTCAGTAGTGTCTGAAGAAGTCACGTCAATTTTGGTACCCATTAGAAAACCCCTTCTGGGTTCAGCAAAAGAGTGACTGCTACTTATTTGGCCTCTGGGATAGAGCAGCCTGTGCAAGACTGCTGCTCCACAGATCAGGGTAACTCAGCTCACTGTGTCTGAGCCTCAGAAAATGTTTCTGAGGTTGACAGAAGCTTTTCTTAGTTATTACCCTTTGAGGATGAACAGGGCAGCATGTGGCAAGATCGCAGAATGGGATTAGCTCAGGATTTAGCAGGAAGAGTTTCTTAGCACTCCTTTAGAGCTATTGCCTTCTATTGCAGCCCCTGGAGCTGCATGAAATGGAAGGGGTTATGTCCTTGCCTGCCTGGCAGGAAAATCATCCCAGCTCAGTGCAGCAAAATGGAGTGAGTCCAGTGCTTTTGAAAGGAATGGAACAGGTAAACTGTATTTAACAAGGAATTTCACAAGGGGTTTCAGGTACACAGAATATTGCCCCAAGATGCATTCTGCTTCACACTGAGGCCTCTTTCTACAATCTCCTTGTCTTTTCCAAGGAATCAGTGTCCACAGAGCTTTAGATTTTACTCTGGTCATGGCTTGCCTATATGCATGCAGATAGCATTTCCTTGTTGCTATCCTATCAGGAAAGGACAGGTGAGTGTCTCTGAAAGCACTGCAGTGCCACTCAGCCTAGAGCAGCCCTCAGTGCCTTGGGGTGCTGCTGCTGCTGTTCTCTGCTAGGGTGACCCACTCAGTACAGGCAGTGTCTGTGATCCTGCAGGGATGCACTACCTCGGGAAAGGCTCTGCAGTCACTGGGACTATGGCAGGATGAGTGCTCAGACTGTAGTGCTGATCATTTGTGTTTCAGTAAAAAAACATTCCTAATGTGCCTGCCTGTGATTTCTGGGCTGCCAGAGTGACTGGCAGCTTTCTGGCTCACTCTGCTATGCCTCTGGCTAGTTATTCCTACTGCTGTCTCTCTAAGACTGGCTTCCTTTTGATGGAAGTTGTCCATTTGGCCGTTCTTGTTGTAAACAAACCATATTGCCTTTCAGGAGCTGGAGTCAGTAATGCATGCCAGCAGAAGCTAGTACTTGTAAGGAATTAATATATATCCCTTTTGCAGTGCTTGTAACAGCTTCAGCATCTCCATTCAGAATCACTGGCCTTTGTTCCCTCATGGCTGAGGTGTGGTGGCTGAATTGAGGCTGGGAAGCAACCGAAAGCATTTAACCACAAGAGGAACACCAGCAGTGAAACAGCCCAGAAAGCAGGAGCAGACTGCAGAGCAGTTGAAGTGCAGAGCTCAATTTTAAGCCTAATTTGAACACTGAATGAGGTGCTAATATCTCAGCTTCTGTGTAGAGTCTCTTTTCAGCCTGCTGTTCCTGTTCTATGGACACAGTATAGTGGGGTGTATATATAGAATTCCCGGTGAAAAGCTGGCTTTGTGCAACTGGTACAGGCGCTGCAGGGTGAATGTCGTGTCTGGTTTTGGTGCTGAAAAGAAAAAATTGTCTTCATGTCTGTGTTCTGGGGAGCTGATCAGATATTTTATGTCATTGCAGCTTGAAGAGCCAATTTCAGAGCTTTCTCTAATTGCCTGATCATTTAACCTGCTCCATTTGCCCATAAGAGAAGGATGCATTTCTTCTGTTCATGTTGCCTTGTTCATCAGTAAATGTAAAGCAGATTGTAGAATCAGACGTGCTTGAATTAACATTTGTAGCTATTCATTCACTCATGAACAAACCAACTCCCTGTTGCTGGTCCAGCTTTTTGCTACATCTGAGAGAAAATAAGAACAGCAAGTCAATTAATATTCTCTTTTCTCTATGGAATGTTGGTGAAACATTTGGATATCATGGTAATTAATGTCAATATGGTGAAAAACTGGTTTAGAAGGTGTTTAAAAATTTAAATTTAGTCTTGGAAGTAGCTTTGCTGTGTTTCACCAAAGGCCTTTGCTTTTTTCCATTGCTCGAGGTGTGATGTTTAGGATGTACTTCACACATTCCCAGGAATGCAGGGAAGGCCCTGCCCTCAGTCAGGTGAGACCGAAGGTTGTCTGAGTGCTGGGCCTGATGCATATTTTTTGCCATACCAAAAGTGATAGATACCTCTGGTTGCTTTTTTTCTGTGCTGGACACGGAATGGGTTTTAATCCTGGTTAAATCCTGAATCCTGGATCTGTTAGGCTTTTTTAAAAGGACTTCTCTTTCTGTCTTTTGCAGGCATGGTTCAGAAACTCGACCAGAAGCTGCCTGTAGCCAACGAGTATCTGCTGCTGTCGGGCGGCGTGCGGGAAGGTGTGGTGGACATTGACCTTGATGAGCTGAATGTTTATGCCCGGGGCACAGACTATGACATGGACTTCACCCTGCTGGTGCCCGCGCTGAAGCTGCACGACCGCAACCAGCCGGTGACGCTGGACATGCGCCACTCGGCCCTGTGCCACTCCTGGCTGAGCCTGCGCCTGTTCGACGAGGGAACCATCAGCAAATGGAAGGACTGCTGCACGATCGTGGACCATATCAACGGAGCTACCAATTACTTCTTCTCCCCTACAAAAGTTGCAGACTGGTTCTATGAATCCATTAGCATTGTCCTCTCTGAGATCCAGAAAAAGCCCCAACGAGGCATGCCAAAGGTGGAGAAGGTAGAAAAGAATGGGACTATCATATCCATTATTTTGGGAGTGGGCAGCAGCCGCATGCTGTATGACATTGTCCCTGTGGTGTCCTTCAAAGGCTGGCCAGCTGTGGCACAGAGCTGGCTGATGGAGAACCACTTCTGGGACGGGAAGATCACGGAGGAGGAAGTCATAAGTGGATTTTACTTAGTGCCTGCGTGTTCCTATAAGGGGAAGAAGGACAATGAATGGAGGCTGTCATTTGCCAGGAGTGAAGTGCAGCTGAAAAAGTGCATCTCCAGCAGCCTCATGCAAGCCTACCAGGCCTGCAAAGCCATCATCATCAAACTGCTGTCCCGCCCCAAAGCCATTAGTCCATATCACCTGCGGAGCATGATGCTGTGGGCTTGTGACAGGCTGCCAGCCAGCTACCTGGCCCAGGAGGATTACGCTGCCCATTTCCTCCTGGGTCTCATTGATGATCTCCAGCACTGCTTGGTCAACAAGATGTGCCCTAACTACTTCATCCCGCAGTGCAACATGCTGGAGCACCTCTCCGAGGACACGGTCATGCTCCACGCGCGGAAGCTGTCGTCGGTGCGCTCCGACCCCGCCGAGCACCTGCGAACTGCCATCGAGCACGTCAAGGCAGCCAACAGGCTCACCCTGGAGCTCCAGCGGCGGGGCAGCACCACCAGCATCCCCTCCCCGCAGTCCGACGGAGGGGACCCCAACCAGCCCGACGACCGATTAGCCAAAAAGTTGCAACAGCTAGTGACTGAGAACCCCGGGAAGTCCATCTCAGTCTTCATTAATCCAGATGATGTCACAAGGCCCCACTTCAGAATTGATGATAAATTTTTCTGAGCTTTTGTCAGTGTTTCTTGGGATTTTTATTTGTTTTGTTTTTTAAAACTCTTGCAGTGTGCAGGTTTTTTCATTTGGTTTTCCTTGATGACTTAGTCTCTTGATTTTTACATATCCAGCATAGATTGGATCTGTTGAGAACAATCTGAATAAATTATAAATCCTGTTTCTGCAGGACAGTGCAGATTTTGGAACAGTCTATTACTATTTCATATGCTGCTTTGTTTTTTTTCACCCACCCTGCCCCATTGTCTGTGAGTAGTTTCTAAAGGAGGACCTGCATCGTAAACACAAGCCACAGTGTAATGTCGGGGTTTTTTCCAAGCTTCCATAATTTATGTACATTGTTGGGCCGGGAGAAAGGACAACTCACCTTATGTTGCTTCAGAAATTTAGAAATTTTTTTTCCATGAGCTTCCATCACCCTAAAGAAATGAGGAGAGACTGGGTTGGAAAGCGCTACTGGTAATTTGATGAGGCCAAATCTACTGGGCTGAAGCCCAGTTCATCAGTTCTTCACATTTCTGATACCAGGGGAGAAAGCTGACTTTAAAGATGATGATGCAGCTTTTTGGGGAAAGAGTTGTTTCTGTTTTCATCTACTTTTTGAATGTAATTGTTCATTAATTGGACCTTGTACAGTCCAGAGGGTTGTTTCTGCTGCTTTTCCATGCGGAATAAGGTTATGGAATGTTAGTTTTAGTGTGTGTAATTATTCAAAGCCTTATTTAAATTCTATTAAAGAACATACCATTTTAAATGTAATTGCACTAATGAAATCTCTGCCATTACCTCAGTCCCACTGTTTGTGTTTCTTTCATGAATTAGCATCTGTTATTAGGTCTCAATATTGCTGATTGCTTGAGACCCCTCAGGTCTCATGGTTTCAGGTGATTTCTTGATTGTCTTTTGTAAAAGACTTCCTTGTTAGCCCGGCTATGTGTGAGCAGTCAGAGTTTTGCATTGGCATATTTCTTTGGATGCGTATTTGTGTGTTGCAGTGCATATTGCATTAATATGTATTGCATGTTGTTGAAACAGGTTTACCATTAGATAAGGATGTAATGCTAAAGCAGTGGTATGTGCAAAGTGAATCAGCCAGACCTCGAGCAAAGGAGCTACCTTGCTTCTCTAATGCATGTATTAGGCCTGATCCTTTCTGGCAGTTACCATTCCCTGGACTCCTGAGAACTTTCTGACTCACCCTGGGACATGGGAGATCTTACTCTGGTCTCATGTTTGCAAAAGTTGTGTTTGTATGTAAACTTGTGGTGCAACAGTAGCCTTGAAAAACACATACACTTTTCTTCTGTGTGTAGGGTAAGATGTATGGTAACAAGGGTTAGTCTGAGCCAAAAATAATTCCAAGAGTTCAAGGATAGAGTGACTTATTGTGGCTGGCTGGCCAGTGACTGATATTTAGGCCTTAAATCAGCAATTTGGGCTTACTGATTATCCCAGAGATGCTGTTCTGATCCAAACTTGATGCATGTGTTAAAATGTGATTATTAGAGCAGGTTGAAGTATTTTTAAAATATTTGACAGACAAATGAGGTGCATATCTAGTAAATTCTAACTGATAAAAATTGTGTATGAAAAATGTGTCACTTTTTCAGCCCAGCCTTTGTGGTAAAGAAACCAGGCTGGTGGAGCAGCACACCAACAGCTTTGGCAACTGCTTTATTAGATGGCAGGGAGGTTTCAATACCTGATCTAGTGCCCAAGTCATGTCTTAAAACAAAACTTTAGCTCCTCCATCTCTTGGGCGTAATTGAAAACTTCACCCCATTGCTATAGCCAAGATGTTCACATTTACCTGAATTTACTGGTACACATTTACAAGAAGCTCTCAGAAGTTGCTGGTCTGATGGAGTGGATGAGGATTTAAACTGGGTCTTGATCATGAGCCCTGGTGCAGCTGCAGTTTGGTCTGGGGAAGGACATGGATTGACTTCAGCAGAAGCAGAACCAGGTCCTACCTGTGTGGCTATTGCCAAAGATGAGTCTCCATATAAACCTGTGCAACCTGCTGGGGGAGGCAGGAGAAACAACGGGGAATCCTCTCCAGAAGTGCTTGGAAAATGCAGATTTGCTGAAATGGTTTCTTCCCCAGTCTCTGGGACTTCTGTTTGTTGAAAGAAGAGTCTGGGCTGCAGGATGAAGTTCCCATCACCACATGAGAAATCTGCTCAGCACAAAGCAGCAGTAGCCTGGCAGGCAGAGTGCTCTCCCAGGAGTCCCATTGTCTGTGCCAGTGCTCCTGAGATATGCAGAAACACAGCATATCCTCATGCCAGTTCAACGTCCCGGTGACCAGCAGTTTGACTAGCCCATGTCAAGCTCTGGTGTGTGCTCCTTTTTTTGGTTTTAATTAAAAAACATTTTGAAAAGTATCCACCTTGTTCTTCCTGCATTCTGTGTGTTGGGTTTTGGGGTTTTTTTTTGGTGGGGGAATGGAGGCTTGACTTTTTACTGGACTGAAAAGCAGTTTTCCAGGTAGGTTTGTGAGAATGTTACATCCTCTGCCTGGGTCATCTGTCTTCCAGGGAGACAGAATCCTAATCTGCAGTAGGTTTGCATCTGTCTAGTGTTTGCTCCTTGCCATGTTCTATAGTTAATTTAACGAAGCAGGCTGCCAGCCCAGAGAGGTGACAAGTGTTTTGTGTATCATAGAACACAAATGACTCTTCTTTTTCTTCCTTTTCTATTGTCCCCTCTTTCCTTTGAGTATATGCTGGCACAGACTTGTGAAGTGCAGAGGTCTCTGTGTGGGATTTCAAAGTAGTCAGTGGGTTTAGATACCAATGACCTTTTACTCTTTACTTCTCTCTGCAAGTTTCAAGGAATTTGTGGTGCATTTCTTATGAGGGAGTTCTTGAGAGTCATTCACACAAGCATTTTAGAACACTCAGCCCCATAGGGTTAGAGACTTGGCCCATCTGACAAACACTGAAATAAGAGGGAATTTGCTTTAAACTAGCAATGTAGGCATCTTCCCTGCTGATGTCAAGAAGAGACAAGTCAGAGCTGTGAGCCAGTGTCCATGGGAGCTTCTGTTCTGCACCTGCTGCTATGGCAGATAAGATTTCTTTTTCCTTTTCCTTTTGCCCATTAGCCACCTTTCAACTGGCTTCTCCCTATCCTGAGTTGCAAAAGGACTGGGACAGTTTGTGAGGGGCTGGTGGCATGTGGGATGAATCCTTTGTGAGTGTGTGAGTTACTGACTCCTACAGGGTTAAAAGGGAGGGAGTCCAGCTAAGAGAATCTAGCTTTGAGGCATCAGAAAGGGGATGAAGGAAAAGTGCCCTTCAAGGGGCTCCACTTCCCAGTGTGATCCTCTTGGGCATCCTGGCTCTGGTCCTACTCTTGGAACATGCTTTTTTCTTTGCTCTCCATAGGGTCTCTCACCAGCAGAACAGTAGGAGAAACAGCTAATTTGACTGATTCCAGTTGTTGTAATTTCTGGGAGATGCTGAAAAAGCTGTCACTTCTTCAGAGGGACACGTGAGCTGCTGCAGAGGTGACAGAACCCCTATCTGATGGGGATTACTCACAATGCTGTGTTTGGAGAACTCATTTTAAGGCAGAAGGGAACAAGAGACCAAGAGCTTTGTGCAAGCCTGCAGTCTCTGCTCCTTCAGGCATGTTCCTGAAATCTCAGTCACTCTTGTCTGGCTGTGATAAATTGGTTTCTGCACACATTCCAATACTTTAGCCCAGAGAAGTATTGGTGCTCTAACCAGAAAACTCCAACTGAGCATCAGAGTCACTCTTTGCAGCAAAACACCAGCAGGACTTTAACCATGGTCTGCCCAAAATAGAAGCCAGTCCTCAAAAGCCTCTGAAAGAGCCAGTTTTTAGTAGTCTGTCTTCTCTGGTGTCATTGTGACAAACAGCAGTAATTTTGATCTAGATTCTTGATTGCCTGATTGCCTTGTTCCCTGATTGCCTTGTTCCAGCAGTGAGCAACCTTCTTTTGCCAGCTGTGGTGGTTCTGGGCTGGACGCCTGAGCTCTGTGCCCTTCACTGCTTGGTCTCCTCATGAGGGCTGTGAGACAGGCTTGTGTCTGCTAAAAATTGACTGAAACAGACACTGAAAGGTGGCAGTCACTATAAATTCCATTGGGAGGATTGAAAATATTCTTGAAACAAAGTGTGTGTACTTTTCTGGATAAAAGCTGATTGTGGTCAGACCAAAAGTAAGCAGACATTTATCATATTTTATTAACCCATGCATAATACAAGTGGCCATGCTCAATCCAAGTAACTGTGGCAAAGGAAGATAGATTTTGCTAATGATTATTTCTCATAATTTTTTTTATAAGGTGTGCATAGTCAGTGCCTAGAACTGCTTAAAAACATCCATCTGTCCCATTTTGTGGGTTCAGTGCTGGATGCATTTTGCCACTTTGTCTTGTATTAAAGTGAGCGTGTTTGAAAGGTCGCTGGGCAGCTGAGTGTAGTGATGTTCACATTCTGCTGGCATTGCTCAGTGATTGGAAGTATTCAGCATGCAAATAGCTTGTTCAACTTCAGCAAGTACATCATCTCCCTCCTGCCAGCCTTGCTTGGGGTGAGCTAATGGACTTTTAACATTATACAGCTTAGAGAGCACTGTCTCTAATAGCTCCTGATTAAGCTCTCCAGAAAGGCAAATAACCATCATGGGGCAAAGGCTAAACCAGGGGAGGGGGGAAAAAGAACACCCTGGCCAAAGGACTCTTGCTGACATGTTTTGGGTTTAGGGACATTCAGCATTATATTTAGCACATTTTGGCTTTTGAGAACTGTCAGATGAATCCAAATATATTTCCTCTGAATGCTTTTAGAATAACCCTCCTCCCCTTCTCCTCCCCTTTTGCTACTTACAATCTATTATTTTAGGACTGCTCTGAGGAACTATTGTGTTTTCCTATTATCATTGTCCCTGGCTCAGCACAGTGCTTCCAGGCTGAATGCAGGCTTTTGGGGGTTATTTTTATCTTGCTGGCCTTCTGTGGTAGAGGAACACACTCTCATTCAGTCTCCAGACAGCCTGATTCTCCAGGCAGAGATGTGGGTGCATGTCAGGGGCATCAGGCTCTCTTCAAACTGACTCAGCCCTGTCTTTCCCTCAGTTTTTGTGTGTTAGGAATATCATTGTTAGGAATATCAATATGAAAGACATGACTGAGGTCTTGCTAAGCACAGAGAAGACATGGTACATGATTCTGAAGTCAAGCAAGCTCCAGTGCAAAGTGAAAACTGAGCCTCAGAAGCCACTTTTCTCCCTGATTCTCAACCCCTCTGACTCCTTTGTTTTAGCTGTATTTTGGGGAGGTGGAGGAAGATGAGCTGTTTTCATCCACTTCAGTGGTTACAAATCATAGCTTTGGCCTAGGATGTTAGGCACTTCACTCATTAATGGCTTTGTCTCCAGGGCTCCTATTGCTTACACCCTACCATGACATTGACAGGATGGGAGAGGATTTTATGATTTGTTCAGCACTGTGCAAGGAAAGGAATGGGCATTTTTCATGAAGGGCTGGTGACCTATTGTGTCCTTCTCCTTCCTGCTGCGTGCCAAGGCTTACGCACACAGTTTATTAATTGCCACTTTTGTGGGCTGCAGCTGATCACAGAGTAAATGCCAAGGTGCTTCTGTGCAAACCAGTCTTCAACCTTCGGCATCCCTTGCAGAGTAAGTCTGCTCCTGACTGCAGTCTGTGCTCTCAGAACAGGCTTTGGTTGTGTTTGAAGGGTACAGCTGGGTCTGTGCACCAGTGATGGCAGGCCAGGCTCCCTACAGCTGGCACACAAAGAGATAACTCCACTTTTCTGATCTGAAAGACCACAGAGAAGATAATCCTTCCTGCAAGGAGGCCAATGCAAAGCCTAACCTTTCCAGCACCGTGACTTGGGCAGTGACCAGGGGCAGTGTCCATGACTTGTGCCACCATAGAGGGACCCTTGTGTCTCAAGCTCTTGTGTGTCATGTGGCAGCCACAGCTGCTGCAGCTCTTCTGCCACCATGAGGGATGGAGACAAGAACTGTCTCTGGTGGGTTTGATATTTATTCTACAGAGCTCATCTGGTCCACCTCCAGACCCACACTTTTCAAAAACCTGTAACAGGCAAAAGAGATGTAATGAAAAAAATCAAAGCTTCAACCTTCATTTAGCTTCTCCCAGAGGTTTCCTCTATTTGCTAATGGTTCTGGGTGATCTTGCTTGAGGTGCACAGTGCACATTCATTTGATTATTTTATTAATTAGTGGTGGCAAAACTGGGATTGACAAGTGTTGTACTTACCCCCTGGACTGCTATGGGCACATATAGATGTTGTGTTGTGGAATTCTTGGGCTGGTTGCACTAGCATCACCTCTGCTACCAATTAAAATGAATGGAACAATGATGGGAAGTCATGAGAAGGTTTTTAGGAAAGAGCACAAGCCCACCAGTTAAAGGAGATTCTAGAAATGGAACTCAGCTGTTCTGGGTGCCACCATCCCATTGTGACTAAGTCCACCAAGGCCTAGGTTACCAGGTCAGTAGCACAAAACCAGTTCCTCAGTTGTTCTTTCCCCAAGGCATGGCTCTTTTCTCATCAAAACCCGCTGAAGGCAGAATATGAAACCCAGTGCAGCAAGAGGTATGGAAAGAAATATGTCTGAACTGTTTCCTCTGGTCTGTTTTGCCACTGCACCCATTCCCTTCTCCATCTTTAAATAGACTCTTCAGAGGTGTTCTGCTGCACAGTAATGAACTCTGATGAAATGAAATGAAGTGCTGCTGAATGGAGCTGCATAAATGCCTTGTCATATTTTGTTATAATCACCTAGAGCGATTTATGGTCTGTGTCATCTGTCTCTCCAGCTTGCTCGTGGAGCAGCACGCACCACGGTGACTGGGCAGAAAAGGAAGAGAAATGCAAGTTCATGTGAGTTGGAGTAAATAATTCAGAGGCACTGGTAGTTGTTCTGATACACAGAGCTGCCCAAGCTGCCAGGGCATCCTGCTCCAGCACGCACAGAAATCACGCTCTCCCAAGGAAAAGCCAAATATGGAGGAAAAGGGGCAAACCTCCCCTGTTACCTTCCAGCTCATTGAGCAGGTGGGAACTCACGTGGAGGGGTGGAGTGAGGTTGCAGGGTGTGGGAACAGTACTTGTGCAGTGGCTCCTGTGATTGCAGTACTGTGCTTCACTGTGAAACTGATGGAATACAGTCAGTGCTTCGGTTTGAACCCATTTCTGAATAATAGCTCAAGAGAAAAAGGGTGGGGGAAAAAACCCCAAAACACCTAGGAAGCAGTACATGGTGCACAGCCTTTCCACAGAGCAGAGGTGAGAGTGAAAAGGAGCTTCACATGGTCAATTTTAATATTGTGGTAGGCTTGGATTTCCTTCCCAGCTGCCACCTCACAAGGAACCTTACTTTATTGTGCTCTGCTTGGAAGGGTTTTCCTCTGGCAACACGGCTGTGGTACCTTTGGGAAGATTCAGTTTTGGAGACAAACACAAACCCTTGTGTGACTGCTCCACTGAGCACCAAGCACAGCTGTGGTTTGTGTGCGGCTGAATATTGAACTCTTAGTCTTCCAATTTCTTCTGTGTGTCTTTAAAATTCTCCTGAACAGTGAAGTGTTTCGTATCTTGATAATTTTGTCTCAAATTAAGAGGAAGTCAGTGCAGTGTGAAGGTGGGGCATGTTCAGTAACTCCCATACAATGTGCCAGGAGATCTGTGTGATGTGTGCAGCCCAGGTCCTGCCCCTCCATCCCTTCACACCTGGGCACACACAGGAGAGGTCTCAGGTGAGCTCTGGAGCTGTTGCTCTGAGTTCAGCCCGGCAGAGCAGTCACTAGCTCGGTCCATGGCATTAATGAGAGCACAAGCAGCTCCCATTTCTGGGAAAAGCTCTTTTAGAGCCAGCTCAGGGATCTCTCAACTGCATGGCATTTGCCAGATTGGAAACATCCACTGTGCTAGCAAAGCTAGGTAATGTCTCACAGCATTACTGGAAATAACCCCCTCATCTCATCTGCCACAGTCTTGTCCCTTCCCACACCTGCCAGGAAGAGGCATTATTTTAAGGTCAGGGTGATGATGGGGAAGATATCTGCTGTTGTCAGTTTTACACACAGTACTTCAGCAAATGTCCACATTTGCCATCCTGAATTCAAAAGGTGAAGAGAGGGGCATGAGGGCAGAATAGCATCTCAAATTAATGAATGTGTTTGTAAAATAGTCTCCTGTATGCATAACTCACATTTAGTATTTGATTTTCAGTCTAGTCACAGAGAGGCTATGTTGGTTTGCACCTCTGCAACCCCTGAAATTCCTTTGCAGTCAGTTAGAGACAGGAGTTTCTGTTAAATATATATAGTACTTCTCCAGGTTCATTTAAAGAGAGTGATAATATATCATTGCTCCCAGTAGGGACATAGCTGCCTCATAGCTTATATCTGCTGTCAGGCATTAAAGCTGGGCTTGAATGGTGCCAATCGATAGTGCAAATGCAGCAGCTGAAGCTGTTAAGTGCAGCTTTAATGTTCCTTATGCAAACCCTACCTCCCACCAGAGAGCACACCTGCTCAAACAAGCAAAGAAACGAGACAGGCTCCTCTATCTCCTAAATAATTGCCAGTATTTCCCCTATTTTTTGTGGTTTGTGTATCTTATTGGGGGAATAAAAGAGTTTCTGAATCTGCAGAAGGTAGTAGCAGCCAAAATTAAGCAAAGAGTACCTCATTTTTTGGAACAAATGTCTGTTGAGGACAGATGAACTATCCTGGGCTATCTCCAAGCCCGTCAAGACACAGTTCAGCAGGTTCTGCGCCCTCATCTGCTTAGTGCCTTCCAGTTCCTGTCTTGATTCCCACCAAAGCAGGTACATGTCCCTGACTCAGCTCTAGGCAGAGCTAGTGCATGGCTGTCACATCCTCCTGATCCAGCCCTGCCAGCCACTAACCAGCCCCTCAGCCTGGAGCAGGACCTGGCTGCCTGTGGAGCCAAGACCCTGCTGCTCACACCAGCTTAACCGGAGCTGCACATCCTCAGGAGTGCCAGGGCTGGACCTGGAATGTTCTCATGCTGAAAACCCATCCACCTGCTCTGAACACACAGGTGACACGTGGAGGGAGGGAGACCACTGTTATGACAGGCAGGCCCTGAGGGTCTGGGATCACCATCTTATTCCATCTGTAAGCTGAAGCAATTGCAGTACTGACCTCCTTCTCCCTCTGTCACACACAGAAAAGTAGATTAGAAGGAAAAAAAAACCTCTTGGTTTTCTTATTTCTTTCTGCAGGGCAGCCCTGACCTTCATGGCACACCTGGCCATGGCTGTGCCTGAGAAGGTTCACCCTTCCCAGCTGGAGCTGGTGCCAGCACAGGGAGATGATTGCTCAGCAGGGCTGGCACAGCAACAGCCCAGGTTAAGGGCATTAGCAGCTACTAGCAAGGTTATAAAGGAGGAAAGAGGGGCAGTGGGAAGGCCCTTTGGGGGGAAGTCTCTGTGTTCTGAAGGTGACTGGCTGGGGGCTGCAGTCTGAGGAAGGTCAGCGATGGATGGGGAAGTAAGTGAGCTTTTATATAATACTGGTGTGAGTCTGTATGCAGTGTGAAAAGCAGCTCTGTGTGTCCTGAGTCTGGCCCCTGAGCTGGCAGACCCTGTGGTCATATAGGGAGTAGATCTTGAGCTGTGAAATGGTGGGAAAGGTGAGCTCACATTTTGGTGGAAGTATGTGCTTGCCTTTCTTACTTCTCCATTTCCTCTTATCTAGAGATTACAGCAAAGCTGTGAGCAATCTTGTGAGCTGAGTGAGATGAAAGGCCAGGGTTTGCTTGTGTATGCCAGGAGCTGGGGCGTCTGGAGAGCCTGAGGCAATGTTCTGGGAATTTGAAGCAGCAAGTGTCCAGCTGCCTGCTCTTTCCTTAGGAAAGGACCAAGGAAACAAAATGAGAAGTTAGTGTGACTGCCTTCCAGATGTGCTCTCTGGAGGAGTCTGGTTTGGGGAGAGCTGAGCAGGAGAGAGTTGTTTGATCTTGAAGGCAAGTAGCCTTGGAAAGCCTGCTGGGCTTGAGTTGTCTGAAGCTGTTGGCTCCCTGTGAGGTAACACTGCTGAGCCTGTGGACTTCCTTGCGTGGGGAATTGTGTGGTCAGACTGGAAAAAAGGGCACATCCTGGCACAGCCAGGTTTGTTTGCTGCTATCACTAGTAATTTGGACATTAGCAGGTGCATATAAGTGGTTATAAATCCTTGTGAAGTGTTACAGAGAGAAGGTGAAGTGTTCCCTTGGCTTACATTTCAAATTGCTGTGAAGGTGCAGTCTTGGGCAGTGTGAGCTGAGGGAGCCTGCAAAGTGTTGTGGGCCATGTGCTTTGTGTTTGTGCTCCAGGGGCTCACCCAACGCAGTTTGGGTGCAGGTGTGAGCCCTGTTTCTGCTCCAGATGGCTGCTTGGGGTGAGGGGCTGTTTGCCTTGCAGGGTGTGAAGCCCAGAGTTTACCTAGCTGGGCCCTGGGATCTCTTGATCAAGTAAATTCAGTAGCTTGGTTATTTCCTTACTTGAGGAGTGTGCTGCCTGCAGGATGACTTTTGCTTACCCCTGCCTGAAATACTTGCAGGAATGACTTCACTGACCCGAGCAATGTGAGAGTCCTCAGCAGAGCACAGGTGTACTTTATAATGGTAATGCACAAGTGGCCCAGGCTGTATTATCAGAGCCTTAGAGTATTAAAAGAAAAGCCACCACCTTCTTTTGCATCTGCTCTCTCTCCTATGAGGTTCTAAAAACTGCCTTTACCTACCCTTTTCCATGGTAGAAAGGGGGTTTCTCTTTTCTGTGTTCCAACCTCTGCTTGAATGTGAAAACCGAATGGGAAGGGTGTTTATTTACTTTTGTTTTACCTGGTGGGTATAAGTGCATGATGAACATTCTCACCATAAATGTGCTCCCTTCTTGGGGTCTGAGTCAGCCAGTTGCTGTTCCTGCTTCCTATCCCTGATGCCTAGCGAATGAGGGCTGTTGATTTCTGTGTGGAGATGAGCTAAATCAGCAGTGATGCTCTAGATCTTGGGCATTTTTGTAATTGCTGGAGGATGTGGTTATCCTGGGTAAAAAGTCATCATCCCTCACGGGAGATAAGATTGTTTCATGCAGCCATTTTTATTCCTGAAATGATAGTAGCCTTTTACCTTTGAGATTTTTAACAATGCAGGGAGATAGTATTGCATCACCTTGTTTTTGGCAGGGAGTATGAGCTGAAGGCAGCCAGAAATGTTTTCATTGGTTCTCAGCTCAACTTCTTTCTTCCCAGTCCTCTTTTTCCTCTTTGCCCTTGTAATTGGAGATAAGATGGATGCACACAGTTATGCAGCATCAGAAATGTAATCTAGACATCTCTTCCATGAAGCACGTTTCTAATGTGCCCTTCAAACACAAGTCAGATGCCTACAGTCTATTCTCTGTGAGCTGCTTGGAAAAAAGTCTGAGCTGCAACTATTGAGGGATACATGTCTGAGGGACACCTGGAGGTGTCTGATGTTCTCACAAAAGCAGTACAATACTTCACTGAAAAGCAGCTTTGCTCAAGGACAGCTTTATCCTCTTCCTAAAAGGAGATCAAACTCTGCATAGGAGGGCAGGCAGGGGCCACTAGGGACTTTGATAAGGTGATGAAAGCCTTAAAGTGTCTCATTTTTTGAGTAGAACAGGAGTTCAGGCTGTGCAGATCATCAGAAGATATTTTAAAATACCCTCTCATGCTGTCTGTGAACAATGGAGGACTAGGTGAAAGATCAGGCTCACTTTCTGTCTTTGTGCCCTATTCAGGCCATTTTGTTACTGAACAAAAACCCTGCTTGCTGTGCGATGAGAGGCTAAGCAAGTTCAGATTCCCAAAGCTGGATATTTTTTTCAATGCGTCACTGAGATCCTACCTTCTGTTTGAGAATGAGAAACTTGTAGAAACATGGGTTGGAAAGTCTTGGCTGAGGGGAAGCCAGACTGGGGGTGAGCTATTAAATGTAAGTGATAAGAAGTTTTGACAATTGTGATATTGAAATTCTCCAAGTACAAGACAATTCTTATTTCCAGAACTTGTCCCTATCCTCAGATTTTCCCTCTTGGGAAGTTTCATGGCTACCTAAAAGCACATATTTTATTTGGCAAGCCTAAAACCAGGGAAATGGAAAG
Source organism: Catharus ustulatus (assembly GCF_009819885.2). NCBI lineage: Eukaryota > Metazoa > Chordata > Aves > Passeriformes > Turdidae > Catharus > Catharus ustulatus. The sequence goes on from NC_046230.1 coordinate 14,842,209, forward strand.
ACTGCAGGAGGTTCAGGAGAGGTACCCAGACCAAAAAATCTATTTGAGGAGTGCCATTGCTTTCAGACCCATGAAACTGCATGTAGCTGCTCCTAACAGTTGGGTTTAGAACTTAAGGCTTTATTAAAAATCCAAAGGTGTAGATTCTGAAGCCTGTAAATACACACTGAGTTGTTCAGATAAGTGATTGGTCTGAAGTCCTGGTTGTGCTGGTTCTAGGAGTTCTTGGGAACACAATAGTTAGGCAAACACTACTGCATTTGACTGAAATTGTGACTATGTTCCTTAGCTTTCCCCTCTGCACAAGTCTCTAGGGTGTTTGAATCCTTTAAGTGGTGAAAATGAGATGTAATTCTCTGGAATGCCCGGGCTGGGTGGTCAGTGAAATCCTGTGTTGTGAGGCCCAGTAATGCTGGGTTATCCAGATTAGACACTGCATCTGATTATCCTGCTGATAATCCTACCCTCAGTAATTTAATCAGGATGGGGATTGCAAGGCCGGAATCAGGCAGAAATAATGGGTGATTGCCCCTCGTGCATCTGTAGCACTTGGAACTCCTTGTTTGTAGCAATATCTGTAGTGCATTTAAACAAATAAACGTGTGTGGTTGTGCTCTGTTGTCACTGGCATTGCAATGGGATTCTCCTGGAGTTTCTCACAGTTTGTGAGAAGCTGGTTATCGAGTAGTTTGGGGGCTACAGAGATTCCTGCATTTGCTTTCTTTGAATTCTCATAAAGGGAGTGTGAGAGGGAGCTGTTATGTGATGCCAACTTAAATGAATTGGGATGGTAAAGAGAATGATCCACTCCAGTAAGAGGAGAACAGATGGTTTCAGCTGAGGCAGGACTCCTTTCCTACTGCTACAGGAGAGCTGGGTGAAGTGATCTGTGTCCTGATCCCATCTCAGGCAAAGGCTCTCCCACTGTGGGTTGGGAAAGAAGCTGGCTGGGCACATGTTGTAGTACTGCCTAAAATGAGTGCTGTGTGCTTGTTACTGAATTTGGGCCAAAAGGCAGGGATTTAGGTTCCTGACAGCTGGAGCACCAGGCCCTACAGAGAAACTGGTATCCAGTTTATTTAGCTCTTCTACCCAGAAATGAATTATTGTGAGAGCCACCTAAACATGTGCACATGGGAATAAGAACTGCTAAAGGGAAAATAAACAGGCAACTTTTCCCATGTACTGAATGAACGTGGCTCTAGTAGCTAAGCAGCCTTACTCAGGGATAACTGTACCTTAGGATTTGGGATAATGGGTGTGCTTGGAGAGCTCCATGCACAGCTGGGTGCCACAATCTACACTGGGCATTTACCACGGTGCCAGTATGCGATTTATTGGAAAGGCATTTGAGAAATACCAGTATGCATTTACAGTACTCGGAAAGGTTTCAACCCTGTACCCTGTGCAGCCCCGCGGCCCCTCCAGGGCTGCTGAAGACAGGCTGATGCTCACTGATGCGGAGCTACCCGGGAATTCCCGATCCCGCCGGGAGAGGGCGGCGCGGACAGCCGCGGGATCCATCCCGGGGAGCGGGGCACGGCGGGATCCATCCCGGGGAGCAGGGGCACGGAGGGATCCATCCCAGGGAGCAGGGGCACGGAGGGATGCTCCCCTTGGCCCGGGAGGCTGCTGGATCCCCCTGGGAACGTGGGACTTGCGGGATGCTCCCCTCGGCCCGGGGCTCTGCGGGGAAGCCGCGGCACCAAAGCGCTCTGCGGTGTCCGGGGGCTCCAGAGGCTGTGCAGCGGTGGAAAGCGCAGGGGGAGGAGGAGTGAGGGGGGGAAACGCCAAACAGGAGAGAATGGGTGCTGTAAGAAGGGGAGGAATAGCAGGTGGCAGCGGGCAGGGAGATGAGCTTTCCCTTCATGTGGCAAACGTGGCTCGTGTCTTTGTGCAGATGCCAGAATTGCAGCGCTTCGTGCACGTAGGAGGGCTGCAGCCGGGGAACGGGGAGACTGCTTGGCTGGAGCTCGTAGCCTGGGATCTGCCTTGGGAAGGAACCTGCATTCACTGTCCCGGGGAGTTTCAGTTCAGCATCCCTCCTACCTGGGGCTGCCACCTTAGAGTGGAGCTCTGACCCCTGCACGGAGGATGTTGTTCTGTTGACGACACACTCATAATGTGGGAAATCTTCAGGATCAAACATTATTTCCAGCAAATACTTTTAGTTTGAAATCCTTTGACAGTGCTTTCTCAGTGCTGTCAGGAAAACGTCCCTCTCAGTTCCTCAGGAAAACAATTCCATTGCTTCTGTGCCTTTTTTTTTTTCTTCTTTTTCTCCCCTGCCCTCCACTTGGCTGCACATCCCATCACTTGGTGTTTCTAGTGCTCTCAGCCTTGACATTGCATCTTCTTGTTTCCTTGCTGCTGGTCCTCTTGTTTGCTGCAGCTGATCTCCTCCCATCCTGAACCTCTTGTCTTCTCCACTGCAATGTGGCACTAGTTGATACCCAGTCTTTGTTCACTCTAACCTGGGCTTCTGCTCCTGTTACTTGGAGGGTCTCAAATCATATTGCCATGCTGAGTGTGCTAAACTTTTTTCAGTTTTGCCACCTTGCTGACTTAATCGTTTTCCTTCTCTGGCTTTCTTGCTGGCGTGGGATTCAGTCACAACTGGCTTCATGCCACCTTGAGTCAGTCCAAACCTTCCTCCTCTGCCTTCATTTCATCTTCTGATCAAAATCTCTTCTTTTTCTACATTTAAAAAGAAATGCAAGATGATATACTCTTCTTTCTTGTCCTTGTCTCTTGGGCGTAAGCACCAGCACCTTCTCCTGTCTTCCAGACTCCCTATATCTATTCCTATCCATACTGTTATTCTTTCCCTTCAGCCCACCCTCTCTTCTGGCAGCTCTTCCTTAAAAAAACAGACTTGCTATTCAAGCCCCCACATGTTTCTCTAAATACTGCACCTTGACTTGCAAAGTGCCTTCATCAGCCAGCCCTTCTTTCCTCTCATGTCCTTACTCTTATCCCTTGGGACGTTACTCCTTGTTCTTCCCTCCCTAGACTGTTATCCACGTAGTTCCTTGGAGGATGCTGTTTTTCCCTTTGGCCTTTTCCAGTCTAAATTTGTTCAAGTGTCCTACATCCCTCTGTCCTTGGGCTCTTTCTCTCCTCCCTTTACATCTTATTTGACTGATCTAATCCAAGCAGTAAATTGCCGTTGTTGTTGCCTTGTGCCCTCTCCTCAATCTGAGAACAGGAGGAGAGAGGAAGATCTGGAAGATCTCTGTGCAGATCCAGGTATTTTCTTCAATCAGAGCTTTTCAGTGTCCCCTCACCTTCAGTCCATTCCTGCTTTTCCATGACAACTGACATTGCTGTAAGGCCCTCAATGTGCATGTCATTTACCTTGAATATGGCACTGGATTCTCAGGTCACAGCTATTTTAATGCATACTTCTCCCACACCACACAAACCTTCACTGGCACCTTTTTCTTTTACTGACGCAGATTTTTGTTCTTGGTGAGAGTGATTCCAGGCTTCCTCTGCCTATGCTGAGTGTGGATTTCAAAGTGATCTCTTCCCCAGCCCAGAAGAAATAACTCTTGGAGTTGGAGTTTTACAAACAAACAAATAAATATTGTAAACATGCCCAAGAGATTGCTGTTTTCTTTTTCTCACCATTCAGTATCTGTGCAGTTGGTCCTCTGACAAAGAGAGGAATATCCTCTTAGCGCTGTTTGCTGAAGCTGGTTCTTGGTTCTGATATTGAAGTTTTAAAGGATAACCACTTTGACTAAGAAACAGAAATGCACTTTCCCCTCATCAGTCAGCTAAGAAATGCTGGGCAGAAAAGGCTAATTTTATGTGTAGTAGAAAATGAGTTTGTGGGGGAGGGCAATAGTGATTCCATTCTGACCCTCCTGGAGCCAAAGATCAGCTTTGGACAGGGATGGGCAGAGGCAGAACAGTGCTCCTGGGCAGCATCTTAGCTGGCTGAGCTGTTATGGCCAGCTCTGGTCTGCATGGCAGGTGTGTAAAAAACACTGCTGAAAGGGCTTCCTTTCACAGCAGGATCTTCAGAGGCAAGGGTGGAAGATGGGTAGAGAAGGAGCCTTTCTGATCTCACCTAGGTGTTGAGTGCTTCCAGGGCTTGGTTCTTGAAAGTGCCTCTCAAACCTAGCTTGGACATTTCTCCTTGATGGGGAAATCAACCTCTCATACTTGACATGTGTTAAGCTCTGTAGAACAAAGGAAGGCTATTCCCAGGAGTATATGACTCTTCCAACTCAGGGCTGCACTTGCTGCAGTCTGTTTGAACATCTAACAGGCTGCAGGTTACAAATGCTGCCCATGATCTCAGTCTTGCTTCATCCTTTGCTGAAAGGTTACAACAGAGCAGAGATGGGGAACTGCTGTACAATGACTGAGACCGAAGTAACTTACTGGCTGCACTCAGTGCAATTCCAGATTCTTTCTTGAGTCTCCACTATTTTATAAATTTGTATTTAGCTGCCACTTTGAAAATGCTGCTGCAATGTTTAGAAAGAAGGAGAGTTGTACTCACTTGCTGAATTCCTTCTAAGCAGCTGTGCTTTGCAAGGCTTGGGTTAGAAACAAGAGGTTCGGTTGTGCAGATGGGTGAGGTGAACTCCCCAGTGAAGAGCTGCACTCCTAAAGACTTTTCTTGCTATTTCAGGTGAGAGCGAGTTCAGTTAGAATTGCCCTCTGCTTTTGTCATTTTCCTTTCTTCACTCCGCTTTGCCTTGTTTTCTATTGTGCATCTCACTTTATTTGAATTTCATTTCTCACTATTTGTCATGACACAGGCCAAGAGGAGTTTAAGCTCTGAACTGGTCCAGCCAAAAGGCTGTCAGTGGTGCTGGTATCAAGCAGCGCTTATCTGTCTCTTGTATTTGAATAAACTGAGTTTCAGCCTGAAATATCACAGTCATCCAAGTCCCTGAGGCATGGAAAAGCTGCACTATGAGTACACTGATGATAATAGTCCTGGCTCTGCGGGTTTTATTGCATTTGTTATTTCCTAACATTCTGGAAAACATAGCATTAAAATGAACAGGGTGAACACAAAGAAATGGAGGAAGATGTTGGAGCTGGGTAGGAGACGACTCTTTGTGCTCAAGGCTCCCTTACATCAGGGTGACTGGAGCAGTCCAACATGTGCTTAGGATTTTGGGGGTTGTCAGTTGGCCCTGAACCCACCTTAGGGGGTATCTCAGGACTGTGGTGTCTGAGGGCGGAGTTCCTTGTTCTAGAAATGGCTCTTATGGGATTGGAAAAAGGTAAAGAAATGGCTTTCTGGGCCTTGGCAGAGGTCAGCTTGCTGTGATTTCTTGAAATAGCAGATAAAGAATGTGAATGCTACACAGCCCTGATGGCTGTAGAATAGCGATGAGCTAATAGATTTTTTTTTTTTTTTTAATTGTAGGAAACAGACATAGGCAAATAGGATTTTAAGGTGAATAGCCTATTGTCTGCAAGCATTCAAGCACCTGGCTCTTAGGAGGGCTGAGCTGTCAGCTGGAAGCTCTTTCCTGCCTCTGCCCTGTAAAGATTTTTTTACCTTGCGTAAATTCCAAATCCATGTAATTACCTTTTCTAATCAAGTAAAAAAGGGACTAGAGCTTAAGGAGCTCCATTCAGCAGCTAATTTTCATGTTTTTTCTACTTACATGAAATTCTTAAGTTTTTATAATGGTAGAACAACCTGATGTCAAACTCCTTCCTCTGTGTCCCATCTGGTTGAGAATCTGACAAACTTATTTGCTATAGGGAGTAACCAGAAGCCTGCAGTGGGGTTCAGAGGGTCTGAGAGTTAGCCCTGAAAACTACAAAGCATTTTGCTGCAAGGACAGAACAGCATCCACATTCCTTAGGTGTTGGTGATCTCAGGGTGCTCAGTATCTCACAGAAAATAAAATTGGGAGTTGAGTTGTCTGTGTCAGATCTAACCACCGTTAAAATCAACATCAATACTCTTGTTAATGTAAATGGGTATATACAAATGTTTATGAAGAATAGCAGCAGAAGAAAGTTGGTGCTCAGAAGGAGCTTCCTCTGTGTCAATAACAGGATGGTTCCCCCATCCATGATTATCTTCCATAGTAATTTTTGACTTAGTAGCAAGTAATTGCAAAACCTCTCACTTGTTTTGGTACCTTTGTGACGTTAGTGATTTTTCCTTTATTGATATAATACTGACTGATAATCTTAACAGCATTTAATCAATAATTTTATGTAATAAAATTCTGAGCTAGCTCAAAGGTTGTGGTTTACTTTGGTCTTTATTTCACACATCAACTCCTAATGCACTTCCTCTGCTTGTAGCAACTGTTTGAGTGATGTAAGGAGGTGACATCAGCTGATGATGTAGTAATCATTTGTGTTTTGTTCATAGTCACATAGTTCATAGTTACGTACGTCATTCTCAGTGAGATTACAACTTGTGAAATTTTTAGTATTTTACCCTACCTATGTTATTAAAAACTTCTGGTCTCTGTTTACTCCTCTTTGCCTCCGCTGTGTTCTTTGCTTTCTCTGTAGTGTTAGAGGTCCTTCCTGCTGCTGCTGTGTCATGCCCTACTTTCCTGGAACCTGCTGCTCTGGCTTGTGCTTATCTGAGCACAGCTCATGGCACGTGGGCATCTTCATGGTGTGGCACAGAGCTGTTTTCTTTTTCTGTCCTTAAGGAATCTGCTCTGCTGGTTAATGACGGCAGTTAGCTAACAATGCCCATTGATGGTTTTGGGTAGATGCTTCAGAGGTCAAAAAAGGACTTGCAGAAGCACTTAGCTGAGTCTTGCTCGCCATTGCAGCTGGCTTTGTGGTTAGACCCACACTGAACCTCCAAGTCAGCAGTTCCTTCTCCCCCTTGGCTAGAACTCAGTGTAGCTCTTTTTTGTTTGAGCTGTTCACTGTCTTTAGGAAACATTGTATCTAAACTTTGTGTCGGACAAATGCTATTCTGTTGCCTGCAGTGACGGCAACTCTGTCTCCGGCTGGGAACTCCGACTTGGGTGCTGAAGTTGGCTTCAGGGCAGTTTGGGAACAGGCTGAGACACTGGCATCTCAATTTGCACTCCTTGAAATGAAAGCGAAGCTGGCTTGTGGCTACTTTTGTGCATAGCTTGGTATAGAAACCAGTAGGTCCCCTGGCGCTTGAGATTGTGCCTTTTTGCCTGACTAACGTGGTCATCACCAGAAAGTGGCACTGGGCAGATGATATCCCACCGCTGGCAATCTGCTCTCTCCTGGCACTTCCAGCCTCATGCAAAAGTGCCCCCTGTAGGCACGGCAGCATGTGTGGCTATCTACACAACCTTGCAGGCTGGCTGGTGTCTCTGCCCTTGTGAATGGAGGCTCCCTCTCAGGGAAGGAGGCTCTGTGCCAGGGTAGCAGATGGGCAGGAGCAGCAGCAGCTGGGAGACCATGTATGATCATCATGTGCACAATCTGCAGCAATGCCAAAATGGCCCTTGGCTTTATCCTGGCTGTGGTCAGGGCTGTTTCTAAGCCAGCAGCTTATGGAAAGGTCCAGGGGCAGGCAGTGGGCTCTGCCCAGCATCCACCATCAAAGTTGGAAGTAGCAGTCTTCTCAAGGGCTGAGAGCCCAGGAAACATTTCTGTCTGGGGCACCCTCCAAGAGCAGTCAAGCTGAGCCCTTGCTGTTCCCTCTCACTGCACAGCCTCCACCAGCAGGACCTTACACACTGTCCTGCCACCCCCGGAAGAGGGGGCAGCTCTCTGCTGTTCAAAGTGAGTCAGCCTGGTGGGGAGGGCAGGTCTTCAGCAGCACAGGCTGAGCAAGAGCCCTGCTGATCAAACAACAGTGCAGGTGACCATAAAGAAGCCCTGTGTTTGCAACCCCACAAAAGCTACTCAGGACCAACATCAAGAGGGAATAACTGCCTTTTACAAATAACCATCTCCTTGCCCTGTCAGGGGCCACAGATATGCTGAGGCATTTTGGGAGAGCAGGGTCTGCACAGGGTGGTTTGTTCTTGGATTAAGCCACTTTCTTAATTGAACCATGATTCCAACTTACTCCCAAAGCTTGAACACACGAAGGAAGCAAGCCTGGCAACCCTGTGGACTTGATACAGCAAAGTGTTTCAAAGGTTTTTCTTTGTCTTGGCTAAAGGGTGTGAGAAAGGATTCCAGGCTCAGCACATCTGCACCTCCTGAGTGCTGCAATGCTTTCTCTTGCTGTGGTTTGGGGAAGAACTTGATGCACTACTGAGATGCCATTATTGTGTGTGGTGTTATTTGATGCTTGATACCTGCAAAGCTGAGCAGGCTCAGGCTTTCCTGAGGGACTAAAGGAGAAACAGTGATCTAACTTGAGCTGGTCCAGCTTGCTTGATACTTTAATGCAGGATGTACTTTAGTGTAGAATAGAGCACAGGCAATATTATATTTCTTCCTACTGATAAGTAATTTGAAAGATGACCTGTAAATGGCAAGGGCAGTAAAATATTCACTGGATTTATTCCCTTGAATTTGGTTTTTTGCATTGAGGAGAGAGTCCTTGAAGGAGCTAAGGAAGGGACTTCTCTCTTCAAGTTGGGCTTTTAAAAACATGAATCTTAAGGCCAGGTGATGATTTCATGATTTGTAAGAGAAATTGTATGTGACCCAGAAAGCTCTAATAAACTGTGATTGAAAATTGAACATGTGGACAAGTGGGTTTGAGTGTTTTGTTTGATCTATGTTTCTACCCTCTGTTACCTCAAAGGAAGAAATGCTTTATATCTCAAAAACAAAACAAAACAAAATGTTAATTTTGCCTTGCTCTCCAAGGGCAAGACCTCTGAACAGCTAATTCATGTTCTCCTCCTTTGACAGGACCTCCACAAAAACCCCAAACCTCAACCTACCTTTGCCAGCAGGGAGTATATTATGGCTGATTCTGTCAGGTCACTGGAAAAATAGATTTCCTGTATTTGGGAAACTTGGTCTTCATGTATTCTCATGGTAGTGGGGCTCAGCTTGAAGCCTTCAGCTAGGAACTGTTTCCCAGCTTTTTCTGTGAAGCTGAGTTATTGATGGCTGTTAGCTTTCCAGGGAGTGCGCAGCTTTGAAATGAGGCTTTTAGTTCATTGGTCCAGTGCCTGCTATTACAAATGGTGCCTCAGATTCTGTTCTTGGTAAACAGCCTGGCTGTACCTTAAATGTTAGAGTGTTTCTTTGCTTCTCTTATTTCTGTTGAAAGTTCTTGAACTTGGATGCCAGGAACTTTAATGTCCTTTGAGATTTTGCCTGATTTTAATCTGTGGGAGTTGATAACTTGAGACCAAGAGTTATAAAAAACTGGCTGAGGAGCCATGGAGCACTCTCATGTATAATCTGATTGTGTTTTGGAACATTAGTGAGGACTAATAGACCTTGAATGAGTCATTGTTTCATTGCTTTTCAGAAAAAGCACACAGATTGACCCTGGAAGTGTGGTTGAGTCAGTTTGGCATTGATGGTGGGTAGAGATATAGCAAGAGGGAAATAGGATCCCACATCAGTCAAAGAAATAATTGATGATTTGACTAGAAGGTCAGAGTAAATGTCTGTTGCTTCTTCAGTTTCTAAGTCTGCTTCATCAGTTCTCTATAGCACAGTTTGACTCACAGCTTGCCTACAGTACCTGACTATTCAGTCCTGAAATTAAAAAAAACCCCTAATGTCATTCTTCACAATAGTGTAGAACCTAATAAATGGATAGGAGCCAGTGAAAACATGAATTTTGTGTGCTGGATCTTCATCCTGGGCTGTTTCTAGTTGAATTTTTTTGCACTAATAGGCCATCTCTAACTTAAGTTCCCTGGCACTTTTTAGGGTGGCAGCTGAGATTGGAGCAGGTGTTGCTCTGAGCTACCTGGGCTGTGTGCTAAGGTGGAATGATGTGTGCAGTTCACCTCCATAACCAAATTCAGGGTTTGGCTTTGGGACGTGAATGCCCACAGGCAGTGGCTGCAGGATGGTTTGCAGTAGCTCAGAATGAAGAGCATGGAAGGGACCATGTCATTACTGAGTGTTTTGCCAGCCCTAGGTAAGAAGGGACGAGATGAACACTGGGATGTATAAAGGAACAGTAAAAGAGAGGAGTTACTGTTCCTGTATTTGGAAACTTACGTCGTGCTGGAGCCATCTATCCTCTATTTGTGCAGCTCCAAGCACTGTAGGTGCTGTGAGCTGCTTTTTCAGTAGCACAAATCATAAAAATAAACACAGAACTGGTTTTTACCATCCCCATTGCACCGAAGTTAAAAATCTGAAAAAAAAAAACCTTAAGCGGTAATTGCAGTGTGAAGAAACTTTTTAACAGGGATGAACTCTTTGTTCTCCAAAAAAGTGACTTGATCCTGGTATGAATGTTTTATCAACTTCTTATTAGCAGGGGACTGCTTATTTTATTAATGAGTTAGAGGATGAGTGAAATCCAGGACTGAGATCCAGTGGCTGGAGGCAAAGGCAGAAAAGCCTAAACTAGCCACGAGGTGGATGTTTTATGAATCAGCATAATTAATCTTGAAACAACATATCCAGAGAAGGCCTGAACCTGAGACTGGGCATCTCCTGAGAGATCCTCTCCGAGTCTGCAGGTGGGCTCGTTGTGGCGCGCAGGATCCGGGGAGGCTGGGGGCGAGCGGAGCGATCTCCCCGAGCCGCCCGGCGCGGGACTCGTGCTCTGGGGTTTGCGGGGCGCACCTGCGGGACCGGCCGCGCTCCTGCAGCGCGGGGCCGTGCGGAGCGAGGCTGCGGGGTCCCGGCCCGGCCCGGCCCGGCGGGCGCTGTCCGTGCTGAGCTGAGCGCTGAGCACCGAGCGCTGCCGCTGGCGGGACGGGGCGGCGCGGCCGGAGCCGAGCCCGGTGCCCGGTGCCGAGCGGATCCCGCACCGGGCCCGGCGGTGCCGCGGTGCGGGGGCGGGGCGCGGGCGGGGCGCGCATGCGGGCGGTGCCAGGCAGCGCGGCGGGCCGCGGAGCCACTCGCCCCCGCAGCACCGCTCGGCCAGGGACAGCTCCCGCCGGCCCCAGGTAACGCCGCTCCCCCCGCGCCGCGCCCCGCTCCGCGCCCCGAGCCGCGGGGCTGCGGGGGGCCCGGCGGCTCACGCCGTCCCCCCCCCCGCCGCTTGCTTGCTTGCAGCTCCGGGGCTGTGACAGCGCCGTCCCCACCGCGGAGCGAGGCAGCGGCCGCCGGCTCTGCCCGCCGGGCTCTCGGCTGAGGAGGGTGCGCGTCTTCCCGCAACTTGCCGGCACTCGCAAGGCTCCGCGATGGAAGGGAAAGGTGGGTCGGGCGCGGGGGGGCGGCGGCGCAAGGACCGCAGTGGCCGGGCTGGTGCGGGGCCGGGCGGCCGAGGCTGCCGCTGTGCTGGGGACATTGCAGCACCGGCGGGGAGCGGGCGGGAGGCGCGTCCCTGCCGAGCCCGCGGGCTGCTCGGCCCGCTGCCGGGGGACTCAGGGGAAGGGTGGCTGCTTTTTTAATTTATTTTCCTTTAGGGTGAGACAGATGTTAGTTGGTGATTTGTTTTCTTAATGCTAAGGATTTGCATAATAAATATGAGGTCTGTCCCGTGTTTTTTAGCCAGTCAGCAATGGGGAGTTTTTTAACAGATGAAAAGCATTTTATGATTAGAATGCGTTTAAAAAGAAAAAAAAATCTCATTTTTCTTTTTTTTTTTCTGAAACAAGATCAGGGCTACAGAGCTCTGCCCTCGTTATATTGCATATTTAATACATCAGAACATCCTGATAGATTGGAAGAAACGCAATGAGTATTGTGCTATTGAACTGTCCACATTAGAAAGAGGAGATAATTAAATCTTGCCTGGCTAGCTTGTGTGTTTGCGTACAGAGATATCTCATCCACGTATATCCCTTCAGGTTGAGCATATACATTTTATTTCCATACATAGCCGTGCGGTCCTGCACACTTATTTATCCATCCACCTTTACAATTGCATTGGCAATTACACATTCAACTGGTACATGAACTCAAAACCTGTACGTGTTAATTGCCAGTGAAATACTGATGGTAAGTCAGTCCATGCAGAGGAAAGGCGAGTTGCCATTCCCACCCAACGTAGCAGCCACTCTCCCGTATAACACAAATCGGCGAGCAGTTTAACTGATAGAGATCGAGGCAGTGGGGCAGTATGGACTATATTAATTCAAGTGAAATTATGGTAGACTTGTATAACACAATACTATATACCTTCCAGGGAGACGAACAAGCTATATTTAAACCCCAGGTTTATTTTTGTAACTATCTTGTCAATCAGGGCTATAGTTCTCCTGTGTGGGAATATCTGATTATATGCTGATTAAGGAAGGAAGCTATTTCGATCATAAGGAGGCAGTATGTCCTATAAAGTACAGTTTCTTGTGGGCAGTGATCAATAGACATACCAGGGCTTGAGGACAGGTAAGTACCTCTTAAGGAGGCGTATCTGCAAAGACTTTACTTAAATTAAAAAGCTCACAGCAATCATGTTAGCCTTAAAGATACTTTTTTACTATCCGTGCTGTTTTTGCAGTTAACCTGAGATGGGCCACCTTTGCCTTTTGAATGTCCTGTTGGTACTTGCCTTGATGTGAAACAAAGGGACTGTGACTTCAGTATAACACACTGTGTGCCTTATCACACCTACACGGGCAGGCAAAGGCTCTCTGTGGAACTTCAGATGGAGCTCGTGCAGCTGGAGGAGTTGTGCAGGGAGCAGGAAGGAAACATCTGCAATAGAACAAGGGTCCAGATAGCTGGTGGCCAAAGCACCTCCAGAAGGAGGTTTGCCCAACTCCTGTCCTGTGCAAAGAGTGACTGGTATGCTGCAGTTGTGCTTGAATTGGCAGAGTGTGTCTGAGGCAGATTTTGGGGCTGCTGGTACTTGTGTTTATTAGTTGCAAGATGAGCTCCACAGCATGTTTCCAAGTGCTTGACTTCGGTGGAAGGGATAGTGGGAATGAGGCAATCCCAAGGGTCCCTACTTGTTTTTATGCAAAAAAATTCTGAGCAGTTTGCTGTTGCTAGATATTTTCCTTCATGGGGTAGAGGAAGAGAACAGCTACTCTTTGGGTTTCCTCTAGCTATGTAAAAAGAAGGGCTGTTGAGAGCAAATCCAGTAGAAATCAAGGTACCAAAATGGGACAGGTCCAAAACAGGGATGACCTTAAAGGAAATACACAAGAGACTTTGGCATCTCAATGAAGAAATGAGAAGGCAAAGGAAGCCTTTTCACAGCAGGGATCCAGCTGTGTTGGCACTGAAGTATTTTTTGTGACTTGGATAGTGTTGGAGTGGCATGAGAAGGCCTGTGGTGCACAGGTCTCGTGGAGCAGTTTTGTGTAGGTGTACAATGAGGCACAGTGCAGGACATATCCTCAGAGTAAGGTATGAGCCAGGCTAAATTCTTCACATCTTCAGCTTTGGAGACTAATCCTGGATGGATTTGCAACTGCATTGCCTGACTAGGCACTGGTTTGCGTTTTGTTTTCATTACTAACCAGGCCTCTGCATTGCGAGTCCTCTGTTAGATTGTTGCTTGCAGATGATGTTTCTCCAAAGTCATCTTTCTTTTTAAATGCTTCCTCCTGCAGCCTTTCTCCCACCCCTCCACTCTTCTTCAGTGCAAATCTCAGAACATCTCCAACTCAGTGTTGTGCAGATACTGGGGAAGAGTGTGTGCTATATTAAGCAACATAAAGTCTGTTTAAGAAAACCTGCCGTCTGGTCCCTGAATTCAGCTATCCCTGATGAATACTGTGGACATTTCTGCATAGGATTTTCCATCACTAGAGCTTGGTTGTCTGAATATGGCTGGAGCTGGTGCTTTGCAAAGCCTGCAGTCTGCTGTAAAAATGGGCTACAGAACAATCTCTGGCTCTGCTCAAAGCAGCCATAGCTGATTTCACTGGTTAGAACTATTCACAAGAATGAGGGGAGAAAGACACATCCTAGTTTTTGTGCAGTGGGATGTGGGACTAAGGACTTTTCTGTTAGGACTGTAGCAGTAAGAGTACAAGCCAGGAGGGTTCTGTTGAGGGTTGAGGAGGTGGTGCAGCCTGTGCCATCTTCCAGCAGACAAAGCTGGCTAGAGCCAAACATCTCTAGCTCCTCACCATGCCGAAAAGATAAATAACACTCTATGGAGCTGCAATGTTACCAACACATCTTGGCGATCTAAAAGTAGCACTTGGCCTCATCTAACTTGCAGCTTCTCTGACTGACTTTGTACTGCACATTCGCTGTCTCCAAACCTTTTGCAGAAGTAAGGAGCTTAAAAGTTGTAGCTGTTCCCAAAGCTCATTAGGCAGTGGGGGGATGGAGGGCACTGTGGGTGAGAACTCTGTGTTGCATCTGCTACCTGATCCCTGTGCTCTGAATCTCTCCACTACAGCAGTTCCTGTGGGCTGCAGCAGTAAGCGATACCACACCAGGCATCCCGGGAGCTGGGCTTTGCCAAAGCTAACAATAGTTAATGTGGAGGTTAAAGAATACTTGGTCACTTGCCAGATTCTTCAGTCTCAGTTAGAAAGATGCTTAGCAGAGGAAGGAACATCATGCAGTGATGTTCAGACTTGGAGGCTGGAAAATAAATCAGCCAAACTAGAGTCAAGCTGCACGATGTGGAATGGATCCCATGGCTTCTGGATAGGGTAGAGAGGGACTGCAGGCTAGCCTTGCTGCAGGGAGAGCTCCCTTCCTCTGAAGGTGTGATATCCTTTTCTGTACTCCTGAAAATAGAGAAATTACTTTTCCCTTCACTGCTAGAAAACAGAGATTACTGCCTATATCTTGCCTGAGGTGGGCACTGGGGTCTTGATGTGTAAATGCTGTAGTGGGGGCAGGGGCAGGCTGCTTGCCTGAACCTTCTTCAGGGGCCCAGCCAGTTTTTGCTATCCCTGGAGCTCAGTGCTGGGCACTGGTGGTTTCACTGCCTGGGTGCAGGGCAGGCTGCTTTCAGCATAGGATGCATGCTGTTAGCTAGGAAATACAGCAGGACTTGTTCTTGTCAGCTGGTCCATGGGGACAGCAAAGCTAGGGCATGTTAGCAGAGATGTGGAGATGCGCTTGTCAGTCCCCTGAGCCATGGTGCTGCCCCGTTGGAGAGACATTCTCCATGCAGCAGGTCTTCCCACAGGACACTCATCCTCATGCTCAGAAGGCTGTGTGGGAGAAGCTGGGGAATCTGGCCTTACAGCTCTCTTCTGCTCAGGGTCCCAAAGCAGTAGGGCTTTGAGGAGGTGTCTGCAGAGGACATCTCTGCAGTGTGACTGTCCTAGGCAGATGCTGCCACAGTAGTGCCACCTGAGTCCTGTTTTCTTCCCAGTTGCAAAGCTGGGAGCAAAATTTTTGCTTTGTAGAAAAGCCACAATACTGCTTTTCATAGACATGGGATGTTCAGGCCTTTAAGTGGAAGGTCTTAAGCAGTAAGGTCCCATTTACTCAGGGCACAGAGTTCCCCTTCCTGGTACTGACAAACAGGTCTGAGGTCTTTGCATTGTGCTGTCTTGTGGATGTGAGAATGGGAAGAGTGGTTTGATCCATCTTGTCCCACCAGAGGTGCTCTGAAGCCTCCTTGGCCAGCCCAGCATTGTGGGGCTGCTTCCTCTGTGCAGCTGCCTGCATGCTACGCCTTAAAGGACAGGATCTTCACCTTGAAGAACTTGTGATCAAAACCCAACAAGAGCTGGTGAATGCTAGGATTGAAGACAGACTTTGTGGACAAGGTGAGAGAGGGTGGCAAGTGAGAACACGCAGTTCTGGAGGTTACTGTGCACTGTTCTCACCTTTGTGGCTTTCTTCAGCAATCAAAGGAAAGATCTTGAAGATCCAAGACATAGTTCATGTCCTGATGCTGTCTGAGATGCTGACGTCAAACTGTACCCCATCATAGACCTCCCTGACACAGCCTGTGTTTGTTAGAGGGGAGTCTGCAGCACATACTGTCACACATGTGCTGGAGTGGTGCAGATGCTTTGGGAAAGTCTGGTCACACAAGCCATCTTAGATGCTCGCTTGTAATGCAACAAAATAGTGGCACAGTTGCTTTTGTTACAAAAGTGTTTTCTTTTTCGGGGAATACTCTATCAAGGTAGTCCCAGGCTTGTTTGAGCAGTACATTTTCTGCAGAGGAGGCAGCTCCATGTTCTCAGCCTTTCACAGTGATGTGGTGTAGGAGATCCAGGGCATGTCACTGAGGCCAGCAGTTCTCAAACTGGCTGCTTGAAGTTTGACACAGGGGAGCATATTTGGGGAGGTAAATAAATGGCCTGATCTTTTTTTTGCTATCTCCTCCATGCCCCAGGCTGTGCATTTCAATGTAGGTACCAGCTTTCTGTATAGTAGGGGAGCACTTTGATTGCCTGACCTTAACACCTTATCCCTGAGGCTGGAGTGGGGTGCTGTGAGAGATCACTTTGGTGCTGTGCTTCACTCAGTCTCCACTAAAAGAGGAGTGTCAGGCACTAAGTTAGCACTGCAGTCTTGCTTTTCTTTAATGCATTTCAGAAAGGGAAAGAAATGTCTGTTCCCATTACTTTAGAAATCACATTAAACTCAGAGCAATATGACTGTCCTGGGAGGGCTCAAAGATAAGAGCTTGGGTTGCTGTGTGGCTCTTGCAAAATGAGCCAACCTTGGCTATTTGCTGCCACCTAGAAGAGCAGGTAGCAGTCCAATGCTTTTATTAACCAATATTTGGTAGCTGCTGAGATACTGTGGGTGGGCATCTGCAACTTCTGTATGAGAAGGGTGATCCAAGCCTTTGTGATGCTGAGAGAAGTTGATGTGATACCCCAGGAAGCATCTGTGTCCTAACAAGACTCAAATGTGCTCAAGCAGGTTATTAAGAGGGAAGAGTAAATGGCCATGCTCACAGTCCTCCATACCATCAAACCCATCATGTTACTAAACAAAGGTTGGGAAGACGATCCTAATAATAGTCTTAAATCTTACAAATGTTGATGCAGGGCTTGGTCATCAGGCTCTTATGAAAATAGCCAAATCCTTCAACCCATTTTCACAAGTTACATGGGAGCTGTGGATGTTGCATTTCGACTGAATGAAATAGGAGAGTTACTGCACATGATTTTTTTAAAATGCATTCAGTTGTTCTGACATACCATTTATACACAGAGTGAGTGGTTGGAGGCATAATCTGTGGATACTTTGTGTAATGACCTGCATACAGCTGTTTTATCCCTAGGTCACATGGGGTCCAGAAATTTAAAAAAAAATTTTTTTTTGCAAGCTTTTTTTTAAGGCTTAGCTTACCACAAGATTTTTCTTATTTGCTTTTATCTTTCCCTCTCTATCTACTCAGCTATTCAAATCTTGTCTGAATTGCACTCATTTCTAATGTGCCATAAAACTTGATATGCAAGAGCTAGTTATTTAGGGAGAATTGCAGAAACTATTTTAGTCTGTGTGTTTTGACCTATAAATGAGGTAACATTATTAATTTTTACATGCAAATCATGGTGTTTATTAGCATGGTAAAAGGCAATTTGACAATGAAAAACATTCCTGATGGGTATAGTAATTAATGCTTTCACTCAAAGTATAAAGACCTTAATAATGCTGTTATGCTTAAAATGATTGAAGAAAAAGTTGACTATTTTCCTGTCAGTGATACAAGGATGTTTCCTTTTAATATAACTCCTATATCCCTACTTTTTCGAAGTGCTCTTTAGAGTCAATAAGACTACAAATCATCAGGCTAATTCATTGAGTTTCTGCTCCCAAGTCTCAGGTTTGGGTGAACCTTATGATTTGATCCTTATGTGGGGATGCACATTGAAAGCCGTGGCTTTTTTCTTCAGATTGAATTAAACCATTTTTGGTGTCGTCATGTTTCAGTAGAGATCTTGTGGCTGGAGATGATGGCTGCTCCGTAAAGCAGTCCTGCGCCGTGGCCGAGGGAGGCTGTGTGTGCAGCAGGATGTGCACTTGGACAAGTAAGGCGTTTCTGCCTGCTATTTTTAATAGCATGTGCAAAGCAAGAAATCAGGGAAGCATGGAACAGCATTTCTAATTTGGAAAACTGGGGTTTTTTTGTTGTTTTTTTCTTCTTTTTTTTTTTTTTTTCCTTGAGCTGTGCTTCTTCCTTCTGTGTTTCAGAACTGGAGGCTGGCTTAAGGCTGGCTTTATCTGCCATCAGCCTTCAATAGGTAAAGTTAATTTGCTGAATGTAGCTACTTGGAATTTCTTTATAAATTCTCCGGAAGTGCTGAATGTCTTATTGGTATAATGAGGGAAAGTTGCCTTCCTTCTCAGACACTGAGAATATATTATTAATGCAAAAACACTTTGCTAGCATTTAATGCTATTTCCAAAAGAGGCTGACAAACAGGAAGGCTTCTTCAGGACGAAGAGGCCCATCTGGTCACTGGGAGTTGCATGCAATGCTCACTTCAATACAAAGTGCTATCATTGTTTATTTTTCTCTCCAAGTCCAGGCAGACAAGTTTATTGCTAGGGTGAGTGTGCTTAAGCGTAGTGATAGTCACTGTGCAAGCAAATGTGGAACTGGAGACCCTGAGGGCCCTTCCAGTTGTTGATGATCTCTGACACAACCCTACTGAGGAGTTTGAGCTCTCTGGTTCCAGATTCTGGACCTCACCTCTTCCTCCCTCCCATTGGCACACTGGTCTCTATTTCCTTCTCACTTCTGTGTTTATCATTACTTGGGGCATTGAAGAGCAGGATCCAGATGTGGTGGTGGTTGTTTGGCTGTGATTTGTGTGGCTGTGATTTGTTTGGGTTGGAGTGGAATTACAGATGTCTGTGCAGTTTGGAAGATCAAACCTGTATGAAATTGAGCAGAGTGAAAGTTCTTCTTTGAAGGACAGTCCTCAGAGCTTCATCTTTTATTGATGTGCAGTTCTGAATGTATATTTTGGGGGAGTACTTCAGTGAGTATGAAACTTGTTAATATTTTGCAGCAGTGGCTTTAGAAAGATAAGAGACAAACACCAAAATATTCTATGTATTCAGAATTATTGTTTCATCATAGATATTATTTTGAGATTCAGTTTAGTTTTCTGAAATTATTGGAGAAGGCATACTGTATGAATTAATGCTCTGCTTGAGAATCTTTGCCCACACTGTGCTAGCTATGATGCAGAAATGTGCATTTCTCTGCCCTTTTAGAGTAGCCCTGAATTTAGTCTTATACATGCTAGTGGCTCTACCATACTGTAAGTGACAGAGGAACAGAAGTAATGCCAACAAAATGAGGAAAAATGTAGAATCCAGCACCTTCTAGTAAATGGAGGGGAAAAAAAGTTAATTATACATGAAGGGAGACTTGGATTTCCTAATTTGATACTAACAAGCCATTGCAGCATAACTGGGTTGACAGTAGAATAAGCCTCCTCAGCAAGACCTGCTTTTTATAATATTTCCAGCTTATCTGATCTCTTTGAAGGCTGAATCTGAGCTTTTGAGATATTTTCTGGTCTTGAATTCATATTCCCTTTTAGTATTGACCAGTGCTCCTGGTATTCTGAGACTGCCTGTTAACCGGTGCCATACATTATCAAATAATTGCATTGACAAAGTCATCTGTTAATTTTTAAACTTTTTATTCCTATCAGTGTGCCCCAGTGGAGAAATATCATATTGCAAATTATAACCATTTTGTTGCAATATGAGAAGTGCTGGGGGAATCAGCAGAGAAGTTTAAAAATTACTGTCTTGAGTCTCCTCTTCCAGCTAGGATTTTAAATTAAGTATGTGGAGCTGCTCTTGATTTGCGCTGGTGTAGGTAAATGCCCCATTTGGTCAGTAGGCAAAGATCAAGTCTCTAATGCCTTACTGAACTGAAAACAAAAAAAAATAATATTGATTATATGGTGTAAGACATATTTAACTACCTTTAGACCTTGGTTATTAACTATTGAAGAAGTAGTAAAGGATTAAAGAAGTCATATTGTAATGGTTCAAGGGGATGGTAAAATAACAAAGTTTTGTGGCTTATATACCTTTCACTTTCTTCCTGCCACTTTGAAGGCAATTTACTTTATTGGTACAAATTATATGGCCTTGAGGGATTTGTGTTAGCAGCTGCTATCAAAATTTCTGTATGGTAACTTCAGATTATCCAACCCATCTTAAAAATGACTATGGATTATACTTACAACAAGTGGCTCTGTGCTGAGACTTGTCTCTGCCATTGCTACTAAACATTGTGCCAGATATCTAGATTTACCTGTCAGTTTTACTTGCAGGATTCATCTCTCAGTTACATGCATTCCAGGCTCTCAGACCTAAATGGTGCTTTTGGTGCATTCCCCTCTCAAAAAATACCAATGTCCTGGAATAGCAAGGCTTTGTGGGACTTTTTTGTTTACTTCTACAAAAAAGGGAAATAAAGGCACTATAGATGAATTTCCCACCTCCTTTGATTAGAAGGTTCCCAGAAATAGTGAGGACAAGCCTGACATACTAAAGCACATAGCTGTGGGCAGTGTACAGAGACAAAGAACAGTGTGTTTAAAATCTCAATTATTTATAGTAAGAAAATACTGGTTTTGGTTAAATTGTCCCCTCTGTGGCACCGCCCTAAGGATGATGACAGCAGATCTGAGTGCAGAATTTAGCCTCATGCTCTGCTATCTGTGAAATTGAGAACAGGGCATTGAGGCTGATGCTGAGCTTTGCATGCAAGGGATCTTCTAGTGCAAGGAGTGCTCTGTGCTGTGCTAGTCAGCCAAACAGTGGGAATTTTTGGATGGATGGCCCATTACAGACATGCTGCTGTATGTATGAAAACACAGGCAGCTCCTTTCTTATTTAAAGGCTTTCAGGAACAGTGAGTCCAGAAGAGTCTCGCTGAATCTCAGCACTCTTATGGCTTGCACCACCACCACTGAAATGCATTTATGCTCATGTGAGGCATGAGTTTTATGCTTAGTAATCTCAAGGGTAGGGCTAGTGCACAGCTGCCTTGCTGCTTTTGTGTTCCTGAAGTCAGCTTTGTTACCCAGAATCTGCCTGGTGATTTGGCAATCCAAACCAAACAGAGCATGTCCTGACTGTGGCTCCAGCTGATCTTGAAAGTAGCTGTGGTGGGCAATTGGCTTGGAGAAGATTAGGACCATGTAGGTGGATATGTCCCACTTCAGTCCCTGCTGGTACCTTCCCATCAGTTCTGGGCTTTGCCTTGGAGCCTGCCCATGGCACTCAGCAGACGTGCTTGGGTCCCATCCTGTCTCCTCACAGGAGTGAGGACTTTGAGCTTTCCCTGCCTATGGACAGTCCCTCTCCTCAGTGTCTGGGATGTCAGCCTTGGGGGGAGTCTGTGTTCTAGCAGAGCTTAAGGCGGGACAGTTTGGGCTGTTGTCTGTCTGTTAGGAACACTGAAGTTAAGCATCTGCCTCTTCTCCCTTCTCTTTGCAATAGAGCTGCCCAAAAATCAGATCTGTTTTGCAGAAAATCCAATTTTCTGAAATTTCAGTGCTGAACTGGATTGAACTGAGTATTTCCCTTCCCACCCAGGCCAGTTGATGGCTTCCTGGATCTGCGCTTTCTGATGGATCCTGCCTTGAATCCACAAGAGTTTGTCAACACCTGTGGTAGTATAAACAGCACAGCTGAGAGTAAACTCATGTTTATAAGCTAAACAGTTTTGCTGTGTGCTGTTTTTGGAAGTAGATATCACAGTAGCCAACTCTTACAGATTTCTGAGGGATTGGGGATTTTGTGGGATGCTTTTAAGGCCTTTCCAGGTGAAGGTACATATGGACCATAAAGCTTTATCACTGTTTTTAGCTTTTGTACTATTTCCCTAATCAACTTTACACATCTTCTATCTGTTGAAGTATGGAACTTAAGTTGTTGGGAAAAATGGTTCTTTCTAGGTTTCCATTTCAACTTCCCTTGTGAAAGAGACACAGTGCTGTTTGCCAGAAAGGAGAGATACATCACAGAAAAGCCTGTTTATTCTTCTATTCAAAAATGCTGAATTTCAGTTCTAAGTAACATCTTAATTTGAAGTTGTTTTGAAATAATTTCCTTTGGGGAAAATATTATTATTTTCTGTTATGTTGTGGTTATTAAGACTATTAATAAACAGCAATGAGTTCTTAAAATCTTTAAAACTTGCTTCTTCCCTAGGATATCTCAGGACAATTCAACAGAACTGATCACTAAATTGCAAGTGTTACAACTGACTATATCACACATTTCTGTGCAGAAGATACCAGCTGCAAATATTCTGCCCATTCCTTGCCAATGGTTATTGGCTCAAATGTCATGCAAGGCCATGTGAAACTGTTTAGTTCCAGGAAGATGTGACCTCTTCTGGATAGATTATCTTGTAGCTTTACCAGAAAAGCACCTTTCAGACCACGTTGTGCTGTCTTTACGAACTATGTGGCTTTCACCCATGTCCCAGCACAGCCCCAGCTGGCACTGGTGGCTATGAACTCCATATATTCATAGTGGTGCTGCTTGGTCCCAGAAATAGTGACCAAGGTGGCTATCAGCCAATGACTGCTGAATGCCCCTAGTGTAATGAATTGAAGAGCTCATGTACCTCCTTGAGGGGAAAATACAATCAGCTCGTCTCTAATTATGACCCCATATAATGATGGAGCAATCCAGAAATATCACAGCATGGGCAGTGAACTCAGTGAACTTCCTTGATATAAGACAAACCTGGATGGGTCTGATATTGGATCCTTCTTTTTTGCTGAAAGACATATTGGACTGTCAGTTCTGTTCCTGGAGGGGCTAATTACAGCTACATGAGGCAATAAATCAGCTCCTGCTCCTCTGGAAAAGAAACCCCTTGGCTCTCAGCTCAACCCATGCTGGCAAAAAAGTGTGAGGATGGAGAGCCAGAGCTTCACACAGCTGTGCCAAGTTCAATACACCAGTTTTTCAATCACCTAGATATAGCCCCTTGTGTCTGTACTCTGTAAAGAAAGAATTCTGCAGAACTCTCTGGTTAGTGGAGTTACTGTGGGTGGGGACTCTGGCTCTGGACTTAAGTGTGAGGCTGTCTGGACAGTAGTGTGCTCATGTTGATGGGTTGAGGTCTTAATTACCTTATGTAGGACTAGTATTAGGAACTCAATGTGGTTTTAGTGCCACATCAGTGCTGATCTGAGACCTTGTCTGGGTAGCATTTCCAATCTGGGAGTGGCTGGATCCAGCTCTTGATGTTGTGTTTTTGGCCAGAGAGCTCGGGGAGCTTTGGGAAAATCATCTTTATGGTGATGAGGAAGAGGACGGTACAGAGCAGCAGGACTCCTGGGTTAAATCCTACCTCTGAATTTTAAGTGCTGAAATTGCTTTCAAATCTTCTGTGCTGCTCAGTGGAATGGAGATTGGTGGATAACGCAACCCTGAAACCAGGGCACGGATGTTTTGTTTTCTCCTGATAATCCAAAAGGTGTTGAGCTATACTAATAAAGCACATGTGCACCCCCAGCCTGGTGGGGTGATGCTAGCTTCCCTCTATGCCTTTCTCTGGAGTTCATAGCTCCCAACTCTTCTCTGGAACATCTCGGATCAGTTTGTACTGGAGAGATGTATCCCATGCCAGCTGCTACCATGACTAGCAGAGGTGAAGTTTACTGGTTGTTTTTTGGATGATGAATCCCAATAGCTTTTCACCATTTCAGCAATGGAGCACCAGTGTTTAGTAACTGTGGGTAAGATCACAGTTTGGGCCTGGAGACATTGCCTCAGTGCTGCAGCAGCCCAAATGGTGGCTGAAGATTGTAGAAGGATTTATGTGCATCTGACCTTTTGACAGGATTGACAAGGACACAAGGAAATATCTGTTCTGTCATTTGTTTCCTTTCAGGTGATCACTGTTGTAACATCTTGTGTTCTGTGGGTTTTTCTCTTAGCTATTGTCAAGACCTGTATGTTTAGGCTGTCCCCTGATGTGGGTCTCATGGGAGTGGTAACGCCCCTGCTGTGCCTCTTGTCCCTGGTAAAGGTGGTGATGCAGAGGCGCTAGGAAACCATGGGGTCTGAGAAGTGTTCCAGTAAGTGTGCTGTGTTCTCTGGGCTCTTCTGGGCTCTCACAGAAGGACACCCTTAGAGAAACACAGATGAAGGGACAGAAGTAGCAGTCTACGTAGTTCTCCCATTTCTGTTACAATTGCTAATCACCTGGTATTTCATAATACCATTTTCTCCTCCTGTGCTGCCAGCTCCAATACCTGCTGTACAGTCTTGCAGTCATTGGGATGGCAGAAGATAGCAATCCCATAATTGCTTTATAGCTGGTTTGCTGCGAGCCTGGTGGATGAAAATTCTCTTGAATGGTAAATGAAGTTCCGAGTGCGTGTGATCAAACGCCTGCGTGCGTCACTGCCCTCTTCACGGTTTGTCCTGCATGGGGGATGTTTCCATTAACCAGCACTGAAGGACTTGTTCATTTGTTTGCACTGCTTTTCAGGATACACGAGACTTCTGTGTGAAAGATATTGCTAATATTTTCCTACTAGAAAGAGCAGATTGATAGGCCCTTCCTGGTGGGACTGAAATCCTTCAGGATAAAAGAGAGTTCTCTTATATAAAACACTACTTTAAAATATCAGACAGTTTTTATAGAACTATGAAAATGTTATGGATTGTGTATATAATCACTCCTTATTTAAAAATCTACATGTTTTATGAAATTATTATAGTGCCAGTATTTTAAGTTTAAAATAGTATAGTTGGTTTGTCTTCATAATCTGTAAAGGTTCCATGCACAGTAAATCTAATTTTTCATGAAGAAAAAGATCTTCAAAGACAAATATTTACAGTAATATAAAAGGTAAAATTATGTGAAAGAACATTCTTCTTTAGATAATTTTTTTCCTTCCTTATGGCTCTTTACTGGAGGTAAATAGTCAGGGCTCTGTGTGGACATGTGTGCTTCTGACAGGTGGCAATTTTTAATCACCTTTCTATGAAGCAAGGGGAAGGAGAGTTGTGCTGCTTTAATTTTGAGGTGTCTCAGGTACTAGTTGGCTGTTTCTGTGGGTGGTGGATATACTTGGGACTGTTCAGAGAGGTCAGTGAGTCCATCTCACCAAACCCTGCCAGGGGCACACCACTAATAGATACAGAGAAGTGTACATTTGCCAGTGAGAGGCCCATCTGTATGAGTGGGTGCTTTTCCTGTATTTGTCTTGTCATGTTCCCTTTGACTTCTGCAGTCACACCTGTCCTGGCACTCCCACCTGTGCCATAGAACTGGCACAGCAATAGAACAACTAGAACAGCAGTAGAAGTGGCACATCTCAAGTCAGCATCTCAGGCTCTTTAGCATTTTATCTTTCAGCATCTTTAGCTGCTGGTGCCTCAGGAAAGGTACTGCAATACTCCATACCTGATGCTGTCTGTTTGAATAATGTTGCTATATCACCAATACAGTGTAGAACCCAAAGAACTCAAAATCTTTTTCTGAAAATAGTCCATTTTGTTCTGTTGCAAAGCCCAGTTAGGAACAAGCAATGACAGCTCTTTATGGTTGTAGTGCAACTCCCCTTGTATACCCACCAACTGTTCTGGGAGTTAATTAGAAATATTGGCAAGGGCAAAGCCCTTCAGCTCTGGTAGAGACTTGAGTAACTTTTGAAATACCTATTTTCTAAAAAGTTCAAATGTTTCAGTACTAGTAAGTTGTCCAAATGAAGAAAAGATGGAATGGGGAATTTGTGGGACTTGAGATCACTTCATCAATATTGAATTGCTTTATTTTGATTCTTCTGTTCAAACCTGGATCAGTATCTCAAGGATGTTCAGGTGACATGTATTCATGTGATGTTTCGTGTCCTGTCCAATGAGCCCAGAAGCTTTATTCTCATCGGTTTCAATATTTTTCCTTATGCCCCATGGCTTCTGGAGCTGAGCCTGGCAGCTGGACTCCATTCTTTCCTCCCCTCAAATCAGTCTGCCGGCTGAAATGCCAGCCTTTGTAACACACAACACTAAATTGTTGCCTCTTTGTATTTGTGGGTATCAGTGCTACAAAAAGGAAGCCCAGAGCTTTATCAATATTGCAAAGGAAAATGAGTCAGAGTAGAGCTGAGCTTACTCAAGGTCGCCCTTGAAAATGCTAGGAAAGCTCTCATTCTAGCACAGTTAGGAGTAAAACACCTTTTCCATGATACTCTGAGCCAGAACATCAGAAAATTCATATCTCTAATGAACAACAGGGAGACTCCTTATTGCAATGTGAAAGATGTAGTTCTCCAGGGACTTTCCCTTAATAAGAGAATGGGAGTGTGAATCACAAGTTTGAAACAGTGTGTTAGTAGGGAAAGGCAGTTGAACTTATTAAAAATATTCTTCAACTATTTTTGGGTTAGTTGAAGATGGCAGAACATTTTTATTTGGCTCTGTATGATAGTTCACTGCAGTCACCCTGATGAGACTTGTCCCATTGTTGAAAAATGCAGACTTGTTCTTGTGTAATAGAAGGGATGGGGGTAGAAATCCAAAAGACAGTCCTCAATAGTGGTAATAAAAAAGTCAGGGGCTTGTTGAGAAAGCATCTGTGGCCCTGGTTCACATGCAGATGACCTCTCTGGGTGAGGATATTATTGCCCTCCTTTGGCATAAAGAAATGGAGCAGCAGTAAGTCAGTGCAGTAATTATGTTTGCTTTTAGCATGTATGATTCTCAGGTTTAGGAGTTTTAAGGAAATGTGATGTTTTTTGCTATTGACTCATATGTAAATATCTCAGTGGATATATGGAGATTAAAGGATGCATTTCTTAGTCTTAAAAGAAGATTTTTGTGGAGTTAAGAGAAAGCTGGATCTCTAGGATGTTCACTTTCTTCCTCCACCTGCCAGTATCCTGAGCATTCCCAGAGTACTGTGGTCCTTATAAACTGGAGTTCAGTACCTGCAAAGGTTTTGACTTCCTCCAAGCGTCAGGCTCCCTGAAGGGGTAACACCAGCTCAGAAGAGGGCTGCTCTGAGGACAGAGCAATGCCTTTGCTCAGGGTGGCAGGCATGGAGCTTGTGCTTTCAGAGGCACAGCCCGTCCTTAAAGCACAGCCTTTGAATTGCAGCATCAAAACCAAAGTTACCTGCTAGAAAACCAGGGAGTACAGGGAAATGGTTACATAATGCAGATTTAAAGGTGTGTTTTTGCCAGAGATTGAGAGTGAGTGCACATTCATTAAGATGTACCTTTCAGTAAGTAGGACCTTGGATCCCAAGAAATTAGTAGAAATGGAAGTATGCAGAAATATCTATGTGTAGGTGATACTTCTACCTGTTATGGAAAAGGAGTTATTAAATCCTAGTGTTTATTTCTGTAGCCTACACACAAGGATACACTTTGTGAAAAGAAAATACAGCTTTGCTGGTTCCCTAGGTTTTATGAACTGTAATTTATTAGAAAGCCTACACTTAATTTAGAAAATAACAGATATATCTGGGCAGATTTAGTTTTTGCTTCTACTCTAAATTGAAACTGTTCACTCTCAGTGATTCAGTATCTCATGGTTGATTGCTCTGTATGGAAGATGGATATTTCTCAAAGATCTATGCACAATGTTCACAACATCAGCTGCTGTCTAATCTCTGCTCAGGTAGTATTGAAAAGAAACAAACAAACAAATACTAAGACACTTCTCAAAACTCGAAGGAAAAGGCTGAAGATAAGAACTATTTTATAGTGTGTGCTTTCTTCACAAAGCAATGTATTCTTTTTGATTTCTTGTATTTGTGTAGATCTGATCTACTGATGGCTAGTTATCTTCAGGGGTTTACCTGACTGACAGGCTGCTTCTTATATAAGCCCGAAAAACCTGGTTTTTTAAAATTTCACCTAGAAACCAATTCAGAATCTCAGGACAGACATGAAAATGTTATTGTAGTACATTGCTGCATGAACTGTAGGTTGGCAGGACCATGGAACATTAGTTTAAACCCTGGATACTTTCTTTTTGATGGTGAATTAAAAGTAAGGAGTTGTGCTCCAGTCTGGGTGTGGGCAGTGGTCCTTGCTCTGTGGGGACAGCTGAAAAGCAAGTTTATTCTGGGCTGCACACTGAGCTACCTGAGTCAGTGCAGAGCTCCTGGGAGCTCCTACTGCTGCAAAACCAATCATCTGCTGCAGTCTCACTTTTTTTTTGGGCTTTTCCTAACCCAGGGTCTGATGGCACAGTGGTCTGCACTGAGCTGCCCTGGAGAAGTGTTACACTGTGGTAGCTCCCCATTGCTTGTGGGAGTACAGTAATTTCACGAATACAAGCCGCACCAATTTGACCAAAATTTTGGTGGAAACCCGGAAGTGCGGCTAATATTCCGGGGCGGCTAATCTATTAACAAAATTCTAAAAGCTGCCAACACGGAAGCGAGAGCCCGCGGCAGCCCCAAGCCAAGCTGGAGCCCGGCCGGCCCCGGCAGAGGTGGGAAAGCCTGGCAGAGGCGGGGCCAGCAGTGTCGGGGGCGGGCGGCAGAGCCTGAGCCAGCAGGGCGGGGGAGCCCGGGAGAACTAGGGCTAGCAGTGCAGGGGAGCATGGCAGAAGCAGGAAGGCCGGCGGGTGGGGCTGCCTGGCAGCGGGGGAAGCCCAGCATAATCGGGGCCAGCAGCGTGGGGGAGCCCGGCGGTGCGGGGGCCTGCAGTGCCGGCCAGGGCGAGGAAACGCGGCGGCGGTGCAGACGGGAGGGGGCGGCCGGCGAGCGTGGTGGCGGCGGCGGCAGCCCTGCCGGCGGGGCGAGCGAAAGCGGCGCTCGCGAAAGCGCCGCCGCTCGCGAAAGCGCCGCCGCGAGCCGCGAAAGCGCCGCTCGCGAAAGCGCCGCCGCTCGCCGCTCGCCGCGAAAGCGCCGCCGCTCGCCGCTCGCCGCGAAAGCGCCGCCGCTCGCCGCTCGCCGCTCGCCGCGAAAGCGCCGCCGCTCGCCGCGAACCGCGAGCCGCGAAAGCGCCACCGCGAGCCGCGAACCGCGAGCCGCGAAAGCGCCGCCGCGAGCCGCGAGCCGTGAAAGCGCCGCCGCGAGCCGCGAACCGCGAACCGCGAGCCGCGAACCGCGAAAGCGCCGCCGCGAGCCGCGAACCGCGAGCCGCGAAAGCGCCGCGGGGCGGGCGCGGCGCGGGCGCGGCGCTCGCGAGGCGCGGCGCGGGGCGAGCGAAAGCGGCAGCGGGGCGAGCGAAAGCGGCAGCGGGGCGGACGGCGAGCCCGGCGGCGGCGGCAGCCCTGCCAGCCGGGCGAGCGAACGCGGCAGCGGGGCGGTGCTGACGGGAGAGGGGAGCCAGCGAGCCCGGCGGCGGCGGCAGCACCACCCGGCCAGCCCCGCCGAGCCGTGGCGCTGAGCTGGGCCACCCGGCCCCGTCGGCAACCATGAGCGGGCCGAGCCTGCCTGGCCCCGCCCCGAGCCAGTAAAGCCCGCTATGCCGCGATCCTGTTACTAATTGGCCAATTTGTGAAAGCTGCGCACGGATTCTCGCGACGAACGAAAGTGCGGCTAATATTCGGGGTGCGGCTTATCTATTGACAAAGACAGCAACATTGTCGAGGCACCGGGGGTGCGGCTTATAATCCGTGCGGCTTGTATTCGTGAAACTACTGTACCTGGCTGGGACCCCTGCAGCAAAGGCTGGGTGTGCAGGTGGGGGTGGGATGCTGCCCTGGTTTGGGTTTTTTCCTCACTCTTGGCTGTGCTGGGAGGGTTTGCCTCCTCCCAGATCTGCAGTCCTGGTGGGACAAACCCTGGCTGCTGCACAGAGCTGTGAGAGAACAGCTATCAGAAGTGTCAGCTCTGTGACATGTGCTGTGGGACAGCAGAGTTTTGCTTCCACTGCTGCCTCGCCCCGTGCCAGCACAACTTCTGGAAATCTGTTTAACCATGTAGACACTGACTTAATGTCTGGCCATATGTGAATGACAGAAAAGCGTGCCAGAGCTCCAAGGCACTGGGCACCAGTCTCACAGATTAGTTTGCATTTGCACTTCATTCTTGTTCTTGTTTTTGAACAGGAAGCACTATGTATAGCCATTTATAGATTTGCCAGGCCTTTTCTGAAGCTCAACCAACAAGACATTAATGGATGTTTCTGTCATCAAGAAATTCCTTCCTCTTTATTGCTTTATTTTGAACTATACTTATTAGCATATTACATGGAAGGATTATATTGAAAAGTATCTGATAGATCTACAGTTTCCTTCCTTTCAGTCTGTGCATGGTTATTTGAGAAAGCAGGTGTGACAACCCAAACCTTCATGCATTTGTAGGCCATCCTGCTTTGCCAGGCAGTAACAGGGATGCCCAGTGAGATATGGACACAGACATTTGGTATCCTTATCTGCCCAGTGCAGGAGAGTTTCTTCCCAATTCTATCTTTATCAAAGTGTGGGGACATCCAGAGCCCTTGGATGGATGTTTGAGAGGGACCTGCAAATCACTGGCCAAAGCCAAGCTGAGTTGAGGGCTGTACTCAGTAGGAGAAGGGACATTTTCTTTTGCTGAGACTCTGCAGCCCCTCAGAGCAGCAGTGCTTTGTGTGTGTGTGGCTTTCCTTCCTATCTCTGCCTAAGAGAGGAAAAGGATCCACAGCAGATGCACCTGAGTGTCCCAAGGCAGCGAGCTGCTGTTAGAATGCACTTGGTTTGAATGTGGAGGGGTCAAGTTTGCTTGCGAGGAGCACAAATTACTGTAATTTTATTGCAAGGATTTAGGGTGAGAAGGTCAAGCAGATGAGACTTAATGGCACCCAAGTCATTGCAGTTAATGGCAAACTGGACAAATTAAAAACCCTCATGCATTTGATGCTGTGTAGCTTGAGCAGCTCACGAGCCAGTCTCAGGTACCTTTGGCCAGC
This sequence comes from Catharus ustulatus, assembly GCF_009819885.2. Lineage (NCBI taxonomy): Eukaryota > Metazoa > Chordata > Aves > Passeriformes > Turdidae > Catharus > Catharus ustulatus. The sequence goes on from NC_046230.1 coordinate 14,872,955, forward strand.
AGAGTTTTACTGGAGAGAGAACAACATCAGATCTCTGCCCTGAGTTTGAATTGCCCATAAGATTTGTACATCTTGGATCCTCCTTGGGTGCCTCAGAGGAGCTAAATGAATAATGTACAGCCTCGAGGAGAGTGGCACTAATTGTTTAGGAATAACCCTTGCTAAGGCAAATATATTTTAAGTAGTCTCAAATGTCTGCCTCAGCAAGCAGTTTGTCTAAGACGCCCTGATGGGCACATGCTGAGCTCCAGCAATTCTTTGTGTGGTTATGATGAGACTGCTTAGGTCTGCTACAATATGCAGTATGGTGTGGTCAGAGAAATTACAAAATCATTGTTTGTCCTCCAGAATATGGATCTGTGAAAGCCTATTTTCCAGCCAGGCATTTTGGAGAAGTTTTAATGTGGATCTAAACACTGTCTTGGCATTGTATGTGTGTTTGTGTTTTTGCACCCCACAGAGTCTCATTTGTCGAACAAATTAGTGTCCCACAGGTGACTCTTTAGAAAGTGAAGTCATCCTTGAGTGGTCAATACCAGCCAAATCTGTCCTGAAATAGTAAAAAAAAAGCCTTCCTTCTTGGATGCTTCTGAGTTTCTTCTCATGCCTTTTGTGCTCTTCTGGAAAGTCCTAGATGCTAGGATACAGCATTATTGATGGTGACAGCTTGTTTCTTGTCAAAGAGAAAATAATTTTTTAATTGATTTGTTAATTGCAGGTAAGGGCCAAACACGGTGGAAGAGTAATTGGCTTATGTTGATCTGATTCCATATGGGATAAGTGTCTCTATTCTGGCATTCATTAGCTCTGGTATCCATGCTGTGCAATGGAGCAGTGGCTTGGGGGTGCTGAAACAAGCTGGGAGTGTGTGTGGCAGTGCCCACTGCTGATGGAGCACGTGGTTCCTGCCCTGGCAGAAGGTCACGAGCTTCAGTCTAGGGTGGCTGCTGCTCAGACAGGCTTTGGCAGCCCAGAGTTCACAGGTTTCCAAGGTGTTGGTGGAGTTTGATTATCAGGCATAGATGTTGCTAAGCCTGGGCTGCTCTGATGTCAGGACAGGCAGTAGCTGTAGAAAGAAATATCAGGGGGATGGGGAAAGGTGATCAACTGATTCCCTAGTCTGAACTCCCAAAATAACCCTGAAATCTATTTTATTCCGCTCTGAAAGAATAATTTCCTTGCCTGGGAATTAACATAGCTGTGATGCTATTCTAGCACCATAAATGGGATTGAGAATGTGATGTTCCCTGCCCTGGAGAGTCACTGCCTCAGAAATTTGCTGGGGCTCTGCAGTTGTCACTTCCACATTGTATCAGCATCCTCAGCCTCATCAGCGTTTCAGTTTGAAGCAGCACGGGCTTTTGATCGTAAACCATTTTACTTTTGGGACAGCATGAAGGAAAGTGTGTTAAGCTTTGCTCAGAGAAGGGGAGGGAGAGGTCTGTGGCTTTCTGTGTGTATTTTTGCAGCACATTGAGCCAGAACCTTCTAATTTAATGGGACAGATTTGCAAATTCACACCTGCAGAGCTTGCCTTCACAGGGTTTTCATGTGCAAGCTTTTTATTCGTGCCCAGAGAGCAGGCTGCACCTGCTTCATCTTGCCTGTGAGACCATCAGCTCAGATCTATTGGCAGTTTACTCTCCCTGGTAATAAATAAATGCCTCATCTTTCAGCATGGACCCCCTTTGGAGGGCAGTAAGGCTCTCCTAGGTGAGCAAGGGCCAGAAACACAGCCCTGCCCGTCTGTGCTGCAGATACTGCCACAGCACAAATGCAGTGGTACATGTATGACACTGCTGCTGTCTAAGCCTGCAGATCTCCAGGCTGTCAAGAAAGTTGTTTTGTTGGTTTTTTTTGTGCTGGTGCCTGCATGTAAAACATCAAGGAGCTGTTCTACACAGCTGCCCAGAAGTCTGGCCTTGTTTCTGCTGCTTCCTAACAGTGGTTCGTGCGTTGCATTTTTTCTCTCTGAGATGAGTAGCTCAGGCTCCCATAACCATGGAAACCTGGTTTGTCTTCCCTAATAGCTTCAGCTGAACTCAACATCTGTCTGCCTGGGAGAAGGAAGGCTGCAATCTGCAGGTTAGTTGTGCACACCTCTGGGGATGCTAAAACCTCGAGCACCTCCAGCAGCTTCCTGGTGCACCAGGATGAAGCAACAATGCTGAGATAATGCTTGAGGGGCTTAAAAAGACAAGATAGGTAGGAGGGGAAAACAGGGAGTGGAAGAAGGCTCTTCTGAGGCTGGAAGGTGCTGTGCAGCTGCCTAAGAAGATACTGCATTATGATTGTCTTGCTCTGTGTGTGTTGGCTTGACATGCTGGGCGTGTGGAGCATTCTGTTGTGACTTTTAAGCTTTAAAAAAGCCATTTTCCATTTTAAGTTAGAAACCCTTCAAACAGCTTGCTTGTAGCAGAGAAGGAAATCTGGGTATAAGCTCATGAGCATAAAATAAGCTTTGAGATGGGGTAAGTGCCTCTCTGTGCTAGCAGCAGGGCTCCATACAGCTTTTCACTTAGTTATTGGAAGAATGGTTGTTGATAAATGTCTAATAGCTCTAACTTGGTGCTGGCAGTGTTGCTGGGCTAGTTAACATGGGAAAAAGTGGGGAGGAGTGTTTTAAAAAAAGCTTAAAAATTAATTCAAGAGGGTTCATTCTGCTGCATTTCTGTATAGATACGCATATATTTCCTATGGGCTCCAGTTTCACCTCTCCTCTTTGAAGCACAGTTGCAGTCCTGAACTTCAGGCTTCCAGAAGAAGCCCTGAAGGTTGCCAGCCTCTCAGAAAAGTCATTGTGGGAGCTGCCAAAGCTGTGATCCTTTCCTGATGTGCAGATCCTGTGTCTGTTAAATTAGAGCAGGCCTGGTGTGAGCTGTTGGGAGAGTGTGGAGAAGTTCTGCCCACACCAGGGATGTGCTTGGTGCAGGGACCTGTGCCAGGATGCTCTGTAAGCTGGAGCCAGAAGCAGAAATAGAAATAACATTGTCCACTGGCAAGTTGCAACCTCAGTATGTCCATCCTGTACAAGAGAGGTTGTAATATTTCACTGTGGATGCCTTAAGGCTTAGTTAGTGTTTATGAAATGTTCTGATCTTTGGGATGGTGCCTGCTGTGGAGGGCACTCATAATGGTCCCAGTTGTTTTTGTTGACACAGCAGGCACATAAAAACACTGGCATCTTCCTAGTCTGTTGAACAAAGAGATGTTGGAATTACTCTCGAGTAAAAACCAGACACTTCCAAACCAAACATTTAGTATTAATCTGACAGTTATCACCTGCAACTGTTGAGAATGAAAAAGAAAATAGCAGGTAATACCTAGTAAAATTCTGGGTTGAGATTAGTGCTTGAATAATAAAACCTGTTTGGGAAATTTTTCATACATAATATAGCTTAATATACTTAATAGATATTCTTAATATAGCTGTTGCTGTTCTACATCTAAGCACAGAGCCATTACACTTTCTTTGTGGACATGACAAGCATAAATCTGTGTTCTCCATAGCAGCCTGGAGGAGGATTTTCATGCCAGTTGCTGCAGTGTTGGAAGACTGGGCCAGATCAGGGAGCCAGTTCTCCAAAGTCTCCCTCTCAGTGGGGACCCTGGCCAGCACAGCCGTGCAAGATGCAGCAATATGCTTCACAGAAACATTTCTTAGATTTCTGGCTCCTTGAGTGTTTGGTGAGCAGGGAATCAAATGCTGGTCTCTTGTCTGCTAAATCCAAGTTAAGTTCATGAGAATTATCTGCCTTTGTTCAATCACATATACAGCAACTGCTGCAGGTTATGTTGCTGGCAGTTTAAATTGAGTATTTTTTTTCCTTGCTGCTTTTTCTTGGTAAATAGATGCTTTCCCACTCCTTATTTGCACAGAGTGAAATGGTCTGGGTACCTGGATAGCCCCATCTGTCCAGAGTTCTAGTCTCTATCTCTAACCTGGACCTGAGAAACCTTTTCCTCAAGTAAATTTGATCAAGATTGCTTCTTCTAATTAAACTTCAATTAAAATATATTTATGACCAAAAAACTTATTTAAGAGCCAGCTGGGAGCACTTTTCCCCCCCTAGGGGCTCCTGGGAGCCAGCAGTTCCAGATGTTGTATGTGTCAAATGTCAGAAGTGCACCAGAAGTACACTGAGCTGTTTCAGTGCTGTTGGATGATACCCTGAACTGGTCCAGGTCTGCAGTTTTGTCCTCTTGTATTAGGATTTTCTCTGGCAGTACCAAGTAGCAGCTCTATTAGGCCAGTGGCTATGGACTTCAACATACACACTCTGCATTTTTATGTTTGTGTCTATAAACAGGTAGAAAAAATATCCATGCTTCTTAACTCTAACAGCAGCTGTTTATCACAGTCTGTGCCACTGATAGGAAGTAGTGATGGCAAATGTTACCTGAACTATGATAGCAAATTAGCTTATTTAGAATAGTGTTGCAAAACTTGGGTTTTGGCTTTTTTCTAAGTTGCTGCTAGCATTTATAAAGTTACCCAAGTAAATTCAAAGCTAATCTCTCTATCAGCATTTCAGAACTGAGAGTGCAGCTCCAACACCATTCAGATGATCTAGCATAGGCATTCTGGAAGCAGAAACAAAGTTAGACCTTCTGAGTTGTGCTAGAAAATAAGTATTCAGTCTATGCTTGAGATATGGACAATGACTGAGTTGGGTCTCAACAATGGAGATGGGAAAATGAATGGAAGTGTGTTCGTGATGAACAAGTGGCATCAGGAACTGGGCTGGTTATTCTTGTGAACTCATTGATTTGAAGTGGCCAGGAGTGACTTTGGTTTGCTGGGGGTAGTGATAGCTGCTGATTCTGGCTGCTGAATTACATTTTCCTGGTGACCTGTTTCTTGCCAACCCAAGTCTATTTTGGGATCAAATGGTGAATGAATGACTACTGTTTGGACTGTTTGTGGAGCTGAGCACCCAAAATGAATGTTGATGCAGAAGTGACAAATCATCCCGTGGCTGCTGAGAAGAATATCTGATGATGACTGCAGCTGTGGTGCAGCTCCACTTGCTGTTAACATTTCTGCACCCATAAGGTCTACAAAGAAGTTACAGCCAAGGGTCAAGTTCAGCAGGTTGTCAGCTGGGCAGGGAAGGAGAACAAGCTGCTGGAAGGGTTTCAGGACATGGTGGTAACAGTCTTGCCTGTCCACTTTTGCTCTGACACTTTGATCAATTTTGTCCCTTTACCATGCTTTTGATGTGCAGTCAGGGTTTTTTTATTTACCAGTTAAACTGCAAATACTTGACAAGTGCTGTCCCTTTTGTGTCTGTCTGATGGTGCTTTCAGTCCAGGTTCCAGTCATTCCTTCCAGGCATTCCTGCTGAAAAAGATCAAGTAGCAGTTACAATGCATAAAGGAACTGAACGTGGCCATCTAGGGAAATGTTTTCCCCTACAGGGAATATATCTTTAGGGAGTTCAAAAATGGTTTATATGTTTCTGCAACGTGTAATAACAAGATCTCTAAAGCTGAGAGAAATCTGGAGGTGGTGGTTTGATTTTATTGATGCATGAAATAGGGGAGCATAGAAAACAATGGGAAAAACTTTGACCTTTAGCTTCCAGAACTGCTGCAAGCTCAGGACTCTTCATCCCTGTAGCCTGAGGTCAGGCAGAGGTGGCTGTGGCTCATTTGAAGCAGAAGTGGTTTGTAAAGCTCTGCCCATGGCTCAGCTCCTTGCAGATGTGCTGCCTCTCTTTGCTGTCCTCAGAGCTGCAGCACACGAGTACACTGTGGCAGCCTCACAGCCTGGACTCACTGGTCAACTATTTCTGAATAACTGCCTCTGAAATCTCACTGAGAACTTACGGTGTAGTTACAGATGCTAAAGCAGTGTCACACCTGAACCCCAGGCAGGCAGATGGAGCCACAGGAGAGGGGGTAACTTGATGCTGTCCACATTAGAGGTGAGGACTGCAGAGAGCTAAGCAGACTTTAGCTTTGCTTGATGAGAAGGTGATGCTGATCTCAGGCTAATGAGATCAAAACACAGCTTTGCTTCAATAGATCCAACTCAGACAGGCAGTGCCATGCTTTGTAGTGCAGGTTAAACCCAAATGCAGCAGTTTCTCCTGGGCTCTCAGGCTAAGAAGTGACTGTGGCTTGGCTTCTAGTGTGTCATGATATGGGTGGTAGAGCAGCATGTGTGCAGGAACTTGCTGCATCAACATGCTGTTTTAAAGGAGCATTTTTGGTTTACCAGGTGACCTTTGGCTGGATTCAGGATCTACGTTTTCAAATGATGATGTAGTCTTGCTTCCAAAAGACACATGGACAGACAGCTCAGCTGGTACAACACACAGGGAGAAGAGGCAAAGAGCTTCTCCACTCTTGCTTTAGGCTTTCTGTTCCCCCAGTTTGGAGCTCAGCTGGGCCTGAAGCTCTGCCTTTCCCAGGAGTGAGATGCCACCACTGATGGGCTGCTTGCCACTGCAGGGGCGTGTGGCTCCTGGCTCTGGCAGCATGGCAAGGTTGCATGTGCTGAGCAGATGCAAAAAAACTGCTTGTCTGAGCAGAGGGAGTCAGGGAGGGAACCAAATGGATCTGAGCTGTAATGCCAAAATTTGGCTCTTCTCAGGTTTGAATTTTGCATGGGTTCCAAATGTAGAGATCCTTTTTTTTAAGGAACAAGTCCGATGTACCCTGTTTTAAAAAGTGTTATGGATGTCCCCGTGGGATTACTTCTGGCTTTGCTGCCCTGGCTGTGAAAATGTACATTGAAAAGGTGGCAAGGTATGGGCAGGAATTTTTTTGGTGGTGGGGAACTGTAGTGCCTCCTTGAAGAAATGAAGCTGGTAAAGTTTTGAAAGGTAATAGATCTGATAAATGATTGCACACTCTTTTAAATTCAATTAAAAGCCGTGTGAAGAGTCTCAAAGTCTCAATTTAAGGCATCCTCAATCACCAATCACTTCTGGAAAGTAAGCAATGTTTAGTTTCTTTATAAGTGCAGACAGAGCTAGAGCTATGTAAGTGAATCTGGAAAAGTCTGATAAAAATCTCTATTACTCCCTCCCCAAATTCAAAAGAGACAGAAAAATATCTCTAATTTAAAAATTAAAAGGTTCCTTGGCTGGCTGGCTGCTCGTGTGCTCTTTAAAATAATAGATTATTTCCATATTCTTTTCTGACAGATCTCTCATTGCATGCTCTGAGTACCTCCCTTGCTTTTTTCTCCAAGATCCTTAATATAGGAGAACCAAAACCTCATTTTCTTGAGAAGGCTTTTGCAGCAGCTGAAGTTAGTAAAAGTGAAGATGATGTAAACCTAAGCCCACAGAGCTTCCACAGCTGGATGAAAGCTTTGAGTCTGTGAATTTTGAAGTCTGTTTTGACCGTGTGTTTTCAGCTTCTAGTAGTTAAACTGCACAAGGCAAAACAGCCACTGCAATCCTGGATGTGCATGGTTGGTGTGGAGGGTTCTGCTCAGAGAAGCATCCCTTGCAGGAAGCGGATCTCTCGTGTTTTATCCAGCCCTGTGGGATGTGATAAGGTGTTGCTGGCCTGCATGGAGCTTGGGGTCAGTTGCAGGTGGGCTGGGCTCCACACTGGAGCTCTGCTCATCAGACCCTCTTTTAATTGGAGTAATTTCTTCAAGTCAGGCTGGGACTAGGAGTTGGTCTTTACTCCAATATAGAGAGGGGAAAGAATTGTCTCCAGCTGATCCAGCATAGCTTTCCTTGTCCATGAAGAGCTGAGGGTTGTGCTGCTTCAGATGACTAAAGGCTCACATGGACTGACTGCAGAAGCCAGAGCTCATGTGAGCATCTAGTGATGATGCTCCAGTTTTGTTTCTGGTTATTTATGTCTGCTTGTGCTTCGGAAACTTCTTTGTGGGTCTCAGCTACTATGGATCCTTATCAAGGAGACCGATTTAAGTCTAAAAATTCAAGGGCTCTAGAGACTGAAATCAACCTCTAAGGGGAAATGCAGTTTTCCTCAGCTTAAAATAACTTTAAAATGTCCTTTACTCTCCAAGGTCTCTTTCAAGGCTCTGCCGGGGTTCGATTTTGACTTGTGCGGAGTCAGGCTCCTGTGAGAAAGGAGGGCCAGGAAATTCAGAAAAGGCAGCTGGGGAGGAGAAGGGAAGGGGGAAATGCTGATAAGGGTGGTGAACAGTTTCACCTTCAGGAGTGATGAACTGTGGGAGAGCTGGCTGCACTGAGGGTCTGGCACAGCTTCAGCACATGCACGTGGGGATGGATCAGCTGAGAGCAATGACTGCATTTATTCAATGAATTTACATGAGGTGCCTGCGCTGCCAGAAAGGGACGGGCTCCCACCCCCTCCAAAACATCAGTGGCTCCATGCAGGAGTGAGGAGTGGAGCAGCAGGCTCAGCAGAGGGACAGGGATGGGAGTTTTTCAGCAGAGCCTTTGCTATGCAGGCTGCTGCACAATTGCACCTGTGTGCACAGAGGAGTTCAACTCTGCCCTGGGCTGTGGCTCTTACGACCTGGATTAATAAATGGTTACACATAGCCAGCCTGCAGCTGGTTGTTATATAGGCTGCCTTTGCCTTTAGCCAAGCTCTCCCCCCTTCTCCCCCAGGCCCTTATTCCTAGAAATCCACCAGCAGCTTTTTGTACTTCTGGTTTGAGGTATTAGGTTCTGTTCTGTGTTGTGTTGTTTTCCTTAAAGTTGTGTCTCCCTTAAAAACAGCACCTGAATGCTGTGTGGAGGCCAGGAAACATTGATTTGTACTTAAATGTAAGGGACAGAAGAGGAGGAATAGGATTGTACCAAAAGGTTGGAGCTCCAAATGCTTTCATAGCATTTGGTGAGGGAACTGAAGCTTGAGATGGGGATTCTAACACCCCTCATCCTTCCTTAGGGCTCCCTCAGAGTGCAGGACATGCAGGACAAGCCCTGAGGAAACAAACCTCTGGCACCCAGGAGTCAAAGAGCTTGTTAAGAAAACACGATGAAGAGCTTAAACTACCAGAGAGGTGCTGGGTTCCCACCCTGGATGTGTTCAAGATCAGGCTGGATGGGGTTCTGAGTAACCTGGTCTGGAGGAAGGTGTTGCTTGGATCATCATCCATGAGCTAGATCATCTTTAAGGCCCCTTACAACCCAAGACCTTCTGTAATTCTACTTATTCCTTAGCCCTGCTGGGTTATTAACTAGGTGACTGTTGAATAGGCTGTCCAGGCCTTTGACTGAGGTGCTTTGTACTAAAGGCTCTTCTCAGTAAAAGCTATTGAAGCAGCAGCACCTGGGGGTCCTGCAGCTGATGCTCTGCTCCCTCAGCTTCTAGAGCCAAAGTGTGTTTGAAAGAATGGCACATCCCCCAATCCTGCCAAAAACAACCCACAGTAAGCAATGAATATTTAATTTCCAAATGAGATTAAATGAGGATTGGATTCTTCACTTTATGCCTGTTGTAGCTGTTATCTTTCTGCATGGCCCAGGGTGCTGTAGGATGTGACCTGGGCTGGAGGTCCATGGAGTTCAGGCTCCATCTGAATGTACATGCTCTATCCCAGTCACATTTTGTGGGAGATGCTGAGGGATGAGATGCTGTGATAAATACCAGCTTGGTGTGGGAATGTTGGCCAGCTCATGGTACAGCAGAGAGGTTTCAGTCTTAAAACTTTATTTCCTGATAGATGGCAGAATGACAGCCTGTCCCTGGCGCACATCACAGCCCCTACCTTGGAGCAATGCTCCTGCTGCAGGGGCCTCATGGGACACACAGGGCTGCTTGTGTAAAGCCTGTGCTGTAAAATTCCCTGGCTGCTCTGAATTAATTCTTTTTTAGCTAGAAAGTTGCCTCTGAGTAGGAGGGGGGAAAATTTGTGCCATCATGTTTTTAATGTGTGATTGAAAATCCATGACAGCTTTTACTGTCCTGCGTGAAGCCTTACTGACAAGTATCCATACTGGTAAACCATTACTGGTAAAGCTAATGTCAACATCAGCTTTAACTGGTAAACCATCATAAGCACATCTTTGTTTGGGCCCGAGTTTGTCTGAATTTTGTATTACCTCTTGTTAGACCAGATTTGCTAAAGGACAGAGCTCTTTGATCGAATTTCTGTTCCTTACGTAGGTACTTGCAAACTGTGATCAGATTGTCCTATTAACCTTCTCCCTTCATTAAGGAGAACAGATGGTGCTTCTGGAGCCTTTCTCTAAGCTGAGCTTTTGGTCCTTTAATCATCCTCTTGGAGGTTCATTGCACTGGATTCAGTTTTTCAATATTCTTCTTGAATTGCAAGCATTAAAACTTACTATAATTTTGACAGTGCTAATCCCACATGCTGATGTATTTTTTATTTTGAGCATCCCACATCCAAAGTTCTCTGAGCTTCCCTTGAGCACAGGACAATTCCAGCACAGTGTGCTCAGCTTCTCTAACTGCATGTTGACCATGAAGTTCCTGCCAAAATCAATGGCTTCAGAGGATGCTGCCCCATTGTTTGTGTTGCTCTGTGTGTGTGGCAGCACTGAAGTCTGTGCTGTGGCTTTTGGTGGAGGTTATTTAGCCATGTGGATCTGTTCCCTTCTCAGTGATTTAGCAGTCCTACACTGTTTGCCATCCTCAGGCTTGATAAGTAATGATTTTTGATTCTCTTCCACTCATTTAAACCACAAGGAGAACCTCTGCCAAGCCCTCAATAGGAACATGCATGTATATCTGTGACTATTCAGTCACCACTGCATGAAATGATGTTCATCCATTAATACATATCACAGTATTTCTTCATCTCAATCAAATCATTGTGTAGCATGAAGCTAAATTCTGTATGGAAAGTCCACAGTGTCATTTTATTGACTAAAATAATGTTAAAGTGTATTATTTTGTACTTTAAAAAAATCTATAATACTAGGTACTGTGGATGCTGGAGAATTTCCAATTTATACAGATTAATTTTATCACACTCATTTATTGGAGATCATTCTTAGGATTTTCTATTTAATTCTTAAAATACTTGGCACATCAGCAGGTTTTTTCCAGCTACTGTGACTTCCATGTACCCAACATATTTAAAATTGATATCAATAATAGAGTGTTTCAGGATGTTCTTTTAAAACTGTGGTGCAAGTCATCCAAACCTGCTGAATTTAGGTTCTGTTTAATTAGCTGCACTTTCAGAATCTGCTTAGTTGGTAGTAGAACAAGGAGTGTGGAACTGATGATGTAACACATGCAGACACCATTTAACTACTGCCACTCTGCAATGAAAAGCGTTAAAAATATCTTGTCATTTTTCTGACCCCTACCATGTGGAACTGATTGAAACAGCAGTGGAATAATCTTCAATTGCCTTAAACCTGCCTATATGGTTCTTAATTTTCCGAGCTAAATTTGCCTCTGAGCCTCCCTTTATTAAACTTATGGTTGCTAGTTTTTGGTCCCTTGTCCTCACCTTTCCCTTTCTCCAGGGTGATGTGTGTTTAATCCTGTGCTTCCAAGAGGCTGCTTGTTGGACACAGCATTTTTAAATTACTGTGTTGTCATCTGGGTGGTGGTGATAATGTTAGGAGGGCATTTTGGTGGCAGCCACGTGGGACATCCAGGATTTTTTTGTGCTGAAATCCCTTGCAGTATCTCAGGTTTTATTCTCTACTCATTCTTGATGATTGTTAAAGAACAAGAGTAAAATCTCAGCTTTATCTTTGAGCTATCACTGACTCAAGGAAATACTGAGTGTTATTCCATTTCTCCTCTATTTGCCATTCACAAAGACATTAAAAGCAATTATTCTCCCACATTCCTTGTTTGCCAGTATGCAGCTCTGTTGAGGAGTGGAGTTTCAAAAAAGAGTGATTCTGACTTCTCTGATGTGTTGTAGCCTAGACAGATAAAACAATTTAACCATAGGAGAGACAGAGAGGAAACAAATCTGAGGTTTATTTACTTCAAGATTTTTGCTTGGGTATCCATGCTTTGCTGTTGGTTTTCAGTGAGAAACCCCAAAGACAACCTTCCATGTACCAAATTGTACATCTGACTCTAACAGTTGGTGGAGCATCATTGCACGAAGCGGATGTTCTCTGTGCCCCACAGGGTTCCCTGGTGGAGCACTTGTTAGCTGAGAAAGATATGTTTGAAAAAGAGAGGTGTTACCTTTCCAGTGAATTGATCATTTGTGGCTGTATGCAGTGAAGCACTATTAGGCCTTGGGGATATTTGCCAGCAAGCTTCAGAAGCCCTGAAATTTTCCTCCTGTGCTGGATCTGGTAGGAAAGCAGGCTGCTCTGTTGCTGTCTTGGAACCCTGAAGAACACTCCATGCAAGGTTTGAAAGCTGTCAGTGCAGAGGGCTTGTGGGGATGAAAATTCCTCCCAAGTACATGCATTATGAAAGCACCATGCATAGTTAATAGCTCAAGACAGATTTCACAAGGACAGAATAGTGCTTTATTCCCGAAATATGTAGCATGAGTTCACCTGCATGCACAAGTCTGTGCAGAGTGAGAAAATCAGATAATCCACAGCATCTACTGAGTGCAGAGCCTTGGGGCAGGGGAGCAAATGCAAAGCAACTCGGGCATGCTCAGCTTGCTTTCACTGAAAGCTGAAATCATTCAAACCATTTTGTGTTGGGCTTGAGCTTAGGGTTTCCTCAACTTGGTGTAAACAGGGTTCCTTGTTTGTCTTGTGCCTCGTTTGTCTTATCCTTTGAAAAGTGAGGGAATTCTTTGATGATTTGTGTGGCACTCAATTAATGGGATTTTTATAACTAGAATCAGCTGATTTGTAGAAACAAAGAAAATATTTTTAAAAGGCTTCCTTTGTGCAAGCCACGTCTAAGCGTTATGAATGACCTTGATATCGAAACAACAGACACATCACACAGCTTCTAAGTTAGCCTTTCTGAAATCTCATCCATACTCTACCTTTGAAGCAGTTCTTATAAGGATTATCTCCTCTACCCTCAGCCTCTATCTTCCATAATTGAAAGTTTATACAGCAGCCATGTGATTTCAATACAGGCTGCTGGCAAATGTGACTTCTTTTAATTCTCTCCCTGTGCCACGATGTGATGGGAATGATGACGGGAGTTGTTACACTTGATCACTGCAAATACTGTTAATGTTGTTACCATACAAAACAGGTGTGCAAAACTGTATGGATTCTTTTCCCTTTAATTTTGACCCTCCCATCTCAATTGAGCAGAATTGAGATGTGATGAACTCAGTACTTAGACCTACCTGCTTGATGCTGCAGAAGATTGTCTGAATGTCCCACAATGGGCAGGTCTGTTCTGTATTACTGGATATTCTGTATTATAGGTATGTCTGCCTTCTGCACTGTGCTGTAATGTAGCTGTTAATCAGTAAAAACACACAGAATGAAATATGGGCCTTGTCAATGCTACTACTGAGGTGCACTAGCAAGTCAGAACCCTTGAGAGCAACTGCAGGTGTTGCCAAGCACACAATGTACCTGCAAAAGGGAAGATGTCCTTTGGAAAACACAGTCTCGGGTTGTGGGTGGTTAGGAACTGATGCTTTAAATTGTAGTTTTGTGCAGATGGCAATCACAAACAGCATTTTTCATCCTTTTACTTTGTAGTGCTGTTTTTTCCTGTGCTGTGAGTCTGCTTCATCTGAATGTGCCCTAATCTTCCAAATCAGTAGTTGGAGAGGGCAACCTAAATTGTCCAACTGGCCACGGGCTGGAGATACTGAGGCTCTATTAATTAGAGCAGTGTGGCAGGATCTTGTCATTCCCTGAATAGTGGCATGCACAGTAGTATGCTGTTGGAAAATTTTCTTCTACCAAAGACACATCTACATTCTTTAAACTTAATGTAGCAAACCCAAGACGTTAAAGATGCCTCAGAGGTCTCATTTGTTATTGCAGATGGTTCCTCTGGTGTGTGATGATTTATGAGAGATGGCTCCTGTCTGTTTTGGAGAAAGTACTCTGTGCCCATAAGCAAGTCTCTCTGACGCCCTATTGGCAGTGGGGTGTGAATTCATTGCAGAGGAGATGTTATTTGAGTCACCTCAGAAGTGACTTATGGTAAATGATCCAGGTTGCCTTGAAGAGCTGTATTTTTGCTATGCTTAATGTTCAAGGCTTGAGATGAGAGCTTTGGGATATTTCCTGCTGGAGCAGGGTGGAGGCTGAGTGTTGTGTACAATTCATGTTAGAGGGGTGGTCAGACACAGTTGACACTGGGATTCTGCCTGTCCTCAGCAGGAAGCTGGAGCGTTTGTTCCTGGGGTTCAGTCTCCAAGCTGCTCTGTGCTTGATGTCACAAAGCCACCCAGCACTGAGGTTCTCTTGTTGTTGGAGCAACTGTTGGCTCCGAGGATGTGTGTCCTGTCAGCAGAGCAGGTGACTGGGTGTCTCTGAGCATCACCAGGCTCTTGCTGCAGACCTGTGCTGTTCCCAGAACCTTCACTCCTGTGACATTTCTGGTGTCCTTCTAAATTCTGGATAGTACAGGTGAATTTGGAGATGAGATTGTTCTGGGAAATGGCTCAGGAAGGAAATTCCCCTGAGCTACCCTGCAGGGGGTGTGGGGTCCCCTGTGGGAGGTGGTGGTGGCGGCAGATCCATCCCAGGGCACATGCACTTGTCAAAGGAGAGCTGAATGGGATTAGTGAACACTGAGTTCCCTGAGTGTTATCAGATCACTGAATCATTGGTTCAGGAAACTCTAAAAAGTGCAAAACCATCAGTGAATATAAGAATATGGGGGAGTGGCTAATATGTGATGTGTACCTAGATACCTCTCCCTCTCTGCTAATACCCTGTAGAAGCAGGATACTGGTCTCTACAGCCCATCCTTGTGCTGAAGATAGAAAAATCTAAAACTGGAGTTGTTTGTGACAGTTCACATTTCATGTTAAATTTCATGTTCCTCATGTGCTAAACATTAAATCAAATACTACCATGATACCAACTATATATTTTTATTTTAAGCATACTAATATCTCAGCTGGTTCTTTGCCATTCTTTCTTGTTCAGAAAGACAGTTCTTGATGTAGAAGATAAAACGTATTTGTTTTCACTGTTAACAAACATCCAGTTACAGTCACTGACAGGACAATGAATTGGTGCAGCAATATGCCAAGTCTGCTGGGGCCACTTCAGGAATGTGGTGCTGCAGTCCCCTGCAGACCAAGCACGAGGTTCTCATGGGTCTGTTTTTCTGCTGTCCACCTCAGAGAAAATTAATTGCAGAACGCGGGAACTTTTTCATATGCTGTGAGCAGAGATGAATGGAAAAGGATTTTGAAAATACCTGAGTCCTCGTTTCAGAAAAAGTGGAAAAATGACCTATTGTAATTAATCCCTGGTGGGATTCTGCCAGTGTGGAGTAAATCACAAGACAGATTTGTTGTCCTCGTAGTGTTATCTTTCCGTAGCAGCACAAACATGCTTATTTGGTGATAGAAAAGGTTTTACATCTTAGTTATTAAAGAAGTGAGAACCATTCTGGCTGCACTATGAAAGAGATGTGCTAATGTGATTTAAGTGCGAAATGGTCCAACACACTGTGCTCCTTGAAAAGCTTTTAATGTTTGGAAATAGTTTCTAGTTTTAGGATTTGGAAAGAGGTGATTTTTTTTTTTCTGCTTAGCTGCTTCTGTCTTTATTTTCCACTTTACATTTGAACTAGAACGTCAAAGAAACTAAACTGTTTTGCTTTAGTTGACAGAGACACAAATTTCACTTCTGTTTTGTAATAGATTTTTTTTGTTGTTGTTTGGAGTAATTATATTAATTTATTTTTGTCTCCAGGCTAAGAATATTTTCCTGTCCTCATCGCTGTAGTTCAACATAGGTCTTGGAGTCTGTCTCTAGTGTTTTTCAGCTTTTTCTCTGTGGGCAGGCTTTAGCATCAATAGGGCTCTTTTCCACCCAGCTACTTTGATCTACAACACAGGTAATGATATCCAGGGATCACTGCTCTTCTAAACTGGAGCATCTTTCTTCACAGGAAAGAATCTAAAGAATTACTTGCAGCAAGGAAATTAATTCAGTGTGGAGTTTCATATCTGATTTCAGCTATGCAAACTGTTATCTTGGCTAAAGGGAATATACTTTGTCCTTAAAAACAATTACTTCAATTATTTTTTGCTGTGCTGCACTCTGCTGATGGCATGTGTGACCAGTGGGACTTACTTAAAATATGTATGTTCATTCTTAATATCAGCTCAGAAGCAAAGCCATCTCAGCTGGAAGAAAAATTAATGTATTGTAAAAATTAGATTATTTTTTCCATCTGACCTTGCCTCTATTTAGTTATCTCAGCTATTGATGTTGAATTTACAGATTAATAATTGTAGCTGCTTGAGCAAAGTCAGGGCAGAGAACAATTACAATTGTAAACAAATCCCTCTTCAACTCTGCCTTTCCCTTATTCAGAGCACAGTGCTGTAACTGTGCATACAATTACTCACTTTCCTAATAGCTCTGGGAAAAGTAATTTTTCAGAGCCATTTGTAGTCAAAGGAGGGTTTTCTGCTGCTGAGGCTCTGGGTTTACCCTGCATCATCCTGATGCCACAGCTCAGTTTATTCCACCACAGCTTGTGGCAGCAGCAGCTCAGAGGCCAGGTTTTGTTAAGCCTGTGCTGAGTTTTACTCAGTCCTTGCTTAACCTGCTACATGTCCCTAGCTCAGTGCTTTGAGGCTTGCTTGTCTCGCTCTGACACAGCCCCAGGCAGATTTTGGTGCTGTGTGAGGCACATCCTGCTGTGGCTGGGATGGTCCAGTTGTGTGAGCCAGTCACTGTTGCAGGTGCTGAGCTTGGCTTTGGCTACTTCATAGGCAACGTTTAGAGCCTGGAGTCAGAGATGCTGCAGTGCCTGCAGCCGTGTAAAGGTCAGGGCCATCAGCCCCACAGCAGCTGATGGCATGTGACTGCAGGTGTGGCTTCCTGAAGGTGCTGTGGCAGGCACACCTTGCAGTGTGTCTTCAGAGTACAGGCTGTTCTTGGAAACCAGACCTGGAACTGGCTCTGCCTTCAGGAGTTTGTAGTGGAACAGCCTGTTATAGCATAACTACCTGAATTTTGGACTTGGAAAGCCTCTTAATCATCTCATAAATCTAATCAGCGCTGTAATTTTTGGAAAACTCAGTATTCAGCTTGGAGTTGAAGCCAAGTGTTCTTGGAGAAGATCTAAATCTGTTGGAGAAGGTGGATCCTTGAGCTGGAAGCGTGATAGAGAACAGACAGAACAGACACCTGTCCTCACTGCTGCTGACTGAATTGAAGAGTTGGTATCCATGCTAAGCAGGTTTTATTTTGTATCTGTGGGTTTGAGGGTGATTTTAACCCAGAGCACTGCTCACCAGATCAAAAACATGATTAGAAAATTAGATTTTTAATTATTGTCTCATTAGATACATGGACCTACTGTAAAGAGCCTTACTGTCCTGCCCCTGAAGTTGTTTCCAAAGCTTAAACCTTTAAATACAGGGATTTTCTCTCTACTTTAAGGCATTTTTTAGAATTAAAAACCAACTGATTTGCCTGTAATTTGTAGCCCAGCTCTCTGTTTGGTGCTGGTGGAGTTTGAGAGCTGACTTAGTGCTCTGTCCAAGCAGGAATGAACCCCTCTCTGGGAAAGGGGAGTTCTCCTGAGTCTTTCATGCCTGCCTCACTTCATCTCTGCCTGGATTTCCATGACTGTGAAATAACTGAGAAATTGCGGAGCTGTGAAGGTGCAAATAACTGCAGTGCTCTTGGAACCTTTCCTCTGAAGTGATAGTGAAAAGCAGTTTCACGGCCATTGCTCCTTTTGTGCTTTGTGCACACCAGCCACAATTACCACGACACCACAGGTAGCTGCAGTGCTTCTATAATTAACTGATGACACAGGGAGCTCTGGTGAAGTAAACTTTCCTTGGGAATGCACCAGCTACTTACCCAGTCATTAACTGGACGGGGCCTTTTGAGTCACAACTAGCACTACATGTTCTCTATGTGAAAGGAGCTAAGTTTTCTAATCTAGTGCTATAGCCAACTAGCTGCCTCACTAAGAGAGCAGGAGGGCATTAAAGTGCTGAATTTAAAGCAACCTTCAAAATAATTTTTTTCTAATAAATCATTCCAGGAGCTGGATTTTGCCATATGCCCCTATTCCTGTTCCCATTAGCAGCCTGGTTGATCTCACATGTGTTTTTGCACCATGTCATATCCTGTCACAAAGTTCTCCCTTCTCTCTAGCCAGTCCCACCACTGACTTCAATGTTGCTTCATTCAAGTGTGAATGACTCAACATGGGGGAATTCTTGGAGATGGGGACAAAGCCTGAGCAGAAGGATCTTCCCTCTCTTCTCCCTACTACCAGCCAAGCCATCTGAGGAGATAAATCCTTTTTTTTCCCCTCTCTATTTGCTTTGAGTTTGCCTGCAGTGTTTCATATGCCGAGCACTGCCTGCATCTCACCTTGCTCTGTTGGCTGTGTGGGGTTTTGGGGCAGTAGAAATAACCAAGCTTGGATGCTGGAGGGAGGCTGGTGATTCAGGAGGCTGCAAAGGTAATGTCAGCATCCCCAGCACTGTGCTCCTTGGGGCCTGGGAGGCTTCCCCACTGCCCTGCCCTGCTGACCAAAATGGGCTCTAGGCAGGGCAGCAGGAGCTGTGCCAGCCCCTTGACTGGGTCTGAGGGCAGAAGGAGATGTGAGATTTGGATGGGAAACCCCAGAAGTGCTCACAGGGTAGTTAATGTGGCAACTTGCACCCAAAATAACCTTAATATTCATTTTGGTCTGGTCTGCTTCAAAGGTTGTATCAGGATATCTCCTGACATGAAATGTGGGGATTGAATTCCACCTCTGTCAGGAGCTGCTCAGTTCTGAGGTACCTGTTTCTGTGGCTTCCACAAGCCCCAGCAAAGGCAGGAGTGTGGGATGCAGGAGAGGTCCTTGTGTTGACAAGCTGGTGAAACACTTGAGTAAACACTTGTTCCTTTGTATGGTCCAGGGGAATCTCTAATTTAAATGCTGGTGGTTGCAGAAAAGATGCTAATGAACCAAACCTAGAGCCTCATTTACCCACATGAAATCATTATCAGTGGATAACTCATTCTCCTGGAAAACACAATAATAGTAATGCAGTATACAGAACACAATGCTGCCCTCTAATAAGTCTGACAGGCAGATTGCAGTGTATATTTAGACTATATTAGCCAGACAGAGGTTTCAAATGCTTTTATGTGCAGACCCTTGTTGCTCAACTTCTGCTCTTTGCTGGTTGAGCTAAACTAATTAAAGAAAAATGTACTGTAGCTGAGAAGACTGGAAAAGCTAAAAGCAGGCTTTCTAAATGAAATAAACCTCCTAAATGAACAGCTTTCAATACTTTTTGCAGAAATGAAAGTTTATTTGTTTTTCTTTGGGGATGGACATGACTATTATGCTATGTTTTGTTCAATATCTTGGGTTCATCAATATGGACCTTTATTGCAGACTATAAGCACTCAAAAAGACTTGCATTACCTGGCTCATACAACATGAAGTGACAGTTCTGTTGAGACAAAAGGGGTACTAAGTCATTTAGTGCATGATATATGGCCTGTAGCCTCTGAGCAGCAGCACTTCTGGTGTGTGTTTAAAGGTTTAAAGCTCATTGTGGCTGAAGTGTGCAGTAACCTGTGGAGGACTCTGCTGCTTCTCCTTTGGTGTGCCTGCAAAATGTTGGCCCTTGATGGCTGCAGTGGGAATATCTCCCATCCCAGGTGCTGGAATGTGCTGCTCAGGATCTGCTTTGCTCCAGGCCAGGAAATGTGTCAGGGCTTTTGTGAGGAGGGTGTTACCAATAAAATAGTTGCCAGGAGTTGTAGAGGTGTATTTAAAGGGTTCTGGTTGGTTTTCAAGGCCTTACAGCTATGGGAGGTTAGTTCCACAGGACATCCTCTCCTCACTTGTACAACTCCATAGGAACCAGATATAGGTGGGTTTGGGGTCTGTGCATTGAATTGCTCAGCAAAAGCACCTCTGGATCAGTCTTGGTGAAAGATGGTCATGGTGCACTCACTTACCTAGAGGAGTCCTTTCAACGTCCTGTGCTATCTCATGGGTTGGAATGGAATCCAAAAATTCCAATTTAATCTATTTATATGAAGATTACTGGTTTCTTTTTGGGATATTTTCTTCTGAAGAGCAGATTGGCTTTCTCAAGCAGTGGACCTGTGCTGCTGTCTCTCCAGTCTGCAAAGGGTGCATGTAGCTGAGGCTGGGCTGATGTGTGTTTACCTGGGTTAAACCATGACAGAGGGACTTGGGCAGGTTCAATCTCCCTCTTAGTCTGTCTGAATTTGGCTTGAGTGGCCGGTTCTTATCTTCTTGATGGTGAAAATTGGCCCAGAGTAGGAAAACTTTATTTGTGCATGTAACATAGAGACAATATCTGCCTTGAAGTTGCAATGTAGAAGCTGTGGTGTTCAGCCTGTTCCCTCTGCAGCCGGGGTTTGGAGGATGGATTTGGCGTTCGAAGAAATACTGGCACACTGTGCTGTTGAATGCTGGCCCACTTCAGCTGCTGATGGAAAGATAAAATACATTTTGCTCTTGGCTGGCTTCCTTGCTTGCTGATGCTAATAACATCACGAGCTAAGCATTTCAGGGGTCATCTTGAGAGAAGCAGAGCCCTGAATCCCCCTGCTCGTACCTTCCTGATGTTGTTGCCATTTCAGGGAAGCGTTGTTGGGTCAGAGATCAGTGTTTGCACGTCAGCACAGTGGGTGCCAGGTGACTCCAAGGGCTGCTGCACAATGGGAGTCATGATCCAAAGCAGGATGGTGGTGGCTCTCCTGACTGGCAGGTTTCTCCATGCCCAGCTCTTAATTTTTGCACTTGCACAAAGGTCAGACTGAAAACCTGCAGGACTGCAGCTTTCACAACCACATTCATAGGATACAAGGCTGAGGAATACCTGGTCATGTATGTACATCTTTATTGTCCTCTAGGAAGTTTTGTAGTCTCTTCATAATTTTGTAGCACCCCAGGGAGCTTTTCTGTCTCTGCCAATTAATTTGCTGTGGTTATTTCAATTTTGTTCACAACCTGCTCGACAAAAACCCCTTAAAGCTAGACTCTTCACTTCAAGAGAGGAAAAACACGAAGCTGCTCTGGATCACAAGTAACAGTAGGAGACATAATGCTTAGCCAGAAAAATTACATACATGTTCATAAGCTGATGCATTGAAAATGCAAGTGCTTCCTCAGCTGCCTGCCACTATGAATGTTTAAGATGATAGAAATAAACTTTAATTTGTTCATTAATGTGAAAACCAAACAACTGCAAACCCAACTTTTATTATCCCTCGCTCAGGGGTTTTGCGACAACTTAATGCCAGTTATTTCTTGATCTGTCATTGTCCCAGATAGCCATCACTTTTCTTTCTTCTAGACCCATAGTGGGAATTCCTGCTTTTAACATCTGATTATGGAGACTTTGGTTTTGCCTGGACACCCAAGAAAGATGGAAGAGAAGGGGAAACACACGGTGTCACCTGTCACTACTTCTAAAAACATTTAATTGTGAAATGAACTTGCAAAGTACTGTTTAAATGCTCCACTAGATATGCTCATTGTCTCCCTTTTCTCCACAAAAGGATTTCCAGGATTTTCCAGGATTGCTTAGGATTTCCATGTGTGTGCTGCCTCAGTGCAGGACTTGGCAGGTAGTGGAGAGCTGCTGTGCAGTGCTCTGGCTTAACTCAGGGAGGCTGTGCCATCTCCCCTGCTCATGCTGTCAGGCAAGCTTTGACTCATGGATGTTAATTAACCCCAAATCGTTTTTCAGCCTCTACTGTGGATTTTTTCTTTCTCAGCACTTAGGCTTCTGCATGAAATTGGCTTATTTATCCCACATTCCCCCAGAGTGGAGAATTTTAATTCAGTGAGCACCAAATGTCTCTTTCTTCCTCTCCACAAGGCTTTTTATTGGCCTGCTGCTGCAGATCAGTAATTAGCTACAGAAGGGATGTTTGCAATTGTATTGTCCACCTGGGGAGGTTGCAGTAGGTGCAGGGTGGCAGCAGCTTAGCCAGTCCATATGCAGACACCCTATTGCCAGCTCTGCTTGTGCTCCATCTCCTGGCAGCTTTCTCTAAGGGTGCTGCTTAATTGCTCTGCTGGAGGTATTTTCATTAATAATGAAATTTAACTTTTTAATGTGCTATTAACTAGATTTGCCTCCCTTAGGCTGATATTAGCTGTGGTGGCTTATGGGGCTTTTCATGTGCACATAAATGGAATTGTGTGCACAA
This sequence comes from Catharus ustulatus, assembly GCF_009819885.2. Lineage (NCBI taxonomy): Eukaryota > Metazoa > Chordata > Aves > Passeriformes > Turdidae > Catharus > Catharus ustulatus. Next base: position 14,895,169 of record NC_046230.1, read on the forward strand.
TTTGACCCTATCACTCAGGGAGATGGGTCCCAGGGCTGTCAGTGAAATTTGCCAACTGACCTGAGGTGTAACTCACATGGATCCTGTGAATATGAGTTTTTCAGGAAGACTTCATGTTACTGAACTCAAAAGTGCTGGAGGCTGCTTTGTGGAAGGGAGGATGTCCTGTGCCTCAATTTTCTCTAGTTATTTTAGTCTAGCTGATAAAATAACTCTGATTACCTGAAGCCTTGATGCTTCAAGCAATTTAAAATGGTACTGCCTTTGTGAAGGATTTACTGCCATACAAACATCAGCAGGCTCATCTACCCTCAAGAAAAGATGGCTTGATAAATTTTCCCCTTGCAGACATGAGGAATGGTGAGGATGCCCAGAGAATCCAGGGGGACTTCATGTCCCTTCTTGGGAGAGTGGCAATAGGGGCTGTCCGTGTCCCATCTCACCTGCTTGGCACAGTCCCACAAGAGATTTGGTATTTTCTTGAAGAGCTAAAAGCCAAGTCAGATATACCAAACAGCAGAGGAATTTTGACTGGTTTCAGGTTCCTTATATTTATTAAAATCTGTTTTTCTTCTCCTGGTTATAAATTAAGGCAGTGCTTTCAAAACTCTTTAATTGGGACTGTAACAAGGCTCATCATATCTGGCAATGATGAATAAAGGGTTTGACTGGAGCATATGTTAATGCACAGAGAACAATGACGCTTGAAATAAATGTCCCCAAAGTGCCATATTTGGCAGTGGCTGCAGGAAATCTGTAGTAAACGATGCAGTGCTGCTGTTGTGCTTATGAGGGAAAACAGCAGTTTCTGGCTGGTCCAAGGATTTTATTCTGCTGAGCTCCTGTGGTGGGCAGTGACCTGCAGTGAGTGTCTTGCAAGGAGGTTTTCAAAAGTAGCCAGTGGTCTGAGCTATGTAAGAGTTTGTTGTCATTCTCTCTGTAAAAGGCTGTAAGAATGCAAGGCACCTCCAGCACCAGATGCAGGGACTTTGTGGTTCTGGGTGCTCAGTGAGTTTGAAATATGGGCTGGAAATTGATTCTTTATTTAAGGTTTCCGGGCTGCATGTGGTCAAGGTGCTGAGTGTCTATTCCTGCAATACAGATCTCTCTGTCTCTGTTGCAGGATGCCACCTACCAAAACATGGCCCTGAACGTTTATTTGCTTTTGTGCTATGTAGCCTAAATTGCTTAGATGTAAGAGCAAAGTGCCATTTGCACTAAGACACAGCTTTTGCAGTGGCCTGGTGTTTGTATCACAAACAGAGCCATTTAAGCATAATATATGTCACTTTCTTTTGCAAAACTGACCTTTTCCCTCTTTTGTTCTTATGTTTACTGCCTTAGCATGTAACAAAATCAGAAAAAGCACCTCTTATTTATCACTTACAAGGATTTTAGTGCTGGCAGTATGATGGCCTTGGAAAGCACGTATTAAAAAGCTTGGGGGGTTGTAAGCTTTTTGATTAGTAAGAGATTTATTTCTCATCTCTGGGCACAAAATTTGTTACACATCAATTCATTAAGCAGATTAAATAAAGCCAACCAAGTTGGCTGTGAGCACAGTGGTGTTTTCACATGAAACAAGAGGGGATGCAGAGACAATTAATTTATCATACATTAGGCAGCAAAGTTCAGCTCAAGGCTTATGCCACCCACCACTGCTTTCGTTTTAGGTGACAAAACACCAAATCTGAAAGCACAGGTAAAGTCTGTGTTTCCAGAAAAGAGGTTGATGCAGAGGACAGGGCAGCACAAGGTGGAGAATGAGGCTGATGGAAGGGCTCTGCTCAAGAGGCTGTGGCCACCTTGCAGATGTGCAAGGTGAGGGGAAGGAGAGCTGAGCAAGGTGAGGGGAAGGAGAGGGAAGCACTTGAGCATGGCTGGGGTCTGTGTTTGTGGTCGGTTTTGCTGTCCCAGGATGGTGTGTTTGCACTGCTGGGCTGGCCACGGGCACTGCTGCAGCTCCAGCACACCCACGGCAGTGGCATAAGGGGCAGTGTGTGTCTGGATGCTCCCGGGGAAACAAACATTGCAAACTGCCTGCTCTGCCTTAAACCAAGCCTGCTCAGAGCCTGGCATCATAGGAAGGCTTTAACCAGACCGTGCAGGGCCAGCTGTGTTTTTCGAGCAAGCACATCCGAGCCCTGTAGCAGGAGCAAAAAGTGTGGCAATGTTTTTTCTCTCTGAGCGAGTAGAGCTGCTGTAGATGCCACACAGATCAATGTTAGCTTGTAGCAAGACCCTTACCACAGCTAGGAGTGGACTTGGGAAATCTGGGTGGGAGAATTATCCATATGCCTGCACCAGGATGATCTGTTGCTTGAAGGAGTCAGGAGAATTTTTGCCTGGAATGGCTACAGATACAAACTTACAGACTTATGGAAACAATTTGTATAATTGCCCGAAAGAACTGTGGTTGAGAGTAATGGGAATATAGGATACTGTGAATAATAAAAAGGAAAAAAAAAAAAAAAAAACTTTAAATAAGAAACAGAAAAAATCCACCAGAACCCCTCTCCAAGCAAAATAAAGGACCCTGGCTGCTAGAGGGTTTCCAAACCTCAGCTGGCTGTCTTTGCACTGTGTTTCTTGTTGTTCCATGTTCTGCTGATTATTAAATCAGCACAGTGCTGTAGAAGGTTTGGCCGACTGGTCAGATTTTCCTGGACCTGCTAAGTCAGGCCAAAAGTCATGAGAGTTGTGACAAACCCTGGCAGATGTGAACTAACCTCCCCAAAGGAGTTGGGGGATGTGGTGGCACTGATCTGCCCCTGGGGAGCCTGCCCAGGGCAGAATTTGGGATTCTCTGGCAGAGCTGTGCAAACACCAAGGAGACAGAGGTGCTCTTACTGAAGATGGTCTAGAAAAGGAGAGTTGTTTTCATCTTTTCTGAAAATAGATCTTACCTAAATAAACTCCTAGTTCTTTAAAGAGCACCTGACAACCAGCCAGGCTTTTACAGCACACTGGGACTCAATGCTGAGTGAAGGCTTAGTTCACTTTCAGTGGTTGCTTTCTCATTAGAATTGTGCTAGGGAAATGCACTGTCAGTTCAGCAGGGAGAGAAATTAGAATAATCCTTTGGGGATTTTCTTGTTCTTACTCCAAGATATTGTTCATTAATGAAACAGAGGAAAATAGGGGATTTCAGATTTTTTTTCTTTACAAAAAAACTGTGATAAAATGAGCTTGTAACAACTTTTAACTTTGAATGAAGAGCTGATATGAATTAACCAAAACATTTGTTAATTTGATTTTTGATCACTGTTGGAAAAGTAACAAGCATGGATCTACATCAAGACCAGAAACCTGAGCTGGAAAATCACCTTAAGACAAACCAAATTTGCTCCCCAAGTTACAGCTTCCAACCCACCGTGGCTACTTACACAGCAGAAACATGAATTTGTCTTTGTTTGCCCACCCACTCCTCTGTAGGTATGACATCTGCTCCCAGTCACTGGAAGCCAAAATCTCAGCTTTTCCTCGTGCTGTTTCTGTCATGTAGCTCTAAGCAGGCTTCACTGGAGATTAACATGTTTAAAAGCTTTTCCTGTAAATTATCTTCAGCTGTATTAATTGACAAGTTCTTTAGTTCTTGCTGGCCTGAGCTGCCTAAGAGGGAAATAAATGTCACTGCCTTCTGTAGGACAGCAGGACTTCATGAGCTTGCAGTTGAACTGAGACATCCCTTGGGATTGCCTTACAGGCAGAAAAAGTTCTGCAGACTGCATATTAAACTTCCTATTTTTAACTTTATGTCAGGTTTAGAGAGCATAGCAAGACAACCCAATTTTCCCCTGAGGATTCAAGCAGAAATATCACTGTCATTTCAGTTCACTACTTGGGGATAATTAATTACTGCTGAGGACAACTAATCGTTTTAAGGAATTTTTTTTTCTTGGGAAGGGCAGGAATAAACACAGGGTAAAAGTCTCTGGCTGACCCCATGTTAGGCCAAGCCAAGGCACATGATATACAAAATATAATAATTATTTGCAGCCCTGAGCCTTGGGGATTCAGAGTGGGTTTGGTGGTGTTTGGGTTCCTTGGTCCTGTCCTTGATTGGTGAAGCCATGGCTCAGTTGACATGGACAGTTTGTTCAGTAGTGTTTCCTGATTTCAGGTGACTGTGGAGAAAGCTCTGCCTGTGGCAAGGGCCAGAAGGGCTCAAAACTATGCAAATGGGTTGTTCATTCCATGCTGCTTGGGCAGTTGAGGGTGAAAGGGCCTTGAGCTTCCTGGCTTTCCTCTCCATCAGGCCAGCACCCCCAGCCCATCCAGGAGGTGAGACAGCAGCTGAAAATCCTTTGCTGTGGGTGTGATGGCTCAGGACCGAAAGATCTCAGAGTGCTTGAACCTCTCTGATAGCAGCTGCTGCTCTCCTACCTATCATCCCATTTTATACTGATTGCTGGATGCTCTCTGTGTTGCAGAGCCAGCCTGCTAATGACACGGTAAAAAAGGAGCTTGATATGAGCTGCCTTTTGCCAAATTCAGCTGCGCTCCCTCTGTGGTCTTGGCAGACCTCGTTGCTGTGGTCAACATACCCAGAACTTTATGAAAAAAACAAGGGTGATTCTTCTTCCAGGACTCTCAGGCATGTCACAGGTGTACTGGATGAAGACACCAGTGTTCAGAGACCCTGTCCTCTTCCCCACACCATCCCTAAATGTATCTTGACAAAAGCATCTTTCTTCTGGTGCTGCTGGTACCAATTTGCAGCCTTGTGGTGGCAGACTCATTATAATCTGATGGTAGTTTTGAGCCCTTACAGTCCTCTTAAATGTCATATGTGAACTTCTAGATCATGTTGGCAGAGTAGGGGCATACTGAACCAGAGGGCTCATGTGTTCCTAGCATCAGGGTTTTTTCTGTGAGCTCAGAACCTCCTGCTCAGGTCCTGATGCTGTTGTGCAGGGTTTTTGAATAAACTTGCCATTGTTTCTTTAGTGACTGCTAGGGAAGTTTGAAAAAATTGTCTGAAGGTGGAGAAGCAAAGTCCATTCCTAATGCAGCCAAAGAGACTTTTATGTTGCAAGAAGTAAAAGAAGAAACAGATGAAAGGTTTTCCTGAACTCTGATAACTCTAGCTCTCCAGCAGGATGTTAGAAGGCATCTATTTTCCTGTTTAATTTTTGCATTTTGTGAGCCCATGGAACCCACAAAAGTGTTTAAGGTTTCTCAAGCTGTTTCACAAAACCCTGTAACAACCAGAGTCGCAGTCGCAGGTGTTGGGGCACTGTTCATGAGACAATCCCTTCCTGCCAGCACTGCTGGTGAGCCTGAGGAAGGGGGGAAGATAAACATGTTCAATGTGCCTAAAGAGGCCAGTTAGGGTCAGATACTGCCCTTAAGTCATCATGGTGCACATCCTAGGAAATCTCACCAGTTTAATGGAGGATTTACTCAAGGGTGATGCAAACCCAGACTTTTTTCCTTATTGCATATCCATCTTTTCTGACCTACTTGTTCTACAGCATCACAAGCTATGGTGTGCACACAGGACAGTGGGGAAAAGCAAAGGATCAGTGAAGTCAATTGTAAAGTAATACTGTAATTACATCATGTTTAGATCACTGGCCCAGCTGAGGATGGGTCTGATCCAGCATTGCATTTCAGTACATGGCTGAACCATACATGTTGTGAACTCATCCCAGGGCTCCTACTGGGGAGACACATCATGCTTCTCAGGTGGGAGAAACCAGGTACTGCTGGTACTTACCCAACAGGCTTCTCGTGCCCATGGTTGCTTCTTTTTTTCTTCTTAGGCCATGGTGTAAGTGTTAATGTAAAGCCACAAATCTCCCAGTGTGTGTGATATCATGACTTGCATAGATATGTACAGGGCAATTATATGGATTGATTTCCAATAAACAGACACTTCAGAGCTAAGTGGAACATGTTCTGGTAATGTGTCAGATCAAGAATGCTTTATAAATAACTCATAGCTGTAATACGTGGTGTGAGAGTATCTTATGAATAAGTTAGACTCCCTGGGGTCAAGCATGCTTTCTTTAGGTCATTGTGTGACAGAAAAGTCAGTTTTCTGCCTATACTGTAACTTGCCTCAGGAAGTGGGACAGGCTGGATGCTGGGAAGGAATATGAGCTAGTGGTAGAAAAACCAAATAATGTTGTCTGGATGCTTTTCCAGTAAAACCTCTCTCTAGACTGAATAGGCGATACTTCAGTTTCTCAGCACAAATCCCAAATACACTCCTTTCTTGGTTTACACTGTCCTGTTAACTTGCTTTTGTCCCAGTCTGGCTTCTCTGAAGGAGAGCAATGATGGATAACCCAGTGGTTTTAAATGTTCTCTGCAAGTGCAGCCTGTTGGTGCAGTAAGCTCATCTGCAATGGATATTTGGGATTTCGAGATCCAGGCATTTGGAATCGTTTCCTGAGGAAGTGCAGAGAATAATCCTAGCATGAAAGTGTTTCTCCAAGTGGAAGATCCCTTATTTTGCAGGCACTTAAGTAGAAAATGTGACCTCCTGTGTGCCCAGACGCCTGTCACGTACCATCCAGCTGGAGTCCTCTCCTGCCTGGGGAGTTCTTGCTAGACTGAAGTGGTGCTTTAGCACTTGACCTGAGTTGGAGGTGAAGTGCTCCATGGCCAGGGACAATGTCATGGCTGGGTCTTTGCTTCATTCATGCAGCAAAAGACTGTTGCAGGTGCTTTTGCTGCAGACGACTTCCTCAGCCGTGGCTGCTTTGCTGCTATCTGCCTGAATTTTGTCCAGAATCTGCAAATACTGCCAACAGATGCAGTAACTGTTTTTTTCCCCCCTGCACAGGATTGAGGACAGCAGAACTTTTACATAAGTGAAGCTTATTCCTGCATGTATGCATGCAAGTCTCCAGTGCTGGCTCGTACTTGCAGCTGGTTCTAGCCCTCCGTTAAAAAAATTCCTGAGTTTGTTCTTTTTCCTGTCAAACCTGTGCTGAGCTGACTGAGCAATTTAGCAAGAGTAAATCTCTAAGAAACACTAATAGAGAGCAGCTGTTATTATCTTGAGAGAAACATCAGCGTGAAATTTTGAAATAAAAATACCTCAAGGTGTTTGTATTTCAAAACCAAGAGAAAATGTTTAGACAGTGGCTGGGCTGTAGGGGGGAAAAAGGAAACACATTTATAAAGAGGGGTCTGATTAAAATCTCCCTTCATCTTCACAACCTGCCATTATACCAGCCAAGGAGGGGCAAAGACCTTCCTGACCAGCTACCCTCTCTTCCTTTGCTTGCTGAAAACCTCATTGTACACCATGTTCATGAACTTCAAGTGCCCTCTTAAAATCCATATTCCTGCTGGGAACCTGCTTCGAAGCCATCTTGTGCTGATCAAGCCTTGCTAATTTCTAGGTTATGTGTATTTTTGGCCATATTTATCTGCACTGGGCTCCAATGCTGTCCTATAAATACCTTGGGGAGGATCATATTCCCTCTTGCATTCTTCTTTGCTGGGTTTAAGTGGGCCAAACTGCTTTAGTCTCTGTTGTGCAGAGCTCTGCTTGCAGCTGACCCTGCTCCTGTCCTGCTCCAGATGGGCTCTGTCTCACCCGAACCTGCAACGTAAGAAAGCCACTTCTTTAAATATAGAAGTCTTTCAGGTTGATAGGCTTAAAGATCAACATCTTGTCTGGCATAAGGCTGGAGTCTGCAAGTTCAGCATTTGGACTTAAATAGTTTTTCATTTTTCACACATTTTAAAAAAATTGCAGTATACACAGTAAACAGATGATGCTCAGCAGGGCACTGCATAAGCGGCTTTCTGTTGTGCATTGCTCTCAGTGATGGATGAAATTAGGCTTTCAAGAGTTACTGGCAACCCTTTCCAGATCTGTGGCAGGGGATGTTTTTTGGCCATTTCATTTTCAGCTCTTGCGCCATCACTGCTTAAAGTGCTTGTTTACTCTGCCAACCTTCACAGAGGCTGAGCAGTGTAGAAACACTTGGAGCCTTAAAGTAGCATCTCTACTATTCTAAATACCTTAAAGGGTTTATGAAGTTCAGATCCAGCTATGAGCCTGGCAAATGCCAACTAATGGAAGCTGTCACAGTAGCTGGGATTTATGGTTGGTTTTGTCCATTATCTCTCTGACCGTGTCCAAGGACCAATGCCTCACCAGACCTCTCACAAAGCAGCCACAGATCAATGCTTCTGTAGGAAAAGTGTCTACCCAACCTCCAGTATTTGGCTTATTCCCTAAAGCAGGAGTGTTATTCTTCATAAAATGTGTCAGTCAGTACCTTTGGATGTTTTTTTCTTATAAATAGATGATCCTTTGTGGATTCGTGCCAGCCTCTTCCAATATAAGGCACTACTACATTGAGTTTCAAAGGTTTCTATAGCTGAATCGTGCAAGGAGAAAATAGGGTGAATTTTGGAAATGCTGTTATGCAGTTGTAAGTCAGATTTCTTTAAAATTATGAATTTTTATTGAAAGACATGGTTACACATAGTATTGTGCAATACAATCAATGAAGGCTGAGATTTTTATAATACAAGTTTTTCTTTGGTTGTTTAATAGACAACCAGAGTGATATTAATTTATTAAGGCTCATGTTAATATTCTTAGTTCCACTTTGTTACTGATCCTTAAATTAAGCTTAAATAATTGGTAGAATAAAAGATTACCAGAAAGAGGGGAGTTAAATGATTTCTGATACTTGTGTGGAATGAGTGAATGTGAATGAAGCAGCAGAGCAGCAGTTTTGAGGTGACTGCATTCCCAAGCTGGTGTAAGCATTACATTACTGTTAATTAACATTTTTGCAGTGCTTTGAAAATGTAAATTGCTCCAGGAATGTTAAGTATCATTATTATGGCAGTCTTGAAAAGTAATAGCTTAATCTGTGAAATTGAGTCCATTCTTTAGAATTACAAGTGGGACCATGATGTGGCTGCTAGAGTAGCAAACTCCAGGACATTTGGTTCAGTTCTTGAGGCTTTTTAGTGGGGTCTGTCTGAGGTCAGCTTGTGGCTGTTTACTGCTCAGTGAGAGTGACCTGGAGGAAGGGTGAGGAAGATGAGGATAGATCATGGAGAACCATGAAGTTGCTCAGTGAATTAGCACAAGGAGTGGTGAGAAGAGTGTTACTGCAAAAGCAGGGACTTGGACACAGGGCTGAGAGCGTGGCCTATTTATGGGAGCAGAGAGTGTGCAAAGGCACAGGGCCCTCACTCACTAGTCAGGTGAGACAGAGCCCTTGGGACTTGACCTGAGGACTGTGTTCCCATCCCTTGTGCCTGTGGTAGGGGAGTGATGGGGCAGCATCCGAGTCCAGCCCAGGCAGCTCTGTGCTGGGAACTGAGCACAGCAAATGCTGTCTGTGGGAGGGCAGGCACAGAAATATGGAGAAGTAGGAAGGTGAATATGTTTTCTCTGAAATTAGCACTGGTGAGATCTCCTATAAAATACCTGAGGCAGTTTCTGATACCTGTAATTAGAAAAAAGATATTGGGGGAAAAACATATCAGAGATAAGTCAGAGAATAGCATGTGAATGATCATAAGACATGACTTATAATGAGAAGCTGTAGGAATTTGATTAATTGAAGACTGATTTGATCTGTCTGGTATCTAGATGGAGAGCAATTTTAATGCACTGCAAGATCTAGTAGGTGAAATGAAAGGTGGGCACGTTCTGACCAGAAATAAAATGAGGTTTAACTGTGAAGCTAATTAGCCATGGGAACTGTATCTGATGCTGAGGATTACGGTGACCTCTTCATCTCTACAAATGTTAAAATGAAGATTGAATGCTTTTCTACTCCAACTTTCATCAGAATTGATTCAGGACTATGTCTTGGTCTGTGTAAGGTACAAGACCCAAACAGATAACAAGAGTGGCCTTATTCATTCACTGTGCTGCTTTGGGCAGGTTTAATGGGGGCTGTTGTAATTTTAAGTGCTATCAATGAAGTCAAAGCTCTAGAGGTTGTTCAAAGGCAAAATTATGACTGGAATTGCCAGGGTCAAGGTTTCCCTGATGCTGACTTTTAAGAATGTTGAATCCTCCAAAGTCTCTTCATGTCCACTGGAGTTTGCTCAGCAGCTGTGAAAATGCAGCAGTCAGCTGGAAAAATGAGTGTCTCCAGAACTGGAGGTCAAGAAGAACCATGTCTTCAAACCCACATCTACAAATTTTGCTTTTCCCTTGTTGTGAGGACAAGTTTAGGTTCCTGTGAGACAAGAGTTAATGTTGACATTGCCTCCCAAGGACACCTTGGTGACCTCAGAGCTTTTGGAGCAGGTCTCACAGAAGGGTGGCTGCACTTGTGCCCGTGCCCCCGGCGCTGCTGGTGTCTGATGCTCCCAGAGCTGACCTCTGCTGCTGTCTGGCCAGGAAACACGAGGGCTGTCTTGCAAAAAGGAAAAAAAAACAGGATTTGGTGCATGATGTCTGCAAAAGCTTCTGTGTAAAAACCTGAGGAGAGGATGTGTATGTTGCATGTGAGCACTGCTCCAAGCTGGGCAGAGCAGGACTCTGAACATGCAGTGCTGCAGGAGGGGACTCAAGCATCACTTCTTCCTGTTTTCCTGGAATTGTTTGTTTGATTTGGTTTTGATTTTTTTTTTGTTTGTGCTTGGGGGTTTTTGTTTGGTTTTTTGTTTATTTGTTTGTTTCATTGGGTTTTTTTGTTTGCTTGTTGCAGCGTTTTGTTGTTGTGTGTAGCTTTGTTGTTCTGCAGTGTTTTGTTTAAACTGTAAGCTCTGTTTTTGACAGCAATTCCACTGAAACAATTTAGTCTGATGAGCCAGTGCTTTGCAACCGTGGCATTTTTACCTAAGTGAGTCTTGGTAACACCAGAATGGTCCCTGGTGAAGGGGGGACCCTTCGAAGTCTGCAACCTCTCACAGGGAGGGAGATGGTTTGAGGCAGCTGTGCAGGGCAGGGATGGGAAGCTGTTCCTTGCATTAGTGTTCATGTTCCCTGGTGCACAGTGAGAGGATAAAGGGGATTTGTGTTCCTGAGGTTTCCTGGTTTTCCTGAACTCACCTCTGTCATCAGGGTATCTGCTGAGTGAGGGACAGGGCTGTAGGTGCTCTCTGCTGTGCTGCAGCACACAAAGAGCTGTTGTCTCCAGAAGGGACAGTATCAAAATGAGAACCCGTGTGCACAAAGTGCTTTTATTTGCATACAAACTGCCTAACCCAGTATTAATGGATACATCTTGCATATACTGGAACCTAAGCATGACCAGTCACTCCAAATGCACAGGCATCAAAATTTGACCTATTCAAAGTCACACGTTAAAGCGGGATGCAAAAGCCAAGAATAGATTCAGGGTCCTGAACTTCCTCAACCTCTAGAATGGGAGCCAAATTTCATCTCTCACTTGTAATTATGGTCAAAGCTTGGGCTGGAAATGAGAAGCACTGATTTCTGTTTCTGCTTTGCAGTAGATTTACAGTATGACCTTGGAGGAAATGTGCCCTCCTGTGTCTCAGTTTACCTCCTACTGATGGCAACAACTGTACACAGTAAGCTCTAATGGGCTCTGTTACTGCACTTACTGAACTCAATGGTTCTCCTTGCAGTGGGAGGAGACCAGGTGCACTGTTTGAAGTGTCTGAATGAAAGGACATTGCAGAAGGGAGACAGATACTATTTGTTTTAACATATGGGCCCAGGTACAAGCCACATATGCTCAAGAGCAGATGGCCCACGTGGACGGTGAGGGATGACAATTCAGCTGGAGAACAGCAGCTGTTTTAATCCCCCTTGAGCTGCTGCTGTGTGTTTGTGGTCTCACCTGGCCCAGGTGCTGCTGGAGCACCTGGGGAAGGTGGGAGTAGGGGAGTGGAGTTTGTAAGAAATCCAAGACCCAAATTTGTCAAAAATTCACTGAGACAAGTGAGTGCTACACCTTGATGCTATGTGTGGCTGAGCAAATATAGTATGTGGAGAGCTCCTGGCTGAGCAGGCTTCTGTCCTGTGCCTTGTTTTCCTCGTGTATTTCTCCAAGCTAGTTGTCTTTTGAGTATGCAGGAACTACTTGCAAAGATAAAGCTGAACTCTGACTCACCGCGGTTCATAATGCTGAGCTAGAGGAGTTATCAGTCCTAGCACCATGGAAATGAGTGCAGCACCTCTGGCTGCTCTGCGTTGCCTCCTGTGCATTGCAGTGGTCTGGCTGAAAGGGTAAGTTAATGTTGCAAGGTTTATCTGATGTGTTTCGTGGTGACTGGTGTCACCAAGTGGAGTATTTCTGGCAAGTGGAATAATGTTTCTCTGTTCTGTTAGTAGATTAGTTCTAAGCACTGCTATCAGTTTACACCTTTTCTGCTGATTCTTTGTTTCCTAGGCCAAGGGGTAATAAATCACCATCTGATCTGCTGACCAACCAAAAGTCCATTCAAATAAGCTATCCCACAAAGCCTCTTGCTGTGCATTTTACTTTTCAGTTTTTCTAAGCCTGATTAAGAAGTCTGTATTTTGGAGTATTGAGGTTGATCAGGTCTCAGTGCATCAATGCCTCCTCATTTCTAGCGCTGGGGTCTCTAGAGCCTTCACTTATTGATGAATTGTTGATTTCCATGCTCAGCAGGGGACTGTTGTGCCTGACAGCGACGTGCAGCTACATCCAAACCTGGGTTGCTACTCTGGTTTGTCAGACTCTGAAGTAGATTCATTTTCCAGGTGCATAATTGCATGCTAAAAGCATCCTACATCCTAAAAAGCTTCTAAGTTGGAGAGGGCAGAGGGAAGTTTAAGCCTCTGAAGTTCCTGTGTCAGGTAGTGGTTAATGTGTTCCATTCCTCCCATCCAGGAGGAAGGACAGGATTGTTCCTTTGCCATTGTGAGGCTTTGCACATTCGCATACATCCTCACCATCACTTTTTTTTAAATTCTAAAATGATTTTCTCATAAAATTGCCCTTGATCTCCAGCCTTGAGACACTGATACATATTTATAACCCTTCCTCTGTACTTTCTTCTCTCTTGGCTTAACCAAATCCCAGTCCTTGTCTGAGTTGGGGATACAAAGCACAAGATGCAGCCTAAGTGGGGTTGAGGACTGCAAGGACTCTCTTGCTCTGCTTTTACTCTGTTCTGTTTTGAGCTCCAGATGCATATAGGGGCACTGTTTTGCTGCCTGCTGATATAGACATTCAGTGGGATGTCACCTGTTTTATTCAAATCCCTCCAACTCCAGGACACCTGGCTGATTGTCACTGCACAGTTATCTGAGGTCCTCTGTGGGCAAACAATAAATGGCAAAGTCCCCCAACAGAGGGAGGGGGAGGGCTGCCTCCACATTCTTTCCAGAGATACAGTCCTAAGAAATTGAAGAGCAGAGGCCAACTCTCAGCCAGTGTTGACTGTCACTGCTCCATCACCTAATTCAGTTTGCCCTCACAAAGGGCTTGTGCTCACTGTTTGGTGATGAATGAGAAATTTGGGTTTGTCAGACAGCTCCCAGTCTCTGGATCACACTGGGGAAATTGGAATCATGCACCCCCAAGCAGTGAGCAAAGCCTGCACAGTGTCTGAGGCTCAGGCTGTGGCAGTGAGGGTGCTGACAGTCTCACAGCTTCCTCTGAAAGGATCCCTGCTCTCCCTGAGAAGCAGAGCACAAAGCAGGACAGCTGCCCAAGGCCAGGCTTGGGTTAGAATTCAGCAATTCCTGCGCCATAATCCCAGGGACTATTAAAACTGTGCGTTGGGTTGGTGGGAGCTGTTAGGAAGAGCTGTAAAAGCATGTTTTACACTCTGCTCTTAGATGCAAAATCCATACTCTGTGAGTAGTGAGCATTTGTATTCAGATGATTTCCCAAGCTCTGGTGTTGAATGCTGTGGAAGAAAGTGATTGCTGTTGTTTTTTCAGGCAAAGACAAAGTGCAGGGTGGTCTAGTGAGCTGCTTTCTGAAAGCTGCTCTAGAGATGTGTTTATTGGGTTCTTTTGCCTGTTCTCTGCTTGTACTGAGACAGAGCATTCTGCTTTCTTTCACCTGCTGTTGGTGCAAGACAAAACCTGTTTCTCTGCACAGGTCTCAGTGAAAGGACTGGTTATGGTTTGGTAGCTGAATTTCTACCTGCTGGTCTTTGCAGCTTAAATTCTTCTGGTGTCTGCTAGGTATGAAGCATAATCACACAGAGAAACATTGCCTGCCTTCAGGAGTGTCTGGGCTTTGGAATTTTTTGGTGGTGTTTTTTGCTGCTGTTCATTTTGGGTTTTTAAATGCAAAACAGGGGTTTGTTGTGGCTTGGACAGGGGCATGCCTTTTCTATCTGACCTGTTCATGTCAGGTCCTTGGCTTCCTGCCTTGTGGGGATGAACAAAAGCTGTCCCTCCTGAGCTGTGCTGCAGAGATAGCAGCCAGCAGTTGCTGCACAGGTGTCCTCTCCTCTGCATCTTTGCATTGCACTGTGATGGTGCTCCAGTGGGGCTTCTCTTCCTAGCAAGGCTTCTCAAGAGGTGCTGAAAGGGCAGGGCAGCCTCTGAAGACATGGAGGGCTTTGCATTGTGGGCTTCCTCCATTGGCACAATACATCTTTTGATGGTGCAGTGATAATTCAGGCCAGGTGCTGAATGGGACGCTCCAGCTGGTGCCACGGATCATCTGTTGAGTGCTGGCTGAGCACACTTAGGGCCATCCCACTGAGTTCACCAGCTGTGCCACTTAAGTGACGGCTGCACGCTTCCTCAGCAGCCACTGCCTTCTGGAAGCCGTGGAGGGGATCATCTCCACTGGGAAGACAATTTCTGAGCTTCTCCTGTGGAGCAGGTGTGAATTGTGTAGAAGTGGGGTCATCTTTAGTTAAGTGCCCTCAGCATCAATCAGCTACCAATATTTCATCTCCCATCCCTGGTGCCTTTGAAGGCATCCGACATCCATCAAATAAAGCAGTCTCCAGATGGCCCCAACATATGGTCCGTGTCTCGGAATAGCTGAAATCTAAATGCTTGCCTCCTTGGGAAGCTGCAGCCCCTTGCTGAGTCTCAGCATCCAAGGGAGATGCCTGCTGCTTTAATCAATGTGTGTTCCATTTTTTTTCTGCTTTGTCATAGTCATAATAATAAGCAAGTCTCGCTTCAGCATCCCTGGCTGCAAGAACCTTTCTGTGCTTGAAATACTAAATGCATGTCAGTCCCTTTCTTTCCTCTTGTCTTCTCCCTCATCACTAGGACCCTACTGATCTTCTGAATCCTCACAGCACTAATTACCCTCCTCTTCCCTCCTGCTACTGCTGCTCTTCCTGCCTTCCTTCTTCTAATCTCTTGTTTGTGTAATTCACCAAGGGTGAAGGCAGAGTAAATATCAATAAAGCAATTCAAGCCACTCATGATGTCTCTAAGGGCTGCCCAAGGGGAATGGCAATTAGTGACAGCTGTTATTGGTCTGTCCCACTTCACACCTAAGTTCATCTTAGTCTATCATCTCTTCATTCCTTTGTCCTCACTCTGTTTTGCATTGCGAAATGTCAAACCAATTCCTGAGCCTCCTGGGATAGGCCTCCAAATTTGTACTCATTTATATATTCTGTCTGATTTGATGCTGTAGTCCTACTGTGTACTACTAGCATAAGTACTGGGAGCTGGGCAGCACCCCAGGAAATGTAGTCTTGAGCCTATAATGACCATTTTCCTTGTCCCTGTTGAAATATGTTTTAAGGGAGTCTCCAGAGGAAGACACACTTCTGTAACTCCTGCTCCCTATCAAAGCAACAGGTCTTTTAAAAATACTTCTAAATAATAAATTATTGAAGTTGGATAGAAAAAAGTCCCTGCACAAGAACTTCAGATGGAAATCTTCCACTAATTCAGTAAATATATCAGGAAAAAAGAGGGTGTTCCTTTAAAAGTGATATGTGTGACTAAATATGTGATGATATTGCTGCATTTAGGGTATGTAAGTAGTTATGATTTGTATGTATTTGCTTTGTGTGCAGAAGTATTTGGTCAAGACTTACCTAAATCAAAATTGCAGTTAAAATTCCCATTGAAAAAAGGGCCCATCTCTGCCAATACAAGCCCTGAAGGATTGTTTGTGCTGCAGTAGATCTGTCATCCTGCAAGGTTCATAAACACCATGAAGTTTACCTTGTGAGTGATGTAACTCTGTGTTCCAGATGTCAGAGGCTGAACAAATTTCCTGGGACTTGTGCCCTGGTCCCTACTGGCCCTGACCTGCTGAGCTCTGCACAGGTTTTTGTTACTGCAGAGCTGAATTCCCACAGCCTCCAGATGCTGACATTGCCACTCAAATGGTGCAGTCTACTGGTGTGAGATCTGGCCTTGTGTACTCATCTGTGTAATCTGTGGCTCAATTAATTTAGCCTGTGGCATCCATTCAGAAGGTTTTTATCTGGCTTGGTGGTAGTTCTCTGCCCTGTGTTTGAAATCAAGGCAGATGCTTCCCAGACTGTACCTGAAACTTTTAAGGTATTGAAAGTGGAGAGCAGAATGAGATTCTATAATGTGGGAAGGAGTTACTGATACATTGGTTTCTCTTTAATTTTCCATGAAAATTCATGCTTTTTGGAGCCCCAGAGTCAAGGAAAACTGTCTCATTCCAGTCCAGGCTAGTCATGGCTGCAGAGAGATATGGGTTGAAAGTCCTGTGTCCCTCCACTGTGACACCAGACTGTCAGAGGTGATGTGCAGCTTCTGTCTGGAATATCTTTTGGGGTGAGATCTGCTTTATTATGCCTGTTTGTTGATGTTTGTCCTCTCTGCTGTACCTGCCAGCAGGGACTCCTGTTAGCACCCACTGCTTTGGTTAATTAAATGGGATATATCCAGTTTATGTTACCTAAGTCACCAAAGATCCACCACATAGCAGCAGCTTCCCAGCAGGCCCCTAAGCTGTCCCCACCTCACCTTCTGCCTTCCCCAGAGGTTCCAACACATGCATGAGTGCTGTAGAGCAAGCAGTTCCTTTGTGTGCAGATGGCAGTGCATTCATGTCTCTTGTAAATTATTTACAGGTCTTACGTGCAGGAGGTATTGTGTCAGTGTTGGGATTAATTAATTAATTTAGTCTTGAAGTTAGAAAAGAGTTCATGATGAGAAAAAGGGCAGGGCAGCCTTGGCTGTGTGGACAGACTGGATTGGTGGGGCAGTAGCTGAAACAGGCCAGGAAAGTGTCTGGAGTGTTTCTGCATCCCCAATTCCATGTTTTTCCTCAGCTGTTCCCCAAAGTTCCATCCCTTCCATTTCCCCCCCTTCCCTTGCAGCTCAGTCACCTCTCTCTACCCCACATCTCCCTGCTGAAATAGATCCTTTGCCATGCACTGGTGTCCTCAGTGAGCAATGGGAATTGCAGGAAGCACCACCTGGAGCCTTCCCTGCATCTCCTCCCAGCAGTTCCAGCTCTTTGTCACCAAAGGCAGCTGCCTTTTATAATTGCTGCTGATAATGGTTTTAAGACACGTCTTCTACAAGATGTGAGGGGGTACTTAGCAGAAGGAGAGAGAACTCTTTCGAACCATATGGTTGTATCAGCACTTGTTTGATGCCAAGGTTGGCTCTTGGTTAAATTGGGATCCCACTTTGCATGCCTACGTCTGTTGAAGGAAAAAAAGTTTGAGTTGGGGCCATGAAATGATTAACTTTTTCATGTTTATTTCCATGCTTTCTTTCTAAATGTAAAGCATACAGCTTTAAAAAACCCCAACTATAGGTGTAATATTTTGGACTGTGGTTCTGTACTAAGATGAGTCAATTCTGTCTCCACTGAGAAGCAGGAAGAAAATCTCTGTGACTGTCATGCACTATCACCTTTCCTAATTACTGTGAACACACATTTCTGAAGATGCCCTCCCCATTGTCTCACACACCAAATGATTTATACTGTGCTTTGAAGACCACCACTGGTGTAAGGGAGTACACCAGATCTCTGGAAGGCACTCAGGAGGGTTTCAAGGGTGGCAAGCTCCTTATTTCTGTGGTTATTCTCTGTGCATTGATTGGTATGTTGATGGGTATGAATAAAAGCTTGTGGTTTTTCATTGAGAACTTCTTTGGTCTGTTCAGGAAGATGATGCATTGTGAAAGAGCAACCTTTGTTCTTTTAAATTCCCCTTTGAATAAGAAAGCACAAGAAAATTGGTACTTGTACAAACAGATACTGGGGGGGAAAAAAAACCCCAAACAAAACTGTTCTGAAAACCTCCTGAAGTAAGACTGGGACCTAGGGAAAAGGATTCGTGGGAGGTGCGAAGGGAATTTTGACACAGTTTATTCATGTAGATGTGGGGTCTAGGACTGTGAATACAGGAGGTGTTTTCTATGGATGCTCTGGGTCAGTTTTACGCCCACCATGTGGTGTGCCAGACTGGTTTAGTGGCTTGGATGGTCAGAGGTTAAATTGTAACTCACATTTCAAGTGATGCAGAACCTTGTGCCTGTGTTTGAGACTGTGTTAAACGGTATGGATGTAGCCAGTGTCTTTTGTCCCCAAATTTTTGATTTAAGTCATTTTGTATCCCTCTTTCTCTTTAAAATGCTCATTTACAAAACTTCATATCACAGTTTTTACCAGTTCAAAAGTTATAATTAAATCAGCCAGAAAAAGAAGAGACTGAACACTCAGCATATCTGAGATGGAATCAATTTAAGACAAAAAGGTTTTAATGCATTAGAAGAGCTTTGGGTACCATCAGTCTCAGCCTGTGCCTTCCCCTCTGCCTGCCATGAATGCACTTGGAGTTGCTGTTGAAAGCACATTCACAGTGTGGTGCTATTGTGGAACTTGGAGTCAGTGCACACTAAACTCGACAGATAGAATTGTGAATTGGATTTTTCTTCTCCTTCTGATGTTTTATATCTTCATTAAAAAATAGAATCATACCTAATATCCCCAAATGGCAAATGTGTGAATCAGAAGCTTATAGATAGGACATTTTGAGGATACTGCATTTCTTATGCAGTATTTAATCTGAAATACCATAAGAAAAATCCTGTATTATCTCCTCTCAGAATTTGCAAGCAGGGCTTTGAGCAGAAATAGAGTTTTAGTATAGGCAAGTATCAGTTCTCCAGGTAATCTGATCAATCCTTTCCTGTTACATCACGTGCTCTGCAAATGCTTTTTTCTCACACAGTTTTGCTTAGTGGGAAATGTGAACATTTTTACTCAACCAGCCAAGCTACTGTACTTCTTCCAGTCTGGGGTGGGGGGACCCAGGCCCAATGGCATATTTTTGTAGAGAATATCATAATGAAACAAGGGCTGTGAGGTCCTTAGCTCTCCACTGTTCAGCCTGACATGAAAGCCTGAGTCCTTCTTTTAGCAGGAGCACAAGCCTTTGCTGACAAAACAGCTTCAGTTGCATGTTGACTGACTGAAGGCAAAACAGACCTGTCCAGAAAGACTTGATGGTGAAGTTCAGTGGCCAAGCACTGACGTTTAGTGCCATTTCAGTCTCCACAAGAAATGTAGGATGTTAGTGTGGGCACCAATGCAAACAGGGCTAGTACAGCCTGCAGATCAACATGAGTGAAAACTGAGACTAGGACTGGATATTTAGTTGGTGGTAAGAACTTGGAGAGTACTAGTACAGTGATGCAAATGTGTGCAAGGACTAAAATAGTTGTAAAGGCTCTCTTCCTGATGTGTGTTTTGGAGTTTTCTGGCAGGGTAACTTCCATTATGATGAGATCTTGGAAGTTTTACAGGAGAGGACTCCCAAAGAGCTCACAGTGCCAATGTCTGTCCTTCATGCCTTGTCATGCCTGCTGCTCCTCATGGGCAGGGCTGTGCTCCACTGCAGCCTGAGCTCTGTGTGCCACTGTTTGCAGGACAAGATAAAGGGTGAATGGGACAGGTACAATGTTGTGTAAGAGTGCTGTGTGATGTATTGCTGCCAGTTTCCATCTTTACTAAGGCTTGTTCTAAGCCCTTTTTGTCTAAATTCTTGCTGTCTGAGTCACCAGACAGGCTCCATGAGAACACATGCCATCTAACCACTGTTAGCACACTTTTGCTTTTATTATCCTTTGGTCCAGATTTTGTATATTTCTCACTAATTCAGATCTGAATATGAATGCCTTTGTCTTCCCACAGCACTTCTGTGCAACTTCTGTCATGCAAACTTGAGTTTAACTCTTCCCTTTCTGTTGATTTGATCATCTTTCTCTGCTTATTATTGACTATCCACTTTGACCCTGCAAGAATTAAAAAGACTCAGAAAAAACAGGCTTGTAAAGGTGGCTGTTTCTTGAGTGAGAAATCATGGATAGATTTTGTCTTTATAATATTTTTGTTTGTTTATTAGGACGTTGTCGATATCTCTCTTGCCTCATGTCTCTGTGCCCCCAGAAAGCCAGTCCAAGCTTGTTCTGTAAAATTGCCAGTCAGTTGCACAACAGCACGTGCTCTGTTTTCTATAGATAGGGAGTGTTTTGCCAAGAAAGGGCATCTGCTGGGCAAGGAGGACTTTTTAATGTACAATCACCTTCTGGCCTCTGTCCCTGCCTTCAGGGCTTGACGCAATGTCCTGGAGAGATCAGGAGCAGCAAGGCTGGAAGAGGGCTCAGGACCTCCTAGCTGGGTTTCTTGTTCCCTGAGCAAAACGTTAGTCAGGCTCATTTCCATGCCTGTGGAAATTGTATGTTGTGCAGACATGTCAGTATGGGTAAGGTCGTTACCTGAACTGCATTCAGTCATTACATAAAAGACTGTCAATGAGGAGCTGGAACTACTCAGGAGTTTTAATTACTCCCTGAAGTGACGTTATTGTCCTGGCCTTGCACACTCCTGTGGGTGTATTTCTGAAGGAGGTGGCTTTTGTTGCTCCAAGCTGATGACTCCTCTCAAGAAGTTGTTCTCTCCATCAAGGTGACATTCTGGAATGACAGTGTGACACGTCACTGAGGAGGAGAAGTGCTCAACAAGGAGCTGCAACTTCAATGTGATGTTTCCCCATATTGCCAGTCTTTTGCAAAAGGGAATGTTTGTGATTCTCCAGGGTTTTCCATGGCATCACTCCTAATAACCATCCTTTTAATCATGAGATGTTGTATCCTCTTAACAGCTGTACCTTCAAACAGACTGAGAGAGGGCCTGTTTCAGCTCCCTGTCTTGTCCCAGAATGTCTCAGACTGCAGGTCAAGGAGAACTTGGTTGTATGATTTGGAATAACGGATTAATTTATATTAAATGTCCAGACATATTGGACAGATGGTGAATCTCAAACTGAGATACCCATGCTTTGACCACCCTATCAAGGATGCTCAATGCTTCCAAAGTATGTTGTCTCTTTGAGGTGTCCTGACCTCAGCTACAAGAGAAGGAAAACACCTTTATATATTGGTTATTTTCTTTAAAAAGGTCTATAAACAGATCTTGCCCAGACTGTGCTCTTGTGCTGAGTGTCTGCTGCTTCACATTTGTAATTCCTGCAGAGGCTGTAATGGAGAAGTGAGCTGCTGGGCTGGATTTTTTTTCATAGCACTGCAAGAGGGTGATGCTTCTGGAATGTTTAACTTTGGTGTCTGTTTTGGGGAGCCTGTGAGCAAAGGTGTCTGCTGTTGGTGGGGCAGGGCTGATAATCAAATTCTCTAGAGACATAGAAGCTTTTCCCCAGAACTGGAAGTCTGCAAGAACCTTTCCTCTACCTCCCATTGCTTCCTGAGAATGTGATAAAGGGCTGATCCTCAGGTCTGGCACAGCACCTGTGTAGAGGAGGTGGGATAGTCCAATTAGGAGCACAGTTTGTGGCAAATGTATTCAGTGACTTTCACCTATCTTTCACCTATTATAGGGGCTGAAAGCAGCTGCACTGAGCAGATACAACTTAATCAGTGCTAAGTGTCAGCTGCACTACAGTGTTAACCTACTGGGTAAGACATACCTGTAATGAATAGGATAGATAGAGAAGGTTAGTTTGTATTTTTTAGATATGAGAGACTTTGTCGTTCAGGGGCTGGAGGATTTCTTTGCGCTTAGGTCTAAGTGAATGGAAATTTTCAACTCTGCAAGTGCAGCTGGATGAATAATTTGTAGTGAATAATATCTCTCAAGTCTTTCACTGCATTTGGGATTGACAGAAAACACATCACAATTTTAATTATTGGGAATGATTTGCTGAAATATTCAGGAGCTATTTTTGGTTCCTGCAGACTGTGCATGGAAAAAGTTAGCTATTTTAAAGCCAGACTCTTGTCCCTCCTAACCCCCTCCCCTGTGCTACTGTCTGGTCTCCTTTCCCCATGAAATCTTCCCAGAGCAGGGCAACAGGACTCCCTGCATCCTGGCTTGAGGCTTAACACACAGGAACCTTAAAATAAAATAGTATTTTTTTTTAAAAAAAAGTTACTGGAAGTTTTCCTACTCTTACACTCAGCAGAGGGCATGAGGGGGACCAGGATGAGGTTGGTTTGTTGGCTTCTTGAGGTGCTTGTGGTGCTGAGGGCTTTCCATGTGACTGGGATGGGAATCTGCAAAGTGGAGAATGGAGGCTTTTGGAGAGGTAAGGAAAGCATTACAGAAATATTATGTCTCTTCCTCTCTTGTAGTTTTAGCAGCTTTGAAACAATGAAAATTTCAGGACTGGCCATCAACAATTCTGAGTGTTATCTGAACATCGCACTAGCAGGGATGTTGGGGTAATCCAGACTCCTAATGTGGGGAGCTACTGGTGTAACCAGTTTCCTGAAACTGCTGGAAGCAGTTATTTGCTCTCCTGACCCTCTTGCCCTCCTCTCACCTCCCCACAGGGTGGTACCCCACTGTTGAACCATAGACCATCCCCATAGGACACGGCGTGCTGCCCACTACTGCAGGGGAGGGTTGGCTGGGAGGGATGCAGACACCATGAAGAAAATATGGGAGAAACAAGCTTCTGTCAGGGAGAAGGGTAGGAATAATTGAAATGTAAGTTTTCTTTCTCATATGTGAAGAAAGCAAGGCAGCATTTTGAAAATGGAATGGATAGGGATGAATAAAAACGTAATTTTCTTGAATAACTGAAATAGCAACCAGAAAGTGAGGAGGCAGAGATGCAGGTACGCATCACACCGCTTTGCCTGGGCTTCTGTCAGCTACTCTCTGAAATGCTTTGCTACCCTCTGGTGGCGTCCTGAGGATCTGTGCAGTCTACTTTCCATTCCTTTTACCGTCCCCTGACAAATTTTTGAGCTGCATTGAGGAACCCAGATGTGCTGATGGAGGTTTATATTTTCTCTGATTCCAAAGCAGCAGTAATTATAATGAAACAGCAGCTTTGTGGTTCTGTTTTTTATACAGGATTTCTGGTGTAGGTTGGGTTTTTTTTCCCTGTTGTCTGTATGCATTCCCTTTTGGTATACAAATCCCAAAGCTTGGTTGGGATGTTCAAATGAAAGAGTAATAGCTTTGTAGCTCGGCTGTCTGTGTAGTGGGGCTGTTCAGTGTTTGGGAGTGACACAGGTTTCGTGGCCCTCAGAATGCAAACCCTGCAGAGGACATGAGCACCAGTGAAATCCATAACAACCAAACTCCCATCATCTCCAGGAGCTCAGAACAGGTTCTGCTCAGCCTGGTGCAAGGGCAATGTTCAAATTTCCATCATCCTTCACTGTGTCTTCATTAGTCAGCAGCTTCTTGTTTTTTCCTTTTTCCATTTTCCCTGTTCTCTAATTGATTTTCCATTGTGGCTTCATAGCAGAGAAGTTGTAGGTAGGGATTTAAAGGGCAGTGGTTTGACAGATTTTACCAGAAACTCCTCCCAGGTGTTAATTCCTGGGTTATGGGGTCAGAGAGGCTCTTGTGATCTTTCAGTCTGACATCCTGTGGAGTGCAAGTCACAGGACTGCCCTCAATTGACTCCTGCTTGAAGTGCAGCACTGAATTAAAAAAAAAAAATCCTCTCTTGCTTCAAAACTTTTCCACGATGGAAGATTCACCTTGTTAAATTGTTCCAGTGCTGTATCACCTTCAACATGAAATACTTCTGAATTTCACATTTTTTAGTTTCAGCTTCCAGCTTTGAGTGTTTTGTTGCTTTGTATGTTTGGGAAACCATGTGTTACCAGAACTCTGTCCTGTGTAGGACACATGGTCTTGATAGAGCTGCCACCCAGATGGAGTTCTGAGAGGTACCTTGGTTGTAAGAAGTGAAAAGTTGTTAATGTTATTGATTGGGTAGGTATGGGGTGGGATGTGAAATCACAAACTTCTCACTGAAAAAACACATGAAAAAAACAGTGCAAGGGCATGATGGGGAGTGTGTGTGTTTTCCCCCAATGTTTATCTGCACTGGATATTTCTAGTGTTTACATACTTAAAGTAAACACTTAAGGATGATTTATGCAGGTTTTCAAATGAGATCTTAGCACAAAAGTCTTGCAAAGGTTGAGTTTTACAAGAAATCTCTTGAATTACAAAAACATTTGTTGTTTGGAGTGCATTTTTTTTTGTAAATCAGCTGTGCTGAAGTCCTTTGGGATGTAGGCTGCTACATTCAGCACAACAATTGCTGTTAGCTTCTCACGCTGTTCCAATTTATGATACATTTTATAAGCAGCTCCATCTATCTCACAGCTTGGCAGAGGTTTGGAGTGGAGAGCAGCCAGTGCCTTTTGTGCAGGATTAGTCTACAAAAGCCCTGAGAGAGAGCATGACCACAAGCCTGGCGGGCAGTAAGCCCGGCTATAAGGCCATCTTAAAGAAAAACAGCTTTTTGTGGTTCAGGCAGAGCAAAGGGATGCAGTAGATTTGGGTTACTTCAACCACAGAATGTGCTGTGACAGCAGATGACCAAACTTTTTCTGTGGCTTGACCTCCATCAAGCAAAACTTGCTGGTTTTAAAGCCACTAGAAACCCCACAGGAGGTGGTGGGAAGCGTGGAGGTGTGGGACAGGCTTTTAGGTTTCAGAGTCTTGCCTCTTCTTGGCAGGGTGCTGAGCATGGCACCAAGTCCTCAGTGCAAAGCCCCTTGTAATAGAGCTCCTTCCATGGCCTTGTGGGCTGCTTGTGTGAGGCTCTGGGAGCTGCTTACTCCAGTCCTGCTGTGATATCCCTGCCTGTGAAGTGGGGACAGAAATGCCAACCTCAGCGTCTCTGCCAAGGCGGACTGTGCGATTTGTCAACGTACACAGCTGCTGTGTATGTTCAGCATTCCCAATCTATCTTCTGGCATTAATGCTTTCTAAACCAAAGAAGTGTTTTGAGCTAATGCCAATACTCATGGGTATGTCTTACAAGATCTTTTGCAGCCAGATGCAAACTTGTTTGGGCTGTGTTTTGGGCTGGCTGGACTCTGTCTGCTTCAAGACTGCAGGCTGTATAATTACACAGCTGGGGTGTCTGCGCTGCTAAACCAGAATCCCAGCAGACCTTAATAGCCCAGTGTGGTGCTTTGCTGATATGGTTACAAGGTTTTGGGACTGGAGACAGTTTACATCCCTCCCTCTTAGGGAAACTTCTCACTTGACAATGAAAGAGTGGACTTTCTCAAAAGAAAGCATGTGTCCCAGCCTTTGAAAGCCCTGTACCCTTTTCCCAGGAAGACTAAGGGGATGGCACAGAGAATGAAACTGAGAAGGCTTCAACTGAAGTGTTTTACACTTTAAAATCATGTTTATTTTCAATGTCCATCTTGATCTTGTCAGACCACAGCTAATTCTGGAGGAAGACAAAATGCACACTGAGAGCCTCAGTCAGGCAGTAAGGAAGGTGACAAGGTGTGTGTGAGCACCTCTGCAGAGGGGACCCCAGACTGCTGCACTGCCCCTTATACAGCCTGTGAGTGACTGGAGAGGATGTTCCTGCAGGAAATCATGTGTATTTCAGGAAATCAGTATTTCTGGCAGTTCAGCAAGAAAGCACTTTGCAAGCTGAGGATGAGGGCATATCTGTGATCACTGGGACTTCCTGAAAGCTGTTTCTTCCCCAGCTGCCTGTATAAGAGGGCATCAATAATGGAGGTGTGAAAAAGCAGAGAGAGAAGCAATGAATCACCTAGCACTCCAAAAGGTTAGGGAAAGAGGCAAAGGGAGAAGAGCCCTCCAAGTACTTAAAAAAGTCTTTCCTTTTAGATAAAAAACTGGCAATGGTTAGGAAATAACAATCCCATCTACAGAATTCACCAGTGGGTTTTGGCTTCTTAGTACCGAGGGGAAAAAATGCACTTTGGAAGCGACATTCCTCCCTGTTTTCCAGGGCACTGCACCCTCTGGCTGCAAGTGCATCAGACAACTTTCCCAAAAAGCACTTTGGGGATGTAGCCTACATCTCTGGAAGGAATTGAATGGGGAGTGTGTCTCTGCTAATGAAAGCTGCAGCCAGAAATAAGAGTTCTGGAGGTTGAAAACTAGGTTAAAAGCAGCCAGCAGTGGAAAGCAGCTGAAGATAGAGTGGGTTAAAGAGCTCTTGAGCATTCGATGGTGGATGGTTTAGCTTCATTCCCAGCTCCTGGGTAATGCAGTCCTGGCAGATTGACAGGGCTTCTGGGGTGAGTTGTCACAAGATGCTTCAGCCTGCTGTTTTTTTCCCATGGATTTTTATTTTTAGTTGAATTCTCCCACTTAACACATACTACAGTGACCCCTACTGCTGCCAGCAGTCAAGGACCCATCTCAGTATAACCATTAAACTATGGGAAATTATTGCCTGTAGTCCTAAAAACAGATAGTATCATTTATAACCCTTAAGTATGCGGAAAGTCTGCTGCTAAAATCTACACCACCAATGGGGAAAGCTTCTGTAAACCCTTGTGATGCTTAGACTGTGGATACACTGTTTGTGTAAAGAATAAGAATCAGCCAAAACCTTCAGAATGAACCTATTCTCCCTTTTCCAAGAGAGACTGGGGAGCCATGCTGACCAATAGGACCTCCCACACTGCAAAACTGCTGCACTGCACCACATGCAGAAACAGCATCCTTGTGCTCCTGCTTGGTCCCAGCCATCAGGACTCTCTCCTGTTTTTCAAGAGCAATTGTGGGGTAGGAAAATCCTGACAGTGATGAGAATATGAAAGGGTGTTCAAGGCTACTGGCCTTAGGAAAATGGATGTCTGCTGCTCTGTCTTCTGTAACATCTTGTGTTAAGAGAAGAGCCTCATACTGGTCTACACACAGCATTTTGTGTCTGTTAACTACCCTGACCCTGCATTGAAACATCACCTGCTTATTTGACCTCTCTTTTCAGCAGGATTTTTCTGGTGTGTAAAATCTTAACAGGGACATTAGGATCTTAACAGGACTCGCAAAGAGATAGTGAGGAGATATTAAACTTGTAACATGGAATAAAAGGAAGTTTGAAAAGTTGGGATATTAGATGTAAATAGCAGGGTCTCAGTGAAGTGCAGTGTAAACACAGCTGCTGTGTGGCAGGATGGCCAAGTGCCCATTTCCATCAATCCCAGTTGGTGTAAATACCCCCAAGAAAAACAAAAATTATGTGGTACCAGAGTCACGGCCCAACAGTTTCTACAAGGTGAGTACCTAACTGGTAAAGAAGCTGTGGAAGAGCAGAACAATACTTTAAAATGAGATTATCCAAGCACTGCTGCCTGCATCCCTGACAGACCAGTGTAGGCTTTTCCCTATGAGTTCCTCCCAGGAATTGCTCAGTTTTAGCTGCTCAGACTATCCCATAGGCTGGAGCAGATGTCAGAGGTTACACCTGATTGTTAATTTACTTTGTGCTACTGCAGGCCCATTACCAGACACTTGCCCCAATGGTGTACAAGTAAAGCTGTTGTCTGTTCTGTCTCATCAAAAGCACTGTGTGTTTTACCTGGAGACTGGGGCTGCCAGGGGTTCTGTGCTCATTGAGAACTGTCCCCACTTCTGGTCTGGAGAAATGGGCAGAGACAGCTCAGGGCCCCTGCCTGAGCCCAGGGGAGCTCTGCCAAGAGGCTGGGTGAGTGTGGAGGTGGCCAAGCACCAGGAAGGGATCCCTGGGTCTCCCTGTGAGTGATGCTTATTCCTCTGCACAGACAGCCTGACCCATGGCCCTGCTGTGTCCAGTGCACAACCTTGGGCTCTGGCAGCAAAGCTCTCCTCCCCAGCTGCCAGGTTTAGTGATGCCTTGGGTCTGGGGAAAGGCAGCTGAGTTACTGCAGCTGTGTGGAGACTCAGGAGTCCCACTTATGCTCTCTTTCAGAAGTTACCTTTGACTATCTGTCCTCTGAGAGCATCACCCTGAGACGGATCCTTCTGCTTCCGCCTGCTTGCCTTCGTGTAGTTGGCCGCTGACATTAAGCACCTTGGACATTTGTGGCCTTGCCTGACAGCTCTCACTGTACCCAGGGTGGTGACTGAGGGAGCAGGGTGAGGAGCAAGGCTTTTCTCTGCCCTGCTTCACTCTCACTGCAGTTCTGGGAGTGTAGCATATAAAAATGGGGAGCATTCTTGGTATCAGATCCTTCTCCTTCCTGCAACGCTGCACACTATGCCATGCAGCTCTGCAGAGCTGAGCCAGAGTGCTGCTGGATTCCTTATGGCTTCATTATGGCTTGACACTGAGCACTGGGGAATGAAAAATAGATGATGTGGCTGTGACACTTGCTGTAACTCAGCAGGGAAGAAGGAACACACCCTCTTGGGAACCTGCCTTCCCATTCCTCACAGCTTCCAGTGTTGTGTGCTGCCTCACAGAGTGTCTGGCACTGACCTCAGGAGCTCTGAGGCTCTGCTGTCATGAAAAGCAAATAGCTAAAATTGTATTTTACAACAAGCTGCTCCTGTGAGAATTTAGCAGGGACAAGTTGAGGCTGTGACCGAGGGAAGCAGCAGCAGGTCCCACAGAGTGGGTTCATTTTTCCTCAGAAAGCAACCATTGCCTCCCTTTCCTTGTGCAGAAGCCCCAGTCCTGACCCAAGGACCTTCTGCAGATAGGCAGTGATTGCTCTATAGCAGGAAAATGTTGAGCTGTCATTCCCTGGTTCTGAGTCATCCTGCTAAATTTGTGCACAGCAGCTGGCTGAGAAGGGGAGTGGGAGATGGAAAATCCCCTTTGGGATCAGGATAACAGTCAAGGAACCAAAGTGGTGGTAAAAAAATAAGTCAAACCTCTGAGTGAAGGGATTTGAACGTGGGGCTGGCCTTCAAGATACCTAGATAGAGCAGAGGGAATCCTCACTGCTGGCATCTAACATCTAAGGAGGGTTTATGTAAACCTGAATGCTGCATAGTTGAGGTTGCCTATGTATTGGGAGTTTAAGCAAATGCCAGCTGAAAGGAAATAATTTTGTCAGTGGTCTGAGGATGTGGATGCATGACACATGAGAACTGGCTCAGAACAGCTGTGCTTTAATTGGACATTTTTCCCCATTGTAACTAGTTTCACTGCAGAGTTGCAGGATGCAGCTTTTTGGGAATGGAAAGTGATGGCTGTGGTTCCACTCACCTGTGAGCTCCCTGTGCCTGGCAGGATCATTTGTGCTGGCACAGAAATGGTGTGTGGGGCTAAGGCAGCACTGAGGACTTGGGACAACTCAAGCCTGCAGTTTTGTTTTTTGATTCTGCAGAGACTTTCTCATTTGAGGGAAATTCCTAAAATTTATTGCTGCCACTGGGTACCACTTGTTTAGATAATGTCTGTGACTGTCCCAGTGTAAACAGGCAGAGGGCTAATGCAGGTCTGGCTGGAGGTCAAACATGTCCTGTAGCAGAGCCAGTGCAGTGGCTCTGCCAATAGCCTGGCACACAGCACATTGTGGTGACTTTTCTCAAGTAGCTGGAAAAGGCATCTTGGCCACATGCCATTCACAAGCTAAGGTGAGAATTAGAAAAGGTGTGTTTCAGTGACTCATAAATAGCTTAACACATGCTGACAGAGCAGCAGCTCAGCTTTATCATTTCAGTTTTGCATCCCTAAACTGCCTGTTAGAAAAAAAAAATTAAAAAATCAGTGCTTGAAATGTATGGGCTAAATTCAGACCTCCTGGAGCAGTATCAATCCTGGTAGGTCAGAATCCTGCCCCAGCTTACTAACATGATGGGAAAATTCTCTGCACCCACCCTCTCTCTCTGCTCTAACCTTTCCTCAGTCCCTTCTGTGGCTGCAGCTCCAGCTTTAGCTTGTGCTGAGCTGCATTCTGTGCTGTGCCAGGTCCATCACGTGTGCTGTGTGTGCTGTGGTCCAGGTTTTGAACTTTGCCTGTGGGAAGCAGACAATCATTGCAGTGCTTGACCTTCAAGGTCTCTGGTAATGCCTGATAAAGAAATACCTGGGTGATTTTCCTCCTGCATTTTACTCCTCTTTTGAAATTGTACCCATTGGTCATCCATCTTTTGTGATTTCCTCTTTCTTGCTGTGCTCCACAACAATATTCACATAATAGTGCTTCATCTTTGACTTGAACACTTCTTATTCTTCCCTAATTTGCCAGATTATGCATGTTTTGGAATGGGATTTGCTAGAATCTTTATTCCATTTTACGTGAAATATCTTCAGCTGCTGAGGAAAGTAGGATTTTTACTTTCTCATAGGGGAGCAGAGTTCTCCACGGGCTGCTAATCACTCTGAGCTGCCTGTGGGCTGGCATGCTGTGCTTTCAGCAAGAGCAGGGCAAGGCCATTACTGAGTGTGTAACACATCAGCAATGATTGCTGTCCCTGGGAGCCAGCCGTGTTACCTGTCACTGGTGTGGTTACTGCAAACTGGTGTTGCTAACTTTTAGAAGATTTGGGGACTTTCTTAAATCCCTGGGCCATTATGTAAGAAGGATAACTTGGCATATTTAAATTTCCTGGTTCTGATGGCTGCAGAGAAAACCTAACAACAGAAACCTTTAAAGATGCTGGACTGTGAGTCAAATGCAAAAAGGAACCCAAAATGTGTTACTCAGATTTGGATTTTCTTTTACAACAAAGAGTGAAGAAAGTGGTTCTGCCTTGTAGTCAGCAGAGCCTAAGCCTTGTCATATCAACTGCCTTCACCATTTTTCCTGAAACTAGGAACAGCAAAAAATCTGCTCTATCCCATGAAGGTGGTGTGTGGTATGTGTACATCCATGTGCAGGGGGCTGCAGAGCAGTGGGACATTGTGGCCTAATGGGGAACGACTCAGGGTCCTCTCTGCTCACACTGTCAGCCAAACGCTCCTGGCATTCCTCAGTTGTCTGACTTTGTTTGAGTATCTTACAGAAACGGTTTTTTTGATGAAGTCAGAGCCTTTCCTTGCAATTTTCTTTTCATAATATTGCCAAAATACTTCAGCAAAGCCAAGATACTTTAGAGAAATGTACACGTAATTTTAAGGAAAATAGCATGTTAAATTTTTATTTCATTTTTTACTACTGCCCCAAAGTAATAGTGTGCTCTGAGAAAGAGAGATTTTTTTTTTTCTTAACTCTCTTGCATTTTGGTGAGGACTACACTTCATGAGTATCAGAAAAGGAAATTTTCCAGAAAAAAAAATCTTAAGTTTACCTGGAAAAAAAAGGTACCCACGAGGAAGTCCTGTCCTAACAACCCAGGATTTCAAAGGTGGCTCTTATAAAAGTCTTGTAAATCCCATCTTCAAATCTCTTGAAACATTAATTTCCCTTTACCTACATAGCCCCTTTATAACTGTGCTGTAATATTATTATTTAATACCTAGCTTTTGCCATTTTCATCCTTTCAGAAGCAGCAGGGACAAGTCTGTGTGCAGGTCTGATAAAAACCCTGTAGGCACTGGGAATTGCATGTTTCAGAACAGTGGTCTTTCCAGATGTGTCTCTGTGCACTCCTCAGTCATGGGCGCCACTTAATGAGTGAGGGTCTGAACTGTGGTGTGGTGATAGTGGCTTTTTTGTCATTGGAGCAGCTGTGAATTAGAGCAGAAAGCGTTTCTTGTACCATCATTCCCAAGGCAGGCAGTTAGACAAGTACCTGTCTTGATGAGGCTGTGCCACATGTGTTGTATTAGCATGCCAGAATAAATACACTTCAGGTCTAGACAACAGTAAAAGGCTCTGTAAGTGTCACTGGAAGCAGGCAGATGGGGAGGCTCGTGCTTCCACAGATGCTGTGCCCAACCTCAGATGCCCTCTGGAACATTGGGAGTGAGTTTGCTGGAGGGGAAGGGGAGATTGCTTCTTGCATGGTTGGTCTATTGTACTTTTACCCTCAGAAAATCCCCTTTATTAAGCCTGACAACTTTTCCCTGTGAGGTGGATGGATTGGTTGCACTCCTAGATGAGGAAAGTGGCCTGCCAGTTGTTGGTGTTTCACGCAGGGAACTGGGGGGAAAGCCAAGAGCACATCCTGAATTTAGAAGCTGCACCTATTCCAGCTCTGGCTTTACCTTCGTGGCTGCCTGCTGAAGGCAGAGGAGCCAAGGGGCTGTTGGTGGGCAGAGCCCAGGAGCTGTGCTGGCCAGCAGGCTGGTTTGCTGCCCACCTCCAAACCCTGGCTCAACTGTGATCTGCTGCCCTCAAAACTTGGGTCAAGCCATCATTACCTACCATGGATTAATAACCTCAATTACTGCAGCCCTGTGGGTCAGATCTTGCATTACAGCCCTTTAATTTGCCTTCTCTTCTCGCAACCTCTGAGCCTGGAGGGATTGGCAGGTGGGGGAGATCTGCCTTCCAGTGGGTTTTCCCTTGGAAGGGCTGCAGACGTGAAACAGCGACCACAGCTGGCAGAGGACTTGAACCCACCACAGGTGCACCTAGAGGGTGCACAGGGTAATGTTCCCTGAGCAATTGGATAAAGGTGAGGCAGAAGTCTGGATTTCAAAGATGCTTCCTCACTGGGTGTTTCCCTTAAAGAAAAAAGGGCAGGTCTCATCAGTGGGGAAATTGTCAGTGAAGAGGGACTGAGCTGTGCAGTCCTGGACATGCTCCAAAATGATCTGGAAGAGTGAGGGGATGAAGAATAGACAAAATCTTTGGAGTAAATGAAACTGAGGTGGACACAAAAGAGCTGCAGAAGGAGCATCTGCTGAACTAAAACCAGTATTAACTGGGG
This sequence comes from Catharus ustulatus, assembly GCF_009819885.2. Classification (NCBI taxonomy): domain Eukaryota; kingdom Metazoa; phylum Chordata; class Aves; order Passeriformes; family Turdidae; genus Catharus; species Catharus ustulatus. The sequence goes on from NC_046230.1 coordinate 14,928,015, forward strand.
AGGAGTGCAGGGTAACACACCCATTGATGAAACCCAAATATATGGGGGGATATGTATGCATAGATGTATATGTATGTATGTGTATATATATATGTATATATACATATTATGGTCACTCAGGGTATGGGGTGCTACTAAGGTCCATTTCCTCACTGGAGAAAGACCACAGAGAAAGTGTGAATCTCTCTGGAAGTGCTAGCTCAGCAGATGCAAGCAGAAATTATTTGAAAAGGTACGGAAAGCAAATAGGAACTATCGTCCTGCTGTGCTAGAAATCCCTGGAGCACTCGCACCTTGAGTACTGTGTGCAGCTCCAGTTATCCTGTCTCAGAAAAGATGTGATAGAACTAGAAAGGCACAGGAGACAGTGACAAGGTCAGTGGAGCGTGAAGAGTAGCTGCTGCCCAGGGAATGATGGAACAGATTAGGCAATTTCAGGTGCCTTCAGAAATCAAACAATTGAGGAAGGAAATACAACAGGGGTGTATAAACCCATGACTGTTATGGAGAACATAAAATTACTATTTCACAATATAATCTTAAAATTTTCACCTTATAAGTTAAGGTGAGAATTAAATGGAGCTGTTGAGAAGGAGTTTTAAACTAATGAAAGCTTTTTCCTGTCACATGATTAATCTGTAGAACTCCTTGCCAAAAGATAGTGAGAAGGCCAGTGATATTGCTGGTTTCCAGAAATTACTGTAAAAAATAGTTGGGGAGAAATCCATCAAGGGTTCTTAAACACATTGTGAGACATCCTGTAGATGAGGGCATCTGCTGGGCAGTGGAAGTGGGTGGAAGGAACAGTCTGCCTGCCTCTTTTACCAGAGTATCTGCTCTGAACTGCTCATACTACTGCCAAAATATTTGGAGGTGCCCTAGAAGTTCAGAAGTTTCAGTTTTCTACTGAAAAAATATTCAGAACAACCACTTCTCCCTAATTCAGACTGGAGACATTTGATACACAAAGCCTTCTTTACATGTAATATTAGATTTCTTCATAATGTCAGAAAATTCAGCTCCTGAGTGCTCATTACTATAAGCTTTTTATGTGTCTGAGGATAAACGTATTAAATAATCAAGGCTATGGGACATCTTTTCTTTTGCTCCAGAACCTGCTTTGGTGAGCTCAGAGGGGCTGAGATTTTACCAAGTCATTCTCTCCAGCAGGACCCGGAGTCTGTGGTTTCTGTTCACTCTTGTTCAGAAAAACAACTAAGAAATTAATCTTTCTTGTCTGATATACAAAATCAAACTCTGTCTTTCTTTTCGGTCTTACATTCTATTTGCTCTCAGAAGGTGTGTGGTATACTTTATCCATAGTAGAGTTTCCAGCAGAATCTTTGCCTTATAATGAGTGCAATTTTATACTGATCAGGAAGAGGCTAATCCTCTCATTAAATCATCAGATTGAGGACTGACAGATGATTCCCTACTTGTCCACAAATTTGTTGTGTGACCTTCAGCAAACTTCTCAACTTTGTGCTGCAGTTCCCACTGTCTCTGGTGTGATTGTGCTTTAGTGGAGCTGTATGTGGCTGGTATGTCCCTGATACAGATTCCACCATCCCTCCCTGCCAGCAGTGCTCTGCTTCATAAAGAAGGGGAAAAGGGTAAGCAGAGATTCCCAGAGAGCACAATGGTGACAGTGGTTTGCACTGAAAAGGGCTTGGGCCATTTTGGTAGATTTTACACTTGCAAGGAGAGGTGTTGTGGAGTGCTTTTCAACCACCACGGAAGAATATACAATCACTGATCACATATGGAGCCGTGGACTGAGATTTGAGAGATGAGCACCAAGAGATGAGCAAGGAGTTTTGTGAATTTACAAAGAGAGGGACAAGGTCCAAGCTCTGCATCAGCACCAGCTGGGACAGAGCTCTTAAGGTTAATGGGCCCTTTCTCATCATATCCGCCTGTGTTTGGCCAGAAAATACAAGGGTAGAGACTTGCAAAAAAACCCAAACCAACCAACCAGAAATAACACACCTGCACAAGCTGTTTCTCTGTGTACCCATGACAATATTCAAAGAACTCCCAGTCAGTATGGGTGAAAACAGAAGAGCACAGAACCAGCACCTTGAAAGATTATTACTGCTTTTGTATGAATGCAAAGAAATTACCTTTCCAGGCTAGTTTCTTCTTGGAGCTTTTGCAGATTTTCTTTCTTTTTTGGCTTTTGTAACTGGTGAACTCATACACATTGTGCTATTTTAATACCTAGCAAAGAGCCTTGTCGGCTAAATCACCTTATTTTTCTCTGATCAGAGCACAGTACATTCCTCTTTTTAGTAGAAGGTATTAATTTAAATTCCATAATCCTAAACATATTCTCGTTTCTGTTCAGTGTTTCAGAAGGCCAATGGCATTTTAATTTAATAAGGGAGAAACACATATGACACTGTGTTCCCTGCAAATGTCTTCTGACCTCAGTGAGGCTTCCACAGCTTTCTCTGTGTTCCAGCAAATACAATCCCTGCTTTTATTCAAGCCCACTATCATTTCTAATACCTGTGTTCTACCAGTGTTTACCAGTGGCTAAAAATTTAAATATCTGTAGCATTTTCATGGTAATTTTTGAGATGTTATTTGCATTAATATTTAGTAGTGTGAGCTCATCAAGGGAGCCATAGTGAGATTTATGCACCACTGTGTCCCATTGAAGTATTGTTTGGGTACATGCTGTCCCTCTGCACTGAAATACATTTTATTTTGGTTTACCTTGTTTTCAGATTAAAATGAGTTAACACATCTAGCAATGTCTCGATTTATGTCAGCTCCATTTATCTTTTCCAATTCTTTAAGCTTTGTTTACTGGGCTAAGATTTACCTAATTTGGTACATGAGTATTTTGTGGCATGTATACACTTGAGTCATAGGTATCACAGTTCTTTCTTTACCACTTTTATGCTTCCATTTCGCTGTCTAAACTTACTTAAACCTACTCAGTTTGAAAGAGTACATGCTTGTTGCAGTCCTTACAGCCCTTCTTTGGAAATGTCAGGTAATAATCATTCTTTTCACACGTTTGAGTCTGCCCCCCTTCCTCTAACGTGAGTCAGGAACTGACCCCTTAGAGTGTGCCCCACAAAGGCTGGATTATCAGACTTTCTGCAAGGTGATGGAAACTCCCCAAAGGACTGGGGATTATTTTATTAGTGGCTTTATGGGTAATTTTGAGTAGATTTTCCAGGAACAACTGTGTTAGTTTAATGAACAGAGGTCTCAAAATTCAGCTACCTGTTGCGTTTTCACCTTTTATTCTTACATCTATATTGTGTCCAAGATACTTGTCCTTGTGTGTTCATGGGATAAATCTGCACATTCCCATGCCAGCTTCATATGTGTAACACCTAAGTGCAACTCTTTCCTCATAGCTAGCACTGCACTTCAGTCCTGGCATCTCTAAATGAGAGCCCCTCATTTACAGCTCGATATTGGCTAAGCAAGGAGGGCACCCTGACTTTGGATCTCACTGTACTGTCCTTGATCAGCCAGATCCAGAATTGTTCTCATCTCAAACATGCTGCTGAAGCGTTTGCAGAAAGAGGACTTACATTTTTGTGCTATTACTGAAGTACTGGAGAACCACCAGTTCTGTTTTATGGCTTCACTGTGCAAACTAATTCTGGCCTTGCTCCAGCAGGACTACAGGCTTGCTCTCTGATGGTCAGGCATAGCAGAGGACTGAAGGACAACTCTGGGTGAAGGGGAGAGGCAACAGCTGTGGTCTCAGTTTGGAATCTGCCCTGACACAGCACTGTAGTCTTTCATGACGGCTGTGGAGCAGGGATTGCTGAGGAGTGTGATGGAGCAATGATCCTGGGTAACTGGGGACATGGAGAAAGGGCAGTTTCATTCAGCTTTTTGCTATGACTTGGTGCATCTGCAAGGTTCTGTCTAAAACAGCTTATAAATTAAGATGGAGTGTTGATTTTTTTCAGCCTAAGTCACAGTGGACAACAAAAACTGAGATTAGCATGAATCCTAGAGATTAGTCAGGTATACCTTCCATCCTTCTAACAGTCCTGAACTGTATGCTACTTGCCTTGCTTCTAACTAAGTGCCGTTTTTCAGCATATGGAGTTGACTCTAAAAATAAGAAAGTAAGAGCTACAATTTCATAGAACATTTAGCATTTTAACTGTTTTTTTTTTACCCTTTTCTATTCAAGAGTAAAAGTAGAACTGTGGGGTATTTATTGAGGGCATGAAAGACTCTAGATGCTCTCAAAAATATTACTTTTAGCACACATGCTTGACATATTCTCACACCTAAACAGCATTTCTTTTATTATGCCTGGTTTGCCTTAGTACTCTGATTTAGATGTTAACATCTAAGTCTGTAGCCCCACTCTTGCATCCCACTGAAGTGCTGGCCAGAAGCCTGTTAGATCCTAGAGTGCAGTTTCTGAAAAAATGTCCATCTCGTGAGCTGGTCAGAGACACCTGGTCACTTCTTCCAGGTATTAGGAGAAACAAAGTCAGAGAAGGCTTTCAAAGGTGGTGTGTGATGAGTAGGTAACCCTGATTGTGCACAAGGTAATAATTCAGTGAGAAATTCACCCTTCTGCTGGGTTCCTGTTTGTCCCAGGGGGAGCTACTTTTGAGTGCACTATTAGAGTTTACTCAGGTGAAAGAGTTCTTTAAAACGGCTTTTGTACATGATAGTACTATTTTGTCGAAGGAGTTTTTCTTATGTGCTTTCCAGCCTTATATTGTGGGTTTTGTATAATTTTGTGAACTGGAGACAGTTCTAAGGAGAGCATCTTTCCCTAACCATCCTTGCATGTGAGATATGTGCCCTACCTTTCTCTGTGCAGCACCAATACTGAGTCTTGAGTCTGCAGTGCTGGAACAGTGATAGTTTAAAAATGGGTGGAAAAGAAGGTACCTGGAGTTTCAGTGGAGTGCCCTTTGCAGGAAGCTGGTACTTTGGGGTAGGTGGCAAGACGGAGACTCTCTCGTTTACAGCGTGTTCAAAAAGGAGCACCCCTGTCTGGGCACCCGCGCCCACGGGTGCTTTAAGACCAGAGGTGTCTCTTCTTCCCGGCCCCGTTGCCGGTCCCGGTTCCAGCGCCCGGGAGCCGCGCTCGGTGCCCCCCGGTACGTGGTGCCTCCTGTCGCTGGGGAACCCGCGGGCACCGACCCTGCCCGGCGGCGGGGCTGTCTCCTCCATCCCTCCCTGCCCGCCAGGACTCGCAGAACTTGATCGCGGCGGGCCCGGGGGAAGGCGGCGGAGCGCCGCCGGCCGGGCGGAGCGGGGGGGTCCCGGCGGCGCTGGCGCTGCCCGCCCCGGCGGGGGCTGTGCCGGCAGGGGGCAGGGCTGGAGCCGGCCGCGCGTGTTTCTAGGGCTTGACGTCCTTCCAGCCAGCCCGCCCCGCTTCCCGGCACGGCCGGCCCTCCGCCGGCGGACAAGTCCCGAGAAGTGGCGGCGGGGTCCCCCTCCCTCCCCCGGGCGCGGCGGGGCCGCGGCGATGGGCCAGGAAGTTTGGCGACGAGGGGGCCCGGCGCCCCGCCGCTGAGAGCCGGCCGCTCCGGGGCCGGTCCCTTTTCCGAGGAGCGGGAGGGCGACACAAAGTGAAATCCATGAGGATTCTCGGGCTTCTCCTGGAGAAAGGCTCGCATATGCTGCAGTGTCTCTGTGGAAGGCGCCTGAGATCCAGCCACAGCCCAGGTGGGGAGCGCGCGTCCTTGTCCCCGCCGCCCTCTCCTCCCCGCCCGTCGCCGCTCGGCCCGGGCTGGCCCCGTTTCCTCGCCGGCCTCCGCCTCGCCGGCGCCGCGCACAGGTGCCGGGGGTGGGCCGGGGTGGGCCGGGCGCTGTCCGTGGTGCTGACCCCGCCGCGCGCAGGTGGCCGGGTTGGGATGGGCCGGGCTCTGTCCGTGGTGCTGACCTCGCCGCGCACAGGTGGCCGGGGTGGGCCGGGCGCTGTCCGCGGTTCTGACCCCGCCGCGCATCCCCGGGACTGAGTCCCCTGAACTCTGCGTCCCCAGCCTCTGGATTCCCAGCCCTACCCTCTGCTTAAGCCCGCCTGGAGCTCCCACCCACACAGAATCCCCACGTGTGTCCTTTGTCCTCATAGAGAGTCCTACCTCACTGTTGTTCCCCATCCCACCTGCAGCCCACTCAGGTCCTTTTTCTTCATATGGGACTCCTGTATTCTCATCCCACCTGGACCCCCCAACTGTGCCTTCTGTTACCACCTGGCCAATATGGGTATAACCTTCCTCAGAGTGCCAATGGCCCCACACAACTCTAGTGTTGGCCCTTCTGCAATAGCTCTCTGTACTTTGTGATTCTGGTAGTAGTAATGTTGTAGTGGTTTTCTGGTGGAGTGTGTTGAATGTGTTTTTGAATGGGGATGTACTTAGAAGCAGAGAGAAATCCCTGCCTGCTCCTGATGGGGGGCGTGAGGATACTCCCAACTCCTCTCTCAGCTCCTAGACTGTTGGAGAGCATTTCACTAGGATGGGAAGAAAGTGGGGTGAATTTCTGAATGATATTCGTGATCCTAGACATTTCCCCTGACCACTTTTTTTTGAAGAGGGGAGTAAGTGCATGAGTGCCTTGGTTTGTTGTAGTACTACCCCTGAGTTTTAGAACGGTCTTGTTGAAGCTTTTAAAGTGGTGTTTCTACAATTCCTTCTGTGCTACATGTCTTTCTTCCATGAATCTGACTTTCCTGGTCTAAAACACTGGGTAAATTCCTGTGGAATGAAATCCTGTTATTATTATTATCCTGTTATTGTTATTATCAGGATCTGTAGAAGCTGCTAATTGGATGCTTATGAAGATGTGTCTTTTAGAGTATTCTTTCCTACTGCTTGTGTTGGGCTTTTTTGTGAGATCTTGGTCCTAGAAGAGAAAAATGTCCATGCCCACCAGTGCAAATGCTCAGTGTTCTCTTAAAGAGAAAGACTGTTCTTAGGGGAACACTTGCTGAAGTAGCCTGGATTCCCTTATGGCCTTACTAAGAAAAAACTCTTACTGGTTACTGCCACCCATTTATGCCTCAGTAGCCTCTTTCCTCCCATGACACTCTTGTGTACAAGTTGCTGTCTGTGACAAGCTCATGGCAACAGGGGAACCTTTGGGAGACAATGCTGGACTCCCTTCAAAGCATATTCTGCCCTGCTTTGAAGACCAATATGATAAATAAATAGAGTAAATTATGGCTGCACGTGGAAGCAGTACACACACTTGTCTCTTTTCAATGAAAAGCTGTAATGGAGTTTTCACTGTAGTGCTATGTGTGAATGTTTTGTGTCTTTTGGAAACCTGAAGCAGTAAAGAGAACAATAAAGTACTGGTAAAAGCGGGTTGGTGCTCAGGCCATGAGGGATGCTAGGCTGTAACTTCAGTGAACTAGAAGTCAGTGATAGTGTCCTAACAGTTTCCTGGCTGAGCTGGTTTGGCTTTACAGGTGGATCCTTGGAGTGTGCTTGATGCATACGTGGTGCCTGAGTCTTTTCTTGCCTCCCCCATTCTGATGAATGATACTGAATATTGCACAGTCTTTGTATTTCCTGATGTTGTGCTGAGCTTATTTTCCAGGTACTAGCCCCATGCACCATGAGCCTGACTACTCCAGATAGGGTCTGTTGCTTTGAATCTGGATGTAAAATACATTTTCTCTCCTTGGCTGTGTTTTTTTTAATTTTCCATTAAGGTTGGGGTTTATGTTCTTGAAAAATGCTCAATAAAAACTAAAGCTTCCACCTATAAAAGGGTAACTGTGGGGTGGGCCTGCTGGTGGATAAATCTCCTTGCTACTTCTTAAAAAGGTGAGCATGCCCCAGGAGACAGGTGTACACTCTGGCAACAATTCTAAAGCTGTAGTGTTGTGCCCAGTGTGGCAGTGTGAGGCCAAGCCAGTAAGAGATGTAAACCAGCAAAAGGATTATAAAAGTGGAAGGACTGTGGAAACGTGGACTACAACAAGCAGTGGCACAGAGTGTTGTGAGCTACTTACGTGTCCTTGATCCTCTGATCTGAAGTTATTCTGAGAGATTGACCAAGCCTTTTGCCTTCCTCATATCTATGGTTTCTTTAATGCAAACAACTCATAAGGATGTAAGCACACGTTTAAAGTCAGATTCATATTTGTGTGTTGTGCTGACTCAGAGCCTTAGACCACTCCTGATTCTGACAGAAGCTAATGCCTGAAACTTCAAAGAGAGACAGTGAAATGTTGGAGGTAATTGTATAGTACTGTTCAGCTCTGTTGTGATGTTAGCAAAAATATTAGCAAGATATTTTTATTGTTATGCAAAGACCTCTCACCTCCTTACTGCAGCTAACTCTAGCCTGTTGTTTTCTTATGCTCCACTTCTGAGGTGTGCAGACCTTGTCTTGTGGGCAGGCTGTGGTTGTTTGAACAGCACCTTGCAAAATGGGGCTTATTGGGTCTCCAAGTCACCACAAAAGTGCATATAATTCATAGCAATGCAGAGTAAGAGATTTATCTTCTTTCTTTGTGAATTTCTTTACAAGTATTTTAGCACAGCAGCATCCTGTATCATCTTTCTGGTGCTTCACTTGTTATCTTTATTTCAGAATTTGCAAGCTTAACTGTATTGCATACACAGAGATATTTCCTGTTGTGATGGTGCAACCACAGTTAATTTTGTTAAGTGTTTTTTCCTTTAATTTATCTTCTCTGCTAACACACTTTCCCCCTTTGCTTAGGAGATGTGGTTTGCCAGTCCAGATTTTTTTTTTTGCTTTAGGCTTCCTAGCCAAAATTATGAAACAGATAGTGACTACACTGTTAAGTTTGAGGTAAACATTAAATAATGACTGCATTGTTGTTGTAGCTGTTAATAGAGTTGTGAAAAACTGGTTTGGGTGACCTGCACCTAATTTGCAGCCACTTTGATGTAAAAGGCCCTGTATTCATAGACTGCATAATATCAGCATGGAGGTTTCTGCTAGTGAGTGTGTTTCAGTCTTCTTCTATATGGATTTCATACTTGGTCCTATGAGTCGTTCTGTCTCATGCCTGTCCTCCCCTTTGCTCCTGTACAGACTCTCCTGTGGGATGCATCATTGCTAAAACCACAGATACTTCTCACAGCATTCAGCAACAATGCATTTTCATCTTTATTTTCAGTTGTAGAGGTTTGGTTGTTTCCAGAGACTGATCTATTCTCAAACATTCATAAGAGTACTTCTCAGTTTAAATCTTTGTTTTGTGAATTGATGCCTTCAGTACAAATTAAACTCATATTGAAAATAAATCCTGAACTTGGCTTCCATGGGAGTCTCACACTGGTGAAATTTGGAGATGCTCCTGGAAATATACTGATTGATGCTGGCTTTATGGCAAATTAAAGTGATGTCTGGCACAGTAGGTCTTCATATTTCTTCAGGCATCACAACACTAAATTTGATATTTGGAGCAACAGGAGCAAGCATTCTGCCTAAGTAGGCAGGGTCAGGCTTTGCCTCTGCCATTAGCCAGTCTGTTGCTGCCCATATGCATCTTTGCATTTTCCCTGAGACTTTTTGGGGCACTGTCATAATATGTCTGCACGTGCAAGACATCTGCAGTTGCAAATGGAGTCACACACATAGGAGGTACAATCGCATATTCAAGAATAACATTTGGCTTGTAAGTGGAACAGGCACTCCTTTGTTTGCTTGTGCAGTCACCTATGCATCCATCTACATTTTATTTCCATACTCAAACTCTTGAAAATTTTCCCACTGCTGTTTATTCAAGTAACTAGGAAGTTACAGTGTACCGCAAATACTGTACAGTTCAGTTTCAAATTACTGGAAGCAACAACTCTGTGTATGTAAGTGACAGATAGTGAAACCTGCAGCTCCTTGCTGAGTTCAGGGAGCACAGAGAGGCTTTGATCTGTGGCAGCTCAGAGTGTGGATGTGCATTGTTGGAGGGAGATGGGAACAGTGGCTTAGTGGTGCTGAGCTGGAGCTGGGAGTGGGTCAAGGCTGAGCCATCTGTACATTTTCCTTCCCACACCAGGTGTCCTGCCTGCCATTCTCTGCCACTGCTATGTTATATTTTGTTCAGGTTCCCTCTTCCTGTTTTGCATTCTTAGAAAAGTAACATTTGCTGACCAGTGGAAGTTAAGTACCTGTGCTGTTCTGGGATAATGCCTATTGTTGACACTCATATGCTAGTGGGAAGAATACCTTTGTCTGATTTAGTTTAATTCAGCTGGGAAATGAATTAAACAAAACTATGAACAATCATTTTTATTATAACAGGAGCACTCCTCTGGGGTATTATTCAAGAATAGCTATAGCATTTTAAATCCACACTTTCCTTTATTCTGAAGTAACCCTCTCAAGCAGACATTGGCCAGGCATCTGTCCTGGAAGCCCACAGTGTTTGTGTGTCTTTGTGAAAAATCCTCCTGACTGAGCTAGAAATTACGAAATTTTCAGCATTTTTATTTAGTGAAGTTACTTAGTTTCTATTATACAAAAATTCCAGAGATATAAATGATAATGAACTTACTTATATGCATATAACTTTTTAAAGCGCTTGCAGCCAGTTCTGTGTAGTTATGCAAAGGAAAGTCTTTGATATTATGCAGGATTTTATTTTTCAGTTTGCAATAAAGTATTTCATAAATCTTCAAAAGAAATGCAGGTCCAGGAACTCCCTGGGTGTAAAGTGGCTTAGCAATGCAGAGCTGTCAGCCAGATGTCTGAGGTTACAGAGCTGGGCATTTGGAATTGTTGGATCTTCACTCAGTCTTCTGAATATTGACAGTTGTCTGGGTCCCACCAGAGCGTCACTGATACTGAATCATATTTGGAAAATGTTCTGTTTTCTGTGAATGAGCAAATACAAGCAAAATAAGAGTAATTTGAATTTTCTTAAGTCGCTGTAATCAGGATGATAAGCAGTACCCTGAAGGAGAGGTTGGCTGGTTTATGGCACTTCTCACCTGAAGGCAGGCATGGTTTTGTAAAGGAATAAAGCTTAACTTCCTTCACTTCCCAGTCTCAGCCAAGAAAAGAATAAGAATTTGTCTGAGGTGAAACACCATGTAGTATTGTAAAGCATTACAAATGGACAGATTTATAGGAAATGTTAATTAACAATATAATGAAATAACTTTCTGCTTTTCCATTTGTTTTCCTGAATGTGTGTATAAAATTCTGTGTTCCTGTTTTTCCACTTGAAGAGTAAACAAGAAAATCTGGGATCAAAGGCAGACATTTAAAGTTGATGACTTTCAGAGCAGATGCTTTCAGCTTAGGAGCTGCGTGACTGTCATTAGGTCATGTCCATCGAAGACCAAGGAGCATTTCTGGACACAGGTCTCAGCTCACTGAACCATCTGAGTGCATGTTTAACTCTCTGCATGCACCTAGTCCCAGCCAGAACGATTGTTTTAGATGAGTGGTATATATCATCCCTAAAATTCTTTTTGTTTTCCCTGTTCACAGAGCATTGACAGTCACTTGTTTTATGCTTCCAGCAGATCCCTCTGGATGTATTTCACAGCCATCGGTTCCCAGATGGAAAGCCCATTGGAAAAATGAAAAGCTTTAATGAAAGCTGTTCATTAAAGACATCAAAATCTTCCTGCTTTGTTTGTGAGAGTGATCTACTTTTGGCTCACTGAACTTCATCTCAAAACCAAGGCACTTGTCTTCCCACAGTCCTTTCTGCTGCTTTCCAGAAGTAACCTGTTTAATTTTTTACCAAACTGATGCTAGTTTTAAATTTTTTAGTCCAGGTTGTGCATATATCATCAAAAGTTCAGCATGGTCTGAAAACTAGATGAGATTTCTTGTAGAATATAGATTTTTTTTTCAGTTTTAAAGACCTCTAAGTTTATTGAGTACAACTGTTAACCCAGCACTGCCCAATCCACCACATCTGCAGGTCTTAAATACCTCAAGGGATGGTTACTTCACTGCTTCCCTGGGCAACCTTTTCTAATGCTTAGCAACTTTTTCAGTCAAGAAATCTTTCCTAATATACAATCTGAAGCTCCCCTGATGCAATTTGAGGCCATTTCCTCTTGTCCTGTCCCTTGTTACTTAGAGACTGACCCTTGCCTTGCTAGACCCTTCTGTCAGGGAGTTGAAGAGAGCAATAAGGTCCCCTCTGATTCTCCCTTTCTCCAGGTTACACACTCCCAGCTCCCTCAGCCACTCCTCATAGGAGTTGTTTGCTAGACTCCTCCCCAGCTCTGCTCTGGAGCTGGATGGAGCCCCTCCGTGTCTTTCTTGAAGTAAGGGGCCCAAAACTGGACACACAAGTTGAGCTGTGGCCTCATAAGGGTCCAGTACAGGGGATGATCACATCCACAGATGCAATGGTAGCGTGCAAAGCTTTCAATTGTGTGAATAAATGTTTGGTTAATAGGCTTTTAAATAATTCTTCTTCCCCTTGGAGGAAAAGAGATGTGTAATGTTTATAATAAAAATAGTGTTTCTTCCCATAGCCTGAAATGGCATGGAAGGAGGTAATCATGTTTTGTATGGCAAAGCATTTTTTTAAATGGCATGTTTATGCCTTTCTAGCATGGTGGCTGCAATTGGCTGCTGGGCCAATTTGCATGTGCTAAATTGCAGTCCTGGGGATCTGTGAAAACAACCCAGCAAAGCCAATCTCAGCTGGGAGCATGGAAGCCGCTGCTAAATTTGTGATGAGCCACCCCCAGGCCCAGCGTGAGTCATTATCATTGTTTTGTTTTCCAGAAGTCGGTACCAAATGCTTCCAGGATCCAAAGCATGGATTATCTCTGGAATTGTATTTGTTCCCTCAAAGCTTTGTTTGTTCCAGATAAGAGGAAAGAATAAGAAAAAAAAAGCTGTTTAAAAAAAAAGAAATAATTGTTTCCTTATTAGTGTTCTTTTCCTGCTTTTAATGTGCACTCACAGCCATTTGTTCCCTTGAAAACTTACTTGTGTATGGCCCAGCAGCCACTGCTCAGTCCTAATCAGTTTGCTTTGTGCTGCCAAGGGAATGGGGGAGCAACAGTAAGTACAGTAGGATGAGATGACTGAAGTCACTGTTTGGCTCTGGCAGAGCTGAGGTGGAGAGTTTCTGCTGTCTCTTCTTCTATTTGCCTTGCTGGTTTCTCAGCAAGTGTTTTATGTGTGTGGGACCAGCTGGGGCATCCATTTGCTGTAGGTCAGGACTGTGATATGAGAAGTGCACTGACCTGATTCTCAGGGTCCTACACCTGATGCCCACTTACTGGAATTGCTGGTCTTTGGGGAGATAGGACAAAGTGTTGAGAGAACAAAAGCTCCTGCCCCGTGTTGGGATTGTGACAAACAGTCACTTTGTTCCCAGCTTTTAGCCCTTGTTTCAGGTTATCTTCTCAAAGAGACTTCTTCAATGTGCCATGGACCATGCAAGTGTTCCTGCAGGGACTGTGGGTGGGATGCAGAGGAAATGCTGGGTCCTGCAGAGGAAAGGTCCAGGAGTAGGAAAATGCATGTGTGTGGGCATACAGAAGCATACAGAAGTGATTAAAATTCAAAACTTCAACATACAGTGGGTGGAAAAGACGTGGACAGAGCGGGAAGCCTACATGAGCATGGGAATGGAATAAGGAGCTGAGAGCACTGAAAAAGAGCAATGGAGAAAGGGAACTTCTAGTGAAACTGGCTTAAAAATGTAGTTAAACATGCTGTGTTTGCTTTGAGGACAGGAGTGCCCAATCTGGCGTTCCCTCCTCTGTCTCTGATTTTCAGGGTGGGGAAATTTGCTGGGAGGATCCAAAGTATGTCTGGACAGAGGACAGGCAAAGCAGTCTTCCTTATGGGGCTGAGGGTGGATCTGGAAATACTTGCACAGAGCATTCAAACTGGAAAAGCACAAGGATCAGAAGTGTCCATGACACTCCACAGTGCTCAAGCCTCTCTGTGGTGTTGGTGTATCTACAGATAACCACTGGAATGGTATTGCAACATCCTCCATGCTGCAAGTTCCTGCTCAAGTTCTGGATTTCCTCTTTTGTTGCAATGTAACATGAAAACCAAACCAAAGGAAATAATGATTCTACTGCTGGTGGGACTAGACAGCCAAGGTGCTACCACTACTTTTCTGAATTCCTGTAACTTAGTGTTGCCATTGTTGATCCTCTTCTGTGGCTTTTTGGTGGTGGAGAGAGTGGCACGTGAGCCTATGTCAAATCACAGCAGTGAAATTCAAGTGCAGACCCTGACAGACTGGGACACCTTCCTATGTCCCCTTGCTCTCAGTTCTGTGTGCCCAGGCCCTTTATTTCCCTGCTGCTTCAGTTTAGAAATAACTTAGGGGTATCCTGGGTGGTGCATTTGTGAGGCTGGAGGACTCTTAGGTGTTGTTTTGAAAGGCTGATTTCCCCAGGTATTTATGCTCAGTGCAAGCAAGGTATAATCTTTGTAAATATTCAGTTTGTTGATCAGACAAATAAGTATATAAATATTCACATATGGCTTAATGTCTTGTGGCTGTGCTTGGGTGTTCCTCTCTAATAAGTGCAATTTACCTTTAATGGATAAGACAAAGAAACCTGGTTTGTTTTTTCCTCCGTTTCTGCATTTGCTGGAGTTTCTGTGATGAATCCTTTACTGTGCTCACCCTTAACCTGAAGAGGCAGTTGTGGGAATATAAATCATGCTTCCAGATGCTTGCAGGCTGCTCAGCAATGAAATGCACTTTTCCTGCCCCACCTCCCCTGCTAAATGGCTGACACACATCTTAAAACATCTTGCTGGAGATCTGTTTCTGCCCTGCAGCTCGTTCTCAGCACCTTGCCTGAGAAGGTGATGGGACTGTGTTTTAGGGCTGGTTTGGGGCTTTGTTTCTGAGTTTAGAAAAGGTTAGAATTAGAATAATCAAATTTCTTCAGGTGGTATGTGAAACATGAATAAGGAGGGCAATTGAATGGGAGCAAATCCTTTCCTGAGGAAACACTTTAGTGAATGAATTTCACACTTGTTTTGTGTTTCTGGCAGGTGGTGGGTCTTGCTGAGGGTGCTCCCATGAGAGCTTCTCTCCTACTCATCCACAGCTCGAGCCCTTTGGGTTGATACTTCTCTGTCTAACACGCTGTTTGTTAAGGGATTCTCCCACCTCCCAAAGAAGGTCAGAAAAAACACTTCCTAAATGATAGTCTGCTAAATATAAAAATATCCAAACCAGAGACTTTTCTTTGTTAGTAGTGACAAAAAAAAACCACAACTCCATACTGGCAAAAAGATCCAGACAGGCCCACTGCTTTGTGAAATACCCATGGGTGCCTCTTGGGGACTGTGCTATGGGCTGTCCTGGCATAAGGCTGTGTCTACTCAGTGAGAAGAGTTCATTGCTTATATGCATGGCCACTGAAAAAAAGGGTTTCAATAAGAAAGTTGAATTTTGACAAGGGACTGGCAGGTGCAGAGAGAGAAATGCAGAGCCCTGAAGTGTGCTGGGAAGACACTTATGGGTCTAATTCTCACCCAGAGCAGGGACAAAGGACTGGTAAATCCTGCTCACTCAGCCCAAAGGCATCACTTTTCTTCCTCTTCTGTCCCCCTGCTCACTCATGTGAGCTCTAGACTCATTGCAAGTCTCAGACTCACAAGATTTTCCCTGCTGCTTCTCTGCTCCTGGTCTAAGGAAGACAGCACAGTGTTGGGGAGGAGAGAAAGGCATTGAATCTCTATTATTTATGGGACTGTTGTTGATTTGGCTGGTAAAATGCTGCTGGGATTAAACGTTGGAGGAATGATGTGCTTGTTACTCAGCGAGCACATGTTGCCCCACTAAGTGCCAAAGGACAGTCGTCTGTTTTAGCACTTCTCGTTAAGCTCATTAAGCTTTGAGACTAAGTGCCAATAAGTCTTACTCCCTACTTCATCTCTGCTTTGTGCACAATGGTGTTGTGTTATAGAGACAGCTCTTCACTGGGTTTAGTGTAGCCTGAAAAGAATTATTAGGAAAACAATGAAGGACACTTCTGAAAAAGTCACCAATAGAAAGATATAGGGAAGTAGCATCAATTAACAGAAAAATATAGGAGCAATTAATCTGGGCCGGAATAAAATGCCCATCTAGCCCAACAGCCTTCCTCCATCCACATCAAACAGTTGGGAAAAAGTAAGAAAATATGATCTGTCCCCCAAATGCTCTCTCAGCTGCTTGCTATTTTCAGCTTAAAAAATTATCTGAGTCAGACGTGGTTCACAGTACGTAAGAATTCTCAGTGGATTTCTCTTCTGTGTACTTGACCAGTCTCCCCTTGAGTTCACATACATTTTTAGCATCACAGTGTCCTGTGGAAAGGATTTCCCCAGACCTGTTACATGAAGAAGCCTCTGTTTTCCTTTGTTTTGAACTCGATTCCTGCTAGCTTCGGCTGATGCTTTCCAGAGACCAGAACTGACCGAGATAGTGAATAACAGACCCCATCTACTTGGGGTTGCAGAGACCACAGGCATACTTTTGCTAAGCTGTTTGAAGAGCCTTGGATCTTCTTGTTGCCTCTCTCTAAATCATTCCCAGTTCTAGTAAATGCTTGTTGCAATGACAGGAGCACAACAGCACACACTTGCCACAAGTAAGGCATTGCTTTTCTTTGTGGCCAGGGGCTCAAAACCAATGGGGTCAATTCAGCTGGAGAGACAGCAGTTGTCATGTGGGGTACAGAAAGGAAAGCAGGCTGATGAGCAGGCAGTTGAGCAGGCTGTTATGGCCAAATGGTGAGCTCTGTAGCTGTCAGTCCCTACAAGCTTGTGATTAAAGTGGCATCTCAGGCTGTGGGTGGACACAGCCTCAGTGAGGCATTTAGCAGGAGGTGAGGATGGCCGTGCCAGAAACTCTGTGTGTGACGGAGCATGGGGGATCACCTTGAGACACAATTTCGGCTTTTGGATGCTTTGAGCTCTGTTCTGCCTGGTGAGCTATGCTGGCAGCTGGCTGCCCATGGACCAGAGCAAGAGTGGAGGAGCTGGTTTGACTCTGATGTGGGATGCTGCCTCTCACATCCAGAGGACAGAAACCAGGATACCTGGGGTATAACTGAGCTCCTTTCATAGAATATCTCAAGTTGGAAGGGACCCACAAGGACCATGGAAATCCAACTCCTGTTTTGGTATGCATCAGCATGGTGAGATGAGCTGCAGCTCAAACCCCATTGATTGCATTGACAAGATCTCCACCAATGTAGGGGAAGCCAGGGAGAGTTGCTCAGTCTGACATTTAGGCTGTGGGTACCTGCACATAACTCCACCTTGGGTGCTACCACACCTTCCTCTGCCTTATTGCCTGTCTGTAGTGTGGAGACAATGCTGCCTTCTTTGCAAAGTACCTGTGAGACTAACCCAGGACCTGTGTGGACAACTGAAGGATTGTAAGTCTCAAAGCTGTTTAGTATTACTCTGTCTGTACACTGGAACTGGGGAAAGGGGCTAGGATTTTAGGTACATAAGAGAAGATGCACTGTGAGAATTTTAGAGTACAGTTGAAATTCCTCATTTGCACTTTAAGAGGCATTTGAGACTCCCAGCCATCCAGTAAGCTCCCATTAAAAGCACATGCTTTACAAATCCTCACATAAAAGTATTTAATGTTCGGTAGGAGTGCAGTTTGCTAGGGAGAATATGCTGGCTGCCTATTAAGAGAAGCAGATGAAGGCAATTGCTTTCTAAGGGTTAAGTATGACCTGGTAAGCCAAGGCCTGCAGCATTAGCAAGTGCCAGCCAGCAGCTGGAATAGCTCAGTGACAGGATAACAAGTGCCCTGTCCTTCCACTCCTCCAAAGCATGCCTCGCTCAGTAAAGGTTTCCAGCGCTGAATCAGCAGCAGCACAGGGGGCTCTCTAAAGGGCTCAGAGTTAATGGCTTCTGCACACTAAAGGTTAATGGTGGTATCTCAGGAGGTAGATTTCAGAGGAAAAAGGTTTTTTGACACTGTTGTTGGGGTTTGCTTATCCTCTCTACATTACCTGCAACAGTGTGCTAACGCATAGGCAAAGTGGGCTGTGACCTCAATCAGCTAGTTAATTTTAAGCCCGTGCTTAAGTGATTTGCTAAAACTGTGCTTATTCAGAGAAAGAAACCTGATTGTATTTTCATTGCTCAAGCTAGGTGAATGGTAACATCTAAGTGATTTTAATGATAAAGGGGCATATTATGATTTGAAAAATTATTTACATTCCCATGAAGAACATTAGTATCAGTCAGTATATCTGATGATTGATAGCCATGTTCATACTTTGCTAATAACCCCCTCAAAGCTACTTGAAATACTGTATTGTGCATTTACATTTTTATCTCTGTAATTTTGAGATGAGCAGAGCTCATTAAACCAAAGTATTTTTATGTCTTGTGTCAATAGAAAATGCTCTTTTAAACGCTCAGAAGGAATTGGTTACAGAAATATGGGAAATAGAGGGAAGAAACTGTTTTCCTTTCATGTTCAGTACATTCTTCATCCTTTTGCTTTTTGATGACTAAACTGTTCTGTATTTGCAATTGAAAACTGTTGATTGGAAACTCTTGTGAGACTAACATAAATGGGGCTTGATTTTGAAAAACACATTCGTGATCGTTTGCCTAATTTGTGTGTGCAATTAGCATGATTGCCACTGGAAATGGCCATCTGAGAACAGACTGTTGAAGACTTCTGTCTTTTTCTGAACTGTTTTCTCTCTCTTCTCCTTAAGGTGCCAGCTTCTATGATGTCTAAATATTACCCATGGAAGTTTAATTTGGTAATATGTTTATTGATATCCTTTCATCTCTTACCTCTCCACTTTGAGGTATTTGTTAAAAGACTGAGAATGATTATTTCCTTCTGCTTCCTTCTCAAGTCCACTTGACACAGCGTTAAAGAGGTTCTTTCATCTAAGTTGTTGATCTTGCAATTTAGAGAGTCAGATCTCACTAGCAACTATAGACTCTTACATGACCATAGTGATATTAAAGTAGTTTCCAGGTGTGCACAAAGGATTACAGCTCTCACCTGTCAGGTCTTTTACTCCCTCCTGAGGAAACCCATACTCGCAGGGGACATTTACTGGTGATGAGGTGGAATTGTTTATTTTGCTTTGTTTTAAACATGTGATGAATTAAAATGGTAAGATGGATGGGTCTCTAGAGTATTCCATTCAGGGAAGCTGAGAAACCTGGTTCAGGTTAGTGATTTGAAGGGCATGACAGCTCAAGACATCTTTGAGCTGACTTGGAGTCCTTTTTGTAGGAGCATGGGGTCAAAGTTGCTCAGTGGCTTCACTGCTGGGTAAGAGAAGAGAATGAGCTTGTGAACCCGGCCTCTGGGGGCAGTACTCTTACTGCCTCCCGATGCTGGTGCTGGGGATTAAGCCAGTGGGAAAGCAGCCCATTGTTATTATTGGTATTTTAAAAATGAATTGTTTTTAATCAAACCAGGCTTATCTGAGTCGTCATGGGGCTACACAAGTGCTGCTGTTGTCAGGAGGGAATCAGCAAGAAAGGTGTAGCCTGAGGCAGGGAGAGGAATGGGTGGAATTGCCTCTGTTGGCAGCTAATCACATGTAGGTGCGTTTGAAGCAATGGGGCACTGCTCCGCTGCTGGTGACATTCACATCGAGTTCATTGCTCCTGAAATGTTCTCCATCCTGAGGTAGGACTAAGTCAGATCTAAAGATTAGGTGTACCTTCCAGTCTGGGGTGTAACTCAGACCTACAGCTGCAGAGGTGGGAGAGCCATGGCAGTGTACAGAAGACAAATATCCCCTGGGTCAATAATGATGGGATGGAGAGCACATACTGCCTGATTGCTTATTGGCTGTGGCCTTTCATGAAGAGTAAACTCAATTTTCCCAGTATTGACAGCTGTCTGGTGGAGGGGTCATGCTATGTGGCAGGCACTGAACTGCCAAGAACAAGCACCCAGACACAGTATGTCAGGAATGATAGCAGCAGTGTATTTTGTTCTTTTCTTCTGTGCTCTGTCTCCTTATTGAGAAGAAACCATTTCTAGGGATTAGACATTAGTTATGTCAATCCTGGCCTATCTGCTAGCTAGGAAATGCTGGAAAGTTAATGAATTTAAGCAGGGAAGGTGGTTTTTCTTTGTGCTTGCTTGCTCCTGGCCTGGGTAGGGACTGATTTAATTAAAGGAATGTAGTATCCTTTCCAAAAAGTCCCCCAAGCCAATCAAAACCTTTGAATTTTTTTCCGCCCAGTCTTTCTGATCCTTCCCAAAGCATATTTATCGTGCTGTGAGGGAGAACTTTGGAAAGGAAAAAGTAGAACATGTTTTGCCAGGGAGCATCAGTTTCTGCTGGCCCTAGCACTGCTCTTCCCCTGTTCTGTCCAACCAAAGGCCATCTCCATTAGCACAGCTTGCTCAAGCATCCTCCCTCCTCATTCTGAGAGCTGCCCCAGCCCCTTCCAAACATATAATTATAGGCATGAAAAAAATAAATTTGTTCTTATTCAGCACCTGATAAAACGGTGACTCAGGCATTTTCATTTTCCATTGGAAATGCAAGTTCTCGCGCATTCGGAGTGCTCACCAGCACTCAGCCTGAATCTTAAAGGGAACCCTGTCTGCCCCCTGGAAGGGCAAAATGGTTACAAATGCAAAATGCCTGGTGGAGGCTCTCACAAGTAACTTCATTTGGCCACATGGTGTGAAGCAAAGCAAGGTCACTTGGCTGTCTCTGCATTTACCCTGCAGTGTAGTTATCCCAGCAAAACCCCAACCTACACCCAGCAGTGGGCTGTGGAGACCTGGCCAGGCTGGCAGCCTGGAGCTTTCTGGCCACTGGGGCTGCATGATCAGCCTGGCATTTGAGACAAATGGTGGAGCAAAGGCACCTGATCAGGTTTAGGATGGCCTTTGTGAAAAGGGTGACGACACTCTGTTCCTAAAATAAACATGTTTCTGTGCTGTGTCAGGAGATCGCTCATACAAAGCCTGGAAGGAAGCAAGATACTTGCTGAAAGGCATAAATCTTTCTAACCACCTTCAGTGGTTATTTTTAAGCTCAGGGCATGCAGTGCTATGAATCCCATGCCATTAGGGCTGGAAAAATGTTAGCCAGGAAGATGGGTGCTCTGGAGCATGAGAGCCCTCTTCCTCCTGCCCACATGACCTCTGCCTTGCAAAGAAAACCCCTGGGCTGTGACAGGACTGAGAGGATAATGGGCAGCAGCTATGCCCCACCTCTGTCAGGTTGTGTGAGGGAGGGTTTCAAAGTCCTCCTGGTAAGCTGGGTAGATGCAGCATGTTGTTTGGTTTTAGTTTAAAGTGAATTAATTAAATGGTGTTTTATTGTATTCTTCCAGAGCAGCCAGAGTTGTAGGATAAATATTTATGCAAAACAGCTGCTGAGTTAAGAAAAGAGACATCAGAAGTACAGACATATGTTTTTGCCTTTGCTTCTACCCAAAGGTCCCTGAGGACTTGATTCAATGATTTCTATGGGTCCCTTCAATTCAAAATACTCTACAATTCTATGACTTTGTTGGAATTAATTATTTCTTACACCCCTTCTGGATATGAGGCTTTTTTTATTTTCATATAATTCAGAAAACAAGTGCACTGATGAGGTAAAAAAGAAGTCCACAAGTGCTTCTCCTTTATTTTGTGGCAAATCTATGCCCAAACCCACCATGGCCTGGCAGCTCTTCACAGGAGTGTACTGAACCAAACCCAAATTAGTGTCTAGTCCCTCTTTCTCCAAGCATTTACACTTGCATCAATTGCTAATGTACTCAGGAAACAGGACCCCTCATGGGAAGGGCTGTAACATCTCTGAACATGAGCCAAAATCCTTTAATCATAAAGAGATAATCCGCTAAATAATTTGAGCCCAGCAGTCTGCAGGGCATGGGGGATGCTATCTGGCTTTGCTCCCAAAGATTCAAAAAGTTCTTTAGAAACTGCTGCCCTAGCGTGTCATGCAGTGGGGAGAGCTGGGAGAAGACAACATTTTGATTTGGGTTTGGTTTTCCCCATGACAACATAACTTCCTAAATAAAAATAAAAGACCAGCATCTTGCATCTTGGTCTGTTGGAGAAAAAGTGACATTTCTTCTGAAAAAAAAAGGATCTTTCCATGGGGTACTTTTTACATCCATTTCTCCTCTGTCAAAATATGGGTGCATTTTTACTGATGGAAAAAATCTTTCCCTAGTTGTTTGAGGATGTAGGAGCAGTAGTGCTTTACAAATTGCACTCTATCAGGAAATGAATGGCAAGTGAGTGTGTATGTATTTGTTCATGTGTTCCCACTCCCTGTAGTGCCTGGGGTGAGCTCTCTGGCTGTGTCATAAACCTGGTAACTTTAGCAGAAAGGCCTCCCCAGCTTGGGCAGGGCTGGGATATGTTTGGAAAGACAGGAGCGCAGGATATCTGTTGCGTGGTCCAGTCCTTTGAGCAGCACACAGAAAGGAGAGGTTTGTCAGTGCCCCAGGAACAGGATGCCAGACCTGCACTTCTTGGCAGCTGTCTGGAGTCCTTTGGACCACTGACAATGGGAGAAGAGATAGAGACCTGGGATGGTGCTGTGGTGGGCTAGGAATCCCTTGACCCTGAGTGGTCCCATTAGGAGAACAGGGCATGTTTGTTGCCTGGGAGCCTTGGTCCTTCCTGGTTACAAGAGAGACTCTGCTGTTGCCCAGTCAGTCGTGGTGGTTGCACCTCTCTCTGTTTAAGTTTTGTTGCATTATGCTGCTCTGGATGATCATAGGTCAGCAATGACAGCCTCCTTGGAGTCTCAGACACTCAGACCTGACTAATTCCTCACACTGCAGAGCTTGGAGCTCCAGCTTAGGGCTCTGTCCCTCCTCTTTGTCCTCCTCAGGTGAATCACCTTTGTGAGTAACATCTCACAATGATGCTGCCTCTTGGAGTATGCATTAGCAATCACTGGACTGGTACCTCTCCCCGCCTTTGTAGTAGTAGTAGTCTTCTTTTTTCTTTCCTTTAGGATTTTTGTAGTGAATTGGGGGATTTGCAGAGCAGAGGTTTGCATATTTTCTTTAATCCACCTAGGTCCAGCAGCAGTAACAGTGTTGGTATGTTTGTCACATAAGCACATACCCAGAGCAGCCAGGGTATAAATGATTCTGCAGTTCAAGCATTTTGATTTTTTTTCCTGCTATTTTTGTCATTCAAAATAAATAGATCATACTTAGATGTGCCTGCCAAAAGTTGAAATATACCTTCAGTTAAGTTCAGTAACATTCCATCTCAACCCATACTCCAGGAGACTTTCCAGGTAAACTTATATCCCTTAAGAAGCACCAGGATTATTCCTGTCTTGGACTATAGTTAGTATTCTTCCAGTTAATGTGATCATCCCTAGAATAGAAAAATTTTGAGCGCCCAGCTATTTTCAGCCAAGCCCCTGACGTGCCCAGCTTCTACCACTTGAAGGGAATGTCAGATATTTTCACATGACAGAAAAGCGTGGCCAAATTTTGTTCTAAAAAATATTCTTTACTTTGGGGTTACTGTTTCTTTACTGGATTTCAATTTCTATTTATTCTTGAAACTTGCAAGAGATACATATCCAAATCTGCTAGACAGTTTTACAAACTACAGACTAGTTTAGATGCATGTGTGTACCTTTTCCTTTAATAACTCTCAGCAAGCTTGAAAGTTAGTGATACACACTGACAGATACACCTGGAGGCATACACGGCTTTAAAATATCAGCCCGTGTTTTCCATCTTTTATTTGCTTTTTGGTTTTTGTTTGTACTGTAATATTCATGGAGTGAAACAAAATGAGGAACTGAAAAGAGCATTTTAATGTAATTTTGTGGTACCTGTTAAAGTGCTTTGTGTGTTTATCAGAATGAATCACTTGTGCAAAATTCTGTGCTTTTTTTGCTTATTCCTGACACTGTGAAATATCTACATATCAATGTAGGGAATGAAAGTACATAAAACCTGGGGAGCAGAGATGCAGGTAGGGAGTATTTGTGGTGAATTCCTGTGATGATCAGGAAAAAGAGGCCCATGAAGCCAGTTTTGAAGAATGTCCCGTGACAGCCAGACTGAACTCGAATGTGTCCTGGTATATTTCCATAACGAAACAGAAAATCCTGCAGCGAGGCAGTCGATCAAACACTGCCGACAGCTCGCTCAGCCCATGCAGGAGCAGCCTCCTCCCCTCCTGCCTGCAAACGGGGTCTGAGCAGGGTGGGAGTAGCCATGGCATTAAAACATTCCTTGCAGTATGTCACAGTGCTACCTGAGCTCACCAGCCCGACCTGCAGCCACGCACAACACAAACAAAATCTGTGTCCAGAAGATGTGTGCCAGGCAGAACATGTGTTCCGTTTCTCTCTGCTCTCCAGAATAGTCACTGCGCTTTTCTCCTCTGTAGTTTGCAGTTCTGCATCACCTGCAAGTCACTGGTGTTGTCTGAAGGCTGGAAACTTAAAAAGAAACACACCATTCACCTTCTGACTGCTGTCTGTGCTGTGTCTGCCAGCACCATGCAGATCCCTTGTGGGCATTAAGGCCAATGCCACCCACATCATTACCCAGCTGGGAGGCAGCTGCTGGCAGGGACAGCCACTTTCTGCGGAAGTAGGGAAAGACTGAGGCTTCTCAGTGTGCACAGATGCTTTCCATGAACATATGCTTAATTAAGAGGCAAACTCACCACCTGCTCTGCAGCGTGGGTATCCAGGCTCCTTTCAGGCAGGTATTTGCTTTGCTGTGTGCTTATGCTTTTACAGAGGTCTGGAAGTGCTTTTGGTAGTGTTTGTGCAGCTGTGCCTGAAACCCCAGGCGTCAGGTGCTGTTAGCATGCAGAGCTGCCTGCTTCATTAAGGTAATTGTGCCCAAGGCCTTTCCTTCCTTATACTGGTTTAATGAGGAGCCACAGCATCCCCTTGATGCTTCCTGTGGCTGCAGGGAGCTGCACGTGGGTGGGAACTGGAGTGGGTTTGCCCTCTGCCCCTACAGCCTCTGGTGCTGCTGCCATCACCTACCAAGCCCAGCACTGGGCAGGAAATGCGAGCTCCTAAGGGCAGATTTTGCTGCTTAAGTTAGTATCTGTTTTAAAGATGCAAAGAAATTCGCTGCTCCTGTTTGAATACTTGCCTCTAGCTAGAATGCTGCACAGGTTTGGAACCCCTCATCAGCTCTCCCCTAAGCCTCGGACTCTCAGTCTGCGGCCAAATCCCCGGCAGAGCTGGCAGCGCTGCAGCAGCCCAGGCAGGATAAATGGGCCATGCACTCTGCTGCGTTGGTGGCAGGGACAGATTAACCCTCTTTTGCAGAACCAGTGCAATGATGGCAGCTGGTGGGTGGCTGAGTGTCCCCTCTCCCTGCAGTGCCCTGAAAATGGGCACGTGGCTCAGGGACCTCCAAATATCTGTGCTGAAACAGAAGTCACTTAATATATCTGCCAAGCTTGGCCTGCTTTCTTTCTTTGGACTGTTCTCTCGGTACCCATCTCAGAAATGCCTTTTCCACAGGTAAATGCATTTTCTGTGCCCAGTTTGTGATGCATATGACATCTTCAGGGAAGACAAACATTTCTCCTGCAGCATTTTCAGGTATCTGGGTCCCAAGAGGAGATAATGCGCAGGGATTTCAATCTGCAGCCACAGAATCTCTACCAAGAAGCACATGCAGAAATGCAAAATGCACATCTGTGCTCCAGTCATGGAGCCATGTTCTTGTGCCCAGCAGGTCTCTAACCTTTTCATTCATTAAAGATGAATCAGGTTGAGGACAATTAATTATTCACTAGAAACCATTTGGAATTTTCACTGGCTGCACGAAGGTGCCTGTGGGACTGCAGGAAAACAACCATGGCAGTAAGACAGGTGCTTGCTCCATGCTGGAACTCTGGGTCAGAGCCCCTCAGGAGCCTGTCAGACTGGCAGCTCCTGCCAGGCCAAGTACCCCACTCCCCAAGGGGTGACAGCCCTGGGGGGAGCTGGAGGACTGTGCCAGCCTGCCATGAGCTCGCAGAGGACACGAGCACAGAGCATGAACCTCCAGGGACCCCCAGAGCCTGCCTGGGTTGCTGCAGTGTTGCAAAAAGGGAAGCTGTCCTGGACCTATGTTTTTCCAGCTGTGCAGACACACAGATGAACCAGGGGTTTATTGCTCTGCAGGACACGTTTTTCCCTGCTGTGAGACAGAAACCATCAGCTCAGGTATTGTAAGTGAGAGGAGGAGCGGGAAGCCCACAGCCAGCTTGTATTCAAGATGTGATAAAGATACCACTGTGGTTCCTACCTGAATGAGTCCTAGGAAGGCTGGTTTGAGTTGTGCCTACAGTCCTGTCACCTGCTGAGGTGACATTGGCCCATGGGGCCATGCCCAGCTGCAGGCTGGGTGCTGGAGCTGTCACCAGTCCCTGGTAAGAGTGCAGGAGCTCACGGCACTGGGCTGCCAGCACCAGACACAGTAGCAGCAGGAGAAGTGTGAGTGGGGCTTGGCTTGCTGCTGGCAGCCCCTCTGTAAGCCCATAGTGATTACCCAGAATTCAAAATGAGTAGGAGCAGCATTTGCACCTCTTGCTTTTGGTGGGGCATCATGTGCCTGAGCCAGGGTCCAGCTCCAGCAAAAAGTGGCTGCGTCTCATCCTGTTCACATTGCTGTAACAGGTATTGGCTGGGAGTGCTTTGTACCGAGAAAATGGGAAGAATCTTCTAAAATGCAACTATCCCATAGAAACCTTTTTCTTCTCCTAGCACAAAGTAACAAGGTAGAGCACTATTAGTGCTCTTTTTGAGTCTTTTTTCCCCAAATGGAGTTAATCTTATACCTGTGCTTTGCCCAGGGCTGTGCTGCAGACACAAAGGAGGCTGTTCTGGCTGTTACGAAACCTTGTTCAAAACAAAATCTATTGGAACAATTGCTAAGAGGAGAGCTTGGTGTTGGCCCACCGAGACTTTGCAGCATCCTGTGTGTACTTATTATTTGCTATGATCAATGACACTGCAAAGGCTGTTTCCCAGGGTAGGAAATGCCTGATTGTATAAACAGGCTATACTGGGAAGGAAAATAGTACCCAGGAGAGAAAGCAGTGATGCATTAAAAGTAATGGGCTCTATCAGTATGATTTTGTTGGGTAAGGTAACCTCAAAGATTTATTTAAATAGGGCAGAGATATGAGTGACTGCTACATTCTCACTTTGTAATGCATTTGCCAGTCAGAGAGCAGATAGCAGTAAAGGCATTGCTTTTTACAACACAAGTTCATTTAAACTGAGGCTCTGCAGTACTTGTTCTGTGGTGAGCTAAAGCAATACCCAACACCTTTCTCTGAGTAGGAGAAGTGGGTATTCAGACAGGAATAGCTGCATTTGTGCATTTTTTTCTGTTCATTTTCTGCAAGTTTTTAAGATCATCTGAAGAACAAATGCTGAATAGATTTCCTGAGGGGGGGAAGAAAAGAACAACTTAAAAGATTTGCACCTGTGATCTATTCTCAGTTCTTGCTGTGGGGTCTGGATGTGGGACCAAGGGAGCCATGGAAATTTCCTCTTCCGTGGCGAGCCAGTACAGCAAAACCCATTTTATTCCATTAAAATGCTTGACATTAATGCTGCGGTGGAAAGCTGTATGCAACCTCTTTCCTACGTTAATTTCCTGTTTTATAGGAGAAATTACAAATGTTGGGCTTGCATGACTGGCAGAGCAGAACTGCTCAAGGCAACACAAACAAATAGCTATGAATAACAGATCTAGCAGTAGACAAATGAACACAACTTGCAGACAAATGAACAAGCAGTACAGCTAAGGCCAAGCTAGTTAGCTAATGTTTTTCTTTGTAATCTGTGCACCTACATTACCCTGCAGGTGGTAATAAGCAGAGCTGGTGTGTAAGTACATCTGTGTGATCAGTGTCCCTTACAGCCTGGCAGTATATCCAGAGAGGCTCCCCAGATTTTGCTGGATGTATATTCAGGCAGCTTAAGTGCAGAACCTAAGCTTCCCCTCTCTCATCTTCGTACAGGATGGCTGTGCTAAAACAGATGGGAAAGGGGCAAAACCTGCCCCCCTTGTAAATTTTGTGTGTGAAAAAACTGCAGGTCCAGGTTTAGGCAGCTGCCTCCTGCTTCTGGGTGAGTTCTGGACTGCAGTGACCAGGACCAGGCAGGAGGGGAATGAAGAGTGTAAGGGATGGAAAGAAGCACTGAACCCATTTGTTCTCTCTCATTGCCTGTAGACCAAGGCCAAGGAGTTTAATGATGTCCACTCCAAGGTTCTGGTCAGGTTCTGACTTGGCTGCCTCTGACTTCTCGAAAGTCCCACCTCCTTTGCAGTGCTGTCCCCTGGCCAGTGTGGCAGGCACACTGCAGGGTGCTGCTCTGTGCTGTTATACTGGTGATTGTTCTGCCCTGTTGCTGGTTGTGTTTTCAGCAGGGAGTGAAGGTGATCTTAAGGTGCACTCAGATTTTTGAGATCTGTAAGGCAGAGCGAGATCTGTGGAAGCAAGCGTGCATTTCCAGTGTCAGCTATAGACCTTTACATTTATCAGCAAGCAATTCTAGCACTTGGATTTGCTAGGTACAGAGAACAAAGGGGAAAGGCAGTTTAATTTAGCACTGGGAGAACGATATATCTGGGGGTTTGTGCAGTGCCAAAAAGTTTGGAGGGAAGAGATTTGTCTCAGTCCAAAAACTCCAACAGAAAAAAGTACACTCTGTTTTTAACTTGTTAAAAGGACTTAAAGCTTTGTGAATAAAAGAACAGGCAGGCATTTGACTTG
Source organism: Catharus ustulatus (assembly GCF_009819885.2). Classification (NCBI taxonomy): domain Eukaryota; kingdom Metazoa; phylum Chordata; class Aves; order Passeriformes; family Turdidae; genus Catharus; species Catharus ustulatus. The sequence goes on from NC_046230.1 coordinate 14,956,672, forward strand.
CAGAGAAATAAATTTTCTTTCTTTTCAGTTCTTCCAATTTTTTTTTAAACTAACACTGTAAAATGTCACAAATTTAACTAACTGGTCAAACCACATACAGTTTGGTTTTTTTTTTTAATGTGGACTCGGTGAAACAGATAATTCCATTGACCTGTCACCTGCAGCACTGGGTACCTGAGCTCCTGTTGCAGAGCTGCCACGAGTGCCAAGGCTTGGGGCATGAAGGGGAAAGCCCTGCTAAAGAACAAGGCAGAGCGTGTCGCGGCGAGCGTGTCGCGGCGAGCGTGTCGCGGCGAGCGTGTCGCGGCGAGCGTGTCGCGGCGAGCGTGTCGCGGCGAGCGTGTCGCGGCGAGCGTGTCGCGGCGAGCGTGTCGCGGCGAGCGTGTCGCGGCGAGCGTGTCGCGGCGAGCGTGTCGCGGCGAGCGTGTCGCGGCGAGCGTGTCGCGGCGAGCGTGTCGCGGCGAGCGTGTCGCGGCGAGCGTGTCGCGGCGAGCGTGTCGCTGAGCACCAGGTGGCAGTGCTGCCGCGGGGACGCGGGGCGCCGGCACTGTCCTGCTCTGCCAAACCCCGCCGCTCCCTCCTCTCTGCGCGCTGAGCATCCCTCTGCTTTCACCCCTTTCTAGGCCACGCTGTTTTTCCGAGCGCGAGCCGAAATGTTGTATTTCCAATTTCCGCGGAGCAGCCAGCCTCACCCTTGAGCCCGAGCTTGTCCCTGTTTTGTCGCACGGACGCGCCGGTGGCTGCGGGTCTGCGGGCAGCGGGTGGGAGCTGCTCCGGCCCCCTGCCTCTAATCGCTGGTGTTCAGAGAGCATCTCGGGCTGCCAGCAGCTCCATTTCCCCCCAGCTGAGCCTCCAGCAAGTCCCGGACCCTGGTACAGTGTCCTGGGGCAGCTTTGGTGCGTGCGGGAGCCGCAGCTCCCGGCCCTGGCGGCAGCGGGGGATGCCCGGCTCAGTGCAAGGGGAGCGCTCCCGCTGCGCCTCGGGAGAGGCTGCTGTGTGCACTAGTCCTGATTTATTAATACAGGCCTTTCAGGTCCTTGAAAAAAAAAAAAAATCGTCTGTGTTTAGAGTTTACTTTTTGCTTTTTTATTTATTTTCTTTTGCCTGTCTTTTCCTTCCCCGCCTCCCTTTTTCACCCTTTCTCTTTCTTCCCCCTTATTCTTTCTCCCTTATTTCTTCCCCTTCCCCCCATATTTCTTTTTCTTCCTTTTTTTCCTTATTTTTCCTTCCTTTCCCTCTTTTTTCACGTTCTTCCCCTATTCTCCCTTTTTTCCTTCCTTTTTTCCTTCCTTTTTTCCTTCCTTTTTTTCCTTCCTTTTTTTCCTTCCTTTTTTTTCCTTCCTTTTTTTCCTTCCTTTTTCCCTTCCTTTTTTCCCTTCCTTTTTTCCTTCCTTTTTTTCCTTCCTTTTTTCCTTCCTTTTTTTCCTTCCTTTTTTTCCTTCCTTTTTTTCCTTCCTTTTTTCCTTCCTTTTTTTCCTTCCTTTTTTTCCTTCCTTTTTTTCCTTCCTTTTTTTCCTTCCTTTTTTCCTTCCTTTTTTTCCTTCCTTTTTTTCCTTCCTTTTTTTCCTTCCTTTTTTCCCTTCCTTTTTTCCCTTCCTTTTTTTCCTTCCCTTTTTTCCTTCCCTTTTCTTTGCTTCTCTGTCTCTTTTCTCTCTTTCTTCCTTTTTTCTTCCCTTTTCCTCTTCTTTGTTTCTCCCTTTTCTTCTTCCTTTTCATTCCTTCCGTTTATACATTTTCCTTTCCGCCTTTACCTTCCTTTAATTATCTTTCTGTTTCTTTGTTTTTTCCCGCTGCCTTTCCGCCGGTCCGGGGCCGGTCCCGCGGTGGGCGCAGCTCCGGCACCGCTAGGGGGCGCTGCCGCTCCGCAGCCGCGGGGCCGTGAGGGGAGCGCCGCCATGGGGCTCGTGTTTGTAGCCGTGAGGGGAGCGCCGCCATGGGGCTCGTGTTTGTAGCCGTGAGGGGAGCGCCGCCATGGGGCTCGTGTTTGTAGCCGTGAGGGGAGCGCCGCCATGGGGCTCGTGTTTGTAGCCGTGAGGGGAGCGCCGCCGTGGGGCTCGTGTTTGTAGCCGTGAGGGGAGCGCCGCCGTGGGGCTCGTGTTTGTAACCGTGAGGGGAGCGCCGCCATGGGGCTCGTGTTTGTAGCCGTGAGGGGAGCGCCGCCATGGGGCTCGTGTTTGTAGCCGTGAGGGGAGCGCCGCCATGGGGCTCGTGTTTGCTGCTGGGGATCGGGGCCTTCGCGGCCAGCCCCCGCAGGCCCTGAACTTGACGGAAATAAAGCGAGGCAGAGCGTTGCTTTAGGAAGTCGTAGTTTAAGATAAGAGTCGGTAGCGGTGTGCTTCTCATGTAAACTCAGGGGTGCACACCCAGTCTGGACTGATTTGAGTAGGCAGTGAATTTTATCCTAATTTTCTTAAATCCTAACACCTCTGGGTTTGGTTGAGAACCTCCAGCATCAAGCAAAGAGTGCACGTTCCTCTGTAGGGTATCACTAACTGTGGCTCAGTGTAGATGGTCAACCCCAGGGGGACAGCATTGTCACTTGATGAAAAGAAACTCAAACGTTTTTTTTTTTTTTTCCCTCTCATTTCATTGGTGATTCTTGTGTTGTTGCTCAGTTTCAGCAGCAGTTCTGGTGTGATCTGGTCACCTTGCTCTCCCTTTCCAGCTCCCATACTTGGCTGCTGTCCCCTGGTTTGTGTCAGGCTGGGATCCTTGTGCCCTGGGGTTGTTCACCTTCAGTGTAACAGGGATTAACTGAGTCCCTTTCCATCTCAGTTGAAAAAACCTTATCCAAACTATTTCACGTACAAAACAAAAAAATAAATAGGCTTGCTCTAATCCACAGGCCCTTGGAAACAAAACTGGGAAGGCTTTGGCCTTGGTGCAGCAGTGACTAGGATGCCCTCAAACAAAAACCAGTGTTGGATTTAAAGGCCAAATGAAGCATTTTCCCAATTTTAGAGATGCCCCCCTTCCCCAAAAATAAATTAATAGCCTGAGGAACTTTACTTCCTTCCAAGTCTTTATCTAATTGCATTTCCAATTTTTTCCATGAGAGATATATTCCAAGATAGTTTGTAATTCTCCCCACCCCCTAAAGACAGGGGAAAGTTTACAACCTTCTGAGATTTCCAGAAGACTAACCACTCAAGGGTTAAAGAATGCAGGAAAGAAACAAGATTAATTTAAAGTAAAATAAAATAGTTCTGTGACCCCATTATTGATTTCCATTTAAAAAAAAATTCATTGTAGGAAAAAAACACAACTTGGTGCAATACTGTATTTTACTATTTTTCACTCTCCTCACATATTTTAAAGAAACCTGGACATTTTCTGAAACTGTGTGTGCTGAGAGCTGTAATCCTATAACCCTGTGAGGCGCAGTCACTCTAGTTCTGCTGCCGTCATTGGATTCCTCACTTATTTATGCAGGATGGAAAAGGATCTGAGTGGGAAACACCTTTGTGAAGCCCTGGTGTTTCCCCAGAGCAGGATGGAGGCTGCAGGACTAAGCCCTGTTTTATACACTTTAAGGTCAGGGCTTCCCTGATGCCTGTGAGTCTCTTACCAGTGAAAATGGTTTTGTTAGTGCAGCCCTGGGGACGTGTGGGCTTGGGTGGGATAATTGGGTCCCCACTGCTTGCCTGATGACACCTCCATCTCCCCTGCCTCTGGGCTGCTGAGCTCGTGGTTCTGGGGGCTGAAGGACTGTGGGTCTGAAAAATAAAGCCCTGGTGAAGCAAGGTGACAACCTTGTCATTTATTGCAGTGCAAATCCAGGAATCCTGTAAACACACTGGAAGAGCTGGTGAGGGGGCGGGAGGGGCTGGGCGGCCAAGGCTGCTCTGCAGCATCTGTGCCAAGCCCTTTCCCTCACAGAGGGGAGCGAGGTCTGGTGGGGTCTCTGCTCCAGGTGCGGAGAAGTTGAGCTGCAAGCAGAGGGGACACTGTCAGAGGTGTCAGCTGAGGAGCGTCGGTCCCTCCCGAAGGAGGAGCCCTTCCTGACAGCTCCATCTGTGCGAGCACGGGGAAAGCCGGGGCCCCTCCATCAGCACCTCTTGCCTGCCTTGCATGAAAAATCCCACCCTACAATCCATCTGCCCCCCGAAGAAGTGTCTTTGCAAGCATTGAAAAGCAGTGTCATCGCCTTGATGTCAGGGATGGAGGAACCGGCAGCGCGGGGAGGAGGGTGCACCCCTGTGGTCGCTCTGTGGTCACTCTGTGGTCTGGCGGCAGTAAAAGGGACTTTCTGGTCAGTGGTCAGGCTGGTGCTTTCTCTTGGCATTGAGGGTGATCTGCAGTGTTTGTGTCTCAAATTCTTCAGTGCTGTGCTTGTGAATCAAGCAGAAAGACTGCTTTAAAAGCAGGCAGTCTAGTTTTAGAGCTGGCATAATCATAATTCCTATGCCACTAGGAGTGGGGGGGGGAGGAGCAGATAAAAATCAGAAAATTAGAATTTATTACAATAAAAGCCAAAGTGCTGGAAGCCAAAACTGTCATTGTAATGTGAACTCTTTTTTGATAGTGTCCTATTACATCGCATAAGAGGTTGAACACGCGTATGAATATCTTGGTTGGTAATTATCTGATTTGTGATATGTAGCTAATGTGAATTTGTTGTTCTGTACATTATGCAGCAGCAATTCATTTCTGAACAACATTAACTGGCACTATAGCAGTTCAGTGCAGAAATTACAGGCATAAACATATGTTTCACTTAGGGTGAGTAGTAGCTAAGTCAAGACACCAGCAATCTTGGTCAGGGGAGATGTGGGGTGAAGAGCTGAGGGTGCATCTTTTCCTAACTCACCCTGGCAACAGAATCCGCCTCTCCCAGATGATGCTGGGCATCCTCAAATTATGCAGCAAGCACAAAGGACCTGTGCAGACACATGTGGGTACCAGCTGGCCAGGAGATCCCACACGTGGGAGCTGACATCTTCTGTTCTGGAATGAGTTTGTGGAGAGTGGTGTCTCTGCAGGCTGCACTAATCAATAGCAAAGATCTGCAGGAGTGGTTTTCAAATTAGATAAGCTTTGGAGCTGATGTCTGAATGATGGTAACAATATAAACACTTAACTGAGTGCACTGCTGTCACTGCATCCCTAACAACTCTTAGATAAGACCATTTCTATTTTATGGGATCCTATTTGCTTTCACTTTATTTAATGACACCACTAAATAAAAACACTCAATAATTGTTGTTGCTTACTTCAATTCATCAATTAAATGTGCAAGGCTACTAGTATAGATATATTTTAAGATAGATTAATTAACAAAGGTTAAATAAAACACCTTACTGAATGCACATCAAATGTCTCCCCATTCTGAGAGTATTAAGAAGATTTTTTGAAAGACCAGAATATTGGTGCTACAGATGAGAGAAAGAGTCTCTTGGCTCACATTATTCCAGGCTTTGTCACATAATTTTTTCACAAATGTGCACAAAAAGCCTCTTTGGAACAGAAGGAACAGAATGAGAACAGCAATGTGCCCACTGGTCCTGTTGGAAGTGTCTTACTCCTCTGATCGCTAGAAACCATGTCTAATTTCTAGTCAAAATTTATTCTTGGCCAGTTTCTACCTGTTTCCTCTTGTGCTAGCATTGTCCTTCAGCTTATCTGTCCTTTGACTGCTGTTATTTATGCCCTGTTTACATTTCTTTCTGCCTGGGCAATGAAGATCTATGAAACATGTCCATTCTGCTTTAGTTTGTAGTCAGTTTCACTTCTTAATTGCTCTAGTGCCAGGGTTTCAGACAACACAAGGGAGCATCCTTTGTTTTAAGAAGAAAAGCTTTCACTGAAGCTGCACAATGTTGTGGGCATATTTCCTGTTTGACTGAGAGTTTATGAATTCTCTATATTTTTTCAATTTTTAGTTCCCCCGTAAAATTGGAAAGCTGGGTCAAATTTAAGCTGACAGAGTCCGTGTCAAATGATTAAATAGATAAAAAAAAGAAAGAAGGCTTTTCAGACCCTGCATTGTCCCAGGAGTCAAGGGAAAAAAGTGAGAGAATTGCAATGAGTGCTGGAGCTATCCATGTGCAAATAAGAAGGCTGGGAGTGGCATGTAGCCTTTTCTAGAAAAAATGCCTGGTGTCTACCTCCTTAATGCCAACTGGTTTTTTTCAAGAGGAACTTCACAGGAGTGAGTCTGGCATGTCTAACTGGGGTGAGAACTGGTGCCTGCTGTACAGGGATCTCTTGTACACCCCACACAGAGCATTGGGAGTGTAAGGAGCTTATGGGGAGATCCCTGGAGCATCAGTGAGATCTGGAAGTTTGTTTCATTAATGTAGATTTTGATAATCCCAGCCCACGTTTTTTTAGCTCAAGGCAGCTAAGACTTGCTGATGAATAAGCAAGGACCTCAAAGCTGTTGAAGGTAATGAAGTGTCTATGAATTATGCTCTTTTACAAGGACATGTTTGAGTTGCATATGCTCCTTTTACTGCTACTGTCTTCAAGCTTCTTTACCTGCATCTTCAATGAGGAGACAGACACTGCCCTGGTAGATCTACACACTTAATTTCCTAAGTGCCCGACTTTGTCAGTGCAGACCTAAAAGTAGCTCTGAGTCACTTCCCTGGCAAATCAGTTTTTTCATCTGAGGGCACCTTCTTGCACCCCACATTTTACAGCATTTGAGGTGGGCTGAAGTGGGAATTAGAGGCACTAGAAGTATCTAGTTTAGTATCTGAATTCTAGAAGTATCTACTCTAATGGACTGAAGAAATAAAAGATTTGCCTCTTAACACTGAGAAGGGAACATGTATTATTGGCATTCTTTAGCAAACAAAAGGCTTCCCAAAGCCAAGCAAATGACTGACAAAGCTTGCATTGAGCTTCTGAAAACAAGTTAGGGGAGAGAGAGACCATCCTTGCAAACAGATCACAACTATCCTGTCCAAGCCACTGACAGGCAGCACAAGCCAACCCTCCTCCAGGCTGGACCTGCCCAGCATGTTTTGCTTCACTTCCTTTGTATGGAGAGGTTGCCTAGGAATACAAAGCCTCTGGAACTGAAACAGGGCCTCTGGGAGACAGAAACATCACTGGGGCCTAACTGCAGAAGAAGAGCTACATCAGGAGCTAGGCAGTTCCATGAAAATAATTTTGTGCCTCCTTTTCCCTGGTGCAGAAAATCTGAGCCTGTGAGAGTGTTAGGATTTCAGCCCCTTTGCTGTTCTGGCCCTCTTTCAAGACTGAAGGATGCTTTGTGGGCAGAAAATCCCAACACAGCTAATGTGCAGCTAAAGGATAGCTGGTCATCTCTCTATGGAGTGCTGAGGATCTCTGTTGCCATATTGCCACCTGTACCCAGCACAAAGCTATGTTCTCCTTAATTACTGACAAAAATGTCTCTTCAGATGCCTCCCAATAATTACTCAAGTACCCACTTAAGTGGCTTTTAATTCAGGCTCCTCACCCCTACACTTGTGCATTTTCCAATTGCCAAGCACAGCTAGTCACATGTATAATCTTCTGCCACAAGAAAATACTAATACTCTGCCCCTTGCTCACATAAGGTAGTATGAATGTGGTTTGTACTACCTTGCATGAGCTTCAGTGAACCCATAGCATCTCAGGATATGGTATTTCCAACAGGCTAGAGCAGGAGCATTCAATCATAATGAAAGATGAAAGCTCTAATTGTGAGTTTCCTGTATCTGATGACACTTAGCAGTTCTACAGCACCTCTTGTTGGACTACTGCTGGCTGCCTTGCCAGCTCCTCTCATTATCAGAGGCTGCCCCTTGACCCTGCTCTGGGGTAGGAGTGCCCATGGACTCCTTTAAAAGGTCTGGGGGCAGATGACAAGGATAAGCTGTAGACATCAGGCTGGGTGCCACAGGAGGCAGCTGATGCTGCCTATAGGGTGGTGGGAGGGCAGCATTTCTAACTTTCCAGCTACCTTTGTGGGAGTAGAAAGGGAAGCTCAGGGTATCCCATCCTCTCCATCCTCTAGGACCCAGCTGCATTGAGCAGGGAATGTTTTAGATCATGATTTTATGGGTAAGCAGGGTCTATTTGCTGTTGCTCCATGATTCGTAGAAGGCATTGCCCTCCCTGCTTAATTCCACTGTTTTACTGGGGAAATCTCCAGACACCAGGTCCAATCAGTGACCTGTTTGTAGCAGTCTCTAGCAGCCCTTTAGTGGAATGTTTTTTTTCTGTTTGTGATGGAGACCAAAGGGACACTAACTCCGTCCCTGAAGTAAGAAAAGAATGTGCATGTGAAGGGGGAGGGCAGGCAAGCATGGCCAAGAGGAGGAAAGAAGTCACACTGTACAGGAATTCCTTGTCCAAGATAGAAGCTGTAGAGGGGTCGAGAATAAAGGATGCAAGGAAAAGGGGTTGCCCATGTCCAAAAGCTGTTCTTGCAAAGTCCTAGAAGAGCCATAGAAAGTGGTTAGAACAGCTATTGCATCTTCTGCTTTAGGCACTTCGGGACTTCAGCAGTCTGAGAGCAGAAAAGGCAGGAACTGTAATACAGAGAGACACATGTGAGTGGTACAGGCTGGGAGGCTGTGGATGCATCCAGAAGGAGTAGCCAAATAGTCAGTAAAGGTGCTTTATTCTCTTGAAAAATGCCACTTTATCAAAACCAAGGAGAAAGGAAATAGTAATTTCAGAAGATTGTGTTGCATGGGGATTTCAGTGCCAAGTTTCCTGCCACTGCTCTGCCCTATTGCAAAAGCAGACTTGGTCTGGACAGTGATGAGACCACCACTTCTACCACATCAGTGGGCTTTCTTCCCGTCTGACAAAGTGAGCTCCAAAAGGTCTCATTTTCATTTCATGGGGGAAAGAAATATAACTTTGAATGCAAGATCTTCTGCAGAGTGGATTTCTGTTCATCTTAGCTCTTATACCGACTGATGCCCGGTGAGTGTCAGAAGCCAGGCAGAAGGGACCAGGTGTGATTATGAGTCTGTCTCCACCATAACTCAAGTCAGGACTGCACCGAACAAGCCCAGTTAGTCCTGTGTGGCAGGCATAGGGCAAGAAACTTGTAGCTAAAGTGAGATTTGGACTCGATGTTAGAAGTAGGCTTTCACAGCTGAGGGTGGTAGAGAGCCACATTTCTAAGAGAGCTGTGGGATTTACAGTGCTGCAGGTACCTGATCAGAGATCGGACCATCGGACCAGCCTTGTCAGGGATGATGAAGGTACTGCTGGCTCAGTACACAGGTGACTACTTCAGGGTCCCTTGTACCCTGTGCACTGTGATATCAGCTCATCTATTTTTGAAAGAGATTGGCCCTTAGGGTGAAATGATAGCAAATCCATCACAACTCTTGCCATGTTGTTCTCTTGATGAATTACCTTTGATATTAACAATAAACATGAGCCTTGCCTTGACTTACAGGCTCCAGATCTCACCCTGACTTTGCTGGATTGAGACAGTCCCTCCTTTCAAAAATGTTCTTACTGAGAGGTGAGAGATTTATGAGTCAGGACTAAGTTTTCTCTGTCATTTTTCTTGGATACTGAGGCTCTCAACCATTTGTCTTTTGTGGCCAGATTCTCAGCAACACCAAACTATCAGTGGCCATGGTATTAACATGCTAAGTACAAATGAGTACCAAGAGCATTTTCAAGAGCGGCCCCATGTAAGTCCCTGTAGATGTGCTATTACTGCAACCAAGAGGCCAAACTGCTCACGTCTTTCACCATATCTATATTCTTCATAGCCCTCAGACCATCTGTGTTCTGCCACTTCTGAAGTGTGGTAGCCAGACTTTGCGACTCATGATACTGGTGTTTGCTGCACTAGGTACAAATGTGTTCGTACAAACTTGGTACAAGTGAGCATTGCTCATTTTTCTCTCTATTGCTCCATCCATGCACTCATGGGCTTGGGCTCTCCTAGCTGCAGTTCTGTGCAGAAAGATCCTCTTAGCTCTATCTCTTTGATGGTTCCCACTTCCCAGAGTCACTGCTTTCTGAAAAAAGCTTTCACTGCTTTCTGGAAAAAAGTCACTGCTTTCTGGAAAAAAAATTGCCCAGTCTTGAAGTAATACAGACTGCGCAATTTATCCCCAGAGATTTGATCTGGCTATGTTAAAAGGAAACTTGTCTCTATCAACTCAGTTTCTGTGTCAGTTCAGTTTATTTTCACCAGACTTACTGTGATCTTTAATTACTACTGCATTAGTCTTTGTATCCTTGGCAAACTCAGATTTCCTTCCAGACCACTGATATCTTTATTGGTGTCTGGATTGCAGCAGCTCTGAGAGTCCAGGGAAAAAGGACATGGGATTTCATTTTGCTGGAGAGATAGAGGACTTGATTTATTGCTGGAGAGGGAAATAAATTACAATGCAAATAGCAAGAGGTGCCTGGAAGCGCTTGGAAGCCAGGGGTTTGTGGGGGAAGCAATGCATTCACCTGGATCCTTTTTACCCAGCACTTTAGGTCAGCAGGGGATGAGGGAGTCAAACCTTGTCCTGGCTTCATGACAGCTGTAATCTCACATTTACATTTAGTGTTGAATATGCCCTTGCAGTACGCAGGAGAAATAAGCAGGTTTTGTTAAGTAAGATGCAATCTGAATGCATGTAAATTCAGAGGCATCCTTAGGGCAGGATTAATGTCCCAGTACTCCTGGACTGCAGAGCTGGATGGGAGTGTGAGTACCAGGTCTTATCAGAGTTGCTGCTTTTCTTCCAAGCTGTCCAAACTGGAAGAATCCTTTGCTGAGTGGCAGAGCAATGGGCTGCCCCAGTGAAGCATTGCTCTGCTGACCCAGCAGGATTTGAGTTATGACCTAGCTCAGGCTGCAAATCCTGTGCTTGTGTATTTGGAGGCTGGATGAAGGGACGAGAGAAGTTTGGGGTTGGGGAACTTTCCATGGCCTCTTTAGGTCTGTTGGAATCCATTATGTGCAGATAGACAGATTTACAGGTCTGGAGGAAGTTTGGTATTTGTCTTGACAGATTCTGGCCCTTCCTCCCACTCTTGACCTATGCCAGTGCCACAAAGGTGCATGAAGGAGGTGGATGTCTTCAATCTCCAAGCCTTGACCTGCTGTGGAGCAGATGGTCCCACAGCCCTGCTGGAGGAGAATGATAGGGGTTTCACTCTCCCTCCCTCCTTTTTATCATTCTCAATCACATAATCGGGTTGGTTTGCCTCAGCCAAGATCTAATCAGGGAGGATCTCTTTGACTTTCAGCAAAGTCAGCTTGATGGAAATTTTAAATTGAAAGGCTTTTCCTGACACACTTGAAAATGGTTATGGTTGGAACTGATGTCTGGCTGCATGGTTACAACATAAGGAGTTTTACTTCCTCCCAGGGAGAGGGAAAAGTGTGGGCAGCCTCACAGACCTCATGAGCCCAGGGGTTTGGGGATCCTGGGCCTGAAGCTGTACTGTGAGGTTACACTCCCTTCTCTACCCAGACCACATCACCTTCATGCAGGTTACATTTAAATCCACTTACAACTGTGTTCAGTGCCCATTGGCCCTCAGTATCTCTGGAATTATTGAAACTGTAGGCCAAAATGGGCTACAGATTGTCATGAAATAGGATTTAAAAAGAAGAGTGTGGATGGCTGACCTTTCCTAGGGAGAAGAGTAAGAATTGTCTTGTTCCTGTAAGTGCCACTATCCTGAGGTGTGGGAACTGAGTCTCTGCTGTAGACAGAGGAGGGCTTGGTGTGTGTGTTCAGCCTCAGGCTCACAAGTGGGGTTGTTCGGTGGTGCCTATTCCACCCATTTCACTTCAAGCCTCTGCTCTGGATCAAAAGCAAAAGGGATGTGGTCTTTTTGCAAACACAAGCACACTGTGAATGCAGATGTAAGACCTGGAGTGAAATCTCAAGTCCACACTTTATTTCCTCTTCTGGGTTCTCATGGTTCTTTTCGCTTAAGGCTATTTAACAGGTAGCCATGGGTGAAAAACCCCGAAGGAAGTGGATGCAGGGAGTTGCTGGGTTTTGGGAGAATCCCAGTGAGGAAGAGGAGGTAGAGGGAGGAAGGAAGGAAGGCAGCTGTCTGTCCTGCCTTTAAAATTCTGCAGCTCTAGAACAGGCAAGAAGATAATTGAGTTTTCTTTCCAGATGTGTAGGTGGGTGTTTCTAAGCTTGGAGCAGCTGGTTGTGTGCAAATGGCTCAGCAAGGGTGGGCTCTTGTCTCTTGGCCTTTTACAAGGTGACCTGCAAGCAGAGTGTCCTTCCTTTTTCACTCCTTGATGGGAGATCCTTCAGCAAGGCCTCCTGCCTGCACTGCCCTTATGACTGAAGTGTTGTGTGGGAGCTGTCGCTGGGCAGGTGTTTGCAGGCTCTTTGTCTTGGACTCCTGCCACTCAGGAAGCCACAACCGAAGTGTATCGCTGCAAGGACAGCAGCTTTTCATGTCCTGATCCCGTTGGGAAAGGCAATGACAGAATGGTTGATGGACAGGACTATTGGACTGAGGTGATAAAAAGAGATTTGTGATGAGCGCACCTTGAACAAGCCCCAGGTCTGGCTCTGGCGTGTGGGACAGGCACTGACCTGTCTGCAGGGAGATCTCTCTTTATATGTAAGAGCAGTTTGAGATGCTCCCTGCTACTGCTCCTTTTCAGGCTGCATTTCAGGGAAATGATCCCAGCAGGTGCTTCCAGAACCCTGGAGACAAAAGTCTATTCATCCATACAGAAGGCTTCTTGAAGAAAAATGCTTCACAACGCTTTCATTTCTAGACAGCCACAGTTCCCTTCCATGAGGCAAAGCTTTCTTGTGTTGCCCTGCCTCCACCTCATATAGGTGACAAGTCAACAAGGAGAAATAAAAGCTCCTGCTAAGTAGAAAATCTTCTCTTTAAAAGGAAAAATATATGTGAATGTATAATATCCTAGTAGAATTATTTATTTTTCTAGGCTGCAGTTGATTTTGTTGTGTTAGTGCTGCTTTTGGCCTGCTTTTTGCAATAGTGGTTTCATTCTGTAGTCTGCCAACTGCATACCTGCCCCTCGTTTTAATACCTAGACAGGCCCAACTTTTTCCCAGGCTGGAGCTGATTGGAAAGACACCAGCTAAACTAATAAATACTTCTTGTGATGAGTTGCAAATTTTGTTTAATTGAATCTTTGAAGGTAAAAAGGGGAGCGAAGTGCCCATTAAATGAATTATTTCAATATAGCAATCAGGTGATGCAGGCTTTTCTGTGTTTATTAAAAGGCCAAGTCAGCTCTAAGCTCAGCTGTGCGAGAACAGCCCAGAAAGCCGGCCAGTTCTTGTACTCTGCTGCTGTTTTAGGGCCAGATCTCTCTCCCTGAATAGCATATTTTAAAGTGGCCATGTGAATTCTTATTAGGCATCCAAACATAGATACAAACTCATGCATTGTAAACAGAATTACCCTGCACAGAAACCGAGCAAAATGCAGTAAGGTCTTGTCTTTTCTTTATCAGGTTACCCAGGCATGTTTTTTTCAGTAAGTCCGCCCACGCAGAGAGACTGGGGAATGCCAAAGCTGCATGAATTTTAATTATGCTAGACATGCAACAAGGGGCTACCTTGTAAAGAATAAAGTTAATAAAACATGGATATGGGCTTAATTCTGCTTAATAAGCAGCTCTGACAATGCACATTTTAGATGTAATTTACACAGCGTGGAAATTTGGTACAATTCTTAAGAGGTGTCTGCATGCAGACTTTCAAACTCAACAGTGCCTTCCTATTGGAAGAGATCTGTTGCTATGCTGCTGTAAAATGGTGAATTAGGCCATTCATAATTATTGGCCAGAGATGGGCGTCTTTCTTTTTCCCATTCAACTACAGCAACATGCACACACATTTTAAAGCAGCATTAAATGTAAATCTCTTCCTTAATTTTCATGTATGCATTTTCAGTAGCTCTGCAGATAAAACAGCAAAAAACCTGCATATGTTTGTATCTGTAGTTAGCTCTGTGTGTACAGAATTAGTAAAGCAGAGATATGCCTAATAACTGAATATACAGAACACAGCCCATGGCTTTTGAAGGCTCTATGAAAAATAAACAGGATATTCTGTTAGCAACCCTGCGGGAATTATTGCACTTCACTAAGGAAAGATGCCAATAACCTCCGTTTTGACCTAGATAAATCATTCTGTTTAGGAAGGTAAGGGAATGCAACTCTAGATCTCTTCTCTGCTCAAGTCACCAAAGCCCTGAAATTCAGCCAGGCCTTCATTTTAAACTTCAGCACTAAGGACAGAAGGGTTTATTTATCAAGACAATAAAACCTCAAAAATGGCAGTGTCTTGAAATATTGATATTGGTCATGCAGAGGCTCCTGTATGTTTGGGGTGGGAGATATTTAGTGAGTACAGTGAGTCTGATCCTCCAACAGCCACGTGGAGTCTGAACCTCTGCCTTTTCTTCTGTGCCAGATGAGGTCTTTCTCCTGCAGAAGGAACACTGGCATATCTCTCCAATGTCATCGAAACAGTCTATCTTGGTAATTTTATGAATTGGTGCTACTCTTGCATTCCATTTTTCATTGAGTGCACTGTGCAGATTTGCAGACTGAGACTGAAGTGAGGAGGAAACTTGGAGAGAAGAGGCATGCAAGAAAAATTGCCATAATAACTATATAATATAAATATAATTTTAAGTATAAATATGTTTTAAAATTATCTTCCTTAAAGAAAAATGCCATATTGGCCCAGTTTCCTCAAACAGTTCAGTTTCCATTGGTAACAATGAGGAAGGCAGCCTGTGACTTTCACAGGGGCTAGTTGGTTTGTAACAGTGTAGGCTGCACAACCCTCAAAGAGGAATAGCTGATGCAGATGGAAATGGAAGATGTTTTGAGCTCTGTTTACCCAAATGGAAGTTGAAGGAGAGAACTTCCACTGTTAGAGATGAGAGCATATGGAGGCTTTTCTATTTCGCTTGGCAGCCCACCAAAGGTAACATTTCACTGGTGTGAATGACAGTGCAGGAGCATGATGAGGTTGGCCTTCCATTCTCCAGCTCAAGACCACTCTGGGCTTGCTTGGTATTTATAAAAGCTTGGGCTCTTCAGAAAGTTTGGTGAAGTTGGGGCATGATCTCACCTGCACAGAGCAGATGTGCATGTCAGTAATGTCACCAGGAGCTCATGGCACTGTGCCTGTGTTCACAACCAAGCCCTGTAGACTTCTTGGCCATCTATAGATAAAGGAAGACCTGCATGTTGGCAAATGCAACACTACATTCAGTTTCACAAGCTTTGATTTAATTTAATTCAGTCACTGCAGAAGCAGGATAGACCTGGGAGAAACCTTGCTTCTTAAGAGTTGCAGCAAGTCTCTTTTCGGATCACAAATCATCAGGAAAAGAAAGACTGTGACCGACTTTATCACTGATTAGGATCATTTTTAAGTGCAGAGCTGCTGCTCCGAGTTTACAGCTACACAACAAAACAAATTAGTTGCACGTCAAAATAACTGGAACTTATCTAATGTGGGGTGGACAAACCGGCATTTTTTTAATCAGAGACTTGAAGACTACAGGCAAAAAAAAGTATCTTTATATATAGATAGAAAACCTCTTACTTGAGAAGATATGAAGATATGCTCGCATCCTTTGAAGATGAAGCTTTGGATAATTCACTGGCAGTTCAGACAGTGATTCTCTGATTACAAACAGCTTTCTTTAGGCCATGCCTGTACCTTGTACTGCAATAATTCTTTGATGTCAAGTGAAATAATCCGATAGAGAAAATTAAAATATGAAGCATTTTAGCTACAGGAAAGGGAAGAAAAATCTTTATTGACTGGGATGATGAAATCTGCTCAAAAAAAAGTTGGCAGTAGTTAAAAAGAGATCAACAGCCTGGAGAACCTGATTCCACCTTGTTTTGGTATGCAGAGACTAAGAGTAAAAATCAGGAAGTATCTTTATGGACATAATTGGTGGTTGTTTCAGTTGTCTTTTCTCCCCAGTACATTAAAATAATTTAGATCTGAAATCTAGAGGTGAAGAATTTAGAAAATTTTTAGAATTTAGAAGTGAAGTAGGTAAAAAGATTATTTTGCTAAAGCTGGTAATTCCTAGGGCGTGTCACCAACTGGTTTAAAATGCTCTGGTCAGCTGGAAACATGCATCACCCGTACACCTTCAGGACTGGTTTAATCCCGTCCTCGCCGAAGTGTAGCAGTTTCCTCTCTTCCCAGCCGAGATCCCCTCTCCCTCCACCCCGACGCCTGTGCGCTCCCCCAGGTATCTTGCTCGTCACCTAACTAGCCTGGCAGCCACCATCGCTACCTGTTACTTGAACCTGAAATCTGGAGAGCGCCATCCTCGTGCAGCAGCACTTACTTCTCTGGATAACCAGAGATGTATCTCAACCTTCAATTTCGTTCGGTGCGGTTTTGTGGCCGGAGACAGACGCGAGCCAGCCCAGCTCCTGCCGATAGCGGTGTGTCGTGGGAGCGCGGTGGCCGGGGGCAGCCAGCAGTGCCCACTGCCCCTGGAGCCGCCCGCACGTTCCCCGGCCGAGGAACCGGCCCCCGGCAGAGCAGCCCTCGGGCTGCCGGGGTTCTCCCTTCTCTCTGTTTCCACGAAGAAGCAGGGAAAGCCACGGACACGCACGGCTACCGAGCAGTGGGCAGGGAGGCGGCCGGGGTGGGTGCACGAGTGCCAGGCGGCTCCGCCGGGAGGGCTGCGGTCCCGGGGAAGCCCGGCTGCCGGCGGGGGCGGCGGGTCTGCCCGGGCGGAGGGGCAGAGCCGCCGCGGAGCTGCAATTGCTTCGCTTTGCCTGCGCGATATTTCTCATCCAAACCTCGATCACGTAGGATTGCGTAGAAGAGGGCGAGCGGGAGCAGCTGCAATTCTCCCCGAGCCCGAAGCCTGGAGCCCGGCTCCTGCCCGGCCGCCGCGGGGCTGCGGGGCTCCCCGCCGCCTTGGCAACAGCCTGCGCAGCGTGGGCGTCCGGGGGGGCTTCCCCGGCCCCTCCCTCCCCTCTCCTCCCCCCTCCCGGGTCGGGCAGGAGGATGCAGGCGGGAAGCAGGCGCGGCTCGGCTCCTCCTCGCCCCGCCGCCGTCGGGCGGCACCGCGGAGCATCCTGAGCCCCGCACGGAGCAGCAGCAGCAGCAGTGGCAGCCGCACCCCCCCGCCCTTCTCCTCCTCCACCCTCCCCGCCTTGCATCGCTCCTCCCGCCGCCGTCCCTGCCGCGGCAGCCGGGCCCGGGGCCGCCCCGGTGCCGAGCGCTCGGCGGCCGCCCGGTCGGCCGGACGATGTGGGTTGCTGCCGTCGGGGAGAGCCGGTGCCGGGGCAGAGGCGGCGAGCAGGGCAGAAGAAGCTGCGCCAGCCATGGCGCTGTGAGCCCGGGGCGCCGAGCTGCGGCGATGTGAGCCCGCACTTGCGGCCGGCCGCTTCTTTTTTTTTTTTTTTTTTTTTTTTTTTTTTTCCAATTTAATTTTTCCCCTCTTCTTTTTAATTTGTTTGCTGGCCTGCTGCTTTTCCCCGTGGCTGCTTTTTCCTTCCCCTCCCGCCCTCTCTGAGAGCAGAGTGGGTAGGGGGGGAGAGGAGAAAGAGGAGGAGTGCGAACAGAAATGCAGCGCGGCTCTCCCTGAGCCCGGCCGCGGAGCCGCGTCCATGTGCGCGCCCTGCCGCGCAGCGCCTCGGAGCCACCGCGCCGGGGCCGGGGCTGCCCGCGGACCGAGGGGTCTCTGACTCATCCCACAGCCCCTCGCCGGAGGGAGGAAGCGCCGCCGCCTGCGCCCGCCGAGCGGAGCGGCACCGCACCGCAAGGACCCGCGGATCCTCCGCGTCCCCCTATTCTTTGGACACAGCGGACCTTCGCCAGCGGGGCGGTCGCTCTCGGATCTACGCGGCGCTGCCAGCCCGGCCGGGGGTCTCGCCGACGGCCGCCCGCGCCGGGATTTGCGCTCCCCGGGGACAGACCCATGGGCGGCGGGGTCCGGCGTCCAGCCATGGTTGTTAGCCCGGGCGCCCTGCTCCGCCTGGCCGGCTGAGCCCTCCCCGGCGCCGGGACTCGGGGCTGCAGCGCGTTCAGCGGGTCGTTCCCGTGCCCGGTCCCCGCGGGGCGCGGCGGCGGCTCGGCCCCAGCGCGCCCGGGCGGCGCACCCCGGAGCGGAGCGGCGCGGGGGGCCCATGAGCGGCGATGGCAGCGGCTATCGCCAGCTCGCTGATCCGGCAGAAGCGGCAAGCGAGGGAGTCCAACAGCGACCGGGTATCCGCCTCCAAGCGCCGCTCCAGCCCCAGCAAGGACGGGCGCTCCCTATGCGAGAGGCATGTGCTGGGGGTCTTCAGCAAAGTGCGCTTCTGCAGCGGCAGGAAAAGGCCGGTGAGGAGGAGACCGGGTGAGTACGGCGGGCCGGGGCCGTGGGAACCCGCTTCGCGGAGAGGGGCAGCCCCGGACCCGCCGGCTTCCACCTGCGGACGAGCTCTGCGCTCAACTTTGGCCTGGGTCCTGGCGGATCTTCTCCCCTGGTCTGATGGGATGGGTGGGCAGTGACCTGCTGCCAGCATCCCTTCACCGCTGTCTGAAGCGTGAGCACAGAGGGTCCTCTGGCAAGAGTGGCCCAGCGGTTTCATCTGTCCAAGCTTCACCAGAATTGTATTTTTCCACTTCCTTGTAGATAAGTTTTTAAAATTATCTCTCATTTTCCGCATGGAGACAAGGAAATCGATGAACTGAGGATCAATTAAAATTGTGGCCATTTGATAACTAAATCCATCAAGTGCTACTTCAAGAGCAGAGTTGTACAGGGAATTTCATTAGCTTAGAAAGCTTTCTCAACGGCAGCTGCACGACAGTTACACCTGATGTTGAGTTTGTGAGGACCTAGAAATGCTCTTTAGGGTTGTCCTTTTTTGTCTTCTTTCTTTTCTTTATTCTTTTATGCTTGTGTGTCCTCAGTCTTGGTTCCTTGCGAAGAACTTCTCCCTGGTGTACACCCTAGAGCTCACATTCCCACGACGAAGTCCCACCACCCACAGTTTCAGATCTGAGCGTTGCTTTGTGCTCTGAGCTGTCCTTGGTAGGCGTGAGAGCTCAGCACCTGGCAAGAACAGGCCCTCCGTAAATTCTGAGTGGAATTATGATTTATGTCTTGCTTTATTTTTTTCGCTGCTATAAGTCATAAAGGTAAGAAAACAGAGATTGGTGTGAGAAGCTGGTGTGAAGATGTAGTTTTCTCAGGTGGTCTTCAGTATAATGGTTAAAAAGGGGGGACAGTCATTCACTAAGCCATTCAGGACGTACCATCAACCTGTGTAACCCTCCCGTGTTTTCCATATACATGAATGCTGTGTTTGTTGATCAGTCTCCTCATGAAGCCCCTTCTCCATAGCTGAGGTCTGTTGGTTATGACTCTCCACCAAGGTGTCAGAGGTAGCTAAGGCTGCTCTTCTCATCTGTAGACTGATGTACATGACCTGCACTCGTCTGAGCAAGGGAAGGAAATGGGACAAAGCCTCTCACCATAGAAGGCCACTTCTGTCAACACTGTTGTCAACAAAGAGTAAAGAATAAATACTCTGGATTGCTGTCAGCACTCCAGATCACAGGCTGTGGTGTAGGGACCATATTTATTTATGAGAATGTTTGAAGAATCAATGCGTAGGTTAGGCTATGCAAACTGGTTTCTTTAATGGTCTGCTTTAAAGCAGGTGTCACAAGAGGCTCTGAAACACTTAAAATATAGCATGACTGGAAATATTCAAAGGAGAAAAGTTGCCTATCTTTTTTTTCTACTCAAGTTATGATGAGTGGTGGTTTGCTGGACTGTCCTCTATATTAGTTAATCTGTGAGCCAAGACCAGAACACTACTCTTGCCCAAAAAATGTTGGCATTTTGTCTTGGGAATCACTTTTTGCAGGATCAAGAATGGGAACTGGGAGTCTTATTGATGTAATTTTTTCCATTCCTCTTTCCTATCCATTTTCACCTACTATTAAATGCTGTCTCCTAAGGATTAAAAGAGCTAGAAGTGTAGATCTGTTACCTAGATTTCAAGATGCTCTGTCTCATTAAAGTTTCAGTGACTTCCAGCAGGATGTGGTTGGGAAGGCTTTTTGTTGGTCCTATCCCTGTGCTCTCAGCTACACATCCAATTCTGCTTCCTTGGACTCAGTCAATGTCTGTGAAGAATCGATGAATTTTAAGAATTCCCTCAACTTGCATGGACTTTAATGCTGAGGAAATTTTCGATAACTTACAGTCAAGTGTGATTTTAGGCAATCTTTTTATTGACTTAGAAGGAGGATCAGTGCTACTCAGTGTTGTAAAAATAGAGCTACTCAATCTTCAGAGCTGTCAGTCAATCCCTTGTAACCAGTACTGTATTCATTTTATAAAATCAAAGAACTAGAGGAATTAAGTTGCTATGAAAAAAATCTAAATGTCCTTTCCTAGGCTATGGACTATGCCTGCTTTGGTTCCCTGCATCCATCTTTTAACTAGGGATTTATTTCACTGATAGATTGTATTCCTGGTCTTGGGCTGCTGCTCAGGAGGCAGCCTGCTACAGGGATTCTGCTGCTCGGATTGTTTATTCAAGGGAGTGTATTGTGCCCAGACAACTTGCTCATTTCAGAATCCAGTTTCTGCACAGAAAATGACATGCAAATGAATTGAAAGTGGTTTAAAGAAATGTGCATACATTGTGCAGTGACCCACAACCCCAGTGATTATATGTACTTCATGATATGCTGGTTCAGTAGTTTGCAAGTCAGTGAAGGGAATGAGAGAAACATCCCTGTTGAAAAGAGGTACAGTTGTATTTGGAGATGGTACAGTGCTAGGGGATCTCCCCTTACCTCTTTAAACATTACCTTGTCTTATGACTATGGGGAGTAACTGTCAAAATACTTGCAATTTACAGAGTATTTTCATCTATAGTACTCAACAAGCTCTATTGAATGGAGAGGATCCTTCCCATTTTACAGAAGGTGGGACCAGCTCCAGCTATGGAGCAGTTCCTGACACAGAGACCTAATTCCCAATGCTGGGACCAGCACAGCACACTTTGGGCTCTGCTGCCTCTGAGCTCAGGATGCAGCACTGGTGGAGCTGTAGCTTGTACATTACACAAATACAGCTCTGATGGAGGTTCATGTTCCCTTTGCTCTTTGCTTCTGTAAAGTACCTGTGTGAGCTTACATCTATTAAATAAGCTGTTTAATACATGTTTTAATATGTGACTCAAACAATGCTATAACTAAAATATTCAGTAAAGACGTGGGTGAGCACTTTGTGCTCCACTTTGCAGCCTGTGTGAAGTGAGAGTGACACACTCCTGCTCTCATATGAAAAGGGAGAATTTGCACCCCAGAGCAGCTGAGTCTCGCATACTGGGCATGAGTATTCAAAGGTTTTGGCAAGCTATGGGGAACCAGATCCATGCAGGGATATCTTGTATAATCAAAGCTATGTGCTGCTGGGGAAAACAGACTGCAGAAACATCTCATTTGTTGGTTGCAATAGGGATTGTGTTGTAAAATGAGGACTAATTTTGTCTGTCTTTTCAATGGGCAAAGGCAGCTGTCTCACATGCACACTGTGTTCTTTTAGAGCTCTTGGATGTGTTTTGCTCCAAGATGACTTACTAGTTTAAGATAGGCCAAGTAAGGACACTGAGTGCTGTGGACTAAACTGAACATTTGGACACATGGGCTTAATCCCATTATTGTGAATTAATACAGGTAATTTGCTGGAATTGTACGTCTATAATTTATATATTTTGCTCTCAACCATAGTGACTTGATAGAGGATTCAAAAGAAATTACTGTATGGAATGGTTTGTTGGTGCAGGTTCAAGAGGTGGATTCCTCAGGGACTGATGGAGCCAAGAGTTGCATGCAGAAGACAAGACAAGCAGCTCTCTCCATATGACTTCCCCGCCAACAAAGACTTGAACCAAGTACTTTTCATCCCCTTTGTGTTTGAATTAAAGCGTTCAAGCATGTCCCTTCTTCAGCTGTTTTATAGCTGTCTGAAAAGCCTGGGCTGGTGGGTCCAGCTTGTTTGTGAAAGCTGTCACTGTTGCTTCACCAGTCGTGTTCTCAGGCAGAGCACACCCCAGAGAGCTGGGGCAGAGGTGGCCTTCCATCATGCCATGGCCACTGAGCAGGAAAGCTGAGCAGTTTGGCAGCCTTGCACAAAGGGAAACAGGCTAGAGCATCAGGCACAATATCTGTAGAGATTGCTAGAAATTTTATCCAAGTGAAGCCACTGCAAGGGTCTCATTATTTGGGGAAATCATGTTTGAATTGAGGCAGCTTTGGGTCAGGCAATGCCAGGTACTGTGTAGCTTTGTCTCAGTCCCCTCAGATGTTGTTTTTAAAGATGAGTTACCAGCTCAGAATGCAGAGCTCATTCGCAAACAGGTTTTTCACCCCAGGAAAAAAAAAAAAGTGATTTTTTAATTTTTTTTTTTCCCTGTCTGGTACATATTTTGTGCTCTTCCAGGGAAAGGATGCTTTTCCATAAGGATATATAAAGACTTCTTCCAAAGTGAAGGAAATGGCTTGCACATAGGAAAAAAGCAGTAATTTAAACCATGTTTTCCCTTTGCAGTATTTCTCATTTTGAATAATAAATAGAGATTTGGAACTTGAAATATATGAATATAGATATTTTTGTAGCACTATAAGTAAAATGCAAGAGCAACTTTAGTTGAAGGACATAGAAGGACTTTGTTCATTCAGAGATTCATTTAAAACATTTGAGAAGTCTGTCATCTGCAAGCTGTTAAATTCCCCGACTTAAATCCTGAAGTCCTTTCTGATTTCATGCAGGGTGAAAATGATTGAAGCTTAGGGTAAAAACCACCTTCTTAGCTCATAGGCCTTGCCTGATTTTGTGGAGTGGTGCATCTCAGAACAGCTGTTAATACCTGTCCAACCTGTGGAATTTGTGCACTTTGTTGCTACTGTTGGAATGCTGGCTGCATTGCCCAGGGCACAGCTGCTCCCTGCAGGAGAATTCCATCTGGATCCCAGCTCTTCTGTCTAACTGTGTCCACGTGTGTCTGGGTGTGTGCCCAAGACAAGGGGGTCCATTGCATTCTTCTGCCTGCTCCTCTGCAGAATTTGGTGCTGTGTCCTGCATCTAAGAAGTGGCTGATGGGAATAGAAATGGCTGGAAATGTGGCATCACCTGGACAGCAAGAGCTTGTGGAAGTGCTAGCTGGGACAAGGGCATGGATGCCAAGTCTCCAGCCAGACCTGAGCCTGGATAACACCAAGGGGAAGGACGCAGCCCTGAGGGCATGTGTCCTCCTTGGTTGGGGCTGTAAGCTCCTTCTGCACCACTCATGCTAATGGGAATGTCCACATAATCAGGGAGGAGAAAGAGGCTCCCTCCTGCTTATGACAGCTCAGCAGAGGGGTTTCATTTTATCCAGATGATCCCTGGGGGTGTTATTGCAGTCACTCGTGACTTGCAGATGTGGTGGATGTCACAGCACATGGCTGGGGCTCAGGTAGCAACCTCTAGCTCTCAGTCTCTAAAATCTGGGAAAGAGCTGCAGGTTTCTGGCTTTCTCCAGAGCATGGAAAACTCAGCTGCCAGCCTGCTTCCCAGCACAGCTTATGGGCAAGCATGTCAGTCAGTAAGCACTTCGTGCTAGTTCTGGACTAAGTATGGTTGATGCCAAGAAAATCCATGGAAGTCATCCAAGCTCTGAGAGGGATGGATATCTTCTGTCCCCATGGCCTCAGGGGTAGCTGTGTTTGTGAGAGCAGTGGAAATCATTAGCCAGCAGAGGCTCACCATTAGATCAATACAAATGATTGATTCCCTCATCACCAGCCAAACGGGAGAGTCAGGACAAAAAGTGGCTCGTGAGTGATTATTTTCCTTCTCCGTAACAGATCTATATAAATCAATTTATTGTTGACTGATAAAACTGCTGGGGAGGGGGAAGTGAAGGTACAATTTCATTTAGAGGATTATGATATGTTTTTTTTCCTTTCATTCTTCTAAATAAAATGTTCCTTTGAAATATAAACCCAAAAACTCGAGTTCCAAAAAAAAAACAAAAAAAAAACAACAAACCAAAATGGAGACAAGGTTTTCTTTCTTCCTTCCTTCCTTGCTTTGCTGAATTCAACACAAATTTAGAAAATTATAGTAGACCAGATACTAAATATTTTAACAGATAAGTTACCTATTAACCAAAACAATCACCAGCTTGACTTGGGCAGTGAGGAGAGCAGAGCTGCCATGGCTGTTTGAGAGACAAACATAATCATGAGTCTCACTGTGGTGGATGGCAAGTGCAGATGCAGTTGGGCTTATCTGCTTTCCTTTCTCCCCCTCCCAAAACAGGAATACCATGAACCACAGTGGCCAGGTAGGCATTTGTTTCATCCCTCTGACATTTGCCTCATTTGATCTATCCTGAACAGTCATGGGCACATGACTTCTGAGATTTTTCTATTCCTGCACAGTTGAAACCAAGCTGTGATTTGTTATTATTAAATCAAAGGTAGAATTTTATCAAGGAAAACGTGTCAGAGATTGACATCCCTTTCATATTTGCAAGCTTCATGGCTTGGCAGAAGATGACCAAGAACATAGACAAGAACAGGTCAGAGAAAGCAGCTTCAAAGAACTAACTTTAAAATGAAGAACTAATCATTGAACACAGATACATTTCCATACGCTCCGTGTGCTGTCATAGTGTCACTGCCACGACTGCATTATTGTTGTGTCTTGATCTTGGAAATGTCTTGAGAAGTGACCTGTTCTGAAGTCATCTACTCCGTGCCTGGGCTGCACTTGCTGCAGTCTGTCAGGGAGCAGTACCTTTGTACTCCTGTTTAATACGGGGTTTATCTCTATTCCCCAGCTAACACAAGGTTCTTCATGCTAATGCATTATCCCTTCTGAGCATGGAGTAAGCTACTACACCTATTGTTTTATCTTTGCTGTCTTCTGACATGTAGCAGAATCCTGAAATAACTCGGCCTTTCCAGAGGCTGGTTTTACTTTGCATCTCTATTAAAAGCTGTAGGAGAACCATGATGCACTCATGGGTGCCTCTCATCCAGCTTGCAGGAGCAGGAGTTTTGTGCTTTGAGAGAGTCAATGCAGAGACTGAGTTTGTGCAGCACGGTCACAGGGCTGTACAGCTACAGCTTCAGCTTCTTAACAGTGCCTCTGAAAATAGCAGCTACAACACATTTCTATTTAAATGGTGAAGCAGAAGGCATCTTTCTTGAGAGCTGTGGAACACGACTGTGGGATTCACTGTTCAGGCAGACCACTCACTTTGGCTTTTCCAGCCCCCACGCTGCAGCTCAGACAAATAACTGTGCTTGTTCCAAGCACTGGAATGAGGCTTTCTGACACCCTGATGGAGCTGACATGGCTGCTGAGAAAATGCACCTGGATGCAAGCTGGCACTTGTCAAACCTCTTTTTTGTCCTATGTATTCATTCCAGAATGCTCTGTCTAAAGGTAACAGAGGGACAAAATAAGGTGGTGACCTGAGTCCTGAGCCTTTCCAGTCTTCTGGGAGGTGCTGCTGTCTGGTGTTGGTGTGATGAGGCTCCATGCAGCAGCTCTGGGTATTTCTGCTCTGCCCTTTCCGTGTGGAGTGGGCTGCACCAGGAGATGAAGGTTAATGCTGGAACTAGCAGCATCATGGAAGGGGTCTGTGCAGATGTGTTGCTGCATCTGCTCTGTGGCTTTGGGTTTGTCATGAGGAGGTGACTGTTCTGCTCTGCTGGGGTACCCACTGAGGAGATCCTGCTTGAGGTTCTGTAGCTGTAGGCAGGGCTCTGACTTTGGAAGATTGTTGAGTTTTGTGCTCAATAGCAAGGAGGGAGATAGCAGGAGCTTCTTGGCAGCATGTGGACCTGTTGTACCTGAAGGTTTGTGTGGGAGGTGGAATTTTGTGCAATCCAGTCTGACTTGCATCAGTGCCCCCTCCTCCTTCAGTGTTACTGAGCACAAAAACAAACTCGATTTCCAAGGTGCTTGGCTGGCACTGCCATGTTCCTGAAGAGAAACCCTCAGCTGTGGACCTCTGGCACTTCACTGGCCAGAAGGTGGGCAGCTGTTGTGCAAGGAGAGAAGCAGTTATGCTGTCACCTGCTTGTGTTCCCTGTCTTTCTTCCTGGGACCTTTTCAGCACAATAGTTCTTTTTTTGGACTGTGCTACGTCATTGAGAGATGTCAGAAAATGGCTGGTTGCCTCTCATGGTGGGGCTGTACATGGTGCTGGATGAAGATCCAGGGCTAGATACAACCACTACAGTGGCGGAGGGCACAGAGCTTCTCTCACATCCCACAGCAGCACCTACGGACTGCTCTGGGCACTCCCGTCTCACCTTCCCTCCAGCAGCCTGCTCTGTTAAGGGTGTGTGTAACATCCAGTGGACTGCTACATGCTGTGAACTGGCAAAGTAACCACAGAGAGGCAATGTAATTCTGTTACTTGTGCTTCTTCTCCAGCTGAAACCAGATTGCAGTTATGATAAAATCCCCCTGAAATGTTATTTTCTTGAGATACTTAAGCATTTTGGATTTAAATGAAAGAAGAAAAGAGAGGTCTTGGGGTTAATAGAACATGCTCACTTAATTGTTATTTATCTAGAATAGCATAGTTGGCTGTCTCCTCCCCTTGCTGGCTGCACTGATAGTTTCTTTGCTTAGCAGTTACCACCCATGTTGCCTGAGCTGCCAAATAAATACATTTCATTCATTCCCCAAAGCAAAACTGTTTGCAAAAGGTCAAGTGGATGGGTCTGGTGCAAATGAAGCCAGGCTGCAAAAAGCCAGTCCACATTTTCCAGAACACTGAGAAACAGTAGAAAATAGCAAAAAGACGGCTGCTTTTGGCTTCCAGTGCCCAGCTTAGGGTTGGATTCCTGAAGGGTTCCCGGGGGACTTGGAGGCACTGGGCTGCAGGAGATGCAGGGATCAGATGCTGGCAGGTGAGGGGCTTGGACCATCCACCCGCTCTGTGGCTGGTGGTTTTCCTGGCACAGCTCCTGTAACTGGAGCTGGGGTGAGTCACTGGCTGCCTCTGGTATCGATCTGCAGCTGTCCCTGCAGTCATTCTGTGGTGATCAGCATCACACTCTCGCGGGGGCTGTCTGTCTAAAAGGGCTGGCAGAGCGTGTGGTGGAACCAGTAATTCTCTGCTGGCTTTTGCAGCGAGGTGTGGTGCTCATCAGTATGGGCTCTGCCTGCTGGCAGGCACACGGCATGAGTACTGAAACATTTCTAAACGTTTCTTTTGGCTTTCATTTAATTGCATTCTGTGCCACTCCTACCTTCTTTGCTTCCATTAACATTTCTTCTTCTATTTTTCTTCCTGTTTCTTCTTCTACTCTACTTTCCATTAAAAAATTCTGGGATTTTAGAACTACAGCCCCATAGCAGCTCTTGAATGATTAGCAAGCACCAAGTGAAATTTTAGAGCTTTCTGAGCCCTCCTGGGCAGCCGTGGGGGCAGGAGCTTTGTTCAGAAACCTGTTGGAGAGGCAGATTTTCTGTTTTCACTCCACCTGCACTGTGTCATCCTTGGCACGCACATCCCTGGAGAGGGAGCTCACTGATTTCAGCTCTCTTCTGAGATGGCAGTTGGGTGGCAGGTGAACCTGCCTGTCTCACTGCTGTCCTGATGCCAGAAGTGAGGGACTTGTGCTGAGAGATGAGCAGCAATAAAACATCATTGTTATTTAAAACAGAGCTTTAGATGGAACGAAGTGGATGATGGCTTTCTCACACGTGGGGCGTGCATTTTCACTAGTTTGAAGAAAACCTTTGGCTCTAATAGAAAATTAAAATCATTATGCAGCTTACAAAATGTATGTTTTCAAAAGGAAAGAACTTTGAGTCATATGGTGGAATTTTGGCCATTTTTAGCATGATCTTGCTCTTTGAAGTAAAATGTTTAAGACCAGAATGGCACAAGCAGCACATTTTCATTATGCGTTTGAGTGTTGTATAAGATTTATTGAAATTTAGTAACAGCATAGTTTTGAGTCAAAAATGCTTCCAAACTGCTACAAAAATGCTTAAGCTGCACTAGTGAAATGAGCAAAAAAAATTCTTGTAATACAACCCGACTGATCCAAGCTTTAATTTTTTCCACATCACAGGCTCATTACCTGTTAAATAAAGGAATTTCACATGCTCATCCCATTGGAAAATGCCGTGAGATTGCCTGAGGAATACTGTAGCAAAAGAGTATGTTATCACTTAGGACTATTTACTGCTTGCAGAATGACACTGGGACCCAAAGTTTTCCTGGAGTTGCTATCCAGTGATTATCCAGGGCACTTCTGTGAGCTGGTGTTGGTAGGACCAGGTACCTTCCCTGAGACTGATAACATCTGAAGTGATTAATTTCTCCTCAGTGCTTGTTGGTAGTATGCTCTGTCCATTTTTTCTTTTAATGAATTTCCTTTTCTAGGCATTCAGAGCAGGGTACAAGATTGATGTGGTTGTTGCCATAGTATGTTTTGTTTGTGTGAGGGACTTCTTGGTGTTTCTGCAGTATTTCAGTTCTGCTGGATTGATAGGGGAAGTGAAGAGATTTAGCATCTGAGAATAGCATAAATCCCAGCACTGTGGCAGGCCTGAACAGCAGGGATGGTGTCTGCTCTGTTCACGTGAGTGCTATTAGTGATGAGGTGCCTTGTGTGAGGCACTTCAGGGTGAGGGGAGATGGGGGCTCTATCCTTCAAAAACTCAGAGTACGGAATGTGCTAATACCACCAAGTCATGGTCACCCAGCAGCAGGGCTGGAAGGGACCTCACTGTTGATTAGTCCAACCTCAGTCCTACACTGATTCCAGATGTGCATTCCTTGGAAGGATGTTCTTAAACTTGTGTTTTGCATCCATCCATGGGGCAAATTCTGGGTAGAATGTTCTAATATCCAAACCACATCTTTGTAGGAAACCAGGAAAAATCTGATTAACAATGAAGGAGTTTTGTGTTGTGTGTTGGAGTCAAGAAACCAAAACAAAATCTTTCTAACTGTACACAGGGCAGAGCACTGCCACAACATTCCCCAGGATTTCTGAGCCATCATACAAGTCCTTAGGATGGGTCTGACATGTAGCTCTGTAGGAAACCTCTCTGGGAAGCTGCAGGCCAAGAGGTGCTGCAAGCATGGCAGGAGGGCACAGCTGCTTTTCAGTTTCTCCTCCTGTCAGCTCGAGGCAGCAAAGCAAGCAGCTTCTCCAGACATCCTCTGAGCTCGCCTTTCCACCTCTCTTGGGACAACAGACATGGGAATACACCCCTTCTTCTCTGCTGGGAGCTTTGGGCTCAGCCATCCTGAAAGCTCTGCAAGTGTGGGTGTTCCCATTTGTTAAATCCTCACGCAGCTCTTGAGCCCCCATTGCTGGCACAGGGAAAGTCAGGATTTTACTCCCCATGTTTTCCCTTTGTGGGTGTCAGCTCAGCAGCTGGCACAGCCCCGGGGGCCAGGGAGAACCACACTTGGTTGGTTCATAAGACATGTCTGCACCCAGATGAAATGTGCTCAGTGACTGTGGGCTCACACATAATATTTATGCTATCCTTTGTTTCACTCTTGGTGAATATGCTGTAATTTTGGCTAATTACACAATATGTCAGGAATAATTGCAGGGTGTTCCTCAAAATAAATAATACATTTTGTATGCTCTGCTATCCATACTTATGAGCAAGCTTTAACTTTCAGTAGCCAAGGCACTGACTGTGCTAGAAAATGACAGCTTAGGAGCTGTAGCTACAACTTCTTTTGCATTAAATTTCTCATATTTTTAATTCCTTTACCTGAAAAAGCTTATCCTGCATAAATTCTGGAACAGCCCTACATCTCTTCTGTATGCCTTTTGTTCCTGCCTGGCTTTGGTTTTATCATCAGAGCTCAAGTCAATACAGGTGTAGAAAATTGCTCTTGAAAGGGAAATGTTTTGAAATTTTGTCTGCTGCTAAAACACACTGGATCAACAAAGCAACATAAACCACATCCTGGGGGAGGCAAAGACAAACGTGGCAGTGAACTGTATGAAGAATTGGGTTTTTTTTTAGTTCTGCGGTCAAATAAAAGAAGTTTCTGGGGAGAAGAGGATTCAGACTCAATGGAGTTTTTCATTGTATTTAAAATGAAACTTTGGATTTAATCTCTGGCTCTTTTAACATTTTTTCATTAAATTTCCAAAGAAAATGTCGTGTCAAAAGAAAAAACGAAAACTTGCACGCTTTTCAGATCTCTCTTTTTTTTTCTGTTAGTGAGATAGAGTTTGTACATAGCTTTATCTGCTCTTATTCGGAAGTTTTCAGCAAAATATTCAGCTAGACAGTTTTACTTAGAGGTGGTCAGCAATTCTGTGCCAAAATGCCTGGTGGCAGGTGGGCCATCAGTGCTCATCCCACTGTTTAACCTGCAGTGGTCTTTGGGTTGCTCTTTGGCCCTGCAGTGCTGTGATGGCTGTTTTGTCCTTGGTGTTTGTGCAGGGTGGGTAGCTCATGTGTCATGTGCATTAGTTTGGTGTTTGCCTTCTGGGAAAACTCATCCACAACTTCGTACCTCATTATTTTTGAGCTGTTGACCTTAGGTGGCTGTCACATGGGATCCAGATCTTGGAGAGTGGGTGAGCTGCAGGGTGACTTCTCTACCTTCTAACATCCATAGGCTGTGCTATGGCCATCCACAGAAATGTAGCAGTGATTCCATGTGGCACCCCTAATTTTCAATGCTTTATATGACTAATTTCTCTGCCCCTTACCTCAGACTTGTATTAACATCCCTGTAAAGCTGATTCCCTGGATTTGGGAGGGCCTGGGATGTGCAATCACATCATTTCCACCTAGTCTACGAGTGAGAAATAAGACTTCCCTGGAGGGACTCAGAGCAAAGCAGGCAGTGTGGAGGGGTGCAGGCAGGCAGCTGTGCTCCATGCTGGAGAGCTAATTACTATTGCTCCTGGCAGGCGCCAGCACAGGAAAGGAAATCACTTCTTTGGATGCTCTTTTTGCCTACAAGGTGCCATTCTGCTCTAGTGACTCAGTGATGGTGACAGGAGGCGATTGCTTTGATGGGTGCTGTCATCGGCTTGAGCCCATCTCCCTCTGCGTTAGGGAAATGTCATTTTTGGAGGCATGTCCTTCAAACAGAGAGGCCATCCCTGCCAGCACAGCCTGTTATTACATGTAATGCATCCTGGAATCACCAGTAGTTTCTCTGTAGTTATTAGCCCTGGGTGGAGATTCACGCTTGAGATGAGTAAATACACAAGTGTACCATGCAGCCCTGTCGTCCCAGAGCCATTTCCTTCTCCAAATGAATGCTTTGTAATTGGAGGGTGACACTATCCCTGCAATCATGTTAAACTGAAGCTGGGTATGGCCTTCGTTCTGCATGATTGGAAAGGAGCTGTTTGCTGCCCCCAAAACCATAGCTCTGTGAGCAAATGTTGATGTCAGTAAGTCTGTTTCCATCTCTCCATCCTACTCACAGGCTGGGTGATGTGCCAGTGTATTAAGCCAAATGGCTGCATCTGAACTAAAGGGGCTCATGGCAGCTTTGCAAGGTGAGCTTGGATACCTGGCTTTGCTACAGAGTTCCCTAATGCTTGGGCAGCTCTTGTTACCCACCGTGACTGGATCTACATGCAGGCAGCCTGGGGAGACATCCAGATAAACACAAATGGTCTTGTGTCACTCACTTCCCTTGGCTCTGCAGTTCTTCTGCCCTCTCCCTGCCTGTTACTCAGAATGCTACAGGCAGCACTGCCCAGGCCATCCTGGCCACCTGCTTGTAGGCTTCCTCAAGGAATACGTGTCCTTCAGCTCCAAACAATTTTGCTGAGTTTAGTGACAGAAACTGGAAAATACTGTGACACTGGGAAATAAATGTCTTGCCTCTGCAGTCGCACTTCTGTGCACCGAGTGACTCCTGTGGGAGCTGAAAACATTCAGCACTTTGCAGCAGGATTTCCCACCTCCACACCTGCATGACACAGTTGGAGTGTCCTCCAGGATCCCGGCGTGTGGCTCACGATGCTCCGACCTGCTCCGTGCGTGACTCACTGCAGGTGCAGCCACAGCCAGCCATGTGCAGCGCCTGCTGAACACTTACAGCCACAGTGGCTGCATGGCAGGGTTGCTTGGCCAGGGGAAACACTCTGGGGCTTCAAGGGCAGCAGCTCCTTTCACAGCAGCAAGTGGTGTTATTCCTGAGCTTCCCAGTTTGGGTGGATTCAGTGAAGCATTGTAGTGAGTTGAGCTGTTAAATTTACGTCGATGGTGATGCATTTAATTTCAGACAGTCAAATTAGTTCATCTTAACTCCAAACACCCTGGAGATTTTGGCAGCTCCTGACTGAGAAAATGACCCCAAAATTTATCTCCCTCAGCTTTCCATCCCCGAGTTCTGTGCTGATGCCTGTCACCATAGTAATCTGCATGGAGCTTGCTGATCTTCGTGCCAATTTATTACAAGGCTTCATTAATACTGTACTTCTGAAGGAAGGATTTTGGTGCCCTTCTCTGTCTACAAAATTTGTGTATGTAAAATTTGGCTTATCGAGTATTCTGGAACCCATCCTTTTTAAGGGAGGGGAACTGCGGTTTCTGCAGTGGCACTTAAAATGCGGAGTTAATCTAAGTAAATTAGGAGCAGTTTATGCTCTGACTTGCATGCTGGGCTTGGTGTGCTAAGGATTTGAGTGCTGGTTAGGTGAGTCATAAATCAACCTCCCATTATGACAGCTGCAGCCTGAATGGGGGAAAATAAGAATAATGGAATGTGTAAATTCCAGGCTAAAATGTTTAATTGCAATAAACAAATGTTTGAAGAACATTTAGGTGAAATATGCTCCCGAGATGTATTACAGTTCCTGTGTTTGCAGTCACATCCTCAGCAAAACTGTTGCATGGGCAAGGGAGTCAGCAGCGTGCCGAGGTGGTTCAGAGGAGGCTGGAGATGCTTCTCCCTCACCAGCCCAATGTCCTTTGGAGGTGCCAGAGGGACTGTGCTGGGAGCCTGCTGCTGGCATCTCTCACAGCCTTGCTGTGCTAAGACCAGACAGAGGCACTGAGCTGCAGTGAGAGAGAGCAAACAAATGGGCAAGTCTCCTATGGAAATTCTGCAGTAGGTGCCTTCCTTGTACCTTATTGCAGGTTGCTGTATAGAAAATCCCTGCTTCCCATCTGAGCTTGCAGAGTCCTGTTTTTTGACAGCTCATTGTGCAGACAGCAGTAACTCCAGAAGCTTCAGAGTTTATGCTATAACCCACACTGAGTACCACTGGCACCCAGCATAGTAACTTCTGAAGAAGATTTAGAAGCAGTTCTGCACCAGTAACCTCAAGTGGAGGCTTGCCTGCCAACCAAGAGCATTGCTGTGCATTGCAAGAATCCTTGGAGCCAGTGGCTCAAATCACTCAAAGGTCACTAAGCCCTTCATCTTTCTTAAAAGTTCATTAAAAAGTGGCCCCTCTGAGTTCTGTGCCATTGATATGGAGAATTCAGTTTAACAGACTTTGGTGAGTATGGTTGTGTTGAGTCCTTTTATAATTCCCAGCCCAAGGCAAACTGGGGACTTGCTTGCTGCATCCTTAGGTCATTGTGTTGCTGTAATAAGGGGCATTCTGAGAGTTGCAAGAAATGAGACCATATCAGACTGCCTTCCATAGTGGAGTTGCAGCTGGAAGTCAGTGTTGTATGCTGTTCTTTGCTGCTCCAGAGTTCGGGATTTGGAGCAAATGGAGCTACCCTACAGTGATGATAAGAGAGAAGGGTTCCTCCCTCAGGGGTTTAGTGCTGCTGTTTTGCTGATGGAAATAAGCAGGAGTTGGTGTCCTCAGTGGGGCTTTGCTAAATGCTGCATTGATGCATAACCTCCTAACTCCTCTCTGCATTAAGGGGAGTTATTATACTTCTGTGTTCTCCATTTTGCATTTAAGGGGTGAGTTCCTTATTCACCTCAAATAGGAGAGCTAAATGAAAAGGTCATTAAAGAGTGATATTTCTGTCAGTGCTCTTGCTCTTTTCCCCATAGCACATAGGAAGTATCCTCAGCAATGCCTGCAGCTCTAGGGTGAGGGACATGACTCTGCAGAGTAGCTGATTTAGCCGTGATCCTCTGGCCTTCAGTGCGCGTGCCCCTGGAGATCAAACAAAGTGCATGTGAGCACCCTGCAACTATCATGTCCTTGGCAAGCCCCAGGAGGATGAAGATCACTGTGTAGCTGCATAATAAGGCAGGAAGCACAGCAGCTCATGGTGAACTGAGATGACTTTAAGGCTCAGCAGCAGGACAGCAGAAGTGAATAATGGCAGCATCACATTACCATTTAAGTAGAGACAAGAAGATTAGCAGTCAGATCATGATTTAGTTAGCCTCAGCTGTGCCAGAGGGCTCAGAAAGTTAAAAGCAGGACAGGCAGAAGTGAGTTTGGCCTGTGGTAAAGGGTAACCAAGCAAGATGCCCTTCAGGGGATGTTCAGTGAGATGTCAGTGAGCAACTGCCCTAAGAAGGGTCATTAGGTGGCAACTGTGTCTTCACCGAAAGTGCCCAGTCTAACAGGTGCTGCACACTAGGAGAGTTACAGCTTAGCTCCTGCTCTGTGTTATTGTTCTGATCTGCACTCTCATGTCCCCATTGTGGTGCTTCCTGAGCATGATCTTCCCTTACATCTTCTGGAATTGGCACATTTGAAGAAAGTGAGCTTATTGCATCTGCATAAAGAGAGTCCAGTGAGTTTTCTCCAGTACTCCCCAGCCCTCAACAGCAGCTAAAACAGGGTCTTTAAAGTAAGCATCCTGAAGTATTGCTTATAAAGTAGGGATAAAAATATCCCTTTGCATATTGCATGGGAAACCTGGTAGCATGAGGTCTGCACTGGGAGTAGAAGCTGCATGGAAATCTCTTCAGTCAGTAGTTTGGGATTAAGGCAGCAAGAACATCTTTCTTAAATCCATTCTGAAGTGCTTGATTTTGTGTTTAGAAAGACACTAAGTTGGTGTTGAAGTCTTGTCTATGTTAGCTCAGTTCCATTTCTGCAGGGAAATCTGCTTCTACAGCAGGATAGAAGCACACACAGAGGAGCCTGAGTAGGAGGAATAGGTTTATCTCAAGTGTGTTATGCAGCATTGCACCTTTAAAAACAAGAGGATCTGAGTCCCATTTGCTTTAGAAGGCTGAGGTTAGAGAGTAGGTTTAAGTTTGATTTGTGATAAATTCTAAGAATTATAGAAAGAAAATGCTTATAGCAGGATTTTTGCTTATCTGTGCTTCATTTTTCCCTTTATTTTATGATTTGCTTCTTTCTCTTACTGAATATAGCCTGGAGCAGTATCACTGAGGGAAGTATAGACAAAAGTATTGCTGTTGTGTGGTTTTATTGTATTTTTTCCCCCTGGTACTCCAATAAGCACTGTCAATAATGTCTGCTGGGAAGGGTGGTTCTCTTTTTATTGCAAACCTGGAAAGTTCTCAGTCTATTTAATTGTCTTTCTGTTCTGACTTCACCAGGGTGTCTCAGCATCCTTAAGTGACAAGGAGACTTACAGAGGTTTAGAGGATTTTTTCTATAAACTGAGGTTTTCAGCACAAATGCTGCAGCATAAGGGTTAACAGTGCTGGAAGACTGATAAAATTGCTCTGTAGATGGCAAGAAGTGATGTTAAAATACATAATTTGACAAAAGTAGGTCTCTTAAAAGTCATGTGCAGCATTTTACCTCTGGGCTAGCAGTAAAATTCCTGTCCTGTGATTATACAATTTTCTCTTCAGGTTCCATACTGAGAGGGGAAGATGGGTAAATCATTGCTCCTTGTTAAAAGTTGCCTTCACCTAAAATTTTGTCTGTAGACCTCCAGCCATGCTGCTTACTGTATGAATGGTAAATCCCAGTACCTCACTTTATGCCCAGACATAAGACAAGAGGTTCCCTGGTGGGAAGCAGCTACTCCAGCAGCTGTTATCACCTGTGCACCTGCTTGTGTTTGAGCTGCTTCCTTTGCAGGTACTGGAGAGATACTGGTGGGTTTGGGACCCTGTGGACCTGGCCTGGCCAGCCTGTGGGGGCTTGGGATGCCAAGAGGGATCGGTTCAGGTGGGGAGATGGCTGTACTGTGTGAGACAAATCATCCATTGCTCAGACAGCTCCCCATCCCTCCTTGTGTCAGAGGAGAGAACTCGGTGCTGGCTGTGCACCTCCCTGCACTGCTTCTGGGTTTAGTTCAGGTAGCTAAAGGTACCCAAAGGTGCAGCTTCTCACCAGCATTTCTCTGCTGTAGAAAAGGACAAGAAGAATCCAGGGAAGGAGAGACCTGTATGTCTCCAAAATGCTCTCTGATCCTTCAGCATCTGGAGGAGGCTTTTTTTTTCTACAGGGCATCCTAAGTGAGTGTGGGCAGGGATGTTCCTGCAGAAGAGGATCTGTGCACCGAGGAGAGACAGGAGCTCTGCTGCTTTCAGACTATTAGGGCCAGGGGGAATGGGGGTTTGGGTATGGCTGAGAACTCTCTGCTTCACTCCCTTTGAGTTTTACTTCTGAGTTTGGGTGTGGGCCTCTGCATTCAACAAAATCAGGTCACATAGCACAAGATTTCCCCTCCAAATTGTCCCTAGGTAGGCAATGACTCAGAAAAGGCTGGCATTATGAAGAGGGCAGTTGTTAAAGCTGACCAGGTGTCAGTCAGGTCAGTAACAGAAAGGAACCCTGGGGTTTACCCTGTATTTCCTATGGTGATACAGCCCCCTGGTGCAAGTGTTTGCATCTATAGAAATGATGCAAGGAAACCTCAGGGGATCTTGAGTGCTATTCTGTTAAACTCTGAAAATGTCGTAAGTTATTAATAATAAGCTGATCTGTTAAGTGTTTTTCTTGGTAGGCTATTTAGTAAAACTGGGAGAGATTCCTGTTCCAAAATTATTTGCATGGTTGAAATATAGTTTGCGTCCCTAAGAAGGAGAAAAAATGCTAGTCTAATTCTGTCCTGTAGCTAAGTTATCTTCTGAAGAAAAGAGATATGGTCAGGGTTGTTTTCTCTCCCTGCTCCTCTTCAGAGAGCTTTAAGACAAGACCTCCCCACTTCTCCAGCACACAGAAAGCCTCAGACTGCAGGAGCGTCTTCTAAATCTCTCCTTCTGGGAGCTCTTCCATTTCATTCAAAGTACTTAAACATTAAAATTTAACCAGCGAGTAAAATTGAGGCTAAGATTCATTCAGGGACTCAAATGTAGGTGTCTCATAACAAAGAGTGCCTATTAGTGCCTTTACTATTGTGGTATTAGATAAATGGGTGAAGGGGACAGACTTGAGAAGGGTGGTGCAGGCATTTGTGGCTGAGAATGCAGCTTTTCATTTCCTCTAGCTTCGATGTGCTTTTCTAACAAAAAGCAAGTTAAATCAAGCTTCTGCATTCAACAAAATAGGTAATTCATTTAGATAAGAGTGAGCTAAATGTTTCTAGGTGTCATTTTCACATATGTTGGCTTGACCAGCATTAGCTCTTAGTAGATGACCAGTCCAATTGTACTTATTTACTGTCCCAGCACTGAGTCTTGTTGGGAGAAAGCCTGACTGCAGCCTACAGCACTCACTGCACTGAAATCACTTCTTTTTAAAGGTAGCATAGAAATCATCTGATCTGATTTATTCAGTGGCTTTTGTGGCTGTGAGAAGTACCTGACTCTCCTCTGGCTAGTGTAGGGATTGCTGAAACTGAAATCCTTTGCACCTGCAGCCTGTCTGCATCTAAGATCCCTGCTGCTGCTGCTGGCAGTGCAGGAGAGCAGGGTGAGGGTTCCCCAAAGGGGAGTCGTGCAGTGATGCAGCGAGAGCAGGGCTCTGCATGGGAACGTTAACACACAACGTGACCACGGTTATGTAACAACCATGGCTTATTAAACAGCCTCACTAGAGGCATGAAAGGCAGGAGCCTGATGATATTTTGGTATGCTACGCTGGATTCTTTCCTGTCCATTGAGCCAGCAATAATTGGGTCTTATTTATTTACTTTTGGTGGGTGGTCACATAAAACCACAACCTCCTGTCACACAAGGGAGGATCTCCTCCACCCAGCGAGCGTCTGCTCACATGCAGTCAGCTCGCTTGCGTTCCAGCAGCAATGCCTGTGACAAATTTTAAGACTTGCATGATTACAATTGGATTTGTTTTTCACCACTTAGTTTGTGGTGATTGGTAGGAGGATGAGGAGACAGGTGGTAAAGCTGCACACCTCTGTCATGTGAAGTTCAAATTGGTTTTGTTTTTTTTTTCAAGTTTTCCTTTTACCCTTCAGGAGGAAGGTATAAAATGTTGTAGAGGCAGTAGGGAAGATCCAGCCAGGGCATGGCTGGCTCATGCTGCACAGCAGCTGGGAAAGGTCCCTGTTGGAGACAGAGATTCTAATCTGCCAGAGTGTGTGGCACATGTTTTAGGAGGGAGGGAACATGCAGGATTTTAAAACAGGTGGTCTGTTTTATTTTTACCATTATGGTGGCCCATAAATGCTTCAGAGGTCAGTTTTAGAAATGTCTCTGTTCCTTTCCAAATTTTTCTCCCCAAGTCCCATAGAGTTGGACTCACATGCAGCCCTAATTTGGCACTCAGTTGCTCTGGGTTTACACCACTGTCATACCAGTGATTTAAGTAGCTTTTCATTGGCATAAAACTGACACTGCATGATAGTGACTCAACCATACAAAAAGCAAGGTGGTTGGCTTCACAAGCAGAATAAGAAACAATGGGCACATTCTTTGCAACACTGCTAGCAAATGCTCTTCTGAACAAGTGGCATATTCTAAACACATCAACTGTCTAAATACTTCCATTTGGTAGGTAACTTTCAGAGAATTGATGTTCCATAATCTGCTTCTACTGCACCAAGTATGCATTTCATTTTACTTGCTCATCTGATCTCAATTGTATTTGCCTGTATGTCTGTGTATTATATATGAATATTTTACAGCCATGCTTGAAAGGAATCACTGAAAGCAGTCTTACCTGCCAGACACTTCTGCATTACTCAGGGCTTAACGGGGGACAAGCAAATTGGGTCTTGTGCTACTCGGTATATCTGGTAATAATTATTATTTTTATTTTGCAGAACCCCAGCTGAAAGGAATTGTGACAAGGTTATTCAGCCAGCAGGAATACTTCCTGCAGATGCACCCAGATGGTACAATTGATGGGACCAAGGACGAAAACAGTGACTACAGTAAGAAAAATTAGCCTGTTTTGCAACCCAATTACAATCAAATGCATCACCTAGTGGGTCTCACTTGTGCAGCTTCATTTTTGAAAAGATCAAATTAGGAGGAAAACAGCTGTTTTCTGCACATTTTTTTCTCTCTCTCCGTCCCCTTTAAATCCTGCCAGTATAATTTCATATGTTTCCTCTCTGATCTTCTTCCCTCCTGCCCCGATTCTGTAACTGCCATCTGGGTGGGGTGGAGAATAAAACCCATGATTTGAATTGCTGCCAGAAGAGAAAGGAGATTATATTTATACACATGCCACGTGGGTAAAGGATACGGGGAATTCTCTCTCCAAGGAGAAGAGGAGAAAATCGTTTTCACTATTTTAGCCTCAAAAAATTCAGCAAGCATCAGGAATTTCTAGGCTGGAGAAGAGCAGCTGTTCACTGAAGTCTCGTGCTTTGAGGCTGGTGTAAAGGCTGAGGGTATCAAATGACCTTGTCAGAGAAGGTCATCTTCCAAAACCGTGTTCCAAGGGGTTGGATTTGTACAACAAAGGGCAGCAGTTTAAAAACCATGGCCATGTGCAGGAGCCATACTGGTTTAAATGCACGCAAAGCAGTAGTCAGTCTTCCTTTTGAAAAGGAAGTTGTTTTGTCAATGCCAAAGCTTTTCAAAAGGTTAAAAAAGGTATAGAATATTTTCTGCAGCATCTCTGCATTTCATAGGCATCAGAGTGCCTATGAGGGCCTATGCCCTGAGTGGGCAGTTAAGCTCAGATCCTTACTGCACAAATTACATCAACAGAGTAGGACTCAAGTCTTGCTTTTTCTCATCTGTGCTGGTTTGGAGCTCCCTGTACCACTGCTAGAGGGGTATTTAACCTGGCCAGCTTGGACTTTGGCTTCCCAATCATTATTGTAGGTGAACAAAAGTGGTTGATGGAAACAAACTTCATGTGTTTTGTGAAAGAAAGAGCCTGCGTGATTTGCAGCCAAGTTTTGGTCTAATTCAAGCATGGTCCTAGCTGGATTGAGGGTGGCATTCCTCCAGGAAGGCAGGGCCTGGGCTGCAGGTTGAGGGGTGTCTGTAGGTGTGCAGCCCATGTAGCAGGGCATTGACATTGTCCTGTGAAGGTGCACTTGGACAGGGAGCCAGGTGGCTGCAGCCCCACATCCCTGGTGTTTACCCCATCCCCAGGGAGCTGAAGGGTGCTGTAGCAGGAGCATGGTGTGTTCTGGGGCTGCTCTGCTGCAGGCAGCTCAGGGCTGGGGGTCTGTACAGGAGAGAGAAGTTGTGGGAAGAGGGTGATGAAATTGCAGGTGGTTGGCAGAGCCCTTGTGGAATGACCCAAGAGGCTGCATCCACAGAAATGTGGCCTGTATCAAATGCAAATGTCAGGATTTAGTCCTTTTTCATACACTGATATTGAACAAATTAAATACTGCCAATTGTAGTAAGACAATTTCTGATTTATGTGTGGAGCAGGAGAGTCTGTGGACTTATACACACACACACTTCTACACTCAGAGACTCTGGTCTCCTTCAAGAAGAGTCTGGCCTTGAGATACTCTCAGACAGACACCAACACGTGGGGTGAATTCTGTGGGCTGTGTTAGGTGCTTTTTCTTAAAGGAAGAAAACCTGGGGTGTTCTTAAGCTGCAGAAAATCCCGTTGGAGGCCTATTTGTCAAAAACATGGGAAGATATGCTGGAGATGACAGGAATTCATTGCCCTCATCTATCACGGAGGACTGAACAACAAAGTAATGGGCTTAAATGGGAGAAGGAATGAATTTAGGTAAACAGCAGAGTAATGTAAGAGCAGTTCTGCAATATTTCAGACTGACAGGGGAGCTGAGGGAAGCTGCTGCACCCTCAGTGGTTGCAGGGGAACCTCCTGAGTTCTCATGGCTGAGGTTGGGCCCCAGTTGCCCAAAGAGCTGCGATTTATATATCCTCCCAGAAATGTCAGAGATGAATTTGGCCAGGGGCTGAGTACTTGAGAGCTGCTTCCACCCAGTCTTCTTAACTTGGAGTAGATGGGCTGAAGTACACTTCTAGAGTGTAAGTTTGTCTGGTGAGATGGCAGCCCTGCCTCAGCAGCTTGGTGGGACAGGAGACATCTCACTGAAGTGTCCCAAGCCACTGGATCAAAGTCCGGGACTATGCTGGAAAGTTTAGGCAAGTTTTTGAGAGAAGATCGAGACCAAAGAATTCCCCATCTTCTGATCTCAGGGGATCTCAAAAGAGGGAAAGAATCCAACCTGATAATATTTGGTTCCTGAAAATGAAATTAGGACTGTGCTTTATTCAATTTTATATAGCTTTTTACCACATGGCCTTGTCCATAAATCTTCAGTTTGAATGAACATTTTAGAATATATAAAGCTTCCAGTTACAGCTTCAAAACGAAATCACATTTTGCACTTTGGGAGTGCTTTTTTTTCTTTTCTCTTCCTCCAAAAAAAATCACAAATTTTGACCAGAAGAAAGTCAAAAGTTGCTTCTCTAAGTGAACAGCTTACAGATTTGCTTCACTGCAGTTTTCTGTTTTGAATGCTTCTCCAGAAGATTCCTGACCAGCCAGTCAGAAGTGTGTGCAAAGTAAATCTCATCAAAGACTAGATAAATAATATTTTCCCATCCTTGAAGAGGGATTGGTTAACTTGCATCCACAGCAGGGAAGGGCACTGTAGAGGGCCACAAGAGGATCCTTCCCACCCTAGATGACCATCTATTCTCCATGCAGGAGTCATCTTGGCACAGTTAAACAGCTGGTGAACACCATGTTCCATACATTGCTTTGTGTTCTGTATCCCCACACTGATTATTCAAATTAGCATTGTGAAAGGATGCATAATTTTCATGGAATATGTTAGATTGGTTTACTTTGGCAAAATGAACCTTTAAAATGAGACACGCCGTGTCCCTCAGATACATCTGATGGAATTAAAAGTTCTAATAAAAACCTAGTTATTTATACAAGAGGAACTGCTAATATTTAAGCAATTTTAAAATTAATTATCTGTTGCCCATTTTATGTGAGTTCTTGAAGCTGATGGCATTTATTTTCCACCTCCTCTCACTTAAAGAAAAAAAACCCCAGAAGCCAAATTCTAATGGCATTTGAATGGGCGTCCAGCCAGCTTCCCAGGAGCCAGCACTGGGACATCTGCTCCTTCTGCCATGCAGTTAGAGACGTGCCATCTCAACGTAAGCAGAGGGGCACATTCTCTGCCTGCTGCCACTGGGGTATGTGAAGGGTTTCCTTCCCACTGGATTGCATCTTCGTGGTGTAGGAGGCCCCTGTTCGTGTTCCTGCTGTGATGTATGAACCATAACTTGGGGCAGTGTCTTTGCCTTCCAGCTCCAGTGATCTCAAATGGCCTTTCAGGGCTCACTGCTGCTGTCAGTGCTTGCATTGTTACTGCTCTTCCCTGGGCTGAGCAGGGTAATTCCCCTTCATAAGAACTAGGGGACTTCCTTGTCTGCCCACATAATCCTCCTGAACATTTGGAAAGCTTTGGCAAATGGACAGTACAGAAAGGATAGGTGAAGTGGACTGACCAGGTGGAAACAGCCTAGCATATCTAGGATATTGTCTGGGGCTTTCTAGCCTGAAGATGAAGGAGGCTTGCATTCCAGCATCTCACTTGGGTTATCTTCAGCTGTACAGAGCCTTGTTGAGTTCTTTCAAACATTTCTAGGAATGAGCTATTCCATAACCTCTCATAACCTCTCGGGTTCCTGTGCTGCACCATTCTCCTTGTAGAGAATTTTCTTCATATCCAGTCCTCATTTCTATTTGAGGCTTTTGTCTAGTACCTCTTGTCTTTTTATTGTGCTTCTCTGAGAAGAATCTGTCTGTGGCTTTTCCTTCTTTGAGTTAAGCAAATGCAAATAAGTTCCCTCAGTTTTTTATTTTGTCATGTGTTGCACCAGAGCCTCTTGATCATCTCAGCCGCCTTCCTCACTCCCTCAGGGTCTTGATCCTCACCACCTCATGCACTGAGGCTGCTCTGGCCTGTTGCATCCTCCATTGGTTCTTTGTTATCTATGTGCAGCACAAATGTCTTGCTCAAGAACAAATCACCTGTTGTAAATGACTTTAGCTCCTCTGAGTTGCTGCCGTTTGAAGCTGAGCACGTGGACCACACCTTGTATACGGCAGGTCTTGCCTCACTCTTCTGTTTCTGTAGATAACTTAGACCCATAGGGAAACATGCATTCAGAATTTAGCTGGAAAATTACCCTAACATAACAGTGACAGTACACTCATGTGTTAAGGACTGGAGTGTGCTAGAAGTAGTAGAGTCAGGTGCAAATACTGCTGGTTGAAGATAGTAAGATGTAATGAAAGAAAAGAGGCACAAATATTCAACATCTTCGAGTTTTTTCTCTTTTGCCCATGAAGTAAAACAGCATGTCCCTTCCGTGAAGCTGCAGATGGCATAGAATATGTGCCACTTGCAGTAGAGAAACTGTTTTAAAAACATTTTAAAAATTTTCTCTTTTTCACATCAGCATACCCAGTGTCCAGTTCTATTCTATCATAGCTAGTCTTCTTTCCTGTTTTCAAATCTGCTGTTTCAAATTAATCAGATTATTTTTCCTCAAAAAAATGAGACATCTTTCTTTTGAGGTTGATTGAGAGGTTTCCCTCCCTTTTTACATTCTTACTACAAGGTTTATAAGCTTTTAAATCTCTTCTAAATATGAAATATGTATTTGGAAGCATGATAGTAAAAGTCATCAACTTCTACAAAGGTATTTCTAGATTTGGGTGCAGACATAGCTCTGGGAATTTACAAAATCTTGATTTACCCAAAGTGCTGGGTTTTTTAAACAGAGGACAATACTTGCTTCCTAAAGCCTCTTTTGGCTGTCAGCTACCTCTGTCAGCTTTGTGCCCTTATGCCTGCCCACTTGCTGCCCTGCTTTAGAGGAGGAGATGCTCTGCCATGATCGTGGGTGCAGCAGGGTCCCAGGGAGTTTGGGAACTGGCAGTGGTCCTCCTACTGTAGCACAACACAGTAGGATTGTTCATTTGCTCCCTCTGCATGTAGAGGTGGAAAGAGAATTGGAAACACGTGGGTGCTTCCAAGTGGAACTTCTCAACCACTGATTCTGGGTGTTATCACCTTGCTGCCTAATGAATGCTTTGAATGGTCTGTCACAAGTTTTCTATGCAAGACAAATTGGCTGTTGGAAATGAATGATGATGCCCATTTTGTTTCATTATTAGCAGTAATATGCTCCATTTTTCAGTTGGAGGAAGAAACAGGGAAGGGGAATTGCTTATAGACTTGTTAATTGCAGAAGGTTTTAGACCTTCATGGTAGGGAGAAAGGGATAGGCAGCACTTCTAATGCTGAGTAGTTACTCTGGGATGTTGCTCTGACAACAGCACTGTCCTCGACTCCAGTTATTCACAGACCAATACCCAGCCTGGACTGCATTTTCCATATACATCTTTTGACATTCTCCCCCAAAAACACACTTACAGGCACTGGATTGGTAAGACTTCAGCATATCTTTGATGTTTTACTGA
Source organism: Catharus ustulatus (assembly GCF_009819885.2). Classification (NCBI taxonomy): domain Eukaryota; kingdom Metazoa; phylum Chordata; class Aves; order Passeriformes; family Turdidae; genus Catharus; species Catharus ustulatus. The sequence goes on from NC_046230.1 coordinate 15,001,332, forward strand.
ATATAGTGCTTAAAAGCACAAGGAGGAGCTGAAATGAGAGTAGGGGTCTGGGGTCTTCTTGTAGACTTGAGGTGTCTCCATTTTGGGCAACTCATTGAGGGGAATCATTTCCTTGGGAATTAAGTGAAGAAAAAATTATATTCATGTGCACTGGAATTTGTGGATCCTTTTTTAGAGGCAACCCTGAAACCAGCTGAGCCAAGACACTGGTAGATGTCCTGAGCAAAGTGGCATTGCATATTCTTGTTTCAGGGCTGTTGTGCGGGAAGAGACTTTGAGTGAAGTATTTCCACTGTATTTGTGCTTAGATTTGTGCCTGTGTGACCCTGTGCCCATCTTTCCATTTCTTCAGCTTCCTGGGATGAGTTCAAGTTAGCTCTTTGTAAGCTGAAACACAAGGGATCCTGCAACATCTAAATACTCTTGTCCTGTAAGCTCAATAGAAACAAAGCCATGCTAATGCTTCAGTGCTCAGTCTATCAGTGCTGATAATAGTCTCTTCTTTGAACCCATGCTGTTAGAAATGTAGCAAAAGCCTGACAGTACATTAATGTATATACTCATGGGGAGAGTCTTTCAATGAGATACAGGGTTTGCTGGGTGGGAATCAAGCAATAAAGTAATTAACTGAGAGGAAGTGATTGCAATGCTTTAATCAATAAGATTGCCGTAAAACTGAATAATGGAAGATCTTGTCCTCTTCTGTCCTTTCCAGTGCTGATCCTGAATGGGGAGCAGTGCTGATGTCCCAGAGTGGAGCACTGTCTCTTCTTGAGTTTCTTCATTCCCTTGACAGCCCAGGATCACATGGGCTAACACACAGCCAAGTTAATTTGCATTCTTCTGGCCATGGTCGCTGTCTGTGTACTCTTTTAACATATGGCAAATGCAGGAAAGTGTGACTAGGCTTAAATGTGTTTCAGGGTGAGCTAAACTGAGTTGTGTTGTTGTGTTTGCCACAGGCAAAGTCTGAATATGTGCAGTTGCCCTGGCTCAGCTGGCCCTCAGAAAGCTGTCATGATACTCTTGCTTGGGAGCACAGATGAGCCCTTGGCATTGCAAAGGCAGTGATCAGACAGACTGATGGGTGTGTTAAGGCATTTGGGAGGCAGCCAAACCCAGTACTTTCAAAAATTTCCTTTCACCATCAGCTCCATAGCTGCAGTCCTTCCCTGTAGCTGGAAGCAGGATGCTTGGTCCTATGCAATCTCTAATGTGGAGAGGCAGGAGTGGGGTGGGCTGGCCCTGGGGCAAAAGCAGTAGTGTCCATGTAGGGTGATGAATCCATAACATTTGCTCTTCTTTTCCTTCCACAGCCCTTTTCAATCTAATTCCTGTGGGTCTTCGCGTGGTGGCAATCCAAGGGGTGAAGGCAGGTCTGTACGTTGCCATGAATGCTGAGGGATATCTCTACAGCTCAGTAAGTACTTTGCACTGTTGGGCTCCTGGAGTGCCTTGGTTTTGTAGGTGGGAGGAAGCAGACTGCACTGGGACTTCCAGTTTTTCTGAAAACAGTCACGTATCAGCAAACCTTTAAAAGCAGGAGCCGGGGGAGCTGCTGCAAGGCCGTACAATGTTCACTTTAAAGTGTCTCCACGGAGATCTGTGGCAATATTTCCTGACCTGTGAAGATACACTTTCTGTTCCTTTAGGTTTGTACTTAATGTAAGTCACGTTGTTGAGGCGTTTCTATAGAGTTGGCTGGTCATATTCTGATTTCTCATTTGTGAAATGGCATGGACTCAATGGGATTGCTTCTGAATTGCATCCCGATACCTGATCATAGGTGGTGCCCCAATGGGTCATACTCTGCTTTTGTCTGCAGTGTAAATCCACAGCAATACCCTGACTCTCTTAAAAGGGTTCTGGACTATTCTGTTGGCAGAAATTCCCTGTATTTGTGTGGTCTTTTTAAAGCACATAAAAGATAAGTGCAGCAATTTTTGCCAACTAATTCCCTTATAACTTTCTTAGATGGCATGAAAGGGCATGAGGTTATTCATAAGATTCTCATTTAAAGTAAGTAATTGATTTTCACAGTGAATAATTGATTCGGTGATTTATTAAATATGGCAGCCCTTTGCCAGAATTTTTATGCTTCAAATAACTTTGTTCTAGTTCTACATAGTAAAAAGTGATAGTTAATAATACACTTCTCATTTCTGTAGTTTTGATAGCTTTACAGCGCATAGCCAGATTCTAATCTCATCTGCCTTTGTGTAAATTTACAGTGCAGGGATTCTGCTCTTGCCTGGGCACTTACTTTGCTTCAAAAGTGTGTGTGAGCATGGAGATGGGACCACTGAAAGAACAGCAGTTTGGGTTGCTCTGTTAAATTTTTCCTAACTTTTCACTTCTGTCTTTGTTCCTGGTCAGTTTTATACCACTCACATGATTGGGCTTTCTCCTTTTCTCTTGGGATATAACAAGGCTCTGTCTCCCCAGCAGCTCAGGGCAGAAAGCAAGTGGATGTGTTAGTATGCCTGGTGAGATAGGTCTCAAAACTGGCTGCTTGTCAAGAAGAGACAGAGAGATCAGTCTGGATCTCTGTGGATGCCAGACGCTTCCTGTTCTTTCATAGCCCAGTAAACATAATTGACTGCTTCTAAATAAATTAAATTGGTTTACTAACAATGAAAACTTCCTCTTTTTGTAAAGCTATCAGAGTCCTATCAGAGTCCTAAAGGTAATACCGAGCATGGTGTGGTACTGCATTGTTTCGTGTGCATCCCTCTGGGTGCATTGTCAGGGGGTCAGGACTGGTGCTTTGCCCTGTTTGTGCAATGCAGAACACGATTCTGGCCCAGTGCTGGGGCTCCTTGTACCATCAGTGTCCTGTAAATGAGGATTGCAGGAAATCAGAGTGTGTCACAGAGCCACAGCAAGCCAACGGGGTCCTGTTGGAGCAATGAGTGGTCATCATCTTCTGAACAAATAGTGCAGGGGAAGGAAAGGTGTGGGTCTTGGGAAAAAGAAAAAATAGAGAATTGGAAAAATGATGTTTGACAGCTAAGACACTAGAGAAGATACAGAGAAAAATTCTCTCTAGTAGTAGTGAGACACGATATAAAGGGTGGGAGGGACACACCAAGAGGTGGTAGACAGCAGGAAGACTATGCTGTCCAGGAAACACATCTGTTAGTCATTTCAAGTATCCTGAAAGGCACCAGATCACACATGTTTTCAAGTGAGGGTGGTTTAATGGGCCTGCTTATTTCCAGTGAGTGTACCTGTCTTGAGTAGGAAGGTTAATCAGGGAAGGCTGATGGGGAAGGATGCACTGTGATGACCGGTGCTTAATGAACTGAACCTCATTACATGCCACAGCTTGATGGCATTGAGCTCTGTCTGAGCTAATAAGAGTGAAACTGTTCATTTCATCAATGTGATGCAAGGTTTCTGTTTGCACTAAATGGGTGATGGACTTTTTTGGATACTTGCCTTGTGATGACTGGTGGCTCTGTCTTTGTCTTACAGCAGTAAGTCAATGAATTCACTGTGCTTGGGAGCAAACCCCAAGGCAAGGAAATAGAAAATTTGTGGATAAATTGTGTTAGGGAGTGTGGGTCAAGTTCAGTATAAAGGACAAGGGATGAGATCAGGATGACATGAAAGAACTGGATATGTCTAAGAAGAGCTCAGCCTGTTCAGGCAGTCTCTTTTGGATGCTGCAGCTTTCCTTGTGGGGCAAGGGTCCTCAGGTCATGCTGCCTGGACCTCATTGCTGACCACACCAGGGACACATTTTCCCTACTCTTGGCTTAGCAGACCCTAAACTACAGCTTTATTTTCTCTGTGTATGTACCTGGCTTTTTTCTCTAGCCTTTTTGGGGGATTTGTGAAAAAAATGGGTCAACATTCCCTACAGATATTGTTCACTCACACGAGCCAATTGACAAATGAATTGTTTGGCTGCTTTCCATGCTGCGTGGAAGCCCTGTAAGGACTTCTCAGAACACCCTCAAGTCCAGGACTGGTTTCAGATAAAATTATCCAGAGAAATGGTTTTTTTTGTTTGCTCATTTGTTTGTTTTTGGTTTGAGTTAGAGTTTTTTCCCTCCTCTTTAACCCAGATGGATGCTGTAACTGAACATGTCATCACTGTGGGTTTGTTTTGGTTTTGTTTTGTGAGGTTTTTGGTGATGTTTAATCTGCGTGTGACAGCTGAGGTCTTGGCTGACATCCTCACCCTGGATCAAACCAGAGGTTGTTATCAGCCTGTTCTTAGGGATGGCTTGTGCCAGCTCCTTCTGAGTTTAGGCCAATGGGCTCTTGAATGAATGGGCTTAGAATAACCAGCCCCAGCAGGGGCTGAGTAGAGTCCTCTGAAGCCAAACGTGGTGAGACAGCATTTTGTAGAAACTTGTGAGACCTTCCTATGGCTCAGCCACATCGCTACCTTCTGCAATGAGTTTCCTCATCCCCACCTCATCTGTTCAGGCAGGGATAGTGTCAGCCTGGGCTGCTGGGCTGAAGCCAACCATATATTCCTAGCCAGCTTTAGCGGCCTAAATTTATTAGATGCTAAACCTTCTTTGTTTGGGAAGCAGCTGTTGGGACCTGTGCATTGTTTACTTACACTAGATACCTGATTTTCTTTCCCCCAGACTAGGTTATTGCTATCTCTGAGGTCAACATGGGAATTAGGTGATAAGTAGACAAGAAAATATTTTGGTTGGAGGCATCCTGCTTTGCAGAAAGTAGGATGCAAGCCACTGTCTGCATAGCAAGCTTGCATTAGTCATTGGTGTGTTCCCTTTTGATTTCCTATAATGTACAGCAGCTGTAAATTCCCTGATGGTGCACAAAGGTTTCAATCAGCACCTGTTCTGGGGAGGGACATGACTCTCCTGAAGATTCACTGTTAGCATTTGATGCCAAAGTAAAAATGCACAGAATGATTGAAGGGCAGTGGATATAGCTTATAGTGCCTCAGTGCTTGGGAAGAAGCTGAGACCACAGGCTGGCTGTTGCACAGCATTCAGAAACATGGAATAAAGAGGTCTGTCCTGCTCCAGTGAGTTTACAGCCTAATCGTAACTGGAGAAGACTCAGAACATGCTCTCCTGTCTGTCTGGAGTTAATAGTTCCACCACCAAATTAATTTCCACTCCTGTGTACCTTTTTTTTTGTGAAGTTTCTTTCCTTGGTTCCCAGCTTTCCCTCTATTATTCCTGCAGCAACTCACAGGGGCATGGGAAGGGGAGTGCCTGTGAAGTATTAAACCTGGTTCCCCCAGAGCAGATCTTTGTCATGGGGCTGTAGAGTCTCCACAGATCCACCCAATCACTCCAAGTACACTGCAAGTGCATCTCTCCATATGATGATATGTATAATTCAGTGGCATTGCAGCTGGGATTGGATTTGCCCCAAGTGCAAAACACGTCTTTTCTAAAATGTATTGCTCTCAGATATCCTTGTTGTTTAACTCAGAGTTCTAATTATTTTTGAAATGGCAAATTGTGATACATAATTTATTGGGAAGACGTAGAAAACCCTAACAGAGATAGAGAATGCAGAGGGAAATAAAATGGGTCGCTTACAAGAACTCACTATGGTTTTTCAGTATAAACCTGTGAATTTGAAATGCTGAAATTAGAGCCTGAATCACTTCAAAGATTCCTGCTAATAAGGGAATGATTATGCATAATTAAAAAAAAATCTAAGCAGCATTGAGAAAACCCCAGTCATGCTAAAAGCTCAGTGTGTCTTTGCATTTTCTTTTCCTCTCGTTTTTTTCTGCTTTATCATTTTGCATAATAAACATGTCTTGAATAATAATGAACAGGCATCTGGGGAAGTATGTATATTAAATGTATTTTTAATCTGCTTGCAATGCTATAACTATTTTGCTACAACTCCTCTTGGGTTGCTGCACTGCTGTTTACATCAGTCCAAGGTCAGGGGCTGCATTCTTTCCCGTGATAGGCTTGGGTGTTAAACCTACTCCTGCCAATGCCATTTCTTTAATTCCTGCTTGATCTCCAGTGTACTAGTTGATTTGGTCAGAAGCACAGATAGGCCAGGCAGGTATCCTGGACATTTTGCAAACCTTCCAAGAAGGCACACTTGTTGGGGGGATTCCCTAGTTTAGGGAAGCCAGGTCAGTGGAGGGAGAGAGGAATGTCCCCAAAGGCAAAGCACAGCAGGAGAGCAATGTAATGAGCCTTTAGTTTCTCTCCAGAGTATCTACTCTTCTTCACTGGGTGTTTGAAGGGGCTCGTTGAATGAAGGCATTAATTGGGAGATAAAAAGCTCCTCCTGTCCCCTAACTCTTTCATAAATATGGGAAAAAAATGGATACTCAGGGAAGGAGCAGTCCTGAGAAGAGTCAGGCCCTGGAACAGATTCCAGCCTTGCATTGAAATGTTCCTAAAATACAGCTCCTGGCAGGCACCCTGGCCATGCCATCCTTGTAGCATGGAAACTTATAAATACAACTGTCAGTAATAAAATGGTCCCTTTTCCCCTGGTGAGATGCTGCCATCAGTGTTGTTCTGCTTGTCAGGTGAGGAGAGTGCCATGGTGCATTTCTGTGGCTCTTTGGGGGTGGGTTTCTCATCTGGCACCCTGTTGAGGTCCCTGTATTCCCTGAACTTCCCAGCACAGCACTGTGGTACAGCTCCCACAGGGAGAGATGGGGCTGTGCACCTTGTATTCACATCTGGAATGAGGAATTCACATCTGGAATGAGTTAGATCAGGCTTTGCTGTTCAAGCAAGAGACCTTCAGAGGAAAAAATCAGTAACAGCAGGGCATAATCCTGCTTTCCTAGCTGCTGTTACCTTGTCTTATATGATAGCAATGACATTATAAAAGATAAGTAAGCTTCAATAAAAATATTCTTCTCTTAGCCTTAGTTACACAGAGTATTTAGGAACATGCAATGGTTTACCTAACACCAGCTGGAGGAGCAGAGATGGGCCATTCCCCTTGTGAGCAGTGGTCTGTCAGTGTTGGGATGAATTATGATCTTTTGTTGAAATTTCATTTTGGAAGAAGATGGGGGGAAAATGCTCCAGAGGTGCTGACTCATCTCATTTTGATACTTCCCCAAAGAAACATTACAGATTCCCATTTTGAAAGAACTTTAGAGTGGTTTATATTGCCTTATCATTTCCTAATAAAATCAGAGCAAAATGTTTAGATTTTGGCGGAGCATTTTGATCCCACATGATTCCCTTGAAATGTGGAGGGAGGGTAAAACACCATCAGGGAGGGGATGCTGTAAATTGAAGTGAAGGCAAGAGTAAAACCAGAGATGAGTCAGTGGGGGCTGCCATCTCCTGCACAGTGTTTGTTTTGCTGATTTCCTCGAGGCCAGACAGCCTTGCCCTGGATAGGCAGGTAGGCAGAGCCTGTGGAGCAGGTGCTAAGCAGCAGTAGCATTGCATAGAGCTTGCCTGTGTGCTGTGTGTGATTAATTAATCACTGCAGGGAAAATGATGAGGTTAAAGCAGAACAGTCCATGGCAATACAATGTCTGAGCTGGATTTTGGAAGGGAACACATGTCTAGACTGAGGACAGGACAGTGTACAACGAAGCCCCTGTTTAGCAGAAATGATATGCAGGTGGAACATTTATCCCAGCAGGCAAAACCCAAAAGATGACTTTGAAAATGTCTTCCTGGAGAGGTATTTACAGCAGAAGTCCCTTCCATTGCCATTCCTTTGCATCTTGCTAGCTGGGGGATGCAAGACTGGCTGGTAACTGAGATCCTCTCTCCACTACCTGGCTAATATTTGGCTTTTCCTAAAATTTTCTGGCCTGCTTTGCTTGTTTTTAACACCATTTATCCAGTGTCTATTTTGACAATAAATTATTATTAAATAATTAGTCTGTTATCTGTTTTCCAGAAGTGAAATCTAGACAAAACTCCAGGATATCCCAGGTTACAGTGGGACTATCATTAACATTTTATTTTGTAGTGGAGGCAGGACGAATATTGTCCTTCCTGGGTCCAGGGCACTGATATGAAAAGAAGCAAGGAAAGTTTTGAGAGAGGATATGTTTGACTGAGGTCAGGTGTGTGTTAATGAAATGATTTGGATCTCTTTTCTAATAATACCAAACTCAAATACAGAATGGATAAAACTAGGAAATAGTGTGCCTTTGTCAAACAGTGACTAACAGCTCTGGAGGTGAAAGCAGGGGAGAGGCTAAAAAATCCAAGGAAGAAATTTTACTGACTGTGTGAATGTAATTATAACTGGGAGACAAGTGATGGAAAACTTTAAAAATTGGGAACATTGAATTGTAATGCTGTTTGCCAAGGGAGAGAGACTAAGTCCCTGGGCTAATTCAAGACAGATTGGCTGAAACTGGGGAATGTGTAGGGTACTGTAGCAGAAAGGCCTGAATGGGAACCTGAACTATCCCTGCTTTGTTGTCAGAGGGTAATGTCTTGACTAAGCATCTGCAAAACAAAAATAATTTTATTGAGGTCTCTGGATCACAGGAATTCACTTCAGGTACTACAGGCTTTTGTTACTATGGATCCCAAGACATAGGGCTGGCTTCTGGCACAGGAACCTCCTGAAATTGTTGAAGTAGACGTGCACAGCAGGAGTTATGAACCTGGCCTGAAATGTGTGTGTACAATTCAGTGAAGTGCTAGAACTGCATCTTGGTGCTTTTGTGAATCTGTGTTCCCTGGTCACCCCTGTCACAGGGCCACAGGCTGTGGGGAATACCTGCCTCTTCCAAACGCTTCTTCTGGCATCTTTCTGAATGAGACACTCCATGCTGCAAGGAAAACTCCAAATCTTCCCATCTTCTCTTGCAGTGCCTCCATCCTTGGAAGGGAGCGTGGGGTGGAAGGGGTCTGTGTGTGCTGCTGTCCCTGCTGTGATGTGCTGTGAAGTGCTGTGTGTTGACAGTGTGCTGGGCTCTGCAGAGGCACAGGATGGCCAGAGGGGCTGTGCCGGCAGCCTGTGAGCTGTGTGCGAGCAGGGAGGGGCTCAGGGGCACCTTGCCAGCAGCACTGCCCAAAGGCAACCTGGCAGCAGAGCAGGCAGGCAGGACACGGCTCTGGATCTGCTCCAGGGCCTCCTGAGCCTTGCCTGGTCCTTGCAGCTGGCCTCATGGCATCTGAGGTGTGCCAGAGCAGCGCTGCAAAGGCTTGTGCTGTGCATGCTGGCCCTGTCACAGGGCTTGGAGGGCTCTGGGAAAGCAGCCTGCAGCAGAGACAGAGCCTGTCCTGCTCACCCACCCTGCCACTGCCACAGGGATTGACTTTTTTAAAAAAAATATGCCCAACTCTCCTGGGAGACTAAAAATGTCAGCCTCGAGGGGAAATGGCTGAGAGTGTCAGATCTGCTGGTTGTTTATTTCTAGGGCATTTAATTACATTAGTCAACTTGTAAATTTTGAATGAATTAATATCTGCTGTAACACCTGGTGTTTTTTCCATGGTTTTTTTGCCTCTGGAATGGTTTGAGGGTGGGGCCCACAGGGTTTTGAGATGATGCCATCCAACACCACAGGGACAGGCACATTCAGAGGTCCTTGGTTCTTCAGGGCAGAAAGATGACATAAGACAGTCATTATTACAAGAGAGGCTTTGCTTCACCCTGGACCTTCTGCAGAGCAGGTTGGTTTAGCAATCATCCCAAAGCCTCTGCAGCCAGTTAGTTTAACCAGCGTCCTGCAGAGCAGATTGTTTCATACATTAACCTTAATGTGAGCTCAAACACACACAAAGCTCATTCATCCCACCAGCTGGTCCTTGTCCTACCCTGGAAGCTGTGACAGTGCAGGGTAGCGAGCAGGACTTGCACATTCTTACTGCATGTGCTTGCACATTCCTGTGTGTGCTGTCAGTAATTCTCATCAGCCTGTGGGCTCAGGACCCCTTCAGAGAAGTGTGCAGTGACCCAATGACCATGGCTGATGGCCACCAGCCCCAAGTGGTGCAGGGCAGGAGTAGAGGGTGTAATCATGAATGCAGGGTTATGAGAAATTTGGGATTTTGAGAATTCCAGTACTAAAGTCAAGGCCTCTTTTGCATCATGAATAGAAGTAGAAAATCTCTCTTGGCTGGAGACTGAGCCCAGACAGGATGATTCAGAGCAGAGTTTGGACTTGCAGCTTGGTCCTTCTTTAGCAAACTTAAAGAAACACTCTCTGCTGCACCAGCAGTTGTTTTTAGACTGCTTGCAGGACTGGAGAACCAAGTAATCATAGTTGGACTGGTACCCATTAGGCCCTTTATGGTGTATCATCACCTTTCTGCCTGCAATTAGGTTACATGTTTAATCTTTCGTGACTAATTTCATTTGCTTGCGGCAGTTTTGCTGTTCTTTAGTTACACTTCCCAAGCTTCTGCTGCTCACCTCAGTTCTGTCATCCTTTCTCCTGTTCCCTAACCACTTCTTACTCTCACATCAGTGTATTTTGGACAAACCCAAACCAGCGGATTTATCTTAGCAGATGCAAACTGCGTATTCACATGCCTGTGGCCTTCTCAACAGTTTTTGCTTGATTAACAAAGGGACCTTCTTCACTGCTGATGAACTAGGGATTGCATACTTTGTTGTGTGGAGGTGGCTACTCCTGACGAGCCCTGAAATGTTTAAATGACATTAAATTAATGGTACCTCTGTGAAATCAATGAATCCCTCACACACACAGGAGTCACAGGTTAATACAGTATTTCAATGTCTCAGCCATTGAGAAGGCAGTACAGAGACTGTGAGTTTGCCCTGCCACCTCCCACATGCTGATGGTATCTCAGGTGCACTGGACTGTGCCTTGGAAGCAGTGGTAACCTTTCCTGCAGCTCTTCCCTATAAGTTAGGGGACTGCAGAAAGCTGAAAGCATTTTAGTATTCACAATATGCTCCCTAATCCTCCAAGTACATACCTATGCACCAGCCCCATGCTAAAAGCTTTCTGAAATGTGAACAACCTCTTGACATAAATTAGACATGGCACAATGATGGTAAATCTTTCTGTCTCCTCACCACTTTCCTCCTGAGAAGACCAAAGGATTTCCTTCTCTTTATGAGACATTCCTTGGTCAGCTGCTGAAGACTGCACATCAAATACATTATTGATAACAGCCCTTGGAAGTTGTATGCACACCCTACTGATTCCCAGCTGCTGGAACACTGCAGAGGAATGACTGCAGCTGGACAAAGACTATCTGCTTCTTTCTAAAGCCCCTGAGATAGAAATCAGTATGAATCTCCTGCTCAGCCTTTTCTCTCCCACCCCTAAATCATTGTAAGCATGAAATAGAGGAAAATAGAACCTCAGGGATTTTGAACAAGGCTGTTGAGTGAGGAGGCACCAAGAAAGATAATATCCAACTTCCTATGCATGTGCAGAATGAGATGAGGGGAGACATTCAGCCCAATTCTGACATTCCCTCAAGCACAGTGGCTGTGCTGGGCTGTTGCTTCCCACTGCAGGAATCTGAAGCAAGCAGGGGTTGAGAAGGGCAGTTCTTGGTATTCCTGCTCAGTGTTCAAAGCCCATGCACTCATGCAGGACATACCTTTGAAGTGACTTTCCTGCTTCTAGTGGCTTTAGTCTCCACATTGTCCCATATTGCTCTAAGGTGATTCACATGCACTGCAAAGAGATTCCCTCTTTCCTCCTGAGGCAGGATAACTGCTGGTGGTGGAGCTGGGGCAGCTGATGGGTTTTGAGCATTGGACTGTACTTGGTGCCAAGGAGAACCATCACCCTCTGCAGCTGGTGCCTGCAGTCTGTTCCCTGCAGCCCACTCCTCTGTGCTGTGCCTATTCCCTGGCAGTTAGGTGCTGCACAGAGCCCCTTCCTTCCCAGCAGGGCAGAGAACACTGCTGGAAGAAGGACCTTTGCCAGGGATCCAGCCAGCTCAGGAGAAGGGTGCTGTGCACGTGTGCAACAGTTGGGTTCCATAATGTTGATTGTTGCCCTGTTAGTTCTTAGGAGAAAAAGTCTCACAGCTGTTACACTGGCTTGTCCAAAGCAACTTCTGTCTTCTTGCACCTCTTACTACTGCTCTGGGCATTTTCGCCGGACAAAGCACTTCTCCTCCTTGATTCTCCTGGCATGCTGCAGGAGACCAGCACTGGCTATGCTGTTCTTAGAGATATCCTGCATCTTTTTTACCTCCTGCTTGTCTATCTTCATAGAGACTCACCACAGCCTCGTCTACAGGAGAGGTCTGTGGATGTCCTGTGAGTTGCTGATAATTTTCCACTCAAACTGGGAAAATTCATCATGTGATATGATATGCCCAAGGTCTTTCATGGAGATTGGATTAGGCCTTCTCCCTGATCCTAATATTTTGCCTTAATCACAAGCTTTCTTTTGTATCACAGTGATTATTTAGGGAACTGGTGCATCAGCAGCAACACAATTCGTTTGTGTAGTATCTTGTGTCTGAGCAAATCAGTTTGCTTTCTTTGCTGTGCACTGTGTAGGCTGGGATTGCTTTTCCCTCTGTCTTCCCATTGCATTTCTTTTCTGGCTCCTCAGCATTTATGTCCCTAGCAATCATCATTGAGGATAATGGGAGCAGGCAAAAGAACCACAGGAGAGTCGTCCTTTGCCAGCCATCTTCCCTTGCACATCTTAATACCATATGTCAAGTGCAGTTGCTCAGGGCTCCACAGATATCTCTTTTTCAGCCACCCGAGGAGCTGGGGCTGTTTACAGTGTCGGCTTCACAAGATGGCAGGTGGAGAATTAGAAACTGCTCCTGAGAAGCTCAGGGTTGCAGCAGTGCTCTGAAAAGAAACGCTTGGTCAGTGCTGATGCCCCCAGGAGATGAACAGCAGCGTCTTGAGAGAAAACTGCAATAACAAAAACAGGCATGGGCTCTCAGATAGCTTAAAGCCCTGCTTTCAGAGGTGTTGAGCACCCAGTACATCCCCTTGCTTTCACTTAGATGAATGTAAGAGTTGCCCTTGTGGGTGCATTTAACTCAGTGTCCACCTCCAGGAAGTGCCACTCACAGTGACAACTGGAAGAAACCAGTAACAGAGACAGTAGCTGAGTGAGCTCTCTGACCACTGAGAAAACATCTTGGACTGTGCAGAAATACTTGTTTTGTCAGAGCTGGGTTAATTTCCAAAAACCATCCAGGTGGATTGCTGGGCAGTCTGTCTGGAATTCACAGAGCTTCAGTAGTGCTTTGCAGTGCTGGTATAGTGCCTGCATTCAGTCATTCCATCTCCAGGGCATCTCGTGCCATCCAGGCATGACCAGAGACTTCATGAGAACTGTGGGACAGCTCTGCACTGGTAGTTTTGCTTGAAGGTGGACTGGGTGGGACTCAACAGAAAATACTATTCCATAGTAGCCCTACTCCATAGGGGTTTTTTTCAGTGGTGGAAGTATGACTGTAAAGCATCACATACCAAGGCAATCAGTGGTGGAAGGAGCAGTACAGTTTCTGTGGTATTGAGGGATGAATTTTAACGTCTGCTGTCACTACCACTGGGTTATACCTAGAGCAAACCAACTGGTATTCATGGTATTCATTTAGCAAACTGAGATGAGTGTTTATTCCAGCATCATGAGACTGCTGCTCAGTCTTTGGGTAATGTCCAGTGAATGGGTCCATGCTCATGTCACTGCATATGTGGAAGACCAATTCCCTTTTGAGGCATTGGAGTATGAATTTTCAATGAATGTTTTTAATAGTGGTTATGATTTTGGTGGGGAAAAAAAAGGTAATTCATTAGAAATAGTGCCTGTTTTGGAAACTGGAAATCAGTGTGTCTTTCTGGGATGTAATAGTAAGACTGACTTCTCTACCAGAAAGTTCAAAATGTTTTCCAGAAAAAAGAGAGAATTAGCCACCTTTTACACATGAAAGGAGAGGTGTAGAAAAGAAAAAGGTTCCTATTGACCACACTTAACCTTTGGTTTGTAAGTCCTTAGTGGAAAGCACCCAGGCTCCCATAGGAGCATAGCACAGGCTACTTTCAAGTAGTTTGTAAAATACTTCTGCATCCCCATAGAAGCATTTCCCTCTGGATTCCAAGTGTGCATGTCTCAAACTTCCACTGTGCAATCTCTATTTTTGTGAGGAGCTCTGAGAGACAATTTATTAAAGGTTTAGCAAAGTATTTTATAGTTCCTTGTATCTCCAGGAGTTTCGTGCAAAGAAGGTCTTTGTGAAACTTTATTATTCAAATGTGGAGGGATGGAAGGAAATCAATTTCCTTCTTCAAAACTGCATTTTTTCAGCTACTTTATTTGCTTATCACTCTCTGCCTTTCCAGGATTATTCTAATCAGATTTCACATATTAAAAAATAATAACATAAAAATAATTCTCCTCTTTCAAGTCTTTGTGAGGCTTAAGTAAATTAAGACATTGATCAGATTCTGCTCAGTGTTGAAGCTGTGAATACAATGGAGGGTACCTGTTGGGGCTGGGGATTGTGTCTGATGCGTGGTTTTTTATCTTCAGAGTGAAGCCAGAAGAAAGGATTGAAATCAGACCCATTCCTGGGGGACATTTGGTTAAACCTGTGTTTCAGGCAGCAGCTGGGATGTGGGCCTGCAAGGCACATGGCCACAGTCCAGCCCAGAGGGGACAAATGGCAGAGGAGGGATGCCTGTGTGGCTGCAGGAGGCTGCTCCAGCAGCCAGGCCTGCCAGGCTGTGCTTCACCACCATTCTTGCACTGAGCTGCTGCAAAGGGGAGCCAAGTGTGCAAATTGCTCGAGTGGTTTTGCAAGTCTGTCCTCAGCCTAATGCACCAAAATGCCAGCCTGTAGCAAGGCCAGCACAGCTTCTCTGTATGCAGCTTATTTCTGATTTGGCAGCTGTTTGGGAACCTTATTTGCTGCTCATGTCAAGACTGATAGCACTCCTATGGGTGCTGTGACCTTGAGCATCCTTTCATTCTTCCTCAATAAGCTCATTATGAGCTCCTAAATCGTCATCAGGGATTTGCCATGAGCTAGAATGAAAGTGTCTTTCTGTAAATACTGCCACAATGAAGTGCATTCACCTCTCAGCATGAGATCTGGGCTTGGGGGCTTGGTGAACAAAGGCAACTCTGATACTGATTCTGGCCCCTTGTATGATAATCTGTGTTTTTATTGAGTTTGACAAGGAATAACTCCATACTCCATAGATCCATAGGGATCTTCTTGATAGTGGCTAAAAGGTGTGGATGGGTGTTCATATTCACCCCAGAAGATAGTACATAGGCTCCTGAGAGCAGTAGGGTTTTTTTTAAGTCCCAGGCACACAAAACTTGGTACTACTATTTAGTAATAAAACAGACCTGCAGTCAACATTTTAAAAAAATGTTGTGTCTCTCTTTGCAGATGGGAGTTTTCTACTTAGGGTGCTATTAGGACAATTTTTAGGGCTCAGCTCTCTGCTCTAACAGAAATGCCTTGCCTTGACTCAATGATTCAGTTCAGTTGTCTAAACCTGGACATTCCTCTCCCTCTGCAGTGTGCCAGCACCCCCTGCATGGCTTCCATAAATCTCCCTTAGGTCCTACCTGCCGGCCCTGTGCATGTCTTGCATGCCCCAGGACATCTTAGATGGCACTGGAAACCTGTGTTGAGGTAACCAGATCGAGCCCTTAATCTCTGTGCCTCAGCTGCTCATCTCTATGGTGGAGATAAGATTGCTTTGCTGCTCCCACGGAGACAGTGTGCAGATAAGCGTGCTGCTGATTGACAGGCACTCGGCTGCTGTGCTAAGGGCACTGTGTAAGAGCTTGAGTAGATAAGAGAGTGACTACATGACAGCATGAGGTTTTTTTCATTGTTCTTTACCTCAGAAGATTTTCTCCTTCACATGTCCTTTTCCTATTGGGTTGTTAGTGCTGTGGAAGAGATGAGCTCACACGAGCCTCTCACACCTGAAGTCTTCCAGGGTCGACATTGCTGCAGACCTAGCTAGGTTTCTCTCTGAGATCAGTCATCCTTTGCCCCGTTTTGCCCTATTTGCCCCATGTTGCTCAGCCAAGAAGTGTTCCAATACCTCAGCAGTGTTTGGAGTCAGCTTCTCCTTGGGATATATATTATTCATTAAAAAAAGGCAAAAATAAGCTCTTGGTTTTCAGGTTTGTCAAGTTGCAATGATGCAGGGAAGTAGGGAAATCACTGTCTGACTTCAGAATGGAATAAATTGGCCTGACACCACCTGAAAGAATAAACCCAGAAGCTAGATACCATATATTTCAGCTAAATCACTGCTCTGGCACCTAGTTACTTCATTACCAGCGGTGCTGTAAATACTTGCAGCTCCCTGTGGTTTCAGTGGGATTTCAAAGTAATCACCAGCCCTGCAGTTCTTCCCCCTTTTATTTACAGACTTCAAAAGCTCAGTTTTGTGCTCATCATTTAGGACTCCCTTGTCATGTGTTTGGAGACTGTCTGAAAGAAATTTTCTATAGCCAGGAGATCTTTTCCAAGTTTTCTCTAAGGATAGTGAATACTGGAAGTGTCTAGGACAGTAGAGACCAAGACAGTCAAGCTGTAAGACCCCATTTAAACCTGTGGCAGAGTATGAACTCATCTCTATCCTAGGGTCTTCCCTGGAAAAGAACAAACCATTATCCTCCACAGCAGAGGACTGCCATGCTCAGCAAGGGTGGTGGATGCATTGAGGGCAGCAAGGGGAAGCTGTGCAGAGCTGTGTGCTCTGCATCAAAAGCTTCAACCACATATTTCTCAGAGGAGCCTGTACATCCTTCCAAAGACCCTGCAGGAGAGTCTGCAGCATGCACTTCTTAGGTCATTATGTCCTTTTATTTATCTTCACTTCCACAGTGTCCCCTTTCTTTGTGCCTGTAGTCATCAATCATATCTTCAAATACTTGGGTATAAGCTGCTCACAGTAGTGTCACTTCAAACTACAAAATACTTTATGGTTAACAGTTTCACAGTTTCTGTGAGCATTGATGTAATTATCAGTGATGGACTTTCCCTTCTGCAACTTTTGAATCTTGAGTAATTGAAACCTGCATGAAGTAAGCAAAAGCTGGCAGGCATTCTGAGTGTATTTTAAAGTTGGTGGCCTTGCACAGATTCTCCGTTCACTTCTATTCTTTGGGTTTTTGACTGAAAATGCACCTCAGAGAAGGCTGCAGTGGCCATTGCTGTATTTCCATGCATTGCTAGCACTGGGAGCCAGGAGCTGTTCATACCCATCTCCTTCAAGCTGGTTATCTCTGGGGCTGGTTCAGTGGCCTTACAGAATAACTAAATCATAAGGGACACCAGCATATCCTCAATTCAACCGGAAATCTTGTATCTGCAGTTGCTCCTCTGGTCAAGTTCTTGGCTGAACTGAGGAAGTGTTTTTCTTCAGAAGATCCTGGGGGACTAGCTTTTGATCTAGACCTCAGGGCACCTCTTGTGCTCTGCAAAACTTGGCAGCATCCATGTGGTGAAAATATCCCTCCCTGCATCTTTCTAACTCATCTCTCTGTAGGAGCCATCTGTCTGTCTAATCTTCCCAGGGCTAACGGATGGCTGTGCTTAGGAGTTTGACCATCCAAATAGAGTCCTCGAGTGATGGAGCCAATGATGCAATGATTGCTGGTGCGTGGTGAGCTCTGTGCAGTCTGACTACAGCTGCTCCCTTGCTTTCTTTCCACCACTCAAATCTGCAGTGTAATTTCTAAAACTGCCATCGCAGATGACCCCAATCTAGTGGTTCTAATGCAAATATTGACCACATTTCCTTTGAAAAATGTTTGGAGGAAGGAAGGAGGAATAGCTCAGAGCAACTACATTGTCATCTGTACAGAGCTAAATCCACACTGAGTAGGACAAAGATGGATCTCCATACTCAGAATGTCTAATTGCATAGAAAGTACAACGTGCATGCTTGGTAGGTAAATTGTAACCCTCTGAGGTCGTCATAACAAAAATGTTGAGGGCATAAACCAGATTTATGTATTTGAAAAAGTGGGTTTACATATGACTCTTGCCCATTCAAATAAATCAGCTAATGTATGAATAGCCTTGACTCCTCAAATAGACATATTGAGAGGAAAAAAAAAAAGATTTAGAAGCAATTATTTCAGTAAATTGGGGGATTAATCACAAATGCAGTAAAAATTTCCAGCTCCTGCTTCCCCTTCTACAACCTTTTATGGTTTGAAAGCATCTGAAATGATGCTATTTCCTGATTAGATACCTTTTAAAAAATTTCCTACCAGTCATTGTCCTTTTTTTTTTTTTTACTTGTTTCTTTTCTGGTTTTTTGGGTAATAAAAGCCACTGAATAGTTCTTTAGTGTGTGACTGCAGAATTAGCAGAAAGTAACTGTCCAGACTGCAAAAAGAGGACTTATTTAACCTGGTCTTTAGATTACAGTGAATAAATGAGAAGGAGAAATGTGTTTCTGGGTGTTTCCAGCCTTCAGCAATTCAATGACCATGCCCTTTTCAACCTCAGCTAAATGAAATACACACTCCTAATAAGGTTCTGCCATTCAATTATTTTCATGTTTTCAGGGTTTTTATTTTATCACCTTCATTGCCCAGACAAATGGCACCTTCATAGCTTTGTTAGGCTGCCCCTTTTCTGCTAAGGATATCCCATCACCTTTAATGTTGGAATACCTGCAGATGTATGTGTGAAAGCAGTTTCAGGATGGAAAGTGTGACTGAACCGTCCTGTTCTGTGGAAAGCAAGCTGTGAGGCCCCTGTCAAAATTGGTTGAGTCATTTTTACCTGGAGCAGTATTTTAATGAAGCAATTGGGCTGGGACTGGAGGGTTTTCATCCATCTTGTACAGAGAATGGTGTATTCTGAGTGACTGCTTGTCCTCTTGCAGCAGTTTGGAAGGGACCTGCAAAGTCTCATGTGATGTGACAGAGCAGAGCAAATAGGGAACTAATTAGGTGTAGGCACATAGTGGGGCAAAGCAGGTCCTAGAGGCAGTGAAAGTGTCATAAAGGTTGGTGTGCAGAGAAGAGAGAGAATGGGATGAGTTCGAGCATCCAGGTAAGTCCTTGGAAGCACAGCCCTACTGAGAAGCCTCAGAGGAGGGTGAACCTCGCTGTCTGAGTATCATTTTCTTGGAGAGTATTAGCAAGTTTAAACAGAGAAAAAAGTATTCTTCACATAGCAAGTAGTGGCTGTAAAGGATACCACAGATTGCTGGAGATTCAGGGCTGTCAGCAGTGTAAAACTTTCACCAGTATAGCCAGCACTGATCCCTACCAACAACAAAATACTCATCTAGATGGACCCCTGGGAGAAGGAAACCTTTGTGCAAGAGGGTCTAGGTGTAGTGGGGTAGAAAAGGTCTTTGGGAGACCTGAGAATTTACTTTGAATGATGGTTGAAACTCATTGCTCTCCTGCCTTAACTACTGAACTCTTTCCTATCTCATCACGTTTATGAAGTCTTTCTTTTCTCTCTGTATCACATGTGTTGGGGCGTTAGCCCAGTGGCCTAGGAAACAATGGGGCAAACTTTATGGGCAGAGCTGGATTTTTCAGCTGGCTCTGGGTCTGGAGACAGTGGGAACAAAATTAAACAGAGGAGATTCTGTCTGAACACCAGGAAATGTTATTTTACTGTGGGAGTGGCACAGGTTGCCCAGGAAGGTTGTGGAGTTTCCCTTGGAGGAATTTCCTCCCTCATTGATTGCTGGCATCCCTGGTATGTCTTAGTGGTCTCTGCAGATGTCTCTGGAGATGGCTTGGAAGACTCAGCTGAAGTGGCTTCCTAGCTCTGGAAGCTAGGGGACCACAGAGTAGAATAAAGCCAGCCAATGTCTTTAGATGTCTTTAAAGTGCAAATGCAAATATGTTGTAGAGATTAGACCTGGGGAAAGAATGCGGCAACAGAGCAACCTACTACAATAAGCTAGTGCATAAATATTCCAGCAGCAAGGTTCAGTGCCATCTGCAAAGACCACTAAAACTTACCAGGGAAGCCAGAAATCAAAAAGAGAGGTAGTAATCAGTCTTCAGTGTCTCAGGAGCATAGGGGCCTCTTTCCGCATTATGCTACGTGAATGTCTTTTGTATTGCAGTATCAGGCTTTAGGTGATAAAAAAAAAAGAGGGAGGCACAGCAGTTTTAATAAAGCATTCAGATATAGACTGGAGCTATTAACTTGCTGGAAGTCCTTGTTGTTTTGAAGTAACAATCTGGTTGCCATTAAAAAAACAACAATAAAAAGATCTCCTGCCCCCAAAAATTTTGCATACTTGCATTTGTGATAATAATTTCCTTTGTAAGAAGTAGGAGGAAAGTGTCAGGAAGGACAGAGAAGACTTGGGCATGAGAAAGTGTGTTGTGGAAGAGATTCGTTATGTCATGCAAACCCAGCCACCTCCATGTCCAGATTCCTCTCTGTCCAACTCAATACCACTCTAATAAATCTCCACCTCTTGGCTGATGTCTGCATCCAGGACATGTTATCAGTCACTGCTGACAAGGACTATTAGTCATTACTGCCAGTACAGAAATTCAGTCTGAACAGACTGGATGGGAGAGAAAACCAGTTTCTTTGTGCTGAGAAATGTTTGCTGCCAGGGATGTGTGGTCTGGGAGTTAGTACAGATGCATGCTGCCCAACACTGCCCATGCAGCATGCCCATTTCTTGGACAATACTTGCTGTTTTAAGGAGTAACACGCTCCTTTGTGCATTGCTTCCCTTGGTGTGCACCAGCCCTCCTCCCAGACACTCCAGAAGCTCTGAGATGATCCTGCAATCATCGGTAATAAAAGTGTTGCCACTTAATTTGCACTCTCATTTCAGAACGAGGTGATAACACTCCCGATGATCTGCCCTTAAAGGGAGCTCATTTGTTGCTCTTACTCAGTGAGGAGGGAGAGAAATTGTCTTGTTCCATTGGAAACTGCAGTGTTAATTGAAAGGTTTCCAGAAACCATCTGTGAGTTTTTATTACAACTTGAGGCTTGTTCCCACTTTTTCGTGTAATTGAGGGGAGCAGGGGTCACAGGCTGAGAGCTTGCAATTGTTCAAATTTTATGTATAGATCTGTGACCTCATACTCAGCAAAAGTTACTAAAGGCAGTAGTGCTGTCTCCCTGCCTTTCCTCTGACAGGTTCCCCCAGCCACCCAGGTTCTCTGTATGGGTGTTGCCTCCTGTTTTGTATCTGACATTTTTGCTACTGTAAGTTTTTTCAGCAGAATTCCTCCAGACGTGCTGTCATGGATTGTTCCAAGCCACAGTCCAACCGGACAGAAGGTGCCTGAGTTAGCTTCAACAGTGAAATTATACAGCAGAAGGCATTATTAAAAGTGGATCTTTTGTCCAATAAATCCTCCTTTATGACTCAGAGGTTGGAAGAAATTCAGAGAAGGGCAGCAGAAACAATTCTGGGGCTGAGGGTTGAGTTAAAGGGGATATCTTAAGAGAGGAAAAAGGAATTGGCATTTGTTAAGGGAGAAAATTGAGCATGTAATGTGCTGTACTGGTTAAGAGGGGGATGTTTTCAGGAAACCAGCAATAAACATAAAACACTGCAAATTACATAGGAAGTTCCAGCTTGATAATGGAAGTCACTGGTTCAGTGACTTTAGCTGGAAAATGGAGCTTTCCAGGTGTGTAGTGAATATAAATACAGGTATGTGATGGAAATCACTGCCCTTGCACTCCTAGGGATGTGTCGCTTTGACCTGGTCATAACCAAGGGTGGGAAGGCAGGGGTTAGTAGTACCCTCTCTTTTTATACCCCTGTAAAAGGGACATTTTTACTGTGACAGAAGAAAAAGCCCCCTCATTTGCAAATAACAAGTAATTTGGAAGCTGGAGAAAGCTTTTCTTTTCCACTGAGTGTGTGTTAATTAACTGTCTGTCTCACAAATTAACTATTAGTAGAAGGTGCTTAAGTGAAATGCCCTGAAGCTTCTTAAGCATCTTCTCTGGAAAATGAAGTTGGGATTTGCTATAAAGTCCAGTCACAGATCTGAGGAGAGCCTGCAGCAATCCTGCAAGAAGGATTCTGGCAGCATTTCCATCCTAGCTCCATTCTCTGATCTCTTGGCAGCTTTTCACTTCAGCAATGACAGTATTCTTTTAACCCAGCTTTTGTACCTGTTGGGTTTTCCTGGAAGCACCGTCTCTGGTTTGTGCTGCTTATATTCTAGTCTGCTGGATTTCAGATTAATTGTGGGTGTCTGGGAGAAGTGTATCTGATCTTAAAATCTACTAGTTAAAGGAGCTTCTAGACTTCTGGCTCTTAGGCGATGTTTATGTTTTCCCAGCTCATTAGAGGAACAGCATGTGCTGTATTCCTGATTTTTGACTCTTGGGCTCCATAGTGGGAGGGTGGGGAATGTGGTTGTTTTTCTTTTGCTCTGTATGTGGCTGAAGGTCGTGAGCATCTCCTTGTGCCTGCTCTGGGTGCAGGCTCTGGGTGCAGGCTCTGGGTGCAGGCTCTGTGGTCTCCCATTTGTTAGGGTTTTTGACTTTTCTGCTCAGTTGCTGTCTGTTACTTGCCTCCTGTGCCACTTCTTTTCTTAGGAAAGCATCATGGTGCTTGAGGCAACAGCGCTGCTCTGTGAACATCCCCTGCTCCCCTTTGGGGACAGGGCTCCTCTGTTTAGGGCACATGGGAGTCTGAAAAAAGCAGCAGGGATGTGCACAAGGATTTGTCCCAGCCTGTCAGCCAGCCATCAGCACAGATGCAGCAGCGTGTTTCAGGCTGATGCCTCAGCACCTCCTTTCTCCATCTCCCGGGGAAGGCAGAAGGGACAAGCCCAGCTCTATTTTCACCAGGGGAAAGTGAGAATTACTCACCACAGCTCTGGGGAGGCAGTCTGAATCTCTGTCGGCGTGATGGGAGTGGGCTGTGCAGAGCACCGGGGGAGAAGGGGACGCTGGGCTGCTTTGCTGCAGCATCAGTGGCCGTGCCTTGGAGCAGGAATCCTTGCCCTGAGCCCCAGAGCAGATTTCCAGCAGCAGCAGCAGCACACTGGGGTTTCTCTCATGGGATGGGTACCTCTCCCTCTGCTCCTGGCAGCACTCTTTCATTCCCATTTTTATCAACCAGAGGTACCAGTAACACTTCTGCATACAGAACTTTGCTAGGGCATAACAGCTTGCATGATTTAATTATTTTAATTGGAATTAACTGGGAAAATAATTCCTTCTTTCAGCAGGAATAAGCAGGATACAGCCTGTCAGAATTTTTTCAAATGAGCTCTGCTGAAGGCAGAGGTGCAGAGATATGTAGTCAGCCTGCTTTAATGAGATTTGGCTATAATTTTGTGATGAAATTATTCTAGGTTAAACTCAATCACAAAAAAAAATGTGTTTCATTGTATTAAGGCATATTTGAGACCCACAAATCTCAGTCACATTATTGGTGAGATAAAAACTATCAGAAATTATGTCATTTTGAAAGATTTTCATTTTCCAAATAGATGTTGGAGAACAAATACTGCTCGTAATGCTGGGTGCAGATCCACCGGGATGTGATAATTCATGGATTTCTTTCCCAAATAGTTATTAAACTAAGAAAAAGCAGTGCAGATTTGCAAAATACTGAGATTATTATAGAAGTCATAGTCATAGAAATGACCTTCAGCTGAGAGACCATGAGTTGTTTCAATTTAAATTAGATGGAAGGCTAAACATTCAACTGTGACTAAGATTTATTATTTCATAAAAGTGAAGAAAACTAGTTATAGAGGCAAACTAGGCTGTAAAACTCTGGACTTGAATACAAAAGTGCCCTGTGTGGTTTGTTTTTTTCCTTATGTGAGAGAGGTAAAAAGCTGTAGAATTAATACACCAGACCTAGGAAAACTCTGCTAGGGAAAGGCATTTAGTCTAAGAGGTTTTTTAAAAAAGCATCAACCCCCAATAATAATGATGATGATAATGATGATGATAATAATAAATACAGAAAAACCACAAAGATTAAAAATTGAATATTTTCAGGCAGGAAGTCCATGAAAATGCAAAATGTGATTCAGTGAGGAAAGGCTCTTTGGTCAGAAAGCATAGGGGGAAAATGAGGATTACCAACATGTAGAGGAGTGAGATGAACATCAAAAAAAAGAGTGAGAGAAAAAAGAACAAAGAAAGGAAAACAACTCGTGGAATGCTGTTTAATCACTAGTATGTAAACAGAAGGAATGGTTTTCTTCATCATTTAATCTGTTCCCAGAGATGATGGAGAAAATGAGTGTTTGGGAAGCAGAATGAAGCAATTGCATCTAAGTAGGAAATGGTGCCCCAGACTGCTGAAGGATCTGACATCCCAAATCGTGAGTCTGTTGACACACAGACATCTGCTCATTTTATGAAGGCTACATGGAAAAGTCCTTCATTATGAGGAATTTGGAAAATTTTGTTTAAAAACGAGCAAAAAAACCTTTATGGACATGTAGAGGCTCATCCTTTTGGCTTCAGTGTAACCCAGAAAGGGAAGAATTGTTTCAAATGATGGAGATAATGAGATAAAATATAACCTGAGTTTAATAAAGGTAGATTGTGCAGATTATTCTGTTACTGGTCTCCTAGACAGGGAGAATGCAGTAAATCTGATTTGTCTGGATTTCAGTGAGCATTTGCTGTCATGCCACACGTGTTACCAGTGCAGTTGGGAAGGGCAGGATTAGCAGGAGAGAGGACTGCAGAGGGAGGGAGGATCCCTGCAGTGGAGCTGACAACAGGTTGTGCTGCAGGGTGAGCCTGTCCTGGCTGCAAGCTGCTGGAGTTTAACTGAGGGAAGCATGTGGAAAGCCAGGTCTGGGAGATGCTGTCACTGCAGTGGGCAGCTGGAGCATTGTGAAGGAAACACCAGAGTAATTCTGTGACACTGCAGTTGGTGAAGCATCAGTGACACAAGAAGTTGTCATGTCATGTCAATATTAAAGAATTTGGCTGTGTAGTAAGAATTTGCAGTCTTAAGTTTGCTATAAAACTGTGAACCAGTAGGGAAATGCAACTCAGAAAATGACAAATAACCACAAAAGTTGTAATAGGCACAGATCAACTATACAGAGTTGAACACTACTGAAATGCTAAAAAATCACCACAGACCGTCTTATTTGTGTGAATTAGTTGTATTAAAGAAGGTTGAGCTGAGCAAGTTCAGAGAGAGTCTTTTCATATGATCTGCTTTCAACTGATTTGTTTCGTCCCCAGAAAAATGGAAGATGAAAATGCATAATAATTACTGTATAAATTACCACAAGGGGGTAAATACCAGCAGTCCTTATGCTGAAGGCCAAAGCTGGCACAAGAACAAATGGTCACTGCCTGGCAGTGAATCCAATCCAATAACTCATTTAAAAGTGGAACTTGATGAACTTGTGAAAGAGATGATGAGATATTGCCAGGAACAGGGCAGTAGTGAACCAGGAGGGTACTTTCCCTCTAGTAATTTGCCTCTGCGTTAGAACAGTCATTTTTTATTGCCAAAAGTCCAGTTATGGTGAGATTGGTTTTTTTAAATGGAAGCAATTTATTAATGACATTGAGAGAAGCAAATTATAAATGGCCAGAACCTCGTAAGTATTCCCTCGGAAAATTGCAGAAGTGTTTATAAATATGCCTCTGTAGGATGCTGTCTGTGAATTAGAACAGGCAAAAGCAAAGGAATTATAAACCATGGATCATGAGGCTACCAAAGGCCACTGCAATGGAAGCTTCTGTAAATGTCTGAAGTTGTTTTCTGTGCTTAAACACATGTATCATTAAGGGACTTTTTCCAGCCATGCCCTGGCTGTCTCCAGGACACACCTGTGTGCCCAGTGAGTGCCCTCTGTACCCATGGCACATCCTTTGCCAAGAGCAGTGCTTATTTTTTTTCCAAATTTAAATGTGTTTAGTCACCTGCTCATCTCTTTGCATTTTCTGTGGCTCCCTCCCTCTTTGCTGAGAAATGCAGATGTTTATGATGTTTTTGTCTCACTTGTGGCTTGGTAATTAATATTCTGCTGAGCTTGTGGGTACCGATTTCCTGCTCTACTTACTGTACTTAAGTCAGCTTGGTTTGTTTTTCTTCTTCTTGCTAATATCCACCTGGTGAGTTAATTGTGTAGGGAAACAGCGAGGGAAGACAGAAAATGCAGAAACGTGATGTTGAGCTCAGCTGGGAGTGTTCTGCAGTTCATTTCTGTGTTTGGAGTGTGTAAGGGGCTGGATGGCAAAGTTTGCTATGTCAGAGGAAGCTGTTTGTGGTCATGTTCCTTTGGTGAGGTCCTGAATTGTGAGCAGGAGTGATGGGCTCGGTCCTGGCTTGATTTTATGGGTGGGCAAATGATGTGTGGATTCTGGACTTCATCCCCAGAAGCTTATGTAAGGGTTCACTGTCATTCTTGAAGGTGAATAGATATTAATTTTAAAGATGTGTCCCTCTCATCTTTGATGTCTGTTGCTGTTCTGTGAATTGATGAGAATTCACACTGCATTCCTTCTTTTACCAGACATGGAAAAAGATTTTACAAGACTAGATTGAAACCAAAATCTTGAGAAGCATGTGAGAGTGTTCCTCTACTTACTGGGTAGCTCATTACCAGGATAAGGCAGATCCTTGTTTACTGAGAGCATCCAGACTTGCATGTCCAAGCAGATCCAAGTGATACGGCAGAATTTGGGACCTGGTACTCTGATTGCACACTTCCACTTTTTGTAAATAAATATCCAGTGGATCACAAGTTTGAACAAGTCCCCAGGGCCACCAGGCAGGAAGAAGGGTGTATTGGGATGGTGTTGTTCAGGTGTGTCCTGGGGGAAGTGCTCCAGTCCATGGAAAGCATCAGTGGTCAGAGTAAGGGAGACAGTGGTGTTCCCTTCCAGCACAGCCCTGCCTGCCCTCTGGTCTGCTTTCTTGTCCTTAGCACTCTCTACTAATTCTTCCTTCATCTTACTCTCTGAAATGGAATAATCTTACTATCTCCTCTTATTGATCCCTGACCGTTAAGTCCCAGCTTGCCTCCTGCCTTCTTCCTTCTCCCACATTTCCTTTTGTCTCTCTGGTTGGTGGTCCAACTTTCTCTCATTTGTATTCAAATTGGCCAACTCATCCATTTTGTCAGGATCCAGCAGAGAGATAGATGAAAAGAAATCTCTCTGCTGTCAATTCAAAGCAGTCCTGGCACAGCCTGTAACCATCCAGAGTTGAAATTGCCAGGAATTTGTTCACTGGAATGCATTCAGTTTGGACAGAATCAGTAGGAAATAACAGCTCTTGAACTATAGCACATCTCCCCTGTACTCATGTGTGAACTGCTCATTTTCACAGATCATCAGCTTAGCTAAAGCTTGGGTGAATATTCTTTACTCTGAAGAATCAGGATGAGGGATGTTTCTGTGGGAAAACTTCACCAGAATTAACATATTTTTCTTATATTTTTTCCTGTAAATGTCTGAGCTGTCACTGCTTGAAAGTTTCCAGATGAATTCATCTTGAAATAGTTGAAATTATCAGTTTAATGGTTAAAACTTGGCAAAGTTATAAGCGTGTGAAAACAGGGTTATCATGGGATTTGTCAGACAACCTTAATAATAGTTTCACCTACAACAGCAAAATTCTGTAATGCAATGTAATTCTGAGGCATCAGCACTGCACGGATGAACACCATTAGATAAATGGGACCTAAGAGAGTGCAAAACACCAGGAGTACCCTGGCACTTAACCCCCTGGATCTATTCTGTACTCAGAAGGGTCTGAGCATAATGACAAAAGTGGAAAGCATTTCCCAAGATGTGTGTGCAGCAAAAACCCGTGCTGTGAGCGGGTCGTGCCCAGCACTGTCACACCTCAGCCGCATCACCTGGCCCACTCCTCCACCTCCCAGCTCAGATTTGAGAGAAATTTGTGGCACTGCCAACTGATTGGATCACCATCCCATTTTCTAAAATGTCCTCCCTGACAGCATAGGCTGTGCCAGCAAATCTAACTGAGAACATCCAGGATAGCAACTCCAGGCCATTTATCAAGTCCATCTTAGGCTTGCAAGATAGAATTTCTCACTTCTCCCAGTGATGGTGCCAGGAGTAGAAGAAATCCATCCCCAGCAGGTGTCCTCCTGCAAACCTTTGTCCTCCTTCTCAAGTGTATTGAACCAATCAGTCCTGGAGCCCATATGTCAGTTTAGTCTATCCTTGCTCAATAGATGGAAGCGAAAGTGTGGGTCAAAATAAATTTATCCCTCCTAGTCATGTACCACCTTCCTTGTTCAGTTTCTTGACAGTTTATTGAGTTGCCTTTGCTCTGCCTTGCTACAGATAACATTGACTTAGTATGAGTTTTGGTTTTCCAATAGGATGTGTGTGAAAATGTGATAATAGAAGAAGGGCAATGGCTGTAGCAAAGAGAAGAGACTGTGACTTTTCAGCAGTTGGGAGCTGCCTGAGGCTGCAGGGAGAATGCTGCAGGCTCTTCTACAAGTCCTCCTTCAGCTTATGAGCTGGATGGAGTAAGGAAGAGCTATGGACTCCTCAATGACATGTCATGAGATACTGTGAAAATGCTTTCAGCTTTAGGGCAATTGCTAACTGCTAGAGATCAGGAGGAGACCTAATATAGGGTACTTCCCCATTTCCAATTGCTGTTAAGAGACCTTGGTCCTGGCCTGCTCCCATACTTTCCAAAACATTCTGCAAGGAGATTCCAGAGTCATCCTGGTCATGGTGGTAAGCCAAGCTAAGGCTGCACAGAAGTGTTGGAGGTGCTTTGCTGTGACAGTAGCTCATTTCTTGCTTCTTGCCACAGGGACCCAGCATTGCAGGGGGATAACATCAGTGGGAAAAGCAGAGCTGTTTCCATTCTCTTTTCTCATTAAATGGGCTGAGCTGTGCAGGGCAGTTTGGGGAGTTCAGCCTGGGCTCTCCTTCCGTTGGTCTCCACTTTGGGAACATCGCTGCCAAGACAACCAGACAGCTTCTGCATATGTCTGATAGTTTGGGCAGGCAGTTGTCATGGTTATGAGTGCTGCATGAGATCCAAAATAGATGTATAGAAGGATGGTGATGGAAGCTGGCACATAGCCTGTCTTCTCTGTACATTAGCTGACAGGATGTGGCATGGAGGAACCACCTGTGCCCTGGCTCCCTCCTGCTCCCTCAAAGTCAGCACTAGCCTAACCACGCATTTGGCCTTCACTGCTGCAGGTGGCAAAAGGAGCCAAGCTGTCTGAAAAAGGCAAAGTGAACTTTTTCTGGGGGAAAAAATAGACAAGTGAATATGTTAATTTCTGAGAAGAAACTGATTTCTTGAGTTTTAGATTGCAGGGTATGAAAAATCTCAGTGTCTGAGAGTGTCAAACTTTCCTTCACTTATTTCTTCTTTCCCTCTTGAAGGGAAATATCAACCCATAACACTGCCTTTCATCCTCTAAACTGATTGTCAAATGTTAATTTTTTTTTTAGCAATGTCTTTTTTTACTGCTTCTCATCATCACAAAACTCTTCCTTGGGTTTTACTGTACAAATGCATCAAAACTGAATGGCATGGGGAGTTCCACTGAAGAACAGTGAGCTGCTCCTCCATGGATGTCTGCTTCTGGTGTCCAGCTGAGCACAAAGTGGAAGCAGAGTTCTTCCTTGGCTTCTGCTGCAAAGGTCCATCAGGCCCCTGGAGAAACCAGCCCTGCCTGTGCAGCTGCACCACTTTGTGAATCTCAGTCACAAACCCTGAGAACTAAAAGGCAGAGTGGTTTGTCTGTGCAGCAGACAGGTAGGCAGATGAGCAGCAGAGGGATTGCCTGGGTCCATTTTCAGCTCTGGGTTTGCAATTGGCCTGAAGAGCAGGGGATGTCAGAAGACACTAAACAAAAGCATTGGGAGGAGGTGGTGGGGAGCTTTAGTCAAAGATTGCAGGATTTTGGACAGAACCTTGGTCAAACTTTGCAACCACAGAATCTCGAGCAACAGAATTTTGATTGAATTCAGGCTGCCAGCATCAAGTCCTGCATAATAGACTTTGTTTTACTGCCTTTCCTCTGCCCTCTTTCTGCTACAAAACCTGAAGCTACCTTGGACATCTGTTTGTAACACCATGGGATAAAGGGTTAAAGCAGAGGGGTTATTCTGAGTGCTTTTTAGCCCAGATCTCCCTTTTGAAAGCCTCTAATGGCCAGGTTTTTAAATTGGTTTAGGGACAGAGCCTGAAGTGTGATAAGATGTTAGTTAACACGATGGGATAATCAAGTCACTTTGATTTCTCCCCAGGCAAACCTCTCTGCAGTCTATTAAAATGAAATATGATGCCACTGCTGTTTCCCTCAGCTGTAGTCAAGGAGATATTTGTTTAATTCAGTACAAGATTGCCCCACAGGCTCCGATTTCTACTATCCATATTGATGTTTGTAATTTATTGCTCTTTTACAATACACACTAAAAGGATATTGTATTTTCCAGGCTGGCTTTTGAGAACTTTATCTCCAAATCAGTCTGTATAGGATACACTGAAATTGTTCTCTCTGCTGTTAATGTTCTGTGTCATACAATATTAACACAGGCTCCATTCGTTTACAGGCAGCCTTGGGTTTAGTGAGGGACACAAATAGAATACAACATATTCACAGAATATAATTCTGTTATCCTGGCTGTGATGAAAACAGAGACACCCTCTTGTCCCAGCTTACATAAATGTTCAGCATGTTTCTGATCAGCTGGCCTGAGAAGGTACAAGTGACCACACCATATGTGTTCCTGCCATGTTCCATCCAGCAGGGATGCATTGCGTCAGAAGGTGTGTAATTTATGAGAAGATGCTGCAAAAGTGCAAGAACCTGTTTTAAGTTGGCAGTTTAAGCAGACCTTGAGATAGAAACAATCTGAAGGGTGCAGGCACCGGTGCCATGTGAAGCTGTGCTCAGGGCGAGCCACAGGTCAGAGCAGTGCTGCAGGCAGCTACTCCAACACTTTTATCTAATTCACTTTCTAGTTGGCAAATCTGAGTTTCACAGAACTAGACTTTTTCAAAGGGAGAATGACAAATTGATGAGATGTTACAATATTTCAATTAGATGAAGTGAAACAAAGTTTTTCATTTTGACATTGATATGTCATAACATTATGATTTGATTGAAAATGTCCTTTCTGCTATGACAGATTCCACTTTCATTTCTCCCCTTCCTGATATTTTTTTTGACTGCTTAATTCTTCAATATCTCACCCTGCTTTGAACTGAGAACATTCCAGACATTTCCAGAAGAATCAACTTTTTCTAGTAAGGCTGTTGGTTCAGTCCCACTTGTGTCGTGATTGTTCAGCATGCACCACCTCTTTGGATCCAAAGAATTATTGCAACTTAATCTTGTGCAACATTTTATATTTCTAAGGCTGAAGAAAAAGGTGAAAGAAAGGTAAAAGCAATTTTTTTGGATGGAAAAAGGACTACTAAAACTAATTTAGATCATATTCCTTTGAGACGTGGCTTGAGGATTTATAGTTGGATCTCATTGTACCTCAGTTTGTTTGAGATACTTTAGTGAAGTATTTGAAGCATAAAGCTCCTTCATCTTTTCTATCACCTCTTACTCTTGCTGAACTCAAAGGCTTGGCTTATTTAGAAAAATACAGTAAAAGACTAATTGCAAAGAATGGGAGATTTTAATTACTTCATTTACATATAGAGAATTAGACTAAAATCAATATTAGACTGTCAGTAAAGAAAACTATCTCAGTGGTTTTTTTTC
This sequence comes from Catharus ustulatus, assembly GCF_009819885.2. Taxonomy (NCBI): domain Eukaryota; kingdom Metazoa; phylum Chordata; class Aves; order Passeriformes; family Turdidae; genus Catharus; species Catharus ustulatus. The sequence goes on from NC_046230.1 coordinate 15,032,905, forward strand.
CTGGGTTTCATGTCAAGGAAATGTAAGTTTAAACAATGCAGTTTGGAATACTCTTTGGGATTACTTTCCTCTTCTTCCCTTAGCAAACTGATCCTTGGCTATTTTCAAGACTCTTTTTTTTCCCCATGAAAATTCAAGAATAAGGGGAACTTCTTGTATTTTCTTTGTACTTATAGCAGAAAGATAGGCAGTTTTATCTGTGGATGCAGTTGTCAGATGGTGTTGGGAGGGGATAGTGCTGTACACCGAGAGTCTGAAGTCAAGGCTAGATGGTAACACTGAAAAACAAAGACATGTTGACTGTTGTGGAGGAACAATGCCATCTTCCCTAGATATGGCCACTGCTGGTGCCTGGAGAGACAAACAGACACATCCTGGCCTCAATAAACTGGAGCAGTTCATCTTTCACTCTGTGAGCAGTACCGGTTTAAGTTACCAAGCAGAGCATCATTGAAGTGGCACACAATTGCAGAAGTTATTTATTATTTGAAATTACTTTTCTTTACTGTTGCAATAGACTTTTCTCTCTTCAACATGGGCTTGCTCTCTCTCCAAGGTGTAAACCAAGTGGCAGAGTGGAGTGCTGTCCCAGCAGCAGGACACTGGCCATGTCCTGGTGTGGTGGGCTGGCCATGCCTTGGCACACAGCAGGAGTTGGCAAGGTCTACACTACCCATCAGTCCCTCTTGCTGAGCCTGGAGGGCAGCCAGCTCCCCTCCCTGCCTTGGGAGGATAAACTGGAGTTTGGGGTCTGTATCTTTTAGTACATGTGTGTAATGCCATACATGTTAATGTCACTGCCCAAATAACAGGAGTTTCCTGTAATTTTCATAGAGGTCTCAGGTGATGTTTTACTGCTCTTAGAAGTCCCCAGAAGTACTGCCAGTGATTGATCCTTTGGGATGGGACGTGTGTTTGCTCCCTGCATTGCCATCTTACCAGCCCCTCTGGGTGCTCTATTCCTTCTCATCTACTGCTAGCCAAGAATCCCAGTTCTCCATTAAAACTACTTTCCTATTTAAAATACAAGATTAAAAAGAAGTCATAAGAGCCTAGAACTCCCACTTGGTGGAAATTACAGTTATATAAAACATTCAATGAATGGACAAAATGGTAGAGAAAAAAGCTTTAATGACCTCAAATGGGTTAAAAACTGTTACTTTGGATGATCAGTGATCAGTTCTCTTCCTGAGGCTTGATCCAGCCATTGGATTTAGAGTTTTCTTACTTCTCCCTTCAATGTGAGCTTCACTTGCACTTCTGAGTGATGGGAATTGCACATTTCACTGGGTCACCCTTCAACACCCCTCAAAACTGGAGCAGCTGGCTTGCACACATCCATCTGTGCTCAGTTCATACTCCTGGATTTGAAATGTAATGGAGTGGACAGGAGTGAAATCTGAGTTCCTGGAGATTGTAAAGGTTGTTTCAAGAGTTGCTATTCCATCACAGTGATAGTGAGCAAGTGCAAACTGAGAGAGGGGTTGTGGTTCTGCAGAGCTGCTGCTGTACAGAATTTGTATAGTTCTCATTTGTAGTGTGGACTCCCCATATAATGAACCCCATGTTTTCTGCAGCATTTTTGGCCCAGTTGTGTAGCATTTGTTTTTGCGGGTCTCTCTTGCAGCCACCCTAAAATTCTGGCAATTTGACATGCACTATGTTGTTTTAGATTAATCATGCATTGCAGGAACATTTTCCAACTGTGATACACTCTGGCTAGTTTTAAATTGTCCAAGTTAAAGGCATAAAGAAAACAAAAAACTTCTTAAACACAAAGATATTTATTTAGTTATATCAAGAAGAATAAATTTTCATCCTGCATTTTTCCCTCATACATATATAATAAAGGTCAGCAAAACAGAACAATATCTCTTTTCATGGCTGATTCATCACTGACATGAACATTGTTCCTCTTCCTGCTCAGGGAGGAGATAGCTCAGCCTTTGATCTTCAGAGTGGCTGGGGATGGAAAAGCCCTCAGAAGTCCATAATCTCTCTTATTTTTGTCCTATCTGCATTGTGAGAAGGGTCCTGCAGGTTTTTCTGTATCAGGCTGCCTGTTTGGCTTGATTGAAAGTCATGATTTCTGTCCCACTTCTCCCAGAGACCTTCTTGCCCAGTGGTGGATCTGCACCTCTCTGCACACGGGGTTGGTGTTCCTTGGCAGGGTGAAACTTGGCATGCATGAAGTCTTCAAGAATGATAGCCACAAATCCAAGGTTTGACTGGGCAGAAATGAGTAAGGGATCTAAAGAAGGAGTCTCAGAGTGGGGAATACAGGCATAAGGTGCTTTGTTCTCACCTCTAAGGAGGCATCAAAGTGTCCTGGTAAGAAATAGTGGGTTAGGGTACACACCATGTTCTTCATGTCTGCTTTTCGTGATTACAAATAACTGTGTCATTGACTTTTATTAGATACAGATTCAGACTATCCACTCAGAATCCCACAGAATGTTTCTGTAAAAGATCAAACTTAAAGGACATAATAGAAATGCCAAAGACCATAATAACAGTGTTAATTTTATGACTACAGAGGATAGAAATGAGACATCACGTTCAAACTTTGCATAAAGAAACAATATTTTTATATAAATGCAAACCAAAGCTCAGAACATTTTGACTGAATATTATTTAGTGGCTCTTGTTCTTTCCCAAACAGCATGTTCCAAACACAGACAGATCCTTTATCTAGCAAAATACATCCGCATCTTCTGTTCATAAAATATACAGAATACAAAATATCCTCAGTCATCATTCACATGCATTCTATATTACATTGATTTCCTTGTCTGTAGTTGATGAAAGTGGTTTCATTCAGGCTGTATTTGAGAGGAGAAGCAAGGACAGGCATATGCAAGCAAACAAAACTGAACTCATATAGTGAGCAATAATCCACACTAATGCCCGAATTTTGTAGAAGTACAACTCAACTATGTGCATGTGAACCAACACAATACCAATAGTTTTGTTAATTAAACCAGTGACAGTCTCCTGTTGTTCCAATATTTATTAATCCCTAATAAAAAATAACTGAATGCAGCCAGACACTGCAAACAATTTTATGAATTGTGAATTAATGAACTCTCATCCTACCCATATTGCTGCAGGGAAATGATTACTTCATCTATTCTATAATGCATGTTTTAAGTCCTGTTCTTCCTGAGTGTCAGTGGGCAGGTAACCATTCCTTATTTGCTGGTGACAGGTTTATGAATAGAACATGAAAGTGTAACTAAAGCTGGGGAAAGCCTCTTAATAGGTACTGCCAGCAGCTGTTTGCTAAGTGGGAAAAAAATAAGGAAAAGTAACCAAAAATATAATCTCAATTAACAGTCTGTGTTGAGGAGGAGCTGTGTGATGCATTAAGACAATCCTTTGGGATTGATGTCAGTTATTCCCATGGTCAGGACTTGTTTTCATCTCCCATTTTCCTCTCCCCCATCCTCCACGCAGTAGGTCAGCTTAGGTCTTTGCCAGAGCATCTCCTCAGTCTCCTCCCTGTTGTGGGGTCATCCTGCCTGCCACGGAGCTGATTTCCAGACTTCAAGTAGCAGACTGGTTAGGGGTGGCTGGAAAATCATTCTTGGTGTCACAGGAGCATGAGAGTTTGGGGACAGCTGATGAGGTTGGGGTGCCTAGTCTCTGCCAGAGAAACCCACATGGGGAGAGCATGGAGGCCCAGACCCACACACAGACATCCCTCTGGACCCCTGTACAATGCACAGATACTTTTATTTTCATGAAGCACTTTTCAATGGTAGAAGTCTCTTATGCTTTGGAATTTTTTTTAGGCAATGCTTGCACTTTGCTTATTATCATTCTTTAGATTCATCAAAGACCTGTGTGAGAATGAGGTGTGAATGTACAGTGGAGGTCCACAAGTCAGACACAAACCCTCCTTTCTCAGGCAGGCAGGGCTGGCTGTAGCAGTGGTGAGGATGGACAGGAGGGTGGGTGCACAGACCTCCCTCCTTGCCAGGTTTAATCCATGTGCCATCCAACCTGGAGAGCACATTGGGGACCTGCCCTTGGCCTGTCCTCACCTGCTGATGGAAAGGCTGAAATGGGGTGCAGGATCTTCCTTGCAAAGCCCCTGTGCAACTCATGGGAGGCCAGAGGGAGAGAGTTGAAGGCACTGTGAATAAACACAGTGCCCTGCTAGTATGTGTAGGTGTTTTCCAGGGAGGATTTGGGAAGATTTCCCATAGGAGACATGCAGCCACCTGTGCAGACTGTGATTCTGAAACCCTTCCTGTCAGCCTTCAGATGGGAGAGATCATAGCCAGTTCATTTGATGTTTGAATCAAATGAGGCTACATTTAATAAAGCAGATTCAGGGAGTGTCACAGGCCCCCTTTCTGCTGCTGCTGCCTCTGGGTTTGTTGTCAAGGTGTTTAACAACCTTGACAAATGTTCTTAATAAATGACAGGCTGCCTTGGCAGGGTTTCCATGCACATCAAACGTGCTGCTCGAGGTTAATCCCGCCGTCCCACTCCTGCTCAGGAGAACCTCTCAGACACAGCCCTCATGTTTTGCAGGATCAGGGGCTGCCTTGCAGTGGGGATATCCACATGGAGCCATACCATGGATGGACAAATGGCAGGGTCTGATGGAGTGGTAACATTTCTTCACTTATTTTTGTTTTTTGTCCTTGCAACTGCAATATGTCAGGGCAAATGTGCCAGTGTCATTTTCCATTCTTGGTCAATGTGACATTTTTTATGATGGCCCTTTATAGGCCACATTATCTTCCCTTCTATTACTTAAAATCTATTATCTTTTTATGCATCAGTTCAATCTCCTATCTGCAATGAACTGCTTTGTGGTAGGACGTGGCAGTTCAAAAATGCTACGGCTGTGGGTTTGGCTACCCCAGCAGGTGAATTGATTCAGTGACTTTTTATTTAATCCAACGTTTAAATTTTGGGGCTGCAGAGGAAATTTTCATCGAGGTGAGTTATGCCTTTAATGCTTTGTGGGGAGCACTTAGACACTCTGAAGCAGCTTGTGCTGCTCTGAGAGGGGAGGTTTTATTGGAAACCCCCTGGTCATTTCTGATGTGGCAACTCCTATGTATAGTAAAAGAATTGCTTGCAAAAAAATAATCTGTGTCTGGACTTGTCTGTATCCAATACAGATATTAACTGGAACTCCTTGATGGCAAATAAAAATGGGGAAATACAGTCTGAAGAAGTCCTTGATGGTTTTGACAGTTTGTGCCCTTTTAGACACGAAAAGGATCTTCTGATCTGTCAGGATCAATACCGAGCTGAGCTCTGCACAGCTGCCTGCACCATCTTTCATTAGCACAGCACCCAGAGGAGGTGATTTGAAATGATCATGTCACTAGATTTTTGAAATTGCTTTTCCCTTCCTCTCCTGCCCTTGATTCAGTAATCAATATCCTCTTGGTCTCAACAGAACCCAAATATTAGTTTCAAATAATGATAAAAACCATCAAAGGCTCCAAGAGCATGCTTTTCCTTCTGTTCTGCCCAGACAGTGAGTGCCTGCTATCAGGTGGAGGATGAGAAGCAGGATCCCTGCTCTCCTCTCTGACTGCAGGGCCCTCTGGTTGCAGCTCTGCCATCTTAGGTTTATTGGTATAATTCCTCTGCTGATTAAGTCTGCAAGACTTTAGTTGAACACAGACATTGTAATATGTGTTTGCCGGTGCAAATACATGTTTTAGTGCACTTAAAAAGGGGAATTTTTAGTGGCTGAGGTTGGTTTGATCGATTAATTGGATTTGCAGCCCTTGTGACTAATAGGTCACCTCACTGTGTGAGTGCCCATGTAGCACATGTGAGTACCTGTGTGTGTTTCCCTGACTTCCACAGAACCTGTCCATTTGTATGCCAGTGATAGTTCCTGTTTCAGTCTCAAAATGAGGATTTAGCAGCCGTGGCAGAAAAGCAGTGAGGATTTCTGATACTGAGAATTAAATTACTTTCCAGAATAAGCTGTGGTGAAATGGTCCCCAGCACCCTGTGAGGCAGTGGCATGCATAATTAAAAACAAACTACTCGTGTCAAGTAAATGAACAGACCATGTCTTGTCAGCTTTTGTCTTTTTATTTTTGTTACTGTATATCAGTCCTTGCTTTGGAGTTCACAAAACTCAGTCATTTGTGGTGTCTCTCTCATCATTAGTATGGCAAACACAGCAAGAATCAGCTTTCTTGTGTTAGTGAAAAACCAAAGCACAGCAACTACCAGACTGGGTCAACTCCCAGTATTCCCATTTCCTCTTGTAGCTTGTCCATTCAGAGTAGACAAAAAAATACTCTGCAGCAGATAGGATTGAGGTAATCTGCCAACCCTTCTTTTTGTGTGTTGTTGGATAATTTTGCTCTCTGTGGCTTCCTGTCCCAGTTTCCCCAGCTGTTTGCACTGGATGCATGGTAACTTACTCCCAGGCTATTTTCTGGAGTAACAATCTGATTCCCCTGAGATTGTTGGGGTAGTGACAGCTCTCAGGAGGCAGAGCAGAGGAAGGAGCAAGACAGGTGTGATTTCTTTCAGTCCTTGTGCAGTCCTCCAAAATTATCCTGGCAGGTCTTGTATCCTCTTACATCCCACTGACCTGTAACCCAGGGCAGGCAGTGCTCGATCCCATGCCCTAAAACCATCACCACTGGGCTTTGCTGTGACACTCGGGTTATTCAAGGACTTGACCTGAAGGAACACATACAGCTGATTGTGATGGTGTGACAGAGCCACAGGAGCAGCTTTCACAGCCCAGGAGAGGGGCCAGGGGCTCTGAGGCTCAGCAGCCTGACTTTGCTACAGCAATGTGGACACGAGTGCATCTGCAGGCCTGCATGGACTGGTGCTGCCTGTTGTGTGGGCTCCAAACTCACCCAGACTCCTCTTACACAGCTCTCAAGCATGGTCTCTCTCTGCTGTCTCCAGTCCTTCTGCTTGCCACCTGTGCCTTCAGCCCTGGAAAAAGGTGAAACTTGGGTTAAGGAAAGAAAAAATGCAAATAGAGGAATCTTAGGTGATGGGTGGGGAAGAATCCAAATTTCTTATCTGTGCAGCATGTCCCTTAAAATTGCTCAGAATCTCATAGAAATTTTTCTTATCCTGAAAATCAATATAAGCTAATTAAGTAGAGGTTAGAAAGGGTCCTTGCTGATAAGCCAAATAGGCTCTTGGCTCCTTCCATTTACCTGCCAGGCTCATTAACAAAATCTGAACTGGTTCCAAGGACCTGCTTGCTGCTTCCCCTCGGGGCTTGCCCTTCCTCCCAGCTCTCATAGCCCACCTCTGTCAAACAGAGCACTTTGAGCAAATCACTGAGCTAGGCAGCTTTCAAACCATCTCTCAAAGGAGAGCTGAATTGGGAAGATTTAACTGAAGATGGGCTAATAAAAAACAAGAGAAAGCAAGGACACAGAGGGGCTGTTCCAAGGGAAATAGTTATTAGGCAGCTGAAGAGCAGAGGAAAAAAAGCACTGTATAAAGAATTAACTGCATGAAAGTCCATCCAAATTTTATAGACTTACCCTGATTTTTCTGCACTCCAGTTACCACTATTAACTGCTAAACCTGTATTTCTGAACAGAAAGTAGTTATATATCTGAAAAGCATGTGAGTTTGAAAAACCCAGGCCTTAGGCTCTCTCAGACTGCATCTATGCAGTGACTGCCATCAGGATGCAGGGTGATGAGCTCTGCTTGCTTCTTCCAGAGCTGTGGTCTTGCATTAGTGTAAAGCACAGGAGATGCTACAGCATTTCATCTCAAACCTGCCTTCTGAGCCAGAGCAGCTGTCTGACTTCACAGGCCAGAGTAGAGGAATGGGAATGTGATGAGCTGTGGTATCAGTGAATCTTGTGAGAATTCTCCACAAGGAACTCCTACCCCTGGACACTGGGGGCTGGATTAATTTAACATAAGGTGGAAGACACATAATTTAAGAAGTCACTCTGCACCAAGTGTTGCAGTTAAATGCAGGACAGACTGAGGAGTGTTGAGCAGCTTGTGTTGAGTTTGATTTAAGCCAACATTTTCATTAATGGTGTATGTGATAGGAGACTGTACTCCTAGAAAAAATATGTGGTTTGTGCCAAATTGGGATTCACTTTGAAGAATATAGCCAATTAAAGTATCATCTTGATACATTGGAGAAGTACTCAAAATCAATAGAGCAGAATTCAGTAAAGACAAGTTTCTTGTGAGTTACGTTCTAAAAAGAAGACTTTAATGCACAGATAAAGTATGAAAAATATGGAAGGCAGCAACACTGCAGGAAGGAAACACGAACTTACAGAGGAGCACAAATTGAACAGGAGTCAAGATTGCTTGGGAATCTTTTTATAAAAAAAGCACTTTTCAGTCCAGCTCTGAATGGATGTCATTGGGAGGAAGGATTTTTATTCTGCTCCTCAGGTGAAGGACTGGAGCCAGTTCTGTGTACTGTATTTTAAAAATGACAGGAAAGCTTAGGAAAAAAAAAAAAGGCTAGGAGGTAAAAAGATAGGAGGAATACAATATTGTTTAGAAGCAAAAAATACAAAATACGAGAGAATGGAGTGCACTTACTTTGCGGTTTTTTTTGTAGATGAGAGAAGGTTAAGTATGGCACAGAGGCATCAAGACCATGTCAGCCAAGAAACTTTAAGGATGGGGTTTGGTGTATTTGCTGCTACCTCAGAGCAGATCAAGACATTTGAGATCTCTAGAAATACTCCTGGCCCTGAAGTCAGTGATTTGTACAACAGCAGTATTTCCACATTAAAATGATGCTTGACTGCTTGAGTGTCTTCTAAGCAAAGAAATTTGGAATTGTATTCCATCCTCATCTCGTGCATCTGCAGTCAGTGAATAAATTTCTATATATACATAGCAGGCTGTAGGCGCAGGCACGTCACTGACCTGGGATGGCAGGCTCTAGGCACTCTGTTTTAATTCTGTTCCATTCCTCTTCTTCCACTTTCTGAGACCTGTTTGATTACCAATGGCATTACAAGTCATTGAGCACTGTTAATAACCCCAGTTAATCACAGCAGCACATTTCCCCTTGAAAGAGTTCAAATGGTGAGAGCAAGCACAGCCAAGTTTAATGCCTCCACTGCAGAGATGATGTGCTCCCAGCTCTCACTGCAGGGCCATCAGGACCAGGCAAAAAAAAAAAGAGCTGCAAATGTTTAGTGCTTCTGTGAGCTGGCTGTCCTGGAGTCTCAGTTTCTCAGATGAGGCTGAAGGTTTCCTGTGGTTTGGACCAGGATAATAATTACAATGCAGTTTTGCACACAGAAATTTGTTTGCTGTAGATTTTTTGTTGCATTAGAACGCAAGCCTCATCCCACATCCTATTATTATCAATGAGCCCTGTGTATAGAACAGCATGGCTACTTGTAAGTCTTTAATAGCACTAATAGTTAGAGTACTTATAGATCTTTATACATCTTCTACTTTGCATCTACTTTACTACACAGATTTCCAATAGTATTTGGATGGAGAAAGATGCTTACAGAAGCTTTGTAGGATTTACAGACATGCTTAAATGACTTAGGTGCCTAATTCCCTTTTGATGCTCAGCTGGAGCTAAGGTGCCAGAGCTGTTTCATATCCTGAGCAAGTGAACAAACTGCATGTTGAAACTGCTAAATATCTACCTTGAGAGATGGGCATCCGAGCATGTAGTGTGCTCTGGTACAGTCTGCCTGTGACAGCAATTAAAGTACAAAAGACTGATGATTCTAGGTTTAAAAATGTAGGGCCAAGTTTCCACTCGTGACCATCCACTGTGATATGACACATCCAGATCTGAAGCCATTAGACCTCCAGGTTATTACTGAACTGATGACAAAATTAAAAGAGCCACTCAGAGTCGATTAATTTTAATTAAAAGGCCTCTGACCCTCAAACCTGAAAGCACATCTGCACAGAAAAGGGCATAAATTGGTTTGAGGCCAACCTTAGCAAGGTTTAAGCTGCTCTGCAAAATAGCTGTGAAGCAAAAGAAACAAAAATGTTATGTAAAAATGAAATTATTAATATTCATGCAGGTGCTAAGGAGTGACATTTTGATTCCCTAACACTAGTATTAGCATTTTGCTTTTTGTCAGCAAACCTGAATTGATTTTTGGCTCAGTTTTGCCCTTTGAGGTAAATCCATGGTAATAAAGTTGTACTTTCATAGCTTACTGAGTATGCATGCATGCTTTGAAAGGTGGCTTGTTTCAATGTAGAATGAGAGTCTGTAGAAAAAGTAATGTAGCAAGAAACCTTTAGTAATAACCATTCTGTTAGCCACTGGTTTGTATTTTCAGCTTTGCATAGCCTGGGGCCAGGAACATGCAGGATAAAGTTCATCCCTCCAAATCTGGATGAAACTCAGAGAGGTAGAGATGGAAGAGAAACTCAGAGAGATAGAGGTACCCTGGAAAGCAGCTGGAAGGACCAGGAGGATACTCAGGCAGTGCAGGGGTCCATCCCTCTGGAGAAACCAGCTGCAAGGGTTGAGCCTGATGGGGCTGTCACAGCACAAAGGTCCCTGGAGCAATCACTTCAGAGCCACACTGTGAGAGGCTTTTGTGCCCTGCTGTTGAGGTTATTTGTCTCAGTTTAAAAAGCCACACAGTGAAAATATGGTTACTGGCAGAAGATCCTGGGAGAACGAGATCTTGCAGTGCAGCTGGGCATTCACTGCCTGCTGAGTGCTCCTGGACCTTTGTGCTCTGATTAGAAGCTGAGTGTGACACCTTTTGTTTTCAGAAACTCCCAATTGAAATTAATCAAGCACCAGAGCACATTCAGGCTGGCAGGACATTCAGGAAGTCAGCTGGGAGCCAGACTGGTATCTCCAGCTCTCATCTTGTTTCACTCTTACTGCCATTGCTTGGTGACTCTCAGTTTGAAAGATATTGGCTTAAGCAGAAATGGGCTTGTCACCTGTCCAAACAGCCGATCTCAGATCCTCTGAATGTCTAAAAGGTTTGCACTAGGCAGAACTGAAGAATTCATCAATAATAAACAGCAGCATTTAAAATACAGAGGAAAGTTTCATCAAGGGATCTTAAAAGTCAGAGGAGATCAAGAAAGTTTTAGCATCTCTGAGTGGTGTATTTGTCTTGAAGACACAAAAAATTGCAGTTAATATTGTATCTGTATTGACAGGAACAGCAGGGAAATCCTGCTGCCAGGCACAGCCAGTTACTGCACCTGGTAGAAGTGAAAACCTTCTGAGAACAACCTCTGGTGTCTTCATCCAACACCACAGAGGCTGCAACTTTGCATAGGCACCATCAGACCAAGGTGAGCGTTCCAAATCCCATGAGGTCCCCAGTGGCCCTTCCAGGATGGAGACAATGCACACCAATGTTTTTTCCAGTCCTCATAACATCAATAAATATTCAGTCTCTGGGAATCATTGCCTTAAATACTCCCTTAGGTACAGGAGGGATGACTGACATCATGAATTCCCTGGTGAGTCTGGTCCCTGGTTTCTGTGCCTCCCTAGTGACGAGGAGCCGAGCACACTGCAGTGAAATCCTCACAGGCAGAACAAGCTGCAGCAGCACTTTAGTCCTCTCAATGAGTATATGGATTTGGAATTTGGACAAAATCAAACCTAGAAAGCACAAACCATGTAACCCACTGACACCAAATTGCTGTCTGTGCAGACAGCCTCTTTTAAAAACATGTCTTTCTCCCTGAGCTGTCAGGGCCCCTGTTTTGTCACAGAGCCACCCTGCTGGTGACAGGACACGAGGCTGTCTCTACCAAAACTCCTTCCTCTGTTGAGTCTTCCAGACCCTGCCTAGATTTTTTTTTTTTTTTTTTTTTTGCTAGATGTCTGTTTCAATAAAAAGAGAATAGATGGCAAAGAAGAATCTGAATGCATTTTCTGGACCCCAAACTGTGTTAGGGGTTTTCTTTCTCTTCCTTTCTCTCAACAGTGGCAATGTTGTCATTGCTGAGGCCAAGGTTTAGTCTCAGTATGGTTGTCTTGGGAAGACTGCTGTTTGGAAAAGGGGGGGGATTGATGAGCAAAAGTTACTGAAATTCTCTGGTGACCTGTTTTTAAATGGAAGACATAAACAGAAAGGATGAGATACCTCTGCTGCCTAGAGTGTTTCAAACACATTTTGTGTATCTGTTGTTGCACTTTAGGCTAAGGACACCATAAACCCAGTAGCTGAGGGAGTGATTATATGACAGCAGTTTCCTACTAAGAGAAAAAAATGCTTTTGCTACTCCCTGTGTACAGATGCTGTGGGGTACTGTATGCAATCCCACATGGCCAAACCAGAGGGGTTATCTGCTAGTGGAAGGGAGGCTGAGCTTAGTTTGTGTTTAATTTCTGATTGTCTTCTCCTTGTGAGCATCAGACTGCCCACAGTGTCTCCCAGCTCCAGGATTGCCACCAGTGCCTGCTGCAAAGGAGAGTGGCCAGGTCACAGCTCTGTGAGCTCTGCTCTCCTCTTTCCCTTTCCCCTCATAGCAGAGATAGCTCCCTGCACTGGGGCTGTCCTGTGCAAACCACCCTTCAGTCCTGCTTGACACACTCAGGGGATGAATTTCTGCCTACAGCTGCTCCCAAACCATCAGTCACTGCATGCTGCCTCTACTCCTTCCTTGGAAACAGCTTTTTCATGGAAATGAACCTGTTTGGCCAAGGTTGCTCACTGTTGTTGTTTCAAGAGTGAGTTGACAGCAACAGCAATAAATTGCCATGTGTTTGGGCAAGAGCCACATCTCTGCACCACTTCCCAACTGCTGCAAGGGTTGCATACAGGAGGTTTGGAAAAGTTGAGGGGTAGACCTAGAGGTTCTTGGCTGCAGAACTGAGGCAACAGGACAGGACACTCCTTTTCTGCACCAAAATTTCTCCCAGGCAGAAGGAGAGGGCTTGACCAGTGCTGAGGTTTCCTCCCAGGGTAGCAGAAATCCCACACAAGCAGCAGCTGCCCGTGTGTAGGCAGCACAATATATACAAATCAGCTTAGAATATTTAAAATACAGCATGTGTTCAACTCATCGAGCCTTTTTCTGCAGCACCTGTGCAGTACTGATGCACTGGGACACGGTGAGTGTCTGTGCCTGCTGTGTGTTCTCCTGCTTCCCGTGGGGGAGTGACAGGAATGGATAAGCCTGAGCACAGTGTGACAAGCACGCCCACGTCCCGCAGGGCAGCCGGGATGGCATCGCTGCAGGGCCACCCTGCCTGCCTGCAGGGGGATCAGGGCTGTGGAAGATCCCCAGGAGGATCCCTGCTGGCTCTCAAGGTGCCTTGAGAAAAACAGAGCCTGAATATCTTATTTCTGCAGAGGTTCTTTCCCAAATTTTTCTCCACTTAAGGGAAGGTGATAAGGTCTGGTTATGCATCAGGAACTACACATGTGAGAGCAAGGGAGGGGTGGAGACCTCTGTGCCATCCCATGGTGGGCACAAGATGCCTGTTAGCCCAGACTGGACCAGCTCACAGCTCCTGGTTCTAGTGTTGTCATGTGGGATTAGGCTGCCAGCCAAGGGGCCTTTATCTGCCATTGCTCTGTGCGGGATTCAGGACTGCAGAGGAGAGAGGGCAGTCACTGTGCTGAAATCAGTTGCATGGAACTTGAATTTCAGGTGTGCAGTACTTCAAGATGGCTTGCTGACTGCTGGGCTCAGGCTCTGTGTTGGGTTGAGACGCTGACTGAGGCCTTGGTGCTGTTACGTTCTTGCTCTATCATGCCAGCAATGTTTCCCATGGGACAACAATGTCTCTTACTATGCTTGAAAATCCCTAGTCCTGTCTCATGTTTCTCTGTGTTGGAAGTTGCTAAAGAGAAGTTGCTTCTTGCAATCAAAGTGGAAATGGAGGGAGAGAGTGTCTGAATGCTATAGGGCATAGTGCCTGTGACTTGTGCCTGAAGGACCCATCAGAGTAGCTGAATTTCTAGATTATCTCAGTTATCTAAAACTGTGTCTCAGAAGCTTAGTGTGGTGAAATAAAACATCGGAGAATAAAGAAGGAAGAATGGCAAGAGGAAGAAAAATACTTTATATTATTAATTAAAAGGAAGAAGTAGGTATAATGTGGCATTGCCCATATTGTGAGACTAAAAGAGACAAGTTGTTTGGGGATTTTAGAGTAAACTGGCATCTTGGAAAGCATGGGGGAGAGCACATGCCTTTCCAGCTCAGACTGCCCTAAGAAACACTCTGCGGGGTCATTCCTGAAAGGCCCATTGTCAGATATGATGAAGATGAAATCACTGTGCTTCCCTGCTGTTCCCAGCATATTTCTCCCAAAAGTGCAGTCAGTGCAGTTGTTCTGCATGGCCTGTGAATGCCAACACATCTCCCATAAGTGAACACCTTCAGCTTTCAAATGGCTTCTGGAGCTGAGGGATTGCCTGATACACTTCAGGAATCCCCAGATTCTCCCTGGTCATCAGATTTGCATCAACTGTTTGGTTTCAGCAGTTTCTGAGTATCTGGACACAAATTTTCCTAATCCCACGGTATTCTAGTCATTATCTGCACAGATTTGTCCTTTGTCCCAGCAGCGCAAAGGGATGGGGAGCAGCTTAATTCTGGAGGAATTTGCTTCATGAATGATCCTAATCATATTCAGTTCAAAATGAACAGCAAGAAATTGTACAATTAGATCTCTTAACAGGAAGAGGCCCTTGAAGCACTGTGGCCACCCCACCCATCACTTTTTCTGGTTTCTTCACGTGAAGTCAGTGCATGTCTCAGCACCCCATCTCAGGGCCTTTTGGGATCCACAGGTTAGAGGGGTTGTGCTGGTGAAGCTGTGAGCTGCATCTGGCTCTGTTTTGGCTTTTGATCACCAGGAGATGCATGTGTCAGAGTGCAGCTGCAGGAATGACGGTGTGCTTCATTGTGTTGCCTACGGGGACAGCAGCCCACTGCCTGGAGCACACGGTGTTCGGGGGTTTGCCACATTGATAAAGGGGAAAGCATATCAGGCTTTGACAAGCTACACCAGAGGCTGAACGTTGTCAGCTGGAGAGTACATGCTAGCACATACACTGCATGCATAAAAAGCTGTTTATCTGTGCGAAGGGAGAAGCTGCTGCTGACGATAGGGAATTCATTTCCATAGACCTTTCGGGGCTTTTTGATGTGCGTGTGTCGGCAGCACTGCTGAGGCGACTTTCACTTTCCCCAGCGTGCTGCTACTCCTGCTAGAGAGAGGAAAAAGATGGGGCACAGCAACATTGTGCCTCGCTGCCAGGATTTTGGGCTGGAAGGTGATGTGGAATGGAGCTTTTGGGGAGTGGGTCCTGCTCTGTCTGGCACACCAGTGTCTTCCTGTTCTGTCCTGAATGCAATAGAGGAAAGCTTTTACAGTGAAAGCTAGGATTCAGAAACCCAGATCCTGACTCTGACACAGCCTTTTCAAGGATCTTATGCAACCGACCTCATTTCTCTTAGTCCATTATCTCCTCACCACGGTGGGACTTCTTGTTGGATCCTTGTTGTGAGTGCGATAAATGGAAATATTCATTTGCTCTGCTGGTAGGCACCATTTGTTTGCCTACAGGGACAGACCTCCACCCTTGCTTGTAGCATTATGGATTTGATCCTACTTCTGTAAGCTGCCTGTGTAAATGTGAATATGGCATGACACATACAAGTATGATGGTCAGAATTGGTTTTGGCAGTTTCTTATCTCTGCTTTCTTTTGCCATTTCTTTCCAAACACCTTGAAATCTCAACAACAGCAAATTCTCCATGGGCTGAGACCTGCCAGGCACTGTAGCTGGGCAGCAAAGTGCAATCCTGGATCTGCTTTTCCAATCTGAGCCCCACAGGAATCCTCCATCCTGTGAGGCTTCACTGAAGCCTCTCCTGGCTCAGACCTTTGTCTCTCCTTGGGGATGGACATCAGCTCCCACTGTGAACTCTGAGCACAGAGTGCCTGCCACACCTGTGCAGTCCCACAGAAGGCTGGGTGCTTTGCCCAAGCACCCAGGACTCCCTTACTGGCCCCAGCAGGCACAAGCTCCCCACTGCCAAGAGCTAGGAGGAGCTTTCACCACGTTTTCCCTGTTCCTACACCTTTGCCTTGGTGCCAATCTGGCATGGCCAGCAGTGCAGCAGTTCTTTAGTCACTTTTAATAAGTGTGTTTGAAAGAGGCTGCTGGCTGGAGAGGTGTGGAGGCCCATCACACAGCGTGCCTGCGTGAGCGTATGTCTGGTGTTGAGATGAAAACCCATGGCTCTGGCTGTGAGGCTGCAGCACAGAGAAGATTTTCACTGCCCATTAAAGACAGTTGATGGATCAGTGTTGCCAACAGACATTGTCCTCTGCATCATGACCAGTTAGTACACAGGGCTGTGCTGTCCTTTTACAATAATCCCTTCTTTCATCGCCCTCTTCAAAGGTGGCTTTGCATACAAGACCAAGAGTGAAACCACAGCTCGTTACTTGATTGCATAATTACATTCTGCTACAGTGTAATTTGGTTATGGATGTAATTAAATGGATCAAGGTCAGCAGTATGGCTCAGGACATAAGTTGGGGTGAAAAAAGGCCGAGAACTTCTTTAGTGCAGAGTACCACCTTGTTGGCAATTTGAGCAGCTCAGGTCAGTGTTTTTGTGTCCCTGCTGCTTGTCCCTCTGGCCTCACAAGATGTATGTGATGATTTCAGAGGGTCTTTTCCGTGGTTGTGAGGTAACCAGCAGTGAGGTTGTGACTGGCTGAAGGGGTGCAGGTGCTTGGATCATTTGAAGGGCCCCCCTTGCCTTCATGGCAGAGCTTTTCACAGGAGTCCCTCAAGACCCCTGAACCTGATGCCTGTGTCTGTAGGGACTTTGGGCTAGATTTTGCCTGGAAAACAGAAAGTGACAACTGTTGAAGCAGGTGTACTTCAAAACAGCTTTGTAGTATTTTTCAGATGATATAATTTGTGGGGGAAAGAAGTCAGAAGGTTATAGATGGAGGTTTGTTGAGAACTGTTGTTTTGTAGTAAGGGACAGAAACAATTCAGGAGCCTTTTCCACACTGCACCCTCTCTGTCCTGCTGCACTGGAGAATGGATTTGTGCTGCACTACGGCATCTGCTTCCTGCATGTGGACATTACTTGTGCACAGACTTGTCTCCCCATTCACAAAATCAGGAACGAAGGAACCAAAGGCATTAACGTGTGCCAAGATTTTGTAATAATGAATGTTCCTGAAAAAGGTAACTGAAAGCAAGTCCTGCAGCAAAGTTTATGGGAGTTGAAACCCTTCAGAACAACCTAGTCTATCTACTGCCTTCCAGAGCCTGATATGAATAAATAATTTCATGGCCTATTAATGTGAATGCTGCTAATTTTGAGTGTCAGTTCCTACAATATTAAACCCTACAGCCAGTTCTGCCCTCAAGGAACATTCTTTCGCAAGGGCTTTGTATCCATGCAAATGTTATCTGCACGCTCTGAAGAGGCTGCAGCTAAAGAATGGCGTTTGAAAATGTGTAGCGCCAGGATTATCACGCCTCGGTTTTTTATCAATCGTACGCTAACGAAAAAAACAAAAGAACAAAACCCAAGACTTTTCAATATCAAGCTAAATTTAGAAAGCAGACTTTTTAAAGTATCCTTGTCAGTTGAAAGTTTATATTTTTTAATGACCAGCTTAAAAAGCAAAATCTCACAACTCTCATTATTTTTCTTTTGTGTCTCACTTGCCTCATATTTTTTACTGCCCTCTTCTAAGTAAAATGATCCCTATGGTACTCTTTACTTTCTGTGTGTTCCTCTAAGTGCAATTGCATGTATTTATGAATTAACAGTTTGCTAATGTGCTTTGCCTAGGTCAGTTGAGACACAGTAGTGTGGAACTAGTAAACAAAACCCAGTGATTTGATAAGCATTCTACCACTTGCCTGACTGAATTTTTGCTTCACAGCTTTTCACCTTCCAGATACTTTTGTGTTGTGCTGTATGGTGATGGTCGTTCATGGCTACACAGTTTGTGACAGGTTGGGCTGGGACACTTTGCCTGTTGCTGATCCCAGTGCCAGAGATTGTGGGGGCAGAATGTTCAGGTCCATTAGTATGGACAGAAAACCACAGTTTTGCCAGATCATTCTGCTTGCATGAGGTCCCCGCCTTTGGCTGAGTTAAATCAGACACTTTGACACAGGTTATCTTTGTGGGCTCCTCCTAGCACCATAAGTTATGTTTCCACAGGACTTGTCATCGTCTCCTTCATCTCTGTTGTTATGGAAGTGATCATATCAATTTTAATACAAATATTCATGAATCAGTGTTTATTCCTAGAACAGTGTTTAGTCCAGCTTTAGTGATTCTTAGAGGATCCAGTTGTGCTCATGTAGCTCACTAATGATTCAGGACTTAGTGTTGATGAAAACAGATGGAAAATAAGAAATATTGTGAATGGTAAGAAAGGACTTCTTGTGCCCTTGAGCAAATAGTTTCTCTTTTGTGGGGCTTTTTGGTTCAGTGGGGCCTTTTTCCTTCCCCTAGTTTTGTAATAGTACAGAAGAAAGCAGGAATAAAGTTTCTTTTCCAGTGATATATACAGGACAGCTCTGAGATTTCCATGTTTGCTGGAACATATAAATCAGATTTTTTTAAAATTTATCATCCGAAGAAAAATATTTTCAAACCTCTGAGGAATCCAGCTGTGATGTGCAGTAAATTCCAGGCTTTCTGCAAGCCAGGTACTGATTTCAAATAGGCAGGCTTAGCACTGTTGTGTTGTTACTACGGCCAGTGTAGCTGTTTGTGGATGTTGGTGGTAAGTGCTCTTGGAAGGCTTTGTGTTACTAGGTCCAGGGTGGCTGAGGCATCTGAGATCATAAAGGAACAATCTGAAATGTGAACTCCTCATGGCAGAAGAGGACCTTGTGTTCAGCTCCCACCCAGGTTACATCAGTCCCTGCTTTCCAGAGGGCATACAGGACCCTCAGCCCCTTTAAAGAGCACTGACATTTCACATCATCACATGCCTGCTTTGTAATACCCCACTGCAGCAAGCCAACTATCCCAGCTATCTCTGGCATTAGTGCTTTAGTTAGACCAGGATTGCACTTTTGGAAAAATCCCTCCAGTCACCTTGACATGAAACTCTTTGGTTTGCACTGCAGAGTGGTTCAGGCTGTGCAAACCAGCTTCACTTCTGGGTGAAACTAAACTGAAGGGTTCTCTTTGGGAGTGCCCCTAAAATACTGGGTAGTCAGACCATGGGACCAGGTGGCAGCTAGACAGACTGAACCCATCTTGAAATGTCTGCAGTGCTAGCATCCAGCCCTTGGCACCAACAGTTTCACTCTGTGCATTTGGTCCTGCAGTGTAAACATGGTCTATATAAAAAATAATCAAATGCCTTCAGATCTGATTATAAACCCTGGATCTCACTGAGCCTGAATACTGCAATAAGTAGCTACAAAGTGAAAGCAGTAATTTTTAATTCTGGATTGCTCTGTTGATTTTGGGTCATATAATTTAAAGACATTTACACAGTCCTCTGTATACTAGCCCACAATAAAATGGTCTCCTGCTTTACTGTGCATTGTGCCAAATAGAGTTAGTGTGTTATATTACTCTCTCTAGAGTGACTATATTATCTTAGTTTGGAGGTTGAAGTCATTAGTTGGCTTCTGAACAGGATCAGATGCCAAAGCTAATCTGTGTTCTCTAGCAAAGTGTGCAACAGAGTGAAAAATTTCACTATAGCTACTGCTGCAAAATCCCTTATGATAAACTTCCATATGTGTGATTCCTGGGAAGCAGAGCATCACTACAATGGGTCAGTTGGCTGCATACACTGGAACAGCCAGATCTGAGCTGTGGCATAGTTTGGGTCCATTCAAAATGTTTGTGCATTGTTCACAGGTTATTCCACATCAAAAGGAAACTAACAGAAAAAGAACAAGTCAGGTTGTCAGCACATACATACCACAGAAATCCATTCAAGGTATTAATAAGCCCAGTATTGTCTGTGAAGTTGTTTTGGGCTGTGAGATTTGTCAGCTTATTCAAGCTGTGTATAAATACTTGGTCAATATGTGGATGGGAATTCTATCACACAAGAGTTGGTTGATTTGTTTAATTCTCAGAAAACCACTGAATAAATGTCTAAAAGCCACAGAAGTGTGCCTGCACACCCTCCACAGTCTTCTTTTATAGCACCTCCCTACCTACCTTCCCTGGGGGCTGGGATGATGAGCAGAGGGGTGTGATGTGTCACCTGAGTGTCACCCTGGCAGATACTAAGGGAGCACCATGGATCTTCTTTGCAGTCTTTGTCAGAAGAAATGCTACTGGGGCTCAGGCTTTGAGGCACAGATCTCAGAGGGTTCCCTTTGGCTCTCCCAGTGGGCAGCAGAGCTGGCCTCCTCCCAAGAATATTCTGTGAACCTTTCCTTCTCACTGTGTAGGCACTGCAGCAGTGGGTACAGGGGGGTGGGAAAAGCCACATAAATTGTCACACTTCATAACATCTCATCTTGGTTGGAAGAACCTGCTGGTCCAACACCAGCTCACCCCAGCCTCAGTTTATGCTATAGACCACAGGACTTTGTTAATTGCCCAGTTGTAGCCAATCTGTCAGTAAGCTGTCAAAATATTAATAATCTAGCACCACTCATTTTCAAAATGGACATTTCAACAGCAAAGAAATTGAATTTCCAACCCTGGTTGTGACAACTCTGAAATTGGTTTAATGCAGGAGAGATCTTTCCAGCATTAAGGGAGATAGGGTGTGTTTCCAGCGAGTCTCACAGTTTGGATTTAAGAGTCAAAGCAGAGAGGCTATCTCAGCACATCAGCATCCCAGGGCTGTAATAGGCCTGGTGAGCTCCTTGGCAAGTCCTCTTATCTTCTGCCCATGTGACGATGAATTACACAGAAAAAATGAGCTACACAGAAAATTGAGTTGAGGCCATTTTCTTCCCTCAGACCTGCACTCTGCACAGGCTGTACTGTTGGGTGAGAACAGGACAGTTTTTTCTGGGTGTTAAAAACCATAAAACACTTGTAAGACCATTCTTTACAAGGGCTGGGGCTCATTCTCAGTTCTTTTCTTGCTGACATTGTTGTAATTGCATTATTTAATTTATGTCAGAAAAAGGGGTTGTTTGCCTAAGAAAATGAACTAGAACTTGATTGGAATTCGTTTCTCCACTCACTGACACCTCCTGTTTGCAGAACACCTAGCCAGCCATCTGGTCTTTCACTGCTCAGGACCTCAACACAAAAATGTAGAAATAATTAGGTCTACCCTGTCCTCCTGTCATTGTGGGGGCATTTTATTAAATGCCCGAGGCATTTATACTCTTGTTTGAGCCTTTGAGGATGATTTTCATATAAATAATAACATGATAAACCCAATATTGACTGCTTATTTTCCACTAAAAGGTTTCTTTTGACTATCAGAAGAAAATAATCTCATGTTTATAAGTGCATAACCATTACTTTAGTTTATACATTGTAATTATTATCAACAATAGTAAAAATAGCAGGATCTCAAACGTAACCAAAAGCAACAAATCAATTTATTCTGCCCTGTGCTCAGACTCAGATTGATGCCAAGAAACAGAGATCAGAGGTTCAGCACATCCCATCTGGCTGTGTTTCTTGGGTTCTTACATTATTATTTTTCTTTATAGTTATTTCAGGCTTTAGCAGCTGAGGCAGTGCGATGCTAATTTAGGAAATCTGTTTTTCTTGTATGCAGCTAACATATCTTCATCTAGTGCCATCTTGTCTCATGATCATTATGTCTGAAAGCAAAAATGTATTTATGGATGGTGTTTTGGAGTAAGCAGAGTTGATAACATTGTTAGCAATTTCAGACACTTTGTCAGGAAAACAGAATATAGAGAAAACAATAGATGAGTTGGGATTCCCAGGTTAGAAATTATCCTGGGATTTCACCAAATCCCCAGGCTGCCAGGAATGCAATACCAGAGGCAATGGTGTCAGGAAAAACCCCTTTTGTGGGAAGCAGCTGCTTTCTGAAAGAGCAGTGCTACACTAGATGGGCCAAGTGCCACAAGAGTGAGCTGTGCTGTGATCACTGCTCCAGTTCATAGCAATCCAAACTTTCAGAGGCTTTAAAATTCCAGCTTGAAATAAGATCCAAAATTAAAAACCAAATCAATCAAGTAAATTATATTTTTAAAAGAAGGGATGAAAATTTATTCCATCCAACCATGAGTTTGAATTTGGAGTCCATCGTTAAGAAAAAGTGAAGCAAAGGGCAAAATATGTGCCTTGCTCAGTGTGTCACATGGGTGAGCAGCTCATGATGTGCTGGCTTCTGCAGGTCACACTGCCCACAGGGCTGTGCAGTCCCTGGTACCCAGACCTTCCTGACACAGCCTGTTCTCTCATCCAGTCCCTCTGGGCTCTCCAGGGAGGTGTGGAGTGAGCAGCCTGGCTGGGAGAGTCATCCCCAGTTATGTTCTTGTCAGCAATCATTCAGCTGAAAGCTGTGTTCCTGTGAGGATTGCACGAGCAGCTCACCAAAGGCCAGTGCATGAATTTGGGCACTTTATGAAGTATTTGGTGACAATGTGCCTGCATGGTGGGCAGACCAAGAGCTGAAAGGAACACAATACTAGCTGTGATGGGATGGACAGGTCTGATTTAGGGTCCCCAAAACTCGTTTGGAAGGATTCTGTGACTTGTGTGGATCTGTGTGTGCTCACTGTGGTGGAGGTAACTGGTTTATCTGGGGTGAAACAGGGCCTAGTGTAGAACCTAGCATGGGTTTTGGTCAGTTCTCTGCTGACTGCTGGGCAGATGTCCTTGCTGCTGCAGGACACCTTGGGCATGCACCACACCATGCTGCAATCACACCTTTGTCTCCAGCATTCCTCACCGACGGTGACGTGAATAATTTTATCAGTCCTTGAACATAAAAAGGTGCTTTAGGACAACCTTTGTCTGCATATAAAGATCCACAGCCTCATTATAGAGGCTTGTCCAGCACTTGGGTTTTTTAGGAATACTGGGTCAGCTCAGAAGACTTAGCAGATCTGCATTCCACTTCTTGTGTGGGTGTTTTAAAGGGAAGCCAGCTGAACAATTATTTACCTTGAGTACAGAGAGTTCCCACAAAAGTGAGGGCAGGTAGCCCTCTAGTTAAATTTTCAGAGGCAATAAGTTAGGTGACTTGCTAATGCTGCTTCCCAGCTCCCAGAGCTGGAGAACAGACCTGCACGGATGATGATTTATTTGAAAATGTGTTCCCTCCAGCCCACAGATGGTCCAGGCGGAGTCAGAATGCTTTCAGATACCATATTGCCTCACTGTACACTCCCATGTAGCAGCTTGTTATTTTAAAATGTATCTGCTCTCTCCTACTTCTAAAAGGCCACCAAGAAAACTTGTCACCAATTTCTTACAGAGCTAGAAGGGGGAGGAAGAGTGGAGTGTGAAGAGTAGAATATCACCTGCCATCTGGACAAAGATGTGGTGAGATGCAAAGTTTGGATGCACATTTGTGGTTCTTGATCACATGCCAGGAGAGAGCTCAGCTACAATTATTTTAAAGCATTTCCAGACAGATACAACCCTAGGTCAGGGGAGAAGCTGCACTGAGGCAGGTGGGCACTGAACTGCGTTGGACTCTGTGCAAGGCATCCTGCCTGTGCAGTGCTGCTGAGGTCTGCACAGGGCTTATCCTGCAATGGAATCCCTGTGGGTAAAGACCTGTCCTGGCAGTAAGAGCATGCCAGGATCAAGTGCTGTCATATGAGGTTTGTGGTCACAAATTCCCAGATAGTCAATAACAGTCTCTGAGCTTTCAGGGGTTTAAATGGGAGTTGGGCATTTGCATTTCATGTAGAAGCCCAAATGTCTTCAAGAATCCGGTGTCTTGCACATCCATATTGATTCCAATGCTGAATTTCTCAGTGCTGTTAGCATCAGAGGAGTGTGGATGAAACCCTGCCCTAACTGAGGTCAGTGGGGAATGTAGAATGGGCTTTACTGGGTAAAGAGCACCATAAAACAGATGCTCTTCCATAATGCCATCCTTTTCCCTGGGATGGAACAGTGCTTATACAGACAAGTGAACACAGTCCAATCATTCCATGCTCTGCCTCCACAACAACAGTGAAATGCCACTGCTGATAGCTGTGCTGATATTTATGATTCCTACTTAATATGTTTTTAAATGAGTTGATGAGCTCTTAAGTATTAACACTAACATCAGTGAGCATCCTGAGCCAGATTCTCTGGGAGGGAAGCCTGGCCATGCCATAGACTGTGGTGCAGTTTAGCTTTTATCCCATCTGAAGATCTGGCTCAGTAATTGTGCAGAACGTAAAAGAGAAACCCATAAGTGCTGTAAACAAAGGAAAACTGTTACTCTGGGAGTGTGTTAGATATTTCAACACTCATAATTAACATCCCTTTCCTAAACTGTGGCACAAACTACTTGCAGAATGGGTTTTTTCTTTTATTGCTCCTAGTTTCAGTGACTAAATTTATTAAGTCATTAAGTTTGCTTGTGGATGTGTGTATTTGCTGTTCTCCTTTGGGTTATAATAAAAGGAGATCTTGGAGGAAAAAAAAAAATCTTTATTTATCTGGCAATTTTGGGAATGTTTGTAGAGAAATGGTGAGCAATACGAACAAAGCTGCCCAGTCTGGGGGAACACTGAGTGAGCAGCTGGGCTTGAATACAACAGCAGCCTGTGACAGTTGCCTGCTGGCTTTCCCTGAGCGTTGCACATGGAAACCTGTCACCATTTCTGCCATGATCTGGGGACACCAGGAGCTTCTGGGGAGCAGATTGCTGTTCCTTCTGATCAGAATCCAGAAGCACTATGCTGTTGCCTACTGGGGACCCCTTTTTTGCACCTCCGGGCTGAGGATTCTCAGTGGTAGGGATGCTCCCAGGCTGGTATGACAGGGGCTGGCACTGTTTTCTCGAGCAGCACCAGGGCTGTCCACTGGCCTGGCAGCACTGTCACTGCACCAAGGCTGCAGCACTGTTGGGTTGGCATTTTTTGTAGGAGCTGAGATGTCCAAGGGTGTCTGTGCATCACTGAATGCCCTGCAGCTTTGTGCCCACAAGTTTGACAGCAGTGCTCTGCACCAATGTCTGTGGAACTTCTCCAGCTTCATAGAAATGCAAAGGAGAGTCCAGTCAAACTTGCTGCATTCAAAGAGGGTGGGTTAGATCTACCTGACCAGGCCAGGTGAAAGCTGAGATGGATTAGAAAAAAAGAATCTGCCCTCTCACAAACTACCACCAGTTTGTGTTGTGGTGAGGGATAGATGGGCCCAGACATTCCCAGTATCTCCCAGAAGAACCAAACTAGCTCGAGTGATGCAGAGGTTGGCTTGTGCCTGAAAGTCACATCCATATTTCCATGTACAGATGGCAGGAGACACTACTGGGATCAAGGATAAATGAAACATCTTGGTTTTCTAACCCAGAAATAACTTCTGGAGCAGTCTGTGGTACGTTATACCCTCCCTGAGCAGGTCTGACACATTGAATCTCCCCCAATGGCAGATGCATCCATTTAGCTCCTTTTGGTTCCAAGTGTCATTGAATGTGATCTCTCTTTTTTTCTGTGTGATAGCTACTGTGTTGGTTTTTTGGGTTGTTTTTAGACTGTGAAATTTCCAGTAAAACTACAGCTAGGACAAACCAGACCTATTTTTTGGTTTTTTTCAAAGCAAATCTAATTACTCTTCTTAACACAATTGCCTTTGTTCAAGGGACTGGATTGAGATGCAAAAAACAAGTTGCAAGCAGATGCTAATAATTTTGCATGTAAATTACTAACATTTCTTTTGCAAATATTTCATACAGATTTTTAGTTAAACAATTTAAAAAGGAACTGCTTTTCCAAGCCACTTTCAGTAATGTCTGTAGACACTTAACAAAATACCTCAGGCTCTAACTCCAAATGGTAAACAAATAAATGTATTTATTTACTTTGTATGCAAAAATAATTCAGTCAAAGACATATTTCACATTGAGTTAAATTGAGAGAATATTTTTTTTCTACAGATTACAAGCATAATCTTTAATGAGAAGAATTTATAGGCTTTCTGAATGAGCTGAGTTCATGACAGTCCTGACAGGGGACTTCTGTGGACTTTGTGCAGAAAATAGAGTCATTGTTTATTTCTTTGTTTAAAGACTGAAAAATGACTGGTGATTAATAGATAGAAGCCATCTCTCCTCTCACTGTCTTGTACATGGTCATGCTATTCCAATCAAGGAGAGAGCTGGAAAAATAATTGAGTGGGACTCGTTATAACCTTGTTTCCAAAAGTCTCTGCAGCAAGTGGAGAAGAGAAGTGGTGCTCACGACCCCAGGGCTTTACCACAGCATTGCCTCTGGGGCAGGATGTCTTTATGTCCTGTCAGAAGCACGTGGGGGGCACAGCCTGAGGATCCCTTTGCTCTGTGTACCCACTCTTTATCTGAGATGAAGAGAAAATATTGGACTCCCAGTGAGCCCTTCTAGCACATTTCATCAACAGTGAATTTATCTTATAAACAAAACCAAACTAATAAAAAAAATCCTAAATTGTGCATGCCCCAGAGGTCTGGTCAGTAGATCAGTGATTTTTTAAAATACCTTTTGTTATCTCAGATATCTGTCTGTGCAACCATGCCTACTAAAAACTGCTTTATTATTGTGAAGCCTGTTATGCTCACCTGCACTTCTGTCTTTCTTCCCAGCTCATCTCAGCCTAAGACAACTGAAACAGCAGTTCCCACCTGATTCAGCATAATTGCACAATTAATTTTGACAGTGAAGCTTGTGGAGAGGTTCTGCCATTGATATCCCAATAGCCTTTTGTTATTGGTAGCCCCAGAGCTGACAGCAAAAGGCTTGTGATGAAATTAAATGATGCAGTGTAGCTGAAGGCTGGCCATGGGGCACCAAGAAGACACCAGTGAAGAAAAACATAAGGGTTTGCATGTTAATGAGGTTTAGAGGACGCTAAAAGTCCTCAGGCAGTGCTTGGGAGAGTGCCTGTGTCCTGCTCCTCTGCCCTGTCTCCTCTCTGGCCATCAGCTTCTCTCTTCATGCTCTTGCTGTCTGTCCACAGAGATTTCTGCTGCTCAGACCTGTGAGGGCCCTGGGACATGTCAGTTTGGTGGCAGGATGAGCAGTGTCCCATGGGTGTCTGTCTCCACATGGCACAGTTGTTGCTGATGAGATGATGTACATAAGAAGAAGGGCAATGTTATTATTATAATATAATTTTAATAATGTATGAATATTGAGCTAGAACATAGCTGTCAAATCTGAGGGTTTTCTGAGCTGCTGAATGGACAGAGATGGGGTGTTCTGTAGTAGTGGTGCCATGGTTCAAATCCTGAAGTGCTGTTTCAACTGAATTATGGGAGATGAGGAATCAACCAGCCAACTCACCAAAGGAATGGGATGTTTTTGTTTGCTTGTGGGAGAACATAAACATTTAAAGGAAATCAATAGATTTTTCTTTAATTTTTTAAAATCTTCATTACTTTGATGTCTGTTCATGCATTTGCTTTAAAATAATGTAAGAATTTTGTTGGTTTATTGGTACAAGTGGGTATACAATATAGCATCTGCTTTTATGAACTGCTACTGCTTGTCATAAAGTATTATACTGCAGTAATTTTAAAACAGATATTGAGCTGAAAACTTAATTTGCAATAACTTTTAATTAAAATCTCTCTTTTGTTTTCTTTGCAAAACTATATTTTCAAAATGCATTAGCTTTTCTATTTCTTCCTCATTGAAAATAGTCTTAGTTCCATGTTTAAGTCAAGTTGGGAGCTATCTTTCACAACCTGCCAACTCTTTAGTCCCCATAAAGGAAGTTTTTGTGATAAGTTTTTACTGGTGGAGCAATGAAGGCATGGGGAAGGGGATTGAGTTGTCCAGTTTGGTTTGAGAGCTGCTGCCTGGCTGGGCCTGGTGCCAGGGAGTGCCCCTGAGCCAGCAGCTGAGAGGCAGCTCCTGCAAAGCCAGCTCCCAGGTGAGCTGTGTGCCTTCCCAGGCAAGACAAAGCCTGGAGATAAAGGGCAGATTTAAGGAACACTTAAACACTGTTCTTTTGGGAAGCTACTTCAAACACCATTTTATAGAGCTCTAAGTCATCTAGATCTCTCTTAACCTGTTTCACTCGCTTTTAAAAATATTTATTTCTCCTGCAAGAAGGAATCCCTCAGAAAAGGCAAAATGGCCTCTTTTGCTGATGGTGTTTTTACCTGTGTGGTACTAATGATTGATGCAGAATTCATGTGTGCAGCACAGCTCTGTGCTTTCTGCTGTGCTTTATCTTCTGCAGCTTCAAGCCTGCCAGACTCTGCAGGTCTGTTGCACACTGGATTTATTGTCACACCAGCAGCACTTCACATAACCCCCAGATCACTTGGGAACACATTCCTGAGTGTTGCTGAATGTTCAGAATGCTCTCCCTTAAACAAGGTCTGCAGAAATACATGGCATTACTCCAGATGCTGTGCTCAGATGTTGGTCATGGGTTTTCCATTGGCAAGGTTGGAGAGGCTCCCAAAGACCTGGGAGTGGCGAAGGTTTGGGAGGGAGCACCACTTGCCTGTAGAAGCATCTGCCTTCAGTGACAGGCCTCAGAAACGCCTTGTCTGGGACCTGTATGAAGGGATTTTTTTTGCTGAAACAGTTTTGCTTCAGAAAATGAATTTTCATTGTGGCTTGAATTCTTTTTGCGAGAGGAGTTTTTAAAAAATTAGTGGAAGAATTTGTTTGGCCAGAATAAATTTTTTTGCTCAATATCAAAGTCTGGGAACAAAACCCAACCCACTAACAAGCACATATGACTCACTGAAGGTCTGGTAACCCACTCTCACAGCATCCCCTGACCAGCCAGATCTTTTAAAAGAGGTTTAATGTTTCTCTGTTGTGAAAATCTTGACTACTGGGACATAACAAGTACCAGTCCATAGCTGAGTGTAGTTTCATCCTGGAGACTTCATGCAAAGCCAGCACAAGTGGCAAAGGCACAGCCATCATCCCCACTCAGAGGATGTCCTGGACAGATCCATGTGTGCTCTGCTCCGGGGCAGGGGTGGAAATGCTTCTAGGTTCCTGTAGAAATACTTATGCCAAAAATTTTTAAAATTACTTCTTTCTCTTTATTGAAAGATTTCCAGGCTTTCTGCCAGCATTTCCTCACACTGCTTTTCAAATTAAATGGTTTACTTGCTTTTGTACTCTCATTTCTTTGAATCCTCTTAAATGGTTCAATAAACTGCCCTTTGCCTCTAAGAATTTGAAGAACCCTCAATATTTCAGGCAAGAAGCATTGTGCATTTGCCCATCGCAGGGAAGGTATGCACAAAGCCAGGGGAAGGCATCAGGAACAGCAAGGCTGTCTCTGCTTCTCAGCTCTCTTTTTCTTTCTTTTGCTTAGTATTTCAGTCTAAATTCTGGCAAATTTCTGACTTTTCCTGCATGTTTTTCATGCCTATTCACTGTAGGCTGTTTTGCAAACCACAGTTCTGCCAGGGAAGGAGAGTTGTCTAGATGGGTGTTACTGCTGGGAGCTGGCATTGCTGATGCCTCTTGTTTTCTGTTGTTAACTGCAATGTGTATAACTCAGTGATGCCTCATTTAAAAGATCAGTGATTAATTCATCCATTGCTTTTTCTTCTTCTCTCTTTCTCTTACTGCAGGATGTTTTCACACCAGAGTGCAAATTTAAAGAATCTGTCTTTGAAAACTACTACGTTATTTATTCTTCCACGCTGTACAGGCAGCAGGAATCCGGACGAGCGTGGTTCCTGGGACTCAATAAAGAAGGTCAAATTATGAAGGGAAACCGAGTGAAAAAAACCAAACCCTCATCACATTTTGTACCCAAACCCATTGAAGGTATGGAATCTGCCCACTTTCCCTCAGTGGGGTTTGGGTAGGGGGAGTTAACAGCCTCAGACTTGGGGTTTCCTGTGTGGGGGTGTTGGGCTTCTAGACCAGAAAGCAAGGAAAAGAAATGTTTGTAGCACTTCAGATAAGTGCTGGGCTGCACTGGTAGCATTTCTTCTGCTTTCCTTCTAGTCTCAAAGGGGTTTCTTAGCTTTGGGGTGCTAAAGGATGAATTTAAAAGCACCACAAGAAATTACTGATAAAAAAAAGGAGCCAGCACTTCCAAATGAATGTGATTCAGCAGTGATCATAATGTTGTATTCTCAGAGGATTTTGCTGGTGTATTGCAGTAGGTTTCCAGTCCCTTATAGAGTCAGTAGCAACAGAATTTATCTCACCTGATTTTAGACTTTGGAACTCTGCTCACAGTAACAGGAGAAAAATGGGTCCTACCAGCACAGCTGTGGATGTTCTTTATATATCTACCCTGAGGTAACTTAAATCTGGTTTTCCTCACTTGCAAAGACATCCTAGTAAGTTACTGGGGGTTAGAATTGCTGTCCAAAGTTAGATGGGATGCTGTCATGCCATGTGTCTTCATCACAGTGTGAGGCTTTGGTGAAAGTCATGGAGTTGAAGTTCTGCCCTCCTGCTGATGCCTGTGCACTCTCTGAAGTGTGCCTCAGGCTCCTGCCAGGACATTTTGCTTTTTGTGGGCTGATTTCTGATAAATGGAGAGATAGTGTGATAAGCCTAGCACTTAACTCTTATCTCTTGCTTGGGAAAAACACTGCTTTTTGATCCCCAAACTAGGTGTGCCTTTCTGACCCCATCTTAGTCCTGCCGTTTGTCCCCTGCAGGGACACAGTAGCCTGGAGCTGGCCTTGGCTGCACAGCTCTGTGCTCCCCCTCACTATGCCATGTCTATGGGAGAAGGTTTGAACTGATGCTCTCCTAACAGGTGCCATTCACAAGTGGTGGAGACCACAGCTCACTGCACACAGCAGTGACCTTTTTAAAAGCTTCCCAGCTCAGGGGCAGCCAGTTGTGAATGTGAGGAAAAGGCCATCTGAAGCAAAGGAGAGAAATTCAGTACAGCATTCCCAGAGTATCTGTGGCCTTTGCACAGGAAATGGAAATGTTGAAAGAGCAGAGAATGGCCTGGAGCTGTTTGTCCTGTGCTTGTTTTCAACAGCTTCTCTGCAGCCAGGAACCTTTTGTTGTTTATCTGAGGCATTAGTGGGATTGGTGCCCTAAGCCCTCATGTTTTGCTAGGGAACAGAGCCTTGCCTCAGGCATGGGGCTGGTCACCATCTCTCTTGCCTTGACCACGAGGAGAGTCTTTTACAAGCACCCACTTTCAGAGCTGGGTTTCCACCTCCTTCTGGTATTTCTTTGCTGCCTGGCTGGGCATTGACACTGATCAGTGGGATCCTTTGAATCCAGGCTTCTTTTTTAATCTAGCATGTGTGGTGTCTGCTGAACAGCTCAATAGTTTCCTTCTGCATGCATTAAACTAGGCCATTCCTGTGGCTCTCCTCGTGGAAAGCCTTGCCTTAACAGAGCTGCCTGACCCACAGCAGAGATCTCATTTCAGCAAATGCCACTCTGGCTTTCATTTTGAATAACCCAGCCCAGCCCGAGAGCTTCCCTTTCCCGCAGTTGCATCCTCCCACACTTGCTTCAATCACAGCTGTCACATAACCTCCCGAGCGAGTGAGCGCTTTGCAAGTTGGCAGCCAAATTAAGGGCTCCTCCACTTCTTCCCTCCTCCACATGCTTTGCAGTCAGGCTTTGTGAGCGCTGCTGCATCAAAGAGCTGGCAGTCTCCCAAGCCAAGGCACGTGTCAGCTTCCCAAAGCATTCAGCTGTCTGGGACTGTGACTCCAGACGGAGGACTCTGTTCCCAAGCCTGAGATTCGCTGTAGGTAGCAGAGGCTTGCGGGGAGGGTTGGAGTAAAAGGCGCTCATCTCCACCGACTTCTCTGCACCGCATCCGACAAAGCCCCCGTCAGCAGAGCTTGCAAGCAGAGATGTTACAGAAAAGGGGCAATTTCTACCCTGTTTCAACAGTTTCTTTCTCTTTGTTATGACTCCAAGGAAATGCTTAAAGCACTCTCCTGCTGTATTTGCATGTTCTGCAGAATGCTGCGGCTTGCCCCAGTGTGTGGGCTTTGCTGCTTATTCGGGACACAGCTTCCATCCACAGTCACACCCCCAGGTTTCCTGTTGCTGGGTACCACCACCAGCATTAGCCCTGCCATGTGATGGCTGACACAGGAATGTGTGCAAGGAGGAATCTGCTCACCCTGGAAATGAGAGGTGCCACATCCATTGCCAGGAATCACTTCAGCTACCGCTCAATGGCAGTCATCTCTGAGATGAAACATTCCAGTTGTTTCTGATGTACAGAAAAATTATACAGTAGTTCAGTGAAGAGAGCGTTCACAGGGAAGGGAGACAGAAAAAAGCCCAGATTGCTCCCCAAGCTAATTTGATTCCTATTGCTTCATTCTGCTCTCTGAATTCAGAAATCTCCTTGAAATAACAAATGGACAGCAAACTAATACATAAATAAGAAATATCCTCAGAGATAATTTCTGAGTAATCACAGGAGCACATATGCACATACACAGTGGTATCTGTGTATGGATGTGCTCTCTGTATGGATGTTATCTATGGCTTTTATCACCTACAGCCTTCTGCTGGGCTAAACACTCAAGAGTGTTTTGACTCACGTAGATTGTCAGGCTGCTGGAGGTATTTTGTACAAAGTTCAGTAGATACCAACTGGAAAAGTTTTGGGTTTTGGTTGGTAGGAGGTTTTTTTAGTTTAGTGTAGGTAGGATTTGTTTGTTTTTGGAAATAAGATTAGGCTTAATCAGTATGAAAGCACAAAAAACTTGGTAAGTAATAGCAGGGGAGACGTTAAGTTCCTCTCCCATCTGTGCACAGGCAAAGCCAAGGCAAACAGCCTGGTCGGCAGCAGCTGATGTTCTGTGTGCTGCCAGCTTTGCTTCAAAACACACGTACGCAACACATTTCTTTTGATGTTTTTATTTCTGATCACTCATTATTCCAGCTAAGTGAGCCCTAAAGGGAAGACATCAAGATTGAACTAGACTGCACAAGAAATGAGCTTGAGTATAATTGTCACTTGGACAGCAAGCAATCTTTTAGAGAAATTTCATCTCTTTAAGTGTCTGTAATGATTAGTGCTGGAACAACCCTACCATCCACAGTGCCTTTTGTTCTTCTAAATATCCAAATCCATCTCAATGTGAGACATTTCCAGTCATTTAAATAGGAATATTATCAGATGCTTATAGTGGATGTGCTCTGTTATTTGTATTTCCTTCTCCTTGAAGACATAATTTTCTAATGTAACTCTCCCAAAGAGTTACATTTCCTCTCTCTTCTGTCCAAAACTAGAAAACATTTAGGGTAGCAAATCTGGCCACAGAAGCAGAAAACTTCCTCCAAGTCAGCAGAGCAGCCCCTAAGTCTGAATTTATGGCACTCAGCCCTCGTGACATGAACATATCTCAGATACAAAGGTGACCTGTTAATGGCTAGTCTGGATCCATTTATTACAACTGATGAGTATCCAAGCAGTCAGATCTTTCCAATGTCATTCCTCAGGGAAGCAACATCCAAGTTTTGTTAAGGCAGAGTCCTCAGATGCTGTGAAGTACAAGACATTGTTAACCAGGAAAATGCAGCAGGCCTTGTGAAAATGCTTCAAAGGTATCACCTCAATACATAAAACATAGAGTCATAGGAAGTCTGGGGTTGGAAGGGACCTTAAACAGCATCTAGTCCCAGTGCCCTGCCATGGAGAGGGATGCCACCCTCCCCAGATCAGGCTGTTCAGGACCTCATCCAGCCTTGCCTTGGACACTTCCAGGAATGGGGCATCTACAACTTCTCTGGGCAACCTGTGCCAGTGCCTCACTGCCCCCACAGAGAATTTCTTCCTAATGGCTAACCTAAATCTCTCCTTTTTCAGTTTAAAAATGTTCTCCCTTGTCCTATTACTACCCGCCCATGTAAAATGTCACTCTCCCAACATCCTAAAAAGCATTCTTAAAAAATGAAACCTCAAAATCTCTACACTCTATGTTTTTGCTAATACAGCTTCTCTCTTGGGTCTGTCTTCCAGGTGGGCAAGCTTTAGTATATTTTCTATCCCACACTAACTCACTTGTTCATCTATCAGACTCTTGATCATCTTATTAGATGGCAAATGTGATGTATTTTAACCATGATTTTGCTTGGCTTTTTGCCATCCTGCACTGCCTTTCTTATCTGAACACAGTGTGATTCCACCTGGCAGCATCCTTCACATTTTACCACCAGATAGACAGGAGCTCACATGCCTCTGAAATGCATCTGCTGGGATTTAGAACACGGTAATTAGAGGCAGAAAACGAGGGTGCCTAATCACTCACTCCCTGGTGCCCCTGAGTGCTGCTGCTCAGGCAATTAACTCCCTGCACTGAAGCATTGGTAAATACAGGCAGTCAGGCAGATACTAACACCCAGAGTGTGGTATCTGTCAAGGCAAGGAGCATTCTCTGTGCCAGGCAGGCACATCAGGCAAATGGTGATCCTGCAGGGCTGCCCACCTGTTGAATGGCAGCTTAGAAAAATTTTGGTTCCTCCTGACTTGGAAGGGTCTGGGGCAAGGAAAGACACAGAGTGGAGGTGAATAGATGGGAAATATTTAATGTGTTTAGTAAGCTTTTTGCTGTATTCTAGAGAAAGAAAATGGAGTTTGTTGCACCCCCTGAACCTCCTTAACTTGCAGCGATGCCAAGTGAGAAATGCTAGGGTCAGGACACAAAATGATGCTTCCCAAACTCAGGCAGTCCCTGATGCCCAGGGTGATTTCAGTGTCATCATGTGGGTGGCGTGCCAGTGCCGTGTCTGGGAAGCAGAAATGACAGTGGGATCCTGTGCCAGCATGTAGGCAAGAGTTTGAGCTGTTTCTGGGTGACAGGCAGCCCCTTCCACGCCTTTGCCTTCAGGAAGTATGGTCCCTGCCACCCCCTTCCTCCTCACTTGTACCCTCAGTCTCCTTCCTAACTGGTGAGTTTGTTCTTTGTGCAAATTTTTCCCTTGTGCCTGTGAGCAGCAGGCACTGCTGGTTCACAGGGGAGCAGGGAACCGAAAGCCACAAGAACCAGACATGGGCACAGCTCCACTGCATTCACCCCCTTCCATTAATGCTTGCAACTCTTCTGCAGATCAAGCTAACAGCATTTTCCAATTAAAGCATGAATATGGATGTGTTGATTGGAATCTGGGGCATAGGAGCTGATTATCTGATTGAAACTCCAAAGCATTAGCTTGGTTTCCAGACATTAAGGGCTGTATTTGGCTTGGTGTGTGGGTGTGGGTGGGTGGGAGAAGCAAGGCAAAGCAGGGAGGGAACTCTTGTTCTAGCTGAATTGCTCATGCTTCCAAAGCTGCTTGTGCTGTGTGCTCCAGCAGACCTCCCAGGCGTCCGGGCATGACTGTCACACTGCTGCTGCTTTATCTCAGTGCAGGTGGCAGGGAACTGTGTGTACACACACACATACACACAGAGGGATCCCAAAGAGACCTGCCAGGGAGTGCTGCAAGTCCTGGACCCCAAAGATGTACTCTCAAAGCTGGGAAGATCTGGGCACTCCCAGGTCCATTTGCAAACACCCCTTCCCAGTTCATGACTAACATATCCCTGCGTGAGTCACGCTCAGACTTCCTCAGTACAAAGGGGAACAAGCTGCAGTCCAGGAGCCGCTGTTGCACAACATGTTGGGCTGTCCTTGAAGCCCTGTGTCTGTGCAAATGTAGATGTACACACCTGTGTGCCACAGTGGGGGTTTACAGACCCTGCTGAGCCATGGCCACAGCTCAGCACGTGTGCACAAACCTCTAGAGTAGGAGAATATCCAGGCATCTCTTGTGCATGATGCCATACAAGTACTGCATACACTGATCCTGTAGGTGTATCTAAATACTGAAAATATGCTTGTCCTATACTGCTACAGATTTTCTGGCATGGGCTGTTGGCACAGCCTGTCTGGTACAGAGGCTTTGACAACTCTGTCTGAAAAGCTCAGTGTGAGCAGTCTCCATCCATGCCCCACATCAGTATTTGCATCATGCACTAGACTGGAAGATAAACTAAGAATTCCTGCCCTATTTCCTTGCCAGGTACAGGGTTTCCTTCATTTGTAGATGCAAATGTTGTTTACTTCTGTAGCCTGGTTTGTATTCTTTACTCTGTGGGCCTTGTTAGCAGCTCAAGGTTTTTGCCCAAAGGCCATGAGGAGAGGCAGCATGCCATGGTGCTGCTGCAGCATTCACCCCTGCTCAGTCCTTGCGGTCAGCATGTGGCCCAGCCTGATGGGTTATTTGGGATAGGTGGGGGTGAGATGAACTTGGTACATGCAGCTGTCTGGGGGAAGAACTCATAGAGGTCCCTTCAGCTCCAGCTTGGGACCAGGGAGGTCAGGATAAAGGCAACAGTGCACTTGAGACAAAACTTTGTGTATGTCCCAGGGGCACTGGGACAACACTGGCACAAATACATAACTCTGCTGGGCAAACATCACATCCGAGAATAAGGTGAGTCACCGAAATGATGCACACCTCAGTGTACAAAAGGCTCTGCAACTCAGGGTAAGAAATCACAAGGGCACAGGTTTTCCTCAGTCATTAACCATTTCATACTTTCTTTAGGATTTTATTGGGTACTTTGCCACAACAGGTGAATTCACCATCACCAGGTTGTTGAGTGACACTCTCCAAGATGTGAGGGGGCAGCTCAGGAGTGAAAGGGGATGTGAGAACCCTTTTCCATCTGTTGCTGCCATGCTAAACATTTTCCTTGCAGCATGCAGACAACATCCATGGGCAGTCCTGGCAGGGTTCATCCTGGCCCACACCCATGGGACAACTCCTTCATTTTATCTTTTCTCATTTTCATGAAAAAGATGACTTCAGTAGCAATAACAGTTTGCAGAGCAGCACCTCCTTTCAGCCTTGCTGGAAGGCCCAGTGTGTGTGTGTTTAAACTCCTTTGAAAGTCTTGCATGAAAAATACTCTATGGGAAAAGTAATATTTTTTCACTGCTTATATATTCAATTCAATATCCCTCCTATTAATACACAGTTGACTGCACTTTATCTCTGTCCTGTATTGTTGCACAGTGCTGCAACTGTTTATCTAGTCCAGAGTAAAAGCACAGAGCAATAATGTCATTTTCAGCCTGCCTCTAATTGCTGGGATTTATTTGCAAATCAAGGGAGATTATAGACACAAGCACTTACATTGCCATTTCATACATGGGTTTGTTGTTTTTTTTTTCATTTATTCAGATAATTTTTGAAGTTTTGTCCTTGTTGATTACCCAGAACCAAACCCTGATAGGCTCTATCCTGTGTTGGAGCTCTGTGCCATTGTTTGGGATGTGACAACTTCACAAAATGAACCAGTACACAATCATTTCTTCATTTCCTAATCTTTGCAAAGATCTGGACATGACATTTGCAGTCTGGACCTGCCTTATGTTCTCAACTCCACTGTGCCTGCCCTTGAGACGTCTCATTCTTACAATCCCATTTGCACCCTGCCACATTTGCAGTGAGCTCATCAGAGATGCTCTCCTGGTGTGAGCAGCCCATGCCCCTGCTCTGGCACACCTCACACGGCACAAGGACAGCCGTGAGGACTTGGTCCATGTGGAGAGCTGGGTAAATGTTTTGTCCTGCCCAGGACATGGGGTGAGCCATGCCTTGGGCAGACATTGCCTTCTCGTGCTGTCTGGGCTCCAGCAAGTACATTTTTATAGGACAACACAGCATAGCCAGGGTCTGGAGAGAAGGTGCCCTCCAGCCACCCTGTTCTCAGGTGCTGCCAGACAACCACAGAAAGCTGGGACAGCTCCTGACTTGCTGTCACTGAACTCATCCCACGTGTCTGTTCACAGCCCTGACCTTGGCTGGCTGGCTTAATTTACAGAGGAATAAATAGGAAGTGCCGAGAGCAGACCTCGGCTCTTGGCTGATGGAGCCAAATGGGCTTGAGTCACCACTTCAGATCCACACTCAACACCCAGAACGCTTGCATGGCTCAGATGCAGGTGTAGTTTTGATTCAGGTC
This sequence comes from Catharus ustulatus, assembly GCF_009819885.2. NCBI lineage: Eukaryota > Metazoa > Chordata > Aves > Passeriformes > Turdidae > Catharus > Catharus ustulatus. The sequence goes on from NC_046230.1 coordinate 15,070,868, forward strand.
TCTCAAGGGCTTTTGTTGCAAGTCAAAGGCTGGGAAGCAGGTCATTCTTGGCTATGTTGTTAGATGATAATCAGCATCTCAAGGTAGTACGTGGCTGTGTGAGCTAAAATATTTATTTTATATATATGAATATAACATGAAAAAACTGTAAAGCACATAAAACCTAGAAAGCTTTATCTGTGAGCAGTCAATCTGCTGTTTCTCCCTGCCTTTGAAAGAATACAGAGACAGGAGCAAATGGCAGCAAGGGCAGGTAAACAGATCCTGCTTGGTAACATGATCTGCTGCTGGGTCAGCAGAGGTTTTGTAAGTGTGAGTACGTGTGTGTGTTTGTAATGGGGCTGGAATTCAGCATCTTATACAAAGAAATAATTTGTAATGGTCATGACTGTCTGTGACTTCAGGGCTGTTAACGGGTGTCTCTTCTGTTTGCAGTGTGCATGTACAGAGAGCCATCGCTGCATGAAATTGGAGAAAAACAAGGACGCTCAAGGAAAAGTTCAGGGACACCAACCATGAATGGAGGCAAAGTTGTTAACCAAGACTCGACATAGCTGACAAATACCCTCCCTTCTGCCAACTCCTCCCCTCCCACCCACCTACCCACCCCACCTGGCGAAACCACACTGAGACGATGACAGCTGAGCAAGGCAGGACCTACCGGTAGTGGCTTGGAGTGTGAACTCCAGAATCTTTCTTTGTGTAGGACGAGGAAATCGAAACCCAGATCCTGCCTGTTGCAACGTTTTAAAAACCAACAACAACAACAACAAAAAAGTGAAGAAAAAAATGTTTTAAATCTGGACTCCATTAACATTTTCAAAAGCAAACTGTTTGCTCTGTGATCAAAGGGGGAAAAAAATCTCATCTCTGCATAATAATAATAATAAATAATAAATATAATAATAATAATAATAATAAAGATGTTACCTTTAAAAATAAAACAAAGCTTTTGGAAAATTGAACTTAGCATATGATGTGCAACAGCACATGGGAATTGCATCCTGTGACTGTGCTTTATGTCTTATCCTTTCACCTCACGTTCACACCACTGTTTTTAACATCCTTGCTTCCCTGGGAATGGATGGGATTTTTCACAAAGCAGGAAAGGTAGGGGTGTATTAAGATTCTGTTTGCTCTGCTATCAGTAAAATATAGCCTACCCGAATTAGGAGACTGACAGTTATGGGCAATGAAGTAGCTACTCTTTATTTTCCATCTACATTCAAACCCTGCGTAGTTATTTGTTGCTAATGTCACTCCATGAGTATGTTTGACCCAAGTCTGGCATTTCATGCCTTTTTATCATAATTATTTATATTTATAGGCATAGTATACTGTATTAGTTGCAAAGGGAATTTCATAAATGGGTTTTCAGGTCTCACAGGATGAAGTGATCATATTTATTAGGGTAGAGTTAGGAGATAAAGGGCAGGAGGGATAGCTGCTTGCTTTAAAATATGAAACAGGTCAGGAAATGCTGCTGAAATCCTTGCTGTCAGATGGAATTGGTAAGGCATGTGCTGTATGAGAGGGTAACAGGATTTCAACAATGGAAAGAGGGATGTGGGGATGGGGTGTGCCTAGGAGGCAGCAGCAGCAGGGCAACATGAGAGGTTGTGCCTGTCCAGTCGTGCCAGGGTGAGGACATTTCTTTCTAGCAGCATTCCCTAAATACTTCAGCTCCACACATACCACATGTTCAAAGCAGAGGCTGCAAACCCCTCCAGTCGCCAGCCTTACCTCAGGGATGGTCTGAGTCTCCTGAGATGCTGCAGCAGCCTGGATATGGGTGTGGGCACAAGTCTTGCCAGTGCCAGGGCTGCAGATGCTGGAGCAGCACTTCAAAAATAACAAATTCCCAAATGGGGAAACGCCAGGAGGGTGGCAGTGGGGTGAGGGATGCCCAGTGCTGAGCCCACCTGCAGTAACCAGGGCTTTAGTGGGGACTGGCAGGGCTCTCCCTGTCGGACACGTTCTCTCCCTGGGGGTAGGGGTGAGCAGTGAACCCTCACTGCTGGTGGGACTGCAGCAGGGCAGTGTGGGCTGGTGCCCTGTCACAGATCACACACAAACTCCAGTCTCTGACTGCTTTAGGCAGGCATGAGCAGCATTGATGGAGCTGCTGTGACAAAACCAGCACTGCCCTGGCTGAGGGGCCTGGGAAGCCTTGCTGCTCTGCCACGGCCACAGGTCCTGCCAGGGCTGAAAACAGAAGGAAAAAGCAATCCCCCAAGGGCCTGGAGAGGGGGCAGAACAGTTCTTTACCCACAGGGAACCAGCTTCAAGCCTTGCAGTTCCAGGCTGGGTGGGCGTTTGCATCGCTCATAGCGGGCACCTGTGAATTCCAGATACTCCTGAATTGTGGAGGCTCCTGTGCCATCGCTGCCAAGGCCTCAGCTGGTTGGCAGCCACACAGGCAGAGCTGCTGCTGGGAGTGCCAGGGCTGTGCCAGGGCTGGCCATGATGCTCCTGCAAAGCCACTTCTGCCCCGGTGCCTCCCTCCCCACTCGCGGGCGGTGCTGGAGCGCGTCAGGGCTCACTGAGCGGGAAGCAGAGAGACAGCCAAATCCCAAGGTTATGGAAGACTCCCAGGATCAGCGTGAAGGAATGAATTTCAAGCATGTCCCTTTGTGTTTTGGAAAAGCTGAAACCTTGAAATAAAGAGCCTCTTGCCATGGCTGTGCTGCCCAGTGCTGCACCGACAGCAGGCAGTCCCCATTGCAGTATGTCATGTCAGAGTGCCTTACTGCTGCCCTCCAGCCCCACAGCAGGGTCACTAACACATGTGCAGCTTGGGAGCACACACCCAGTCTCATGTCATTCACTGCCTGTATTCTGTATTTCAGCTCCCTCACAAACTAGTGAGCACCCCAAATTAAAGGATCACTGGAGACATGTACACCCAAAGGAACGGAGTCTCAAGGCCAGTATGTTGAGCTGTCAGGTTCCTGAACTATCACCAAACACCAGGATTAAGCACTGAACCACAGCTTTGCCAGCTGCCCTAGTGGAGGAAAGCCCAGCAGCTAGCACAGAACACCCCCAGCACACCTTGATACCACAAGCCTCTTCTGGACCCAGCCATGGGCAGCTTGCCAAGGGATTGATGTCATCTAGAGCAGCTCCAGCATGAGAAACTAAAAATTTCTGTGGCCTAATGTGCAGGATACCCTTTGCCTAAGCCCCAAAAAGCTTTGGACAACAGCAGACCCAGTCCTACCATGTGCTAATTTTTCAACTGTGGGACTCAATTACCACTTTCCCCATAGGGCTTTTGCCAAATCATTACAAGAATCCCTGGAAATGCCATATTTAGGCCCAAATGTCAAAATAACCAGCTCCTTCATTGCATGGTGTTTGAGCTAATCCCTTCCATGTGACACTCCCTGAGTCTCCACAGTGAGAGCCAACTGCTCCTGCTCTCACCCAGTGTCTGCATGACATCAGAGCAGGTCTTCTGCCATGAGCTGAAATTAAGTGCTGGCTCTCCTTGCTCCCTTCTTAACCACAAGTCACATACGATGGCACAAATGATGATAAAAACCCTGAGGAAATACTGGTTTTTTCCTGACCTCCAGGAAGCTGCAGAAGGCAGCCTGTGGTGTAATGCAAGGACTCCTAACATCACAATAGCCCACAAACCAGTGAGGCTGCAGAGCCCAGCTGCACAATGTCCATCTGCACCAGCTGCTGACTGGGAGCTGCTTGGCTCCAGGTGCCCCAACACTCTTCAGATGCCTGGGAAAATCCAGGGATCCACAGCTTGTCGATACCATGTAGAGCTTCATGCATTTTTTTTTAACACAAGTGCCTTGCAAGCTCTGTCCCCAGGCCTTATCTCAAGGAGGTGATGTGGGTTTTGTTGATTATCCATCTGCTGCTTCCCAATTTTCAGGGAAAAAGGGAATCCACAGAGAGTTTTTTTTCCTTACTTTGAAGTTCCTACAGCCTCTTCATTGCTTCTTGCTCTTCTTTCTTGGTGTAGAAGTCTTGATGAGTGATATTTCTTTTTTTATTTTTCTTTTACATACATCAACCATTTAGGAAGCTTTGTCACTCAGTTGAACATTATAGTGACCATAAACCTTGTTTGGCTGCACGTGATACTAGCAGGACAAATTTCCTTGCTACAATGGCATGGCTTTGGGGAAACACCTAGCATGGAAAAGTGAATGATAAAAAAGAAGGATGTTTTCATCTAACCTGGCTCATAGCTACTGCTAACTCTGATAAGGCTGCAACAAACCATTGCTCTCTGAGTAACAGATGCTGCTGTAAAAGGCTTTGAGCATTAGAAGTCCAGCAGCAGAAAACATGTCACAGAAACATGAGCACACTTAAAGCATTCATTTGGTTTCACCCCATTTTTAATTGTGATGTTGTCATGGTTCTGGCTGTACGTGCTGTGCAAAACATCCCCTCTCACCTGTGCATCAAGGACAAACCTGATAAAATGGCTCCAGTTTGGACCATAAGGATTTTCCTAAGAAGAAAATGCAGAAAAAGCTACAGACAAGCATGCCATACTGCGCCAGCAAGTTCTGCCACAAGTGTCAGCACTGGCATGTGACAACGTGCTGTAAAGTGAAGCTGACACTCAACAAAGCAATTTATGAAAGTTGTCTGTCAACAACATTTTTGTGTTTGCGCTCAGAGAGGTTCTGGCTGATAAAGGCCCACACAATCCCTCAAGCTGTCACGGCCTTCACTTTCCACCTTTATATCTCAAAGTGCACTGAGCGTGCACCAGGAGAGCTCCTGCCCCAGAAAGGCACCATTGCCACACCCTGAGCAGTGCTGAAGAGATGTGCAAGCACCCAAGGCTGAGCAGAGCTAGCAGGAAACAAAGTGTGCTATCCTTCCTGGTTCCACGCCAGCAAGACTGCAGCCTGGATCCATGACAGGCACAAAAAGACATCTTCATGAGGATGACACCTCCTAAAACAAGGAAGGCATAGAATTCTCATTAGTTAAAGCACACAAACCCAGCCCTTTCTAATGGGCATGCACTAAAATACACTGCTTTTTACAGAGGGGAGACGTTGGCCCCAAAACATGTCCAGCACTAGAACTCTACTGACTGGGGTATAGTGTAGCCCTGGTCCTAGATGGCAAGGATCAGTTTGTGTGTCACTGCATCAAGGAAATTAAAAACAAGAAAAGGCACAAGTGAGTCTCTTTGGTGATTTCTCTCCCAAAACTAAAACAAAATGTTTAGTTGCTGCTGTGGGGTGACCCACTGCACACACCTAGGAGTAAAACCAAAAGAAACAGCGCTGCATTTCCTTAGTGAAGCAGAGATGTTTCCATGGCATTCATATTTTCCCTCTCCCACCACCAGTGCTTCAGCCTTCAAGGCGATGGGAGGCTGTTTCCATGGAGCAGAAGGCATTAAGGCTCACATCCTCCTCACCTGCATGGAGTTAAGCTTGACTGCTCTGCTTCAGCTGCTGAGCTACAGCCATGAGCATCCTTCAATTTCCCCATGTTCTTCCTTCACATCTTTATTAAGGGCAAAAACTCCTTCCAAAAATTCCATAGCCAGGCTGATAGATTTTTAGCACCATGTTTAAGAGCATGAACATCTCAAAACTGCTAATACATTTCTGGCCATGAAGTTAAAGCTTAATAACTCCCATTTCAGGACAGAGGATTTCTATTCATGATAGTTGCATAATGAACTGCTGCATGCACAGAAAATTGGACATCTTCCCAGCCCACCTCCCTCTTGGGCTTCAGGCACCTTCTCTATGGTAAAGGACGTCTAGGCCAGCACGGCTCCATCTCACCAGGAACTGCATTCACCAGGAATTGTGGTGATCACACAGGGAGCTCACACAGACTCCAAAGCATTCCCAGCTGAGACAACTGGAGTTTCAGTGCAGAAAATTTTGACCTTCCATGGTCAAATGTCCTTTCTGGAAAGGACAGGATCTCTCATCAAACAATTGCTTGAAAAGAAAGAAGGGGGTTTGTTTGATTCAAAATACCCTGGTGCAGGCACAGGGATAATCCATCTTTGGAAAATGTCATTAATATTTACTGAATAATCCAAATGGAAAAAAACAAGGCACTATCAATTATACATATTTTTTTAAAAGTCTGGATATGGGATCTGAGGAATAGCAGAGGATAACCCTCCCTAGAGTCTATTAAGAATAGGTTATATATTGTTCCATTTTCCATGCTCATTACAATCACTGCCCCAATAATAGCTGCGTGCTGTGCCTTTCTCTATTCTAGTACAATTTTCCCCGTGGGAACTAAATAACTTTGTTTAAATACTGAGCAGAGCTGGTAGAAGAAAGCAGGATGGTTCTGCTATGCTTGCCTTGTGTGCAAATCTGCATCTTAGGGAGCGGGTTAGGACCCTTCCTTCTCATAGCCTGACACAAGAATAAAGGGGCAGTACTGAGCAGGAGGAACATGTTGGTCAGACCAACTAAATGACACTGTGAAGGAAAAATGTCAGACTTTATAATTTTCAGAAATTAAGGCTTTGGTGAATTTTAATTCCCTGAGCTCTAAAAAAATTGCAGGGAGAAAAGCAACCAGTGGATCCATCTCAGTGCCAGTCCTTAATCAAGGGCTTTGGTGACATTTCAGGCTCTAAATCCAGCTCCTGGCTGGTCTCCTAGATAGAGTGATGCTTTCCTTTCTCAGAGCTCTGAGTTTTCCTGGGGGATCCTCCAGTCTTTGGGACACCCCGGCCCAAAGAGGGCAGAGCAGTTCCTGCTCAGACAGCAGTGGGAGCCCAAACTTGGTGTCCTGCTCAGGCTTTCAGCTGATGGCCCAAGCCAGAGAGGCTCCTCACAGAGCCCTCCCCAGGGCACCTCATCCCTCCTCCAAACATGCCAGGAACGACAGGAAACCAAAGCTCATTGTCCTGAGCAATTCTGCTTCCCTGGTGTATGCAGAGCCCAAAGCAAGAACCCCAAAATGTGAGATGCACAGATGTGAGCTGCCCTGCTGTGCTGTTCCCAGTCTGGGCTCTGGTGCCAGGAGCAGCCCTGAGCAGGGGTTAAGGGGATCACAAAGCTCATGAGGTGCTCTGATCATAAGATAACAGGACACTGCAAAGGTGAAGAGCTCCCAGTTCGACTGTGCCTCACAGGGGTCACTTACACACTGTGACTCTGACACTGCCACTTATTCATTTTATTTTCCAACTTACTGCACAAGCTGGCAAATCAAATAGTTTCACTCAATTCACCATTAAACAAAGAAGCAAACCAATGCACAGGGAACCAGCTTTACATGACATCAACTCAATTTGAAGATCAAAAAGAGGTGTGTTTAACTTTGCATTGTCTTCTATTTTTAATTTTCACTGGGTTTTGCTCTTCCTGCTATCAGACAGCGCAGAGAGCAGAACTAATAGGGAAAATACTGACTTCTGCTGTGGGAATAGAAAACATTATTTCACAAACAGATGGGATACTCTGGTGACTCCCAGCTCAGTTCCTCTGGGCTTCAGATGAGGAGTTTTCACATAGAATGTAATGAATTTTCACAAGGGCCCAGTTAGGGCAGTGTGAGACTTCACTAGCAATTCCATATGATTCTCCCAGTAAGGTCAATGGGCTGCCTGGTAGGATCTGAATTCAAACCCTGCATTCAGGGTGTGGAACCAGAACTTCCCAGGGAAAGCTCCCCGTGAGTATGTAGAGACCTAAATTTGCAAGGGAAAAGTGTTCAGTTCAAATTACCATCTTTGGATTCTACTTTCATATTTGTCCCTGTAAAACCAAACTCAACTTCTAAATTCTATGCTCACCTCTGTATTCTTGAATCTCCAAATTCAAACACTAGACTATTTCAGAATTTTATTCTATCTGTAGGATCGAATAGGCCTTGAATAAATTGGTAGCATTTAAAATAAGGAAAAAACTCAATATTGACAATATTTAATGGCCAAAGAACACAATAATCTAGCTCTAGACATGCTCAAATGTGGAGTCCACATCCATGTAGAAATTTAACTTCAACTGCTGCAGTTTGATCCCACTTAATATTAATTCAGTAAAACCAGTTTTCTGTTCAGAAATATGTTCTTCTGGACAAGCTACTGCAAACACATCAGCAGGTGGTGGCTTCAGAGGGAGACAGAATGGATGCAGTCCTGAGAGTCAAAACTGGGGGTACTTTAAACAGAAAGACATATTCATCAATAAAAGGAAATCTTTCCAAAATCAGCATGAGCTGGTTCCAGGTGAAGGTTTTATCTTTTCTTTGTAAAATAGTTGCCTGCTCCTACAGATTTGCAGAAATAAATTTCATATCATGTGTAGCTTGTACTAAAACAACTGACCAAAAAAAACCCCAAACAAAATCCCCCATCAATTCCATCCTGCTGCCTACCTGGACCCTGCTTTGTTTTGGAAACTTGAAGGAGTTGAGAATCAAACTCACCCCCAGGGCAACTCCAATGAAATCAGTGTGCAACCCTGGGAATTAATCTGGCCCAAGCCTCATTTTCTCTTTAACTGCAGGAATCAAGGTCATTTTCCCATCTGGATTTTGCAGAGGCTTCTGCACATACTGATGAGTTATATCTTTTATCAAAACTTGACCATCATTTTCAGGGCTAAAAAATGATTGCACAGTGTCAGAGAATCACAGGAAATAAGATGAAGACTCTTGGTGTTAAAATCCAGGCCTTTTATTTTCTATGTCCTCTCCTGTGTCCCCCAAAGTCATATCCAGTATTCTTCCAGAGTAAAGTGCAGGAATCTGTCCTCCTTTGTCTCCAAAATCTCACACTTAATGCCAGCTGACACCGCTCATGCTCTATCTTAACTTCAGGGAAGTCACTCTTTTCTGCATCTGTAGGTTTTATCTAATAGTGTGACCAGCATTGTTCTGCTGGTTGAAGGACTAAGAAAAACAAACTGTAAGTTTGTGGTTTTGGAGGGGAAGTGGGTCTGTCTGTCTACCTATGCCTATAGTCCTGTACCCCCTTCCCTCCCCAGTAATCCCTCTGTGCCAGCACATGGGTGTCTGGATGGATCTGACCCTGCAGGAACCTCTGATGACAGCAGAGCACTCAGCCTGCCTTAGATCTTGACTTGGTCAGCCCCTTAAAAACTGCTTTTGAGAATTTGAGGGCAAAGACCTCAAGTGAGCAAGCAATTAGAGCCATTATTCCAAGTTCTGAAATGGTAGGTGGATCAAAAGCTGCAGAAAGGGTTGGCTGCAGACACCCTCTCCCTCACAAGGTGCTCTGTGTCAGGCTCCACCTGGTACATCCAGCCTCATCATGGGAACAGAACATGCCTCAAACGTGGCAGTGACTGTGAGACACTATATTGGAGAGAAAGGGTCTGCAAAAGCAATTCCTGACTAGAAGCAGGCTGCACAAGGCTGTCTGGACATCCCTTTTTAACCCAGACTTGAGATGAGCACATCACCTCCTCACTCTATAGACTGGCTGCCAGACATCGGCTACAAAATAATAACACTGAGAAATTTGTGGTTTGTGGTATTTTAATGTCCTGAGCAGAGGATTATTTGCTGTTTAGTGTGCTCTAAAATGTTGTCCCTCTGTGCAATTGATAGCTTTACTGCTCCTGGACAGAATAACAAGCAGCTGTGCTGCGAAATAAAAGAGATCCTTTGGATCATCTCAGAGCACCATCCTGGCAGCCTTGGAGCCACAGTGACTTGCACAAAGGGTGAGTGGTCCTGGGGCAGGTTTGCCAGCTGGTGCAGGCACTTGCAGCTGCTTGGAGTTCATGTATAAAAGATTTCATCACAGATTATTAAAGGCAAAAAGGACAGTTGTAAATCAGAGAGTCTGACCTCTTGTGTAAAACAGACTGGTGATTTCAGAACAGAAGTCAGAGATTGGCCTGACCAGAGGTACCCAGCTGGGCAATGGAAATTCTGCTCTTAGTTCACTGGAATCTCACAAGCCAGTGTTGTAATTCCACAATGCAGCAGAGAGTTCATTCAGAGGCTGCAGACCAGGTAATCAGATTCTATGCAGGTTTACTTCTTGATTATTTATTCAATAAGGATCACATTAAAAGCCCACTGGAGGCAGTGAGAGACTCCTGTTGACTTTGCAGCAGCCTAAATCAGGCCTGAAGCATTCAGAGTTTTAATATGCACAATTGGAATTTGGTAGCTTCCAGAGGTCTGTATCAAATTATGAGCTCCCTTTGGTGTAATGTGCTCATCACACACCTTTACTTGCCCGAGGGTAACCTCTCATAACTTGTTCCAAACAGTTTTCCTGCCTGGACTGACACTGACTCAGAAGACCTCTGAACTGGGATCACCTACTGACCTCCTTCCATGCAAAAATGATTTCTTGGCCGAGATGAAGGAAGGCATAGCTGGTGAGGATGGCAGAGAGACAGAGCCAAAGCTCAGGAGTGAGGAGCAGTTCAGGCAGAGCTGTAGAAAGGATTCCAAATAGATCTGTGTGAAGCCTCAGCTGATGTTGCCCTATCCCTCTATTTTATTTCCCCTTCAAAACAGGACACCACAGGCACTCCTTCCTCCCTTTCTCCTGCACCACCATTCTCCTCCAGCAAAACCTGAATGCTGTCTTTTCTCAGAGCTTCTGGGGCTCCTACAGAGCACAATCTATCACAGAAACTTCTCATACAGGTGGATTCTGGGGTAAAATCTTTCTGGGTGCAAGGCCACATAAGCCAAATAAAAATGGGGTCCCTTGATAACCTTTGCTATGTGTCAAAGCACCAAAAAGAATGATTTGTCAATATCTGGATATATCAGATGTGGAGCCAGATGTGTTGTATTGTCTGTTGACCACTTTATAATCTTCAATCCCATCTGTAGAAGATTAAAAATCCATGTAATATTTTTTGGTGGAACAGTATTTTTCCAATGAGAAAAAACACAGCCTCTGATTTGTATTCCTCTGACTTGAAATCATTCATTTTAAATGACTGTTTGTTCTGCTAATTTAGAATCCGGGCAGGCATGGAAACAATTTATTTTGGTTTGCAAAAGGAGCTGAGCTTGGGTTTGTTGAGTGCATTTGTACTTTGTTGCTTTGGGATGCAGTACAGTTCCCTGCTGGAACAAGGGTTCTCCAGAGGCAGGAGCTCCACAGTGACCCTCAGAGAGGAACCTGTCCTTGATTGAACATCACATCTGTTGCATTCCCCTTGTCTCCTCCATAACAGTTTTTTTTTTTTCTAAAAGTCACTTAGTGAACTAAACCCTGCATGGCCACCCCCAGGTGATGCAGCCCAGACAATGGATAAGTGTTCACTCAGGAGCCCAGTGTGACATGGAGCCTCTGGCCAAACTCAAATGGGGACTGCTCCACTCAGAATCCAATGTGACTTGACTTCCCTGCTCCCATGAAATAGTCCCTGTACTTCTTATTAGAAACCTGGAGTCTCCTACTGCGGGAAGCATGGAAACCCATTCAAAAAACCTACTTGTTCAGACTCAGATAAAAAAGGATTTTGACATCTCTAACAATGGCACTATCCCAGTTAAATTATCAGCATTCACTTATAATTACTTTTGTTATACTTGTACCTGCTTTGCAGCAAATTTCCCAAGACAGAGTTCTGATGTCTGGTAATTTTATTTTCTCTAACGTCTAACCAAAACCAATATTTTTTTGAAAAATGCTTCTTGATATTTGAAGCAGAAAAGTAATTGGTATTGAACCAATTCAAAAGCTGGGTAATATTGTCTTTCATGATATGCTGGGCAATGTTGTGGACTACAGCAACATTATGAAGCAAAGATTTTTTGAAATAGCTTTAATTCTGGTTTGCCACTAAACCTCAGTAACAAAACATTAAAGACATGTATTTCAGTACCCCAGCACAGAGATTTTGTTCTGTAATTCAAAATGTTTCATCTTATTGCTCAGAGGATTCTTGCCAGTTGTCACATTTGCACTTGTGCTAAGTTGCTAAATTTTTAATATTTCCCCACTTGCCTGGTTTGACACTGCATACCTCTGTGAGGCAGTGGGAATTGGCCCTGGGAGCGTGGGCACTGCACTTTCAGGGTTGTTGACACTTACACTGGCACTCTGTGGTCAGACAGCACAGCAATGGGCCCCTTGCATAAACTGATAAACAACAAAATATGTTAGAAGCTGTATGAATTGAAACCATAGCCCTCTCACAGCTAAGTAATTTGCAACAGAGATGGCACCATCAGGAAGAGAAGCCAAACCCAGCTGATTTCTTGCAGACAGTTCATCCCTTTTGAAACCAAAGACCACACTCATGGAGTATCCCTGCACAGCCCCCCAAGGGTGTGACGGTGGGTTTGGTCCCCAGCAGAGGAGAGCTTGTCTCTATGTGTTAGTGAGTGAAACTGCTGAGGCAATTTGGCTGCTGCCAAGCCAGGGCTGGGCTGTCCCAGCTCATGCTCATGCTGTCTCTTGGTCTGAGCTAGGCCAAAGCACTGAAACAAAAGAAAATTATTTGCTAGCTTAGTCCCTGAGGCAGACTCACCCCAGGAACAGCCAAGAGCAGCACAAGGGACAGGGTGGCAGCATGTGAGGACAGCAGCTGGTGGCAGGGCTCTGCTGTGGGAGCAGACAGCCCTTCCACCAGCCACAGTGTCAAGCATGTCCTCAGTGCAGACAGAACAGGAGGGCCCCTCCTCACAGTCTCCTGAATGGAAGATTTCTTGCCACTGTCAGATTAATGAGAGCCTCACAGTCCTAGGGTGGCTTTTGCTCCAAACCAGAGACTTTCCCTTCTCCATTGAAGGGTATGAAATTATTGAAAATTAACAACAGCCCATGAGCAGAGGCACATTAAAGCTATGCAGCTGCTATAAACACACAGGGACAGAGCCATCTCTCCACAGATGGCTGCTCTGAGTATTTCTAGCACTGCTACTAACTAATCCTATTAGAGAGAGCCAGCACAGTCCGAGATTCCCCAGCCGTGTGTCCATAGGCAATGTGCAGACAGAAATGCATGGCAGACCCCAGGATCACCTGGCCATGTGTCCATAGGCAATGTGCAGACAGAAATGCATGGCAGACCCCAGCATCACCTGGCCATGTCTCCACAGGCAGTGTGCAGAGAGAAATGCATGGCAGACCCCAGCATCACCTGGCCACGTCTCCACAGGCAGTGTGCAGAGAGAAATGCATGGCAGCAGCTGCTGACAGCCTGCCTGAATTTCATAGCAGAGCTGTGCTAAGCTGCCCAGCTCTGTTCTGGGTTCAGCAGGGATCTTGTTCCAACCACATCTCTCCTGCCAGGTTGGTGCCAGAGCAAGAATAAGTTCTGTCCAGACAATAGTCCTGAGTATCCACGGCAGGGAGCACAGACTCAGCTGTCTTCACAAAGTTGGCTTCTAGAGCCCCTTGCAAAAATAAATAAATAAATAAAGATCTTAATTCAAAAGTGAGAGAGGCTTACCGCCAAAATGTCACATTTTGCAGTGTTTCAGAGAGCTCTAGTCTTTGTTCCAGGCTGAAACTCCAGCCCAGTTGGCATAAGTCCCGTGGGTTTCAGGGCAGCTCAGATTCCATTCTCTAATACACACTGCTGAAAGCACCGGCTAATGAAAGGTGAACAACTTCTAAGAAATGGGCTGGAGATAGACCTGGCCTTCCTTATCACTGTCTCCTGGTGTTTCAGTGTGAATAGCAGGCAGGTAGCTGGTGGTGAAAAGAATCCACAGTAACAGCAGAGTCCCAAGGACTCTCAGAGGCAAAAGCTCCAGCCCATCTCCTGGCTGAGCTGCACAACAGCACTGCAGTAAGGCTGCCCATGAGATGCTTTATAGGGGAGGAATGGAGCTACACCTCTTCTGCTGAGCTCTTTACCTTTGTAATAATCCAGGAGAGCGAGTTTGAAAAGAGCCAGTAATCCTCCCTGCAGGCAGTACAGCATGGCTCTCTCCCTGTGGTGAACAGCAGCCTGCTAAGGATGTCAAATGGCAGCTGTGCTGCTGCCTCAGGCCCCGAGGGGAAATAAACCATTGCTCACAAACGAGTTTTTCTGAATGTCCCCGATCTACAGGTGTTTGGATGTTGGAATGAAAATGCCACCTGGCTCTGGGAGTCTGCTGCCACCAGCAGCACCAGGTCTGCCTGCCCTCACCCTCTGTTCCTACCCATCCTTAGGGGAGTGATTTGGGCTGGTCTTGGCTCCAGACCAAGGTCAGCTGGGCTCTGTTCCCAGCCCTCCTCCCCCTGTTCCCGATGCTGTGCAGCTCAGATCCCTTCTGTGAGCCTCAGTCTCCCTTTCTCTAGCAAAAGAGTGAGGCACAGGTTTGTTTTTGAAAGCTCCAGACCAGCAGTACAGCAGGAAAGAGTGAGATATTGGGACTATCCAAGCTGCTCCTGTTTGTGCAATGGTCTGAGCTCAAGAGTTAATGAGAACTGGGCTCCAGCAACCTCCAGGTTTTGGAAGCAAATTTCCACATTGCCAAAGAGGCACAAATCTAAATCTCCTTCCTCCTGTACTCCTGCCCGTTCTCTATGGTGCCTCTGGAAATTAGAGTGTTGTCATTTGAAAACAAAAGTGCTTAGTTGGCAAGAAAGACTCCATAAAGAAGCAATGGAAGCTGCCACATCTGTACTGTCTGAACACCATCTGTCTCCCAAGTTTACTCTGAAACAAAGAAAATCCCATCCAGTCCTCCTGCAATATATCAGAAAATTGCTTAGCAGTGGCACTTGGAGAAGGAATGAACACATTTCAATTAGACAATGGCATCATAAAACACCAGCTCAGTAAATAAAAACCTGGAGGTTAACATTTGTAGAGATTAAGCAATCTGTTAAGTAAAGTTTGCTATGGCATGTTAGGGGGTTTGTTATACAGTTATACACATGTAGCATCCAAAACAGCCTCCTTGGCTTACTTTTTAGATTGATGTTTTTGCTTTAAGGATATGTGATTACCTGAGAGTTACCTGAGGTCCAGAGCCTGGTTTGGAACTGTAGATACCTGCAGAAATAGATGTACCACTGCTGGTAGAGAAAGAAAGGACAGCAGAGTGATGGAGATAAAAGGTGAAATCACAGAACTATTTGGGTTTGAAGAGACCTGTAGAGATCAAAAAGGCAAATTGTATCTTTGCTTTAGGGACTGATGACAAATGCTGAAAATGGGATGTAACTGCTGCAAACAGGCTAGTTACATTCAGGAAATCCTAATTCCAGGTTAGGTGGAACTGAAAGCTGGGATAACACTTACCTGGAGAATATGCATCACCTCTGATTTCCAAGACTTCACAACCGCTATGGTTAAGACATTTTTATTTACTGCTTTCTGCCCTGTAAATCTCAAAACAGCCTCACATATTTTGTCCTGCATGCAAGCTAAGAGGAGGATCCACTGTTTCTTGGCTGATTTTACAAACATCTTTGCATACAAAGCAGAGTAAACCTGGGCAGGCTTCAACTTCTTCCAAACTCAGATAAATGTTTTTGATTAAGATAAAGCAGAACAAATCCTTAAGAAAGCTGCTCCTGCAGAGTGCTCCTGAAGGTCCCTGCATGCACAGGGAGATCTCACTGTGCTTTTCAGGAGTGGTTTCTCTGCCAGATTCAAGGAGTGGCTCTCACAGCTGCCATCACTGTGACCCTCCACTCACTCTCTGAACAAGACTTGGGGCAGAATTTGTTTTCAAAGGACCTTGTGAATATTCAGTATAAAAAGTGACCAGAACATTGCAGCGTCTTGTGCCTCACAAACAGCCAAAACCACTGGTGCCATGTTATACAGGGATAAATGAGTCTCAGGTAAACACAGCCTGTGATGATGCACGCTCCACTGCACTCCCCTAAGTGCTGGACCTGGGTACAAACACCCCAAAGAGCTGCTGAGACCTGCTGGCTGCTGAAATGCCCCTGTTCTACAGCACTCTTGCTCCTGTGCTGCCAGCTCTCCTTCACTGTCACTTCTCCCCTCTCTTTCAACATCACTGCCCCCCACCAGAGCTGGGAGATTATCTCAATAATTCCAGCTGTTGTGCTGCACCACACTGAATATAATCAAAGCTAACAAAGCATGGCTCACCAGCTCCCTTGTCATCTGGCACTGAAGGCTGAGGATCCAAATGATCAGGGCTCAGGCTGATGTCACACTTGAGAGTTTGGCAGAGGAGAGGGAGGGAGAAAACAAACAAAAAAAAAGTTGTGGATTTTGCATGGTTGTTTTTATCGTTAGAAAACTTCAGAGAAGTATTGATAGGGTAGGATGATGTTGGGATTCTGGGGATTTATCAGTCTTGATATCTTTCTGAAATGCAGAGTTCTTAGACAAATATTTCTAGGTATACCTTGGATTGCGAATGCAGATTTACCTCAGCTGTGCTCATACAAGGTCCTGCATAATTTTGCAAATCCAATAACTTGTGATGATACAGGCAGGATGCAATCTTCCACCTTAACACTATGATTAACACAGTGGCATCTTCAATGCATCCACATGAAACAAAATACAAAGAATAAGAAAGAAAAGACTGCAACAGAGCCCACATTATACACCCTCCAGCTCATTTCCCTAAGCAGGGAACTCCAGACACACTAGCACCAGGGTGGATAAATAAGATGGATAAACAAGGGCCATGGCCTTTGGCAAAAAGAAGTCCATTTACTCACCCAGCTCCATCCAAACTTGCAGCAATCAGTGCACAGAGGTGCTCAAATAGCAAAGAGGAATGGGAATAATTTGCCAGTAACAGTTGGGACTGACACTGGAGCCTAACCCAGTCCCCAGATGGGGAGAACAAGCACTGGTCAGGCAGGACCAGCAGCTGAAGATGATCTCTTCCCCAGGCCTTGCTCATCTAACTAGGCACAGCCCCAAGAGCCCTGCCAGTGCCTTACAGGGATATGGTCCCGGTCCACTTCTACCTTTTTGGCTGCTAATTTTTGTTCAGCAAACAGCTGAGAACACAGCGCATGCCCACAGAACAGCCCTTCCCTCCCATGGCTGGCTCTCAGGTGCTGTTGGGCTCCACACCCCAGCTGAGAGCAGCTCTGAGTGGGACATGCTAAAAGGGTCATCTCCAAGGATTGATTCCAAACCATTTCCAAAACACAAAGGATTGAAACTCTTCACACGTGGCCCCTCTCTTACAGACTGGTTGTTTTTGAAAATGAGTAATAACATTCACATATCCTCTCCCAATGCCAGAAAGGGCAGAAACTTTGCAAGTTTTCATGTGATGCCACTTCAGCAGTCTGAGAAGCATTTCCTGACTTCTCAGCATGTGAACTGCAGCAAACTTCTCTCCATTATCACCTTTAGTATTATACCAGGGATGTGCATTCCAGAGGCATTCAGAGCTTCATGAAAAGCACAGAATAATTTCCGAAATCTCGGTTTATGCTGAATGAAAGAAAGGACTCCCTGTAACTTTGGCACACAATCAGAGGCCAGCTTCCATCTCCTATAGAGCAACACTGAACATCCACAGAGGAAGCTTTGGGAAGATATATTCAGTATATTTCATATAGTGAATATACATACACTCTCTGAGATACCATGCAAAAGTGATAACCACATGCAGAGCTCACTCAACACCCAGTGCCTAAAGTGTTAATAGAGCACAGAGGAAACCATGTAATCCCTGAAATGAGGACAGTTCTCCAAGAATGGATCGATCCAGGGCTGCCCTTCAGTTCCCATCTGCTGACAGACAGCAAATTGATCAGTGTGGTTTGAATTTCTCTCCTGACAATTCAGGCAGGAGAGGGCCAGGAGCTCTGCAAATGCATAATCTGCACCTGGCACTCGTTCTCTGTGTACTAAACAACGATAAAACCTTTGGAGCAAGCTGTTTCCCCTCCAGTTGGTTAACATTTGTATCCAGCTGAACTCCTGGGGTGATAACTACAGCAAACCTCCTCCTCTGAGGCAGATAAATAAAACATACAGTAAAGAAAAGTACAGGGTATTGGCACATCTCTCCCACAGGCTGTAAGCAGCTGAATGCTGCATCCCAGAGAGGAACGAGAGGGCTTTTTTCCCAGGGAGGCTCTGCTCATTCTCTGCCTTTCTCCCTAGTAACTGATGCATTTTTTTATTCCTCCTTCCCCCTGGCTGGTACACAGAGCCATGCCCCGGCACAGGACACAGCAGCATCTTTGCTAATTCTCAAAGTGCCACCTACAGTTCGTGCGAGTGCATGTGTGTGAGCAAAGCAGTCCCAGGCAGAGATGGAGACATCCTACCAAGGATATATATATACACACATATCTCTGAGTACTGAGACATGATCAAACCAGCCCGTAGCTCTTACATGAGAGGACAGAAATAATTCTGGAATGCTTCTGTTCTGGGAGCAGGTCTTCTGCCTGCGGGGGAAACCAGGCACCGAGCACACAAACTCTGCAGGGCACAGCAAACTGGCAGGGAATGAAACAGGGACTGCACCTCGTGCTCTGGGGCTGGTCCTCCACTCCTAGCTCGGAAGAATTGCCACAAAACCAGATCAGGGACCTGTTTCCCCTGATGTAATACACCAGTGGATGTGGCAGTACCAGCTCCCCAGAGGTGCCACAAAAATGATGGTAAATAGGGGCAAGTGGAGCAGTGCAGTGACTTCAATAATCACAGTGGTTCAGCAATCTTCAGCACCACTGCCATCCACCCCCCACCCCTGGCAAAAGGGCC
Source organism: Catharus ustulatus (assembly GCF_009819885.2). Classification (NCBI taxonomy): domain Eukaryota; kingdom Metazoa; phylum Chordata; class Aves; order Passeriformes; family Turdidae; genus Catharus; species Catharus ustulatus. The sequence continues at coordinate 15,089,473 of NC_046230.1, forward strand.
CTGCACAGTGGAGAAGTTTTTTTTAGACTGAAAGGGAGGCAAACAGGGCAAAGGAAATGAACGCAGCAGCTGAGAGGCTTAGGATTTAATCAGAGCTGCCTTTCTACTGCTTGCTTGCTTTCTTCACTTATTTTCAAAGGAAAATGTCCATGTCTATAGAAAATACAGAAATCCCCAAAACCCAAACAACTATTCCCTGTGTGATTGAAATGGTGGGGGGGGAGGGTTTTGTCTGTCTATTATTAATTTTCTTGCAGAGGTAATTTTAAAGAAATAAGAGAGGACTTCACTGGTCCTGTGTAGTCTTACAGCATTCAGGCTAGCTGGGGAACCCACAAAAGCCACACCTAGATCCACAGGAAAAACAGTGGCCAAACATACTCTGAGCTGGAGGCTTTCCTTGAGATTTTGCCTCCCTCACCTGTTTTGTATGGGGGGTTTTGACAGTTCTGTGCAATAGCTTTGCCTTTTCCTTGGGGTTTCATCCAGCCCATAGCAGGCTGTGATGGACTGCCACCATCAAGGGATTGCACTGACCAGATTTCCACTGGTGCTATGTGCAGAGCTCATCCTGGCTGGAAAAGCTCCCTCCCAGGCTTGAGCAGATGTTTGCAGAAGACTTGGAGAGGCTGCAGAGCTCTGCTCTGGAGCTCCTCATCCTTTCTGCCCCCTGCTCCGACCAACCCCAGAGAACCCAGCAACAGCCTCTGTTTGGACATGGGCACACTTGAAAATGGTTGTTTACAGTGATTTCACTTGGACTGACAGGAAAACAGGAACACAGAATGGTTTTAAGTACCCCTGTGGCTAAAAGCCTGGAAGCAGCTGGCCTCTGGCCAGGCTGTGAGAATGAACAATGATATTTTGGGGCAGAGACGGAGGCAAGCCCAGACTCTTCCTGCTATAATTTGACTTTTTTGAATGCACTTAAATGGAGAGGTTGTTAACTAATCGGATGTCTTTCAGTTTGACTCTCAGCTTTGGCTCATGATAGAGCAGAGAGACAAAGAGCACATTCCCTACACCCCCTTCAGTCATCAGCTATTCCTCTCACCCATCAGTTTCTTTCTTTCTTTCATTTTTTTAATGTTTCTTTGTTGTAAGTTTATATCTTTTGTGATTAAAAGAACATGGAAAAAGCTTTTCTTCCTTTCTGTTCTTAATAAACACTTTTATTCTGCATGTTAACTGATTTCTTGGCTTCTGAAGAAGTAAATAAAACGCTAGGCAGTCAAAATCAAAGATGAAATATTGAGTTTATCTAGACTTCTTGTTTCCTTTACAGCTCTGCCATCAACCACTTGAGATTTTAATTTTTGTTCCAAAACAGCAAGGAAGAAAACAGTTTACAAATTTTTCAGAACTCCCACAGAAATGGGAAAAAACAGTCTTACTTAACCATCTGGACAACGACTGTGTCTGCTCCAGCTCATGGCTGTGAGACCCAAATGTTCTCATCAGTGGTGGCAGCAGCCACAGGTGATGGGACCACAGTGACTCCACGTGAGCTCCCACAGGACAGGAGCTGCGGTGCTCTGAGACTTGTCCTGCACCACCCTGTGCTGACACAGGGCACAAAGTCACTGAGGGCTGTCCCAGCACTGGGAATGGCATGGAAAGCTCCTTCAGCATGGGTCTGCCAGTGTTTAGGGTTGAAGGAGCACTTAAATCACTGCTTCTGAGACAGGCTCTCAGCTCTTTTTAACAATGCAGGAATAACTAAACAGGCCTGTGATTATCTGTAGGGTTTTTTTGATCAGCAGGTGGTCACTCATCTGGCAGATCTTAGGCACACTACTCTCCCAGTCTTTTTCTGCTAGAGAGAGATATTTCATGGGGGTGGAGAGAAAGAAATTGAAAATGCAAAAGGAAAACTTGACCAGACTACTCCCACTCTTTGAAAACCCAAAATACATGTGTGCATGCATGAGCTGGCTAGATGGGAGATAAATCCCAGCTGCACATGGAGTCACCCAGCAATATCCTTGTTTGTACTCTTACTTCTCCCCTCCACTGAATTCTGCTGCCTTGGAGCCTTGCAGTGGGCTGAGGAGAGCCCAGAGAGCAGAGGGAGTGCCTGGGGACGGTCCCACAGCCCCAGACTTGCCTGAAGGGACCTGCTGCCACCAGGAGCTAGGCAGGACTGGGAGGTGCCACAGCTGAAGACAAACACAGGTAGCTGAAGGTGCCCTCTATGTTTAATTACAGCGGGTGGGGAGCCTGCTTGTTGCCTGAGGGATAAAAGGCACAAAGACAGAAAACCAGTCCTGAGGCAAGCTTGGCTGCCCTTTTCATGAGGAAAACACAATTTTGGCAATCCTGCTGCAGTCCTGTACTGTTTTGTTGAAGCCAGTGCTATAATCAAGTATGTTTGACAGGCAGATAAGCCTGACAATAACTCTCAGGGTATGAGAGACCACAAAAGTCCTTCAAGCAGGGGACACACTGCAGAGATGTCAGAAATGGGACACTGGCATGGACAGCAATCTTAATTCAGAGTTTTTCCCTTAAGAGACAATAGTAAGCCAGCAGTGGCAAACCAGTCCAGAGGATACTATAGCACATGAATTCCAGCTGTCATGCAGGGACTCCTCATGCTTTACACTTTTTTGTAGATCTGAAGCACCCTGATAAAGGAGCAGGCTCAGGGGGGAGGACAGCTGAAGCCCAAGAATAAGGTGTGACACCACTGCAGCAGCTTGATCAAAAGGAAAGCAGGGGTGCAGTGAGTCCAGTGACCTGGACCCAAACCTTCTTGTGGCCATGGAACTGGTGGGTTTGCAAAGAGCCTCCTCCTCCAGGCTGCCAGTCCACATCCTTAACTCTTCATTGACAGGGCTGCAGTTTGCTAACTGCTCCCACAGAGCCTTGCACAGCAGAATCCTCTTAGAAAATGCCATCAAAACACTGCTGAAATGGAACTAGAACAACAGGGCAAACAGGGGGACAAGGTAATGGTTAAAGGGGCACACTGTGCATCAAGAGGCAGCAGGCTCTGTGCACTGCCTGCCTGGCACTGCTGGGCTACCAAAGCTGCCTTTCTTTGGGAGGCATTAGCCAGCCTCCCACATGGAAATGGCTCTCTGTGTGCACGTGTCCAGGTAGCTGGCAGGGCTGTGACCCTCTCCCCTGCCTCTTAAGACACCTACTGAACATGGCTTTTGTTTATTGTTTATCATCTGTGCAGATAAACAATACATGGGAATGCATGTGAGGAGGAGTGTGCAAGACGGGGAGAGAAGAAAGGAGGATATGAGAAACCAGACATCTAACAAAGAGGGAGGAAAAGTGATCAGGCAAAGCAGTGAGATGAGAGAGAGAGTTGTTATTAGAGGCAAGAAGTGAAAAGAGGCAAATTAAATACTGGTTCAAACCAGAGCAAAAATAGCACAGGAGGAAAAGGAAAAAGAAAAGACTGCAAAGGAATATAATTGATGTCTTTCAGTAGGTGCCATCACACTCACATAGCTGCTCTGCCATCTCTGCAGAGGAGCACACCCTGAAATGAACTGCAGGGCAGCAGGATGGCCCTGGAAACAACCCTGGCCGTAGCCTTTATGCTTTCATTTGGGCCAACTGAGAAAACAAACTTGGGGACTGCTGCTGGGTCACTGCAGTTAGTTATTCACATCCAGTATTGACCAGTCACTTCAAAAGAACTTGGCTCTGTGGCTGCTTTTTGAGAAATCTGCATCTCCCTTCACTCACAGATGGGATCTGGTCTATGGAGTTAAATCCAGATAAAAGCCAAAGTTATATCCAGACACAAAATTAATTGGTGCAGAATTCTTCATGTTGCAGTGTCAAGAAGGATGTCACTACTAAGATATGTCAGAAAGTTAAGACAGACTCAAAGTCCACACATTTATACTTGATTTCCATCCTGGTTACCAAATTAAAATCAGGGATGAGGTCAAGATCAAAACTTAATCTCAGGCCATGACCTTCCTCCTATGCCCCATGTCCAGCTGGATCCACACAGTGAGCTGCATTAATCTCTGGAGACAGCAAAGAAAACTTAAAAAAAAAGCAAAGCAGGAATTTATGTGTAAGAACCATATGACAGGGTACAAAGCAATGATAACACATCACTGAAAAAATCACAGCTGATTAGATGCATCTTGAGGTTGTCTCCCTAGCCCCTTCCCAAAGGCTTTGTCCCTATCCTGGATGCCCAGACTCAGGACCAAGTGTCACCAATACACATCCCAAGAATGCAGCTGGTACCACTGTTACCTGTGGCTGCCACTCAGACCTCTGAGGGAGTGTAGGGCAGGTAACAGTGAGTCACTCCATGCCTGTGTGCCTGCCCTGCTCAGTCCTCATTCCCCCCAGCATCTCCCTCAAGGGCAGGGATGTCTCTGAGGTTTTAAGGAAGCTGTCCTGCTGCCCTTCCTGCCTGACCTCTGCCAAGTGGCTCTGCAGTTCAGCTCCCTCCCTGTAAAAGGATCTCAGAACCACCCTGCTCCGAGACAGCATTGCAAGAATAAAAGCAGGAACAGTTGTATTAGGCACAAAAGCAATGGGAGGTTGGATGAATATGAAAGATTACTGCACATTTGATTTCTAGTGTTACAGCCCTGATCAGACCAAGTAACCTGACAATCTAAGCACCACTCATGGTGAGAGCCTCTGGAGAGCTGACAAGGCAGCCTCCTCTGAATAACCTCTAAACCTGAGTGGAAAGACCAGCTCTGACCACTCTTTGGTTCTGCTGTCACTTCTCTTACAGTGCTTCCCCACATTTCCAGGGGTGCACACACTCAGAGAGCTGGAGATCTGGGCAGAACAAAATACCAGGAGAAGACAAAGCCCTAGGACACATATTTATACGCAGTCATAAAAACACAATTCTTGCTTTGATTGTGTATTATCCCGACAATCTCCAAGTGTAAGTACATGCCACTCCAACTAATCTGAGGTGAATCCAAATGTTAGTGCACCATTTATTTGCTTTAATATGAATATAGGTCTTTGGAGAAAAGAGGAGCTGTGTGTATGTGCCTGTGTGATAGACAGGTGGGTTTGAAACATTGACTGAACATTTTTGTGCCATAATTTTATAGATAAGATTCATGCTATGAACTCTTTAAAGACTAATAGTTTTGCTCCAAGCTCCTTGTCCTCCCCTCCCTCCATCTCAGTGTTGCTGCTCTGCTTTGGGAGCTCTGCAATGCCAGATTTCTTGATTCAGCCAAGGAGTAGCTGAAATACCAAGGAAGCAGAGAGGAAGGTCGAGCTGACCTTGTGCTGCACACGCCGTCTGGGTAGGAGCCTACTGGGGACCATCCACGTCTGCCTGACACGGCCTCCCTGCGAGGAAAGCTGGAGTTAATATTCACACCCACTCTGTGCAGGGCTTGCAAGTACCCAAGGAGCAATTAACCTGCCACAAATGCTTGTTTAGTCATTTTTAATCCAAGGCATTGACAGGAAAAAATTATGGTTTTTTTTCCTACTTGGCTTAGAGTAAGAAGCGATGATGTCTACAGATTTACTGATGAAAAGCTTCCTAAAAGGAATTCTCAAACAATGAGCCCTCCAAACAGCCTCTCTTTACCCTCTGATTTTCATGTAGAGAGGAATTTAGATTCCCTAAGACTTATACCGGCTTTTGTGAGGAAAATGCCCTTTTAAAACATGCCAGTGCCTCCTTACTGGTGCAGCTGCCTTGCACTTAGAAAGAAACAGTTAAAAGAAATACATTAAATCTTATGCCAGAGCCAGACCTGCTGTCTCAATTCCTTTGAGTCAATCAGCACATTGATACTGCTGTAAATCAAAGGCAATTCTGCAGTACAACACCATTTTGTAAGGCAGGTACTGCCCTGCAAAGGTAAATGCATATGCACAATAACTATCTGAATTTATTCAAAGTTCATAACCTCACCGTGTTTTGCTTATAGTCTAAATATTCAACCAAATTATTTTAACTGACATATTTAAGTGAAGTGCCAAAGACATATGTACAGGGCATATACTGTAGATGTGTAGATACATCACACATACATATTTATTTCACTACACAAGAAGACTGAACCATTGCTATATCTCATGTAGGGCTGGTTTCTGTTTTCTGTAGATCATGATGACAGCCTCAGTTGGAAAACTACAGGAAATTAGCCTTGAATACTCTGCATAAATTCTCAGCTTTTGAGGAGCTGCAAGAAATCAACTTATATTCAAGTTAAAACGGTTCCTCAAGAAACATGCACATTCTGAAAAATGTGATTCTTCAAGCCAGTTTAACTAAAGCAGAGGAAATGAGTGTGCAAAAGAAAAGACTTGAGAGTACCCTGAGAATATTTATGTTGTTAATTACCAGATATGAACAAAATATTAGTGTCTTATTATCACTGTATGCCTCAATATCATAACAAAAATGAAACAAGGCTTGAAATTGTAGAATGTTTTTTTCTACAAACCAGTGATTTACTACAAATTTGTTACCGCAGTTCTTGTCCTTTATCTAGGAAAAGGGACTGTCAGCAGCAGAAGCATGGCTTTTCTGGAAAGCCAGAACATGGCTGAGACACAATTTCTGATTTAGGATTTCAAATGTTTTAAAAACTAGCTCTGATCCATCTCCCACTTTTCTGCAGTACAGGCATCTGAATGCATTACTTGAAGCTCTGTACACTCTGAGCACCAGCATCCACAGGAATTCTCACAAAAGCCAGCAGGGAGCACGAGATGGCTCACCCAAAATGAAAGTGGGATCAGCTGCTGCCTTCTGGATGCAAGAGCACAATCCTCATTCCACATGAGCTGGCAACTGTATCATCTAGCAGGTCCTTTCTGTGCTGATGAGCAGAAATAAGCACAGCTATAGAAACGCTGTGATCAGGAGATGGCTCTCAGAGCACCTCTCACTGGGTAAAGCAGTGAAGTTCAGCTGCAGAAGCCAAAGGCTTATGGCAGGAAGGATAGAGCACTTGCCATCTTTCCCTTCAGTCAGTGCCTCAGGTGCTGCACTGATTCCTTGTACCTATCACAGGAGGCACCTTGACAGCCAGGAACAGGGGCAGCTGGCAATAAATCTCTGTTACAGGGGCTGTCTGAGGCAATTGGCAAGTTTACTTGCATCTATGTGGTCTGTGCTCATAGCCAGTGAGTTTCACACTGCATGTTTATATAGACATACATCTAGTGCATAAACAGACCCAAAAGATGTATTTTTCAATATAACCCGTGGCCATCTCATGTGACCTAAATAATTCAAGGGCAGGAAAGCTACATAACATGGTATCTTTGCTGATAACAAAGCAATAATCCCCTTTCTGTGAGGAAATGACAGGTTTGAAATTGCCTTGTGCTCCCAGACTTTAAACTTGGCAGCATGTCGGTTCTTGTAAATGTTTCACTCCAGAAGAGTCTGGTGATCCATTATTAGCAGCTAATTCACTGTCAAGCATGTGGGCAACAACATTTGGACAGGAGCGATGAAGCATCAGCTGTTAGTCTGCTGCAGCTCCCCACGTGTTAGAGACTGGGAGATTTTCTGACATAGGAATAGATTTCATGTGTTGTGGGTCACTCTTCTGAGAACAGCAATTCAGGCAAAGCCTGGGCTTTGCAGAATCTCTTCTCCCTGTCTGGGGCAAAGTCCTGCAGTCCCCTGTCCCGTGGACAGAGGGAAAGGAAGCTGTTTGCAGTAAAAACACAGTAAAAATAAAAACGTGAGTGCTCAAACTTCATGTCAGCCTAAAAATCACAGTTGGTTAAAAGTATTTGTGTCTGCTTACCTCGAAATTTTTCCCTGGCAGTCAGCTTGAAGGGGGCATTTTGATTGATGATAATTTCCAATATAGTTCAATTCTTTCCTAATGCCATCTCTTTTTAAAAAACCAAGTAATTAACAGTAATGAACTATTAAAAATAGCTTTACAAATATCGCCATGTTCTTAAACAGGAAATTACTAAACTCATTGTACGCTTATCTGCTGCAAAAAAGGTTCAGTCAGCTCTTCTATTTATAACAGCATCTCCCTCAACTAATTAACAGCATTAGCATTCACAGGCTGCTCACCAGGAGGATCCAAAGACCCTCATCTCCTGGCCTGGGACTGGATATTTTCCATCATATTCCCATTAGCTCATGGGGACTTTCTACTACCTGCATCCTCAATAAATCAAGATTCTCTCATCTTATCTGTGCTTTTGTGACAGCCAAAGCATATTTTCTCAGGAAGACACAGCTCTGCATGTGGGCACAATGGCACACAGCACAAAATTCTGGCTCGACTCACCACTGTCACCAAGCCCTCAGCCCTGGTGGCTCTGTTATCTCCAAGTCCTTTTGCAGAGCCATCCTAGCAGGCAAGAGCTCTTCAGCAGGAATAATGTTGGATTTTTGCCTATGCCTGAGTGACAGAGAGAAAAGAAAAATCTTTCCAGAGCAGAGGGGGAAAGTCAAATTATTCTGAATATTTGCCAAGAGCAGGAGAAATGCTTTTAAAAAGCAGATACCAGATTGAAGCAAAGAAAGAAAATGAGGAGGAATGTGCCCTAAAATACTTCCCCTTGCTGGGATGTTTGTCTTCTAGGAAATAACAGACTGAGATTGCACTGGGAACCCAGCTCAAACTGCAAGGGGAAAAGTTGTGAAGTGAGAAAGGTTGGCTTGGGGAGAGATCAGACACTCTGTGGAGTTGGCAGTGATGCAGTAAAGGGTGGAGGGAGCAGTGGGGGTGGAAATCCCACCCTAGATTTGACACTCAGGGATCTGCAAAGCTCTGCATGGAATAGAAGTCAGGCAGCTCTTCAAAAATAGGCTGGGAAATCCAGCAAAGATACAAGCTGTGCTGGTGGCTGCTTATGAAGCCAGGACCTGAGGAAAGGGCTGTGAGCATTTGCATTGCCAGGAGGTGTGCAGAAAGCATTGCACTGTGCTCAGACTATTTACACAATGATTTTCCTGGCTTCAGGAGGTGCTCAGGCTGCCCCTTTGAGGAACTCATTTTGTATTTATAAGGCTTTATGAACTTGCAAAGTCTTTCAGAACTTCTGATCGCTCTGTAATTTCCTATGCTTTTCTTCAAGTGCTTTTCTTCTCCATAACAATGTGTTATTAGCTTTCAAAATCTTATTGCATGACTGTAAAATTCATGTGAGGTTTCAGAGCGTTGAGTTTCAGTGGTGCAAACTGAACTATCAGAACCAAAGGAAAACTTGTTCTGGGAAACAAGAGAGGGTAGGAAGGCTAGAATAATTCTTCATATGACAAAAAGAAAGTCGGATTTGTTTAATAAAGCAAGCACACAGCCATGATCTTTACTCACAGGGGTAAGGTTCAGGGAGAGGTAGGGTGAATGTGAAGATCAAAAAAGGGAAGAAAACAATTTTTTGCCTTCTCCAAATTGTCCTTCATACTGCAGACTAAGTGCTGTGAAACCCATCCATGCATGTCCTCAGGACATGTTGTTTCATGGCCAATACTAAACCTGCAGCCAAACAAATACACACAAGCATCCAGACTTTCTTTAATATGTTGGTAGGTTCCCAGTAAGATTTGTCACACATCTTGAAATGCAGCCCACAAATCCACTTCTCAGACATTCCATGTTTCAAAGATTTGTGGATGCCAAAGGCAGAACAAAGCATTTACATTTTTTCTGTGTGATACAGGCCACAAGATACCAGTTAGCACATTTTAGATCAGTAAAATAATTCTCATTAGTATCAGTTTATCAGAAGGAAAGTCACGTACTTGTAAGAAAAAGAAAAAAAAAAAAAGCTGTGGAGAATCTATTCTGTCTCATCTGTCTCAGTATTAATGACCTTCTTGCTGAGCAGTTCAGCTCTGACTTTAGATTCAGTTTTTCCAGGTTGGAAATTGTCAAAATGCCTGGGTGAGACTCTCCAACCTTTGTGATAGAAAGGAGCTGACATTAGCTGATTATAACAGCATTCTAGCTCGAGCATATCTGCATCTCTGAAAATACTATGAATTTTGACAGGTTTTCAATACATTTGTCCACCCACAGAGCTGATGTCATCTCACTTGCTGCAGGAAACTATAAAGGATAGATTTCCTTTGGCTCAAAAGAGATGTCTGAGTAGCAGCAAAGTCTGTTCTTCCACAGTCATTTCAATTAGCAGGGAATAGCCTGAGAATCCACGGGCTGTTACAGTCAATCAGTGGCCAGAAACAATTAGAGATCCTGGCTGGGTGTTTCCTCATCCTGCATCCCTCAGCCCAGCTCTCATGGTGGGAAGAGCCAGAACTGCCTCTTGCTGAGGTACACGATTTAAAGGCATCCCCTCTCCCCTGATGTTGGTTATCTCTGGCTGGGAGCAGGATGGCATTGCAGACCGGGTGGTACAGAGGGGGTGGGAGCACTGAGAGCAGTGAAACGAGGCAATCTCCAGCTGCTCCACCCTGCCCATAGTGCAGAGCCAGCCAGCTCAGTCCCACTGCTGCTCCCAGCACCTCTCATCACATCCTTTCCCCCGACCCCCCCATGGAGGGGCACCCTGACAGTTGTGGTGCCACATGTGTCCATCTGTCACTTGTTGCACTGGGTGTTGGGGCTCTGCATCTCAAACCAAACCCCTGCCTTCACCCCCAGCACACTCCTCACCTGCAGAAAGAATGGCAATGTTGGGGCATCTCACTTTTTGTGACATTACTCATGGAACAAGGGAGAGACCCCAGCACTGCCACGCACCTTGGGCATGCACCCCTGGCCCCAAGCTCCCAGGAGCCCTGCTGGAAGGCAGGGTTCCCAATTTCCCTGCAGATAGCTCTTCCAGCCTGTTTGGGAAGGGAGGGAGGAAAATGGGGAGATCTGGTATTTGCTCTTCCTGCTTGCAGCTTAGAAATGTAAGGGCTGTAAAACTAATCAGTTGGTGAAATTTTCCTCTGTAGGAGTCACAGCCAGTGAAATAAGCATTAGAAAAAGATGGATGTGGCAGGTCTGATTAATCCAGGTGCTTTTCCTGAATAACGATAATTGGGGTTTAGCGTGGCTATACGTATAAAATCAAATTTAATCAGCAAATGGACTGCCTCCAAACTTACTGCCAACCCACCCTCACATTTATCTAGGTCTACTGCTATAATTTCATTGAAATTGAAGTTTTCACCCTGAAAATTTATTCTTTCACCTTTGATGGCATTTTAATCCTTTCCTTTGCGAAATACAAATTCGGCCTTTCACTTGAAGAAGTGGAGCTGCATGTTCATGTGCCTGGTCCTGTCAAGAGGCATGAAAGATCAGTGAACTTTACCTCACCTATGGCCACAGGACTCTGTTAATTCACAGCTTAGAAGGAGGAAACAGCAGGGCAATGCACTGAGTGTCAGCTGGAGCTGCCAGCAGGAAAATTTACCTGAATATTCAAACTAGAGGAACAGACTACACCAGCTCCAGGAGCAGCCCTGTGAGCTGCTAATTGTGGTTGGCCTTTATCTCCATTGGCTTTCTTAGTTACAGCAAATGCAGTATGGCTCGTTAGTGCTGCAGCACACAGACACGAGTGTAATTACAGTAATTACTCCTCTCAGCTATCCCAATCACAAGCGTCTGAGCACCATCCCTTTGGATAGTCAGAGGACCTGAAGAGGACACTCGAAATGCATCCTGCTCTTGTGATGCCATGGAAGATCCTCAGAGATTCTCTGAGTGGTTGTGAGGCAACTTCAAGGCCTTCAGTATTACCTTGTTATTTATCTGATGTATGAGGCACGGTGGGTTAATAAACAACCTTCTGCCTCACACACCAGTGCAGGCAGACTGTGCTCCAAAGGAGGGATAACCCCAGCACAGCAGAGCTCAAAGCTCCCTGGCCAACAGCTGGTAGCTGTGGTTTGACTCCAGCTCCCAGATCTGCTCAAAAATCCCTGGCACCCTGATGTGCCTGGCTTGGCTCTGCTCACAGACAACAGATAGAGCTTCTTGACCTCCAGCCAAGCCAAGTGATTGCCTGGATTGCCTGGCTGGAATCATCAGTAATGATGTTCTGAGCTCCTTGAATTGTTGCTGGTCAAGGGAAATGCTTATACATGTACATACACGTGTACATATATACACATGTTTAGACATGTACAAACTGCTTCTCTCAGCTCCAATGAAAATCCTGCTGAAGCCCATGGCTAAGTGACAGGGAGGGACCTGGATGCATTAGGAAAAATGAATAAGAAGAATGGCTGGGACAGTTTGCCTCATCATTTCCACCAGAAAACAGGACCAGTGCCTGCACAGTCCCAGGAAGTGGGAGCAATGCTCCTGGCTTGTAAATCAGAGGCTAAATTAAAAGGTGATTAACGGAGTTTGGTCATTGTGAATTCCTACAATTGTGCTGCTACTAAGGGAGGAGCTGTGTGTATGTACAGACACTGAATTTCAGTGTAGCCCAGTTGTTTGAGCTCAGCCTTCCTTATCCTAAAACCAGTCTTGGAGTGGCATCCCAGGCTACATCCCTCCCCTGTGGGCTCTTCTGCCTCTGAGGGCTTGGCACAAATACTTAACAAGCCGTGAACTGGCTCCAAAAGGATGAAGCAAACTGGCAAAGCAGCCACTGCCCCAGGGGAACAACATACAGATGCTTGGGGTCATCAGTCCTGGGGATTCTTATTGACCAGGAGCCAAGCCAGATGCTTCTTTTTTTTCTCCTTCTCTTTCTTGTACCCTTTTCATGTAGGGTCTTGAATGGTTCTGGGGTGAGCACAGCCACAGGGAGGAAAAAAAGAAATACGTGCCCTGCCAGTTCCTGAACATTCCACTGATCAGCTTCTGATATTTTCTGATCTTCAGCCATTCCCCAGCAGAGGTGAGGAATATGGTGGGAAATACAAGACTGACAGGAAGAAAATCCCTGTCCTTAGCTCCAATTGTGCATCCCCTAGGACTGGTCAGTCAGGTGAGGGATCCCTGGGACCTGTGGACCAAAGTATAATGACCAGCATTCTAGAGTCACATCTCCTCCCACAGGTCACTGCAAAACCTTTACAGTCCTCTGCCTTTCACAATATTTTCCAGCTTTGTGTTAAGTCAAACTTTGTATTTGTTTGATTACAAGTTGCAGGGAAGGGATGATTCTCCGCTCTCTTGTTCATTTTCATTGTAGTAAGTTGTTGATATAATGTGTCCATGTTCATTGCCCAGTCAGCCAAGACCTTTTTCTGTATTTCACAAGTCACTCTGAACTAATTTCTCTTAGCATTTGTAAAGAAAAAAGGAAAAAGGACCAATATTTACTTCTAGAATAGCAACTGCTCAAATGACATTTTTATCATTTTAAGAGAATCAGTTTCAAATATCACCATAGGTGAAATTAAATAAGCTGATGTTGTCCCTTTGCTTCCAGCTTGGGAAGAGCCCAAGAGCTGCTGTTGTTACACTGCTCTTCCAGGTGGTCCTGAGCCTGCCCACCCCTCTGCCCAGCCTGCAGTGCCTGGCACAAGGATGATGGAGCACATCCTGCTCTGCCTCACTTTGAAAACCTGCCCATATCAAGCACGTGGATAAAGCTGCTGGAATCATGTTACATGTGACAGACAACAGATTTTACTTGCAAATGTTTGCACAGTGGAAAAGTTAGTGGGAACAGGCAGATTAAATCTGGTTTTGCCATGCAGTAGGGGAGCAGCCCTGCAGCAGGTACACTGCATGGTGACTGCACTGGCATGGTGACACACACTGATGGAGCACAGCTGCTCTGCTTTGGCACAAGAAAAACGCGGTCCAAGCTAGGATTTCTACCCTTAATCAGAAATAGCATCTCTTCTACCCAAACAAGATATAAAATTCAAACTACATAAGGAAAAAAAACCCCAAGGTGCTTCCCAAGCTCACCAGACATTAATTGTATCAAGTACAAGCTGAACACTTTTTCCTAGGGCTTACAACATTTATAGAGCCATTCCCTTGCTTTATTACAGATTGGTCCCTATAATAATGCTAAAGATCAAACCACAAAATCTGCATTTCCCTTTAAGCAAATTGCATTTCTGTTGAGGTCCTGGAAGAGAGGAGAGCTGCCAGCACTGGATGGCTGCATCATTTCCTGAAGCTTCTGCTGGGGGCTGCAAAGAATTTAGTGCTGGTTGTGTTCCGACTGCCTGGGGCAAAACCCTGGCAGTCTGTGCTCTCTAAAGGGCTTTAATGCAAGAGGAATGCTTCATCATCTGCCCTCAGGGAAAACGTCTCTATCAGGCGCTTCAGGGTTTGGGTCAGGTGAGAGCAGAGGTGGGGGCAGTGCCTGGGACTGCAGGCACAACACTCATCAGGGAAATTGTGGCAGCAAGGATGCTCCTCTTGGGAATGCTGTGACCAGTCCAATGGAAAATGTTCCTTTGGGCTGGTGACCTCCTCTGCTTTGTAAAGGGTGTCCTGAACTGGCCCCAGTGCGTGATGCTCAACTCAGCCCATTGCATCTGCAGTTCCCAGTAAACCTCTTAAGATTCCATCTGTGAGTTTAAATACAAAAGAAACAAAAGCATCTGATGATGGCTCAGGCAGATCCTGCCTAACAGCTGATAGAAAGCAGGATAAAATGTTATTGCTTTGGCTATTAGGACAAACTGGCCCTGTCTGTGAGGCAGCTCAGCCACAGTCGAGGATACAGAAGCATCACTTGATACTACTTTAACTCTTTTAACCTGAACTAAAACTGGAGAAATAATAGTCAAAGGAAGGAAGCACAGGCTTGAATGATCTGTGTCCAGATGATAAAATACATCACAGAAGGCAACAGCCATTTCCCTCTATCAAAATGTCTACTTAGATGGAAAAGAAAATCATAAAACTGCACAAAGTAGCATTGCTGAAAGAGTCCCCACAGACCTTTAAATGCAGCTGAAATTTGACTTGATACTTGGAGCTCAGACCACAGCTTCTCAGAACCACTTTGCAGAGTCTTTTGTTTATTAATGGCTAGAGATGCTGCATACCTCTTCAGGTACTTTTTTTCCTTTCCTTTCCTTTTCTGTTTCTTTTTCTATTATGTGTACATACATACATACATACATACATACATATATATATATATAAACAAAATCCCTGCCTTCCTGAAGGAATGATGGGATGTCTGTGATTACAGCAAGAATCATACACTCTGGCAAAGACATATTTGTGACCTGGAGGTCCAGAGGCACTCTCATCATACTCTGAAGGACCACATGAAGCTTCTCAATATCACAAAAAGCTGCCAGTGGAGAGGCAGATTCTTGTGATATGGTCCCTTCCCTGCTAGGAATCAGGCTGAGATAAAATCACCCTGAAAATTAATCTCTAAAGTTCACTTAAATTAAATAATTATCTGTGTTAAATTAGAACACTTGAAACAGTATAGCATTATAATTTTCCCTCAACTTGAGAATAAATATTCATCTTTCCAAGATCTACAGAACACTTCTCCAAAGGTACTACCCCCGTATTTTATCTTCAATTGCTGCAAAACACAGACATTTATTTCCTACTATAAAAATTACATATTTTATAAAGCAAAATCTACTGGATAAATACTTTTTTTTGTTTCTCAAACCAAAACAAATTTCTCCTGACCTCAAGGATCTTCCCCAGGACTCATTTCCTCATAAACCTGGACTTGTACAACCCTTATTAATTCAACAGCGTTAAAGGACATGTTATTTGATTATATGAGTTTGCTCTTCAGTGGCACAACACTTAGCCATTATACAAATAGACAGAGATAAGTTATAATTAGAGAGCTCAGGAATGTTCTGAAGATCACTTGTAATTGGCAACAGCAATAAAAATACCCTAATTCATTTAATTAGGCATGTGATAGATATTATGACTTGTAAAACCTATCTCAGCTTATTGATAAGGAATAATTACTAAAAGTGGCTTCTGTTTACTGAAGGAACAGGAGCAGATACATTATAAACAGTGTTAGATCAGCAAGTCTCTGATTAGTGTGGGCATTGTCACTTCTACTCTCTGCTGTTCTACTGTAGCATTTGAAGAAGTCTCAGCATGGAATTAAGAGTAACACTGGGCTTCTGCAAAGATTATGGGCTGTTCATGACAAATCAGGTGAGGTTCAGGTCCAAAAGCATTGCTGTCAGTCCTGTGCCACAATAACACCTACGTGCTGAAAACACAGATTGATGTATGAGAGCCCCCAGAAGACAGTTACTCCAAAATGCCCCGTATGATGACCTGAGAGTTCCCATTTCAGGTTACTGAAGGGTATTATCATTTGCACAAGGTCTGGAAATTGCTCTCACACTGTGCTTTTAATGACAAGGGAATATCATGATTTGGAAATCTAAGCAACTCATCAGGAGGCTGGGCTCTTAAATGACGTTTAAATTGAATGGTGGATAAGATGTTCTCCAGAGCATCCTCTATCAGCTTTATGTTTTGAGTTTTTCCAATCTCAGGATAAAAACTATAATTAATTTCTCCTTTTCAAACATTTAAATTATAATTAAAGACAACATACATAATAAGAAAGTTTTCTCTTGATATTACATGCAATGTTGGAGTTAATAATTATAATTTTAGCTCGTGGTTTTTATCATTCAGAATGTTAATCTTCCTGTTACTCTGAGAGATTTAGGAAAAAAAACTGGAAAAAAAATTGTAATTGGTTTTTCAAAAAAAAAAAAAAAAAAAAGCTTCTGTGCACAAGTTGAACGTACCATGCATCTAATTATGATGAAAATATTTAATTGGCAATGACTACAATATAAACTTTGTTCTTGTTCTCAAGAGGTTTTCTCCTTTTTTGAGAAGTACTTTTGGTAATTAAACAAAGGTGGAAGAATATCATACACGAAATTGCATTAGCTCATTAACTGCGTTGTTGCACAGATTCAGCTGGGTACAGCTTTGCTGGGTCACAGAATCACAGAATCTGCTGAGTTGGAGGGGACCACAAGGATCATCGAGATCAGCTCCTGGCCCTGCTCAGCACCACCCCCAACACTCACACCCTGTGTCTGAGAGCATTGTCCAAACCCTTCTTGAGCTCTGCCAGGCTTGGTGCTGTGCCCACTGCCCTGGGGAGCTGTTCCAGTGCCCAAACACCCTCTGGGGGCAGAACCTTTGCCTGATATCCAACCTAAACTCTCCTGACACAACTCCAGGCCATTCCCTCAGGTCCTGTCCCAGTCAGCACAGAGCAGAGATCAGTGCCTGCCCCTCCTCTGCACAAGCATTAATGCTCAGAGAAGGGAGCAGCCTGCCCAGCCAGGGGGACTCTGTGAGGCTCAGGTTAAACAAGTTTTCAAGCTTTGCAGTGGCTCTCTGGGAGCCACTCAGTCACAATGATTCAAGAGAAGCAAGCCAGGTTTTGTCCTCTTAGTGACCTGGGCATGGACTCCAGGTGTCTGGGCATTCTTAGTGCCTGCACTGTGTCCTGGTAGTTCAGGGAGGTGACAGACACAGCTGTGATGCTCTTGGGGCAGCAGGGGAGAGGAAACACCCAGGCTCCTGCTCTGCAGAGGGAACACCAATCCCCTCCTGGGCAGGTGTGCAAGTCATTTTCTCCCTGCTAAGCCCGTGCATCTTGAACTGGCTCTGCCTGCTGTGAGCTGTGAGCTGTGAGCTGTGAGCTGTGAGCATGCCCTGAGTCAGCCTTGGCACCAGGACACCACATCCCTCAGCTCTGGCCAGCTCCAGCTGGCAGTGAACTCCTGAGTGCTAGCAAAGAGCAGGCAGAGCTACTCACTGCTGCCACTGCACCAGGTCTTGCTCCTGTGCTTTTGTCAAGTCCAGGGGTGCTCACAGAGAAAATTATAAAAGCACAGGACAATCACAACCCATCCTTGGAGAAACAGCCTGTTTCTCCATTGTCACACATACATTGTCATTCACAACCCAGGAACAAGTCCCATATGTTGTTTCATTCTAGCATGCAATGTTATTCATCTTTTTTCTGTTTCAGTGTGAATACATCTCTGGCAGAAAAACGCTGTTACAGAGTCTGCAGTGCACATGTCCACACTGACCTGGGTTGTGGAAGGAAGTTACACTATGCAGAGTTTAAAATCCCAATTCAGAGATCGTTTTTAAGTCCTTCACAAAAAGTAAAGCTTCTCCAGAGAGAGGCAGATGTATTTACTACACCACATTGGCTACATCACAAGCAGCAAGGACTTAAATCTCCACACATACCCAGGTTTTGAAAAGTCTCCCAGGACATGAACCTGAACCAAAAGGATGGATATCCAGCTCTGGTGTATAGACATGAGAGATAATACTTAGGAAGAGAAAAATGACTTGAAAAGAGAGCAGTGAAATATTGTCTTGAGCACAAGAGAACAACAACTTGCAATTCAAACCCAATTACTTTTTCCAGCACTTAAACTGAAATTGCTTTGGCAGTGCACGACGGTGAGAAACTGATTGACACAATCTAGCATTTTGTGGACATAACCTGGCCCAATTTTTTTTTTGTTTTTAAGCAAATATCTATAAATCTACACAAATACAATTAGCTCTATTTCATCCTATCCAAAAAAATCTGGAAAGAAAAGGAGAATAGGAGTTCACAACTACCATAATTTATACTTTTGTTCTAGAAAAAGATCCTGCCTCAACTCTACTGGGATTTGTGAAAAAAATGCAGGTTTCCTTAGATTTTGGTGCTGAGCATGTGCTTAGAGAAAAACCTGTTTGAGGTTCTTGCCCAGTAACTGAGCCACAATCAGTTTGCTTGTTAACCTGCCATTGCCATACAAAAACTGAGGATGTGACACAGCAAACCCCAGTACATGCTGTAAGTTATGGAAAGAGATTTGCTGCAGGCCTTTTTGGCTTTTTGGCTGATGTTAGTCAAGCTGCTTCAGGTTTAGGTCCCAGAGCAACTGAATTATTTCTGCAACAGGCTGCAAAGATTAACCAAGGCAGCAGAGATTAACTGTGCCACAAAGCTAATTCACCCCCAGACTTTCTCCACTAATGGAGGAGTTCTCAGCTCAGATTTTGCAGCATGGCCATATGAGCAGCCTGGTCATAGCCATCAGCTCAGAAATAGCAGGATGCAAAGTGTGAGCCTATCTCTATTTTAAGCCTCACAGGAGCTCTTCCTACCTGACTTTCCTCTGATTAAGCCCCAGTTAGAGTGGCCTATTGTCCAGTGCCACCCTGCTCCCCATGAAGGGAATGAAAGGTGGACCAGAGCAGGGAAATACAGCATGGGTTTAGCAAGCAGATTGTGACTTCCATGTGTCAGCATGGAAATCCCACCTCCCAGCCCTAGGTCAATAAAGCCTATGTTTCCTCCAACTCTGAAAATCCAAGTTTGCCTAAAAGCAAAACTGCAGTTTTGCCTTCTAACCTGCTGAAATAAACAACGAGCTTTAGGGTCCTTCTCACTTCCTCCAGCTCCCAGGGTCACACATCCCACTCTTCACTTCGACTTTATTTAGCACATCGTCTGGCATCCATCCCTCCAAAAACAGAAGGGGACATGTTTCAGATCACCACTCACCCCCTTCACAGAGAGTTGGAACAGCTTGGGTTGGAAAGAACTTGGAACATCACCAGTTCCAAGCCCCCTGCCATGGGCAGGGACACCTTCCTCTATCCCAGCTTGCTCCAAGCCCCATCCAGCCTGGCCAGGAATGGAGCATCCACAGCTTCTCTGGGCAATCTCTGCCAGCACCTCACCACCCTCACAGCAACTCCCCCCACTTTTGGGCCCAGTCCCTCTTCATAGCACCCTGGAGTGCCTTGACTTTCCCTGAACTGAGCTTTCCACATCCACCTCCATGCACGACATTTATGAAGCATCCTGGTTTATCTGTCAGAAAAATAACGTTTGATGCAGTGCCTGTGAACTGAGTGATTTGTCAAGGTAACTGCAATGGGAGGACAGAGCAGTGCTGGGAGCTAATGTATTACTGTCCTGATAGATTCATGTTCTTAAATTGATGCCTGACATTGCTGGACCTCTCAGTGAAGAAACTGCCTGGGCCATTGAAAATGCCATGTTAAAAATATTAGTATTTATCACTTACAGAGTGTTTTATAGCCTTGGACCAATTTAAAAAAATTAACCAATGGATCTCCTCCAGTTTCTGTGGTGAGAATTCCGTGTAACTAACATTACTCTCATCTTACAGCAGGGGAAATACAAAGGCCTCATGAACAGGCTGAGTACCCACAGATCTGGCTGAAGGCTCTAAGAGTAACAAGAAAAGTGCATGTGAGACATAAACCCATAAACACCAAACTACAATGAAAAGATTGCTCAGAAACTATATTAAATAAAAAAAAATTCTCTCCCCAAGGAATGTGGAAATATGTCTTTTGTTTTTAGAGGTGTGATACTATACCTCTAAATTAGTAACAAGGATAGAATTCTGAATTGTCAATGTTTTACCTGGTGCCACAACCCAAATCCTACTTTTGATGTGCCGTAGACCTCTTTGCTTATTAGAATCATATGTCACAGCAATTCAGTGAAAATAGCAATGCAGTATCTGGACATTATTATAGTATTAGTATAATATTATTATTAATTAATATTATTAAGTTAATTTCTTTTGTAACTTTTGTGTCAGTCCTGCAACTTCACAGCAGACAATCCCTTCCTTCAGAGATCTCCTCACCAGTACCATGTACAAGTAGCAAGCCAATTTTGAGCCCAGATTATAAGCATCCTGGTAAAGCCCAACCTCCCCAGTGACTGTCTGTGCAGAGGAATGGAAAGGGACTCTCCCCTGTAGGCTGTCAGAGCACTGGCAGCACTGCAGGGCTGTTTGTGTTCTCTCCACTGCCCGATTCCAAAGCTGAGTTGTGCTCCTGGGAACTCCCACACACCAGCACAAGTGCTGTTTGTATTACTTAGGAAAATAATGAGGTAATTTCTCCTTCTCCTTGTCCTTCCAGCTGTCACTGCCTGCAGAGGCCATTCCCTCCAGCCCCTGTGGTGCTCCTGGCTGTTCACAGGTGCTACCAGAGCAGCTCTGAGAGCTGACATGATCACTGCCTGCCACCTCCCTCTGCTGTTTCCCATTTCCAAATTGCTGTATTCCTGATAACAGGGAGGAATTGAAAGCAGCCAAAAAGGACATTGTACTAGGGGTCTCCAAAATGAGAATTAAACACCTAAAATTCTGTCAGTGCTTCTTGTGAACACCTGGCCCCCCCAAATGAAGGTAATCCACACAGTATTTCTGACATTTGGAAAGCAAACTACTGAATGGCCCTTACCTTAATGCTAATACTGACTTCCCTTAATCCCCACTCTTGAAAAATGCATCAGGCATATGCAGAAGACAAGATGCAAACCAGCCAGCCCAGAATAGCTTTGATCTTATTTACTGAAGTTGTCTTTGTAAAATATGTTCCTTTTAAAACCCGGTTATTAGAAGTTCAGAATAATGAGACCATTAAAGTAACTTAGCACAGACTGGGATCAATTAAATAAATGTGTAGGAATAAGGACTTTAAGAACAAGTTGCTTCATCAGGGAATTCAGCACTCAGCTGTGTCTACCTCAGCTTCAGTCTTTGCCACATGTATATTCATAGTGCCTTGATTCAGAGTTACACATAGCTCAGTGTCTTGGTTATTGGATCAACTCAAATGTGCTTTTTTTTGAAAAAAAAAAAAAAAGGTAGAAAGACTGCTTCTTAAAAACAGAGTGTGTGTCAATGTCAATGAATCTTTAGTGGTCTCTCTTCTTTTTTTGCCAGGTGGAATTGCTGTACCTGATCTCTGTGTATATAAACCTATGATTAAGTTTATTTAGATCCAGTAAATCAGGTATTTAAAGATAGATATTCACAGGGCTGTATTCCTTTCTGTGGGATTTGGGGAATTTAACCTCCCTTTGTTGAAAATTTTAACCAAAGTACTGAACTGAATAGGGATGAACAAGCTTAACTGGAGTTTTTAGTTCCCCAGATGAGCTGCTTTCTTCCCAAACTAGGGCTAAATCTGAAGAAGGGGAGACATTGCTCAATATACCTTACACAAAGAGAATTCTTTTTCTGATGAAACATAAGCCTAGATTTGAAAGCACTTTGAAAGAAAAAAGATTAATGCACCATCTGGGGATTCAGAAGAGCCCAGTAAGGCTTGAGCTTAGCCAGCGATTTTCAGTGCAAGGACTCGAACACCCAGACTGCCCCCCAGGAATTTTTGCCCATTGCTAGTGACCCTTTTGTCTGTTCTTTGGCATAATCCTGCTGCCCCATGACTACCTTTCCATGCAGTGAGGCAGTGTTCCAGCCCAGGCTGCATGGGGCTTCGAGAAACCTGCTCTAGTGGAAGATGTCCCTGCCTTTCCTGGGTGTTTTTAAGAAGATACATTTGTTTTAAGCACAGTTAAGCTTAATTTTATAAAGCCACTCTTTCCAGAAGTCTCCAGTTGTCGATCTACAGCAGGTTTTGTTGAAAGACCTTCCAACCTTATTATCAGATGATTTTCAGTAATTCTGCCTAAGCATGAATGTCATCTGAGCAGGAACTTTGCATCACAAGAAATTGCATCTCAATAAAAACCTTTCAGCAAGCAGCAGTTCTCCAAGGCACAGAGTTATTAATGTATTAGAGCATGCTAGTTAAGCAAGGTAATTAATATATCTCTGAGCATTAGGTATGCATGGCCAACTCTGATAGCTGTCAGCAAAACATAATCTAGGTAATTTCTAGCATATAAATTGAATGCACTTTTGAAAAACAATTTCTAATTATGAAGACTAATTAATTTTGGGGAAAAGCTTGCTTTTGTTTAATTTGAACAATAAATTTAATTATGGTAACAAACACCCAGTGGACAAACCATTCTGAAGAACACTATCTCTGTCCACAAATAATCCATTTTCTTTTATTTAAAACCTGATCCTGGAATGTCACCAAGAAAAGAAAAAAAACAAAAAACTGCTTATTGGAAACAACAACATGATTTCCTGTGTCATATTTAAGGATACATCTGGCATTAATCTCACTTGCAATGGTGCCAACTCCATACACAGTGAGGTATCACAATCTGCCTGATGCTCAGAAGTGTGGGTGAGATATTCAATACCACAGGCAATTGATAAAAAACAAGTAGCTGGAATAGAAGGTATTTTTCTTATTATCAGCTTCCAGCAGCCTGGGTAGTGCATAGAAAGCAGTGTAACAAAACTAAGAGAAAAAACTGAGCTGTGCCAGGCTTCCTCTTTTTCTCCTCAGGACAGCAGTCACCCTTAAAAAGCAGCAAGGTGGGAACCAAACCCCGTCCTTCTTTGTCCCCTTGCACTCAGTAATGCCCTGTTCACCCTCTCACAGCTGGGACACTGCAGGTGTTTCTGTGGTCCCAGTGCCAGCCCCTTGTGCAGAACTTGCTGCTGAGCCCATTTCAAATAAAGCTGAATCTGTAATGGTACAGCTCTCCCAGTGCCTCCTGGTTTTGCCTATTTTCTCCTCTCCCCTGAGCAATGACTCTTTGGAGCAGACTATCCAGTCCTTCATCACCACAGAACAAATATTCTGCTGAGTGTATTGGCCTGTGCAGGCTAAGGGAGGAATGAGCACTGATGCAGAGGGCTGATGGAAAAATCCTGCTTTGTGGTTGGGAACAAGCTATGCACCCTTCAGCAAAGTGATGCCTTAAGTTTTTCTGTTCTGCTTGGATGTGCTTTTCTTCTGTTGTGTTTGGGTGGTGAAGACAAAACTGTCCTATTCCAGCTAAGGACTCAAGGACAATTTCTTCAAACTTCAGGCCCTAAGCATAAACAGCATGAAAAAGAGGAGGGTGGGCAAGCAAGCAATGAGGATGAAACCTCTCAATTTGAGACTGCTATTGGACAGTTGACTCCTGCATGCAAATGGACTAAAACCTATAAAGGTGTGAGATCTCATGACCCAGCTCTCTTTTGCTTCCATCCTGGAGCCATCCAGGCAGGGGCCACGACTGCAGCCCTGGGACTGCCAGGGTTGGCCTTTGAAGGCCTCTCAATAAATATCCATTTTATTCCCCTGAACTCTGTCCAGCCTGTTCCAGCTCCTCTAGGCATCCAAAGCAGGAGAAACCTGGATCTGTGCAGGCATGCACGGGGTGTCCAGGGACAGCAGCACTGCCCTCTGCAAGGGACAGACACCCTCTGCTCATGTGCCATGTGGGACCACTGCCACCACGGGACAGGGACCAGGCTGTCCTGTGCCTCCCCTTGGCACTCCTCAGGCCCAGGAAGGTGACAGCCATGTCCCCCTGTCACCCCCAGGCAGCTGGTGTGCTGCTCAGGCAGGAAGGTCCTGGCAGCCAGGGGGTTTTGCTCCCTCCTTTCTGCTGCCTGCAGAGCTGCTCACCACGGGGCAGAGCTGCACTGTGATAACCTCGAGGCAGTTTTCAAAATAAAATTATCTTTTGCCCAGCCAGAGAGTTGTTTTTATTGACTCTGAAGTGTCACACTCCGCCCTCGTTTGTTCACATGGGATTTGAAATTAGAAAGCAAGGTTCAAGCAGCCAGTTAAAATTGCTGAGATTTGGAAAGGGAGCAGCACAAGAAGCACGGATTCCCCTGAAGAAGGACAACAAGCCTTTGAAGTCCTTTTCCTTTGCTCAGCCATCTAACTTGTGTGCAATTCATGGCCCCTGGGGTTAAGATTTGCATCCCAAAACAAAGACTGGAAAAGTAGCTGGTTTGAGGCACTCACACTCAGAATCCAGAGACTTCAGAGGCTGCATGGAGAGCTGCATCACATTTCTCTGAAGCCTCTCTAACCTTGGTGCTAAGGAGTCTCTCCTGTCACAAACCCTTCATACAGCGCTGAGTCAGGTGAAGCATCAGCAGGGATGTGGCAAACTTGCTTGCTCTTATTTTTCTTCATGATCATTGCTTTCCCTCGCTGAGTACCTGGCTTATCAGGGCAAGTTCTTCACAAAGGAGTGCTGCAGCAATGAGACATACATTCAGATGACATAGGAAAGGCCACAAAACTATTGAAATAAAATAAAAGCAAAGAGAAAAGGGCACTTGATCTGCCTGAATTTCTGCCAAAGGCAGCTTGGAAGCACATAGGTCCTTCAAAAGACTTGAGATGAAATGCAGTCTCGACTTTGAAGTACTGTATATGTGAGCTAGGGATCATCCTGATGGAAAGATTAATACATCCTTCGTCCTCCCTCAAAAACTTCCTTCTCACATTTATGGTTTTACCTCCTGCTGCATTAACCTCATTACAGCTGGAAGTTTCTCAGCTGTATTCCTAGGAGTGAACTCAGGAACAATTGTCAGGTTGGTTGTTCTCAAGGGGTAAAGCAGGGTTTTGGGAAGTGCTTGTTAACTCATTCCAGCTCTCTACTGGTCTCAGGCAAATCACCACAGAGGGTGGTAAGAAAATCTCCCAGATGTGCCAGAGCCCAAGTAAAATCAGAAATTTAACAGCTGATCAAGCCAAGCAAAACTTGTTTGGTAAAGTGGAGAATGGGGTCAGTATGTATCAAATCCAGCTGGGGAAGTGCTGCACTGTGGGGCTTCTGAAACCCTGACAAGGAAACCTGTGAGGGCAGGTTGGGCAATTTAAGAGCCAGCTGAGCAAAGACATTCATTGTCACAGAGTAGCCTTATTGTCAGACAAATCAGAGCATAGGTAACTGCAGCAGTAAGACAAATCTAACAGAAATCCATTTGTAAAGGACTGAGAGCAAATGGAAAGAGAAAAATTCCTCAAGCACTCGGCATAAAACATCATCATCCTGACACCACAAGTGAGTGCAACAGGAATGAGGAAAATTTCTGTCACTGCAGAATACAGAGCCCTGCAGCTACCAGCTTTCCTCATGGGAGCAGGGAATCCCTGCAGAGGCACAAATAGCAGCATCTGGCTCTGGGTTGAATTCCCAAGGTCACTTACAAGCAGAGCAAGAATTTAGCTGCTGCTGAGACAAGATGCAGTACAAAGCCCCAGATTGTGCCCATGCCAGGCTCTGCCAGGGAGGAGCAGGGCAAGGGGCAGGGAGTGCCACATTCAGGGATGCCCTCCTGCTCTCTCCCCTCTCTGGAGCACTGTGGCACTGCCAGTTCTCAGCTCCAGCAGCACTGAACAGACTGCAAGGACCCTGTCCATCCAGGCAAGTACCCAGGAATGCCCTGTGGGGCTGGAAGGAGATGAAGGATGAAGATTTTATCATTAAGAGTGTAATTGCATTTATCATTTCACATTATAATCAAGTAACTGGCTTTCAGGTCATTGCCCTACAGAGGATCTGCTGCACAGGGAGTGCCGAGACTTGACTGCTTTTGATGGAAAGTCCTTGCAATTACAAGATTCCTGGAAAATGTCTGGTGTCAAGACAGCATTTTCTGATTGGAAGCACAGTACAGGCAATTCCAGCCAGCACAAACAGTGAGATCCCCTCTCTGTAGAGCAGGGATCCAAGGCACAGGAGGTGATTTTCACTGGAGAGTTTACAGCAAAGCAAACTGCAGGAGAAGAATCCTGACTGCAGTGTTTGCTTCAGGTACACAAGGGCGATTCTCACTAACAACAAAGTCATTATTTAACATAATCTTTATCTTCTCCTTGATGAGAAAATTGGTACGTGGCCAAAGGTTTTGTTTTCCACCTATCCACCTGGCCCAAAAGCCATCTTAAATTTTCTCATTAGCTTTCTTGCCTGACTCTCCTACCACAGGATCTGTATGCTTCATAAAAATTAATGAATTAACTCTGCCAGCAGCTCTATGACAACAGAAAATATTACCTCCACTTTACATATTTTAAAGATGTAGACAACACTACAGCCTCACACTGGATGTCCAGTATAAAGGATGGGAGTCTCATGGATTTCTAGGGTGCCTGGTATTTTTGTGCTCTGAGAGCAGTTCCAAGAAAATTCTGTTAAAGACACAGAAATGAAATACTGGGAATACAGATGTGATTTATCTCCATCCTATCAGTCAGACACCCAACAGAAACTAAATTAGGCCTTTATTTGCTCTAACCTTCCTCTGTAGTTTCTGAAGAGAAGTAAAGCAACTTGTGTCCACATGGCTGTGCAATACCCACCCTGGGTCTCCTCTCTCCAAATATTTTCCTCATAAGTGTGGAATGAGTTTTCTTAAATGGAATAAGAGCATATTTCCCAGAGATTTTGTGGTTCAGTTTCCTCTAGCTCAGCACTACTTTGCTGCTCTTACAGGGCTTCCAAATGGATTGGCTGCAGTGCAGCAGTCACTGTTATTGCTGTGGTGCACTTGTGTATCTCCAGTTTTGATATTGCACAAGCCTACAATAAAATGTCAGTCTCTGCTCCAACTGATTGATAATTATGAAGGAGCTACTTATCTGTCTAATGAAAGAGTGATGAGGATAATAAGAAGATCTGGCCTATGATACTGTTCATTTATCACAAAGATGTTAATTAAATTTTGTAAAATCTTTGATGGTCTGGCTATTTGCAAAGGAGGGCCTTCGCTGTTTCTGGCCATGCATGTAAGGTGTGGTCTCTAGCAAGGAAGCAAAAGTACTTTTTTCCTGAATTAGCATTTTTTTAAGCCTCTGGATGTGCATATGCCAAGCCCTGGTTTGCAAAAGCACAGGAGGGCAGCAAGTGCCTGTGTGACTGGAATCATTACCCAGGTTGCAAATGCAAGAAACTCAGCATGCAAAAGAAATGCATCAAACAGTCCCCACTTCTTCCCTGGAAACACAGACCCAAGGAGCCACTTGCAAAACACAGCCTTAGATCCTGAGCTGCTGCAGCTGCCATCTGCAGACTGCTTTCAAAATGTAATAAAATGCAATTTGAACAGGAGGTAAAGAATGTGATATGTGCTTTATAGCTAAATAATTAACAAAATGAATTGAAACTACTGAAATATTCATAGCTTTAAATATTTATAAATTAATTTTTAAAGTCACTATGCAGTATTGAGCTATCCTTAAAAGTCTGCCAATCTAGGACCTCTCAGTTTCATTTCTGCTTGTTATTACAGTTATTAATGCTCAAAAAATGACAGGTGCTTGGCAAGAGAGATGAAATGCAGCTTCCAAAACAGAAACAGCAGCTAATGGTTCTGCACTAGTGTAGGGTCAGCTACTCTGCTGGCAGCCACTGGAGGAAACCCAGCTCCTGATCATGCTGAGTGGATGTGCCCAGAGCTAGACAAGCCACGATGAGTTGTGCCAATAAATCCCCCAAAGCAACAATTCCTGGCCTCATCAGTGTTAGCAACAACCTGTTGCTGACTGACTGATACAGCATCCCTCTGCCTGGGGTCCTTGCTGGACCACTCAGCAGCCTGGTGTGCCTCAGGGAAAGACAAGAAAGACTAATTCAACAGAGTGCATTGGCTGCAGCTGAATTTAATTCCTCCTTGCCCCCACAGCAGTCTGCACATTGTAGTGGGAATTTCACCTGTCCTTATTTGTCCCAACACAGATTAAAAATATTAACACTGGGGTTGGGGACATTCCACTCTGGCACCACATTACCACACAGGAGGAAATCCCTGTCTGCTCTCCCACACCAATACTGGAAAGCATTTCCCCTGGAACACAGCCAGTGTGCTGGACATGCACAGTCTCCTCATGCTCACAAATGCCACACACAGCAGAGCACCTCAGGTTCCTCCTGCACGTCCCCATTGCAAACATGGAAGTAACAATGGCACAAGGGCAATGGCCCTTGTCAATACTTCTGCCTTATGTTTCTCTTTCACTTCCCTTTGATACTTATTTCTGTAAATACTCTGTATTCATGTATTCAGCAGCAGGACACCATTACCCTTTGACAAGAGTCTGCTTCCATTGACATCTCCAAATTATTCTCATTTGATGTGACTCAGGTTACACTTAGGGAGACTTACATGGTAGTGAACAACAAGAACAACAAAAGTGGTCAGACTATTTTTTATATCATATAAGTAAATCATCACTATATTTTTAAAAAAGTATTTCAGTATTTATAAGTGTGTGAATATCTGGAACTTGCATCTTTCCAGAACAACAAGAATGAAAGGTCAGTTTATGACTCACAGAAGAAATAGCTTAATCTAATTTTCATAGAAGGTTCAATTGTTTAATCCAGAGCATTGCTTTAATATTTTGCTTTAATCTATGCTTCAAATAGAGCTGAATACCATAATAGAATGGACAATCATATATATATGAACAGTTCCCATATGGGACATAATCTGACATAACCAGTGAATAGGATAGTTTTATAAAGACACTTCTCAAACCAGAAGATCATTCCTCTGAGCAGTTCTGGTCCATCACAGCCCATGCCATGGGGAGATAAGGATTTAAGAGCTGCAGATCACTGTCTGTCTGGTGATGTAGATGATCTGAACTTCTCTGCTTTTCACTCACACTTTCTGGCAATTTCCTGTCTTGACTTAATCTTTTAAAAAGAACTCATTTAAATAATGATCCTTTTCCAACAGTCAATTGCTTTCTCAAAGTGAGCTGATGTAAATCGAGTAGGTGGCTTGTCATCAAATCATAGAAACATCAGAGAGATGCAGCAAACTTCATCAGGCTGCAATTAGTATTTTCAGAGCAATTTATATGGTTCATTTTGTAGTGCCACTACTGGTCCTACACAGTGAGGGTTTCTCTTCATGATTACAGATGTTACTCAAAACAGTTATAAAACTTCTTCCTTTAGAATCACTCTATTTATGGGATTATTTATTACATATATGGGCAACTGAATAAATCAGAAAGAATTTGAAAGGCAAAACATACCCTTTTCCACTTCAGAAAGTGTCTGTGTATATAATACCATCCTCTCGGACACTCTGTACAAAATTATTGTTTTATTTATTTATAAGAATAATGACAGCCTTACAGCTTGTTAGTGAGAAGTCTGTACCAAGGATTTGGTATTTGAAGCCTGACCTTTGAGTGGGAAACAACAGCTGAAGTGGTTATTTCTTGTCTTTGAATAAATTAAAGTACTCCTTAGAGCCAGGACTGAAGAGCCCCAGAAGGGCTTTGTGCAAGTCTCCTCTTAGAGTTTCCTCTGCAGCAAACACTGCCTGTAGTTATTGTCACTGCAATGTTTACTAGAGCCCCGTGGAACCAGCAGCAGGTGGGCACTTTGGGGCAGGCAGTCTGTGGAAGGAGCTGGGGTAGCAGAGAGCCTGGGAAGGCAGGGAAAGCACAGGAGCCCTGTCCCAGCTCCCCAGCACCCCGGGGCTCCCAGCAGCCATCCCTGCCTCTCACCCTCACAGGCATCTCTGCCAAGAGTGATTTCTTCCCAGATTATCACCAAGGAGGTTTTGATGCAAGGAGCTGTCAGAGGAGATTGTTTAGATGCTGGGAGGATAATCCCCATCTATCTGCTTTAAAAGGGAAGTAAATAAAAGTGCTGTCCTTAAATCACAGAGGCACGTGGGTTTATTTGGCTGAACATCACTAAGGCATTCACTCCTTGATCTGAAGGCAGAGTAAGGGCAGTAGTAACCTGGGGCAGGGGGAACAACAGCTACAATGAGCACTGATGACATTAAAAACTGCAGTGCCAGCATCCTGCAAAACAAGCCAACAATTTATATCCCCCAAGTTACTCTGCATTCATGCATTACTAAGGAGCATCTCATAAAATAGCCACCTAACAGCAAATATTATCAAGGGGAATGTGTGACCATGGGCTATTTCATTCTGCAGAATACTCAGGTGAGCTAGATTGGAGGTGAGACACCTAGCTGCATGATCAGAAGTTAAAGAAACAACAAGATCACATTGCTGTCACCGAAGAAAGAAAAAATCATACTGAAAAGAGATGCAGATGTTCAAGAGTTCAGGTAAATAACCATGGGAACAGAACACCTGGGAACTGCAGTGGGAGCTGCACAGGTTTATAAAGAAAGCCAATCTAGTTCAAACATGAGCTTAGTTTTGTATTAAAGTTATACATTTGAGGAAGGTATAAATAATTATAAGGTTTCTTCTGCCTTTGTTTTGCAGGTCAGACCATGCTGCAAAAGTGGTTGATCCTTTCTTTGAAATCAGTGATAGAAACAACCCCTTTTACCATCTAGTCTGACCTTGGATTTCTTTGAAAACAACAGTATTCTTGGTTGAGATAAAATGTTAGAGAAGTTCTAAGGTGCTAACATGTCAGAGGTGTCCCAGTGAGTGTGATCCCTGCCTCACCTGTGGCTCTGCCCATCTCTGGGTCAGAGAGGCTGAAAACCTAGAGATGACACCCTCTGAAACATCTCTTGATTTTCAGATGCCCTCTCTTTGCTATCAGTCTCTTACAGCATCTTGCTGTAGCCAAACCTGACTCTGACACTCTTGAGCCAGTCTTGGTGTGGAATTCCACAAATTAATTATTCTTATGTTACAAGAATAATCGTAGATTAGAATTTCAGCCTGAATTTCAGAACTTTTAAAGGAGCCAATTTCTTACAATTTTGCAGGACATTAAGACAAAGCTTTCAAATGTCCCAAGACATCCCTGACACAAAGTTTTACTCATGCTGTACAAAGTTTTGCATCCAATGTCCATTCTGGCCTGATGAAAAGCAGATAAAATATTTATTTGCTTATGTAAGATTGTCTCCTCTAGGCACTGGGCCCAAGTATAACAATCATTTTCTATTGAGAAGATGGCTTTGAACCAAGCCATCTTGATGAAGTATTTCTCATAGCCTCATTTACAGCTGTGCAACAGCCAAACAACCCAGCTACAAACAGAAACTCCAGCAGGAATTGCTTAAGTACCCTGGTACTTTGGAATTGAGGTTTGGCAGGAGAATAAAAACCAGAGAGAGATCCTTTGTGCTGCTGTCTTTTGAGCTCTTTGATGAAAACTGAGGCTCGCAGGGTAATTTCAAGCCATGTAACACACATGAATAGCTGTTGATAATGTGGACAAGTCAAATTAAACAAGCTAACTAATATTAGAAACAAAGATATGTCTACTCCAGCCATCTAGGCTGAATATCTAATGAATATCTAATGAATATCTCATGCCAGAGCTGGAGGAGGAATCAATATTATTTTTATTTATTTAATTTTAACTCTCACATTATAGAAAAGTTATTAGAATGAGATAGACAGGGATGTTTTCTAGGGCTTTTGACAACATTAGTCATAGAATTTATTGAGAAGAAGCCTCCCATTTTTTTGAGAATATTTCAGACTTTTAAGTGAAGCAAAAATCTCTAAAAACTACATTTTTTTTTCTTCCAGAATGGAAGTTTTCTTATTTTTCTGTTCTAGTGGGCAGACACTGAAGGAAGTTTGGATGTGTTGTGACTCTTTGGCTGCACTGTTTAACCTGTTCCTTGGGAACCTCATACTGCACAGCCTGCTGAGACACAAAAAGCACACCTGAAATGTGGAACTCAGGACTGCTTTCCATCTCAATATATCCTCCTGTCTGGCAAACATTTCCTGTGTCAGATGCAGGGCTCCATGGAAGGAAACCAGAGCCCACTGGCCAAACTACACAGACCTGGCCAGGCACCTGATTAGGATTTGACAGAAGGCCAGCACCTTATCCCTGCAGAATAAAAGCTCTTTGGCAGCTCTGATCTAACCTGAAAGCATTTGCAACTCCCAGCATCACACACCTCCTCCAGCACCAGGCATTTCCTGAGAGGAGCCTGGAGAGCAGGGAGAAGGAGTGATTTTAGTGAGAATAAAGATGAAAGGCTAAGAGCAAGAACAGGGAGAAGAAACCCTGGTGGGTGCTGGGATCCAAACCACAGTCCCCTGCTGTCCTTTATCAGACTCTTTTTCCTGTCTGGAACAACCAGAGCAGCATCAGCTGGTGCCTTTCCCCCTGCCCTGTGCTGGAGCAGCCCTGCCTGGCTCTGCCGCTCTCCTGGCTCCACCAGCATCCCCATGGCTGGCTCAGCAGCAGGTGGCAGTGGCAGTGGCACTGTGATGAGGAAGGATTTGCCCATCAGGTGCTGCTGGGTGAGCTGACACAAACCTCACCGAGTTTCTGTGAAGTGCAGAGAGGAAAGTTTTCAAATTGCCTGATGCCTCAAGGACACCAGTCCTCACTCAAAGGTCAAGAGCATGGCAAAGCAACCCTGATGCAACCAGCTTGAAAAAGATGCAGAAGGGATTAAGCCACAGTGCCTGGCACTGACAGGCAGGGGAGGGGCAGGGTTGGATAAGTGTTTGCTGAGATGTGGCAAATGCAAAATTGATTTTCTTCTTCATTTAACACGTTTTTCACTCTCTTCCCCCCTTCTCCACCCCTTTATGATTAAATTTAAAAACAACAGTGACTCCGAGATGCAAACACACTTAAAAGTTTAGAGGGGAGGCATGAGGAGAGGGGTTTGAGAGAGGAATCAGCTGCAAAGGGAGAAACTTCTGAATTAGGAAAGCTGCAGAGATGCAGACATGGTATGAAAAGGAATTCCCTGAGGAAGGAGGAAGGAAGCGATCTTGGTTTCTGCACACTCCTGATTCCTCTGAGAGAAGGATGGCATGAACCAGCTGACAAGTCAGTGGGGACCCTGCCCTTGGTTTATTTGAACTTGCACTGGCCTTTCTCATGTTCATCTCACTGCAGATACAGCAAACAGGAATTAATTAGACATCTTCTGGAAGAGGGGAAATACACCATCGATTTTAAATTTCTAAGACTTTTCAAACGTCTTTTCACCTGGCAAAAAGCTGGGAATGTTCTGTAGGTCTGTAACGTTCCCCTCATTTACTGCACAGCAGGAATGTTGGGGTGTGTGTGCATGTGTGAAATAGGTTGGGAATATTCTAAATTGCAGCTAGGAAAGTGTTTCTTCAAATATCACCGAGCACTTTCCAACTTTCCTGTCTAATTTAACATTCAGATCTATTTGGATCATGCAAAACAAAATGAGAATAAACAGGGTGGACCTAAAGTTTTAGCTTTTTAAAAAATTTTAATTATTTACACACACCATTACTGATCAAAACACCTGAAAAACAGGAGAAGTTGAAAAGCCAGATTCAGCAACAAGACTGCAAAACAAAAACACCTTTTTCTTTTGTATTCAACAACTGTACTACAGGGAACAGTAGTTTTTAAAGCTTTCCTTAAACTCATATTTCCCCTTGCTTGCCTCCTTTACAGCAGGTTTTGCAGTCTCAGCTCTGCCAAAGTTTTTGTTTGGAGTAGCTGAAGACATCCTCACTCTTGTGGCCCCTTAGCTTGTGCCATCAGTGCTTTTTTCCACACTTGGCATCCCTATAGATACTCTGTTTAATCCAGTGCAGGCTTTTCCCAGCCATCCAAATTAGTCCAGAGCAGACAAGGTTTGTGGAGCTTACTAATCATCCAAGTGCACAAGCACACTGTCAGTGCTAAGCTGAACATCTCACCTACAGGGAAGGCAAGAAAAAAATGTAGAGGCAAAAGGAAGTGACCCACACTGTCATCCTGAGGGAACAATTTGTTGCAGGTCAGTTCTGGCTGCCCAAGGTGCAGTGGTCCCTTAGACCTGAATTAATAAAGGTCTACATCACTATGTCCTCAGAAAATGATTACTTATTTTAAATTTTGCATACCAGGCTAGAGTCCTCAGCTAGGTTTGGTTCTGCAAATCTTCTAAGAAATGAACATCTCAACAAGGCTTTTCATGGCTTCCAGCAAAGCATAGGTGATATTAGAAAAGCCCCAGCTCCCACAAATTTAGCACAGCACTGCCTGGTTTTTAACACCAGTATAAAACACAAACTGCCAAACCCCTCATTTCTTTTCTTCAGCTGCAGTTCTGAAACAATGTTTTCAAAGGCCCCTGCACCATATAAATCATGCATGAAAAATTACAGCAAACAGAGAGTGACAGGTCATGGCTGTGCCCCAGGGAGCCCCAGGACACTGCACTGGTGGCTCAGTCCCTTCCCATGTCACAAGAGTTTGAAATCATCTGCAACCTGGAAATCAGAAAATTATGCCATCAGCTACTTGTTAAACATGGACTGATTCTACATTCTATTCACTGTATCTTTCATGAGAACCAAGGTAAGGTCAACTTCAAAGCCTTTCTTACCTTGTCAGATCTAAAATAGAATTATGCCAGAGAAAACTTGAATATGGCAAGATATAACTCATACAGTGTATTCCACTGAGTCTACATGGTGGGGATTATGAAGCCAATCATGTGCTCCATCCAAATCTAGATAAAGATGAAGAAGTTTCCTCTTGGAAGATGTATAGTCTGAACTGGAACTGTCCAGCTCACAGGACTGTAGAGGACTGAGCTGCGCTGGTTTTCAAAGCTCTGTTTTAGGAAATATTTCATGGCATAAAGCTTCCTTGGGAAAAGTGTTTTCCACACTGCATGAATTGTGTCAGTGCAGTCACAATGTTCAAACTCCACTCTGTCCTCCAGCTTGAATTTGTGTACAAGGATCAGCTCAGAGCTTATGCTTGGCTCTGCCTCAGGATCTGCCTTTGGGACTGCTCTGCCCATATGCTCCCTTCTCTTTTCCCTTGAGAGCAGGAGATACACAGGAGGCAGCAACCTGCTCCAGTGAGCCAGCAAAATCCAAATCCAGTAAGAAGGTGGGAGGTTTCTGGCAAAGAAGAGCGACATCAAAGCATTCTCCAGTATCCCCCTGCCAAAAAGGATTTTGCTACCCCTCCTCTTACTCTGTGGTGATTTTCTTCTGCAGCAAGGGGAGTTTTCCATGTGATTATTAACTGCCTCCAGGAGGCTTTTGGCACATTACATTGCCATCTTCTTCCTTGAATGCATCCCACTGAAATCTGTATTCCTGTCACCTGCCCCCACCTCTCTTGGTGGCAGCTACTCTGTTCAGCTCTTCTTCCACTCTGCATTCCTGTTAGACAAGCAATATCTGCATAATATCTTTGGGGGAAAAGAGCTTTTGAAATGCAGCTTTTGTTTTAATGACAGAACAGCATATGCTGTCACTCCTCCGAGCATTTTCTAAGTGGTGAAAATGCTCTCAACTTATTTAAGTACAGTATTTTTCCACCGAGGCTCTTTGTGTAATGATGCTCCCACCTCCTTTTCTTTCAGAAGTGGTGGTTACAAACAGGGAACATGGAAGCCAAAACGACACAGGCTGCACCTCAGACAAGAACCTTGGATGGTAACAGACCCAAAAATCTAGATTCAAAAAGAAACCAGGAGGCTCTGAGATTAGGAGTCTTTGGAACAGCTACAAAGACAAGAAGCACAGCTTGGACTTGCTGTCCTTTTGCATTTTGTGCACATGAAAAGCCTGCCTTTGTTAATGGGCGCTGTGTGTAACATTCACCGAGGCTGCACGACTGCCTTTTGTGCCATGTGGTGGCTGGACATGGCAGTGCCCTGAGCCTCAGGGCAGGCTCCCATTGCCAGCTCAGCAGATGCTTCCTGCCAGCCCAGAGCCCGGCCACAGCCCCACCCCAGCACTCTGCCCTTGCTGCCAGCACGCGGAATCGCTGCCACAAGTCAAGCACTGGAGGTGTCCCTGGGTGAGTGCCAGGCTGAGACATCCCCCCTGCTGCTAACCCATACAGAAAGACCTGTGCTTGGGTTTGTAGCCCTGGCACAAGGAGCACTGTCCCCGTGCCAGCACCTGCATGCCTGGCTCCTGCACACACCCGTGACCTGGAACAAAACTCCTGCAGCACAGAGAGCAAAGGGCAGAGGTTGGTCACAAATGGAAAAGCTCAGAAGCCACCTCCACACTGCCCAAGGAACTTCCCATGGCTCACTTGTGCACCTCTCCTGTCTGACAGCATCTTTGTGCCTCTTCTGGCTGTGAGAACAACTGTGATTCCAGATGGTACCTGCTCCCCTGTGAGCCCCACTCAGTGTGCTTTGACTTGTTTTGTTTAGATTTCCAGTGTCATCCCTGGCTGGACAAATGCAAGGTGACTTATTGGCAAATAGCTCTTTTTCAATTATTGAATTATTTACTTGCTCATTAGCTTTGATTACAAGTGACCGTGAGTTATTTAAATAAAATTTGACCTTTGAATTCAAAACACAAACAGAAACTACAGCAACAACAAACCCAGCAACAATGTTTGTCAGTCCTAGGCCTGGCCAAAGGAGCACAGGGCACAAGTGACCTTTTCTGCAGAGGGACAGGCCTTTCTTGGATCTCTCACTTCCCATGCCAACAGATGTTTGCTTATTTCCCCAGTAATTCCAGGAGTGAACAGGCAGAGCATGTGCTCTAGAGAATCCCATTATAATACACACAGGCATCAGAAAAGGTATTCCTGCATTTTCTTAAAATAAAGTCAAGAAATCTCCATAACCCAACAAGCACACCTATATTCCCAGGTTTGTTTTTAAATGAAGGTGGTTGGTACCTGTTCCAACAGACTGCAGATCTCCCAGCTCTGCTCTGGTGTGCAGCGGACACCCCCTCTCAGACATGCAGCTGGCTCTAGAGCTTTCATTTATTTCAGAAAATAGTTGAAGTATGAAAGTGTAGACAGAGACTGGAGGAGTTCCAAAGGCTCAAAATGTCACCCTTGTTATTAAAGCAAAAAAGAGAATGTAGGAAACTAACTGAGAAAAGGTCAAAAGTTTGTTTGTGAAAGAATCAAATTGTTCTTTCCTTCTCCAGCTGTTACCTGCAGCGTTGTTGACAGTTTCACTAATAAAATGTGAGGACCATGCTGGATGTATCCCAGAGCAAACCTTTGTATGGGGAAGATGGGATTTGCTCCCATCTGATGTCCCAGTAAGGAAACTTTCCCACCCCACAGTTTTTTTGGGTGTGCTGCCCACATTAAAAAATATGACTCAGGAGTGAGTAGATGAAGGTGTGGAGTGACTGGAGGTGGTGCTAGCATTGCC
This sequence comes from Catharus ustulatus, assembly GCF_009819885.2. NCBI lineage: Eukaryota > Metazoa > Chordata > Aves > Passeriformes > Turdidae > Catharus > Catharus ustulatus. Next base: position 15,127,121 of record NC_046230.1, read on the forward strand.
ACCCCCAAGGCTCTCCTTTGCAGGCAAGTGTAGACTGATGAGGAAGAAACAGCCACATCCATCCCCACCAGAGTGACTGGAGAGGCAGTTCCTCAGCTTACAGAAAATACCCAGCTTGGATTTGACAGTCAGAAGTAGCAGTCTGTGCCATTAGGAAGGAAAAAAAAAAATCCATACTCTGGAAAGGATTTGGTGCAGATTGGTCCTGGCAGAGCTGCATGACCCAGTCAGGCAGTGCAGAGGGGCTGGCTAAAGTCAGGCAAAGCTGCTCCAAATAAGTGCCCAAATAGAGTCACCCAGAGTTTATTTTTTTCTATTTGCTCTGTCCATCCCCTTCTAGGGTTTGTCTCCCTCAAAGAGCTCCCAGACAGATGCCAGAGGATGGTAAAAGCTTTGCAAAGAAATCTGATCGGTTGTCTAGACAATCAAAAAAAAAAAGCTTGATTTTTTTTTTCTTTTTTATTGATGATACACCTTTCTCCAGGTGGGAGGTCTCCTGTCTGAGTTACAGGTGGGACTCAGAGGTGGTGCAGTCTATCTCAGGCTCCTTTCCTCTCCTACAGATCTCCCTCAGCTGACAGTGACACCACCTCCCTGTATGGGAGGCACAAGCACCAGCAGGTCCTGGAGATGTCACAGCCCTGCACTGGCTCACTTCAGGCTGCTACAGATCAGAATTACACCAAATAAGTAAATATAAGTAAATATATAGAAGTTAATGCTTCCTACTGGCAGCTGCAGTCTGGCTGTACCCAGGTGGTAATGCCTGCAGGCACAGCCCACCAAACCCACACTGAATTTCCCTTCTCCATCCAGCCCTGCTGGGAGGGACCTTCCTGCACCTGAATTCTTGAACAACTCTGAGCAATCCAAATATAAAAAAGACAATTTCTCCTGTTGTCCCAGTAATACTCCTGAGCAAATCCCAGGTCAGAAAACCCTCCCAGACAGACAGACATTCCCAAGGGAAACTGCCTAGTTGATTCCTACCTCACATAAGGGTGGTTTTTACATGTATCCTCAGTCCAGGCCATCACACAACACCTTGAAAGAGACTATAAATTCTTGATCTACTAAATTCATGCCTCTCTGCAGACCTATTCCAGGTCTGTGCTCACAAGGCATCTCCAAGTGGAAGGAGAAGGATTCTACAACACCTCCCAGTTTCCAAAAATCCTGTATGGAAGTTTGAACCACATCTACAACAGAACAGCCTTACATAAAATACTCTTGTTCCATTGAATCTGTCCCAAAGTAGACTTGGGGATTAAATCATGGATATCCTATGTAAACCCTTATCCATAAGAGTAAACACCCCAATGTTTTCCCTGAAGCAGAGGTCTTTTACCTGGTTTGCAAGAGCCAGGCAACACAGAGTTCAGCTGTTTGAGTTTTTTAATACCATTCTGGAGAAGAGGATGTGAGGCATCTAACACCACTGGCAGACCTTCTAGGAGACATGCACAGTGTGGTAACAGAGAAAGAGTGATGTAAAAACAGATGATGGATCATGTGCACTTCTGTAACAAAATTCTTAATGCAGGTGTGGTGGTCTTGGTCCAGTTCACTATACTACAATTTGCACCCAGAAATTTCCCTGGGGCTGTGAGTTTCAGTACTATAATCACCTAAGGTAAATCTAGGCTATATTTTCATCCTATCAGCTACCACCAAGCCATTATTTAACCTTATACTTTATTACAGTTTCTGCTTGAGTCTATTTGGACAATAAGTTGTCAACAAAACAAGGATTTTTAAATATTCTGTTCCTGGGTACTCCTCAGTCCCCCATGGCTCTGGTGTGTTGCTTTCATAGTTTTAAGACCACCCCATAGCTGTGAACCTTTTTATCTGGTTTTTAACTTCATTTGACATCAAAAAGACAGCAGTTTCAATTTTGAATTGCCCAGAGTGTGGATAGTTGAGTGCACTCCAGTCCTTCCCCTGCTGCCAAGGTCTCTCCAGACCCTGAACAGTTCCTCCCACTTCTATTTGAAGCTGTACCTGCCAAGAGGACTTTTGTCCTCCCCCATTTGTGCACATACACTGATCCCTACTTCAACACAACTGAACTGTTTGTACAGGAGGTACTTTTGTGGTTGCAGCTGTAAATCAGAGAAAACATCATGCTTCTTTTTCAGGTATTGACAAGCAATCCCTGTTCCCCTGATACAGAGATCTCCAGCTCTGGGGCTGTGTCTCTTGGGTGTCTTCTCCACATACCAAAGCTGTGAGCAGGATGCACAGTGGGGGAAAGCTGATGTGCTGCTGCATTCAGGAGTGAGCAGAGCTCTGGGAGCAGATCCTCACCTGTGCTGGGCCCTGGCCTTGGTGCTACTGAGCAGCACAACCCTGTGCTGTGCCCAGGCTGATCCTGGGACAGGCACCTCTCACTAATGCCATCCCTTTCCCTCCTCCTGCTCCTCCCTGCTTCAGAGCAAAAGCAGCAGAGCAAGCAGCCACACATCCCTGCCCAAAAGGCAAAAAGATAAACTCCTCTCAACCTGATTTCATCTCGCTCTCTCCGTGGGCAGGATCAGCGATTCCATGTGACATTGTCAAGGGTATCAGGGGAGCTCCTTTTGTGTTTCAAGTGTAAAAAACAAACGCCAGACCTGAACAGCAGCTTGTCCTTCTGCAGAGACAGGCTCAGGAGGCAGAGCCCGAGTGGGGCTCACAGCCAGTCCCGCACCAGCAGCAGATCAGGCTCCCCCAGCTCGCTGGGACTCCTGCAGGCTCTTCCCAGGTCACTTCTCCCAGTGACACTCATTGCTCTCCATCTCTGCCATCCACCCCACAAAGGGAAACTGAGGCATGGAAACACAAACTCCCTAGTACCCCTGCAAGTCTGAAGGAAGGGCTGTGTTCCACACCAGGATCCATTTCTCACCTATCTCCTAGCCCTGCCACAGTTCTGCAAAACATCACCGCAAAGCATCCCATCCATGGGGAGCCAGGGACTGGATTTTGCAGCTTTTCTGGGGACATGGCTGGAATAAAAGTTTTAAAAGGTGAATTAGCCACCTTCCTGAATCATACCAATCTCCTTTTCCTATGGCAGGCATGTAAGCCATTTTCCAGCCCTTTCTTTTTCTCCCTCTTGCAACTTCTGTAAAAACCAGGACACTCATTCAGACAGACAATAGGAGGAACAGCGAGTCCCCGCTAGGTTATATGACAATTTGTCAGGGTCCCGAGGCCCCCAGGAAATGGTGCAGGGATGATGGATGAAGGTGTGAAACAGAATTGTCACTCCACAGCCGAGGCATTAATCAAGTGTCAGGGTTGCTGAAGAGTGTGGCAGGCGAGCCGGGAGAAGGGGGCACCAGGCTGGCAGCAGGGCCCTGCTCCTGGCACCTCCTGCAGAAGGAAAGTACTCTGGGAGCGATTACAGCTCTGCACAAGAAGCAAATGGTCCTGACAACTCCCTGGGCAGCTATTCCTCGAGGAAGAACTCATTCTTGTGTTTCAGAGAAATTTGCTCGCAAGCCCTGCTCTGCTCCCCAGAGCCGTCAGCAGCTGTGCCAAGTGACTCCAGCTCTGCCAGTGGGAATGCTCATGAACGAGCCCAGCACCCACTCCATCCCCCTTCTAATTTATCAAATATTTATATTCCAGGTTGTTGTAAATTGCATTTTGATGGTATTTTTTTAAGATATTTAAAAATATATAATTTTCTTTTTTTTCTCAATTTAGGTAATTTAAAAAATAAAATTAAAAAAACATGTTTTAGCGTGAACTGTCTTCTTCCTCTTTAAAAATAAAAACAAATTGTTAGTTTGTTTGCAAAAAAAACCCCTTTCCTTTATTTTGCAGTGAAGTTATTCATCAAGAGCTAATTTCACAAAGAGTTCAATTCCTCTAAAAACTCAACTGTTAGTCAAGATCCCCACATCTCAAAAATATAAGCAGATATTCCACAAGACCTGTAGAAGGCAAGCTGAGGAGAACTTGTGGCTCTAAGCAGGTCTTACCCTGATCAATATTAAGTTGCTCTTTTCTGTTTCTACCCTCTTCATGTCTCCCTACTACTCATTTCCATCTTTCCCCCAAGCTCACACACCTTCCCTCAGCAGTGAATGTTGTGTTCCCAGCAGCCTTCAGACTTGGATCTACTACAGTAAGAGTTTGTGATAGGTATAATACTTGAAACTTTTTTAAGATATTCACATTCAAAACTCCCCTTTGAAGAACAGGAGGGACAAAACTGCAGTACATGAAATTCCATCTTTTTTTTGGAGAATTTAATCCAGGTTGTTAAGCTGGTTAATGTTCACTGCTGCAGGCACAAACCTGCTTTCTTGATGTTAACAGGACTTAAGTGTGGGATTTTAGTGAGACCTTAGGAACAGAGATCTCCTGCATATTTCTATATTATTAAGCAGACATCTTTGCCCATATACTGATAACAAGAAATTGCCAGATCAAAAGCTGTGAGTCATACTACTGAAGTTCTGTGTTTCATGGCACATCTGATAATCTCTGAGCGAGGAGAACAAGCTTGATATCCCCTCATCCAGAGATATTAGGTTTTCCTGCTGGGTCTCAAAACAGATTTGAAGCATCAGATTGCCACAGCTGACAGGTTTAACTCAAACATCTGCTGAGCACTGAGCCTGGAGGGATCATGTCAAAAGGGAAAGATTAGGAGCATCTCCTGCTCTTCGGCTAAGAGTGGTTCTTATTTGGTGCAGAAATTCTCTGGTCTCAGAGTAAATGTAGCCCTCAGAGTGTGTCTCTCCATGACTGTTTTGGAAGAGGTGTGCAGCCCAGTAAATGAGTTTCAGAAGCCTGACAGGAGTGAGGAAGGACAAACAGTGCACAGCCTTCCCCAAGTCTGTGTGTGCTGCTCAGGGAAGGCAAACCTGAATTCCTGAGCAACCTGGAAAGGATGAAAGGCCTTCAGTGGCAGTCCTTAGAGTGTCAGTGTCCATACAAGTGAGTATATGAAAAATCTTATGAGGAAGGCACAGAGGGTGGAAAATCTCTCCAAAGATTCAACAGCCACAAAAAGTATTCCAAGGCAAACGTGACAGCTCCTCATTGCAGTCCAGATAAACTAAGAAAACTGCTGCCACAGGGATGCTAAGCCTGTGGGGACTCCTGAGCTTCTGCTGCCATCCCCCTCCTTCAAGGGAGTCCTTCCAGAGCATTCCAGGTTTTCATTAATTATACAGGTCATGACAAACAGAGCAGAATCATGAAACTTGCAGACCACACTGGGAAACAACTTTCAATTCAGCACTGAACTAATTCCCTCAGATTTAAACTTCAGCTTTATGCCTACTTTTAGCACCTCACCATTCCCCACCAAACAAAACACCATGGTTTGCATTTTGCCTTCTGTTTTCATGACGTGGCAGTGAGGGGGCAGATCAGGGCACACATTTTGCATGTATAATACAACCACTGAGCAGGAAGAGTCTCAGCAGTCCTCTTTCAGCTCTGCAGCCCTGTCAAGGGGAGCCTGCAATGCTGCTGCAGCATAAAGGCATCACAGTGTCAGACTTATTCATTAACTAGATGAGAGATGGAAAACCCCTGTGCCAAATAAATGGATTGCATAATCTTGAGCCAATCTGGAATGTCTGGAAGGTAAAGGAAGGATAGTGGATATTATAAAGCTGCCAGCAATCTTTTCAGTAAGATATATATAGCTGAGAAAGCATGAGGTGCAAATAGCAGCATATGGTGGGGGAACTCCAAGATTTCCATAAGGGGGACACACAATTTGATAGGTATGTTCAGCTCTTTCTACCTCCACCTTCAGCAATTACTTGCATATAATTCAGCATAGAGGTCTGCTCCTTCTCTCTTCTTTGCTCCCAAACTAGCTATTAAATAAAACTCTTAAGCTCCAGGGTGAGAATCTGCTGCAACAGAAGTTTCCCTTGCTAAGGCATCTTTCCATACCACACAGACAAAGGAAGTGTCTGTCTGAAGGAATTATCACAGCAAGCAAAAGACTAATGGGACCATTCATTATCTTTAATTATATTCATCATCTTCTGGTGATTAGAACACAGTCATAAATTAAGATACATTTAAATTTGGTACATTTGAATGAACTGGATATCCTTTGAATATCTTATAGGAAGTGAATTTGTTACAAGTAATGATGCTGTCACCTTGACAGGGCAGAAAGGATGCTTCAGTGTGTCAGGGAAGTCAGAAGGCCTTGAGGAACAGCAATGGTGGCATTAGGAGAGGAAGGAATCAGACTTTGCTTTGGTTTCTCATAGCTGAAGATCCTGAGAGCTCAGCTCCCAGTGTTCAGCAATTTCTCAAGCACTGCAACAAAGAGCACAGCCCTTTGTACTTCTGAAATATCTTGGGGTTTACTGTTCTCAACACAGGAGCTCCAGGACAAGATTCTGCATGTGGAAGTAGCTCCCTTTCTGTCCCCAGAGTGGGGAATCCATACACAGATTTATACTTGCACAAGGGTTGCAGACTTTGGCTGTTAATGCACTAAACTCATATAACCTAGGAACAGAAATCCTCATTAAGGCCAGCCCCTTCTAAATCCCTCATATCTTAGTGGTTGCACCATAAATTAATCCAGTGGGAAGGATTAAAAGCTTGTGACTTGAGCTGTGCCTTCCTAGGGGATGAGTGAATGAGAGGGTACACCCTTCCCCAGGTTTTACTCCATTTTTATGTCTCTATGTCTTTAGAGAAAATTTAAGCAAATTATTTCCCAGAGAGGAAGCCACAGGCACAACTCTTATGCTTCTTCCAAGCTCTTACACTTCTCCAGACATTGAGTAGCAGAGCTCAGATAACAGGTATCTATCAGGTGATATCTGTCTAGGAGCTCTGATGCCTCCTGCTCCTGGCACCATGCCTATGCTGACCACTTTGTACGTGGCTCAGAGACCAACTAATACATTGGGCTGCTCCATTTCACTCCTGGTTTCTTAGTGAAAACATCCAGGGATTGTAAAAGATGACCCCATTTGCCTTTAGGGACAGCAGGTCTACAACATCCTCAGCTGTGTGTCGCTCTAGAAGTTGGCCAAGTGTAAATGTTTTGATCTGGATTAAAGCACCCAAACAGGATATGTCAGGCTGGCAAAACCCTCTGAATCCCAGCTGATTGTCAGTGATATCAGTGGGCCTGGTTGTAATTGATGTGCATCATGTTACCCTGCATCTGCTGTGGACAAAGAACGTGTGGCCAGCAGCTCCCTGTGGCTGGTCAGTCTCCTGTTGTGGGAAAGGCACCAGCTTCTGTCACCAGGCTGTCCCAGCCCAGAGCGAGTGCCATGTGAGTAAACAAAATACCGTATTTTCATGACTATAAGGCACACTTAAAATCCTAAAATTTGATCAAAACCCGGAAGTGCGCCTCATAATCCAGTGCGCCTTATACATGAAAATAATTTGAATGTTTACCGTTAACTGATACTGTGCCGCACCTTTCCCAAGCAAAAATGGGTTGAAGTGGATTCGCCTATGTTGTTTAGACCAGGGGATTGTTTGGGCATGGTGATTTGGACGATTTGAACGTTTTTGACCACGATAAACCAATTAGAGGAAAGCTCTTGCCTACCCGGGGATGAAAGCGTTATTGAGGGGTGTGTTAACGGGGAGACGGAAACATTTCCTTCATTCTACGCGCTTGTTGACCTCGACCCCAACTTTACATGCTATTAGTATGCTGTGAAATCAGAAGTCCTGTGAGTCCAAAGTGACTTCAAAATGCCTCCACAAAGGAGACTTGCTTATGAGGCAGATTACGACTGTAAAATAAAGCTGTTTAAAAGTTTAACAAAAGTGAGTGATTTTTCTCTGTATTTTTCTTAGTGCTTTGATTATTTTTAGGCTGTGTTTAAAAGCTACACTGATCTGTGAAAGTTGTTTGCAAATTGGGCCCCTGCCAGTAAACCCCACGGTCATGTGATTCCGTTAGTAATTTGTTTGCGCGCAGATCAATGTTACAAAAAATAAGTGTGCCCTATATTCCAGTGCGCCTTATATATCAAAATAGTTTGAAAATTTACCGTTAGCTGATGCTGCGCCTTATAATCCGGTGTGCCTTATGGTCGTGAAAATATAGTATCTACTGCTATGTGTTCCTGGATGCAGTTTTTTGTTGGTCAGCCCCTGGAGCACCAGAGTGCTTTACACCATAACAAGAATGTACATCAATGTGTCACACTGCACTCAGCAGCCAAACAAGCCATTGCTGTTAAGTAATCCACCTCTGCCAACACAAACACCTCACCACTGGCAGCAAAGGGGCACCCCCTGTCCAGATTTGGATTTAGCTACATGCCAGAATTCCTCCATGATCAAATTATTCTGAGCTGCTTTAAGCGTGTTTATGTTTCCATCAGGGGGAAAAAATATAGGAAAAGCTTAGCCAGTTTAAATTAAAAAAAAATATAGGAAAATGCTACATGAAAAGTGGTAGCAGGTGCATTACTTCAGAGAGATGAAATGGTCAATCTGACTGGAACTTTTATCTGTGAATACCTCTGCAGAGCCAGGATTACTTTAGAACAGAAAGAATTCAAAGCAGAAGCAATGCTCACTTTTAGCAGCTGCTAAGAAATTGCTGAGTGCCTTTAAAATCTCCTTTATTCACACCACCATCTAAATAAGACATGTATAGGTTGCACACATAAAAGCTCATAATGCAGTAAACAGAAGCTGAATAACAGCCTTGAACCTGAATTTAAATTATTTCAAACAATTAAAAAGAAATCCAGAGAAGAACAAAGTAAGCCAGCCTGAGGCAGAAGCAAAATGCAAACAAATAAACAGAATCAATAGAAGTTATTCTCACTTATAACCCAGTAAAATAAAATGCACTAAAATAAAAATAATGTAAAATACAACCAGAATCTTAGTAAGAAAATGACTCCAACACATTTTCTAATGAAAATATTTGGAATTGATAAATGTAAATACTGCTTTGTGTGCTGATTTACATCAGGCACATCTGGCTTTATCTGATAACTCCCACTGAAGTCCCAGAGTTCCACTGCCAACCTAAGAGATGCAAGACAGAAATAGAGATTCTAAGCTGGTGTAGGTAATGGGAAAAGCATTAAATGAAGATGGTACTTTAGTCCTTCAAAAGCCCCAAACAAGGCTGTTTGCCAGGCACTCGACAGTAGATTGAATAGACTTCTTAACAATAGGGCAGGGTAATAAAGAATATATTTGTTTTCAATTCCTCTTAGTTACCTATTTTCTATATATTTTAGGTTTATTTCTTTAGACTGATTTTTTTTCAAAGAAGCATTTAGCTTCTAATGAACCATAAAAATAATTTTTAAAACATACTAAATTGTTTCTAGAAGAGGTTATTTCCCTGTTAATCAATGCTTTTCTTAACCCTAAATCACAAGGTGGGGTCCAATCTCCACGTGCATTTTTTAGTTTAGGTTACTGAACAGAAGAAACTGCCCCTGGAGGGAGGAAGGAAACCCATTTACCTGGGTAAGTTACTGGATCTAAATTCCAGCCCTGACATGCACACAGTGGAACCTTTCATCTGTTACAAACGCTTTCAGCAAAGGCGGTCGAGCAAAGTAAAAGGTCACTTTTCATGGCAGCATGCTGTACAATTCTCCCTTCTCCCGAGAAAGATCTCTCACAGAGTGATTACACTGCTGCCATGACCATGAGCCCACATATGCTGGATTGTTTTAGTAACTAAACATGCTCAAAGGAGTTAGAACAGCTACTGATTCTTGGGCAGCTTCAGGTAATAACTCTTCTCACACCCATAACTAGAAAACACCACTTTCTTTTCAATTCATGTCAACAATCAAACAGTAGCTATGACCCAGCACTATCTGAACATGAAACACTCAGCTAATCTAGGCAAAACCTCTCTCCACTTTTGTTAAGGATGAAAGTACATCTCTGTGCCTTTGTTGTTAGGGATCTGAATAAAGTTTGAGGCTGTAGTTTGGTTTTAAACATGCAATTTGAGATTAAAAAATGCATTTATATTTCCTATTGCATATTCTGCATACATTTAGCCTCTGAAAATGATGGCATCCTTAATTTTTTCCTGTGACATCTCATTGTCAGGCTGTTTAAATTAATTTGAAAAAGTCATTAGCTTTACATTAAGGATTGCTGTGGCACCTGGCAGATGATCTATAGAGGAAAGTTGTGTTCATTAGTGCTCATAGACTGAGAAACATTATTTAAAAGAAGGATAGCACTAATGGTATCTGACACATAAATACACATCCGTGTTCATCAATGAATCACACAGTGCATTATTAGTGTTAGCACTCATAAGACCCCCATGGAGTAGGTAGGAGGAATTACTGAGGCTGCTGAGATGGGGAAATGAGGCATAGATACTGTAGAGGAGAAATGAGATTACAAATAAATAACAAATTTAAACACACAAACAAAAAGGGAAATTAACTTCAGTCTTTGTTTCTTATCCACTGCTGGAACGACAAACCCATCCTGCTCATCCCATCCATCTGATAACTGAAGTGCCTGAAGTGACATAGAGGGGACAAACATTTAGGGTTTTCTCAGCTCCACGGTTTTAAGCTTCATGTAGGCACCAACCAGCAAGGCATTTCAACAGGGAAGAGCAACAGCCACCCCCAGCAAGGCCAGCAGAGCCCAGCACTGTCCTCTCCCCTGGCACTAAGTCAGCATCTTGCTCTGAAGAAACACTGCTGCTGACAGGGGAACTAGCAGCAGCACTGGACTGATGAGCCTTGTCATCCCATCCATTACAGCTTTGATCAGGAAACAAAATCTGCATCCTCCAAGGCCATAGATGTACAGAGAGAAGACAGAGATGAAGGCTGGAAAGAAAAACTGTATACTTCTGCATTATGAATTTTTATTTTGCATTTGTATTTTTATGAACACTGGGAAGATAATTCCTGACTATTTCATTCATCCATACTTCTGCTTGCTAAAAATATTTTTAAGTCAGCAGAGCGAAGATTATGGGGAAAAATGAGACAGTTTAAATGCTCCATATTATGGAGAACAATAAAAAAATGTTTAAAATTTCCTGGTTTTATAAAACACAATGGACCATGTCTGCTCCTGAGAACAGTTTAAGTACACTGCACCCTATAAGATGTTTTACCTAATCATCCACATTAAAGGTCCTCTTGGTACATCGGGATTGCAGTAACATTTTGCATTAATGCTCGATTTTACCTTCACTTTGGGAAAGACACAAGAGTCTCTCAGAAGTAGCAGTTTGTTGTCTAACCCACCTCTAAGGATGGTTCACTTTCAGCAATGAGTAATCTCTGCATTGTCACTACAGCAAAGCTACCTGTACATCATTTTCCACTGGGATGGGATTTTCCCAGCAAGAAAGCCAACAGGATACCTAAACTTAAAGCAAAAACCAGATCATGCAAACACCTACTCTGCCTGATGTAGATTTTTCTTTTCCAGTAAAATTTCTCTCAATTTTTCCACCATCTAGGTTTGAGATTCTTGGGAGCTAATGTTAACTTCCAAAACATATCAACTCTTGATAGAAAGCTTCTGTAGGTGAACTGTATTTGTTCACTAAATAGACAAGAGAGAAACCATCCTCTGGGCTTTCACCAACAGTTTCAGCCAAGGAAGCAAATCCTCCTCCTTTTACCAATGAATAATATGGGCAATGAGCTCCTTGCTCACTAAAACTTCAGCTCATTAGTTTAGCAAGTATTAGCAACATCAACAGACATCTGAGGGCAGAGGATCACCCTGCATCTCTTCAGGGCCCTCTCACCAAACCTCTTCTTGAAACATTACAGAGTGCTGTGGCTTAGCCTGGAAACCACGAGCTCAACAGACAGCTCTGGAAAACTTGTGATGCTCCAAGTTTGACATCGGTAGAAGAGTCTTATAAAAAAGTCAAAGGAAAACTATTTAAGGAGTTAAACAGCAGTTCACCACTCTTGAAAAGGGACAGGATTGAGAGTGATTGCTCTTGGCATTCGGATCCAGCAGGCAGAGCCACATCCCAGAGCTCCAGTAACATCCTGATCCCATTGGGTTCAGCACTGCAAGATCTGATGTCAGCTGCACAAAGCCAGGGTAAGCACACCCAGGACTGATGTTCCCTCTTGACCTTGGAGGTGGCATAAAAGAGACAAGACCTGACAGAAAGCCATTGATGGCCTGAGACCTCTTTCCTGAAGGAGTCAAACACAGCGATGCAAACCTTGACATTGCATCATTGTCAATTATGCAAAAACAAACGGGGAAGGTGAGCAAGCTTCCAGGTTAGTAACAGCTTTTGGAGGAGGGCAAGAGGAGCTAAACAAGCTGCTATAAAAATGCAGACACTGTCTTGGTATCAGGGTAAAAAACCACAGAGGACTGCAAAGGAGCTGAGGCAGTGAAGGCTTTTCAATCAGAGAGAGACACAGTTTATTAGCCTGGCAATAAACCTTATTTGTTGACCATTTGTTGATGAGATTTAAAATTAAACAGGCCAATAATGTACACTGCATACTGCTGCTGCTTAGCTTAACACTGCAGCACAATGAATTAACCCTATCTTTTCTTGCTGTACATCCAAACATCTTTTACCAGCAATTACAAAGTTTGATCAAACACAGGAATCCAAATTCTGAATGCACAAAAGCTGAAGTGCCCAACCAAGAAATTATTTATAGCAAGATCACGGGGAGAAGCTACAGACTTTTTTTTGCTTTTTGCTTTAGAACAATGTTTTTATTTTATGTGCTGGGGTCATGTTCACACATCTTCAAGCTGAAAGAGCTTTGTGCAAAACTAATAAGCAGGAGTTTCATGCTGAAAATACGGTGTTAGGCAAGACTCTGTAGGTACACTGCTGAATGGGCTGGGAAGGAACCTCCTTCCAACTTCCACTTTTACAGGGATTCTGAGGTGTGTGTGCTGCCTGCCTCACTGTGAGATGGAAGTTTTTTCCTCTAGAGACAAGAGATACTCTGCTGTTGTTCTGGGTCCAGGGAGAAGCAGAGGCCAAAACCCACAAGAACAGATACCCACTACGTTCTTTTCGTATTGGATTATGGAAGAACATTACTCTCAGCTTTCATCCTTGCACACAACTCCTCTGCCTCCTCTCAGACTTGACACTAGAGCAGAGCCTTGCAGAGAGGAGACCTTGTAGAGCAAGGACCTTGCAGAACAACAGCACAACAGATTGTAGGACAGACAAAAATTGGACAAGGCTGCTTTATGGATGTAATTAAAGAATTTCTGGCAAGGGTGATTTCTACCAAGGTTACTCATATAGTTCACCAGTGCAAAAATAAGCAAAAATTCAAGTTCTTGGAGGACCAGGAGATATTTTATTCTTTAACCTATTTAACTTTATTTCTTCATTTTTTATAACTAAGGGAGGAAAAAGAGAGCACTTCAGCCCTGAGCTATAAGGCTGACTTGCAGCTGGTGGCCCAGTAATTGGTATTTATGGCTCAGAATGCATCACTTACACACAGGTTGGAGACTGATATTTTCATCACTCCTTCCTCTGCTCTCAGCTTCGCAGCTATTTCATGCACTCTGGGTTTGCCAATTACCTTCCCGAGGTGGGATGGGGTGATTTGTTTTTAATGCACGTACAGTGAGTTCCAAAAGCCTGGTTTGTTTTTGCATTTGCAATTTCATGGGGACAGATTCAGGGACAAACTCATAGGAGAGACAGCAGATAGCCTTGCTAAGCACCTCAAAGAGTTCTTGGAGCTTCATTTCACCCCAGCCTATTACATATCTGTCCCCAGATTGGCTCTCACACCACCAGCTAACACTGCTCCCTTTGGTTTGTGGCCTCTGTGCTCCTGGTGCCTGTTGTGCAGCTCTCACGCTGTGAGCTTTCCCTTCCTGGGGACTGGAAGGATGCTGAGGGCTGGTATGATACACTGCAGGGCTGAAACCTGGAAGCTGGAGCTTGGGTAGAGAGGGATATTATGGAAAGGGTTCACAGAATGGGCGTGCAGAGTCAATCCAGAAAAAGATGCCTTGGCAGAATGCTGTGAACAGAGGATGAGATCCCAGTATGAACCAGGAGGTGCGAGGGCAGCTTTCCTGAGACATGCTGCTAGTTCTGGAGTCTGCAGCCCTAAATTTTGGGTTTTTGAGGAAGTCAAATAGCATCTCATCTATAATTCAATCCTCTTTCTCTCTCTTCTGGATTCCAAGAGTCTGAATTTCCCCCTGAGATACAACATGTCCTGCCTGAGGGCATGGGTACCAACAAATTGAAAGTGTCACCATTTTGTCATATTTGTCACTTTTGGAAGCAGCGTGCTCAGAATAGGAAAAGGAAATTAAAAGATCAAGAGCAAAACCAGCCAGAGCCCATAGCATGCACAGAGGCTGTCTGGGATGATACCCTGGGTGAAATACCAATTCCTGAAGTCATTGAAAGCAGTCAGAGTCAGATAGCACAGATAAACTCTTAAATACACAGTTGAGTTTAAAAGACAGACCCAATACAGATTGAATTAGTGTGCTAAAAATAGAGGAGAGGTACTGGAAAACCACATAAATCTGCATTCCTAGGATTTCTGAGTGTGAAGAATGGAAAAGGGAAGGCTTTCATATAGGAAAGAGAGGAAATAAAATATTTCAGTGAATGCACAGAAACATTCCTGTCAATGGGCTGCTAGAATAACCCAGGCAGACTAAGCTTCAGTTTCAACTGAAGCATGAAAGTCAATAATCTCTGTAACCTTTCTAAACTCTTTGCTCTTCTATCACATATACAGAGGCTGGAGGGACTTAATCTATTCAAGGTGTGTGTGTGTGTGTCTACACTCATTATATACAGCAGAGTACTCCTTCACAGAGAACCAGTTACTCAGCAGTCTGTCTCATGCTCAGCACCAGTAATAATTAAGGAAAGTGTGATTGTCATTTATGTTACTGAGAATTTTACTTAACCCAGAAAAGACCCAGTTGTCCTTCCTAAGAAAATGAAAAATTAAAGACTAAAATGTGGTCCAAATTGCCTTTTAACTACCAGTTATTTGTCTAAGAATGAGCTTCTCATGTATATGTTGCATTTAATAAACCATTTTGTAGATATATGCATTGTACATTAAAAATCAAATTTGGAATATTTCTTCTAAACATGCCAAACTGCCTTTCTCCTTTCAGTTTCTTTGCAGGGGGAAACAGTACCTGAGCAGAGCAGATCATGTTGTTCTCAGAGGACAGTGTCAAGTTTTGAGTCGTGTCACTACTTTGGTTCAGTCATTTTATCCCTGATGAAGATTTCTCTCGCAGTCCACAGAGGGTGCCTTTCCATCTGGGCAACAATTAGTAGATACTCCTGACTAAGACTCGCAGTTTCAGGACTGCATTAATTTTTAGTTGACAGTAATGAGACTGTCAGAGTAATTCTTACCTCAGTAGAAATAATCTCTCTCAATCAGTGCTGCACAAAATGTGCAACTGTCACTCACTGATCTTCTCTTCTACAAGTGCCAGATTGTTAGTGATAGGATGAAATAGAAAAAGTCACTGAGGGCAGGCAGGCTTGGCCCTAACAAGGGATTAATGAATAAATAATTTCCAGACCATTATTCCAAATAGGAAAACCAAGAAGTTGTAGTTGGAGAGAATATCAGAACAGACCCTAAACTCCCAGCTTTCAGGATGAAATTTGGTTTCAACTACAGAATAAGGATATTTCTATCCTCTTTAGAACACTGTGCAGATAAATTTCTTCAGCTGTTAGAAATTCTCACGTGTTGTGACAATGGGCTCTACATAAAACAGGCAAGCACATCTTGAGCATATTAAGTTTATTGCAAATTATTAATTTTAAACAAAGATTTATGATAGATTATGATTGCAGTAGGAAAATATCACCATTGCAGTACAGCACATGCACCCACAAACAAGATGCATCAGCAATAAAAGGGAGGAGAAATCTTCCTCTAAACTATATCTCACTTGGAAAGGCATTTATTTGTGGCTGGACATTGAAGCATTTGAAGTACTGATGCAAGACACCAACAGAACATATCAACAGTGTTCACTGGCTAAGCTACCAGTTCTTCCACCATGAGGAAGAGGTAGCAAGTTAATAAAAAAGTTCAGCCTTATGTCTATATATGTCAAATGAATTATTTCAAGAATTTGGGGCAGGCAGAGGAAAGACAAAGTGGGGATAATTTGACTGCTATTGGAACATGCTTTGCACAAGATGCACTGATGGCAAAT
Source organism: Catharus ustulatus (assembly GCF_009819885.2). NCBI lineage: Eukaryota > Metazoa > Chordata > Aves > Passeriformes > Turdidae > Catharus > Catharus ustulatus. The sequence continues at coordinate 15,143,294 of NC_046230.1, forward strand.
AGCCCAGTTTCAGTGGGCTAAGCTGTGATCCATTGATAAATATAGACTAAAAATGCAACAGCACCTACCATCAGATTAACAAAATAAAATCAAACTTGTAAAGGATGAAATGCCCGTTTCTGTCTTTGCTGTCAAACACAAAAATGCTGCACATGAGCATGTTCTTTGAACCAATTTTTTTTTAAACATTGATACTACATAGGAAACAAAAATCAATAGGGCTCCTGTCTCCCACAACCCAGCAGGAATCCATGTTTTCCACTGGTAACTAAGGAAAAATATACATAAATGTTTAGTGCAGATAATGCTGATTGACACACTGACTGAGATGAACACTGACAAAGTTGCTTCATTACTGCAGCCAGGAGGGGCAGGGGAGAAGCACTCCTGAAATCCAAACCTGACCAGAAACAGGCAAGTTCCTTGTTTCTCATGCAAAACCAGAGTGTGTGAGCCCCACTGCTGAATCTGCTGACCTGATCTATGTACTCATTCCTGAGTTTTCCTCTGAAATTTTTGCACAAAGGTTTTTTGATATTTAGAGATTGATCCAAAGACAGCTGAACTGATTAGGAACCCCAGTACCCGGTTTGAGATGGACTGCAAAGAAAAAGGCATTTCTGTGCCCAGGGCCATGCACTGCAGACCCAGCCAGTTCTCCCACCTTGCAGGATGAACACAGCACATGAAAACACCTTTTGTGTAAGGTTCATACCCAATTCTTTGTCCTATAACACCAGGAGAATTACCTGGGTGACACAGCAGACAGCCAAAGCCCTCAAAGTGACAAATAAACTTATAAATGATAACTCTGTCAGCAGCTTAAATTGCTCAACCATTTCTTTTCTGCTTGCTGGTAAATTACTCCTCAGGCTGTTCTTGCTGAGGTTTTGTCCAATTCAGTTTCCTCTAGTAAGATGATAAAGCAAGGAGAAACTAAAAATAATGAGAAACACTTTCCCCAGTTTCCCATCTGACAAATTTCACCCTGTTTCACCAAGTCCATTACAGATGATGACATACTAATTGCACAGTGTGCAGGACAACACAAAGCAATTAACACCTCTGCTGTGCTTCAAGGCTGCTCTGAGCAGTTTCCAGGGGGAGGTATGACATGAAATCTCATGACTAGCATGAAACCAACTGTAGTTGACACTGAATTTATATTTTCCATGCCTGCCTAACACCCAGTTCAGTGCCTGCTGGGCTTTCTCTTATAGGCAATCTGGCAGCCTGGAACAGGAGACCTAATTTCTACAGACGTGGAGTAAGAACAAATTGCCCAAGTTTTGGAAGAACTGGGGATTTAAAGGAAACCAGATAATGTTCAATAGCCTTCCCAAACAAAGGGGAAAGAAGAGTCCAAGTACTCCTGACTTTGGACAACTCATTTCATCTCCTCCAAACCATGCATTCCTGGAATGCAAATAATAATACACTGGCATTCTTAGTAGGAAAGTTATTTTTAATTAAAACATAAAAGACACAGGAGCTTTTCTCACATTTCAAGCTCTCAGCATTACTAACAACTTGATTTTATTACAGACAATAAATATGGGTTTAAATCATAGCTTTAGTCTGTAACTTAACATTGCATCCAGCAGAATTCCCCACTGGAATTTCTTCCAAACTGCACAAACTAACTTGTTCCCATTATGAGTCCTAACATTGTTAATGTTTGGGTTTAGGTATTGCAGCTCTTCCCCCAGGTCTATTTACAGCCTATTGCTCTTTGCCACCTCCCACTCCTCCCTAACAGGCACCAGGACTGAAGGGCTCAGCCACAGGCAAGGATGACATCAATTAACTGATGGGTTCATTGGATCCCTTGCACCAAGGCCCGTGGCCACCATGCTCTAAGCACAAATAGTTCCTGGGTGGTGACAACCAAACTCCTTCCAGCTACCCTGGATTATGTGTTGCAGATGTTTATTCTCAGCTGGAAAGGTGGGAAGGATAAAGACAGATGTGTGTCTTAGTCTGGTGGCTTGCTGGGTGTGGCTTAGGCAGTGCCAAAGTACTGACTAATCCCAGGGACAGTGAAAGGAAACTATTTCAGTTTGACAGAGGATTTCACAAACACGGGCACTCCTGCCAGCCTCACCAGGTGGCTCTTAGCACGTCAGGGAACTGCAGGTGAATGGGATTGTTTAAAAAAGCACTTACAGAGCACCCTAACACACAGTCCTGAGGCTGCAGTCCAGGATGACTGAGGTGCTGAACCTCCTCAGGAGGGGCCGACAGGCAACCAAGCTGGCCTGCTGCTCATGCCTAAATCAGTCAGCATTGCATCATGGCTTGTGTGGGTGTATCCTTTACTTAGCATCCTGAATCTGTAGGAAACAAGTTACCTCGGCACTGGGATTCTGATTGGCAAGACTCAAGAAATTTTAAGAAGGGACTAAACTGTTGGGGAATTTCTCTTACAAGATGTATTTCAGCTCTGGAAGTTGCAAAGTATTAAGTGTTAAAAGCAAGGCCTAGAATTGTATCTTTTTATCTCTGCTTTTGATGCTCTGCTTTGCTCTAAGTTAATTGGCAAATATCTTTTAATTGCATATCTCAACAAAATGTTTATAATTCTCTGCACAAAAATTGATTTAGGAAGAAAAGCCTGGGAGTCCTTTAAGCTGAGCAGTTGGCAGATGCATAGGACCATATATAATGTATGCCTATACCATCCAGACATACATCAGTAGTGGGTGGACTGTATATCTCCCTGTGCACCTATTTCTATTTTATGGTATTTTAAAATAAGAAATACCCTTTAAAGAAGCTGATCGCCTCAGGCTGGCAAAAATTTACAAGGCTCACTTGAAATGTTTTTGCTTAACAGCAGAAAAAAAAAAAAAAAAAGTCATGCATTTGAAAGTGAAAACTTCAATCATCCCAATCCTGGTGACCTCTTCTGGGTATTAAGATGCTATTGGCAGACAGCTCTCTTCAAAAGATAAATTGTGCCTTTCCACAGCAGCAGAATGGCATTTGTTTTCATGGCAGGACATATTGATTTCATACAAATTTTAGAGAAAATAACAGCTGGCCACATATATCAGTGATGCCAGAACACCCAAGTACAAGTGCCCTTAAGGGGAGGGAAGCATGTAGGTCAGTCACAGAATCACAGAATGGCTTGGGTTGGAAGGATATAAATATCACCTAGTTCTAACCAACCTCCTTGCCATGGGACACCTTCCACTAGACCTGATTGCTTCAACCCCTGGCCTTGAACACTTCCAGGGATGGGGCATCCACAGGTCCTCTGGGCACCCTGCTCCAGTGCCTCAGCACCCTCACACTAAAGAGCATCTGATATCTAACCTAAACCTACTCCCAGTTTAAAGCCATTCCTCCTTGTCCTGTCATCACACACCCTAAAAAGGCTCCTCTCAGCTTTCTTGTCAGCTGCCTTCAGGTACTGAAAGGCTGCAATTAGGTCACCCCAAAGCCTTTTCTTTTCCAGACTGAGCAATCTAAATTCTCTCAGCCCTGTCTCACAGGAGAGGTGCTCCATCCCTCTGACCATCCCTGTGCCTTCCACTGGATTCACTCCAACAGGTCCATGTCCTTTTTGTGTTAGGGCCCCCAGAGCTGGATGCAGCACTGCAGGTGGGGTCTGAGCAGAGCAGAGCAGGAGATGTTTTGACTTGTCTTTGAGGGTTGTCAGACTTCTGACAGATGAAGAAGCACAGAGGCCTCATGCTTACAGTGGGGCTGCAAGGTAGAAACTGAGCATCTGCCTCCCTCTCCACCCAGACAGGTCCTTTATAAGGATGGGAGCAGCACTCTAGTTTTACCTCTAGAAAGTGGCAGCAAAGAAATATTTTCTTGGAGCTGGGCAAACAATTCTAGGAATGCAAAGTCAACCAGCTGGAATGACAGAGACTGAAATCCTGCTATCTCTTCTCCTGAAACCACAGCTGTGTTTAGAAGTCTTTAAGAATGAAGAAATATAGAAGAAAATACCATCATACCTCCAGGCCACAGAGCAGGACTTTATGAATTCACAGATACTGGGAGGGGGAAAAAAAAAAAAAAAGAAGTTCAAACATTGCAATCAGTAAACATCTGAGAGTTCATTAAAATCCAGCCTCACTATGAGGTTTGGTAGAGCAACCCAGAGCCACTCATTTTCCCTGCTGAGTTGAAGTGATTTTACCCCAAGGTGCAGCACTGGTAAAGCCAGGCACTCCTCCCTCAGCAGAGCTGCTGTGGCAGAAGGACAAAGCCTCTCTGGAGGACCATGAGAGATGTTCCTGGGAGAGCAGCTGCTCCCAGCTCCTCCTCTACACCCCTGCATTTATCTGCAGCACGGGTTTGTGCGATTAAAACAGATGGGTTTTCCAAGCACGGCTGCTTCTTTTAGGGATAACAGTGCCATTAAGAGCATCCAGGAAGGAGGCACAGCTTGCCACCACCGAGGGGCCTGCTCCAGGATCAAACAGACTTCTTACAGAAACAACCCCAAACCTACTAGCAATGTCTGCCCAGTTTTGCCATCATCTTATTCCCAATTTTACTAACAAATGAAATGACTGGGCAAACACTGAAATTAGTTTGCCAGCTGGTTTGAGTATCTATTTCTGAAAACATCTTAATCTTCTGGAAAAGCTCATAATTTTAATGCAGTTATCGACACAGTCTTTTAGAAACTGGTACAAACACAGGCTTAAGGGTTTTTTAATACTATTCTTCTCTTTCATTCCAGATCAGAGGGCTAGAATTACTGAGCTTTTTAAGCATGACATGTATTTGCTTTTATAGAATGGAACTAAAATAGGACAAAAAGGCTTAAATATTTATTAATGTTTTTCTTTACAGATTGCAAATGGTTTTGTCACGACTGCACACCCAGGATTTTGCTGTGTTCCAGCAAAAGTCCTTAGCTGGGAACTCTGTGTCAGACTTGGAAAACATTTTGACAGGAAAAAGATTTTCTTCTACTTTGCAATTCTTGGACCATAAAATAAATATTTGTGGTGTACCTTGGTGAGAGCACTTTACTGGTAGCACCATTCATATCACATTCTCATTCCCACTGATTTAGCAAAGCCATCCAATTCCACTGCTTTGCCACTGCTGAAATAATTTTAAGGAAGACCAGTTATTGTAGGTTTTTGGGCACTTGGCTGTAGGAGTGTTTTATTCCACTCAGGTAGGAGTAGCCCAAGGGAGAGGAGCATCCCAGGGTTTTCCCATCAACCTGAACCACATACTGCACTGCTTTTAAAGCCTTTACAAACCCACAGAAATTCCCAAGGACTTTCTGCAGGGCAAAAAGAGTGAAGGCTCCCCTTTTTAGTATAGAATGCACCAGGAATATAAGAATGTCCACTCAGTATAGAATGCACCATTTTCACATATCCCAGCCACTGGTCTTGACCTGGCACCAGTCCCCTTGACTCAAATGAAGTTTAGTCCTATTGTCAGGGTCAAGAGGACAGTTCAATCTCTCATTTCCTGCATTAATACAATTTCCAGGCAAGAACTCACCAAGCCTGTGTGGCAGCATTAGATGGGCATGCTCAGCACTGATTTAATATCAGTGTAATCTCAAAATAAACACACGGCTGGCCTTTCAGCTCCTCCTGATTCCTGCAGGACAGAATTGGCTTGAGGAGACCAATTGCTATGACCCATACTTCCCTTACCACTCTTATCTCATACACTTGAAACACATCTCCTAGTGACAGAGAAAAAAGCAGAACTGGCTCAAAATGTTGCTGTTTTTAGAGCGGAGGGGAAAAAAGCAACAACAACAAGAAATGCCAATTTTTCTGTCATTCATTAAAAACAAAATGTCCCAAAAGCCTTTAATGCAAGAATCAGATTGTTTGAAGCAAAATCAGAAAACAGACTTCAGAAGCAATCTGGGAAAGCAAATGTGATTTTTTTTTTTTCAGAAAAAAAATCTCAGCATGGACTCTGTATTTGACTTTGTACAACCACAGAGTCCAGGGCTCCTGGTACCCCAGAGGAGGTTGCCCAGCTCCATGCTGAGCTTCAGTGATTGCTAAAGGGCCCCAAAAAGCAGAGTATTTATTTCATCTTATTTTCATGGAAACAAAATCCCAGCAAGTCCCATTGCAAAAACCAGGGAGATCAGTGCTGACAGCCCTGAGGCTTCATCCCCCTCCAGCACGTGCAGCCCAGAAGAGAGTGAGGGTCCCATTCCAGAGCTGGTGCAGGTGATGCTGCCTGTCAGCATTGCAGCACTGCCTCTGTTTATGCCACACCATAAAAATGGCCTTGTAGAGGAACCAGTTTGGGATGAGAATTAATATTTGGCTTCAAGCTAAGATGTTCTTTGCTCAAGTGGCAAAAACTTCTCCAGCTTCTGAAACAGCTCAGGGCTGGTCTACAGATTATACAAGGCCCAGCTTTATGCTGCAGGTGGGGACTGAAAAAGCTGAGGAGCCTCTTGGTTACAGACATGGAGCTTTGTCCATCCTGTGAGGTCAGGTTAGGCTGGCACTTTACAGAGGAGGGAGGATGATGCCTTGGGAAGGAGCTGCAATTCAGTTCTGCTTTTCTGAACTAGTAACCCAGGAGCCTGGCTGTTTGTTAGGACTGCACTGTGCTTAGCAGTGTACAAGCACAAAATGAAATTACATTCTCTGAAGAGTCCTTTTCATGCTTTTAAATAAAGACACTAAGGTCATCTATGAATGCCTTTGAATCTCATTTATAAATCAATATAATTATTTTAGCAAGTGATGACAGGCAATAAGTGTCCTTGCCTTTTTCACTGCAGTACCACTTTCCCAAGATTACAGTAGGATTTCCCTCACTCACTGTCCCCTCTCTGAAGATGCACTGCTCCTCCTCCTCCTGCATCCAGCACTGGAACACCAGCTGAGTACTGGAGCAAAGAACTCATGAAGACAAGGATTATGTTTTCCACAGAGCACTGAAGAGTCTCCTCACAGTCTATACACCAGTAAAAAAAAAATTAAAAAGAAATCTCATTTGCTGCATCTCACAGCTTCAGCCTTTGCAGATACAGCCTAAATATCTGCTTGCACACACTTCACAGCAAGGCATCCCACCAGCCAAATACATAATCCTTCCATTTAAAACCACCCACAAAGGAGGCAAGTATTGAATCATTTTGGGGGCTGGCACAGGAGATCTGCATCTTGCTGGTTTCATTACCTTGAATAATAGCACAACAGATCTGTAAGTCACATTTAAATCGATTTTAAATTAATCCAAACCCTAGGTGTAAACATAACAAAATGTTGGATGAGACACTGTTTTAACCCATTTTTAGATCCCCTGTATTTCTGGGATAGCAGGGACTGAAAACACAGGTGTCAGATGAAAGCAGACCAACATCTGAGCCACTGCTGCAGTTTAAACAAGAGAGATGGTCCAGCCTTGAAAAAGAGAAAGGAGTCAAAATCCTGGATACAAATTCCCAGCCATGGGGGACAGACCTCCCTGGGCATTGAAACCCTGACTGCATTTAAGAACTCCTTAGGACAACTCACACACACACACACACAGACATCCCCCCAAGTGACCCACAGATCTGCAAAGCTGCCCTCATACAGGGACTGATGTTGGAATAAGGCACCCTGGTGCTGTGTGGTTTTGAAATTCAAATATAAGTAACACTGCTCTTTCCTTGTTCAAGTCTTTTATCTACCAGAGGAACATAAAATGCAGCAGATTCCTGTCTCTCACTGACAGGGAAACAAGGTTCAGCTTACTGGTGACAGCAGCTGCAAATTTGCTGTAATGAGGTACAGGGTAGCTCAGTTAAAGGTGTCTTTCTGAGGAGATTAGAGTTGAATTTGACCAATATTCCTAATATTCAAATATTAGGCTACAGATGTTTCTCAACTTTGTGAAAGTTTTTCCACATACAAAATCTAAAACCGAACAAAACTCAGTGAATCTGTATTTGGTAAAGAGGTTTCCTTCAGCAGTTCTCTGTGACATTGATACCAGCTGATAGAAACAATGGAGAAAGTCTAAACTTCAGATTCTTTCCAACCAATCACTCTGAAACACACCATTTTTAAGTCAAGGAGTTATTTTGCCTTCTTCCAAGGCCAAACCTATACAAAAAGGCAGAGAAAACTGGTACAAGGCATTATCTGGAAACAACAATTTTCCAGGTGGAGTGGGGGCTTGTACTCCTGAGAAATCCATCTTTCCACATCTCTAACCTTCAGCTGATCCCTCTCATCATTGCAGCCCAGAGCAGCCACCAACAGATGGTACCCAAAGAGTTGCCACCCTGCTCCTGCATCCAGAAGGCAGGCATGGAGGAGGGATTTCCTCAAAGCACAGTTAAAATCCTCAGTGCTGCAGATGACAACAGTTGGAAGATGCATTTGCCATGGCAATCTGGAGCATCTTACTGCCTGTATAGCACTGGGCTCTCTCCACAGGTGTTTTCTTGTGCTGTTAGTTACTGTCTGCAGCACTAAATAATTTCAGCTGGTTTCGTACTAGTCTTGGAGGGAAGGAGTTACAGGAATGAACTCAACTAGCTGTGCATGTGCAAGTCCAGGCATCCTTCCTCCTGCCACCCCTTCCCATCATACAGGAACGCAGCTGCAATTCTTTGTAATAACCAAAGATAGGATATTTTTTCTAAACTGTGGGGTTCCCCTATGTAAAATACAAAAGAAAAGCAAATGAGAGGTAAGGAGGTGATCTCTGCAGCTCGGGGGAAATCATTCCAGATTAAATCTGTGCTGTGCCATCAGCAGAGCTTAGCACATTTCCACTGCTGCAGTCACTTATAGCTCTGGGGCTGCCACTGCCTGAGCACTGCTGGCCATTTCCCAGCTGGGCTTCTGACCAGCACAGCCCTTTGGGGAGCACCTCTGCTGCTCCCTACGCTCTGCAGCACCAGCAAACACTGGCATGTTCCCTCTCATGCTTGCAGCAATGCTGCAGGAGATGCAGCACCTCAGAGAGGTGGGAGAGAACCAGGGAGCAGCAAAGGAAACCCAGGGCAGCCACAGGGCACAGAACAAACACGAGTGCTGGAGGCTCTGCAGGACTGGCAGGGGAAGACCAGGAGACATCCTGGCTGCTGCTAAACCCTGCAGGGAGGCACTGGAGGCTGCCCACCCACAGCAGCACTGAGCAAAACCCACCTGAGCTTCCAGCAGCTCCCTGGGCTGAGAGTGCAGCTGTGGGGAGAAACCTCTGCACTTCAGTGGGGTTAATGCAACCAGCAGAGCTTTAGCAACCACCAGCTTTGCACACTGTTATGCCATGAAAGCAGAGGTCAAATCTCTGCCCAAGATTTGGGACTGCTGGTTTTCAAATTTATGGCAATTAAATCTCTGGTGTTTGGGGGCTTTACTTGATTGCTTTTTATTTGTTTCAATGATCTTTGTGTGCTCCTTCCAACTCAGGACATGCTATGATTCTAAAATCCCCTGAAAGTGTGTGCAAAACCTCACATAAGCTGTTCTCTCACTGAGGTACTCTCAGACTGCAATGTTTAGGTAAGAATTTTCTGGCAAATTTGAAATGTCAGTTAGTTCTCTTTAGTTTTGGATGAGGTTTTTTTTGTTAATCTGAAAATTTATTATAGCAGTCATGGTAATTTTTATGTATATTCCTTCTCCACACAAATAATCCTTTATATAAGGTCCTGTACTACTTTATGCCTCATTTAATCTACTTCACAAGAAGAAAAGTGCTTTACAATAAAGTTTTTCCTTCATCTTCTCCAAATAAGTGGTTTTCAGTAAGCATGAACTAATTTATTTCTTTTCATGGTGGCCAATTATTTCTTCCAGACAAGGCCATCCACAGAAACTGCACATTCTACAAGACTCCAAATACATTTCAGTAGAGAAGAAAGGTAGCTAGCTCTGCCTTGAAAACAATACTAACATTCTAACAATAAAATATATATCTAAGCAGGAGCCAACTGATTTGGAGCATCACTGGTTGTAAAATCCAAAATGCAAGCATCAAAGGGCAGGGATAAAATGCCAGACTGCCCCAGGATCTGAAGGTTATTGCTACATCTCTCTGCATTAAGACATGCTTGTTACAGCCTTGGGGAAGTCATCCAGACTGGAGGCACCTATCTCCCTAGGTGGGAAAAAGGCAAATCAGGCAGGCTAAAGTAGTGCCTTCATCTGGAGAATTTTAAACAATGACAACTGCTTGGATGTGAGAACTGAAATATTTTTGATATTGCCTTTGTGGTAGAAAAATTGATGAAATGGAGTTGGAGGGAATTCCCATAAAATATCTCCTGTTACTTTGTGGCTGAGAACTACTAAAAGTTCTTGAATTCAGATGAGTGGATAAAAGTATTAATCTCAAAGATTAATGACCATATTTTCTCCTCGAGAAGATCATGAACACGCTTCTGGGAAGTAAAAGTAATTACAAAATTTTTAAGGGTAATGATATAAGCCACCTAAAGCCAAAATACTACTTGCTTAGATGAACAATAAAATGATCTTAGAACTAAATCAGATTTAAACCATCCCTACAAACATTTAAGAGAAGAATTTACCTTGGATTCTATCCTGTTCCAGTGCCAGCCTCGAGCCCGTGGCTCTGCACACCAGGAGGGACAGAAGGCAGCACTGGATGGGTCACTGGAAATTGGCCTGGCAGCTTGTGGCTCCTCATTCTGGCACCCACTGCAGCATTCAGCCTGGTGTGTGTGCAGGCAGACTGCCAAGCACTTCCCATGGAATCCCACAGGTTGGAGGGGGGTGAGGTTTTTCTAGGCTGTGTAGCTGGCAGAGCAGGGACAGGAATGTCTCTGCACAAGAGGCTGTTCCCATCTGGGGGACACTCTGTGCTCGAGTCACAGCTGGAGGAACCAGAATTGCTCACCCCTGACTGAGCTGCAGCACTGACAGAGCTCCAAACCTGGCACATGGTGTATCTTCAAGGCAATAAACTTCATCCCTTGGCTGGGCTCTGCAGCCCCTCATTCCCTTGAGAAAAGCTAATCTGAGCAGGAGCTCAGTATCAGCACAGAAAATAGATGGCTGTCTGGAAACAGACACTAAGGCTGATTTTATTATATGGATAAAGCAGAGATCTCTGGCAATAAAATGCTAAAATATTCTGAAAAAAAGTCAAAGGCATAATTTTTCAGAGGGAGTTTGTTCTACTGAATTAGGTGCTAGTCTGGGACTGAGGAGACCCTGATCCTACTCCCAGCTGCTCCTGGGGTCCTGGACAGCCTTCACTGGGTAAGGTCACAGCCCCTCAGATTTGCTGCCCTGCCTCCATCTGCCTCCTCCATTTCCACTGCAGGAGCACACAGGTAGGGAACCATTTCTATGCTTCATTAGGTTGTTATTCAGAGCTTAAATGAAACCTGTTGCCTTCAAAAATCACAATAACTTATGACAGTCTGTGAGCTGAGCCAGCCTAAGCAATATTGGATTAAAAATTCCCCAAATGTTTTATCCAGGTTTCTTGCCTGACTCTACCCAAGACACTTCTCATATCAATTGATTTAATCCTCATTTACACCAAGGAAAACATATTGAAATGCTGCTACTCATAATTCTCACCAATGTGGGGAAGACAACTTGCTCTCAGCAGAATCAGGTTAAGACATGGGCAGAGCTGCCCAGAAAGTTTTTCACTTCAATACAAACCAAGGGCAGTGGGCTCAGAGCCAACACTACATTTTTCAGATTAGGTGCTCAGTCTGCTTCCTTGTCCCTCTCACTAGAAAGATTTCATTTCAGATCAAATGTGTTTACAATACATTTATCACTAGAGAGAGTTTATTTTTCCAACATGAAAATAAGGAATAAAAAGATCTCATTGCACCTTTTCTGGTGGAGTTTAAAAGTGCCTGGAAGAAATACAAGCAGGTGATACCCTTCCATTACCAGATCCCTGCCTAAATACCTACTGGACCTGCAGCACATGCTGTGTTTGGGAGCAAAGCCTCAATAATGATTAAAAAAAATAAAACCAACCAAAATGGAGGTCACTCTCCTAAAAATCAGAAACTGTTTCCTGATAAGATAAATGAACACTGGGAACATTTCTTGAGCTCCAGCTATGGAAACAATTTCTACACATAGGAGATGAATTACCCCACTTAACTCAGTGAATGTTTTCTTAGCACAGAAAACAAGAACAACTACACGTAAAAAAAGTCAAATAGCCGTCAGAAAGTGATTAAAAGCAATCTCTGATCTCTCTGAAGAGTTAATAAAGTATGGTGTTACTTGGTTTCTGTCATTTCATTTTTAAACTCTTAAAATATTCAAACACTATTGTTTATACCATCCATTCCACCATCCTTTCTTTCCCTAATGCAAATCTCACCCTTTCCCTTTGTGTCCAAGGAAAAGTCCAGCAGCAGAGTTTAGCCATGAGCTCCTGGATCCATGAACATCAGCTCCTGAGTGCTGCCACACCAAGCTTCTCTTGTTTGGATACAGATAGCAAGTGCTGAAGCATCTAATGTGGTTTAGGTAAACTATTCTAATATTTGACTTATTAACAATCTATACATTATCTCCAGTTTAGGTTTAACTGCCAGCTTCCAGTTGTGACTCAAGAGCTTAGATCTGCTACCACTCTGAGGTCTCTCCTAAACAGCAGTCTGTAAACCATGTCCACCCTTGATTTGCTCTTGAACAGAGTTTCTTTAACCATTCTTGAAGACTCTTCAGCCTGGGGTCACCTCAACAGCAAATTTCTGATGTGTTCCAGATTCTCAGGATCCTATGAAAACCCAGACATCAGCACCAGGAGCAACAACAGCCTCACAGAACTTGCAGAGATCATTTTGCTCAACATTCAAAGAACACACATCTACAACTTCACCCCAGAAGAATAATCTTAATACCTGATTACTACTTTAGGAGTTTTTTTTCCCCCCAGTGTTATTATTTTCAAGCTAATCTCTCCCATTTAGCATGCATGACCTCCTTTTCTTCCCCAAATCTTTCCTTTCAGCATCTCTCATGTATGCCATTTAGATGACCACAATTTGCCAAGAAGGAAAAAGCTCTGTGTCTAATCTGTCAGGTCATTTTATCCCATCCTTCTGGAACTCTCCTAGTTTGCTGGCACCACTTCCCTTGTTTTATTCCTCAGCCCTCCATATTTCAGCTGAGGGTTTCTTTACATACAAAACCCAACCCCACAGCTGAGCAGGACTGGACATGTCAGGAGGATGAAGCAGGGCAACACTGAGTAACTGGCCATAGTGTTTTATTCCACAGTATTTTATTCCAGGGACTTGGGGCTTCTTCGGCAACACTTGCATCCATTCACAATGTGCAGAAAGAAAAGCCACAAACTCCTTTATTCTTTTGTTTCTCAGGAAGATTAAAAAGTTTTGCTTGTTTTTTACCCTGGAGAATAATAAATCATCAGGAGATGATGCACTCCTTTGACACATCCCTTGGTTCCCATGCAGATTGGAATCGGCAGGAACAGCAGGCTTCCCCAGAACATATGTGCAAATATTCAAGAATAGCAAACACCAAGGATAAACATAGTTGGACCAAACAGCTTTGCTGAAGAGAAGGGAATGTTTGCAAATGGTGCTTTGCAGTACTACCTGCACTAATGAGCCCCTGTATAACCTGATCTTTCACTCAAAAAAACCTTTCTGATGAAGGGTATGCCCCTTGAGCTTCCCCACAGGGCTCAAAAAGGGGGTTCTAAATGAGCATCTCTGGGACAAAACCAAATTATTATATATTTACTGCATATCATATTATCCAAAGTAAGCAGCTTAAACATGTAGCCTTGATGAGAACTGATATTTACTAATTATTGCCATTCATCAAATGAGTCCACTGAGCCTTAATGCTGTGTTAGCATTAAAATCTGACATTGAACTCCATGGTTTCTAAACTTTCATAATTGAACCTGATCTGACTAATATATATTAATGATGTGTCCCTAGGATGATGCACTGGAATCTGTGTCAGTTGAAGAATACTTGTAATTTTGAAGGGGACACTAAGAGTGAGCAAGAAATTTGAATATTAAGATTCTGGCAAAGAATTCCTACAGCCAGCAATAGAAACTCACCTTCAGTACAAGAATAATAACATTTTTCTGGAGGAACAGTGGCTCAGAACAGATGCTGCCAAGATGAATGATTAATGCATGTTAATTGTGGTGAGGAGCTTCCAATTTCAAGTGGTTTTGAATGTAAAAATAGGAGATTTGATAAAAATGAAAAAAAAATTGTCTTTTCAGTCAAGTGCCTTTTAAATCTCTTTTTGCTTTCTGAAAAACAAAAGAATTTGTGTCTAAGTGACATTTTCAGTGCAAAAATGTTTCATTGAGCTGCAGTTGATTTCTGACTTTTCAGATGCCAATTTTTCCCCATGCAAAAAAGTCAAATGAGAAGGATACAGAAGAAAGCAGCTTCCAGCCATATTAATAATCAGACACAGCAACCCAGAAAGACTCTTCTCTCTGACAATATTGGTTTGAGCAACACCAACAACAGTTGCAAGGAATGAAAGCAACATCTGGTGCAGGAAGTTTAGAAGTGGGCTTTGTTCATGTTCAGCTTTCAGAACTAAAAAAGACTAATGCTGGTCAGAAAAAAAAAATGTTTAGTTGGCATTTTCTCTCATCTCTGGATGTGCAGTGGGGGAAAGGATTTTTTCAGTACAGAAATTAAGATCTGAATGCCAAACTGCAGCCATTCTCCTCACACAGGTTCACCCAGAGCACGAGTTTGAGTGCCAGTGATTCCCCCAGCTGTTGCACAGCTGTAACCAGCACGTGGCACTGAGTGCTGCTGCCTACCTGGAGAAAACCTCCAATCTCATGCATGAGAAAACTGCCTCATGTAGCCACAGAAGCACTGAAATTTTTATCCCAGCCTCTCATTTTCTTTGATTTTATGTCAACAAAAGTCCTTTTCTTTTAAGTGCTTCACCAGAGAGTCACACAAAATGTCACATAAGAATAACCTAAAATGCATCTAGAGCTCCCTTAATTTGTCAGCCTCTGTTTTTTGTTCTAGCTGTTGTTTCTCAACACCCTGCTGAGATGCAACTTGTTTTCTCAAGCAGGGAATTCCTCAATTTCACCTGGCCAATGCTGTTTCTTCCCCTGAGACAAGCAAATGCTTCTTAAAAGAGGGCAGAATAGAACAAGACATTTTTTGGGAAGCTAGCTAGTAACATTTTTCCCCCTCTGCAAACTGAGCACAAGGTCAGAGAAGACATTTCTGGTTTGATTTAGGTATCAGTCCCTTCACTGGGAAGCTGTTTGGAGATCTTCTTTTAAAAGAGGTGAGTGATGCCCAAACCCAGCCTGGAATCTGAAGATAATTTGGGTTATTATAACCCAAAGTATAATCATTATAAGCAACTAATCCAAACCTCCAATTTCATGGAGAGGGGGAGCATGGGTGTAAATATCAGCTGCCAGCTCCCCTCAAAGGAGGTAACAAGGAGAGTTCAGGTTAACACACATTTTACTTCCACAGACCAAACCTTGGTGGGGGCAAAGGCTGACTCTGTTGTCAGAGGAACACAATGATTTCATTCCAAACACTTAGCCCAGCATTTCCTTATTAAAGGGACTAGTTCATTATTAAGGCTTTAACACCATCAAAGCTTCTCAAGGCAACAGATAAGAATCAAATTGTCCACAAAGAGAGTAAAAAAACCCCAGAAAAAGGAAGAGTCACAATTGCAAATATCAATCTCCATGAAAGACATCAGGTGTCATCATCAACAAGAACATCTCAACAGCCTTGACAGGAATGCAGGAAGACACTGTCCCTGTTCTCAATTCAAAATTTAATCAAGACACAATGTACCATGCAAAGATTATATACTGCTGAATCTGCCAAGATGCCTGGTATGAATTGTGAACAATTAAATGAAGAAAACTTGAATTTACTTTGATATCAGTAGCAAGTGTTCCCTGTGTAAGGTACAAAAGCTGAAATTGCCCCAGATTTCAGATATTTTGTTTCCATAGAGACTCTACATAGCTCTGCACAAACCACAATACTATTTCCTCAGCACAGCATGTGAAGCAAACTGTTGATCGATAGAAAAAAGATGGGGCTTTGTTTAATTAGCATAAGTCAGGAGAGCTCCCACTGGTAACTGGGCTGTGTGATCCCCAGACCTAAATTTTATATCTGGGGCAAAATCTATACATATACACACAAAATTCAAGCACAGAGCACACAGTAGCAGGAGTTTCCAACACTTGAGTAACTCCTCCAAAGCACTGCAGGGAGAAAGTGCCCCAGAAAGATCAGAGAGGGGTCAAGGC
The DNA here is from genome assembly GCF_009819885.2 of Catharus ustulatus. Lineage (NCBI taxonomy): Eukaryota > Metazoa > Chordata > Aves > Passeriformes > Turdidae > Catharus > Catharus ustulatus. The sequence goes on from NC_046230.1 coordinate 15,159,542, forward strand.
TGGGAAAGGGAGGCACTATCTGTGTGGAAGGTGAAGCAGCAGCAGCTGTCAGGTCAAAACAAAAGGGGATAGTTTGAAGCAGAAGGATGAGGTGAATACAAAGCCTAGCTGCAGTATAAACTATGTTCAGCTTACCTAAATTTATCTCCTACTACTCCATATTTCTCCATAATTATCTGTCTGGATATGCTGAAAACAAAGGAGCCTGAAATCTGGGGTCTAAACCAACTACTAATTCAGAGTATGGAATGGTATGTTTATTTAGTTGACTGCACCCAGAAATCATCTTCCAGATAAAAGAAATGGGTACAGCTGCAAAAAACTAATCAAGCTGGGAGGTGAACCCTATTCATATTTATAATAAGGGACATATTTGAGCAAACAGTATTTTCTGCTATTTTCCTGAGTTGTTTCCTTCCAATAACAACAAGCAAACAGTAAAGGGAACTAAGAGTGTGTTACAGCAGCATTCCTTATGGAGCAGCAGCAGCTCTGGGAAGATAATGTCATCAATCAGACAGAGGAAACAAATATGCTTTGTCCAAAGTGTCAGCACTGGACCTTGCTTGATTTTTCAAATGAATATTTTCAAATTAAATCTTCAAAGAATTCAAGCAGGATATTTATTGCAAGCATTACTCAAAGTCTTTTCTTTCTGGAAAACAGATTTAATTAAAATAGTGAGCATCAACAAACAGATCAAGTAAATATTTTTTATTAGAATGACAGAGCCAGAAACCAAAGAAAAAGAAACCTAAAACACTCAGAGCAAACCTTTCAAATTCCATTTTAATAAACTCTTACTTTCAGAGCATTCTTGCTTTTATTCAGAGAGATGATCATTATTTGGAGCTGTTTCCTTCAGAAGCACACCATAAAGAACTTCACACACATGACCCACCTGGGCACAGTTTTCTCAGTCTGAGGAGGTCAGGGCCAATCCCCTGACCCAGGCCATACCCAGAGGGGGATGTCTTGAGGGGCTACACCAATGTGGTTGTGTGCTGGTTATCTCTGGCTGGTTTTAGGACTGCACTCCTGGAATGTCAGGAGTTTCAGTTAAACATCTCTCCTGTGTCTTAGCTAATATTTTGGTTAAAATTCACCACTTTACCAGCACTAAATGGTATCAGGGGAAGGAAGAAAGGAAAAGATGAGTCAGGAGAAGAGCCAGTAACTCCTCTTTACACACCACAGCTGAGCTAGTGCTAGAGGTGCATTAAATGTGGAAGATTAAACTGATTAAAAAATTCCCTTTAGTGGAATGTGCATGAATAATTGGTGATATTCTTAAAGTCTTAGGGCCCTGAGTTAAGGCTAGAGTTTTAAAGCTCTCCAAGCAAGAGGAATCAATACTCAATTTCACAAAGATTTCAGCCTCCCCAGGCTCTGCTCTCCCCAAACCCCAGGGGGCTGCACCTGGTCCAAGCCCATCAATATTCCCATGTGCATTAAAATGTGGATTTCAGGCCAGGGGCACAACAGTCCCCAGGCAGCTTGGTCCTCAGGGGTGGCACAGCAGCACCAGCCTGGACCCCTCATTCAATCACTTTTGCCCCCCTGGGCATGCCAGGATATTGGGGCTGTCACTGGGAGCATTTAGGGGCCACAACCCACTGACACCACACAAGACAAACACTTGGCTCTGTTGTTGGTGTCCTGCCATCACAGGGGATCCAGCACATTCACAAGGGTAGGTGAAGGCAGATTCTTATTTTCATGAACTTCCCTGAGGCAAGAGATCCTCGAAGCAGAGCAGCCAGACATTCAGTGGAGTCTTTCTGACCTTTTCCTTCTAGGATTATTCAGAATAGGCAGTTCTCATATATACACACACACAGAGAGCCTCCATAACAGGAATGGTTGCCAAGTCCAGAAAATATTTAACTGCTTTTCATCCTGGACATAATAAAGAAGCTGAAGTGACATTGATTTATTTATGCTCAGAGCACACAGGTTAGGGACCTGAACAGATTACAAAGACATCATCTCGAAAATACACTTTCCTTTGGATGAGTTTTACTTTGATGTCTTTAAGTATGTGAATAAAAAAATATATAATTCCTAATAAAAGTTTTATTACTCAAATTAAAGGTTTTTAATCACTGCCCAAGTCTGGAAACCAAGGAGAAGAGAATATTGTAAACACAGCCTGACCACACAAAGCACATGGAAAGGGTAATGGGTGGCAGGGGGATGCAAAGAAATTACCACAGCTAAAATGGCTCTGAAATAAAAATATTCTAATCTCACAGTCACAACTCCTAAAAACAGTGTCAGAAAAAGATGCAGCACTTATAACAAGAACTTTTAATAGCTCCTGAGTTTGCAGATGTAGCCTTATAGCTGAAGAAGAGTGTCTATATTTAAGAAACTATGACAAAAAACACATTAATTTACTAATTGTGAGAGATCTATTAGGCTGACTTCAAAAGTGTTCCAGGTTTTAGAAGAGATTTTGAAGCAAAGTATGTTGTGAGTGAGTGGAGACCAGACTGAAACACAACCTGTATTAACTCCAGGAGGGTTCATGTGACTGACACAACACCCTCACTGCCCGGAGAGGTGAAGGAGTCCTGGGCCCAGAACCTTTACCAAAGCAGGCTGGATTTGCAATAATTCCTCCCCAGCCCACCTTCACAATTACCTCCCAACCACGAGAACAGGAGTACACAGATGATGTCTTCAAATGACACCAACTTGGTTGGCTTTAACAAGACAGGTTTTAGCAGAGGACTGGAGCACCATGTGGGCAGGGATGACACTGACTACTGAATTAACAGAAGTGGTATTTACATTTAAAACAAAAATAGATTCATTTTGGAATAAAAACTGAATTTTCATTATAAGCTGCAGGCTTGCAGTTGGAAATGTCTGAGGAGGAAAAGATGTGGATCCCATGACAACTGAATTACCATAATGAAGCCACAAAAAAAGGTCACTGTGGTCCCAGAGTGCTTCAGAGGAGAGGCAGCCCCTGCAAGTGCAGCAGCGCTAGCTACAAATCACCTGCAAGGAATTTATCCAAGAACATGTATGTGGTTCAAGCACAATTTAGGAAATATGAACTCACTCTAGAAGAGGGCAGGAGGAAGACTCTTGGCATGATTTCAGTAATGGAAAGAGTGCTTTAAGAGAGTTAAACAGACCAGGTTGATTTAGCCTGTGAAAATGAACACTAAGAGGGGATGCAAATCCTTTGCTTCAGGATTAAACAGTAAGAATGGAAGAACTATTGGAGCTGAAAGAGAATTCTGTATGAAACCATGGCTGAATGCACGTGGGCTGGAAGTCAGAATGCAGGTTTCAGCTCCTGGACGAGCAGGGCTCAGGAGCAACCAGCTCCTAACAGGACAATTGATGAAAGAAATTCAGCCTGTGACAGCAGCCTGCTCACTTGGCAAACGAGCTCAGACCACTTCGTGTTGGCACACAGGCCTCCACAACCAAAATATCTTTAAAAGAAAATATTTGGAAAGTGCTAAACCTTAAGAGGACTGCAAGGTGATGACTGAATTCCCCAGACAGCAATCTGCATCTCAGTCCCACAGCCAGTATGGGAAGTCTTGAAGTAATTTCCCTTTTTTTTTTTTTTCAGCTTGCCTGAACATCCCATAAAAAGAGGAATTACTACAGTGAAAGAGAGAAATTGATTATGCACATAGTATTTTCAAATGCAGGAGGAAAACAAACTAGAAAAAATAGAGCAGAATAAATTGTTTCTGCAATCTCAGCGAGTTAGATTAAAAAAAAAAAAACCCAGGAGGATAAGCAAGGTGGTTTTGTTTTGGTTTCTTTTCCCCTCAAATTTCCACTGGTCTTTTTATAACAAAAGACACACATAATTTTTATTTTTCTCCACAAACATGAATATCCAGGGAAAACATAGTTAAATCAGCCAGGGGAAAATAAAAAAAAACATAAAAAAAAAAAAAAGCAAGCTGGAAAGACTGTTTAGATGAAAACCCAATCAATAAAACTGCTCAGAAGAAATACTTATCTGCATCCTGTTTGAGATTGACAGGGGAGGTATTAATATTGTATGTGCTTGTCTAGTGGATAAGATAATCGAGCACCATCAAAATGCAAAGCGGTTCCTGCAACTCCTCTAGCAGGAAAAAATAAAAAATAAAAAAAATCTCCTTTTCCATGTGAATTCCCTTTCTCCTGCAATGCCATCTAGAGGAAAGCAGGCAGAGGGAAGGGAGGGCAGAGGCGAAGGGCTCAGGAGGAGGAGGGTGAGGGTGAAGGCAAAGCTTCCCCCAGCCCTCGCTGATGAGGTGAGTGAGGCTGCCCAAGGGAGTGAGGCTGCCCAAGTGAGTGAGGCTGCCCAAGTGAGTGAGGCTGCCCAAGTGAGTGAGGCTGCCCAGTTTCTGGAGCCATCAGAGGCAGCACAAGCCCTGGCTCCAGCACCACAAATCTCATCTGAGCAGGGATGAGCACTGGGGCTTCCCTCCTCACTACAGGGCTCTGTCTGCTGAAGAAATCCCCACACATTTCATCCCTTCTCCCGCTGTTTGCATCTGCAAATATGTGAAAGAAGAATCCTTTAACATCCCAGATTTGACTGGAGGAATAAAGAAAAAACAAATAAAACCTGATAAAATCAGGAACTCAACTCTGCAAGGAGTCACAGGCACCTCCAGGCAAACCAGCAGAATTTGGTCAGGGAAAGTTCAGAGCCCAGTTTGCCCCCTGACCCAGAGAGTCTCCTTGCCAGGACCTTGAGTAGCCCTTCAGCTCTGTAATTCTGCTCCCTCATCATCTCCTCTCAGAGCAGCAGTGCTTGTGGAAGGCTCAGGCTGTGACACACTCAGAATTCCAGCAGGCACTTCTGCATGCCCAGGGTCACATTTTCACCGCTGACTTCAGCCTTGTTTGGTACAGCAGAGAGCACAGCCCCTGGCTCCCAGCTCCACAAGGACTAACACAACATCAAGTGTTAAAACCCCAGCAACAGCTTTGCCACGTGCAATACAGAGGATGGCTGGGAATGCATCACTTTTTTACCCTACAAAGAATTCAAACCATTCCTCTCAGATCACAGCTCTCAAATGCTGCTAATGTAGATGTTTCTATCTGAGGGCTCAAGCTTTCTCCTCAGAGTTTCCCGGCCTTTAAAAATTAATCACAGTCAAGCTGTAAGAAGGAGAAAAAAATAAAAAGAAAAACCTTCAAAGCTTTTAGGGAACAGAACAGTTCAGAATATTTTGTTTTGACAATCACTGGCTGTAATTTTTTTCCTGACACTTTAGAGGATATTTTTAAGCCAAAAAATTGATGAAACTAATGGTAAATAATACCTTGTTAAGAAATCATGACAATTTTATTAATAAAGATGAGAAAAACAAAAGATAATATTATTTGGGACTGGACAATGCCTGATTTTTTTAGTGGTGTAATGGCATTAAAGGACCTTTTAAGCAGCATGCAGTTTATGTGAATTTGCTTTTATAGTAAAAAGTTAAAGAAAAGACAACTTCCTCTGGTCAAGGGAAGAGAAGAGAGTGAACGTGCTGCTCAAACACAGATTCTTGTGACTGATAAATCTTAATTCTATATGAAAGCTATTGTTCAAAGCTGGACTTGCAGACAGCTTAAAAGCAGGGAAGTTTTACCTTGTGTTCAAGGACAAGCATTATCCAGACATCAAGAGCTGAGGGAATGAACAGCCCTGGTACAGCACATCCAGAGAGAAGACTGCTGGGGCCTGGGGATGGCTATTTAACAAAAATAATTCATACTTTCTGCCAGTTAAAATACTTTACAAATATTTTGGTGGAATGCATCAGTCTCCTTAAAGAAAGCAGCCTCCTGAGCTCTACCCCATGGCCACACCTAGGCAAGGCTTCATCAGAGGTACTGGGGGTGTGTGCTGGTAAAACTGAGAACTGGCTGTAGAAATATCTCCATGAACAAGATCTCAGCCTGGAGGGAAGTCTTGGTCTCTGCCAAAGGTGTGACAATCCAGTGCCCAAACTCTACGTAGGAAAGACTGGTTTGTATTCTAAAAGGTGAAAATGGTAACTGAGCCATCCCTACTTTTTGAGAATAGTGATCAGAATCTTTTAGTAAGTCACCAAATAACACTTCCTTGTTTTTCCTGTTCCACGTGAAACTTCAAACAGTTCCGTTTATCAGTGCTGTACAGAGCCCTGTACCTGCTGATTTTGAGTACTAACAAACGCCATTTCCAAAGTTTCTTACGACAATCTCCAGAAATGTTTCCTTCTCTTAGCATGAAATTTCAACAACTCTTAAAGAAATAACCGTCAAGAATTTGAAAAATACATGAAGTGAGCAAGACTAATCAACACCCTCTAATTTCTAAACTCAGAGTAGTTGCTGGGTCACTTCCAGGTCCCCTCTGAGCACACAATGGGAACCCTTTGATGTCTCTCCTTGAGCATTCAGCCTTTACTGACCAAGCTGCAACCAGAGGATGAACACATGCAAACCCCACCACCTACCAGACAAACAAACCCCACCATGGGCTGGATGCAGCAGCTGGGATGATGGTGCAGTGGCTGTGTGCTGACACTGGCACCAGACTGTGCCTAAGAGAGCAAAAATTCCCTCTTCCTGCAGGGCTAATTGTATAATTATTTCTTTGCTCAGACAGGCACCTCCATTTCCTCTTATTTCTCTCTCTACCTTAGTGTATTAGTGGTAAAAAAAGCTCAAGAAATTCAAATGGACTCTAAGCATCAGCAGCTTGGGTAACCCCTTTCCAGTTTGTAGGATGTTGTGCCCCATGCTCTCCACTTGACAACATATGTCCCTTGCCTCCCCACCAAGAAAACCCAAAGTCCTTTCACCCTCTGCCTCAAAGCCAGTTTGAACCAGTGGCATAGAAACAGGCACCAGGAAATCTCGAAGTGCAGTATAAGAACAGATAAATCTTCTTTCATGAAGCAGCTCCTGTGCTGCACAAACCACACTGTGAGCTCTCCCAGCAAATCCTCTCCTCCAGGGAAGAAATCATCTCCTCAGCTGCTACCCCAGGGACAGCAGAGGGTAAGTTCTATAATTATGTTACAAAACTCACAAATCATTTTTTAAAAGAAACCAAAACAACAGAAAACAGATAATTAATTTACAAAGAGAAATAAATGATGCCTTATCCCTAAATAGCCCAAGTTCATGAGAGGGAACAGCATATTTGTTGTCTGACCAGCAGCTGCACACAGGCAGGGGGTTTTAAATCTACTGGGACCCAATCATGTAGCAGCAGTTCACTCAGGTATGCACCACAAACTAGTGCTGACAGCACTATGGAGCCCTGAATATTTAGTACCACCAGTACACCATAGTGCACCACTCTCAGAGTGAGCTGAGGTCCTGTTTTAATTTGTTCTGTCTCTGTGTACACAACAAAGCTACTGCTTAAAGTGGATAAAATTGGTTCCGATTTTTGTCCTTTGTTGAGTGGTTCTCTAGCAGAGAATTTCAAATTTTAGACTATACATGATGTGGTTTTAAGATCTGTTCTCAAAATTTGTCTTTATCCATCTGCTAGGGAAAGGTGGGCTCTGTGAGCCCTGGGAAATGGGTTCAAAAGAAACACGTCCAGGCAGAGAGGGCAGAAGCTCAGCTGCAAGGGCTGGGAGCAGGTTTGCTGCTGGCTCTCTGCCAGCTGGGCAGGGGCCCCAGGGACAAGAGGCATGTCCATGCCAGGAGGCACCATCTCCTCCTGAGCAGAAAATAGATTAGAGAGATGCCTTGGCTCTGGGGACACTGGACTTTTTAATGCTAATCCTTTATCTTGCATTCCTTCACTGGAAGCAAGAGGGACAGCAGAGGGACATGAGACAAATCATATCCAACACCAGTCTCACTACATTCCTCTGCAGAGATGGCTACACCAAAAGATGTCCATGTACTAACCTGAACTGAGAGGTTATTTGTGCCCAGTGTGCTAAAAAAAAAAAGGAGAAAGCCAAGAACAAATCATCCTGTTAGGCTGCTGACATCAGAGCATGCCTTGGATTTTGACTGAGCCAGGACAGAAGCAAGAAGGCAGTGAGAAGGCAGTGTAAGTAATTCAGAACACAACTTCCTTTTGGAAAGTTACTGTAAAAAAAATTAAAGGTCACAGTATTGTCCTAAGGAAAAGGTTTCTTGCAGCTTGTGCTCTGTTTTCATTCCATGAGCCTTTAGGCATGAGATTTCTCTGGTGGCTCAGGCTTTGCACTGTACAGCTCTAAACTTTCTAAACAATTTCCAAAGTAAGTTGGGGGAAAAAAATTATCTTTGAAATATTTTGTCACCCAGCTTTTTATAACTGATGGGGAAAAAAGGGTGCTTTGAGGCACTTTGTAGGGCATAATTCTCTCTGCAAATCCTTGTCTAGGCAATCCTTGTTGGTAAACAATATTGAGTGAGACTTTAAAAAGTGACTATAACAGAGCACAGGGTATCACAAGTCACGGGTTTAGGGATTTCTTGCCTGGCATTAGCACTCTATTGTAAGGTCCTCTGGGGAAATCTCAGCATGTTTTGCAAGATTTCCATTTCATCTTGAAAATGCTTTCCAAAGCCCACAGCACACTAGGTTAGAAAGGGAAACACTTGCATTTTAGCACTGGAGGAAATGAAGCCAAGTGAGAAGAGCCACTTATTTAAGAAAATAAGATAAAAAAAGAAAAAAAAAATCCAGGCAGTTTTCTCTTGAAAGTTCATGGCTCAGCAACACTGTCCTGGGTGGATATCACTGTGAATCTTCCTTGGGGTTACTTTTTACATCAGCCAATATCCCAGAACCAAGGAAAAGCAGCTGATGTAGCTGTACCATTAAATTAATGGGGTTCATGGTGATGGTGATGTGCTACCATGGATGGTAGCAGGGCAAAGCAAGTCCTGTTCTTGTCACCTCAGTGCACAGGGCTTCATGCAGTGCTTAGGGAATGGGACTTGGTGCAAATATATCAATTCCTGCTCACCAGCTACTGCAAAGGAGCCCTAGGGCACACAGCTAAGGAATCTGTTACTTTGCTGATGCACCGAAAAACCCCAATCAAACCCCACCAGCCCCAAAGAATGCAGTTCTGTGCAATCCCAGCTCCAGCAGCCCCATGTGAACCCTGAGCAGCAGTTCAGATCCAATATGCTTGAGCTCTGACTTTTAAAGAATGTATTAAAACCAAGAGAGGGTGGTTGCTTTCCATGGGGACAAAATTTAAATGCAAGTGGCTAGAAAAGTGTCATTGTAATGCCTTTGCAAACAGTCCCCAAGGCTGATTTGTCACACAATGCTGGTCTAAAAGCAACCTCTATTCAGAAGAGTTATTCCTTAGGGATTGCCATAAAAATTTTTAGTGATCTCTGATTCAGTGTGCTTTTAATCCCATAGGAATGTCTGTCATTTTGGGAACTTATAATGGATGAGAGGAGAGCCTATACTCCATCTTTAGAGGGGAGAAAAAACCAAAACAAACTACCCAATACCAAACCCTAAGACTGTAATTCACTCAGGAAGGTTTATACTTTAACATTCTACTTCACTGTCATTGAGAGGAATGTTAGGAACATTTCCCTCAAACACCTCTTTCTAATAATGATTGTTCTGGAAACAAAACACATTTTGTTGTGGTCATAACATAGCAGACTGTTTCACCCCCCATCCCTCAAAGCTTCCAAGCCATCCTGGGCATTCATTTGTAAGGAAGGGCAGCATGTCCTTGAGCACAAAGAAAAGGCAGCATGCAAATAAATAAAGCAGATGCAATATAGCTCCTCTTCCAGGTAAAAGGCAGCAGCTGGTCATGCACACAAGGGATTCTCTTTCATTTTGGAGCTGCCTGAAACATTTTAAGATGCAACTGATGCTTCTCCATTAGCATTTTAGTTTAAAGAAGAGGTTTTGAAAATTTGGGAGCAAATCCCATCACCCCCATCCTTCCTTACCACACTTTGTTATGCATCATAGAGCAATCTCTAAATGCAAGAACTGCTTTGTTCCAGATCAAATCGGATTGCAAGATGCTCTCCAGGTACATACCCATGTGCTTCACCTGCTTATGGGTGTGCAATCCCTGGGGCCAGGTCAGAGCTATCTCAACACAGCTGCTGCATGCACACTGTGAAATGCATGGGGGGAAGATTTCAGCTCCTGTGAAACTGGAAAACCCCCATGAGCAAGTGGCTGAAACCCCATCTACCTGCAGTCAGAGACCAGTGGAGATCACTCCCCCAAGCTATCTGGTCAGAGCTCAATTCCATTTAAGTTTATTCTTGAAGACTTGGGACAAGGAAAATGCATTCATATCTTCCATGTGCATCACAATCCTGTGAAACACAAACCTAGCAAGTTCACAGCTCAGGCCAGTAACTTTACAAACTTTCAGTCTGTGTCTGCCCAGTAGCTGTATATTGGGGTATAAAAAGTCTTATAAATGAAGGAACAGGAACTAAATTCTTCTGCCCAGAGGCAACAGGACAAAACCCTTAAAATTACTGTTTATTATCAACAATCCCCACTATCAGAACAAATTGCCTGTTAAAACAGTCATATATACACAGGGTGTTACCACTTAGTGATGCTGCACTCTGAGGCTGTAGCAGTTTCGTCCTTATTAAGGGGATATAAGGGAGTTTTAAGGCATGTCCTGCTGTTCAACCAAAAGAACTAATGGTTTGCAATAAGCTCCCATTACTAGGAGCTGAAGCCTTTCTCTGCAGGACACCTCTCGATGAGGCTGTACCTAGACTGAGCCGTTGGGATAAGTGGTCTTAAACCTGCTGACTCCAGAGAAAGCTGGGGACACTCGGTGCCCCCAGGGGTCTGGGCTTTGCCACCTTGCAGGATGCCTTCACTCTCCAGTGGGGATGATTGCACTGAGAGCTCCCTGGCTGCATTCCTCGTGCCAAGCCTTCCCTGAACCAACCCAGTCATTTCATGCCTGATCCAAATAAAAAAATGGATCAAGAACAGATTCACCAACAGAACAGTCAGGAATGTGAGCCTAGAGTACAGCACACCACAGTGCTCAGCAAAGCACACACCACATCTCTTCATCTCTCACCAGGGGCAGGAGCAGCCTGACTGCCTGGCTGCTCAGCTGAAACATCCAGAAACTCTTTCAAGCCCCCAGCTCCTGACCTGCTCACAAGGAGTTTGTCTTTGAAGTAAAAAATACTCAAGATGCCACCAATCTAAAGTTCAAAAGAAATAAAACACTCTCGTTGTTGGTTTGACTCAAGAAAGGACATTACATTATCTCTGAAGTGTTCAGAAAAAAATAGTGGGGAAAAAAAAGTCAAGTAACCACTCTCAGGCTGGGCTATGAAAGTCACAATTTAGCTCAGCCTAAGGATGGCATATATAACAAAATTAGACTTTTTCCTGTGATATAATTCAGATAGCCTTAATGGATTCCCCCCACACTTTTTTTTTACTTTCAAACAGCTGCAGCAAAGTAACTTACAATTATCATATCTTCAATTAAACACACTGTAGGGCTTTTGGGGATCTAGCATGAAAATGTTGTCTGGGAAAAAAAATTGCAAGCTGCTAAAAGTTAGTGGTAAGTTAATTAACTGAAGATTGCCAGATTGCAACAAACTGGCATGGGATTCGCAGACCCTCTTCTCTAGATAAAGTGCTTTGACTCATGAATGAAGGCAGCACACAGGAGAAGGAATCAAAAGCTGCTCTGTCTGGAGAGTTCCTGTCATATGAGGAGCTGTCAAAGGAGCCAGTGCTCTTGATCTCTTGTTATATGTAGTAGAGAAAGTTATGTCCTGAACAAGTATATATTGTAAGAGAAAGCAAAATGGAAGAGCTTTGGGCAGTCAAAAAGGAATTCCTGGCCAATTCCTGCCCATCCCAGTGGTGGCACTGATGTCAGTGCTTAAGCAGATAGAAATTTCTTCAAAGATCAGTCTCTACAAGATTCTCTGTTTATAAACCACACCAGCTTGGCTAATTCAAAGAAAATGGTTGAATGTATTTCAGGGGACTGCAGTCAGTAACCAACCCTTTCAAGCCACAGCTGTCTCCCAAAGGCAGCAGTCTATGAATAAATAGAGCAGCAAAGTGCTCATAAAACCTGCACATTAAAGAAACTATCGTGCTTAAGACTGGCCTACCACCATGCGCAATTCACCCCTGAGAATCCCAGTATGAAGGATCCCAGCTTTGTTTTCTCTTAGATCTTCAATTTTCACTTTTTCTTGCTTCCTCCCACTCAAACATTGAAACCTTTATTCTTTCAATTTAATTCAGCTTTGGGCTCCTCACTGTATTTGTGAGCTGGCAAGGCAAGGGGCTCCCTGTAAGCTCTGCACACAGAAGCACCTTCCACCCTGGGCACAAGGTGGGAAAGTGGGCTCCAGCACTGCCTCCTCTTCCCAGAGCCACCTGCAGGGAGCACATGCAGCAGGAGCAGCTCCTCTTGGACACAGGGTGTGTTACAGACTGCCTCACACCTCAGAGCAAACCCATCCCTGCAGAGGATGTGTGGGCACAGCATTTATGCCAATGCAAGTCAGTGCCCCACCACCCCATTACCCTTGAAAACTCTGAGGTCTCTTGAACACTGTGGAGTTGCTCAGCAAAAGTGTTCAGTTTTAATGAAAATCTAAGGAGAGAAAGGTATAAACCTGTCAAACAAACAAACTGGTTATCTCAGGGATCTAGCCAAAAGGAACAAGCCTATTAAAGGAATCGTTTTCTGCACCAATATGTCACTGCACTATACTCTGTGCATAATAATTACTTAAATCCAGCCATCCCATGCATTATTAATAGGACCAGTCAACCTCAAGTCCCCATGCAGCCTTAAAGCAGATATATTAAATATTCCCAACAGGAAACAGGCAGCCATCCATTATCAGCAATAGACTACACAGTTAAGTCAATGCCTCTTTCAAGAGGGTTTTGTTCTGGTGTGATCATCAAGGCTGCTCTTCCCCATCCTCCAAACTGCTTTTCCTGTCAAACCTGAGCAGCATTTCCTCATTTCTCTATGAAACATGAGAGATTACCCTTTATTGGGAGCAACAAAAATTTTGCGTGAATAATAAATGTTCCAGGAGCAGAGGCAGCCTGAGTAAGCTGATAACAGAAAAACAAGAGATAGTGGAGATCCAAGGCTAAAGAATCAAGGATGGGAGAAGGGGGAGAAAGAGTAACACTATTCTTGCTGCTGAGGGCAATGGAGACCTTTGTGAGTTCATGCACCTGCCGTGGCTCTGACTTGTTATCATACACAGGCAAGTGCCAATCTACCAGCCTGTAATTCAGCATTATTCAGGTTTGGGCAACTGTGATTCTTGTCCCTCCTGAATTGTCTCTACTCCTCTAATCAGACTTTCAAACTGCTTCTGTCCACTGGTTTTGTACACCACCACTAGAAAAACGCTGGATTTCCATGGGACCTCCTCATGGAGGGGCACGGAGCAGAGCCAGCTGTGGAGAAGGGAATTGCTTTCTCACAAGAGGATCTGGATCACACACACACAATCACACACTTTTTAGTTATAATACATGACTAGAAATATTGCAAATCATAGTGCTTCTTACGTGCTCCTGGCCCCTGCCCTCTTTGCAATTTCCCTATACTGTGAAGTCATTTTGTAACCTCCTATGAAAGGTGTGATTATGGAGTGATTCAAAATAGCAGGCCTGGAAGTTTAAATGCTTCAGTAGCAAGCCAAGGAAATGCCCACAAATTATATGTTTGGAGAGTATTTGCTATGAAAATGTTTGGCTAGAGATTTACAGGCATGAGCAGTGACAGAAATGTGAAAATTCTTAAAAAATAAAAAGATAGACATGAGAAAAAGAGGGGAAAGTCTAAATAGTAATAGCATGGTATTTAAAAATGTGTTCTTTCCACTAGAGAGTACAAGGAGCAGTGAGAACAAGAAACAGAAAAGATTTGTGTGCTGGAGAGGGAATTTTACAGCCTGGCTCGACCTGCTGCATCAGAGGAGCAGCACAGCGCGGCACAAGGGCACCATGGTTTGTGTCTAACAGGTACAACACACCTGAAAGAGAAAGATATCAAGCCAGCTGGTTGTGAAGGCAGCCCCTCGGGCTCCTGGCTGTTGCTGGGAAGCCTGGAGTATTTGACATTTCTTATCAGTAGAAAAGAGCCTGAAAGGTTCCTGGCTGGCGAAGGGGAGGCAGCGCAAGCAGATGAGCGGGTTCTCCGTGACATATGGCTTGTTGGAGGAGAGAGACACCTAATGTAATAGTTATCAATACCTGCATGTGTACTTCAAATTAGATTTAAAAAGTTAATTAGCTCCAACTCCAGTCATTCCTTTATGGTGATAAGCTCTCAGAATTTTTTATCAGTCTGTAAGTGGCTGGCAAAAATCTAGTCCCAAAATCAGGCTGTTCTGGAATGTGAAGTCATTCCCACAGTGACACCCTTCACAGAACAGCTATCTCGAACTCCTGCTATCATAGTTTTAATTTACAGCAGAAAATATAATTTTCTGAATTCCTCTCCCTCAGCATGACAAATACCCCATTGCAATATTATAAGGGGGGCAGAGGAGTGGGGGAAGCAATCCAAACCAGCCTGTTTTCAATACAACCATTCTAAAGAAGCTATTAGCAGATTACCCAAGCAATATATTACTGCCGAACCTAAGATGTGTTAGAAAACACTGAGTCATGCCACTGAATTAATGAAATTAGTTTGAAATCACAAATTTCCAACTGAACTCAAGCAGTTTGGGCTCTTCATCAGTTGCTGTAATCTTCCATACCCTTAGACCATGCATTCGTGTTTTCATCTTGTTCTTGCATGAACAAGGGGTAAAATCTGAAAGCTGGGGCCGGGGAGAGGGGTGCAGGTCACAGAAGTTTTGGAAAAGTAAAACAGCAGGTATCATACTAACATTAAAAGCCACAAGCTTTCCTCACCCAAGGGCAATTCCAGTCCAAAGATTTGCCTTTTTTTTTTTTTTTTTTTTTTTTTTGTGGGGAGGCAGTGAGGAGGGGGAATCTTCCTTGAAAAGGTCACAGATAGCAGGGGTTTAACCTGCAGAGGGTTTAGAAGGGTGCTTGCTAGGGGGTATAGTGAAATGGCCAAAATCAGAAATCTCAAGGTAACAGCTACTTACACAACTCAAATAAGCCAATTTGCAAGCATTGTCAGGTTTACTGCAGGGATCTTAAATCTTGAGAGTTTACCTTACTTTTCAATGTGCATTTTTTAAACACAAGAGAGTTAGACAAAAAGAAGAAAAAAAACCAAAAACAAAACCAACCAACAAAACAGCAACAAAAAGACTATTCTGGTTCTGCTTTTATTTCTGTGGTTTGTTAGACATTGTGGGAGTGCAGAGAGATAAGACAAGCCAGTCTCAAAGCCTCCTCTTTCTCATGTTTATATCCAGCCAGACCTGCAGCTTATCATTCTGTCATTTAACTCCCTATTAAGTAAGAAGGAAAGATGTGGGAAGAATTAGTCTGGCCGACCCTCAAAGTCTTTCCTGAGAGGAATGTGGCACAGGCAGTAAGAAGAGTTGTTGGAGGGAGCACTGAGGGCTGATCTGCTTATCCGAGGTAGCCAAATCTTTGGAGGCTGAGGAGCAGGCTGGTTATCACCAGAGAGCAGCCTACCTTTGTTCCTTTGCCTGCCTTTCATTCAGCTCCTGTTTCAGAGCTCAGAGCCCCTGTCAATGCACAAATGACAATGCACATTTTTTTTCTGATGATTACATGATCCTGCTGTCTCAACATGAAGAAAAGACATTTGGATCTCTAATGTGGCCTTATATTTTTTGTCCAGAACCGAGTCTTGAATACACAGGATATCACTGCCTGCATACAGAAGAAACCACTCTTTTGGGAATATTTCTCTGTATTTTGCTATCCCAACAGCCCTCTTGGCTAAATTACAGAAATTTCTGGAGAGACTTTGGCACAAAGGCAGAGCCTGTTCTAAGAACAGTTTTCTCCTAAAATGCATCAGCCTTTTCTAGCACAGCTCAGTATTTGCACCATAAATTAAGGTATATCCCCTCACCCCCTGCCCCTGCTCAAACAGGAGAAGAAACAACCTCAACACTGGGGTGTGGTCTCTGACCTGAATCTGTTCTTTGCCATTTCAGAGTAACAAGCAGCAGGGAAGCTGCTGGACTGGATGCAGGAGGAGGAAAGGACTGAATTCTTCCTGACTGATTCCCAGTCAGGAATTCTATTTCTAAGAGAAAGACTTAAGATAAAGGTCCTGCTTCTTTGCAAGAGATGCAGCAGAAATATACAATAATTAAACTCAGAGATGGAATGTGAGTATAGAAATCCCAGTGGAAATTGGGCAGAGAACCATTAACCTTGCTTTACCCCTGTGATTAATGCATTGCAGAGCTGGTGGACAGTATCTGCTCCCACAGCACTTGGGGATGGACACAAACAAGGGAACACATTTGGGCTGCCCTTTTGCTCAGTGGCAAAGAATAGATTTTTTTCAATGTGCAACCTCACTCTTAAATAATTCATGACATCCCCAGAAGCAGCAGCTTGCTGCAGACATACTTAGAGCTCCAGGACTTATCCAGAGCCACACACTGTAGTGCAGATTCATGGAATCACATCTCCTGGAAAAGACCTCCGAGATCATTGAGCCCAACTGTTAAGCGAGTGCTGCCAAGAAAGTCACACTCAGACTTTACTCCCATTTTCTCAAATGGGCAGGATTAGGAAGCCATCCTTTCTGGGCACTGACACCAGCTCTATCTCCAGTACACCTGGTGGAATTTGTCTGCATTTCTTATTTCCCTTCTTTAGGTTTTATTCCTCCCAGAGTTATTTGGCTTCTGCATGAATCAAATGCCTGCTGGCAACGCTGTGTGAGGCTGAATCCCTTTCAGGAAAAGGCATGGAGTACTGCATGTCTTGTGAGAGGGAGTTCTGGGAGTGCAGGGTCATTGCAACCAATTACACCACTCAATTCTTCACCCATCCTGCCCTTAACAGTGAAATAGGGACTGGTTTCATCCTCCTACACAGTCTCTTATTCCACTTAGGTTTTTTCAGAGGCAAAAATGCATAGAGCATCCCTGCATCTTTCTTTGTGTTGTGCATACTGAGCTGCTCAAGTTATTGTGGGTTTTCACCTAATCCAAATCACTGAGGTACAGTCTGGGAAATGGTAAATGAGGCTGACAAAGAAGTAAGAAAAATACTGTCCAGGGGAAACATTGGCTCCAGCTTAACTCTCCTAATTTCTCTTTTCATCTTGATGGGAGCAGTGGGAAACAGGAGGTTCTTGTTTCTCACACCCTGTCCAATTATAGCAATATTTCACACAGCACCTGAAAAAGTCTCAGGGCTGTACTATCAGAAAAATCAAGTAAAGATGAGAACAACAGTTCCAGAAGTAATCTCAGGTGAAAATTAGTATTGCAGCGGCAGAAAATAAAGCAACAGACAGTCACAGTATTCAAGTACAGGATTTCTCACCAAATAACTGTTCAGAAATCATAAATGCCATCTGAAAAAATCTCAGGACGACTGTCTCCAGTGAAAAGCACATGAAAGCACACAGCAAACCATGGTGTTAGGGGAGAGAAAACCTTGAGTCCATCATGCCAGGACACAGCCTGGGAGCAGGGGCTTCAGCCTGAAGGTTTTGCCCCATGTTTCTGCTTCTGGAGCACACTCCAGCCCCTCTCCTGCCCTTATTTCCTTCCACAGCAGTGGAGGAGAGAGCCCATGCCACCAACCAAGCAACTCATGGCTCTTGTACCCTGCACACAGCCTCCCCCGTGCAAAGTGCTTAGAGCCACATGCTCTACCTATCCTGGGATTAAAGACACCTTCCATACAGCAACTTCTCTGCCATTCCCAGTTTAAACATCTTCCAGACTTTATACTGATACTATCCCCTGGGGCAAAACACTTTTTTTTTTCCTCTTCCACCAAATACAATCACACAATTTTTGATCTCTTTACTTCAGTCTCATTACATTTCAGTCTCCTTTATCCCTCTCAGCCCCACACCCTTTTGAACAACTGGCAGATGGAAAATATAGGTTGGTTGGTTTTTTTACACACATGCTAGAGCACCTCTGAGGATTGCCTCTTACCTTTGGCTGGCTGAGTTCAGCTCCAGAGCCCTGAGCTGCACGAGGACATGGCCAGGCTGGGTAGCACAGACCCCACCAGTGGGGTTGCAGTGTGTCAAACAGAGATCTGTGCAACAACTCCCAGAACCACCTCCAAAGCACAGAGGAAAGGGACAGCAGCAGGACTGTGTTTTGTGAGGGGAAATAAGCTGCTTCCCAGGGATTAAGCACTCCCGGCACTGCCAACGAGAATGAAAACAGCTGAGGAGGCACAGCCAGGTCCATCAACAGCCCAACACAGCTAAAAGTGACATGATTTTGCTTTTCTTTCCTTACAAGTGTCCCTGGCCTTTCAATTAATGTCTTTCAATGAAATTAACTATTTCCTAAAGTCAGATTTGCAGATCTGCTGGATCTGTAGCAGTCAGAGAGGCCTGGAAGCAGAGTAAGGATGCTTGGTGCAGGCTGCAGCCAGTCCTCTCAATTGCATCGTGCAGGGTGAGTGCAGGGCAAAGGAAAGAGGTCAGCACACAGGGATGGATGGATTGGATGGGATGGATGGATGGGATGGATGGATGGATGATGGATGGATGGATGGATGGATGGATGGATGGATGGATGGATGGATGAGAAGAGGTGATGCAAACCTGTTCAGCAGCTACACAGATTCTCAACACCAGCTTGTCTGCTGACCTTCAACTTAAGGGAGCCAGTGATCTGTGCTTCCTCTCACTGCAGGCAGATGAAGGGTGAGGTTTCTTTCAGGAACAACTTTGAGTAATTCTAAGTTTGTTTTGAATGCCAAATAGGAAAGTCAAAGGTGAGAAATAAGGAAAGTCTACAAGAGCTTGAAACTGAACACCTTGACCTTGGCTATTTGGAAGAATTTTGACTACTACAGCTGCATTTTGATCCCACTTTTGATTTTGTCTTTTAAATATAAAGTCTTATTTCTAGCTCTTCAGCACTCACCTTGGGCTCAGCTCACAGCCTCACCTGAAATTAAGGGCAGCACGTTTGGACTGCTACAGTGCCCCAGGTGCCTGCAACCCAAACACCCCATGCCCTGGCCAGAAGAAATTGCCCACGTTAAAATCATCATTAAAATTAACGCATTTGTTTGGTTATTATCTCTGAACTGAATCTCATATCAGATTTTTTAAAGAGATTTCAACATTGTTATTTTGAAAAGCATTTCTAGAAAGGTAGTTTTTTTCCTCTCACAGTTTCCCAAATCAGCTCCTATCATTACAGGCATCTCACATAACTCTTCTTTATCAGGATTTATAACCTAGTTGTCCTTCTGCCTGTCTAACATTTCCTGCAATACAAGATTTTTTGGCTTATTCTTCCTTCACATTACAGAAGTATTGTGAAGGAATTCTGCAGTGGAGTTGTCCTGGATTCATACCATTATGAAGCAGGACTTGTCCCTTTAATACTGGGAAGAATGTGCTGCCCACTATTGTTAAAATAGGGCAGAGAAAAGTAAACTGGGTATAACAAAGCATTTTAACTAGGTCTCCTTATCTGCAAGACCAGAAGGAAAAAAAATATATATACATAGGCTAAATTGGCAAATCCTTTCTTATTGATTTACAGTTACTGGAATTTGTTTGGTTTATTGATAAATTATCTTCCTATTGGGATTCTGTGGGTGATTTAGGAGTAAAATAAATGTCTGGCTATGACTTAGGACTCCTTAATGTTCAGTTAACAACAAGGTAAAAAGTGCTACATGAAAAAAAATTACCCTTGTCATCACAGACTATAGATCATCAGAAGCCTGTCCAAATTGATATCCACACCAACACAGTGAATTTGTATGTTGCACAGCCCCTTTTGGTTACCACAGCTGGCTATCCAACCATTTTGATTTTTTGCTCCACATCTCAACACAAAGGGAGAGAAGTTTTCAGTTGCTGGGATAATGCTCAGGCTTTTATTCCCCAGGCAGTGTTAGGAAGGACAGCAGTTTCACATTCAGCGTGGGAGAAGAGAACAGTGATGAACAGGGAGCAGCTGTGCTGGCCATGCCAACATCACCCTGGGCAGTGCAATGCTCTGGGGTCAGGGCTTGAGCTGCTCCAAAATATCACACTGCTGGCATCCCCACACCTGGGGGAGGACAGGAAAGCTTTTCCTTTGAGAAGTAGTCCCAGACTCAATGCATAATCCTATTTTTTTCTACAGTTTTGCCCTGTGTGGTCTACATGAGCAGTCCCACAGAGGAGTGTTGTTACAGATCCAGCCCCTGTGACTGTTCCCAGCCACGCTACTGACTGTCAGCACTTCCATCTGCATGGAGCTGAGCCAAGCAGAACCCCCCAGACCTGGGCCTACAAACTACAGGGACCATTTTGTCCCATCCTCATTAGTGGATGTCAGAACATCTCTGGGTCCATCAGGAGCCATAACTGTTTGAGGCAGACAGGTTGTCAGACCTGTTCCAGAGGTTACTTTCCAAAAAACAGCTTCTGCTGATTCATCCCCTACTGACACTGCTGACTTCCTGCAAATGCCTGACCTGGGAATATAAATTACTATTAAGGCTGACAAGGATATACCCTCTGCAACAATAACTCAGGCAGCTGTGGTTTCCTAGCACAAAAGCACATCCCTTTTGCCTTGGCACAGTGAGCACATCCTTGGGGGTTACTAATGCAAGCATCTCTCTGTGACTTGGTGAGGCTGGTGTACTCTGACATGGGGGACAGCCATGCTCACACCACAGGCTCAAAGACAGCACAGTGACCATTATTCTTTGTGGAGAGAATGATTTGTTGCAAAGGACTCAGTTCCTAATGTCTTCATTCTCAGCACAAGCCTCCAAATGACATTACTCATCCCTCTCAACATTGGAGACATCCTAGAAAACAGCCACTACTGCCAGACAGCATGGAAATTATAAGGGCTGTTAAATCAGTCCCAAGGTTTTGGGGCAGGATCTGGTCACCAGGTGGAAGCAGGAAGGAATCTCTCCTCAGCACTAGCATTATTACAGAAAGTTATGGAATTAAGTGATCCTGAAGCTGGGAAGGCAGGGGAGGGAAGTGTTTTTAGCATGCAATGGAACCATGCCTATAAAGGAGTAATTGCACTAATATTCACAGGAGCCCCTTTGAAGACACATAAAGTGTGGTGTCTTCATGCTTACTAGAGAAAATTTCCACGGTGCTCCACTGACATCTGTCATAAGACAATCATATAATTCAAGGTTACAGCTTCAAGACTCTCTTAAAGGCACAAATTTGTTATAAAATGCACTACGTTAATTACAGCTAAAATTATTCCCAGCATTTTTACTTTGGTACTGAAACATCTGTTTGCATCTGCAATGAGCCTCTCTTACCCCACAGCAACTTGCATAATGTTTTCATTAACATCATCTAGCAAATGACAAGACAATATTCCAGCAATGTTTCTCCCACTAACAGATGTGATCTTACTGAAATCTCTCCCTTCGGCTCCCTTTAACTTCTTGCTCCCTTGGAATGATAGGATATGGAAAAAGAGGAGAATAAAATCTACAGTGAAGGGGAACTTAAGCAACCATACTGCAAGCAACCTAGAATAATAAATGATCTGAGTCTTGGAGAAAGGGAGCTTAGGTTATTTGTACTTATTCTTAAGACCAAGAGTGTGCCTCGACCCAAACTCTTTATTTGAAATGAGGTAAATGTAGCTGTCACTTAGAAGTGAGGTGAGTGGCTGCTTTATGAAGCTGTTTGCTATGTAGATTCAATCACATCTGCCAAGTACCTTTCTTCTTTCAGCTGAATTTCTAGATTGAGGATGGGATCACACAAGATCCTTTCTCAGTCTTTGGTTGAGCTGTTTGCAAGTCACTGTTGCTGCTGGATGCAGTGAAATTGCTGCCTAGTGCCCAGAAGTCCCTTCTAAATTCAAAGTATTTCAGGGATAAAGAGATCCTGCAAGCAGCACACAGGATATTAACACACTTTTTTCACTGAATATCAAACAATTTCTCAGTAGGAGTCTTAAAAAAGAAGGTTCCTCACAGGCCTCTGAAACTTGTATGGTCAAGCCAATATTTTCCTGCACAGCCCATTTCTGAGCCTTTCTTGTTTTGGAAGAGTCTCGTTAAAAGCTTCTCAGCCTTTTTTCAACATTGCTGCCACCCTGGGAGCTGTCATGCTATCTTGTGACCCAGCTGTCTCTTGAGCCTGAACTCCTCTGCAGTTTCTGTGGTGTCCCAGAAATCTGGCCCAGCTTTGGAGCCAGATGTCCAGCTCATAAGGAGAGAAGAGTGAAAAAAGTGAACTTGGAATAAATCTTCCAGCCTGTTCTCAACAGAATTATGCCTGGTGTCTGGATCCTTCCTGTTGCTCTCTAGTCCCCTTCCTTTTTAAGCAAAGGCAATTCATCTGCATGAGAAACTCTGATGATGGATGCAGTAAAGAGTAACTTTATGCCACCAATCAACCACTTAATAGCATTCCTAAAATTACAGCATAGTACAGCATAGCAGCTCCATAGCTGTACAAAATACTTTTTTTTATTGTTATTCTCATTTAGCCTGCAGTATATCAGGACTTCATTTTCTGAAATCAATAAGTGAGAGGAAAGTCAGATTTAGCACATGAAAGCAGCAGTAAAGTGCAAGTCTCTTCTCCTCCTATGTCCTGGCATTGTCCTTCAGGGTTCACTACTAAAGGATTTACCATCCCAACCTCAGTTTCTCATCAGAGTTTGCACAGTTTCTTGGGTGCCTTAATTATCCTGGGGAAGACACTTATAGTTCACAGATTGCTGGAGTGAGACTGAACTTTTGTACCACAGAAGTTTACTCCAGCTCTTGCAGGGTTGTCTAACCTAAAATACCCCAAATGTTTGTTTTAGTGCACATGGAGTTGGGTTGAAGTTGTTACAACAGTAATCACTTGGTTAATTTTTATTTTTTCCTTGATTTTTAGCCTTTAGTACTCTCTTTTGAAAGCTTCACTCCCAAATCTTGAAGGCTATAAACTAATCAAAAGCTTAAATCCTCCCATAGCTAACTGTGAAATGAAAGAAAACATTTTCTTCCCATGGGAGGCAATACTGTACTCCCATGCACCATCAGTAGCCATCTAGTGAACAGCTTTGATCTCCAAAGTTCTTCTTCCTTGTTTCTGTTTATTTCTGGGCATTCCTTAAACATATTAAAATCACATTGCATCTCCTGCATGTGCAGCTCCACTCTGGGTGTGCCCTTGCTGCAGACCTCACTGAGGTGTTGCTATGGCTCCTCACTCCCTGATTGCTGCATTGGCACAACCTACTCCTGTCTTCCTTTAGGGTCCGTACCCCCAGCTCCTGCTCTGGCAATGCATCCTAGGAATGTTCCTACAGGAGACACTGGGGAACTTCTGCTTCACATCTTTTCAAAATTATCTAGAAAACAACAGACTTGTATGAAGCTGTTTGAACCATTTTGCATTGTGGTTCAAAGACACCAACCAAATTATAAAGCTCTCGAGCTAAGGCTTGACACACATCAGACAAACAAAATAATAAAATTGTTTCAGTTTCAAACTGGACAGCTGAGGCACAGCAGGGCTGAGAGCCATTGTCACACTGCACCAATTGTCAGGTTTTAGCCTGACATTGCTTCTCAGACATTATTTGGACTCACATCCTTTTGGCTGATTATCAGAGTGGTCTGTACTCAGTTTCTGTCTCAGCACTCATTGCCTGTCCTTGTTTTCTTTCCTCCTTCTCATAACCCAGGCATCTGATTGATTAACCATTCTTTATTTTGAGAATGTTGCCAAACTTTCTATTCGCCTCTAACTGTGTTCTTGTGTTTCTGGATCATTAAGCATGTAAATTAAATTCAATTGCAAATTGAATATATAATTGTGCATATGCAGGGTCTTGAAGAATAGGGAGGACTTTAATGAGATAAGATATTCCCACATCTGTAATTCTGACCTACTCAGTCTTTCAGAAAAGAATTGCTCAACAGATTTGAAATTGCATCATTTCATATCATTTTGGCAGCTTTTATAATCAATTACCTTCCTCCTATTGAAGTTTTCTGGAAAAAGAAGGGCAACCCTTTCATCTCCTGTTCTGGCTGTGAATATGCTTACTACTAGATTGCCATCCCTTTGACTTAAATTTAAATATCTGAACTAAACAGATAATATACTTTTCTTTTCAGTAGAAAGGAATGTTTGGATCCTTGAGTCCAGGCAAGGAAGGGTTTTGCCACTCCTGGTGCTGGATAGAGGGGACCCTGCAGCTGGAATATCTCATTCATAGATGCCAGTTTTTCCTGAAAATCACTGGAAAATGCATCATACAATCCAGTTAACCTATTCTTCTCTGATGTAGAATATCATTTGTTGAACAACTTTTGTGTTTCCTTTTTCTTTAACATAAAGGAAAAATCCTGTCCACTTATAAGAATTTTTCTCCTGGAAGGAATTGGCTTTAAATTTTAGATCATCCTTGATGCAATAACGTAGGGCTTTGCCAAGGATGTTTCCTTGTTGGAACAGATTTACACACATTGCTCATTTCTATCACTGTCCTTCACCTGCAGCTCCCTAAATATCAGCTGAACTCACAGAGTGTGGAAGTAAATGGGAAAATGAGATCACAGACATTCTCTGGGATTAGTGGTCAGTAAGGGCTCACTGGCACCTTTGGCAAGGAAAGAGTTTTTATGCTTACAACCTTCTGGATGCAGCATATCACCTGCCTTGTATGTTTTTGCATTGTTATTAAGCCATCTGAAATACTGAAGAATAGGTTTGAAAAAGCAGCAGTTACTTAAGGGAAGGAGCTTACTCCAGTGCCCAATCACCATTGCAAGTCTTCTAATAAACAAATAAATCAATCATGTCTTGGCCAAATTACAGCCTTGTTAATCATTCACAAGCTGAGTAAAAATAACTTGCAATAATTAGTTTATAGTGTGAGTTTTTCCATTTTTCCTTCTCAAGGGATATTTGTGATTTGATATTGTTTCATATATTTACTGTTCAATTCTATAAATTGCATCTATTTTATTTCTTGGCATGAGGTTTATGGTGTTGTTACAAGCAGGTAATCACAGAGATTTGAAATCCATGAAACTCCAATGAGCTGCTTTGTAGCATCTAGACAGAACCCATAATATGGGTTCCATGTCTGGGGGAAACAGGATGATAATCACCCTCATGGAAATTTTAATTTCAGTTTAGTAGTACATGTAACTCTAAAGTTTACTTTGTTGAAAAATTTATGTCAGTAAACCTTTATTGCCAAGAAACCAGAATATGGAGATGGGAGGTTCATAAAAATTGTTACAGTAGTCACATTATGAAACTAAAAAATTATAGTTTGCAACATTTGTCCAGTAATTATACTGTGCTTGCCTAAAATTACAGTCTGCAAGACAGTAAGTGAAGTTATTCCTGACACCTTATCTAAACTTTGTGTAATTCCTTCAGCACTGCAGACATCTGCTCATTTCAGTGTTGCATAGTGCTTCTTCAATATCTGCCAAAAGATTTTGGGCATGAGGTCTGCAGAGCACTGGGGAGTTACTGCTGCTGGTGAGATGGAGCAGCAGCAGCCAGCACTTCCTACTGCCCCTTTTTCTCAGAAGACTTTGAAATCAGCATCATATATGCCTCTGCCCAGATTACTTTCAAGGTAAAATATGCAAATAGCCTAGAATTAATCTGCACAGGGATATGTATGTCTTTTCTTTTAAAGGTATCAGTCTACTCAGCTTGTGACTGCTCAATTTCCAGCTGTCAGTTCTGAAGAATGAAAATCAACAGCCTTTATTATTTATTGTTCTCTATACCTACTAATAGCCTCTTAATTGTGTTTTGGATAGGGTATTTTTAGAGGGAATCATTAAGTTTTCATATTCTGGCAGACTAGAGAATTAATGAGAGGCTCTTAATTTAGCCATAAATAACTAACTTTATTTAAAACATTCCATTTCCTGCTATTCACTTTATTGCTCTAATCTTCACATCCCATCCTGACATACTGCTGCTCATGGCTGTGAGATATTTCCTGTATCTCCTTCTGAATATCATGGTCCAACTGGAAGATATTTCCTCTATCTCCTTCTGGATGTCATGATCCAACTGTAAGATATTTCCTGAATCTCCTTCTGGATATCATGGTCCACCTGGTCCAGCTGCTCCCTGGATCTCGGGAGGAGCAGGGAGCCAGCCTGGGGGCAGTGCTGAGGATGCCAGCATGGAATGTTGCTGTGTTATTTGCTCTCTGTCCTTTTTGCCTCACTCTTTGCTTTCCCCAGTGACTACCCTTTGTTTGCTGTGCCATCCTGGGATCTACAAACACTTTGTTGTTTCAGCAGCAGAAGGGTTTCAGGGACAGCCCGTGGCAGTGACTGCAGGTACCCTATGGATATTAAATGACTTCTGCACACAGACAGAGGCTCAAGGCACCAACAAGAGGTTTTGTACCAAATAACCAGGGTGGCTCAGCCCTGCTTTGATCCCAGACCAGTTTTAGATCATACTGTCCTAGAGTGGCCTGTTTAAGTCCTACCATGCAAGAAATAAAGAAGGAATATCGCTGGATACACACCATTAAAATGTTCTTAGCTAAGCCTTAAGGACAAGAAAAGTTCATCTGATTGTGCCATATCTTTGGTGCCTGCTCTAGGATTGACTCCTTCTCTTCTCACCTCCTCCCCCAAACCTTCCCAAATGTCTTGGCCAGACTTTTTTTATTAATTTTGCATCTTATTTTAAATTGCCATCTCCATCGCTAAACATAGCTTCTAATTTTCTTCTTCTAATCCTACTGCTGTAGAACTTTTCCACACCAAAAGGAAAATAAAAACAAAACCAACCAAAGACAAAACCTCAAAACAACTGAAGTCATTTTCTAGAGGCTGCAGAATGGCTGCTTTCTTGTCCTGTGCCATTTTCCTGGGATTGTCTTTGTTTATACATAAACCAGAAGTTGCCAATTGACAGAAATAAAACATCCTCAGGAGACCTAATACCAGCTTGGTTTTGCAGTGATCCACTGCTCTGATAAGAGCTGTAAGACATTTTTTGAAGGACTAAGCTCTTCATGACTCTGTTGGTTCAAGAAATACTTTCATCAGGTGGGGAGAAGGGTTTGGGAGCAGAGGGCACACTTTGTACTTCACTCTTTCTGTTGTATTCAGTGTTTATTCCCTTCCTTCAGAGCACAGAAATCAGGCAGGGGATTGGTATGAAGAATGCAGATGAGAACTGCCTGCTCTGTCCTTTCAGGCTTGCTTTATTCCTTTCCAGATAAATGTTGTCAGTGCAACCATGCTCAGTAGAAAAGAGAAGTGCTTGGTCAAGAGTAGAAGAGACAAGCAAGGACCTCTCAGGAGATCACTAACCTATTTTTCTCTAGTAAGGAGCAGCTAAGATAAAACTCCTTGCCTTTACACCACGTATTTATAACAAAAATAAGATTTTAAAATATTATTTTAGAACTAGATATAAGGGCTGGACTGATGTTTCAAAAGAGTAAGGCATTGCCTTCCCTGAAATACCAATATGATCTGGTAAAATACAGAGAAACCCCCATTTCACTGCTTCTGTGGAGTTATCAGTCCTGTCCTGGGCTGACCTCTGCTGAGTTCCCTCATCTTCACAGCACTGCTGATCCTAAGCCTGTGCAGGAATACCACACCACTGATTAATTAAGCCAATTCCTCACACAGCAGCTGGTGGAATCTCTTCCTGCTGGCACACCTGTGTCCATGCTAGGTTCTGGCTGACATTTGGAGAGCAGACAGAGCATTTGGGTTTTTTTCCATGTCCTTAAAGGATGATGCTAGGCTGACAAAACAAGAGCACCAGGGACTACTCATCTATGTTCAAATGGCATTGCCACCCACCTGTTCTGGTTCTTGGATGCCTGAGGTGCTGAGATGGAGCCACTTGCCTCTCAGCCACCCACACTTCCACACAAACCAGGAGAAAGCTGAAATTTCATTTTTGCAAGCAAACACATGGCACGATTAGTGGGGGGAAAAAGAGCTTTAAAAACAATTTGTTTAGGTCATCCCATTAACACACAATAATGTTAAGGTAGAGAGATGAAAAATCAGGAGGAATTGCAAAACTGAACCTATAGGCAACAACTAGAAATGCAATTTAGAGACAGGATGGAGGATTGTGTTTGAAACTGGTTGTTTCTCTCACACACCACATTTATAACTCCCTTAGTGCTTTCTAAGAATTAGGCAGATGTAGATAAGGAAAGCCTTAGGTGAGACCTTGAGTCCTTGCTGGATTTCCACATTGCACATGAGGACTACAAACCCAGTGTTCCCAGAGTGGGCTGGAAGAGTTCATCTCACCACCTAGGCATTGGGGGGAACTGGTGTATTGTCTCTATGGAACCTGTCAGTGAAGGGGAAATAGTGCACTGGGAAGTACAGTCAGTTCTGGGAGACAGATGCAGAAAACCAGTATGACCCTGACTCAAGGGTTGAAGCAAAATGGAGAGGGATCAAAACATCCTGGTGTGCTTTTCCAGAGGAGGAAGGAGTCAGTTTTCACAGGTGCCATGACGACTTTGACATACAACAACATGACAAAATGCAAACAAGGATGGAAGTTTGTAATGTTAAGAAGACCTGGCTTCTAATGGTTGTTGTAAAACAAGAGGTTTTGGAAGCATAAACTTGGGATTCAGACCACCATAAAGGTGACAATTTTTGAGGACAACATGCTCTCTCCCATCAGAGGGGCTGGAACCCTTCTCACAGGGGTGGGGCAGTGCCAAACCCCAACTGGCTGTGCCTCCTGTGACACCACTGTCCCTCCTGTGGCAGCACTGTCCCTCCTGTCACACTGTCCCTCCTGTGACACTGTCCCTCCTGTGACAGCACTGTCCTTCCTGTGCCACTGACACTGACTCTCCTGTGGCACTGTCCCTCCTGTGGCACTGTCCCTCCTGTCACACTGTCCCTCCTGTCACACTGTCCCTCCTGCAGCAGTGCCATCCCCCCATGAGCCATGCCAAACCCGTCTGCATCAATGACACCCTCACGAGGTTCTCCTCCCTTGTCCTCGTGTGATGCCACCACACAAGCCCCTTTTAATGACATTCCAGATCAGCTGCCAGCTCAGTCACAAATTGGTTGCCTGTCTGGGAGATGTGGAGGGCAATGTAAAGCTGCCACCTCAGAAGGACAAAATAAGGAAATCTGTATTCCCTGCTCTGCCTTTCTCCCTACTGCTTTAATCAAGCTGGTTTTCATGGGCTTGTGATGATTGAAGCAGGCATTTAGGCACTGTGTTACAGACACTCAGAAAAAGAAGAGCAAAGGTTCCAGGGCCCCTCCTGGCATTGCTAGCTAGCAGGCTTTCCTCAAGGTTAGGAGAATAGGGCAATCTATTTAAATTCAGATAATAAAAAACCACATTCTTCCTCTATCCATCTATTCTTGCAACCTTTAAGATGAATAATAAATAAAAACCTAAGGAAGACTTGGTATGCTTTTCTAGAAAATGTTTCCCCTTCAGCTAATAGCAATATATCTTTACACCTGCTCAGTCAATTTTTAATCAAAAGTAAAAATACCTTCTTTGACTTTTTGTTCAGAATATCAAAGGCAATTTTCAAAGGTCTTAATAACGCTTAAGCACTTAGACTCAGCTGAAAATTTGTGTACATTACCTGCTGAATTGCTTCTATGTATGCCTCCAAAAATCTCATCATACATCCAGAGATAGATTGTGTGATGCAGTGAATTAGCTGGATATAAGCAGGAATGTAATGTTAGTTCAGTGCTTCACCAGGGCTCATTTATCCTGTTTAAAAATATGCTTGTCTGCTTATCCACCTAGTTAGGATGTGATATTACTCCCTGAAAATATACCCTGCAGGTAACAAGAAACACACAAAAAGCAATTTCATTGTAATTGATTCCTTTGTCAAAATGATATAAAAACAAAGTAACTTCATAAACATCTATAGAGCAAACCCACACTTCATCACCAAGATAAGCATTAGGTCGCTTGAGTTATTGAAGATTTATGCAAACCTATATGAAAAATCAGAATTGAAAGACCAGAATATGTGTCTGTTCACAAAAACAGAGAGATGATGCCATACAGACATTACATCTCACAGTTAATCACTAAAGGTATAATTGTGAGCAATGTATTGTTCCACAGGAGAACAAGTGCCCATATTCCATCACAAAGATCTCCAGTAATGATGTTTCTTGTGCTGGGAGCCCACCCCACAACAAAGATAATCATCTCAGCACAGCTGAGTGCATCTTCTCCATCATGCACTGCTGACATGACCTTCCTCAAGCTGTGGTTCTGGAAGGTGAAAAATATTCTGGAAGATTCTTTCAGCTCTGCTGTGGGTTTTGGCGTTTTGTTTGTTTTGTTTTTTTTAATTTTAAGATCCAGTCCATTAAATCAGTGATCTAACTTTACCCACAGTGGCATCCTCACTATAAGCAACAACCCAGTTCAGTAAATGATTCCCAGTAGCAACAAAATGTTGCAGGTTTTACTTCTTTTGAGGCAATTTTTTTTACTTTTTTAACAGAAGGGATTTAGAGTTGACCACACATTCTGCTCAATCAGACCTTGATCTCAGAAGCTCTTTATCCATCATTCATATTTATCAAGAGGCCTTTCTTAATTCCTTGAATAGAGCTTAGGAGAGCGTTTTGGTTCCTTTATTCATGCTTTTGCTCATTAGGGCACTGGTACCCAACAGCCATTCTGGTTTCACCAGACAAGTAAACCAGAACTTTTCAGAGCTTGGGGTTTAAGGGTTTGCTAGCAAGTCTCCTAAAACTCTAAACCAGCCTCTGCAAACTTTCCTTTTGATCGCTCTGCATGAGAAGTTTCCAAATTCTGTACATCTGTAAACTCCTACAAATGTTCAGATGGAAATGTGGCCCCCTGGGGCCACAAATTTGAGTCTACAGATGGCAAGCTTTTGTTTTTCCAAGTTATTTTCCATGGGCTTGTGAAACCTAATCTTTAGATCAACAGGGTTCCATGGACCACAGCTTGAAAATCTCCAAAGTAATTCACATAAATGTTACTCTCTCCTGACATGCAGGAACAGGTGCTGCTCTGCAGAAGAAGTAAATTATATTCTTACTGTAAAACTGTACAAATAATACACAAAAACATCCAGGTCCACAGATCCACAGAAAAGACAGCAGAGATCAAACCTGTGCCTGCTAAAAAATTGATATCTCAGCCTTGCAGTTACTCCTGCAGGGAACTGAAGATTCAGCATTCCCTTTGCATCTTCATGACATCACAGTATGGAGTGCTCAGAGAGGAAAGGGTTATTCCCCTGAAAGAGTATTCACATAAGAATATTTTTACAAATATATTCTTCATGCAATGAAAATTTTGGAATGTCTAGAAATGGCTCGAAGGAAAATAAATAGCAAATTCCAGAGGGAAATGTCCCTCCTCCACTAAAAATTTTAAATTTCAGCTATTTAAAATTTCTTATTTTGACCGTCTGTAGCATTGCTTGGAAATAGAGACTTCCACCAAACTATAAGAAATAAACTCCTTAGAACTCTAAAATTTCAGAAATAATGAAATATGGGAAAGAAAAAAACAAACAAACAAAACAAAGCCTGTTGTCCTGTCTGTCACAGATGAGCCATGTGGCCTTCTTTGGGGAAAGGTAACAAACCAGTGTTGTCCCAGCAGAAATTCCCTTTTCTCAGAACTCAGCAGCACCAGTGTCACCTCCTGCTTGGATTCTCTGGGTTCCAGCTCAGAGCTCAGAAAACCATCAGCTGGGTGATGTGGGTTAAACCACGATACCACAGCTCCCCACCCCAGTTTGCCAGCACTTCCCAGCCTGCCAGGAAGGTGTGGGAAGGACAAACACAGGGTAACTTTTGAGGTCTTTTGAGCCTACATTTAACAGGACTTTGCAAGTTAGATTTATAGACTAGCCCAGCTTCTCAAAAATATCCTGGCATATATTCTGCATCCTCACATTCTCCTCTCTCTTGCACCCCTTCCTACCCCACACTTAACCACATCTTGCCTCCCATGAACAACTCTTCCCATAAGCACTCAAGCCCAGTTTGGGACGGTTCTTGTGGCTTCTTCTCAATTCTCCTCACAATTCTGGAATTTTCCCATTGATTTCTCAGTATTGTCACATCTCTGAAGGAAAACAGGTCCAAGACATGAATGACATATTTAGCAGCTCTGCAAACTTTCCCTCTTTTCCTCCATCCCTGCTCATTATTTGGGACACATCGCTCGTTCCCTTTCAGAATTAACCTGTGTTAATCTGTCGGTCATCTCCCACCCTGTCCTGTGTTGTATCTCCTTCCCAACATTTCCTTTAATCAATATTCCCTCCAGTCACACTAAGTGCAGTTCTTTTTAGAAACGAATCTGCTCTCACCCAGGAGATCTGACATTCAGACAAACTAAACGTCCCTCTTCATCTAAATAATTTAAGGGATCTGCATCCCTTATCAAAGACTAATATATCAGGCACTGCCAACAAGGCACCTTCATTGTTCTTCAGTGCACATTTGAAGTACATTCCCTGCTTGGCAGAAGAGCTAGAGTGACTCAAAGATTTCTTCACAGAGCTGTTGCACCATAAAAACACCAGCACAAGTCTCTCAACAGAAATGGTTGTGATCACCTGCCCCAATGTGCAGCCCAGCAAAAAGGGAAAATCACCCAGAATAGTCATGACCAGACACTGTCTCATAATTGAGCTCATGTAAAATTTCCAAGACTTAAGGCTCCCCTCATCTTCAGATAAATTTTGAATTAGCCTCCCTGATGAGATTACATTTTTCATTAACCAGGAATTTATGTCTTCAGCTTCCAGTTACCAAATATTACATCTGTTCAGATAGTGATGCCTTTGTTCTCAAAAAATCTCTTTCCCATTTGAACTCTGAGAACATCACCTCTGACCTCTTTTTTTGAAAAGTTTAAGCTCAAGGCAGGTTTCTCCTTACTTGCATTTCTGCACAAGCTGTCTTTGGAATAGTGTTTCTAAATGCTGGATATCAGAGTAAGAACAAACTCCACCTACACATACACCCCACAGAGCTTTTCTGATGTCTTTCTCCCTCTCCTGCAGATGTGACCTCCAGGGCACAGCCCTTTGATCCTCTGTCCTTTCTCTGGGTGTGGATGGACACCAGCTCTGCACGACTGCTGCTCTCAGGGGAAGCTGAGACCTGCAACAGCTTCTGAGGACAAACTTTGAGGCTGGTCCATTGAGGATAAGGAAGAAAAGCCAGAACTTAGGAGACAGAGAGCAGACTTTAGATCCAAACTTTTCAGCCTGGGCTGATGCCCATGACCTCTTTTTAAAGATAAGGCTTTCAGGAAGGAGAAGCCATTAGTGGTGATCAGAGCTGTTTACTGCACACAGAGCTACAAGTGAAGAAAAATGAAATTTCTCCTTTCAGATGCTGGCACCCAGGGTAACACCTCTTACTTACAAAAACAACTTACAAGGTGCTGGAAAAATCTTCCTGTCTGCTCATCATTCCCCCTGCCTGGGTGCACCAGTAATAGTATTGAAAAAGAGAACCACGAAACATTATCCTGTCTTTAACAACAACAAATGTGAGTGCTGAGGAAAGCAGTCAGCACCAATCACTTTAGAAGAAACATTAATGGAATGAACTGCACAGAAAGAAAGCTGCCTCTTCCTACATTTGCTGAAAGCCCTGAAGGAGAAGGGTATATTTTCTTCCAGAACTACAGGGCTGAAACAAAGTACTTTGCAGAGACAGAACAGCTGAACCAGAAGAATGAGAAAATTTTATGGCATCTTCAGCCCCCCACAGCCAACCTGCCCCATCTGAGGCCTTTCACTTCATAATTCTTCCACTGAAACTGAAGCTCTCCTAGTCCATGTCATGGAAACAGAGACAGGAGAACAAGTCACCCCCAGTGGATAGCTTGCATCCTTCTCTTTGCCATGAAGAGGGGCCAGAGGGTGCCTGATGATCCCAACATGTGGAAATGTGGCTTTGGGTGAAATTATCTGCTATTCATTGAGAGGGAGACTTTTCATCATGACCAGTCAGTGCAAGGACTGTACTACTAGTTTCAATCCTTTAATTTTAATAAAAGAGAACTGTTGCTGTCTAAACTAATAAGGGATTTTTTTCACTGTGCCATTTATATAGTAGAAGGAATTGTAATATAGCTTCATGATAGATAACTGTACTGCTGGAGTTCCCTTAGTTTGTCATTTCATACAAAAGGATCTCAGCCACCATAAAATTAAATTTCTCCACATTGCAATTGTTCAGCAATGAGACAAACCAAATTTTCTGCTAATTGAATGCAGTGAGCTACTTATACATTCATAGCGAGCTGGTGCTTTCTGCACCACTGCGCTCTGACTCTGCAGGAGCCCTCCCAGCAGCAGCCTTGAGCCAGCAGAGCTGGTGTGGAGCTGGCACAGCCACCAAGTCACCCACAGAGCCATTAGCATTGCCTGGGAGCACAAGATGCCACCTTGGTCTCGGTAGGGCCATGGGTTTCCTTTCCTTCCTTGAGAAGCCCCAACATGTTATCTTGGGAATGTTTTCTGGAGACTTCTCTCTGTGCTTTGCAGAAAAAGGAGTAGACAGCTGAAACAGCCCCTGATTCCTCCAACTCACCTGAAGGTTATGGTTCGCTAGATCATTATCCTCCTGAACTTCAGAGCATAACTATTGAGAAACCTCTAACTTTCACGTTTGTAAACACAATTCCTCATTGCCTGGCACAAAACAAAAAGAAGGTTTCAAGGCAGGACACACTTCAGGAATGCCTGTGCTTTGCCTTCCTTGCTGCAGTGGGGATGCTCTCTGGATTGATGTGACCATTCCACAGAGCACCATGATCCTCTCACAACAGTCAAAGCAAAATTCCTCCTTAAATACCAAATCTGTCTCTCTCTCTCTACATACTTGATTAGTTTTCTCCAGTATTTGACAGACTCTGATGTTAATTCCAGACACCCTTTCTTTAAAATCCTATTCCTCTCCTTGAGTTCTGTAACCTACGTTTGTCCAGTTTTCCTAGCCCTGTATTCCCTGGAGCTGCTGATAACACACTCTGTGTCTGTGGTCAGACCCCAGTGAACTGCCAGTGCTTTTGGTCCTGTTTTGTTCCAGGTTACCCTGCTTCATTCACCAGTCAATTACCCTAGCACATGAGTCTTTCAAAAGGAGAAAATGTGCCAGCTTTCATCTTTCCCATTATCTAAGAACTAGAATGTAATAAACAGAAGAACAAGACGTAAGAAATGAAGCCAACTCGTATCCATACAGGGCAATTTTCATCCTGCCAGCTGCCAGGTAACCAGGGTCACACAACTGCATTCCTCAAATCTATTTCATATTCACTGTTGTCAAATTTGCCACCTCAATCTAAGTTCCAAGACTTCTTAATAAGCCACTTACATCCCCAGCTACCAGAATTATTCAGTTTAAAAATTTCCAGCTTTCATTTTCTGAAGGTACTTTTCTCATCTCCATGGTTGCACAGAGCAGCTTGAAGCAAGTATACATTGAACTCAAAATAACATATGTTTTTTAAAGCCTTATAATTTCAATCCTCTTACGATCTCTGAGTAATAGATTTGATATTTTTCAAAACTTACATTCAGACAGATTGGATGTTAAATGTGCCTGTGAGTCTGTACATACATGTGTACACGTACATGTGCACATGCCCATCTTTTCAGAGGCTGTCTATCCAAAAGGACATAGATGAAAATGAAGAGAAACATAGCAGTGCTTTCAAAGATTAATTTGGGAAGACACCCATTCCAGTTCTACATATTGCATTGTTAAGAATAGAAGCAATTCACAAATGCCTGAAAGCCCCAGAAAAATAGGCTGCTAAGAAAGTGTGTGCTGTCAGAGAAAAGCAGAGCAACTTCCAGTTGACTTATTGTGTGAGGAATCAAAAAGCGAGGGTTAAAGGCTGTCAGAAGCCAAAGCATCAGTTTTCTGTCCTCTAACAACTAACTTGGGCAATACATTCGAGCTAGATTTCTACAGGTACTAGGGTATCCAAACCTTTTCTGATGGCAAATTCCCCTGAATGACTGATCCTGCTGTGGATCTACCCCTACTCTCCCTGTATTGAGAGAACAGGTACCAGTATAATGCAGTTCCACTTTCCCCTTCTGTTCCAGAAACTGTCCTGCTGCTTGGTCAGTGGGTTGCCAGAATTCCTCAGAATGGAAAACATGGATCAGTTATTAATGCTGGAATTAATTTTAGGCACAGCATTTCAGGGAAGTGCATTCAGACATTTTGCAGCCCTTCATACCAAGGTCAGTTTTATTCTCCACATACAAGGGTGAGCTCTGCTGAGATCTGTGTGAGCTGCCAGCAGGACTGCTCACATTGGCCATCCATTAATCCACTGATTAGTTTAGTCACTCACAACATTCTATTTCCACTTTATACTTTCACTATTGTCTTTTATACTTCCTGTATTCCAGGAGTATTATGGGGATCTTTTATTAATACATACACACAGGGATGAGATTTAATCTCTTTAATTTATATATCTATTGTATTCCTAGTAAACCTTTCTTTGCAATATCCAGGCAGCACCCTGATGCTAAATCACTGCTGAATGACAATACAGAACTGCAAAGTATTTTTTATTAAATGTTTTATTTTATTACCAAAACTCTTCAAATGTCCTTAATATATTTTTCAAGCTGTTTTCATTTGGTGGTGAAAAGGCTGATCCTTGAAAAGCTTTTGTCTTAGTGCTTAAACCAGTGAAATCTGTATTCACTCCTAGGTACACAATCTCCCATGGTTTCCAATAACAGAGATTATTGACATTTCCACTGGTTGCTATGGAGAGGGTCACTGCACACATTTAGTAGCCTGGGAATTGAACATGTCCAGAGGGTCTCATGAAGGATGGCTTGGTCTTGCAAAAGCGTTTTGAGCTTTGGCCAAGAGCTGACCTAGGCTCTGTCGTGGAGGGAGCTGCAGCTTCTAAAGATAAGAAATGAATAAATCGAGGCCTTGTGGAGAAAGTCACACATTTCTTGAGCAGTGAAATGTGGGACACCACAACCAGTGGCGTTCTTGGCTCCAAGACTCCAAAGGGGGCTTTACTCCCTGCAAGCCTGGCTCAGTACAAAGCAATCTCAGCTTTTCTCCAGGACACAAAGCAATGCCCAGGAGGGTGTCCAGCTGCAGCACAGCTTCACCACAGCCTGACCTGCCATGAAGTGTTACACTGCTCCTGCCCACAGCTGCTCATGCTGTGCAAATCCTCAAGCACAGTTCTTCCAAAACCATCTCAGGAGCCCTCTGAAAACTGGAGCCAGAGCCAAGCTGCCAGCCTGTTTGTTGATGAGCTGTTCTTCAGGAGGACTAAGTGAAATATCTGTGGGGAAAGACCTAACCAAACTGAGAGCATTAGCTGGGCTCAGTGTGGTTTTTGTCCCTTCTGGTACCCATTCTGACTGTCACTTTGCCACAATGCAGTATATTACTGATGTATTTCTGTAAAGCAAGCTGAACAATACTGGCATTATTCTATGCTCTTGGATTCTTTGGAGTGGAATTGTCTTTCCAGACTGCCTAGACTTTTTAGTTTGATGTAGCACCATTTAGCAACCCTAAGGATTAACCACCTCACAAAGGAAACAAACCTCCGTATAAATGTCTTCAGTTTTAATATGGTTTTTAGGCCAGGATTTTTTTTTTTCTTATGTGGCCAGTATTTATCATATATACACTTCCACACTAAGTTTCTCTAACCTTTTCAAGCTCCAGTTTTCAAGATGAAATGTTTACTTAATAGCTATCTTCATAATTCCTACTAAGAATTCTTATAATCCATATATTTAATTTTTAACTGGCAAAAAGTTATTAAATATCTCTTAAGAGGCCTAAAGGCAGCCAAAAGTTTACAGGATTTAAACCCAGGAGTTCTGAGTCTTGTTCTGTGTCTTAAGCTCCAAGACCACAGCAGTCAAACCCAAGAGACTCATTTTGCCATCAGCCTCCCCATGGAGCTGGCAACTGTTCTAGGATGCCACATTCTTAGCAAGCTTTGTTGCCAGCATGATGTGTTCAAGGTTTCAGAAAGTTCAGGCCACACACAGAGTGAAGGGCTCATCTGTCCCCTCCCAAGGGTATCTGTAAACCCCCTGCCTCTGTGCCTATGAAATTCAGCAACAAGGCTCACTTCCAAGTGACACAACCAGTTCTGAAATGTCAGAACAGCCCAGGAAATTAACTTTCAGATCAAGAATAGCTGCTGAGGGTGAACCCCCTGCAAGGCTGAAGTGATGGCACTCAAGAGTAGGTCATATTCCAGGGACACAGCCAGGAGAGTTTCTCCTTTTTCCCTTCCAAAGCTCACAGCCCACACGGCTCAGAGTGCCAAGGAGCACTGAGGTGCAGGACTCCCCACTGAGAGCAAGGAGCTGAAAGCTTTGGTTTCTGACCTGTGCCTTTTCACCCCCACCTTCCTGTTCCCTGTGATGAGAATCCAAAAAACACATTCACATCCAAAAGAGGCTTTACCATAGGGACTATGGAACGACAAGAAGACATTTGCTCCTCCACATTTCTAAATTCTGGTCTCCTAGTTATTTTTTATGTCCTGGCACCCCTGATACTCCCCAG
Source organism: Catharus ustulatus (assembly GCF_009819885.2). Taxonomy (NCBI): domain Eukaryota; kingdom Metazoa; phylum Chordata; class Aves; order Passeriformes; family Turdidae; genus Catharus; species Catharus ustulatus. The sequence goes on from NC_046230.1 coordinate 15,198,213, forward strand.
TGCAACCCTGCAGCCCAGCCCATCCACATCTCAGCAAGCAGTGGAGTGGGAGATGGTACCTGTCTAGGAAAGCATAAAGGTGAAGTGCAGACCACCCTGCCTTGGGTGATGGCAGCTGAACATCCCTTTTCCCATTAGGGTTGTGACTTCTTGGTGACTTGAAGTGAACTGTGAGTTGTCCCTTGTCAGTCAGGTCGCTGCAGCCATCTCCTACAGGCTGCAGCTGCAGCCCAGAGCAGCTGTGACACAAGAACAGCGCTGGTGGGAGGCAGAGCTGTCCACAGCTCCAGGAACTGGGCAGCCCTGTGTACACCAGAGCTGGGAATAAAGCTCCTTCTCTGCCACCACTCTGAAATGGAGGTCCATTTTTCCCAAAAACCCAGAGATGGAGCCATGGCTGTATCAGTGCCTTCATTTCCCCCTGCACACACAGCAGCTCTGCTGCCTAGGGCAGTGCAGACCCCAAAGCCCCCAGCAGCTGGGAAGGAAGGTTTATCCAGCCAGGGGGCCCAGTGGGAACTGACCCCTCCAGAGAAGATCAGGTCCCTTGAATGACCTTCTCCTGTGTGAAAAACTTTTTCCCTGAAGTCATTTACAGTATGAACACTGCTTCTGTCTGTTCTCTTTCTCCCTACAGAAAATCCCTGCTTTCAACAAAGACTTGAAAAGGGAGAGAGAAAAGGGCTGGACATGTCAAAGGCTACTATTATTACTGCTCCTTGTGACAGGCACAGGGGAAGGTGGCTGCTTAAATTTCTAAGACAGACAGACAATGATAGGTAGCAGATGGATGGACGGGCTCCTGCTGGGAGCAGACAATGAATTTCATTTTGTTACAGCACATCTACTGCAGAAGGGGGATGATACTGCAGTATGTGTGCCAAGTTCCCTTCACTGGAATGGATCCTGCACAGACCAGACTCGCACACAGCAGAGATTTTATATATTAAACAGCAAAGAAAAAGGCTGACTTACAGCTTTTTGTCTTCAAAATCCATTCACAGTAAAAACCTAACGGGAAGACTGTCCCACTTTTTGCAGCGCCAGGAGATGCTTTCGATATACCCAGTCCCTCAAGACGCTTCCCTGGTTTGCACAGAAATTGCTTTTCTCCTCAGCGGAGCATGGGCGCTCATGGACAGAAAGTTGGGAGCGCCGGGCAGGCAGGGCTGATGGCACAGCAGGGACATCCAGCAGGGGGACAGGGCAGGGGGACAGGGCAGGGAGACAGGGCAGGGACACCCGGCAGGGACACCCTGCAGGGACACACCCGGCCCCAGGTCCCCTCCTCTCCATCCTCATCCTCATCCTGCTCCTCTGAGCCGTGCTGAGCTCTGAGCAGCCCCGGGGCTGCAGCCCTCCCGTTTTCCAGCAGTCCCCTCGCTGTCACAGCCGCCAGCCCCTGCTGTCCCTCTCCTCCCCATCCATCACCTCGCCACCTGCAGTCAAGGTGAGATGTGAGTGACACGGGGAAAGGGGGAGGGAGGACTTCTGCTTGAGTCATCCCAGGCACTGCAAGGCCTTTTAAATTATGTTGCTGGTTTGAAAATGGGTTTAGAGCCTTTCCATGGTAAATTTGAGTCTAAGCACGCTGCTCTGGCTGCCTCTGAAATACGGTGTGTACACACACATAAATATCTCCAGGCTGCAGCCAAGCCCATCCATCCCCATCCCGGGGCTCCCCATTAGCTCCAATATCCTGGCATGTAGCCTAAAGACCTTTCAAGTGGTGCATTTGGGAATGATTGGTTATTATCTATAAGAAAAATAATTCCCTGGGCTGGGGGAGGCAACTCAGCAATGAAGACTAACATCATCCACCTTAGCCTGCTTTTCAGTTTCAGGGCGTTCCCTAAATGACATACTTGCAGAGCATGGAGATGGGGAGTGCTCCTGATCTGGAGAGCACCTCATCCTCGTCATGGCCAGCCAGACCATCCTGTTGAGGCTGTTACTCCTCATATAAAAGCCCTTTAAGCTCTAGAGTTCCATTTCCATGTGTTTTGTGCTATTAGGATGCAAATCACCTGTGTGTCCCCTCAAACCTTAGAGCCAAATCCATCTCCCACTGCAGCCCTTGCAATGTCACTGATGGCCCCTGGCACCTGCAGGCTTTCTAAGTCTCACTACTTAGTACCAGCTGAATATCAGCTCTGTGACTCTCAGAATATTTCATGCCATTTAAAATATAAAAAAAAATTAAATTAAAAGGAGACTGCTGTCCTCAGTGCAAGCAGTTAACTCCTTCAGCTGTGGAAAGTATTTTAAGGCAACTCATTCAAATAAGCACAGATATGCAAAAATGTGTAAGGCTGAAGGTAAGATGTGGGAGGGTAGAGAGTATGGAAATTAAGATGGAGCCCCTCCTGAATTATTTTGCAATCTATTCCAAGCAAGATTTATCCATTTCCTTCCCAAGAAAGGTCCATCCCTTCTTTTTAAGTCCCCAGACCAACACACATTTGAAATCTGCATCCCAGTCCCCTAACCTGGGCAGCCTGGGAACAGCAACTCTTGCTCCTGATTCCCACTGGTGAAGTTAACAGGATGCTTTCCACAGGGGGTGCCTGAGGGGAATGAGCTTGGAGACGCACTAACAACACTATCATCCCACAGTGTGGGACACCAGAGATTGGCACTCCCTGGAAGGCTCCCACCACATCACAGAGAGCACTGAGCAGCCCAGGGCTGCACCTTGAGATCCTGGCTGGCCCATTTGCAGGGAGGGTGTGCAGGTCTGTGCTCTCAGCTCCCTGCAGACACATCTCAGGGGGCAGCTGCAGAGGCAGTCTCAGCCAGGATGGATCTGGTGACCACCACTGTGATCTGCCCCGCTCCAGTGACAGCCCGCACACCCCACAGTTTAATTAACAGCAGGTATATTGTTCTCCAGAGACCAAAGGCAGCTGCTCAGCTGCTAATGGCAGGGACTGCTCTGGTTTGCAACAGAACTGAGTACTCCATGTGCACATCCTTTGAGCACGTGTCCTACTTCCCCTGTCTTTGTCCACATTCCTGTAAAAATCTAACAGGGACTGAATCCCAACATCTGAAACAGCAGAAGGTCCACAGCTGCTCAAAATGTTTTGCTCTTCTTTCCTCTCATACATTGCCTGATCATTTGATCCCACTTTTGCTTTGTAATAAAGAGAATAAGGACAATGTTAAAGAAATGAGATGTGACGAGTGACCTTCCCTATAAACTCCATGGGCAGAAAACGAGGTTGAGCAGTAAATTAGAAAGTACCTGTCAGAGTTGCCCTTCCAGATCACTTGGAACCACAAGGGAGGAATTGCAGCTATCACCATGGCAATTCTGCAGACTCTATTTTATATTGACCTTAAGGTACTACTGAGTGGATGGTGCTAGAAGTGAAAATGGGTATGGATGGAGTGAAACCATATGTACTGTCACTGATTACCCTTCCTAAAGAGACTCTGAGATTCAGTGGGGAGAAAAAAGTCCTGCTTTTTTTAGTGGCAGTGACACCTAAGGACTGGATTCTCCCAGTAGTTCTTATTCTCACCAGAATGACAGAGGAGTTTGGCATAATCGTGCAAATAAAATCTTCTGCAAGACATCCATCACCAGTCAGTTTTAGTAGTGAAATTATAATAGGTGCCTCACATTCCCATGCACAGCAACTATTTCCATAAAATAATTAGAAAACATGAACTGAAGTTGCAATACTGTTTGACTTTTGGAAGGGTTATTTTAATTTTCTTGCTCGGCACAAAGATCTTTTAACTTGCAAGTGGAAGCAATTTATCTTCATGATGCCACCTGCTGACCACAGGGAAAAGGTCACTGCTGTTCCCAGTGACAGCATCCCAGCAGAACATCCTCTCTTAGCATTTCTGCTCCTCCTTTCCCTCTTTCAAGAGAAGGTCAAGCATCACCTCTCCTCCAGGGAGGAGTGACTTCTAACATTTCCTCTTTGCATTGGGAACAGTTAATGGAAATGGCAATAAATCACCCTTCATGTTCTCATAAAGACAGTTACAGCGAGCAAAGACCATCTGCCTGTCTGGACTCCCACAAGGAGCCATAGGATAAGGGGAAAAAATCATCTTCTTCACACAAACCTCAATTTTTAATTCACAGCATGAGAAGAACTCCTAGTCCAAGCCTCTTTCACTCCTGTCCTGGAGGAGATGCTGGTGGAATGTTTTGTGTGGGGTTGTTGGCTATCTCATACCTGTGTGTCACTGCTCTGGACAGAGTCACTGCACTCCAGACTCTCACAGACCCCAAGAGGGCTATAAAGAACTTATGATCTCAATGTAAAGGACAGGGTGGGAGTGGGAAAACCCACATCAAATGGTTGACTGAGATCACAATGCCAAGCCGCACCTCAGCTGGACACAGTCATACCAACCCCCAGCTGCATCACTGGCCAGCCCCAGGACACACTGCCAGCCCCAGGACACACTGCCAGCCCCAGGACACACTGCCAGCCCCCAGACTGCAAAGCTCATCAGCATTCCTGGACTGGAAACCTGTAACAGAATGTGAGAGGGAGAATGGAATAGTGCCTGCCTCTGCAAGGAGGTGCAGAATAGGATTAACTTCTTAGTCTACACAAAGACTGTACAGGAGCACAGGGCAGAGGAAATGATAAGGATGAGATACATCCAGTCCCTGCTTCTCTTTTCAGACACATTTTGAACTCAACAGAAAATGCAGAAGACAAATTCGGGTGCCTGGTGAAATGAAGGAGACATGCAAACATTTCAAAGTATCTGACAAAGAACAGTGATGGTAGTGCAGTATAGGTGCCAGCTGTGGAGCTCTGTTAATGAATTTTCTTTTCTCTTAGACATTAATGGATGCCACAGACTGGCAGTACAACATATTTTAAACCCCATATGACTTCATTGCATTTTTTAAGCAAAGCTGGTGGTACTTGTATTTTATCACCTCATTTTGTTATTATAAGTAATTTCATTTACAAGGTATGTGGCATGAAACAAGATGCACATGGATTTAGGTGAAGGCACACCTAAATAGGTTGTGTTTAAATGGCATCTATGTAGGTGACAGGTTGTGTTTAACATGTTTAAATAGGTTATTTACTTTTTTTCAAGTTTAGCACTAAATCAAATGGTTTGCTTGGCAAGTATAGAATGAGCATCCCCAAGGCAATAGGAGTCAGACAAAGTATAAAGATTGCCTTTTCTGGTGCTTCTGTGGTGCTAAAATTGCACACAGATTTTTCACACACACATTGGCCATTCAAGCAAATCAGGAACCTCATCTGTCCTCACATGCTTGCTTGCTTGCTTTGCTTCTTTATTTTTATGTGGCAAACCATTTGGAAAGCCAGCTTCTGGCTGAGCACATTCATCCCTTGGCCACTGGAGCCATCCTGCAGCTCTGGTGCTGGTGGCTGCTCACACCTGACACAGCCTTTGAGAGGGAATCTGTCCTTCAGCTTCACCAGAGCCCTGCTGCACTGAGTGCAGAGCAAACATTAATATTGCTTCTGCACTCCCAGTGTACATATATTTCTCATGCAGACTATCTTCATTCAGGAAGAGGAGACTCAAATATTGAAAAGCAGCAAGGCTGTTAGGATCTGCATATCCCACATCAAACAAGAACCCCAGAATTTCAGCTCATCAGGAATTGCATCATACATTAGTGCACCCTCCCCCTTCTTTGCCAGAACTGCTCACAGACTTGTCAGTTATCTTTGTGCTTATCTGCCAGCACACTGAAAAATGGGGGATTTTAAACAATTAGTTTCTAAGCAACACCAGCAAATGAACAGTGAACTAGCTTTAGAGAGATGGCTCATTTGTAGGGTGACAACTAGAAGTGATCACTGACCAGCAGAAAAACCTCCCATATTTCTTTCCTTTTCCTGACCATTCCCAGGATTCCTTGAGACTGGACTGGAATATGAAGAATAAATCAGGGTGGGGAAGACAAATGCAGATCTGCCTTTCAAAAAATATTAGAATTAAAAGTTATTGGACATTTGTTCCTGCTGAGGTCTCCTGAACTCTTTATTAGCTATTTTACCCCTCCACCTGTCTAAGATCAGATGACCTGATGAAGTTACAATTCCTCATTCTTTTCTAATTATTTTCTAATATTTTTCTGCCCTTAACTACAGAAGAAGGGTGCTGTGGGGAAAAAAACAAAACAAAACAAAACAAAAATTCTGATTTTCAGTATGTGCCATGAAAATAGAAAGAACTGATTCACTGATACAACAGAGTTTGTAATTCCTGTTTCCTCTTTCCTTCTAGAATCTCTCTGTCATGCTCAAAAAAGGTAATTGTCTTCCTATCAGCTCCCAATCCTTTCTTTCACTGACATCCCATGTTTGATGGTGCAGCTGTGACCTCCAGGCTGAGGAAGAGGCAGGAAGGATATTTTGACTTACTAACCAAACAAGCAATTTTTCTGTGAACAGCCTAATTTTTTTTCCTTTGTGTCCATAAGAAACCAATGAATAATCTGCTGTGTTCAATTCCATCAAGCTTTGAGGGTTGATGTAGGTTTCCTCTTGCTTTCCTTGAGTTGCTTTGAGGGCTTATACTAAAATAATGAGGCATTTAAAAAAATTTTCAGCCTACCTGAACTCATCCATTTCAGACACTTACCTAACTGTATCCCTTTGATCCCCTCTCACTGGGAGGGGAAGTGAATTTGAAAGACAATAGAACTTTTCTTAAAAAATTATTTTCTGAGGCCAACTCACTTTATGTCCCACTTTGTGGAGAAACAGCCTCTAAAATGGCAGATAAAAGCCTGAGCTTCCTGTCTTGCTCAGGGAATTCTGGTTTTGTAGTTGCATTATAAATACTTTTTCTTATTTTAAAGCATGTGAAAGACATCAAAGACACACAGCCATTCCCACTCCCTGTGGCAGAAATATAATTAGTAAACTGAATCATTCAGTGGATGAAAACAAAAGCTCCACAGCACCTTGGTCACTCAGGGCACTAGGAGGAGACCAAAATCTGTCTCAGCACTGCCCTGTAGCTCTTCCCCTTCCTGTACCTTGGTTTTATCTCCTTAATCCATAGTACTGTGAGTCTCAGTTTCAGCAAGACACCTATACAGTAAATTTACAGAAGAGATTGGTATTAACTTCATATAAAGCCTTCAGATGTCTTTAGAAGCACTTTTTGTAAACATCCCTCTCCACAGAGCCTGTGCTCTGGGGCTTTCCTTTGCCTTTGGGAAGCTGATCCCTGCTCTTGCTTGCAGGCTTTGATCCCATCATCATTCCTCCTCTCCAGGCATTGCCTGTCCTTCCTCTCGCACAGAAAGGGCTCAGAAAAAGAGACAGCACCTCTGATGAAGCTGCAATCCAGCCTGAAGAACTCTCTGAGGCAGCAGACTGAGCGCTGCTGAGGCTGCCCTGCCTCCCCCTGCTCAGGACTCACACAGGAGGGTGCAGTGCCATCCTCCTGCCCTGCTCCCCTGCCCAGCCCTCAGTGCCACCTCAGCACCCTGCAGGTGGTGCCAGCTCTGCCCTGGGCATGGGGGCAGTGATGCTGTGCCACACAGCAGGGCAGAGCTTTGCTTTGCTGCTCAGAGCCTGCAGCACCTCACAAGTGCAGTTTGTAGAGCTGCCCTTGGAAGGTGAATCAGGCAGAGCTGTTCTTTGCCAGCACCTCTTGTGAGGCACCTCCTTCAGTCTGAATTGTTAGACAGTTTAAGAGCTATTGGACTTGGGGCCAGGTTTTGGCAGGGCTGCTGCTGCTCAGGCCATAATCTCTGCCTCTCATTTGTTCTCATTTGCTCCAGCCAGCAGCTCTCATGACAACTCTGTGGCAGCACATCCTTCAAAGGCCAGCAGGCAGATAAACAAACTGGACTACCAGATATTTCAGCAGCAAGTCTCAGCCAAGGAAGGAAAGCCCTTGAGTCCTTCTAATAAGGTAAGAGAAGGCAAAGCTTCCTTCCTCCCTGCAAAGTTCTGACCCTTGAAGGTAGTTGCTACCTCAGAGAGGAGTCAGGATATTTGGGATTGCCTGGAGAGCAAGGAGTGGAGTAGGGTGAGCAATGGTAAGCAGTAGGGAAAATATGACATTGTAGTAAAACAGGGGAAAATGCAGTTAAGTAGCAGGGGAAAATTCCCTTTGCTAGCCCAGCTGTTAGATCAGCATGAGGCAAGGAGAGAGGGAGCAGAACCACTGGAGAGTTAGGTGAACAAGCACTGCATTGCAAGCTGCTGGGGAGGCTCATCCAAACACACCTCAGGATTTATTCTTGCTGCAAGTTCTGCAATTCAAGTGTGAGGCTTCCCCAGTGAAAGCTGCCAGCGTTCTCTGCCCTGATTTAAATTCCAGAACCCTCCTCAGGCGGGTGTGATTAGTGCCCGAGGCAAGGCTTTGTTTGCACACTTGCCTCACTGCACCCAACGCCTGCTGCTGCAGGACTCCTCCCTTCCCTGGGCATCTCAGTAACACAGTGCAGAAATCAGATGATGTGCTATGGTTTTGCAATGCAATGCATGCCTGATTACCAAGCAAATTTGGCCTTGGTGTAAAGGTAACCAAAGCACTATAAATTCCTTGATGAAGGATAAGTCCTTTTTACTACAAAGCATGGGTGTTCAAGTATATTCATCCTAGTTTAATTAGTTATCAAAAGTGTGTTTAAATGTGCTTTAAGCCTCTGAAGTTCTGGGAAAGCCCATTATTTTATCTCTGTGCAATGTGACAACAAATAACCTTAATGCCTATTCTTCCACACAGTTCCCACCTTCTCAGGGCCAAGCAAGCAGTGTATTTATGTTACTGACTGAAACCACAGTTCAGTATATGCTTGCTTTTACAGGATCTACCTGAGAGCCACCAGTCCTGTCCAGCTCCATCTCCCAGCCTGGACATGACTGCCACCCTCAGGGACAGCAGCACCTCCCTCCCAGGAGAGACCAGACCTTCCAGATGGAAATGCAGATTCAGGCACACCTCCAGACTAGTCCATCACTCCCTCCAGACCACAGGGCAGCTCTGAGTGATCCCCCTGACCCACCAGGGGAAAATGATCATGAAGGACAAGCCAGGGAGGGGCTGCTGCCCCCAGGAACTCCCTTCCTGCAGGCAGAGCACAGCTCACAGGGATCTCCTGGTGCTGACAGGGAGAGCTGCAGAGCTGCAACTTGTACTCCAGGCATGTCTCAGCAGTGGGATTTTTATTCTGGGGAATACCTCTGATCAAGCCCATTATTCTCCCCTTTTCATTATCTAATGGTCCCTGGCTGTGCAGCAGCTGTATAAAGAGTTTGGGGCTGATTTAATTTTCCAGAGATTTCAGCTGGGTAGCTGCAAGCACAGGGCTGTGATTTCTGTGACGTGGCACAGCAGCAGCTGCTCAGCCCCAGCTCTGAGATGGCTCTAGCCCAAAAGAAATGTGAGGTTCTCATTGACATCAGTTGCAGTTTTGCTTTGGAAAGAAAATAAATTCAACTAATAAAGCAGGAAAAATCCCTCTGACACATGCACAGAAACAGCTGCCTAGGAAAAAAAGAGCAGCTGTATGGGATTGTGAAAGAATAGGAAATATTTCTATGTAAGGTTAGTCTGCCACACCTTAAAAGCAAGTCAAATTAAGTCATTCTAGGTAACCAAAGCAATTGGCTTTGTTACCACTGTTCTGTCCTCCAAGAGGACCCAGATAGAAGCATATGCAGACTAATGTGCACATCTAGGGGCTAATTCTGACCCAGTTACACCCTCTGATTTGTGCAACAAACAGCCAGTGATGAGCCAGTCCATTCCCTCTCTCCAAGCCCAGGGGCAGCTCCCTGCCAGCCCCAGACAGACGTGTCTGAGCACAAGTGCCATCCCCAAAGGTCTGAGCTGGGGGTACCCTGGTAAATTGTCCTTGGTCCTCAGGCTGTAACCCCCACTGAGGGCAGGCATAGTGAATTCCTGGCTGTCTTCATCCCTGGCTTTCCAAACTCTCTGCAGAGGTCTTCAGGATCATGGATTTAATTTTAAAAGAGAGAGAAACTGAGGCATGGCAGTAACATCCCTGAGGATGTGTGACGGGGTGAAGAGGCAAAGATACCAATGAATCCTGACTTCCTGAGCTGCTGCTGTAGGCAAGCTGTGCAAACATGAGCAGGTGGAGCTGTGATGAGCAGAAGGAGCCAGGAAAAAAACAGACTTGAGGAGCTATTTCCACTGGCTTGCTGATAGACCAAAAGGCAGCAGAGAGCAGCCCTGGTCTGCTGCTGCTGAAGACTTCCAGCACAGGAGGGAACAAAGAAGGACAAGTGTGTTCACTCCATCTGTAGACACTGCTATGCTGGGAAAAGATATGAGCACGCTGTGGGATGTGAAACTATTCAAAATAGTTGTGGCAAATTATGGAACAAGAATGAACAGTGTGATTCTATAAAGGACAAACAAACAGTGTCTGAATTTCACCTGGAATAGTTCACTGACATCAAGGCAAACTGGGGAGCAGCTGGCTGAGGCAGGTAGGATCACGAGAGAGGGAGCTCAGACAGCTGCTGGAAAGCCAGAAACTCTCCAGGGTGAAGAACTCCCTGTGCTCCCCAGAAGACACAGATAGAAGATCTTCCTCTCTACCCAGCACTGCCAGAGCTGTGTCCAGGTCTGGAACCACAGGTCAGAAACACGTGGATTAAATACAGAGTAAAATGTCCATTAAGTACAGAAAATTCAGTAAAGGATGAAATGAAAAGGAACTGTTTGGCTTAGAAAGAGGAAAGGGGAAGCACTCGGTGCTCTGCAAACAAAAGGTTACTGTAGAAAAGAAGCTACAAGTTCCTCTGCGGTGGTCTGGGCAAGAATGGATGGGCTTGGACTGCATTAGGGGAAATTCCAAAAATATTCTTAATATTTAGCCAATGAAAAATAATGGAGAAGGACTGGAAATTCTTGTCCATTAGAAATCTGGATTGCTCCAGACATAAAAAACTTACTTGAATAGTTTAGAAAAGGACTTTTCAGAGGCACAGCAAGGTGAGTCAATCCTGTCTTTAAACAGAAAGAAAGGCACAGACTTATGGCCTTTCCAACCCAATTTTCTCTAACTCCTGTGACTTCTATTGTTAGTACTTGCCTTGCTAAAATGGAGCAGTTTCTCATCTTCCTCAAACATACTTTGCCAAAGACAGAGCAAGGAAAAAAAGGCATTTTAATTGGAATCTTCTCCATTCACCTCCGGTACATCTCCCACAAAACAGAAAAACAGTTAAGTCATCTCTTCCTAACCACATTCTCCCATGAGGTTTTTGCAGAGAGGAAAAAACCCAGATCCATTAAAAAAGCAATATTGCTTTTTTTTATTGAAATGAAAAGAACTAAAATAGTTCTTTTCCCCACTGAAAAATAAAGAGGTGAATGGAGAAGCAGCAGACAGGCTTTATGGAGGCGTTTATCTCTGAACTCATCAAGACACCAGTGGTGCTAACATTGGAGAAGGACAAGGTCCTGTGTGCTTAACAGCCCAGAGCAGCACTGCAAATTGGGGAAGGCTTTGAAGTGTAGCAGACTCCTGGAACCAGTGAAAACTGTGCCGCGGGTGTGGGGGCGGATTTAGGTAAGCAGAAAGTAATTTCCTTCTCAGGTAAATTCAGCCCAGGTATTTCTGAAGGCTACAAAATCGGCTCCAGAAAAATCTCATAAGTAGCAGCTTCAAATGGATTATTCAAGCATTTTACATTTATACCACAGTTTGCAACAAGTAAGGGGGTTTAATGTTGTATGTCTTCATTCCAAGAAGAGAAATACCAAATTCAAATTGGGGGCCAGATTTTCCTAGAGGAAACCAAGAGATGAGGCTTTTCTGTGGGATCATACTGAAGTAATTCTGCAATTTAATCATGCAGACTCTTTGCAGACATTGACTTTGTGTCTCTGTTCTGCAGCTGGCCAAGAAGAATGGTCTTAAACTTTTGCATACACACATACTCACTAGTGATTGTGGATATTTTCCTAGCTATCCCACATAATATCCTTTCTGCAAATATTGATCTGTGAATTCCTGCAAGAAACAAAAGCACTAAATGAGGAAAACAGAACTATAACAGGAAAAAAAATAGGAAGAGAACTGGAACCCAAGCCACATAAAATTTTCCCTGCCATCTCTCTTTTAAACTGCTCCTAACAAAATTCATTACTCTGGAAGATACTGAAAACTCACATGCAAGCACAGACCACAGTCATCAATCCCAATATTTTCTGTGCTAGGCAGAGTCTTGGGCTGTAACATTTTTCTCCTCCCACCCATGTTTTGGATGACTGGTGAAGCTATCAAACTTCACCTGGTCTTCTCACTCCTTGGCAAAGCCCAGGAAAAAAGCACCAGCTCTCAGGGAAGTCAGTCACAATCACAATGCTTATTCTCTTTGCAACTGACTCAAGAGGTTTTTAATTCAACTTTTTATCCTTTTCACTAGACATGTTCCCAGCTGGAACAAAATAAATTACCCTTAGCTATCCAAATGAAAATTAAAAAGCATCAGTGAGACTTGACTAACATCTTAACACATTTTAAATCTCTTCCAAACCCACATTATCATTCTGAACAGGACAGTATAATCAATCCCCTCCTACATTCTTTCCACTGTTCTAAGTAGCCTTTTCCTTTACTTACAGCTGTGGTGTTGCATACTTGCAATCTACCCAAAAAAAACTTAAAATAGAAAAACTATTTTTGCTCTCTCCCCCATACTCATCAGGCACAAAAAAAGTCCTGCAAGGTCACATTATTCATGTGCCCTCAGACTGGTCAAATAGTCTGACTCCTGTAATGCAAAGCTTCATTTTCTGAAAATGGCATTGACCTATTCCCACAGGTTAAGGACAAGCCAGTGAGTTTATTTGAATGACAGCTCCACATACCCATACCTTCATCCTGAGAAAGCAATCAAAGACAGTTGAAATGGTTTCAGGATCTAAAAAAATTAGGTTTTTTCAATCCTGAAAAGAAACAGCTAAGGGAAGTACAAAAATATCCATAAAATCAGGAGTGACATGAAGACAGGGAACAGGTCCAGGCTGCACATGCACTGTGTCCAAATCTGAATTAAGGGCTATCAGACAAAACCATAAGAACAGCTTCAAAACAATCTAAAGGAGGTGGTTCTACATAAATGTGTATTGCAGCCAAGGAGCTCATTGTTCTGAATGTTGTGGATGACAGAAGTTGACACAGGCTAAAAATTGGAACATTTCTCTGAAGAATAAAGTACAAAGACAGACACTGCCTTTGCTGTACAAAAGCCCTGCACCACAAACTGCTGGAAACAAGACTATTTAGAAAACTACCTCTACACTTGCCTGTGTGCTGCTGTAAATGAAACACTGGGCTAGATCCAGCATGTTTATTCTCACACCTTTATAAGGTTTTTTTTGAACAAGACAAAAGATTGCTGGGAGGAAAAACAAGGTTAGGAAATAAAGTTACTGAATGTTTTCAGTTTTCTGGTAAAAACAGAAGAGAAAGAAGTATTACTTTTCCAGAAACTTCAATGGAAAAGAATGTTTACAATGTTTTTTTACAAAATGTAATCATGCTTCTTGTTCCAGTAGTAACCTTGGTGTCGTGCCACGTGCTCCTCATTACAGTTTAGAGTCAAGCTTGTGCCATATGAAATGCACTTGCTCTTTACGTGTGCTCTCACAAATCTGCTAACTTGAGCAATAGAACACAATTCTGCTCCTCCTAAGTCCTTCTTGGCCTAAAACTGAAGAGCTTTGCTCTCTTGTGTGTGTCACCAAGAACACCAGTTGCAGAGACTCAGTCAAATACCCAGGGAAAACCTTCAGAGTTTCCATAAGGAGTTTACATTCAGCTTGCGAGAATTTGATTGATACAAATAAGTCCCAAGAAGGAGGAGACCCAGGACAGCTCCCAGACCCCTGATCTGTCTTTGGGATAAAAAGCTAACACAAAACTTGTAAGGAAACATATTTCTAGTTATAAGATTAGGCTTCACTAAGAGGTTTTTTGTGCATGGAAAGTTCCTACTTATTTAAAAGCACATTCATATTTGCAAAGGCATGTACAAACCTTATCAAAACTGAAGTGGGCCTGATGCTGCCCTTTCTAGAAGAACAGGTCTCAGTGGGATGAGCAGGAGCTCCATCCCTCACACAGACAAAGAGTGAGCATTAAAAACAAAGGGAAATAAAACACTTCTACATTTGGCAACTTAGGAGAAAAATCTCTCAATTTTACATTGAGGAAGGGTTCAGTTACATTTGGAGATGCCTCTTGGCAGCAAGTCAAAATTCTGGCCTACTATTTCTCCAAGGTATGGGAAGATGGAAAAAGTTAAATAACCCATGAGACTTCAAATGGTAATTTTCTGTAACTACTATGGGATTTAGAAGACTTAACCCAAATCTGAGGTGTCCAAATAATGCTTCATTTCTAACCACATGCCTGCAACATAAATGACACTCATAACCCTATAAAAACCCTCAACTCTTCCTCTTCTGATTTTCAAATTTATTCATAGGAAAACACTTCAGTCATCACTGAGCTGTGATTGCCTCTTGGGTGGCAGGCAGCACTTAAACTGCTCAGTGCTTGAGGATGCAACCAGATGAGACAGAGCCAAGAGAATCACACCTGGCAAAACAGCCCAAACCTCCAGGAGCACTTTGGCTCTAACTCTCACTGACACCATGGCAGTGTGGCCCTAAATAACTGCAGGGAGTGTGACAGTGCAGTTACTGCCAGCAGAGCTTGGTCAGCGTGCAGCAGTGAACGCCCTGTCCTCCCCAGCAGTGAGGATGGGGAATGGGAAGCTGAGACACGTTCTGTTTCACTCCTCCTGCCAAGAGCAGCCTCCAGGCAGAGCTGATGAGACAATTGGGGCAGTTGCCAGTCTCAAGGCTGCTCTGCTGGGTGGATGGCAGCACAGAAGGCCACTCCAGTGCCCACAGCTAGCCCAAGCATTAGCATTTACAGTAATTTCACAACCATAAGGCGCACCGGACTATAAGGCGCGCCCCCCGGGAGTCGGCAAAATTCGCAACTTTGTAGATCAGATAAGGCGCACCAGACTATAGGGCGCACTTTTTTTTTGCAGTGAGGCTCCACCCCTGCTCCCCCGCACAGTTGCTGGATGAGGCTCCGCCTCCACCCAGCAGCCATTGGCCCCCGGGACCGCCTCCACCCGGCTGCCGTGGCACTGCCGGCTCCCCCCACAGCTCACACTTCCAGTTTGGCAAATGTCGCAACTTTGTACATCAGATAAGGCGCACCGGACTATAAGGCGCACTTCCGGGTTCGGGGAAAAATTTTAGTCAAAAGGGTGCGCCTCATAGTCGTGAAATTACTGTACATGTCTGTGTCAGCACACTCCAGCTCTGAGTAACTCACAGCAAGCTGCCAGCCCAGCTTCTTCAAGCCTGAAAAATTTGACTTACAGAACAAATTGTATAGACAGACATTATGGGAAGCAAATTTTCAGGATTACTATGGTAACAAGAGGGAGTGAATGATGACTTCAAGGTCACGAGAACATATGCATCTTGTAGGAACAGCTAATTGTCTGACTCTGCTCACTGACACCACAACATTTTTCACTAAATACCTCAGTATTTGAATTTTGCTGCCTCCAGCTACTATTAACATATTTTGCATTCATTCTTTGAATAAATTCCCACTAATGTTTCCAGTTAAAGTTCCCAAACATATATTCAATTTATATTTAATGAGACAGAGTGAGTTAAGTAAATGAGTGCTCATTAATTAAAGCATATGTATAGTGGGCTGAGAGGATTAATTAATTAATGTTTGCAGAGAGCTCTAAAAATGTAAAAAAAACCTATCTAAACATGAACTTTGCTTTGGAAGAAAGAAGGAGAGTGAGGAACACTATATCTAACATTTAATGAACACCTCTTAAAATCATACATGGTTTATCATCAGTGTTATCTACAATGAGAAACAATCCACACATTAGTTAAAATCTGGTTAATCAGTTGTTACTTTTCTGTTAAAAGTAAAATGGGTCAGATTCCCCAATTCTGTCTCCACTGGGTCAGTGCCACACATGAGTAGCCAAAGTTAGCCGGAGTTGCTGAATAAACACCAAGAGGGGGCAGCATGGCCCAAGGGCAGGAATGGTGTTTGAAGAGTTCCTACTGCTGGCTTGCTGAACCCCAGTGATCTCCAGCTAAATGTAGAACACCCATTTTTCTAAGGCTCCCACCCATTTCCATGGCACCCAGCACATCCCTGAGCTGAGCACTTAGGGCTGCCAGCTCCTCTCTGGCTTTGAGGCAGAAATCACCAATGCTCAAATCTTCTGACTGCAACCCCTATACACATCTTCCCTCTCCTCCTTCCTTCTCTCAAGGATTTTGACTCCTGGGCACTGTCTGTATGCTTGGAGATTTGCCTGGCAGCATGAACGAAGAAAAAGAGCACTTAGAGCTTTCTAGCACAGCTTGCCACTGGCAGGGAGAAGGCAGCTTGCTCAGAGTTACCTCCACTGCTCCTTGGGCTGTGCTGAGACTGCTCAGGTCCCACAGCCCCAAACCCATCCAAATCCACACAGCCCCAGGGCTGAGACTCTGCTCTGCAGGCGTCATCTCAGGGAATGATGGACCCTTGAGCCAGAGGCAGCCAAAGCTGCCCCATGTGCTTTCACTAGCCCTCCCCAACACTCAGGGCATGAGCAGGGGATATTTGTGGGCAGACAGCCAGAAAGATCGTGTTTCTTTGACTTTTGCAAAGGTAGTTCATTTTATACAAAGCTGGAGAGAAGGGGCAGAACAAAGTAAGTCACCCAAGGAAGAGTTCTTTAGACAGGGTAATTGATGCAGGGCAGTGTAATTGATGCAGGCTGTGTATCAGAAGAGCTTTCCAGGACAGCACACTGCTAAACCTTATGCTCCTGCTAAACAGCCCTAGAAATTAATTTGGCTGTCTGCAAACACAGAATAAAACAGCCTGCCTGACCTCAAGGTGAGTCTTTCAACCAAAACAGGGCAAGGAATGTGCTTCCCCCTTCACCTCCTGAAAACTTAATAAAACATGATGAAGCAAGAGAGCCTGCTGTGACAGGCTGCTCAGCACCTGGGTTCTGCTGTGTCCTCAGCAGACCTAAGGACTGAATGCACAGGAGTCCAAATTCCTTCCCATCTTCATGTGAGGCACTGAATAAGAGGGAAGTCAGAGGGAAATCAGAGGGAAATCAGAGGGAAATCAGAGGGAAATCAGAGGGAAATCAGAGGGAAATCAGAGGGAAATCAGAGGGAAATCAGAGGGAAAACCAGCACAGTGTGTGTGAGGGGTCCTGCCATGGTGGGTGCTGCTGGGGCTTAGGTGGCACTCTGGTACCATGTGTCCCATGCAGGTGAGCTCCATAACCAGCACCCAAAATCCTAAACCAACCATGTACCTATTAACACCTGAAATCAGCAAAAACCTCCCAGCTCTAACTCCCATAAGATGGAACAGTCTATTTAAACAGTTTCTGGGCTACTGTAATCTACCTTGAAAGCCAAATCCAAAGCAACATATCCCTGGAAAGATCTGGTTAGTTATAAACTCCAATAAATGGCAGCCTCACTTCCATGGGTGCCTCCTGCCTGCTGCAGAGAAAGGCAGCTCACTGCAGCCTTAGGGAGAGATTGTGGCTGCTGCCCCAGGCACAGCTCCCCACGGCTTAGGAGAAGCTTCTGCAGCTTGTCTGGATACAGTTCTGAGCAACACCAAGGAAGAGGAAAGCCCTTGGGTGCCAAAAGCAGAGAAAGCAGAAAGCTCAATAGCCAGATGCAGGGATGCCTGGAGAACGAAGCAGCACAGGACAGCTCCATTTCCAGAACTGCTTGCCACTGGGTTTCATTATTCCCCAAAAGACCTGCTTGCATGATGTTTCTGCTGTCCCACCAGCCACCCTGCTAACTTGAGGGGCTCTCTGGGCAGCATCCCCCAAGAAAAAATCCATGTAAGCAATGCCTCCAAGCAGCTGCTGCCAGCATGCCTGGTGTGATGCTCAGAGGAGAACCATGTGTCCTTTCAGGAGAATGATCCTCATTTGTTCAGTAGACTTAGGAGGGTCTCATTGGTAAGGAATGCTGGATTATTTATTCAGCAGTCACTTTCTCCTGGAAGGACATAAGCCATTCTCTTAGGAGACCTACAAAAATCACATTAACACTAACATGTTCTTTGATGATTAGAGGGTTTCCCTGGCAACACTCCATCAGTGCAGGTTGCCAAAATATATTGTCATAACTGGAGATAGAATTTTCCCCCTTTTGCATTACAGAGTAATCCAGCTGAAGGACTCCAACTGGATTCTTCCACATATGGTGCCCATTTTCAATAAAACTCTCTCCTCTGAGATGGTGGAAGAAGCAAGTTTTCAGGAATTTCCCCACACTGTCAGTTGTGTGCTCATGTGGTTTTGTTTAGCACAAAGCAAGAACTGGATCTCTCATCTGTTGCTCCATGGCTCATGTAACATTTCTCTGTTTTGTATTAATGATGGTCACTATTAATAAAACAGTTTGTAGATTAAGAATTTATAATTAATAGGCACCTCTTGCTAAATCTCTATGGTACTTTCTGTCCTAAATTCTGAAGCCACTTTCTCTTCCTATCTGGATCCCACTGGCAGGCCATAATCTACCATGGGGAACTGGCTCAGCTTCTAATTGGGAAAAAATGGAGACATGGCAGGGCACCAGCTGGTGCAGCTATTGCAGGAAATCACAGCTATCAGACTTAATGAGAGAGACCACAGCAGCTATCAGAGAAGCTGTTGCACCAAACATCAGTAGAATTTCTTTATTCTTCAGTAGATAAGTGCAGTCAAGACCTCAAACATTTGCTAGAAGCATTGATTAAGTTTGCAAGCACCAGCACCCACTCAGGGAAGCCAACCTGACCATAATTATCTGTTTAACTAAGTCCTGACAAACACTTTCCTGGGAAAAGATAAGAGGCTTTAGGAACTGATACCTGCCAAGGCCTGTTACATATTCCCAGTCTGGCTATTGAGAAAATTCAAGCAGCTTGAAGCCTCAAAGAAAACTTGAGGCAATCACTGCTGAAAAGACAAAGCCTTGATCTCTCCCCAGAAGTTGGACTTGAAGTCTAATAATGGGTCCTGAAAAAACAGGAAGCATAAATTATTTCTGTTAAAAGTACAGAATTAAAGTCATGTTAATAGAAGTCATTTAGCCATCTGAGCAGTCTCCTAGCAATTGCATAAATTACTGACTGAACAAGGAGTTTCAACCAGAACATTATTTCATGGACAGACCCTGGCTGATTTCAATAACTAACAATAACAAACAGTAACAAACACTCTGGAGGGAGCTGCTCTATCCTCAGAAGAATGGCATTAATAAGACACAGAAAGCTGTTTAATAAACAAAATCCCCCTTTTTCTCATGTGAACTGTACAGAAACAGAGTATGTGAACAGACAAGCCTTTGCTATTTCTCTGTATTTCCCAGACTGCTGCCTCGTCAAGCCTTTGCCACTCACTTTAAGCCCATCACTCCTAAGCCCCAACTGCTTTGATCTGCAGCACAGAGCCCATGGCACTGCTGACACCTCCTGAGAGGGTTTGTCACCTCTATAAATCCATATGCTCCATTCAAGGCAGCTTTTTTGACTGGTCTCTCTCTGCCTCCGGGGACAAATGGCAGAGTTTGGGTTTAAATCTGTTATTCCCCTCTAAGACTCAGCCATTTGTAGCTCATAAATTGCAGTTTAGCAGATAGATTGAGATGTTTCAAGTTTATCTTCCCACACAAGTAACAGTAAATTGTAGTGTGAGCCCTGTGCAATTTTGCTGGAGCGCCCTGAGGCTGGGAAGTGGCTCAGGGAAGCTGTTTTGCTGGAGATGAGCACTTTCCCAGCCAGCACCTTTCCAACACAAAGCTCTCCTCCCTCTGAAGTGGCTCTGGGAAAAGTGAAGGATACACTGCAGGCAGCAGCTTTATAAATGGCCCAAACTGAAAACCCATACAGTGAGCTAAAACTGCTTGTTTGAGAAAAACATCTCAGGACTTCTACTGGGTTGGAAAAAAGGTCATTTGACTACTTTTAATTGTGCATAAAAAGGTTCTGTACTTTCCTAGGGAACAGCAACAGTCCTGCTGAATCACCACTAGGAAAAGGCTGTATCTAGGCAGGTCTGGCTTTGCAGACAAGAAGCTTTAAATTCCTTAGGACTAGAAGGATTTGAAAGAAGAGCCAGCTGTACACACATTTAACAGCAGGTAACACAGGAGAGCTGGATCCTCCAACTATCACAGTGAAGTTCATCACCATGGGCAGAAATGAGTATGGGAAACTTATTTTCCTGAGGCATTTCCATGTGGAACCATGGCTGTGATCACATTCAGTTTATCTATAAAATGCCTAAAGCAATCTCAGGCCCATCCATGTCTCCACAGCCAAAGGCACAGAGATAGAGCCTGGCTCCAGCAAAGGCTAATCTAGATTTTAATAAGGCATAAACAAAAGGTTTGTAGCAAATGTTATTTTTAGGACTGTGATGGTGTCAGACTGAAGGAGCATTTCTGTCCCACCTGGATTCTCAGTCTGTCACAGGGGGATCAGTCCCAGACTGGCACACCTGCAAAGCCCCAGGAACACCCCAGGTCTCCTTATGACCCACTCCCACACAGAGCTGGCTTTCCTGTTCATGGCAGCACACAGCAACCCCCCCATGCAAGACCCCACCAGGCAATGGGGAGGATTTTGGCCCCATATTTGCTAAGCCTCACCTTCTGTAGGGACACACTGCAGCAGTGTCTGACCCCTTCTGCCACTGCATTCCTGAGGGGAGGCAGACACACATGGGGCTGGCCAAGACTCCCTGTCCCAAATTTCTGTGGCAGGTTCCAGACACAGCACTGATGGGTGCAGAGCCTCATCAGCTCCCTGTGGAAACTGGCTAACCAAATCTTACTGCTGTTCCAATTGTCTTGAAAATCTGAAGCTCATTAACAGGAGCAAGCAGGGAAGGGTAATGGCACAGTGCTCTATCAAAGTTCATCTCTGAGGAGCAAACCCATCACTGCTGCTGCTTCCATCCCTCCAGGATGACCTCTATTTATTTACCCACGGCTCTCCACAAGCCACAGAGACATCAAGTGGTCAAAGAACCCAGTTGCACATACTGAGCAGACTGCAGACTTGGAGAGGAAGGTTTGGGAGGAGAGTGGAACATCTGAGCTTAAGCAACCCAGCAAGGATTATCTTCTCCATCTTTTTTGCCATCAACATTATTTCACTGTATTTTTCCTGTCTCTCTGTTGATTATAAGCCTAGCAAAAACAAGCCAAAAACCTCTCAAAAAAGGAAAGCACAAAAAAAACCCCCCACAAAACAAAAAAAAAAAGAACTAAAAACCAACCCAAAAACCCACAAAAACAAACAAATGACCAAACAGGAAAGAGACTAGGTGATCCCTGAAGACTGAAAAGATAGAATGTACACACCCAGCAGTCCACACAGACACTGCCCCTGCAGGGTGTGTGACAAAGCCTCTCAACACAACAATCTGCTGAGGGAGACCCTGGCACTGGGGCCTGTGCTCAGGCAAGAGGCATCACAGCAAACAGGTCATGCCAATTTATTTCCTTGAGCCTGCTCTGCCTCTCCTCATCCCTGTATAAAGTAAATTGGCTAGTGTTATTATTATTAGTTTGGGTTTGGTTGGGTGTTTTTCCCCTAAATCCCTGCTGTGATGTTATCAGCAACACAAAGCAGAACAGAATAGAGGAGAGATGTCTTTCAGAGAGCTGGAAAGAACCATTTCAAAGCTAATCCTAGACCAAAACTCACATCACTTGCTCCTTTCTACACCTTCCCCTCTGATGTGACAGACTGTGGCTGGGGACCTGGGCAGCAAGGCCAGGAGTCCCAGACGTGCTGGTAGGTGCCACCCCCAGCTGGTGATGCTGTCAGGAGCCTGCCAGTGCCTCCTGGGAACAGCTTACTAAATCTGTATGAAATCAGTCGATTCAGAGGGGGTTCTCTCACACCAGAAGCTCAGAGGATGAGAATTATGGGACAAGTGCTGTGTGCAGGCGTCAGAGGTGAAGGACAGTCACAGCTTTTGCAAGCCAGCCTTGCAGGTTCCTGTGCTTCAACTCTTGAACACCACAGCAGGGTCTCTGCTTCCTGCAGTGCTATTTCACAAGAGACTTCTGCTTTCCCTCTCCCAAGCAATTCCCATCATAAGAGCTGAGACCATGCTCATGCCTCCAGGTCTTCAGCTTCCTCAGAACCATCTTAATTAGATACACAATCAGTCCCTCCTGCTTGGAACAAGTAATTCCTCAAGTTTTCCATTTCCTAGAAGGAACAAGAAGGCAGAGTCCTGGGACAGAGACCATGGACACTCGAAGACAGAGGCCAGGCTGAGGCATGAGGAAATGTGTCCCCAGCCGCAGAGCAGAGAAGAAATCATGCACCAGGACCCTCCAAGGACATGGCTAGGTCAGCTCTCAGTCTCCCTGCTGCTGTAAGCTTGCCAGTGTAAAAGGAAAGCATGTGTGATGGGATTGTTACAGAAAACCTGGATTAAACCTGCCAAGAGACCAGGGTTTCACACTGAGGTTCAGGCACTCCTGTGAACCAGCAGCCCCTGCAGTCCTGAAACATTAAATCATGACAAGTTTCCCCTCAAGACACACCTTCACTTCTTCTCCCACTGTTGCCTGTGGAGGTTTAATACCCAACTCAAATTCAGCTGCCTGGCTCTGGGGAGAATCAAATATGCATTGCTTCCTGAGCAGCAGAACATGCCAAACCTATTTTCCTTCACAAGCACCAGTGTGGATTCTCTTGATGAACACCCACAGCAATGCCAAAGATGCCTCTGCCCAATTTCAGTAAAGCTCACCTATTGTAGGTTTATAGGGTAGAGGACCACTGAAAGTTTCAGCTCAAACCACAGGAAGCCAGAAAAAGAAAAAGGTATATCCCAAAAGACTGCACAGAGGAGAGTTTCTCCAGCTCAAACCAACACCTCCACAGTAGCTAGACAATAACTGTGTTTGACAGAGCAGATCTGGTTTTACTGCACTTTAAATGTCCTCTCTGGGGAGACCAGAGCTCCCCAGGGCTCCCAGCAGTGCCCTTTCATACATATTTGAAAATAATACCAGATATACTCTTTCCAGCTGGATTTGTCTTTCCAATTCAGGTTTAAAAGCTGTGCAGTCTGTAAGAACTGACATTGCTGCAGTCAGAGCTGCAGGAGGAAATTCCATTTTTCAAATGCAGAGTTTGTTTGCCATTGCTCTCAGTTCAGCACAGGCTCCAGGAGCACAGCTGGGGTGGACATCACCCATGGGTGTTCCCTCTTCTGGCAGCTCTGAAACTTCCCCCTAAGTCAGGCCAGAACAGCAGAGAGCTGCTCCAGCTCTGTGGATATCAAACTGACAGCTCTATTAAACCCAAAGGACAGTTGTCCTCTCTGTGTTCAGATTGGTCTAAAACCATGCTACAGGGGACAATTAATCTTCAGAATCAATTTTTTGGCAGGAGGCTAAATTTCAATTGTCTCAGGACTGGTGGTGCTGGGCTGGTAATAACTGTCTGAGGAGGCAGCCTCTGAATTCACTGCCCAAGAGAACACTTATTAATAAAAATTTATGTCACAAACCAAAGGTCCTTTTTTTGACTTTGAGAAAACATGTTGCCTTATTTACTGTGTTAAAAACCTCACACTATCAGGACTCAGAAGATTTGCTTTGGGTTTTCATTGCATTGTGAGACAGGGAATATTTTAAGTGAGAAATTTCCCTTTCCCCAGGAAGGCAAAGCAAACCCCCCAGTTTCTTCTAGAATAAACACGATTAAAAAATGCTCTTTTTCCTTCCTTTGCATTTGTGGCCTTTTCCCCCATGCCCCACTCCCCAGTAAGCCTGATTTCCCTTCATCTCCCACTGATTATTTATCCATACAGTTGTTTGCTGTCTGGCTGCTGCATTTGGCCCCCAGGCTCACTACTTGCCATCATCCAGAGGGACACAGCTCCCAGAAGATCCTTGGAATCCTCAGAAGCATCAACTCCATCCATGTGCTGAAGGGGAGGCTGCCCCAGGACTACACAGCATGGGTATTTCAGGATTTAATCCAGTGACACTGTCAGAGCCTGAATCACTGCACAAGCAGCACTGATCCCTCTTTCCAAGGGACACTAAGGCTCCCCCTCTTACCACTTCCCTTGGTCTGGGAGCTCAGTTCAGAAAGCAGCACATCCTGAGCAGCAGGGCCTGAGAGCAGAGTTATCAGAGCAAACCTGTGTAGCCAGCACACTCTCCTGGCTCAGTGGAGACATGGCTTTGCATCTCCATGAGTGTAGCAATTATGTCGAGACAGATGGGCTGACACCATCATCAGTCCTTTATTAAAAGCTCCCCGTGCCTTCTTTCAGGCAACTCTGACTCCTTTTATTACAGGCAGCTCCACGCAGCACTGACTCCTTTCCTCTCTGCAAGTTTCCTTCTACATGACTGGCTAACCCCAGCCTGTCCCTGTCTGTCCCTCACACAGCATCCTCTTACCTTGTCTGTCCATTGCACGACCACATGTCCCTTCCTCCTCCCAGCACAGCCAGCACACTCCATCCCAAACCACAGCAGACTCTGGGTCTCTACTCCAACTGCAGCTAGTGGCCAGCTAGCCCACTCTTTTGTAACACCCATCCTCATCAGGCAGGCGAGGCTGTTTCTGCTCCTCAGTAATCAGTACAACTGTAATTCATTGGGAAAGATTGCCCTTGCACTATCCCTACAAACCATCTTCCCACAGGTGAGCAGACAGAATAAACCCCAGCTTTTCAGCTTGCCAACCACCCACTTTTTGGCTGCAGAGCACTGCTATGCTAATGAAGGGTGCTGCCTGGAGGGTGTCTAGATCTCCTTGAGCCTTGGAGGCTGATGTCAGCCTGACACATTTCCTGGTGAATAGTCCAAAGGTGTCAATACACTGAACTTCTAAGTCATGCTTCTGAAATCCCAGATTTCCCCAGGAGGTGTCTGGGGCTGACAATGTGTTTCACATACCTTGCTTGGCACCAGGCACCTCTCAATGGTGCCCTCAACCTTGCCAACAGTGCACTCCCACTGAACTGGAAGATGGCCCATTCTCTCATTTTCTGCTACAACTGTCCTTCCTGTAGAGGAATCCCCAGCGTTTCAGGAAATTGGGCTCTTCAGGAGCTACTTTTTACTAGCAGAGGGATACTAATGAATTTAATTGCCTTTAAGTCCCAGCATGTTCTTTATTTCCAGCTCACCTGGCTAAAGCTCATTTGATTTGAAAGATAATCCAATAAGCATAAATTAATAAAATCAACTTTGCAAGGATTGGATTTCCCAAGTGCATGAGACAGATTAAGGGACACGCCAAAAGGGAAACAGAGCTGCAACTTCCATTGTAAAAAGGCATTTTTGTTAAATCCTGGACATTTTCCTTTGTGCAAGTGAGGGTTCAAAGGACTCCTGCCCCACAGAAGGCCAGGCCAACACTGTCTATGGGTGAATAAATCCCTCCCAGGTATTGAAACAGGCACTGCACAGGTCCTGAAAAACTGGGCTTGGCCAGGCTGGTCCTGCAGGCGCTGGGAAGCAGGAATGATGCTGCAGAAGTGTTAAAACAAGGCAGACCTGCCAGGTCCCAGCTCACTATTGCAGGCTCTGCTGTCCCCAGCCTGACTCTGAGCCCACACAGGCTGGAGCATCTCCACCATGGAAGCACACAGGGATTATCCTGAGGAATGAGACAAATGGAAGGAAGACTCTGGACGAGAAAGGAATATGCAATCTGCTTGGAAGGGAGGACAGCAGCGTCTGCAAGACCTGTAATAGTGTTCCTTTGCATCCTGTAACATTTGTGTTTCTGCTTGCATTACCTGATCACAGCTGGAAGAACTCATTCTCTCTTACTGAAGACCAAACTGAGCTTTCTATAAAGCCCTGAAAACAAAGGTTTGGTAAAAGTTCTCTGCTGTCCAAATATGTTTTTGAATGATTAGCACCAGATTAAGCTATTTCACTTTTAACCCAAGACCCATTTTCTTAGCACAGCCAGTGTACTTTGGAGAGTTACCTCTACATGGCTAAAGGCAAAACACATCACAAGGACTCTCCTGAGCTGCTGCAGTATTTTCAGAACAGCTTGGCTTCCAAGCATTGAAATGGGAATAATCCCTTTAGCAACCCCAAATACATTCTCAAGCACAAAACATACTTTGACACTTCCATTCATATAGCATGAAAATACCATGTATGTAAAGAAAAAAAAAAGAGCAATATGCTTAGTTACAAGGAAATGCCATTAACCAGCAGTCTGGGGTTGCTGCAAGACTGAGCTCAGCCCATGAAAAATTAAAGGCTACAGAGACCTCTAATGCATCACGTATCAGGAGAACCATTAAGTAATCAGTCAGCATCCAGTTTTATAGGCATTTTGGGCATAATTCAATCTCCATTCATTTTAGATCATTTCCTTAATGAAGTAATGCACTGGACATAAATATTTCAGTGCAACTCTCCAATGCTCTTTAAGTAGTAAGCAGCTTTCAGTAACACAGAACCCAATTAAACTGTACAGGATAAAAACTGACATACAAAAAAAACTAAAGAAGGACTAAATACAGAAATAGTGATGTGCCTAAATCCACAAGACTGGCATACACATACAACTGTGCTCCTGATGAACCATTAAAGACAATAAACAACATCAAAATAGAAGAAAAATCTGGGCTTATCAAGATGCTATTCTATAGATAGACTGCCTCTCCCTTATATGTGCACCTCAAGCAATTTGGGGTAAGCACTGCTTTTCTGTTTCAGGTTTGTACAGTACAAACACAGTGGGATGAGTATTTTGAAGGGAATTCCTCAGTGTTCTGCACAGTAGTGCAGTGAAAGTGCAGTGAAAGTTTCCTTCAGTGCTTTTCCTGTCATTCACAGCACTGAGTGGTCATTTTGCTACAGAACATCTCTCTTCCACAGGTTATGGTAGCTCAGTAAGACATTTAAAATACTTAACTAGGAGGTTACTACAGCAGCCATACCCCATTTGGACCCTCCTGCACTCCTGTCCCCTTTGAGGGGAGGCTGCCAGGCCAAGTTTTCAGACAGGTTTCTTCACACATGGATATTTAGTACAGCCTCACAGAGGTGCCACACATCCAAAAGTCACTGCAGGCTTCAAAGCAGCAGCCACAGGTTTCTCTGGGATTCACACCACAGTATGATAAAATTCTTCAAAACAGTGATCACTCCAAGCCCAAGAAAGCCATTTACAGCCTTTGAATCACAGGCTGAAGTACTTCACACCAAAAGTTTCAACAAACATGGGGAGGTAAGCTAGGGAATTAATTTTAGCGTGTAAGAGTCAATTCTTAATCCTCTGAAGAGTAAACCAAAACACTTCACAACAAAAGGAGAGAAAAGTTTAAATCCATCAGAAGGATTTAAAAGAGTCTTTCCAAGTGTGAAAACCCCTATCCCTAGGAGAGCAAGCTGGGAAGGGCTGGTGATAAAAGGGAGGAGTCGAATCAGGGCATTAAGAGCTTATAGGGGAACTGGGTGTGAGTGGTTGTGTTACTTGTCAAGCAGAACTCCCCATTCTTTGGGGAGTTTTGACTTCATGTAATGCTTTAAAACTTGTCTAATTTTCTTTTTTTTTTTTTTCCCCATAATATCCAAGTAGCTGATGTGTTGTATTGGTAGGGAACAGCATTCCTGTGGCTGCCACCCCAGGTCTGAGGTCATGGCAGCTCTACTCACAGCTCACCACACAGTGAGCTTGCCCTGGGCCTGAGGCAAGAGCCTAGGGAAAAGTACTGCCCCTGATCTTCCCTGGATTACCCTGTGTGCTGGCAAAGGGGCTTCCATCACTTCAATTCTGCTCATAACCCAGGTAGATGACTGCTTGTTTCACTACCTGAGCCTTTTTCTGAGACCCTCCATACCCTTGCAAACCTGAGAAGTTCAGGAGGTTTACCGTCCAGGCTAGGTACGCCTCTTGTGTTTGAGTGGCTATCAGGAGGTCACCTACATACTGCAACTGCTGTCCTTCTTCTGATGGGGCTTCCCAGAGCCCAATCTGCTCTGTGTTGTCTAATTATTGATCTTAATTGTTTAGCAGTGCCTATGGGACCCCTTCAGTAGATCTTAGCAACTCTTTCCCATGCTCCAAATCAAGTCCTGCTGCCTCCCATAAAGGTGCTTGTATTATTTCACTTGTCTGTTCTCTGGTCCAGGATGCTATGGGACCCTTCAGAGAAAACTCCCCGTCTTTACTTTCACTATTGCTGTTAGACAGTGGGGGATACAATTTAGGGGTAAGCGAGGGAGGAGATGGCTCAGCTTGTTTCCTCTTTCAGGGAGCCGGAGTAGGGGAGGAGTTAACGATCCCTTGGAATCTTCTTGTTCCTCTGGCTTTTTAGGGCGTGGTCTAAACAGGTCCATTAACTCCTGTTCTTGTGCCTCTGATTGATAAACCTTATCAGAATGAGTGCAGCATTGGTTTATTGGTTTATTGAGCACACACTGCAGCAACACCTAGGATTCTCTCTATCAGCCTTACTGTCCTTTCAAGGCCATACCAAGGGATCAGAGGGGGTCTGATGCTGCAATCTCTCTGCCACTCAGGAAGCTTATTGAAAGAGAAAAACATATCTGCATATGTCACCTCCTCCCATTTCTGTTCTCTTCCTAAAAATAGCATCAGCTGCAATAAAACCTCATAGTCTAAAGTTCCAGCCAGTGGCCATCTTCTCCCAGCTTATAAAGGGGCCACCATTGCGTGCAGAATTTAATTAAATTTCTCTTATTTTCAGTGCTCCCATATCCTACTAACTCTTTCCAGTGAATCAAAATACAGCCTAAGGGACTGGCCTTAGAAATCTCCTTGCTCTGACTAGTACCCACATTACCTCCTTCTTCTTATCCCATTTCCACCCAAATGTCTCTCCACAAAGTCTCACAGTCCTTTCCCAATCTTCCTCCCATACACACACCCAAGCTGCAGGTACTAAATGTGATTTTCCACACACAAACTTTAGAATCTTAGGTTCAAAATTAGCTTGGGCATAGACCTTGCTATGCCTCAGAGGAACAATACCAACATTTTTCACAAGTTTTACACTGTAACAGTAACCACATGGAGTGCCAACTTCTAGAAGCCCCAAAAGCCTAGTAACACCTGCAAAAGCAAGTTATTTTACTTCTCTCATGAATGTCCAGAGCCTCTTGGGCAGGCTGCTCCCAATCCAAAGCTACCAACCTTTCTGCTGAAGTTCTATATGTTCCTTCCAGATAAACCTGATCATTTCCCCTTTCTATCAGATTCACAAATTCCCAAGATCCAGCCCAAACCACTGAGGGAGGGGGATTCCTTCTGTTTTTCTAGCCCACAATTTAAAATACGGTCAAATTATGATACTGTAATAAGTCTTTTACAAAAGCCATCCCTGTTACAGCTTTAACAATCCACAAACACCAGTTCAAGCTAAAACCCCCTAAAGGGCTTGTCTAGATGGCCAAACCCTTTCAGCTTGGGCTCAAACTTCCACTGCCACCTCTAACAAACCACAAAGGGAGCGCACTACAACCAAGCAGCCAACAACAACACAGCCGAGAAACACAGGCAACACAAGGCGAGAATTACCAGTTTGGTGCAATTATAACTTTTGTCACAAGATGGCAATTTTACTCTAAAAACACACAATGACCAGCGGTGGCAGGGGACCGGTTAAACCTGAACACCAAATGTTTCAGGGAATGCCATCCCCCAAGTGTAACAGGGAATATCGTCCCCCACACACAACCCAAAGTCACAACCACTGCAGTGGTCTTCTAAGATGAAGTCAAGGAGGTCTTCCTCGCTTTCAGCTTTTCACCTGTGTCTTGTTGCCAGGCCCTCTGGTGCCCTGTCCACACTTCAAGCTGCCCAGCCTGGTCCTGGCTGGTTTCAGGGCCCAGGTGAAGTTATGGTTTCTTCATTCTAACAATACCCAATCCTCCCGTCCTGACAGAACAAAGCCAAGCAGATGATCCATTGTCTTAGCTCTACTGGCCCAGTCGTTAGTTATTAACTTTTCTACCTTGCTTTTATCTAATCATTATATGTATAGCTTCTATCCCCTAGCTAAGCTCTTAACCCTTTAATTCTTGCTTCAAAACCACCATGATTTTCTTCCATCCCTTATTAAGGATATTTGGGAGAAAAAAAATTCTCACCAGGAAGGACTGGACTGCACACCATGGCTGGCACTAAAACTGAGTAAAGTTCATTCTTGTGAGAAATGTAAATGTTGTTAATACACCCAGTAAGTGTGGGGTAAGGGTATCAAAGCACTCTTGTGGGAGTTTGGGAGTGCAGAGGTATCAGTGTAAGCACTGGTGGACTTTTATCTGAAGGCAAAAGCACTTTAGTGCCACACAATATTTTAATGTTTGGGTTGCTGCCAGGCTGGGTTGGAACGCTGCAGCCCTGAGCTCAGTTCAGCTCCCACTTTGGGACTGACTCAAAACCTGCACAGAGCAATGCTCTGCACACCTCGAGGTGATCTGCACTAACTTCAGTCTGGGCTGCATGGTACCAAGGAATACAATTCAAGGAATAAGGCCTACAGCTTCTTGCCACTAAAATGGTGACTATATGTACTTAATTTTTTTTGTTGTTTTATTTCTGCAAGAACAGCCAATACTCTGATTTTTAGGTTTAGTAGCTCATTTTGACTGTTTTCTGTTCAAAATTCAGGTGGGCTGGTCTGGATCACATGGTTTGGCCACTCATATGCTGACATTTTCCCTTGGTTCTGGGGACTTTCCCTTCTTCTCTCCCAGGGAACATTTGCATAGCTGAAGTTCATGAAAATAGAAGAATATTTAGAGAAACAAAAGTTTTCAGCTGACCACAAAATGACTTCTAAATTGCAGCTGGTGCTAGGGTCCTGTTAAGCAGGACATCCTGACTTCAAGCAGACACCTTCCCAAGACCAGCTGCCACTGTGACCCACAGAAAAGAAAACCACCCCTTCTTGGCTTACCTGCTTCCAACAGCAGCCACCTCTATCATCCTGCATCCACAAAGGCTCTGGTATTTCCACAGCTAAAAGCAGAAAACAGAGAACAGCAGGGCCAGGAGGGGTCAGCTTTGGCTGGCAGTTTCAGCATCCTTGTGGATGAGACAAGCTGGCATTAACGTGCACATTTACACAGCAGGCTTAACTCCTGACATCAGGAGAGCTGGCTTAGCTTCCAGGTGGAGCAAGTACCAGGAGAACCTGGTTTTCTTTTGCTGTTAGGCCATTCCAGTTTGCTTTAGCAAACAGAGACCTGCCCACCCCAGAGGTCTGCACTGCTGCTTCTGGTTCCTGTTGTCCCCTGGGGATGTCAATGGGACACAGCTGCTGTCAGATCTGCAGTCATGGCCACACTGGAGCAGCTGTGGATCCTCTCTGCCTCAGGTGTGGCAGCAATGCATCCCTCTCCTCCTGTGGGATGCTCTGCACTGACTCTTCCAGGTTCCTGTGGCAACAGTGACAGTCCTGTCTGTGCACAGGACTCACTGCCTGAGGATGGGGACTTTTCCAGTAGGACAGTGTGTCTAGGTTTGCTAGCAGCCTGGAAAAGTCTCTGAGAAACCCTTGTTCTTGGTGCCTCCCTTTGCCTTTGAAGGAGAGGGGACTGCAAGAAATCCCTTCCTCCAGACCTGCCTGCACACTTGATGGGAGGGATGTTCCTGGACATTAACAGGCACCTTCAGGCTGGCCTTCAGTGTGAGCAATTAACAATTAAATAAAAGTACACAAGTGATGTGATTGAGTGGGGTTTACGCATCCCTTGGCAGGCTGAGCAGAAATTTTTGGTGCTGTGTGGAAGCTGGCAGCCAGGGCTAGTAGTGGGAATAAACATTGAGTATGTGGGCATCTCATCCTCCTCCCAAACTCCACCTCCCCTTGGTAAACCTCCTGCTGCTGTACCAGCACTGTTAAAGCTCCTTTTCAGTTTTGCTGGGACAAAGCTCACACTTCCCAAGCACCCTCTGGTGTCATGCACATGCATGGCCATGTCAGCATTCTGGACACTGCCTGCACCTGGGGGAGGATGAGGAGGGGAGGAAGGCAGCAGTGTAGAGCACTCCTGGGTCAGAACCTTTCATAGCTCCGAGCTCAGCCCAGGGAAGGGGATGCTGGTGCACTTGTGCTCACCTGGGTATAAACCC
Organism: Catharus ustulatus; assembly: GCF_009819885.2. Classification (NCBI taxonomy): domain Eukaryota; kingdom Metazoa; phylum Chordata; class Aves; order Passeriformes; family Turdidae; genus Catharus; species Catharus ustulatus. The sequence goes on from NC_046230.1 coordinate 15,230,404, forward strand.
CACCAGTGAGACACACACGGGTACCTTGGGCTCACAATTAAACCCTGAATATGTCAACCATATTTTCAGTAAAATGAGAAGCCATTCAAATCTAAAATAGCCAGGAAAAATGTGTCCTGTGATGTGGCATGACGCTGTTTACACATAAATAGAAATCATGTGTAGCATGGCTTTGAGCCCCCAGCACCAGCCAGGGGCTCCCTGTGTTTGAAGCCTGGCCTGGAAAGGCCATGAGTTGAGTCACCAAGGTGGAGTTAGGATCTGTTTGGGGGGAAAGGGCAGGGTGGGAGCTATTACTAAGCAAAAGTAGTGCCAGGGGAAAGGAGACTTTGTGAAAAGTCAGTACTCAGAGCTGCTGCTCACAAGCAACAACATGAAACAGGAGCAGGTTTTGGCAGAGCTGCTTGGGTGCTTGTCTGGGGCTCTGGGGTCAGTCAGGGAAGCAGTGACATTCAACAAATACCCAGCTGCCACACTCAAGTTCCATGCTTGGTTTAAACTTGGTTTGCAGGCTGATCCCAGGTCTCACTTAATGAATCTAATTTTTGCCATAAACTGTGACAGGAATTCTGGCTAGAATGATTCAGGATCAACTCAGTGTGCTGTTCAAGGATCACCGTCTGAAAGAAGAAATCAGGGTGATGGACACGTGTACCTCAGACCTGAGATAACTAACTGGTGCCAGGAGCTGTCACTTGTTCGCTAGCAGATGGTGCAAAGAATGTAGGGACTAGCTTTGCTCAATACTGAAGCTGGGAAGGAACAGTTTCAGGAATAAACCAGGGTTTCACATGGCAGAGGGGATGTTCTCCACCTCCAGCCATGCTGTAACCCACCAGGTCTCTGGAAAATGAATTAGCAATGGTACATACCCACCTTGTGTACTACAGAAAGTCATTTGTGCCTCAGATACCTCACCTGGTTTAGGTTCTGGGTCTATGCAGCCATGATTTGCTTTCTGAACAAAAGGAGCATTGGTTCAGCTGGGGAACCCCTAGCAGCATGGAGCTGGGTGGGAGATGAAGATCTGGACATGCACACAAGGCAGGAGAGTGCAGCTGCCACCTGCAGCTCCCACCTTGCAGGGCAGTACAAAGCAGCCAAAGGGGCAGTCAGGCTGCTGGGCACCCAGCAAGGGTCAGTTCAGCAATCTCCACTGGCTGGACTTTTTCACAGATGGAGGATACATGGGAAGCCTTGATCCATCACCAGTGGCACAATGGATCCACTCACCATGGCACAGAGAACCTGAGAGCTGCATGCAGCTTGGAAACTCAGAGACCAAAGTTTTTCGCTACAGAAAAACGTCCCCAGGGGCTCTTCAGTGTTCCTTTTGTGGTCCCCACACCCAGTTCCGTGTGCACATGACTGCACCAGGTGGAAGATGTTTCTCAGGGCCCCAGCTGGCCCTGCTCCCACCACAGCCTAGTGCTTCAACAAGTGCCAAGGCTGGCATGAAAGAAGCCTTTCAGAGAAAACAGACTGACCCAGTCACTCCAGACAAGAGGCTGCAAGAGGTTGTAAGCTGGCACAGCTCTTGGCACTCCCAAGAGCCCTTTGTTTACAACCAGGCTCTTCCCTTGCCAGCCATGTGGGTTTTGCTGACTCCTACTTCCACTCACTGCTAGTGAATCATGATTTTAAAGAGTTAAGATTTTGGCTAGGGGTAGAAGTAATTTTCATGCACAAGATGTAAATTAGGTAGGCAAATGGTAGGTTAATGATTACTAGATGCTTAAGCTAGAGCTAAATGTTATAGTGTTTGATGTTATGAGCTTGCATGTAGGAGAAAGTGGAGTAAGTGAACTATTGTAAGATCAGATTGAAACCAGTAAGAGCAATGGCCAGCACCTGGACATAATATACATATACAAAGCACAGAGCCTTAGATCCTGCCAGAAAGGTTTACAGTCTGGCTGCAAGATCCAGAGTTTATATTTGGTAACCTACTCTTGATTTCAGCATGCTCAGTCACAAACAGTTTGGGATCAGGTCTGCTCATGCTTGAGCTGCATCCTCAGCTGCTGCCTTTACAGACAGCAGTCAGTCCCAGGCATTTGCCATTTTCCCTTCTTGCACTCTATCCCTCCACTGTAGGTACTTGTTGTTTGAGGGAATCTTCAGCCAGGCTTTTTGCAAAGATAAAAGCTATTTTAATGAAATAAGAAAGAGCATCCTATCCTTGCAAATAATCATACTGCTTTATTTTTCAGTATCACAGTCTCAGGAAATGAAACAGTCCAGATCTTTTCCAAGATATTACATAGCCTTTTTTTCCATCTGTCTGTCAACAAAATAATCAAATTCAATACAAATTTGTTTGTTTGCTACATCTATTACAGTGGAAGAACATAATTGTTGATAGAAGCAGCTAAGTTTCAGGAACAAAGGGTGGATCAAAGACTTATTTTCCCCTGCTTTTGTGTAACCCACTTAGGTTTTCAGAAAAGCACACAGAGGGACAGAAGGAAGTGGTGAATAACAAAATACAGCGATTTATTGAACAAATGGGGCAAGGCAATGTTCCCTTTACATTCGATGACAATTCAGGAGTATGAAGCAAAACACGCTATACACACACAGACATGATACTTTGGTTAAATGTCATTCAGAAGTTCTATGCCAAACCTGGTAAAATTATAGAGTGAACAGTCAAAATAAAACCAAGAATAGGCTTGCATAGACAGATTATTGTCAGTGTGCAATTCATATTTAAGGATTAGCTGTTACAATGCAGGATACACTTGCAGCTCTGAGGAATTTAAGCCTTCTGACTAATCCACCTCATTGCATGGCTAATATTTAGATTCAACAGGCTGAAAGTTTACCCTGAAGAGCTAAATGAGACAACTGCAGTTATTCATCTGAGGCAATTAACTATATTGCAGTGCACAGATGCAGCTGGAGACAGACCATGGAGTCTACTTAGAGTGAACACTGATACAGTGGAACTTGTTTACCATGAAGTAGAAAATACTCATTTGTGTGTGCCACTGTCCTCTCTGGGACTCTGCTGAACTGCCCAGTTAAGCCTTGCCCTGTGCTACTGATGGGGAGGAGGTGGCTGATAGTATCTCCAGCCCAGAAGCTGAGGCTTGGGCAGCCCCTGAACATGAAACCCGTGTCCCACCGCCTGTCCTGGGTGGGGCAGTCCAAGTGGCACCTGTGTGCAGCACAGCCAGTACCTCCCCAGCACTGCTGCACAGCCACAAACGGGCTGGAGTGCAGCAAACCGGGATCTCTGCAGCAAAAAGAAGACAGACAAGCTGCCCATGGTGTGCTCCATGCAAGGGACTGTGCCCCACAGCCACCTCCCAAAGCAACTGCAAAACTAAGCCCTGAACACCTTGGGAGAGTGGGGCAAAACCAACTGTCCACTGCTGCCCACCCGCCCTGGCACTGCACAGCACTGAGCTCAGGCACCTGTCAGGCCATGCTGGGAGTTGTGCTCCAGTTCCTATTGCATCCCACACAGTCCTGCAGCATCAGTGCTGCCAGGAGGGACAGCAGGAGCCATCTGCTCAGGGACAAACACACAGGAGATTGCTCTGTGAAGGAAGCAGTGAGTTTCAAGGACTGGCTGTGCTCAATTACGAGAGTGTAAACTAAGTAGGGGAATCCTCACACTGTCTCCAAGTGCTCCCCTTTATATATATATATATATAAATTAGCAATCCACAGTTAGTTTGCATACAGGATAATATGAATTAAAATAAAAACCTTGATAATAAAAATATAATATACACATTGATGAACAGCAATAAACTGAATGAAAACACTAGAATGTAACAGTGGCTGTAATTTGGCACAAAATAAACACACAGATGTCTAGCACTGTAAAAATAATCACCCATTTTTTCCATAAGTAGAGAATGTTATCAATCCTGATTCAAATCCTGATAGGTGGGAATGCAGAGATATAAAAATACTGTACATACAAGATCCCTTTTATAGAGAGAGAAGCAGACTGCAGCATCTGTAACTTCTATCCTTCTTCCCCAAGAGGAGAAATTCAATGATGAAAATTCATCTATCCCTTAACAGCTGGTATTTCCTCACCCCACCAAGTTCAAACCCATGAAATTCTTTTAAAAAAAAGATTAAATCAACCTGTTGGATCTATCCCTGTGACAACAACTGCTTCTTGCTGTAGGAAGCTGTACAGTCCACATTAAGACAGTGTTTCATAGCAAGGTGACTCAGGTCAGCCTGCTGAAGACATGGAGTATCCCTGCGTGTAAGGCACGATCCCTCCAGGTCACCGACCTCTCTTCTGCAGACCATTGTGCTTTGGACGGAGGGGAGGAGGTGGTGAGAGCTCTTGCTGCTGAGGTGAGCCTACCAGGAAGGTTAGGAAGTGCCAGGATTTCAAGGAGATGAATTTTCCACGTGGTGCTGGATGCCTTGTTAATGCAGAGAGTCAGAAAGGGATGCAGGACCTGAACGACCTGGGCAGGGGTCCCAGCAAGGGCTCCAACATGCTACTAAATCCAGAGCAAATCCATACTCAAAGCTACTGAAACTTGGCAAGAGTAAACATGTCAAAAAATCAAGATACTTCAACATTTTTCTGTCATAGGAAAGAAATATTGCTCTGAGTATTTTTTTTTAAAGATCAGCTTCATTGTGCCACTTTCCAGGAACACATGTACAAGTGTTGATTTTGCATCTCACCTACATAAGCTGCATCCTCTTGACTCTCAGCAGAACTCTGGCTGCTGAGCCCCAAGGGAAGTAGCTCCTTGCTCATCCATGATTTTAACTCTTGTTGACTTCGGTAGGAGCATGGAATCCCTTTTCAAAAAGGTCACTAAATATGCCAGCCCAGTTGCAACCTCTGCCACAGGAGCTCTCCAACCTGTACAGCTGCACGAGGATCTCAACATGCAGAAGACAAACAATTGCTCTGTTCTTATCCCACTTACTACCTGCCTTCCTCAGCTGCCATTCCTAGCAGAACTTTAGGAACCCCCTTTTCACAAGGATTATGGAGTAATAAAACAGGAGAAACACTTACAAGGGACAGCAAATGAATAAAGGTGGGGAGAAAGAAAAAAGGATGAGGACTAAGGGAGGATACAGAGCAAAACAGCCCATAAAGCATTCAGCACCCCCAAAGGCATCCAAGGAAGCAGCAACTGCTCCTGGGATCTTTCTTCTAGGCGCTTGTCTCTTGATGTCTTGGCCAAAAACCTTGACTGGCCACTAAGGAGATCCTACAGCTCCACAGAGGAGGCATGAGGTGTTCTTCAGACTCCACCCAGCTTCCAAACTAAACCTACCAGAGTTTTACCTCACATTTCTACTCACTACCATTGACACCAACAGCTTGGATATTCCCAAGCACCCCTCCCGAATTAATGGGTTCTTCAAATGTCAGAGGCCTCAGGGTCTTCATGGCTTCTCTGACTAGGTTAAGACAAAAGCTACACCAGCCAACTGCAGTGCAAGAAAGTCCATCACAGCCAGATACAGAGGCTCATGGAGGGCTGAATTCTTAGTTGGTGATTTCCCCTTGCCTTTTGTAGAGCCACCAGCTTTTTACAAGCATAGCCAGTACAAAGCTCAACCTCCTTCTGATTTGGCAGGACTTTTCTCCATCCGGTTTTCACAAGTGCACCAGGTGGTACAAGCAGGAGTGCCTGGACTAGGGTGTTTATAGGAAGTATTAATTCTTACAAACCCACCAGGCATCCATTTCACAACAACAATTACTCTGATGGCAATGGAAGGAAAAAGCCCCCAGAAAAAAGAAAAAGGCATTTTCAGCAGAAGAAAATTTGACTGTTACATGAAATACAAAAATAAATTCTTATAAAATAAAACCTTGGTAGATGAGGTTGTCACACCAGGAGAAGTTACCAACCTAGAAAGAAAAAATTAGCATCTATGTTGTTTGTTTTTTTTTCTGAATCCTTTTGAACAACATAAATACTTCTGAATGGACAGAGACAGAAAGAGAAGAGGGAACAAGGCAAGGACAGTAAAATCTAGCTGCTGACTGGGATATTTCCTGAGAAGCAGCAGCAAGCAAGACCTTGCAAGTCACTTAGGGGCCCATGCAGGCAGGTAAGCCACAGTCTGGAAGCAAGGTAGCAAGATTCTGCCCATACACAAAGTCCTACAAGGTTTTTGGTTAGGGTATCCCTGGAGCAGAGATCTATTGGGGTTATGTGGCTCTTCACAGGTACTGAACACTGCTGCCAATGGGCCAGTGGGGGTAGGAGATGGAAGTCTCTGAGTTGTTGGTCAAGGCAAGACATGGGCTTGTGATGTGGCATTAAACTTGCCCCTGCAATTCATGTGAAAACGAAGTTGTCCTGTCTTTCCAGTGATTTGGCCCAGTAACTATCCTGACCAAGGACAACAGCCAAGGTTAAAGCCTTACAGCTGCTTTGGGGCTTGAGTTGTGCACTAGAGGAACAGCAGACAGCCATGCTCTCTTCCTATTTACTAGAGGTGCTCCCCACAAAGCTCCAGAGCTGCCAAGGCCCCTTTCCCAGGCAGAGCAGTGGTGAGGAGGAGTCCATGTTTCCATACCCCAGGCACAGGTTCTCCTCTCCTGTGCAGAACCAGAGGCAGAACTGCAGCTGCTGGACACAACAGAGAGTGGTGAGACAGACTTAGTGCTGGCACTGTTGGGCAGCAGGGGCAAGGCAGCCAAGCTCATTGCCACCAACTGGGCTGGCCCATGAATAACCAGCCTGGCCTGGTTGAACAGACTCCAAGACAGTGTCCAGATGTTCAGCTTTGTAGTTTAAAAATACATCTGAAAACAATGGCAAAATACTATTGAAAAGACTAAAGAATTTAAATGAGAGGAGGCCAAGGAAAAAGGCTACTTTTTTGTGCAAGAGAAAAATTATTTCAAAGAGTGGAGAGAAAACAAGTCAGGACAGAATCACTGCATGGGAAAATATATAGAGACAAGAAACCTGCAGACCCTGCTGCACCCCAGAGAGCAATGATTTTTTTATTCCTGACTGGAGTTTGCCTGGGGTGCTGGATGGAGCAGTGGAGAGGAAAAGCAGTCAGCACAGACATCAAGTGGACCATTCAGCACTCCATGTCTGGCTCAGGTTGCCTGTAACTGTGGATTTTGAATTTGATACACAATGCCTATATGGCCCTCTCTCCATCAGCCCCTTGTTTACAAGACATATCCAAATTCAGAAAAAAGTTACTCTACTCAAGTGCATCAGCAACTGAGATAGGAGTTAGAGGAGATCCTACTTGGCTTTAATTAAATTCCTTGGCTTCTGCCATACTGAAGCTCAAAGAAGTGACCACAGAGGTCCCTTCAGATAAATAGATTTGTTTGTATGAGTCTTCCCAAACCACAACTCACAACTTCTTGAACTCCCTGGCAAATCCTAAGTCATGCACACAAGGTCTAATTTCAGTTGAAATTGTCTTTCCTTTTAACTGTTCTGTCCTATATCCTGGAGTTAAATGCCTATACACACTCTATTCCGATTGCTGGAAACCCTAGAAAGAAATACAGCAGTCAAATAATTCTGTTTCATAGGTAATTTCTGCCTCACCAGTCTCAAGGTTTGGCTTTTGCTGGTATATGTTTGACAATGCTCTCTCCTTCCTGCAAGCTCATATGACTGTCAGGTTGGCTCAGCTGTCCTATCCAACACAGGAAGAAACACAATTCCTCTTATAGCTCTCTTTGCTAAGTTATCCTAATGCAGAAAGGACTTGTACTCCTGATGTTCTGCTGCATTTCCATAACTCAACTCATTTCTTCAATTTTCCTCCATTGTACATGCATCTCAGTTTGTCCTATTTTCAGAACTCCAGCCAAACTTAAAAAATGAAAAGAAAAGAATGCATGAGGGAGCTGTTGAGCCAGCTGGTTGATCCGCACAGCTCAGTGGCAGCTAGATTACACTGCACTGCTCAAGTCATCACAGATGAGTACGAAATTCAAACAAACAATTTTCCTTAATATGATGACACTTAAAGAGATGATCCTGGGAGTGGAGGGTGGGCCTCCCAACAGGTCAGGAATTGAGAGAGTTGCCTGGCAATTCCAGTAATGTTTGCTACAGAAGAGTCAGTACCAAAGCAAAGGCTAGCACAGTTTACTGCTTCCTACGGGAACCTGGAAAACAAAACAGAAAGGAAACAGTCTGTGAGGCTAGATCCTGATGAGAGAATTACTACCCACAGTCATATTTTACCTGTCCTGCACTCTTGTCTGTCTGACTTCTAGGGTACTAGTAAAGCCAAAGGCCAGAATGGGAACTACATGTTACATGACTCAAGCAAAAGGAAGGACAAGGGATCCACAAGACAGGCAGACATGAGCATTTCTTAGGGTGTGAATGGTCTGCAGCCCCATTGCACAGTCTCACTAAAGTAAACAGATACTATAAAGTGCCATCAACTTTCTAGCTTGCTTGATGAAGACAGAACATAAGTTTACCAAGCTAAGTTTTGGAAAGGGAAACATCCACATTTAAGTCTGACTAGTGGAGCTGGAAGAAATCTGAGACTGAGTTAAACTCAGACCACCACCTTCCTTCCCCATAGGCTCTACAAATAACTCGGACAATGGGCATTCAGTTTTGAAACAACTGCAGGGACAACCCTACTCACATTGCTCTGTGCCAAGTGATTTCAGAAAACAAACCTACAAAGCAGTGGTGAGATGCCACAGCAATAACACCAGCCTGCTCTCAGGACAAGCTTCTGTCTGATCATCCCATCTGCTCACCAGACAGGTGAGGTTCAGTCTTGTATCTGATTGTTTGAGAGTACTGAGTCACCTAAAATCCATCATAATGTTGTCTTCATGTCATTTCTTTGTCATTTGCTGCCTGGATTTACAGTCATTCATCATTAAGAGATCACAGAGGATGTGCAGACAGCATCTTGACAAATTCCAGGCAACCCAATTCAATTTTTAAGTCTCTCAGCCTGCAATGTACTCAGCAATTCCAACCCAAACAGTGCCCAGCATCACCTGCCTGCTGGGGCATTAATTCCTATTCCCCTTCTCTATGTGCATCACTTTCAATCCCTCTGTCCCCTGCAGGCTCCCTGTGTGAGGAAAACAGCAGACAACTGCCCAAGTGCTGGGCAGCCCTGGGGCTGGTCCTACCTTTAGGAGAGCGCTCAGGTTTGGGGATCTGGCGCAAGGGGCTGGGCTGGCTCGTGTAATACCGAGAGTGCTCAAAGTCATCGGGGAGGGGCTGTGACCTGCCAAGCACAGTGTAAAAGGAGTGTTGGGAAGTAACTCAAAGGCACAACAGTGTAGAAGAGCAACATGTCAGCTGTCTGGTCTGTTACTGTCAGTTGGATGCAAACCCTGCCCAGCCCAGACCTTCTGCCTGCAGAATGGCTCCTCTGAGCACAGCTCTTGACTGCTTATGCAGTGAGAAAAGCAGAGTATTTACTGCTTGTCATGGACCTCTTTCATTTAATAATGGTTTAGATTGTCAGGAAATAAAGAATTTCCAGTATGAAGTTTTGCTGCAAACTTCACTCAAAAGGGCAGTGCTTTAAAGTGGTTAATGCTTGCACAGTTTTACCCCCAGTGTATTTCAATATGATTTCTCAGTCTCCACCTGCACACTCTGTATTTGTTTCTTTTGCAAGTTCAACAAGAATTTCTAGGCTCCTCTCTGGAATGGAAATCAAAGCCACTGGGGTCACTTCCAGGGTTTAGTACCTCATGAAAGCATTGAGTGTGAGTATCAAGGGATTCAGAAGCAGCACTGGGCTACAGTGTGTTCCCAGTTTGGGATGAGACACCCCAAAGCACAATGCTCTTGGTTGCAGAGTGGTGTTCACAGGCAGCAGTGGGAGTTGTGTACAGGACTTAACTGGGAGCAAGGACCAAGGGAGCAGCTGTGCAAATGCCATGGTGACTACTCCTTCCTGCCCAGAGATGACATTTGGTTTCACATCCCCAGAAGCTGTTTAACCCTCTCAATGTTTTTTTGCCATTTAACAAATGTCACTGCACAAGCTCATCAATCTCCATGAGCAGCGGGCACGGGGATCAAGATGGACAAGTGCCACGAGCACAGTGAGTGACGCACGTCACCAAACGCCTCGTGAGTGCCGTGCCCCCCATGGCCCTGCCCTCCACCCCTTGTGGGCGGGTCAGGCTGGTCATCCCACACCTCCTCCCTAAGACTCAGCTTCTCAGCTGCATTCCCCATTCTTCCAGCCAGTTCAAGCTCACCTTGAAGGCCTGTCACTTCTGTGTCGCTGAGTTTCGGGCCCCTCTCTTGACCTTGAGCGCGTGGACTCGCCCACATCAGGCTGATGGGAAGAAGGGAAAATCAGCTCGTCTGTGTGCCTTGCAAGACACCAGCCAGTTCACTGGGACTGCCACAATTCCACAGTCCTTTTGTGCTTGGTTTACACACAAAATTGATTACAGCCAGACATGCAAATGGCAGCATCAGGACTCGTTTGCAGTAAACAAAACCCAGCCTCACTGAGCTAAACTCATTTTTTGCGCTAAAGCGTGACAGCAGTTAAGGGACTGTTCTGAAGCTGGGGCTGAACAGTCTGGGTGTAGTGACTGTGCACAAAGCTGGGCTGAGAGGAAGGACCAGCTGCAGGCAGCTGTGCTTCTGCAACCACAAACTCAGTAAGGAGGCTAAAACACCAGAGCTGCGGCCATCTGGCCCCAAGATTAACACCATATCCCCTTTAGCACCTTAGCAGTGCTGACCAGAAGATCTGTTTCCTATCCCACTTCCATGCTGGCCAGCCAAGCCTCTCTGGTGTTACTCCTACAAAAACCAGACACGACAGACCAGGACTTTCATTACACAGCCAGTTATGAGGTAGAATGACAACTGAAGCAGCTGCATTGCCCTTACACAAACAGAATCAACTCCTGCTTTTATTGCTGCAGTCAGCATTTCAGCAAAGGGAATGTCCTGCACCAGGGACTGACAGTGCTTCAGGGAGGCCATGAGGTACTGTAATATCCAGTGCCATCCTCCAAGGCTGGAGCCCAAGCACTACCTTGCTTGAGGCTGAAGCCAAAAGCATCTAACCAAGGAGGTGGCTCCAAAAGGCTTGGGAAGCAGCTGAGTAACAGACAGCAAGACCCTTCAGATGCATCACCACCTTTTGCTCTCACCATACACACTCACCTCCCTCTGGAAATGGGAATAATGTTATAGCACCTTATCTGTGGTGCCTCCTGAAGCCTGGCATACCTTCCAATCTTGATCATGCCTCCTCTTTTCAAAGGAAGACTTTTCTCTTTCTTTCCCTTTTCTTAAAGCCTTTTTCTCCTCAGCCATCAAGAGCCGAGCAATTTCCTAGAAGGGAAACAGAGACTCTGTCAGACAATTTTACTGCTCTTGTGGGTTTGAGTTATTCAAATCCTTTTCCATGGACAGCTGCTGAATGGGAAGGGTGCAAATCCAGGATTTCATCCCTCTGTGACCAGAAATCAAGGCACAGGGCAAAATTAGGACTGGTGACATGCAGCATGTCCAACAGATCCCTGATTTATCAGAACTGCATTTGCAGAACCTTTGTGCCCTCTATCCGTTCTCCTTAAAGGGGTTGGTGGTTCATGTCACAGCATTTGGATATTGTCCCATGGAGCTCAGTTGCAAGAAAGTCTCTCACAGAACCATGACCTTCCTGCCTTTGTCATGGTTACAACAGGCAGTGCAACTCCCTGCTTGGCCACCCTGAGCATATACACAAAACCTATCTGGGAGAAAATCCCACTGGAGCCCCAAGCTTCCCCTACAAAGAGAGAAATTAATAAATAGAGGGTCAGAGGAAACAAGGGCTGTTTAGCAGCTTCTGCAGGTAAAGGAATTCCACATGTATTTGACATGTTGCTTACCTCATCTTGGGCTACTTGAGCTGCCTTCTGATCTGCTTCATTAGCCTGGGGTGGGGGGAAACGTGGAGAAGGAAAAACAGAGACAAAAAATTAACATCTCTGAATTAATCATACTCATTAATCTACTGGCCAGGGCAAGTAGGTGCCCATACAAATACACCATCATCCTCTCCAAATATACTTAGCTACCCAATATTTACCTCACAACCCAACTCCAATCTGCCATTTCAGCTTTGCAGCTGAATCTTGCCCTCATTGTATTTGCCACGCCACACCACAATGCATTTTCCACTCTGCTGCCTTCTCTCTCAAAGATGGGCAATGGCCTGTCTCACTTTTGAGCTGTTCACACTACATGCCATCCTAACCTGCCTGGAAACATCCATTTAATATTATTCTGCTTCAAGTACTTTAATATTGGGGTGTTTATTCCAAAAAAATAGGGTTTAATAGTTGGAAGCCAGCTGTCACTCCACATTCATGTGTATGGAAGACAAAGGTAATTAGTAGAATCAAGTATGTAGTAAAGACTTAGGTCTTACAGCCACTCTCATATATTAAAGGTGTACAAATTGAAGTTTTCCATGCTGGTTGCCTTAGTTCCTTTGAGTTGACCAATGCACCCTCTCTGCTTACCAGGAGCTCTTCCTCCTGCAGCTTCCGAGCAATCTCTGCATCAGACAACTCCTGTTCCATTCGGAGTCCATCGTACATGGCTTGTTTCATCCCCCTCAAATTAGTGCCTGCAGAGTTGAGAGAAAACAATCAACTCAACCATTCTCCAAATTCTCTGGGAAGGAGATCCCCACCATCTCCTCAGCCACCTGCAAACCCCCACTCAAGAGAGCCAGAGATCAGCACAGTGTAGCTGCCACACTGCTGGTGTGAGAGCACCTTCAGCTGAGGTGCAGCACACACCTTAGGGAGGTTTCTCTAGGCACACAGCAGTATCTGACACACCCTGTCTTAGATAACACGTGCAGCTCCACAGCAGAACAGCCCGTGTCCCTTGAAGCAGTCTTTGGTGACAGCAATGCTGGCAAAGGAATTGTAATTTGCCACTCTGCATTGATACAGATACAGTGGCAAAACTGGGCAGCAGAGAGCAGCCCAACATTTGATATGAGCACAGCAGAGTCTGAACACACTGCTGAAGCAGATGGGCTGCAAGGGTTACCTGAGACAGGCTCACATGCATTTTCAGACAATTTCTTCCTTGGGATACCCCATGCATTTCACAATTCATGAGAAAAAAGAAAAATAAGCATTTTTGAACTTCATATAATGTTCAGTTTTTGTTTTGAGTATAGAGTTCTGTTGTTTTAAAGCTAAATCTGATTAACACCATCTATTTCCCTAAGGAAAGCATTCACATCGTGAGAAAGAAGAATAATTGTCCCAGTATCTCCAGAGACAGACACACATTATCTTGCTCACGTTATCCATGTGAAGATCAGTTAGATGGTTTGAAGCATAAGCTGCCCCACTCTGACAGACATAGATCCAAGTCTCTAAACATCCCTACTTCCCCTGTGGCTTTAAAAGTAGAAAGATGGATCTGGATCTTTAAAGCCTCCAATCCCCAAGTGTTTGTTGAGCAAGAGCTACACAGGTACACATTTCCCAGAAAATTCCACTTGTATAGAATTTGGCAAGAATCTTATAAATAGAACCCAGTTGGATGCCCAGTGCCACTACTGAACTTTGCCCAAAGTGAATTAAGTAGCCAGCAGGGTTTTCAATAAGAAGTGGATGAAAAACTCTCATTTTCTTAGTGCTTAAGCAAAGTGTCCTCACTAACAGTTCTGCACTTCAACTCCACAAAAAACAATCACAACCTAACATTCAGTGTTTTGTTACTTTTGTTTTCTCCTTTACAAAGAGGCCACTGCACAAAATGTATCACAAAAACAAAAGCTGGGTGTTGGTTGGAGTTTTTTGGGGGTCTTTGTCTGGGGATGGTGTCGTGGTTTTTTTGTGGTGGGTAGGGGGAAAGAAATTTGTTATCTTAAACAAAAGGATACCCAAGGGCACCAGTTCCAGCAATACCTTCTTACTCATCCTCTCCAAAACCATGGAACATCAGGACATAGAGCAAGAGCATTAATGGATAAGGATCCTGCTACATCATGGAGAAACCTGGGCAAGATTCCCTGTGTACCCACTGCAGGTAGATACTGGAGAGAAGCATCTTCAAGGACACCAAACATATGTCACACAGCAGCACAGGGCACGCAAAGGTCCATCCCCAACACACGCGTGCCTTCCCCACCACTTGGTTACCTGGGTCTCTCTGGCAGTGTCCAGCCTTCCCCTGGCTCACAGCATGAGCAGAGGGGGAGTGTCTCCTGTGTCCTGCTCTTTTGTAGGCTCTTGCCTCATCCCTCCTATGGTCATCTCTAGATTCAGCCTCATAGAGCTTCTCGTCACGGGCCATCCTGTGTGACGAGTGGCCCTGATGGTGAGATCTGTGTTTCTCAGGGTGCTGCCTGCCACCCCGATGCCAGGCCTCCTGCTCCACCTCCAGGTCCATCTCAAGGAGGGGAAGGTGCTTTTCTCTGTCTTGCCTTGGTGGCTTTCTGCTGTGCCGTGCTTCCTCTGTGAGTCCATGCTCTGACCCCAGGTCGAGGCTGGGAGGTCTCCTCTCCTTCTCCCTGCCAGCCGTCCTCCTCTCCCGCAGTTCCCAGCTATTGCTGTGATCATAAGCACGCTGCTCGGTCTCTCTTTCCAGGTCAAGGCTGGGATGTCTCCTGCTCCTTCCCTGGTTGGTTGTCTTCTGCTCCTGCTGACGGCCCCTGCTGGCCTCTCTCAGCTGAGGAGACCTCGGCTGGCGCTCCGAGGTGGAGTGCCTGTGTGTGGGGGCACCGCCGGGCAAAGGCGAGGGGGGTCCTCGGTGCTCTCTCTGCTGGTGCCTGCACCTGCCATGACTGGGTGCTCTGGGAGGTTCAGAAATCTGCTCTCTGGGGTCACCCCAGGGCTGCTCTGAGCAATGGGGGGACAAACAAGGAGGGGGTTAGTGGTGCAGGGGTTAATGGGGGTTTGAGGCCAGACTCAGCAGGGAGATGAAGAAGCTGGATACAAAGCGCGATGAAAGAAAGAGTAATAACAGGAACAGATAAGGTTTGCAGGATACAAAAGGGGACACAGTGAAATGGCAGCCTGGCTGGCAGGGCAGCACAGAAAGCAACAGGGCTGGAGCAGAAAGCACAGGTCCAACCCAAAAGTGTCTGAGCACTTCCTAGACAAGGACAGGTCAATACGGAGACAAATAACTTTTAATGATGCCACTGGAGCTGAAAATCAGCCAAGGGAGCAGCTCATCTCCTGATGACACATCACTGCTGCAGGATCCTGAAACTGCCTGGGAAAGGTTTGCAAAGAAGGGCACAAGAGGCAGGAAAGGTTGGGAGACAATGAGGGGCATAAGGCCAGGAGAGGCCAAGCTGAGTGGCCAGGCTGGACCCTGGTTTATAAGCACAGGTGCCTTGCCCTGGCTCTTCAGGAACAAGGTTTTTCACCAGAAAAAAGTCTTGCCTAACCAGAGGAAAGATCCCCCATAAAGCAGAAAAGAAATACACAGGTAGGATAGGATTTTTTTTTTTTTTTAAGCAAGAACAGGATAGTTGCAGCATCCAAACACCCTCCACCACAGACTGTCACATATCGCTTGCAGATCCACAAGTTTCAGGGCCTGCACTTATTCTAAAAGTCTAAAAAGAAGTTTCAGCTCTGAATGCAAAGACTGTTATGGATAGAAATTTTAGGGCAGAATAAGACTTCACAAAACCCAGGCTCCTGACCTCAGCATTGTAGCAAGAATAGCTGCTTACTTGGCATTTTGGTGGGGTTGTTTCCTCCGTGCTTTCCAGAAAGCAGATAGAAATCGTCTCTGCTTTTAGTTTCAGTAATAAACCTGAAACAGCTATGAGGATGCAGCAATTTGCCTGAATACAATCTACTAATTGATTTATTTTTTCAACTAACCTATCTGCTAAGAAAAATCATTACACTCTCTCTACAGCAGCTTTTCAAAATGAAAAAAATGCCTTGAAGCAGAGATTGATTTGAAACAGAAATCCCCACCAAAATAACCCTACAGTAGCAGACTTCCCCCTCCTCAACTGTCCAGAGTTTGCTTCATAGTATCTCAAAATATTTAAAATAGATTTCACTGTGAATGCAATGTGAATTGCATTCTGTTTTAATGAATAGCTCTGTCTTGCAATCCATCTAGATTTCAGAGGGAGAAAAACAAACCTCACAGCAAAACTGAATGTTCCCTTCAAGTCATTCTATTCAGAAAAAAACTTTTTCAGAGCCAGCAAAAATAGAGCCTACAGAAAATCCACCTTCAAAACAAGTCTGTGTGACTTTTATCCAGAACAGGTGTATTTTTAAAAGTCCAAGAATTGCAACAAGAACTGCTGTGGTTGCTCTTTAACTGGTTGGATTTTTTCTGTTTAGTTTTAGATCATTCATATAATTTACAGAAAACAAATACCCAATCAAACAATCCAAGTGACTTACTGAACAACAGAGACCAGAGCCTGAAAGCAAGAGTCAATTTTTGAATAACATTCACAAGGGTCTAAAAATTAATTTAATTTTGTCATTGAAGAAAGCTCAATAAATACAATAGCAGAGAGCGGGAGAACACAAAAGAGCAAAGCCTGGCTGTGCTGGGAAAGGATTGCTGCAGGTAACACAACCATGCCAGACAACCCAAGCAGAAGATTTGCTTTTGGGATATCTCAGGGTGATTAATTCATCAGCAGGTGCTGGTTCCTGTGGCACCTTCCACATGGGCCATGTAAACACTCCACACACCCTGGCATTACTCTGAAGCAGCAAGGGACTGAGCGAATATAAAAATGTTTTTCATGGCACAGACATTTCTGGGAGGAACCCTGCCTTTTCTCATGTTTATTTTTCCACTTTTAAAGAGCTCAGATTACTTTGGAGCAACAGCCCTAATCCACATTCCTCCTGGATGTGGATAAATTTTACCTCAGTCTCAAACAACTTTAAAAAAGCCCCAGAAACATACCCCACCCACACCAAAACAAAAGAAACCTAAAGCAAGGGCTTTTTGTTTCAATTCACAACTAATGAGGACAACACAAACCAAGGTTGCTGAAGCCTAATCAAATGGTGTTCAAATAATGAAGATTTCCCAGAACAGCAAGCTAGGTGATGCAGGCATAAAATCCACTCCAGTCCTTTACAGCTTTTAAGGAGCACAGATCAAGAGCAGCACTGCTATGAGTGGTCAAGGCAAACACCTCCTACCTCACCTTAAAAATCATGGATTATTGCAGGAAGAAAACTTAGACCCACAAGATATCCTGCTCTCCAAATCCACACCACAGACTTACTTCAGGAACTCACAGGCTTTGTGAGCTGATTTGTTACAAAAATCCATCCTGTCCTACCACCTCTGCATGCACTATTACCTATGTTGTATTTTTTCAGACTTCTCCCATTTAATTCTGAAAACCTGAAGTGTGCATTGGCCATAACACTCCAAGATCAATTTTTTCCCAGTTTTGAACATGTAGCAGGACTTGTGATCATGAAGTTTCCACTTGGTTACTGTTTTACACTTTTGAACTTTGTGCTTTGTACTTTCTTCGCTATCTTTGAACTTCTTCCAAATGAAACTAAAATACTTTGAGTAAGTTCAAATAAGAGACTTTAAAACTGCCAATAGCATTGATGTTAAAATGAGAAATGAGGTTTGATCTTCATCTTCACAATCTGGTAATCAAAAGCAATCCTTCTTCCCCATCACATTTTTGAAGAAAGAACACAGGAACCACCACCAGTGCACAGCAAAGCCATCCCCAGATTGCTCCATAATTAAACACACCCTGATTCTCTTCTCCCAGTTTAAAGAAGATCTGTATTCAATCACAGAAGCTGACCAAAAGGAAGCAACAGAGTGCTGTGGATCAAATAATTTCCAGACTGTACAGTCCCAGATGATAATCACAGCAGAGA
Organism: Catharus ustulatus; assembly: GCF_009819885.2. Taxonomy (NCBI): domain Eukaryota; kingdom Metazoa; phylum Chordata; class Aves; order Passeriformes; family Turdidae; genus Catharus; species Catharus ustulatus. Next base: position 15,248,249 of record NC_046230.1, read on the forward strand.
CATTCTGTGGAGATGACCTTGTTCTTCAGTAAGTCATTCAAGGCAGTGGTGCTAATTTTACAGCTTGGGTACATACCTGCCAGGAGCTATTTTTGAAACATCTCCATGAAGCAGCATTTATTCCTTCATGCAGCCGTGCCAGCATCACAAATGAGCACATGGAACCGTTTCTCTTCAAATGCAAGCATGGAGTTTTGCCAGCATTTCCCCCACACCCTTGGTGTCACACAGCAGTAACTGCCTTACCAGCCACTGTCTTTTTCCATAAGCATTTTAAAACATGCATGTGTGGCTGTACTTGCACATACATACACCACAGTCCCTATCTCTGTCATTTAGGCCACCTTCAAGGACAATAAAAACTATTCAATTGTCTTCTCTGTTTTTTGTTTTTTTTAATAAATACTTCCTGATTATAAAAGAATCTGATTCTGACCCCGGAAACTGATATAATGCAACAGTGCTAATTGCAGGACTGCAGGATAAAGGGAGTTTTCTAAACAGTTGTCAGACCACCAGGTTCACCTACTGCCATGATCCTGACATTTTATCTTGCAGAAACATACCTCCATTTTCTGCATAATAGCTCTCTTCATAGCCTGGGTGTCCCTGGGACTCTGGGTAGTGCTTCTTGCGCTTTTTTTCTTCCTGCAGTTCCTTCTGTTGTAGAAGACGGGCAATATCCTGCAGAGATGGAAGATAACAGACATTAAATCACCACTAAAAGGTATCTCCAGATTCTTTTAGTAAAAGTCTTTATTCAATTATTAAAATCCTTAGCAAAAAAAAATTTTTCAGACATGGCAACAACAGTTACTCAAATTCAAACCACGGGCTGGATGAGGCTTTCAAATTAATGGGTGACACAAGGGAGCAGTATTCAACCTCACCCAGGCCCAGTGCTGAGGTTCCAACACTGTGGTAAACTCAGGTTCCTGCACACAAGCCTGCTAAGCCCTAATAGCCAAAGCAGGGCAGAAGGGACCGCATGTGCAAGCTCAGGTTTTCAACAAGGATTTGGAAGTCACAGAAGGGCAGAGCCACTAATGGGAGTGGGTTGGATCTCCCCCCTGCACTCTGCCAGGGAAAGAAAAACACAGAGGTGAAGACTGTCTAGCTAAAGGCACTTCTGACTGGAAGAAGTTCCCAGAGCAAACTGTGAACTCACTTCACACTGGCTGCAATTTGCAGGGACTACAGGATGCCAGGCAGGGAAATGCATCAGTTTGACAGAGAGAGACTTGAAGGAAAAGAAAATCGAAAGGACATTAGGAAGAGCAAACTAGGCACAAGGCAGGAGCACAGTGGGGACCACAGCTGTTTGTCTTCTGTCACAGTTTTGGTAGATATGCCAAAGAGAAGAGCACTCCATTTTCCTAATTGGTTTTCCTTCGAGATGACTAATGGATCAACATGCCCTAGGAACTGCAAACAGCTCCCTGGGGCTAGCTCCTCTGAGGCCCAGCAGCATGTGAGTCAGTGAAGCCAGTCTGGAGCTATGGAGAAAAGCTGGGAGATACCAGCAGGGCATGCTGCCCCTTTGGATGCTATTCATTTAAGCCTTCCTAATCCTCAGGACCTTTACAGAGCCATGCATGTAAAGTGGACACTGCAGGCAGGGAAGGCATGGCTGAAATGCAAACTAAGAGTCAACACCCTCCAGCACCAGAGGACATTGGATGGCTGCTCAAGTACAAACTATTATTTCAGGATTCAGGTAAGATCTGCTCTGAAACTAGCTTTGTGGAAAATCTGGGGATGCCACAAGCTTCTTACAAAAAATAAAAATAAAGCAAAACAAAACAACAACAAACCAAAACAAACCTCCACAAACTCCTTTCCCTGAAAAGATTAACCTTTCTAGCAAGTACAGTAAGTCTATAAATATAAGAGCTAAAGCATGTTATCTCCAGGACTGAGACAGCTCAGGACTTGCAAATCCACACAAACCACTCCTTCCAAACAGGATTCATAAGCAGGAAAGGCAGGCAGGGCACACAGGCTTAGTGCTTCATTTAAAAACCCTGCACTCCAGAAAGGATCTGCCTCAGTCCTCAGCTACATTTCAGCCACACTTGGGAACTTCCCACGTACCAGCAGGAAGAGATAGAATATTTATGACTTCTCCTTGCTTTAAGCCACAGTCAACTGAAGCCTGCTCCCGACTGCACAAGATGGGCAGAAGGCAGGTTTGACAGGTTGCAAGGACCTGTTGTCAGACTGCTGACATCCCTGCAGCTCTCTAAACAAAGAAGGAAGGAAAGGTGTAATTCCACAAGTCAACATTAGTTTTCCATCTCCTTCACCTTCCTGATAAAAATATGACAGATTACTTACTACCTCCTAAGCACAAACCCTGTAGCCAAAGTGTTCCTCCCACCCTGTTACCACAAGCTCCTCTTGGAAGCCAAGCCCTTCCCATCTGTCTGGGCAGCCTTTCAGTACTTGCTTGGAATTAATGGTAGAAGAAGAAAATGAAGTCTTGCAAAAATCCCCAATGCATCTGTCAGGTAAGGGCAGATTCTTATTTCAGGCTCTTCCAGCAAATACAGCATTGTATTTCCAGGAAATACAGCCTTCCTACACAGAGAATGCCACCAGGTACCTCTTGAACATCTTGAGACAACTCAGGCTTCTCAGAAAACCATCTGAAACCAAAAGTGGGGACACACTCCAGGCTCTCACAGGTGTTCCTCTGTTCTGTGGGTTTCTTGAAAACTCAATCTGACAGGCTGATCCACTGAGGGGACCAACAAGCAAAATCCTTTGTACACTATGAACAAACCACACCACCCACTCTCAAGCAAAAGCAGCAGAGAAACATTCTGAAGTCACAAAAGGAATGTGCTAACAAGAAACTGTAACAGGGTGTTCAGGCTGTGAAAGACTAAATTGAAGAATGGAGAAACCAGAAACAGATTGCTGGGCTGAGAGTTTCTGCTGAAATCTTTGCATCAAAGAAATAACGGCCCAGGATCCTCCCAAGAGCAGTACCTGTCTTCTTGCATTTGAGAAAGCAAGGAGGTCTCAGAGTGTGTAAACAATTACTATTCCCACAGCAGGGCAATAAACACCTCAGCAAGACTTGCCTATTACTTGCCTTCTTCATTAGCAAGGCCACTGGCATCAACAACTCTTATGACCCTTGAGCGTAAGGACTGTGACTGTATCTTATTCCTGTAACAGGACTCCCCAAAATCTCTGTGCATACAGACATCTGTCAGGACGAGGATTGCCACCATGCAAGCCAACTCCTGTGGCTACTGGCCAAGAAATGCCTGCCCTGAAAGGGTTGCTACAAATAGCCCTGCCACCCCTGCAGCTTTAAAGGTTACCTCGTCTTTTTCCTCTTGCCTGCGGCGCTCCTCCGCTTCAAACGCGAGCTTCACTTGGATTTCCTGAGCAATCTCGCAGTCCTGTCGTTCCCTAGAAGGCAAGGAGACGGGGATTACAGGCAGCTGAATTCACAGGCATCAGTCAGCCTGAGGAAAAGGATAAAAGAGCTAAAAAAAGTCCACCTGATTTACACAAAAGAATTATTACTCAGTGTTAATGCAGAGCTATGAATCCTCACCAGGGATGAGGACTCCCTGTACTTACTGGTGGCCAAATTTAGAGAATGCTTCCCAAAACATCCACAGAGTACAAAGTAAAAGACATTCATGGGCAGATTGCTAAGAAAGGAGATAGGTACCACAAAATAGGGCAGGTCAAGGTAGTGCTCAGGAGTCTGCAAACAACCTAATTCTGATGAGTTTTTGTACACGTGGTATCAAAGAAGGGGTTCAGAGGTATGGTTAATGCAGGCATTTCTGGGAAGTGGCTTTTATGTGTAAGCCAAGGAGAAGGAAGTGCAGGAATATGGTACATAGACCAAGTGGAAGCTGGAGGTGGCAGTCCAGTCATGAGTGGGAAATGCCACTGAGGTGGGATCAGACACAAAAACAGGACAAGTGCCAAGAGGCAAGGGAGCAACATGTGTCAGAACAAGGGGGAAGGAGCCACTGTCACAGTGCCAGTAAGGATGAAGGAACACAGGATTGCATTAACTAGGGACAGGGAGAGATTAGACCAATTGAGACATGAGAGGTTTGGCAGTGCAGGCAGACCAGGAAGGCTGGAAAGCATCTGCAAGAACCTTGACATGCTCAGAAGCATGCTCTGATGTCCAGCAAACAGGCTGGAACAATGGCCAAGGATTCCTCAGAGCAATTCAGAAATGGGCTGGGGGATTTGAAAAGAAAGACTAAAAGCTCTCTCTTTCAGCACTGTTGAGATTGAGCTAAAGAGCAGCTCTAAAGAGGTCAGAAAAGTCAATCCCTGCAACCACAACTACTGAAATTCCAGGCAAAGGGGGAGAACAGCTGGGAGCAGCAACAAGCAGAGCCTGCCTTATTAGAATACAATCTTTTGAAGAATACACTGACAATGATCAGATTCATGATGAGAAGAGTACCAAGAGTGGAAGACAAGCAAATAACTGAAGCAGACTGAGCTACGTCAAAGCTGTGCTACGTGGGCTGGAGCAACTGTTTCTAGGTTTGAGCAAGATCTGGGCATAAATGACCTAGTGAATCTGGAGGAAAAAGGACTGGGAGATAATCTAGGACACGAAAAGAGGAAGTTAAAACACTTTGAAGTGCAGACAAGCACTTTTTGTTGCAAAACCAAGAAATGTGGCATGGCTGGAGCAGTCAGTGGCAAACAGAGCCTTCTTCTACAGAAAGCAAAGAAGAAGGAGAGAAGCAGAAGGGGTGGATATGTGGTAAGGGTGGAGAGGAAGGACATTGCAACAAGAAGGTTTAGAGGACAGATGTCACGAAGAAACAACACATTTGTCATAGGCAACAAAAAGGCACACACAGCAGCAAGGAAAAAAGATTATTTCTGTCAACAGCTCTTTGGAAGCAGACCTGCAATCAGGCTGGAGTTATCAAACATCTTAGGACACAAGTGTCTTTCATCCAGGTAATAAAACCTGGCAATCTTTGCACGTGCCTGTGTGTGTTTCATTTGACTCTGGGGACAGATCTGTTCAAAGCCATGAGAGTTCACACAGCAGCAAATCTAATTCTTGAACCTGCTTTTTAAAAAGGGACCTTGGCAAACCCAGCACCCGCAGAGAACAACAGCTCCCAGGAAAACAATAGCTGAATAAGCAAATCCTAGGGAGCAGGCTGTCAGGGAGCCTGGTAGTGGATCCTTCACAACCCCAGGCTCTGAGGACATGAAACCAGGTAGAAAATAAGTTAGAAAGGTCAGACACATCAAGGCATTGCACGTCTCCAGTTCCCCTGGCACCTGTGAGCCAAGCTAAGGTGCCAAGTTCATCAGCACAAACTGACTTGCTAAATGCTTAAAATACATCCTATTGCAGACAAACAGGACAGAAAAACAACTAATCATCTTTCACAGCCAAAGCAACAAGGTCATTGCCTCTCTGTTAGCAGCAAAGAACACCAGAAGTATTGCAAACACAAAAGCATTTTCTTCTTTCTGATGGCACATCTTGCAATACACCACATCAATTCCTAAGAAATGAACAGCCACAGAGAATTAGTTTTGGGGGTTCATTGCTCAGCAGTAATTAAATACTGAAACTTGATTAGTTAGGCAACATAAACTAGCGTATTACCTTGTGTGAGCCTAAGAAAATAAATTCAACAGCTTTGACAGTGCTCCTTGTCCTTCAGTTTCGTTAGTGTGAGCTCAAGTGCCCACCAGACCCCAGAAATCAGCCAGAGCAACATAAACATTACCATTCCTGAACAAACCACTCATGAGTACTTCACTCCTGGGCAGCCAGGAGTGTTAAGAATGTTGAGAAAACTCTACATCAGTTTATAAAAAAAGAGAAAACTAGAAGTGTGATCAGAAAGCTCCCTCCCATACACAGCGATTGCAGCTACTAGTTGTTGCCAAATGAGGAGGAAAAAAGGCAATGTTTAAAGGAGCTGTTCAAAGGAACTGTTCACATCAGTGCAACAGAGCTATCACAGCACTGGGAGCAAAACAGGGAAAGAACATATTTTCACACTACTTTATTTTAGTAATCTTGCTACTATGCTTAGCAGTGTGCAGGCTGCTCAGCTAGATGTGAGAGATGCTTTTAAAGAAGCACAAAAATCAGGTTTGATGCTTCCCTGAATTGTTAAAATGTTTCTGTTCTCTCATTTATCTTCACAAAATCTTTCTGAGAGAAATTAGGATTTGAAAGAGAGAAGAAAGTCAATAAATTTGAAGAGCTTTTTTGTTTCGTGTTTCTGAAGACCCCTTAGTTCTGCCCTCTTACTCCTCCCATCACCTTGTAGTGTCAAACTGTCCTAGATGACACAGAAAGCAGCAACAACAGGGATTGTTTTGTTGCCAGAACATGCTACTCTTTGACAAGGAAGAAACGGTGGGAACGTACAAGGAATTAAGGAAGAAAAAGATGCAATTAAAAAGATCCAACTTCTACTCTTCATGCAGAAGAGCTCATGCTCTCAGAAGTAGAGCTGCTGCTGACACATTTTACATCAGCAGCTCTGCCTGTGCTTTGGCTCACAAAGTTTGTAAATTCCATTTTAGAGTCCTACAACAAGAAAATTGTTTGCAGCTCCTAGCAAGTAACAAAGAAGAATCGCGTCTGGCATACAAAATCAATTTTTATGTTGTCATTTACTCACTCACATCTCTAATTGGTAATAAAGACAAAACTATTGAAAAAAAACACAGACTTGAGATACATATGTGCATAAGGTCTGTCCCAATGTGCTGGGAACATTGAAAACAGTGCCTGATCTGTCACGCCCCAGCTTCAATGCTTTCATGAGCCGCTGCTTTGAAGCCAGTCTTGCATCTCCCACATCTGCAACACAGAGCTCTTCTGCTGTGTCACTGGTCCTGCCAGATGAGCCACCCTGTGAGATACACTGCACTAGTGGGTGGCATCCCAGAACCCAAGGAAAGCCAGGAGCCAGCACAGCTGCTGGGAGATTCACCCTGCCTTGCAGACCTTGTATTTGCAGGGACCCCCATCCAGCCACCTCTCACGAGTGGGATCTGGCTGAGCCCTGTCCCATGAACCATCTGTTACATCCAATGCTCTGTAAATCCACTCTGGATTGGAAAGCACAGTTTGTTTTTCCCTGTGCTGCCATATTTCACTTCTACCCCAGCTCCACAGCTGAGAGCCGTGGCACACAGTGAGCCAAACCACAGACCACAGGGTTAAGATGCGGTGTGTGGGGACTGAGCAAACCTGCAGGGCAAACTGGATCACTCATTAAACACCTCCCACAGCTGCTGCAGAAGTCAAGAGAAGGCCTGTCCCCCAACACCCATCCCATTGAGCCACCCTGGAGCAGCAATTCCCCTTCCCAGGTCATTTCACACTGAATAGCTGCAAACACACACAGGGGCTTTCTGCTGTCAGTGCAGCAAAAAGCATCACACCCAGCTCCTCAATAGCATTCATCAGGCACAGGGCAAACACACCATTATCTGCAATTCCCACTCGAGGGAGATTCCCCTGTAGCACTGGGTATTTCTGTGGCATGCTTCCTTCACTCTCAAACTTCAGCCAGGGATAAGGTTAACCAAGTGGCCAAGTTACCCCATTTTGACAACAAGCAGTACAATGGGATGGCTCCTTCTGATCCACAAGCAACAGTATCTAAGGCAGGATGGGCTCCAGGACCACCTGCTCCCACCCTGTTCTCATTCCTCTGTGCCAGAGCCTGGTATCAATACTTCTACAGCAATGGGCAACCAAAGTAAAAAAGAAACAAAAGCAAAAGGCTGATGAAGCCACACACTGTCAACTCAAAGCAGCTGATGCTGATATTAGTGCTCTGACCAAATGGGACTAGCATTCCCCTTCCAAGATCTGCAGCACAAACTCACAAGTCTTTTTGGTGTTTCTGGATTTGAGCACGGGCTTTCTTATCCTCCTCTTCTTGCAGTTGCTTGGCCATCTGCAAGTCATGTTGCACCAGACGATTACGCTGAACATTTGTGGCCAAGTGATGCTCAACTGGAAATAAACACAGACAAGAACCCTCAAATCAGGCTGCAGAACTTCACTGCATGAACAAGATAAACCAAGTGGGAGGGAGATTCCAGCCCAGAAAGGAAGACAGATTTTGGCAGGGAAACACCAAGCAATCTCTCTAGAGGTGGGAAAGTCCTGAACTGAAATTATGCTAGCAGCTTGAGATTGCCTCTTTTCAGCACTGAGGGGGCTGTATATGTGTCTGTTACCAAAACAAGCTCTTCATATATTAACACATCCAGGTTTATAGGGAATGGTTTTTAGGCTTTGATTTTCATTTTCTGACTACAGAAAATCACCCTAGAGGAACAAAATGGATCTGGGAGGGCCACCAGAGACCAGTGAGGATGAGCTGAACCTAAACCACTTATTATGGATACTTTTCTATTTGTTCTCAATAACCTCTACAAAAGAAAACTCCTGTCACTCTCAGTTCCAAAAATCTCCCCACCTTTATATTTAGCAACAGAGCAACTTAGTGCTCCAGAGAGTCCTTTACCATAGATGGATTTTGCCTGCCAGAAAAAACGGCTACATGAGCTGCAGCCCAGAGCAGTCTTTAATTCAGTGGTCTCAGGTTCCAGCACCAAGGGCATGAGCAGCTGCACCCTTGGTGGAGCAGCAGGAATGGCATTAGCACCTGGTACTGGCAGATACCAAATTGGTGAGAAGCTGATTAGAGAGGCCACCACACCTGAAACTGCAATGCAAACATACCCAAAGTAACAGATAAGCATGTAAAAAATTCATTAAAAAAAAAAGCACCAGTCATTTTGAAGTTCCTGGCTGTACTTGTTTTCCTCCTTTATAAACCCTTCTAGGGTACAGCTGTCCTACCTCAAAATGTCTGAAAAGGAAGGCTCCTTTCAAAAGGCAGACACTGGCAATTCTGCAATAAGTAAACAAACAGACCTCTTCTGGTTGTACTTCAGGTCAGACTATAAAACTTGAAGCTTCCAAAATTGTTAAGTCATTTCTAAAAACCTTGCACAGCAACAAAACCACAAGTGCACTCCTACATGCAATTTTATCATAAACGGCATAAACAAACTCAACTCTAAAGGAGAGCACAAAATTGAAATATGAAATGCAACTATCTCTGGGGTACAATGTGAGCTGGAGCAGAGTGAAGTGTAATATTACAGGATAGTGAAGAGAGCAATAATAAACTGTGTTCCATTAAAAAGAAAAAATTAAATAAAAGCAGGAAGCATTTTTCTTAGCAAAATCAAATAAAGCCAGATGTATGTTGGGACAAGCTTGCTCAGTTTGTTCTGAAGATCATTGCTACTTACTCTCTTGTTCCTGTAGATTATGGGCCAAGGTATGATCTTCCAGAATAGCAAAGTCTCGACATACTGAAAAGGGAAAGAAAGAGAATTAGCATCAGAAAAAACAAAACAAAAAAAAAAAATCAAACAAGCTACGGCAGTCAGGGCAGCATAGAGACATACGGACTTCTGACACTTTCTACCAGCCAAGGTCTGGAATTGTGTTTTTTCCCCCCTCCTGCCATCATGTCTATTTTTATGTGCATTTATTTCTTCGTCCTTGTTGGCATAAACTCCCTTCAACCTCCACTTCAAGAGCAGAACAGCTCATGCTACCACTGGGTCAGACCTTATGTACAAACCTCTGCATTCCATTCAAACAGAATTTATATTCTGTATTTATACCAATGTCCACACTGACTGCATTCAGCTGAAACAAGGGCAAGCATTTGTGTTTACTGTGACTTTCTGTGCCAGGTTAAAGAGTCTGAGAATAGTATTTTCATGGCACAAAGGGTGCACGCTGGCATCTCTCCAAAGCTGAGCAGACTCAGCTCCATGGCTCTCACTGCAAGGCATTTCTACCAGCTCAGGATTCATTTTCATTTGTTTCTTTCAAGCTTCACTAAATGTTTAAAATGCAGACACTGGATTTGCACCTAAAACCCAGATATGGGATCCACCACAGCATTATGGGCAGGGATAAGTACAGCTTCTTCAAAAGATGCTGAAAATGACCTTGAGACAAGTGCAATGGGAAACATTGGCACCAGTTTAAAAGCAGAAGATTTTTGCCAATGCCTATCACTTTCCCACTTGAACTTTCAAAGGAATGCTCTACCTACACTGTAGAAATACACCAGAGTATATTTTTAACTTGTGACAGGCAGTAGGGCAACAAAACACAAGTCACATACATACTGGGACAGGGACAGACACACAGCCTCAGCCTGGCAGGTTCACATCAGCTTCTCTGTGAGCCAAAGACAGTGACCTGTCCCCCCAGGCTGCAGGATGGAGCCCCTTTCCACACATCTGCCAGACCTGGGGCTTCTGCCTGCTTCAAGGGGAGTTTAAGGCAGTGCCACCAAAAAATTTACACGAGAGAGCTCTGACACTTATTTTTCCCTCAATGTGACAAGCTAAGAAGCTTAACAGCACCCACAGAGGGGAATATCTCTCACTTGAAACACATCGCAAAATAGAGAACTACAAGGTGCTTCTGAAGCCACAGAGGGAAGTACAAACTCCTCCTGCTGACTCCACTGGCAAAACCTCTGGGGAAGACAAAAATTTCTCTTTAGCAGAGCACAGGCACAACCAAAGAGATAAACTGAAAATAACCCCAAAACTGCCAGAACGCATCAAAAGTACAAGGGGAATTTATGAGGATTCTGTTTGTGGAAGGGTTCAGAGTCAGAAAAGACAAAATATTTCCATCACCCCAAAGGAAATGAGAAAGTAGCTGCATTTTCCCAAGCCATGGTCTCACAAGCCTTCCTTTTTCTCACAGATGCACATGCTCCACTGGAGAAGCATCAAGACATTACTCCACACCCAGGTATCCTCACAAAATATCTGTAAGAGTTTCTAGTTGTCTCTATCAGGAGAACAGATAATGTCGTATCATATTCAGTGGATTTTTTGGTTCAGTTTGCATTGAAGGGTGTTTTAAGATGACAAAATCTCTTAACCAGAGCAACACTTCAGGGAAGGACAGTGACATGCAGCAGGGTGGAGATGAGGACAAAGGTTACATTCTACATCCCACAGTGGCCCACTTTAAGCATGAACAAATCTGGATGGTGTAATTAAGGTTTTGTTGTTGCTTTTTTTCATTGCAACTCCTTTTAAAAAAAGAAAGATGATATGAAACTCAATAGCATTGAAATGCTTCCAGTGGCCACTTCTGTACTAAGAAACGTTGCCTTGAGCCACAGATCTGGAAAAGCCACAGCTGAGTCATGGGCAGCAGTGCTATTCACAGGTGACAAACCCAGAGTGCTTGGTGGTCACCAACACATGCTTTTTATAGGATAGGGCAAAGGAATCGTGCCCTAGAGACTAACTCTGTGATCCCTAAGGTTACTTCAGTCTCCTAGAACAATTGTGGAACATCTACCTTCTGCTCACAAGAAGCATCATCTGGCTTGCTGGAAGGACAAATGCAACTCAGAGGTTTGAGCCTTACCATGAGTTCAGAGCTAATCAAAGACACCTCAGCACAGACACAATCTGCACAAATCTAGGGCTGTCATTACTGCCATGTATTCAAGAAGCAGCACTTGGTCTTGGCTGTTTAAAAACCAAACCAAACAAAACGAGAGGGTGGAGGGAAGTGTTATTTTTAACTGCAATAGGTCTCTGAGCAAGCCCACAGCACAGCTGCCTGTACAGCTGTACCAGCAAGACAAGGCAGGAGCACAGGAGCAAGGACGAACATTTCAGAGCTACACTTTTTTTTGGCGTTAGGATCACTGCTATGAGAAATGCTTATAAAAGTACATCCTAGCCCTTCCCAAACCCATCCTGCACAGGCTCACACACTGCTCTGATCCCTGTGATATTCAAGAGCTGTCTTGTCAGTCAGTCATGGTGCTGACAGTGCTGGCAGACCTTTGCTCCATCCTCCCCAGAGAGGCATACAAGCATGGGGGGACTTCAGCTTTGTTTTATTCAATTCTACCCACACTCTGACAAACTTTTCTATTTGGAAAAATACACATTACAGAAACATGCTTGGCACATGGGCAAGAAAGTGGGAGGGCCGTGGTAGGACACTGCTCCTTGTCTTTTGACAGTCTTGCACCAGCCCCAGCCAAGTCTCATCTCTGTCACTGAGCTAATTCCTACAATGCAGTAATGATTGGTTAACCCTTTTGGATTGACAGACTACTAAGATTTCCTAAAGAAAGCACAGGCTCAAAATAAAAAAGCAAAGTCCATATAGACTTGTGTTGCATAGACAGGCCTGCTTCTTCTAGCTGCTCCTCCGGAGAAGTGCTGAAGTTGTCCATGGGTCTCAAACAAATAAGCAAAACAAACTCCTCAAATTGTCAGTTCTTACAGCTACAGCTGAAAGATGCTGGATATCACAGACACAAAGCAGGGACAAAGGCTCCTGTTGAGGTTATTTTGAAGCTCAGTGCCTGGGCCAAGAAGCACACACAGGCAGAGTCTATTCCCTGGTGCAGCTTCCAGCTCCTGACCCAAAGCCATCAGTGCCATCCCTAACACGGCCACACAGCACCCAGACCTGAGGCTGTGCCCTGCCACTGCCTGTCCCACACAGCACTGGCAAAGCAAGTGGGGACACTGCCCTGGCACGAACCACCAAGTTGCAGAGCTTAGACATGAATAAAGGGGCTGGGTCTTACACCAGTGCCATTAACCACCAAGGTCTAGAGCAGAGAGAGGGAAGCTGGACAGTTACCAGTGATATGCACACTGGAAGCTCCTCAGTGTCCGGGTTCCCTGGTGCTCCCATCTCACAGAGGACACAGCACAGAGCAGACTGGTGGGGCAGCAGGAAGCCTTGGGTTTGTTCACACATTTGGAATTACTTGAGCATTGCTGAAGAAGCCATTTGGCTGCACACACACTCCTGTTACAAACCCAAACAGACAGCTCAAGCACACAGCCCTCTCTTTGTGCTGCTGTGGCTGCTGCAGCACGAGGCCTTTCGTCACTGTCAGAAACTTGGCTGGGCTGGCTGCCTCCAACTCGTCTGAGCACATTATTCTCAAGCCCATCAGCCTGAGAACAACGTGCTAAGGAAGATGAGAACATCCCATAACTAACACAACGAAGCACTGTCAGACAGCCAGGTGGCAAAGGATGGGGACACCTGCACCTCCCTAGCAGATCTGGGGCTGATGGCAGTGCAGAACATTCCCTCACAACTAGACCCAGTAACCATGGCAGGGAGCCAAACATGACAGCAGCTGCAAGTGAGGCCAAGGAAACCAATCCTTGAAGACTCGCATCCAACAATGAGGCAACTCTGAAATAATTGGAGATGTGTACTGGCCAGGCATGGTCTGGAATGAAGTTTCATCAGCACTAGTTCTCATTCCCTGCCCAGTCTCAGCAGGGTACAGCACAACCATTACTAGGCATTATGTACCCTGGATTTATGCTGAGAAATAGGATGGCCCCAATGACAACAGACTCAATTCCTGCTCTCTGAGAGGCTTTGTATTTAAGGGAAAAGAAATCCATTTCCTTGCTCCCTAATTGTATGTCTAAAAAAATGAAAGGTGAGATTAATATTACCTTCACTGTTGCAAATTAACTTGACTTCCCATCCCCGGGCCCTGGCTGGGAGCCACCAGGCAGTCAAACAAGCAGCAGGGGTGCAATCAGAGCAGCTACAGCTGGCAAGTCCAGTGAAGCATGGAACATTCACAACAGGTTTACCATAGTCTGATTCAGCCAATCTACCTTGGCACAGCAGGGAGCAGGCCAGAGACACACTCTGGCACAGCTGTCAATAAAGAAATGACTGCTCAGGAATCCCAGTGGCTGCTGTGGCCAGCAGAGGTGGATGAGGGCAGAAGCATCACCCTTAACAGTAGTTTGATCCAAAATCCATGCATGGAAGAGGGAGCTCATTTGTCTTGAGGAATCCTTGAGAGCCTCTCCACAAGCTCCAAGAACAGGTCTTCTCCTCTGTCAATTCTCACTGGAAATATGCCTTTTTGTGCATCTGAGGCTCTTGGAAGCATGGCTACAGCCCTGCCTTTAGGGCTGACATAACAAAGTCCCTAGGCACAACAGCTCAGCAAAATTTCGTGAAATAACCTCTTCCATTTTATATTCTGCCACCCACCTCACTAGCTTTCTCCAGCATTACCTCAGCTCCACAGCTCAGCATTTCTAACATCCCAAACTGCTTCAAACAGATTGAGGCAACCACAACAGAGGAGCAAAGGCAGCCTTAGATGTTGTTAGTGATACTCAGGTGTGTGACAGAGGCAGGTAACACCCAAAAATGGGTGGTTTGGAAAACATTGTCTCAGCAAGAGGTCAGCCCCCACTGGCTTCTCATCAAGGTTCATAGCAAAACATCCCTCTCACTTCTGCCTGGAGTCTTAGATCATGTTTTGACATCCACTGCAGGTCCCAAGGGCCCCCTTGGTTCACGTGGCCCATATAACAGGTCCGGGATACAGGCCAGGTCAATGACCCAGGGACCACAGATGCATGTTCCAAGCATTTCCTTTTGGGTCTTAAAAAACCATCTCTTGCTCCCCACCCCCTCCACTCCCAGCACTTTCCCGTCAGCACTGTGTGCTGGGTAATTCACAAAATAAACTAGGTGTGAGTCATACTTAGTTTAGACCATCTGCAGTTCTTGCATTCTAATCTGAAGGACAGAAGGGAGAAAAAAGAAAAAAGTAACATGAAAAAGCAGTATCATTATATCAGCTAAAAATCATTTTTGAGCCTACAGAGCAGATAAATTAATGGCAAGCAGCACATGCAGCCTTTTACAAGCCAGTGGTCTCAGGAGGATGCCTGAGTTATGTAGATTCCTGCAGAGTAGAAAGCAAGTTGAGATCTCTTAGAGACTCTTACCAGGGACTGGTCAGGCCACTCCAAGCCAGGTAAGTCTCCAAAATCTGCACATTATTTCCTTGAAATAAAGCCAACTTGAGCAAGCAGCCACCCAGCTGGAGGTGAGGGGCTGCCTGAGGGCAGCTTCCAGATGAACCATGCAACTGGGACGTTTCCTTCTCAGCCCCAGAAAAGCTGCTCTGTGAGATACACAGCCCAGCCTCAGCAATTCCCACTTCTGCCCTGTCTCACCAGGACACAGCTGAGCTCCTGCTGCCACGCCTGGGTGCTGACAGAGGCTGGCTACGACATGTCTGGCTGCTGCAGTCACACAGATGACATTCCTAGGGCTTTGTTCACCAGCCCCCATCATGCCAAGGAAATCAGAAAACCATGCAGGGAGAAGGTGGATCCCAGACAGAGGGCAGGTCTGGACAGCCTGAGAAAGGGAACAATTTCTGCTTCTCAGCCACAGCTCCAGAGCATCACACGTAGCTGGGAGCTATGAGGCAGCACAAGGAGACTGGGTGACTCCATGGGGAACCAAACTGAGGGGTCTCAGCCTAATTCTCAGAAGTTTAAGTATGCAAAATAGTAATAATTAAAAATAAATAAATCACCAAACCATTATGGGTTTTTTTACTAACAGTCTTGGCCTGGAACCCAAGGACATCTTGGGATTCAGGAAGAGGTTATCCTCTGCTCCAAGCTAAATGCCTTGAGGTCCAGACCATGAGATTTTTGTGCTCTGTCTGCCCCATTCTCCAACATTAAACTCTCACCTGCCTAACAATGCTTTAAAAAGGAAGAATGTATGTATTTTAGACTCAAACCCCCAGAACTTCATTACATTTTTTTAAGCTGCCTTGGGACAGAAGTCATCAACATTCACAAAGTGCCTTCTCCAAGGCTACTAGTTTGACAATCTCACTTCTGTAAAGAAGTCAGCACACTACCACAGACCAGTCCTAAAGCTGAGAGAGTATCTGCTGAACACCTCAAAGCAAAGGCAATGTGCTTGCAGTGTAAACAGGAAGATACTGGAGATACTCAAGATAATGGAAAAATAGCACAAGGCACCTCAAAAGGTTATCCCTCGAGCAAGCCCCAGCCACAAAATTTGATAAGATTTATCATTCTACAGCTTTTCTACAGAAGGCTGCCATGTTTTTTATTCCACCCTACTTGGTTTCATCTGCAATGTTTCTAAATAAGAGCAAGTCTTCTTATTCCCAAAGCTTAAAACACAACTCATAGTCAGGAATATTAAAGACCCATCTCTGACATCCAGAAGAAAATGCTGAGTTGGAGCATTTCAATCACTAAATCCTAGAATAACTTAAGTTGAAAAAAAACATTAAGTCATCAAGCACAACCACTGACCTGGCACTGCCAAGCTGACCACTAAATCATATGCTTTATTGCCACATGTACATCTTTTAAAGGACATCTTTTTAATATCTCCTAGAATGGTAATCCAAATACTTTCCTATTTCAACCACTGATCATCCTTATGGTGAAGACTTCCTTTTTTTAACATCCAGTATAAACTTCCCCTGACACAACTTAGGCCAATTCCTCTTATCCCACCTCTTGGTAATTGGAAGAAGAGGCCAATGGCTGTAACCTCCTGCCAGGGCCTTACAGAGTGATAAGGTCTCCCTTGAGCCTCCTCTTCTCCAGGCTAATCACCCTAAGGTGCTCCTCTAGGACTTGTGCTCCAGACCCTTCCCAGCTTCACTGCCCTTCTCTGCCTCCTCTGGACTCACTCAGCACCCCAGTGTCTGTGAGGGGCCCAGGACTGAGCACAGGATTCGAGATGTGGCCACACCAGTGCCTAGTACAGGGTGACAGTCACTGGCCACACCATTGCTGATCCAGGCCAGGATGGCACTGGGCTTTTTGGCCACCTGGGCACACACTGGCTCATATTTAGTAGGCTGCCAACCCACACCCCCCAGGTCCTTTTCCACTGGGCAGTTTCCCAGCCACTCTGTACCAGGACTTTGAGATGTACCTAAAAATGGCATTGAGCCTTAAGAAGTAATGACACCCATGCTTTGAAAATTCACCCCTTTCAGCCATGTCCAGCTGGGTCCCCAGACACAGAGCACTCCAAGTCACAAGAACTGTCCAATACTCCCAGGTCCTACAGCCAACATTGCTGTTACAGCTGCTGCTTTCTATTGCAGGGACTCAACACACAGAATATATTAACACTTTAAAGCAGAGAGATGATTATGATATGAGAGATGGATGAGGATGAGATGTTAATGTCTGCAAGTCATTACCTGCCAGGCTCAGAACATTCATCTCCATAGAAATTTCCTGATTGCCCCAATGTCCATCTATCTGTCCAGGACTGCCTACACTCAAAAGATCACCAGTGAGCTCAGCCATTGCACTGTGGACCCACCAGTGACATCCAGGTGGACAACTACAAAAACTTCAAGGTAGGTATACTTGTCAGGGATGGCTTGGCTGGTTTGACCCCACAATCAAATAGCAGACATGAGGCAGCCAAACACTTCACTCACAACATCTCAGATGTAACAGTGTGTGTATGGAAGAAGATAATCTCAATCATCAGTGAGAACAAAAGCTGTTTGTGTAGTTCATCCTCTCCAGCATTTGACACAGCTTCAGTTGACTCAGCTAATACTATATGTGCAAAAAGAAACAGCCAACAATAAAGGCAGAGAGTTTTCCTAGAAGTCAGTTTTACCACTACCTCCCAACCATGGACCACAGCAAAACAAACACCACTTGACTCCAACAGCTGTGCTTCACCCTCACTTAGCCCAAAGGCAAACTACCACACACCTCACTGGAGAGCAGGGCAGGACTGCCTCCACCATGAGAGGTCAAAATCCCTGGCCCACACAGGTCATGAGCACCACTGTATCTGTAAGACACCTTCATGGATCACATGATAACCCTTTTCTCAAAGGTTTGTTGGTTTCTTTTGCAGACAGAATGTCATGGCACCTTTTGCTTTAAGCCCAACACCACTCCTTTAAATTGGTGTAAGGGAGGGGGAATGGAAAAACAGCCTCTTATCAAGTGCAACTCAAAACAGCCACCCACTCAGAAAACTGCTGGGGCATGGAGCTTGCATCTCAAGAGATTTGCACTGTAGGTACCCTCCCTTACCCCACGTCCATCTCCAATGATGATCACTGTATTCTGTTGTTTTATCAGTTTAATTCAGCTTTTGTTTCAGCATTTTAGCCAATTTTACACCACATAAAACTTCCAGATAGGCAAAACTTTCGTTCTCTGATGAATGCACAGCTAAAGCCCTTGTTCAGTTCAGCAGTTTCTCTGCAGAGAGCTGGCAGGCCCACTTTGTGGTTCAGGATGGCTTTCAGGAGCCATGGCACCCAGGACTGCAGATATTTCACCAGCATTTCTCAGCCCTCAGGCTGTGGTGAATAACCTCACACAGCAGCTCCAAAGAGGCAGCCGGGAGCAGAGATAATGCAAAGTGTCAGCTCTCACAGGGTTCTCCTCCAGCTTAATCCTGAAAGATAATACAGCAAAATACAAGGAACACATGATGCAAAAAGGGAGCTTTGAATGCCCCTCTGGTACAACTTCATGCCCTCAGTTTGGTGACTGCTTACAAAAGGCTGACAGCTCGAAACCTCACACCCACACAGAAGCTGCCAAGTGCCAAAAAAAGGTTAAATTTCCTCTCTAAACCCCACATCGTGGTTTTACATCACAGTGACCTGCAGTTGTACAGAGAAACAAGAACCTCTGGAAGAAACAAGCAGAATAAAGAGTCCCCAGAGATGCCACTTTCTCTTCAGACTTTGCATGAGTAGAGCCAGCCCTGAGACTGCTCCATGGCTTGTAGCTAAACCAGAATTGCAGCTGAAAGAACACACCACAGTGTCAGTGCACATTCAAACCAGCCAGGTTTTACTCCTCCAGATCAGATACCAAGAGAAGCAAAGCTCCAGCAGGATGGGCCTCTGGGCAGCCTCCCAGCCTTGATGGAAACCCTGCCAGCTGCTGCACTCAAAGCTGAAGGTATCTGAACTAGTGCTGCAGTCAGCTCCAATTCTTGCACAGATTCCCATCAGCTTCCTTTTCCCTACAAAGGTGGCTGTTAGGATGCAAGGAAGGATTCCTGTCTGACACCTGTTCAGCTGTTGCCAGCACTGCAAAGCACCTAGCCAAGCCACGTTGTTGGTTTGTTTTAAAACCCTTTTCCTTTTCTCCGCTAGCTCCTCATGGGTACTCTCCCTTCTCCCCCCTTGCTTCCTGTGTTTAAGTTCTCCAGAATTATTAGTCAGCTCTGGGGAACACAAAGTACCAAAGCTGGCCCCAGATCAGTCAAAATTCCACATCCATCTACAAGTCACAAATCAGTAAAGCTGCAGCACTAACAATACATGTCCCCCTTCCTGTCACAGCCTTGTGTTGGCACACTGCCACAAGTGCAACTACAGATTTATAACACTGGCATACAAGGGTAAGAATAAGTCTCTGGCTTCTGAGGCCAGATGGACAGAGAGGCACAGCTCCCTGCATCATTCTGAAGCAAACTACTTTGTGGCATCTGAGTCCACAGTTCACATGCATTGCAAAGCATGAGGAAGAAGCAGGCTGGCAGCCTTTTCTCCTCTCTGAGAGCACTGAATGAGCTCCAGGTCAGTAAAGGTAAATTATTTTGCTTTGGGAACTGTATCACCTTCAGGTGATATTGCATAGTCACAGCTTCTTAAAAAGAGAAAAAGCAAAAAAAACAGAACAGCTGAATCAGGATCAAGTTAAGCTCAGCTGTTACACAGCCAGAGTTGATGCTGTGGGCAATGCCAGCTGCCCAGAACACCAGGTAACTGAGCACTGAGCTGCAGAAAAACCTGCTTTTCCCACCTTGCATCAGGGATGTGCGGAATGCAGGCAGGGCTGTGCAGCCCTCGCCAAGTTCTCAGTCCTTCCAGCACTACAATTAAGGTCAGGAGAGCCCAGCCTCTTCCCAACACCAACTTCCTTCGGAAACCTGGCGCCAACCAGATGGCCTGCAGGACAGCACAGCCCTGTGAACAGCAGAGCTCTCTGCCTGCCATGAAAACAGCCAACACCCTGGTGGCTTGGAAAATTCCCAGGCCTTCTCCGTGCCGTGCTCCATCACCTCACCTCAGCAGCACCGCCAAAGGCTCCAGGAGCTGCTGGTGAATTTAGGACATAAATCCTCCCCATCCCACCAGCCAGCACCCCAATAATAAAACTAACACCAGAGCAGAGGGAGAGGCCATTTCTTTGCACCACGATGCTACAAGTAATGCTTGCTGTACCCAGGACAGATAGATAGAATAAGCTGCTTTTGCAGTGCAGTCATTGTGCTGGGCAGAGGTGGAGAAGTTTCCATCCACACCAGGGGAGGCTGCCCTGAGCCAGACCAGCATTACCCCAACCCATGTGCCAAGTCAGTGGCAACAGTCCTTCTGCAAGGAGCATTTGCTCCAGCCTCTTGTCCTGTTTGGAGGTAGAGTCAATGCTACATGTGTTATATAATGCAGAAAAGAATTAAAACCCCTGCCTTCTCACTGCCAGGAAATATTCCTGTTTGCATAAACTTCCTTCTTCCTCCCTTTCGCCCCATTACTTCTCATGTCACTCCTGCCAGCGTCCTTATGGAATATTTGCATCTTGGTGTCTTCAAATATTTCCTCACTTATGTCCTTTTCCCCCTTGTCATCACTTATTGAACACCACATACCGAGCCCATGCAACATTTCCCCTTAGAGCTGACTTCTCTGGCCAGCAAGTTCTGGTTCAGCAAAAGGGCTCAGGAAAGGATGAACGAAAATGCACACAGGAACTCAGTTTTACTGCACACGGCTTGTTACACCTCTTTTGAAAGGAGAAGTGAAGAAAAGTGACTCAGTTGCAAACCCACTTTGACTTTCTGTCCTGAAGAGCACCTAATGCAGGGCAGAGCTACCAAGAGCACACAAACCAAACCTCTACCAACCCAGGGCAAAGACAAAAAGATCTCACTATTTTAGTTCGGCTGACAGAGCATTGTGGAGGCAACATCGTGGGTTGGTGTGCAATTAAGATAATCACCAGTTGAGCTTCAGGAGCCTGACACAAAATAACTGGGCAGGTGCAGATGGGCTGTGCTAGGCTCTGAGCAGGCTTTCATCCACACCTTTTTCCTCGGGAAGAGTAACACTTCTGGCAAGCTTAATTCACAGGGTGCCTGTGGTTACAGGGTAAGTGTTAGGAGCACTAAGCCTAACTGATCCCCTTTGCTCAAGGCAAGGTTCACAACAGCATTGCCTTGCACCCCTCTCACAGCCAGCCTGATGCCACACTGTCCTGTTCTCTTCCCAGCGCTGCTCAAAGTCTCTCCCAGCAGCCATACAGTGTCAAGGCCACACAACACTCATTCAGTGAGCTCTGTGGGATCTTTTCAAGTACTAAGAAAGAAAACGGCAGGAAGGTTCCAATTTCTACTTCTTACAAAGGAAATAGAAATGAGGTGTCAAGAGACTTTCACAAAGTCCTGTACATGCTCTATGGAAAAGCCAGTGCTGTAAGGCAAACAGAGAGCATGACAACACATCAGCCTCCAGGGAGACAGCAGTGGACATTTCCCAGTGGAAATGTCCAGCAAACACGCCCTTTGCTCCCTGCCATGCAGCCAACCAGCAGCAGAACAGCAGCTGTCGTTATCACCTTCTGGGAGAACAGCTGAAGGTCAAGCCAGCAGCGGGTGACACGCCAGAAAATGGACCTAAAACTTCTCAAGTTGTAAGGCAGTTCCACCAACAGACCAACCTCCTTCCTCAGTCCTCCAGCCTTCAAACCAGCACTGCACAGGGGCAGCAGTGAAGGAGCAGGAAGCCAACCAGCTGGGGACACTCTGGAAAGGGGAGAAGGAAGCAGGCAGGGAACTTGTCGCTCTGTCCTATAAATCAGCACATTCATGTGAACTGGATGACTCCGAGCAAGAGAAAGAAAGCTTATTCCAGCAAAACAGAAGTTTCACATAGCCCCAAGGAATATCCCATTGTTTTTCCAAATGGGGTTTTTCTAGCACCAGAGAGAACAGAACTGGCCTATTCTGCTCCCTGCAGCAGCCATCTCCAACTCCTGCCTGGCATCCTCTGACGTTTCCCATGGCCAGAGGAAATGAAAGATTAAACAGAGGCCTGTGGTGACCATAAACACACCACTCAGCTGGGAGCATTACTCAGAGACCAGCAATGGGTGATGAACGATGTCACAATGTATTGTAAATGGGAGAAAACCCCCCACTGCTATCCCTGTATCCCCAGGAATCAGTGCAAAAATAGGCTGTGTCCCTCTTATCCCATTCCAAAAATCTGTCAGGAGCCAAGGAAACATCTCTGCAAAAAGCATCAACAGGAGTCTTGGAGTGTCTTTCTGCCAAAGACTGCTTTTTGAGCAATTTTTTTGCCTCAGTACAACCTCCACAGCATTTCACAGAGGACAAGTGTTAAGGATTTAGGGATGGGAGGAAGCAGACCTGCTTGCTCAGTTGCCTTTCAGAGCCAAGAGCATGAAATATGTTAATCCTGCCCATCTCTGCCAAGCACTGCAGACCCAGAACCACTGAATGCATAATAAAACTTTCACCCAGCTTTAACAAGTGAAATGAGAGCCACAGCCTCAGCTACAAATTCATGCATGCTGGAAAAACAGATCTCCTATTACCCAGAAGAGCTGGACGTGAACCAGTGACCTGTGTCTATGTCCCATCACTCTCCACCTCTCTGCTGCCCTCAAGCCATCCATCTTGACTGAATTTCTCAGAGCCCTTAAAGAAGGAAGTCACAAAGCAGAAAATCATGAAGCTGCAAGGAAAAATCCCAGCTGGAGCCAAAGGGCATGGGGCAGGTGGCTTCACAATGACCCGGTTGACCCTCAGCTGCTCTCAAAATTGTTGCCCTGATTATACTAATCCAGTTAAAGGCCAATGCTTCCTTCACATGAATACAGCTGACAGCTCATCCCTCAAAACCATTCCCCTGAAAAACCCCTAAGCAGAATCTTTCCTCATGAGACACCTTGCCAGCCATTCACACTTCCTCAATCCTCTTCCACCTCTGACAGACATCAAATTTCTCTTGTCCACTGTCATGTTGCTGAGCACAGACAGGTACCAAAGGCCTCATTATAAACCAACAACCTCAGTCTGTTCCATGTGAGCCTGACACATTGCACCTCAGAGCTCATCCCCCTCCCCAGTCACTTGGAGGGTCAGTAGCCAGGAGGTTTTTATTGCAGGAGTCCAGCACAGGTCATGTTAAGCAGCAGAGGTCAGCAGAAAGGTCTGTAGCTGGGAGAAAGAGGAAGACTGATGCTAACAGCAAACTTTTATTCAAATTATGCTAAGGCAAAAGAGAGCCAGCCAGACTGCCTGCCCCAGAGAACTCCTTGCCAAGACAGAAAATATTCAACCTCTTCCTGTTTCCCCAAGGTCGCAGTCAGAGCTGTATTAGCACGTTTGGGATACCAGACTCTTGGGCAGCAGATTACAACCAGCAGCATTTGAATGTACAGCTCAGGAACTCTCAAAAGTCAAATCAGGGGCTTAACAAAGAATAGAAAGCACAGTGTGAGCATTGTTGTATCTCTCCAAGCACAGGTGCCACAATCAGCCTTTACCAAGGCTGGAGCTCCAGACAGCAGTGGCAGGGTCCATTCTAATCACCAGCCCAGACTTACTGCCCTTGCATTTCTTCACAGCACTACTAAAAATCAAATTCAATAAGGACACTTTACCCACTGCAAATTTCCACAGTTCTCCAGTGCTGCACACTGCTGGTGCAGAGTTTAGCATCCCTTCCCAACCCCACCTCTTCCTTTTCTCTCTCAGAGAGGACTCAAACTGGCAGAAAGACGAGGAGCCCCTGGGAGAATGCCCATACCTGGGTTTCTTCTGCTGGTGCCAAGATGGCTCTGGAGACTGCAATGGATGAGGGACTGAGCCTCAGCCTGAGCAGACAGGAATTCTCTTTACAAAGACATTGGCTTTGGAAAGGCAACAGCAGAAGGACCACAGGTACATCCTCCAGAGAGAGATATGGTTTGCACAGCTCCAGAACAGCTCCCATGCAGCTCAGCCTGCCTGCAGCCAGAAACACCTCTCAAGTCCAAGGGCTCACTCACAGCAGGCAACCAAAAGAGGTTGAAGCCCTTCCCAAACAAAGCTCCTAGTAATGCATCTGGTCACAAGAGATGAGAGGCAGTCAGATGAGAAGCAGAGCCCAAGACAGTTTTATTTGCTTTATAAGTAGCTAATCAAAATAATGTTTCTAGGACGTTTTTATCACTAAAAGGCTCACAAATGAGACCTCTAGTGAAAAAGATCTATACACACAAAGCTCTTGAGGCAGGTCAAAAGAGTAAACAGCAAAGGCTGCTTTGTGAAAAGCAAATATGTCACAGACACTTGGGAGATGAACAGAAATGCAGGCAGAGAAGCACAGGCCACAGATTGCAACTACACCAAAACTTTCAACAAATAACTTACAAGAGGTTTGCCGACCACTGAGGTCAGATCCACTCCACTACTCATGGAAAAACGGGTCTGTAACACCAGGCTGCAGTAGCAAGGTGTAGTTTATAGTAGGAAAAGCGTGTTTTGAGGGTGTATTCTTACATCAGTAAACCCCTGCCCATAAAATAAACTGGACCAGCTTAAGCTGTTTTCACCAGCAAATTGCCATCCACAACAGGCCTTCAGCTGATATAAATACTTTTAGAGATAAAAGTGTAAACACAAGAAGCAAGACTTCCTGCAGCACCTAGCTACAGCTACAGATTTTCACTGCCATCGCTGCACTGAGCGATCCCACTTTCAGAAGAGCTTTTGAAACCGCTCCAGAGGAGATGACTCTGTCACTCATTGATCCTGGCCACCTGCACACAGGGAGAACATGGACACAACACCTTCCCTACCGAAGTAGAGCTGGTGAAGAACAAAGTTCTCAAAGCTGGTTTTTTTTTCATTGTTAATGAATGACTAAGCTAACCTTTACCCCTGACAAAGAAAGGGAATGCTTTTTCCAGAAGGATCAACAGTGATTTCTCTATCAGGATACACCTCGGTATGGCAGGCAATGCATTTCTTCCCTTGGCTGGCATTGACAAAGAGCACGAAAAGACCTAATCCAAAGCATAGCTCAGTCTCAACACTTTCCAAAACAAGTGATGCCATTAAACTAAAAGCGTGACACATGCCTGAGGCTTTGCAGAACATGGCTCAAACCTCATCTACTTTGCACGTTGCTCTGGGACACTACTTTAATCCCATTGCTATCAAGTAACAACAGATCGTAGTAACAGGACACGCCTGAAGTTTAATCCGCACTATACCATAGGTGCAAATTTCCCACGGACTGGCCGAGTTACACTGTAACGCTGCAAATGTACTTTCATTCAGCATGTAAACGACCTTAGCTCAGTCCAGTTAGCTCAATTCAAAAATTAATAAAGGCAAATCAAATTAAATTGTGAATATGAGGCATCTACACAGGGATTTAATTCACTTTAATCAACCCACTGGAAAGGTTAATTGGATTCATTTTCTTGAGTAACCAACCATGTGCGGACAGACTCTAAGGATGAGATCTTGACCACACTAAAATGGCCAATAACAGTTTTGCTAATGACTTAATAGGAGGAACATTAACCCCTAAAACCTCAGCTTTAGCTTTTGTTCCAGTAACACTAAGTGAAGCATTAAAGGATGACAGGAGGTCAGTTCTCTGCACAGAAATATGTTTTCTACTCTTAGCTGGCTAAATCAGAAAATTCACAACTGCTATTTCGTAAAAATTGTAATTTGAAAAAAAAAAAAAAAAAGACCCGTGGCAAGGGAAACAAGTTGAAGGAAGTTTGGTTTCTTTTATGCAGGAAACCATTGCTCTCTATTACTAGAGAGAAAATCTAAACTAACTTGATTATGCCATAGCTTCTACGGGTTTATATCACAAATCACTGTCAGAAAGAACAAACTATCTCCTACACAGCTTTCTAAACCCAAAGCAGCTCCAGGGCACGTTTAACTGAGCTCAAAGGCACACGTGTGAGGCAGACACTGTGCTAACAGGAAAGCCGAGGCCAGCCCGGCCCAAGGGAAGGTGAATCCGTGCTCGGAGCACGGGCCAAGCCAGCGGGACCCCGACAGCGAGGGGTCTGCGGGGCGGAGCGGCTGCTTGGCGCTCCCGAGCTCAATGCAGGCCAGTCCTCACAAAACGGGCAGGCGTGAGTGTTTATAGCCGGGCTCTCCAAATCATCAGTCCCCCTCCAATCGCCAGATCTGTGGATATTCACAGTTCTGCTCCCATTTTTCCAACGGCCCGAGGGCAGCCTCCGAAGCCAGCCGAGCCGTAACTGCGAGGGACGGACAGACAGACAGACATCCCTGCTAGTCCATCTCCCGCAGGGTTCCCCGGCTGTCCCATCCAGCCCGGGCGCGGCGGGGGGAGCGCGGCGGCGGCGCCGGCGGCGGCCTCGGCCCCAGCGCAGACAAAGGGCTGCGCCTCCCCCAGCGCCGCTCCTCGCCTGCTCCCGGGGAGAAGCGGCGCTGCCAGCCCGGCCCCCGCCGCTCGCAGGGGAGGGCGCCGGGAGCGGGGCCAGCAGGGCGGCCACGGCTCTCTGACCAGCGACCACCGCTGCTTCGCCGCCGGCCTCCGCCTCTCGTGCCCCGCCGCCGGACACCGCGCACCGGCACAGCCCCGCGGGCTCGGAGCGCCCCGTCCCCTCCCGCTGACCGGCTCCGGCTAACCGCCGCGGCGCCCGGGAATTGTAAAATAATGATGTTTTTTAAAAGCCACCCCGAACCAACAGTTTCTCCCCTGCCTCGCTCCCATTTCCTCCACACCGCCCCGTCCCGTCCAGCGCCCCCTCCTCCCCCTGCCGGGGCCAGCCGCACCTTCCTTGACTCCGGGCAGCTTGGAGTGGTCGATGCCGATGCCGGCCATGGCGGGGCCCGCGGAGGCGGCCGGGCTGAGGGCAGCGCGGCGGAGCCGCCCGCGCCCCGCACCGCGAACGGGAGCGGCTGCAGCCGGCGCGGCCGGGCCGTACGGCGCGGCAGAGCGGACAGAAAGCGCCGGGCGGGGCGGAGCGGGGCCGCCTCGCCGCCCCTCGCCCCCCTTCCGGGGAGGCGGACGGGGGCGTCCCGGGCTGCTTCCCCCTCCCCTTCCCGCCGGGGCTCGGGCAGCGGCTCGGCGGGACGGGCGGCTTCCGAGGGCAGTTATTTATACATTTGGAGTTTTTTTATTTTTTAAAATTACTGTGTGGCGGGGGGTGGGGGCATTGTGTTGGTTGCTTTGAGGCCACGGCCGGAGATGCTCTCCCACCGCCGGGGCGGAGGTCAGAGCGCTCGGCCGGCTCCGGTTCCCCATCCCATCCCAGGTCCGGCTGCCTCTGTCCCTTCATCCCCAAACCATCCCAGCCCCGTGCTCGCACTGTTCCGCCCGCCTGGGAACAGCCGATGTGTCCCGGTGGAGCATCAGAGCCACTGCTCGGCGGTGTCACCTTGTCCCTCAGGGCGGGGGCGGTGACATTGTTGGGACGGACACCTCTCGAGGAGGGCAGTGCCGGCGGGAGATTCCCGGTCACGGAGCGCTGAGAGAGTCCTGTGAACCCCAGCCGAGCTCTGGCACACACGGCTTGGTGCCAGCTCTCGACGGAAACGGGAGGATTCACAGCTGCTGCCCACCTTGGTTTGCCGGCAGCAAAGAAACAGAACGCGCTGATGCTTCGTGGGCAAGGGGAGAAGATAAGGGGAAGAGGATTTGGGGTTTAGGGATGTCTGAGCTTCTCTGAGCTGAGCACAGCACAACCAGTCACTCATGTCAGCTGTTATGTTTGATCATAAATGCGTGATGCTGAGGACTATGCAAGCAGAAGAAGTTAATATTGGAAATGAGTTGCTTCCAGTGTCTATTCCAGCAGCCCAGGGCCTCCGAGCCGCTGGTGAGCAGGGGGATACAGAGGCTGAGCCCATTGCCTGCTCCCCCTCTCCAACAGGCTCTGGGAAGCCCTGTGCTGTGGATGACTGGGATGGGAACTGAGGGAGACAGAGTAGAATGTCAAATATCAGAAAAAACATCAAAGGGAATGATGTTTCAATTTCATGAAAAAGCAAAAACATTAAAGAAAATTGCCAAAATAATTTATTTTCAGATTAGCCTCGTGCTACTCCTGTATTTTCTAGTCTTGTTTCCTGAAACTCAGGAACTGTCTGTCCTGAATTCTACCCCTTTCAGATGATGCTTCACCAACCCCAGTGTGGGTGTATAGACTGCCTTCAATCTGACTGCCTTCACCTTCCCTTCAGCTTAGCCTCCTGCACAGAAGAAGCCATGGAATTGTGTGTATCTGTGATCCCTTCTCACATTGCACACATCTAGTGCACCTCTCCTGTGTGCTGGCACACTGAGAGCTGATGGGCCTCTTGCCCAGAGGGACATAGCACCACTCAGAGAGGTGAGCAGTGCACAGCTGAGCCCCACTCCATATGATCACACAGATGGGCATTAGTCACAGGGTCTTTCCCCTCCAAGGGGCCGCTCACACAGATTATCTCCTGTCACAGTCCCAGCTCTGCCCAGCTCCTCCTTCTAATTCCTCTGCCATCCACACAAGCAGTACAACTGGACTTGTTGCAAATAATCCCCATGGTTTCAGCCAGCTCCGAGCTAATGGCAGGTCTAAAATGCCTTTCTTGTTTCTCCTAAATTACTGAACTCAGTATATTCCTCTGGACATCCTTCACCTTTTTAATAATCAAGCTTTTTGTTCACTTAGTAAGATTTTTTGTTGTCACAAAAGTGAGGACAAAAGAAGAGGCCAAGCAACCCGGACTACACAGGAGAGTGGCAATGAATGTACTGATCTGACACAGGTTACAGCTTTCCAAGCCCAGAGTAGGTTTTCTCCTGTCCTTCTCTCATTATAAAGCATTCAAGTCAAGGCAGCAGAAGCTGAAATGAAGCATTCACATTTACACAGCAGCTTTAATGCAACACAGCCGCTTTATGACCCTGCTTTTATGAATAAAGCTTTAAAGCTGTCCATCCCAATGGTCATGCACTTTACTCCACACACACAGCTCTTTGCTCTAGTCTTCAGTAATTAATTTATATCATACTAAGTTGTCTGTCTAGGGCCAAAACCAGCTGCATAAATTAGTCATAAATCTGTACTGCATTCAAGAGGTTCCATGTTGGGCTGATGTTGCTTTGGTTGCTGGTATGAGTGACCTGCTTCCTGAATGTGTTTAACTTCACAAAAGTGAGATCTGGTACCCAGTGCTCAAATTCACATCAGAGCAGTTCCTGATTTCAGGTTTCTAGTACACAAATTATGGGCTCCTCATGTCTTCCTGTAGCTATATTTATTTATCTTCAATGTCTGCTGAAGCTCAATGATAGCCAGTGGATGGTGAGCTCTGCTAAGACCTAAGGAAACTACAGGAGCACAAAGTAAGTGACACTTTGTTCTTGTTGCTGGAAATGCAGGGAACATCTCCAGTTGTCAGAGCACAGAAAGGCTGTGCTCCTGGGAAGGGTAGTACAGGCAAAACCCTGTCAACACTGTCAGCCTGTTCCCTAAGGCAGCGTATTACACACCAAAGTATTTTCTTTGCCTTCTTGACAACAGATTTCTCTCTCATTTTAGCTTGATTTTTGAGATATTATTCAGACAAAGTCTTTGAAATTGGAAGATGGCATGAATCACTTGATTAAGGAAGATCCTAAAATGACCACAGCAGGACTGAGGATGAGAAGGAATTAAACAGGAACCAGGGAATGAGTTACTGATATAAAGCTAGCACTGCAGCAGCATCACATCTTAGGCTCCCCCAAAGGGCTCCTCGGTGTGGTTGCTCACAAATCACCCTCCCAGCTCTCACTTGTGTCTACAAGCTGGAGCTTCTAGGCAAAAAGCATGAAAAGTGTTTGTTCTGAGAGACTGTCATCAGCTTTTCCTGTGCAAACTGTACAGCACCTAGCTTGACAAGTAGTACGTGTTGCAGTGGGTAGGTGAATCCCAATAAAGCTGGGAAAAGTAACTGCTTCCTTTTATTGAAGAAAACAAGACAATGACACTTCAATCTTTTACAAAAGCAGTACTTATTCTCAGTACTGTTGGAGGAAAAGCCCATATTGTTTCCCATGAAAAAAACCCAGAATTTGATCTGACTTTAACTCTTTTCTCATGGAGTAATTTCATTCAGAAGAGATTTTGCAGGGCACTAATCCAACCCCCTGCTCAAAGCAGGACTGGCTTCAAAATCTGATGAGGTTGCTCAGTGCCTTCCCCAAGATGAGGTTTGAAAATCTCCAAGGCTAAAAATCACATCACCTCCCACTGTGATTTTATTCCTTGTGTCTTGGTGGACTTCTGGCTGCAGCCTGCAAATCTGGACCCTTGTCCTTGCACGGTGTGCCCAGTTTGGCTCTGCTTTCCAGCTGCCCCTCTCCATGGCAGACCACACATGCCAGGCACATCTGTGAGGGGTGTGCTCAGACATGGCACTGCAGCTGGACTGTGCCACCACACAAGTATTAAACACCAGGGAGCTCCAGCACTGGGCACTTTGCCTACCTGCATCCAGGCATCTGATCTGTCCCTAAAGGCTGGGGTAAACCAGACTGTTATACTCGTACACCACACAACACCTTCCCAGCTTTCACAGCACTGAAAACACCCCTGAGAGGATGCTCAAAGAAGAGGCTGGGATACTTAAAAACAGGAAAAAGCAACACAACCTTGGCCCTCAGAAAAGCCACAGTGAGCTTTGATGAGCAGGAGCTGCCAG
Source organism: Catharus ustulatus (assembly GCF_009819885.2). Taxonomy (NCBI): domain Eukaryota; kingdom Metazoa; phylum Chordata; class Aves; order Passeriformes; family Turdidae; genus Catharus; species Catharus ustulatus. The sequence continues at coordinate 15,278,940 of NC_046230.1, forward strand.
ACAAAGCATTGGGACTAGGAGCTAAGATTGCTTTATGCTGTAAGATCTTTCTGCAGGCAGGAAGAGATTGTTTTGTGCTTGCTTCTTAAATAAACTGGGCACCTCTCCAAGTCTCCTGCTGTCATTTGAGGTCAACAGGATAACAACAACTGTGAAATAAATTAACTCTCATCAAGATGTTCGCTTTTGACAGAACAGCCTTTGTTAAAGTCTCCTTAACGACGGTGAAGCTCATTTCCAACTGATGAGGCTGCTGTCCGAATAGACACAGAAGATAATAATCCTACAGGCAGGAACTCGTGCATCCATTAATGGTTAATGCAAAGGGATGGGGAAAATGATTCTAGGTCTCTCATGCTATCAGGTGCTGCACAAGCCCATGTCCAAAATTAGTATGTCAGTGGTGACTGAAGCCAGGGAGCTGACGCTTCTGGGGACATGGGCTCTGTTTTTCCTCTCCAAAGTCAAATTCCTGTATAAAACTATAAAACCCAGTGCAGGACTCCATTCAGTCTGCAGGAAGCCTGAAGGATGTGAGTGCATTGTTTTCCCCCTGTGATAAATAAAAATCAAGGTTTGGGGGCTCAAACAGGACCTACCCCCAGCTGGGGGCAAGGAGGGAGGCAGGTGATGTAGTGATGCAGGGGAAAAAACAGACAGGGGAAAAAAATAACACTTCAGACATCAACCTCTCTGCATTTCTAAGCTAAGGCACTTCAAGAGAGGTTTGAAGCCCTGCGCCAGAAGGGGTGGATGAGAGGAAGCAAACATTACAGCATTGGCAAAGAGTGCCAAGAAGCAGGTGTGTAATTTCCGTAGGTAGCTGAATGGTGCCTGTGGGAATTCAGGCTCCCTGAAGAACAAGGAGAGCAGAAGCCTGCAAGGATTAAGGTATTATAAAGCTCACCAGGGGTAATGAATGGGGTGATTGCAAAGGAAGAGCAGAGAGGAAACATAACTTGTGCTTACATGTAACATAACGAGGAGCACTAGGAAAATCATGAGCTGTGCCACAACAGAGCAAGGGGTTTTCTCCACTGTGAAGCTGGAGAGTAAACATGTGCAATCTGAATTGAGGTATGCCTTCCAAAAATCTCCCTTAGAGAAAAACATTACATAAAGTGTTACATAGTAGATGAGGGAAGAAGAGAGTAGCTAAATGTGTCATTCCTTACCCTTGTGCCAGAAGAGCAGAACCCACCAGAATAAGTTATTCACTTAGTGCACTGCTGGGAGCTGCCTGCAAACCCACACAATCGAGGCATAAGAAGCACAAATGTGGCAGCTAGTGATGAAGCACCTTGGTCATTCTCAGATATTCACAGCCACTACCACCGGATGAAACCTCAACACACTGATGTCAGAGGGAATTTGGTAGGGAGCTGAAGTAGGTGCAATTCTTGCCTAGTAGTGACTTTGCTATATTCCACTCAGAAAAATTTCTAGGTCTACCTTAAAAAAATCACCTAATATGATTGCACTTGCCCTCCTCTTCTGGGTTAAAAAATATTTAAAAATTAAAAATTCCTGTGTTATCACTTGGGCCAGCTTTGCTTCCCAAGCTGCAGGGTGGTAAGGCATGAATATGGAGCCCTCATTTCAAGTCACTTTGTGTGTGCAAGTCTACAGCCATAAAATATTGGTGTTCATTTAACAAAACACCTTTTTGCATGTGCCAGACTCTCACAGAGTCTCAGTAGATCAGGGTGCAAATGAAAAGCTGAGTAAGAAGACAGGCTCTCCAAAAGGCAAATTTTAAGATTATCTGTATAAGTGTCACCAAAACACTACAACTCTGTGTATGCTCCAAGCCCTCCCTTGGGTGACTCGTAGTGACAGTTTCCAAAAAAAATGAGCAACATTTCTCAACAAACCAAAGCACCAGATGGTAACTGAGAGCAGGAAGAGGGGGAAAGGGGAATGACGGTGAAAGTTGGCACTGTTAGCAGATAGAGTTGACCTCCACAACCTTAAAAATGCCCTTACTGATATTTTTAGCAGGAAATCACCCAGCCTTGTCTTTACTCAAAGTAATACATGCACACGCTACATTCATCATCCAGGATGAGCTCAGGGCTTGGAGAAGGCAAGTCAGAAGAGAAAGGGATCAAGCTCAGGGTAAATCTGGTGGTTTAACCAGGTCATACCAGATCATGTCTCTTCAGGACACTGTCCTGGCATGGAGGTCAGATTAGTCCTACACAGGCACACCAACATTTACCATCAGGATCATCACTGGAAGTGTTTTTGAGACCAGCAGGTCATGGCACATTTCAAAGCAGAAGAGATTTCCATACTGCCTTCCTCTCCTTGCCAGGAACCTCAGCCAAGTCGCCCCAGTCAGGAGGGAGGCTGAGTCTGGAGGAGATGCTTCAGCTCAGGATTAAGAGTCAGAAGTGTGAACTGGGGCATGACTGCCTCTGCTCCCTGCTTTCTCCACAGGTTGCCTCCTCCCACGTCCAACAGCTTTAGTGTCCCAATTTACTCTTTCAGCCCCTCATTCCAGGGCAATGCTTTAGAGCAGGCTTGCTCTCTGAGAAGTTGAATGATTTCCTGGCAAACCCTGGACTGGAAGTGAAAGACACACAGGCAGCCCAGCTTCACTGCTTACCCTCCACAGCCTTAACCTCAAAGAACTGGTTCTCTTCAGCACAATGCCTGTCAGATGTGAGCTGGTGCTGCTTCCCTCTGCGTGTGATCCTTGGTTGCCTGCAGTGAGGTGGCAGCTGAGCTGCTCTACCACTGCCTTGGACCTTTCCCTCTTCCTCCTCTAAGCAAGGATACAGTTGAACCACAGCATCCAATTTTGTATCAGTAACAGGCCAAGCAACAGCTGAGCCCCAAAGACAAGCACACAGAATGAGTCAGACTAAAAGCTTCATAAATATTGACTGGTTTTAACAGTCCCCTAAGGAGCAGAGAATCTCATTTTATAACTACATCTCCCTCCTCTCAGGAAGCTGCAAGGGGAGTAAGTCTCCTGGCTTATGAGCACAATATTTTAATTCTTTTCTGCAGTCAAGTTGCTCTGGCTGGGACTTTGCACCACACATCAGCAGGATATCTGAGCACCTTCCAGTGGTGCTTTAAATAACATTCTGGAGTGGGCTTTGTTCTCTCAAGTTGGCTCCAGCATAGAAGTGACTTGGTTAGAGGAGAAATCAGACATTAAATGTGTAAGAGATGAAGCCTGAAGAGCACATGGTGCATGTCAGTACCTTCTCCTCTCATTCCTACCAGATAAAGCACAGTTGGAGACCCAGAGGAGCAGACATGCAGTAGGAATGTAGACAGAAGAGATACACGGTAAAAAGTGTACAGTGGGGATACAGGTGGCAGACACCATGGCAGAAAGGAAGGACTTGTCTACAGAAGATGGAAACAGTTTGTTGTGGATGTGAATATACAGAGGGGACAGAGACATGGATGGGACAGGTGGGAGCACTAAGCCACTGCCCAGGATGGAGAGCAGGATGACTCCTGTCATTCTGACATTGTGTACAAAGCTCACTTCTCCCCTGCCATGAGGGCAGCTCTCTTTTCTTGCCTGCTAAATGCTCACCAACTTCTCCCTGATTTGTTGGCACTGTCAATCCCCCATTCTGTCTTTTCCTCTACAAAGCATGTCCACTCCCCATTTCCAAATTTCTTTGTTATTCCTCATCCTCATCTTATTTTTAGAATCATTCTAGGCAAGAAAGCAGTGATACATGAATCTCTCCGTATGTACCATGCACAGTGAAATCCTGTCTCTACCAACTGAGGCTACCTACTTGCAGCCAAGTCCCACACTCGGTGCAGAGGTTGTGGCACTGTTCATACGTGCTTTCTTAAGCACCTTAAGTAAAGGAACTTCCCTGACAGGTCCAGCCTCAGCAGGTTGTTTGCTTTGGGATGAAACAAGCTATGGTTAAGTGGAGTCCATAAGACCATGACAAAGTCTGTGGATGCTGATGAGGTTCAGCTGAAATACATGGTGCACGTGTTCTCAGGAAGCTTGTTTTTTTCTCCAAACCCCAAATGTACAGCATACAAAGTGGTCTGGAAAGGTGCCAGTCCAGGCTGGCTCTGGAAAGTAGCCTTTGTATGTTCTCATGTTTTCAGCAGCTCAACACTGCCTCCTGCATCATCACTCAGCATCCCTCCCTGAATTGCACCTGTCTGAGGCTTGCTGTGGAACAGCAGGGGTTACTGCTTTGGGATCAAACTCAGGTTAGGTTATTTGGAGGCTGCAGTCCTACCATCATTAGAGCCAACTGCAAAGCCCAAAACAACTTTGGAGAAACTGAGATTTTTTATAACATACCTAAAAAATCTTAATTGCTGCAAGTCTGCATAGCTTTGTGGAAAGAGAAACTTCTACATGAAGGGACAGACTGGGACTGTGGGAGGTAGAGATGGAGTTCACATCTTCATGTTCTCATTACCCTTGGACTCCAGACATAAATGGATGATTATCAATGACATTATCAGTTTTCAGACATTACCTGTGAGTGAAGTAATAGAAAGACTGTGGAGACTACAGTAATTTCACGATTATAAGCCGCACTGAGTATAAGCCGCACTTCTGGGTTTCAGCAACTTTTTGGTTTTTTGTCCATACATAAGCCGCACCTGATTATAAGCTGCATGTTACAATACAGAGTGTGATAAAAGGTATCTGTTCTATCTCCATCTGTTGAGGGTGAGGGCAGTGATCCTTATCTCAATGGCAGATAATCTGCTAATGGGCCATCCATTGAAACCAGGCAGGGCATTGTTCTTTATCTTTTCACAACCCATCCTTCCTCCAGCCAGTCATTGTCTGCTAATGGCCCATTGAGTCCCACTGTGGCACTGATAAAATTACTGCATCCCATTGGGAGTTGCTCCAGCCAGGGGGAAGAGCCCAACATTTCTTGTCAAGATAAAAACAGAGGTTTTGGGATACTAAGGGAGCCCCTTTCTCCACTGGACTCCAGAGGAAAACCGGATTTCTCCACACCACCACTGGAGCTCCAGAGGGAAACTGCACCTTGTACAGGAGCACTGCTCCAACTGAGCCACATCTGTCACTGCAGGAGGATGCAGCCACCATGGAATGGGACTGCTGCCAACACCCTGCCTGACGGGTGTCAGGTTGTACTCTGACTTTGTCAGGGTTTGGAGTTTGTTTCTTTGTAGTACTGTATTTCTATTTTGATTTCCCTAGAAAAGAACTGTTATTCCTAATTTCCATATTTTTGTCTGAAAGCCCCTTGATTTCCAAATTATAATCATTTGGAGAGAGGGGGTTTACATTCTCCATTTCAAAGAGAGGCTCCTACCTTTCTCAGCAGACACGTGGCCTCCAAACTAAAACAGCAACTTTTTGTTCTTTGTCCATATATAAGCCGCACCTGATTATAAGCCGCACTTTGGGTTCGGACCAAAATTTTAGTCAAAATGGTGCGGCTTATAATCGTGAAATTACTGTACATTGTTTTCCTATGGAGCATAAAATACATAAGAACAATAAAATGTAACATTATTTCTAGCACCTGGACTAATGGGGTAAAAGCAAAGGAATTTTCCAAGTGAGAGCCTTAGAGAAGCCCAACAATGCAAATCAATTATCTCCTAACTTCAAAAATAAAAAATTTCCACTAGTGCCTGGCAGCAACTGCCAGGCTTCTCTCCACCAGCCCATCCCCTGAAAGCATCCACCCCTCACAGCATCCAGTCATCTTCCTTCTCATACCTAAATGTAGCATGGCAGTCCCCACCTTCACCAGAGCCATCTCTTGGAAGGTCTGGAACTCTCTCTACATGAGTTGCTTTGGGGGCTGAACAGTTGGAATTATCCAGAACTGAAGTTTCTCCACAGCAAAAGAGGAAATCCCAGGAATAGCTCAGCTTCCTGAAAGAGCCTGCCAATAGCCCATGAGATCTTCTATCCTAAGGTAGGGAAAAACAGTCAGACATCTGTGGATTTTGCATAAATTTAGATGAGATGGAGAAACTCACCTTCTGTATCCAGGCAAAGTGGATTTCACAGCAAATCTCAAGACAGACTGAAACTTAGCCATTTAGCACTACATTAAAACAGACTTGACCTTCCCTTAGGGTATAGTTTTGAGTCAGAGATGATAATTTCCAGATTGGACTCCTGTGAAAAGTGGTACCCATCAAATTATGGCCTCTGCTTCATGGGGGCTCCTCACCTCTGGCACCTTAAGGAGGCAGAGGTGGCTGGAAAAGTGCTCCAGTAGGGCATAGGCTTCCCTCAGTCCAAACAAAACTTTGTGAAGAAAGTGAGCACTTAGATAGCTGTTCACTAGTTCACAAGTCTGAGGGAAACTACTAGTTTGGTTAATTTGTACATGTTATATCTCCAGGGAAAATTTTGGAATATTTTCTCAGTAGAGAACTTTGTTAATGGAAGCATCACATTTTTATAGGCATATCCTGCAAAAAATCAGAGCCTCTCCCCCTCCATTTTTGTTAATAATATATCAAATAATAAAATATTACAAGGGTCATTAAGAGGCTTGTCATTCAATACGTATCCAAGACACAGAACAAGTTTTAGGGAGAGCTGGGGACCTGAAGCCAAAAGCCCAAACATGGAAATTCCACTGTCTTTTGGTTGAGATGAAGTGCAGGTACCATCAGATGAAGCTATCTTGGGTAATCTGGCATGACATGGTGTCAAAAAAGCACACACAGTGAGTCACTAGGAGTGTATGTACAAATCAGAGCTTGCCCTGATCCTCTCCCCCATCCCACCACGGGGGGAGTGAGCTGGCAGCTCTGTCTTGCTTAATTCCTGGCTGGGCTTAAACCACAACAAGTACAGATGATTCAGTTCTGCATGAAGAGGAGAAGTGAAGAACAAAGCCTAGCACTGTTATTATTACAATATTTTTCTTGGTAAGGTTGTTTTGGAAAAGTAGTAACAGGTCCCTGATCAATAGTGATGGATAGGCAACAAATGGAAGTCAAACCAAAATGTCCTGGCCTGAGAAGACATGGAATATATGCAATGTGTCTCAGTACTTTGCTCTAAAATTATAAAACAAGGCTATGTAGCCAGAACCAGCATCTGACCTTCCACTTCTTTTTTTTCCCCAAGAAAAAAACTGGAGGCTCTTGCCCATCCTTGACGTATTCCATACCTACTGCCAAATCTGCACTCCCCCACTCAGACACAATCCCAAAATAGGGTGTGATGCCTTTCCCGTTGACAAAGCCATAAGTCACAGTGAGCAAGACACACTCAACATTATCCAATCAGTTAAATGAAAAGAGCTCTCCCCCTCTGTTTCCCACCACTTCAGCACTCATTATATCTCACATTAATTAATATAGGCACTAGGAAGTAAGATGATAAATTACAAAACCCCATTAACCTGATTCTGTCCAAACTGGTAAAATATGGCAGCTTGTACATTAGACAAATCTTCCTTGTTAACGTGGGAGTCCTCATGCCTGAACTCTGTTAAAGCAGCAGCCCTAAAAAAGTATTTTTAATGTGTGTATGTATGGAATGTATATCAATGTGCGTGAACAGTGCGCGCCTGTGGGAACATCAGAATTCATTAGATCAGTCTGATATGAGATATATTGAACAGGTTCCATCTGACATACGTTACTGGGTTGTTCTGTCCACTTCCAACCGAGTGAATCATATTGACAGGTTGAATTATATCTCAAGAGATATTTTTCTCCCCTCCTCCAAAGGCCATTTGCAATCACGGCACATCCACTGCCTCTTAAAAGTGAGCTCATCTGGCGCTGGTTGCATTGGAGTCCTCCACCGTGCCTGAAGGAAGGAAGGAAGGATGCTTTTGGGCGCTGGCAACGTGGAGAAGATGTGGTCTGCCCAGCTGTGTCTGGGAGTGCTAACCATCTTGACCATGGCTCTGTGTGTCCCATCCACACATGGAGACCCTTTTCTACTCCAAGGTAAGCTGGAATACAGGCTACATGACACAGGTACGTGGTTATCTTTTTGCTTTGCTGCTTGCCATGGCCAATGCAACATTCACTTCTCTGGGAAAGAAATCAAAATGAACCTCGAGCTGTACTGAGCAATGTGTTAACATGGGTGCTAGGAGCTTGTTCATATTATCATGAGCTAAAGCTGTCCTGCTCTGCAGCTGGCTGTATGGCACCTTCTGCTAATCAGTGAAAATATCAGATCTGGTAAAATCTGGTAAGGGTAGCTCTTTCTCTCCCATAAGATTTTTTTTTAAAAATAAAAAAATATATATCAGAGAGTGGCAATTCCAGTATGTGCCATACGAGATTTGACAGCTCATAAATGTCAGTAGTACGGTGATGCTGAACTTTTTTTTCTTCACAGAACTTCTTATTATATGTACTTCTCCCATAATTTAAATTAATCAACTTGAATTTATACTGCAGGGAAATGCCAATCATTAGTGCTCTTCCTTAAAGAGGCTTGGCAGTAGAAAAAAAGAAAGAGCCGCTGAATATGGGCTTAAAAATAACATTGCTTTCCAAATGATTTTTCCTCTTATATCACCTATTTATTTTTGTAATTACAACCAAAACATTCCCCAGGCCACTCTATCTAAATCCTGCTTCTGTTTAGCTTTTACTGGAGTGTTTATAGTGTTGGTTTTTTTTCCCTGTAACAAATCCCCCAAAAATCTAAAAGTAGCTATTTTAAAATTATAACCATCCTTCATAGTTAGGAATGAGGTTTACGGCACTCCATGCTAACTGCAGGTCGCTCTGCTCGCTCCCCTGGGTTTATTTCCAGAGATTGCAATCAGGACCAGCGGCTTCAGCCGCAGCGTGAGGCAGGGTTGGGTCTGGCCAAACACTTGGAGCATCCCTTTGGCCAGCATCCCTCAGCTTCTGCAGATTTATGTGACGTTAGCTAATGGAGCTGATTCCCACGTACTCTTGAGCATCCTTCAGGCTCGTGTGGTACAATGTTTTGTTTCATGTGTACCAAGAATAATTGCATTCATCCCCTCAGAGGGGCTGATATCCATATGAGACTGCATTGAGCAAAAGTCCTAAACATTCTAGAAGAAGATAAAAAAAGCCTTTCTGTATATTTCCTTAGTATTTTCCATGGAATCTATAGGCATCTTCTAGGGCTTTGTAGGGTCTGAGTGTGGGGGAGGACTGTTCAGACCAAAGGTTTTTATGAATGGCCACTCTCCCTATAGAATCTGGCTCCTTTTCTGTAATTTTCAAAAATTAGGGCAATGTTCTAGTCACAGATGACTCTGGAAATCTGTTGAGCAGAGCTGGGAGGGTCTCAGAGCCTTCAGGGCACTGAGCAGCCCCATCTCCTGTGTCTGCTGGTTTCTGCTGAACCCTTGACCTTCACAACCATTCATTTGAGGGCATAGCCATAACCACTAAAGTAAAACCACTGAGAAACTGCCCTAAAGGGGCCTCTTAGAGAGCTCCAAATTGCTTTAGGACAGCAGCTTGGGGAGGTTTTTCCTGGAAATAGTGTGGTCTTGCTTTAAGTCCTTCCACACTCAAACTCTGTTCAGGAGGAATCCTTTGGTACCGCCGGCAATCAGACAGAGCAGCCCCAAGGCCAAGTGAGCTCAGGGAAGGGCTGTGGGGCTGCAGAGCTTTTCAGCTGTGGTACCCACACCCCAGCCCAGTGAGCAGGGACTTCCCACCTCTGTCAGCCCTGGCAAGGTGCATGGGGTGAGCAGGGGAGCTCCTGCAGTTTTGACAAGAGAGGAGGATGTGGGCTCCTGTCTGGCTTTGCAGAGGCGCCCACTCCACCCTCCTTGCAGGAGAGCTCGGACTGTGTAAATCAAGGTGATGTCTCCAGCTCTCTGCAGCCAGCCGTGCTGCTGAGGCTGCAGTGGGACTGGCCAGCAGCCCAGGGCTGGCAGGGAGGGCTCCCCATCCCACACCCTTCCACTGCGCAGCCCCCACTGCCTGGACATTTCATTCTGTGCTTACACACCTTCCTTTTCCACAGAGCTCCTTCCACCCTGATGAGTGCTGACAGGAAACGTTTTCCTTCCACTTCTTATCCTTCTAATTTGATTAAGAGATTAATTGCATCAATTGATTAATTGATTCTTAATTTGATGAGATTGAGAAAGATGTGTTTTATGTGCTGCAGAGAACCGAGTGCTTCCAGAGAGAGAAGACACAAATCACGAGGACACATTGCTGACTCTGCTTCTTAATAAGAAATTCGCATGGCGGAGGCCAGAAAATATTGGTAAGTGAAGGAAGGGGAGATCTCTGCTTCTTGAATCTGTGTTTGCATGAATGCAAGGAACCTGCTTCTCAGGTTCTTCAGAAATACCAACTGCTCAGAAAGTGGAAGCAGCACTCAGTGTGGTGCCTGCATGTGATTCATGTCAGATGTTCTCCATCATGGGAGCTTTGCAATGCAAAGTAAAGCCACCAAAAACCACATACCCTAGATCCTCAGACACTCAAGGTTTTGCTGGGAACATGTGTGTGCACATAAGTAAAAACAAGAAAATTTTCTACTATCCCTTAGATGTTGCATTGCCCAGGGCGCGGACCAGCTTTGGGAGTCACACCCCACACAGCCCCGAGTGCTTTTGAGAGACAGCACTTTTGTTATCATTTGGGGCAGGGAGCTTTCACCAAGATTTTCAGCGAGATCTCTTGGGGTCAGGTGCAGTTTGGGACAAGGGCAGGGAGAGCTCCTGCCTCAGCCTAAGCCCTTGCTACTTCTGGAAGAGATTGAGACAACTGGCTTTTCCCACACAGCCACCAAAATGGGCCAGGGAGAGGCTCCTCCTGTCTGTGCTCTCTGAGCAGATACCAAATTTAAAAGCCACCCTCCTGTGGCTAAACTCAGACCTGCTGAAGAGAAACTTGGGCTTTCCCTGACATGTGGCACAGTGATCACAAGCACCAAATGGATTTCAGAGGTCAGCTATTCCCACGGCCACTGCGGCCTGGGGAGGGTTTGGGCTGGATGTGGTGGTCTTGGAGCAGCTTCCTGTGAAAGCTGAGAGGGGCCCCAGCAAAAGCCTTGTTATGAAAATCCATTTATCAAACTCACTCATCCCCAGACCCTTGTTACTGCAGCAAGGTAGTGGTTAAACAAGCCTGGGACAAATAAATAAACATGAATAAATCAAGCCCTTATACTAACAAAGGCATTCTTCTTGCAAAGGGGATGCATTCAAGAAATAACATTTTTATGATAAGTTTATGGATTATTGCACTTATTACTCCTAGAGGAAAGGCTGCATTTTATGCCAGACAATTGAATATAATGAATCTCTGAGCAGAGCACAGACAGAGGATTTACAGCAGGCCGTTTCTCAAGGCTTCATCCATAAATTAACTTCCTTCTTCCTGTCTGAGATAATCTGTTCCAAATTTCAAGCGCTGTTCATTTTGTATTCATAGCAGTTATTGGCCAAACTTACAGTTTGCAAAAAATCAAGCCAAAACAGGCACTTGAAACTTTGAAAGAGGTAAAAATGATAGTAATAATTCTTAAGTGACGCTTTTGACTTACAGATATGCCAGGGTCTGTCTGTCTCTAAGTATGTCTGTAAAGACCTACTTATGAGGAATCTGCCTGAGGTCATTGCTGATAGTGCCAGGAACAGAGCCCACACCTTCTGATTCCATCCCCATCCCCATCTCATCTCTCAAATCAAACCTAATGTAATGGATTTGCTTAGGAACTGCTGCTTTGACTGCCCGATGAATATCAAAAAATATTCAGGATTTTTCAACAAAACTGTTTCTTTCTTGAAGGAGAAACCAAGAAGGCAGTCAACTCTTTTTTGGTATCCTCCTGCTCAGTTTCAAACATTAAAAAAAAATAAGAACCAAAAAGAGCCCTGGTCTGGCAATGTGTCTGTGTGCTGAAGTCTTATCTGAAATCTGAAATCAAGGGGAATTATGCCTTAAATCCCCCTGATGATCCAGACCAGTGCCTGCTGCCATGTTAGGAACAGAGAAAACAGGCAGCTCCAGGGCTGTTTTTTTGGTTTGCTTGTGGGGCCCAGGAAAAACATTCTTTAGCTCTTTCCTGGCTCTTCTGCTTATTTTAGTGCATTTTTTCCCAAACTAACACTTAAAACCAGCTGATCACTTTGCACTCCCCTCCCAGGGGAACTCCTGTAGCCAGTCACTCAACTTTGACTGAGCCTCATCTGTCTTATTAAAAAATTAACTGGTTTTGACATCAGTTTGGGTCTGGAATAACCTTGATCCTGAAGAGCAGTGAGACTGAAATTCCCCACCCCTGCAGCTTTTCCTGCTGCTATTCCAGGCTCTTCTCAGTTCAGCTGGATGTTTCAGATCCTGTTCCTAGGCACCTAACTCTCCCCTCTTTCTGCATGGGCAGTTCATTCACCCACCTGCATAGTTTTTTGACAGTAGTGCAGTACTGATTAGCCTTGAGATCTCTAAGTCTGATCTTGAGGCTGGGTCCCAGGTCCTTGTGCTCCCCTAACATTTAGAAGTGTGGAATCCATGCACTCACTGCTATGTGGTTTTTCCTGTTGCTCCACTTTGCCAGCCTGGATCTTTGCTGACTTATAAATCAGTAAGTTATGCTAGGCTAAATTTGTGCATTCTGACTTCTGCCTGCATGGGTGATGTGAGGATAAGCAAGTCTTAAAGGAAGCAATGGGATTTCATTAAAAAAGACAGTGACAGAAAAGCCAGCATGAGAGATTTGCAGTTAGCAGGATAAAAATTAAAAAGCAGCAAATCCACCTCAATTGGTATCACACAGTAAGTGACCTCATTGGGCCAATTCCCCTATGGCCTGGTGAGCAGTAAGAAGCCTCCCTCATCAAGGAGAATTAGGATAAGGTCCCATAGGATTCAGCAGAGAAAACCTCCTTTTCTGTCTTTTTCTGCTGTCATTCATTTGAAGATCACTAACAGGAGTTAAATGATAACTAGGTTGTTTGCTTGTTGACCTCTGGAGAGGGCAAATGAAGAAATGGTTTTTAATTTGAGCTTCAGGAAGCAATGCAGATATTGACGTTGCTCTCTTCCCCTCTTGCAGACTGGGAGCTAGCAAAGAAATTTGAAGAGCTTGAAGAGGTGAGAGGAGCAAATGCACAGACACATAGATGCATGTTCTTGCATGGGTAGTTAAACAATTGTGTAAGCTGTCTTTGTGCCCTATCCTTCCATCTCTGCATCCTGCTATCCTTCCCCCTGCTGCTGTAATGAAAGCATGGATCCAGAAAAGGGAAAAGCAGAGCCTGGGCTAAACCTGCACAAGCTGGGAAAGGCCAAAAGAGAGCAGGGCTCTAGACTGGTGCAGTAAAAGCTGAGCAGCTCCTGCCTCTGTCACCTTGGAAGGCCAAGGCAGGAAAGAATTAAGCACCAAAGGAAATCTCTATAGGAGAACAGAGGGTGGGAAGAGGAGGTCATGCTGCCTTCCTAGGCGTTGTATGAGCTGACTGCATCAGGTAACAGCTTGAAGTTGGAGGGAAAGCCACTGCCTGCCTAAACCAGAATTTTTTCTAGACTCTGCATGTAAGTGTGGCCCTGCTCAAGGTCAGAGCCCTCCTGGGCTGATCAGAGCACACCCATACAGAGTCCCCATCCTGCACCCACTGCCCAAGAACGGGGAAAGGTCTGCAGCAACCTTGGCATGGCTCCCACTGTGCCCCAAAGTGGGAGTGCTTTTTTCCCCCTCTCAGGCCAGGTCCAGCTGTTCCAGCTTTTTGCACAGGTGCTGGAGGTCCTGCTAAGTTCCACATGGCACTTTTCATTTCAGACTGCAAAATCCCAATGCATCGTGCCAGGAGGCTGCCAGGTCCTACACTAGCCTCTCGCTCCAGTGCTGAGGGAGTTCAGCTCTGACATTTTGAGAACAGCTCTGCCAGAACAAAAGTCAGGACATGGCTGTAGATATTCCCAGACCATGAGAAGAGAGTAGCTAAAGATGAGGAAATGAAGCAGACTGTCACATTACAACCAAGGGAAGGTAGCAAGAACTGTGAGGGAGAGAGAGGAGGGACAGCCCAGGGCAGTGGAGGAGTGATGCCCTCTGCTACAGAGTCTGGATGCCTGGAGATTCCTGCCCCAGCACTGTCCTGACTCTTAGTGCTGCAGCACCCTTCTACACAGGCTCCTCTCCACACCTAGGCTGAGGGAAAGAGCAGGGAGTGCCCACAGCACTGCCACCAAAGGAGCAGCCTAATGAAGGAGGGCATGGGGAGGTTTGAGTGCTCCAGAGGCAGATCCTTTGGAATGGTCCTGCTGCAGGGAACACTCTATCCTTCCCAGTGGTGCTGCCAGCCAATCTACGTGTAGCTCCTCTGCCCTGCACTTCCCAGCATTCTGTGGAGCTCCTCATGTTGGGGCCCTTGTTTACTGCTGTGTTTCTGTTTAAACAGCTGGAGAAGTTGAAGGATCAGCTGTCAAATGAGGACGGGTCAGAGGTGGCCTATGCCTTGGAAAGTCTCTCAGCATCCCAGCCCAAAAAACGCGGTAGGTTTTGAATTTGAGCCTTGCAGCCATCCTGTCCACTCTCATTTCCAGGGCTTCCTTTGTGCAACAAAGACAGTCACAGTAAACATGCCCCAAATATGCTGAAAAACAGCTGGCTGGCAGCTTTTTGAGCAGTCCTGGCCCTCTCTTATGGCTGACTGGTTTAGCAGCTGGTGAGAAGGGTTTGTCCCCCAACCCTGTCTGGTATGAGGGCAGATACACCAGGTCTGCACACCCAGGACCTCATGGAGGCAGGCAGTGTCACATCCTGTTTTTCACAGAGGAACGTGGGGTTATATGAGCCATGAGTGCCTGCCCTGGAGGGGGGGAGCTCTGGATTAACACGTCCCCACAGTGCACCCCTCGCTTTGCTCTGGCCTCAAAGCAACTGCTGGAGGCATAATGAGGCATGTGGACTGCAGGCATTCCCCTCTGCCAAGGTCAGGGCCTCCCCACAGAGAAAAAAGGAGCATTTGTCTGCTGCTGAAAAACAGCTAAAAGGGATGTGGAAATCAACCAAGAATGCAGGGAACTAAGATCTGGCACGTCCCCCGGTTGGTGTCCAAGCTTTGTCCAGGCTGTATCCAGTGGCTCAGGAGCACATTGCACCAGTGCTCCTGTGAAGCTGCCCCTGACAAGCACACGCACAATGCTGCTCACCCTGGCTTTCAATGGATTCCTCCACAAAGCAGTAGCAGCTGGGAACCAGAAGTCACTGATGACAGATCTGGCCTCAAAACAAAAGAGCTGGTTCTGCCCTTAGCCCACATGCTCTGTGCACGTGGAAGCCAACAAGTGCCAGACAGCAAAGAGAAAATCCCTTTGTGCAAGGCTTGCTTAGATGCTTAGGTGATCCTTAGGCAATCTGCAATTTTTAAGCACCCCTAGAGGCTGTCATTAATTTGGCTAATGTAATTCATGCCTCCACCAGTCTGGAAGGTTTAATGTAGATAAAACTACTTCCCGTTGCCAGGTTTAAATCAGATTCTGACAGAAATGAAAGCAGGGAATCTTTGTCTTCATCTAAAGTCCTTCCAGTCTGGGAGGAGTTCATGTCTCAGCACGAGCACTGCTGATTCAGTGGGAGTTTTCTTCCAAGATCCTGCTTTCAAAAACCAGGTATAAATCTCTTCTCATACTTGATAAGAGGAAACTCACATGGGATTCCTGCTGGTTCTGATATGGTTACTTTTTCCAATACCAAAATATACATCCTTCCCTAATTTAGTCTTCTTAGAAGATTCGACAGAAGTTAGAGTTATTTGGAGGATGGTGGGTAGCAAAGTAGTAGTGACTAGGTTTAAAAAAAAAGTAAGAATCAGATCCAGTCTCTCCAAGTCGTATTCTGCTCTTCCAGTCAGCCACAGATGAAAACCCCTGCACACACCTCTGAAACAGCAAAACTGCTGACCAGGAAATCAATAGACAGGAAAGAAAAAGTTGGTTCATGACATTGCTGAAGTAGAACAAAAGGAAACCTTTTAAATCAAGCAACATGAAGACAACTTTTAGACCCCATGTTTACACTATGAGCAGCTAAAATAAACAACTTCTAAAAGTTTTATATGCACTCAAATCTGGTTATTGAGATGTGTCCTGAAAGCACAATGCTGGCTGCATGTCCCAGCTCTCTCAAGACATAGGTCTTTTGAAACCTTCTCCAGGGCTAGAGTGGGAAGCTGGAAAAATTCCCTTGTACACTGACATCTTTATTTTGTATCCCTCCACAGCCTGCTTTTGGAAATACTGCATCTGAAGGCTTGTCAGGACTGGAGGATGAAGATGAGCCCTTCCCCAAACTGCCTTGCTGGGTATTAACGTGTTAAGAGTTTGTTCTGTTCCCTCATCGTGCTGCTAATTTGGAAGCCATCCTCCATGACTGCACCACAGCCGAGTCTAACAGGGGCCGTGGCAGGACCTGGCAGCCCACTGCCACTCTGCACTGCTCCTTTCTTCCAGGTTTAACCTGCCATGATCTTCCACTCAGAAGATGCTTCCCAACTTTCTGTGCTGTCCTGTGTGTGCCATTCAGGCTGCTGCCACTGTGCACTCTCCCCCTTCTCACCAGGTCCCCTGAGGCACCCAACACTAACTCAGCTTCCCTGGGCTTGGGGCTCAGCCCACACCTGCAGACGGTGCTCTCAGTGCTGTCTGGGTTTCCTGTCGCCTCCTGAGCAGGTCTGTGCTGCCCTGGTGGCCGCTGTTGGCACAAGAAGGCAGGCTGGGTGGGATGTGAAGGGCTCAGGGCTGGATTGCTGAGCCAGAGCTGCTCCTCACCATGTCCCTCAGTGTGCACAGGGGAGGGCAGGCAGAGAGCTCTGGATCCTTTGGATACCATTCCAATAAAGATTTTCTGTTGCACAGAATCATGTGTTATTTGCTTTCTCAGCCCCTGCAGGGACCCAAAGTGCAGCACATTTCCCTTGATGCCGGCTCTTGTTACCTTAATGGTTCATGTGGAGTTCACAATGGAAGAAAGGCTCCCACTAAACACCTAAGGTTTTAATGTGCCTGAGAAACAGACCCTTCCTTTTGGCCAGGATCAGGAATGACAGCTGGGTCTTCTTCATAGATATTTATGGGATACTGTCCTCATTGGTCTGGACCAGACCCACTTGTTTCTATCTACTCACCCTAAAGAGGTGCTTTGAGCAGAGATTTTTTGGTTCATCTGGCAGGTCAATGCAGGTGCTAGCTGGCCTTTTCTACTGCAGAATTATATCTGGCCCTGTCCAAAAGGAAAAAAATCACAATCCATTAGTGATTCCTACATGTATTCATCTCAAGTTGCATTACCCACATTTATTTGCAAAAGCAAAGGACCTCATTCCTGAAAATGCAAATTCATAATAAATCCTGATGTTAACTTTGAGGTTTCCAACAAATTTCCAGCCTAAATGAGAGCAGGATCTGGTAGCCATTGTGAATGTGTGAATGTGTGGAATGATTTTAACTAGCATAGAATTGTCTCTCAAGCTCTTTTGAGCCATGTGATTTAACTGCAGCTTGCATATTGCATATTCTTCCAAATGTTACCTCTCCCAAAGCTGTAATTGCCATCCTACACTCATTGCCTTGGGCCCTGGCAAGAAGCACACACCACAGCAGCACCTTGCATGTACTTCATTAACAGGAGACCTATTCATCCTCTTGAAGGCCAAAGCCAGCATCTGGGGAATAAAGCCAGCTTGCTTGATTATATCAGTGAAGTCTAATGACATGCAAAATACAGTTTCCTCTTACCATTAGTTGTTTCTTTGGTGGTGATTCAGAACACATTTCCCATTTTCTGTTGCTTTTATGTGAGTGAAAAGGTATGTGGGAGCACACGTTCACATACCCTCACACTGGCACCAAATCCAGGAAAAAATTATACCCTATGGACAAGAATAGTCTCTCTCTTTCTTTAAAAGTTTGGTGCTCCAGCTGGAAGGAAGGTGTGTTCCAAGAGTTGCACTGAGTGCCCCAAGCTGGTGTTGAGCTCAGATGATTTCAGCTTGCAGGAAATCCCAGCACAAGGAAAGGCCAGAGCAGCAGGCTCCATCTGTCACCTGTTTTCTGTAGCCATGCCTTCCTGACCAGTGTGACAGCTCATCAGCAAGTCAGGAAAATGAATACTGCGTCTGCAGACATTTAACAGCTTGCTCTGACCCTAGACAGAAATTCCCTGGAGTGCAATGCATCATGCTGCTTAGTAGTGATTTTCTGCTACATCCTATCAGTGCAGTTATTTAAGAGCTTGTGGTACCAAACTACCCCCTATTTCCTGACAGGCACTCTGCTGCTGCATTAGCTGCTTGTGCTGCAGAGATCAGCACATATTTAATTCAATTTATTAACTAATTAGAAGCAGAGATGGTGTTGTTCCCAGACTTACCCTCTGCATGGCACTGTGGGGGTCCTGTCCTTTCTCCTAAACATACAGAACAGAAACCCTACTGCTCCACAGAGTGGCTGCTCACACCCTACCCATGCTTGGGCAGTCACTCTTGCTAAAGTTAACGACCCACAGGCAATAATTAAAGGGATTTCCCTGAGACACTCTAGTAGATCATGTGGATTTATTAGAAGAAAATCCTCACAGACATCTGAATGGATTTGCAACTCCAGGCAGCACAGGGTAAGTCTGGTGTGCAACGGATGCTGCAGTTTATCCTCATTTCACGTTTGCTGATCTCCATGCTGTGCACAATGGCTGGAGTCACCAACACTGTCTACAAAAACAAATTATGGTGTTTGGCCTTTCAGACTTCATAGTATTTGAAACAGCATTTGACAATTTACAGATTTTAGAGTTCTTCTTGAGCCACAGGAAGTCTCAGTGTGCTCCACGATGGACAAGGCAAGAGAACAGAAAGCCTGTTGCTTTCTCACAGGTGATCCACACAGTGGGGTGGGAGCAGGACTGAAATTTCCAGCCCCCAGTTCTACACCATCACAGACCCCTCTGTCCTGCTTTGCTTTTACATTTCTCTTCAGATGAAGACCATTTCTCCATACAACTTTCAGCCTTTAAAATCTTGCTGGTTTTGGAAGCCACAGCCAATACCTGCCAATTATTAAATACTTCTATGATCCAACAGTGTCTTTGCAGAGCTGCTGTGTTAGCACTAGATTCCTCTGGTCTCAGACTCCAAAAACATGTCATGCACTGACTCTCCATGTTTTTTTTGACTGGCAGCTGTTTGAGTGGTCACCACTTCCATAATCTGCCCCATACATATGGCTGTCCTGCAAGCAGATTATCTGTGGCCTGTCTGCATGAGCTCAGTGCAAGAAGATAAATGTTCCCTAAACCCCAGGGCAGGCTCAGGATGGATGGTGGCAATGCAGTGTCTGGGACTGCCTGGGACTGCACTTGCAGGCTTGCTTCTAGCATGGTCTGAAACTCTTGAGGCAGTCAGCCTAAATGCACCCACTGAGTCCAGTTCTCAGACCCTTCACCCGGAAGCTTAAAGGCAGAAAATCAGCAGTGTGACCAGGAGAGAAGCAGGAAGCAAAACTTCAAGATCATCATATATGGACTTACAGGTCTTCTTTTTTCTCTGACTTTTGAGAGCTTGGTCTGGAAAGCATCTGCAGTGTTTCATCTCACTGCAAGCACTGACAGCTCACCCACCGAAGGGAGAATGATCTCCTAACTCAGCTGCAGTGCTCTGGCAGATGGCAAAGATAGGGACACCTCTTGACGTGAGTCACTGGTGTGTGCTGCTGCTCTCAGCAGCATCAGCCTATATTAGAAACATCAATAAAAGTTGCAAATTTTCTATGCCTGGGCCAGTCTTGGTCTCTGGGCAGGGCTGTAGGTGAGGAGGAAAATGGGAAAGGCTCCTGCTATGTCCAAGCACACGCATTAGATGTTACCTGCCCTTATGAGTGGGAGCCTCATCTCCCACCATGGCTGAACCAGGGCAATTGTCCCAAGGTCCCAACCCCAAAACTACAATAGCTTTGAAGTATCATTGATTTCCAAAGTTCTTTTGGGTTTTTTTTGAAGCTGGCTCTATTTCCCCCCATTTTGTTAGCTGATGGCCAGGTGCTTTGTGCCTCATACAAGATCAGGAAATTAACACTTAATTCCCATTTCCAGGATTACTTCCTGCCTAACACAGGATGTTTGGCAAGAATAACTTTTTTCCCCTTAATCCTTCATAATCCCTTTCTCAATGGATCTTCTTTAGCAATGCTAAGGATGATTTATACCCAAGAACAGCAATCTGAGGAATTTAGTTGACATGGACCAAAGTCCAAGAAGGAGAGAGAATGTGAAGTTTAGAAAACATCAGTTAGAATCTGAGCATTGAGATGTCAGCAGACAGCTCTTCTCAGCTGTATTTTATAATCTGGAAAGAAGTGGAAAGGATGAAAAAGGATTGCAGAGAACCTGTTTTACTCTGAAATGGAGAGGACATGCTTACATCTTGCAAGAGTGAGAAATACTTGAAATTTCAGAGTTGGATTCTGACCATGCCCTGTGCACACATCAAGAGACTGAAATAAGGCATATGATGCAGATAGCCTTGGAAGTGGATGATTCATATTTGGACACTATCCTACGTTATGCATAGGGAAGACTGAAATATATTCATCAACTAAAAGTCTCACCCCATTTCAGGATGTGCCATATGATGAAAACATGTCTAAATATGGTGCAGAGATAAGAGAGAGACTACTCAAAAGATCAGGACAAATACTAAGGTCTTGTCACTGTTCTTATTCAGACCAACTCCTAGTAAAGGCAGAAAACATCTCCTCCCAAACTGCAGTTCAAACGCATTCTAGCTTTGTCCCATAAATGTTACATCCTCCCTTCATCTACCAAACAGCTCCCCTCCAGAAAGAAATGTGCAAAGCAAACTCCCTGTTTTTCATGGACTGCTGTTGGCATCTCTGGAAGTTTTATTTTCAATCCAAAACATCTCAGTCCTGCCTAGGATAATAAAATTCTGCAAGTTTAACAGATAAATGCCATGCAATAAAAATATATACATATTCTGTTTTCCCTCCTACCAGTGACACTGTGCACAGCTGTGAGAGCATTCTGACCTGATGAAGTGAATATGTTACTATTTGTAAATGTAATGTTTGTAAAATGCAACTTGATACAGATTTTGCAGGAGGTCAATTCCTTGCATGCAGTATCATTAGGCAAAGACAAGACATGGTGTGAGGCATCTTCCATATCTCTCTCTTGTTTCCAATACAGCATCACTCATTCAGGATAGAAGCATCTGTAGGCAAAAAAAAAAAAAAAAAAAAGGTAAAAAGCAGTAAACATTACATTTTCCAATGTCAGAATGCAAGGTTTAGGCAAACACACTGTAAGGTAGACTTGAGGAGATTAAAATGTTGGGAATACTTGTTTGCTTGAGCACTGAGGTGCTCAGTGGGAAATTAGGACATTCCATGTTATAAGAAACCACTGTTCCCTAAGCCATTCCTCCCAAGCCTGCTGATGTGACTGAGTACCTCCAGCACCAGAGAACAGGTGGGTTCTCCAAGCCTGCCCACACCTGGAATATTTTGGCTTACCTGCAGGAACTGCTAAGCTCTGCTGTTGCCAAGGTGGCTCACTCCAATCCGGTCCAGAGGAACTCCAAACCTTCTCTTTGGCAGCTCAAGCACTTTCCTGCATGAGGAAAACAAGCAGAGAGGGAGGGAGAAAAAGACATCTATGAATAATCAAAATGTTTGATTCCTCCATTCATCCCACTAAAACCTTATTGTTCAGATAGAACTGTGTGCAGGAACAGCCAAAGATATGAGTGTTTAAAAATAAGATGCTGCACTTGTCTTACAAAAGGCTGCAGTTGCAGCTGTTTTACAGACTGGCTGAGCTTGATCCACTGTCTCTATTTTAACTTGGCATCAACTAACTTCACAGGTTAACTGCTATTCATAAAAGAAAGGTGATAGACTGCATTCATAAAGGGGAATTGTTTCCTGCACAGTATCACACATGGCAGGTGACCCATTACCTGGGTCTTTGAAAGCTCCAGGGCCAGCTGGGCTCAGATAAGCAAGGAAGTAGAAAGTATTGCACATCAATAGAGGGGATGAGTCAGAGATGCTCTAACAGGGTTTTTCTACAGGTTCTCTGGCAATGTAGGGTTCATCAAAATTGTATAGGAGCAGTCCTTTGATAAGATTGAAAATGGGAAGATTTTGGGGTTGATTTTTTTTCCCTCTATATGGTAAATTTCCTGACAATTTGATGGATGAGGGCATGAGGAATGTGTGAAAGAATTTCTACACAGCAATATTATTTGTCATTCTTTTTATATAAAAAAATATGTTTTCTCATCTTAATTCAGCATTTTTGGAGCATTTTTTCCACCAGCAGTTTTATTTAAATTAGTTGTGGAAATGGCAAGAATTCCTGCTGCTGAGAATAACCTCAACTTTTGCCCTCAGAAATACTTGCCAGTGAAATGCAAGTCCAAGAGAAGCCCTGGAAGATTAATTCTTTATTGCTCCTTGTTGAGGAACATAAATAAAAATAATTTTTGTTCTGTAAGTTGGCAACTGCAAAGTAACAAGCAGGAGAGAATGCTGAGCTGCACTCAAGTCTGGCTTTGTGCCACACCCTGGGGCTTTGGGGCTGTGCACACCCCACCCAGAGCTGCACAGCCCCTGGTCTCAGGCTCACACCTCACACCTCTGGGCACGGGCTGCACTCCAGTGCATCATTCCAGCATCCACAGCCCCGCTGAATCTTTCTAGCTGCTTTTCAGATGAGGCCAGGGAATGGGAATTGGAGGTGTATCCCTGTGAGGAGAGCACCCCATCAGTGCTGGAGCAGTTACAGAACATCACAAAGGAAGGGGAGCCCTTTGTGTGGCCTGTCCCTTCCCCAGGCACCAGCCCGAAGGCAAAGGGAAGGAAAGCCAGGATGCTCAGCCTGTTACCCGAAGGGAAGCCCTGCTCTCCCCGCAGCTGGGGAGGCACAGGCGGGACACTTGGGCTGTCAGAGCCATCCTGAGCCTGCCTGAGAAAAGGGAATTAACTCCTGGAACTGGATGGCGAGGGTGGAGTGATGCCTGTTCCTGCCCCAGGAGCTGTGGGTACCAATGCCATGCCCTGAGTTATCTGGAGAAGGGATGCAGAGCGGTGCCTATTTCTGCCCCAGGAGCTATATGTACCTGTGGATGATACAATTCCTCCAAAGCCGTCTTCCCCTGGAACTTGCTACAATAGATAAGGTATCCTAGATACCAAGGTTGAGCCAAATTCCTTAAGAATTTGGTCACTCTCCTAACAGTTCGGAAGATAATTGCTTAGAAATCAGTCTATGTAATTGGTCAATTCACCTTTAGAGCTTCTCACTTAGATTGGATGCTGTTCTTTGTATAAACTTTTATTGGTTGTATTTTGAATCCTCCCTGAACCTATACATATGACTGTCTTCCCTTCATTCTGGGAGAATCCCTGCTTGACCACCCTTTGCATGAAATAAAGATTCTTGTGGAACTCGTCAAGTAAGGTCTCCGGTCTTTCTCTGCTGGCTAAATGTGAGCTTTCTGAGAGATAGCTACATGTTAGCACTCTCTGGTCCTGGCAAATATCACCCAGGGACCAAAAAAGAAAAGCCACATGTACCAGTGCCATACCCTGCATTATTCAGAGCAGGGATGCAGAGCGGTGCCTGTTTCTGCCCCATAACCTGAGCCAATGCCTTGCCCTGTGTCATCCAGGGAAGGCATGTAGGTCTGTACACTGCTGTGCCCTGTGTTCTCCAGGGATACAGAGCAGTGCCAGTGCCGTGCCCTGTGTCACTCAGGGATACAGAGCAGTGCCAGCGCCGTGCCCTGTGTCACTCAGGGATACAGAGCGGTACCAATGCTGTGCCCTGTGTCACTCAGGGATACAGAGCGGTACCAATGCTGTGCCCTGTGTCACTCAGGGATACAGAGCAGTGCCAGCGCCGTGCCCTGTGTCACTCAGGGATACAGAGCGGTACCAGTGCTGTGCCCTGTGTCACTCGGGGATGCGGAGCGGTACCAATGCTGTGCCCTGTGTCACTCAGGGATACAGAGCAGTGCCAATGCTGTGCCCTGTGTCACTCAGGGATGCGGAGCGGTACCAATGCCCTGCCCTGTGTCATTCGGGGATGAGGAGCGGTGCCGCTCAGCCCAGCCCAGTGTCCCCTCTTGCGGCCACCCTGCGCCACGGCAGCCCCGCCACCCTCGGTCCCACAGTGTCCCCGTGCCGTCGCGTACGAGGGACAAAGCACCTTTTTCTATTATAAACATTAGCTAAAACTGCTGTGTCCCTGCAGGCTTTTCCCGTGCTTCACAAAGCGTTACAAACCGATGCTGATGCCAGACCAGGATCTGGGCTCTCCTGTAATCGATGAGTGTCAGAACAAGCTGCTAAAGTGGACTAACACTTGATCTGCTCTTTTCCTAAAGTTTCTGCTTTGTGCCAGGCACTGTACACACTGCATTGATTATGGGGGCTCAATCTATTTATCAGCTTTCACAAATTAATTTCCTGGTCTTTGAAGGTGTCAGGTTCAGCTCATACAGGAATGAGCTGTAATCCACTGAGCCGCTGTGACAGGGTGCTCAGTCCTAGTTTGACTCCTCTAAGTGCAGCAGCCTCTGTTTGTCTCTATCTAAAGGTACTTTTCTATCTAATTTTAATAATTTAATATTTTAATTCTATCTTATTGCTCTTTCATTGCATCCATCTGATCTGTGGTCCGTGCTGCTGGTGGTATCAGACTATCACTGCAGTGACCAAAGCAGCTCAGGTGGTTCTAATAAATGGCTCAACCCCAAACTTAAAAGCTAAACAGCTCCCCCAAAGTGATAATCCCAACTCAAAACTGCAAACTGTGCTGATGCTGCTGGGAAAGGGGGACTTTGTGCAGCATGTCACTTATTTTCATGAGCTCATTCAGAGACAAGCTATTTTTCAAACCACAATTTCCCTTTTTGCTTTTTTGTTTGTATTTGTTGTTGTTTTGGGGATTTTTGTTAGTTTCTTTGTTTAGTTTTTCACTTGTACTGTACATAGAATGAAAGATTTCCATTCAAAAAAAGTAAGAAAAATTGAGAATATTGTGTACCTTTGGAAAAAAGCATTGTTTCAAAAATGACCTTTTTTTTCTTTGCCTGGAAAGGGAAAACATGCTAAAAAGCAAATGATGAGTGAGCTGATTTTAATATCTTGAAGAGGCGGACAGAACAGAATAATTCTACTTAAGGTTTTAAGAATTTAGTACTTTATCACTTTTGGCTGAAGTCAAACCGTCCTAGTGGCAGACTGAGTGGATAAATGGAAAAACAAGAAAATACTGCAAAACTTTGTTTGAAAAAAGTACTTATAACATCGACTGGCTCTCATGAATACTTTCCATTTCCAGATTAAGATTTAAGCATGTTATTAAATACTTTGTGGCATTAGGGATGCCATCCAAGAGAAGACAGTTACCAGAAGAGCAGAACAAGCCAGGGAAGCTCTCTCAGATACAGGGAGCAGCCCCCAAGGCTGTGCCCCAAACTCAGTCTCTCCCCAGCCACACTGAGCACCATTCATTGCTCAGTCCTGTTACAAACAAGTTTATCTTCAAACACACATTGCTGTTTTGATTAAACCCTGATGTACCCAAAACTGATGGAGGTCTTGAAGCTCATTCTACTGTCTGCCTGCCCATTTTCATGATGTGTCTTTCATCTTTCTGTTTAAAACATCCACTACACCACCACCACCACCACCACCTTCTTTCCATCCCAGTCTCAGGAGCACCCAGCCCTGCCCCTCTTCTTGTGAACCTCAGGCACATTTTTTGCTTTAAGTAAGCTCATGATCAGAAATGCAGTTTTAAACTGAATGTTAGTTCACAACAGTGGAAAGAAGTGTACTGGAAAATCCCATATACTGGAATGTTGTCTGGTAGCTGTGCAGCACTGTAGGAATAAAAGAACTAGTGCACATATTATACATCACAGCTGAAGGGTGGCACAGTGTTTGCATGGTTTCTGATCAGAGGCACCTCACAACTGACCAGCAAACCTGCTGGGGGCTAAAGCTAACCCATCAGTGTCCAGAACACCCAGCAACAGCCTTCCTCCAACTTTACCACTGGCAGGAGCATCTAAGAGCTTACCTCTGTTTGCCTTTAGCATCCACAGAGGATGAAGAGATTCTGTCAATCGGGGAGCCAAATCCTGAGAAGCTTCTTTTCTTCTTGGTCTCAGTCACCTCGTTCTCCAGAGACACCAAGTCATCAAGAAGGAACAGTTTGGCTGCCAGGTTGGTGGCTGACTTCTCTTCACTGGCAATGGGATGGTCTCCCATGCCCAGAGCAGCAGAAGGTTCCAGAGGCTGCAGAAAAAATACAGTAAAATTTCAGCTGGCTGCTCAAGTCTCATAAAAAAAATAAAAAAAGAATTCAACCAGTGTCATAGGAGCAGTCCTGTAAATACAGAACTACCAGGACACTGAAAGTGGGACAATGTTTTAAAATTAAATTCCTTCTCTGAAATGTGACCTTTTTCCACTGACAGGATTTTGCTGTCAACGTCTGGATTTTTTTTAATAGAATTGAACTTGCTTTCATTATTATTGCAAGAAATATCAAAATTTGTTACTTCACAAAGCCTATTTCTGCAGGCCATCCCACTATCTCGATCTCAGAACTGTGATTGATATCACTTAGAGCATGAGCTGAGCAATTGAATCCTTCAGGAAAATGCAATCACCATTGGCAGACTCCAATATCCATTCTGATCGTTTTCAGGAAACTGATTTTTGTTTTTAAAATGAATGCTAATAAGTGGTAACAAAAACTTCTACAGAAGTTTCCATCCATATCTCACAACTTAACTAATTCTTATGCAAAAAATAACACTACATGGGGAGGAGGAAAGGAAGGAACACACTTTCGAACTGATGCAGCAGTTAGAACCTTAATTACAACATCAGGCTTAGCACCATTTCAAAACCAAACTTTGCTATAAGAATAGCTGAGAACACTGGAGTCCATCAAGAAAGAAATGAACTAATTAAAGTGAAATAGCTGCTTTGCATGCAACAGAAAAATACAGGGCAGCAGTCAGTCTGCAAAAGCAAACCCAAATCATTGTGTCTTTGAATGAAATACACCTTCTTGCTCACTTGACCATCACAGAATTAGAAACATTATGACTTACACCATCAAACAGGTTTTATTCTGTCTTTAGAAGCACAGCACTTCTGTTCTCCTTTAGGGTCATAAAACTTTCACAGAGGTTTGCAACTGAATGATGCCTTTCAAAAAGACTCAACTCTTTCTTCTGGTTAATGGGGATAAATATCTACAGTAACAGCTGAAACTAGAAGGGCAAACAGAGCCTCTGCTCTCAAATACCTTGCAATTCCACTTATTTTGTCTTCAAAAGATATAATGGAATTGTAAGAAGTCAAGTGACAGCTAAAATGATAATGAGAAGTAGAAAACAGTTTTCTTCTGGTGAACCACTGAACAAAGTAAAATTTCACAGATAAGCAGAGATGAGAGTTGGTGTAGGTGGTATAGTGAAGGGTTTGCAAACTTAGGAACAGCAATGAAATGAATAAAATTCAGTAACTTTTTCCTCAAGAGGAAGAGCTTCCCAGTCCACCCAGTGAAGTCACCAGATGGTGGATTTAAAATAAATATAAGGAGTTACTGTTTCAGTACAGCACACGGGTGAAGGGGAATGTGTTGCCAAAGAATGTTGTGAGATTTTAAACTGCTTCAGAGACAAATTCTGGCCCATCAGCAGCTAAAACATGCCCTGGTCCAGTGCAGGTCTCTAGACCTAGAAGTCTGCAAAGATGTTCTGTTCTTACATTCCTTTCAGAAAAATCTGTCACTGATGGAGGCAGGATACCAAGAGTCTGTGGCACCAGAACAGCTGCTACTGCAGAACTTTGGAGAATCGGGTCATCCTTATGTGAGAACAGAGAGCAAGGCAGAAGGATCCATCAGTATTCTTCAGTAACCATCTAATGTTTAAATTATCTTAAAACCTATGTCAAAACCCTAGAGGCAAACAGTGCTACTTTCAGTAAACTTTTAGATACTTGATTTTTTTTTTTATGGCATGAAACCATTACATAAATACCTCTTCTGCCAAATCTGCCTTATGTCAAAATGACATAAAAATAGGGAATGCAGTAGAAGTATTTTCAGGTGCAACCCCTACATATCATCCTGGGTGAAACATGAGACAACTCATCCATCTCATCTGCTGCTTTCCTTTGCAAGTTTAGGCAAGTAACTTTTTCCCTTGCTCCTCCTGGTCTAGTCCATCTCCTTTAATTTGTAATTTTTGTGCAGGTGATCTTCTCCCAGGGATCTCCTTGTGGCTTCTGAAAGCTGCAGCTTTCTCATGCCATTATTTGTCTGCTAGAGAGGTTTGCTTTCCTCCCTGTCATCACCTCCTTCCCCTCTTCAGGAAGCTCTCTTTCCATGGGCAATGTTTTAACACACAGGAAATCCCCGGGTGCTTCGGGAGAGGCTGTGAGAGTTTGGGTGAGGCCTCGCTCAGTCTGTCCCCCCAGAGCCATGCAATTTGCATCTCTCTCTTCTTGAGGCTCCTCCTCGGCTCTTACAGAGTCAATACTGCTCCTTCACCTCCCAACAGTGTTTGGATACTCCAGTGTCTTCCTCACTCTGTGCCCAAGGAAGGGCAGTTATGTTACAATCACCAGAAACCTTCACTTACCTCAGGAGCTGCCTCTGCCAGGAGCACAGAGCTGGAATTCCACCAGAGCAGGGCAACCACAAGGGCCAAGTGCACCACCACGAGCTGGAACTGCAGCATCTGCAAGGGAGAACAATCTGTAACTCACTCCACAGCTGCATCCCCTGAGGAATCTTGCTCCACAGGTCTTAAAGAAGGAAAAACAAAGGGAGACTCTCCCCATGGCTGTTAATAAGTTTTATCTGTCAGTCACAGCATATAACCCAGCAACCAGATAATGCCAGCTGAATGCATTCACCCTTGCATGCAGCATCAGCTCCCTCCTCTGCTCCTTCCTTCCCATACAGCCCTGCCAATCTTTTGATTCCTTTCTGCACAGTGGTGCAGTCCTTGCAGCAGCAGCAGTGAGGAATGCAAACTTGCCTTAAAACCAGGTGAACGGGATCCTCACTTGTAAGCAGGGAGACTTTGGCTTGTAGCCCAGGCTGACCCTGACCTCCCCACATGCTGGAGAGGTGCTTAAAGCTGTGACAGAAGTCATACACCTCTCCAGTAGTAATTTGAAGGCAAGGCTGCATTTTGCTAATTCTCAACATGATCTAGTGGGAGCCACAACTTCCAATAGCATCCTGCAACAAAAATATTCACAGTGAGCTTGCAAAGGGGTGTGTGAGACTGGTGGTGCTCTGACCAAGTGTCACAGCTGCAGAACTGCAGATGCCCACCAAGCCTTTAAATAGTGTGGGGAGTTTTGGGAGGCTCAGGATGGGGAAAGTGCTTGGTTACCTCTGGATGTGGGTTTAGCCTACATTGTTTAAGCCCTTGCTTGGATCTAAAACCTGATGTGCCTCCAACTCCCCAGGTGAGAAAGTTTCAGATGATATTAGGAAGAGCTAGGCTGGGGCTTTTTGCCAAAAGCATCTGCTCATTTGCTGATTTCTCTGTCTCCAGGTTCTGCACCAGATATAATTCAATTCTGATTCTGCCATTCTTTGCTGACTCACCACTTGGCAAAAGCAGAAACACAAAGAGTGTAGGAATATATATATACATAAATAATTATTATTACTATTGCCCATAAGGGATGGGCAGTTAGGAAGAAAGCTGCTGGTTACTGTGCAGGGGTGAGGCAGAGAGAGCACTGGAATCAAAGGACACAGTCAAAGCACTAAGCCAGCTGGTACCAGTGTCTCTCAGTCTGACTGTAACAGCCATTGCTTGACATAAACACAGGGGTCTGTCTGACTTTTCAAAGCTGTAACACTCTACAATGTATATTTTTGTACGTGGGTGTGCATTGAAATTCCAAGTAGCAGTCTACTACCTTCACAGGTAACCACATCCTGATTATTTGGATACAGAGATGTAAAAATAAATGGCAAGGTTAAAAACATATGTTTATTATGGTTTAAGATCTGTGCTGGTATTCATTCAACCCAAAGACTAAAGAGCTAAAAATAGCAACTGCTACACTAATGAAAATAAACAGTAAGGCACCTGCAGCACTGAAGACATTTGATTAACTGCTCAGAACTCGACACCAGTGAAATTAGAAGTGGAGGAAATTGTAAGGACTTAAAGCTTGGCTCTACTTCCCAGAGAAATAAGCAGCTGAAAAGGTGGTGTCACTGACTGAAAAAGGAGCAAAACTAAAGTCCAGCAAGACCTTGCTGTTTTGATTTTCATGCAGCAATGGGACCAAGGCAGGAGAAAAAGGCAGGGTTATTGTAGTGGAAGAGTTCAGCTTTAGAAAAGCAATTGCAAAACTAATGATGCAGTGAGGATTATGTAAATACAATTAAAATCACACTTTCTTCTGCCAGTCTGGGACTTACTTTTACTACCTTCAGCCATGTCATAGGACCTTAGTTATTAAAATAAGTTATTGGTATTTCTCCTTGAGCTCATTGGTTGCAATTGGCCAAGCAGAGCCCTCTGGCCAAAAAGGGTTTTTCCCAGCCATGCTCTGGCTATTGCTTCACCCCATCCATATTTCACCTTGACACATTCCAAGAGAGGCTTTAAGAGAGGCTGGACAGTATTTGTTACTGAAGGAGAATAAGCAAAGCTCTGACAAGCTTTTCAAGACGCACCCTTACTATATGTATTGAAATTCCATCCTTCCAGAAAATCTTCACCACCAGCTTCACAGAGCTAGGTCAAAGGATTGGTGTATAATTCCATGTCTGTAGTATCTCAGAGTCTTGTGTTATCTGACATAAAATATGGTTTTCCCTTCTCTAAATGTAATTGCAAGTCTGAAATTCAGACATATTTATGTGTCTTAGTGATACTTTTGCTTGAAATGTGTCAAAACTAAAATTCCTCATATAATTAGGTATCTTTGTTGCAGGTCCAATTAAAATAAAATTAAAGATAAAAGAAAGAACAGCATCCTACCTTATCAAAGCAGGATAAACATACAAAACTTTTACTTAGGAACCTGTGCAGAGCCTTTTTCCAAGAAAAGATCACAAGAAAGCAAAATGTTTTACCAAACAGAAACTGTAAAGTCTCCAACATCAAACCAAAGGACTTAAAAGATGTTTTTCTTACAAAGAAAAAAGCAGAACCCAAAATGACATCCTGAAGATAAGTGGGCTGAACAAACCCCAGACAGAATGCAATTCATCACCAAGCTCCAAACCCATTGCCTGTCAAAAATGGTAACAGCCATCATTGTTCTTACCCATTTGAACTGCGATATTTCACATTACTGTGGAGATTACACTGCAAGCATAAATCACAGGGGACTTATTTTTCTTACTGGCCTGTTAGCAAGAGAACTGAGGCAAGACATCATGGCTTGCACTGCAATCCTTCACTCCAGCTGCCAGTCTGTACTGATGGCTGTGCTCTGCTCGCTGCTGTGACACCAGCGTGGGACATGCCCAGGGCCCTGCGAACGAGGACCTTGTGGCCAAGCCTGGAAACCCCTGAGGCTTTGCCACCAAAATGAACCGATGCAGAGCCCAGGCTTGGCTGTCCCACAGGCATGGGGAGCTCCTAGTAGTGCCTCTTTGGCCTCCAGTGCTCCTCCTACAGCACTGGGATAACGCTGGGAAGCCTTCATCACCTGCTAGCCTGGAAGCTCTCTGGGATGTCAGATTCCAGCCAGCTGGGGGAAATCAGAGCTGTGTCTGCCATCCAGCTACTGAGTTCCAGCACCACAAAACAGAATACTAACTGCTGCTACCTATCTTAATTGAATTGATTGATCAAATTGAGTACTTGCACTGGTCTTGCTATGCTCGCATGGCAATCCCAATGGGAATATACCTTGCCCAAAAAAATTAAGATGGATGATTATCTTACCAAAAGAACAACTCAAAAAAGGTTTTTGTGAAGCTCTAAGAAGTCTGCTCTTGCTGGAACAAATTTGCCTTACTTTTAAAAGTTGCTAAAGGTATCCTCTGATGATATGTATCACCACAAAGCCAAAAATACTGCCCCTACCACCAGTCCTAGAGATTTCAGAACTGCTGAAGGATCCTGTGTTTCTCAGGTGCAATCCTGTAGTTATGTAAATGTCGGGGAAAAGGGAGGAAAGTCAAAATGAATCCCACCCTCAGAAAAAAAAGCAGAGCTCAAAAATAGGTTAGTGTTGTTTTTGTTCTCACCCCACAGATGAGATATGGAGCGTTTCTCACATACTGCTTTCTAAAAGATACTGAAGCCACACATTGGAACATGGGACTTTTGTCACAAAATGAAATGTAAGCTGCCAGTGTCAGGTCCTTTATGTTATTAATAATGTGTTTTCTGGAGTAGGAATAGATTTTTAAACAATGCCATATATTTTGTTATACATGGTACAGACACTGACAACTTCTACAATGTGTATTTCCTTCTATTTTCAGTCTTCTGACTACATAGATAAACAGAGGCAGGTAGGCTTCATCTAGTGGAACCAGAGAGAATTTAGAATTCATAAACTTATGCAAGAGGCCTATGATTAGTTATTTTGAGATAACTAGGTATTTTTGTGCCTCAAAAGAAAATTTTTGTCAGACAGTGTTTCAAGGCCAAGCATGTTCTACTTACTGAAGTTCCTTCAAGGTTTCTCAAGGCAGTCAAGATTTGTCAATTGATTTCCAAAGTCTTCATTTCAGTAATTGCATTCCCTGTGACATGATTTCCAGTGTTCAGTCCTGACATGTTCTCATATCACCAGTTAGTCACCTTTGCCAGTTTGCCAGCTGTGCTTTGGCTCAGAAGATGCTCAAGCTCACAGCTGTTCCTACCCCTTGTACTCAGATCAAAGAGAGTTTGATGTCATGGTTTCAGTCAGGTTCAGTCCCTGCAGGGCTCACCTGGACCCTGCCCACACAGGACTGGGGGAGCAGCACTCACACCATGGGAAAAGGGATGGAAAGGTGACCCTTAATTCCCATAAGAGTTCAAGAAGAGCATGAGTGAACACAGCCCTGGCAGGGGCTGAACAGACACAAGCAAGATTCAGGAACAAATTAACTGACAGAGGTGGGCAAACCCTTGTGAAGGATAGTCACTCATGGTTCTCATCTCTTCCTTTGAAAACAGGGCATGAAACCAAATGGTCATGCACAAAAAGTGAGGAAAATTCTAAATTTTCTTTAGCATGGGTAGGAAGGAGACAGGTTGGACATCTTGGAAAGCTGGCTACACTTTTACACTATCACACAGTGTAATAAATCCATTTTTAGCAACAGATTTCAATAATTAAAAACCCCAAACCACAAAAGTAGGAGACCACAAAGCAGCAGAAAAACAGAAGTAATCAAGCCCATCTAGAAGGATGCTATAAGAAAATATCTCTTACTGGGAAAAATCTATTTGCACCTTTCCTCAAAAGATAATTGAGTGAGCTGCAGTATTCCTGGTATGTACAATGAAAAACAAAATTATTAGGCTATTCTTCATTGCCAACAAACTCTCAACCCTACACTATTTATATATGTACTGACTAAACATGCCAACTTTTCTTAACATTTCTAACAACTTGACATTCAGCTTTTTTTCTTCTTTACCACAAGAGCCAAAAACTTTTCATTGTTAGAGTGCCATCTTCAGCATTGGAATCAAAAATAAGAAACCATTCCATCAAGAAAAATCAAGAAATAAATTGTGGGTTTCTATATTAGAAAAATCACTTTCTTTCCTAACAGCATTGGAGTGCTAAGTAGATTTTCACACCAGGTATAAAGAGCATATTAACAAAATAGGTATCAATATAAAACCAGACCATTTAAAGTATTATAAAATACCCCTCAAATAAGTTTTTAAGAGATAAGAATGACATTGGAATTTCTTAACAGGACTCAAGCACTGATACTGATTTACTGGATAAGTATTTAAACGTTCTGATCAAGGATATTACTTGAAGAAGAAAAGTCTCGGGGGAGATGCATGGCAAATGTAAATTAGAGAGTAACCCTTCCCTCTGAATTAAGAAGAAAAGGAAATCTGAAAGCACTTGCAATCTTGGTCAGGGTCTAAGAGCAGAGCTCTTACAACTGTTGTGTGTTTTAACTGGCTACTCAAGGAGCCCAGAAAGGCACTTGTCATTCAAAGAGTGAAAACAAAGTCCTAATCTGCTGAAATCAGATTGGCAGGTATTTATAACAAATGAAGAACGCCTGGTTCAGTCAGACACATTTTTCAGTTTCCCCATCATTTACACCATAGATTTGCTTGGTTTGAGCTGAGAGTTTTTGCCTGTTATTCCTCATAATGTACAAAGTATTTTACAAGAAAAGTAGGTTGAGCTACATTTTGAATACAGGTGAGCAAATGCAGATAAATGCAATAAGTTTCCTGAGCTGAGCAGTGGGCAGAGGCACAAAATGTCCTCTCAGCTCCTCAGCTTTCAGCTCTGCACTCCCCATGAGAAAACAATCACTTCAAATTGAAAAACCAAGTAAGGATAGCAAAAGGCACTGCATGCTAGTACTTCAAAAATTAGTGGTTTCTGAACTTTAGTAGCCTCTGGACATCTAAACCAAACGTTATTTGCATGTATTTACTTGTACAACCTCAGTGTGGGAGGAAAAAAAAACCCAACAGTGAAATAGTTTTGAACTCAGAATGGAGAAATTACAATGACTATCACAGAATCAGTCTGCCTTCACTTACAGGGGTACAAAACTGAACTAGTCAGATCACTGGATAATGATAATTACTCTGTTAGTGTAGGAACGTTTTTGCAGATATTCTATATTATTGCAGGAATGCAGCAGAATCTGGATCAACATTTGTCTAATATGGGATATGGTAAAACCCTTCTGCAGATCCATAAATTAAAGACTTTTCCTAAATAATTTATCTCATACTTTCCAATATGTTAGATGTAGCAAACTTGTCTACCAAACATGAGATTTAGTAATGCAAAGGAATTATTCTGTCGCAGCTCTTCAGCTTATTTTAAGATGTAATATGCATTTGACAATAACTTACACAAAAGGAAAATCCATAACAATATAAACAGACAGCAGTTTACTGCAAAGCACTGCAAGAACATAAAAGTAATTTGTCACTGTTGTAAAATGCACTGACCCATCCTGTTTAAATATTGGCTGATTAACTGAAGGAAATAAGTTTCCACTGAATATTTGTAGCTCAGTTTTACTACCAAAAATCCTAGATGACAGGCACCTTATTATCTTAATTCCAAACTGGAAAAAGTAGTCATGCTTTTCTCATCAGATCAGGGCACCTTTATACCTTTTGCATGTCTGTTAATAAAAAAATTGAAGAAAACATTAAAAAGAGGAAAACACAGAAGGGAAGAAAGCTTCTGTACAGAGAGCAGAAGACACAAAACATCCCCAACACATTCTGCCCTCACTCCTCTTACCTTGCATTGGATACAAGCAATTCCCACCTTAATGGTCCTGCTATGTTCTTCCTCCTAACTTATCCTTAATGCTCAGCTTTCTTTCAGAGTTTTTATAGTCTCTGGTGTAGGCTACAAACTCCAATCCCTGCCTTTGCTTTCTCTTACATCATTTCTAAAGATTTTCCACTGATTCTTGCCCTAAACCTTTCTCTGTCTTGCACTCTCACACACATACTTGCCTCGCATTTGTTATATTTATTGCTGTGATCAAAATCATTAGGTTATAATTAAAAGTCTAGGAGTTTGTTCTGGGGGTTTTTCCTGTTTATTTAATTTAATTTTATGATTCAGACAGTCATGGGAGTAGAAAGATTTTCAGCAGCATCACCATTCCTCTAAACTCTCAATTTGTAAACTGCAGTACAGAAACAGGATGTTCTGAGTTATTTCTGAGGGTTTTTTTTTTTTTTTAACTTTGTTTCTTGGGGATATCAGAAGGACTGTATTATGTTCAGAAAGTTTAGTAGACCAAACACCACTGTAAGCTGAGCATTAGAAAAGGAGTGTGCTTTGTAAAGCAAGTGACAAGAACTTAAATCTTTCAGATACTTGATTTCTGTTATTGAAATGTAAAGTTATTGAATTGTAAAGCACGAGCTGTGGAGATCCCTATCTTTCCTAGGCAGTACCAGAGGACTTATTTATTTCCCTGTTTGCCTCCCTAGAATAAGCCTATCTTCTTTTTGGCCCCTTTATAAAAATCTCAGGTTTTAATAGATTCAGGGAGCTTTTTAGACCTGTTTTGGGATTTAAAATTCTAACCAGGGCAGACTCTTTAAGAGTTAATTCATGGTAATTTTATCCCCTAAATAGATAGGCACAGTGTTTTCAAAGTAGTTTTTACTCTGACTTGGTGTTCCTACAAGCCATGGACAATAAAAGGAAATTTGCAGCCAGGAAGCAAACTCTTCGATTTCATTTGTCTTGATCAAAGTGATTAGAGAAAAATAGGAGTTTAATCACATTGAGGCAAGGCAAGGACTTCTGCCCCATCCCTGGACGTGTTCCAGGCCAGGCTGGGTGGGGCTCTGAGCACCCTGGTCTAGGGAAGTGTCCCTGCCCATGGCAGGGGGTGGCACTAGATGGTCTGTAAGGTCCCTCCCAACTCAAGGCATTCTCTCAGAGTACTGAGATATGGGAATGTGGCCTGGAGCAGACCTGCAGAAGTTCTGCAGAAGCACACAGAAGTGTTGGGCAGGTTGAGACTCTCCACTGCAGGCTGTAACACAGCAGGGATGGCAGCTGCAGAGCTCCAAATGGGCTCTGTGGGCACTGGAGGAGCAGGAGAATGAAAAGAGCAGGGCCAAACACCACAGACTGCTGAAACACAGCTGAAAGTGCTGCTGCACAGACAGAACTGGACTGAGGTCCATGTTACTGCACTTAGGTGGTGTTTTGCTGCTGGAAGTCCAAGGACACAGCAGTACTCGACTGATGTGTCTTAAAACAGGCAAGCAGGATCTCAGGAAAAAGCAAAAAAAAATATATAACAATCTAACAGTGAGGTGTTATTAGTTTATGGGGTACCTCAGTGACATACAACCACAAGGTACTGCTGACCAGCTGCTGCAGTTCCAGGCACTTTCTTCTTCTTTGTTCTGTTGGAAAGACACAAGGTGGCACTCACAGGCATTTACTCCTCCTGGGAGTTTTTACAGGTCCTGTCTTGAGGTCTTCAAGCAGAACCTGCACAGGACTCCATTCTGGGGTTGCTGTGGGTAGGGGACCTGGGCTGTGACACTGTCAGTGAGCTGAGGACAGAGCTGAGTGCTGGCAGTGAAGGCATTTCAGTGTTTCACAGCACAGGGAAAAGTCTGGAGAGCAGCTGAGACTCAGCCATCCACAACTCAGCACCTCACAAGAGTCAGGGAGAGGGGGGAGGACTGCAGGAAAAACAGCAGGAGAAGTGCAGCATAGTGTCACCTCCTTTGGCTCCAAGAGAATGTATAAGAACTGGCGTTAAAATTTTCTTTTATGGTCTCCATGGAGCAGTGATGCTATAAGCAAAGCTCCAGCCACTTTTGTTCTACCTGTTGGACTTGCTCTGAGGTTGAGACTCTTCTCTTAAGAAAAGCTATTTTCTATTTCACAATTTAACACTGTATCCTTCCTACAAAATCTAAAAGATTTCAGAAATGTTTTCTGATACACACAATTATCATCAACTCTGACTAGGAGATGTGAAAGACTCAGATCTGGGTAATTTGTCATCTTCACAGATTGCTTCTGACCTTAGCATAAGACATTTTACCAGCACACATGGGGGTTTTCTCTCTGGGGAAAAAGAAACCCCAACAAACCAACCAACAAACAAAGCAAGCAAATAAGCAAACAGACAAACCAAAATAAGAAATACTACTAATAAAAATGAATAGTGTGCTACAGTGTTCATATTTCATTTCCTGCTCTAAAGTGACTTTGATTTATTAACACCTTTTTGACACCTTCTAGTGAAGACTGCCAAGGAAGCTTCCCAGACAATGAAAAAGGTAAATGTGGTTACTCTGCTGGCAGAGCATCCAAGAACAGATCTCCTCAACAACACTGTGGGTCAATTATACTTACAATATAATTAAGTCAGGGCAACCAAGAATTTGGAAGGAGTCTTTATTGTCTTAAATGTGAATGAATAAACAAATACAATGTGATTTTTCTCAACTATGAAGATAAAAATAAAAAGAGAATTGGAGGAGGTAAGGACCCAAGACGTGAAACTTGTTTCTCTTTTTCCAAGAGAAACACAAACTCACCTCCCTACTGCCTTCATGGTCCCACAAGAATTTCCATAAATCTTTCAAGACAGGTTTGCAAATCAGTTGAGCTGGCTGTTCTCCTTAAGTAGACAAGTTCTGATTCAGACAGCAGGAGTTAGCAGGGGTTCCCTCGTGTAAGCATTGAGCAATCTTGCTCTTCAGCACCCTTGTCTGTGGAACCTATATTTGGAGTTGTCAGACCTTGTCTGTAAAGGCTTAGGAATGACACATGGATACACCATGCTTGATATTTTTGCCTTTTTAGTTCTTCCTTTCTCCCACTAAAGCATGCAGCAGTGCTGTTTTACCCTGTGATGAAAGCCACAGGAGCCTCCCTGTTCAGTCACTAAGGTGTCCCAAGGGAGCTTCACCTTCCAGCCCCTTCAAAGCGTGTAACCCTTCCAGCACCCACTGATTCCTCACACAGCATCACACAGCTGCCACCCACAAACCAGGTGAACAGTGCAGGGTCCAGCAGGGGGCCTGGCCAAAGCAAAAGAGCTGTGCTCAGAAATTGTTAATTGATCTGGCATGGAGGAAAGGCTTCTCACCTGAGGCATTCTGATTACTGGGATTATTCACATTTTCACTAAACACTGAGTGTGCCATTGTGGATGATATAATTCCTCCAAAGCCATCTTCCCCTGACCCCTTGAATTTGCTATAATTGATAAGGTTTCCTAGATACCAAGGTTGAGCCAAATTCTTTAAGAATTTGGTCACTCTTCTAACACTTTGGAAGATAATTGGTTAGAAATTAGGATGTGTAATTGGTCAGTTTACCTTTAGAACTTCTCACTTAGATTGGATGCTGTTATTTGTATAAACTTTTATTGGCTGTAGTTTGAATCCCCCCTGAACTTATAAATATGACTGTCTGCCTTTGTTCTGGGAGAATCCCTGCTTGATCACCCTTTGCATGAAATAAAGATTCTTGTGGAACTCGTCAAGTAAGGCCTCAGGTCTTTCTCTGCTGGCTAAATGTGAGCTTTCTGAGAGATGGCTGATCGATATTAGCACTCTCACGTCCTGGTAAAACTATCACCAGGGAGCAAAAAGAAAGCTACATGCCATCAGGAGCAGTGCAGTTCTTGGTTTAACATGGGAAAACAACACCACATTGAAATTAGCAAAAGTAGACATTTTTCCAGGTTTGCCCCAAAATTCTGAGAAATAATCCAAGTGGTTTTTTTTCTTTTCAAATTGAAAACTATATTCTTTAAAATAAAGAGCTGATTTCCATGAGCCAGGGGCTCAGCTGATACTGACTCATATAGCTCTGAGATAAAAACCTAGATATTCCAAATTACGGTGACTTTAATTTATTTTTACTTCTTGAGACAATAAACTCTTCTGCTAAAATTGGCCCAATTCTGACACCAGTCTGAAAGAGGAATGGCATTCTACCAGATTAATCAAAACACTGCATTTTACAGCTCGATTATTGGTACAGGGAGAACATCCAACTTTACTTTTGTTGCATTTACATTCATATCTTGTCTGGAGAATGGGAAACATTTAAAAATAACCATCTCAGATTTTTAGTCAATACAAAAGAGAGAATTTCAGAAACCAATCTAATTCCCACCTACTTGCATGTAGATACACAGAGCCAGAGAGCAGATGACTCATTGTAAGACAGACTATGGAAAAGAGACCCCATATTTATTAACAATATGCATGATTGTTTTCCAATAGAAGGTACATTCTACCTTGGAAGGAAAACTTATGTTAAAACTGCTATTTTTAAATCTGCAAACTATCAAAGTAGCTTTTGCTGTGTCACTTCCATTTAAGATGAATCCTTGCAGCTAGATAGAGGTGGAGAAACAAAACCCACAAAGTGAAGGTAGAAAATAACACTAAAGACAGTTACATTCTTTAGGAATGTTAGGCTTCCTACTTGCATTTTCTATATATGTACTTTTAAAAAGTCCTTTGTGCTGAAATTATGTGCTTGCGATCAAATTATGGCACGCATGAATCCATAAAAAGCTCTCAAAAAACAAAGTCCCAAAAAGGACAGCTTCTTGAGAGGCAAGGAAGCCCTGATGCAAAAGGTTGTGTTTGGAAATAAAAGATGTTTTATCTCTGGTGCCCAAGCCATTGGCTCCCAGCCCACGATGGACGTGAGGAGTGAAGATGGCCAAGAAAAGCACAGGACCTTTTGTGCTACGGACACAGTGGTCCATGAACAAGTGGGCAAGGGGTAACAAAAACACACAGATGTCTCAATGTACCAGGGAAATGGTAATAGTTCTGGGCCAGTGTCAGTCTGGTCCTGACTCAACTGGCAACACAGAAATGAAAACGAGTAGATTGTGTTTCCATCCCCTCTAACTACGCTCCTTGGAGTCAATGCTAAATATCAACATAACAAACTGGGAGCCAGCTCCATCTTTCTGTGCTAGGACAGAAGAGTGTTGATGTTTCCACACTGCCTGCCTTGTGCTGAGGGCCCCTGCCACTGAAACAAACTCCTTGTGGCCCATGAGCCCTGGTGCCCCAGCAGACAAAGCACAGAACAGCGACGTGCACCTCGGCTGCAGAGCACACACTTCAGCTCCAGAGCCACGTACAGATGTGGCCATGCAGCACATGTGCAGCAGCTCCAATTTAGATATGCTCAAAGATGAAAAAACGTGGAAACTCTGAAACTCTGTCCTCACCTCACACTTTATTTCAAACACCTTTTACTGTTTTCTTGCAGAACTGAGAAGTACAATGGAGTTTTGTTTATTGGCACCATGATAAGAGATGC
The DNA here is from genome assembly GCF_009819885.2 of Catharus ustulatus. Classification (NCBI taxonomy): domain Eukaryota; kingdom Metazoa; phylum Chordata; class Aves; order Passeriformes; family Turdidae; genus Catharus; species Catharus ustulatus. The sequence continues at coordinate 15,319,944 of NC_046230.1, forward strand.
AGGAGAAGTAAAGAAAGCAGCTAATCAGCAAAATGATGACAACAGACTGGGGAAAAAGAGGAAGGATTGGAAGGATGGGTATTCTTCAGTCAGATGCAGAGGTGTGGAAGCTGGGCAGAGCCATGTGGATCACTCACAGCATCACAGCATGCTGCAGGAAATGTCACCATCCATTTCCTACCTGACATGCAGATAAAGGAAGTCATGTGGAAGGTGGGGCTGGGAAGTTGTTTCTCCATGGAAATAATTCCTGCACCAAAAGGTTTTAATAAGGAGTATTCTGTCCCCTCATTGCTGGTAAGTCCACCCCTGGGATGGTGGCTTGCACAGCAGGACTGTGCTGTGCTGGAATCCAAACAGAGCATGCTGTTGGTGTAAACCCAGGAGTTCAGAGCAATTTTTGCTGGCTGATTTTATTTTTTCCTTTCTTTGCTCCAGTATAAACGTGGTAATGGATTGGTTCTTTCAAGAGAACCAGCAAACACAGGAAACAGCAAACCAGTTCTGTTACAGAAAGGAAGGTCTCTGGTATTTCTAAGAATTAACCATCTCACAACTGTTCGGAAATTCGTCCTAACACTTGAGCCAAGTTCTGGCACATCACTTGTCCACTTCAACTGGACAGAGACCTGTCTCTGCTGGACTCTGCACCTTTCTGCAGGGAAGCTGCAATTCCCCAAACAGCTGCAGTTCCGCAGCTGGATGAGTCCGGGATGTTTCAGGAACCATCCTAAACATTTATCAGTCAATCACCGCCCTCTAGAGGTGCCCGCACCGTGCTGGGCTGGGCTTGCCGCAATCCCACAGCATCCCCTTTGCTGCCAGGAGCAGGAGGAAGGTGTCGGCTGCTTTGGGCAGATCCAGGTGCTGTTATGGGTGCAAAGGACTGAGTGCTATCCCCAGCTCCTCCCGTGTTCCTTCCCCCTCCACCTTCAAGGTCACCCAGCTGGCAGCATTTGGCCTTCGTGCATTTTGCAGTCGTGCCACTGCAGAGAGCAGTGAAACACAGAATGACAGAGAACTGTAAGACACAACTGCAATAAAATGCAGTAAAAGTAACTGCCAGACGAAACTCTTATTTTTTTTTCTCAAGCAATGTGTGTAAGCAAAAGCAGTGGCACAGCTGCAGGAATTGACTGTGCCCACATGAGCTGGATGTGCTGGTATGAGAAAAGCAGCAAGCCCTTCTGTACAACTACACACATTACTTTCCCTTGTCTGGGATAGCCTGGAAGTTTTAAAGAGAAGAATAAAAAAAAAGTGATGAATAATAAGCAACCCACCACATAATCAGGTGATGAATGTGCTTTTCCTGGTATGCAAAGACCCTCTTTGATTAGCTGAGTATCTAAGGAGAAACTGCTCTGTGCAGACTTAACACAAGATCCTGGAGGCAGGAATAGCACATGGCTAGATTTCCCCAGACACATCCTTCCTTCTTTTTTCCAGCTGGAAATTCTGTCTAGTTAGAATTTAGCAATCTTTTACATTTTCTTCTGCCAGGCTGGCTGGATGTGCTGGTTTGCCTGCATATGGAGGCATTCTGCAGGTAACCATGCATATGAACAGACCACCTGTGCCTGTGCAGCCTGATCATACACTCCTGTCGGCAGTATTTAATCCAAATAGAGCAGATGCCCAGGATCCAGTAACCATTTCATTTCAAACATTACCCTGGGATTCAGGAGAGCTGTGTTCTGTTACAGAATCACAGCATGGTGGAGCTTGGCAGGGACCTCTGGAGATTGATTAGTCCAACACCCCTCCTCAAAGCAGGGTCAAGAGAAGCAATATTGCCAGTGCTCTCCACAACCTCTCTGGGTAGCCTGTTCATTCTTCAGTCAGTGCCACAGTAAAAAAAAAAAGAAATATATGATGTTTAAATGGAATTTCTGGTACTCAGTTTGTGCCCTTTGCCTCTTTTAGTTCGCACCACTGAAAAGATTCTGGCTCTGTCTCTTCCTCCCCCATGAGGTGTTTACAGGCATTGATAAGATCACCTCTGCTATACAACCCCAGCTCTCATCCTCTGCTCACGTGTGACAAATGCTCCAAGATGTGGCACTCCCAGTACACCCACACCTCTCCTATACTGGGAAGCCCAGCATGCCAGGTGTGCACACACTCCCCCAGCCCAGGATGCTCTTGGCTTTCTTTGCTGCAAGGGCACTGCTGGTTCATGGTCAATGCACCCACCAGGAGCCCCCTTTTTCTAAAAGCTGTTTTCTAGATATTCAGCTCCCAGCTTGTGTAGGTGCCTTTACTACCTGGCCTTGGAGTCAGCTCTCTGGGCCTTGCTGTCCACAGTGTTGATGCCACTGATCTCTTTTGTAAAGCAATTACAAACTATGTTTATCTGATGTAGGTGTAGACTGAGCACTGTATAATACCTTATGGCCGAGGGCTATAAAGTCCTGTTCAGAACATTATGACATGAAAAATGCCTTTTCATCTTACCAGTTTTTTTCCCTTCTGTCACTGCTGTGTTCTAGACAAAAAGTGAGAGAGAAGCCCCAGTTTTAATCCCACAGGGAGTACAGGGCAGTGAACATTATCCAGGTCCTTCTGCATACTGAACTGAACAATGGAACTGAACAATTCGTGCTTGATTAAAAGAGAGACTGACAGCTTCAGAAAACTCGAGGTCCTAACACTGCCTGCTTACTCTTGCTGTGTGTTTCCTTGTCCACCTCTGCACTGTGCCAGCCACAGTCAGACCTTTCCTCTCTGCAGGCCAAGGTTTGTCTTTCATGAGGATCTCTGGGTTCCTTCATGGGTTTTTCTATCCTGTTCAAAGTTACTGTGAACAAGCCCTTTGAAAATAAACAATGATTCATATATTTTCACAACACCTTCAGGGGCAAAGCAGCACAGTGATCCCTGCCAGATTCCAAAGCCCAGCTCTAGAGGTGCAGGTTTGCCTCAGCTGCTCAGCATGACCTTCCCCTGGTCACACACAGCAGGAAGCAGGCTCGTGCCATGCAGCAGCAAGTCTCTGAACTACAGGCACTGCTGCTGGCATGTGAAGCAGCTGCATAAATCACCAGAGATTCATGTGAGCCGTGTAATCCTCTGGGCTGCAGTTACTCAGCCCAAGCTGGGCGATGTCCAAAAGCCACTCACTGCCCTCCCTGCTACGTGGCTGCTCTCTGGAGCCTGTCTGGTGCCTCTCCCTACCTGTCCCTTGTCTTCACCTCCAGAGGAGGCCCCACATCTTACACAAGGACCCCAGAAGAGGGGACAAACCCACCTCCCTTGCACTTGCTTGGCTCATTAATCCCAGGTGTGAATCCACAGAACTGTGTGTGGAAGGAGGTTTGTCCTCTACCTCCACAAGGGCAGACACACTGCCTTTGTGCTTACTTTACAATTACACTTGGAACCACCAAGCAAGAATATAATAGAGTTTCTTATGTAACCATATATTTATTTTGATTATGTGTGGCTTCAAGACAAATCTAAAATGGTGCTGGACCGTGCTGCTGCCCTCAAAAGAAGTTTGTCAGCAGAGTAACAAAAATGTTCTGCTCCTGAAAATGATGTGCTGGGCTTTATGGTCAGCTTTTAGGTTTGAATGCTTTTTTTCCACTTTGATATTTGAGCCCTCCCCCCGAAGGAATTCCTTCGAGTGTGTACACGGCTCTCCAAGAAATGGTCACGGGAGGACAGAGACAAAGCACAAAAAAAAAAAAAATGCTGACGGCATCTAAAAATTATTTGCAATCTCAGCTACAGGAGCTCAGTCAATTTACACAGTAATTTATATACTGAGGATGGTTTTTCTGATGTTCTTCTAGAAATTTCTTTTGGAATTATTGGGTATCCAAAATACATTTGGAACTAACCAACCAGAGGAATGAGATGGAACAGCACCTAAGCACCCCAGTCCCTGTCTCTCAGCCCCAAATCAAGCACACAACTGCAGTGACTGATTCTCTCTCTGGTGAGAGAATCTGGAGCTGGGCTACTGAACTAAATCATGTAACACAAGCTGGGAAGTTGCACCATCAGAGGATCCTTCTGGGATCTGAAGCACCTACACTCGCCACAGCCCAGCCTGGTTGTCCTTGAGTAAAAAATGACATTGGGAGAGTATGGAAGCTTTGAACATCAGATGTGTTTAAGGTAAACGCAGAAGAAGTGGCTGATCTTTTTTGCAAAATCTGCAATAAAACAACACATAATAAAAGTACATAGTAAATAAACAAGAAGCATATTATTTAAAAAAAAAAAAAGCGAAGCAGGCTACTAAGGCTGCTACTGAGAGAGTAACAGACCTGGCACTCTGCCACAGATAACTCCTCTCTGCTCATCCCTGGGGCAGAAACCCTGCCCTGGGTGGTGCCATGTCTGCACACAGACATTCCTGGGCACACAGTAATGTCACTGGAGCCAGTCCCACTCATACAGAATGCTCAGAGACCTCCACTGCTCTCAGGAGCAGGGACTACCTGATTCGTGGAGGGATTAATTTAGTTCTCAGTAGACCAAATAAACAACCAACAGGCAGGAAAAAAAAAAAAAAAAAAAAACCAAGCTGGCCATCCCTGGTTCTTCCCAGCCCAGCCAAGGGACTGGCTTCTATTCAGGCACGTTAGAAGTGGAATAACTGCTCTCAAGTCAGTATTTGATAGCAGAGAATGCTGCCTTTGCACTGAGGTCAGCAGAGGCACTGTGATTGACACCAGTACAAATCCTGGCTCCAGAGACTGAATGGAGAAAAGTCAGGCCCCTTTTCTTCAAGGCATTTATCACACTCAGTCACTGTCTGAAACACCTCAATCCTGCCCTTCTTCCATCTCTTTCTCCACCTGGTGCTGTAGGTTCCTTGGACCAGAAGGGGTTTTCCCTCCCTCCATCCCAGGCAGGTCCCTGTCTCTCCTGCCACACGAACAGCTCGATGTGACAGTGTCACCCTGAGGAGCAGCCAGGGTTCATGAACTGAAGCCTTGCCCTTCTCCTGCTGCCTGCCCAGGCTCTGGAGCCTCTGAGCAGCCAAGCCCATCATCCAGAGACTCTCCAGGTTGTTTTCTGGGGGCCATGGGAAGCAGAATGTCAGACAGAGCTGTCTGAGCCATGCAGCCCCACGGTTAGAGAGGAGAAACCTCAGCCCAGGGCTGACAGTGACTGATGACCGTAGGTGCTGCGAGAATTCGCTGCTCCTCACGTTACCCAAATGTCAGGGGGTTACAGTGCTGTTATTGAAGCACCACAGGAGTGCAAAGAGCTGTGTAAACTGAGAGGATAATCACCACACAGGCAGAGCAGAAGCTGTTTGACAGTGTTGAAATTATGTTCTTTGGTAGCTCTCTGACTTGTCATGTGACTTGATACACTAAAAACTCCCATAATGTGTTTTTACATCCATGACAATTGCTTTTCCTGCAGCAGACAATGATTTGTAAAACGACTTTTCTTATTCCCAAACCACTCAAAATTTTGCAAATTGTTTTCCACGAACTAAAAGTGGTTTAGAAATAACCTTGGCTCAGCAAATGGTTCCGTTATGGGGCTTTTGCTGCCACGACAGCCAGCTGGGACAAGACAGTTATTTCTAAATTACTCTATTTTTTATATTAATATCTCTTTTAGAGCAAAACAGCAGCAGAAGCAGTATTATTTCTGTGTGTTCTGAAATAGGACTGGTTCCTAGGAATCACAAGTTATTATCATCCCATCACAGGCATCCCTGATCATTTCATATGGCAGAATATCCTCTGTCTTCCCAGGCCCTGAGATCACTGTGGGGGTACAGGGGCAGCTCCTTTTCTCCTCTGTACTGGGAGCTGTCATCAGAAACACAGACCCCACTCTAAATCAGACAGCCTTGTGTGGACAAAACCCTGCAGCCCAATATCATAGAGTGGGTTGGGTTGAACTGGGCCTTAAAGGTGATCTAATTCTGACAAGGGCAGAGGAAAGGGAAAACCCATCTGTGCCTGGGCTCAAACCTCAGCTTTTCAGTTATGAGCTGAACATGCTGATGGATTGCACCACAGAGACTGCCTAGTTACAACTATCTTCATAAAAAAAATAACTTTGCTACCTAAAATAAAACTACTTTCTGAGAAACATTGATTCCAAGTAGCAGAAATATCATGAGTACCAAGATGGTTTTTATCATGACATTAACAGGGGCTCAAAACAAGGCCAGGAGTTCTCCTTTCCCAGAGACCCATCAGCAGCTTCCCCATCTGCAAACCAGCTCAGACTGGCAGCTATCCCTCAATGTGGGATTAGATCCCACAGTGTCAATGCCCTTGTTCCAGCAGCAAGGACACGAATTTGGTGTCTTCTGAGCACACTGAGGACTGAAGCTCTAACATGCCTCAATCATTTCACTGGGCTCTTCACATTTCAGGAGATCAAATGTGCAATCTTACAGATTCACAGAGAAATTAAAGAAGTGATTTAATGGAACACTTAAAATTTTAAAATATTTATCATTAAAAGAGAAATCCAACATCTTATCGAGGGGGGAGCAGAAAGAGGGGAAGGGGAACAGGAAACAAATAAGGAGAGGCACCAAACTGTATTCCAAGTACACACAGTGGAAAATGCAGGTCAGTGCCAGCAGCCTAATAATCTAAATTCTCTTTCTATGTACTGACCTCTTCTGAGTAAAGGAAAGAATTTAAAGGCACATAAATGATAACTGTACATATTCTGGAAGCAAACCTAAAAGTATGCTGCCAGGAAAAATCATCCTTCTGCACACAGAGCCATTAACACATTCCCTTCTCCTTCCTCGAGGGCAGCAGAGGTCACACCTGCTCTGGAGGCAGGGAGAGAGGGAATGCTCCTTACCTGCCACACACAGCCAGTCCTCAGCACAGCAGAAGGATGGGCATCAAATCCGAGTGGCAGAGATGGATTTCAGGTGCCTGGCTGGGAAAAGCCCCAGCACAGACTCAGCACCCAGGCAGGAACTGCAGCTCTCTGCAGTGGAAGCAGCCCTGCACCTCCAGGAGTCCCCAGTAGAACAGTGCAGGTCACTCACCCCTTCCCCTCCCTCAGTGACCAACAAGAACTGCTCTGGGCACTGCCCTCCAAAGAGCTGGCAACTAAAAAAATTGTCCTAAATGCTTTTTTTTTTTTTTTTTTAATTACAAGTTTCATTGCTTTTACATGCTCCAGATGGCTGTAATGGCAACAATAATTCACCAAAATACAAGCAGCTAGATCCACCAATAGCATCATTCTGTACAGGGTTTTATTTTCCCTTGTTCTTCATGCAGCTAAATGCCCACACACATTTCTACATTATATTTCTCCATTCATACTGTTCAACACCTCCCCTTGGCCGCAGTGAAATGGAGGGCCCACTCATTTTGTACACTCACTTCATACCAGCTTTGTTCTGATACTTTTTCTGGCCAGCTTACACATTGATTGGGTCCAATTGGCACAAAGAGGATTGCAAAATCTGCCCCCAAAATTTCCAGTGGAGGATATTCTTGCCTACCCCGACTTTGCCTTTGGTCTATCTGCCACAGTTGTTGCAGGGTTGAGGTAGTGTCAGTGCTATGAACAAGGAGCTTAATGCTCTTTAGAGGGGATGATCATCCTAAGAAATTAATGAAAATGAATGGAAATGTTCTAGATGAGGGAGGCATATGGCTCCACAAAAATAATGAAGCAGAGAGCATGCACAGATGCAGGAGATGGTGTCCAGTAAAGCCTGGCTCAGTCTGCCAGGAGCACAGCCCTTAACACCCATGCAAAAACCTTCTGCACTGCAGCTCAGCCCTGACACCTCTGTCCCTGTCACGGGCCCCAAACTGCTCACTTTGCTGGCTGCTGCTGACTTGCACTGGGGGAAAGCTTAACCACCGAAATGACCTTAAAAATGCATTTGGGGGTGTTCAGGAGGGGTACCCAGAGTGCCCCTGTGACTCCAGAGCAATCCCCTGTCTGGCTCAGAGGGGTCACTGCCAGGGGAGGCTTGGGGCAGGAGCACGAGGAGATCCTGCTGGACAGGGTGAGGGACACACAGGGACACAAGCACAGAGTGCAGAATAAACTAGCAAAATAAGTGTAAGGTTTCTTGTATCTCACAGCATCATTTTGGTGTTATAGCCCCTCTGTCCTCAGCAGCATTTACTTTGGTGTAACTGAAATGAAAACGTGGCTCAGGAGGATTGGAGGACTCCACCAGCTCAAGCAGCTTTCCATGGGGAACATATCCTGAAAGGGGAAACAAATCACTGTACAGAGCTGCAGAGATTTTCACAATGACTTTAAATCAACTAGACTTGTCAACAGCTGAGATTTTGGGCAATAAACTTGGCTGGAGCTGAGCCAACCTGTGTTAGGCTGGGATCCTGCCCTGTAAGCTCCTGAACAGAGTGCCAGACCCACCTGTGCTGAGTGTGACAGGGAAGATGCTGAGGGGACAGAGGCTGAAATCCAGCCAATAGCTCCAAACAGAAAACAGATTTGGCTGCAGCTGCAGAATAAGGATACACAAAGAGTGCATTTAACCAGCAGCTCTCTTTGGACAAGAGCACCTGGCTGGAGAGGAGAGCTGGGCTCTCACATCTCTGGGAACAAACATCTGCATTTAATGGACACACTTTGCTCACATTTGAGAACGTTAATCCAGCACAATGAAAACAAGAAAAGTCACCAGCTGTGTGCTGATGAAACTAGACCCTTTGGCTACTTCAGGGATTTTACTAGGTGTGTATAAATAAACATGGAAGATTTCACTGCAGCACTTTAACAAAGTGCTAGAATCCCTTCTGAAATCTTTATGAGGTGAAAATTAGTAAGCAACCTCTGCAAAACCAACTGACATTTTTCAATTTATGAGGCTTCCCATGCCACAATGTCTATCATTTTACACAAAGATTTTAGTTTAAAAACTGCCTCTCTGAGCTATGGTGAGATGAGAAGGCTGCTGAGATCCTGGGCTGACATCCCGGGAATCTCAGCAGAGTGCCTGGTATTCACAGTCAAATTTTGTAATTAGGTGGTGCACATTTCCAAAATGTCACTGAACAAGTGGCCATTGGTGGAGTTATTTTAAGGCAGTGGTTCAGGAAGGCACTGCTTGTGCCTGTTCCTGAGTCGACAGACATGCCTGCCTTGAACTTGCTGAAGACCCTGCTGTGAAGAGAGACTTTAATGGCAAAGACAGCTCCAGGATCACTTACTGCAAGAGATTGCTATCACTTGATTTTCTTCTCTTTGTACTGGTGTCAATTAGAAAAACAAACATTTCTGAAATTCAAGGAGTTAGCCCTGGATAAAAGCAGAGTGAAGCCTGAGCTGAGCCATATAAAGCAGCTTCTGCCTTACAGCTGTGATATTTTCCATGGATAATCTGCACTAGAATAGATGGAAACAACGATTTTCTGTCTCCCTTTCCAAAATCACGTCCTCAGGGACAGCTCTGAGACAGTTCTATTAAAAGTGCAGCCAGTCAGGTTGTGGGGTATCACCATCAGGGTTTATAGTGCCAGGCAGTGATCTGAAAGACACGTCCAAAGAATCTCTTCAAGGCTCTGAAAGGCACATACCTTCATCCCACCATCCCTCACATCCTCTCTCTGGGAATCTGACTCATTTCCTTGGTTTTGTCTTTATCTTTCCTCCCTGAAGATTTTTAAGTTAGACAAAATGCTCATGAAGTTGCTGCTGTGGGGGGTTGATTTCCTTTTCCCTTCTAGAACTGTGTAAGACCCTTCAACCACTGCTGGTAAGTCTTTCACAAAGATGCTCATGAAGGTCAAAATATTTATGTTCCCTAAGTGCAAGGCAGAAAAACCAGGGAGCTGGAGAGTGTAAGCAAAAATAATACACTGGAAGGCAAAATACAAGCAGCAGGAACAATGTAAACAACTTTCAATTGCTTTTCTACTAACTACTGAAATCTCCTGCTTCTGTTGTTATTTCTTTCATGCTGGGGAAAATCTATCATATGAAGAAGGATCAATGCCTCCTGGCACACTTCAAAATTCCCTCTTACTGGCAGGCTGGGATTGAAAAGTCCCTGTGAAAGCTGCTAGGAGGTGACAGCTGCCCTGCTCAGAACTTTTGAGCATCCCATCTCCAGTGAAGATACTCACTTCCTTTAGAGCTGGAGAGGTTAAACTGACTCAGCAAAGGAGCCAAGGCTCTGGAACAGATTTCACAAAGGACTGGAGAGTAGGAGGCAGGGGCAGAGGGTGCTTCACCTCCTGCAGGGGCTGGCTTTGTTACCTTACGGCTCCTTCTGTCCCAGTCAGGGGTTCCTACACAGGAAGCCAAGTGCCATAGAAGCCACTGGGACACTTTTGTGAAGAACTGTCTGCAAAAGGGAATTTCTGATCTGTGGGAAGTTACAACATTCTGAAATTTGCTTTTCTTCCACATATAAACAAGAGGCCAAAATTCCATGGTCTGTGTGGAATGGATCTCCTGGAGAGGAACGGGGGCAAGGAATGAAGGAGATTAAGAAACCTTCCTTTCAAGAAAAAAAAAATATCCTGTTGATACTGTTTTGGTGAACTTTGCCACTTTTTGACTTTCATGGGGACCAAACTAGACCCCAGCAGCAGCTCACAGGGAATCTGGAAGAGTTGCATGAAAAACGAACAAACAATGATCAGTCAGAAACCCCCTGATAAAGAAGTTATTTTCAGATTGGTTATACATAAATTCAACATTTGCAGAGAGCTATACAACTCCTCACAGAGTCCAACAAGACATTTCGGTACAGATTTCAATTTCAAAATATGTGTCCTTACAGAAAATATTTACTCAAGCACGTGCAGTTAGTTGAATGTTAATTTAACTTTTTTCTGAACTAGTTGTTATTCATTCTTAACCCAGGAACATTAATTTTACATTTGACACAACAGCCTATTGATTTCTAAGCAAGTTTCATTCTTAATTTCAGTCAGCTCTGGGTTTGCTATTTAATTTTTTAACGAAAATTTATTTGCCTTTGGTATCTCAAGCCAGCCCTTTAAAGTTACATAAATAAAAGGTACTTTAATTGAAGAGAACATCTGTAGTTTTCCTTAATCATTCCTGTCAAGAATCTGCAGCATTCTGTTTTATATTACTCATGAAATTTTGGGATGCTCATGTTCCTGTCATTCTTGACTCCCACCTTCCTCTTTTTTACCATATGAAGTGGCTAAAGCTGCTCAAAAAAACCTCTTGGCATTTTTAGCTTGAAAAAAATGGTTTGTGCAATGATCTAGAAACGACAAATGATAGTTAGAAGGCAGTTTTCTACCAACAACTAGATATTCCAAAGTATTAAGGAATTATTATGGAAAATTTTAGGTGAAGGTGAAGATGTTTTGTCTGGCCTAGAAAATGGACAGATGATATTGAATGTCAATAAATGTCAGTTGATGCAAACAGGAAGAAATAATCCTAAACACTTCTATCTGTCTGCACAGCAAAGTGCTTTGAGCTGAGTGTTCCTGATCCAAAATGAGGACCAAGAGAGGGCTTGGCAGAGGCTGGCTCTCAAAATGATTGGTTCCAATGTAACAGCTTGGGATCTTGAATTGAAAATGACAGGAAATAGCCTCAAAAACCAGAAAGGACCTCTTTTCAACCAGAGTGTATTTTAGCAGTGGAACTCCTCACCAAATTACATTCTAGAAGCCAAAAGCTTACACAGATTCAAAAACAAAGTCACGAAAGGAAAATCCCTCAAGGACTATTAAGCACAAAATATTGTGTCTAGTTCTAAAATCCCTCAGCCACAAATTGTTGGGAGGCTTGGGGAATATTTGAAGGAAGTGTCAAATGTGCTTGCAGGATTGGCCACTGTCAGAGTGAGTATCCTGAGCGAGACAGACGCCCAGGCTGACCTGGTATGACTGTTCTTGCACTTCTATGTCACATTTTCCTGTTACCTTGTTCTCAGAAAAAACGAAAAAATAAATCACTGAAATGGACATTTATATTCATACAGGCCCCATATTTTGTTCAATAGACAGAGTTGGCATGGAAAATTTCAACACAAAGACTTAAAGTTTAGTAAATTCATAAGCAACCAAAGGGAAATGCTAAAGTTTTACAAATTAAATGAGAGACAGAGATATTAGCCCTACCTTTAATTTTAAAAAAATTACTTGGAGTTCAAATGGCTAGCACATATGAACAATTTAGGGTAATGCACAATACAGCAATTATAGAACTGCTCATGAAGTGAGCTGAAGAAATTCAGAGAAAATTTAAAGAAACTCAAATATACTGACACATGAAAATACATACATATCATGCATCCAGACACAGTGTGGTGACCACTTGCAATGTTTCCCACAGCCTAAAAGACTCTGGTGGTTTTAGACATATCCTTTACAGTAAAAATACAGAAGCCTAGTAAACCTAATAATATTCCTCAGTTTGGTTGGAATTTCTTGTGTGCACATATACATGCAATGTCTTTGTGTGAGAGGGAAACATCAATTAAATTTAACTGCTTCCCCTGTGGACTTAAATCATAGCTGGATGCTAAATTAATGTATTTCTATATAAATTCGGTTTTTAAGTCATTCTTCTCCGGCAGTTGCATCTTTTCCATGTAGTTTAGAATAGAAGCTGCCCTTGTTCTCTAGCACAACCTCTACCATGAAAGCACCAGAAGAAAGTCATTACATTTAGCAGGCACCTCCCTTGTTTAATGGTGTATAAATGTCTTGGTGCCAGTCCTATGCTTGGCATACAAGGGAAGGTTAAATACATTAAACATCTCCAGCCCAATTAAAACACCAGTGAAATGCTACAGGACATGTGATAACCACAGAGAAGCACAGGAGAAATGGAAACAATAATGATGGAAGGGCACTGTTTAGGATAATTTCTAGTCATAGAAGGATGCTTTAAAAGTAAGTGCAGGGAAAATGATGCTGGAAATATTTCCTAATGGGGAGACCTAATAGGCTGTGGAATAATCACCGAAGGGAGAGGAAGGAAGTCCTTTTGACTGAGTCATTTCTTTCTGGACTGGGTAAAGCAGGGAAAAAATGTGCTGGCAGACAGAAAGATTACCAGCTCTACTGCTCAGAAGCCTAAAACATTTCTGTCCTCAACAGTAGCAGTTTTATTCAGAACAAAACCAAGCTCATAAAAACTTTTTTAATTTGCATGAAGAGACGAACGACTTCTGTAATGCCTCCCTTGTCTTTCTCAAATTTAATCTATTCACATACATTTGTGGTTCCTTCTTAAACTGCATTTCCAGAAGAGAGGTTTCCAAGGCTGCAGCCATGTATTGCCTTTGTCCATGTGGTGCTGTGTGGCAAGAACAGATGCAGCTTTATCAGGAACTTGTCCTGATCAGGCTCTGGCCAAGCGTGACTAGTTTAATGTGACAGATATTAGAATGGAAGGAGAGTGAGAAGGGAGGAATAACAAGTGCCAGGGAAAGATTAGAGTCTCCACACATTTGTGCATTTATTGACCTTTTCTTCTTCGATATACCATTAGTTACCCAGATTTACAGCGAGCTGTCAGGTGCACTGCTTAGGTCATTGATGATGTTATGAACTCTACTGGAAACTGATTTCATTAAACAAAACTATGTGGCTTGGCATTTGATATAGCAAATATTTAACTGACATTTTAAATTGCTCTTTATACAATTCCTTTGTAATTAGTGAGGTCTTTTTAATAACTTTTTAGGGACTTAAAAATTTTAAAAACTGCATATGGGGTACAACAGCTGGCATACCCATCCCTGATGAACAGTCAGTGTGTGTGAGTCCAGTCTGCCATCACTGTACATAAATCTGTAGACCAGTATGCAGAGAAGCAATATTTTTTACTGAAGTTTCTTGAAGGCTCACTTGGATGGTTTTCTTTCAGCACCCTCTACATCAAATATTCTGTCATAAATTTGACTTGAGTTGCAATTTACTCATGAATAAAATACCACCTCTGGGACTTAATCCAGGGAGAAATAAAGAACCTAACTGCTGCTGGCCATCAGAAAGAGTTCAACATGCAGGACACCAGCCTGAAATGATGCAATAGTCTACAACAGTGCAAGCAGGATTTCCTAACCTTTAGACCCACATTTCTGAAGGAAAAAGCTATGCTTTGTAAAAAGCACATACAGGCCTGTATCTTTACTCTGAGGTCTGAACCCAGGCTGGTACTGTGCATTCACTTTACTCATTCCTATCGTGGTTTAACCTAGCCAGGAACAAAGCACCACAGTCACTCCCTCCCTGACCCCAGTGGGGGGAAAAGAAAATTCAAAGGACAAAAGAAAAAAAAATTGGTGAGCTAAGATCAACTTAATAATTTAAATAAGATAACAATAATACATTTTAAAGAAAAGGAAATAAACGAAATGAGAGAAATCACCCTCAGGAAGGACAAGTGATACAAACGAAAACGATTGCTTACCAACAACGAAGAGATGCCAACCAGTTCCTGAGCAGCCTTGCCTGACCCTGACCTTCTCTCTAGCTTCTTGCTGAGCATGATGTCTGGAATATCCCTTGGGTCAGCTGGGGTCACCTGTCCCAGCTGTGTCCCCTCTCAGCTTTCTGTGTGTCCCCAGTTCCATCACTGCTGGGGTGAGGTGACACAGGAAAGGCCTTGGCTCTGTGCCAGTGCTCCTCAGCAGTAGGGTTCTAAAACATCCTTGGAATTCTCAGAACTTCCCAGCACAGATCCAGAACACAGCCCCACCCCAGCTACTGTGAAGAAAATTAATGATAGCCAAATTTAGCCAAAACGAGCTCAATTACATCAGTTGAAGCAATGTAGTTGCAGTGATACACAAAATCGCCACCACTGGATCTGGGTAAGAGTTTGATCACAGTTCAACTGCAGCCTGTTGGAGCTATCCACACATTCATCTTGTTAGAACACTTCCAGGCTGCAGCACATCTCCTAAGAAACCCCTCTTGCCCCTCCTCAAACCTGGCAATGCTTTACAAAGGCAAGCATTCGGAGGAAAGGGCATCCTCTGCACCAGCCCACTTGCCCCTGGAAGTGATGCTTGGTTGGAGTTTTTTAGGCTTTAGCTAGGAGGGTGCAACTGACACTTGCCATCTTCAAAGAGTTAAATGCAAGACCAGCCAGCAGCTCTGCACTCAGATCTGTTTAATGTCTGCATCTGTGCCATGTGGCTGTCATGGTTTAGCAGCATGAGAAGAGCTGAGTCTGAGCTCTGGGGCTCTGCTGATGACAGTTCCATGCAGCTCATTTTCCTCACACCACATGACCTGGCTGGCTTTGGCACATCCTGTCTAACTGCTGCTGAGCGAAGAGGAAATATTTGCCTTGAGCCTGAGCACTAAACACCTCGTCTGTGGTTAGGGGAGATGCAGCTTTCTCCACGGTGGGGTGGTGATTTCACTGAACCGTTACCTCCATTTTCCACCTTTGCAGCAGTAATTGCTTTCCCTTGTGCCCCTCGCTGGACAAACGAGCTAAGGAAATATTCTGGGAACAGGGAGGGCTTTTTAGCACTGTGTAACGTGAGCACACTGGCTTCTGGAAAAGGGGCTGGCTCAGCAGATGTGCGAGTGGGGGATGTTTGCTATTCCACCCTTAGGCGAGAAATTAATGGCTCTGACTGTCCCCTCTTGGCCATGTATTGAGCTGGCAAACCCTAACCATGGCCTCTGTGTGGGGTCAACATCCAATTCTGGGCTGGTTTGTGCCATTCGATTTCACACCCATGCTCCTGTGCTTCACAGGAATATTCCTTCCCAGGCAGAACAGGTCCCTCTGCTAAAGGACAAGGACTTGAATGGACAGCATAAATTTTATTTCTTGTGCAGAAAGCTGAAGGTGACAAACCAATTTTGCTTGCATGACAGATGCAGAAGAGCGAGATGACAATGAGGAGCTAAGCCACCCAGCGTGGTCCCAAAACAAGTCACCTTACCACGTCAAGAAACTGTATAAACAGAACAGACAGAGCCTGCCCTGTCCCACAGCATTGCTGTTGAAGGATTTGGGCATAGACAAGGTGCCTTAACTGTACTTTAAGCTGACTATAATATTTCTGGTTGCGCACTCTAATTAATATGTCTTAGCTGGCACAAATCCCTCAAGTCACTGGCATTCCACCAGTAATGCATTCCAAGATGTTTAACTGAAGGGATGTTAAAGAAAGAAATCCTGCAATCTTGGTATATAAGGGGGATTGATATAAAAGTAAAGCTTTAGAAAATGAGTTCAAGAATGAAGGAGTGCTTAAAGTGATTCAAGGGAAAACATAAACTGGAGCTTAAAGTTGCAATCTGCGGTGGCAGGCAAATATCCCTATCATTAAAAAGGCTCACAGGCTTTTTTTTGTACTCTAATAATTTTGATAACTTTCTCAAAACTTTTCTGCAATGATTTAAAATATTCCTTCCCTTCCTCAGTGAAAACAAACTTATTTTCACACTTAACAGCTTTAAGATTTGAAAACAGTCTTCCTGTATTTAATTTCCATATGTCATACAAAGAAAGAACCAAACTAAACCCAAGAAATGCCTGTGGAAACCTTGCAATAGCAGCTGCTTGGATGCCAATAAGAAATTACAGTAATTTCAAGATTATAAGCCGCACCATTTTGACTAAAATTTTGGTCCGAACCTGAAGTGCGGCTTATAACCAGGTGCAGCTTATATATGGACAAAGAACAAAGAGTTGCTGTTTTAGTTTGGAGGACAGGTGTCTGCTGAGAAAGGCAGGAACTTCTCTTTGAAATGGAGAATGTAAACCCCCTCACTCCAAATTATTATAATTTTGAAATCAAGGGGTTTTCAGACAAAGAGATGGGAATTAGGAATAACAGTTCTTTTCTAGGGAAATTAAAATAGAAATACAGTACTACAAAGAAACAAACTGCAAACCCTGACAAAGTCAGAGTACAACCTGACACCCCGTCAGGCAGGGTGTTGGTAGCAGTCCCATTCCATGGTGGCTGCATCCTCCTGCAGTGACAGATGTGGCTCAGTTGGAGCAGTGCTCCTGTACAAGGTGCAGTTTCCCTCCAGAGCTCCAGTGGTGATGTGGAGAAATCCGGTTTTCCTCTGGAGTCCAGTGGAGAAAGGGATCCCTTAGTGTCCCAAAACCTCTGTTTTTATCTTGGTAAGAAATGTTGGGCTCTTCCCCCTGGCTGGAGCAACTCCCAATGGGATGCAGTAATTATATCAGTCACACAGGGGGACTCAATGGGCCATTAGCAGAAAATGACTGGCTGGAGGAAGGATGGGGTGTGAAAAGATAAAGAACAATGCCCTGCCTGGTTTCAATGGATGGCCCATTAGCAGAATATCTGCCGTTGAGATAAGGATCACTGCCCCCACCCTCAACAGATGGTGATAGAACAGATACCTTTTATCACACTCTGTATTGTAATGCGCGGCTTATAATCAGGTGTGACATGTATGGACAAAGAATGAAAAGTTGCCAACACCCGGAAGTGCGGCTTATACTCAGTGCAGCTTATAATTGTGAAATTACTGTACTTGTACATTACAGAAAGTGGAAAGGAACTTCTGAAGACTTCATAGACCCTAGAGCATCAGACCCCAAGCTGATCCCCACAGGTGTTTACATTTTGCTGAGCCATCATTAGTTAACTTGTGTTAGGCTAAAGCAGAGACACCCACTTTGAATATGTAAACATAAACAGAGACAATCCAGCACTTTTCTTGCTAGAAAACGAAGGAAATTTTAAGAAATCTACTTTGTGCAGCTGAAATATCAATCTCACATCAGAAACAGTGTGTCTTACACTTCTTGCACATTTGCCCTTTTTACAATCAGATGGCAAAAAGGAGCTCATTTTCCAGCCACCTGCAACAGAAGGCCAAAGTTTTAGTTTCTAGCTTTCAATGTTCCTTCCCCACGAAGAGTCTGACCCAAGAGAAGGTTTGTCATGGAATCTTTGACTTCAGATGGCCCATGGATGGAAGGAAAAGCCTTCAGGGATAGGGGAATAGAGAGGGAATGGGAGAGAGGCAGGAAAAAAATCCACACTGAAAAATTCTTACCCTTTTTTGAAGCAGATGGAAGAAAAATGTGCAGGAGACAGAACATAACACTCAAAGAAGAGTTAATATAATCAAAAGGGATTGTAAACTGCCCTAGACCAGCAACATCAGAGGGCTGTTGGTTTGTTTGGAGAAAGAGAGCTGCTGCCAGCTGAGAGACAAGATATAGATAGTAGAAACTGGAGAGTTATTAGGAAGTAGAGAAAGAAGGGATTTTTGAGTCTCAAGGCTGGGCACAGGTACTGGTTAATGCAGAGCTTTGGAGTAGGAACATCTCCTTAGTCAAACAGTGTTCTTCAATGGAGATGGAGCAGAGGAATGCAACACCTCCTATCATTCACACACACACAAAACACACTTTCAATCATTAAAACATGCTGATAGAATTAGGGGTAGGAAGCTCCAAACAAATATCAGGATTCCTCCCTAAGCAAAGTCCAGGTTTGCTTAAGATTAAGAGGTTTTTTCTGGATATCACTGAAGTTTTCAAGAACCCTGCCAGAGCTGTACAGCAAAAATATAACTTACAGTACCAGAGAAGTATCATAATTCTCTGTGTTTTATTCCAGAAGCTGAAGGGCTGTAATTTTATTAGAACACTGCTGTTGCAAGACCACAGAATAATACACTGACATTTTGACTTGCACTTAAACCTAATATATGTTTTTATACTAGATTTATGTTCCATCATAAACTGACAGTGGACAGAATAAGTCAGTATTGCCACTGTGACTTGAACTTCAAATGGAAAAGGTTCTGCTCTGTGGAGCCTTGCAAAAAGCCCTTTTCCTGTGTCAGGGTCTAGCTAGGGATTTGCAGCTGTGCCACTCTCTCTGGTTTCTGACCACCTCCCTCTTCATTGGACTACAAAGCAAGCTGCCAGTAGGGCTTCTGGAAACTTCATCCTCTTTCCTTTCCCCAGTTACAGGAACCAGGGAATTCTGCAGTTACAGAGAGGATACACAACACCAGGGACTGCAGGGGAAACCCAGCCCTGGTTCAGACACCTTGTCAGAAAACAAAGCTCCTGCTGCATTTCATGGGGATGTCAGACTCACTCTCAGCCTTGTAGAGCAGTTCTGCTGCCCTGGCAGTACTTCAGCTCTGTTTGCTTTGCTCTGTCTCATCTGCCCCACAGGCAGCTGAACTGGTGAAACAGATATTCCTAACTGAACAAAGACAATACTAAATGCAGTACCAAGGCCACTTTCATCATATGTGGAAAGGAACAAAACCACAAACATAGAACAGGGCTGAAAACCAGATTCAAGTGCGTTTCTAAAGAAATCAGAGATATTTTCAGGACTGCTGTCATTCCTATTAGTGTATTCTGATATTCATATTTCAGTACTCCCAGCAGCTTTAGCCAGGGAACAGAGTTGCACTGAACAATGTCTGCACACACCTCTCAAAGCAAGACAGTTCCTGGACACAAACCTTGTTCTCTTGACAAAGTATTTACTGAAGCTAAGTGCTTCTTCACTTCACCTGCCAACAGAGACAAATTAGCACAGTGACCATCATAAAGTCAGGAAGACAACTAGAAAAAAAGGTTTAAATATATTCATAACAGCATAGGCCTGGAAAAGGAAGAGATCTCACAAGGGACAAAAGAATCATGGAGCAGATACAGGACTTAGCAGAAGAACAGATTTGTCACATAAATGCAGTGTGTTCCAGAAGACCCCAAATCTAATGCTTTAGAAAAGAGCAATATCCTCTTCATGGCTCACTGATACTCCCAGAGGAATTTTGGAAAACATTCTAGTAAAACATGCTTTGGCTGATGCTATCATTGGTTTTCTGGGATTTGATTTGATGTTTTCATTCTTTTTTTCTTTTTGGTTTCTTGTTGTTCTGACTTATGAGAATGAACACTTGTCTCAAAAACAGGATCTTGGTTACTGAGGAATCTGTTTATTTCAGGCCCTTTTTCCTAACTTGGTATCAGTTGGAACCACTCACTGCTCTTGGTATTTTAGGGGTCTAATTTTAGGCCCTGGTTTTTCAGATGTTGGCCAGAGGCCCCACTTGGTCTCTACACAGAAAAACTATATTGGAAGATTTTGTTTTAAGTCTGGTGCAGATCCAAAGCTTCTGAAGACATATGGATTTCTTTCCACTGAGCTCCATAGCTCCAGGTCTGGCCTCCTGCTTGTGGTACCTGTTAGTGTGAGCACCAGTGAAGGGCCTGAAATGGATGTGTGGATCCAGCTCACTTCAGTGGAGTGAAGAGCTGCCTCTGATCAGCTACAGCAAATCTAGTGTGCATGGCTGCACAAACAGGCAGAATTTCTTCATGGAAAGGGTTGTTAAACACTGGAATGGGCTGTCCAGGGAGCCAGTGGAGTCACCACTCCTGGAGGTGCTCAAGAAATGACTGGACATGGTACTAAGTGCTGTGGTTTAGTTGGCATGGTGGGGTTTGATCAAAGGTTGGACTCCACAGTCTCAGAGGTCTGTTCCAGCCTGAATAACTCTGTAAAGGCAATTCCATGGTCATCAGGAGCCAGCACCCCAGCACCTTCACAATGCAAAGAGCCAACACAACAGCAAGAAAAGGGAAGAGCCTGATTCTAATCTTCTCCTGACAGACTTGTCATGAGATCAGTGCCAGTTCTCTGCATCCTGGTTTCACTCACACCATCACTGGTACAAGCACAGTGAGAAATCTCCAGGGGGTGAGCTTTGCAGAAAGGTTCTGCTCTTTGACAAGAGCAACACAACTTTCCCAATAATAAGCAGATATCATCTTAGCTATCAATGCCAAGACTTAATCTCAGGAAAAAGACAACAGGGCTGACTTCTCATCCAAAACACCTCCCCTGTGTCTCCAAGGCACTGATATTCTGCTGGAATTTCTCCACAGCTTCCCCCTCCACGCTGTGTCTCAAGGTGCACAGCAGCACAGGTCAGCCCCTGGGCATGGCAGTGCTGTCTGCTCTCTCCACATGCACCCAGCACATCCCAAGACTGAATCCAGATCTCTGGGGGCAGCTCACGAGTGCCTCAGGGCTTTCCCCATGCAGGAGCAGTACTCACTGCACAGGTGTGGGCTCGGTTTGGATTTGCCACACAAAAGCTGAGAGCTGTTGTAAAGCTGGATTGTTTCCTCATGGGGGCCTGCACATGATGAAAGTGGGCTTGCACTAAGGCAGAAAGAAAAGGCACATTTGGAGTGCAACTGTGTTTTAAACTACTTTAACTGCTGCTCTTTTCCTTTTTTGCCACAACCATCATATTTCATATTTGCTCAGGTGGATTATATGTCACACCTTTTTTTTTCCCTTCACAAGAGGCATGGACCACTGATAGCTAACAAGTGCTGGGAAGCAAAACACTGAAGGACCCTCTTGTAACCAGAGGAAAAGAGATGGTAGAAAGGATTATTTGCACAGAATTCAGCTTGGGTTTTCATACCAGCATTTATAGGTTTGGAAAGAGCCAAGAACAGAAACTTTAAAATAGTTATTAGGGGTTTTATGGAAACTGGATGAATGGATGGTTTAAATGGGAAGCCAAATAAATATTAAAAAAAGATAATTTAAGCCTGGCAGGAGATCTGAGGATCTTGAATAATAAAGTTAAAAAAAAAAATAGGAAAATAAAGCTTTTGAAGTGTGGCACAAAGCCTCTGGAGTCCAGAAAAAAATGCTTCCATCTCAGCAGTAGAGACGCTGTGCTTGAATCAAGGAATGACAATTACTGAAATACTGCCTTATTAACACAGACTCTGCTGTCCTGTGCACTGCACTCTAACCACAGCAATACACTCAAACCAGGCACTGAGATGGCAGCTGAGAGAGCTGAAATCAGCCAACAATAACACCAAGTTATACCAAGTGGCTTCTTCCACTTTGCTTTATCTAGGGAGCCATGCACATGGGTTTCAGTCCCCACATGGTCACAGTGGTGTCTGTGTAGCCACAGCCCTGCAGTGGTGACCTGGGCTCGCTCACAGCTGTGGCTGCAGAGCCTCTGCTGCTGGACACCTCCCAAAACCAGCCTACAATCTGTGGGGGAAATGGAAAGCTTCTTGCTATCATCCCTCTTCTAGAAAATCACACTTACTCCAAGTAGTGCAAATGATGCCGTGGTCTTTTTGTAGACACAGCTGTAGGGAACAACAAATTCATGGCACAGATGATAATGCTTATGATTCAAACAGGTTTTATGTCAACCAGATTGCAGCTCCTGTGGAGCTTCAAAAACCTTTTACAAACCAGTAGTAGATGTAAAGTGAATTTTGTTATTCTAATTAAATTAGTAAATAGGTGAGATATACTCAGCACTGATAAATATGGGAAACTGAGGCTGAAAGCAGTGAAGAAATCAGCCAAACAGTGGGAACATCAGGAATCAACCCAAAATTTCTGACTCATGTGCTTGTGCTCGTGCTCATTTGGCAAACACTCCTTTCATGTAAGTCAGTTCCTTGATCTCATTGAAGCCACTGGTAAAACTTCCATATATGTGAACAGAGCAAAGATTTGAAATTTCAGTCTGTCATCTGCACTTTATAGGCTTGTGCCTTTATAAATGGGGCAGATATTTCATTCTGCTCTGTGGTTCAGCCAGCTGGATAGTGCTATGTATATTTAGGGCACAATAAGAAAAATAAATAGTGATTAAAACACACCAAAAAAAAAAGTCAAACCCTTTCTTCCATATAGAAGATTTTAGTATTTTTAATGGTAAAATTATTCTTCCATATTTATGCCACTTCCACATAGAGAACAGTTGCCTGTGCCCATTAGCAGCAGGGCCTGAACTGCCTCTCCCAGGAGTCTGCTCCAGCAGCCTGGCAGCTCCCCACAGCCACAGGAGACAGTGGTTCATGCCCATCTGTACCCTGGAGAGACAGGGCTGCACCCAGTTATCCCCTCTGTCACCTTCTGGCTTTACTTTGGCTTTTGACAGCAATTAATGCCTTAAGACTGTTTTAAACTATCAGCAGGTGATTACTCTAGCTGATAATCTCAGGAAGGGAAAAAGCAGCAAGAAAGTTTTAAAGCTCATAAAAGCACAAGATGAAAGGGATGGAGATCTGGTCCCATCTACACATCACCTGCAATGCAAGACAAAAGAGAATCCCTGTATTTCATACAGGGCACTCACTCTGTCAGTGCAGAAACGCTGATGGGTCAGCAAGGGCTTAGCTGCAGAAGGCTCTACACCTTCCCAATGAAAACTCAGCTATTTCATTCCAGCATATACACTGGTGAACACCACCACCACTTTGAGATCCCAAAGTGAAGGCAAATCCAGGGGAACTGCTTGCCCCAGCCATTCTGGAATTAAAATTTTAAAAAGATGTCAGGGGCAAAACTGCTTTGTTTGTAAGGGCTGCCAGCAGAATAGGAAGGGAATGGATCCCTACTGCATCTGAGACTACCTTGGATAGAGCAGATGAATGATGCTGTTGAGCATGCTGTCTGCTCCTCCCACAGTCAGCACATTGCCTGGTCTGCTCCACAAGTTAGGTACAAACAGAACTCTCCCCATCACCTTCCTGCTCCTGTACACATTTGAGGGAACCACAAGAACTTCACCTGGACCAAGCTGACTGTGCCACCATGCCCTGAGAATAGCACACACTTTATTCACCCCAGCAAAGGAACCAAGGTCAGCAGGGTGAGGCTGACACAAAGCAAGAGCAATTAACCTTAAAAGTCCTTCCACAAAAAGTGCCTTATCATCCCCCCAATTCCCGGATTCTCAGGGTGAGAACAGATGGGAACATCCTCCCTTTCCCCCAGGGAAGAAGTTTTCAGTCATTGAACAGCTCAGGTTCCAGCAAAGCAGGGTGTACATGTGCAAACATGCTCACACGATCCTGGTGTCCAAATACTCCCAAATGCAAATGGCATCAAGATTTTCTTTAATTATTGTATTTTCAAGCCCTTGATTTTCTTGTGGTGGAGGCCTGAGGACCATTGGAGACCTTGGGGGGTGGAGGGGTGCCAAAGACAATTGTGGCCTGGGAATATTTACCAGCTGGACTACACGACTTTTTTTTTCATTCTCAATTTTCTTTTTCCCCTGTTCTCCTTTCAGATCCCATGTTCTGGCTTGCTGGGATCTGCAAATCCCTGATCTAGGAACTGCAAACCCAGACTGCATTGATGCATCAGTCCCTGCAACTGAGAGCCAATGTAAGAGTGAGCAGCAATTTGAGATACCAGGAGTCCTGCCTTTAACAGCCTGCACTCACTAGTCACAATTCCCATTGAACTTTGAAGGCTCAGGTTTGCTCCTGTTTGCATCCTTTCAGCTTTAACAGTTACTCCTGATTTATATGAGAAATACAGTTTGGAATCTGAGATTCATTTCCTATTCTAAAGAAAGAAAAAGACAAGAAAAAACACAGTTTGGATCCAGCTATCTTGCAGGCTGAAATTCTTTTCTGCATTTTTTCCTTCCCATGCTGCAGCCTCCTCTGCTCCTTCTGTCTATTTTCAGATGAACTGCTGGGATGGTGAAATTCAAACTACACAAATGTGCATCACATCTATCACTCACAAAGATTGTGTTAGTGCAATACCATCCTACCCTTCCCACATCAAAGCAAAATCCTCTGGGTGCCTGACACAGAGAAGACTGTCATGCAAATACAGCTGGAATTCTGCACAGAAGGGGGTAAGTGCTGCACAGCTGGTTCTTGAGGCTGCTGCCCTCCATGGAGATGTGCAACACTGCCTTGCACTCAATCCCCAGCTGATGTGCCAGCACAAAGCACCAAGACCCCTCCTTTGGAAAAGATACAGGCTGTGGGGTGAAAGATGTTGATCTGCTCCAGCTGGCAGAGAGGCAGCACTCTCTACCAGCTGCACACAGAAAGGAGAGCTGGATTTTGGATCTCACAGGCCCCCACCATGGAGAAGGGCTGAGAACAAAGCCCTTTTGTGTAATAATCTTGAGGTATTGTCAGCAGCAGAGGTCTGAGGGGAATGGCTAAAGCAGGAGGAGGACATGACAGATCCTAATCAGCAGCAGTCACATAATTGTGCTCTCAGAACAAGACATGAAATAGCATAAGTGGAGAGCCTGAAGATCCCCATTTCCTGCAATTCTTGCAAAAGACTCTCTGTGACCACTTTGTAATCAGTTTGGTATCATCTCCTTTCTGAACTCTTTCACCTTTTTCTCATGAGTCAGCTCCTGCAGTACCCAAAGCAAAATGATCCACCTTTTGGATAAGAGACAACTTTATCTTTAGTAACCTGAGCCAGCAGGATACCTAAACACCAGGTGGGTTTTCACAATCTTGTTAAGAGAGTGGGAAGGAAAAGCCTTACTGGAAGGCAAAGCCTAGGTAACACTCCATGGCACAGGATGGACATCCTTCCTGCTCTCCCCAGGACCTGACCCACTAACAGGACACAGTATGCAAAACACTTGGAACCCATGGTCTTACTTGGAGACTTTGTCTTATTCCTCACCCCAATTAAACTGTTCTGTGAGCCTTACCAGCCGTTTCACAGCACTTTGGTCACTCCTTTCAGAAAGGAGGAAAATACTCCATCATCTGGATAGGCCACAAACTTCAAATGAGGATTAGATTACATGAACAAAAGCAGAAGCACACTACATCTGTGCTTGTCCAAATTATCTGGCAAAAAAGCAAGTATACTGGGAAAGAACAGATAGACAAGGACAAAACAGAGGAGTTATTTCCTCACAAAGCGCATATTATTCTTAATAAATAACTTGACTCACTTTGCTAAGAATAATTTGACTGGACAATGGACTTAAGCTGTTTAAAACTTTTATTTTCCCCTTGCTCTTCATGCACAGATTCTTTGACAATATAACTTGTTTCTGCTGGATTGGGGGACCAGAATTACACCCCAGAATTGCACTATTAAGCAGCAAAATTACCATTGCTCCTCTTTGTATGCCTCCTCTCTGTTTTAGACTTCTTTACTGGCATGCAACATATTCCTATCCAAACAGAAATCCTAAAATGAAACAGTAGGGTAAGATACTAAGTGCCCTTCATGGCTGAGCAGGACATAAATAACCATGGCAAAAGTTGCTTGCTAACCTCCTACCACTCAGCAGCAGAATTACATTCAAGAAGGCACACAGGCTCCATCAGCAGCCATACATCCTACAAACTGCCCAGGCACAGAAAACAGATTTCCTTGCCATCTTCTGGGACTTTTTGTTTTCCTCACAAGATCTGTTGTCAGAGGAAGAGAGTTCAGAACTTCTTTCCTTCCACCAGTGGGTTGGTTTCACTTTGCTACATTAATGGGAATTGCAGGTGCACATCAACCCAAATGTTAACTTCTTCAAGCACCAGAAAGGGCTACATGCACTTGGGGAGAAAAAAAATCCATCCGTTCATGCAATCTTAGCTTTGAAGGGGAAATGTGCAGTGGAAAAAGAAGGACTGATAGGGGAAATTAAATTAAAATGCAGGAAAAAGAATATTAGTAACAGAAGGGAACTTTTACCTGTGGTGCTTGCCAAGCCACTTTCATGGTGCTCAGTGAGAATACACAGGTGGACAGGAAGCCCAGCAGACTGTCCCAACACGATGCCGAGTTGCCAGGGTCCAGGGAGGTTGTCCTGCTACTGCAGCCTTAGAGAACTCAGCAGCTCAGCCCAGCTCTGATCTCGGTGGCTCCCTTGTCCCTGATTTCCCCAGGCTGGCAGCACAGCCTGGGGCATTCCTGCAGTATCTGCTGCTTCTCCTGCCAGACGGCCTGTGGCACCTTCAAAGGCGCCGCGGGCGGTGCGGGGATGCAGGGCAGCATCACTGCCAGGCACAGGCTGCTCTGGTGACAGTCTCCCAGGCACTTGGTGACAAACAGCATGGCAGGCTGTTTGCTCTCACAGACCAAGTTGCTTGCTCAGACCTACAGAACTGCCCAAACACTGCCAGCCTGCACTCGAGTCATTTCCAGAGCCTTACCATTGTGCACTGCAGCCCCATTTCCAGATCTTTCACCAGCTCCTTGTAGAGCAACATGAAAACATCCCTAACTCCACAGGTCACCTGCCTAATACACCTGGATTGTACTTAATGTTTGAACACCCAAGGCTGCACTGCTGGTGTTTCAGTTCATGTAAAAAGCCGGAGAATTTGCTAAGACACCAACCACACATAAACACTGTAGAAAAATTCTTTCCCCGTCCTTTTCCACTCCTTCCCGTAAGTTCACTGGAGTGATAAGGTTTCTGCTACAGACACCAGCCCTTGGAATAAAACTTGGCAAGTTTCACATCACTCATTTCATGCAGCACAGTGCTCCATGACATTCACAGCTTCCAGTCATACCATTGACAAGAGGAAAATAATTCCTTCTGTTAGCAGTGACCTTCCAAGGTAGTGTGCTAACAGTCTTTATTTCATTGATTTTCCCAACTCTTCATCAGAATTTCTGGTAATAGGTGATAGGTTCTCACAATGGAGAGATGATTAATACATCCACCAAGAAGAGAGCAGGAGACACTACAAAGAACATGAGAACACGAAGCTGGTGTGATGTCAATGATAGATCAGCCTGGGTCACAGCTGGTGCTGCCCAGTGTGTTTCCCTCTCTGTGCTGTTATAAACTGGGGTGCAATCAGGCTCACTCCCATCTGACCTAACTGACCATTCCAGTCTGATCATGGTCCTTGACCAGTTCTAGGCTCTGGGCACAGAATTTTTTCTTGAAGACCTCACAGTTTTACCACTCACACACAGTTCAGCTCACCACGTGCTGTTGACTTTCCCCCAGACAAACCCAGTTACTGTCACTGCCCACACTCACCTCTGCTGGCCAGACTCTCCCTACAACCACTCCTCCACATCAGAGAGAAAAATGCTCATGTTGAGGGAACTCCCATGTGGGGCTGTCACAGTCCCACAGCAGATGAATGTGGAATAACACATCAGTGAATCAGGGCTGCTGAAAGACATGGAGACATTTTCTGCCAGGTTAATGTGGCAGAGCTCTGTGACACTGTGCTGTGACAGAGCTGCAGCAGCTTGTTCAGAGCTAGCTCAGGTCTCTGACTTGGTACTCAGCATGGTACACACTAGCCCAATCAACTCCTTGGCAGCATCCTCCAACACTGGGGTGTTTTAATAAAGGTTTTTTAAGGGAGTGATCTGTTTTGTCTCAAATTCCCTGTGTGGTTGAGGTCTCTTTTACTTGCTTTTTCTATTTCTGGCTAATCACCTTGACATGGACAGAAATGCAACTGAAAACTTTTCAGCCTTGGCATTTCCTGAAATCACTATTTTCCCATTTTTGTCAACTCCACATCATTCCCCCATCTCTAAGTGGCTATACTAGAGATAATGTCTCTTGATAAAGTCTTATCATTGGTTTGCTTAGAATGCAAACCACTCAAAGCACACATTCATAGAATTTGTCATACTTTCTCAAGTAAGGAGCAGCAACTTTGAACAGGGTTTACAACAAAAACAATTCAAAAATCAATAAAAATTGTAATGAAATAACAATTGCTGGTATCATGGTACTGTAAACTCTTGAAGACATAGACCAATGCCATCTATCCATGCATTCATTCCTCCATATTTCTAATTTCAATCTACTTTATCTACGTCCTACCAGACTGTGGACTCCTCAAGAATATTATTTTTCCATTTTTCTTACAGGATGGGATTGTAGAGAACAAACATCACAACCAACTCCTCTGTGCATCTCAGAATCTCGAGGAGACAGGAATACACCCAGAGCAAGAGGCCCCAGGCTCAGGGGACTCCGCAGCAGCTGGACCATCTGTGCTGCTCTCCTGCCATGGTCATGTTTAATGCTTTCCTGAAGCTACACCTGCATGCCAAACTGCACAAATTCACATCCTCAGGACCCCAGAGAAGCAGCTTTAATGCTCTCATGCAATCTCCTTTGGCTTGCTTCTGCTATTTGTAGTATCACTACGGAAACCAAACGTGACACTGGTGATCTTTATTCAACATGTGCCTTCCCCAGACATGATCTCAGCTAACTTGTGTATCACTTAAGCCCAACCCATTCCTCCCCATCCAAATACCCAGGAAAACAGGTTGAACTGGAAGGTAAGTGGTGATAGCTGTGGCTGGATAGTTTTTGTGTCCTGTCCATGAAGAGCTCCAGGCCTTTGGAGCTGCAGCACCTGTGATGCTAAACACAGTCTGTGGTATATTTGTTATAAATGTAATAGTAACACCTCTTGCTGGAAGGTCTCACTGCACTTTACAGCAGTGGGATGTAATTACCCATCAGAAATGGAGACAAAGGGATGGGATGGGACTCCTCTAAGATCATCTACCTGATGTGGAACAGCCACCAATCTTACAGTTCAGGACTTCTGGGTCCCTACCCAATGCTTCCTCCAAGTGAGCCTGACAATAAAACACACAGGACTCAATAAAATACAGCCAATTGTGTCTTAAATCCAGGCTCTGCTCTACCCTCCCATAGCAACTGGCACTTTCTTTTCAAAGCACTCACCTTAAATTTCTGAATGAAATGATCACTGTGTGCCAGTCCCTGGCACTGGTTATTGTCCATGGAAAATCAGGGTTTTAGTTTCGTAAAATCTGAGGGGGAAGAAAAACCCCAACAAAACAAACCAGAACTCTTTACTTTTGATTCAAACTCCTCCATGAATTATTCTGGCCTGCTTCTTAGCCTGTAAGCCAACAATGGGTATGGGATTAATTTTTCATGGCAATATTAAAGTAAAATTAGTAGTTTTCTGTGCTTGATATTTTCTGCACTTTTCCTCACAATTAACCTCTTTTGTGGGGAAATGTGACCTTTCCCAATTCAGAGGTGGATTCACACTCAAGGCCAAGCTCTGTGATCACCCACACAGCTACAACTCACACTCAGGATCCAAAGTTCAACTGATTGACACAGAGAAACACCAGCCATGCAGGGCAGACCCTTGGCTTATGCTCAGGCTGGCCCTCCTGCATCTGGCCCTAGCCACAGGGTGAGGAAAAGGTGAATTTATGTCACTTTACACAGAGTGGCCAGTGGCACCAGTAAGGCCCTGTGCACCACCCAGTCTGGAAGAGCCACCCCTGGGAAGGTTCTCACCTCTGCAGGTGCAGAGGAGCCTGACCCAGCTCAGCAGGCAACAAAGGAAGCTTCACTAAAGCAACAAGACCTTACATGAAGGGAGAGCTGAGCACCTGCATGGAGACAGTGATCATGACTCAGTGATCTGCAATAATTTGTCAAGTCACAGCAATGTGAGCATTTATCCAAATTTAGGTGATTTCCCAATAGTTACAAAAGAAGCCCAAAGCACAACAGAATGAAAAGCTTCTCTGTTTCCCAGAATCTCAGATACCAAGCCCAGGTTCCCCTCTCTCCCCTGATAATGAAAAATAGCATTCAGGTGTATCATTTTATCAGAAAACCAGTACTTCTCTAATTGCTGCACTGTAAGAGTTTTAAAATTATCATTCATTTAAACAGCTCCCAAAAGCACTGAATCTGTACTAATGAAGATTAATAGCAGATTTGCAATAACAAAGCTTGGAAAGGGTACTTTTAGAAATTAACATCTCACCAAAAATACATTTTCAGCTGTACATAACTGATTCCATGGGTTTCTTGGACTTCAGAAATAAATTTATTGCAGGTTGTGGTGTACAGGACTAGATGGGACCACAGTGTGGCAATTTCTGTGCAAGACAAGACTTCCCTGTTAGGATTTGCCATGTTATCAAAGCACTTATGCAATCTCTTGAAAGGGAAGTATAGTAAAGTTGTACACAACTGAGAATCATTATTCCACCTTGCAGCATGAAGCTGCTCTGCACAAGTAAGTGATCAATGGGAAGAAAGCAATTCTGTGATTTCTGGTGACATTTGGGTTTACAATGCTCATTTCATACACACACATCTATGTGTGATACCCTGAGATGGAGCTCTACGTTAGGCACTAAGAGAACTGTGAATTGTATTAGTCAGAAGTCAGATGCTTTCATCACAGCCCGGAGCTATGTGAGGTCATTAACTGTCTGGTGCCACTCTAAATGGCATGCTGCACCTCATTAGTCATGCATATTCCTTAGGGGTTACAAGAATTTACCATTTAAGAGCTCCCAGTGAAATCCAGCCCCACAGAAAAAAAAGAATAGGCATCAATATTGAATTTTCCAGAAATCTGAACCTAAAAGTTTTCACAGATTTTGCAGAAAGAAAAAGGAGTGGGGTAGGATGCCCAGCAGTTGCCAGTCCCAGCATCCAGTTTTGCTCTGGCCCAGTAAATGCATGTATGGTGCAGAGGGGTTTGAGTGTCAGCCCTTGCTAGGAAGGAGCAGCATTGCCGACAGAATAATGTCCTGCAGGCAGCAGCAGAACTTGCTCTGGTTAAAGACTCGATCTTACTTTGACCACAGACAAAGCTGGAGGGTCTTGCAGCCAATTGTTACCCTGAGCAGTGGCAGTAAGTGCCTGGCAGGACAAAGTGGAATTGGTGTGAGTTTCTGTGAAAATGTCTCTGTTGACAGAATTTTCTGTGTGCCTGGGTATGGCAGAATGTAAATCCCAAGAAGCTCTGCCAGTCACAGCTGCTGTCAGCAAACCCTGCACTGCTGAGAAAGGACCCATGATAGGGAAGCACATGAGTAGTAGTTTTGCAGAAAAGGGATAAGCAACTTCAGTTCCACTGCAGCAAAAGGAATGGGGTGACTTGGCCAAGCACCCCTTCAATTTACACTGAGTGCCCAGAGCAGATACTGCAGATGATACTGGGACCAAAGGAAAAAAGACCACACTCAGAGAAGTTTACCTCTGGATTTCAAGTGTGCTCTAACTGCAGAGCTCCTACACAACTCACCCTTTCAGGTATTCTGCCTAAGGAGTCCAGGTAGAGGTTATGGGACAAAGAACTGCTAGATATTAAAGGTGGAAGCTTTTCCCTCTGTTTCTCTTGTTAGAGAGGTCAACCCACCTGATTTCTCCCACATGTTGCTCCTGCTCAGGCTGACACTTACATCACTTGCAGCCAAAGAGGAGCATCAAACTGGTAATCTTCCATGTTTGGCAACAGACACACAAACAGAGAGGCTGACTAAATGCCCTCAGTAACTTTTGGTTTATGTATGAGTTGACAGCAGTCTGACACTTTCAGGAGGTATTAAATACCTCATCGAATTGGGCCAATAGCCAGGGCACAGATCTGGCACATGGAAAATAATAAGTGGAGTATCTCCTTGTAACCACAGCAACTTGAAAAACACAATGAAAACAGCACATATCCCTGCAGAATTACTGAGGATGAACAGACATGTATTTGTGAAATAGTGAAATAAATACTATAACCATGCTCCTGAATTACAGAACACATTCTGCATCGTGCAGACGTGAATGTCAGACAGCCAGATGTTGTCTATTGATACTGAAACTTCCTATAATCCCCTAAAATTTGTTGGATTACATACAGGAACTGCTTGTACCAAAGCTGAAAGGAACATGAACAGCCCTGACACTTACACAACTAAACACAGGCAACACTGATAGTATTTCAGAACTTGCTCTAATCAAACTTCTATTTTTTTAAAGGGATATTTATTTACTTCCATGGATTGTGTGGTAGAGACCTCATCCACATTACCAGAGTTTGCATCAGGACTGATACAGCTTTAGAATGTAATGTCAAGACAGAAGGGAAACTAAATGTCTTGGGATAGGGACTCTAAGGCAGAAAATACGAAATTATTACGCACTCCTCATGTAATTATTAAGCTCCTCACAACAGTTGCAGAGCAGAAACTATTAACTAATTTTTGGAGATAAAAAATGTGATCATAAAAAAAATACATTAAGAACAAGAGTGTCCATGGTCAGAACCAAAGTGACAATGGTTTGTAGAAGGCTCTCTTGGGTCTTGCTGAGTCACAACTTTCTCATATTATGTCCATCTAGTGGTGAAGCCAAAAGGAATTATTTTTTTGATTAATCAGGTACTACAGCAATACTTAATTTGTCTGCCTAAAATTCTCCACTGAGCCTGTCTGATCTTCTTGTCACAGTCAGGATGGGGATACATTCAACTAAAAAGAGGACGAAGATGAATCTTTATCCAAAACTTGAATGAAAGCTTTGGGATTCATGAACTTTTCATCAATATTTTCTTCCTTTATGTCTAAAATTTGCATTTCCTTGATTTCAGACATTACTGTTATTAAAGGTAGGCATTACCTTAAAAACATGAATAGTATCAGGTTATGAAATTTGCAGCAGTACAGAGTTCTTTAATCTGTGGGTTTAACTAGTGACTAAAAGAATTCTCAAATACACATAAAAAACTAATGATGACAACTTGTGATGGGTTCAGTTTACAAGAAGAAAGTCCAGTATTGCAAGACAATCAATTTGTGAACTGTTCCATGGTAAAGGTATGAAAACCTGAGGACATGGCATCATTGTGCTTATCACTATTTGTCTCAAGAATCACAGAATCCAAGATTAAACAAAGGCTAGGAGGAATCCTAGGAGGTCAACCTGATCCAGCTACTTTCAGTGCTGCAGATCCCAGACCCCTCTTGGCCAACTCCTACTTGAGCTTTGTTGCCTTTCCATAAGAAACCTTTGCTGGGAATTGCAGTTGGACACAAGACAGTGATTTGCACAGACACGTTGCTGTTTCACACTGATGAATCCACTCCAATCTCACCAGATCCTTCCAGAGGCTCATAAAAGAGAACAGAGAACCCTGCTTTATGGGAAGTGGACCACTGAGATGCCCAAAAGAAAAAACACAGCCTGCAGCAGAGCCAGAAAAAGAGTCATCCAAACTAAGTGTTGTCAGGTGTTCACTGAAAAACTGCAGTTGTGTTTCCCACTGGAGAGCTTCTGATCCTAAACCAGTGATCCAAGGGGAACACAAATGCCACACACTGTTAGCAAGGTCTGTTTCCATCAAAAGCATGCATTTATCTCATCACCCTCTCTCTCAGACCTGGATTTTTTCACTGTAAGTCACTAACATGTCACAACAATTATTTCCTGAATTGACGCCAAAGAAATTGTTGCTTGAGATTGCTTTAAATATGTCAAAGCTCTGCCTTGCTTTTTTGTTATTTGTTTTCTTAAAAATCTTTTACCTGATTTTTTTGCCTTAGACATGGCAGTTCATTAAGAAAACAGACTAAAGCAATTCTTCTAAGATATTAAATGGAAGTTCTTTTTAATTTAAATGTAGTGGTTGTTTAAACAAAGCAGCTGAGAAAAAAATATTTGTTTTTGACAGATGAAAACTGTGGTGGCAGTCACACATCAGGGCAGCAACTCAGAGGCAGGTCCTGTTTTGTGCAGAAATGCCTTTGCTGGGAATGGGGAGTGCCTGGCACACAATGTCCTTTAATCACCTCACGGGGAGAAAGCCAGGACAGGCTTTCATTCTGGACTTCCAGCAAGACTCCCTCCGTGCTGCTGGGCTCTTCTCTTCCGGGTACAGTTTCCCTGTGAAATCCAGGGAGAAGGACCCTGCTGCAGGTGGTGCAGAGCTCTGGGAGACAGAGCAGCAATTCTGTGCTGAGCAGACACTGACACATTTTACCTTCCATCACAGCATGATGTTAGAACACAGCTCACTGTCACTTGGAAAAGAAGTGAACAAAGGGTCCAGTGCCTCAGCTGTCTTGCCACAAGCAAATGCAAAGGGCTGGTAAATGCAACCTGCACCAGGCACTGTGCAGCTGTAGTTGGTAGCAAAAACCATCCCTACTTATGGAGAGGAAAAAGGAAGAACTGCCTTCAAACATTTCAGGAACAGTTAACAGAGTTTCTGCTTTCATTATTTTTGATTCCTTTCTGGCTTGTCTTCTTTTAAAATGTACACTTGTGAGGCAAGAACCAAATTAAGTCAAATTGAGTAATTCAATTTATCAAGGAGCAAAAAAAAAAAATCCAAGTGAATAAGATAGTCCCACACAACAGCTCATTTATATTCTAGACAAAATGATGCTGCAAACTCAGCAATGACTACCCAGTAATTTACAACAAAACATCAGAGAGGCGTGGTAATGGTCACCTTATCACATGCTAAAACAAAAGAAGTGCTGTAGTGGTTCCTTTGAAAAGATCTTTTACCATGTGGAAAGCTGAAAATGTGCAGGTTGGGAGAAAATGTCCCCAAACATATTTGTGATCTAATATTAATTTAAATGGCAACAGAATTGTCATTTTTCCTTTCGATGCTGCTGTCATTAAAAAGCTTTGTGGATTGAAGGGAACCTGACCAGTCAAATCTGGGAATGAAACTGGGTTGAGGCAAATCGACTACAGAGATGCCAAAAACCCAGTGAGACTTACTTTAAAAAAAGAGAAAAAGGGTTTTAGTAATACAGATTAGGAACAGTAATATAGATATATCTCTCCAAACTAATATATACATTATAATTTTTCATATTGACAGCATCAATTTAAAGATTACTCCATGGCTGTTAGCCAAAGGTTTGGAGAAGTGTTATTTGGCCCTGTAAGTCACTATTACAGAGACAAACCCCACTCTTTCAGGTTATTTGCTGTCTATGGCATCACAGATGTGATTTTTGCAAGGCTGGCTCTGTCTGTAGTTAACTCTGCTCTCTCCAGTGCAAAGCTGACATCTGCCAGTGCCAGTCATCCTTCTCTTTGGTCAAATGCCTCTCAGAACTGATGCTGGCCAGCAGCAAATTCCCTTGCACCTCTCCCCTGAAAGAGTTTCTTTCCTCTGCCTTTCACCTGTGAACAAAGGGAGTAATTGAAACTTTTCAGTGCCTGAATCTTGCTGCTCAGGTGAAGTGCTCCATCACTCTCAAGCACCACCTGATCCAAGCAAAGCCATACCAACCCTCTGGAGTGACAGTAACCTTTCCACATAAACAGTTTTCCAAGACTGATTCTTCCATTAGGTTCTTGATCCTTTTGGCATGCATTGTTCTGACTTAATGAAACAAAATCCAAAACGTCTTCCTCTTGAGGACAAAAAGGCTTTTGCATGCAGCACAAAGCACTACAGCTGCAAAGTGGCAGTGTCTGTGTGTACCTGTCTGCACAGGCACCACGTCCCTCTGCCAGAGGGCACCCAGCAAGAAGCTGCACATCAGAGATCCCGAGGCAGCAAAGAGAAACACCCAAGCTATGCAGACACTTTCTGCAGCTGAAGAACCTGCATTTAACTCTCACTGTCCCTTTGAAGGTTTAGGTGTTGCAGCTTTGCAGAAGCAAAGGCACCTTGTGCAGCCTGAGTGGCAGTGCTGGGAGGGAGCTCAGGCAGGACTGTCCCAGCTCCCTGCAGGGTGGGACAGGGCACTGATCTGTCAGGGGGCTCTGAAGTGCATTCCTGCTGTCTCCGTGTGGTGAGGAAGGAGTTGCAACCAGAGCTCAGAGCACAAAGACAAATAATGACTTTGTGTTGGCACCCTGTGGTAAGGAAAGCAGGAAGTGCCAGATCTGATCAGTCCAGCAGATAATTCCAACCACGACTCACAGGCTGGGACAGGGGCCTCTGCTGTGGACAGTGAATCACCAACCAGCCCACAGACATTTCCTTCCATTAGTCAGGGAAAGCCTCAAGAACGAGAGTTTATTCCACTTCTGGTTTTAATTTCCACTTCGTGGTTAGCCTTGAAAAACTAATAAACATTTAGTGTATCTACCACATAATTCTATGCTTGCCTGCCTGTATAGGAGCTGTAGGGAGCAAACACTCACTCACAACAGACTTTAAATCAAACTGTCATTTTTCTGCACCAAAGAAATTTATTTTTTTTTGTCCAGTGACAGCATTTCAGCCCCTAATAAATTTGAAATCAATCACATAAACCTGAAAACAGAACAGAAAAATAAATTTGCTAAAATACGTGCGTGTGCTTATGTGTGCAGATTCAACACAGGCTGGAAGTCTTCCCACAATTAATTCTATGTGTTTTCCAGTTTTTAAGAATGCTGCTCTCCTGCAGCTAGTCCAGCCATACAGTGGAAGGCTCCTGGAATTACATCAGCCTATTTCTGATCACTTCCCATGTATTGATACCGAAATTTTCTTCAATTACCAAGATGTTGCTATTCCTCAGTAACCTATAGGTTCCCCCCAGGCTAACAGCCTTCAAATGGCCTACACTTAATACCCTTAACAGCCAAAAGCCCAGGACATGGCTTCCCTCAGCTGAACACCCCTACCCATTTCCACATCTTCTTTTCCTCTATCACTCACAAGCCAAAACAATACATGACAGTTCCCAT
Source organism: Catharus ustulatus (assembly GCF_009819885.2). Lineage (NCBI taxonomy): Eukaryota > Metazoa > Chordata > Aves > Passeriformes > Turdidae > Catharus > Catharus ustulatus. The sequence continues at coordinate 15,357,104 of NC_046230.1, forward strand.
TAAGCTGCCTTTCTGTGACAGCTCTGAGATGATTCCTCAAAGAGCTGCAACTCCCTTTGTGCAACAGGCTTTTAATGAGCTTTAGGAAGGGTTTTATAACCTCTCAGAATCAATCTGAGCCCTTATAAACACTGCTCAGTGACCTGCTTTTCAAACAAAGGTTTGTGGTTTTCAGCCAGGAAGATGCAGAGCTGTGCTGGTTATCTAAGCAGTTGTTGTAGGAGAGAGGAAGGAATATGAAAACTGCCCCAACCTGAGCTGGCAGCTGGTCTTACTGAAAGGAGCACCAGGAAAACCACAGAGCGTGGTACAGAGGGTTCTGCAGGTACAGGAGCCTGAGCAAGGACAGAGCCAGCTCATGAAGGGATGTCACTGAGCCAAGGTGCTGCCATTATCTCCAATTTGCAGTGAGGATGTTCTGTGCACACACAGACTGCAGAATATCCCGAGGCTGTGCCATGGGCTGAGCAGGGAGAAGGGCTGGCGTGGGAGGTGAGTAATGGGATCCAGAAGAGCTCTTTGGAGAGCCCTGGTTTGTGTCCATCACATCTCCTTAGGGGCCTGGGGTGGAATCACTGCTTTGCTGACGTCAATGGCAAAACTCCCGCGATTGTTCACCCACGAGAGTTCCTGAGACATGAGGAAATCTTCACAGCCCCACAGGTGATCTGCACCACACAGCTCACTGTCCCACCAGTGTGACACAACCTTTTGCTGTATGTGTGAGAGGCTGCATCAGAGGGGACAGAACCTAGGAAAGCACAAAAATGCACTGTGGCCATCCCCACAGCAGCAGCATCCTCTAGAGCTGGTTAGGGCAGGAATCTGAACAAAGCCCAATCCCAGCTGTAAGAGAAACCACACCAAAAGCAGCTTGATAAATAATCATTGAACGAGCATCAGAATTCTGCTAAGCACATAGGAAAGACTCTGTTTCAAAAAACCCAACTGAACAAAAAACAACCATCAAACAACTAAAATAACACCAAAACCCTAAAACCAGAATTCTCTGTGTTTTATGCACTCAAAAGAACTTCAAAGAACTTAATAAATGAGCTGCACCTTCATTTACAATACTCGATCAGGTTTAGAGCAAGTCACTGTAACAACCTGACTACAATTACAGCAATAGAAGACACTGATTGCAACACTAGTGTCACACATTTGTCACTAAACATGCAATAGAGCATCTGCAGCCATTCCCAGCACTCAAACCCCACCATTCACTGGAGCTGGATGGAGGTAAAGTCTTTATTACCGTGACAGATTAGAAGGTCTGCAGGTGCCTAGCATGCCAAGAAAGAAAGCATTATGCTTTGTGTCACTGAATCTGAGAGAGGTGACACACATTACAGTAGACTACTGCCATGCAGAGAAAAGGCCAAGTTACTCACAGCAGTAGCTACTATCCCACTCTGGAGCAGAGTGTCTAACAAGGCAGCAGGAAAACAAGGATGGATATTTAGCCAGCCCCCAGTTAGATGTATTCGTAAGTTAAATAATGCAAAATGTTACCTGCACTATTAAAGCCAGTGTCCTTCCCACAGGCCTGTTGCTCTGCCTTCACACACAATGGATGTATGCTCTGCCTCAGTTTCCCTCAGGTGAGCTGGCTAATCATAATGGATTATACATCTTCTTAAAGATAAAATAACAGAGTCTGAACTACATTAAATTCTGCACAAAAACCAGGCTGCAACATTGATTATAAAGGCTGCTTCTGAAAACAGTCCCCAAAAGAAACCTGCAGCTTTACACTTCCTGCAATTCCTCACTGACTGGAATTTTGCTTTAGCAATTACATGGGTGTTAAATGAGGACAAGCCAAGCACATAGGGAAGGGTTGTAAAACTCTGATAAAATCTGATCTATATTTTAACATTAGTCAGTTATGTAAATGTAAAGCAACAGAATCCCTGAGTATGTGTTTCCTACACAAGAAAGTTATAAGAACAGTGATTCAGGTTTGAGTACCAATGACATCTTGCACAATTCAAACCCGTGTTTACCTCAGGCAGTTCTCAGCACACAGTGGAGCAGAGTAACACAAATGGAATTCTCTCTTTACCCCTTTCACATATTCTATACTGCACAGCAAATTTCACCCCCTGGATTTCCACTTTTAAGAGTTACAATCTGAGATCACTTTAGAAAAACATACAGAGGAATTAAACTGTAGATTTGATGGGCTGCTCCAGGAATATTTCTTTCCCAATAGCTTCCTGTGAAGTAATTGAAAACCCAGGATAACTGAGCCCTGTGTTGTCACACTCGGATGTGCTGCAGTGAAGTGTTACTGCACATGGACCCATCAGCTGGGGGATGGTGATCCAGGGCTCTCAGTTTGAATTCTGATGTACACCTCAACTTGTTTGTTGCCAGCAAAGTCTCTACAACCTCTTTGGGATTACAAGGCTCCTGCAGTTCTCATTCCCCTTAGCTGGAAACACACGGGACTCTGCTGTCAGTGAGGAGTGGGCACCATAAGGAGCACAGCCAGGGCCATTGGCAGGGGCTGGGAAGAGCTGGGGAGTCTTGTTCAGATTCCCCTCCCACCAAACCTTATCCGATAGAGAGCCCAGGTGATCAGTTAAAAAGTAGCACAAAGGAATTTAAAAGAACAGGCAAAAATTAATGCTCGCAGCATGCTTGACTGATGGCACACTGAGGTGAGAACAGCGGGAACAATTACACTTCCAGTTTTCAGATACACTTACTGTGGATTAAACAATTGCTCTTTGTAGCACTCACAATAAAGTATAGGTTTTCCACAAACGTTACTGTATCTGCTCAGCACTCACATGTGGCATTTCAGTCATTTCTGTTGATACCTAATAATCCAGCGTTACACAGGCTGCTTCCAGGAAACGTGTTTCTGCCTCTCTAGCTGTCCACCTATTAAATGAGGTCCCAGAACAAAAGAAACCTGATCTGTGAAGAAATTTAGATCCGATTTGAATTCAAGTCCAAACGTCACATCTGGTTTAAAGAAAATAAAATAATCACACACACATTACACATACAGAGATCTGTGCTCCCCTGGGGCTCCTCACCAGGGGCTAGGATGTATTTTACCTTTATCCAGTAATCTTCCTAGATAATATGTTTTTCTAATAATTGCTATCTTTACTCACAATGTTTTCAAAGAAAATGGTGTGTGTCTTACTGGAGCAAAAGGGGAAAAAGCCGGCAGAGAGTTCAGACACTAAGAAAGAGACTCTAAGAGACACTAAGAAGGAGCTGCTCGCTGGAGGAGGGAGCTTTTTCCCAGGACTGCCAGGCTGGATCATGTCCTCCTGAGGCCATGTCAGACAAAATTCTGTCCCTTTGAAAGCCCTGGCTCCGGCAATGCCGCGAGATGGGGCTCTGAGCGCACGGACGGGCGGACACGGGACGGGCACGGGACGGGACAGCGCTCCCGAGGGACACCCGGCACTGCCCACAGCATGGACATGGAGCAGCACTGGGGCTCCTGTCCCACCTACACAGCACCGGGGCTCATGTCCCACCTACACAGCACCGGGGCTCACCTCCCACCTACACAGCACCGGGGCTCCTGTCCCACCTACACAGCACCGGGACTCATGTCCCACCTCCAGGCTGCCCCCAGCCCCTTTCCAGGCGCCGGAGGAAGCACAGAGCAGATGCTCTGCGTGACGGCTGCGGGGCTCCGCTGCCCGAGAAATAAGAACCAGGGTCAGAGCTGCCGCTGGAGGCCGGCAAGTGCCGGTTTTCCTGCTGAAATAATAGCCAGGAAGGCAAGATTCTGCTAGGACGAGAGGCAGATGGGAGCTGGGTACTGCTGCTGAGAGCTTCCCTCTGAGCCCCTGGGAGGAGGTGGCAGGGAGAGGGGTCCGAGGGGTGTGCGAGTCACAGCATAAAGGGGGGGATGGACCTTTCCTGGGAGTGTTTTGAAACAAAAGACAGCGTCTGACTTTAGGAACAGGAGAGCAGGTTCAGCAGTAGCAAGCACTGGGGACAGAACCTGTGGCTGGGACAGGTGGGACACAGGATGTGCCCAGCAAAGGGGAGCTGCAAGCCTTGCCCAGCTGGGGCTCTGCACCGAGGCCTGCAGGGAAAGCAGTTCCATCCACAAGCTGCTTTTTGCATGAAGGAGGGAGCAGGATATACGTAATGCTCTTTTATTTTAAAAGGACTAGTAAATAACTGGAAGGATACGCAAAAGAGGCACTTAAACTGCCTCCAAAATCTGCCTCCCAGGGGCACCTCTGCCTTTCTTCTTGATGCTTGCTCGCATTCAGGGTGCCTACAGGAGAAGGAGGAGCTGGGCTCAGATGATCTGCTGTCAGGCAGAGCCATGGGGCACCCAGCCCAGCCTGTCTCTGGTCCCACTGGGCAAGGCAGCTGAGTCTGTCCAGGTACACACCACAGATTTGTGGTTTATACAAACCACCCAGACATCCAGGATGTGAAGTCCCACCTACATTTGGATGCTACATTTTGGTGATTCCACATAAGGGGTCTGGTCTGTGTGGAACTGTGCACTGGCAGCAGTACCCAGAGGTGAGGCAGTAGTGAGAATCCCCTGTGATTCCACATGCAAAGCAGACTGCAGGGGCTGTCCTTAGAGATCTCTGGGGTGCCTAGAGATGTGTATGCATGGTGATGTGAGGTTGGAGTAGGAGATATGAGACCAAAAGAGCCCTGTAAGAAACAGGAGCACAAGAGAAACTCCAGCAGACACAGTATTTTTCTTGCACCAAGGCTGAGCCAGTAGGTGCCTCCCAAGGAGTTTGCACAGGGTGCTCCTTTTCCCTTGGCAGCAGGGCATTTACTAATGAATAGGACTCTTAGAAAAGGCAAGGAATTTCCCCCCCACACACACATATTCAGAGAAGCAGAGAAGTTTTTTTGTTGTTTTCTTTTTACACCCCCCTCTTCAAGATTCTTTCATTTGTGATTTCTAATCATCATTCCACTCTTCTTTCCCTCCTTTTCTTCACTCCCCATTCGTGAGTCACCCCCCCAGGCCTGGCACCACTCCAGACCCAATGAACTCCAGGAAGGCTTTTTCCCTCTCCTTTCCTCACCACCACCACCTTCTCCTCCCTATTCAAGCTGAACTTGTGGACAAAATAAACGCTGGCACTGGGTTATTGTCCTTCCCCTCCCCATCACAGGATTCTGAGAGAGGATTAAACTAATCTCATACATTGACTCACTCCTGGGTGCTGGCCTGGACTCCTGCCATGCAACGAGATGGCATCAAGAGCAATGTCCCAGCAATGTGTTTCTGCAGTGACTTCCTATGCAATGGCAGCAAAAGGATCTGACAGGATCAGGAGCTGTGCAACGTCAACACAGTCACTACATTTAACCCATTGCCTTGCTTTAAAAGGTAAAAAAATAAAAGAAGGGGAAAAAAACATAAAAAGCCTAGGAGGTCCAAGGGAACGGACAATCCAACCAAACCAATCAGTTCAGTGCTTCTGCACTGCCTCATTTGATAATTAATACTTAAGCAAAGAGTTCCCAAAGTTGTGCTGAGATGGGAGGGAGGCTGCTGGGAGTGTGACTTTATGGAATTACTTGGGCTCTCCTCCTGTATCCCCTATATCCAGATGATCAGAACCTGCAGGAACCTCCTAGAAGGTGGCAGTGCCTGCCTGCAGGGAGCCCAGCATCAGCAGCCTTTGAGTGTTTCACGAAGGAGGACAACCACCACTGCTGCCTCTCAGCAGGTGGAGAAACGGAGACCTTGGAAAACACAGTGATTCCCACAGTCCAACAGGTAAACAAATGGGTTACTCTGGAGCTTTAGCCAGAGAATACCAGCTCACTGCTGACATCTCTGAAGAGATACTGCTAGGGTTCAACTGCCTGGATAGCTCTAATGAAGTAAAGCTGCTGGGCTGTGTGTGTGACTCTGCCATCCTTCACTGACTTACACAAAACTACTTCTGTCCAAAAGATATGAAAACATTTGGCACACAAGGCCACAACTCAGCTGAGTTTGTGAATCCTGTGAGACCCACATAACAACGAGTTGACTTTGCTGCACCATATTTTTTAAGTGCTAGTGGTTTTAATTGGTAAGGTTAAGCCAACCTCAAGAGCCAGGTGAGCATGAAAGAAATGTGCAGATGATAGAGGATCAGAGTTTGCCATTGATGGGGAGTGATGCAACATTTCTGGTATGCAGTGACACTCCTCCCAGGCTTGGAATACCAAGGTGTGTGGATACAGAGGAGCTGTATCAATGCCCACAGAGGCTGTGTTAACAGCATAATCCACAGGGGCACAGCTGAGGGAGAGCTGTAGAGCTCTGCCAGGTCAGCTGTGCTGCTGCAAAGGCAGTGAGTGCAAAGCTCATCCACACAACCAAGGCATCCTGGTGGCTCCAAGGCAGGAGCTGTGGCTATTTCCCCATTCCATGCCACAGACACCTCCACATCCCTCAGCAACACACTTAGCTTCTCCATGCTGCAGGTTCTCATTTCTAGGTGCAGCTAATACAGCCAAGGACACCTTCCTATGCCATCCACCCCCACCTCTGTGTGCAAGCTGGCAGAAGGGTAAAGGTTGCAAGGTAGAAATAACAGGAGAAAAATTGAAGAGGCAAGACATGAGCAAAGGGTAAAACCCTTCCTGATCCATCTCAGGCAGCAAGCTAAGGGAACAAATCCTCATTCCTGCATCAGTCTCGCAGCTGACGACTGAACAGCTCTGAAACAATCCACAGATAGCAAACAATTCCAGTCACAAACACCCAAGCACAAATGTCTAGGTGGTTTGTCAGTGAGCAATTAAATCCTGTGCTGAATAAAAATGTTAAAAATGCATCACATTGTGGTTTTAAATAGTCTCTTGTTGGAGAAATTGGTCTCCCTGCCAACTTGCGCTTGGGTAAACTGTTTATGCCACTGCTGGGATTCTCTAAATGTCCATCAGGCAGTTGCATCACACTGAATAGTTTGGCATTACCTCATGCCTTAAGGGAAAGGCAGAAGAAAATGAACTAGCAGCCTGTTTTCTCTGTCTACTTATTTATTTACTTTGGTGAGGGGCTTTTTATTTGCTTTTGTTTTGGGGGTATTTTTTTGTCCTTTTCCCTCCTGAGCTAAGGGTAACTTGAGTGCACAGCAATCAAAAAATGTGGTGAGGGAAGTACTTTGGAAAGTAGTGGGAATGTAGAAGGCAAGGAAAGAAGGAAAAACGTGAGTCAAAGGATTAAATCCAAATTCCAGTCTGGGACTTTTTAACGAAGATGGAATACTGACTAGTTGAGCAAATTAAGCTTTTTCAAAGGGGTCTGGGGAAGTGATTGGTTTCTATCCAAGCAGAAAATGTCATTCTTCTCCATCGGTACCAGAGAAAATAAGAGAGACAAAACATTCCCAACCCTCCTCCGAGAAATCTGAAAAGATGGGAGAACAGACAAGGACAAACAAGCAATTAAAAGGAAATTGCTTCTCTCTCCCCACCAAACCTTTTGTTTCTTCCCTAACGAAAGTGGAAAAAATTGATTAGGGGGTCAAAAGGAGGAAGAAGCAAGGAACTGCATCACATGCAGTGCCACGTGAAAACAGACACTGCTCCACCAGGGTGCGGGCAAAAACCTGCTGCAGCAATGGGGCTGCAGGAAAGGCCAAAATCTCACTTCTCAACTGTTTGGGTTGAGCCTTCTTCCCACCTCTGAAGCTTACTCTGACAATTACAGTTTCTCTGCCTAAGTCTACCATGACATGAATAAAAACTTGGAATATTTTCACCTGTGTTGTTATTGTCTCATCAAGCCACTCTGTCAGTGTGGTTTCCCAGGGGACAGCAAGCACACTCAGACCAGCAGCTGCTCAGACCTTCAGCTGGAGTCCCTGCCTACAAAGGGGAAATGTTCCCTCATCCCTGTCACTGCAATAGCTACTCCCACATCCTACCCAAATCTGGTTTAACAGTGGATTAACTAATATTAGGCTGGCAAAGTGGATAAAAGGGATGCTCAGTATTTGTTACCTGCTGCCCTTCTACCACACAGAGCTGCAGACAGCAGCTTTGTCAGCTTTTCCTGTGGGATTCACACAGGTGCTTCCCTTGGAGCCCAACGCATAGCATCCATACAAAAAAGGGGGAACAATTCATGGGACACTAAGTACAAACTTTATTTTCTGCAGTAATATAGTACTTTTTAAGGAAATAAAACCTGTGCAACAAATCTAGATTCCCTTCTATGCCCAGTGGTCTGCAGCTTAAGGATTCATTCAACTCTGTATGGAAATACCTCAATTCATACCCAAATTATCTGAGAATTCAGTTCACACTAAGACTGGAATATAAGGTTAGGAGACAATTATGTTAATAGAAGATATAGAAATACAGAAACATAATACAGAAATAATAAAACAATATTGAAACAATGTTAGCTGCATTGGATCAGAGTGAGCACCTCCCTAAGTAAGCAGCCTCAACAATGGTCTCAGTAGTTAAACAGAGTATACAGATGTGTGACACTTCTCCCTTAAATTCCTCCACTTTCCGACTATTTTCTGCCCAGGAACTTCCCAAGTCAGAAGGATATTTTCAGTGGTTGGTAAACCTGACTGGATTTCTCCTTTCTGAATTTTTCCAGTCTTCCCTTGAACACAAATAAAACTTTAGCCACTACAACATTTTTTGGCAAGGAGACTCCAGTCTCTAACAGGGAAGGTCTTTCAGGAGTTATTTGAAAAAAACAGGCAGTGATGTACATCATCACTTGGTGATTTGCAGGGCCTGCAAAATTCTCAGCCCTTCTCTGTTAAAAACAGTGTTTAACACTTCACAGGTGGGGAAATCAGAACAACCTCTCCTGCATATCCAAGCTGTCTCAAAGGATGAGCCATGGTAACATGTACTGGGCAGCTCAGCTGAGAAAAACGCAGCATCAGAGATCCTGGAGCATATTCCACCAGAGCAGCTGGAAACCCTCTCCAGACACCCCTGAATTCCACCTAACACTGCAATATCCACCTGTGCTGAGTTTGGACAGTGATATCCACACAACCATGGTAACTGTGAATCTGTCAGCAAAACAGTGTGAGAAATCACATCAAACCCACCACATTTCTTGAGAAGCTTGAAGTTGGCACATTTGCAAGTGTTTCCTAGAGGTCTGCATATTTCCAAGGAAACCTGAGAGAAAGTATCACTGATTTGAAATACAACCACTCAGAATTTTGATGGAAGTGAGAAATCCAAGACATTTTGTTAAGCTCCACTTCAAAGTGACAAATTCATTGTGAGAAACACATTGGCAACGCAAAGGGAAAAGCCAGATGAATTTCTGCAAAGTGTGAAGGCTGTTTCCAGCATCTCTCCTGTTGGACACACACAGCCAAGAAAGATTTCTATGGTAATTTAAATTGAGAAAAGAGACCTATGGCCAGCAGCAGAGCCTCATCCTTCTGGCCCTTGTTTCACCACATTCCCTCTCCACACTGGTGCTGGGGAGGTTTATCCTGGGAAACTCCTCAGGCATAAGGCATTAGTGACACCAAATGTTTAGAGGTGTTCTTGCACACGTAAAATGAGAGTGATTTTTATATGAGACAAAATAAACACTTAAACAGTCCTAACCTCCTGCACATCAGAGAACAGGCTGAGCAATCATTAACTACAAACTCAAACTGCCCTTGAGAATGTTAAGGACCGTATTTTATTTTCCTGTCTTCTGTTTTTTCTTAACTAAAGCATTTTTATTGATCTTTTCTGGACATTACACATTTATCTATTTGAGATATTCACCCTGTACAGTATTGATTTACATAATTGAGTGATGTCATTATATGCAAGTGGCTTCATAATCCACTTGCAAGTGCCATGCAGACAGAGATTTCTGAGGAGGGGCAGGGCAGTCAGTGTGCACTGGGATTTCATTTTGCCCTGCAAGCTTTCTGCTCACAAGGGCCAGGTTCAGTAAGCCAGAGGTCCTGGGTAACCCAGAACAACGATGCCTCACTCGCATGTCCCAGGCTTTGGCTGGTACTACGGCAACAGCCAAGCCTGGCTGGGACATTTCCATTATCTTCTCGGTGCTAGAAAACAAACAAATTTGTACAACGCACACAAACAGTCTTTTCTAATCTCTTTTAATGGCACTCTGAAGACCAGACTGTCAATTGTCTGCTGTGTTCTCAACAATTTGCTAATGATAATTAAAGATGCTCAAAGTTTGCCAACTATTTCAGCACTCTATTTAACCAAGAAGATAAGGGTTCAGGAGGAAAGCAAATGAAATGAACTTCATCCAAGAAGGAGGTGTTACCTACAAAGGAACCCATAAGGGCATAAAGATAGCAAAGGAAGAGTAAAAAGCTCTCTAAACTGCACAACAGACACACAGGGAGATGATGCCAAAACCCTGGAATGAGATTACAAAAGCAGGAGAGTGAGTGGATTTTTTTCCTTTCTTTCTAAAGGATTCCATCCCAAAGGAGTTGCTTAGACAACAGCAACCCCCTACCGTGCGATCTGTGTATGAAGAAAAACAAATCCATGCTGTAGTAATAGGAAGATCAAAACCTGGCTTGTGCTTGGTTTATTGGGATTTTTCCTGTGGCTGAGAGAAATGAAATACTCCTTGTGTGCCCATTTCCGCAGAAAAGGACAGTATTTCCCCACAGAATGTGGGATACCGGGCATGCAGCCCCCAGAAAACAGGAAGAGAAAAGAGCAGGCACCTGTAACTGGAAGCACAGCTTTGGTTGCCCTGAAGTGCTGCTGAATTAAGAGTCCTGTATAAATTCCCAATTCCAGAGAATCATTTGAGGCATTCAGCTGACCCATGTAAGAACATTCACTGACCACTAAAGCTGTGAGTTCCCCAACTTACTAAAAATAAGATAACTGTGGCAAATTCCTAAAGGTGTGTCAACATGTGCAGTAGGAAACCAAGCACACACCTGTTCCCTGTGAGACTGAACTTGTTGCCTTGCAGGAAATATTTCTCTTTTCTGAAGGTCACCAACCCTTGCAGAAGTTCCTCTGCCATGATCCAGCGTGATCACATGCCTGCTTGCAAAATTTTTACAGAATTTTATCAAATTCAGACTTTCTGCAAGCCCCACCTACACAAAATTGTAGCTATGGCCTTCTGGCACCTGTAAGTATTAGGATCTTTGTACTTCTACTGGCTCATTGCATTGTGTTCTAAACCTGTTTATTCTGAGTGTGCCTGTGTTTGGAGCAGCTTAACAACTTCCCAACAGAAAATTAATAACATGGAGAAAATATTTGTACCAGAGGGAAAAAAGTCTTTATTGGGAAGAATAGTCTTGCCTTATACCTGAAGGAGCTTCATCTGTCCACCTGTTTTCTGAGAGCATCATATTCGACTTCTGCTTATTTCAGTAAGTTCCACTTGGCAGGACTATGACCCTTTTATGTGAGAAAAATAGTAATGGTCTTCCAGCAGATTGCCCTCCACATCATTCTCAGCTAGAAATTCAGTGAAAACACTGTATTCCTTAGTTCTTAAATCACACTTCCCCCCTTCAAATGACTGGGACTGCAAACCAATAATCAGAGAACCTTATAAAATGCTAATTTTGAATCTGGCCATGCTCAATTAACTCCTACTACCTGAACTATTTTTATAAAATACATTCCTGCTAAGTTTCAGAGAATTACATTTTCTAATAAATTAAAATTTTTGTAGAAAACAATGCAACAGTCAAATGCAAATAGAAGCCTACTGCCTGTAAATTTCAAATGCAGTTCCACTTTTAGTGTCATTTATTTTCAAAATATTTTAAATTAGTAGTGCAAATTACTAACTCAGGAAGCATTTAATGTAAATATTAATAGGTTTGAAACCTTGCAGCATTGTGTTCAAAGGTTTTGATGTTAGCACTTTGGAGCTAAATTGTCTTTTTTCCCCCCCACACACTTTCATGCTCCCAAGCTCATCTGAAGTAGGAGACAATTCTCTACCAAAACACCAGTAATTTCAGATTCATCTCAGATTCTCTCTGGCCTAACTCCAGAAAGCAGGGGGGACTCAGCACACGGCATTCCATGCTCAGAACGTGTTTGCCTTGCAGGAAAGTACTTGGCTCAGCAGCGACAAATCAGGACATAAGGTGGCATTATTGCCCTTCCTTAGCTGTCTGCAGGGCCAGAGTCCAGATCTGCATGTCAACAGTGCTACAACATCGTTGTTTGGCATTCCAGAAACAGGACAGAACAATAAAAAAAGACCCAATGAGAAAATCAAGTCCGCACTGAGATGCATTCAGAATGCTACACACAGCCAAATCCTGACTGTGTGCATAAAGTGGTCTGACTGAAAAAAATTACTGTTAGGCTTTTAGTGCATTAACTGCACAGGACTTCTGAAATAACATTTAAAAATACAGACTTCATTTGTATCCTTGACTCAGTGTTTAGCTGTGATTGCCCACAGCAGGAACTTCCATCAAATTTATACAGATGCTTGGAATAAGAAATGAGAAAGTAATTGCAAAGGATACAGGAACTTGGTTTGCATGTTCATCTTTTCTCAGTTCATACAAAAAAATACAGCATTTGAAGCTATTTTTTTATTAAAGAGAGCTGAGAGTTGCACATTTCAGCTAGAGACATGAAACTACAGAACAGGGAACCAGCTTTTCCCTGGTCTCGTCCAACACTTGTGTATTCGGATTGAGAACCATCTTTTTTGTCTGTTTAGTCCAGCAAAAGAAAAGTAGCATGAGACCAACAGCCACATGTGAGCATGTTTCCAGTTCCAGGTACATACAGGATCTTTCACTCAATAGTTGGAAGCTACTATCACAAAGGAAAGTTTAGGGAAGACTTCAAATAACACCAGCAGTGAAACAATGGAGCTATTTCCCACACAATGGCACCGTCCCTCACACAGTGACACTGTCCCTCACACAGTGACACTGTCCTCTAGTACTTCAAAATCAGGGCAGGTACCTTTTGAGAGAGGATGTTTTAATCACATACAGAACCTCAGTGCAGAGAGAACTAAGGGAACTGGCAGAGCTACATGTCAGAGGCAAGGTGTTCCCTCTTGAGTTTCAAGCTCTGCAAACACTTGATTCTACAAAAGAAAACTCCTTGCAATATCCCCAAATAAGTGATTCATTCATTTCTCCTAGCAAAATACACTCATGCCTATTTTTTTAAATTATGCATCTGGAATGAAACTCACCAAGGTCAGGTCCATGTCTGTATGAATACAGGTTTAAAGATGAAAACCTCTGCAGATGTAACACAGACTGTCATAGTGCTCTCCTCTGTAAATCTTGTGCCACTTTAACACTGAGACATGGTGGCCAGAAATAATCAAAAGTGGGAAGCATCTAGAAAAAAACCATCAGAAACCCAGAGAGCTCTGAAAAGGATTTGTTTGTGCTTGGTTGCTGTGGTGGTGGCAGTTGGGGGAAGCTCCAATTACATCTGATCTGTTGCACTTCACTGAAAAGGAGCTCATCACAGTCCAAGAGTGCCAAGCACAGAGGTGCTTATTTAAATTTGTCTGTCTCTGGTTCCATTAATCATGACCTCCTGACAACTTCTGGATCCCACTTTCGTCTTCCCCCCTCTTGTTGCAGCCCTGAAGAGCCTCTTTTATCAGGTGCATTCAGCCAGCACCAGGATGCCCATGAAAGCTCCCTGTGTGGTACTGGCTCAGACGTGGCTCCAGTTCATTCCTTTCCAGCTCAAACAGTCCCCTGACATGGTTATTAATCATGGCCTCACTGACAGGGCACTGAACTGTCTGCAGAGAAAACTTCATATTCCCATCCAGGGTTCCCCAGGTAGGACATGGAATTTGTTTCATCTTTGTGTAATCAAGAAATGGAGCACATTAGGGGAGCGAATTAACCCCAACTTCAGGTTCATAAAGGTGTCCCTGCTCTGTTTAATTAAATCTGTCTTAAAACCTCCTAATCCCAAACTAAAGACTTAATAATGTTCAGGAACCTCTTTTTCCTTACAATATACTGGTATAAACTGCTGACAGCTTAATATTGAAATAAACATGTTACTCCTCTACCTGACCTGGCAGTACAAAGACCAAAACCCACATGACTAAGACCAGCTTCTTCCAGAATGGCAAGATCACAGTGCACCACAGATGTTAGATATGTAAAAACCTTTTAATTTAATGCTATGAAGTGTCAAAGACTGGAGAAAACATTTTTAAAAATCAGAATAAAAAATCATGAATGGAAGCAAAAACAGGGTGTAAAGGTTTGATTCTTTCCCTGAACAGGCAGAGACCTGTCCTTTTAGACTGAGGATGGCAAACCCTTACCCATGGGTTTGGGGTATTACACTTCTCTTTGAAAGAGTTTTGAGGTACCAAACATCACTCCACGCCTGTTTGATAGTGGTCAGAGAGAAGCTCTGCTCAGGTTCTCCAGATGTGGTAACAAATCTGGTTTTGCAACTCCTTCTTTAAAAAAGTAAAGATGACTTGTTTCAGATTGTGATTAGCAAAACTCAGACCTAGATCAGAGTTTTCTTCCCTACATTAAAAAACAAGTGGCTGGATTTGGAATATTGGTAGCAGAAATGAAGTATCCTGAAATAATGATCTCAGCATCTGTTTAGTGGTACAAGAGCCAGAAAACCATAATCAAAATTTTAGAAGACAGCTTGTGGGAAGCAAAGTGACTCTACACGAGAACTTTAAGGAGGCAACCATATGAAGAGAAAAGCAGTGTGGTCCAGCATTGGAGAAGAAAGCAGGAATAAAGCACAGATGTACAGCAGCAGCAGTGCAGGCTGTAAGGAGGGAGGCAGACCTACTCCTACTGCTGTCCATCCCAAATCCATCCAGGTCCATCTGAGCAAGGGTATGACCTGTAGAGCTTCTCCCTTCCTAAGATGTCCTGCTGTGCCTCAGAGACAGAGGACAGGGAGAAATGTAGACTTGAACACAGCGAGCATCGCATCCCAACAGACCATGGAGCAAATGGAAACGGTTTCCACTCTTTCTTTCCCTAAGAGGATTATGTCAGCAGGGCCTGGCTGGCGTCTGCACCAGAGCCAAGCGCCAGCGACCACGGCAGCCAGCCCGACCCTCCTGTCAGAGGCTTTCATTAAGACTTCGGTTCCCTGTTGCTCACATGGCGGCTTGCACGTGCTCCCTAAATACCCTGCATCCACCTCCAAGGTATTTGCTGATATAGAAATCTCTTCTTCCCCCTTTGCCCCTCCTCCCAAGAACCTGGGGCCGCAGCACAAATCATCACCCTGCTGAGAAATTTTCATTACACAAGGATGGGCCAGAGCACTCAAGCTGAATGGGTATTATCAGAGAGGAAAAGACCTTACAACTGTACATGGTGTCTACTCCTCTGACCCTGCCATCAGTCAGCTAAGGGTGCACATAAACCCTGCAGAGCACAGCAAACAGCAACAACCCATTTCTCTTCATGCACTGCTCGTGTTGGGGAGCAACCAAAGGAGTTCCTGCTCTTGGCCAGCTCTGGGTGCTCTGCTCTGACTGCAGAGCCCCACCACAGCTTGCACTTGGACACCCACACCACCTTGGACTTCCCTCATTGTTGAAGGGGTATCTCAAACCTCAGAACTAAATATAAATCCCAAAGACTAAAGACAGACCCTTGTAATTTCACTTTCCCAACCTGCCTTGCCCTCAGGCCTGCCTCTGAGACAGCCAAAACACCATGAAGATCCAAGGGGTGAGATCCATTTGGCTCAAAATAGGCAGGTCAAAGGACAGTCCCAGTCATTTCAAGTAACACCACAAATCTTTAGTCTAGTTTTGAGACGAAAATGAGGGATTTTCACCATTAAGTGCAGAGGCAGAAAAGCCAGGATCTTTCTGGTCCATCCACCCAGCTGCAAAGAATGACATATTGTGGTCACAGAACACACAAGTGAGGATGGGTTTTCCCAGATATTTAGCTCCCCAGCATCCCAGTATCAAAGAATAGCTCTACCTATCTTTATTCAGGTAACACTTCCAGCAGAATCAATCAATGAATCTACATGGAAACCAGCTTATCCCTTTCATCTCATTTCTCTCTTAACAACTTGAACAAAACCAGGAAAAAAACTTTAATTTATCTGTACAATCTGAGCAAAGGCAATTCCATTTAAAAACACAGCATATAAAATTGCATACACTCTTCAGAATAATCAGCACTTGTCAAAAATCACAAATCCCACTTGTTTGAAAGCACGGATTCTGGCTTCAATTTTATGTTACTTGTTTCTGAAGCAGCAACTACAGATTGAGGCAGGAACCAAAGCATCAGACAGGTCAAATGTACCATCTGACAAATGCTAATGCTGGCCTTGAGCACTTCCAAACTCACCCCAGTAATTCCTGAGCATCCTGGCACCCTACATCTAAGACCCAGGCAGGAAATCATGTTTAGAAAGGGCATCCTTAAGTCAACACTTGGCATTGAAGGGTTCAGCTTTCTGATAAAATCTCAGTGTTTCCGGTCTTTCATGCACTCCTTCCAAATACGTAGAATGCAAAATCAGTGGAGAAATCACCTCAAAATGTGGTTTGCCAGTCCATTAACATTTAAGAAACTACCACAAGAGCCACTACTGACTAAAGCCCACCTAAACAAAGGGATCTTTTTAAGAACATACATTTATATATGGCTGTGTGTGCAATATATGCATAGTGCCTACATCTAGTCCCATTGTATTGTAAGCAAGTACCTGTGCCATAAGGGAAAGTCAACAGGATGGACCTGCATCGTGCACAGACCTAGATTCTGCTTTATATGCACAGATCCCAGTGTAAAGGCAGATGGAGGGGCCAGTTGTGTTAAACCCAGGTGATTATGTCACAGGTTTGGGGTTTTGTTTTACGCTTTCTTTACCAGCAAACTGTCCATTAACTTTCCTGAGAGCAGAAAGCAAAAGGAGAGGAATTTGTGAAGTTGGTAGCCCATATGGCTGTGGGGAGTTAATCTGTGTCTAAGCAGCAGGTCGCATGAGCCAGGCTGTCTGTTGGGGTTGTTAGTAACCTAGGGGCAGATCACAGAGCAGCAGGGAAGAGGATAAACTCAGCCTACAAATACAGTCAGGAATGTGGCAGGAAATTATTTTTGAAAACATACTCTGAAGCGTAATAGCAACGATCAGACGGTCAGGCCGTGTGTATGAAATCTATCTGGACTCGGGGCACACACCAGGAGTGCACACAAGGGTGTGATAAAGCAGATTGGGTGTATGCTCCTGTGCCCATACATGCATGTTAAAAACATAGACTCTGCTCAAAGAAAAAGTGCACACCAGAGTATATCTAGACAAACACTGCTTCCCCTACCATTCTAAGCAAACGAGAATAAGTTATTTGCTTATGATTCATGCAAACCATCTGCCACACACAGCTTTATAAAATTATTAATTATGTCAACACCAAAGAACGAAAAACTGAATTAGCAGAAACTGAATGGTTCAGGCAAAGAAATAACTTTTTTAAAGGGAAAAAATCATGAGGTAAGCCTCAGGTCATAAGAATAGCACAGGACAAAGCCTTTGCACTCCAAGTACAGACTGTGACACCAGGCAGGGAGCAACGTGATAGAAAACCAAGAACCAGGTGGCACTGAGGCACACAGACTGAGGCAATGTGGAGGAGGCCTGCAAGTTAGACCAAAAGAAGCAGGAAATCTAATTAAACTTTTAATTCAATTTTTACAATCTCACTCAATAAGAATTTTGATGTTCGAAGCTTTTTCAGCATTCAAGACACCAATAAGACAGCAAACAATTGTCTAGGCTGGAACACTTTATTTCCAACCATCTTTAACTCATCACTGGCACAACCCTAGATAACATTAACCCTCCAGCTTTTGCCAACTTTAGGATAAGAAATGGTACTTATTGGACAATTTAAGCAACATGACACTGGACAACTGGGTAATCTGCCCTCATTTTGAGGAGAAGGGGTAAAAGATAATCAAATAATCTTCACAAAAATGTAGATTTAACAGCACCAATGAACCATTTAGCTCTACAACCTGTATTTTGCTGTGGTTAGTAGAGGTTGTCCAGGAAAGAATGTAAGAGCAGGGCACTGCTTCAGCCATATACTCTTCCACTTGTGAGGAGTTTCAAGCTCAAGAACTTCTAGAAGCATTATCTTTGTATTTACTACTAGTGATCAATGCACTAGCAGGACTTTATTTTAGCCTCAGCAAACAGCAGCCCTCTTTACTGACCATAACAAATTGCGAGGCAGTTCAACTCAGAGGGAGAGGCTCAAAACTTCTCGTCACAAGTGAGAGCTATTCTTCCCCAAACTTAAGCACCAGAACAAATCAAACATGACAGATGTCATTTGTATTACATATTAGTGCACTACAGGAAAGCCAGAGCCCACCAGCAATGTGTGCTTTATAAAAAGCCCCAGCACAGACTGCATAGTTAAAAGAAGAGAAAGCAAGCAATACGGAATTATTTTTTTGCAATGACTGATGTTCTTTGAGGCCACTTGGAAACAATTTTTTTCTGAAAGTGGCAAAATGTTGAAAAGTGAGTGAAAAAGAAGATTGCTTTTTTTAAATTAGAAAGGCTGCACTTTGCCTCAGGTGAGCACTAGAATGCTATTCAGGTCCATGTACAAAGGTAGCAGGGAAGTTTTGATTAAAAAAAACATTCCCCAAAACTGTAGGATGACAGCAAAAATGACAAAGAGTTTCTCCTGGGAATACAGATGAGCTTTGGAGAGGCATTAGATGTAAACCAAACCTTAAAGGAAAGAACAGGTCAACTTAAGTGTGAAGAAATCTTAAAAGAGGTTCTCCCACGAGAGAGCTTTAGTGAGAAACTGAGTGCTTTACATCCAGCAAATAGGAGCAATGGTTGGCAGCAGCACTGCATGCTGCTCTCTGGATCATCTCTGCATCTGCCTACCAAGTTTCAGAGCTGCTGTCCCAGCACAGAAAGACCCTGTCATGCATTTAATCTGATGTCAGTTACCACTCCTCTCTTAAGAGGGGAAGTCCTGCTTAGTGTGAAAGAATCACAGATCCGAGAGAAATGAAAGAGAATAAATCATTCTTTAGTGGATGAATGGAGTAGATCTGAGTATTCCTCCAACCTTAGCAAGCGCAGGCAGCCCCATGTCCCTCACTGCCACAGCTCTGCACACACTGCCAGCCCTGTCCCAAAGACCAGCAGCACTGGAGGTGCAAGTCTCACGAGCAGAGTATCTCTGGAGTTAATTAACCCATTTACACATGAGCTGAAGGTGAACACTAATCCTTTTCCTCTTCCTTAAGCATTAGACTCCACCTTGGTCACACAGATAATTGTGCAAAAAGACTCAGTGTTAAGTGTCATCTGAATTTTAAGATGCATATGGGATTCAAAGCAAATAAAATGCTGCTGAATATTCTTTGCCTCAAAAGGGTTTTTCCATTAGTCCTCAAGCTGTGTTTTTCTGTCTTTGTTCAGGTTCAGATATTCCACAGAAATTTGTTCCTACAGACACCTCTCTAGCTTGTTACCTTTAATTCCCACAATCCTTCTCCAGTTCTATCCTAGACCTGCAGCGTGACCTCAAAGATTTCAGCTGTCACAGAGCACAAACACTGACATATTGGTCTTGAATTCAAAGTGAGGTTTCTTCTAATACTTTAGCTCATATATGAAAAAAATTCTTCCCTCCTGCTTTTGCTTCTCTCCCTTAACCATCAGGCCCTGCAACAGGTCAAAATATTTCTCTGCACTGAGAGCCACTTGTTTCAGGTGAGCAAGGAAGAGAGAAGCAGGTTCATCTCTTCAGAGGGCTGGTAGCAGCTGCCTGCTGGTCCTGGAACTCAGGCAGTGTGGGGACAGTGTTTGACCCTGTATATAAGTTATTTCAGCAGGTATCTCAGCTGATCAGCTAGTACTGACCAAAGACAACTCTGAGATCCCAAATACTGCCCTACTGACTGCACAGCTCCCATCCCTGATGGGCTGAGGGTACTTTGCACTGCTCAGTTTTTTAAAAAGCAAATGGAAAACTGTCAAGTTAATGGGGAGGTTTTGTGTGTGCTAATTATAGCACACAAACCCTCATTGTCTCTGTTCAAGGTTGGGTCACACTCTTGTTACAAAGCCTTTGTAACTTCACTAATGCCTTTAATATAAGCTCCTATTAATTGTATAGTCAATTCCTAAGGCCAGTGCTACTGGATTGCAGTATCCAGGCAGCTGACTATAATTACAATGTGCTTAACCTGCATTTATAAAGCACGTTAATTCTCATTACTCTCTTTTGATTTGGTGCAGGATTGACAGTCTTTTGATTTTACTCCATAGATCAGATCGAGCATTAGCAGTGGGCAGGTAAATGTGGCATGCTGTCCATGTGGAAGGAGGTGACACAGTGCTTCAGCCTCCCTTGGGTAACTCCCACACTGTCCCTACAGCTCTCTGCAAGTTGCTGTTGTTTTTTTTTTTTCTTGCACACCGTGGCTCATTAGAAACCTTTCTCTGCAAAACAGCCACCCTTTTAGAAGGCACAAGCAGGAGTCCAGGGCAAACAGGAGTTCCTGTGAATGTCACCAATACTGAGGCATCCACAGCCTTCAAAAAGAGTTTCCCGATGAAGTCCTCAGTTCCAGGCCACTGTGCAATATTTAAGCAATTTTAGAAATGAAACTAATTTTTTCTCAACCATTTCAGACCAGGTCTGGACTCTACAGGTGAACGCAGACCAAGGGAAACACCACTTTGTCCATTTGCTTTTTTGTCTATAAAGGAAACCTCAGAGAAGCCCTGATAAAAGCCAGAATGCTACATAAATTGGGATGGAAGCCAATTCCTCCTTCACTCTGCTGGCTGTCAGCCCCATGAATGTCCATTTTTGAATGACTTAGGGGCACTGAGGCATTCACATCTTCCTGGTGCTCCTGCCCCGAGCTGCACGAGGATCAGGGAGCTCAGTGCTGCAGAGGACAGAGTGAGGGTGGGCTGCTCAGAGCTGAGATGTGTTCAGACTTCAGGATAACAATTGTGGCTTGGTACATCCAGCACCGACTCCAGTCCCCTGACACTCCAATTAGTACGTGGCTCCTACCTACAGAATTTCTTCTGGGTAACAAACTCTCTTTGCAGTAGAGTCCAGTTTTAACTTTCCTCTTCCCCCATCTTCTCTTGGTTGTTCAGCAAATAATAAACAGCAAATAGACACTAGAACAACTAGTGATTTGGATGCCATGAAAGAAGAAGAAAATGTGGTGTTTCCTCTGAATAAGATTTAAGGAAAACATCAAATAGAGAAAATGCTGCTGAAAGAGGCAAGTGAATTTATATGGCATGCAGGATATGAAGCAATGAACTTAAGTTACCACAAATTCAAAATCAAGGGAAATCTCTGCAGTAAGAACAGTAGCATGCTGGAATGGTTGGCAAGGGATCTACCATTCTTCTCTGTTCTTAAGAGCTGCTAGGTAAACACCCATCACACAGCGTAGCTAAAGGGCAGCTCATTTTAGAGCATACAGAGAGATGTAATGACTTATCAGGATTTCTTACAGCCATCTCTTTAAAAATTCTTCTAATCTTTATATTACCTTTCATTGTGTTTCTCTCTTATTAGCTTTTTCTTTTGCAAAAGTAGTTTTAAATGGGAACATACACTGTTATTTTAGAACTTAATACCAATATCCAAACTTTCTCATTCATGTTTCCTCTCTAGAAAGAGAGATAAAATTCCTCTATTTATTCATGTACCTACACTGAAAAATAAATAAATGTTCTTCGGAAAAGTGTGCTTATGTACACAACACTAATTTCAAAAAAACTTCATTTTTTTAATAATAGACTCTCATGGAAAAAAAAATCATTGTTTTAGAAGAAAGTTTTCAGCAAAAAGGACCATTGATTTATGTTTTTCAAAGAAGAAATAAACTTCCTAACTTGAAGAAGCGAATACATCGTTCCTTGCATGATTCTCTCAACATTTCCTGCATTAAACTCCCCACTAACATATTATATTTACTTCTTTGCTTAGGTATTTTTCTAAAAACAATGGCCACTAAAACCTATAAACTGAAAGTGTTTATATTGCATATTAGATCACTGCCTATGCACAGGAGCATTTGTTTAAACACATGCTCCAGCAATAATATCTCAACTTTACAAATTCAGAGCCTGCTTAATCTCTGTTTAACGAAATCCTAACAGGGAAGCCCTGTGTCCCCAAATGCTGCTCTGCCTTCATCCCAACAGGCAGGCTCTGGGCTCCTCTGTCGATGTGATTATTGCTGTCCAACGCCTCGCCTTT
Source organism: Catharus ustulatus (assembly GCF_009819885.2). NCBI lineage: Eukaryota > Metazoa > Chordata > Aves > Passeriformes > Turdidae > Catharus > Catharus ustulatus. Next base: position 15,379,335 of record NC_046230.1, read on the forward strand.
CTCTCAAGGCCGTTCTGTTTGTGCAGGATGACTCATTAGCCCTGTCCCCGGCAGGGAGCTGACATCCAATTAACCAGCTGACAGTCCTCCACGGCTCCCACTACTCCTCTAAGGCTCTGTTTACAAACACAGGCCGCTGTGCCCATAAAGCAGGGGAAGCTGAAAGTCCCCCTGCCAGGCCAGTTTGTTCAAAATGCTCAGAGCCCTTTAAACAATACCTTTGTGGGGTAAAGATCGGGCATATTGCGTGCAGCAGGATGCAAGTCACCCTAATGGCCACAGCTGCATTGGGCGGGAAAGGGAGCAACCGGTAGGAAACAGGAGCATCAGGACTTGGATCCCAGCTGCAGCTGGGAAGCCAAAAGAAATTAGTAGGTGGGGAAATATCACTGAATTCTATATGAGAAAGCACCTAAAGAGTCTGTCCAGAGTGATGTAAAAGTCTCTCTGACAAAGAAATAAGTTTTGAGTATAAAACCACAGGTGTTGCAACTCCTGCACTAGGGAACAAGCCATTTTACAACACATAGCAAAGAAGCTCCAAGTCCTCCACACATGAGAGCAGGAAAATTATGTTCCTTGCAGAGAACAGAGATTTTCAATTTGCAGGGACTCACTGCAGAATGTCTCTGTCTTTTATCTGTATGTGTTGGTCTCATTCATTGGCATTGGGAATTCTGCTTAGATTTTTTTTCCCCCCTCTTTGGCCAACTCCAGAGAAAAAAGATGTCCAGAAAACTATGATCATTGCTCAATTTCCATTTGGCACCAGCTGAGCCAAATAACTGCTCTTACTAAGTTACAGGTCTGCCTTGGCACAACAACTTTAAACTTAAGTCTGAAAAGCTTCTCTTAACTTTGCAGCTAGGAAATCTCCTTTGCAACAACTCTGAAATTAGACTCCAAATTCAATTCAAATGTTTCTGAGTATTTACTGTATTTTTGCCCCAGGCTCCCTTTTTGAGTTAGGTACAAAACCACAAACTGATCCAGTCACTTTCAAATATGAGCCAAATCCAGCCAAATTCAAATCTTCCATAACCACAGTCTCATCTTTTTAAATAACCTACACTTGCCACAAACCAAAGCAGTGGCTGATTTTTGCAGTGAGGAATGACAACATGACCTCAAGAAAGTCTCCACTGTAGTACACCGAGTCTCTGGGTAAGAAATGCAGTAGAGATGATCCCAAGAGAGATAGGGAAGCACCAAGTCCTGGTTCTTTCCTCCAAAGATGTTTTGCACCATGCAGACATACTTATACAGGATTATGCTGGGATTAAGTGCCCATTCCTTCAGATTTCTCCCTCTCACATTATTAGAGTGATACACATAAGAATTCATTGAGAATTTAAGGTTGAACATTTAGTCTCTGTGCTTTTTCTTTAATATAACTATTCCTGTTTGGTTACACAGCAGGCAAATATTTCAGCCAGAGAAGATCCTCACAGGCAAATAGAAAACAAGGTTTTGGCCAGAAATACACTGTAAGAGCAGATTTAAGAGCCTGAGAATCTACGCCTCCACTTCCTCTAGATGTCTTTTGACTAGAGATGAACACATCAATAGCCTGTACCTGTAGAACAAGTGACATCAGTGCTTCCAACCTGCAGCAGTGCAGCTCAACCAGGTGAACTCAAACCATCTTCAGCAGCAATATGAGATCCTACTGGGACCACTCACATTCTCAACTCACCAGCAGCATCCTCACATAGGAGATAAGAAATAGATGATGGACATGCATTTACTTTGCCTCAAAAATAATTTCAGGTCCAACCAGCTAATTACAGCTGAAAGGACAGCCTCTGCTAAGAAAATCTATTGCTGTATCTGGGCGAATTATATTCCAAAATATTGTGTACAGATCCATTTTAACCATTAATTAACTGTCACAATTCATTACATTATAGAAGCAACAATGATAATTGCCATGAACATCATGGTGTGACACCAGAGCCACAAACCAGCCAGCACAGCAGCACACAACAGAATGGGAGCCATGTGCCTTTGTCCCAGACCCTGGGCTGTGCTCCAGCTGCACCCTGGTCAGAGAAAAATTAAGAGCTCTTTCCAAATTTAGATCACTCTGCTCAGGACCTGGTGCAGGCAAGTTTGGTGTTTTTTGTTTTTTTTTTTTTTTTTTTAAAAAAAACCTAAAAACCACAGAAATGGTGATTTCATGATCTCTCTAGCTTATCATGTCTGGGTTTTCTTTTTTTTTTCCTCCCTCTCATATCTAATTGAAATATATCTTCTGCCAGCTTCTGAATGCTTTCACTGTGCATGTCTAAGTTTGTTTGCCTTCTCTATATAGCCCCCACAGCAGCAGAAGACTGCTCTCTTCTCCAAGCCAAGCAAGCCCAGCTCCCTCACCCTCACATTCTCCAGCCTCCTGACCAGATTACTGGCCCTCCTGTTCGATTTTCCAGTTTGACAACAATTTTTTTGCTTTGTGAAGACCAAAACGAGATGCAGTGCTTCATATGCAGTTTCATCAGTGCCTCGTAGAGGTCACCAACCATCTCCCTCATCCTGCTGACTGTGGTCTTGCTAATGCACCCCAGCACACAGGCAGCCCACTCTGACCACTTTTGCTTTGTCTAGGTAGTCATAAAATGATCCATTTGTTGGCTGTGACAAATAATTAATCCCTGGAGTTCTTTTTGATGCCTGTTATTAAAACTGTCTTCTTTGTATGCTCAGCATTTGCAGTTAAGTGAAGTCTAAGAACCCTAAAATTGTTTTAAAAATTTGGGCAGAAATAAGCTCACACTTTCTGCAGACCATGTACGCCCACAAAAAACCAGTCTCTAACTACACTGCTTTCAATCCTGCAGCATAGACCAATTCACTTGTGAAAGACCAACAGATGGACAGAGAGAGACACCCTCCTCCCCCCTCTGGCTGGTATCAATTCCCATTAAAGACTCTCCTCTGTCCAGACTATGCATGCTGACCACTCAATGCAGGCAAAATTGCAATCCACCTTGATTAACTTCCTAACAAGTTCTTTGCACCTCCCTTCTTGTTCCTCTACCAGTCACACTCCTCCTCTCTAAAGTTTTCCTCTAATTAATTCCATATTAAGCACTGAAAATCGGCAGGGTCCTCTCAGAGCCCCTTGTCCCTTTCTGCACAGACCCTCCGGGTCCCCAGTGCTAAGCCCACTGGTAAAAAGCTGACATCTGTGCAGCAGCTCCCAGGCTGCACTTTCAGGTACAGCATGTGTTGCACCTTGAACTACAGTCTCATTTCAGACCCCACCATTGAGACCAATTAAGTACAGAGCATGCAAGGAGCTGACCGAGTGTCGCATGCTGGCTATAACCACAAGGACTTAGAGGCCCCAAATCTGTTATACCAAGCTGTTCCTGATAGCAGCATGCTGCCTCCTAACAAAAAGAATAGATTAAGATCAATCAAGTCTCCCTCTGGCTTGTCAGTGGGACTTTGGACCACACCTTCCACCCAAAACTTCCCTCCTCTCCTGCTTCTGAACACCTAGGCAGCTCCAGGCTAACAAGGTGGCTGCTGAGTCAAGCGTGAGCTGAACCATATGTTCATAATTAGTTAACTTCTTGCTTTATGGCTAGAAGCACTATCAATAAATCAGTGACAGCCTGCAGTGGCCTTAGGAGATGCAACAAGCCACCCCCAGCCAGCACAGAGCCCTCCCCTCCACACGGGCAACTGGCCATGTTTCATTCCAGCTGTGGCATTGTGCACTGAATTAACTTTATCCTCAATTTAGAAAGCCAGCATGAAATCAAGAGACCTGAGGGAAAGAATAAAGAGAAAGAAAGAGAGGGAAGAGGAAGGGGAGGGAGGAGAGGGAGAAATCCTAGCAGATCAATTCACAAAAAGTTAGGTGAGTGACCATCTACAGGGATGGTGCTGCTTAACCCATTGCTGCAAGGATGGATAAGCAGCACATTCATTAGTAAGAGCCTTTCTGCCACTTATTGCCCAGCACTGTGGCCCAAAGTTTCTTAGCACAAGCTGAAGAGGGAAATCAGTAATATAATTGTTTTTTAACCAAACAATGTTAAGTTACAGCCTAAACTTCAGGTAAAGCAGAGCAATAGGCAACTGAATGAGTCTGGCTGGATACACTGTGAGCTCTGGAGGTGAGAGCATTTACACAGAACTGTGTTCAGCTTGAGCAAAGTGCTGTGACAGGTCAGATATTCCTGGAGCAGGGAAAGCACACGGCAACTGTCACACTGCTGGGTGTAAAGCCATATTCCCTATGGCAGTGGAGATTGCTGGGGGCTTATAGACAGCAACTCACAACCCCTGAAATCCAGAGCCTACCTCTCCTATGGTCCTCACACCTCCATGTACTGCTAAGTTACACAGGCAACCTGAACATCACCCAAACTAAATGCTGAAATGCCTGTACATTTAACTGAAACACAGCCTGTGCTCACAGTGCTTCCACTGGCAACTTTTATCTGGCTGAAAATGCACCTGAAAAGGTCATTGCCATACGGCAGAGTAAGCACTATTATCCTCCTGGAGCCGATGGAACTTTGAAAATGCAGCACAAAATAATTCCTTTCCTCCGTGTTGCTCAGTCTCCCCCATCCTCAAAACTTAAATCCAGCTGTAAGACCCCAGTGAAGGCTTCCTGATTTACTCAGCTGAACCTTCCTGCTGTGCCTGGGTGGGAGCAGAGGGAGGGATGCTAGCAAGCCCTCTAGTGTCCGCCAGCGACATCCTTCTGTAAAAAAACATCCCAGGGTCCAGGATGAAAACCAGAACGTTTTCAGCAGTGAGTTAACCCTCCAAATTCACGTACCAAACCATACATTTGAAAGAATAAAGTCTATAATTAGTGCTACTCTTGAAAATAAAACAGAGCAATTACAGAGAGCTATTCCTCAGTAAGAATGTCTATCACAGTATCTTCCTCATCACATATTTAGGGTAAACAAAGTGATAAAAGCAAGTTATTGAAGGGCATTTTGCAGGCCAGTCAACCCAGAATGGAGCACTGTAGGGTCTTTCAGTTTCCCAGTGAAGTATTTTGTTCCAGGGGGCCACATTCCTTCATGGCTAAGGCACTAAGGGTGCTTTCCCAGACTCTTCCTCATAGATTTGTATCTCCTGGGTGCTGGAGGTCACAAAGAGGTCTAAGCCCTGTCCCTGAACATAAAACCCTCTTAAAGTTTGTGGAATTGCAAAACAACATTCAACAGCTAATAGCTGATAATCCCAGATTAAATTAGTTCAGTTCAAATGAAGCTGCAATTTCTCAAACAACAGTACACCTTTCTAGTTCCAAGGGGGAGGTCAGCAAATATTGACCAGAGCCAACAAGGCCCCCATGTGAATGTCAGGAGTCTGCTGAGCTTCACTGCTGGCCATGGATGAGAGACCAGTCATCGCAGCTTCTGTGGGTGGCAAGAGGTCTCATTTCTGTCTGACCAGAAAGAGAGATGATACAGAATCCTCATGAGCTTCTGGGCAGCTCAAGACCTGCCATTTAAGTCTCTGTTCCTTCCAGTCACTCGAGGAGACTCAGACACAAGAACCGGGAGCCAGGAGAATGCCTCCCCTCCAAAGCCTACTCTGTTGCACTGCACTAACCTCTTCTTTCTTCCCCTGCTGTACTATTATAGTTTGCAATGGAATTGTAAAATTACAGTAAGGCATGGATGAATCCTGCTCTCTCATCCAGGAGCAGTTAAAAACCAAATACTTCTCTTGTTCCTTATTCACTCTCAGGCCTTTTTACATTGCTTTGGCACAGTATGAGGTTGCCAAATGGATACAAACCTCCCCCCACCCCTTTCTCCTCCAGGATAGCATAAAATATAACTGGACCCAAAAAAATCCTGTCTGCAGTTATTATCCACTACACATCACTGCTACAAGGGAAGTCATGCTGCCATTGAAGTGTGTAAACTTTCAGTTAAAATTAAATTTCAGCAAAAATTCAGAGAAGAAAACAGGTCTGATGTGTTTTGAATGGAATTCTTTTAAAAGGCTTTGGGATTTGGAAGACATTTACTCTTTTAATCCATTATATCAAAATAATTGACAAAATCACAATGAAACATTTTGTTCCTTCCTAAAAACAAAAACCAAAGAGAGGAAAGAAAAAAATCTCACAGAGAATTAAAAAGCATTCAGGTTTCATTCCAACGAGCTGGGCGTCAGGACCTCGGCATTCTTCGAGAAAAGAGATTATTGTCTCCAGCCAGCTCTGGTGTAAGCCTGTAAAATCCTCTGCCAATCTTTTAGATGAATTACCAGCCAACTAATTCCTTTTCATCACCAGTTCATCGAACACTACCTGCATGGACTAGGAGCTGGAAATTTTGTGTACAGACAGAGCTGTTTTACTAGGGTATCTCCCCAGTGACTTACTGCTTTAACTCAGCCTTTGAAAAGTATGCACAAAAACCCTGACATCTTTCTCAGCTCATGACAACAACATCCTTCACCTTCTGACCCCCAACACATTTACACACGTCCTAGAATCTTTCTTTCATTATTGATTAGGGAAGGCAATGCCATACAGCTCTGCAATGAAGAGATGCCCTCACACACATTTACTCAGATCAGAGATCTCTGCCAAACATCCCAACTGCCAGCCAAGAATGGAAAGTGCCCAGCTCTACACCCAAAGCAAGATGGAGAGAAGCCAGACTGCCAATTCCTGAGCCACAGCCAAGAGGAAAAGCACAGTTAAATAGGTGCAGCCCAGTACATTGGTACAGGCAGCACCGTTCACACAGGAGGAGCTCACAGGCCAGGTTAGAAGCAGGCAGATGCACACATCAGTGCATGATTAGACATGAGACCCTATTCAGCTCTGCATCTATCCCCATGAAAATTCATCCTAATTTGGACTAAATCTGTGAGCCAAGCTTTGCTGGCAGGTCTCCCTGCAAAATAGTTTGACTTCAATAGAAAACACCATGGAGAAAAACATGGCTTTTCAGCACACGGGTCTTTCTCTGGTAGGCGCAACAATTTCCCCAAGCCACGATGGCCAACACTCCGAGCACACTCAAGGAAAACTGTTTCTGCCATCTGTTATTTAACCCTGGGACTACCTCAGTGCATTTGTTTGCACTGCTGAATCACTCTCTCTGATGGAAAGGTTACTTAGCTGCAGCACGGCAGCTCGGTGCAGTGGGAACCTCTGGAATGAGGGACATGGACAGCAGCAGCACGCTGCTGATGCCAGCAAGGAACAGGCTTTGCTTCCATAACTACATCATGGTTTATATTAAAACTCCCATCCAATTAACCCCCAAACATCATGAAAAATTATCAGTTCACAATTAATTTGCTCTTCTGGAGTCAACTGGTCTCAGCCAAGAACAAAGGGACTCATTTTGTCAGGGGCTACATGAAGACATTTTTTAGTACAGAAATGTGAAATCTAAGCACACACCCTTGTCCTGACTGACAGATGAGGAACTGAAACAAAGATGCAGAGACTGACACAGGTGTGTACCATAAATGGGTGATGTTCTGAAGTTTCAGGCATTTAAGTGCTACTATAAAATTGTACATCAGACCCAGGAGTAGAACATATTTCTCTCCTATACACCAATCAGATTGGCAACAGTAACAAATTCTCAGCTGAAGTTTTCAGGAAAACCCATTAGCTCATCAAAAGCCAGCCCTGAGATCAGGGCCTCAGAGTTCTTTTATGATACAATTCCAGCCAAAGGAAAGGGCAAAAAACAGGCAATAAATAGAGCCTGGGATGAGTTCTGAGAGAACATGTCCATAGGATACTAAACCAGTGCAATTAATGTCCTCCTCTGGCAAAAGGTCAATATACCCAGTAGAATTAATGAAAACATTCAAAAAAAAAAAACCCCAGAACTATAAAACTCATTTATTTTAACCTCTCACTCTCAGTGACATTCTGCAAGCAGTGAATTCTGTAAACATACACTGTGTTCACAAAACTTGCACTTTTTCCATTTGCCTTTCCATTTCAGGGAAACCTCATTCCCATACCTGGGGGAGTAATTAAGTGCAATCTAGAGGAGTACTTCTCAGATGGCTGGCAAAACACAAAAACAATTACACAAATCCAGACAAACACAGCATAGACTGTTGTATATAACACATCAAATGGCGCACAGGTCAAAACAGAAAAAGCTAAAGCCACAAATGTCCATGAACAAAGTCAGATTGAAAATTGGAGTGAAACTTTACAGTAAAAGCCAGCATCACAAGAGCAAGTCTCTTCTAGTCCTGGATCTTCATGAGCAGTTATCTGTGCTTACCTAACAGGTCTCTCTTCAAAGCAGGGATCTGCTGTTCCTTTTGAAACAGCAGCTACATCCACAGGAGAGACTCAAGACCTGCTGTTAGCAGGGGTGATAACAGATGGGGGAGCACTTGTGGACACAACACATGGCACAGATGTTATTCAAACATGGTCCTTAAACATTGCACCTGTAAGGATATTCTATACATAAAAGGTGCCATTATCTATTTAGAAAACCTTCAACTTTTTCGGATAAATCCCATCCTCTAGTCACTGACTCACCACTCTTGCTGTGAGAAGCTGCAGGTAAACCCAGAAAGGTGTTTTGCAGTTTTTCCATCTTGTAGTCATCCTTTTTCTTTATTCGAAACTCTTGTGAAACTCCACAGTACCAAAAAGTATCAGCACAGGACAGCTGAAGCCAAACAGCACTGAAGACTCAGTTTGACTTAACTGCATTTTAAAGGAAATAAAGCCCACAGGTGCATTCACAGCCACCTGACAGTGATAACTGCATTTTAAAGGAAATAAAGCCCACAGGTGCATTCACAGCCACCTGACAGTGATTTTAAGACTAGTAACCAGTGTGATAGAGTAATGAGAAAGGTAAAGACTGCCCTAAAACACACCAGAAAGATATCAAAGAGAAAGATTTCCCTATGCTTTTCTCTAAACAATGGTGTGTTACACAGCAACCTGAGTAACTTTGGTCATCCATCTGAGAAAAAGGTTAATATCAGCTGGAATATTTTATGAGATGGGTTCCTAAGGTTAGGAAAGATTGTAAAAGAACCTGCCTTCTTTGACCTAAAGAAAAAGGAAAAGATAATGTGTGACAGTGCTTTGCAAAGACATCAAGGCTAAACACTGGAGAGGGAGATGAAGTGTCTAAACTAGAGCAAGAGTTTGGCACAAGGACAAAAGGGATTATACCTGCTATGAATACATTCAGCCTGGAAACTAGAAAGTGTCCAGCCATCAGAGCTCAGAGTACGGTGTAGCCTCACAGTGGGAATAACATAAGGAAAATAACCTAATTAGTTTTAAGAGGGAGATTGAAAAGTTTAAGAATGTCTCAACAGCAGGGGACTGGATTTGGGAAGTGCCTTTTAGTCCTGCGTTCGAAGAGGAAGACTGATCAGAACAACAGCCAGAACCTGTATCTGCATAAATTCCCTTTCAAAAGCACTTTTGCAAGTCACTCTCATCAGGTTTAATTTCTCCCACCTTTGATTCAGAAATACAATTAGAGATTCATGCAAGTGCCAGGTACCTGTGTATTATAGGTTAATACCCTGAGTGTGAGCCTCTGTTTTGTCACTGATTCACTTTACCATTCTTAACACAGATAAGAAGCACTGCAGCAGTAATATGGCAGGATAAGTAAAGAGGAATTGGGGTGGGTTTGGACACCAGTGTGCAGGTGTTAGCATGCTGAGTAACCCGTACTGTAACTGTTGTAAGCCTGGTATAAAACTTGTATTAAACTACATGTAAATATTATTTTCTTCTGTGTACCGTCCCTTCTGAGAGCCCATTCACTGTGATGAAAATGCAACTTTAATGCTGTTTTTACATAAAGAAAGGATAAACCAGAAAAAATGTTTTGTCTTTTATTAAATATTAATCTGAAGGATTAGCTTCACCACTATTATTTAAACAAAAAAAAATCATATAAATTACAAAAAATATAGGTACAAAGAACATACAGTAATTAACACACTGCAATACACTTATATGTGTGTTCCCAGAACTTCACTTCAGAAAAGAATTGCTATGACATTCAAAGTGAAATCTCCTGTGAAGAAATATTGTAGTCTTGATAAACATTTTGCCCCAGAATTTTATTCCCAATTAAAGAGGTCCACCATTAACTGCAATAAGCAGTAAAAGCTCCAGATGAAGAGGAAAATTAGCAGATGATTGTTACTTAGTTTTGTTTTGCACACACATCAATGTGTGATTGCTACTGTGAATTCAACCTTTTCTATCATCATGTGTGACCATCCATGCACCATTTTGCAAAATTAGGTGTTTCTCTCCTACAACAATAGTATTTTTCTTTCTTTGGCAGTTACCCAAAGGGTATCTCCCCAAACCTACCAAGGCTCTGATTTGGGTGTCTTTTACCCTTGTACTACATTTCACTCCCCATCATATCAGCCTTGGTGAGCTGACCTGCATTCCTTGAGCTCAGAAAGCCGAGCACTGTCACCCCCCAGCCAACACCACACCAGTGTGCAGACCCAACAGTGCCTTCCAGGAGGGTTTGAGATGTCCCTAGAGAGGGAGAATCCACACTCTCCCTGGGCAATTCTTCCAGTGCCTGCCACCCTGAATAGAAACAAGTTCTTCCAGGTGTTCAGGCGAACCTTCTTGTGTTCTAGTTTATGGCCGTTGTTCCTCGGCCTGTCACTGGGCACCACTGGAAAGAGCCTGGCACCTTCCTTTTGACCTCACCTCTTATTTATATGCATTAATGCGATCCCCTAAGGGGACGTCCCGTTCCCTCAGCCTCTCCTCATAACAGAGCTGCTCCAACCCCAAATTATCCTCTGGATGTGCTATTTAGACACCAACTCTCCTCTCTCTGCTGCTGCCCTGACAGTGGAGCCGTGAGGCGCCTCGGGGGGCATGGAGGGCACCCCCTGCTCTTGGCATCCCTGCTCTTCATCCACGGCAGGCTCCTCTGCACCCGCCTCACCCCTCCGGGCCAGGCGGGCACGTCCTGAGCTGCCTGGAGCCGGGCACCGGGAATGGGGCAGTGAGGGCACCGGGAATGGGGCAGTCCGGACACTGGCAGTGGGGCAGTGCGGGCACCGGGAGTGGAACAGTGTCGGCACCGGGAGTGGGGCAGTGTCGGCACCGGGAGTGGGGCAGTGTCGGCACCGGGAATGGGGCAGTGTGGGCACCGGGAATGGGGCAGTGCGGGCACCGGGAATGGGGCAGTGTCGGCACCGGGAATGGGACAGTGTCGGCACCGGGAATGGGACAGTGTCGGCACCGGGAATGGGGCAGTGCGGGCACCGGGAATGGGGCAGTGTCGGCACCGGGAATGGAGCAGTGCGGGCACCGGGAGCGGGGCAGTGTCGGCACCGGGAATGGGGCAGTGCGGGCACAGGAAAGGGGGCAGTGCGGGCACCGGGAGTGGGGCAGTCCGGACACCAGCTTTGGGGCACTCCGGGTCCCTGAGGAGAGGCCGCGGCTCCCCCCTCCGCCATGCCCGCGGGGGGGGGATGGCGCGCGCTGATGACGCCGTCTCGGGCAGCCCCAACATGGCCGCGGTTCGTGTGGGCTCAGGCCGCTCTGCGGGGCGCGGAGGCGCTGGCGGGGCCCGGCGGGATCCATGGGCGTTCGCCTTTCTCACGGGGCTGCTGCGGGCGCTGAGGGCTCTTCCGGCCTGCCCGTCCCTGCACCTCTCCTCTCCCGGCTTTCCCCACCTCCGCCGGGCCGTTACCCGGCGCCTGCCGCCCGCGGGGCCCCGGAGCAGCGGTGCTTTCCTGGGATGTGCCGGTGTGAGGGAGCCGCCGGTGCCACAGCGCCCTGCGGCAGCTCAGCACGGCGCAGAGGGACCAGAGCTGGCCGAGGAGCTGTGCTGGGCCTTGGCGGGTGCTGGGCGTGTGTCCCACAGCTCCTGCTCCTTAGCAGCCAACAGAGGACACAGCCGTGCAGAGTGGCTGGCATCTGGAAGGAGTGGGTTATCACAGCAGTTACCAAATACGCTGTGCTGCAGCTTAAGAAAGCTAAAGGGTGACCCCAAGCACTGTAGGCTCAGAGTGCAAGGCGTTTTTTAAATGCTGCTGTTGGGGGTGGGGGGGGGGTGGGGGGGGGGTGGGGGGGGGGGAATAAATAAAGGTGGGAAATGGCAATGGTTTAATTTGGTATAGCTGCCAATTTACCTTGGGCAGCAACTTAGGAAAATAGCTAGTAATAAAAGAATGGAAAGCAAATGGCCCTCTTGTGTTGTCCCTGCTGATTGCTGATGGGGGAACAGCACTGAGCATCCTCCAGGGGAGAAATTAAAGAACACCCCATATGCCAGCACGGCCTGCCCTCGGCCCAGCCTTATCCTCGCTGGCTGCAGACAGGTCAGGATGGCACCCGGAACACCCATGGCAGGGGCAGGATCCTGGCAGAACAAATGCTCTATTTGCTGTATTCCCACCATCTCCTGTGCTATTCAAAGACAGACCCTCAGTGAAGATTTTTCGTTTGATTTTTTTTGTTTCCCCCCTGGGAAAAACTCAAGTTTATCCATGGATTTTGATTGCTACGTAAATCTGATATGAATCAGAAGTGACTATCTGGAGACAATCCCTGCCTTTCACATACCTGTTTGTGGTTTTTGCAACATTGTGATCATAAATCCTTTATGATAGTAAATCTTATACCACTGCCACATTTATATCCTAAGATCTTCTGGAAGCCTGAGGCTTGACAGAAAATGTTCCTGGTATAGTGAGACATTTGCAGGAGCTTGTCATTGCAGGCTCTGTCCTGAAACCTTCACTTTCTCAGAACTGTGCACAGAAGTGCTTTGAATCACATTTGCTTCTACACGCCTCTGAGAAGCTGGGCAAAACCCTCTCAGTGAGCCAGGCAGGTTGGACAGACTTGTTTCTTCCTGATGAATTTTACAACTGCAAACAAGGCTTCAAAACAAAACAAAACAAAAAAAACTCAACAGCAACACCAGCAGCCTTCCTCTGAACATGTGGGATGATTCCCTGGATGCCTGTTCATTTCCTGCAGTGAAACTCACACACACCAGTTCACTGCTGCCCTGAAGTGTGTGGAAGCTTTTTTTCCTTTCTCCCTCCTTTTCTTTTCCCTCCTTCCTTGTGTTGATTTGTGGGACCAGAATGACTTTGATTTCAGCAAGTTTGCTGTTTATTCACGTCACAAGTTTGACAGCTTTACACCAAATCAGATTGCTGGGTTTCAGGAGAGCTCTGAGGCGTCACTGGGAGCTCCTTTAGATTAAACTCGCCTCCCCGGTCTCCCCCCTCTCCCCCTCCTTCAGAGCCATTTAAACCTCTCTGGGGCTTTAACAGAAACGTGTTCCCAAGACCTGCATTTCATTCTGCCACTAATATGGTAAGTGCTCTTTGCATTTCTCTCGACCTCAGAGTAGAGGAGGAGAAGCTGGTCTCTCCCTTGGGGGAGTGCAATAGATTTTGTGCCCTCTTAAGATGGGAAAGAAAGAGGGCTCTCCTCTACCTGCCAGTGCAGTCTCTGCTGCTGTGCCTTCCCATGGGTGGGCAGACTCCCTGACTGAGGCTCCAAGCCCTGCCGTTGCCTTCTTTGCAGAGATTTAGAGTTGCAGATGAGGTTTATTTGGAGGAGGGAGAAAGGGTGAATCCAGAGACAACCCCAGGCTTTGCGGTCTGGGACTCCTGCAGAACTGCAGGGGCAGAAGTGAGTGCGAGCAGCCAGGAGGTGACTGCTGGCTCTGTGCTGCTGCTTTAGAGCTGAGTCGAACACGCATAGTGGCAGGAACGGTCTGGCCAAGGACAGCATGGGAACTCCCTTTACCCTAAACCCACGCAGGACCGTAGCATTTCCCAGGGGTTTGCAGGAGACTGAGCCGCAGTGCTCCCTGGCACGGCTGTGCTGGAGCCCCGGTGCTGCGGAGCGGCACTGCCCGCGCTGGGCGCACGGAGCGGGGCCACCACGAGAGCGGGCACCGGGCACCGGGTCAGGGCTGGGCGCTGCCTCGGGGGCCGCCGGTGCTTTGCAGGGGCAGCGGGGCTGCCCGCGACGGCAGCCGAGCGCAGCCCGGCCGGGACAGCAGCGAGGAGAGCGCTGCCCCGCCGGGGCGCTCCTGGCGCGGCACGGCGGGGCCGGGCTGGCACCGCCTCTCCTCGGGGCCCCGCCGAGCGCCCCATCGCCTCGGCCCCTTCCCTCCGCAGAGCGCCGGCCAGCCGTGCCCGGAGCCGCACTTCGCCGGGGGCTCGGGCAGTGCCTGCCCCTGGGCCGCCCCCGGTGTTTCCAAGGAGACCTGGGCCGCCGTCTGCGCCGCGGAGCCGCCGCACAGCCAGGGCCGGCGGGAGGCTCGGCCGCCGGGTGAGTGCGCTCGGGGGCGGCGGGGCCGGCTGGGAGCCTGCGGGGCCGGGCTAACCCTCGCTCTGCTCCGCAGGCCAGTTCTGCAGCCCGCAGCTCGCTGCCCAGCACGCGGCGTGGCAGGGAGACCAGCTGTCCTCCCAGCTCTACAGAAACAAGCAGGTAAAGGCTCCGAGCCCTCCAGCACCCCCGGCTTCACCCCACGAGACTCCCGAACTTTGTGTCACGTATGGCACTTTGTGGGTTGGCTTATGGCATGTCTGCTGTTACTGACACGGATATCGGAAGTGACACAAAACTGTTGTTCCTTACTTCAAGTGTTTGTCTCCTCCATGCTGTCCTGTGAAGTTGGACAGCTGTGCTGGGGCTCCCTGTCCATTCCTCCCTTCTTACATCATATTGCAGCAGCAGCCTTGGCACTAAAGAAAACCAGGGACATGAACAGGGGGTCCCTCAGGCTTTAATGATGCTGTCGGCCAAAATTATGTGGTGTGTCCTCCTGATTCCACCAGGTTTAACTTCATGGGAAATTATTCCACCAGAATTGCCTAATTACATGGATGATCAACCATTTTAACCAACAGGTTTTCCCTTATTTTCTCTTTTGTTTCATTTTTTTTTGTAAATCCCAACAAGAGACAGAAGAAACTCTGAACTGTCTTAGATGAAGGAACTCCAGATTGATGACTGATCAAATACTTGGAATGATGTCTTGACACAGTGAAGTCAGTGAAAAAATCAGATATTAACTTAAAGGTTCCTGGAATCAAACTGTAGTTCCAGATGCCAGTGTACTTCTTTTTTTGGCTCTGCCTCAATCATTTGAGTCTGTTCTTGACTGAGCCTGTGCTCAGCAGATGCCTGTGATGCTTGGCAGAACATTCTTTGTCCTCCTAAAGAAGTCTCCAGAGCTATGATCAGAAGCTAAAAATCTATCTGTAAAGACTTAGTTTTCCAATGGAAAAGTGTTAGGTGTCTGCCATTCCTGTTCAGCTTTTGAGACCAGGCATTATCTCAAGTCTGTGTGTGTACCAGGGTGCCACAGTAGGGTGCAGGACTGAAGAGATCACTGAGTGCTGCTGTATCATAAAAAGTGGCAACTGCATCTTCCTTCTGCACACTACCCCCATGAATTGTTACTTTGCAACTCCTCCTCCTTTTCTTCACCAGCCAGCTGTAAATGGGAAGGAGGGGTGCAAAGGGATGTTTACTGCAGCTCAAGAGGAGGACCTGGAGCTGCTGTCATGCCCGTGACCATTTCTGGCTGCTCACAGGGCTACCTGGAATTCTTTTCTGTTATTATTCTGCGGTTGCAGGTTTTTTCAGAGTAATCTTCTCAAACACTCACTTAAAGAATAAAGGAAGTCAAAAGTGAAAACTGAACAGTCATGCCACTTAGATTTATAGAGAAAAGAGGCTGAAGGGGGTGGGTTGAGCTCACAAAGCAAACACCCAGATCATCAAATCCAAGCAGCTTGTACCAGAGGGCAATTGCTCTTAAGTTACAGAGTCAACACCTATTCATCAATATCTCTATTCCACAGCTTCAAGATACTTTGCTTCAGAAGGAAGAGGAACTTGCTAGGTTACATGAAGAAAATAATAACCTCCGACAATACCTGAATTCTGCCCTGATTAAGTGTTTAGAAGAAAAAGCCAAGGTATTGTGCTCAAACCTGTCATACAAATATGTGCAGAAGGAAGAGGTTGATTAGGTACAGGCCAGTAAAATACATGGAAAATCTAAGAGTGTAGACAACCTGCAGTGGAACTCACACTTACATTTAAATTCACAAAGGTGACAGTTTCCTCCAAAAATGATATCCTCTCAAGTTCTGACTGTGGAGACAGTGAAGCACCTGGAATGATTAAGTTTAATTTATTAGTTATCTATAAGTAAGTCAAGATTATATAGTTGTCTTAGGTCAAGGTTAAATTAATCTCTCTAATGCTATTTTTTTTGGTAAAATGTTCAAATTTGAATATATATTTTTGAACGTCTCTCTTTTGTAAATTATCCCTTTGGTAAGGATTTTTTTTTCCAGTTTATTAATTAAAAAGTTGTATGTGTTGGGTTTTTTTAATGGTGAAATACAAAGTTAAACATTTCAGGTTGGATGAAACATTCAGTGTAACTAAGTGTGAATGGTTGTGTTTTTAACATTTGGATTCTTTCTTTCTCATTTAAACAAAAATAAAGAAAAAAATTCTTTCTTGTCAGCTTAAAGACATTTTTTTTGCTATTCCAGCCCTGCCCATGAAACTGAACTATTGATTATTTCCTCAACTCTGTGGATTGGGCATGAGGTAAAAAAGACAGTAGGACATAGGAGACTTTCCTTTTCTACCCTGTTGATGAGTTGTTAGCCTGATGTCCTCCTTCCCATGGCCAGACCTGGCTCCTGGCAGTAGAAAAGCTCTCCTTCACTGGGCACAGCAGGGAGACATGGCCACCCCCAGTGACATATGGAGAAGGGTCCAGGAGCTGTCATGGGAGGTGTCTGAGCAGTGAGTTCAGGACATGAGGGGCAGCTTCCTTGTTTATTCTTGCCTTCCTTTGACCGTACCTGGATGCCTGAAGGGCCCTTGTCCTGGGATAATGACAGCTGAGGTGAATTATGAGTGCACTGCTGCTCTGAGCACTGCCTTGTCAGGATCACTGTGTCCCAGCATGAGTTACCTTTGCATCTTCCCTCTTTGTCAGGCTGCCACTTTGCCCCCCATGCCCTGCTCACCTGCCAAGCACTGCTGGCACACAGCCAGGTGGGAGCTCAGGGCTCAGAATGCCATCAAAGCACAGATCTTACTGACATGGTCACACGCTTCTTTTTCGTGGATGGGGTTGTTAAAAAGCTACAAAATAGTTACTCATACCCATATGTTTAAGCAGAGGGTGAAAAAAAGTATCTCTGTAAGGACAGTAGAAACCAAATAGTAACTGTCTTGCACATCTCAGGTCAGAAACATGTTGCTTTCAGATATCTAGAAATTCAGAGTTTAATCTTCTCTCTCCACCTTGTCGTTTTTGTTTTTTTAATAGAAACTACTGTCTGGCCATGGGCAAAAAACTTGTACTATTCTCAAAAATACCAAGAGGAGATTAAAAGAGGACCACTGCTTTGTTCCTCAAGAAACTCCTCATGTTTCCAAAGCTAGAAGGAATCTTTTCAATGAATTCACTGCCTGTGAGGAGCAAGCCAGCCCTGCTGTGGACAGCTGGGTCTTGCAGACCTTAGGATTAAAAGATGTGAACACCATTGATGAAGCTTCAGCTAACTACAGTGCCCTGTCCCCAGACTTTGGAACAGACACATACTGCCTGAGCCCTGGGGGAGCAGTAGACTATGAGCACAGGGAAGGAGCAGCAGCAGTGTTTAGCTGCAGCCATGTGCCTCCAGGCAGCAGCAGCACCGCCCATTCATGCAGCGAGGATTCTGCCTTCCTTCCTCAATTTTCTTCAGCACCATGCGTCTCCTCACCAGTGCCAAGTGTTTCCCCTCTCCCAGCCTATGGGTTGCCTTATTTGACTGGTGGTTTGTCACCCAACAAAACAGAAGTGGCCTTCACAACGTCTCTGAGTCCCCACAGCAATGTGAGAACGCACAGCTTCCACCAAGGACAGGCCTTTGTGCGCAGGGACCACGATGGGGGATGGAGATTCACCTGGGTGCCCAAGCAGGCTGAATGACGCACCTGGATCAAGGCTCAGCCATTGGGGATGTAGGAGTCACACTTTACTTTGTGCATGAGACAGGTTCAGGCAGCAAAAAGGAGCTCCTCTGGGCTTCTTTACATGCTACTCCATCACTAGCCCACTCCTCATTCCCTCACAGATTTTCACAGATGTGACTCCAGATTGCACTTGGACTATTATCTGCCCCAGATGTTCAAACTGGATTCCTTCCTCTTGTACCTGTGTTGAGATACCCGCTTTTACTTGTTTCCTGGGGTTTTATCATCATCTCTTCCTTGTTACTGGTAGTATCCAGGCTGGAGGGCTTTCAGCTTTGATGATCACTGCCACAGGCACCAAACTGGAAAGCACTTTGGTTATACACCTGCCTCACTCTGGAAATAGCACTTCTCTCACAGCTATCCACAGATAACAAAGAAGGCTGAAGATCAGCAGTTTCTAAGTGATTTATGTGTCTCTTGACTACACAGATTGTCTTGGATTTGAAAGTATCCATAGTTGCCTTAGGTGCTGCACAAGGCTGACTTATCTGCAGTTTCATGGTGCTGTCACATTCTTTGATAATGCCTCAAAATAAAAACAGGATTTACTTCTGGAGGCTACTTAGTTACAAGTGATTTGACAAGTGCAGGGGATCTTCCTAAGAAGCGATTAAGAGACTGATGTTTTACTAACATGTTGTAAAAGTATTTTGTCTGTCAATAAAGGGAGTTCATATTTGGGGAGGCAGTGTCACTTAGTGGTTGGAGTGGGTTTTTGGGAACGCCAGCCCTCAATACCAGCTCCTGCCTCTCTGTGCCTGCCCAGCTGTGATGGGCTGAGGGTAAGACCAGCACTACTCTGAGAATCAAACTCTCTGAGAGAAGGTGCTCTAGCACTGCACAGGACGTAACTTTCAGTAGTGCTACTAAATGATGTGAATGATTTGATGATATGAGGTCGATGGACATGAAGGAAGTTCACCAATACTGTTTTCTGTTACCTTTGTCTTCAGTTCTGCAGTAGTTTGATGCCTAAGTATTCAAAATAGATTGACTCGGTTATTCTTGCTTTCATAATGGGCCCACTGACATTGAGGAAGGACCTAAGTAAAAAGAACCAAAATTGAGGATTTTTTTTTTTTCAGTGGCTTATTTTCCTGCAGAAAACTGGATATTCCTCTCTTTTTAGAGGATAAAAATATCTTCTAATATTGTGCCTTAGAACTGCGATATTTGAGACACTCCATCAGGAGCAGTAATGATTTCCCAAAGGACTTCCAAATAAACAAACTGTATTTCTAGATAGTTACTTTAAAGTAACTGTGGCAGACTTCCAGAAAAGCAATTTGAAAGCATTGTTTGTAGATATTATTTCACTGGATTAAAAAGCCAACCAAACTGAAAAAAACACCACAAACCCACCAACAACCACTGCAAAAGAAAACCATGACAAAAACTCCATAAAACCCAAAAAACCCAAACCAATCAATGCTCATGGAATAAATGCAAGTGTTTGTTTGGGGGGCTTGCTGTAGTCCATAAAGTTGTGCTTAATTGATGAAGACTGATCAGACAAGACCACTGTTTCTGTAGTACTTTTCTGCTTTTCAGTGAAAGTTGGAAGAAAAATTCTGTCCTACAAACAACTAATTTTTTTTCTCAATGCATTTCTTTTCTATTATTGTCCCCTTGCCCCACTATATAAGAGAGCATTGAAGAAAATACTCCTGTCACTGAAGCTTCTGTTGATGTGTGTGGTAGTGTAGAAAATGCCTGAACTTAACCTGAGTGTGTGATGGGAATCCCTGGTACAGGTGATGTGGGGGATGCAAAGCAAACTGGGAATAGTGTGAGCAGAGGACTATACCCAACACAGCTGTAGATGCCACATCTCTCAAAGCAGCTGTAAAACAGAAGTAGAGAAACATCTGTCTATGTTTTCTAACACTATAGAATGCTATGATGTGTGAATTTCAATGCTATGGAGTCAGCAGCACCAACAAATCTTAAATCAGAGGCGTTTTTCTCTGAAGAGAGAGAAAAGCTTTCCATTTGCCTGACATTTCCTTTCCACATTTTTATATCACTACATGTAAGAACTTCTCCTTTAGAGAGCCAGAACAAAAGTGTCAGATCTTTGCTATAATCCTGAAGTAGGGTTTCAGTAGGAACAGGCTGATGCTTGAGCCTTTGCCAGCCTTTTGTACAGGGGTGACTGACCCTTTGTCTCATAGTTAATAAATTATGAATGTGGGGGAATCATTACCTGGATGAATTCTCTTCTTTTCCTGTGGTTTCCTGATTTTTACTCTATATGAAGGAGCTGAGTTCCATTGGAGAGATTTTTTTTCTAAGCCTGACTTTACTGGAATTCATTTGGGTAGAGGATCCCGTGATGCTTCTCCTTTCAACTGATGGATGCTCTTGACCTGCGAACTTAAAATCTGGTGTAGGAAACTTTGCTTGAGCAAAGTTCTCTGTGGAAATGACACTGCTGGGCACTGGAACAGAGGGACCATGCTGTATAGGAAGTAGAAGAATACCCAAAGCATTTTAACAAATAAATAAGAGGGATTTGTTTTACCTTGACACCACCATTTAGAGCAGTATTTCCTGAGTTACATGAAGAATAGAAACAGGGTTTGTGTAACACCAACCCACAGCAAGCAAGTCAGCCCAGTGATCAAGACATTCCTTTAGATAAATATTGCTTCTATTGCCAAAAGAAAGTCATTACTCAGCATACTTCACTTTAAACTGCCTGGTTCCTCTGAAAATCCTGCCTTCCTGCAGGTATAATAGATTTGGAAAATGAATAAGAGGCTGAAGACATCTCATGGCAGATTACTGTTACATGGTGGGATGTGAGGACAGTTACTGGCTGGGCTGGTGCTGGGCTAATATATTGATTGAACCTGCTGTGTCCCCATGATTTCCTTGGGCCTGAAAGCACTGAAGCTGCATTTATGTGGTCAGTTCTTTGACCTGCAAAGATGTTGGGGAGAAGGTCTGCCTGGTACAAAGCCTAGATGGAGCTTTGGAATGGGTGTTCAGTCTTGTTTTGTGCTTGATCCTCCCTGTTTGTCCTTTTGTATCCATTCCCAGTGGGAGAAAGAGATTCAAAGCCACCCTGCTGCTCATAAAATGTCTGAGGTAAAGCCCAGGGAAGCCTGTGACACATTCTTATGCCCCAGAGGCAGCTAGAGATCAATGGCAATGAAAGCAAAAAGTAGAAACAAAATCCAGTTCTTCACACAGCCATCACAACTAGGTAGCCAGGAGATAGCAAAAGCAAGTTTCAGCTTGGTACTGTATTTCTAATTTCAAAAACCAGGCAGCTGGAAACGAGGGCCAGGAGTCAGAAATTCTGGGTTTGGATACTGCCTCTGGTATTACACTTGGTTCTATGCTTTGGATTTTATGGAATTCATCACTGGACCAATTCATAGCTGTGTAACAAGAAAACACAACTCTTGCTGCTGCAAACTCCGTGAAGTTCCCTCTTGCCAAGAATCAGTACCAGGCCCATGAAACTCCAGGATGGGAAACTGTGACTTGAATGGCCATGGGGCCCTGGGTGGTTCTTTGACCAGCAGTGAACTTCCTTGTCTGTAAATATTCATCTCGTATTAACATAATTTGTTTTATTTTTTTATTTGAAATTTGCTTTATTATGTGAATGTAATGTGCAGCTGCATAGTTTAAAATAATCTATGTTTCTAGAAAGGTACACTAACAGAAATGGAAGTTAATTTAACACTTAATATGTTGATGTTCATAATTTTTGTGATTTAAAAAGGCCATGATTATATGTGAATGTCAATTTTACTACTGTCACTAAGTTATGTCTAATAAAACTTCACATCCAATTGATGCAATCCTTTCTGCCCACTTTAGCACCCATTAAACTATGCAGCTGTTGCTCACACAGCACAGCATCCACCTGGCACCTACATATCTCCCCAGAGGACTGGAAGGGACCTTTATTTCCTGCAGTCACAAGTGTCCTCACAAGGACATGCCATGTTTTTATGATACCAGTTCCAACTATATTGACAGCCACAGGTGTGCTCATTTCAGCCTGGGCTTGCACAGCACATTGCAGTGATCCATTATTGCTTTGACTCAGGAATAGATGCAATGCTACCAAACAGCAAGGACAGAGGGAAATATTGTGCTTTTAGTCTGTTGTTTTTGTGGCATCTGGCTCTCTCACTTAATAGACTTATACCTTCCGAGGCAGCTGAGCATCCTGATCCAGGACAACCTGATTCATTATAGTACTCTGAGTACTCCTGATTTTGGCTCTGAAATGATGAACTGCAAAATGGCACTGAGGTGTCACATAAAGAGACTGGAGATGAGAGAGAAAAGCCTGATTAAAAAATTCAAACCTCTACTCAGCTCTACTTGACAACAAAGAAAAGCTGTGTTAGTTATTAACTTTCCCTTCTGATCATGAGCAGGTTTATTGGTAACCATGCACCAGCTGGGACCAGAGAGATTTTTCATTGGAATGGAGATGGCTTATTGCTTATGAACAGACACAAAGTGAGCCTTCCTTAATCTCTTCTGCCCTCATCTAGAAACCATACTAAGTCTATGAGATGATTCATAAACACTCTGGCCTGTTGCCGGGTAGCTGACACCCTGTCATAAAGAGAGAGCAGTCTATAAATAATTTGAGGAATGAGCTGAGATTCACCTAAAATGCCATCTCTCCAGTCATTCCTCTGCTTCATTAGTTGTGCATCACTGAGTTATTTCAAGGCTGAATACTTAAACACAGCGCAGCGCAAGGAAATCAGTATAATAATAGTTCACAAGGAACAGGTTATAAAAATCAGTATGAGCATGAAGAGCTGGGAGGTCTGAGGTCCCCATTTTCCCTAATTTATTTTTAAAAATCCCACTCAAAGTGTGGCTGTAGTACCAGTATGCTTAGCTGAAACTCCCAACAACTGCTGCCTCCAAAGCTGTTACTAACCAAAGATCACTCTAAATATTCATTTACTAAACAATGTTTGCATGTGTGACATCTTCCAGCATGACATTATTCCCCGTTAGTGATCCCAGAGAACCCGGTCAGGCGCTGGGATCTTTGTGATGCTTTCAGGAGCACAAACAGTGTAATCAAAGCCAGCTTCCAGCTGTGCAGGATGGGGGCTAGCATCCCAACAGAGAGCGCGCACGTGCTGTCAGTGTCCCACATGTGCTGTCACTGTCCCAGATGTGCTGTCAGTGTCCCAGATGTGCTGTCACTGTCCCAGCTGTGTAGAAAGCAGCAGCCGCACAGCCGAGGCCACAGCAGCGCTGTTACACACCGAGGTGTGGAGCGGTGCCGGTTCCCGCTGCGGGGCTGTCACATCTGGGTGGTCTCAGTGCACATCTGGGGCGTCTCAGTGCACATCTGGGGGTCTCAGTGCACATCTGGGGGGTCTCAATGCACATCTGGGGGTCTCGGTTCCCCCGAGCCGGCTCCCGCAATCCCGCCCGCAGCCGCGGCCGCCGGCCCTGGCCAAGGTGCTGAAACGGCCGCGCCGCGGGCACGGGGGGCGAGAGCGGCAGGGCGAGCAAGGGTCCCCAGAAGAGACACTCGCGATATCCCACCCAGACGTGGTGCGACTGCTGGGACAGCCCTGTCTCGTTGCCAGCAGCTACCAGGGCCTGAAGGACGCAGTCACACGTGGTGGCATTGGTTAGAAAAATGAGCTTGCTTTGATCTCGGGTAATCTTTACCTTACAACACGACCGAGGGTGAGGAAACAGGGATAAATACCACGTTGACGGGTATCCAACATCCTTGGTAAGCATAAGTGACACTTTACAGGTACAAAAAGCACCTCTGTCCAGGCTGTGAGGCAGCTGGGTTACAGGCAGGGTAATTTCAAAGTATCCTACTCCATATCGCTGCATGTAGAGGAAATGTCAACTGGAAAGCTTCCCTTTGCCAGTGTTGTGAACTGCAGTTTATCCCAGATACAGAATAAAGAGGTTACCAACTGCCTCCCAGCTGGGAGAGAGAAACCAAGAAATCCTGTGACTTTTGAGGAGAGCATCTTTAGTAACCTCCAAAAATTTGCATGTTTGATTGAGTATCAAGCTCCAGGTATTAGGCTTGGTTCTACAGAAACATTTGTTTCTACAGAATTGAAATAATCATCAGTCTATATTATAGGATTATTTAGACTATCCAGGTAGGAATATGGTCTCCTTTACATAGGAAATTAAATCACAAATGTTAATCACTCTGTAGTAAATTTTGTTCTCCTTCCCCCAGACTAGGATCCCCAACAGCCTCCCTCATTCTAAAAGGTTTCTCCAAGTTACTCTTATAAGTAGGACCTAAAATATATATATATTGTTTCTGTTTTTTCTCCAACATCCACTCTGGAATTACATGAAAGACAACTGCTAAAATGATTTTTGATAATCAAAAGACAGAATATAGAATAACTACCTTTCTGCTGCTCTCCTACCTTTTCTCATCTAGTCCAATTTGAAATCCGGAAACTCAAAATTATCTGACAGTGTCAAAAAATGATGAAAAAAAGGAAAATCTATGCTGATGGAAAGCCTCTCTGGAGACTGATTTCAAGAAAAGATATCTTTTTTGGTTATAGAACCACACAGTTCCAAGACACAAGCAACTCCTCTTTCTAAGAAATACACATTCTTGTCCAAGTCTAGACAAAGTCTTCACCAACAGTGTAATCCAGGTCAGGTCATTCCCAAGATCTGAATATTAATGTAAGCAAGGATCAGCTCAGCAATATTCAAACTCAGCTGTATTTGTTGCACCTGCTTTGAATTCCAGTTCCCTCACTTGGATATAGAATCAAGCAGAACAAGTAGGAATGACAGGATCCCCTCTTGCTTCAGGAAACAGGGCCAATTTTGTTTACTTATGGGCCATGAAATATTTAGTGAAACCTTTCTGCAAGTGAATGGAGAAACACTGACTTAATACTGTAGGTATTGTTCAAACCTGACAGCTTCAGTTTCCTACAGAGTGATATTAGCCTGGTAATTTTTCTTGCCTTCTTACCTGAAGAAATCAACAACACTGCTGGGGGAAAGAAGCTGTGTTCCTCCATGACAATGTCTTCATTTCAACAAAAGTGGTTTTCTGAACTGTGTCATTTTTTAAGTCTGTAAAAATGGCAGAAACCCACTGAAATCAGCATGACTCAGTCTGACCCCGAGAATAAAATGGAGCTGAGAGCACTTTAAGTTTCTTCTTAGTAGAAGACTTTTTATCAAAATGAAATATCATTACCTCAGTGGCCCTTTGGCCATTCCAGAGGTATATAAACATTTGCTGCCTATCTGCAAGCCATTCAATTACTAAGATCTTGATACTGTGTAAATATTTAACTACAATAGAGGATATAAATCAGAGAAAGTGATTCTGTTTCATTTCACTGGTGGCAGTAAATCACAGGCTATTCAGACTACTGGGCTACACCCAAATAAATGACTGAGTTGTGAATACAGGCAGACATTACCTAAAATTTCCTGTAAAGCAAGTCCTAATTTAATCCAGAATTCATAGTAGGAAGACTAGCAGTACCACAACTTCAGAAACCTGAAGTATTTCCAGATATTTTTACTTTATTATCCAAGAAGGGAGAAGTTGCCAACACCCAACCTTTGGACTAATTCTCCAGAAGATGTTACCAGAAATGTGAAAGGGCTGCAAAAGCAGGTGCTCTTGAGTCTGGGCCCCTGGATACTAATGACATAGGCAGCAAAGAAAAGGAGTAGCCAGTAAATTCCAGTCTCTTTTAATCAGCTAGGACTGAACATAATTAGAGGTAGCAGCATGATGGAACACAAAACCAGTCAGCCCTTACCCAAGGGCTGATCCAGGTTTCTGTGCTATAATGCAGATCCTGGAGCTGCCACATGAGAAACAGCCATGCTGTGTGTCACTGCTCCAGGGATGAAACACTGGGCTCCCCATCACAGCAGGGATGTGAGTTCACTCAATGCACTGCAAATTGAAAGTTAGAGTCTTCCAGAACCTGGCTTTTTCTATGGGAATAAAACTGCAAATGCATGGGCTCACACCTGGCAGCAGCAGCCACCAGGGTCTGTCATTGTCACCATTCTCCTGTGAACTGCCACTGCAATTCCCTCCCTTTGGCTTTCTGTTGCACAAGGTTTGGTGCCAGCCCTGGGGCCACAAGGACGGGCCTCACTTCCTCATTTCTAAGAGCCACCAATACCACTGCTTGTTTGTCAGGACTTGTTTATCCTCACGTCCTCATTTCTGCCTGTCCCATCCTCTGCCATCAAAACACCTCAGCCAGAGGAGCAGTTAATGTCACCCAGGTGGCTCACAGACTCCTTCTGCAGTCTTTAAAGGGACATCAAGGAGACAAAAGACCAACCAACTTGAGAAAATAGAGTAGGAATGAGATGCTTCCACTGGAAAAGTATGGGATGCTCCTGTTGACGACATATCACTGCCCTGGGGCCCCTAACAGGCTCTCTGCTTACCTTTTGCTTTGCTCTGCTCTTTAGCATTAAAAGATAAATGGTTTTATTTCTATCCTTTTAGATTTAAAGTTTATTTTCCTGCTTGCAGGACACTTCATCTCATCAGTGCACAGCTCCACAAACCCATCCCCAAGGGGAGGAAGAGGAGGGTGAGACAGAGGCCCAACAACAATCGGAAATTTGGCAAGACAGTGTGACTGCAGCCAGAGCAGGTATAAGCTACACACACGTTCCTCAACTTTTCCAAGCTGCATGGCCTCACCTGGGCTGATGACACTGGTTTTTAATCTGAGCAAGAGCAAAAATTCCCTCTGCCCTCTTTTTCCACTTGGCCTGCAGGCAGGTACAAGTTCAGCGAGTGTCTGCAAGCCCCGGTGCATACAAACGAGCCTTGTGCAGCATTATATTTTGATTTTCTCTACCCCCTCTTTGGGCTCCCCGGCTAAAGTCAAAGAAACATTGAAAGCATCCAAGTAAATCAGTCTTTTGGATTTTCTCATCAGTTTAAAATGCTCTCCTTGGTGCCAAAAAAATGACAATCCACTGAAGAATCAGGCTTGCAGGATAGTTGTATTGAAGCTATTTCTTTTTGCCTTGCCATCTTGAGAGGCCTGTTGGCAGGGAACATACCCTCCTACTCTCCAGTCCAGTGTGCCACACTGAGCACACAAAATTCTACACATGGCTCTGACAGAGGGCAGAGGGTGTCCCAGCAGAAACCTGCCCCATGAACACTTGTCTCCTACCACTGTCATCCTAAAACAGGTCAAATTAAATACACCATAATAAAATAAATCTACTCAATAAAACCCTGTCATAAGAGGAGCCCAGGTGTGTCTGTGTGTTACCCACCCTGAGGGACAGGGCTGAATCCAAGAACCACCCTGAGCCAAAGAGCTTTGGGGTGGGGTGAGCACAGCAGCCTGAGCCCTGGGCTGACTACAGGCTCTGAGCCCTCTTGTGTGGCTTGAGCAGAGAGGGGAGCAGAGCAGAGAGGCAAACAGAGGGCTGGGGCTGGCTGCAGGATGGCTGGTGCAGGTTCCTAGGATGGCACAGCTGCTCTTCAGCACATGAAAGTGATTTATTCATAAAGAAACAGACCCAATATCCCAAAGAGCCATGTTCTGCAGCCCTACCCAGTCCCCTATCCTGCACCTGAGCAGTTTAAGCCATGGCAGCTACTTCTGTCACCAGCAAAGCTCAGGCTGCCTGTGACCAACTGCAGCACTTCACCCTGTCCTCTTCTTCCACAGCAACAGAGGAGAGGGTTATCCACTGTTGGAAACAATGAACTTTCACTACAATTATTATTTGTAATATATGATCTGAACAGGTCAAAAAGCAGCATCTGAATATCAGCTCAGAGAAAGAAATTAATTGCTAAGTTGCTTGTGAACAGTTTAGAAACATCTGTTTTATAGAAGTCTGGGTAATTTTTAGAAGGGTAGAAGAGATATAAAAACATAACTGAAACTCTGTGATAACCTATTCCTGGCTATTGCCTGAATCCAGGTCAGAAGAGTTAACATGCAGTGGGAAGCAACAGTCAAAGCTGGAGTAAAGGGGAGCAATAGTGGCATGTTTTTCTTTCTTATTGATTTAATTTTCAGTGCACCCTGGAATTGGCTGTTCATTTCAGCATGGATGCACTCAGCAGTTTGTGACACACTGTGCTGCTTTGCTCTGCCAGCTGTGCTGTGCCTGCCAACATTTGTCGAGAAATAACAGGAGGTCACACATGGTGTCAAAAAAAAAATGCTCCTGGCACAGCACATAGAAAAAAGGCATTGTATTAGTGGCAATGAATTCAGACCTACTGATGGTGGAATTAATGAAATCCATGGCTGGCACTCTCTTTGCATCCCAACGGAGGCTACAACGAACAAAGGAAATGTACTGGCCACTGGCCCATGGGGTCGGCAAACCAGCCTTGTCCAGGGCAGCTGGAAGCCCATTGCCTTCCCTGGCAGGCCCTGAAGTGGAGAATGGAATTCAAGTGCTTCCATAAGACCTCTCTTCTCTGACTCTAAGGCAACAGGAAACCAAGAGACAGGGAAGCAAGGAGCTAAGTAATGCTCATGGAGAAAAAACAGCTCAGAATGGTGAGAGGCCTTTGATTATTTTACTTTAATTTTCTTGGTTTCTTAAGCTCCTTTTTTATTTAGCTTCAAGGGAAGGAGATCTTTCCCTTTGATTCTTATTTGCCCTGAAGCTGAAACTCATCTCCTGAGCATCAACATTTCCTTATTGTTCTTTTCTTTCCGGAAGGATTTCAAGTCCCATTTAGGAAACCCTCAGAGACATTTATGTTGGCCTTTGTCTCCCCATTCTCTTTATGCTACACAAAGACAACTAAGGATACATGTACTTCATACATAAAGACAAAATTCCTCACATTAAAAGCCAGGATTTAAGTAGTTGATGTGCATCCTTGGACATAGTCAGCAGAGCCTGAACAACCCAATTCAACTTTGAAGTTATCCCTTTGAGCTGAAATGTGGAGCAGAAAACCTCTGTATGTCTCTTTCTATCTTCAGAATTTCAGTATTTCAGTGAGTCTAAATCCACATCTGATGCCAGCTCTTCATGTACTATCTCCGTGCAAGTAAAAATCTGTCAGCCCTCACCTGCCTTAGACTAGCCAGCCTTAGCTGGAGCATGATCCACCACTTTCCTTTTCCCCTATGAAATAGAACTATGGATTTTCACTTTTATCCTCACACTTTCTACCTTTGACCAAATGCATTTGGGAGCAGAATCCAGAAATTGCAGTTATTCCCCAAGCATAGTCATTTGTTCATGTTTCTGCATTAACCCCAGTCGTGTGTTCGTTCCCTTTTGAAAGGATAATTTAACTCCTACTGCTGTTCAAAAATATAGTTGGGTACACCTAGTCAGACACATGCCAGTGTCAAATCTAGAAGAACCACCCACTGATCAAAAAGACACAAGTAATTCCTTTCTCCTAGGGTATTTTAATGCAACTCTTTCATGTTTAATGTTTAATGTGAGTGGAATAATAGTTTGTCTCTTGCTATCCCCCATTAACACAGATCAGAGGCACCAGATGCTTACACCCAACTTAATGCTTCCCAGTTGGTCACCCAACCAGTAGGTTCAACACAGGGAAAAGACTGGACACTTGGAAGCTCCTCCTCTCAGACAGTTTCCAACAGGCTCTGGATAATCATGGATGTGAGCCCCTCCTCAGACTGCATTATTCTTCACTTCCCCTGTAATTCGTCCCTTCTAGGAATCTGGTAACTATTTTTACCATTACAGATTGACTGATTCTCCCTAAAGCTAAGCTGAAAACAGGTGATTCTGTCATGTTGGGCACTGACATTATACCCTTTGTTTTCTTTTTGGGGAAAAAGGAATAATCACTGGTCAAGGAAAATTGAGAATTTTTGTATCCAAGGCTTTGAAAGAGAACATATTTGTGATACACTTTATGCCTGAACTGGAACTCTTCTCAAAATCAGTAGTATCTGTTACATCCTCTCTCATCAGGAAGATCAAGCTGCCCACAGACAAAGGCCCTGGAAGAATCAGTTTTGCACAAAAACTCTGCAAGGAGGTGGACAGAGAGACAATCATTAGTGCTTTATGGATGTTCAGCTGTTTCTCTGTGCTCATAACCAGCCTGCAGCAGGGAAGCTTTACTCACCAGCTCCAAGGAAGCCAGCTGTCCATGGCTGGCAAGTGAAGAGGGATTTGCCAGATTGTACCAATGATCTGGTCTTGGGTTTGATACAGCGTTTGGAAGACAGAGGAGGCAACCATGTGTGCTGATAAAGCCAACACACTTGGAACCAAGGCCTTTTGTTCTCTTTCCTCTGATGCCAAGGAGAGGAGCGTGCCTAGGTCTGCACAGAGTGTTCCCACTGAACAATGTCAGACACACGCCAGTTTGGAGGTCTGCCAGTCTAGGGCCACCTCAGTGAACTCATATGGCAAGGCAGGAGGAGCACACAAAGACCAGACCAAGGTTATCACAGTCTTCCCAGAGAAGGCCAAAGCAACCATTTGTCATCATTATATTCATTCTCTATTCTTCTTTCTGTGCTCCCTAGAAAATAAAGTAATGCTTACCAAGAAATAAAAAGAAGGAAGGAGCAACCTGAATACCTGAGACTGGCTGAACTGATGGACAAGATGATGAATAACCAGCATGGCTGGCTGAGCTCCTATTCTTCCTTTATAAATGTTACACAACCCACTGCTTAAAATATCAGAGCCTCGATTTATTACTTGCCATAGTATAAACAGGTTTTGATTGCTTGGCACCTCTCTTCTGTCAAAAAAAAAGATTGAAGAAAGCATCCACCCATGTGCATGTCCTGTATAGCTCACATGTCCTGTATAGAGACTCACTTTTGCAGACTCAACTTCAAGCAGACTTCTCAGAAAGTACCCTGCTGGACTGGGACTCATGTCAGTCCAGTGGAGTCCCTACACCTCCTACCAAAATACATTTGCATGTGAAAGGCTGGAATGAGGCATATAAACAGTAAAGAAGCAGAAACTAGAGAAAAACAGATAAAAACAATGGAAAAAGTGGGAAAATGCAAAGACAGAAAAGACAGTATTTTACCTTTCTGTGGTATTTTTCTATCAATGCATCTATATTTGCAGCATTTTGAATTTGTCTGGTTTTGCTCACTTCTCCTTAGCAGAGAAATTCCCTGGTCAAGGGACAAGCCTTGTCTGCACAGAAGGGCAAACTTGAACACAAACCCTGAAACACACAGCTCCTGACTGTACCTTCATATCCAGCTTTATCCCCACGCTCCCCCAGAGTCTGTGGTGCCTGGGAACAAACAGGAGAGCACCAATGGTCACCCTTGCCTCTGACAGACAGCCCAGGTATCACAGCAAAAACTCAACCTCTGCCTCACATCCATCATCCTGCTGGCTGAGCCTTCACCACAAACAATGATTATCTTGGCTCCACGGATCTGCTCTGTAACCCCAGCACTGAGCAATCACTGAGGGACAGAGTAATTCCAAAAAATCACAATTCAGCATGAAGTCACACAGGGGAATGAGCACATTCATGTTGCATCCTGCCATACACCACTGCAGTCAATCCCCTCCAAGCATGAATTAGGCTGTCAAAGTGTCCCATGAAACAAACCAACCAATTTAGACTATTTAAGCAAAGTTTTCCCACTGGGGACATGGGAACCTCTGCAGACTGTCCCTAAAGAAATCTGATTCTCACGAGCAGAGAAAATGGTGCTTCAGGTACTTCCAGCCCCATAAAATGATAGGGTTGTGATCATCAGCCCACATGGGAGGAGGATGGCAGGGCCAGGTTAATGCAAAAGCAAGGAAAGGCAAACAGAGTGGGCATGGGGCACCCGTGGGGACATGTGCACTAATTGTGCTGATCATTTAAGCCAGCAGCCTTTGATTAGCTGCTTCCTTGTTGACACTAGGTCTGGTTGAGTTGTTAAAGAGCAGCAGAGGACATTGGAGAGTCTTCATTGTAACTGCTGAATTGAGAGCAAACAAGGAAGCTAAAACCAACCACTTGCACTTCAATTGCCATCATGGTGCACAACACACACCACAGATAAGCTCCCTTACCCTGCAGGGAGAGCCTCAAATGCTGTTCTGCCCCAAAAAGGAGACGCAGAATAGCAGGTCCAGGAGCTACAGTCAGTTTGTGTAGCTAAAACAACCTGTGAAATGTTGGGGTATGAGCTCTGATCTCAAGAGATCACCTGAGGGAATCAACATGGATCAGGCAATAAGGCAGGCTGTCAGCCTGGCTCTTCACTTTCTGATCTTGTCCCCTTGGCGGTTTTAGTTCTCTTCTAGTCTGATCTCCTCAGTATTCTCCTGCTGTCCATTTTCCTCCTGGAAGCACATCTCACTTTTTGGGGATGGGCAAAGGAGACTGCAAAGTTTGCAAACACTTTACTCTCTTTGTTTCTGCTTGAGGGGGAAGTTTGAAATAACTGATCATTCACTCAGGCAGAACTGCTCCATTCTGTTATTCCCCAGTAGTAAAACCCATCTGCTTTTGGGTACTCAGTTTTGCAATCAATCATGAAAATACTAATGAAAGGGGAGAAATTTCCTCTTCTACCACTGTGAGTTTTCTTCTGCCAGCTCTGCTCTGCTACTTCTGATGGGTGTTAGGAGTCAGCATGATAAAAACAATAGCAAGAGCTTAATGGGAAACATCATCTTCTGAAGATTCTCAAAAGTTATCTTGTATGAAGAACCAAGGTCTTTCTAGAGGTGAGAGTAAAACCAGAAGAACTGCAGCACAAAGTGCTCTGGGGGTTACATCTTGTGATGGAGCCAGAGCTGCCACACCAGGAACAGCACCCTCATGTCCCTGGAACAGGTAAGTAATAATTCTCCTGTGCCTCCAGCTCCTGAAGGGCAGCTACACAGCTTCATTTTCACTGGTGCTGAGGAACCTCTGGCAATGAACCTTGTGTTAAACCTACAGTCTTATTTTAGAAATCAACACATTCTAACAAATCTCGCCTACACTGTTAAAAACCTTCCAGCTGAAGCCCCAGGGGAGGAGCTACCCTGGGTCCCAATGCTCAAGTGAATCTTCAGCCATCTGGTCTTCCTGAAGTCCTTAAAACACAGCTGCTAAACAGTTTTGGGCTTTACAACCACTGTGCAGTCCATGGAAACCAGATATGAAAGATCAATTAAGCGGAAATTGATTTTTAACTGCCACCTTTATTCCCTCCTGCTGGATGTGCTCAGACACAGCCCTCTGGTGGCTTTGTCTGTATAGAGGTGAAGCTGGGGATTTTTAATTACTGAAAAGAAAAAAAAATTGCCTGGAAGGATTTGACATATAAACTGCAATCGGCGTGAGGGATCACAGTACAATACTTGATTTAAAAAATAAAGTTGAAAACCTCATTTTTCATTGCCATCTTCTGGCCAGAGCAGTGTAGTGTATTCTCTTGCTAAAACAAGCTGCAGTGTAGGGCACAGACATGCAAGATGCAATGCACAAGTTGCACAAGTGCAACCCTGGCTGGCTGCAGTATGTGCTACTCTGCAGGCTGGGTATGGAAGCAGCTCTCTGGGATTCACCAGCTGGAACAGCTGCTCAAAAAGTGATTCTGTAAAAATTTGTACATTTGAAAGCATTTGAAAGCAAATCTCACTGAAACCTTTCTCTTAAATGGCATTTATCCACCAACTTCTTTCTCAGACTCTAGTTACATTTAAATGGTTGTCAATCATTTCAACACCCTCATTATGTTTAAAGGAAAAATACTCTTTAAAAATCACTCTTCAGTTAATCTAATCCCTTCCAAACCTGTATCCTCCAGCAAACTGTAATCTTTGGGGCTAGGCTAGTACATCTATTTCAATGAACAATAATTTCAAGAACAGACCACTTCTTTCTGATCCAGAGGCCAAATTAGGCTTGGCACAAATGCACCACCCATTTTGCAATGGTCTGATTGTGCACCTATTGCCTCATTGTTCAGAGTTACAGTCCCAGTCAGCCTGGAAGTTTATGTTTATACACCAAGCAGACACAGATAGGAGATGATGTGGAGGAGATTGATCACTATCAAACTGATCTGACAACTGGATGGGAAGTGACTCTCCATGTCCTTTTGGAATCACCTGCACAAGTGAAAGATTCTTAGTCTTAGCTGAGAACAATTTTCTCTGCATGGTTGTGGAAGAGCATTGCTCATAATCCCCTTTCTCAGTATTTTCCCATCTTGAATAAATCATCCCAAGCTGCTTCACCTAAAGGCCATTTAAATTACACACAACAATTCCTCCAGATTTCCAGATAAAGAGTCCGTCCACAGAGCTTTCTTCCAGCTCTCCCTGCAGAGGGGAGGACAAAGGAGAAATCTGTATGCCTTCTGCTTGCCTCCACCCTTACAGGGAAGCACCTGCTCTGTGGCCAGGAGTGACAGCCCAATGGAGAAGCAGTTATATATTTGCACATGACACACCTCTCAAATCTATAAGAATTTTGACAACTTTTGACCAATTCCTAACCTCTGCTGTCTTTAGCCTTTAGTTAAACATGTTGGAGGATTTAACTGGGAATTTAAAATAGAATAACAAGAAAGAAGCAAAGTACATAAACAAGTTTAGTCAAAGGGAGTAAAATACAGGAGGACAAAGGAGTAAAACCACAAGCACCATAGCAGTAGGTATTTGCAATAACCAAGTTCCCTACTCCTCTTGCAGAAACACACTCCTGAGTCAAGGAGGGGTACAGTGCCAGAGCTGCTCCAGGTGCCCTGGGAGGTCCTGTAATTCTCCCCCAGAACAGCACAGCACTGGAATTCTGCTCATGCTTTCCCAGACATGCTTCACACTGCCCGTTTTCCCTGTGCTCTCTGCAGATGTTTCAAGAGAGTCATTCCTGTGGAGCATCAGCACATGCTGGCAGTGAGGGACTGCACATGCAGATTTTCCAAATCCTATTGTTCTTCATGTGCTACTGTGACAGTGCTGACAGTCTTCAATAATCTCAGGCTGGCTGCTCTTTTCCCAGTTGTGTTGCTAAACTGAACTGCAGACAGTTTTTTTTCACCACTTGTTTATAATGGCTTCATTAATGCTCATCTTTTCCTCATGGTCTTTTACCATGACATATTTTCAAAGACCCATTTGTTTTCTGAGCCTTGGATTTGAGGACAATATGCTGTATATTCTTCAGCATCTTCCTAAATCCATATTCCCTTTGGGTTCCCTCTTAATTATTTAACTGTTCAGTACACAAAGATGGGGATTATCTAAACATATAGTCATATTTGTTTGTGGAGTCTGTTTTACCCAGTAACTATTTTAGAATACTATTAGGATGTTGAAACCCAGTCAGATTAGGCCTGTCTCTTGTACATGTTTATACAGACATCAGTCTTCAATTAAAGTTTTTATCCACTAGTGCCACTGCTTTTCTGGATAAGTAATTGTATCCAAGCTCCATAAAATAAGCTCTTGTTATAAGCAAAACCTGCAGCAGTTCCTTCTTGAGTACCAGGTTTGTTAGAAAGCAAGTCTCCCTTCCAAGTGGATGATTGATGCCATTGTTATTTGTTAAAGCATTCAAATCACATCTTTGCCATCATTATAATATGCTTCTACCTATAACAAAAGTGAGGTTGCTTTGAATAAAAACATTTAGACCTTGACTCACTTGCACTAAAGAAAGGGAACAGATGCTATTACCTGAATGCTCCTTTAACAAGCTGTACAGCCCATGAGGCCTGAAAGGCAATAAACAGTGATGAGGAGCACATCTGAGGGGAGCGAGTAGCAGTGAGAGACCCAACCAAGAATTATGGTCTTTCCACTTATTCTCTGAGCAAATGTAATACTTTTTCCTTGTTCAGTTCTGCCATGCTAAGCTAGTTAATGGATCATTCACAGTGAAAACATAATCAACAACAATTAATAAAGGAGAAATGGCTTGCATAACAGCCTACACGGGACATCTTGCCAGGAGACCACTTATGAAACACCACTTATTAACACCATAATTATTACTATCTGCTGCTTGCATTGTATTTGCAGGTTTAAGCTCCACTGCATAAATTGTGTACAAAATTGCTGTAAGACCAGACTCCAAGCACCTAATAAATAGATCTAACATTTCTGGATGTGTCCCACTGGTAACATTTTGCACCACTGGGTGCTACTACATGTGCTGTGTGAAGAACATATGGAAACAAATTGTTGTGCCCTACAGCTGTGCCTGCAGTGGGTGCTGGCAAAATTGCAGCACAAAACAGTTGAGGTGGTTGAGATTAATTCGGTGAAACAGCTGCAGCTTTGAGGCAATCCAGGAGGCTTCTCTGAATTTATGCAAATAAACAACATTTACAGGACAGAAAAGAATCACAACAATTTAGGATTTCCACCATGTCTTGGCAGCAGCCTGACTCATCTCTGCTGTTTGTGGTTGCAGAACCTTTTACACTGAGGTTGTCAAGCAGACAATTCATGGACTGTGTAGAGTCCCTGGATGCACACAGGTGGCCTGCATTAAGTGCCCATATGCTCCACAATTTCAGCTTTTAGACAGTAAAAAACTTTCAAGAAAAAATAAGGATTAAGCAGGCTGGCCAGAGGGAAGAATAAAACAGAAGTCAAAGAAAGATGAAACGGAAGAAAATGGGGAAAGGAAGAGAGATATAAAGCAGCAGCTCTTGAAAAATGAGCTCCCTCACAAAGAACTCTGTCAAACATGACAGATTGAGATATTAGTCTGTTTGATGCTGAATTAAAGACTGGCATCACCAGGGATGGCTGTGCAAGCCCTGCCTGAAGGAATGCACTGAAGAGTGCTACAACCCCCACATATTACCAGTTACCAAAGCCTGCAGGACACCCTGAAACCCAGGATTCATCCCTCTCCCTGGAGGACTGCAGCCCTCAGCCTTGTTCTCTGATCTCAGACCACTTCAACCAGCTTGTCCTGCACACTCAGACACGACAGTTTGGATTCCAGTCGAGCAGCATACAGTGCATGGTCT
Organism: Catharus ustulatus; assembly: GCF_009819885.2. NCBI lineage: Eukaryota > Metazoa > Chordata > Aves > Passeriformes > Turdidae > Catharus > Catharus ustulatus. Next base: position 15,416,331 of record NC_046230.1, read on the forward strand.
GTTGCAGCTGAGGCAAGGGAGATGCTGGCAATGCAGCCCCTATTGTTTGCACAGCAAGGGCTCTGGTTTTGTTTCAAAACACAATAGGTTGATTTGAAGGAATTTTCCCCCTTGAAGTAACTCATTTAAATCACATGACAAAATAGGTTTTGAAACAAAAACTAGTTTTTCAAACCTTACAGCTCTTTCAAAAACTAGGAACTTGGACAACTTCACACTGTACTCAGCACTGGTGAAGCCACACCTTGAGGGCTGTGTCCAGTTCTGGGCCTTTCAATTCAGGAAGGACACTGAGGTGCTGGAACAAGTCCAGAGAAGGGCAACAGAGTTGGGGAAGGGTCTGGAGCACAAATCCTGTGAGAAGTGGCTGAGGGAGCTGTGGGGTTTGAGAAAAGGAGGCTCAGAGGGCACCTTCTCTCTCTCTACAGCTCCCAGCAAGGCTCTTCCAACAGGCAACCAACGACAGGGCTAGAGGACATAGTCTCAGGCTGCACCAGGGGAAGTTCAGGTTGGACATTAGGAGAAATTTCTTCACAAAAGTGGTGATTAAACATTGGGATGGGCTGCCCAGCAAGGTGGTGGAGTCACCATCTCTGGAGGTGTTTAAGGAAAGATTGGAGTGGCACTCAGTGCCATGGTCCAGTTGACATAATGCTGTTTGATCAAAGGTTGGACTCGATGATCTGAGAGATCATGTCAACCTAATGAATTATGTAAATTCAAGTATTTTCAACAACCAGGACAGTTAAACATTTCCCAAGGCATTCACAGAAGCAATCCTAGTTATTTATTCCCAAGAGTAGCCATGTCTATCTGCTAACATACCTCACCCACCTTTGCTCACTGCCAGTGACAACAGCATCCCCTTTAGAGCCGGGTCTATTATTGGTAAATCCTGAATTCCAGCCCTCTCTGGTATGTGAACTTATGAAAAGCAAAACAAAAGCAGCCAGAGCTTGGATATCACTCCAATAAGTATTTACATTTCAGCAGCACCTGGAATCATGACCAAAACCACACAAAGGTAGGTGCTCCATAGGCATTGAAAAGATAGCCCTTGACAAAAAGAGTTTACAAACTTGGCATACTATGGGGTCTTGGTCATGTCTATTCATCGACTACTGACATCTGCAAGGGTCACAGACCTGACACTCCCTGTGCCAAGGCTGGCTTCAGTGAGTGCAGGGTCCTGTCAAGGGCCAAATTCCTGCACTGCACCCAGCTAAGGAGTGTGCAGAGGAGGCAGTGGCTGGAAACAGGCTGCTGCAACCCCTCCAAAGCAAGGTCTGCATGGGGTGCAGGAGCAGGATATTCCTTAATCCCCTTTTGTCAGAATAGAGAGGAAGCCCTCAAAGTAAAGGCATATCTCTGATTCACTTGCCTACATTGAAAACTGCCTGGACAATTCCATGGCTAAATCAATTCATTTAGGAAAGTCAGCTACTGCATTGAAATTTTGTGTGTTCAAGGTACCCAGCACATTTTCAAGGACTGACTGGCAGCACTGGAGCTCAGCAGCCAGGAGCCCATCCACGACACCCAAACAAGGCAGGCCATAGCAAGCAGCCAGGCTCAGCTGAGAATTCAGACTGCTGGAGCATCCACGGTGATGAGGCAGGTTTGAAGTCAAACCACAGGTTTGAAACAAAATGTGCTCTTGATTCTTGAAATTAAAAGAAATGTTGCAACCTGAGTGAAGAATCTTCATGACAACTCTGCCAAGCCAGAATAAAGGAAAACTGAGTCACCAAGCCAAGAATAAAGATTGAGCAACACTCTCTCCTTTTGGGGTTCTGCTCCACAGGTCTGCTTGCAAGTGTTATAGAACCTGTACCAGCTTGATGCATATAGACACAGCAATGACACATTGCTGCTGTGCTAGCACAGATATCAGTGCATGTGTGTGAGTGTGTGTGTACACAATTCAGATTTCCATATTTTGATTGCACTCCCTTTTCCTCCCTTTCACCTTTCACCTGGGCCTGAAACGCACCTAAAGAATTAGAAAGTGGAAAATTGAGGAAGAAATGCCTAACAAAGCAACCAAAAGGCATTTCACCTCAAAGATGCAGGGCAAATTATGGATCTAGCTTGTCAAAGATGATTTCTATTTAGTTTTTATTTTATTAAAAAAATCACTGAGTATTTGTATTCTGTTATTTCTTATTTCCTTTTGATAGAAGTTTCTCTGCTCTTTCAGCATACTATCATCACTAACTTTTTAATGCTATAAAATGTGGAATCATGACTTTCACTTCACCTCCTTTATCAGCCAAAATCTCCAAGTCAGAACCCTGTTGTATTTGATGCAATATAAGCAGTGAACACAACCCAAGAGCTGTAAAAACCGTGAGACATTTAATACCTGAAACTAGAAGAAATTAATAAATGAAGAAATAGCTGATAGGAGAAGTCAAAGGGGTGGTGATGTTCAGTGTATTTCTCTTGGCAGACATGAGTGTGGTGTCCAGCAGCCCAAGGGCTGGCAGTTGAACTGCTGGGAGCATTGGCTCTCAGGAAGATGGATCCTATCTACTTGTATTCCCTTTGCTTGTTTTTTGTTCTGTATTAATCTTCCCAGGGCTTCTTCATTTAGTTTTATGTACGGAGAGCTCTTAGCTCTGAGTTTCTAAGAGAGGTTCCAGCCACAGCACTCACTCACACCAGTAGTCTCCACTCTTGTCCATTAGCAAGACAAAATGTGTGTGAGATCTGCTGTGGAGGGCCCAGGTCAGAGAAGGAAAGCAATATCAGAAGCATTTGGAGAATTAGGACATGGAAAATAGCCATGAACAATTTCCAGAAATGTCTCAGGAGATCATTGCCTTATTCAATGCCTCTAATTTCTGCCAGACTATTTTTGTCTGAGCCCTGAATGTGTCCTTCTCAGTATATGCAGCTAACTTGGTAATTTTTAACTCATGGCACTAATTGAATTGTTATTGAATGTGATTAATTAGAACTGGAACAAGCCTCTAACAAAGAATTTATCAGATCCCTCCACTGACTCACTGCTTCCCAATGGCTTTGAAACGTGCACATTGGATTTGCTCCTACAATCCTTGGCAGGTTTCTGGTATCCTAGCTCCACTGGAACCTGCTGCCTTATGGACATGATGCCTGTGTAGGCAGCTGGGTACTTCTCCACCCAAAAATGAGCCTCTGGGGGGGACAGGTTTTTTGCTTGTGCATTTTCATCTCCAAGAGCATGAAGGCTGGCTCAGCAGACCTCTGCTGAGAGCTGCAGCACTCCAGCCACAGTAACTGAGCTGCAACAATGCACAGTCCATAGCAGGACAAGAGGAGGGTCCTTCAGCCTGCCTGGGCTCCTAGACATCAACAGGAATGTAGATCTTTAGTACAGATTAGGGTTAAATATCTTTGTGCCACAAACAGGGTGCCAGAAGGCTTAATATTATGTGCAAATATCTTAGAATGACTTAGGATACCTCTGGAGATATGTGTGTGTGTCCAGGCAGAGAGAGATGCACATTCATCTCAAGTCCAAGATTCTTCATGTATCTTGTGGAGTTCTTGGCCACAATGATGTCAAATAACACTGATTTCCCAGCCAGGTTGTTCCCGCAATGGAAAATGTAGTTTTAATTAGATTTGACCTGGGCCTTTTTTTTATTTCTTTGGCCATATCTTCCTCTACTTCCCATGGGAGCAAGCAAGGAACACTTCACTTCAGAGATTCCTGGGCAGGAAAGCTGCAGTTCTTGTGTTAACTGGAAATAACTGGTAATGGGTGTCAGAGAAAGGAGCACTTGGATTCCAGGAGCTGCATCTTTCAGACCATGGACCCAGCATACAGGCTCTGCCTGGACAGATCAAGATGATGCTTTTGATGTTCCTGTGCCTTCTACTGAGCATGTTTTGTACAGGGGAGAACACAAAGATAGCCAGAGAGCCAGAGGGGAGGTTTTAACTGGGCAACTTGTCAACCAAAGTATCATTTTCATTTAAAGGGAAAAGTAATGTAGAAAAGCCAAAAATAGAATTATGTTTTTCTAAACCATTGAAGAACTTTTGCATTCAACATTTTAATTTTTTATTTCCAAACTGTCTTTCAAAGTTAAATAATAATTGGTTTTTTACTTCGTTCGAGGGAAGTGACATTTGTTTTTAGTCTGGAATTCAAAATATGCTGAAATAATGACTTGTCCTGGAATATTCAGTTCTGCTGTGGGACAGCTTCAGGCCAAAATCAGTCAAAAACTGAGTAACATTTTGACTGTTTGATGATGAAGGTCAAACAATCAGTGAGAAATTATCATTCCCTGGAAATTATTTCAAGCATCAAGGTACCTCTTCTGCATGCATAAAATTAAGCTTCTTTTAGGTTGTTGCATGAACATGAGACTTCAAACAAACTTGGGAAAAGTCATCCAGCTTCTCTGAATGTAGATGAAGAATTCAAGTCCTGGCACAACAAACCCAAATTTAAGACGCTAGCTCCAAAATATGCTAAGGGATTTACTAGCTCATGGAGAATTATGACAGTTTGGAAATTAAAAAATAACAAAAAAAGGAAAACAGAGCAAAACACAAAAGCATGGCAAAGCTTTTCTGTTGCTCTGCACAGTGCCCAAGCAAGACACAAAATTCTGATGCATTTCACCCCTGGCCCACCATGAAGTGCTGGGTGGGTGGTGAATGGAAGCTTTGGACACCAGAGCCAAGTGCCCATCCTGTTCTCCTTGGCTGAACATGTGCTGCTTAGGAATTCTGAGAGAAAAGAGATGCAGCCTGGCATCAGCTCAGCTCAAGTATTATTTTAAAACATGAGGTATAATGCACTTAGACAATTGGACTGAAAAACAAACAGAGGTATGTTGATAGCTATTTACACTAGATTTAGAGTTCCCTTTTCTATGATGTCTCAACTTACAAAAAATACACATATTTAATTCTAATTTTCCAAGGCCTTCATATATTCATCATGGCAACGTGCTTTGGCACCTGGGTCCAAAGGAAAAGAAATGAGGAACAAATATATGCTAAGAAAGTTCAGTCCTAACCACTTATTTGAGCTAATCATCTCATCTGTACATGCTCAGCAAACAAAAGGTGATCCAAATCAGTTGTCCTCCCTGGTTTACCTGGGGAACGTAGGGCAGGTAGACCATGTCACCTGGGGGGCGAATTCATCATTGTTTCTCCTGCCAGCTACCCAGAAGTTGTGTTTTAGGAGCTTTGGGGTCATGTGTGCGTCCAAGGGGGAGGAAAAAAAAAAGGGAGATTTACTATAAAATTGTCAAGTTTGGAATGAAAAGCCCCTCTCATTCTCTCACCACTGGTAACTTCAGTGGGTGTTATGGACCAACTTGTAACATAAGCTGGCAGCAGTATTTGAGCAATTCTTCAATTTTCCCTCTGGGCCCTGGGTCCCCATCTATACACATTTTCCAACATTTTTCTGGCTCAAGATTTGGAGACAATAAAGAGGCTTGGCTTACACATCTTAAAGGGCAGGTCTTGGACTGATGATAAGGGCAGGCAGTGAACTTTTGCTTTGGATTTTTCATCACTTCACCTGCTGCAAGCTGCCACCCCCACTCTATCCCCTTCAAAGGTAACTAATGTAAAATCTCCCCTTGGGGGCCAGAGAAGGGATTTCCCCTCTGATATTGGACTTCAGGGAAGATGGAATAGTTGTTCCCACTCATTCCCCATATAACTCTCCTGTATGGCCAGTAAAAAGTTGAATGGGAAATGGCAGTTGATTGTGGATTACAGGAAATTAAATGCCAATAGAGCACCTTTGACAGCAGCAGTGCCTAACACAGACTGAATTGATTGCTATAACACAGGAACAACCTCATCCAGTTTTAGCTATCACTGATGTTAAAGATGTGTTCTTTATGGCCCCACTTCAGGGAAATGCTGAAAATGTTTTGCTTTTACTGCGAGCAAAACAGTTGGGAAGTTAAGAGTGTCCCAGACTTCTCCATTTTTGCTGCTCTAGTGGCTTTATGCCAGACAAGATGAAATGCTTTCACTGCTGCTCCACTGTGGATGTAGCACTCTTCAAACCAGCTCATGGCAGCCCTGCCAGCAGCACAGATGTGCCACAGGAGCTCGGGAGCCTGCCCAGGACTGGAGAGAGAAGCTGAGGCAAGCAGTCCTCACTGTCATCTCCACATGGGCATTGCCACCCTAACAGGTGTGAGCCTGCCCCTCTCTGGATGTGTGCCTCACAGGTTTTGGGGGTGTTTAATTTTACAACTCCCTGTCAAGAGCTCAGACTCTCTTCTAACATCACGAGATGCAACTTCTGTCCAGCATGGCCAAGACATGTCCTCAGATTCAATGTGTTTTGAGCAGGTACTAGGGGAACATTTGCTTACTACCAACTACTTAAATTCCTTTTTTCCTTTCCACCCAACAAATATTTCTCCAAGCCAAACACAAAGAGTTATACTGTACACAATCTTTGAAATGTACACTTCATTTTCAAGGAGCAGGCTTCAAGGAGGGCAGCATACTTGTAGGTATTTTAAAGTAGCAAAAGAAAAGAAAAAAGATAATGCAACAGCAGAGAACTGAAGCATGACTTTTCTGATGTTTGGGGATTTTTAGTTTGCCCTCCTTCCCTTTCTTTCCATTTCACCCCCGCCCCCTCAGCTCTAGTAATTCTTTACTCTCATGATAGTTCACGAAATGCCTCATTTGCAAAATAAAATATGGCCAGCACCTGTTAGGTAAAGGAAATCATGGCCAGCAAGGTGCTGTAACCTCTTCACAGGATAAAAATAGAGCAGCAAGCTGCTCAGGTGGGAAATCACCCAGGCTGCAGAAGCTGGTGGGTGTTGCAAGATGTATTTCTCCTTTCAGTCAATTATAAAGCACTGTGTTTGCAGAAGTGATACATAAGCTGCAAACATGGAGGCTGTGACTATTCATATTCACTGAGTCGCTTATTTTTGCTAAGTTCAAATATGCCCCTAAATCCCAAAGCCCTACATTGAGTTTCAAAGTCTGTGTTTGTAAGGATTTTCCACATGCAGATCTCATGTCTGTAAGGACAGTTGGTTGATTAATTATCTCCATATCAGTTTTCTTGCCATGAAATCTGTGGCCACAAAGGCCTGGTAAAACAGTGACCAAGAAGAGGGAGAGATTTTCTACCAAGATAGTCTGAAAAGGGATAGATCCCCAAATTCAGACATCTACTAAAGGGCAATTGCAGTTACATGTATTGACCCCTGCAGATTACATCAGAGAAGGTGTAACACATTAAAAAAAAAAAAAAAAAAACCATAAATCAATGTCTTGTGTGCTGGTGGCATAGCATTTCAGTGTATGAAGCCTCACAGAGGTAAAAATCAAATAGAACAAAGTAAATGCAATAGATTATAATATTGTCAGAGTTGTTAATCCTTTACATTTTAATTGTTCACAATTTCCTTAAAAGTCCTGCAGAAAGAATGCTTAAACTCTTGGATTATTGAAGAAGTAACACATATTAATAGAGGGCAAACTTTCAGCCAAAAGGGGTGTTTGGCAAAAGAGCAGGGCCCTTTTCTTTTTTCCAATTACGAAATATTTATAATAAAAAACGTATTGCAGATCTAGACACCAAATCTGGTCCTGATTTACAGCACCATCATGAACCTCCTCCTAAATATTCACATTCACTGCTTATGGGTAAGAAAGTTGCAGGTAAAGGGATTGTGTCTCGTTACTCGAATGTGGGTAGCAGCAGGTAGGGGTGTTAGTGTCTGTGAGACAGAGAAAGATAAAGAAACTTGCTTTCAGTAGTTTCATGGAAAGCCCCATTCAACAAACAAGTAAACCTTTCACAATCTGCCACTGCAAGCTCAGAGATCTTGTCAATACTTGAACAAAATTATCCAGCCACTTACTTCTGAGGGGTGTTAAATCCTTGGGAATAGTGAGGTGGCAGAGGTAGCCTCTGCTTTTTGCTCTCCACAATCACTTGACAATCACTGCCCATGCACCTGTCTGCACAGCAGCTTTGTGATGTGTGTGTGTGTCTCTATCTCACTTGCTTTCCCTTCCTTCCCTCTAAAAAGAACCAGTCTCAGTTGACTTCATTTCTTTGTCACCAGAAAAAAGACTAAGTGTGCAGTCAGGTGAGAGAGTGGGACACACAAACATCCAAGTGCAACAGTGAGGAGCCCTTAATCCCAGTCCCACCAGTGCAGCCTCCCCCATGCTGCACCCTCTGCCCCTGTAACTCCACTTGCCACACCTTGAGAGCTGTGATGAATGAGGGATTTAATTAGTCGTCTAGTTAATTAGTCACAAGTCGTCTGAAGGGGCAGCAGAGAGGAAAGTTGTGGGAGATGATGGGATGTGGGGATTTGCACCTGTGTGATGATCAGTGGGTTTTTGTCCCCAGCGCTGAAGAGCAAACCATCAGCAGTGCTGGGATGCTGGTGCTGTGGGTGGGCAGGATCACACCCAAAGGATGGCTACCTTGATGGAATTTTGTACAATTCAGAGCTGCTCTTGAAGTCCCATAGCACATACAGGTCCATCAGAAGAATCACAGATTTGCTCCCTTTCCAATGAGACTTTCCCAGACCCAACAATTTACTATATTGTAGAAATAAGAATTTTATTTATATGGAAATTGAAAAAAAGTACACTGATATTGTGAAAATTCCTATCTGTGACAACAGAAAAAGTTGCATTTCACAGAGCTTGCAGGTAGATAGGTAACACACAACACAGCTGGACTCATTTATTTTGTGATTGTGCTGGGAGTGCTTAGCCATGAAGCCTTCAAATTCACTGAGGATCACCTGTGGATTTTTCTAAGACTACATTTGCATTAACAAATAAAATTAACTGAGAGGAGCAGAGCCAAGGACCAGGAAGATTTTTTTGCTGAGAACTTGACAACCACAGTGAATGCATTTCATGCTTTTATTGCTTGAGGCTTTGCTGTTTGGTTTTTTTGCCTCTTTTTTAATTCTTGCCTTCCAGAGTCTGGTTCCCAGTGGTGCCTGGAATGGATTAGGGAACCACATATTCCAGACAAGTTTCTTTCACAGGGACAGTAATTCAAGCATCCTTAAGATGGCACCACAATGCAAACCAAGCTACTTTTACAGGGAGCTCCTGATCTGAACTGAAACACTAACACAGACACATACTCAGGGCTTCACAGTGGTCTACATCAATGGATCTGTAATCTCAATTAGTATTTGGGAAGGAAAACACAGTTAGTAGTCCTCAAGTATTTATATTCTCTGAGATCACACCACAATGAGGCATTGTGGTTACTAAAGTTAGTAATCATATGTGTTTTATCAACTCTCCAGTGACATATAAAGCTGATGTTAAAAACTTCCCATCTTGAAGGGAGTGGGGGGAAAAAAGGGGGGAAAGGGACAAAGGGACTGAGAAAATACATAAATAAACAAGAAATTAAGCATGAGATAAGATCAACACTACTATTCATTTGTCCTAAGTGTGTGAAATAAATTAAAGAATAGAGATCTCTATCTGGGCAAAATGTGCATCCAGTACCCTTCTTCCCCTCCACTGAAGTAGGAAATAAGTAGCTTATGACCAGCTGGGACAATCTCTACTGAATGGCTTTGAGGCAATAAATCACAGAAGCTGGTTTGTCCACATTTCTTTCTTTTCTTCAGACTGTTTGGCTAAATCTCCCACGGAGAAAGTTACGCCATGCAGGGGATTCAGCAAAATCAATGAAAAATGTACTCGTCACCTACAAATTCCTCAGTTCTGGCCAAAGTCCAGTTGTGGCTTTAATTCAAGACAATGCCTTACTGCTCTCCTCCCCTGAATCCTTCAAGGGCAGCTGTTTAAACATTTATCATTAAATGTTTCAAAAAGAGAGCTCACTGTAGCACAATGATGCTATTTGAGCCTTCACGTTTGTTTCCTGGACCTATGGAACACGTGCAGGTCTGGGTGGGGTCACCCCACAGCCCCACAGTTGACTTAGTTTGCTCACATTCATGCTAAATACCTCCCTAATGATTTTTTTTCTGTATGTTCCTGATTCTTCACAAAGTTGGTTTAGTAAATCCAAAGCTGTGGCAAGGACTCAGCATGTTGGGAAAAGGCCTCCTTACAGCTGCATCAAGGAGGAATTGAGCCAGAGGAAAGCTGGCTTGCTTTCTCCCACTGCTTCCAACTGCTCTTCATGTCTATTCTCTGCAATTCAGATTGATTTGTTCCTGTCTAGAGATGGTGTGGATGCAATAGGTCTGTGTGAGAGGGAGGAGGACTGAGAAACTGCCTGAAATAGAAATGCATAGAGCTGCTCAAGACAGAGAAAATCCTGCTGGCTCTGACCCTTCCTAAACAGCAAATAGTTGCATTTGGGAGATTCATATGTCCTTGCCAAGCTCTCACATGTTTTTCCATGGATCCACTAGCACATTGGAAGAGCTGGATCTTTGGACTGAGGTGATATGGCCACCCCTGTGCTCACAGGAGACCACTTACCTGGGGTACTTCACAGGGCCATTCTCCTGTGGACACATTCCTAAAGGGAAAAAAGTCAGCTTATTCCTCAGCAGGATTCCAAGAGCCACTGTTGGAATGACCTTCCACCCTCAGCTAGTCAGGAATCCATGAAAAAAAGCATAAAGGTGTAAAACTCTGACACTTTCAGAGGTCCTGTGGGGCTGTGGATCTCCTCTGTATTCTGGAAACATGGTTTCAGGAAAATTTCATTTCTCCTTAGAAAGGAGTTTATTTAATGTCAGTGTGGACTTCATGGCACCTGTTTGAAGGCTCCCAGGTTGCCTGTGCTGTTGAGGTGCAGCAGGAGACAGCACCATGGCCAGCCAGCCTGCACCCAGCACTAATCCAAGCCTCTGTTTGCCTTGCAAAAGCCAAATTTCAGCCTGGGTGGCTGAAATGAGGCAGATAATGCTGTACTTAATGACCTATTTAATGGCCCATTTTCCAGAAGTGATGAGAACTTACAATTATCCCTGTGCTCAGTGTGAGCTGTGGCTGCTTTGCAAACAAAAAGTCCAGACTAGGCTGCCCCACTTTAAACAGGTAAAAGTAAAAAAACCTCAAATCTTAGATCCTTTTCCTTCCTGCAATAATGTTAAATGTCAATACATCAAAATAAAAGACTTCCTGACATTGACTTTGATGGTACTCTGAGCATGAGCTGGGAGAATCGGTCTTTCCCGAAAGCTCAGCGGCTCCTGCACGCTCTGGCCCTGCTCTGCATCACTCGTGCTGCTCAGCTGCTCAGCACTAGCTCACCAGTCTCTGCTGAGAGCCCCCCTTGGAGCTGGCTACCCACTGGGGCAGTTCTGGGATCCTGTTGACTGCAAAGTCCTGGCTTTTCCAAGCTCCTTTGGATGGTCATAGACCTCCCTGACCATTGCATCCTCTCTGCTCATTTCAGGGTAATAGAAGATCTCAGCTAAATGGCTCAGTGTAGGACATGTCCACAACTCAAAAAGTAATTATCATTTCCCAACAGCCAGGCCTGAGCCCAGGCTTTGTTGATTTTGGCTCAGAATTGAGAGTACTGACCCGCCTGAAGTGCTGTTTATGAGCTTGCCATCACATCTATGGTCCCTGCACAGCAAAAACAGGCTGGCACTCTGGAAAGGGAAACCCTGCCACTCATATGGAATCCCTCATCAACTGGCTTTTTCCATGTGGGGCCTAACCCACCTCTGTGGCACCTGGTGCCATCAGCCAAACTGTCCCTGCCATGTAGGCTGGCCCACAGCAACCTCCTTTCTACACATGAGGATTTAGCATTGGCAGAGAATAGTGTGAAGGAGACTGTGACTGCAGACATGGATTTTCATTTTAAAAAACTCAAAAACCTCCAGCTAAATTGTTTGAAAGATGGGAATTCAGGTCCATGAGAACAGTGGAAGGTGTTTTTAAGTGTTTCACTCAAATTTGGAAGACTTTGGATTGAAGTCTGTTCCAGGCAGCAGGTCTTGAAGCCCAACATTTATTTTTGAAACACCAAAACATATCTGATTTTAATTCAGAAGGCTCTATATTCACCATGATGCTGAGAAACATGAAGCTCAGCAGCACAAGTCTCATGTTTAAAGAGTCAGGGCTTCTTGCTGCATAAACACTCTCCAAAAGCCTTCTAGTGCACACCAACATGAAAACAGCTTACTTTTGGAATAATGTCAGCAGATTTTACTCCTACACATGAGATACTTCAGGCTTCATTGGCATCTCTTGTTATCCTGGCTTAGGTGGGTTTTCACATGTTGAGGCTGCAGCCATGCCAAGAAAACTGTTTTGTTGCCCTGGAGTTGTCATTTCTGTTTTGCTCTCCAGGAGCCTTTCTGTGGCCTCTCAGTCAAATTTTCCCCAGTTAGCTTCACACTGACATCCAGGGGCGGTTTCTGATCTGCCATACAAGATGGATGACTTAATCAATGTCCAAACCACTGCATACATTAGGAATTTTCACCCCAGAAGAGAAAAATAATAGGTGAGAACATGGCACAGCTACTTTAATTTACAATGGGCTTGCTGAGGATGAAAAGGTGGCTGCAGCTTTCTGCTTCTGATATCAGCCTGGGGGGACATGGTGTGAAGCAATAAAGCAGCATTTTCAAGAGAGACCAAAGGAGGTGGTTGTTTCACACAATGCCAAGTAAACTCCATGATTTCGGTGCACTGTAAATACCTAAGGGCTACTGGGATGCAAAAAGTAATCAGAAGTTAAAGAAAGAACTATATGTTACCTACAAAGGTCTGAGCACTGCATTCTGAATTATCTAAGCCACAGTTGGATGGGAGGACATTCTAGGAAAAAAGCTCAGTGTATTTCACCCTTAACATCATCTAGTAGCAAGATCCAAGACTGGATGGATGCTGCATTGCAAAGACCTTGACTTGAAAAATGCTTTTATATGAGCAAAACATTATCATAGATGCCAACACTGTGACCAAAACTAGAAACACATGAGAACTGCAGCCTCTGGGCAAACTAGAGTATGGGCAAACTTACCCAAAGCAGGTAAGTCAGCAGACAGGCTGGGACTGGGCAGCTCTGTCCCTGCAGACAGAACCACACCAGAGCTTCATGAGACAAAGGCAAGAGCCAGGGAACCTCCCCTGTGGGCTGCAGGTTTGCTTTATGGAGACCTGCTTTGCCCTCTAGTGACTATTAAGGATAAACCAGGAAACCTTGTACCATCTATTCCCATCACTAAAATTCATGTCCAGCTACATCTGCTGGCTTGGAGACAAGCAGTGGGGTTGTTCTGACTTTGTTTGGCCCAATTGAGAATATTTCTCTCCTGAGGCAGCCTCCCATGCAGGATGGAGCAAGGGAAGGAGATGCTATTCTGAAAAGTTGAGAACAGACACCCTAAATTGGGAAATGAATGTCCAAGGGATTGGTAAAGGAAAATCCCCCAGGGCTGATGCTATTTCTAATCTGCACATGCCTTGGAACTGTAAAGAGACTATTTGGGGGGAAAAGGGATGGATGAATAATGGAAGCAAAAATAGTTGCTCCAAATTCCTTTCCAAAGCCATGTTGCCTACAAACTCTTTGCAAACAATCGACAATTCATCAGAACATTGAGCTCATATTTAGTGATCTATGGGGCCATAGACTTTGTGAGATATGGTCAGTGTGACTATTAAAAGAGCTCTTTTTTTGAAAAATAACAACACTGATCTTTGTTTAATAATAGCAAGGGAAGAGAGGGATTAGAATAGATATCTAGATTTTTGCAATTCCTGTGCTATATGGAAACCAAACTCTTGGAAAACACTGTAGAAAAATTTTTTCCTTTAAGCTTAAGAATAAATTACTATATTTTCAATTTTGAAGATGCTAGCTAGTCTGTCTTTGTTAAGTTAGAGAGATTTTTGCTACAACCCAAGATAATCCAAGAATGTAAACGGAGTTAAATTCCTTAGTATCACAGAAACTGAAAGAAATCAAACTTCCATTTGGAGACACTCATTCAGTCAGTTTTTGTGACCACAAATAGGATTATTATAATGTGATTGAAAAATATTTTTTCCTGTGTATTTATATATAAACTATTCTACAGAAACTCAAATTCAGTCTAGATGCTTTGATATTAGTGTTTTCTGAAATAATAGGACAAGAGAGACATTTTGTGTTCTAATGCTTGCTCAACAAAAAGAGCCTGGGGAACATAAGTGAATTTTAACAGAAAACTTAAGCCCAGAAATAGCCTTGAGCTGTTATGCAAAGGTTGATTAACAGGAATATTTCAGGCAGGCTGGAACCATTCTCTCACACCACTGACTGGAGTGAGGAAAAAAACTCAACACACAAAACAAAACAAGAACAAAAAAAAAAAGACAAAGCTCATCAATTTGTGAATGGAGAGGAGAGGCTGCATTAGATTACTTTCTCAGTGACTGATTTCTAGACATATTTCATTAGACTATTACAATACTTACAGTTGTACCTAAGAACTCAATCCTAAATAGGACTTTTTTGAAAATCTATGTCATCAACTGGGATGCTGTTGGCAGGGGAAGAATGTTAGGCTTGGGTTGCTAAATACCTTGGACACATTGCAGGACTTAGAATAAACTGGGAAAGACTCACACAAAGTCTGTAATCATGTTTGAAACCACTGTCAGTTCCATGTCCATACTGGGTACCCAGAGCTTCACATCAGCATCTACAGTGTTTTAAGGATGCTCCTTTTCTTTGTATTTCTATACCAAAGTTACTTTCACAAATGGTTTTCTGATAGACTTTTCTAGGCTACAGCTGCCCAAACTCTGCTGACCCATGTCTGTGCCGGGGTCTGACATGGATTTGGTGGCTTGATTCTTGCCAGTAGATGATTAACAGTGGTCTTACCTTTTAACTTTATTACTCGAAGAATAACCATTACTTGCAATGCCTGCATCCCAAAAGATGGGCTGTTGTATGAATTCAGTGCTCCTGTGAGAGAGCTCTTTCCCCAGCAGCCACCAGATGGCCTGCAGAGAGGAGCTGGACCTTACAGCAGTGTCCTGCTCTTACAGTCTAGTTGGAAACCAGCTTTAAAACCAGTACACACAAAAGTGTCTGCAACACATGGGCTGTTCTCATGTTGGAAAATTGTTTACCTGCATTCATGGCCATCTACATCACATGCAGGCGTCTGTCCAGGCTTGGCTTTACCATCCCCAAGGACTAAACACTAATGCAGACAGTCCTTCCAAAGTCAGAGCAGCTGGAAAATGCTGATAGACTAAAACTGTGATTTTGAGGCTTTAAAAACTACTTCCTGGGGTTTGACCCTTTAGAGACATAGGTGTGACTACTCCATAACCAAGTGTTCAAGATCTTTGCTTCTGATAATAACCAAGTGCTTCAGAGGAAGGAAAACCACAACATTCACAAGATGTTTGATAGTCTCTGGCACAGTTTGTTATTGCCTGTTAGTTTGCTACTGATCTTAGTAGCTCATAACTGCTTTAGACCTGAAAAACTAGAATAGAATCAATTAATTTTCATGGATCAGTTCTTAGCTCTTCTTGATATCTCCAAGAGGGAGAAAAAACATTAAGAAAAGAGTGTGTATTTCTTTTCAGGACAGTGATAGCTGACAGCCATCCTACAGACCAGCTCAAGGGTGCCAGAAATAAATACAATGAATTAATCAGAAGTATTTATTCTCTGAGTTCTCATATTTGTACATAAGCAAGCCAGTTCCATGCCCATTTCATGTAGAGATGTGTCCTTTGTGGCAAAAACATGGGTACTGCCAGGCAGTTCCAGCTCTGCAGAGCCACAGGACAGACCTGGACATAGCTGAGGCAGCACTGAGATTCCTTGGGGGGAACTCCAAGCATGCCATTTCCCTCAGCCTGGGGAACCCAGGTAACACACAGAGACAAGTTCAGTCACACTGCTGAAATCTGCTCAAGGCAGATCTCACTACACTCAAATTAGTAAATGCATAAGAGAGAACAAACTCTCTCCAGAGTTGTCCACCTGTACCCAAGTGCTGGTAAAGTCTTGCAGTTCCATGAAGGTTTTCCCAAGAGTAGACAGATGTTATCAGCATGTACATCCCACCTGATTCTCTGACTCTGAAGGTTTCTTTGTGTCCCTCTTTTTTTTTTTTTTTTTTTTAAATGAGAATCCTGAAAAGACAGCACTTTGGCCTGGTCATCCAGGAGGCTGTTGGAGATCGAAGGGAAAGAGGAATAGGCTGTGACAAAAGGTGCCACTGGCTTTGCTTTGTGGGGGAAAAGGGAAAACATCTGAAAAACTGCATATCAAAACTGAAGGACTCAAAATTAATCCTGTTCTATTTTTCACAAACAAATGAATTCCAGCAGGGCAAATTGTATAATGGAATAGGTTCCTGTGAAGGAGCATAATGACAGAATGATTTCAAGAAGTTTCCAGATTTTTAAAAATCCCATGTATTCAAACTGGCAAGGGTTGCTGAAATTCCCCCTGGAGTGCTTATAGAAAGAATTAGCTTAATTAAACCTCTGAACCATTAGTGATTGCATTTGAGGAGGCAAAGACAGCATCGAAAGTCTCAAAGGAATGGAAAAGGGCAAGCAAAATACTTATCCTAAGAAGAGGGAAAAGAGAGGCTCTGGTATAAGCCTTTCCAAGATCCAGGACATGAGAGTGGTTACAGAGCATCCCATCATTAGTACTCAGTGGATAATGAAACCATAAGGACGTGGCACCAAGGGTTTGATGAAAACAAGCATGTCAAATCAACCTGAATTCCTTTAGAAGATTAGTGACCCGATGGAGAAGATGGAACCAATGTATGTGATCCTAATTTGAGATCCTGGCTTTCAATTATTTTTCACCTCATAAGTTAACTGAGAACTTGGGCTGTAATCATTCCTAACTCATGGCACTGAGCAGCTGGGCAGGGAAGTGCTGATATTCCTGCATCCCACCAGTTTCATTATGTCTAGAGCATCTCCTGCTTTCTTTCTTACCTGCACAAGCTCATGTCTCACATCCCCACCATAACAGATGAGGCTGGGAGTTTTAGTACAGACCTTTAAAGATCAGCACCCATGAGGCCATTGCAGACCATAAAAGTAGTAAAAAAAAAAACTGTATGAAGGTGAAAATAGTCCAGGACAAAAGGCTGGATTTCCCTTGCACTGAATTTTGAGTTTTTTTGGGTTTTTTAAATTAGAGCTTTTATAAACTCCCTATACCTTTATTATGGTTTTAACCAAAAGCCACCTTGGCTAGATTCTTGCTCTAGCAGTAGAATGCATTTGTAAACTAGATTCTGTGCCCAGCCTTTTGGGTATGTGCCCAGTATCAGCCAAGGGGTAAGTCTCCTTTCCCTTCTATAGGCTATTGTAATATTTTCTACAGCAAACAGAGAGAGAAAATAATTCTAATCTTGCACCAAATTCCATATAAAGAGATCTGCTTGCCTACCTCCAGCTTTTTGAGAAAAAGCTGCCATTCTTTGAAACGGTGCAGCATTTTCTCATCCCCCCTACCAGAGTCCCCTTCAAATTGGGAAGCATGAGAAAGCAGCTTGGCAGAGCCTGCTTGACAAGACTTGACATCTAAATTGAACTTCCAGGCCTCAAGTTGCTGATTTGATTGAAAAGCCACTGGAATTGCTTCTTGGTGACTTGTGGACTGCAAAACTGGATGTGTGCTCCTCCAGATAAGGGCTCCTTTGTGCTGCGTTGTGTAACGGCTGCCAAAGGGTTGATGTGGGCCAGGCCATAAATAACTTCTGCAAAAATATTTTTAGCAAATACTTTCGGCTCTCTTGAAACACACTGGACAGCTTGAAGTGTGTGTATCTGTGTGTGAAGGAGGCAGGGGGAGCCAGCAGAGCTCCCATCGGGAGCACAGAGCAAATATCAGAGCGCTCCCGATGCGCACGATAACACGGCTGGAGCTGACGCCTCCACCTAGGAGTGTCCAGAGCAAGCAAAATGTCTCCAGAGAGCTGCCTTATCAGAGTGGCAAGTCATGCTGTGCTGTGGCAGAAATATCAATGAGCCCACTGTGCAAAAGACATAGATGCCAGCACAAGTGCTTTGAGCAGGACGATCTCTGAGCTGCCAGACTGTCTGAGGGGCCCCTTCCAAGGCATCTCCTGACCTTTCTGATGTGCTTAGTGCAGAAGGAACTGCTGGTTGTATTCCCTGTGGGCATAACCTGCCTTTTGTTCTGCATCTGAAGGGCCCTGTCTGACTCCAGCTGTAGAAAACACCACTGATTTCTATAGATGACAAACATAGCAAGAGTTAACAGGAAAGCACAGTTGGTAGAAGATTCCAGCTACAAGGGAAAGAAAAAATGAACCCTTTACTCTCATACATTAATCCTTACACTAGGAGCCCAAACATCCCTGAAAATACAGAACAGGATGTGTAACCTATTCACATTCTCCTCCCACCCCAGGGCACTTCAGGGAAGGGTGATACCCTGGCAATGTGTCAAACAGCCCCTACTGGCTGTAACTCATGGCACAGTGGGGAAAGGCCTCATTGGTATGGATTCTATGCACAGTAATTTCACGATTATAAGCCGCACTGAGTATAAGGTGCACTTCCGGGTGCCAGCAACTTTTCATTCTTTGTCCATACATAAGTCACACCTAATTATAAGCCGCGCATTACAATACAGAGTGTGATAAAAGGTATCTGTTCTATCACCATCTGTTGAGGGTGGGGGCAGTGATCCTTATCTCAACGGCAGATATTCTGCTAATGGGCCATCCATTGAAACCAGGCAGGGCATTGTTCTTTATCTTTTCACACCCCATCCTTCCTCCAGCGAGTCATTTTCTGCTCATGGCCATTGAGTCCCACTGTGTGACTGATAAAATTACTGCATTATTGGGAGTTGCTCCAGCCAGGGGAAAGAGCCCAACATTTCTTACCAAGATAAAAACAGAGGTTTTGGGACACTAAGGGATCCCTTTCTCCACTGGACTCCAGAGGAAAACCGGATATCTGCACATCACCACTGGAGCTCCGGAGGGAAACTGCACCTTGTACAGGAGCACTGCTCCAACTGAATCACATCTGTCACTGCAGGAGGATGCAGCCACCATGGAATGGGACTGCTGCCAACACCCTGCCTGACGGGTGTCAGGCTGTACTCTGACTGTGTCAGGGTTTGGGGTTTGTTTCTTTGTAGTGCTGTATTTCTATTTTAATTTCCCTAGAAAAAAACTGTTATTCCGAATTCCCATATTTTCGCCTGAAAACCCCTTAATTTCAAATGTATAATGGTTAATTATTATATAAAATGCATTATGGGTAGGCGGGGTCGCAATGCATTATGGGTAGGCGGAGCCGCAATGCATTATGGGTAGGCGGGGCCGCAATGCATTATGGGTAGGGGGCCGCCGCAATGCATTATGGGTAGGGGGCCGCCGCAATGCATTATGGGTAGGGGGCCGCCGCAATGCATTATGGGTAGGGGGGCCGCCGCAATGCATTATGGGTAGGCGGAGCCGCAATGCATTATGGGTAGGGGGGCCGCCGCAATGCATTATGGGTAGGGGGGCCGCCGCAATGCATTATGGGTAGGCGGGGCCGCAATGCATTATGGGTAGGGGGCCGCCGCAATGCATTATGGGTAGGCGGGGCCGCAATGCATTATGGGTAGGGGGCCGCCGCAATGCATTATGGGTAGGCGGGGCCGCCGCAATGCATTATGGGTAGGGGGCCGCCGCAATGCATTATGGGTAGGGGGCCGCCGCAATGCATTATGGGTAGGGGGGCCGCCGCAATGCATTATGGGTAGGCGGAGCCGCAATGCATTATGGGTAGGGGGGCCGCCGCAATGCATTATGGGTAGGGGGGCCGCCGCAATGCATTATGGGTAGGCGGGGCCGCAATGCATTATGGGTAGGGGGCCGCCGCAATGCATTATGGGTAGGCGGGGCCGCAATGCATTATGGGTAGGGGGCCGCCGCAATGCATTATGGGTAGGCGGGGCCGCCGCAATGCATTATGGGTAGGGGGCCGCCGCAATGCATTATGGGTAGGGGGCCGCCGCAATGCATTATGGGTAGGCGGGGCCGCAATGCATTATGGGTAGGGGGCCGCCGCAATGCATTATGGGTAGGGGGCCGCCGCAATGCATTATGGGTAGGGGGCCGCCGCAATGCATTATGGGTAGGCGGGGCCGCAATGCATTATGGGTAGGGGTCCGCCGCAATGCATTATGGGTAGGGGGCCGCCGCAATGCATTATGGGTAGGCGGGGCCGCAATGCATTATGGGTAGGGGGCCGCCGCAATGCATTATGGGTAGGGGGCCGCCGCAATGCATTATGGGTAGGCGGGGCCGCAATGCATTATGGGTAGGGGGCCGCCGCAATGCATTATGGGTAGGCGGCCGCCGCAATGCATTATGGGTAGGCGGGGCCGCCGCAATGCATTATGGGTAGGGGGCCGCCGCAATGCATTATGGGTAGGGGGCCGCCGCAATGCATTATGGGTAGGCGGGGCCGCAATGCATTATGGGTAGGGGGCCGCCGCAATGCATTATGGGTAGGGGGCCGCCGCAATGCATTATGGGTAGGCGGGGCCGCAATGCATTATGGGTAGGGGGCCGCCGCAATGCATTATGGGTAGGGGGCCGCCGCAATGCATTATGGGTAGGCGGGGCCGCAATGCATTATGGGTAGGGGGCCGCCGCAATGCATTATGGGTAGGCGGCCGCCGCAATGCATTATGGGTAGGCGGGGCCGCAATGCATTATGGGTAGGGGGCCGCCGCAATGCATTATGGGTAGGGGGCCGCCGCAATGCATTATGGGTAGGGGGCCGCCGCAATGCATTATGGGTAGGCGGGGCCGCAATGCATTATGGGTAGGGGGCCGCCGCAATGCATTATGGGTAGGGGGCCGCCGCAATGCATTATGGGTAGGCGGGGCCGCAATGCATTATGGGTAGGGGGCCGCCGCAATGCATTATGGGTAGGGGGCCGCCGCAATGCATTATGGGTAGGCGGGGCCGCAATGCATTATGGGTAGGGGGCCGCCGCAATGCATTATGGGTAGGGGGCCGCCGCAATGCATTATGGGTAGGCGGGGCCGCAATGCATTATGGGTAGGGGGCCGCCGCAATGCATTATGGGTAGGGGCCGCCGCAATGCATTATGGGTAGGCGGGGCCGCAATGCATTATGGGTAGGGGGGCGCCGCAATGCATTATGGGTAGGCGGCCGCCGCAATGCATTATGGGTAGGCGGGGCCGCCGCAATGCATTATGGGTAGGGGGCCGCCGCAATGCATTATGGGTAGGGGGCCGCCGCAATGCATTATGGGTAGGGGGCCGCCGCAATGCATTATGGGTAGGGGGCCGCCGCAATGCATTATGGGTAGGCGGGGCCGCAATGCATTATGGGTAGGGGCCGCCGCAATGCATTATGGGTAGGGGGCCGCCGCAATGCATTATGGGTAGGCGGGGCCGCAATGCATTATGGGTTGGGGGCCGCCGCAATGCATTATGGGTAGGGGGCCGCCGCAATGCATTATGGGTAGGGGGCCGCCGCAATGCATTATGGGTAGGCGGGGCCGCAATGCATTATGGGTAGGGGGCCGCCGCAATGCATTATGGGTAGGGGGCCGCCGCAATGCATTATGGGTAGGCGGGGCCGCAATGCATTATGGGTAGGCGGGGCCGCAATGCATTATGGGTAGGCGGGGCCGCCGCAATGCATTATGGGTAGGCGGGGCCGCAATGCATTATGGGTAGGGGGCCGCCGCAATGCATTATGGGTAGGGGGCCGCCGCAATGCATTATGGGTAGGCGGGGCCGCAATGCATTATGGGTAGGGGCCGCCGCAATGCATTATGGGTAGGGGGCCGCCGCAATGCATTATGGGTAGGCGGGGCCGCAATGCATTATGGGTTGGGGGCCGCCGCAATGCATTATGGGTAGGCGGGGCCGCAATGCATTATGGGTAGGGGGCCGCCGCAATGCATTATGGGTAGGGGGCCGCCGCAATGCATTATGGGTAGGCGGGGCCGCAATGCATTATGGGTAGGGGGCCGCCGCAATGCATTATGGGTAGGGGGCCGCCGCAATGCATTATGGGTAGGGGGGCCGCCGCAATGCATTATGGGTAGGCGGGGCCGCAATGCATTATGGGTAGGGGGCCGCCGCAATGCATTATGGGTAGGGGCCGCCGCAATGCATTATGGGTAGGGGGGCGCCGCAATGCATTATGGGTAGGCGGCGGCCGCAATGCATTATGGGTAGGCGGGGCCGCCGCAATGCATTATGGGTAGGGGGCCGCCGCAATGCATTATGGGTAGGCGGGGTCGCAATGCATTATGGGTAGGCGGGGCCGCAATGCATTATGGGTAGGGGCCGCCGCAATGCATTAATGGTAGGCGGGGTCGCAATGCATTATGGGTAGGCGGGGCCGCAATGCATTATGGGTAGGCGGGGCCGCAATGCATTATGGGTAGGGGGCCCTCAATGCATTATGGGCTTTGGACCGTGGATTTGGGGCGGGGGTGAATTTTCAGGGGGGGCTCTGGGGGCATCCCCACTCAAATTTTTTGCAGTTTCTTGCACGAGGGACGTTTTCAAGGGGCCTCCGCACGCCAGTAATTATCGTTAATGAGCCCACGTTAATCAGCGGCGCTTCCCCGCTCCGCAGTCCTCCCCCCGCGGCGCCGCGGGTCGAAGGCTCCGCCCTTTTTTTCTTCGTCGTCCCCGTCCCCGCTCCTCCTTCTTCTCCTGTCCCATTTAGAGCCTCCTAGGGCAGCCCCAAACCCGCCGCGTTTTACCCCAAAACTGCCCGCCCGGCCGAGGGGGGCCCCGTGTGGGGAGGGGTCCCGTTTTTGGAAGGTCCCGTTTTTTGGGAGAAGTCCCCATTTTTGGCGAGGGGTCCAGGCCTTGTCCGAGCCCCTCGGGCACTTCACGCACACCCTGGTGCGGGCGATGTTTCCCCCCGGGGGGAATCGGGAGGGGGCTTGGGGGGTGGGATCAGCGGGGGCACGGCACTGCTGACATTGCCGGGCCCCCCCCGCGGCGAGGAGGCACCGGGCGAAATGGGGAGGGGGCTTGGGGGGCGTTTGGGCGGTGGTGTTATTGGGGGGGCGGGGGGGGTCCGGGGATCTCTGTGGATTCTGTGGTGGGGTCGTGCCCGCTGTCCCCCCACCTGTGTGACCCCCCCTCATGACCCCCCTGTCCCCCTCCCCAGCTCGGGGGGCTCTGGGGCGTCTCTGTGGATCCGGGGGGGGCTCTGTGGGTTTGGTGGGGCTCTAACCCGGTGTCCTCCCTCCGTGACCTCCCCATCCCCCCCCAGCTCGGGGGGCTCTGGAGGATCTCTGTGTGTTCAGGGGTCTCTGTGGTTTCTGGGGAGTCGTGCCCACTGTCCCCCTCCGTGACTCCCCCCATGTCCCCCCCTGACCCCCATGTCACCCCCATGTCCCCCCCGAGCTCGGGGGGGCTCCGGGAGGTGCTGGAGCAGCTCCAGCTCCGGGCGCTGTCGGTGACGGACGAGGGGGCGGCGCTGGACCAGGGGGACGTTCTGTTCACCGGTGAGTCTGGGACCCCCGGGAATCCCCCCTGACCCTCCAGGGGGTCCCAACCACCCCCTGCCCTCCCCAGGCCGGGAATTTTTTGTGGGAATCTCGCCCTGGACCAAGCTGCGAGGGGCTGAGGCCGTGGCTGACACCTTCAGGGTGAGACCCCCAGGGGGTTTTGGGGGACTCAGATCCCCTGGGGGGGTTTGGGGGGGCTCTGGGTGGGGTTTGGAGGGAATTTTGGAGGGAATTTGTGGGTTCAGACCTGCAGAGGGTTTGGGGAAATCTTGGGGGACATTCAGGGGGCTTTGAAGAATTTTGTGGGGAATTTGGGGGGGCTTAGGGGGCGGTTTGGGAGGATTCTGGGTGGTTCAGACCCCCAATAAATTTTGGGGTTCAAAGCTCTGGGGGGTTTGGGGGAAATTTGGGGGGATCTTGGGGGAATTTGGGGGGCTTTGTGGGGAAATCTTGGGGAATTTGGAGGGTTTTAGGGGGCTTTGAGGGAGCTCGGGGTGGTTCAGACCCCCAAGAAATTTTGGGGTTAAGAGCCCTGGGGGGTTTAGGGGAATTTAGGGGGGCTTTGGGGGAAAAATTTAGGGCATTTTGGGAGTAATTTGGGGGCACTTTGGGAGGGCTTTGGGGGAAAAATTTGGGGCACTTTGTGGGGAAATTTGGGGGAAATTTGGGGGGGCTTTGGGAAAAAATTTTGAGGGGCTTTGGGGAAAATTTGGGGGGGGCTTTGTAAGGGAGTCTTTTTTGGTTTTTTTGGGGGGGGGTTTCCTCGGTGTCTGCAGCAGTTCCAGGGGGGTTTCTGGGGGTCCTGACCCCCCCACACACCCCCTCCCCAGGACTTCACGGTGCCCGTGGGGGGCGGGGGGCACCTCAGGGGCTTCCTGAGCACGGCTGACCCCCAGACCATCGCCCAGGGCTGCAGCCACGGCGCCCAGCAGGCCCTCAGGGTGGGGAGGGGCTTTGGGGGGGGGGGGGGAGGAAATTCCAATTTGGGGAGGGGGTCCCGGAATTTGGGGAGGGGTCAGCCAGGAACCACGTAGTGAACCACGGAGCCGCGGATGAAGCGGTTCTTGACCAACAGCTGGGCAGGGGGAGACCCCTCCCAAGGGGGCTCCAAAAAACTCAATGAGACCCCTGAAGGGGCCCCAAAATTCAGTGAGGCCCCAAAAAACCCAATGAGACCCCAAAAATCTGGGTGAGACCCCCCCAGAAAATCTGCTGAGACCCCTAAAACTCTGCTGGGATACCCAAAATCCTGGTGGGACCCCTGAATGGCCCCCAAAAATCCCAGTGAGATCCCTAAAAAAACAGGTGGGACCCCCAAAAACACACTGAGACCTCCAAATTCCCCCCAAAATCCCACAGAGACCCCCCCAAGGGGCCCCCAAAATTCGGTGAGGCCCTCCAAAAACACCCCTGAGACCCCCAAAATCCCACTGAGACCCCCAAAGGGCCCCCAAAACCTCAATGATACCCCCGAGCAGGCCCTGAAATTCGGTTAGAGCCCAAAAACCTCTGAGACCCCAGAAAGGCCCCAAAAACTTACTGAGACCCCAAGTGGCCCCCAAAAAACCTGGTGAGACCCACAAAACCCACTGGGATCCCCAAAATCCAGGTGGGACCCCTGAATGGCCCCCAAAAAACCCAGAGAGAGCCCTAAAAAACAGGTGGGACCCCCAAAAACACACTGAGACCCCCAAATTCCCCCCAAAATCCCACTGAGATCCCCCAAAAACCCACTGAGACCCCTGAACGACCCCCAAAAACCCACTGAAACCCTCTGAGAACCTCCAAGCCCCCCCTGAGCCCCCCAGCCCGCACCATGTGCGGGTACTTCTTGGGGTCCATGACGCTGATGTCCATCAATTTGATGTTCAGGTACTGGGGAGAGAGCAAGGTGGGGGTCAGAGGGGTCTGAAAACCCCCATTGACCCCCCCTGGGACCCCTCACTCACCTGATCCACCGAGTGCAGCGTCCCACGGATGCTGGGGAGAGACACGGGGGCATTTGAGGAGGGGTCTCAGAGGGGCCCTCACAGAGACCCCGCCTGCCCAGCAATCACCGCACAGAGATCCCGACCAATCCCTGGCACTCCCAAAATCCACCCCCCTGACAATTCCAGACCCAGAGACTCATTCCCATCCCCACTGTGGTTTGAACCCCTGCACTTATCTGTCAGAGATCGAGGTATTAGAATCCAGGTCAGGTGAGAAGAGCTGTTCCATTATCTGGGAAACTCCTGCCATCACTGGGTTGTTGTCTCTTAGCTACAACAAAGAAAACCAGGCATCAGTACATTCTCTCAGTAGCATACGAGCCAAACCCTGATAATTTCACCCCTCACCATCTCCCAAGAATGCCCGGAGCCTCAGGGCACATCCTTCAGCTGCACTCAGAGACTGACACTGTCCTAGCAGGGTAGGCCTGGCTTAAGAAGAGACAAGGTGATGTGGCACGGCTGAAACTTGACTGGATCTACATTTGTTCTCCCGAACTGCCTTCCCGACCCCCACCGACGACAGGGCGATCCCCAGCCCCGGGCACCTCCTTTGTCCATGGCCCATTACCCTTGTCCATGGGCCATTACCTCCATCGATGGGCCATTACGAGCTGGGTGCGGCCCGAGGAGCTTTCTTTAGCATGATAATGGGTAGAAATGCTACAGCGAGAAAGAGTAGGGAAAAAAAGCCCCCAACCCCCAAAACCGGGGCAGCACCAGAAAACAACGTGGAAAAGGCAAAATGAGCGTGTTTTTGCCAGAAAATGAGTAATAATATTAATCAGAACTTCTGGAGAAATTTAGGAACATCACTTTCATGTGATAAATACAGGCCATGCCCGTCCTTCCAGCCCAGGTGAAAACAGGAAGGAAAACTACAGCAACAGCAGAGTCTCTTATTTGGATGTATTTCCTAAAGGCTCTGTACTGTACCCTGCCCAGCTCAGGAGGACACAGTGTCTGAAGGAACGCTGGAGCTGTGACATTAAAGCCACCCAAGCCAGTGACTAAATAGAAACAATCCTTACCTGGTTCGATGTCCCAATCTCTGGCTCGTGCTCACGGGGGTTCCCTGCTCCAGCACAGCCCCCGAGACCTGGGCTACCAAGCAGAAGACAAGGGGTTAACAAAGCTTTGGACACATTCTGTCCTCAGAGTAGTTAGACAAAACATCCATCAATGTGGATTTTAATAAGGACAGCTTGTACCTAGGCTTGCAATGGACTTTTGTATGTTATTACTGCAAAGTCTGTTTGTACTTATTTTGATATTAAAAGTGTTTAAACAAGACTTACCGTGAGCTCTGCACCCTGCCCTGCTCCAAGCCCCAAGGAACAGCTGGATATCCTCGCACCCGTCCAGGCTGAGGCAGCTCTCACATAGGCAGAGTAGTTATAAAAGCATCCCCAGATTCATCAACTAAAAATCAGATTTTCTGACAATTAAAATCAGCTTTAAGCAAAAGAATTGAGTTATATCCATAACTATAAACGAGCAAAGATGCAACGTCTTTTATCCTACACTTTACAGCTGAGTTTCTAACAGAGTATGACAAATACCTTGTAGCTTCGAGAGAACTGAAACAAGCCTTTAGCAGCTGTGTGGTACAGCTTCCTAAAGCAGCCTGTAGAACATTAAAATATGGCCGTGGCAGTTATTGTTTTTGCAGCCTTTTTAAAGGACTGAAAGTTTTCAGATTCAGTGAGGCTAATCAGTCTGTGGAATATGAGCAGGAGCTTCTGTTCAAGGTTTGTTATAAATCAATTATTCAGGTAACATAGGAACCTCTTCACAGCCCAGACACAAACGTGTATTTCCCATTATGGTAAAAATCAATGTACTGTGCTGGCAGTGCTGTGTTCTGCAGCTCTGTTCTCACACACGCTCGGAAACACCTCGGCACACACAGACACAGCCGGACACGTGCACGCTCAGAAATGCTCAGACACACTCATGCACACTCGGACACTCAGAAACAGACACACGTGGACAGAATAAATATAAAAAGTGATATACGGCTCACCCTATATATAATAGGTGATATAAAACATGCCCTATGTAATAAGTGAAATATCACATGTCCCCCATGGAAAAAGTCATAAATCACACGTCCCTCATATAATAAATGAAATAATTAACATCATTAAAAGAATTTAAAGTACTAGAAAATTAAAAAAACACTACCACGGAAAAGAAAAAAAAAAAACAAGACCAAAAAACAAACCAAAACCCTGCTTTAAAAATCCACCCTGTAAGTATCCATGTTTCCTAAAATAAAACTAATAAAAGACACCAAAACAGCCAATCAATCAATTAAACTACAAAAATAAAAATAGCACAAATAAACCTAACTTAACACAAAACTAAAATTACTCCTAACTCAATGAACTCGTTATGCCTCAAACCATCAAAACAAAAATACCACTGATAAATAAACACAAAATCAAAAGATAAATTTAACCATAAAGAGTATCTCCCAAATTATCCATAACTATAAAACATGTATTACAATCAAACAAACCAAATAAATAAAACCCCTATGATATAATAAACCAACATAAACATACAATAACACCCCATATATAATGTTCCAATTATATTATTTTAAAAAGCCTAATAAATTAGCTATGACATGACCTCAAACCCACCAAAACAACCGCTACATACTCACAATAATCAAAGATGTCACAAAACAATTAAAAACCCATCCTCCGCCTTATGCTACAGCCCATAACACCATCGTAAACCTTATAAACATATCCTTTAAAAACAACACCCCACCAAAAAAACCCAACAGTAAAACACAATTCAAAGAAAATCTTATCAATACCAAAACTAAGACCTTATCATACACCATGTACAAACAAAACAAAACTATACATTATATTATGGAAAACCATCTTAAAAGCACTACATTTAAAAAACCCTTTCAAATATTAAAAACTGCATCTAACAAAAGCCGTCTAATAAATTCACAGCCAAAACTCCACCAGCAGAGCCAGTCCTACCCAAAATCCCCATCACACATATCAAAAGTCTATTTTAAAAACCTACTTCAATTCATCCTACCTCAAATACAAAGCCATCCATAAAGTAACCTTCATTCAAACCCAAAATTGCACAGTCAATAACACCAAAAAGTAAAACAACACACTATATACCACCAAAAAATAAAATAATTAAAACCAAATATAAATACTACTATTTATTAAAGAGCACAGTCACCATCTATACTTCACTGGAACTAAAACTAAATGTATATATACAATTAAAATGCATTACTTTCGTCATATACCTGATTATATAAAACAATAAAGTGTACTAGAAGGATATTATAATATAATGTCCTCATCCTCCAATAAACTCTCTCTCAACTGTATAGGCTAATACACACACACACACAAAAACTAAAAAAAAAAATCTAGTTTTTACTTCTCATTCATTGGCTGTTATAGATAATAACCGAATAAAGCCGAATTAAATAAATTGCCTTTACTGCCCGCCCCCCCCCGCTCTGGAAGTGGAGGACACGGGGGACCCGCAGCTGTCCCCCCCTCTTCTCCAAATCTCTATGCAATAATGGATTCATTTTTCTTTAGACTTATTTCTCTTATCGGGACTCCCCTCCCCGTGTTCTATCATTTAACCCAGCGGGCTGTCCCTTGTTATTTCGGACAACTTACCTTTTTTTTTTTCATCTTTTTCGGTTTCTCCGGGGTTTTCCTGGGGTTTGTTCTTTTTCTGTCTTATTTCTTCAAAGAAAAAAAAAAAAAAAAACCCAAGCTACTGTTATAGATAATAACCAAATCAAGCCGAATTAAATAGTAAAACAGCAACCAAAAATACGGTCTTGGGAAGCCACAAACTAAACAGGACAGCACCGAACGCGGGAATCGGTGCAGGCTGAACACACACGCTGGTCTGACCTCCATGGCATCAGATCAGCCCGTGTTCACACTGCCGTTCCGGGGAACCAGATTTTATACAGATTTTTCTGGCCTGAGGCGAGTGTTCCCTTTGTTTCTGCTGAGGATTAAACCTTTTCTTGGTGCTGCCCGTCGATGAGGGCTGTGTGTGCTCCCTATTCACGTGTAATTTCCTTGGGAGTGCTGTTTTCTCACTTATGGGAACCGGTGATGGGCTCTGATATGGGGTATTTGACAGTCCTTTATCGATGATCTTTCCCGTCTGGTTGTTTCAGGATTCTTGAGCTGGGTTTGTTGAGATGCTAATTAAGGCCTTTGTGTACATCTCTGCCTCTGCCCACACCCACAAGTTTGCTGCCAGTGACGAGAGAAACCATCTTGGCAGCAGAGGTGTTCTTTAGGGGACCAACGCAAAGTCCGAGCTGCATATTGCCTCTTAAAGACATCCCACCTCGATAATTTTATCGCGTCCGTCCAACAAGGTACTTTATTTGTTCTCTGGCACTCTACTCTTAAAATTTCAGCCCTGCAATTTAGTTTCCCACTAACCCCGTGTTGATATAAGAGAACCCACTCTACAGAACCTAATTCAGCAATATTCAATTCAGCGGCAAGTACTAGAATTCGGTCAGTCAAAGACAGCTCTTTTCAAAACACTTAGTACAGAGCCCTCTAGGTCAGATCTCCCGTACACAACGTGTAACCTAAACTTCTCAACAGATTTGGCACTTGAAACGAACAAAAGGAAAACACCCGCATCCAGAAGCTATTCACCTTATCTGGTCTAGGCTGATCATCGGCTTGTTGGGGCAATTTTATCTTGAGGTGTCCAGGGGAGGAAGCCACTTTGCACTTGGGTGTTTCTGGTTTTCACTCTGGAGGCGTGTGTCCAGCCTTTTTCTGCTGTCCGGACTGCTGTGTCTGTGGTTAAAAGGACAAAAAAAGGACCTTCCCAGTGAGGAGAGAGAGAAACCTCTTTCCAGGTTTTAATGAGGACCCGATCTCCCGGCTGTATTTTGTGTATGGCGAACCCCAAAGGAGCATTTTGTGTGACAATTTCTTGTTTTCGCAGGTTTTGTAAATTTTAATTTATTGTTATCAAGTAGGGTTGTATTTGTCCGTCTTCTATTTTTGGATGTCCCACTGGCATCCCATGGTCATAAGGCATCTCATATAACATTTTAAAAGGAGACAGCCCTGTCTCAGAGTGAGGCATCGTCCTAATATTTGATAATGCTAAGGGGAGGTATTTCGGCCAGGACATTTTTGTTTGTATCATTAATTTTGATAGTTGAGCTTTTAAGGTCTGGTTAATTCTCTCAGCTTGTCCAGAACTCTGGGGATGCCATGGTGTATGATATTCCCACCGAATTTCTAGGGCTTCAGCCAGTTGTTTAATAACCTTTGAGGTGAAATGTGTTCCTTGGTCTGAGTCTATATAGTTGATTATGCCATATCGGGGGATGATTTCCTCCAGAAGGAATTTAGATACTGTCTGGGCTGTAGCCCTCGAGCTTGGGCAAGCTTCTACCCAATAAGTTAGTTTGTCTACTAGTACCAGCAAGAATTTATACCTCCCAACCTTTGGTAACTCAGTGAAATCCACTTGGATTCTTTCAAACAGACGATAGGCTATAGGGCAACTACCCCAAATTACCTGTCGTGTCCTGGCTTTGTGAACCTTTTAGCACATCAGGCACCCCTGGACTTCCTGTTTAGCTAATTCATAAATCCCCTTACACCCGAAGAATTTCAGAAATTGTTCTGCCAGAGCCTGTGATCCCCAATGTGTTTGCAAATGTAGTCTCTAGAATTGTTCTGGTATAATCCTTAGATATTAATTCCCTCTCATCTGGTAATTTCTACTTACCTTCTTCTAATGTACCTCCTATCTTTTATTTTTTTTCCTTCAATCTCTTTTTGGGAGGGACAAGGGGGATATCCCTGAGTCCTGCCTTCTCCGAGTTCAGGGGTACTTACCGTTAGTAGTGCTGCATTTTTTGTTTCTTTATCTGCTAAATTGATTCTTCAAATCCAAAATTGTATTCCTGTTTGATGTCTCTTCACATGCACGACTGAGATTGCTAAAGGTTCTGGGGGGGGTCCTGGGGGGGTCGAGGGGGTCTGGGGGGTCCTGAGGGGGTCTAGAGGGCTCAGAGGGATCCGAGGGGGGGGGTCCTGAGGGGGTCTCGGGGGTCCTAAAGGGGTTTCAGAGGGATCCTGAGGGGGTCCTGGGGGGACTCTCACGGGGTTCAGGGGAGCTCTCGGGGGTCCTGAGGTGGTTCAGAAGGATTTGGGGGGGCCCTGAGGGGTTCAGAGGGGTGTGTGGGGGACCTCTCCTCATTTACACAAGTGAGGGTTTCTCCCTGGCTGAGCTCAATTTTGACTCCAAGCATGGCATTTACACTGCTGGGAATAATATCCAAGAAGTCACGACTGACAGGAAACTTCTAATTGACTGTGATGTGATTCATTGGGAGGCTCACACTCTCTGAGTTAAAACAGTATCACGAAAAGAAAGAAATCACCGAAACCCCCAGGCTGTCTGGCAATCCATTGCCCCAGGAGCCTTGATGTGCTGCTGTGATAACCATGGAAATACATTGCCATCTCATTTTGTCGCAGAAGGGAATAAATTCCTGAGCTCCACCCCAGCTTACACGGATGGTGGGGGGGAATCCCAATTTTCCATCTCCCTCTCCAGCAGGGCAGGGTGGAGATGTGACTCAACACCACACTGTGCACCCCTGGGAGCATCCTGGGAGTGGGGTCAGGGACCACAGAGCCCCTGCTCAACTCTTCTTCCCAGGGGATGAACCTGAGGCAAAACAGGTGCTTGACCCACAGCAACATCAGGGCGACAAAGCTTGCCCTGCTATTTCCCAGTGTATTGTTTTTGGGTTTTTAATACCCCTTTGAAAGCAGTGCAGCCAGCTCAGCTCTGCCCCTTGGATGCTGGCAGGCTGCCAGGCTCTAATTAAGCCCGCTGTTATGTCTAATGCTGGTGGCAGTGTTTCAGGGCACCAGCACAGAGGCTGTGGGAGTGGGAGCAGGAGATGAGGTGGCTGCAGAGCTGTGTGGTGACTTGGATGTTCTGGCTAACACACCAAAGAGTGTTGATTTTATCCTCCTCACTGGTCAGATCAGCTCGTGAGCACAGATCCAGCCAGGCTGTATAAAAACTCCTTTTCCTGCAGGGAAGAGGACAGCTGAGAGCAGAGAGCATTGGTTTGAAACCCCACTCCTCACTTTGTGGCACAGAAGTGCTGCCAGAGAGCTCTGAAATTCCTTGGTACCCAGGTGAGTGCCCACAGCACAGAGCCAGATCTGCAGGCTCACACTGCACTCACCCACAGCCTGTGCCAGGGGCAGCCTGCACCTGGGAATGGGCCTGAGCTGGGCTCCAGCCCGGGGACAGGAGCAGGGACTGAGGAGGGGACAGCTTCAGCATCTCTCCCTGTGCTCAGGTCACACTGCAGGTCAAGTCTGGATAATTTTCCCTCCGCTTCTGAATTTGAGCAGCTCAAATTCACATCATCCCCCATCATGTGCATCCACAGAGTTGTGGCCAGGTACATCTCACTGCTACAGAGCCTCTTTTGCTGCAAGTCATGGCTTGATTTCAGTGCATTCTTCAGCCTCACTCCTCCTCACAC
The DNA here is from genome assembly GCF_009819885.2 of Catharus ustulatus. Classification (NCBI taxonomy): domain Eukaryota; kingdom Metazoa; phylum Chordata; class Aves; order Passeriformes; family Turdidae; genus Catharus; species Catharus ustulatus. Next base: position 15,449,392 of record NC_046230.1, read on the forward strand.
AGCTCCCAAGAGCACAGCTCTGTTCCTCTCCTCTCCACGCAGCTGCTGCCATTGCGCAACCCCAGGACTGAATTGCAGTGCCACTGTGCAATACCCATAGCGAGGCACAGCCAGGAAATCCAATCCCAAATCCAGGTTCCTGCAGCTCCCTGTCCCCCCCAGCCAGCTGTGGATGCTTTGGAAAATCAGCCTCACGGTGCAGAACATGTTGGGATGCTAGCTGGGATGTGGGACTCTGCCACCACCTGCCCTGCTGGGGTGATGTTTCTCAGTCTCCACAGGGAGGAGATGTGTGTGAAGCAAAAGGGTAAGAGGAGTTAATTATAATAATTTGGAGGGAGGGGATTTACATTCTCCATTTCAAAGAGAAGTTCCTGCCTTTCTCAGCAGACACCTGTCCTCCAAACTAAAACAGCAACTTTTCCTTCTTTGTCCATATATAAGCTGCACCTGATTATAAGCCACACTTTGGGTTTGGACCAACATTTTAGTAAAATGGTGCGGTTTATAATCGTGAAATTATTGATTTTCTGACTATTTCTGTGCAGAGCAAGTCATGAACACAGTGCCAGGCAGATTCTGTGTACATATCTTCAGAACCAAACAGAAGAGAAGGAGTAGTAAAAAATCTGGAAGGAGGGGATCAAGAAAAAAAAAAGATCGGGAGTGATGCAGACTGGGATTGTCCAGCACAGCCTGTGCATTGCAACTGCTGATGTAGGGGAGCTTCATAAATGAGGGTTAACTTCACAAAAATATGGAGAGGGAGCAAGAATACCGAAAGCTGTTAAGCTCTCTAGTTAAAATATACACTTGGCATACAATAGGGCGTGAGGATATGTGAGTGAGCAATCTTGTCTGGTGCGCTCTGCAGCTCCTGGGAATCTGGATCCCCAAAACTCAAAGGAGCTTTTTCTGAAATTGGCAGGGATGCACCAGCACATTTTCCTTCAGTTTTTCCACAGAGACAACATAGAAGTCATATTTCAACTGAACAAACTGAGTTTAATGGCTGCAAAAATTTCTCTCTCTGCTATGAAGTCTGCATGTAACCAGAAGCAATTACCTAGACTAAGGTATCTGGAAGCACTCAGATATCCACCTCTCAGACCCTTTTCTCAAGAGAGGTAATAAGTCATACTTCACCATAGTGATCCATGGGAGAAGTGTTCTCTGGTGACCTTCTGGTATCTCAATCCAGCCCCAGTTCTCAGACATTTCTGTGAGGGTTTGCTTGTCTAGATGTATTCATCAGACACAGCTGATGTGATTAATAAATACTGACTGATTATTTAATGGGGTGACCTGAAGAGAGTTGCTTGAGGCAGTAAAAGAGTTCTTGCCTGTGGTACTTGTTGCAAAGATTTTCCCTGCCACCTGCTAGCAATGTTACTTAATTATTTGGTGCCTTCTATCTTTCAAAAATGAAGGAAAATATTAATGTAACTAATCTAATATTAATCCAGACCGCTCTGCTTTTGCAGAGACAGGAATGAGAGATCGCAAGGGCTTCAAACTTTCTCTGGTTATAATAGGAGGGAGGTTGGAGCACAAGGTATTTTGAAAGAAAGGCCAAATGCCAACCTGAGAGGAAAGCAACAAAAACCAAATAATGAAGTAGTAAGTCCAATTCATTTATAAAGGTGACAATGGGGAATGCTGGTAAGGTGTCAGCCAGGCAGCCAGGAATTCTCAACAATAGCCCTAGAGCTTGCTTTTGGGCAATTCTCTCCTTAATCCAGTGTTTCTGCAAAAGCATTGACTAAACAGAGAATAATAAAGGTTGCTTTTAGTCTGTGAAATGAGTGGTGACAGTTCCACTTTGTAGTAGTATAATGGAGAGCTGCTATTTGCCTGCCAAGTACTGTATTTCCAAAAAAAAAAAGGGAAAAAGAAAGAAAGGAGAAAATAACTCTATCATAAATAAAAGTATAAAAGTACAACTGGAAATGCCGATGAATACATTTTTTTAATTGGAATGATGTGATCTACTTTCTCTGCCACATCTTTCCTTGTCCCATATCCTTTCATAAGATCACCTACTAGAGACTAAATATAAGCCACTCACTCAGCTGAACCAGGCGGTGACAGGAGGTGACACCCTGCAGGCTGCTCCGATCTGGCTGCTCCAGCATTTTGCTGGTAACTGGCAGACAGACATCTGCACACAGACTTGGGCCAGGCTTGCTGATGATATAAGTACTCAAAGCATCTGTTGTGTTGACCTCTGCACTGAAAGCAGGGCCAAACTGAACAAACTTAGTGTACCTTGAGGAAGTTTGCTGTCAGACAGCTGGCATTGCACAAAGAGTAAAGTCCCTTTAGAGGAGGGGTCCCCTGACATCTGCATAGCACTTGGCACACACTTCCTTAGCCATGGAGGATGGAAAGGAAGAATATGCTGGAGACTGAATTATCTGGTGATGGAGCAGAGGGGTGTAAAAGCAGGAGATAAGCTGTGTACCTCAGGGAAGAATAAGTGAGAGAATGCAAGCAAGCAGGTTGGGATGGAGCGCAGCCAGATGGCGAGCGCCAGCCACCTGCTAAGTCTGTCTCTCTCTAATAGTCAGGCCGGTGTGCAGAGCAGCTGGAAATATTTGGATGCTGCTTGTGTGCATGGCAATGGTTATCAGAAAGCTTCAGATTAAGACAGGCAAGACAGAGGGATAGCATAATTAGAAAAGGAGATGGGAAACTAAATCATCTTGATCTAGTTTTACAAAGTGGTGACCTTGGATCTCCCCTTGGCATAAAATTCATGTAAGAGAAATTGCAAGTAGTTGAGCTGGACTGAGCAAAGCAGTAAGTTTGGAGCGAGCTCTGGGCATCTTCCCAATTATGCCTGTGTGTAGGAGCTTGGCAGGAGTGAGAGGCAGTGTGTGGGAGAGGTCTGGCTCACTGATAACAACAAAAAGAAACAGAAGTGCAAGGTGTGCTCGGGGAAAAGGGTAACTTAGCCCAGTTACTTAGGTCTTCTCACCTAACCCCCCAAAAAAGAAATAATAAATGCTAGAAATTAGTGATATTAATGGATCCTGATGACACTGTGAGCATTTATTAAACTGTAGCCTTGAAGTCCTCAAGGGAAAAGGGAGCACAAAGCCAAGCCAGCAGAAAACTAGGACTCAGCACTAACAGAGCAGCCCAGCAGGGATCTGATGGTTTTTTGAGGAGCTGGGTAATAGCTACACATTGACATAGCCCAGATATCCTCACTTTTCTTCATTCAGGTCCAGCTTGGTGCCAAATGAACCAAAATTATTGTTTGGGTCAGATAGGACTCTGACAGTATTGTGCTGCTGGAGTGGATGAAACCAGCCAAAACAGATGTGGGTATTGGGGAAATGCCAGATATTTGTTGGCTGGTTTGGGCTGGGTTTTCTTCATGTATGCAGATCTGAAATGGAGAGTGAGTGAGTTTGAAACGCTCTTTGATGTTAAATGCAGGTAAATGAACATGTGCTAGGGAGGCTGACGCTGAATGGGAGCCAGCAGCTGCTCTCTCCTGCATCCCCAAATGGAGCAGATGCTTTCGAAGCAGAGATGTGAAACAAAACGATAGATGTTACTCTTGCTTGCCTCCAGAAAAGGAGCATGCAATTAAAATGTAAGCATGAATGGAGCAGAATTTTCTTTCACTGGCAACCGTGTGCACGAAAAGAGTGAGAGCAAAGCAGAAGGCATGGATTGCTGTCTGCAGAGACATCCCCGTTTGTGTTGGCAGTGTACAGAGGAGAGAGCTAGTAAGGTATTATCCACAGCCAAGTTCTTGGACCTGATACACAAACATGAGTGCGATTTGAGGAGCTGATACAATCTGATCTGCAAACATGTTGATTTTTTTCCAGCAAGCTGTAAGAATATAGTTCAAGGCTTTTCAATAGCTCGAGGGCTGGTTAGGGAGCTCGTGGCATCACTGACCTAAATCTTTAATAAATCTTAGCAGTCTGGGAAACTGCAAATACTGAAAACTGAGTGTGCTGGGCCAATATGCAGAAAAGGACAATTTTGATAACCAGTGCAGATCTGACATGTTTATAATGAAATAAGCTTTCCAAAGGAAAATGCTGCTTTCATTTAAGTTGAAATGTTTTAAAAGGCACTAGTCTTAACAAAGCATGCTGTAAGCAAAACAGAAGTGAAATACCAGACTGATTTTGACACTCTCAGAATAGCACATTCTGAGCTTTGTTTAAAAACTTTTCACAACATGTTTATGTTAAATAAAATAAAATTTTAAATGGCAATCACACATTTTCCATTTTCATGGAAAATTTTGATGTCGCCTTGTGCTGATTTTGTTCTGCTGGAGGACAGGAGAGGAGGAAAAAAAAATAAAATCAAAGAAATGGGATTTGCTGTGAATGGAATACACAAGTGCTTTGTGAATCTGTGTAGCTCACTGCAGGCTGATTCTCAGACTGGCCAATATGGAGCTGCCCACATGTGGAATTTCAAGGTGTCACTGTAATGAGTAGTAGCCAGTGAAAATGAATCACTAGAAGCAGATATTCCTGAATGACCTTTTTCTATCAATAGTACTTCCAGCCTGGCTGGTAACTCTGGGTACATAGATGTAGCAATGTTTTGTAAGCATCACCCTGCACACAGCAGGGTTTTGGTTCTTCAACCATTAACTTATATACCTCAGTAGGTAAGAACTCGTTATTGGACAAGTTTCTGATGGGAGTCAGTGTCTCAGTGTCTTCACTGGTGATCTGGTGATAAATAAAACATCATTTGCTAATAACCACGGCAGATGGAACAAGGATTGCCTGTCATCGCTATTTCCCGCTTCACCAAGCATGCAACGTGATCTGCCTTGCCTGATGAACTGGCTCCAAGCAGGCACAGTGCACTGTAACAAAAAATTCATTAAGATCATGCCAGTGGAATGCTGGGAGACACCTCAGCCACAGCACTTCCTTGGGAAAGGTGTTGGAGGTGAAAAGCAATCAAGTCTGGTTTCTCACTAAGATGCAGTGGGATGAAGAAGAGGGTCAGTGGGAAGCAGTGAATAACTGCAGGTCCAGGATTTCACTTCCTTGTGTAGCCCAGGCAACAGGAGAGACACTCTGCCACCTATGATCTGAAAATTATTAATAGCAAAGAAAAGGACAAAAACCTTTTGGAAAATGATCCTTTCATGGGCAATGGATTGTCAGATGATTTGGCAAAAGCGTGCAGGTACTTCCACAGACAGAAAAATACCTGAAAAGTCTCTTTGCTGCAGCAGAGGAGTAGAACCAGCACCCCATCTGGAAGCAAAACCCAGGTTACCCAACAATCAGAGACAATATTAAGGCTGAGGCTGATTATTCACTTGAACAAATACTGATGAGTTGGAAAACTCGTTGGTGCTTTCAAGCCAAATGACTTTGTGGCAGATACATTTTAGTGAAATACAAATCATTAGCCTGATTGCAGGCATATCAGTGTAAATGCTGTGTCCCCTGATGTCTGGCCATTACTGTGTCTGGTGCTATGAAGAATTCAAGTCATATTCTTTTGTAAACCATTCTGCAGCATCTCTATTTGACATTAAACATCCTTGCAAAAGGAGCCTGCGTGGTGCATTTATGATGTCGTGTTAGAGCCCCAGCTTTCCCCAGCATGAGCAGTGATGGCACCCAGTGTGAACATCCATGTGCACAACAGTCAAACCCCAGCACTTCGTTCACATGGATTTGGGCAGGCAGCAGCAGGGTTATTTGTGTGGCTCCCTGTTCAGTCTATAGTGTTTTAACTTGTGCATTTCCAGAACAGCACCACATTTTTCTGGATGCCAGGTGAGGCCAAATGCCTGGGTGGTGAACTGGGAGCACGTATATTCCCTTGTGCACCCTCATATGATCTGCCCTTCCCTGCTTGGCATGGCTCTGGGTTATCCTCCTAGGCTGGGTGTGCCACACAGGGCAAACACTGTATTGGTGCTGAATCAACATGGAAGATAAAATATAAATGTGGAGCAAAGATTAAAGGTTTGTAGCATTTTTTCCTTATTTCTGGCATCTGTTGGTTCCTTCACAATCTTGTCATTGTTTGGGAAAATGTCTGCTATAAATACACTTAGATCAGATGCTCTGAGATCAACATCTAGTGTAATATATGAGAATAAAAATCTGTTTGATGTTAGAAAGAGAGTTTCTTTTAGTTCTTGCAGGTTAGTGATTCATCCAGCATTTCAGATGTGAGGAGCAGCCCATTATTGGCATGTCCAGTGGCACTTGCTAGGGAGAGACCTCCTAGGTACCAGAACTTTGCAGTCACTAAAGTAAAGACAGGTTGATGTTGAGACGGACCATGTGACTTGTCTGTGTCCCCTAACTGTTTAGTTTCCCAGTGTCTTCCTGACAGCACCACCCTTCCACAGTTTAAAAACCTCTAGGTAACAGTGGAAATATTGCTCTGCACATCAAGACCTGGTAGTCTCCTACCATTGCATGCCACGGGTAGAATATTCAACTTAGTATTAATGTTTTTACATTAAGATACAGTAGAAATTCTACAGATATATACTAACTTTACTCTTGCTGAACTGTTCTTTTGAAAGAGCTATGTGGGGTGAAGGATGTTGTTATACTGTGCTGTCAGTTAATTGGAAATTATGACATTTTTCTATTCAACTGGCAAATGCACGTGTACCAGAGAAGAGAGCAGTGACTAGAGTCATCTGCACCAGTCAGTGTCAGATGGGACATGAACAGATTTTAACAGATTTTCAGAGAGAATTCAACTCTGCAATGAGTTTGTTCTGGTCCTAAAGTAGGACATCAAGCTGGTACTTAGGGTGTTTCTAAAAACTTCCTTTGCATGAGACAAACACAATGGAAATTGGTTTTAGGGTTTGTTCCCATATCCTTGCTCAGACATCTCTCCAGTATGATGTGCCTTTGGCATGTGGGACCTTGGTCTTGGGGGAAAGGGTCTCTGCATGCACTGGAACCCACCATGTCTCAGTATCTGTATGAGAGCAAACAAGACCCAGGATCTAATAGATGGGGTCAGAGAAGGAGTGGTAAAATGCACTGGCTCTGTTGAGGCATGAGGAAAAGCAATGGTCATTACTAGTTTGTATTTGTTCTTTCATGAAGAGATGACAGTTTGCCCCAAAAGACTGCATTTGGCCATTTTGTGCAGCTGTGAGGAGCTCCGGCTGTTGTTTCCTCTCTTTGCATTGTTGTAGTTGACTGACACAATACCACACTCAAATAAGGGCAAAATCTGTAAATAAAAGCTGTTTAAATGCCAACAAATAACAAATATGTTGACTCTGGAGGCTGATTGATTACAAATTATTTATATTTTGTAGCTGCACTTTTCAGCACTACCAGACTCACTGACAGTACCATCCCACATTTAATTGTAAGCAACTGGAGTCATTTCATGGCATTTTGACTATGTCTTACAATGCATCCTGCAATGTATCAGGTTGCTTTCCAAACACCTCATTCCTGCTTCTCCTCTGATCACTTTTTCATATGGACAAAGCTTTTCTGAACAATTTACAGTGTTTCTGATGGAAATTAGAGAGAAATCCACACCTGGAAACTTCTCCAGATTCTGAATTTGTAACTCCTATGAGTTGGTAGGGGTTTGTTTGTTGCCCTTGATTTATTTAGATTGACTCAGCACCAGGTTTGCTGGTTTCTATTTTTCAGTCTGTTGCAGAAAGCTGTTAGGATTCAGCTCACAAGGCTTGTAACAGGAGAGCTGTCAGCTATGCTTGATCTCAGAAGGAAAGGATCAAAAAAAAAGGGCAATCCTGAGGAAGAGGGTCTGCTGAGGGAAGGAAAGTGATATATGAATTATAACTGGACTTCAGCACTATTAAAATGGGTGAGACATGGCCCCCCTTCCTCACGGCTCCAGCAAGTTCACCTGAGGCCATTAGATAGGAGTCCTGGAGCCAACAGACCCTGTACCCCAAGGGCTCAGATCATATTTTCAAGGCAGAAGAAAAATAATTACTTGTCAACCTGATACGCAATTACTAGGCTGACTAGAGTGGTGAAGGAGACCTTTTTTGGTCTCAGGGAAAGAAAACAAATGCAGTGTATTAGCAGAATTAGCTCTGTCATGCCAGACCATCAGCTGAAGGCGAGCAACCAACCCCCAGGATTAGCACCCTCCCTTGGTGGGGAGAGAAGGCCTTGCACAATGTGGAATGAGACAAATGACGTTTTCAGTGCAGGAGAAGAGTGGGAAACACTGCTGGCAGCCAGCTCAACAGACTGATGAAACAGCAGCCCCAGGGAGACTGTTCAAAGGCTCTTTTGGTTATTTAATGAAGTGTGGTTGAGTTTTAACCCCTCAGATTCAGCGCTGGAGGTTTTCTGTGAATGTTTGAGGTCTTGCTTCTATCCCTGAGCCTATTGACTACTCAGAGAGTTTTTAAATCATATTCCCTGTAATGGTTTTCTTTCCTGCTGCATGGAAGGCCACTCAACTGACAGAACAAATTCCTCATACAGTGAAGCAGGGATAGGAACCAAGCCCAGGAGCCCACTGCAAGCTCTGGGAACAGGAAGGGACCTCAGCCAGGTGGGCAAATCATATCTCCAGGCACCGCCTGGTGAACAATGCTACAGCATTTACCAGTTCCTATGGAACTTTTTACAACAGCCGTTAAAGAAACCAATTTTATTTAGAGAGAAAGGGCTTGTCTTAAAACTGTTGAGCAGATTCTTTTAGACCACAGTGGATAACTGCAGTGGCAGGGGCTCCCATTACCCTCATTAGCAAAGTTTTAGCCTTTGCAAAATGCAGGCTTGCTTCCCTTTCTCCAGAGGTTACTGGCAGCAGGATGGCCGCTCCCTGCTCCCTCCCTCCCTTCCCAGCTGGGGCCCTGCCCTCCTGCAGCAGCCCTACCTCAAACACAGCCACATGTGGGAAAAGCAACACCAGAGAAACATTTTCAGCTCCACTTTGCAATTTAAATTCAGAAGCAGCCAGGCAGGAAGCCCCCAGCCGCTGCTGTGTGCATGGCTGCAGGCCCCTGGCTCAGGTCAGCAGCACTGATATTGCTGCAGTCCTCCATGCAGGCATGGCACTGACACTTAATGGCACCAGGCCAGCCTGTGACATCCTGAGGCCGCAGTGAGTTTCTTTCACTGGCCCAGCACCAGCAGTGCCTCAGCCCATGTGTTAGAGCACGTAGAAGTCATTGTTGTTTGACAGGTCACTGTAATGGCAGAGGGCGAGAGCAGGGCCCTGTGCCGGCGGGGGCTCGGCTCGACCCCTGCCCTGAAGGGCCTGTGCTGGGGCCCTGCCCGAGCCCGGGGTGCAGAGGTGACTGTCCCACCTGGGCTCAGCCACGGCCTGCTGCTTGTGTCTGCTGCTGCCATGGCAGAAGGTCCCACAACACCGGCACGTCAGGAAGCGCTTGGCTCGCTGTTTGGCCTTGGACTCGGAGGCCGAGGCCGTCCCTCCGTGAGTGAGAGTCACAGGAGTGGCGCCCCGTGGGTCGGGCTGCCCTTTCAAGCGGCTCCTTCTCCTCTGGACAGGGTCCAGGCTGATGTCCGACTGCGAGGAGCAGCTCTCGTTCCAGCCCGCGCTGGCGCTCAGGCTGCGCAGCGGCAGGGCGAGCCGCAGCGCCTTCCAGAACTGCGAGCCGGAGCGCTTGGACTTCTCCCCCTTCCAGGTGACGAAGGAGACAGATTCCTTCAGCTGCAGGATGCTGGGGTGGGTGCACTGCAGCGGCCTGTACTCCACCACGATCAGCTTGGTGGCTATGGCGTTCTGGCACATGATGCCCAGCTTGAACTCCAGGAGGCTGATGCTCTTCTCTGTCAAGTAATCGGGACTCAGCACCACGATCATCCTGCGGCTCCTCTGGATGAAGTCGAACACGGCTTCAGTGGTATCTAAGAGTACAAGGGCAGAGGAATAGGGGTGCACAAGGAGAAGGGAGTGGGGAGAGAAAAGCTAAGGAAGCTGTTCCATGGCATGCCTGAATAGATCCCTCTTCCCACAGAGGGAAACCTGGCACAAGCACTGTGACTTTCGACTTGCCCACACTCCTGCTGGCAGCAGTTCTGCTGTGCAGTGGGTTTTGGAGAAGGCTGAGGCGGTAAATGAGAAGCCAGGATATGCCATGACTGTACTCTGACTTCTGCCCTGCACAGCATCACTCACGCCCAGGGAAGTGCAAGCATTTGATAAAGGGTGGGTCTTGTTTGGGAGCCACCTGCCCACAGCTTGAACAACTCTTTGTATCAGGGGATCAAAGCGATCCTGTCATCCTGCCCCAGCTCAAACTGCAGGGGCTGACCCTCCTCCCCTCTGTCATGCTCTCTCATCTTTAAGTAGAAACCTTCAAATTTAGAAAGCAAAAATATCAGCCTTAAACCCCTCCATCAGTTCCCCTAGGCATCATGGGTGGTGGAAATACTGTCCTTCAAAGCATTTCTTGGGATTAATTGCAAGTTGTAAAGCTCAGCAAGAAGCTTAGCTGGAATGGTGCCAGGCAAGAGCAACATCTCTCTTATTACGATTTTTAAAAAGCAGCAAACCTGAAGGATGTCCTTGGACTTCTACCTGTGGCTTGGGATGCAGAAAGCATATTGAAGGTGTAGTGGCTAAAGGGTGGAGAGGAGAGGATGGGGACTATATGGCTGCGGCACTCAGCAATTTAACAAAAGCTGAAAAATAAAACTAAAAAAATTTAAAAACCCATACACTTACTAAGTGCTGGTGCCTGAGATGAGAGGGGACCCAAGGACAAGTTGGTGTTCAAGCAGGACAAGGATCATTAGAGTAAGAGCTCTTGCACATTCGAAGAGAAAAATCTGCCTCTAGGAATGTCTTTCAAAGAGCTTTTCTGGGAAGAAGAGCTGCCTCTTGCTTCCCTTCCATTTCACACTGCTAAAACCTTCATTCCTCAGGCTGGAGATTCTCCTCTCTCCCTGATGGTGGAACACTGGTCTTTTATACGAATGAAAACACTGCTCCTTCCCTGCAATGGCAGTGCCTCGTAATTCCCCCAGCACTTGGCTGTCTCTTAGCCCACAGCAGAAGGTGTACTGTGTTAAATCTGGATGAGCCTTATTTTAATATTGTGCAGAACAATACTTTTCAAAGATGTATGACTGGCTGTAAAACTCATTGGAGACCAAGACAGGAAAAATGATCATACAGTAACATGCTAATGGAGAAAGTAGAGCACTTTTTGGTTAACAAAATACTGGAATTAAAATAAAATAAAATAATTTTGAGGGTTTTTTCTTTTATAAAAAGTTTGGGGGGATTTTTACCCCAAACACACACAGGAAAACACTGTTCATTGAAACCAAAAGTAGATGATAAGTCAGTTCTGTCAGAATTGTCACTTACCACCATGACATGTTTTTACCACCCTATTTCAAAGGCATAAAGGATTTGCAGCAATTTCCAAATTTACCAAGCAATTTCCAATTTACTAAGTCCAGACCTCATTCAAACTTTTCTACAACTGATTGAAATCTATTTTGAAAACAACCAGGCTTCAACAGTTTGTGAAAGAAAAAGCTCTTTTGTTGCTTTGAAAGGTCTTTCTTTTTGAAACTGGAATCACAGAATCACAGCAAAATGTAAGCAGGAGCAACCCCTGGGAGGTCACCTATTCTACCTGCCTGCTCAAAAAGCCCAGGTTCAATTAACATGGACAACTCTGATGCTGCTGAAATGAAATATTTTGATTGAGGTGACAGTGCTGGTTTTCTTTTAACAATTTTGTATTTGCAACATGTTTTGAGACTCTTTTTTTTTTTTTAAAAATCCTGAGAGAAACTTCACAGTGTGCAGGTAGGATCTTCCCTCCCAGCAAGACAGCACTGGCTGGGTCAGGCAGCAAGAACACTGCAGGAGCTTGGGGATTCCATACTCTGGTTATCTGCTTTTTACTAAAAAAACCTTCCACCTTTACTAAATGTTTGCAAAAGACACTGAGTATTTGTATTGGTTTACTTGTGTCTCCCCAATGCACCCAAAGATGTAACAAGATTATAAGGATTATAGTCACAGATCCCATAACCATAGACCTCAAATCCACAGATTGTCACAGGTACTCATTTTGCCAGCGGTCTGGAAGTGCTGGGCTGTCTCTCAACTTACCTGTGGGCAGGAAAACATGGGAAATGGGGAAGAAAGTGACTTGGATGAGGAAATAGGAAGCTGACTGAACCCAGAAGCTGATGGCTAAAGTAGCCTGAGAGTGAATTTGATTTCTGCGGTTTTGGCAGATTTATAAAATTCTGATTTGATCTTTAAATCAAAGAGATTATGTTGCCGTCCCATCTTTCTGTCTTGTGATTGCCAAGTGAGTACTCTTTAGATCAGAGACTTTCTGTGTATGTGTGTCCACTGCTGTGAGACATCTGAATGCTGTGTGTCACTGCTTCTGCTTGGATGGCCCTGGGAGCTCAGGTGCCTCTGCATGCACAGCATGAAACAGCCAGGAAAATGTCCTGCTCCAAGAAGGAGCCCCAAATGTTCTTGATACTTAATCATCTTTCTTTAACATAACTTCGCAGACATAATGGGAAGATGATACTTATGAGAAATGCACAAGGACTGAAATGCAAAAATGAAAATGTTTTATTGAAAAGCAAAATAAAATAATACTGACACTTCACAGACCAAATAACACAAAGGCAAAAACATACAGAAAAGGGAAAACTCTGGAACAGCTGTACAACATCAAACAGCACAGGAAGGGAAGATATTTTTTCCAATTTGTGCCACGCTGTTCCCCAATGAAAAAACAATGAGGAACTTTGCATGAGCTGCATATTGATAAATGTTAGGTTAGAGCACAGAAACTCAAATGAATCAACTGATTCAGACGGATGCTGTGACAACCCCACAATGGAAACCGCGTGTGGCATAGAATGAAATGACAGGCGTATCTGAGGCACTTGAAGATCTGCTTTACACTTGGGACTGGGCTTTGCCCCTGGCCTGAAAGACCCCAGCAAAGCCAGTGGGAATGCAGTGGAAACTGCCCCAGGACTATTCCTTCCACATTGCTCCCTCTGACCTCTCAGGCCTCTTCCAAACCACCTTTCACCCTGTGGGTGTTCTGCTGATATCTCAGTAACCCTGTTCTGGGGTTGCAATAACACCAAAGGCCACTGCAGTGCATGCCTGAGAAAGTCCAGGTCTATTAATTATTTGGAAAACTCTTTCAGTAAAATCAGCAAAATACATGATGTGGATTTAACTTCCTAAAATAACCAGACTTACTAAAACATCAGCCTAAGTTCTTTTGGCAACTCAGCCAAAAGTGAGATGTGATGTAGTGAGGTCTGGGATGTCAATTCAATTTATGAGTAATTGGGAGACAATCTTTTAAAAATCATATGGGAATCTAACACAGCTCTGCTTTGGCCTCGGGGCCTTCCCTCTGCCTGCGGATCTGGCAGCTGATTACAGAGATGCTTAAAACACAAACAAAAAGGTGAAGGTGGGCACAATGACAGGGTTGCAATGGGATCACAAAGCTGAGCACAGGTTTGGGTGCTATCTCTTATAAATGAAGTTTTCTGGAGTGTGGGAAGCAGCTCTGTCCCTTCACAGATAACCACAGTAAAAAAGCTCATAGCAAAACTTTTAAGCACCTCTGAGCAGATGAGGAGCTCACTGCCTCCAGTGAAGCTGACTGTAATTTTACCTGCTTAAATCAAAGCTCACTTGGGGTGGGAAAGATGAAGAGGACGGTAAGAAAGAAGCCCTATGTGTTACACATTGTACAGTGTCCTGGTTCTGGCCAGGACAGGGTTAGCTTTTGCAGTAGTCAGGAGAGGGCATGTCCAGGACACTCAAGTTGTTTGATACCATTAGCAAGGGATGGGGGGAAGGGGCTCTCTTGGAGAGAAAAGGTCCCAGCACAGTGCAGCTGGGCCAGTGCAGTGCAGCAGAAGGAATTGTTGGATATAGTCAATTGTTTTTCCATGAGAATTTTTAGTTTGTTGTACCCTCTATCACCAGTATTGTTACTAATGCTCATTTTCTTATCTCATTCCTGTTTCCAGTAAATTTTTCTTATCTCACAGCAGGACCTTTACCTTTTGTGCCTCTGATTCTCCTCTCCCCCTCTCTGCAGGGAGAGGGAGAGGGGGAAAATGAGAAGCACATGGTTTCAGGGGGAGCACTGAATTGTGGGGTACCATTCCTAAACACAAAATACAGTACCTGACCAAGGGCATGGGGGGCTGCAGCTCCCTGAGGTCCTGGAATAACATTATTAATCATAAAATGCTAAGGGCAAAAGATTTCCCTGACACCAGGATTCAGTCCCACGCCTTTAAAGCTGGGCTTTTCACTGGGACACCCTCAAAGCTCCCAGCTCACCTGGGTGAATAGTGCATAGACTCCTAATTGTAGTGCTTTTTTAATGCCATTATGAATGCTCATGTTTCACCCACTGGACACCAACAGAACGAATGCATGAGTCAAAGGTCACTCAGGAGCAACCATCACCAATAAAAATAAACATGCACTTGGTGCGTGTAATACTGAACTCCACAACTAAGTGTGCAGGTCCTTGCTCTAGGAGCTGCAGGAGTATGGAGACACCCTCAGAGCCTGAAGTTTTATTTGAAAACATTGTGAGCCATAGCACCAGTCAACGCCAAGGCCCCACTGTGTTTTGGTCTGCCCAACAAGAGAGAGGAAACTCCCCTCCTCAGCGTGACCTGTGTGATGGGGTTAACTCACCACACCCTCTCTTGCTGCAGCAAGGACGCCTACACAGTGGGTTTTTGTGCCTCCATTTTGTGCAAATGTTGCAGAAGCTGAGACAAATCCTCTGTTCTGCAGCTCTGGGCTGGAATCAGGATGGGGAGAGTCTTGCTTTGTAGAGCCAAAGTTAGTTTAAACCTAAGCTCTGAATTAGAAATGGCGATGTTGTTCATAAGTAGGCTCTGAAGACAGAGTCTTTATAAAATCATAGAATAATTTGGATTGGGAAGAACCATAAAAGGCCACCCTCCCTGCAATAACCAGGGAGATACTCAACTGGATCAGATTGCTCACAGCCTTGTCCAGCCTGGCCTTGACAAAAGGCCCAACTAAAAGGTCTGTCCCCACTTTTCTTATAAGCCCCCTTTAAGCACTGAAAGAGGTCTCCCAGGAGCCTTCTCCAGGAACAACATCCCCAAGTTTCTCAGCCTGTCCTCACAGTCTTACCTACATGGACAGAACTAGTGGTTTTTAGGAAATTCAAGTAAGTTTGTGGGGTGTCCTTCTGAGTTGGACTTCTATCCAGTGTCATCCCAAAGCCCCTGGGAGCTCCTTGCATGATGCTTTCCCCCCGCCAGTGGCAGAGACAGTAGGCAGGTTCAGTAGTACATTGGGGTTCCTTGTAGTGCTTGTGAAGTCCCTGAGTTTACTCTACAAAGAAACATCTCTCACATGCTCCATGGCCTGTACTCATGGGAGATTTCCCTGGATTACAAGCAGCTCGAAGGATCTGGGTACTTGTGAGACTGCAGAGTCCCAGACACTGACCACTTGTTACTAGATGTGCTACAATACAACCAGTAGAGTTGTGGGGTTTTTTAATGCTTCTGTAATGGCCATTTCTCATTGCCAAATTACCTGGATGCATCTGCTTCTAAGGAAATTTGGGGAGCAAAGATGAGGAGCTCCAAGGGTCTGCTCCCACAGTGCAGCAGGAGTCTGTGATCCCACAAATGATTGGGACTACAAACCCAGGACATGCAGGAAAGGCTCTACACTGGAGCCACCTTGCAAATTGTTCCCCAGCCTCTGCAACAGGGACTGAGGACTAGAAAGGAGTGAAGTCACTAAGGAGTGGAAAGAAGCTCTGTCCTGGGTGCTAATGAAGGCCCCATAGGAACTGGATCTAGGAGTACTGGCCATACTATCACAAGGTGCTGGATGCATCCCACCTGGACAGCAAATTTACACATTAAGCCCGAGGCTTGTGTTGATAACAAGGGCATACATTTGCAGAGAGCAGGTGTTTGCATCTTTGGTCTCTATACTGACAGAGCAATATCAAAGCTGCAGGGAAAACATGACTATCCTCTGAAATGCTAAGGACATGGTCCTTCATGGAAAAAACCCTGAGTTCCTACCCACTCCCTGGCCTAACTTGTGGAATTTTGTGGTGTGTTTTGGTTTGTTTTCTGACTGTGTCAAACATTTTTCAGGGATATGCATCAACCCATCAAGGCTTAAACTCCTGCTAATTTTTTTCACTGGCATTTCCACCTGCAGCTGCTTCCAGAACCTGCCCTTTGGGAACTTGGATTTCTCGCCTTTCCACTTAATGACATTCAAGGCCGCCTTGGCCTGCTTCAGCTCCTTCACTTTGCTCTTCTTGATGGCTTTGTACTGCACTAGAATGACTTTGATGTTGCCCCTGGAGGCCATATGCTCTAGGCCAGCCTTGAGCTCCAGCAGGGCCTGTGTCCCCTGCAAGACGTAGTTGGGGCTCAGGACAACAAGCAGACGTCGGCTTTTCTGGATGAAGCTCAGAGTTTCGTCTGTGACAACTGGGAGAGAGAAACATTGAGGTGGTTAGTGATGCCCAGGAACACACTGCTGAGCTGCTGCTGTGACACCAGGTGCCTCTTTAAGGGGACAACAAATCCCTTGGAGGCCCTCCCTAGACTACACTGGTGCTTCCCAACCCTGTAAGTGGAGTCCAGGTGGGACCTCTTACACCAGGGCTGGTTCCCACTACCCATACAGTGACATCTCCATCAGCTCCAGACTACCCTCCCATGCTACACAGAGATAACCAAGAGAGCTACACCTAAAAGTCACTGTACTACACATCAGTGACACCCCCCAGTGCTGTGAGGATGTCCTGTGGCCAAGAGGGCTGCTGATCTCAGGCATTTAGCTTCCTTCTAGTGAGAGGGGAAAAAGAGGCTCTTTGGAGCAAAGCAGGGAAACTGCCAGCTGCACAACACATGAATTCAAGGGAAGGACTCACCCTGAAGAGGCTTCAGGAAGTGTGAATGTCTATGCTTACATCCTCCTCTGGCAGATGTCCAGAATGACTCTGGATACTCTTCACTCCTCTTGCCTCAGTTTCCCCACAAAAAGTCAGCATTTACACTCTCCCTGAGTGTCCTCATGGGATAATTTGCTTTGTTGATGCTACCATCCTAACTCCTGTTACTCATCCATCTGTTCCTGCTGCCATCCTCTATGAAAGCAGATTAGAGCATTCTTAGAACTGACTCTGAGGACTTTCAGTGAATGTCCCAAAAATGACACCCTTTGAGCTGGAGAAATGTCATGGTAACTGTGGATCTTCTTTCATTTTCTAACAACTGCAGGTAGACTGTCCTTGGCCACCTTTCTGTAATTAATGTGAAAATCCCTTGTAAGTGTGAATCCAGGCACTTGTACCCTCTGCTGCAGGATCTCCCACACTTCCTGGATAAGAGAACATTCTTGACTGGTTAGAAATTACAATGTAGAGTAAAATAATGCTGCCAGACAAGTTCATTTAGCTGTCAAGCACGTTTGATTAGTTCCTGTCAGCTAACTCACGGGATAATCCATCTCCCACTGTTTCTTCATCAAGGACAACATAACTCTACCCATGACACAGATGCACACTCTGGAGGCATGACACCAGCTGCCAAAAGCTATTTCCTGGCCCGCCGTGCTTTCCTGAGAAGGAGATTAGTCAAATCCTGGCTAAGAAGCTCTGGGGAAGCCCCAGCAACATCATGACAGCAGTGCAGTGACAAACCACTCCAGCAGTGCTCTGCAGGGCTGGCACTGGCTTGAGGCTGGCAGGGACTGAGGGGGGCAGAGATGGAAATGTTTGGGGGTAAGGTGAAGGACAGATAGTCCAGGAGAGCTGTGCTGGGAGGAAAATTATACCCTCCAAAGTAAACAGGGCAAAAAGCAGCAGAGAGAGGGAGATGGACATCTGGTGAAAGTGGCTCAGAGCAGGTTTGCTCTGACACTGGCATCAAGCAATTTGAGCCTGGAGGGTGCCCTGCCATGTCACTCAGGCTCTCGTCAAGAAGCAACAGCAGCAGGATTGCAGCTGTCTCACTGAGACACACGTATTTATTCACCCTCAAACTTCAAGGTGCTCCTAGATGCTGGCAACAGTCTAGGAGAGAAAGATAACAGAACCCAGCCTGATTCTGCTCCCTTTGTCAGGCAGGTGGGCTGAGAATCCAGCATCCCTCCTGTTCCTACTCAAAAGGGACCCCCCCAATGGATTTCCTCACAGGTTTTGTCACCAGTGGGGTCCTGAGCCAAAGTCCATGAATTCAAAGTGGGGCAGTCTGCACTGGCAGAAGTTCAGACTTTGAACTTTTAATAGGCATCAGGATCATACAACCAACTCAGCCTCTAAAAAACTGAAAATCAAGAGCGTTGTCTAGATTTGTGCCTTTGCTCTGGAACTTGTGTGAAAGTAAAGCTTCACAAACTTCCATTCTTGGTGATTCCCTGCCTTCCTGCAGCAGACACTATGTCCAGAACCTTGTATGATTTATCTCAAAACAGTAAAAAGGACTACATCTTACTGAAGAGATGAGTCTCACTATCTGCAATGAAGTACTTTTAATAATAGTATCTTAATTGTATGCCATATTAGACAAACTCCCTAATTAATGAGAATGAATGGGACACACATTATCTTCTCACTGATTCTGGCACCTTCCACTCCTTCCTGAAGTAGACACTCCTGGTTTTTGGCAAGGATTCACCATTACTCTCTGTGAGCTGATCCAGTATAACTTTCCCTGCCTCTTCTAGCCTTGACTTTATCCCGCTTTCGAAGCCAGCTCAGAGGGCTTGCATGAAGGTCAGTTTTCCAGTTCCCCATGCTGACATTCTTGCACATCACTCCTGCAAAGAGCAACTGAAACAACCAACCACCATCCCCACAGCAGCCATTTTGGTGGCCTGGAGCATCCGCATCACTGTCACGTGAAACAAAAACGTCAGAAGGCACCATAAAGAGCTCATTAACAAAAATCCAAAAGATAATCTGGATAGGCTTGCTGCAATCAATGAGTAATACCTCAAAGAACAATAGAGAGGATGTGCATGGAGCACAGCCCCCTGTGAGATACTCACTTCCCCCAGGGAGGCTGTCTCTGTCGAAGATACACAGCTTGTACCCAAACTCGTTCTCCAGGACTCCCCGCAGCGTCAGCAGCACAAACTCCTCCTCCTCCGCGTTGCGCGCGTAGGACACGTACACATCGTACTCCTTCCCATCTGGGCAGGGGGAGCACAGGGGGACACAAAGGGACACTGTGATACTGCCCATGCTGGGCCTTTGACTTGCCAGAGAAGCAGTAGGAAGGCTCACTTGGAGCCCAGGCACTGCAGGTTAAGGCACGTCCATTTCCATGGACCAACCCCTTCTGCCCAGGTTTCTTTTGCCTTTGGACATCTCTGACTGTGCTCCCTGCGCTGCTGTCTGTCCCCACGAGCAGTCCCAGACACAGACTTGCACCCTGCCTACACCCTCGAGAGCTGCCACACCCCTGTGGCAGGTTCACACCACAAGCTGCAAGGGCTCAAACACCCTCCTCCCCCTCCAGAGGAGGAAATCTCACCTCAGAGTCCCCAGCAATGAACTCCCAGTAACACAGGGAAGCTGTGGAAGAACTGAGGAGAGAACAGTGATTTCCACATCCATCCTTTTGGATGCCTTCCTGCATTTTAAAGCGGATCACTCTGGATCAGATCATGAATCCTTCACACAGAATCACCAGGGAAACCAGGGACTTAGTGAAACCTGATGATGTATCTTGACAATCTAGATTGGATGATACAGCTAGATCAGCAGGGCATGGCCCTGGGGAGCCTGGCATGTCCATGCTCCACCTCTGCAGAGAATACAGAGGACTTCTTTCTCCTTTTCCCTGAGCCAAAAGCCTGATTCCTCTTGTTCTAATAAGCAATGACCCACAAAACTGCATGTAGATAGAGAAATAGAGGGTCAAAATGCGATTATACTGTGATGAGGGTGAAGAATAGCTTATAGGAAAATTCCTGTATGAAAACAATGGGCCTGGCCTGCAGCAGGATAAATAAATGAAAGCTTTTTAACTCCTTACCTAGAATGGTTTCATCTGTTCCAAAATGAGCCCGATAGAAGAGGACCATTTCAAGCCAATACACGTGATAGATGACGATGAGCACCACAACAAGCAGGATGGTGGCCCCCAGGCCACAGGCCAGCTCCACAGTGTACTTGGGTGCTACAACTGAGTACAAAAATAAACAGAGGGTCATGGTTAAAAAAAAAGGTTGGACCTTCAGTTGGGCAGGAACAAGCTTGTGTCATGTGCAGCCAAACACCAAAGAGGAACAGCCAGGAGCCAAGCTGACCCTTCAGAGTAAGATGGCCAAGCCAAGGCTTTTCTGACAGGACATGTGATGGCCACCATGGAGCCCCATTCTGGGTTATTATGTCTGGTTATGCTGGCAGAACAAGCCCATAGCACAGGCTTGACTTCTGTCTATGAGCGAGGCCCAGGGAGTAGCCAGGTAGTAGAATGACCTGTTGGTGGAAGAAACCTGCATGGTCCAAAGGCAGAACATGAACATGACCTCCTCAGCAGTATCAGCAAACTCTTGGGGCAACACAACTGCTCTCACTTCTAAGAGAACCAGATAAAAGCATCTGCAGCAAAATAAAAGCAATGGTTATCGTTCTCCCTCCCTATCAGACACAGGTCTTGTGGCTTGTCCCAGACTGACACCCAGGATGTCAATGGCTTCTTTTCTACCATGAAAGAAGAATCAGAGTTCCTTACAGAAAAGCTGAAATGCTTGCAAACAAACAGGACAACCTGTGGGCATCAAGCCAGAACATCACAGGCCCCCTCCAACTCATACACTGGCTGTCACACCACTGCTGCTTCTTTGTAGTAAGGACAGGAAATTTCTAACTGTATCCCTAGGCAACTCTGTTGGTGGCAGTTGATGTGCAAATTGGCAAACTGCACAATAAAAGAACAACAGAGAGTGGAAACACCACCAAATTCCACTATTTAATAAGTTTAATAAAATATTTAATGAATTTAATAAAACTGAATTACAAAATCAAAAATGGAACAAATTTATCAATCTTCATTAGGTGATGAGCAGCAGAAGCACATGAGAAGGAGAGGGAAATCATCCAGAAAAAGCAAGCAATGAATATGACCTAATATAATGAAAGAGTTTGAGCCAACATACAGCCACTTGCTAAAAGCCAGGTGCTGAGGGGTTAGGTTCTGGCATGCCTAATGCTGCTATGGGATGTGCAGTGGGATGGGCTGCAATGAACTTGGCATAAAGCTTCTCTGCCAGCAGCAGCAAGGGATGGTTCTTGGACTTTGCAGGAAGGAGAGGTGGGTAACCGTGTCTGCTTAGAGCAAACCCAGTCAACTAACCAAGAACAGACGTGGGGAGGAAAAGGGAGGATAGTACAGATCAGTCCACAAGAAAAGAGTATTTAGGCACTGATATATAAAGAATCCGAGTATTTCAGATTCACTTCTGCTACATGTACAAATACTATCACTGCAGAAGAATTATATACGGAGTATGAAAACACTGACAGATGGTTTCAGCCTTTCTCAGTTATGTGTGTGGTCTATTGTTTCTCCCTAACAATCCAGAAAAGGTTTGTCTCAATGCAACGAGACTAAAAAAGAAAGACAAGTACCAAGAAGAAAAAGATCTTCTAGTAAAGACCTCCATGAGCCTTCCAATGCTTAAAATGCAGAGTAGGGGGAAGAAGGTGTCTGGTGTGAGCTACACAAGGCATGGCAGCATTCCCTGTGGGAGAGGGAGGTCTGGCTTACAGTAAAAGCAGGTGTTGAAGCTCTAGATGAAACTGATAAGGAGGCATAAAAACCCACCTTAATCAGGAAGCCTCACATAGCTTTTATTACTGATAGGTGGGTCTGGGAAACAAGAACCAAATCTTTGATGAAAAAAAGATGTAGGAAAAGCCCACACAGAGCAGAGCTGAATCAGTCTATACCCTCCATGCTGAGGTGGCTGTATCTAGACTGCAGCATCATGACAGCAAGGAGTAAAAACCAGAGAGCGTTGTGGTGTGACTGTCTCACTCCCTGAGCAATGCCAGCGAGTGCAGACTGTCTGGAGGAGGCCAACTGGTAGCTCTTGTGTCATGCAAAACCCTCACAACCAAATAACCTGAAATATAATTTCAAGCAGCCTGTCCTCTCAGCTCTGCTTCAGTTGTGGCACATGGATGGGGTAAGGACAACAGATCTGTCCTTTCTCCTCCCAGGAACTTGCCCATGGAAGGGCCCTTTGCTCCCTGCCTCCAAGAAGTGGTGCAGTATGACAGCAGTGCCTACAGAACAGACGGTGTTAGGCAGAAAGGGCTGATGGAATTCTTTGCTCCCTTCCTGTTTTGCAGCAGCAAGAGCCCCCAGCACCCTCCCTGCACAGCCCTGCAGGCTCCGTACCTTTCATGCGCACTACGGCCTGGCTGCGCTCCTCGCCTTTGGCATTCCTGGCAAAGCAAGTGTAATTCCTTCTCAGCTCCTCTGCTGTGGCTTTTGCAACTGTTAGAGTCCTTATCAGAGTTTTGTCTTCAAAATCTCTTGTAATTTCACTGTAAGAGAAAAACTAGAGCATTACACATGTGAAAGTGCAGCAAGTTTTTAGTGACAGGTATTCCTTTCCCTGATATAAACTCTTCCTCTAGAAAGGCCAAAACACATAACTTGATATTTATAAATCGATATACACTTCAGATTGTAATACAGCTGCAGCTATTCCTTTATCTGATTTTCCTTAATATTTATTTTAGCACTTGTAATTTTCTCATTGCAGCTGTGCCACACTGCCTTTTAGAGGAAATGGAAGTTCTTGCCTATAAACAAGAAGATCTCATGAACTCAAGATTGAGAGCTCACGTCACATTCCCTATGCAGTCCTGGATGAGTCACTTTGTCTCTCTCTGCCTGAATTGACCGTCTGCAAAATGAGGATACAGTATTTCCTTTTGCCTTTCCTTTTTCTGCACTGGTTTGCAAATCAGCTGGGGCAGTGACTGCCTTCTACTTGTAATTCAGCATCCAGCAAATGGGACTTTGATCCTTATTTGGGTTCTTTATGTGACTGAATCTCTATTCTTCCTAATCAATACTATGTATAATATTACATTTTTGTTTTCAGCCTCTGTTTTTCTGAAACACTTTTTTCCCTTATGCTATTTGGGAACACTCCTCTAAACAGGATTGTCTGCCCCTGTTTTATAAGTCCCACAACAGCAGCAGCTGTTGGCATCACTACCAGGGCCTGAACAAATGATGATGGGAACTGGTTAACAAAGCTCTCTCAAATCCCTCTGTAAGATATGACACTGTCCAGGTGTGGAGGCCTCCTCCTTGGAGGTGCTGGTGCTCATCACAGCACGGTGCACACGAGAGGCTTCTGGTTAAACAGGGAGACTACACACTCCATTAGCACTGTCACATGCCTTTACCCACACAGGACCCAGGGGACTAGATAAAAATGAAGGTTCATGTCACATGAACATTACATGTTACCTTTGTGTGACTTTTATCTTGGGGTCTGTGATGTCATCTGTGTTTTTCCCATCTATGGTCCACCACACCTCAGTCCGGGAGTCCTTCAGGAATGTGAAGAAAACCTCACAGGGCAGGATAAGGTCATCACCTGCAATGAAAGGACCATCATCTCCTAGGAGAAAAGGTACAGCAGTGCAGGAACAGCACCATCCTTACTTTAGTGCTTTCAAAAATCCTATCAGCCTGGGCTCTGCCTCCCTTCAGAAAGGAATGAGGCCAACATCCACTTTCTGACAAAAACTGTAATAACAGCTTAACATCTCTGGACATGCTGATTTGTGACAGACAGATAAAGAGAAAAAAATGTCCTGCCTTCTCAAATATGTTCCAAATTCCTGGGCTGCACCAAGTGACCCACCCAAAGGGACATGCTCCATGCCAACCACTTCCTTGGAAAGCCAGGCAGTGCTAATCAGTCCCACTGCACAGGGGACAGATGCCATGAAGTGAAGGATCAAATTCCACAAAAGCATTTTGGTTTAGAAACATTTCTTCAGGAATTTGACTTCTGCTGAAGATCAGACTTGGGAGTGTGAATATCTTGGTGACCAGCCTGTAAGTGATTTTATCTTACAGAGGACTGTGGATGAAATCTGACCTTCTGAGCCAAAAGAGCTGTTCTTTAAAGTGAAGACTAGGGTGCTAATCATCATCACTGACACCACATTTATTACAGAAATGTAATGGGACACAATCCATTTGTTATAGGGAATTGCTCCAAAAAGCTATTAGGCAAAACTGAGGGTGTGGGGGAAGGGGTGAGGGAAAGGATGTGGTACCCCATTACCCAGTGCTGCGAGGTCAGCAGAAGGAGAGCTGTCATTAATTAGGAAGTCATTAGCCAAAAAACAGGGAGATGAGCAAGAATTGGCTAGAAGGCTGAAGCCACTCTAGGAGTGAATGAGGGAGGATGGGAGCAAACCACAGCCAGGGCCGAGACACGGTCCTACAGGAATTCTCCTAAGCAGCTGAGTGTCCCCATTTCATCTGCAGCTGCAGTTCTGTATCTCCATGCCTGAATATCTGTCTTTAGTTGTGCTTGCAAAAAAAAATCAGCTTTTAAAGCTGTGCTCTCCTATTCTGGCATCAAGAACTGGCATCCCACACTGTCTACCAGGCAACCCGTGCAGCCTGTGTGCTCTGTGAGGGAAAGCACCAGGGATGCAGTGGAAGGGGAGAGCCTGGGTGGGTCTCCCTGTCCCACTGGCAGGCTGGGAGTGTTGGACTTTACCTGCTTCCAGTTCATACACAACTTTCTCATTTGGAGAGGTGAACTGTGGTGGCAAGGCCTTGTTTGGAGATCCTGCAGGAGACAACAGAGAGCCCCCGTGGGGACCCACATGTCATGAAAACCTGGAATCCTTGCAGCCTCAATCCCGATGCCCTCGTGCCGCACCACACGTTCCCCAATCAGACTCGTGATTCATTCCTGCTGCAGTTTCATGCATGCACAAATCTAATCCTAGTCCCCAAGCTCAGAGCCAGATCCAGATTTTGAGGCTCCCAAAATTTAGGTAAGCTAGTTTGGGCCTCTCACATCAGAAGAGCTCCCTGACCTTCTCATCTCCCACATGGTGCCTAACCTGCATCAGTTTCTTTTTACTGCTGCTTCTAACAAACAAAATACAAACACAATTTCGTGTCACAAATATTTATTTCAACCCTTAAAACAGCTGTTTCCATGGAACTCAGAATGTATCACTAACTTTTTAAACTCTACAATTCCCTGGTAGGTAGGCTAAGCTTCTGTGCCTGGGCTGGATGTGTCCAAGTAGTGGGTACCTGGAGCTCTGCCGGGTTGATTAGCAGTCTCAACCCCAGCACAAATGGCTTTGAGACTCCAAGAAGATCAAGGCAAGCTGGCTATGAAGTGACTATGCCACAATAGTGACGATCAAAGGGCACAGGAGACGAGCAGGAGTGCCAAGGTTATGCATTCACATGCCAGCAGAGGGTACCCCTGGCTATTTCATGGGCTGAACCTCACCAGCATGAGCCTGGCCACTCTCTGTGTTTGGGGCATTTGACATGGTGGTGGAAGATACTTCTGCTGCAATAAGTTCTGGGCAGTTACACAAGTCTGACCCCAGCAAAAAAAAATACGCCAGGTCAGTTGGGTAATACATATTGAATACAGCCACAAATGAATCCTGCAACAAACTCTTCCAACTGTTTTTACCACTTCTGCAGTTACCCACATGCCTTTTACACATTTTGAAGTCATTCTTACCCACCACCTTCATCTTTACGGTTCTGGTGAGATTATAGGTTCTCCCGTGGTCCTTGAAGGTCACAATGCAAGTGTAATTCCCTTTGTACGCACTGCGGACAATGGCAATGACAAGCCTGGGCCCTTGGGGGTATCGCTCATAGAAGCCATCCACCGAGATGCAGTCCTGGAGTCAGGCAGACAAACACTCAACTTTTGCATCCAAAAGTACAGATGTTGGTTTAAATGCTACTGCAAAGATCTGATTTTAAAGTATTAATATGACACTTGGGATCGTGATGTAGGTCAGACCTAAACACCATGAACTCTGAGCATATTAGAGTACAGACTGCTATGTTCACCTTGAAAATGAAGTGATGAAGCAGATCACCCTAACAGCTTTATCCCACTTTAAACACAGACAATTTTATAAAGGAGAGATCTCTGATCCAGAAGTATCTTGGCAATCAAAGTGAGCACCTCAGCAGAGTGAAGAATAAAAGTAAAAAGTGATAAGAAGAAAATGATGACGTACTCACAAATGGATATCAGACTAAAGGACATGTACCCCATTGATGTCCATCTTTCGGGACCAATCAAGCTCTCCTGGCTGACTTCAGCTGAGGATGAGGCCCCAGAATTTGCAAATAGCAAACGAGAATCTGTAGTACGTAAACCTTAATAACTCCTCTCTTTCTGTCAGGCGAGGCAGGAAAACTGCCAAAATACCAAGCTGGAGATCCCTTTTCAGAAAGAGGTTATGCAGATAACATCTTGATTGTCATAAAGCCCAAAGATGTGCACATTTTCTAAGAGATTATTTTTGAATGGTACATTTCCAAATCAGATACATCCTAATGGGGTAGTTTAAGACAGGGGTCATATACCATTTTTAATGATTTTTATTAGGCATGGGATGACTTGCTGCCTGAAAAATTACTTCCAAGGGGCTTTTTGTTTCATTCTGCTAATTGATTGCCGAGATGTGAATTTCAATGAACGATACAAGTAAAGCATTTAAACTAGTGGAGTGAAACAACTCCTCTTGATAAAAGAGGAAGTTTTTCCTGAAGGGTTTTAGAGGTGGGGCTTTCTTCTGGGTCTTTTAAACTTTTTTTTAAATCAGTAGATTAATTTGTTGACAACTTCCCTTATTACTAAATTCACTTATACAATATCTTATATCTAGAAATATAAAAGCACTTTATAGGATGCTACTAAAGAATTTATTCCCATAACTGTCAGACTTTATATCCCCTGAGACTTCTTATTCTCTACTGACTAGAGGCATCCACCTAGAGAGAAAGAGTGAAATCAAATTTAATAAAATTGAGCAGTAATTCTGTAGGCAGGAGCTTGAGGATGGAGACAGTCTAATAATCAGAAAAGTATGGAGGGTGGGGTAGAGATGTCTCAGTCTTCAGAAAAGAGATTTGTTGAATTGTATCAAACAGGACACCCATTGTCCTCGCAGAGCCTGATGTACAACTTCATTTCCTGACCTCAGAGGATTTTGGAAAGGATGCAATTTTCATTAACAGGTGGAGTTTTTTAAAGAAGAAGGAATATGAATGACAGTTTCCTTTACAGGGAAGTGAGAGGCTCTGTGAGGGCAGGTCAGGCACACTGCCCATGACTGAACTGAGCCACCTAAATCCCTCCTAGGAGGATTTTTCACTTGTACATGCTGGTCAAAAAAGCTTCACTGTTAGCTCTCAATTCCTTTCCAAGAGCAGTTTTACCCTTGAACTCCATGGAAGCAGAGCTCTTAAAATTAGTAGAGCTTCATTAACAACATTGTCACTGGGGAGACTCTGAAATGCAGTTCTGTGACTGTCATGCCAACCACTGCTTTTTCACACACACCACTGCATCCCCCTGCTGCCCAAGCAAGCCCTTCTTACCAGGTACCACTTGACAGTTGGTGTCACACTGGCAGGGTAAAACCCATCAATATCTGGACATGTGATCTTCTGATTGGCGTGCTCCAAGTAGAACATCTCCTCAGTGGGTTTTATGGAATGGCTCACACAAGAGTGCTGATCTTTTGGAACAACCTCCAAGGGAAAAGCAACTTTGCTGCAGTAGGTTGTGTTCCTAAGGGTGGACAAGAACAGGGCTGTTTAGCTGAAACTTGTTTACTCCTACAGCAGTGGAGTGGAATGAAATAAAAATTACATCTGCAATAAGGAGCATCATAGCACTGATGAGGTATGTACAGACTTAGTTGACTCATTTATAAATGGGAAAGAAAACCCCACCAGAGGTGGCCACACAAGCTCACAAAAGCCTATAAAGATGACTAACAAGCAAAATCCACTCCCCTGCTGCTAAAGCAGATCATAAGGTCAAAGTCATGGACAAAAGACAACATGAGGAAGATCAGAAAGAGCTCTTGTGCATAGCAGATGCTATGTTCATTTTGCACCACAGTTAGAGACACTTTTAATTTCCTAGAAGTCTGAATCTCATGAATCTTTGCCAAATTAGCGTGCAGTCAAAACATTACCCCTGCATCTGAAGCTATTTTTACTCTGGAAATGCAGATCACTTCTTAATGGTGAGCGCCTGTGGATTTTGCCATGGGCTCAGCAATAATATTTTCACGGACACTTGCAGCAAGGAGAGGCACGCTCATTAGTGTCTGCAAGGCTCCAAGCATTACTGCCATGTAAATTGGCTCAGCACTGAGCAGTCTTATAATTGTAGCATTCTTTTCCCATTAATGCTTATGTAAATGGCTGTCTCCCCACAAAAAGATCTGGTACTAACAGCATCATTTCCCCACCTCCACGGAAATCCTTTGATTGCACTGAAACTTAAAGAAATTGCACCACACAACCTACCTGAGCATGCAGGTGTAATTCCCAGTGTCATTGAGAAGAGCAGGCCAGAACCAAAGGGTGTCTTTATCTTTACTGATGTGATTGTCTGGGAGACGATAATTGATGGGCTCCTCCAGATCCCGGTCCTGGGCGATCCTGTACCAGATCAGGGTCAAGCCAGCAGAATGGGCTGTGCTATAGTTGTACTTCAAGAAGGTCTCAAAAAGTGGGCATTTGATCTTGGCAGGCTCCCCATCATAAATCTGGATCTGCTTCATGGTGTCCACACCCCAGTCATCGCAGCGCTCTGCAGCCACGAAGAACAAGGTGCCTTAGGCTTGCAAGTCTGCAGGAGCAAAACAGTCCTGACCATGCTCCTCACAGCCCCAGGTCCTGTCCCCACTAAATTCAGAGGCAAAACCATAATGTTCTCAATGAAAGCAAACTGGCCTTTTATAAAACAGAGCAAGAACATTGTGTTCATTTCCAGAGAACCTGGAAACTTCTGTTTTCATTTGTACACCTCCTACGTTTCTGCCAAGCTATTTATCTCTCATAAGGACAGTAGATTAGGTTATTCCTGCATAAAACTAGGCTTCCTAGAGCTCCAAGAAAATTTACCACAAAAGTCTTATGTGGGAAGAAAAAATTTGAATGGCAGTAATGCCAGAAGTGTGTGCATCCATACACAATGATAGGGAACATGGAAAGAGATTTGCTGAAAGAGGAGGGAAAAAAAATAAGAACTCAAACATCAACCCTCCCTTAGAGCTGTGGGTCACTTTCACTGGTAGAAGAAGCTGGACTGTGGGTTCCAGAAGTGAGGATTGTCTTTCCTGTGATGGATTCATGTGATACCTGTGCACACCAGGATAACACAGTGAATACAAGCAGTAATGAGTGACACAGAAAGACTGTTGATAGTGAAGTTTAGAACTGGAGGCTGGGGGCAGAAGGGATAGTATGGAGAAGGTAGCAGCAGGTTCTCTTGCACTCCCAGGCAGTGCCCAGGTGCAAACCCCAAGCACAGTTCAACAACAGGCAGTGGCTCAGTGTGGCTCACAGCAGACTTGGACTGACAGAAACCAGACAGCATGAGAAAAAGCTGTAGAACGTTTTTTCTTTAATTACTCTTTTTAAAAATCTTCTTGTCATTAGCAAACAGTTTCATGACAAAAAGCACAGTCCAAACCCATTTCTCTTCTGAGGACTCTCCACTCCATTCCTGCAATCCAGCAGGGTGTCCAGGCAGGCAGGGCTCGGTGCAAGCAAAGCACAGTACCAGGGTGTGAGCAAACCTGAGAGCAACCTGCCCTGTCAGAGCCAACTGAGCCACACAGAGAAGCTGCTGTCACTGCACCTCCTGTCTCCCCACACTGATGAGGCATAGCACAGCGTGGCACACTTCCCAGTGCCTCTCCTGAAGGTGCTGGGAGGCATTTGCTGGGGCAGCCTGACGTCTGAGAACCCAAAATGAGTCAAACAGGAGAGGGGTGTGCTGCCTGCAGCAGTCCTTGTGAGCAGTGTCTCAGCACATCACACACAGGCTCACCAGAGATGACACTGCAAAGCCTCTCCCATTTGCAGATATTAGAAGAACTCAGACTGAGAGGAGAAACAGAATACAATATGCTCTTTGAGCCAAATTCTTCTGAATTCTTCTGAACTGACTTCACAGGCCCAAAGCAGGATTTCTGGCATTTATTCTTCCCTAAATAGACAGTGGGATGTAGCTTGCCCCCAGATTCATACTTCATTAAAAAAAGCAGAGATAAACCTCTGAGAAGACAGGCCTGCAGCATTTAAAGGCAGTGATGCTAACTCCTATGGCTCAGCAATGGTTAGTCATGGGCAGGAGGAATCTGGGCCAGTAAGAATAGAAATGTTTTCTGGCGGGTTTACACATAAATGTAAATGCAAGCTGCACTGCTCCTCCTGCAGCATGCCAAACACCCATATGACAGAGTGCTACTTTCTGGAGGAAGAGAATTAATTGGGCTAGCAAAAGAGAGTGAAGCTACCCAGAGCACAAGCATTTGTCCATAGGAACCCCAAACCCAAATGCCTCGAGACATCTAAAAACACAGATCTTTCAAAAGTGCACAACATCACACACTATGGCTGCTACCACAGGCAGTGCTGAGGCTCATTTTCAAAGACCAAAGCATGCTGGAAGCCTCACACCATGGGAAGGAGCATAATGACCCATCACCACCATGATTAGGGCAAACTGGAACCAGCAGGCTGCTTTATGCTAGTGGGGCCATGAACTAGACATGGTCAAGTGTCCTTCGAGTGGTGATGAGACA
This sequence comes from Catharus ustulatus, assembly GCF_009819885.2. Lineage (NCBI taxonomy): Eukaryota > Metazoa > Chordata > Aves > Passeriformes > Turdidae > Catharus > Catharus ustulatus. Next base: position 15,480,299 of record NC_046230.1, read on the forward strand.
AACGAGTCTGCAGAGACTGCCTGCTAACTGCATGATAAAGCATGGACTGTTACTCATGGAGACAGGGCATTTTTTTCTGTAAAGAAAGCTTCTCCTCTGAAAGGAGCAGACCTGGATCTGTTAATCAGGATGCCCAGGTTCTCTTCCCAGCACCTGACTTGCATCTCCTCTTGGGCTGCATAAAGGCAAATCATCCTTATTGCTTCAAATGGCAGGACTGGGGAGAGAGGAAACTATATAAAACATTACTGTACTGAAATTCTTCGAGTCAAGATCAATGAAATTTGCAATCATGAGCAGCTCTTGCATTTTGCAACAGCCCATAAATCAGCACTGTAAAACTACTTACCCGTTCAACCTGAATGAGTTATTGAAAATAAATACAACTATTTTCTTTTTTTTCTTCCTACATTTCTCTAAAACAATGCCCAGGCCTTGCCTTCTTGGCTTGGAAAGAGGGGACTGTTGCTGTTTTACTGTAAGAGCTGTACCTGGAGGTTTTGTCCCAGAGTTGGCCTGGCTTCAGGGACACTCACAGCAAACAGGTGGTGCTAAGGCTCCCCACGTGTGCCCTGCCCTGGGGTGCTGCAAGCTCTGAGCTGAACCCAGACACAGCACAGAGCTGCTGGTAATGAGCAGCTGCACCCAGAGCACAGGAGCAGCATGCACTGTGAGATCCCAGGCTGTGCCTCCTCCTGGCTGCCAGGGCAGAGCCACCCAGCAGGACTCAGTGCTCAGAAGTGCTGCCAGGAACCAGCACTTGGAGCAGGGATGGCCAGAACACCACAGCCTGCAATCCCTAACACATAAAACACTGTGCACAGAACCTGTGGTGCTTTGCACAGCTTCCCTCCCCCTTGTGCCATGCTGACAGTTACACTGCTATTTCTACATTTTGGGGTGTTTTACTCCCAAGACAGCCAGGCTCTGTCTGATAGAATGTGTGAGAGCTGCAGGGCACCCCTCACACACACCTTTGTGAAACTGCTTCTCCTCAGCTGTGACAGTGCTCTCCTCCCTGTGACAACAGCAACCTTTGCCATAGTGGCACTTCTGCAGCAGAGCCCACCAGATGGGGCAACATATCCACACACATCCATTAAATAGAGGGGATAGTCACATTATTATTGCTGTAATTTCATTTGCATCCAACAGCTCCCCACAACATTTTGTGCTCCTTCCACTATTTTAAGCTCTACTGGCTATTCAGAGCCTACTTGCTGCTAACACTAGCATGCAACTACTTGTGTGTCAGTCTAAACTGGAGATAGCCTGAAAAAAAAATGGCATGACTGACCCTTCACTGGCATAAAGCAGTCCCACTATGAAAAAAAAAAATATATATATACACACACATTGATATATCCTGATTCCAGCAACAATATTTGAGGGAGCACTGCAGAAAGAAGATGCAAAGACCCAGTTCTAATGGTGAGAAACAGCACTAACTTCTATGGTGCTGTGCCTATTTGTAGCAACTGGCTAAGCCTCAGAAGTGAGTTTCTGCTCTCTTGAAACGTTTCCTGCCCAAAACAGCTGCTGGAGTTCAGAGCAGCTCCTGATTAAATCAAGTGGGATCAGCACTCATGCTGTAACTCCAGAGATTCCCTAACAAATGGAAACTAGTGAGGAATGGAACCATATCCAACTCCATGTCTCTTCTATGCTGCAGCAAATGGAGCACTACACACACACCTGAGGGGCAGAGTAAAATTCTCTAAAAATTCTCCAAAAACACCATCCCACAAATGCACCTTCCTAGAAATGCCTCTGCAAAACGAGGAGCCACCTTGTTCCCAGCACCAATCAAGAGCACTACAGATACTGTGACTGCCCTCACTGCTGCATGCTCTGCAATTACACAGCGAGGCAGCCTGTGGCCCATAATATCCAGCTGGGAAAGACAACGCAGGACAAAGGCACGGAATGGTCCTGTTTGCACAGCCCTGCTAAGCAAAAGGGGTGAGGATCACACAGGCTAGAGGGCAGAGGGTGAGGATACAGATGCCCACCTTGATTTCATGTGCCTTGAGGGGGCCTGCCTTGCATGCAGACTGGGGCTGTGCAGGGGCAGCAGGACACGAAGCCATATCATGGTGCTCCTCACACCACCTCAGCTGCAGCACCACATGGGGATGTACTGTCACAGGATCATTTGGTTTAGAAACATCCTTAAAAACCCCCCAGTTCCAGTACTCTTGCTGTGGGTGCAGGGATATCTCCCTCTAGACCACATTTCTTAAAGACCCATTTTACCTGGCCTTGAACACTCCAGGGATAGGTCACCCACAGCTTTTCTGGGTATCCTGTCCCAGTGCTTTACCACCCTTACAGCAAAGAATTTCTTCCTAATATCAAACTTAAACCTACCCTCTCCAAGCTTAAGGTCATCCTCCCTGGTCCCATCACTACATGCCCTTGTGAGAACTTCTGTAGCTTTCTGAACTGGAAGGGCTCCAAGATCTCCTCAGAACCTTTTCTTTTCCAGGCTGGATGGCCCCAACTCTCTCAGCCTGTCTTCACAGCAGAGATGCCCCAGCTCTCTGATCAACTTTATGCCCTCCTCTGGACTCACTCCAACTCATTCATGTCCTCTGTACGCTGGGGACTCCAGAGCTGAACACACCACTGCAGGTGGGGTCTCACCAGAGCAGAGCAGAGGGGCAGAATAACTTCCCTTGACCTCCTGGCCACGCTTCTTTTGCTGTGACTCAGGACACAGTTGTCTTTTTGGGGCTGCCAAGCCATATCTCAACAGCTTCCTACTTTCTCCATCTGCCCCTGCTGCCTTACATTAAAGCAAAGCTGGTATGAGTCAGCCTCTACCTGGGGGGCACAGCAAGGCCAGCCCGTTATTGTGATGCACAAATCGGCATCAATAAGGCAGAAAAAGGTGATCACATAAAACAATTAAGCAAGAATTAATCATTACTACCTTTAAAACATTTTTCCTCACCACCACCTTTCAAGCTCAGTCAGTGAGAAGGAAGCCAGGCTGAATGGAGGATGCTGTGAGCACAGGAGGCACCAGCTGTGGCCAGCACCACACGTGGGTGCATCTCCCATTTCTGCCAGAGCCAGGAGCACCCACTCTCCCCACTGTGTCTGCATCTTCCCTTTTCCACCCTGCATGAGACCACCCCCTGCTCCCTGGCTGTGTTCTCTGCTCAGCACTAACCCATCTGACCACGCAACAGGGCAGAGGGAGAGGAGCAGGGAACAAAACAAAGGAGAAGCTCTGCCTTTAACTGGGAGAAGAAGCACAAACCAAAACATGCTGAGATGGGTGGGAATGACACAGAAGTTGGGTCAGCCCAGCCAAGATCATGGCTTTCACCATTTGCTCTCACTACTTCTCAGCAGTGATGGTGGCCACAGAACACCTAAAAACTGGATGCTGCCTTGGAGGCTCAGCCTAGAAGCTGTGCCAACTCTGCAGAAATGTATAATCTCACTTCCAGTGGAAATGCATCCAAAGAGGCCTCTCATAACCCCTCTGCTTTCCTCCCACAGCCTCTCCAGGAGAGCAAGGAGGTGAAAGTGGTCCTGGCACAAACTTCCCACACAGCCCCACCCCATCCATGTTAGTTGTGCTGAGATGGCATTGCTGACATGATTTTACACTTCTCCCAAGTTTCACCATATTCATCCTGTGCTGCCACTGAGCTCTGGTGCCCCCACAGAAGCCTCTCTGGATGCTGCACACTTGGATGGAGTCTCTCTCTTCCCCCCAGGTGCTTTTATCATTTGAATAAGTAGGATAGCTGAGAAAAGAAGGAAAAGGACTTTCTGTTGCAGAATGGCTCCGTTTCGAAAAGCACTTATACATTGTGGTTGATTAACTTTAGACCCTGAATGTCTAATTTAAACAGGTGTGAAAACCTGCCTCTGCCAAAGTCATGAAAAACAAGCTGACTGCATAAACTTCTGCTGACTTCAGGGGAAGCAGCCAAAGCAAGACATCCAAAAAATGGTGATTCTGTAATGGAGCCCAGAGCTTCTGACTCTGAATCGCCTTATCTCATCAAGCACAGCCTGTAACATGGGTAGTCGTTATTTGTGTCTCTTAGAACTCCTCCACAGTGAGCTCTGTGACTTCGCTCTCTATCTGTGCATAAAGCTGTTTACTGCATGTGGCAGAGTATTTTGGTCACCTCCAGCAACTGGGCCAAAAAAAAAAACAAAACCCAAAAATTTATATTCAGATTTCTCTAGCAAGCTTGACATATTTTTCTGGAGGCTTTCTTTAAATTTGAGATCAAAACGATAAAGGTAGGGGCATGAACTGCTTCCCTGAAGGATAAGAAGAGCAAGCAGCTACTTTCCATCTTACTTCATTGAGAAAATTTTTGTGTGAAGCAAAACAGAGCAGCATAGGAAGAGGAGAGGTACAGGAAATGGAACACCCCATTGCAAAGTCATCTGTAGGACAGGCAGATGAAAAGGGGGTTTATCTGATCAGCACCACTGCTGAACTGTGCTGTGCTTAAGCTGGCAGGGGCTCTTGTGTGCCTGGGACACCACACTGGGACTTGACAAGGTCCAGGCTCTGCCAACAGGCTTGCTTAGCTGAACCATGCAGGCCAGTTACTGCACTTAGCCAGGTGCTCTGTGCCTGCTTCAAAATACAATCAGCAATTCTTCCCTGATCATCCCAGGGATGTCTGCATGACAAACTTGCTGCAGCAGTTGTCCTCAGGCAAGGATGGGAACTGAACAAACGCAGCAGGCAGTAAAATGCTCTGTAAGGGTCCAGGAGTCCAGCAGAGCCACCAGGGTGCCACAAAACGTCAGACAGTGAGAGCACACCTCTGCAGCTGCAGGAGGGGACATGAGAGCTCCTGCTGCCCTGCTGGATACACACAGAGGAGCAGAAGTGACTGTTCAGTACCGTATCAGCAGCACACCCAGAAGGGGCAGCTTTCCTCCGCTCATTCCTGCACTTCAACGCAGGTCACACCATGGTGACGCCTGCACAGGGCTCACCCCTCACAACCCATTTCCTCAGCTGACAAGAAGCAGATGTGAGGTTTTATCTCCTCAGTGGGCACAGCTCTGGCTGGTGTGGAAGGAGGCAGTGGCTGCAGAGACACATCTGCATCCAGGTCAGCTCAGCTCCACGGGTTTTATCCCCATCCACTCCAGGGCTGTACCTTTCAACACCCTCAGCGTCAAATGACTTCATGCCCCCAAGTGCCATAAACTTCTACAACCACAGTAGCTCACAGATGGGTATGGATGGTTATAAAATCAAGTCCTAAATTAGGACAGCAAGAAGCTGAGATTGGAAGAGTAGGAGGAAGTCAGGAAATCCCAGGAGATGGTGGTGGGGGAGGGATTTAGTCTCTTTAGAAAACAATAATACAGTTTAATCTATTTTTCTTTTGACTTTACACACTAAAATAAGCTTCTCAGCTTCTGGGGCTGTCACAAATCATAAGGAAAATAAGGCCACTGGAACCCCATCAGTACAATAAGAGCCATAGAGTAATAATCCTGAGGAGCTGCACAGGGCTTTCCATCTTCAAAGTGTTTTACAGACAGTAATTTATTAATCTGCAAATTTCCCCTGGCCAAAAGTAACTGTTCTGCCTCTCTGCTAAGCGTGAGAGACACACACAGTGCAGTTCAGCACATGGGACAGACAGTGCAGGCAGTGGCTCTGACCTCTGGAGCCAGACCTCTGTTTTTCTCAGTGCAGCCAGAACCCCACTGCTCCAGCCACCACCTGAACCCAGAAGCACTGGTGACATCTGGCACTTTGGAGCCAACTTCAGAGCAGACAAAACCAAAGTAGCTGAAAGCCTCTGATATGGGAGAGTGTAAATAGACATGTTCACAAACCAGCAAGTAACAGCAAAGCCTGCAATAAAGCTCCCAGGAGAGAAGCTCCTGGCTGCCTTCCAGCCACTACCTGCCATGCTGGGGCATCATTCTGGCCCAGTCCTGAGCTCACCCAGCTTGTCTGATAGCCCCCAAGGGAGCTACAGAGGCATCTCCTCTGCAAATGTGATGATTCCCCCACCAAAGGGCTATTTATGCTCAGCAGGTACCTGCTCACACTACATGAGTCCGTTAGATAATCAGCATGAGGCTGCTCCTCCTCTCCTGGCAGCAATATTCTTCTGCTTTTGCAATTCCCTAAGACAATACTCCCAATCACAGTCATCTCCCCAGCCCTCACCCTGCAAAAGCTCAGAACTCTTGAAGGGTGAGAGAGCAGCCTGGTTAGAAGAGAGGAAAAAATGGAACAAGAAGCAAAATTACAGATACATCTTATAAATAAGTTGGTATCCAACACTGGCCAGCTTTGTTCAGGAACAAGAACATAACATTATGCTGTATTCATACTGGCTGCTATGTTCTTTGTCCCAGTGGTTTGTCATCTCTTTTAAGGCAGTGTATATTTATATGATTTCAGTAGTGCCAAAGAAACTATTGTGTACAGCCAGACCCGGGTCCGTCGGTTTTTGTTATCCTTCCCTGGCCATCAGAACATCTGGGTTCATTAAGCATCCTACAACATGAGCTCCATCTTAAGGATGGCTTAGCTAGGCAAGGACAGCAGAAGACCTTGAATATCACAGCAAGCACTGACCCAAAGGTCACCAGTGAGGAATTCAAACCCGTGCACTCAGATCATGCATATTCTCAAGACCTGGAAAAGGTTTGCGCACGCATTCAGCGTGAGCGAATAGAAGACTCAGGCACCAATTCAGTCTCAGGCTCTACATCTTTTACTCTACACTACTCAGATCACATTTCTTCCCTTGTACAGCTTGCACCTCCCTTTCAGCAACTCATTTTGTTTCAGCACCAGCCTCCATACGCAGCAGAAACAGCAGAGCCCAGAGAACAGATGTTTAGAGCCACAGTGCTGTTGGCAAAATCTGGAGGGGAAATAAAGTTTGTGGGTTTGTCTCTCCAGTAGGAAGCAGGGTGAAGCATAATGCTAAAGCTTTCTGACACTGCCAGAGAGACTGACAGCCATAGTGGCTTAACTGGAGGGAAAGGCCACTTGCAGCCAGAGCAGAGCTGGTATTTTAGGGCTGAAATTCAGTGTTGGTTCTTCACCTCCCTTGTAAGCTCAGCAGATCTGGCTTAGGCAGTCCCTGGTCAGTATTGCTGACCAGATTGCTCCACTGGGAAGAATGGCAGAGGCAGAAAAAGTAGCAACAAACCACAAGACTCCTGACCCTGCCTCCAGCCTTCCACAGTCCAGCCTGGGTTGGAGAGAGAGCTGGTCCCAAAAATACAGCACTACATGACTTAATAGTCAAAGCACAAAAAAGGACTCAGCTGAAATGACAAATCCCTACCAAGTCACATGTTAAATATCCCAGGAGCCAGGTTCCCCAGGGAGAGCTAGCTGTCTCCATGGCCCAGTGTGACATTAGATGACCACCAGGGCAGCTGTAGACTGCGCACAGCCCTTCTGCATTCACTCCAGGTAAGCTCACCTCTGCTCCCCCCCTATATGCCCTGCTTCAAGAAGGAAAAGCAAGCCCAAATGCTGTAACATTTCCAGAACAAGGCCAGTCTCCCATACTGCTCTGTATTTATGACTTTGCAAGGGTGAAACGAGCTCCAGTCTCCTTTTGGTGCCAGTCCCAGGAAACCCTGCAGAGAAACAGAGGGCTGCACAGACGGCTGCCCCCCCATCCAAGTACAAACAGCCATCCAAGCCCATCATGAATAACAAAGGACATTCTGACAGCCCAAACCGGTTTAGGAAGTCCATGGCACAAAAAGGAAGCTTTGAACTGAAGAGTGTGTCTAACACCCACAGACCTGCAGGAAATTAAATACATACACTGCAGTGGATTTGCAGAAGTGTATTTTAACTGATCACGTGTCTCACGTATCACCCCTTGACTTACATTCTTGCAGCACTCTACAAGGGTTCTGGCCACCCTATCCAGCAAATCTCTGCTAAAGGAGCGATATTTAAAAAGTACTACATGCCCTACAGAAATGCATAGAGGGTTCTGGTTCTGCCAGATCAATTGGCACGAGCCTGTGTGACCCAAATGCCAGGGTGCTCATTTCACCAGACTGAAATCAGCTTCTTCCCAGCCGAGTGCGTCATCTTTCAGAGCTGCTCTAACATTTCCTGGGCAATCCTGATTCAATTGCACCTACCTCCCGTTTCTGCAAAAGCCCAAGATGACTGCACGTGGGGTGTTGTAATGCTGCCTCAGCAGGAGGAGGATGTTGCGTTGGTGGAGAGCAGAACAGCTCGTCCAGAAGCACAAGCAGAGCAGGGATTTTCCCAGCGAGCAGCTGAGCTCCATGTCACTGCTCCCTCCTTCTCCACGCACTCCTACTACCTAGGGCTTAGTGCAGGAGACCTAGGCTGTGTATTCTTTCTCCTTTTCACCCAACCCCTGTTAGCCAGGATGGGATATCCTCCATTAAAGATCACAGCCTATTCTGAGTGCCTGCAGCCCTTGGGCAGCCCAAGGAGAAAAACCTCCCAGGCTTCAGCCTCTGCCACGAGCACTGCACTGAGATGAACCTTGCTGAAGTGCACGTTGTGAATCTGGCCCACAATAATTCAGTGTGGTCCAAGAGAGAATGACAGAAGAGCTGTTCATCTGCTCGGGATATATTGTAACTGCTTGTTTGCCAGAGGGACAAGGGTTCATGGGGGGACTTGTCAAAGCCCTGCACAGCCCTTATTTCTGAACATCTCCCCCCATAAAACCAGCTCCTGTTCTTTCCTCCCTCCCTCTTTCCATTTGCCTCCTGCAAATCATGCTGTCTCCTTCCACCCCCAAATAGGAAGTCCGGAGCCGAGACATGCACAATCTGCCTCTTCACAAGAGCTGGGCTGAACGAGTGCCAGAGGAGCTGCGAGCATGACAACATATTTCCTGTCAGGAAAGTGACTCAGTGAGACGGCTATCAGAGCTCCTCTTACTCTAGAAGTTCCCTCTCCCCTTGCATTGCTGAGGCATGAGTCAGTATTGAAGAGCTGAATCTCAGTCCCCTCCAGATCCAACCAGGGATAGCAGAGTTCAGGTTCAAGCCCGGGTCCTTCCCGCAGCTCAGTGACAAGACAGCTCAATGGGCTGAGCCCTGGATTCACCCCTCGCAGAAGGGCAATAATGATACCAAGCTAGGGGCCAGCTTGAGTTTGCAAAGCACTTTTTGGTCAAGGTGATGTCGCTATTTGCTGATGCACCTGTTCACACCACGCTGGTTATCTCTACATAGAGCACTGTACAACACCCCCCAGATCTAACACTGTGTTCATGCATTTTACTGAAGTATTTTACACACAACCATCCAGAAACACTGTAAATGCTCAAACCCCACTGCAGACACTTTTCTTTTCTGCACAGTAAGTGGGCAGGTCCATCACATGCCATATCCTTACCTGAGCCTCTGCCAAGGGTGACCATGGACAGCCAGAGTGAAGCCAGCAGGACACTGACCATCTTCATCCTGGGAGACAAAGCACACAGACCTGTTATTTGACGCTGTTCTATCCCTGCAGGTCATATTTTAACTCTGAGTGTAGATGTTTATCCCTCCATCCACCCAGTGATCCTTTAATTCTGGCACATCCCTGTTTTATTTCCCTAAGATTCCTTAAGAACAGCCCCCACACGGCAGCGTCGCTCCACCTGCAGGCAGCTTGCCAAGCCTGGGAGGTGATGGCTCTGCAGAGCACAGCCCAGCTCACTGCCTTAACTCACCAGAATAGTCTACATCAGGGAGCCCAAGGAGTCAAATGGATGCTTGCAGGCTACAAATCCCAAGCTTTGACTCCCAAAAGAAGGTCCTCTGCCAAGACCCCTTCTGCTCACCTCTGAGAACAAGAGCAGCGAGCACTCACAGCAGTGAGCGGTGGCTGTGGCACATCTGCACTGAAGGCATGCTGGACACTTTGACAGCCACACCAGAGCAGCCTGACGTGGCAAGATCTGCTGCCAGTGACCTGCAAAGGGGCCAGAGCCTGCTTCAGCCTGCTCCCGCAGGCAGCAGAGGCAAGATGCAGCCTCACCAGCTCTTCCCAGTCAAACCCTCCTAGGAACTCGCAGGGCTAAACAAGCACCAGGTTTGTACACTTTTAAGAAAGGATCTAAACAAAGGCTTATACTTTCTAAGCAGCACTGATAAGCAAAAAAACAATCCCAAACTTTTCCATTCCCACTACAGAACACAATTTCCTGTAATTTGAGATAAATGTACACTGCCAGAGTTTCACTGGCTGCCCGCTCCAGTATCTGGCATTCGGCTCTCAGAGCTGCTCACTCACTGGAATTAAATTTCCCTGTTTCTAGGTTTTTCAGGATGCAATTTATAAGCTGGTAGTCATGAAAACTGACATCTACTAGATGCTCTCATTAAAGGGGTTAAGGTCATATTTGATATTCCTGGGTGCTGTCAGATCACAAAGGGAAAAGAGATGGTTAAAAGGCTGAACTTCATCAAAGCATCTCAGCTCTGCCAGGCAGATGCAGTAATGAGCATGGTGATACTGTCAGGAATGTGCTCATGAGATGACAGAGAAACCTGTTCCATCAGGGTGCATTAAAAGTGTGGGGGGAGAAGCCACAGAGCTCCCTTAAACATGTCCCTCAAAAACCTGTCCAGAATATATGCAGCACACAGAAGGGCTTTGAGCATAAGCAGAGAACACCTAAGATTGCACAGATTGCAGAGATTAACAAGAATGCGACACGTGAACTGCACTACTCAAAACCCAGCAGCGGATATTGAATCCTTCCTTTTCAGTGCTTACATCTGAAAAGCCTTTGTGTGATGCCTTCCCTCTGCTGGGCTCATCTCAAAGAGACAAAGGAAATCTGAAGCATGCCTGTTCTTCCCCGCACAGTCCACGGAAAGGGCTGCACACTGCCTCTGAAGCCATCAGGCTTTCAAAAATGGTCAAGAAGCAAGAAAGAAAGGGAGAGTTTTTCTTCCCTGGGGTCCAGCTGAGAGGGCTGATCATCCCCTACCACCTTCCTCCAAATTGAAATGCCAGCTGCTTATCAAACCCCTCTCTATTGCCACCTACAACCAGTTCCCAATGTTACTTAAAACTCCATAGGGAAGAAACAACATTAAGCACTCCCACCCCTTGGAAATGCTGAAGAAAGATAAAACATCTTTATGCCATCAGATTGGACAGGAAGATCCAACATGCTGCACCTCTGGCAGGAATTTAGAAACTTTTGGTAATTGAGGTGTTTGAAGAGAGGGGGTGGAAACAGTGGTAGGGAATCATTCCCATAATGAAGGTCCCTCATGGTTCCCTCTCCATTTGTCATTAGCTAAATGCACAGCGTGTCCTAACTCACCCTTATTTTCCAGTGACTCTCTCCTGCATTTCGCACAAATCAGACTGAATTCAGCCCTGAAGCAAGCAGGAACAACTACAGACTTTGGATGAGTTTCTCTTGTATTGAGCAAGGCCATTTGCGTGGCCTGAGGCCAAAATAAACTACTACATTTCACTCGGTGATACATGAACTCTGCAGCGAGCTAATATTTACATCCATTAGCTATGCTCACAGGAACATTCTCCTCTCAACTGTCTCACAGAGCCACCAGGTCTCTGCTCCCATGAGCAAAAGGTATCCAAGATTTCCATGCTCTGCCTACTAGTAGAAAATCCTTTTTGTCTTGCTCTACCTAGCTACAAAACCAGAAGCCTTACACACAGAGGGATTTACTTCTGGTTCATTCCAGGCTTTCCAGAGATCTTATCAGTGGAGACAGACGGACACAGAGCCTGTCAGATTACAGCAATTTCTCCATTACAGAAAAGGGACACAGCTGACCACAGTCCTGGCTGCTCCCACTCTACACAAAATGCAAGGGGCCATGGAAGGGACACGCTCAGAGCCAAGGGCTGGTCAAGGGGAGGCATCACAACCCTGACCATGCCAGCATTTTCCAGCCCAGCTCCATTCCTGTGCCACATATTTACTCAAAATACAAAAATTTACACAAAACAAATAGCCCCAAACCTGTAACATCCCCCAAACAAAAAGGTTTTCCCACAGCGGTCCTGTGGTGACACAGGATTAGAACATTGCATCCCATTGCAGAGAGGGGTTTTGCAATGCCCTTAAGAACCTGACACCACAGGACTACAACCCACCCTGGTCTTGACAGGAACAGAAGAGTTTTCTCAACCTTTCCCAGCAGCCTGCTTCTGTGTTTTATGTCAGGAGAGACCACGCTGCCATTTTTCCTGCCTGTGATGCAATTCCAGCAGTGTCTGATGAACTTCTTGTGCAATTCTGTAGAACTGCACCAAACACCAAGTTTCTGTGGCTGCAACCAAATGAGTCAGAGGCCAGGGAGTGCAAACCCAGGCTGCAGCAGAAGGCTGCACCCAACTGCATCCACTCAGTGCAAATAAAAATAAAAGGAAACGCTAAAGGGAGACAGGAATAAAATCAGTGAGCAGGAGAGCTTACCAGCTCAGAAATCACACCGCAGCTAGAAAGCAGGCAATCAGAGCAGCCAGAAGGCAGCTGGAGAGCTCTGATACATCCTCAGCACTCCAGGAACTTCTCACGAGACCAATATACTCTGAGGTGTTCTTAATGTCTCCATAAATTAACATTTTAATAATAATTCATAGAGCGGTTAGGGAAAATGATCCATCACAGCCGTTCCTAGATTTTTTTTTAAGGAACTTAACTTGAAATGTTCACTTTGTTTCAAATCAGAATTTGTTCCCTTTTCCTTCCCAAGCACTTTTTTCTTCAAAACTTTCACCTTCTGTCTACTGAGGAGCAAAAGAAAGTGGGGTAGGGGGAAGCACAGTCGTGGAAGTGTCGCATTCTCTTAACATCAAAGGGGGTGGAAAGGTTTGATTTTTTCATTTGATACTGGTCACAAGCAGCCTTTATGTCAGACAAAAACATTAACATTTTTACATTAGACACCTTTTAATAAAACACCCTTGCCAAAGAGACCTCAGCAAGGCGTCATTCCCTCCTGCCTTTTGCAGCATGGACCCTGCAAAGCCCACGCACTTTCCAAACAATTATCGAACCAAAGACAGATGTCAAGTAATTAAAGAAGAGAACTGCACTCAAAGTAACTACTGCACACCTATTCTCAAAGACACTGTACCAATTCTACAGAACAATGCTGCATTTTCCAAGAAAAATGCCTTTGTCCCTCCTAACCACAGGTCTCTAGGGAGAGCTGATAGGTTTTTTGCTTTTCACTGAGAAGTCACACTATGGCCTGCAGAACAAAAGCACCCTTCAGAACCTTGCCACTAAGTGCTCTGACTGAAAGGGAATATAAAATAAAGCAGTTTCTGAAAGAGGAAATAAATAATTTCAACCAAAGCAGGTTTTACATAGTATTTTCTTTCTGCAATTCTGTCCCAACTCAAAAGCATTTGAGAGCTCCAAAATTGGGATGCAGAGACAGGAAGGCTGTCAAAATCCAGAGTGGGTTAGCTTAGGAAATGCTTTGGTTCTATGCCACATGGACCCGAGGATGAAGGCTGATTGATGGGGTGCAGAGGGAGCTCAGGAAGGGGCACAGTCTCTGCTCCCCATCACAGCATGCCCACAAGCCCTGGCTCCCTGCACCACCACACAGCAGCACTGCAGAAGGCTGCTCGATGAGTTTGCTGGGTTTTCTTATGGGGAAAAATAGATGCACAGTTCAAGTAAATTCAAAGAATCCAAAAGGCAGACAAAGGGCAGCCTGAAAAAGCAGCTGCAGAGAAGTAACAACAAAAACGCTAATGGAAAATGGGAAAAGGCCCCTCAGCCCTCCAGGAAACACTTTTGCTTTTCAGTATGTGCAGGGTAAGTCAGACAAAAGGAGGAATTAGTGTAGCATAAACCATCTTGGGTTAGGTTTTTGCAGAGTCTGACCCCACGTCTCCTCCAGAGCCGCGTGGGCACTGCTGGCACTGCCCTTTGCTGTGGTGACCACGGTCCCTCTGCCTGCCCAAAGGGAACTGGTCAGTGCCAGGGACAGCCCTCCAGAGGAACAGGACGTGACACCTGGGCTGAAAAGACAGGCTGTGGGTTCTGCAAGTCCAGCCTTGACTCCCAGGAGGAATAACCACTTTCATCACAATTTTCATGCCCAGACTGTCTCCCAGGAACAGAGCAGGGAGGAATCCAGCAGCAGTTTGATGATGAGCACCAAAAGCAGCTCGCAGCCCTTTCCCTGCTCTCGTGCATGCTACGCCACACTCATCACTTCAAACACGGCACAGTGACCAGAGGGCCCCCAGCGCTGTCCTCAGAAAAAACATCCACAGCCCTCCTGAGGGCAGGGAGCCCGACTCGCTCAGCAGCAGCTCCCAAACTGCCAGGCACATTTCAGCAGGAATCAAGCAGAGCTGGAGCCTGCCCTGCAATCAGGGATATCACAGGAGCCAAAGCTGTGACCCAATCACTGCTGGCACATCTAAGGCAAAATCAGTGCTGGAGTGCCACCTGTGCCAGGGCAGTGCACTCACCAGGCCATGGCATGACTGGCAGCAGAGCAGGCTGAAAGGAATTTTTTCTGAAATGTTTCTATTACAAAAGTAATTTATGTCATCAGAAGCAAAGGAAATGATGAAATTTGAGCAGCTTGAAAGCTTTTCATCAGCTAGAATCACAGCAGATGCTGCACACCTGCTTTTGCAGAGGGGGGGAAAAATTAAACTAGTGGGAGTCAGATGGAAAGCTGCCCTGGTGAGAGGTGTCTCACCAGCACAAAGGATTTTCTGCCTTGCTTGGCCAGACCTGGGCATTGGCACACAGCTTTACACCCAGGGCTACTGAGCACCCTGAAGGGAAAAAAATACCAAACCAAAATCAAACACACAACAAGAAAATGTGGAAATAGTCTTCTTAACCAGCACTTCAGTTTAGAGGTACAAAGTGAATTTATTACCAGCTCACTGCCAGCCAAGGACATGACACCAGGCATGCAAGGTGGCTCCATTCACCTGTCATCCACCACAGCCCCTCCCTGGCTTCCTGCCTGCACATCCAGGCTGTTTAATAATGACATTTTACAGAACCCCCGACACGGGGATGAACAAGCTCAGCAGTGTGATGCTCCAGAGTCACCACGGGAGTTGATCCCAAGCTATTTCTCCTTCAATGGAGCAGCACAAATTGCAGAAGCAAGGCTGCCCTTCCAAGAGCACCAAGAGCTCCTGAGGGAGGGCAGAGCTGGCAGCAGCCTGCCTTCAAGCTCAGAGGAAAAAGTGTGGAGACTTTCATTCACAGTGAGTCATTCCTGGGAGCTTCCTTGGTAGTGCAAGGTTTGCCTGTGCCAGTGCCAATGTTTGGGACATGGAGGCGAGATTTCCAGGCAGGGAATTTGTGATTTGCTACTGGCATTTAGATACCATCTCCTGGCACCCTTTTGGCTCTGCAAATTCAACACTAACAATCAGAATTCAGAGGAAGAAGCTTTTTTGCTCCCTCTCAAAAGAAAAAATGTACAATCTAGGCACGTGGAGGGAAGCAGAGGCGGGGGCTTGAAAATGTACCTGAAGAAATTTGGAATCCCCTGCTTCCCTCTGCAGTTCTCCTGGGGTCCTCTCAGGACTTGGAAAAGCAGAAATGCTGCAGCACTTGCACACTGCTCTGCTGGAGTCCAGGGTGCCATGATTATACTCTGCCACCAATTTAGCAGGCAGAGCACACTGCATTTCATACATCGAAAATAAACGAGCTCTCTGTCACCTCTACAAAACATGCACACCTGGACAAGTCAAATAAGCAGCTGGGACTATTGCCTAGAGATCTGTGGAGTGGGCTGGAGAGGGGCAAGTAGAGCCACAGCTATAAAATCAAACAGCATGGATTACAAATGGACCCACGCTGGCCACCGAGCAGTTCAAACACGAAGCTACAAGAGCACTTCTGTGCTCAAGCTAAAGGTACCCAGCTAAGATAGTCTATTTTTCATGTGTGAATAGCCAGGGAATGAAAAGTTTCCAACTGTGCTTCAAAGAGAGCTGAGATCTTCCATGCAGCCAGACACAATGCTTCTATTTTGGACAGCTATGTTACAGGGAAGGCAGAGTTCTGAGAAACATGCACATATTGTGCTGCCACAAAATAAACTGAGAAACTAACCTTTGCACAGAAAAATAGAAATCTGCAATCAGTGAGGCTCAAAGACCTGAGAAGACTTAAGGAATCCAAAGTGACATCCCCCCCCACTGGAAAAGGTCCAATTAACTGTCATGGAACACTTGGAGACATCTGACAACGAGAATTTAATTTATACATTCTGCCTCCTGACCTTTTTAAGGGCTTTACAATGTAAGCAGCTCCACCAACCCTCCCTAGGAGGTTGTTCCACTGCCCCAGTGGACACAGCAGCACATCCACACTGTGCAACAGATTGCACAGCAGCAGCCCCAAGCTAGCTCAGCCAAGTCTCTAAATCCAGAGAATACAACACAGATTTGAGCAGGTTTTCAGATGGGCTGAATGCCTTGTTCAGGACAGGCCCAGGACTCAAACCCCAGAGCAGCTTTTGCAGGAGGTGTCTCTGTGCAAGCCCAGCCTGGTCCAACCAGTGCCCTGCAGCCCCATTCCACATCTCCCTGCTCAGCACCACCTGCAACAGGCTCTCAGTGTCAAAAACACTCCAGGAGCTCCTTTTCTTATGTTCAAGCCCTTGCTGGGAGCTACATGCCCTGCTTCTTCACTGCATCTCCTCCCCTCAGCACTAAGTGAGGACCAGATTCCCACGAGGGTTGCTCTATATTCACACAACATCCTTCCCTTCTTGTTCCTCCAGAGAGGAGGCAAAAATCCTACAAAGACCACCACGCTCCAGAGAACATCATCACTGCCTTTCACCTTCCTTCCCAAGAATCTGCTTTCCTGTGGTGCCACAAATTCCTCAGGGAGCTGCAATGTCTCCAGCACCACTACCAGGTTTACCCATGCTGCTGCCAGTGTGGAAGTCCCACCTCTTCCTGAGGCATAAAGAGAATGATTTCCTCAAGTGACTCTGGGTATCCTGGAATGAGCAACATATTCTAGGGCAAGTCAGATGAATTTTTCTTTTTCAAGTTTGGGCCACACAGCATTTCCACACCTGGTACTTATATTAATCACGTTAATTTAATCCCATTTAACCTTATAAGTAAAAGCAAACAAGAATAAGACATCAAGATGCTTCAATCCCTGTCCTGCAGCTCAGACAGACTGCTCCAAGTGTGCTTTACACATCAATCAACTTAAAGCAATATAAAAATAGAAAGCCCAGGAGCTACCAGCCACCCCCAAGGCAGCACCTCACTTGAAAGCAGCTCCATGGAGGTCCTTCCAGCCCTCCATATTCCCAACCCACCCACCTGGTCCTCCTGGTGACTGTCAGAGCAGCTTTCTTTTGCATACCTGTCCCTTTCTGGTCAGCATAGCATAGCTGCATTCTGCAAAAAGCTGTGTACACACAGACAAAAGGAGGAAAAGAGAAACAAGAGATAATACTTCTCCCCCTGTGACGTGTATCCCTTTTGCTCCCCATGTCTCTAAAATTTCCCTCTGCAAATATTCAGTTGCACCATCACAGGGAGCTTGCTCAGGCTCTGCCTGCACTGGCCCCATCAGTGCAGCTTGAAATTCAACCTTCAAAGAACAGCACCCTGAAATTTGAAGTCCAGGAGCCTCCTTCGAGAGAGAGTGCTCTGTGACCCACAGCACCTACACAGTGGGAAGGCTGAGATGGAGCTGCAGGCAGCAGTATGCTGTGACTGTCATCAATATTAATTATTTGGGGAGAATATGATTGATCTCACAAGGGCAATGAATTCATTCCTCCAGCGGAATGACAAACAAAAGGCAATACATGCACTGCTGACATTTCCAAAGGCTATGAGGTGCAGAGACACAAGGAAATACCACTGTGCACTAAAGCCCTGCTGCAAAGGACCCAAAATCTGGAAATTCTCTGAAATTTTCATTTCTGAGCACCTTCAGTGCCAGGAAGTAGATGCCTTCCTATTCTCCAATCTGTGCTGACCCCAGCCCTGGGCTGGCTCACATCTTTGCATTGAGAGGAAGTAATCACTGAGTGTCTTTGGGAAGTTGGTGTCATGGTTTGACACTGGCCCAATGCCAGGCACCCACAAAAGCCACTCACTCACCCTCCCATCCCACAGCTGGGCAGAGGAGAGAAAAAATAAATGAAGGGTTCATGAGTTTAGATAAGGACCAGGAAAAAATACTCCAAGGGCAAAACAGGCTCAGCTTAGAGGTACAAAGTGAATTTATTACTAGCAGAGTCAAAAGAAGATAAAAAGTCAAAGTAAGCCCTTAAAACACCTTTTTTACCCCAACCTCTCCCTCCTTCCCACAATCAGAACAGGGAGACAGGGCATGGGGTTTTTGGGTCAGTTCATCACCAGGATTTTGCTCTGTTGCTCAAGGAGAGGAGTCCTTCCCTGTGAGGCTGCGGGGTCCCTGCCATGGGAGACAGCTCTCCATGAACATCCCCAGCATGGGCCCACTCTCACCAGCAGCAGTCCTACCAAAACTGCTGCAATGTGGGGTCACTCTTCCCGGGGTGCAGCCCTCCAAGGACAGGCTGCTCCAGCCTGGAAGCAGGGCCCCTCTGTCCCCTGGGTTCCCCACTGGATCACAGCCTCCTCCAGGCACCCATGCCTGGCATGGGCACCTCCCTGATGGGCTGTGGGTGGATCTCTGCATCCCTGTGGATCCCATGGGCTGTGCATGGATCTCTGCATCCACATGGATCCCCAGGGGCTGTGGGTGGGGATCTCTGCATCCCCATGGATCCCAGGGGCTGTGGGTGGATCTCTGCATCCCCATGGATCCCAGGGGCTGTGGGTGGATCTCTGCATCCACATGGATCCCCACAGGCTGTGGGTGGATCTCTGCATCCACATGGATCCCATGGGCTGTGGGTGAATGTCTGCATCCCCATGGATCCCAGGGGCTGTGGGTGGATCTCTGCATCCCCCATGGATCCCCATGGGCTGTGGGGAGGAGAAAGGTAAATGCACTGAGACTGCAGCTATTTTTTCAATAGATATGGGAGAAATCCCATCCCAGTCCACAAGGATGCTATTCCAGTGGAGTCTGAGTTCTGTCCTTCAGTCACCCCAACACATCTGCTCAAATGCAACCAGCACAATTTGTTAGAGCAACACATTTTGGGATCCAGCAGCACATCTGTGATCATTCAGAGGCTGGGTGCCCTCAACTTCTCCACAGCCTGCCAACTGGGCAGCAACATCCTCCTCCCAGCACCCAGATCCCTTCTCAAAAACAAGGACTGGGAGGTATCTGGGCTTGAAGGAAGAGGGGCTATTTCTCAACAGAACAAATCCAATTATTTGTATTAGAGTCAATCTGCATGGCTCTTACTGCCAAATTAAGTATTTTTTTACACATCCTAGAGATTTGACTCAACAGATTGCTAATAAATTCATGTAGGTGGGGCCCTGGATGTTACTATGGTGGGAGGGAGGTGAGGTTTTACTTTTTGCAACAGGACTAACCTGCGAAAAAAATAACTAAGAATCTGGACTCCTTACACTGCCATTTACTAGGTTCCTGTAAGTCTTTCAGGTTGAAGATTTTAAAATAGTCTCTAGTTTAGGGTAGAAATGTGAGTTTCTGGCTAATATACATGAAATCTGTATGCAGGCATCAATCACCAAACGCAGTGCATGAAAAATTGTAGTGCCTCCCTGATAATCAGGCATTAGAGAACTTAGAAATGGCTGTCCTCTGAACTGAGTGCATTAGTAGAGGCTTCTGAAATCTGTGCCTCTGTTTCCCCAGCCACATTTAGAACAGCCTCTCCCCATCTCACACCACAGCAGTGCATCTTAATACCTCTATTATCTATCTTAAGTGCTTAGAGATGCTGAGATGAAAGATAACATATGAGTGCCAAGTATGGATTAATTCCCTGAGCTCAACAATCAGTGGAGCTGATGGGGATAAAAGTAACACATACCCACCACAAAAAACAGGGGTTCTGAGCCTGTCTTAAACAGTAACTACTTAAGGAACAGTTCCCTTGGAACAAGTCATTTTGGGGCTCGTTAGCTGGGCACATGGAGCCCCAGCAGGCAGGAATCAGAGGAATGCAATACACTACTATGAAAAATAGATGCTTTTCCAGAAGGTTTTCAACCTGTTCCTATAGAATTTGGTGGTGGGATTTGAACTCATTTCAGTTAGACCTGTTCACATTTTAGCAACCACCACATAAAGAACATGACCAAACATAATTTGAAAAGCTATTTCCATTTCTGTTTGTTTTTATAAATTATTAAAAATCCAGTTTAAACAGCGCAAAGAAAACTTTAAATTGAGCAAGATAAGTTTTGGCATGCTTCCAAGTAGAAGGCAAACCCCAAAACGTTACTGCAAATCCAACAGATGGGAGTTATTTTTCACTCTTTAAAATTTCATTCCTTTGCACTGAGATTAACTGTAATTAGCTCTTTATTTACATCTAAAACAAAAAGTAAAATGATAAAGAAAGGCAGCTATAACCACAACTCACAGGCAGAAAAAGGCCAAAAAAAAAACCCAACAAAAATTCCCTCTGACAAGAAAACATGCCTTTCTTGCCAAGCAGCATAATTGTTACAAATATACAGTTAAACAACTCCACAACATCCTGTCAGCACTAAGGATAAACACTTAAGTCACTGTTTTGTAAGCTTTTACACACAAATTGATCAAATACCTAAGAATCTTCCTCAGAACACTGGAAAAATCTCGCATCCCTCTAAATAAACAGCATCAGGCTAAGAGAAGCAAGATACTCCACTACAATTTTATTTCAGTAACGAGAGGGATTAAACAAAACTGTGAGGAAAACAAACAAACAAACAGAAAAGCAAACCCAGCAGCTTTCCCAGATAAAGAGAGAGGTATTAAAACTTGCACTTTTTTCAAAACCCTCTCCTAATTCTGATAACACCTTGGCTTAGTAAAGCTGGCGAGGGCTCTGAAGAATTTGTGCAAGTGAATGATTCTCAGTTTATGTTGGTGCTCCAGCTGCAGCACAGAGCTGTCCAGGGAGTTGCATGGGGAGCCCAGCTCCATCCTGTGACCAGGGCACTGCCAGGCTGCAGCACAGAGCTCCCACCTGCAGCACAGAGCCCTGACCCACGGCCACAGCCAGCACTGCAAGGGTTAAACAGCACAGCCTGCCCAGCCCTGCCTAAACCAGCTCTTAGCTGGAAAAACGAAGAGTGAGTGGGCTTGAAGGCAGCCCCAAATGCTTCTGAGCCAACTGGGAACTCTGCCTGAGCATCTCAGGTTCTCAGTCCCTGCGATGGACATGGGATGGGAGCGCTGGACCATGCAGGGCTCCTGCCAGCCATAGCACTGGGTCCTTCTGGGACACCCAGAGAGAGCTGGGAGCCTCTGATGGCCCCACTCTCAGTGGCATTTACAAGCTGATGGCTCTCTGGCACCTTCCTAGTGTCCCCAGGAGAAGGAGCCACCTACCACCTTCCCCGACTGAGCCCAGGATTCATGGAAATCTCTCATTCTCTGCTGCAAATAGAACATTTAAATTAACAGTCTCTTTCTGTTAACACATGTAAATGTAAAAGGACTCCATAAGAATCAATGTAACTTCTTCCTCTAAATACCAAGTCAACAAGAAAGAGAGAAGAGGAGGGAGAGAAGAGGGAGGGAGATCCAAACACCAGGGATCTTGAATCCACTCACTGCAAAAGTTAAGGACTGAAATAATTCTCATTTACTCATATGAGAAAATGAAGCTCTCACACTCTCTCCTTCTCTTTCCCTAAGGCTCTCAGATACTTCTATCTTTAGCCAATTATCCTGGCTGTAATTTTCTTTAAATTGTAATTGGATAATCATCCAGACTCAGGGGAAACCAGTGTCAGAGGAATTCCTGGGGATATATTCCCATTTGATGAAACTGAGTGTTGTTAAATTAACAAAGGACTGACTAAAGGCACGATTCTTCACTTGTAGTGAAATTATCTCTTTACAAGCAACTATTTTTAGAGAACCTATAACAAAATACATACACTAGGACACTCATTTTCCTGTATTTTATTTTCTTCAAAATCAAGACTCTGAATTTATGAATATCATGTTCTGTGCATGTGTCTTATAGGGACCTCTGAGGCTGAACACAGGAAACAAACTGGCCAAGACCAAAATTCCCTAAAGCATAGGCACCATTTGAAGCAATTTCCCCAAATCAGTTCCCTCCTGCACTGTCTCTGAGCTCATCTCAGTCACATGCAAAAGCCCCACACGGATCAGTGCTGTGGCTGAGAAATGTCAGATTAGCCCTCTGCCTGGCAAAAGCACTGGAAAGTGGGGAGAAATCCTAAAACACCTCCCAAAAGAAGAAGCTGCTTTGTTCCAGTTTAGCAGCGAATCTCAGTTTTGCTGATGGTGGAGCAGAACAAAGCAGCTCCAAACCGTGGATGGCCCAGCCCCACCTGCACACAGCCCCCCAGCCTCTCTCAGGGTGTGGAGAAGGGTCAGCTCAAGCATGGCACACCTGACAGGCAGCTCTGCCTCCTCCTGCCTTCCCAGCTGTCCCACCCTGGCCAGCCAGAGATGCTCCAGCTCCCACCCGCCAGGTACAGAGCTGCCACCAGAGCTGCATCAGCCTGGCAGCACAGAGGAGACAGGCTCTGCTCATGGGGGCACTGAAATCCATGAGCTGTGTCAAGAGAAAGGGAGGGGAGGAAGGAGGAGAGCAGAGCTCCACTGTAGAATGTGTTTTAGTTCCCAGATAACGCGGCGCTGTTCACAGATTTCAGCTTATATAGGCTTTTCCCTATTTCTATTTTTACTCCCAAAGCACTCCCCGTTACTGTATGATAAAAAAAAAAAAAAAAAAAAGAAAAAAGACATGAATGCATTCACATGCTGATATAATCTTCCTAACTGTCCACCTGGCTAATGCAACCTGTGCTCTGAGAGCCAGGCTGGGGCAGCTCCTCTCCCACACCAGCAGTCACAAGGGCTTTGTGGCAAGTTTTTGCAAGTCAGAGTCTTGCTGAAATGGGAGGACACTTGACAAGAGAGGGGACCAAAGACAGATGGGGAAAGAAATATGAATCATGTGCCTGCCAAAATAACCAACAGAGAAATCCAAACAGAGGTGGGAAGAAGGAACAAACCTCAAATTTTGGCCTCTTATTCTGAAAGAGTGGAATTCTTCCTCCCTAGAGCTGGCATCTGGTTCATGCAAGTCTTGAAGGAATAAGGCTAGGACAAAATCTCTCTGCCTCATTCTTCCTAAGTGCTTATTTTAGAGCTTACAATTACAGCTCTGAGGCCAGCAGGGAGGCATTTCCCACACCTCCAAGCATCCAGGCTGCTACATCACTCCCCCTACTCTCCTAAGTCTCTCTTATCTGTGTGTGCTTCGGGGTGCCAGGTGTTTTTGGGTAGCACTACCTGACCCTGGGGATGAGGCTGGAGCCCAGAACAGGGCAGTATTCACCCCCACTGCACGTGCTCATGCTCAAATGCAGAATACCTGCACAGACCAAGTGAGTCTGGAAGGGAAGAAGTGTTCATGCACAAGCTTCCCTTCCACACCCTGGAGGGATCAGAGGATCTTCTGGACTCTGGAGGCATGGACAGACATCAGCAAGCATCATATCAAATGCAGACACTTTGAACTCAAGCTAGAAAGCAGTCCCAGGGCAGTGTGGATGCAGCTCTGCCCTCTGCACTGCACAGAGGCACAGAGTCAGAAACACAACCTCTCACCCCACAGCCCCTTCCTTAGCCCCATATGGCAGCTCCCACCTTCCCACCTTAACACTTCCCAGTCCCTGCAGTGCCCTGCAGGTTTCCACCACCCCAAGTCCTCACAGGCTGACTCTCCATGTCCCTCATTATCCTCCATCCTTAGCTGCTCCTCCAGTCAAGGTGTTCCCAGCAACAACACCAAGCCTACTTCCAGGGATGAAGAACATCTGGGTTTTAGAGTTTAATCCTCTCTGCTTGCCCTCTCCTGCTCACCACAGGCAGGCAATGGACCCTTTCCAGCACCAAGCCTGCCCACCCGAGAGCCTGTGGGCTGGAGTGATGCTCTCCATGAAAAAAGGGATGCCTTTCCTGCAAGGAATACAAGACAGCAAGTAAATCTTCCAGAGCTGCCAAAAGCAACCCGTTATAAATGACCCTCTAAGTTATGAGATATGGACTCTCCACAGTACAGTTAATAAATAAAACCTCACAATCCTTCTAGGTATAGAAGCGTACATTGGGTGACAGTTCTGCTTGCCCAAGAGGGGCAACATTAAAAATGGAGTGTCAGGAAAATAATACTTTTTAATTACAAAGGCGATAGATGTTTTTAAAATATAAGGAGCTTGCTGCAATCTCACAAATCCAGAAGTGAAGAGCTTTTATTAGGACAAAAAACTGAATACATGGAACAAAATCCATCATTTTACAAGAGAAGAACGATCTGTAAAGCCAACCAGAATTTTATCCAAGCACTATAACCAGCTATTCACAAAGCAGAGGTCAGGATGAAAAGAGAGTGTGTATGTGAGAGGGCATTTATAACCCAGTTTACTGTCCTAAGGCCCCAAGATCAGGATTCGGTTGTGCCAAGCACTGTACAGGCACACTCCAAGAAATCAGCCCAGAGTGAGGAACAAGCACTGCCACTGTAACAGGGGAAAGCGACATTGGCACAGAAAAGGGACACCTGAGGCAGTGATGCCTTGATGGTTTCCTTTTCCCCCTTCTTTTTCAGGAAACAATTCCTACCATCCAGTTTCCCTCCAGGTATCCCCCCAAGCTGCTTCACATACGGGGGCAGCTGCCCCCAACAAACACAGAAAGGCCATATCGCTGCCAGCATCTAATCGCTTCCAGTCTGTTTTCCTGGACATGTCTCCTCCGCTTTATTTCCCTGCTACGGCTTAACCTGACCCCTTCCTCTCGATTTCAGGGACCTTTTTGACAGCAGAGAGCGGCTATCAGAGGCTCAAGAATCTGCAATCCGGATGAAAATTAAAGTTGCATTTCTCAGTACCGCTCCAACCAGGAATAACCAGATCTCCACGGCTCACGGGAGCGAACTAAAGCAAATCCCATCGCATCTCGGGGACCGGGGGCACGGCCAGCCCGGCTGCAGGAGCGGCGGGGACAAACGCGCTGTCCTGCAGCTCCGCTGGGTCCCCGCACACCGAGGCATCGCCGAAGGTCCCCCGAGGTGCGCGGGGTCCCGGCCCCGCTCCGGCACCGCCGCCCCCGCTCGCCCATCCCCGGCCCCGCTCGCCCATCCCCGGCCCCGCTCGCCCATCCCCAGCCCCGCTTGCGCATCCCCGGCCCCGCTCGCTCGCTCTCACCGTGCCCGCCCGTCCTGCCTGCCCGTGGCCGCCGGGCGCTGCTCCCCGGGCTCTCCCGAGCCGCTCCTCTCGGTTCTTTGCTGCCTCCCCCCGTGGCAGCCGCGGAGCGGGGGCCGCTGCCAGCTGCGCACCGCCGCCGCCCGGCTCCCCCCGCGCCGGGCTGCAATCCGCCTCCTCCGACACAAACTTTGCCTTCGCGTGCGGGGAAGTTCACGGCCGGGGCGGGGCGGGGCGGGACAGGCTCCTGTCCCTTGTCCCTGCCCACGCCTCCAGGAACACGGGCGTCCCCGGCGCTCCCCCGCGCAGCGCGGCTCACCTGCGGACGCGGGGAGCGCACAGCTCTGCCCGGCGCGCCGCGCTCTCCTCTTCTTCCTCCTCCTCTTCCTCCTGCTCTTCCTCCTCTTCTGCCACCTCGCTGCCGTCCCCGATCCGCGCCCCCGGGCTCCGCTCCGCCCCGCCCGCCCCTTCCCCGCGGCCGCGCTCGGGGCGGTCCCGCCGCGGTCACTGCGGGCCGGGGCGGCGGGCGCGGGGCCGGGGCTCGCCCAGCTCCGTCCGTCCGTCCGTCCGTCCGTCCGCACTGCCGGGCCGGGCCGGGGAGGCGGGGTGCGAGGCGGGGTGCGCGGGGCCACGGCTCCCTCTCCTGGCCGGAGCCGTCCTGCCGCCGCAGCTGCGGGGCCGGGAGCCCTCGGACACTTTGTGGACACTTTTCGGGTGGAGCGGACACTGCCCTGCGGTGCCGCAGCCCCTGAGCGCTCTGCGGGCCATCCGCCCGCTGGGAAAGTAAAGTTTCCCATTCTCGTCTCTGATGCGCTGGGATTCTTTCGCAGTGATTTCCCCCCAGGGCTCCCTGGACATTCTGATGCCCCGGAGCAGTGGCACCGTTTTCGCTCTATCGCTGGCACAGATACAGCCTTGCTGAGGCTGAAATTGTTGATGGATGAGGAGTGGGCACCTGAAACAGACTGCAAGGGCAGTGGCAGGGAGGCAGAGGAGTGGAATAAAAGTCTGCAGGGATTTGGGCCAGCACCTGCTCCTGGAGAATGTGGCCAGCGATTTTATGTGCAGTCCCTAGTGTAGGAGTGCCCTTGCCCAGGAGAGCTCATTGTCCTCTCAGGTTGGCCTGAAGTCTCTTCCATCCTGGCAGTGAGCAGCCTGCCCTTATTGATACTTTTATCACCTCTTGGCAGGCTGACAGCAGAGTGGAATGGCTGGACACAGAGCCTGTAGTGTAAGGAAACTCCTGTCTGCTCAAAGTGCTGCAGCGCTTCTTAGCACTGTTGGCTACGGCACCTGGACTGAGTTCAACACCTCAGTTGTTATCCTCAGAAGGTGATTCCAGGGTATCCAGGAGACCAAATTTCATCCCCATCCCTCTGCCACAAACCTGTTCTGGGGAGCAGGGTCTGGCTAAGACGTCACAGCCATTGCTAGCCCCCATCTCCCCATGACCCTGCAAGGCTGCTGGAGGCACTGCTGCACACTTGGCTGCCGTGCAAGGGGGTCCGTGCTCTCAGCAGCCCCACCAGCTCTCCAAGGTGAGCATACCTAAAGCTTCCCCCATGCTGAGGAAGAGGAGCTGCAGCCTGGCTGTGCCACTGCCTGGGAAGGAGCTGTGGTGGGAAGCCAGTGCTGTTCCTGCAGCTCCAGCAGGAAAGCTCTTCCTCCTGTACCTCTCTCTCCTTCCTTCCCAGGGTTCTGGCACAGCAGAATTAGGCAGAAAGTTTCTTATCTCAGCAGCTTTTGTGTCCTGGTGGTGAATGCCCTTGAAAATCTGCCTACTTGGCTTATGCTTAGAATCAGCTCTACTCAAGCCATCTCTAACCCAATTCCATCCAAATATGAAAGCAACTCGTTAAGGCAGAGCTCTGTGAAGACTAATTTACCCCACTCTAAGGGCAGATCAGTGCATATTTTGCTCCATGCGACCTGCACTGCTCCAGGACCCAATCTCATCCGCAGCTCCTTTAGATGTCTGTATAACTTGGCTGCGAAACTGAATATAGACAAAACTGGAATAGCAAGGCACATTTTATGAGCTGTATTTTCCAACATACTTACTGAGAAATATGTGCTTAAAATTGTCTGTTGAAATATGGCAGTCCACTTTTCTCATGGAAGATGAAATAACAAAAGGGTTGTATACTTTAGTCATGATACTTAATGCAGCTGTGGGGGTAGCTCAGCTGTCTGGTGATTGTTACAAGAAAATAATAATAATAATAATAATGATAATAATAATAATAACAATAATTCCTTGTTCTATGTAATATCTGCCATCCATAGATACAGATCTGGGATAGGACATGTCATTATTCTTGCTTGGGAGGATCCAGGCACTGTTGCAATACTGGTAATGCAGGTTAACAGCAACACACATAACCTGGGAAATTCATACTGTTCCGAACTCCAAGCCTGCCAGTGCAAATTAGGGTCTTTAGGCCAGGGTCATTAATTTTCTCTGATCTTGATGAAAAGCCAGAATTCAACTTTAGACTTCATTGAAAGGCTCATAAAACAAGATTCAAGATCGAATTTCCAGAGACTGTTTGAAAGCTACAGCTGACAGCAAAGCTCCAAACCACACCTTCCTATTGTGTTTTCACAGGAAAGGTTTCAAACCCTTTTGTTTGTGGATTAAAAGAATCAAAAATTTCCCACTGTAAAATAAGGATAATATTTCTCACTTGAGCTCAATGTTGTCATAAAGATATTTTTGTATCGCTATTTTTTTCTCCCATCCTCTTTCCACACATGCTATTTCTGTGCAGGTTAAAATGCAACACAGTTACACCCTAGAGTGAATTATACTACGTTTTGAAGAGCAATTCAGTAAATAGAAAACATTTTTAAGCTCAAAAGGCAACATTGTTCCACAATTTTTGGACAGGGAGCAAAGAGTAGCATTACTAAGTGAAACCACGGGGGGGACTTAAATAGCAGAGGAATTTGTTGGTGTTGAGCCAGGACGCTGGAGCTTCTGGCACTGCAACTGCTGTGAAAATATTCCACAGACCTCCAGTAACAAGTGGCCAAAGGCTTTGTTTTGCTGCTGTTCTAGTCCTGTTAGGCAATTTAAAGTTAAAGCACAGGAGGATCCTGGATCAGAGAGCCCAGTTCTCTGCTGTGCCAGGAATAATGTTTTGTATGGTCCTTTTCATGAAAGGACCATGCTCCAACTTTAAAGAATTTTGTGTTTTTGCCTGTTACCCTGCTGTGAGGTTCTCCCAGGCTGTCCATGCCCCTGCTGGTCAGGAGCCTTTCCCCACATGTTCTGGCACCAGCACTGGCTCTCATGTCAGTAGCTGTTTTACTCACTTCTCCTTACTCAGGTATTTTTATGGAGATGGTTCTTGTCTCCCTTTCTCACTGAGCTACACAGGACTGGCTTTTCAATCTTCTTTCCTAAATGACTGTCAGTTCACCTCAGACCTCTTCCCTCCATCTGCTGTGGTTTCAATTAATCTCAAAGTTCATATGGATTACCAAAAGTAGAGTATTAAATGGGAGGAGGTCTCATTGATGCTTCATACACGGACATTAAAGCCCTCATTTCTCACGGAAGTAACTCACCTGGTAATCCCAAGATTGCATTTAGCTTTCTGCAAACAAGCTCTAGTGGTGACCTCATATTTCTCCTCCATTTTTGCTTGCAATACTAAGTTCCCAGCCTCGATCAGAAACTTGTTACTATTCCCCTGTCAGTTCCCAATTCCCTTGTTTTTGTCCCAACTCTCAGCGTGCAGAGTTTTCTGATGTGTTTGTTCTTAGCCAGCATTTCTGATACTGGGAGATCAAGGTGGTTTCATAACCTCCAAAAGGCATGTTCTTGCTTGTTACTCACACCCACCTAACCCATTTTTCCTCCTTCCTAGTTCAGGAAATAAGCCCTAGACTACATATAATTATAGTCTGTATAGTTATAAATGAACGTGCCTTCTGTGTTTGACACCTACCTTTTAACTGGCATGGAGAGGAGCACGCCTGATAACCCAGGATACAGGACACAGGGAAAGCGGGAGAATGACAGATATTTCTGACATAGCAGCACATGGGGCTCCCATCTGCTTCTGTCAAGGCAGCTGATGTTATCCACACATGGAGCTGAACATTTTCTGCTGAGACCATTTTGCAGTGAGGAACCTGTGCCTGGCTGGGCAGGCAGGTGTGGCTTTCAGGTATGAACTGCTTGGTCACCAAAATGTGTGAGCAGTCACAATTGTTTGTGTCAGGTGAGCCTGACTGACAGAGATTGTGTATTCTCTGCTGTACTGATTATGTCCAAACCAGATCTTGGATCTCACTGCCCAGTGAGGCGTTTTGTGTGAGCCTCTGTAAGAGCCCTGCACAATGAGGAGGGATTGGAAGCACAGCTTCGTTGTGAGTTTGTCTCTGTTTATTCCTGAGGATGTAGCAAATGGCTTTTGTCCACATTAATGTGCTAAGTATCGTTAGTGTCTCTTCCCCTGTGTTACCATGGCGGTAGGACTGCTAATGCAAATGGTTCTTAAATGGAAACTTGACCTTACATGACTTGCATCCAAGTCCATTTAAATCTCTGTCACACATGTTTTGATGCAGCCTAAGGCCGGAGATGTTTCCAGTCCCATGAGTCTGTGTTTCATACAAACTAAAGCTATTTCAAAGCAGCGATGGAGAGGAATATCTTCTCATCCTGCTGAAGGCTTTGGCTTTTGACAGGTGTCTGACCCACAAGTACAGGCACACTGGACACTCTCTTTAGGATGCCTGAACATCCTTTTGCACAGCGTATTCAAACACACCAAATTTGTATAAATTGGCTGATTGTGGAGGTTGTAGGAACACTTAAACTGAGTTGGCATTTCTGTTGGGCAAGACCAGCATCTGTCTCAGTCAGTCTTTGAAGAAAGCCTCTAGCCTGGCCATTAATTAGGCTGCAGTTTACCTTGCTTGCTCAGTGATGCCAGTGAGAAGTGGCAGGCTGTCAGCAGATTAATAAAGCTAGATAGGCTGAATACAGCCTTGGCATCGAGGCAATTCCCTACTGATGGGTATTTCTACAGGGAGTGGTCTCTGGAGATGATTTCAAACTCCTGGCTTCTCTGGCTGATGGTTTGCTGACACCACCGCAGAAGGGAAAAGGCACTGAATTAACGCACTGTCTTTCCTGGGTAAATGGAGCCAGTTAGCAGATCTTATAAAAGCAAGAAAAGGCTTAATACAGTGTATTTTTATCTTACCTATTTATAAGAGTTCCTCCTGTCTTGACATAGATTTGTACAGGTGTTTTGATGCTTTAATAATTTTTCAAGAGTCTTTTTTTCTGAACAAAACCCAACTTCTCTGGATAACTGTCTGATAATAAACTGCAATGGTTATGGAAAAAAGAGCATCGAGTGCGGTAAATGAAAAAAAATCCATTAGCACATTCCAAAATATTATTATTATAGTCCATAACAGTTTATATTCTCATAGAAACGCAAGATCATTCTGCAGAATGACTTTTAAAATCTTTGATTTCACTTCAGCAGTGATGAAGCAACATTAACCTTTAGACTCTGAGTTTATCTGTGCATATGTTAAGGATTTCTTAAGGAAAACAATTCTTTTGTGTAGCTCATAAAAAGATTACGCAATCAACAGAAGATTTTAGCAGCAAACTCCTAAAGAAACTGCAGAAAACCTTCCACAGTCGCTGGGAAGGGCAGCTGCAGGTTAGCAAGACCTTGACGTAGGGAGATGCTGGTACTTGCCAAAGTCAGGAGTTCCTTTTAACGGGCTGGCATGTTTTAACCGGAGGGCAGGACCCTCTGCTCCTGTTAATCAGCGCTGCTAATGGAGATGTAGCAGTTCACACTGGTGGAGGTTTTTGGCAATGCTGATTGCTCTAGTTAGGCAGAATACCCATCTGCACAGAGAGTGATTTCTGGCACCCTTGCAGCTCTTTTCCCAGGTCAGTGTATTTCCAGGCATTTGAAAGTTCCTTTCTCTTAACAGCTGCTATCCATCCTTATAAAAATGAGGATAACAGATGAAGCAGAATGGCCAGTTTTGCTCTACCTCTATTGACCTCACTGGATTTACATTAGAGAGGATTTTGGAGTAATAAATTTGCATTTGCACAATTACTAGGAACATGTGGTAATTCCTCCCACCCTGACTGGTATTGATTCCCTGGTGGCACATCAGCACCATGCAGCCCTGTGCCACTGCAAAAGTGCAAAAAATATTGTTAGCCTCCTAGGATAAAACAAGCCTGGACAAAGGTTTTTGAAGGAATGAGTGAGCCACAGGAATATTTCATCAGTTCTGTGGATGGTGTTCAGAGAACAGCTGTAAAGGCAAGCAGAGGAAGTATTCAATTTATATGGAGAATGATGAAAGGCTGCCTGCATGTGTGGGTAAAACCTCCAGCTCTCACAGGAATGTGGGCATCTTGAGGAAAACACTTCGGTTAGGGCAGTTAATTACTGCTATCCAGCTTGACAAAAAAAGACTGAATTAAATCAATGGAAATTGGATGGATATACAGGCAGCCTTACTCCACAAATCATGCTTATGGAAACTTCTGTTTTTTTGGAAGCAGATCTCCCACCTGCCTCTTCCTTATGAAATGAGAGATCTTAAAGATCACTGAAGAGGAGGGAATCAAGAGCAACGCATTTGTTAGCAAGTCATAAATTTGCAGGGAGAAAGCGCGGGGAGCAGAAAAAGAATGAACTCGAATTTCGCAAGGGCGAGAGGCGCCCTCGAACCCCGGCACTTGCTCGGCTCGTGGCACGGAGCCATCAGCTGGGAGATGCAAAATCGCAGAGCAGCATCTCACAATGAAGTTCACAAGTCGTTAACCAGCAATGTAAAGATGTTCTCGACAGGCTGCAAGTGAAACGACCTCCCAGGTTTAACACTCAGTCTTCATAATGTGCTGGAGACATTTCTGAAGAGAGTAATTGGCCAAAAGGAAATGAACAATAAACCCTACGATGGAAGTCAATGCTCCTGAGAACTTTTAATTTTTTTCAGTTAACATTCTCTGTATTACTGCCTCTCTGTATGTAGCATGGATGAAAGATCCTGGCTGAACTGGAGTCCTCTGCCCATCCTGAGAAGGCTGAACTTAGAGGACATTTCAAATCAAGGTTGTTCATCCTGGTAAACATAAAATCTTCATCTGATCTGAAACAAAAGGTGTCCTTTCATGTTTGAGCCACTCAACTTTTTTTAAAACCACTTAAAATACTTCAGATTTGCATTTTTTTCTTTAAGATTTTGACTTCTATTTCAAGCACATTAAAATTCTCCCCTCCACTCCTTTTTAGTCAAAACTCTTCACTGAATTCTTCTTCAGTTTATAAATAGTTTTGGTCCCTCTAAACCATCATTTTTATGACTTTCATATTTCTGGAAAAAAAGGCACTGCTATTATTAGTCATCTACAGGCTTCAAGACATTACCCAAAGTATTGTCAAACAACTTCTGTTCCACTGGCACTGGGAGGACACCTTATTAAATGGATGGGGTTTTTCTTTGGCCGGTCTCTTCAGACAGGTTTCTCAACCCACAGTTGTAAAATCAGGCTGAGAAATACCCTTGGAGGAAATTTCCAGTTTGTTCTCACATGGCTGTGTATTCCCAGTGGCTTTTTGACTGAGCCCAAGCCACCATGTTCAGGTACACTGAGAATTGCATCTGTCCATAGGTCGGGTGTGAGATCCCACCCTGATGGAAAAGTGCATTGGATTGGGCTGAATTAAGTCAGGAAAGCACTATGTACCTGGTGCTGCAGTGTGAATTTAGTGTTTTGGATGTCAACACAGATTCATGGGGAGGGAGCTGTTTATAAATAAGCTGTGCCTCCCCATCACTTTCCAGATATTTCTGTGGGTAACGTCTGGTTGGTTCTTTCCTTTAGCTCCACTTTAGCTCTTGCCACACCTGAGATATAATTACAACCTGTGTTACCTGTCCTTAAGTCAGGTTTAAAGTAAAATTTTCAGCACATCCAATGAAATGAGAACTCTCCTTTGCAAAGGATGATAGGATAAAGGTAATAGAAAACAAATGTTACCTAACAAGCCAGGTAAATAAGTTCAGATTGGACTTCCTTGTGAGGAAAAATATGGGGCTACAGCTCTTTCCTTCTCCATGAACACTCTGCTGTGCTGGTGAAAAGATATTTCCTTAAGCTTTTTATCTGGTGAAATCACCTAACCTATCCTTTTCAAGCATGGAATTTTTCTGCTCACACATGCTGTCAGTTGTTCTGTGGGGTTATTTCTCATGCAAACCAAAATAGTTCCTGATTTAAAATGTTCCTCAACCTGACTGTTCACATGATAAATGACATAATGGAGTCGCATTCGTTAGCACCAGAAGCAAACTCCAAAATAGAAGCAGACAATTACTAAACAAACATTCTGTAATTATCTTTTCTTTCCTGACCAGCTGAACGATGAAGAAAGCAGCAATGTGTAGAGCTCATGATTAGAGCTGGTCATTTAGGCAAGAAAAAATATCGGACTCTGGAGTATTTCATCAATCAGAATGTGGAGGGAGCTGGTTTCAGCCGATGGGACCAATATTGTGGTGGATGTTGATCATTTTCCCAATGTCGCCTCCTACTGACTTCCCTTTTTATATTTTTAATCTGTCTCCTAAATCATTTCATGCAGCTGTCTCTGGCTTATTTCCTTCTGTCTCACATTAATAATTAATTCCATCGCTTTTGGTGTGCCCTTGACCTTCCAACACCTTGATATAAATCTTTGGACATATTGCATTATATATTCCATTATGCATGTTGGAATACTACATGGAGGTGTTCACAAACAGGCCCATCCTCATAAGAACTGCAAGAGTCTTTTACAGACTTTTTTCACTACTTCTTTGGTGCTCATTAGTCCATTATCTGGCAACATAACAATCCTATTCTGAGGCAAACCACTATTTCAATTACAGAATGATCATAATTAGACTCTGCTCATTAGGGCTTCATTGCTTCATCTACACATGGGAACCTGTATAAATCTTAATTAAAAGAAGAAGAATTGCTTGTTGTTTAAACATGAGTTTAACCTTAAATAGGAATCTGCAAATTAAGGAAAAGTTTAAGTGCTCTTTTACATGTAGGGAAGGTAGCACTTACTGATGACTTGCCCAAACAAAATAAGTGTTCCAGATGTTCAAGGCAACAGCTGTGGGATTTGTTGGGGATTCAAGGAAGGCTCAGGGCAGTTCCTGCCTGATGCACTGTTGGATCCCTTCTACCAGCTGGGAAAGCCACCCTGCCTGGCAGTAGAGGGGCAGAGTTTGGTTTCTTTTAGATTAAATGTTGGAAAGAAAATCTTTACAGTGAGGGTGGTGACAAGGTGGCACAGGTTGCCCAGGGAAGTTTAGGATGCCCCACACCTGGAAGAGTTCCAGGCCAGGCTGGATGGGGCTCTGAGCAGCCTGCTCTAGAGAAGGGTGTCCCTGCCCATGGCAGAGGGGTTGGAACTGGATGACCTTCAAGGTCTCTTCCAACCCAAACCGTTCTGTGATTCTTAGTATGCCATTCTGGCAAACATTTAATTTGTTGAATGAAGAATCAGTTTCTTTCAATGTGAAGCAAAAATTGACACTGAGGAATATCTTGAAGGGGAGAATCTGAAGTGTAATAATAATTTGTTCAAAATATTCAGCACGTATTTACAAAGAATGAGGCACAACTGCAATGCAGGCTGATGTTTTGCCATTCCCAAAAGCATTTATGACAGATATTATCATTAGTTAACTCCTGATGAGCCCTAACATGGGAGTGTTTGGCACTGTGAAGTTTTGTGGCTCTGTGGAACTGGGTTTCTGAAAAACCGTGGCACAAGCCCTTGCTGGGTTTGTTCTATACAGTGAAAAACCAAACTGAGGGGATCGCTGGAGACCTGCCTAAAGCAGAGCATGGACACCCAGCAGCAGAGTTTGTGAATCCCAGATGTGTGAATCTGCCTGCCTGCAGAAGAGGAACTGTTCAAGTCCCCAGGGAGCCGCAATTTTCCTCTCCCCCTGCAGCCAGGTGTGCTTGTACCTCTGGAAGCAGCCAAGCGAGTCTTTTGCATTGCAGTTACATATCCAAAGGGCTTGTGCTTTTGTTATGGCTGGCAGCATCTGTCATCTCCTCCTGAAACAACTCTCCAGGCATGCAGTAGATAAAATTTGGTGGTACTATGGATCAAATCAACTACTGCTGGCTTCTCCAACAAAATAAGGAACATCCCAGCCTTGCCTTCCACAAAGAAAGAAGGTTTAGTTTGCAAAGCAATAATTCACAAAGCATCTGTTGTCCTCTTTCTAGTAACCTTAAGATTAGCCATGGAAGAACAGTCCTTTTCCCCTCCAAGTAGTGTCCAGGGCTTCAACAGATAAAATGCTCCCAGGTAAAGACAGATCTGTCTTATG
Organism: Catharus ustulatus; assembly: GCF_009819885.2. NCBI lineage: Eukaryota > Metazoa > Chordata > Aves > Passeriformes > Turdidae > Catharus > Catharus ustulatus. The sequence continues at coordinate 15,516,036 of NC_046230.1, forward strand.
GGTTTTTTTTATAACAAGGGGTGGATTAAAGATCCAAGCAGAGCTGCTTCATCACCATGGTCTAATAACATTCAGTGAATACAAGTGCTTTAAACCACTTAAATTCCAGAAGCAGGAGGAGCAATGATTGATTCAACCTTCTGTGTTCAAGATCAGAAATAAAGTCAGGGGGATGCTGCAAAAAGCCAGGAAAAAGCAGGAGATATTGATTGAAAGCCCCATCGAGTGTTAAGGGGTCATCTCATCCTCACAATGTCCAGGGAAAACATTTATGTTCTTAATAACTATTTATATAAAATCAGTCAGTATCACCAAATTCATTCTGGTGGTAGACACTATTCTAATCTTCCCGATTTTTATATGCTTACCTGATTATGCAATATCAGATCAAATATTATTGCTCAAGGATTTGTGCCTTGTGGTTTAAAAGTGCAACCTGAAGTGGAAATGCTGGGACAGAAGTGGGACTGCCAAGGGTGGTGGTGGGAGCAGGGAGTGGCAGGGACAGGCAGAGCTGCTGGCTCAGGGCTCACCTGCCCACTGGAACTGGGAACCTTTTGGCTTTGGTAATGGATCAGAAAAGAGGAAAGATTGTTCTAAACACTCCGAAAATCAATGTGGAGTTTTACCTTTTTTTCTGGTGAGTACTTGTCCCTGTTTCATGCTAGTGTAATAAGCACTCAATTTTTTAGAAGTATCATACAAGGGTTGAATTTCTCAGGTCTTGAGAACAATGTTATAAAATCAAAGCTTATGAAATTACAAATATAAAAATCAATCAGATTTTTTATTCCCTTACTTCTTGAAAATATCTCTTCTGCTATTTGTTTAGACAAAATTATTGAGTATGGCTCACATTAATTTGTTGGGGTTTTTCCAAAAAGTATTGTCTTGGTAAGAACAGAAAATTCTGTCTCTCTGTGCAGTCTATCTCTGCATACAAATGATTGTTTTTAGCTGTGATTTTCTAACTCCCAAGGGAATTAATGAGCAAAGAAGAGCTCTCCATAATGAATGCATGTATGTGTACATGTCTGTATATACAATTTATATTGCTTATTTATTATTTATGTCACAGGAGGTTATTCAAAACATTGTTCTATCTTTTTTCTTTGAAAATATTCATCTAGAAAAATTACTGACCTGTCCTTCTACCTTGTCCCTCTCAGTGCAGCTCAGGTCCCTTTTTGTGGTCCCACAGTGGGTCCAGTGCAATGACCCAGCCTGTGCCAGGCTCAGCTGAAGGACCTGATTCATTCTTAGGGTTCCAGCTGCTGCTTCACCTGAGACCTCCTGAGTGACAGCAGGAAAGTGCCCTGCAGGGGTGGCAGTGGGGAGAGGGGCTCTGGACATCCTGGGATCCATGGCCCCAAGGAGCAGAGCACCCCCACCCCCTGTGGCCCTGAGGAAAGCCTCCACCACTCCCCTGGGAGCTGGGACCTGGGACTGCAGCATCCTGCTGGCAATGTCAGTCTTCTGAGGCAGAAAGACACAGCAGGCTCTTCTGAATAAAAATAGGTCAAGATTTAATTGAAATGAAGGAACATTTTTGGTAGTGCAGAAATTTGAACCAGCTTTGAACCTCCTTTTTTTTTTTCTCCCCCATTTGATGCTCATTATTTGAAAGATGTGCAAAATTTCTGGATTTCTGCAGTTGGTGGTGATCCAAGAATGTAATAAAGCTCTTCCCTCACTGCGCTCTCCCCCAAAATAATTCCTGAAGATTTATTCATCATTTCACACATCACTAAGTAAACATCCCCCTTCCCATCACTGGCCTGATGGAGACTTAGTACATTACTGTGTAAAGCAGAATGATCATGATCTGAAATGCAATACACAGGCAATCTCAGTATCCTTGAGGTATCTCTGCCAGGAGCATGGAAAGCAGTTCAATTTCAAGAGTAATGAGACTAATTTGCAAGTCTCTTCCACTGAGCCTTTTGTGATTTTGCTGTTCTCTCCCACAGTTACAAGTCTTGACTAATAAACAGTGTTATTATATATAATACAGAACATTTCCATGTCTCACTGTGCGGTGTGGCTGGAGAGGGCAGACCTCAGCTTGAGTTTTGTAATATTTTCCAATTAGATGACCAGACATTAGTGTTCAAAATTCCTGTTTGGTGGAGGTTTGTAATCATGGCTCCTTAGCAACTGAAGTAATGTTAAATTAAACTGATAAATGATGCTCTAAAAAAAAAATAAGAACTTAATCAGAGTGATTAATTTGTGATGCCCTTTTAGGAAAGGTTTACAGGATGTGTTGTGCATTTTCTATCTGCCAAGTGCAGTTCTTCATCAACTGGGTACACAAGCTTTGCAAAAGTGTTTTCTGATTAGGTGTAGAGTAGATCTACTCACTCCTCCCAGCTGATGAGGAAAGATCTACCCCTTTATGAAAGTGCTTTTTTTCATTTTGCCTACAGTCCTGGGAAGTCCTGGCCAGGCTGGGAGGTGCCAAAGCTGTCACTAGAGGCACAGCTCAGCCCTCAGGAGATGGTGTCCCAACCCTGATGCTATGGACAAACCCCAGCACCTGCTCCTACCATGCTGGGCCACTTCTCATGCACAAAACACTGAACTTACAAACAAAAAAAACATAACCTCCACAGCCCAAACTCTGTTTTATCATTCCTACTCTGTCTTTTTCTCCTTGGTATAATTAAACCACAGGTTTTTCCCAGCAGGTGGAAGAGTTGGAGGCTAAGCCTGTTCATTTCTTGGCGATGATACAGAGCCTGCTCCATCCACTCAGAGGGACAGGCAGCATGTCCTGCCTCCTGCAAGCTGCTCCTCCAGGCAGGCTTTGCTGCTGGCCAGAGTGAGAGACTTCTGAGGGCTGGAGGCAGTAGGGGTGAGGTTTGGGGTGCATCTCATGCACAGTGAGGTGATGCTGTGCCTGTGATGCCAAGCCCACCCTGGGAGCCTGCCTTTATGAACCTGGAGAAAAGGATCAACGCTCAGGTCGAGGCAAGGCTGCAGGTGCTTTGTCTTGACTGAGCCTCCCAACCATTTCCATCTTTCCTCTGGGCTACCCTGGCACGTGCCACTGGCCTGCCATGACTTCCAGCTCCTTCACAGTGAAGTCACCAGTGAAAAGCTGCTTGTTTTATTGCCTCCAGCTCCCTTTTCCTTTCCAGTGATTGCTGTCGATTGCTGGCACTCCTTCTGACATGTGCACTTCATCAGTTTGTGACAGGCAGATGGGTCAATGGCGAGCTCTGAATAAACAGTAAGAGCTCAAAACTGGAAATAGGGATTGCTTTGCTGAGCACAATTCTGGTGTCCTGGCTCCCACTACAGCCAGAGGAAAGTAAGAGACTAATTATGAGTTATGTTTCTTCTGCACCTCTGTTAGTGTGAATCTAGTTTATGCATCATAACAGAAAAGCTTTCCAAAAGATATTGTTCTGCAAAGTTTCATAGCTATGTCCAATTTTTTTTCTGAATTATGTTTGGCTCTTGTCCTAAATAATTTCCAGCAGCCTTGGATTTCACAAGGCATTTATACACTTGCTGTAAAATCTTCTGATGAGCTTTAAAAGGTTTGATTAAAGGATTTGACACCCATGAACTACCTGCCAGCTGGCTGACAGTGCCTCCAGCTTCACTCCCTTCTGTTGTTGTTATCAAGCAAATTCTTGCCCAGAGAATATTTCCGATTTGCCTTGATGATGGCAATGATTCTCAAAGTATCTTCTTTGATAAGGACTGAACAATCTCAGGCTGGCCTCCATCAAATCAACAAATTTTTCTCGTGGGATTGCACAGTCTTGAGGCGTGTCCCCTGAAGCCATTGGAGATGGAAGCAGACAGCTCCAGATTAGTTATTCCCTCTTCAGATGAACTAGTCCATCCCTAGGTTGGTCCATCTGCTTTCCCAGACAGCATAAAGCTGAACTTCACAACATGTTCTCCACTTCCCTTTTTAACAGCTTTGATAGCAGGACTTATCTCTGCTTATCATTCTGTGAGCTCAACCCCCAGACCAAGGAACAGGTCACTTGTGCTGGCAGTCTCCTCCTCCCTCTCCTGGCAGTCCTCTGGGATCTCTCCCTGCTACGTACAGCCACATTTTTCAGTGTTTGCACAAAATTATAGACATCCATGGAACCTTCATTTTGGCAAACATGGCCTTTCTAGCATGATGTGCCCAGCAGTCTGCAAAACACCAGACCATGGACCCTCAGAGGGGTACAGGAGCCCAGCTAATCCACTGGTTTTAGTGGAGTGGATCTGTTTTAGTGAAATGCTCCTGCTGTTCTGTTGTTTTTCAGAAAACGACATAAAAATATTCCTAGACATCTTGTGAGCACCAAGAAAACAGGTGTTTTGTCATGGACCAAATAAGAGCTTATGGTTTCCTCTCACCTTTAATGTCACCACCCATGAATTCTGTTTATAACGTTTTGGATAGACCACTGTGTTTCCCTTGCTCCATGCTGTCCTCAAGCTCTTTAGGCAGACAGCAGCTCTGTCACAATTGGATGTGATGCTGGCACTTACCTTCCATCAAGGAAGATGATTTTCCATAGCATAATTCCAGATTTATTGAATGAAGTTTTAAACCTCAAGAGGTAAAGTGGGCTGTATTTTATACAGAAAATGGTTTTCCCTGCCAGATGAAATCTTAGGGCAGAGTGTCTCATTTTATATAGCTGCTTGGGCATTTCTCTATCTTGGGATTAATGGTGATGGGGTAATTTAGATTCTGTAGCAACCTGATATAGCTGGATTTACAGAGTTATCAGTCCAGCCACTTACAGGCATCTTTGCTTTAATTGCTTTTAGTGCTGTGAAAAAGATGAACTTGGTGAAGGAAAACCTTTTGCACCTGCCTTGAGAACAAAGGCCCAGCTGAGGCAGGAGCAGCACACTGTGCCTTCACTGCCAGCACGGCACCCACAGGTGGGGTGGCAGAGGGACACTGTCTGGGGGTGCTGTCACAGCCTGTGCAGAGCAGGAGGGAGCTTTGCTGCCTTCTGGTGCCTACCCCAGAGTTTGAGCTGAAGCAGAGCAAGGAGTGCTCCTAGACCTGACAACTCTGTATTTGAAGTGCATTTGTTTGCATCACCTAATCTCCTGAAGGAACAAGGTGGTTTGGACATATGGCTGATGAACTGATGTCTGTCTATCTGATCCCTCTGGCTCCAGAAACTGTTGGCCATTTTTAGCTTGATTTGAATCATCTCAAACCAACTCAAACCTAATCATGACTTCCTACAAGTTAAAAAAAAATATTTGACAGATAGAAAAGATAGAAAAGAGAGAACTGTTAATCCTCCCCTGAGGAGGAGGAGGACACATCAAATGCAAAAACATTGGGACAATATGAATGTGGAGCTGTCAGACTGAGACCTCAAGTGGGAAAGGACCATCTCCCTAACCAGGACCAGCTTCTCAGCTTTACCAGTGCATCAGAAATGCCAATCTCCTGCTGTCTCACTCAAAGCCTGGCCACCCTCTCGTTTTTCTCACTGTGTTGGCAGGAGATTTGTGAGTACATCACCATGTGCCATTTCAAGCTTCATTTGAATAAGCGTCCCATATAATAGACTTTTATAGCTCTCTTCTGTGAATTCTAAATTAACACAACTAATTAAAATGTTCCAAAGTTTTATGTAAATAACTAATTAGCATTTGAGAAGGAATAGTAAATTCACAGATGGTCGTGCTCCACTCAGGGCCCACTGTGCACCACTGTTGGGTCCTTGATGTGACATCCTACCTGGCAGGACCAGCCTGCCCAGGTTTCACCCAAGGATGACCCAGCACCATCCACCCTGCCTGCAGGCTCTGCCAACTCTGCATCTCATGGGGTTAGGCCCATTTTCTCTGTCCCTGGTATCAGGGCTTGCAAGAGCAAGGAGAGCATGGCAGTGTGGATGAGAACATCAAGGAAGGAGAGGTCTGTGCACAGGAGATGTCTGAGCTGTGATTTTCAGTGTTTGTACTGGCGTTGCTGTAAGGATGTTCCTCTAGAAAAACATCCTCAGGGATGCCTTTCAGGAGTAGAAGCTGCAATATTTCACACAACACAGTTGAACCTCAGCACTGCTGGGTTCCAGCCTCAGCACTCCCAGAGACCCTGGAAGACACAAACCATGTGTCCATGGACCACAGCTGGGAACAAAGCTAAATGTTTTCTTCCTCTCCCCTAGGATTAGAGCTCATGGAGATCTGTAGCACAGTGGAGAGGTGATGCAGGAATAATACCTTGTAAGAATGGAGATTTTAAAAACAGGCCTGCATCTAATTCTGATTGCAATCCAGGTGCAAGTTGGAAAGTGTCCCTTCTCTGATATCTGGACTCTCCTGTGTAGCAGGAGCCCTACATTTATACAGCCCATGGCACCCTGCACAGCTAAGTGCTGTTGCAGCACAAAAAGGACGCCCTCATATACAAGGAAGGAGTTTCCCAATTGAGTTTGTTTGCTCTACATTATCATCAGAGCAGTGAGGAGGGGGGATTCATTTTCCTCTCCTATTGAACAGGTCCTACAGGATTAACCTCACCTGTTCAAAAGACAGCTCTGACTGTTTGCACCTTTTGCTTCCAGAGCTGCAAAGACCTGTGGGAGAGGTTATAAAAATCTACTTTAGAGTCAGATAAGGGGTTTTGGTGTATTTGAGTGGGTCTCTAAGGAGGGGAAATGAGCTTGAGAAGATTCATGTTGCTAGGACAATTTTGCTTGGCCAGAAGGAAATTGAGAGAGCAGAAGCAGGAATCAGTGGGGAAATCAAAGGGTGAGTTATAAGAAAGGAGTGTGAAGAGCCTGGCTGTTTGTGTTGAAATTATAAACAGGAGTGTGTTTTTCAGATATATTTTTGGGGAAGATGTAAAAGTGGGAGATTAAGAAAAACAGTAAAGCTGTTGAGGGGGAGAAAGGGCTAAGCTAAGCCTTCCTATTGCGTGGTCTTATTTGCAATCCCTGTCTGCCCTGGAAGCATCCCCCATATCTCTGTTTATACATGCAGAAAACTCCTGCAGAGCGGGGAGGAAGATGCAAGCTCTCCATCTGGTCTTCCAGACATTGCTTCTCATCCTGGCACCAGCCTGGAGAGGAGGTGAGCTCTGAATTGGGTGGCCAGAGGGCAGCCTGGCCATGGTGCAGGGCTTTGGAAGCTCCTGGGGAGGGGAAGCAAACCCAGAGGAGCCTCATGGTCTCATCCTCACCCTGATCCCAGACACATTGCTGCAACATCCTTGAGGAGAACCAGGTGGGTATGTACACAGCATCTCACCCAAACATCAGCTCACTGTGTTCCCAGGCAGAGCATTTGGCATTTTATCTGTCACAAGAGGAAGGCTGGAGAGCAGCCTGCTGAGCCCATGTTTCTTGAATCCATAAGTACCAGCCCTCAGAAATTCTGGACACACAGGGGAGTGGCTGTAGCCTGTTCTGAATTGACTCTGCCTGCAAGGAATGGGGTCTGGAATCACTGCCCTTCCTGCATGGAGCCCAGCTGGGCTGGGGGTGCTTGGCAGGGGACAGGCTGCACCCGAGACCCCCACAATTCAAAATAAACCCAGAAAGGGCACCTGGAAGGAACTCAAGATACATGGGAGGCTGGTAAGCAATCAGGTGTGCTGAAAGTAGATATGTGGATCATCTGAGGAAATCTTAGGCTGGAATGTTAGCAGCCCTGCACTTCAGGGCACAGCACAGGGTGCTCCTGTGGTGCCTGGAGCCCGGGTGTTGCAGGGGCACAGGAGACGTGTCCCTGTCCCTGTGCCTGTGCAAGTCCCTGTGCCTGTCCCTGTCCCTGTCCCTGCCCCTGTCCCTGTCCCTGTGCCTGTGCAAGTCCCTGTGCCTGTCCCTGTGCCTGTCCCTGTCCCTGTCCCTGTCCCTGTGCCTGCCCCTGTCCCTGTCCCTGTGCCTGTCCCTGTCCCGTCCCTGTGCCTGTCCCTGTGCCTGTGCCTGTCCCTGTCCCTGTCCCTGTCCCTGTCCCTGTGCCTGTGCCTGTGCCTGTCCCTGTCCCTGTGCCTGTGCCTGTGCCTGTCCCTGTCCCTGTGCAAGTCCCTGTGCCTGTCCCTGTGCCTGTCCCTGTCCCTGTCCCTGTCCCTGTCCCTGTGCCTGCCCCTGTCCCTGTCCCTGTGCCTGTGCAAGTCCCTGTGCCTGTCCCTGTGCCTGTCCCTGTCCCTGTCCCTGTCCCTGTGCCTGCCCCTGTCCCTGTCCCTGTGCCTGTCCCTGTCCCGTCCCTGTGCCTGTCCCTGTGCCTGTGCCTGTCCCTGTCCCTGTCCCTGTCCCTGTCCCTGTCCCTGTCCCTGTCCCCGTCCCTGTGCCTGTCCCTGTGCCTGTGCCTGTCCCTGTGCCTGTCCCTGTCCCTGTCCCTGTCCCTGTCCCTGTCCCGGTCCCTGTGCCCACATGACCCCTCTTGCAGAGTGAACCCCTGGGCCGTGGGGTTTCCTGCTGAAAAAGCACATGTGCCAGCTGATAATGACCAGCATCACAATGTATTTCAGCATTCACTGCTAAATGGCTCTGCCTGGAAAATTGCCTCGAAAATGTGTTTCAGGATGTGCCAGATAGTCTCATGCTAATTTCTCAGCCAAAACCTCCCATGTGGTGTCCAATGTGATATCAGTAACTCAAAGGCAGGGGAAAATGAAGCCTCTATTTGCTTTCAAGCAATTTATTCTCTTTTTGTCTTTTTACATCCAGCAGCTAAGTAAATTGCAGGGATGAAAATACTAAAGGCTTTTAATTTTTTCACTGTAATTTCTCAGTCCCTGGCAACCGAGTAACAACAAAAAAAGAGGTATTATGAAAAAGTACTAAAGCCTAACTGTAATTTTAGTGATTAAATCCACATACAATTTTAACTGATTAAAAGTAAGAGGACCTGTTGGAGTACAAAGAAACAGCAGCAGGCTTCAGAGTTCAAGTAGTTGTAATTAGATTCAATTTCACATTAGAAAATGAAAAGAGAAAAAAATTCTGCTAGTGATAATTTTGTATTTCTGGTATACTTCATCTTTCTCTTTTTTCAAGCTGCTTTTAACTTTATCAACCTTAACCTTAATTCTGCTTTTCTGTTTCTTAACTCAAGTGTTATCTAGCCCTTTGAACTTATTTCTGACATGCTCTGTGTGGGGTGCAGTGGTATCTGGAGAGAATGAGATGCAAGATCTCTTAAACTCTTTTTCCAGGTGGGCTGTAACTCACAGAAGTTCATGGGTATTTGGGAAGCCAGTGATAAAGCTCAGAATAATCTCATGTCCTAATGCCCAAGCCAGAAATCAGAGAAGCTCAACTCTCCCTTGTTTCTCAGATGCAGTAGATCTTAAAATGTAATTCTGACCTCTGAATTCTCATACAATGAAACAACTGCTAGGCTTACCTAAACCTTGTTATTTTGGCACCTTTTATTTTTAGGATCCAACTTAAGTTTTAAAGACAAAACTCAACTTGGAAGGAGAAAGGAAATAGCCACTTTTCTAAACTCTTTCAGCTTCACCCTGCCCCACCATAACACAGCTCTGAGTAAATCACTGCACACTGATTTCTGTATTTAATGGTGAGAGCAGAGTCAGCACCAAAGTCATCAGCACAGACAAAATGTGTGCTGGAAATATACATTCTCAAAGTGCAAGAATTCCAGAGCAAGAAAGCTCCTGCCTTAGTCCTTTCAGACCAGCTTTATATTTCAGTTGCAGTATTTATTTCAGGTATTCATCATAAGGTTGGAACAGCAGTTTTTGGACAAGTCACAGCAATTTCTCACAAAATTTCAGTGTGGGGACTTCAGGTAGTTTTAAAGTTTTGACTTCCATGAATATATGAACACCTGTGTATTGAATTTGATTTTCTGTAGTTCTCAGCATGGAATATGGAGAAATCTCTTATGCATAGCCTAGAGGAGATTGCTCTTTCTTTATCTTCCTGCCAGGCAGAAGCCTTCACCAGCCCCATTCTCTGCTGGGTTTTCCCCACCACACACCAAGGCAAACAGAAATCTCTCTGGACCATTCAGCAGGACAAGGTAGCTGCAGTTGCCTCAGATCTGAGGGGTGACCTCTGAAGCCTCGTTCCTGGGGAGGATGCAGCAGAACAATGCCATCCTTGTTCACATTCATTTAAATCCATGTGCAGAGTCTCTCCTTCCCCTGAGCAGCACATCCCCCGCACGGGCTCACAAAGGGCTGCATTCATCAGGGACCAGCAACTGGTTGTAATGCTTCTGAAAGACAACAGGACGTGCCAGCTCTACCAGCCTTGGGTTAAAATGTTCATCCTTCCTCGCTCACTCAAGCCCAGGGCCACCTTGGCTGACTCCTGTGCACGTGGAGGGGTTTGAGGGTCTAAGGACTCTCTGGGGTGGTTCCATGGGGTGGGAAGGGGCTCCCTGGGTCAGCAAGTCCTGTTGAAAGGATTGCATCTCGTGTGGGAGCTCGCTGACTTGTGTCCCAGGAGCTGTTTGGTTTCATGCCCACACTCCTCCCACAGACAAGCTGCTGCTCAACCTTGCTGCTCTGGATGGGGTGAACCTTCTTTGCATTTCCAGCCTCAATTTATTCATGGCTGGTTTGCTCTCATTTGCTCCTGTGCCAGCACTGGCCATTACCTTGAAAAGCTCTCCCCAGTGCTGGATTTAGTCATCTCAGTGTGTGTGTAGGGAATGAGCAGCTCCTTGTGGCTTCCATTTACAGAGGATGAGACCAAAGCTGCTTTAGCTCTCCTGTTGCAGAGAGGAAATGCTCAGTCCTCCCCATTGCTCTGCTCTTCTCTTGGGCTAACCTGAATTTACCTGCTGAGTCGTCCCAGGCCAGGCCAGGAGGGATGGTGGCAGCCTGACCAAGCCTTGATGCCAAGGATGTAGCTGCAAAAGCACAGACTGAGATGGTCGTGGTGGTGCAGTCCAGCCGGGAGAGGAGAGATCCCAGAGGCCTTGAACTGGACCAAGAACTGATGGTGGTGGTCATGTGAAAACACTGCAGCATAAAAAAGTGAACACATGCTTGGCCCCTGACAGTTGACCTTAATGCAGAGAGTGGGACTGCCCTGATGCTCTCTGCCTCCCTTCCATGTCTCTTGTGTTCTCCATTCTGTCCCGTCTCTCCTGCTGCCACTCTCCTTCTTCTCCTTCTGAGTCTTTGACAGTCTTATTCTGGACTGTTCTGGGAGGCTGGTCAGAACCTAGCAAGGTGATTGTTTTCCCAAAAGTCATCCCTAGCAACCACCAAACGCTCTGAATGCAGCCTAGGAAGAGCTTGAAAGCAGTTTAAGCTGCTAGTTGTGCTTACAGACTGCCAGGTGTTTTATGTGGCCTTCTGTTTGCCAGTGAATTGCCTCCCACTCTTACCAAAACCCAGAAGTCCCCGGGATGTTCCCTAAAATTTTGGCTCTGTCTAAAAGCATGTCTGAAATCAATTGTATGACACCCAATGAAACATAGGCCATCACTTCTAGTGCACACAAATACAATTTGGAACCCATTTCCTGAAATTTAGACCCCTGATGCAACCCTGGCCCTCTCAACTTCACCAGGTAAATCAGCTCCTCCCAAATTCCTCCTGTCCCTCCACCTTGCCTTCTCTTTCTTGCCTTTCATGAAACCTAGCCCCCAGTGGAGGTGGTTTCTGTGGCAACTCTGCAAGTCACCCTTTGGCTGATGCTAGAACTGCACATCTTCCCACTGGAAGGACCAGGCACTTTAAGGAGAGCGATAATGGACACTCATAAATTGCTGTATGGTAGTTCCCTCGCTGCCTGGGAGATGCATTTGTCACCTAGCAACGACATGAGGTGATGAGGAAATAACAGCATGTTAATCTAATGGCCACCAGTTAACATCTATCAGGGAGCAGCCTCCCAAGTCCACCAATGAGGCAAATATAATTGAGGAGGAAAGAGACACCAAACTTTTCATCCAGTAAGTAGAGGCGGAGTGAGCAGGGGTTATCTTCATGTGTGTGTGCAAGTATGGGGGGATTACAAAAAGCCTGGAGAAATCCCTCAGAGTGGAGCTAGCCCTCAGACACAGAGCTGTCAGGATGATGGGTCTCAGTTTTGCAAAACCACAGCAGGCAGGGAGCAGCAGGAGGGTCCCACTGTGAATTTCAGTGCAAAACTCCCCTGGGTTTTTGGTGTTCAGTCCTGACTGTCTTAGAGCAACTGCTGAGGCTCTTTGTGACATTCATGTATTCAAGCTGCTCAGCTGATCATGGACAGGGAGAGTTTTCCTGCTGAAGCAGCAGCTCTGTTCAGTATTGGCATCCCTCCTGAAGCAAAAGGGCTATTCATGGACCCCCTGTAAGCCAGCTCTCTCTCTCCTCTTGGAGCTATTACAGACAGCACAGGACAGGCTTCACAAATTGCCATCATCCCTTGGGATCCCTGTATGGGTCCAACCAGCAGAAAGCACCAAAGTTTGCCTCAAGGCCAGGAGCTGAGCAGTGATAGAATTCAATCCTTTCCCTTCTCTTCTGGAAATAGATCCAGAACAGATGGCCATGTGTTATTTTTCAGTACCAGTAGCTCGTTGAGGTACCTGCCCCCTGAAATACTGGGGTTAATCCATTTGGTGGCTCTAAATTGAAAGTACCCTGGGTGCTGGCATGAGGGAAGTAATTGTGAGAGGAAGAAGACTGAAATTAGTTCAATGATGGATGACCTCAATGAAGCCTGAAATTGTAAGAGCCACACAGTTCCCAGCAAGGCTGTGCACATTTTTATACTGCAGGAGCTTTTTCTTTAAGAAAATAGCTAAGAAATTGGTCTGGCAATTTACTGTTGAGCAACACTGAAAAGGATTGGTCTGAGGCAGGACAGCATGTTCAGACCATTTATATTGTGTAGCACATGCACTTAGCGCCATCATGAGAGATGCCTTCTCAGCAGGCATCATTTCAGGGGCTCGCCTTTCATTAGTGCTGAGCAGAAAGTAAACATCAGAGAGCACCAGGGCTTGGCCTGGGCTTATGCAAAACGTGAGCATTAAATAACAAACCTGTGTTGTGTGTGTATATCACAGTTGGTTAGACTTCTTGACCTTTCAGCTGAGGCAAAGCCACAGAGGTACATCTCAAGAGCAGCTCGGCTTTGTCAATCATTACAGAAGTAATGGCATCCCAGCATAATGCTTAACTCTGGAGTGAGGACTAAACATATTCATGGCAACACCCTTTGTGTTAAAATCTGGAAGAACCACAGTTAATGGTGCATTTCAGCCACGGGCTGTAAACTTCAGTGACAACCTATTACTGACTGCTGAACAAACTGGGGTTGTCCCTTCCGAGGGGATCAGAGCCATGGTGCAAACCATCCTCTACCCCTCCTTAACCACATCACCTGGTGGCTCTATAGGAATTGAATGTGTAGGGAAATATTGTGTCCCTTGTAAGAAGCATTTGGGATGTACGGGGTTTTTTCAGCTGCATTTTCCTGGCAAGCCCTGCCTGTGTAACAGCAGTACCAGTGCTGGTGGTGGTTGTCTCAGGCTGGGAAGGGTTTCCTTCATCCTTGGTGCAGGTTTGAGGTGGTAGGCACAGTACACAGGACATGGTTAGAGCCACCTCTGCTTTTTCTGTAATGCCAATATCCCAGCTGAAGGCAGCATGCCATGAAAGCGTGGCCCCACTGCACGGACACCAGTGACTTTTAATTGTAGCAGGTCCTGTTAAATGCAGCTGTGGGTTAATATGGAACTAAGCCTCAGCAGCAGGAATTTGTGAACAGCTATGAAAATACTGAAACAACTGCAAGGTGCTGACCTTAAATCAGTGTTGCTTTAACTTCTGGTAGCTGTTTGTGTCCCTGCAAACCCAAATTCACTCCCTGGCTAGCGGTGATTTCTGAGGCACAGGAGGCCATTGGGTAATGTGTTCTCTGGCTGCAGGCACGATGTGCAGAGAAGTTTTAAAAGCACCAAATTACAGAGGGTAAAACACTGCTGCAAACAAAGCTCTCCCAGTGTTTCTCACACTGATAATGCAGAGACCTGGAGCTTTGTGTTTTATTTCATGGATCACAGCAGGAACTGGAGTTCTGTGTTTAACCTTCTTCCAGGTAACCAAACCCTTCACTGGACCTGGCTGATTTTAGGGATTTTGTGGGGGGAAGATTCCAACTTTTATAGAATTTAGTCATCAGCTTTTTTTGTTGTTGTTATTTTGTGAAGGATTTTTTTGAGGACTTAATGAATTTGGGGAAGATTTAATGCTCACAAAAATTCCAATTAATGCAGAGAAAACATTACTGCCTTTGTCCTTTATTCTGTCCGTGGCTATTGAAATGGAAGAGCTTGGGGCTGCAGCACGGGTGGGTGTTTGGCTGCTCTGACAGATTCCTGCCTCAGAGCAGATGCACTTTGCTGCAGTTTAACTACGCTGAGGTGGCTCTGCTGAGCTGGTTTGAAGGATGATAAAAGAGAGTCCAGAGGTTGTCACTCAGCCATGAATAATACTCAGGATACATCTAATCACAACAATCAGCTATTTGCTTTTGACCTGTTATTTAATAATCAGTTGAAGTGCAAAAACCCTAAAAGAATTAAAATATTCTGCGCCAGGGCGCATGTGTGACATGACAAATTAGCTCAGTTTTAAAAGGACACGTCTGGAAGAGTTGAAGCTTCTATCTTTCTCTTTATTCCTCATTTTGGTTTCAGCCACTTGCGAAATTCCACAAATAATGCTTTATATGAAAGACTTACTATACCCAAAGAGCTCTGGTGAAACTGAAAGGGGACTGAAAGCCAGTGTGTGCACAGGATCAGACACATTATAGAGATTTGAAGGGGGGAATTTCTTGCCATTTACAGTGGCTTGAGCTTTTCATAACAAAAAGAACCTGTTAATTAGAGATTTAAAATGAGATCTCTCAGTTATGCACATTTGATACAAATTTCTAATTCAGAACAGAGCCTTCCAGTTTGACTCAAAGTCAAAAATCTCTAAGTGTTTTGGATATATCTGCAGAGAGAAATCCAAAATAATTATTTACAAATTACATTCTAATAGGTTTTTCCCCCAATAAATGAATCTAAATTCCTCTATCTTGTTCATTCTGCTTTCCAGTGTTATCACAATTCTATACCTGAGCTGAATTTTTTGTAGCACCATTGGGCAACTGTAATAACACACCTAACACCAGTCAGCCAAAAAAATCTATTGAATTGGATTCAATTATACTGATGAACTGCTTGGGTTACTTTTAGCACAGATAATATGAAACTGAGGCTAAGATCAACAAGCCTTGCAAAAACAAACTGACTTGAGCTGAAAGTAGAAAATATACCTGAAAAACAAGTTTCAGGTTCACATATTTGCAATACCTGAAACCTGACTCTGGGAATGATGCACCACTACTATCCAAAAACAGGAAAGTGCTGGGTACAGCACACTTCTGGTCAAAACAGCTCCAATTTACTGCTGCATTCACAATTAACTCCCCCAAAAAATGAGCCACAGAACAATAAATTGGTTATCAGACATTTTCAGCAGATATTTCTGAATAGCAAAGCCTAGTGCAGTAAGCAGGTCTCAGGCTCCTGGTGTTTCCCTGCTCTTGTCTTTCCCTCTTTCACATCAAAAGGAATGCTTTCTCCTTGGCCTGGCTTTCATCTGCAAGCTATTGAATTTATTGAGCTCTTGGTGAGGTTCTCTGCTGGTTTTGATTTGAGCTGGCTCAAAGCAGAGCCCCAGAGAGGCAGATCCCTAAGGAGAGGTCTGGTTTCAACCCTGCAGGACCTGCACTCCTATGGCTCTTCTTCTCCAACTTCCCAACTATAAGAACAGCAATTATGCACATAAATTGTAAAACACAAAGCATCCGTGCCCTGTCTGATTTACATGTGTGTTTTCAGTCAGCAGACTCCGGGTCGGACTGCGCGCTTGGCGAGAGGTGAGTGTGGCTTCATTCTCACCCACAGCTGCCCCCACCCCAGGCCCTTTCAGGGGTGCTGTGCTCCTGCCTGGCACACCAGCACAGCAGAGCAATGAGGACTTCCAGGAAAAGGTTGTTTAGGGTTGGTTTTTTTTCAAAAGAGGAAATGGAGGCTGGAAACCCTTTGGGTTTCAGCAAAAACACTGGTGGCGGGTGCCAGTGTTGGAAGGCAAACAAGTGGTACTCTGCTTCTTACATCATCTGCATTGCTCCCATCCACACAGAGGCATTTTTAATGGGCTCCCCTCATGGGAGACAACTTTTCAATCTTCTGCTTACTGATGGTGCTGGTCTTTGAGTTGGCAGATGTGCTGGGGTGGGTACAGCAGCCCCCTAACACAGGACTGGAAGTCTTTTTTATTCTTTGCTTTTCAGGTGTGTTGGACAGAGCAATGAAAACTTGAGCAGCTGGTATGTGTGGTAAGTTTCAGGTCTGCTTTAAGGGAAAAAACTGGCAAATAATATTCTTTGATGGATATGTGGAGAGAAAGGCATTAAGAGAGACGGATAGCTAGAGAGCATTGCTCCTGGGCTGTCCCTGTGTTCTGTCTTTACAAACTAATGGAAATCATTTATCCATATCCTCCTCACTGTACACTGACAACTGAGCTGGGAAAAAACGATGGATGATTTCAGGGAGAAATGTTTGAATTTCCAGCCAGCACTCACTGCTGAGCACTCAGGAGTGAGACATTGGTTTCTGGGGACTTTGACCATGTCCAGTGTGCTGGTGGGGAAACCGCGACATTAAGGGCTATTTGCAAACGATATTAATGAATACGTTAATTTGGAGATGTGCAGCCATCTGTCAGTGCTGCCTGCAGATGGTGACAGTGCTGTTCCTCCCCTGCTGCCTCTGCCTTAGGTTCCTGGTGTTGTTTTCCCTGGCCGTGCTCCTGTGCTGCGGGATCTGCTGCTGCCTGCAGTGCTGGCTGAAGCGGCGGAGCTGCGTCCCCCGGAGCACTGTGGCTGTCTTTGCCCTCAGCAGCTCGGATGCCTTTTGTGGTTAGTCCTGTCCCTGCTGCAAGGTCCTGCTGGCCCTGGTGGCCTTCCAGTGGTCCATCCATAGCCAGCAAAAAGCTTGAGTGGGAGCTGGGATGCAGCCAGCAGCATTGCTGGTGAACAGTGCGGTGTCCAGCTCTGGCATCTTGGGGACACGTGCTGACCATGGACTGGGGGCTGAAGCCACATCCACTTTTCACTGAGCCATGCCTTGGGGCTGTCCCTCTGTGTCCATGTGTCCCAAAGGTTCCTAGCTGGGGTTTGGCCAGGCAAACACTGGAGGTGTGTGGAACTTTCTCCTCAGTGCCAGGCCACTCAGCCTGCCAGCACATCCAGCCACAGGCTCTGGGGTCAGCAGCCCTTTCCAGCACGTGTCCTTCCTTTCTCACTCAGGCAAAACTGTACTGGTTTAACTCAAGCCACCCTAGTAGACAGCTCAAGTGGCTAACACACCCTGGGGTCTGTCAAGAGATTGTCCTGGTGGGTGCTGTGCATTGTGGCAGCCACTCAAAATTCCCCCAGGAGCACCCAGATTTTGAGGATTGGGCTATAACGACTGTGTAGCATCCAGAACTGACCTGGAGTATGGCCAGCAGCATCAGCAGGCTGAGCCAGACAACATCCCTCCAAGAAAAATAAAGGTAATCCTGTCATTAGGCTAAGCCCTTCCCAGAGGACATATTACCTGCTTTCTGGGTGGTCATAGACAGGGAGGACCCACCCCAAACCCACCCAAATTCCTCTGTCCCACTCCTTGTATCTGGAGTTTGTGGTGAAAGACTTTGTGATGCCATCCTTCAAGAATTACATCCATGCCTTTCTTGTTTCCAAGTGGTTTGGCAGCTCCTCCAGGGCTCACCCCTCTCACTCCCACGCTTGCCCTTCACTCCTGTCTGCTGTACAGTTGTGACTTTGCTTTTTCCCCAGCTGCTGAAGCACCTCCGTGCCCATTCTCTGGATCCCTGAGCCCCTGCATGCCTGCAGAGATTTCCTCTCCTCCTGCCCCGTGCTTCAGCCTCGGGGGGACTGAATTGCCTCCGTCTTATGAGGATGTTATGAAGGAAAACAAGCTCTAGACACCACGCTGGCTTTCAGTGATCAGACTTGGTTCATCAGAGATTTTCCATCATGCTAAAGGAGTGTGAGATCCAATCAGCCCTTTCCACAGGCGGGCTGAGAGACTGAAAAGCAGCACATATTTCATCTGAACCTGAAAGACAAGACTAAATGCAGCAGAATAAAAGCCAAAAGTATGTGTTGAATCTGTCACAGGAGTTCACTTGACATTTTGATATCTCTGGATTTCAAGAAGCTTCCTCAAAGGCCTGTCTGTGTTTGGGGTTTCTGGCTCAGCCTTTAGATTTATCTCTCTAAGGCTGCTTGAGCTGGTGCAACCCCATGTATTTTAGGACCAAATGTTGATAAATTACTTGATAGTTACTTCTCAAGCTTGGGCTGCCTCCTTGACTCGGCACTGTGCCAAGAAACACCCTCTGGCAAAGTCATGTTGTTCTAATACATTGCAATGCAATCACTCTGTGATGAAGGATTGTTTGCCATATTTAAAATATTTAGCACAGCATACCAGATTTGTCTAGTGCAAAAGGCAGAAAATTTATGGCCAGGGAAGAGAAAACAGAAGACAGGGATTATGGAGGAGTAGCAGTGGCAGGAGCTGGTTACAGAGCATTAAAAAAAAAAAAAAAAAAAAAAAAAAGGAGTTTGCTCATTTGAGCTGTTCTTAATTCCATGGTGACTATCCTCAGCTACTTTTGCCCTAGCATTGCAGACCAGAAGGTTTTGAATGGCCCAGGACCCACATGGAGGTTCCCCACAGACATGAATTAGGGGCTTAAGTACTTGGTACTTAGTTACAGATATCTATTAGGATAAAGAATGCCATTTTCTTTGAGGTGATCACTGCAGACAGGATGGAAAAATACTTTAAAAAACCACCCAGACTGCCTTGTGCCAAGCAGGATCATCTCAAAGTCATTCCTTGAAGATATTAGCCTATCTAGTTCTCAAATTACTGAAGAAAGATGCTGAATTTCCCCCTTAGCTGGATTCCAGATGAAAGGAAAGATTCCCCCTTGTTTGTTGTGGGCAGGTCACTGGAGGCTGAACTCAGCCTGCCTGACCTCTGTGCCTCTGCTCCCATGGCAAGGGCTGGGGGTGCAGTCAGACCCCTCCTGCTGCAGAAAGTGAAGTCAGCCCTGGTCCCATGCTCTGTACTCCCATGGAACCATGAGCCCAATTTGGGCAGCCCAATTCTGTTTTGGGAATAGAATCCCAGAAGATGAATGCAAGCCCACAACCTGCCTCATGGAGCACCTCCCCACCTGCAGAGTGAGGTCAGCACTAGTTCTCATGCTCAGGAAGGAAACTGGGAAGATAAATCCACTAAAGGTTATCATATTTTCATAATTACTCTATGTAACTACATTTTCTAGATAAAGAATTGCAACATGTTTTGAGTAAAAAAAATATTTGCCAGCACCACTGCAAATTATCTCCCTAAAATCTTATTTTAGAATCAGCTTTAATGTTTGATTCTTGTGTGAAAGGAAATAAATGTTACTTGTAGCCAAATTAATGTTTGTGCCAGCAGGCTAAAATATTACTGGGTTTATTAATAAAGAAAATTAGCAAGTACAGACTTAGCCAGGGGAGAAATCAAGCAATTTCTGAGTGTCCTTTTGCTGGCTGAACCTAGTAAGAATTGCAGGTAATCCACACCTCTCAGGATCAGATTTTTCATGTACATAACTGCTTCCACCACTCAACCCCTTCAATTTATGTCCTGAAGCATGAGATTTGATTATGTTTGTCACTGCAGCTTGCATAGCCTGTTAGTGGGCATTAAATCAGCTGTCACTTGATTCCCACCTACACGCTGCTTGCTTCAGTGACCCCTTCATGGCAGAGAACTCCACAGGTTGTCTGCATTATGTGCTGCATAAAACATTACTGCCTCCTGCTTATTAATGGCTTGGCTCTAAATAAATTGCTGCCTTTAATTTCACTGAATGTCACCTTCTAATCAGATGGCTGCAGAGGCTAACAAGCAAGGACTGCTCAGGTTCCAGTGCCTCCAGCCCCTCTGCACCCCTCTTTCTCAAGGAGCAGGCTCCCAGGGTGGTAAATCCTTCCCCAGCCGCCCAACAGAGGGCAAGCAAGACTTGGAGCACACAGAAACACTCGAGGGAACGGGTCTGTCCCCTGCTGCTTGTGTGCATTCAAGTGCCTTCAGTCTCATGTTTGAGGCGCTTTAATTATGCACAAAAGCAATCAAATTATTCCATCAGAATTACGACAAGTGGCTCAGAGTAAAGGAAGCTAGGGGCTGTCACAAAACCAGGCTCCATCTGGAGCCAGCAGCGTGGGAGAACCTGCGTGCTGTGGTACCTGTGCAACATGACAGGAGCCACAGGAGCTTCCAAAAACTGCTGAAAGCCGGGAGGGATCTGCAAAAAACAGCTCGTGTAGGGTTGCTGTGGGGAGGACACAAAGTAATATTGCTGCTGGGAAGGGAAGGGAAGGGAAGGGAAGGGAAGGGAAGGGAAGGGAAGGGAAGGGAAGGGAAGGGAAGGGAAGGGAAGGGAAGGGAAGGGAAGGGAAGGGAAGGGAAGGGAAGGGAAGGGAAGGGAAGGGAAGGGAAGGGAAGGGAAGGGAAGGGAAGGGAAGGGAAGGGAAGGGAAGGGAAGGGAAGGGAAGGGAAGGGAAGGGAAGGGAAGGGAAGGGAAGGGAAGGGGCTCAGGGTCCTGGTGCTTGGTTTCCTGATCACTGGAATGGAAAAGAGGATGGGTTTCTTCCTGCTGCAAAAGCACTTTGGGTGGCCCCACCAATCTTTTATTCCCTATGGAAGCTGCTTCTCCCAGCCTGCCACCCACTCCTGTGTTCCCCCACAGAACAGACAAGGTTTCCCCAGACCTGTGTTCCCATTCTTACACAAGCAGAGATTTTGCTGGGTAATTTTCATAAGCACTCAGCTCTTAATGAGGGCAGGTAATGAAGTTTGGCTGATGTTTCCAGAATTGCAAGGAAAGAAGAACCATTTCCTTATAATTCATCACCTTAGGAATAGAGTTCACCTTGGAAAAGCACTTGTCCTGCTGTGACTCTCTGGCTGCCTCTATTCCTCTGACTTACACTTCCTGCTGACTTTGAGAAGAAATGGCAAACAGCTCTAGTAAAAAAGCAGACAACACTAGAAGGCAGATGTGTTTGTGGCAGAACTTGTCATCAGCAGGACTTGTGGGGGGAAATGGGAGCAGTGCAGAGGAACCAATTGCTTGGTGACCATCTGGAAGCAAAAGACAAAGGGAATAAATATGGTGAGCACATGGCTGGACTTCCACCTCTGCAGATTAAGAGCTGAATAATAAATCATAAAGTCGCTATCAGGCAAAATAGAGCAAAACCAGAGGTAGCTGAGCCATGACAGGACATCAGTTTGGAATGCCAGGAGGGTTGGACATGAAAGATGGGAAAATAATTTATATGCTCATTAAATTTTTGTAATTGTCATCCAAAATTCTGCATTATGGGCTGAAGAGTTCTGTGCAGGGAGGATGAGGACGGGACTGCGGACAGATGCCCGCTCTCTTTGGGTCACTAGATGGCACAATTCTGGCACTTTTCTCCCTCGCTCAAAGGCATTTTACAGCAGGAACCCAGGAGCTAAGGGAGAAAATAGTTCTCGCTGCTGTAACGGCGGTTGGACAGAGTATTTCAGTCATTAATCACTTGCCCACAATATTTAACAGATGCAGAAGAGCAAACTGTGGGAGTCCAGCCCCGGCTGAGAGAGAAAACCTTGCAGTCTGGGTGGAATTTTACTTTTCTGTCTTGTAAAGTTTATGAAATGACTCTAAGTAGATGTGTCTAAGCTAGGACAAAGTCTTCAGCTGCTGAAGATGCATTTCTGCAGGTGTACACTGAGTTTTGCAGCCACCAGCAAAGGTCTAGGCAGCCTCCAGAATCACCGCCCCATGCCCAAGGGCTGGTCCTGTCTGTGTGCTGCCTTTGGTGTGTCCTTGCAGGAGAGCAGCGATTCCCCTCACAGGACTCACAGTAGGTCACTTGGCAAAACACCTTCTGAACAGAACCTGGACACGGGTTAGAGAGATGCCACACTCAAAGGCAGTTGTGTTTATTACATCCCACTGATGTTACAACGTGTGAGAAAACCAGTTCTGCACTGCTGCTCCTGTCTGCTGGAAATCATGGTTCAGATCTCCTGAATTTGCACCAAAATCACACGGCAATGTCTGTCAAAAGGCAGGAAATCTGTATCTTGGGAAACATTGGTGCAGCTGCAGTAGGAGACAGCCTAGTTCACAAGGTCACAGTAAGAGTGAGCACTAATTACAGCTGGAGATGTTAAAGCCCTCACGAGCAAGGCTGATCGAGGCACGGAGAGGATGAGATGCTGCAGGCAGAAAAGGACAGCCATTGCAGATGTCAGTTCTTTATCTCCCTCACTTGCCTGTATCAAAATGGGAAATCAATAGCTATCTGTAAGGCATGGAATCAACTTAGCAAAGATCCTACCTAAACACTTCTCTGTTTTCCATGACCTGCAGCCAGCCGGATCCCTGGCAGAGTGCAGGGAGCTTCAGGGGAGAGGACAATGGGGAGCCCCAGTTCAGGGGAGCATCCTGGGGCAGGCACACAGGGAGGAAAGGTGCTACTCTCAGCTCTCAGCTGAATCCCTGACTCTCCCTATGCCCTGGGAAATGAAGACTCAGGTGCCCAAACATAGAAAAATACCCCTTGTAAGTAGTGAAAATATGGACAAACAGAAAAAACTGTTGATGGATTAAATATTGGACCTCAGCTCAGCTGGAAATTGCAATTGAGCAAAAAGCCTTGGTAAGCCATCAGTGGTCATCGGGAGGGGAAAATCAATCTATTGTCATTCCTAGTGAGCTGCTGCTGAATGGAATGCAGGTAGGTATTAAGGAAATACCTCAATAAGTGAGCTCACCTGATACATCTTTAGCCATAGGGATTGGTTCTGATTTTGAAAGAAAAAATAAGTCCTGTTTACTTTCTGGGAGGTTTCTCGCTAATGAATATACAATTAAACTAGAATAGATCTGCACTGTGATCTGATAATGAGCTAATGAGGAGTGAATCCTGCAGTCATGAAACCAGTGACAGTATTAAATCAAACAGGGATTAACAACTAAATATTAACAGCTGATCAAAACATCAGGTAGACTGTCAGCAGAATTTGAACAATGAAGCAATGCAGTGTTGGACTGGTTGCAAAACATTAACCTAGCAAAACTAAGAGTTGCTGTGACCTTTTCCTGGTCCTCTTGTGCAGGAGATAGATCCTCAAAACCTACCATAGAGTTTGTCTGGAACAGAAGTATGATTAAGGAATTAACTCTTATTCTATACAAATACTGAAGAGAGGCTCACAAGTCTTGATACAACATTCCTCTTCATATGAAAAGAATATTTGTTCATAAATTGTTTGCATCTGAAGTGCATTTGAGGAGGATGAGTTAAGGTAGTATTTGGGGTATGTGTGTGCTCTATTTGTGTACCCCAAGGAGAAACACAGGGCTGGAGGGACTAAAGAAACTAATCCTTAATATTCACCCCTGATCAGTGCAGAGCCATTCAGTGCCCACTGAGCCACTGCTTGGTGTGACCCACATGCTGGGAGTCAAAAACAGCTCCCACCACCTCAAAACAAGCTGAAGACCATTAGGACAAAGACCCAGAATTCTCCTCAAGTGCTGAACAGGGGAAATCAATGGTGTGATGTTTGTAATTACACCTGCATTTCTTCTCTGCTAAACAAGAAATAAATCTTCACATCAAGAAATAACTGTTGTGCTCAGAAAAAAACCTATAGAAAACAGCAGCAGGAGGCTGGTGGGCATCCCTGAGTGTTTGTGGGGAGGGATAATGTACTTGCTGCATAGGCTGGGGAGATTTTGATTCAGAGTTGGTGATGTCTTTGCTGGTACCTCCTCCCCAGGAGCATCTCTGAGCTGGGTGAGCTGGGCTGAGGCTGCCTGCAGCATCTCTCCTCCCTCGGGAGGCTGAGGGACCATTTGCCTCTCTGGGCAGGGATGTGGGCAGTGGAGCAGTCACTGAACACAGCTCTGCCTCCGGGGTGTCCTCACCCTCCATCTCCTTCCAGTGTGTCTCTGAAGGAGCAGGGCAGCAGGCACAGCCCAGGAAGCAGACCGAAATATTTCTCCAGAGTTTCCCTCCTCTGGCAGAAGGTATCAGCAGTGTCAGTTCTCCTGCCCCAAAGACCCACAGAAAACACATTTCTGATGTGGCTGTAAAAAACTTAGAAAAGAAAAGAAAAGAAAAGAAAAGAAAAGAAAAGAAAAGAAAAGAAAAGAAAAGAAAAGAAAAGAAAAGAAAAGAAAAGAAAAGAAAAGAAAAGAAAAGAAAAGAAAAGAAAAGAAAAGGAAAGAGCCAAAACCCCCAACCATCAAGCTCTGAATGCAGCTTCCTGCAATGACAGACACAAATTCCTGTCACCTCCAGATCTCTTTGTGCATTCTCGGTACAATCTGTGAATCCATCACATTGTTCATAACTCTTGTACTCGTTGTCTCTCAGGACCTTGTAAAAAAGCCTCCATCACCTCTCCCACTGTGTTTACATCTGTTTGATATAGCTCATCTGTTGGCAGTAACCTGCTCTCGGTTTGGCTGACATAAAGCAGCAGGATCTCTGCAGGCACGAGCCTCCCTTGCCGGGCAGCAGAGCTGGCACCAGGGCTCTTGCTGCGATGGCTGTGCCATGGTCTGAGCCCTGTGGAGGTGCCTGGGCCTGCAGCAGAGCCATATGGACCTGCTGTTGTCCTGTCTGTGCCAGGCCCTGGTGCTTCTCCACTTGGAGCCATGTCAGGGCTGGGTTGTGTTTTGGTCTTGCTGGTCAGTTCTGAGCTGCAGCACAAGGTGCTGCTTCCAGGATAATCCATCAGCCCTTCATTTTCCATCAGAGGAGTTATCAGAAGTGCTGCTTGGGATACAGCTCACTCCATCCTCAGCCAGCCCTTCTCCCTCTGGCCCACACAACACAAGGTTTCCCTTCATACTGTCTGGAGAAGGAAATCCAGCCTCCCCATCTCGCAGTCCATGGGGGAAGCCTGCCTGTGGCAGTGCTTCAGCACCCACAGCTGTGCACACCCAGAGACTCCACCTCTGCTTCTCCATTGCCCCTAAGCAGGTAAATCTCTGTGCCAGGAGATTTTTCTCAACCCTCAGTGCCCATAACATTGTGTGGTGCCCATGGGCAGAAAGGACTGCCTTTGGACAGTTCCTACAAAACTCTGTCTCACCTTCTGTCTCTACTAAAGGCATGAAAGAAAGTTCACATCCACTTAGGGAACATGTAAAGCCATACAGAGTGTTTCCTCCCCCATCCTAGTGAAGACCTGGCTGATGCTCTAACCCCATCCAGCCTATGGCAGCCTGGATTGCAGCAGGGGACAGCAGTCCTGAACTAGGTTTAAATACCATTTAATGGAAAGGGACAATAGATTTTAGTATCATTTATCCTTGTTTCTAGCTAATGTAGATATATTGTAATGCACAAGTTCAGATTTTGCATCTTCACTCACTTTGTCCAAGCAATGTTTTTATTAAGCAGAATGAAGCTGGCAATTTCCAGATTTCCATGAGTTTAGAGCATCTGTAATGTACCTTTTAACACTGAGAAGAACTGTATTTTTCAGGGAAGAATGCACCTGGCATTTACAATCTTTTCTCAGTGCAGAGGTTCATGGACCAAAGAGAGGGTCAGATATTTAACACAGCTCTTATCTCCTGCAAAGCTCCCCAGCTGGCTGTGAGAGGGGCAGAGCACCATGCTGAGTGCACAGGGTGCAGATGTTGGTCAGTCAGTCAGTCCCTCCCTTTGCCAGGATTTTCTCCTTTGTACACTCTGCTGACACACTGCCAGACAGGGAACAGATCCATCTTGCAGGTTGGGGATCTTCATGCAGAACGCTGCAGTCTGATTCAGGAATGGCTGATTTATCTCACTTCTACCAATAGTGTTGAGACACATGCTGAAAAGAGTTTGTGTTGGTTATTTCAGTCCATGCTTATGCAAGCAGCCTCATCACTGAAGGCAAGAGGATTCCAGAAAGCAGGATCTTCTCAGAGTTTTACCTTCTTGAAGGAAAGGTATTTTGAAGCACTCATAATGCAAACATTGTAGTGTACAGTAGATCCTTGAAATTCAACTGCATCTGTATCACAACCACAAGAGCTTGAGTCTCTGTGCAATGCACCAGAAATAAAAGCAGAGCTCTTTCTGCAGCACTTACCTCCTCCTCACACCCTTGTGTCCACTGCATACATTTTGGAGGTGGCTGTTTGTGAGGGCAGCAAATGAGGGTTTGTTACGACGGTCACAGCTGAGGAATAGCCTTTCCTCAAGGAGTAGGCAGAATGGAATCTTCCAGAACTGGTCTCTGTGATGCACAGGGAGAAAAATAGCAACTGCTAATGAGTGCTTGGTGACTTTCAGCTGCAAAGTTTCGTTATCCAGGGAAAGCAGCACTGCGAGATGTGACATAACAACAACACACTTCATGTCATCCTTACACCTCAGCTCCCACACCAACACCTTGATGTGCTTTCTACATCTGCCTAAGACTATTCCCAATTTACAGCTGAAAATATCACCACTGGAGATGAGCAAAGGACTTTCCCCACCCTGTGCACCTGTAGCACACCCTGAGCACTGGCTCTCTCCCTGGGCTGTGCTTCAGCCGTGCTTCCTCACCTCTGAAGAGATACATGCAGCAGGTGAGCAGGGACCCAGACAAGAAGCAGCCAAGTGAGCCTGCCATGCCAAGCCAGCAGGACCACCCAAACTTGTACTGGATGCCCAGGAAGACGTTGTGGAAGAGCAGAGAGGAGCGCTCCACGTAGACATCCACAGCGTACCACACGGAGCCCGTGATGCCAGGGAGACCTGCACAGGGAGAGAGGTGCCACACACAGAGCTGTGGGGGTCAGATCTAGAGCTATAGCTGCTGGGTCACACTTCAGGGTGGGAATTCCTTCCTGGGATGGCAGGGTTTGGCCCCTGTCCATGCTCAGCCTTTGGCAGGTCCAGCCTGGCTCCTGCTGATGCCCTGTGCTGCCAGGCAGGGGCTGCACCTCACGGCCTGGCACTCACACCTCCAGCACACTGGCAGCACTCAGGTTTCTGCAGAAAAAGGCAGAAAGCTCCTCCCCTCTGCTGCTTGTAAAGTTGTCTCGAGAATTTAATTTTCTGATCTGTTTTGATTTTCAGAACTTTGATGATGCTTTTCAGACAAACTTTGAGAAGTGAATGGGAGATGTTTAAAGGAGCCTCTCAACGTGTTTTACACATTCTCCCAGTGGCTGGGGTGAGTTAGTAAATCTGCTTAGACTGAAGAAGAGGTAGCTATTTGGTATTAGCATAAAGTCAAATGATATTATTTGGTACCAGTTGGCTATTTATTTTTGTATTTAAAATTCTCCCACTGGCTGTAACAGCAAAGCAGCTCACTTAGTAGGGAATTTATCACCTAGAAGGGACAGACATGTTATTATCCTTTTATTAGAGATCAGCTGCAGAGATTTTGGGCTAAGTGACTTGCCCAAGGTCACACAATCTGTGGCAGAGCCAGGAACCAAACCAGGATGCCAGGACTCTCTAGTCCTTCAGTAGCCAGTCTAGAGACCTACAGCAAGGTCTGTTTGCCATACCAACAACCTCAACTGCTCCACAATGAAACAGCAATAAATGGATCTCAGTCACCCAAAGCCAAGTCACCTGGTTAAAACTTGGACTGGAGCAGATAAACTCAGCTCCATGCTGTTTGGGGCAGGTGGTGAACAGAAAAAACTGCATTACACAAATGAATCAAATGAAGATCCTTCCTCCTACAGAAAATCACCACCCAAAATAAAAGAAGGCTTTTAACGCTTCCCCACTTTGCTAAAGGGTGTCCTACAGAACGGACACAGTGGGGAAATACCTGCAAGGAGCAACAAAACCCCAGACACCAGGCAGATGCGCAGCTTGATGAGTGGCTCGTCGGGAAGGAACTTCACACAGTCCAGTCCCAGGACCAGGAAGAGAAATCCCAATCCTGACAGGATGTCTGCTGTTATCATCATGGCTCGGGTCAGCACCAGCTTCACTGCAGGACAAAAGCAGATCATCCTCATGCACAGGGAATAGAAATGTGGGCAGGTAATGGCATCAGATTTTATAGGAACATTTTTTTCTGGTGTTGAGCTTTTATCAGCTTCCCCTGGGAGTAATACCTGACTGAGAAAAGAAACATGCCTCTAATAATCTGTCACTGAGTAGAACAGATACTCTTAGTCTACACTCAAATGCCCCACCACTTGTAGAAAGATCTCTGACTCTTACATACCAGAATGCTCAGCGTAGATGGAGTCATACTCATCACAAGTCTGGATCCCATCAAAAACGTTTGTGACACATTCCCACCACAGGCCACGGCATTTTGTACTCACCTATGGATTGAGAAGACAAAAAAGAGCATAGGTTAAAATATCCACCTACACAGCAGGTGGTCATCTCAGCCCTTCAACAGAAATCCTGGTCCAGTTACAATGATGGGAAACCAGAGTGTTTGGATTGAAGAGAGAAAGCAAAAGGATGGAGGAAAAGGACAATGTTTTCTGTGTCCCTACCAATGCTTTTACATTAGAGCAAAAAAATGCAGACTAGACATTAGGAAAAAAACCTTGCCTACTGGTAAGGATAAAAATTTTGAAGGAAATTTCTGGGAGGAGCTGGGGGGTGGCTGACCAAAAATATCTAAGAGCAGGTTTGTTCACTCATTGCCAAATGCTTGTCTAGGCTGAGCTGGGCAGGGCCATGGACCAGACAACCTGAGACTTTGCTCCCCTCCCTTACACCATCCTCCTGACGGAGGAGGAGCAGCTCAGAGGGTGGGAGGGGAGTGCACAGGAGTCTGGATGCAGCCCCTCTGCAGACACCTGGGGAGGGCTGTCCCCGGATGACTCAGCTGTAAACGCTGGCTGGAAAATGAGAGGGAGCCGGTGCTGATGCTGGCCCTGGGGCTCCCGCTGTGCTGCCAGCCCTGGGACCACGCGTGCCCAAGCCACAGTCACCACTGAGACATCCAGACTGGGGCACAACATGCAGTAGCATCATGGTTAATCGTCTGAGCTGTCCTCAAGCTGTAGATACCATTCCCAGCCCAGCCTCCCATAAATCACTTTACTATGGGAGGTGTTTTCATTACCAATGCAAATATGGCAACGAGCACCTCTGAAATATTCCTGGAATTGCTCATACAAGGAGCAGAGTTAATGTTGGTGCAGATTTGGACTCCAGCCTGCCCACTGCTGCCAGCAACACCCGCTGCAGTTAATGGAAAGAGAAACTCTTCCAGCAAATGAGTTTCGTGCAGGGGAAGGGGACCAGGCTTGCTTGGATGATGCAATAAATTCATTTTTCTTCCACTGTGTAAATCACAAAGCAGATAATAACATATCTCAGACACATAATGAAGTCTTATTCAGGATGTATTGAAGTCTGTAGCCAAGACCAATATTTTCTCCACAACACAATGTCTGAGCCAAATTGTGCACCTCCTCTGTGACACTGCTCTCTGGATCAAAGGTGAGGAAAAATGACTCACTACTTCAGACTGGCAGAAGAGATGCTATTTATATTTGAACAAAAATAATCTACATCTTTTGTTTCATGGAGATGAAAAGTGCTTAACATTTCTGAGAATTTCAGGGCATATTTAATGAAAAATATGATGAAAAATGAGAAGCAAGCAGTGATGGAAAAAACTAATTTCATTGATTCTGTGCTTTTCAAGAGAAGAGAGTATTGTAAAACAATTTGCCATGTTTACATTCAATGTATTTTTACCATAGCCCTCTCAATGCAGTTGCAGGTCCTCTTCTGTCTTAACTCACCACTCTTCAGGCTGTGCTTGAAATTAGCATATTTTCATTAAATTACACTTTCTTCCACTTGTATTTTTATAATTTCTCTTTCCTCCTAAACCACCATAGGCTTATTTATACTACTCTGTATTCAGCTAATAATGTCACTTACTTCCTCACTTGCTGATATTATTACTGTTTTTTGAATCATACAAGCAGCATCTACTTCTAAATTTTTTATAAAGAGACTAGCAGGATTCCAGGCTTTGTCACCCTCCAAGCAAAACAGAGCTCTGAAGCACAACAGTTATGGTCTAGCTTGTGAAATAACCCCCTTCCCAGGCTAACAAAAACTTGATTAAGTTTTTTTGTTTCTTTGGATGTTTCAGTTGTCACTACTCCTGCTAGAGCCAGCATGGGCAAAGCAGGAGCCAGCCCATCTCTACACAGCCTGTGTGCAGCCAGGGATAAATGTCCTGTTGCTTGGTGCAGGGGGACTTGTGTTGCTCTGGGAACTTGTGGCTGTCCTGAGCCTCTGCTGAGCTTTTCTGGTTTCTGCTGCCAAGGGCCAACACTTGCTCCCTTCTGCTTGGTGCACTGCTGATCCTTCTGGTTGTTAATCTGCTCCTAAGCCACCCTTGGGCACCTTCCCTTGCGCAGACAGCTCAGACCTTCAGGCACATGGGAGCTGGCTGCTGTAAAGGGGACAGGGGTCAGGGCATGGGGCATCATGTGGGTGTGTGGATTTCCCCATCCCATGGTTGCACCATGCTGGTAACAGTAATTCCCCACCACTTCTCTCCCCCAGAGCAAAACATCACAGCCATGTTCCTCATCCCCCTCCCAGTACAAAACTCGCTGCCACAACCTGCTTTCCTTAACACAAGTGTGCATGTAAAACATGAACTGCATAATGACTGTAATACATATAATTATATCCTATTCATAATGTATAATTAATATTAAAGTAATTCTCATACAGAAAGAAAAGAAAATGACAGAACAAGCACACACTTCTCCTTCTGGGGAAAGCGGAGAAGACAAACACGTAAGCGATGTTAGTCACAGTGTTTTACCGTGCTCCGTGCCAGCAGACAATGACTGCAAGCCCAGCCTGAGAGTGAAACAGGCAGCGTTTAACAGCAGTGCTGGGATTTATAATCCACCTGCAACAGGGAGGGACTGTCTACACAATACTCGTTGAGAAGCAGATTATGGGCTTTTTCCACTACAAACTACTGCAAAAATTGACCCAGCCCTGTGTTGAAGCTTCACAGGGAGTCACCAACTTCAAGCAACTTTCTGTATGGCTGCAACCTGTTGTTTCTGAAGGGGGTGAGGGGCTGTGAAAGCTGCCTCTCTGGAGGTGGCTGCTCCTGGCACTCCCTGGCCTCTTCTTCCTGGGATGCTCCTCTCCAGTGGGACCACAGTGAGTTTATCCTCCCCAGCTGCTGGGGACCAGTGTCAAAGCCAAGCTACCAGCCAAGAGCCAGCAGCTGCTGAAGGATGGAGCTCCCTTCTCCTGGAGTTGCCTAACTTACCCTTTTTCCAGCTGAAAACAGGAGTCATTGTGGACTCCACGCCTTTCTGGCCGTGGACATTCCCCTGTTTAGAGAGGCAGTGAGTCATTAGGGTCATTAAGGAGATCAGTGGTCAGATATTAAGGCTGGGGGCGTTTTACTCCATTATTTAGTATTCACACTCAGAGCCGGAATGTGAGAATAGTGGTTGCTAATAACCGAACTGGGTGTTAATGGAGCGCTTGGGACAGCCCATCGCAGGTGCCTTTGCGCCAGGAAGACAAGGTTACACAGCCTCAGGGTAATGGACCGGGGCTTTACTGGATCACTTTGCTCGGGGACTGGGCTTCTCTCACCTGGTTTTCCCCACGATTGGATTCCTTTGGCTCTTCTGAGCATACTGATACCTTCATCTGAGTACTTCCTGAAAGGAATCTGAAATATCTCCCAAATGAAGAGTCATATCCCATCCAGCATCACTGGGCGTGCTCCATTTGCCCTGTAAAGAGGCTCACTGAGCACACACAGTGACCACCAGGAAAGAACAGCACTGCATTGGATCATCACCTCAGCACTTACATCCACCTTTCAGGGTCTCTGACAGTCAGACTGTCAGGATTTCTTGTGGCATAGAGAAAATTTTTTCTTGTAATTAGTTTTATCCTTCTTTCCTTGAAAATTCACCTTTTCATGTACTGCAGCTAAATGCTGCATTGTAGTCACTGAGTGCAGAGGAGTATTTTTTATATGCTGGATAGCAGATAAAAAGGTTCCTCCTGATATATTCAGCCAAACTTTCTGTTCTGGAAGGTGTTTCACCTTCACTGCCTAAACGATCCAATTTTCCAGAGAGCAGATTCCTACACCGTGGACCTGCAGCTTAAATGTACAGAAAAGAATGGCTGTGCTGGGAAGAAAATTACAAATTTGCAGTATTGAGTACTGAGGAAACAGTGATGATTTGGGCATGGAGTCTTTGGGGCACACCTTGCCTGTAAGCAGCGATCTTCTCCCTTCTTTGCAATTAACTTTTGCCAATACCTTTCTCTAGTGTGAGAGTGCCACTGTCCACATGACTTCCAGGAGATATTGAGTCCCCCTTGCTCCCCTTAGATTTCTGGTAGCACTGTAGCTCATTGGCTGTTCAGAAAAAGACTTGAAGAGCACAGTTGTACATGCTGGGTGTCTCCACCAAGAAGTCTGAACTACAGAGCTAGAAACATCTCCAAAATATCCATGCAGCCTGGAGGTACAGGATAACTCCTCTCAAGTTCATGCACATTTAAAACTAGTGCCTGTAGATCTTTCCTGAACTTACTAAGTAAGAGCACACTCTGGATAAAAAAGTCTGGGAAAGAGAATTACACGAAATACCACTTAATTATTTTCATTCTCATCCACTTTCATCCAGCACACCAGAGAGAAAGAACATGAGAATGGAGTGGAGCAATGATACCAGGAACAAACTCTCTCTAGGACACAGTGGTTTTGGTGATCAGGCTCTCCTCCAGTCTTACCTCCAGGGAGTCATCAGCATTCACCATCCAGCAGTCTGTCCAGGTAGATATTATCAAAAACCCAGCAGAGAAAAAAGCAAAAAAGCACCCCAGGTACTGGAGGACAAACTTCATGCCAGCAGGGGCTCAGCAATGCAGGGGAGTGCAAATAGCAGTGCCCAGCCCTGTTCCTAAAGCCAGGGCAGAGGCAGGGTCTCAGAGTCCCAGATGGCCAGCACCTCTGGCAGTGACCATGAAGAGCAGCACCTCCTGACTTGTGCAGGTGCCATGTGGCACTGATGGCTGCAGGAGCAGGGCTCACCTGCCAGGGGTCAGGAGGAGGTGAGAGCGCCCACGGGAGCCGCTGCAGCCAATCCACCCTGCACCACAGCTCTGGTCATGCCTGACTGAAGAGAAATGGGGCTGTGCACAAGGGACATGCAGTAGCTGGAGGCCTGGACTGCCAGGGGAGGCAGGAATCATGGCAGCTTTTGTCAAAATAGGGATTAGAAAAAAGAGTCAAAACTTGTTCTCCAGGGCAGAAGTTTTGGGCACTGCTGAGGGACACAGAGAGGAGCTCTCACGTGCACACACATATTTATTCCTGTTCAATGGTTTATGCCATAGCAGGGGGCAATTATAAAGTGATTTGGTGTAGATCCCTTGGCTGTCACCCTGTTGGTCTCTGGTGCAGTGATGATCTAGCTCAATGCAGGAATGTCACTAGGGAGGGAAATGCAAAGGTAGCACTCCTGGCCCTTCAGAGCCAAGATCCACGCCCATCCCAGGTATGGAACTCTATATTCTGAATTTGAGTCAAACCTCAGTACCTCTCATGCCCTGGGCCTCAATTTGTTCATGGCATGAGTACAACTCCCATGTGGAAATCCTGAAGTTTTCAAACCAATGCCATTCTCTGGAGGATTTCAGTTGGTTGGAATTTCCCTGCTTGCCTATTCTGATTGCAAACTTCCTGTTTTCCTCACACAGGCTGCCAGGGGCAGCAGGCTGGGGCCTCTGCAAGAGGATTCTCAATGTCTCCTCTGGTGTAGTGCTGAGAAAGCCATCAGGGCTCCAGAACACCTTTCAGGAAAACCAAAGGGGAGTGGGACTAGAAATTCCTCCCACCCCAAAGGTACAAATGCACAGAAACCACCACATCCTCAGTGATCATTATTTTTGGATGCAAAGAGGAGCAGTGACAGGTGAAGACCTGCCGTGAACGGGCAGATATTCAGCACAGGGCAGAGGAGCAGGCTCTTGCTCCTCATTCAGCCTTGCTCCCAGCCCCTTGCTGTGTTTGCCATCTCAGCCGTCACCTCCAGATGGAGCCAAGCGGTGCCTTTACAGAGCTGCTCCAAGTTCCGCTTCTCCGGGATTCCCCTGCAAATGCCACAGCAATGAGAAGTTTATTCTCACAATAGGTAACCCGTATGAGTCCATCCATAGCGTCACGAGGCGGTTTTGCTGACAGAAACTACAACTTTTACACTCGATACCAGGCTCACTCAGAGGTCACTCTGTGGAATAGGCTCTCACCACAAGCTTTGGGAGG
This sequence comes from Catharus ustulatus, assembly GCF_009819885.2. Classification (NCBI taxonomy): domain Eukaryota; kingdom Metazoa; phylum Chordata; class Aves; order Passeriformes; family Turdidae; genus Catharus; species Catharus ustulatus. The sequence goes on from NC_046230.1 coordinate 15,550,434, forward strand.
CTTAAGAGGAGAACTAAAGTCCCAGGTCATAAAGCCAGGATGCTCTGCTGCTTCAGCTGTCTGCTTTCTGTTTCCTAATTCCATTTGTAGAAGCTGACAAGTGAGGAACTTTTCTTCTTCCGTCTTTCCCAGATGCAGGTCCTGATGTGGTTATGTGGATATGATGTTTTCTGCTGAGTTTTCTGGTATCCAAATGTCTGGATAAGTCAAATAAACCTTCATGATTTTCACTTCATGTCTTTCTGTGACAAGGGTAGCTTCATGTTTTCACCAGCTCTGACCCACGGGGACCTGGCAGTGGCCACACAGATCCCATAAAGGACAATGACCTTCATTAGCACATGTATGTACATAGATTTCATTTGTGTGAGACAGGTACTGAAAATACACATCATCTTTCTATACCTGTCTTGTACTGTGTTCATTAACCTCTGTCTGCACCCATTTTTAAAAAGCATCCTAGTCAGTTGTTAAAGTGGCAACTCAGAAAAGTGGTGTGATGAGCTAGAAAAGGCCTGAAAAATCTGAGACAGCCTTCCTCCAATCAGCATTAAGTCCTTAGCAGTGTCAAGACCAGAACTTAACAGCAATAGAGCCTGGATTAATTAACCAGGAAATGTATTACAGCCATATGAAAGTCCTTGCTTCTCCTTCTGTCCTGTACCCAAATGCAAGCTGCTTTCAGAGAGGAAAAGCACAGAGGAAAGAAAGGTGACATTTTCTTTTATTTGGTGCATGGGGAAAGTGTCACAATAGAAGCATGGCAGAGGTGGAAAGTGAAAATCTCCCATGGTGATAGCCAGAGAGGTGTTTCTAAGCTTTTGTGCTGGGCATATCATACTCTGCTTTTCCAGCCCAGCCCATCAAATGTCCATGGATGTCAGACCAAGAGGCAAGCTCCACTAGGGGATGGAGGCAGCACATGAGGCACCAGTGCTACCTGTGCTTGACTCCATCTCTCCACAGCTGCTATTGTAGTCCTACAACAACTTGTTTATTTTCCACATGCCCAGCAATGTGTTGCTGTCCCAGCTCCTTCCACCTCCCTGTGCTCACCTTCCCTGCAGGGCAGGGCAGGACAGTGACCCTTCCTAGAGCAGGATGCCAGTGCTTCCCTGGCCATGAGTCACTGGGGACAGGAAGTGGCTCCAGCCATTTGCATCTAGCTTGGGGCTCTGGAGCATCCCGGCCTGGGCAGCAGAGCAGGTCAGGATCCTCCAGCTTTCCCTGCTGTAAGGCTGCTCCAGCGTGCAACACAATGAAGATGGTTTGTGGCTTTTCACCTGGTGGAGAGACCAATCCAATATCTGGTCCTTCTTTAGGTCCTTGTCTCCAAACAATCCCACAGAATCTGCTGTAGTTGCTAGAAAGAAACCAATATTCTTTATTTATCAGAAAATGGCAAGATACATGTTTAATATTCTTTATTTAAAACAAGTCAGCATCCTCTGGAAGAATGTCTGTAGCAGTTTTTCATCATGGTCTGCTTTCCTAACTTGCATGACAGATGTCCCCTCAGTTTCAGAAAACAGCTCTCTCAAAATAACCTCCCAAGATGTCTTTGTATAGCTCAAAACCTGGCTGGCAGACTCAGAGTAGCTTTCCAGTGAATTTGTAGGCTGTACTACATATGCTAACTGAGCTTTGACATGAACAAAAAAGTATTAGGGTATCCTAATATTTGATTGTCAGAGCTTGGCCTTGTCGGGCTCTTACTCTGTGTAGTATTGAAAACTTTGCTAATGTCAGAGTTTTATCACCTTGACTACACTCAGTCCCAGCTCAGGGACAAATGCACCATGGGTCGATTGCTTTTATTACTCATTAACACAAGGTGGTCTGTGCTCTCTGTTAAAGCCGGGCTATTTATGTTAGAGAGAGAGAAACTACTGCCAGTCTTGGGAGGTGGCTGTCACCGTCTACTGACAAAACCATTTTTGCAGCAACACCCCACTGAGGTTGCAGTCCCATGAGCACAGAAGGGTGGTGTTCTGCCTTGACTTCCTCAGTGTCTGATATTTAGCGTAGCAGAGAGCCTGGAGCAAGGAGGAAGTGGCGATGCTGTGCATTCATGCATGGAATACAAACCTCTCTGCAAACAGGCCAGCAGCCTGGGAGCTGACTCGGGTTCAGGGCCAGGGGCTTGTCAGCAGGAAGGGCTCAGCACTCAGAGCTGATGGACAGCTTTGGAAGGGGTCTCCCTAAGAGCTCTTCTGCTCCATGGGCTTGTCTGCCCAACCCTTCCCACTCCTCCCTCCTGGTTGTACCCCCTCCACTTTCCTGCTTCTCACACCACCATGCATGGCCTCTAAGGGTGTTCACCTCCAGAGCAGTGCTCCTTGGATGCGAGATGTGTGCACAAATAAATTACAGAGCAGTGTGTAATGTACCCCTCAAAACCTTGGGATTTGGCTGGGCTTTAGCTCAGTAACCCCAAGGAAAATACTAAGACTTCTGAGCAGCCTATGATTTTCCAAGCAGGCAATACATAAGATTAAAGGAAAATAGGAAAGCAAAGGTGTATTCTAGTAGATGACAGCTTAAAGGATTGGTGAGTAAAAACTGTGTTTGTACGTGTGTGTCTGTGTATAATTTGCACACAGGTATGATGCTTGCACACACTCCTTTAAAACAGCTTTTTTAGTCACTCCATAGCAATAAATGCTAAAACAAGCATTTCATTACAGTCTTTTCATGTTCTCAAAGTACCATGCTCTCCCCAGTACAATAAATTTAGTTTTATGGCTGCCTATGAAATCCCACACCTGAGAAACACATAATCTCAATGATGTGTTACTAACCCCATTGTAGAAAACGAGGGGAAAACGAGGCCCTGAGTGCCTTTAGGTGGAGAGCGAGGAGTCCCTCTCCTCTTTAGCACCGGGGCAGGACTCTCAGCCTGGGCGTGTGAGATTGTATCGGTGAAAACGTGTGTGAGCACCCGGCTTTCCTGAGAATTCGCGGCGCTCTCAGCGCATTCCAGCGGCACGCAGGGTGTGCTGGCAGAGGGCAGTGCAGCAGACACGCCTTTGCTCGGCATGTCGCAGGTTCCAGCCCACAGCCCTCGTCCCCAGGCACCCTGTTGATGCCCTGCCACGTCCCTGCGGCGTCATCCTCATCCAAGCGTGTCTTTCCCAGCAGGAGCTGAACTTTCCCGTGCGCTGATACCAGCGTGATTAAATGCAGGGAAGCACAAGCAGTACTAGCAGTGGTGCGGGAGGGAAGGGAGGGCAGCAGTCAGGGCTCGGTGCTGGAGAAGAGCACAGGAGGGGAGGTGGCAGGGTCTGTGCCGTGTCCAGCTCGGGAAGCTGCTCCTCAGCACACCTGAGTGGGCTGCAGGTGTGCAGGGCTCCCCTGGCTGGAACCCAGCCCCACCGTGACTCACTGCACAAAAACATCCGCTTCATGCCTCTGTGCCTCTCTCTGATACTCACCAACCTGCTTATCAGCGTGACCAAAGACCCTCCGGGAGACTCATCGAGAAAGGGATGAAACTACGGGGTTAGAAATGCGCACTTTGGTAACAGGATGTTTGGTCTGCTATAAAAAGCCCAGGAGGACAAGAGCTGAGCTCGGAGAAGAGTTGCTGCTGTGATTCACAGACCATCAACACAGGACAGTTTCGAGATCTGGTTAGATGAGTGGGGGCCAGGTTTGGGTACAGGATCTGCAAGGAGTTTCCCTGCAGAGCTCTGGGGCTGTGCCTCTCTTAAAATCAGTGTCAGCCCACTTGCTGGCATCTGTCCCTACCGACACACTCACTGTCCTGTCCTCTCCTCCACATCGGAGTCTCTCTGTGCACTCGGAAAAGAAAAGACAGCATGTCCTTTTTCTTTTACTCTGCCCCTATTCTGGTGGTCCTGGCTCATGTAGGGCCCGGTTTCTGTTCTTTACAACGATGTGTAATTCCTCACCCACGCTCTCCCAAAGCGGATCATCCCTCCCCTTTTTCAGGCTTAAAGCTCCATTTGCACCTCCTTTGTCAACAGCACAGGGCGTGGGCTCACGGAGGCTCCCGAAACACCCGTGGGCAAAGCCTCTGTGTACATCGGGCTTAAGGGAGAGTTTCACGAGCAGAGACACAGCTGTGAGAGAAACACCCCCTGCCTCCGACCTCCAGCCTGATAACTGGGGTTTTAAACTCCCTCCAGGCATTCAAATATGACCTTGGGTTCCCAGAGTGCTCTCCCAGTCCTAGCGATAAAGGGTGTGTTGGAAAGTCCAGGGAAGAAACTCCTTCCCTTTTCTCTGCCAACACACAGTTCTGCTTTCAGCGCAGATGGGTCTTGCACTTAGCCAAGGCTTTTCAAGAGTTTCATTTCCTTGCAGGCATTAGAATAATTTGCCATATTCAAATACTCTTGAAGTGTTTAACCGTGCTCCGCACTGAAAAATCCAGCCACGTGTGTCACGGCAGGGGCTACTGAGTGTTTCAGAAATACCTGGCTCTGATTGGGGTGCCTTAGAGAGGACTGACCACAGTGAACGTCAGTACTTACAGATCCCATCCTTCTGCTCCTCTCAGTTTCCAGAGACAACTACTTGTTGGAAGATGGGTGTACAGGGCCAGCATACTTCTGAGGATGCTGAGCAGTTGTTAACTGTTCCTGGCATGTCATGAGATTTCCTACAGCACAGTAATCTGTGTCTCTTCAATTTTTCCAGTGTCCAAGGACAGCACAAACCGGTTTGGTCTTGTTGATCCCCAGAGGAATTCCTAGCAACATGTGAAAGGGACTAAGTTCAACAACCTGAAAAAGATATGAAACTTCATCTCCTAATCTTTACATTGTCCCTAACAGTCTGATCTAGAAATCTGGCAAGAATTTATGACAGAGCCTTTCTAGGAAGGACACTGGATCACTTTATCTTCCTGGCACCAATTATCTGACATGTCATAAGGACTTAGGAAAAGGGCAGAGGTTGTGGTCCAGGCACAGAAAGGTGAGACATAGCCATATCCTGAGATGAGAATCTTTGAGTAATTTCTAAACTGCTGAGTACAGCTTGGGCTCTTCCTTGGCGTGAAGGTTGCCCCCAAAACCAGACTCACAGGTACTTGATTTGATGGCTGACTTGGTCAGTGGTTGAGCAATGTAAATGGTGGTAACTCTGACTTCACAGAGGTAACTCTGTCTTCAGGACTGTCTGGACAGCAATTCCTTTGGAGGATCTCAGGTGTAGTCATTAGGCATCTTCTCTCCTCCGTATCTCTTTGTAATACCATTCCAATTCCCCTTCCTCCTTTCATCTGATTTCAGGAAGAACAACCTGAGGTTATTCCAAAGAGGAAAATTTTTCAGTGATGATTCTGAAGGTGATCAGATTATTGCCAGTCTCAGGAAGTTTATTTCATAACTAGGGCATCAAGTTCATAAATGAGCATGGGCATCATCCATCATTGAGTTCCTGCTGGACACTTAGTGAGATTTGGGTAGAAAAGTGATTCTTGTTATAACTAGTCTTGGAGGATCATGACTAAAACCTTGGAGGCATCAGGAACATGGTGAGAGCAAACAGGATGAGTAGATAGCAAGGACTAGGTCTTTACAGAGTCCATCTCCTGGAAATGCACTTAAAAAACTCTTCCCAAGGACGGTACCAGGGATGATTTCTTTCTTGTAGGACCTGTCATGGCTCATGCGCTGAGCATGACACACAGACACAGACACAGGGATCTGCCTCCCTCTCAGTCCAGCCTGGGTCTCACTCATTCTCCTTGCTTCCCCTCTCCTGCCCTGGGACTCTGACACCAGAAACTGCTGTGCTCCACATGTTCCTTGTGTCACATGGTGGAGAAAGTGGCCACACTTTGTGGCTGACACTTCTGACAGGGCACACTTTCCACCTGCCACGTCACTGCTGAACCTCTTCCCCAGGTGCATCACCACACCTGTCCCATCATGACACCATGATTAGTTTCATACATTTTGAAAATTACATTTGTTGTTGATATGATATAAAGCTACCCTCTATTTACAACATTTAGCTCCCTGCTTTTCCCACCATTACCTCTGTAGTACTATGAAACTTATTGTTTCCAGGAATTTGATTGTGTCTGACTTCTGTTTTCTATTTGGCCTCTGGTACAGAATGTCCAGTGAAAGAACAATACTAAAATAGAAAAATTGAAAACAAAATAAATCCTACCATACAGGTCAAATCTCTTGACCTCCAAGGGTTGGGTTTCGTGCCATGGAATCTCTATCAGAGCTTCCAGTATTGCTTTGAGAAACAACACATGAGCAGCCAAGTGCAGGACCACCTTTATTCCTCAGCAGCTCACTGCCTTGCACGGCAAGCCCTAAGACCTGAGAGCTGTGGGTAATGACACACAAAGTACAGCTTTACACATGCCAAAACCACTTACTTACAGACTATAAATATTCCAGTGTTTTTGGGGCATTCTGAGGCACAGTCTCAGGCCCTGTGGTCATTTGTTGATTGCTGATTCAGAAGAGAAGGAAAAACAAAGGTAACAGGTGAAAACTGAGAAGCCAGGGAGGAGACACGATTCCTTTCAGAGCCCTCACTAGAGAGAGGTTTGGAGGAGAAGTCAGGAGTTCAGCCAGCCTCACACCACTTCAGTGTGTTACATATAAGCACGCTTTCACTACAGCCAGATGAAATCCATCATGTGGAGAGTGGAACTAAACTACTCCCAAAATCGTAACCTTATTACAACTGGTGGGAAAATATGAATGTTTGAATGACTGCAAGAAGAGGGTTGATTATTAGCTTGGTTTATCTCCAGCTGATTAGGAATTCCAGGTCATGTCTGCTGACCAAACATAGATAGGTTTATGCTGTTTCTGTCCCCAATATTTGAGAAGGAATAATTACTACAGCCGATTTTAAATTGCATTTTCAGAATATATTCCCTGTGTGTAATCAGTATCAAATAAATCCCATCAGTCCCTCCAACAGATGCTGCCTTCATCAACCACAAATTTCAATACCAAAGAGGAAATCTGAGCTTTGTTCCTGGAAATGATGGTTTCAATTCATCTGTGTAGGTAAAAAGCTCTGGTTTTAGTGCTGCTCACTGCCCTGTGGTTTATGGACAGCGGGAGTCATTTGAAGGAAGTGTTCTCCAACAATTTCTTTGTAAAACTTAGTACTGAAGGGCAGTCCTGCAGGAGTGAGCAGCAGAGGAAGGGTTAAGCTTTCCTCGTGCTGCTGCCCTCTCCAGCCCTGCAAGCTGTGATCTTTGGCTGCTCCAGCTGCTACCATGGCCAAACACAGTCTCCCCTCACTGCAGGCTGGACACCACCCTGGCTAATTCCAGGGAAGATTTGCAGAGGTCTTGGATCCTCCTGACATCTGGGCAAAGAGATCTGGGCGCTGCCTGCAAAACAGTGCTTGGAGCTAAGGTTCAGCAGGGGTGTTTCTCCTGGACGGATGGAGGAGTAAGTGGGAGAGAGAGAAGAAAAAGCAGCCTGCAGACAAACAACAAAGTCTTTTTAAGGTTTTTCTAGACAATGTAAACCTGAGCTAAACACACATGATCCTACCAGTCTGCCCTTTTCCTCCAGAACGCTGGGAACTTCAAATGAAACAGCAAGTCACGGAGCTCAAAATAAACAAGGTGTTGCACTTTCCTGTGAAGCATAGAGTAAATCAGGAAAACTCCTTCCTGCAGAATGCTGCTAGTGTCCGAAGTTAAAAAAAACAAAAACAAAACAAACAGCTCAATTTATGGAGGAAAAATCGAGTGAACAAAATTAAAGATACTGGCACAGGCTCAAAATATATTCAGACATGGATCAGGGTGGGCTGTGACACATTTTGGGGAAGGGTCAATGTTCTTGCATTATTTCCTGGCTCTACAACCAATTGCCACCAGAAACAAGGGCTGGAGTGCTGCTGTCTGGCCATTCCCACTTTCTGGTCCAGTTGTGAAGCTTGTGCCTTCGCTGTGAAACCAGAATAATGCCTGCTCTGCACACCTGCTGCTCTGTGCACCTGCCCATACTTACAATAATCAGATGTTTACCCTTATTACATGAGTTCTAGCTCAAGGATGAATTCAGGGGAGTCTGGGAGTAAGCTTTAGTGTACACAAGGACGGAGTGAGCCTGTGCTTCCCAAACACAGGCGTGCACAGAGAGACCTTCCCCGAGAAACGTCTGAGAGAAGAGGAAACCAGGCTGCTCACCTGCAAGTCTTGGCAAGTGTTAGCGCTTGTTTTTGCCAGAAAAGGAAACAGGTATCGTTTACTACCCACAGAGCTGAGATCTCTGCTGAGTACAGCGCTGAGGCTGCTCTCTGACTCACACCCCCCAAGGGAGCGACATGACCAAGGTGTTGAGAGTTTGGCTGGTGCAGCCAGGGCTGTGGCACACGAGGGCAATCCTTCTGAGCAATTAGAGGAGTCTCCCTACCTGCAGACAGAAACAGCCCAGTTTGATTTCAGGGACTGTCTGTACACACGCCTCTTCTCACTTGGTCATGCTATTGTAAAGGACAAAAAACTCAACTCTCGTGTTTACTAAAGAGCAGGGCAATCGCTAAGGACTGTCACTACGGCAGTACCTTTAGCCTCAAGAATAGAGAGGAGATTGCAACATCTTGGACAAACCCAGGTCTTTCAGCTGAGATTAATGATCTGAAAGAATGGTGCTTCCCAAAAGTCAGGTATAAAAACTAGGTGAAAATAGAGTGAAAACTGTTTGGGACTTTCAATGGAAAAAAACAAAAGAACCTCAGGCAGAGGAGAAAACACAGTGATTATGGAGTAAAAAGCTTTTATTTTGCCCATCGAAGCAAAGCAGAAAATCATCCAAGAAAAGAAATAGGATATTTCACTATCAAGGAAAGGAAGGAAAGACTAGGTGCTCAGTTCAGAAAAGACTAGGTGCTCTTAGGGATACTGTAAAATCCACTGCAAATTCCAGAGCACTGAGAACATTGATGAGTGATGAAGGGGGAAAGCAGAGTTTCAGTGTTTATCTTGCTGTGTAAATTCCTTGTGATGATTCCACTGAAATAGTTTCTGGGTTTTGAAATTTTTCATGAAACATGAATAAAAAATATCAACCTCAAATTATGCCTAGAAAACAAAATACAAATTGGGTGTTCATGAGGCTGGCACTGTGCATGAGGGGACTGTGTACAGATTGTCAGGGATGTTCAGTGGTCGAACAAACACTGGCAACTTGTGCTGCAGCCTATGAAGACTGCAGGAGGTCTGAAATGTGTGTCCTTATTGCCTTTCATTGGCTTTGTTTGACCCAAGAGCACTCTGTCACCCAGTAGCCCTGCCCAGTGCAGCACCCAGAGGGACAGAGGAGCAATGGGATGGCTGTACAGCCCCTCAGGAGCACAGCATCCATCTCCAGGCAACCCCAAAGTAACTCTCACAGAATGTCCCTTTCTCCAGTCTTAATTCCGTGTCCTCCTGGAAGGAGGAAGGGGGAGAAACTGAGCACAAATGCTGTCCTACTGTATGAGCAAGCAGCCAGACTCACACTACAGTTTTGGTACAAACTGTCTCCAAAGTGCCACGAGGATAAATTATAAAATAAATCCTAAGCCAGAATTTCCCAAGGACAGAGTGGCCATGAATTTCAGCCCATCCAAGAGCTAGCAGCATGTATCACACACATTTCCCCAGGATCACTCTTGATGTCTCTCCCAGTATCAGTGCAATCGGATCATTGGTACCCAGGACTCCTCCCTGTATTTTCCTAGAAGGTTCAGTATAAAGTCCAAGACCTTCCTGTACAGAATGGTTCTGTTCCCTCTCGTGGCTTCTCAGAGCCTGTAGATGAAGGATCTGAACCTGGTAGAAGTGTCTTGGTAACTTTTAACCCTGTCCAGAGCTGACCTTGCACTGCAAGGAGCAGTGAGGAGCTGCCAGGTCTGTCGGGGTAGGGGCTGGCAGGAGGGTCAGTCAGCGCTCTGAAGCACCAGGAACACTGCACATTCCTTTGTAGATGGACACTGTTGGACTGAAAGGACTATGCAGATGTCAATGATCAAATCCAGACATTCCTAACTCCTCAGGTTCACATGAGTTTCTGCCCTGCCTCTTTACCAGGCAAGGAATCGCTCCTCACAGGAACCAGCTCCAACAGCCAGCACCACGCTGTTTTCCCTGCTCCCTGTAACAGAGCTCTTCACGAATACACAGATAAATGCATCTACTTTGTTATCTCTGCATTGCCAAAGAAAACTTTGCTGTTTTGCTCTTCACTCCCGAAGTATAAAATTGTGGTCCACAGAGACATAGGAAAACACACATGCAGAATCACAGCTCTCTAATCCTTCAAAAGTGAAAAAAAACATAACTGGAAAAGTTTGCTACCAGGCAGCTGGGGTGGGTTTCATCACACCAGCACTGCTGCCTGGACACTGGAGACCTGCAGCCACAAGTGTTTTCAGAGCAAACCAGCCTTGCTTTGTCTCTAGCCAGTGGAGCAAGATTGCAGTGGCTTTTCTCCCCTTTGACCCCCTTGGCTTTGCAACGGGACGGTCAGGTAATCACGAGTCTGTTTGTCTGTTTGCAAATCTCAGGAAGCATCTCCAGCAAAATCTCCTAAGTCATCAGAATGCAGCAAAACACGGTGTCAAAACAATGCAACTCCATCCCTATCTCCAGCAGGACCTTTATCAGGAATTATCACCTCTTTATCTCATAGTTTGGGACTACAGCAGGTCCGGGCTGAAGCACCCCTCCATCCAGCCTGTGGTGAGGGCAGGCAGCGCCACCCAGCCCATGCCGTGCCCTCTGAAGGAGACAGCATTTCCTCACTTCGCCTCTTCTGAGTCCGGATGTGTCAATATTCAAATATTCGTGCAGGAGAAAGGGAAACTACAGTAACTGGGCAAACACACTCCCGAGAGAGAGGACACTCCTTCCTGGTCTGTAATCCCCTGCTTCAATAAACCTTAGCAAATCACTAAAGTGAAATTTCTCCCGGTAATGCCGAGGTGAACAGAACACTGTCCTTATTAAAAGAGTAGGTTCAAAAGTTAGGATTTGTACGTGGGTGACGAGTGTTTGCACAGCTGCCTCTCTGAAAGCCCTTCAGCATCAGAGCACTCATAATTCCCATGACTGCTCTACTGCCCCCTCTGTAGCTGGCTATCCCACGTGTGCTGCATGTCCAGGGTCTGCCAGGGGGGATGGCCGCCTGCCTTGGCTGGCCGCGCTGAGGTGCGCTGGGGAAGGCGGTCACACACACCGCGGCTGGACAGGAGGAGCTGGAACAGCCCTGTCCCCACTGTGCTGGCTCCGGGAGGGAGGGAGGGAGAGCCGGAGGGCCAAGCAGCGCCAGCAGGTGAGGGACAGCAGCGGGCTGCCAGTCCCAAGGGAGGCGAGTGCGGGCTCACGCCCTCAGCATCCCCAGCTCGAGGAGGGGACAGACCCACGAGCACAACCAGGGCATCCTTCCGACGTGCCAAAACATCGGGGTTTGGGTGCCAATGCAGCCCCTGCCTGAGGGACAGAAGGGACCATCGCACGAGGGCTTTCTCCAAAGGGAGGAGCGGTGCGGGGCAGTGAGAGGTAGCGCAATACAGTGCGGGACAGTGCGGGACAGTGCGGGGCAGAGCGGGACAGTGCGAGACAGTGCGGGACAGTGCGGGACAGTGCAGGACAGTGCGGGACAGTGCGGGGCAGTGCGAGACAGTGCAGGACAGTGCGGTACAGAGTGGGACAGTGCGGGACAGTGCGGGACAGTGCGGTACAGTGCGGTACAGAGTGGGACAGTGCGGGACAGTGCGGGACAGTGCGGGACAGTGCAGTACAGTGCGGGACAGTGCAGCACAGTGCGGGACAGTGCGGGACAGTGCAGTACAGTGCGGGACAGTGCGGGGCAGTGAGAGACAGTGCAGTACAGTGCGGTACAGTGCAGTACAGTGCGGGACAGTGCGGGAGAGTGCGGGACAGTGTGGGGCAGTGCAGTACAGTGCGGGACAGTGCAGCACAGTGCGGGACAGTGCGGGACAGTGCAGTACAGTGCGGGGCAGTGCAGTACAGTGTGGTACAGTGCGGGACAGTGCGGGACAGTGCGGGACAGTGCAGTACAGTGCGGGGCAGTGCGGGACAGTGCAGTACAGTGCGGGACAGTGTGGTACAGTGCGGGACAGTGCGGGACAGTGCGGGGCAGTGCGGGACAGTGCAGTACAGTGCGGGACAGTGTGGTACAGTGCGGGACAGTGCGGGACAGTGCGGGACAGTGCAGTACAGTGCGGGGCAGTGCGGGGCAGTGAGAGACAGTGCGGGACAGTGCAGTACAGTGCGGGACAGTGCGGGACAGTGCGGGACAGTGCGGGACAGTGTGGGACAGTGTGGTACAGTGCGGGACAGTGCGGGACAGTGCGGGACAGTGCAGTACAGTGCGGGGCAGTGCGGGGCAGTGAGAGACAGTGCGGGACAGTGCGGGACAGTGCGGGACAGTGCAGGACAGTGCGGGACAGTGCGGGACAGTGCGGGACAGTGCAGTACAGTGTGGGACAGTGTGGGACAGTGCGGGACAGTGCAGTACAGTGCGGGACAGTGCAGTACAGTGTGGGACAGTGCGGGACAGTGCGGTACAGTGCGGTACAGTGTGGGACAGTGCGGGACAGTGCGGGACAGTGCGGGGCAGTGAGGGGTAGCGTAGTACAGTGTGGGACAGTGCAGTACTGTGCAGTACAGTGCAGCGGTCACTGTGGCAGTGGTCAGCGGGGCGGAGCCCGGAGCGGGGCCGGTCGCTGCCGTGTCCGCGGGGCAGGGCGGTGCGGGGCAGGGCGGTGCGGGGCAGTGCAGTACAGTGGTCACTGTGGCAGTGGTCAGCGGGGCGGAGCCCGCAGCGGGGCCGGTCGCTGCCGTGTCCGCGGGGCGGGGCAGTGCAGTACGGTGCAGTACAGTGCAGTACAGTGGTCACTGTGGCAGTGGTCAGCGGGGCGGAGCCCGGAGCGGGGCCGGTCGCTGCCGTGCCCGCGGGGCGGGGCGGGCGGGCGCGGCCGGCAGGGGGCGCGCCGCGCGCGAGTTGAAGAGGCGCGCGGGGCGGCGCGCGGGCGGCAGAGCGGCGCGCGGGGCAGTGCGGAGCGCGCTCGCCGTCCCCGACCCGGCCCGCAGACATGGCCAGCGGAGGGCTGCAGCTCCTGGGCTTCGTCATGGCCTTCCTCGGCTGGATCGGCATCATCATCAGCACCGCCATGCCCCAGTGGAAGATGGCATCCTACGCGGGGGACAACATCGTCACGGCCCAGGCGCTCTACGAGGGGCTGTGGATGTCGTGCGCCATGCAGAGCACGGGGCAGATCCAGTGCAAGGTGTACGACTCGCTGCTCAAGCTGGAGAGTAAGTTGGGGCTGGGATGTGGTGGGGATGTTGGGGTGTCCGTCCCGTCGGGGCGGAGGGTACCAATCCCGTAGGGGCATTACCCCGCGTCGGTGTGGGTCGCGTCGAAGTTCAGGCTGAACTATTTGGACTGGGTTTGCCGTCCTATTGCATGTCCAATGTCCTATCGCCGTCGTCATCGTCCCTGTCGTCCCCACATCCCTTGCCTCCTCCCGAGTTCCTGTCGCGTTGGGTGCTGCTGTCGAGTCTCACGGACTCTGTCCCGTTGGATTTGCTCAGCCTGTCCCTTCAGGGTTGAAGGTGCAGGGCTCGAGGTCCCGCATCTCTTTCATGACTCCTCATCCTGTCGGGGATCGGACGCGTGTCTCTTGGGGTCCCCGCAGGCTCTCCCCGCCAGTACTGGGGGTCACTCCCCGGTGTCCTTTGGGGCACCCCGGGCAGTGCCGCCTCCCCGGAACAGGAGCGGGGCCGCTCCAGGGGCAGTGCCCGTGCAGTGCAGGAGCCGGAGCTCCCCCGCATCCCGCTGCCCGTCCTCCCCCCAAAAATGTCCTGCGGGGAGGAAAGGTCAGATTCTCTACGTGCGTGCGTTACGGAAAGCGCCGTGTTTGCGAACAAGACCTTTTATCTGGGGAGGTCCAGCCAGGGTCTGCGCTGCCCTCGCTGGGCACGGCTGAGCGAGAGCGGAGTTCAAGCACCGTGGCTGGAGTGGGCTCTTGGAGCACCGATCCTGTTTGCCTTTGACTGTTTTGGTCTTTTGTTCTCTGGGAAAGTCGCTGCTGCTCCCGTGGGGCTTTTGAGCTGAGGGCTGGCAGGTGAGCTGGCCTCCTGCCCAGGTAGCACTGCCTGGAGTTTTTAGACAGGCCAGTATGCCTGGATAATCTTTGGGTTTCTTATCTTGTACTAGGATGGCAAAGCCATGCCATACAGGTAGAAGTTGCGCCTGGGGGGCTGGGATGTCACTGGGGTGTCACTGGGGTTCCGGGGTGTCACTGGGGTATCAGCCAGGCTGGCTGGCTGTGATTCGGATGCTCAAGCCCAGCTGGAGCCTCAGAGAGAGCTGTTTCTAGAGCAGATAACTTATGCTGACACCCAAAGGCATTTAAGAAAATGTACTACTTTCTCGATACCGCTCATCTCATCTCCAGTCCTGGAACACCCTTATCCCTCCCTAATTAATAAAATAACAATTGCCACCTTGGTCACCTTCTCTTTCCCAAAGGAATGAGCAGGCAGTTTCACGCAAACCGAGGTCCGCGGGGAGTGTCCCCGAGCCCGATTGCCACCAGCCCTTCCTGTGTGTGTGTCACAGGCGAAGCCGGAGCCACCTTAGCGGCCAGCCCACGTGTGTCCCTGCTGTTGGCTGGCCCCCGGAGGTGCGGGCTGCGCCCCTCGGGAGCGCTGCGCCCCTCGGCGCTCGCAGGGTGCGGGGCTGTGCTGATGGGGCAGGGCTGAGCGCGCTGCCCCGAGTGCTTGCAGCGCTAATTATGTGTCAGCTCAGCTTCAAGCCTCTTATCTCTCACTGGGGGTGGGGGGTGAGGATGCCAGCGGTGGCTGAGGAATCTCCATCCACCCCCTGGATGGCTTGCGAAAGGTAACCTTGCCTCGGGGGCTGTGTGCAGCCCATTGTGCTGTAAATGAGACCTGCCTGCGGATTCCGCCTTGAACAGGTTCCCCAAAACCTGCCCAGGCCCTCCAGACCTGGCCCATTCACGGCTGAGCACCGAAACTGGCTGGTCCCCTCACCTTTGTCCCGAGAACAATACGGGCTCTTCTCTTCCAGGGCTACAGGGGAGGGAGGTGACAGGGAGCGAAGCTGAGCTTGTGGTGGCCTTTTCTGTTCTCACCGGGTTTTGCAGGACAGTATGCCTCTCCCTAAATAACAGAGAAATCACATGGTCTGTTATCCTCACGAGGAAAATCAGTGAGGGCTGGAAAAGGCTCCTCATTCTTGCGGTGCCTCGGCTTGCTTAGGCTGTGCCTTTCCTGTTTTTAAGCAGATCATGCCCGAGGACATACACCGTATCTGTTGCTTTCCCTCCTGGTTGTCCCTTCAAGGTTTTGTAGCGACATATGCCTGGGCAGGGACCAGCAGTGCTGGTTTGGGTGGAGGTGCAAAAAAAAAAAAAAATCCAAACCGTTTATACACAATTCAACCAGCCACACGGGACAGGTGCAGCAGAGAGCTCCCTTGCTGCATTCACCTGTGTTCTGGGGAAGGTGGCACAGCTGTGTGGGCAGAACTTGTGCCTGGCCACGCTTTCCTGCCAGGGCTTCTTATGCCCCAGGTGCTCTGAGCCACATGTCAGAGCCTCATGCACTGATGGGAGAGGCTCAGATCTGTAATTACTTTGTCCCCGTGGAAAGGACTG
Organism: Catharus ustulatus; assembly: GCF_009819885.2. Lineage (NCBI taxonomy): Eukaryota > Metazoa > Chordata > Aves > Passeriformes > Turdidae > Catharus > Catharus ustulatus. The sequence continues at coordinate 15,566,097 of NC_046230.1, forward strand.
AACCTTCTTGCACCTGCAGTAACTCGTGTCTGTGGGAATGCTGGAAGGCTTTGCCACCAAGTTTTGGAATATCTGGTAGCTGTTGCCGTTCCTCTGGATGTGTCAGTGCTTGGCTGCGAGGCAGAGATGGGGTTGGCACAAGCTGATGAGCACCATTAGCCAGCTGAGGGGCCTCCAGCTTCCCGTGTGGGCACGCTGCTGGAGTGCACCCGTGCTGGCACTTCTCCCGCAGCTGTGTTCAGCTGAGGGCTTATGTCACTGCTCCTATTCAGGCAACAGAAAGGCTGCGTTTTGCTGGCTTACGTGAAAAGCAGTGCGTGGCCACACGCAGACATAGAGGCAACAAATGCCACCCTTGCAACAAGGCTTAGTTGCACAGCCTCAGCATTGTTCTTGTGGCCCTCCAGCATGGTCCATGGAGCTTAGCCCAGCTTTGTGCTCCTCGGGGTCTCGGGGGATGGTCTTGGACAGGAGGGAGTAGGGCTCCTGGTACCTGTGTCTGAAAGTTTCCAGCCCCACCTAACCACATTCTCCTGTTAAGAGCAGATGTTGTTCTGGATCCTGTCTAGGCTGTTTTAGCTGAAGATACTCATCGGCCAGTTCGGTTTTGCTGGGAGAGGTTCTGTGCTTGAGACAAGCTGAGACTCATCTATCACTTCATCACCAAACCTAGTACATCCACAATGAGCCTTTGTGCCCAAGCCCAGAAAATAAACAAAGTTTTGAATGCCCTCTGGGTCAAGCAACATGGCTGAAATGTGAAATCTTCCCTCCTACACCTTTACCACCCTGGCTGAGCCTGTTCTAGGAGCTGGGGAAGAGAAAGGGTGGGGGGAAAGGAATGGTTCATGCTCAGGTTACTGCTGCTCAGTTCTGGTGGTGGGGGAGCTGGGACAGTGGCCCAGGGAGGGACAAAGCGTGAGGGACATGTGTCCAACTCTCCACCTTTAGATCTTGATTAAGCAGGTAGAACCTGCTGGTATCTGTGCTTTCATGTGGGTTAAGGGTTAATTTGCTACCCTGTTTCTCAATCCCTGTTCCTTCCTGATGAAAAATCTTGATCGAGTGATAAAACAGTCTCACTTGTGCTGGCTTTGAGAAGGTAGAGGGTTACTTGGAATGCCACCGAGGCTGTTCCTGTGCAGTGCCTGGTGTGTCTGCAAGAGGGGATGGGAGTCTGTTGCAATACACTGGCTTTATTGCTCTACAAGCAGCTTCTAAGCAGCTTTGAGTAGCTGGTGTTACTATGTGTTACTAAAGCTCTTGGTAAGGAATTCCCAGGCTTTGTGGGAAAACAGGCTGCCCAGGTCTCCTCTGACCAGGAATCTGGAAATGGTGCTATCAAGCCTGCCTTACTACAAATCGTTATTTGTCACTGAGGGTAGGAGGGCTTTGAACCTTACTTGCTTTCAAATATGCAGAGTACAAGGCCACTGTTACCGACTGAACTTGCCTCTTTTGCACTGGACATGCAGTAGGGAGTTCCCATTTTGTAAAAAAACAGGAACTAGAGTCCCTGTCCTGCCTCAATACCTCGGTACAGTCTTTTAGACTTGTAGGGAGGTGCTTTGAAAGCGTCCAGAGTGGAATCTGATGCTGATGGGTATGCAAAGTGGCCTTTGCAGGGTCCGGTAAGGGGGTTGAAAGCCTCCCAGCCATTAGCAGCTTTAGGGTGCAGTGAGAACAAAGTGTGAGAGATGTTTGCTGGCCACCCCTGAAGCTGTTACTGCTTGCTCAGACCTTCAGTCCCCTGTGTACGGCACAAAAGTAACTTTGACATGCTGGCAGGGCAGGCCAGCAGCACCTCCGATCTCACACCTTCCAGGGAATCCAGCTTTGGGGGCTGCTGACTTCTCTGGGATGTTGACAGTGGAACATGCTTGCTATACTGCAGGGGTGCGTGTAACTCCTGGGGAACTTCCCTCAGAGAAGAGAGAACTGCTCAGCATCTGTTTCACCTGTGTTCTGTCATCAGTTAGTTGGATGAAGGCCCATGGGAAGGGAAGGAAAAGTCCTTATTTTAAATTAAGGCAGTTGATGAGCATCTCTATCAGAGAATAATCTGCACACAGAGCCATTACAGCAATTTTGCCTTACAAGCAGGCATTACAAAAATCCCACGGCACTTTCCCAACAGCTTTTCTGTAATAGAAATGACATAAACAGATTGAATAAGGAATTGTGATGATAGAGAAAATTCTCAAACATCTGCAGGTGAAGTACTGGAGTATTTTTTTTATATAACTAAGCAGTTGCCAGCAATTACTTCTGTCTCAGTTAATGATAGTTGTGGGAAGGAAAACGTATTACTTAAGCTTCAGATAAACTGAATAAGGTTGTTTGTGTCCAAAACCACTAACAATAATTCTGAATGGTTTGTTAGTATTTTTTTTCAAACATGTGGGGTTTATTCTGTGAAACAGGTGTGAGCTGTAGCTGCATGTTTGTGAACTTTAGTGATATTTTATGCCTTGCAGAATGCACATTTGTTATTAATTATCATCAGGAGTTTTAAGCCTCTGTTCTTCAGTTCTTGTTGCTTTGTTGCTATTGGGTTTTCAGACTGTCATTGCTAACCAGCAATCAGCGCTTGGCTTCAGAGTCAATACTGGTTTGTATTGACAAAAGACTGTTGCCAGCTCTTGTTTGGTGCCAGGCTAGTTTGTCTCACCTTATTTAGGACTCTGTTCTTTCCCAAGGGCTCCCAAGGCTGCCCGGGCTTTCCTGTTCCTGTTGGCGAGACAGTTGCAGCAGCAAGGAGTGTGGTGGAAATCCTGTTTTCCCTCTAATATGGTAGAAGTTGTAAAGTTAAATTGCTGTGGATTACTTCTACTTGCTGTCGGCAGCCCGTCCTGTTTAGCAGGTTGAGACAATATTGTACTTGTATAATTTTGGATTTTTAAAGCATCTGGAAAGGCCCGTGTGAACAACAGAACTATTATTAAAGTAGCTTTCCCAGCCCCTGGATGTGCAGCTTCCATTGACAGCGTGTCTGTTAATGTGTAGTTAATAACTGGTAGCTTGTATGATGATTAACTGTGGCCAGAGCACTGCACCCATTGCAAAAGTGGTAGGAGGACAAAAGCACAGCCTCCCAGGCTGTGCTGGGAGCACAGGGCGGGTGGAGGATGGCTGGTTAGCACAGTCATGTCACACTGCAGCTTCTGGGGACAAAGGAACAGAATGTTCTGCTAAGGCTCCAACCCCCTCTGCTGTCCCACTGCAAGTTTCTGTCCCCTTATGCCACGGAGCCATGTGTGAGGAGGGGGCAAGGGTACCCCAGGAATTGTCCCACCAGTGTCTGCTGAGAGTGGGCAGCCCTGGGGAATGCTCACAATGCTGCATTTTGTTCAGCTGCTTCTGCAAAGCTGTTGTGGCATGCATCCAGTTAATACTTGAGATTTTGGTGTTTCATAGTTGGGTTTTTAGAGGTTATAGAAACTTTTTCCAGCATTTTCGTGTGCTTGTCCCTTGGCACTGTGCGTGAAGGTGAAATGTTTCTTCCCACCCTCATAACTATTTTCCTAGTTTTTAGAGATATCATTGCCTATTTTGAGCTTCATGAAAGAGCTCTTTCAAAACCCTCTCCTATAAAGTAATTTCTTCTGCAGCAAGACTGAGCCAAACTTACTGTAGTCTTGATAAAACAGGTTTGGTACCTCTGCAGACAATATGGGTTCCCATGCCTAGTACAAGCTGGTATTCAGCCACGGGTATCTCCAGAGCTTCTGCTGTAGGGCACAATTTAGCCTTAAATGCATGGCAGTTGAATTGGTTGCCTGGGTGGCAACCTGTCAGCTGAAGTCTTTCTGAAATTGGCATTGCTTTTGTAAGGTAGAAATTACTTTTGGAGTGTAATCTCTGACATTGGAGATAAATCAATTAAAAACGAGTTTGGATACTACAGTGGTGATTTATGCTAAAGTGACAAATGTTTTTGTTAATGGGTTTCTGTAGCAGATGGTTTTGATTAACACATGGGTGGTGCGGAGGTGTGTCACCTTCCCCTTTGAAGGAAGGGAGAGATATTAGCCAAGCTGATGGAGGAATTTTTCCCAAGAAAACCAACACTCATCAAAGTGTGTTCCTTCCTGTTGCTCTGATTATTGTCTTTTCATTGTGTTGTTTGTAACTGGTTTCATAATCTATTTACAGAACTATAAGGTTTTGTGTGAAGGGGCAGACCCAGATCTGTTTTAGAGCAGAATTTAGAGCCTGATGTTGGTATGGGTGATGGGAATTTTCCTGCACAAGCGGTTCTGTAGGACAAAGTGTAGTGAAGAAGCTGCAGAGGATGGCTGTGGGGCTTTGCTCTCCTTCTGGCCAGTGCCAGGTCTGAGCTCTGAGTTTCAGATTGGGTCACAGAGCCACTGTGGTGGCAGGGACTCAGCTGGGCTCACCATACCAGCCCTGAGTGTGCAGGTGCTCTGTTAAAGGCTTAAATCGTGCAGTTCCAGCCTGAAATGCTTTGCAGAGCTCTACCAGGATGCAGGCCCTGTGTTTTGGAGGGTGAACTCCAGACCTGAGATTTTGTCAGGGGACACTTGTGCCTTGGTTACAGCATGCTCCTTGGAGCTTATTCATTTTATTAACCAGTCCTCTTTGTTCTCAGGGCTTCACAGGGCTGTGTATGAAAATTCATTCTATTCAAACAAACCTGATTTGCCAGACAATAAAGCTTAGGCTCTTATTTCACTGCTAGTCAGGTGTTTTGTCACCTGAGAATTTTTTTAGTAATGACTTAATTTACATTACTATTTTTCTTTGGTACCAAGAAGATGCAAGTTCAGTAGCTCACATTCATTGGGTTAGTGTGTCTTGATGCCTTTACATGAGTCCACATAAAGACCAAATCCCAGGGTACATCAAGTCTGTCTGCTGAGAACTCAGCTGAATTCATAGCTTGCCTATGGGAGCTGTCACCCCATGCTCCAACTCTTCAAAAGCACAAGAGGCTCTTAAAGCATTTCAGTATCTTTGAGTCAATTAAGATAAATATTTTAAGTAGAAAAGAATACAAGGTATTTTCCAATTGGCTCGGAAAGTACTATTTCTTTTGCAATTGTATTTTTGTACCCTCTGGGACTCAAACTGAGAAGGTAGCACAAAAAATATTAAATCAGCACTGAGTTATTTGTATAAAAGAGGTTTTGGAAGTGTTGAGCAGTAAATGGGCCTTGCTGTCTGCTGTGGCACTATTCATATGTATGTCACTATTCATATTAAAACGTGTGCTTAAGTACTTTGTCAAGGTAGAGCCTAAATCTGAATACTTCTTTTGATAAACAGATATGTCCTTCCAATTGGGATTCAAATGATCAAGGAACAAAAGATGTCTGAGGGCAATTCCCAGGTCATTTCCTGCAAAAGGCACTGCCTGCCCTTGTTTGCCATGCATTTTAGAGAGGCTGAGAGTCCTCTGATCCTGATGCATGACAGTCTTGAGACCAAAGCTGCGAAGGAATGTCTTGCTTGGATGTATCCTGTGTATCAGGGTGCAGGAATATTGAGATCCAAGATTGCTGAGCCCAGTAATTTGAATTTCGATTTGTATCTTGAGTTTACTCTGTGGGTAACTCAAATCCTATTGTCTTGCAGGCAGTCTGCAGGCCACAAGGGCTTTGATGGTGGCTTCAATACTCCTGGGGCTCGTTGGAGTGTTTGTTGCTGTGACAGGCATGAAATGCATGAAGTGCATGGAAGATGACCAGGTGAAGAAGATGAGGATGGCTGTCTTCGGTGGGGTGATCTTCATCATTTCAGGTTGGTAACATGCAGATGTGTTGAGTGTTAGTTGTGCTGTCTCCTAGGTGGCACATATCCTGTGCAGGATGGGGAGGGCTTGATGTGCTGCTCCAAGAGCATTTTGGTCTGGGAGCTCCTTAGAGGGCTTTGGCTCAGGCTACCTGAGACCCCTTGGCACTGGCATGACAATCTCTGTATGGACTTCATGCTTTCCATATCTGTTGGCAGAGCTGAGTTTGACCCTGCTTCAGTGAAAAAAAGGCTGTCAGCAGAGCAGTCCTGCCTTTGCTGCAGTGTAACTGTGCGAAATCTCAAATCTGTTCTTAACTTCTCTCCCAACCAGCACTAAATGGAACAGCTCAGAACTTTCAGGGTAGCAGCAGCTCAGCTTTACTCCAGATGCTGATTCTGCAGATCCTGATTTTTGCAGAGATTTTTTTACTGGTTGTTTTTCCTTAAGCCATGACATCACATTCTCTTTCTGTGCAGGTCTGGCAGCGCTGGTGGCCACGTCATGGTACGGCAACAGAGTGGCTCGGGCCTTTTATGACCCTTTCACCCCTGTCAACACCAGGTACTGACCCATTTGGTACAGCACACTGTAGTTGAGCATGACCAATACTCACAGGGCTTAGTTTTCAGTAGCAGTCACTCAAAACAAAGAAAGCAATTTTCTGAACTAGCTGGGTTGGCTTCAGGCTGTGCAGAAAGAGCTGGGACTAGGTCTCCATACCCACGTGGCTTAGGTTTTGGCTTTAAGGTAACATCACTGCCAGAGACCTCACTGGTGGGACTTCATTGAGGTTTTTTTTTTTTTAAATTTTTTTTTTATCCCGCTACATGCTAACGGACTGGCTTGCACAAAGCTTGGCCTGCAGCTGTTGGGGGTGACCCAAAATACTGGAGGAACCCAGCTCTGAGGGTCAATAAAGCCTGACTGCTCTAGGCTGCTGCCTTGTAGGAAGCCACATCCATCCCAATTTCTACTTCTTTCTGCTTTGTGTGAATGTATTACTACATGTAATACCTCTGGATTGCAGTGATTCTCACTTTCTCCTTTCTTTCTTCTCCAGATTTGAGTTTGGGTCAGCTCTCTTCATTGGCTGGGCAGCTTCATCTCTGGCCATACTGGGGGGATCCTTCCTCTGCTGCTCCTGTCCACGGAGAGAAACTTCATATCCACCCACCCGAGGCTACCCAAAAAATGCCTCATCCACAGGGAAGGATTATGTATAATGAAACAAAGAAGAGGAGCCACCAGCACTGGTAGTGAAAGCATTTTGGAGAGGACACTACAATGCCACTGTCCTGAGCAGAGTCCAGGCTCTAGGTTCTGCCTTCCTCTTCTCCCAAAAATGTGTATATTTTTGTAATCCTCTTTGCTACTGGACGTAACTTCTCCTTTCTCTCCCAGCCCGTGGAGGAAGGCTAGCCTAAATTCATAGGTATTGCCACTGGAAAGATGAAACCTCCAAGCTTGGGTTAAGTTTAGTATTTGGGAGTAAAAGGGAAAATGATACTGTTTTTATAGATGGATGTTGGTGCTTTTTTTAGTTGGCTATTTTTATTTTTTTTTAAATAGATGGTAACAATTGAGTCCCATATCCCATTAAGTTAGAGCCCAGTGTGGTGTGTGTAGAAATTAAAGGAATATATATTATATACAAAATGATGAAACCAATAGCTTAAGGGGAAACATAATTTTGGGGAAAAGCCTTTACCTGTAGGAATGTTTGAAGAGATGTAAAATGCTCTTGTACTGTCTTATTGGCATCATCTTCAGCACCCACCTTTCCATGCAGACAAAGGGTCAGAAACAAATTGCTGTGACTTTAGTGGGATTCCACACTGTCCATGCACATGCTGTTGGCTAATGGAAGATGCAGTGTAAGGTAGAGACCACAGAAGTTACCAGACTCCCAAAGCATCTGCAGGTTTCCCTGGTGCCAGGGAAGGGCTCAAGGGAAGGATTGCCTTCTGTTTTCACTGTGTGTCTCTGGTGAGGCTGTGGCTGTTCCTTGGACACCGAGCTGCCAGTGATTGTTTCCCCATGTTCCCACCCCGGCAGCTGAGCTTGAGGCTTTATCCCCCAGTGTGTGTTACAGGTCACCTTTTAATGCTCTTTCCTCAAGGCTTTCTCATTTGGGCTTGGTTTCCCAATCTCTGTTTGCCTGATGCAGCTAGCTGTGTTAAACCAAACTGAATGCACTGCCACTCCCTGATGTTTCCCCAAGGATACCTCACACGCTGCCATTCCATCCTGCCTGTTTCTTGTAAACACTTCCAGTGATGATATGAAGGCAAATTCCAAGAAAACTGACCCAAAGGTTATGGCAATTGCTTGTAATCCAAGCTCACCAAAGAGGAAGAAACAAACATTTTAAAGATATAGCCATCCTTGCATATTGAGTCATATCTGAAAAAATAATAATGCTGTTCATCAAAGGTTCCTACCCCTTCCCCTGAAACACCCAGTCAGTCACTTGGTGTTGGCTGACATTGGGAGTTAAGCCTTATGATTCCTAGAGGGGTGGTGCCACTTCTCCAAAGCTCAACCTTCTTGAATAGAAGGAAACTGGTGCTTCTGACCAGGCTTTATAATTGTGTATATGTTCAGAGGTATCAGATCTCTTGATTTCCTTCTGTAGACAGGGAGAGCCTCTGGCTGAGCTATGTACCACGTTGGTGGTCTGTGCAAGCCTTGTACCTCTGTTTTACCTGACTCCTACAGCATAAAGTTACTAAAAGAAACCAACCAGAGCATTTGCTTCAGGTTCAAGTTGATGTTGGCCTGTACTTAGAGCTGGGCCATGTGGCTTCCCCTTCTCCATGGGGAATTGCCTGTGCACAGCAGCTGCCTCGAGAGACCTCTTGTCTTGGGAGGTGGCAGCTCAGGTCACATTAAGGAGCTGCTGAAGTCTGTGCTTTTGTATTTGCATTAACCCTGAGCCAGGGAGCAGATGCTTGTATTGGGAACTTGTACAAAGTGTTTAAACAATTTCAATAAATGGACTTTTTTAAGGAAAATCAGACTATTACTTCATTTGTTGTTGAACAGAACTTGGAACAGTGCACATGGAAGAGAAGAGTGGGACTTGGGGTTTTGGGAGCCTGGCTGCCAGGATGGAGCTTGTTTAGCTGTGTGTATCTACAGCAGACATAGGTGGGGACAGATCTTCTGCAGTGAGTCAGGCAGCTGTGGCCTCTGGCAGAAACTCACCCAGTAATCTGCCCCGATTGCAGCCCAGGAACCAGAAGGTCTGCTCTGCTCCTCAGCAAGGCAGGCTGCACCCTGGGTGGAGCAGGAAGGGGCAGGGGGAAGGCAGACAGCTCCCTGGCAGGGGAGTGGGAGCTGCAGGAATGGGGAAGGGATGGGGCATGGAGCCAAGGTGCTCCCGGGAGAGGAGCTCTGCCTTCAGAGCAGAGAGAGTGCTGCTGCTCCATGTGTGACTGCTTCTCTCTCACTCTAAAGCCCTTTAGGGAGTGTACCATGCTTCCATTGTGACAGCACAACCTCTTTTGCAGGCCAGATAGAGAATGGTTCTTGTTGGGCATGGGATCTTCTAACCTGCACTGATACCTCCCCAGGACAGCAAGGCTCTATCCCCCTGCTTTTATCTGCCCTGGAAACCATTTTCTTTCTGTTCATCAGGGTTTTGAGTTCATCCCTTTCATATTTTTAAGTACTCGTGATGAGAGGTAGACTGTATTTAAAACATTTTCTTAAGCTCAGTCAAGGAGCTGCCTCCTCTAGTCCCTCACTCTCCAGGGGCTGTTTGCTTTTGTAATTACAAACAATAGGAACAAAGCTAATTAGGCCTTGTAAAGCTGGCAGAGCAAAACAGCCAGGCATGTGGCTGGCTGAGTGAGCTGGCAGTGCCTGGAGCAGGCTGGTTGCCTGGCATAGCTTGGGGTCTATGGTCATTCTTATTCCAACCTGTCAATTAGTCAAGGATTTCCATTGAGATTAATTTTTTCCCATGTTTTCATGCTCTCTCCCTCTCCAAGGACTGTTGCAACTTCTACTCTGAAGTTTCCTGGGCAGAAGAAAAGGGAAAAGAAATCCCACCTATAAAATGGTCAGTAAGACTTCTCAGGAGCTGGCACAAATGGATCACTGCAGGAGATGCAGACCTGTCTGTGAGACTGGCACAGAGGCAGGAGCCAGAGGCTACCTTGTTTGTTTGTTTGTTTGTTTGCTGTGCTTTCAACTGGACAAAATTCCAAGCCAAACTTTGCTTTCCTCTCCCTTTCTGCCATGATCATGCAATTCTACTTGGCCATGTTTTCTTCAACCTTTTGGCCATTTCTGCTGTAGGTTGCATAGAAAAGGAGTTGCATGGGTGGAAAATTGGGGGAGTTTCTCACTGGATTTCAGCCTTTGCACGTGACTGACATTCCTGCTGCTAAAGCCATCTTGCAATGAAATGATGGCATTTGTCTCTGCAGACAATGGGAACTTTGACTGCTACTTGGCATCTTCTTCCATATCATATTTATTATTCACTGGTGCCAGAGCTCTGTATGCTATGCAGGGAACTTCACTGTCAGTGGGAATTACTTGCTCATTTATATTGCTTAGATATTTTGAAGGAGTAAGAGACTTCAAGATGTTTTTGGAATAGCATCAGCCCGTGGGATTTCTTGGCTCCTCCAATTCAATTTTAAGAAATCATACATGCCCAATGCCTTTTTCAGATTCTGATTCTGATTTGCACATGAGCTTCTTGTAATAAGTTTGGCTTTGTTTTCTGTATTGCTCTGAACACATAGCTGAAGAGTATTAAAGCACTGAAAACTGATAATTAAGATCACAGAAACAGCCAAGAGACCTAATGGCAGCTGTTGACAGCTGTTTGTGAAACACTTATACAAGCTCAGAATCTTTTTAATATAAGGCAGAAGCAGAAGTAATGGCATTACTGAGGAAAAGAAGTTAATGAAGGTCTTAAGAGTAAACCCCAGAAATGTCAGTAACGTGAAGTTGCTTAAAAGCAGCAGATTTACAAATCTAGATGAATAACCAGACTGAAAGAGCTCGAGCCTTTGTCCTGAGCATGGAGGCATTTGGAGTAACTTTGGGGCAGCCAGTGAAGTGACAGTGATGTAAAATTGTCTTGGTGTTTTCACAAAGGACAGCTAAAAGCTGCCAATGGTAGCAGCATCTTCCAAGGTCTTACATCCAGCTCTACCTGAAAAGTTATTTTGTGGTCAGCTCTTTGCCCAATGTCAGTGCTGCAGTCAAACCACAGAACAGCCTGGGTTGGAAGGGACCCTTAAATGTCACCTTGTGCAGGCCCCTGCAGTGGTGGGGACATCTTCGATAAATCTTGCACTGTCAGACCTCACAAGTGGCCAAAGCCCTGGCAGCTAGTGTGTGTCCCATCAGGATTACCCTCCCACAATGTTGTTTGCCCACCACCTTTGCACCTACCAGGTGGCAGAGGAGCCACAGGCTCAGGACAACCATGTGTTTCAGCCAGGGCTTTGCATCCAACTCATCTGAGCTTTCCAAACTGGCCTTTGGACTGCAACACAAACAGTATTGCAAGGGTGTCCCCCCTCATTAGGCTCTTCATTCCTCACTCCCACTGGTTCTTCAATTTGCCTTGTTGCTGTTTCCCTGCTTCTGGAAGTGCAGTCTGTGACAAGGAGCTTGTTCTTCTATAGCATATTGCTTTTGACCCTTTCTGCTGCTCCTGAAGTCCTGTGCTTGGGCATCTGCATCACTGAGCAGGAAGGGAAAAACACTCCTTTGTTGAGCCTCGTGCTTGATTGGAAAGCATCCCAACTCCTACAGCTTTTCCAGAAAAGCCCTGCCTGGATTCCTAGCATACTGCATCAGGGACTTGGTGTTCCTAGGGTCTACATTTCCTACAGGGGACCTGCTGTGGACACCAGGAGCCCCTGGAGCTATGGAGCCTGTGGGTGCTCCTGCTTTGCTGCCACAGGGGCCACAAGGAGCCTTCAGGTCCTGCCTGGGGACCAAGCTCTGGGTAACCCACCTGGATAACACCTGCTGTGTTTGCCTTGAGGCACAGAAGCCACCTTCCACTCCTGTGTGGTTCATCAGCCAGGCCCAGGAGCAGGTTTCATGAATTTTGATGTTAAGTTTCCCGTTTTTTTGCCTTGCTTTAGAATGGCTCTGCTTCCATTGTGTCCTGATTCACTACAGTTGCACAGGTCCTCCCTCCTGCTAGAAGGACTACTTGGAAAAGTGTTTTCATCACCAGGCAGCTCCATTTGACCATACCAGGCTGTTGCTGGCTGGTTGGGTGGCACATTCTGGGAAATTGCATAAGCCCACATTCTTACCATGGTGTTTTTGTTCTTCATCTACCACATCATAGAATTCCATGCCTGCCAAAGCTGTGTCACTGCCTCTTGTCCAGGAAGGTGGAGGATGTGACTGACATAAAAAAACTGCATTTTCACATAAGGGCAGAGGATCCCCAGAACTGAGGGGTGCAAAGACAGCCTTTGCCAATGTCCTATAGCTTGCAGATGGGTTTTAATGGGAAAAAAAAGGAGGAAGTGAGGGAAGAACAAGATGAACTCGCTAGTGCCAAGCTCCTAGAAAAGTCCCAGCTATGTGAAAGCTGCTCAGTGCTAGTACAGTGTTCTCGCCTACATGGATTCACCTCCCACTGCAGCCAAGGCTTTGACTTTTGGTTTGGGAGCCACACAGCAAGGTTCAGCAGGTGGGAGGCATGGGATGCTGCTGTTCCCAGCCCAGCACTCCTGGCTGCCCTCGGAGCCAGCTGCCCCAGCAGGACAGCAGCACTGAAAACAAGCTCAGCCAAGGAGAAAAAAAAAAAGCAAGAAATAGCATTCTTATTACAAGGTAAACAGCATTAACTCCGTCTTGGGGGAGTAGAACATCACGGCGGCGATCGGCTTTTCTGCCCACGAGCCGTGCAAGGGCGGTGGAACGCGCTCCACCCTCCCTTGTGCAACGCTCCCGCAGCAGCTGTAAATAATCATTTACCTGTGCCTGCTCCTTTTTTGTCAGCTGCAGCTGCTCCCGCAGGGTGGGTGCCCCGAGGTGAGCATGGCAAACCTCAGCCCCGGGCTGGCAGAGCTGTGCCCGGAGCTGGAGCCCCGGGTCACTGCTGCGAGCAAGGCTGCCAGCTGCGCTAAGGGGGATGGGACACTGTGGGCTGCATTTGTTGTTTTTCCAGGAAAAATAGCTCAACGGTTTCCTTTTAATTATTGTTTTCCCAGACCCACAATAACATTTCTCCACACAGCATTCTCTAGAAAAGGTCTGGTAAAAACATATTGGCCAAAACACATCTGTCAGAGAGCCAGGTCTGCTTGTTTACCTGATGCCGGGATTTCAACATCGGTGCTCTGAGATCTTCTCTGAACCTTCCTGTCCTCAGAAACTGGGGACAGAAAGGGGAAGCCAGTCCCTTCTCATGTACTTTTCCCCCCACCCAAATTAGTAAAAAGGTTTCAGAACAGACCCAGACCTACGGGCAGTCACTTTTGTTGAGATTTCCTGGTCACTGTCATATCGTAACATGCCAAAAGCATCCCTTGGGAAGCCTGCGTGGGATGGATGCTCCAGGAGCACAAGCAGAAATGTGACCATGCCCAGGCAGCCCTGTGCACAGAGCAGGGGAGATGAGGAGTAATGAAACCCTCGGCCCCTTCCTTCAGGGAGGGATGTGCCTTTGGCCCAGCAAGCAGAGCCTGCACAAGAGGGAGTCTAATTTACAGTGCCCTGTAATTTGCTGATGCCGTAATATGTTTAGCTTGGGGAGAAGGCTGTGTTGATGTTAATGTGCTCGCTCACATTGGAGCTGTGGTGTGTTCCATGCACATGGAAAACAATGCCACACAGGGCTGGGCCATCCTCATGAAAATAACGGGGAGTAGCTCAGCTGGGGCTGAGCTCTTGGGGCTGTCATGGGTGGGAGCAGCCCCCTGAACCCTCCAGAGGGTGTGACAGCCCAGCACCTGCTGCAGTGACAGCTGCAGTGACACACACTCCTCATTAAGAACTACTGCCGAAGTTAATTAGACTTCAAGTGTCAGCACAGGACCAAGCAGGATTTCCCTAATGCTTTTGAACTGGCCCCAAATCACTGATTGCAGTGTCAGACAGCACAGCTCTGTCCCCCCATCTGTGCCTTTCCCTCTAGCTGGTGCTTCTTTGAGTCCAGGCAATGAAGGTGAGAATATTGTCAGTTCCAATAGTGACAGCAGAAATACACTGATGATCTCAAGACACAGACAGGGGTGCCAGGGTGATACTGGACAGACAGACAGCAAATAATTGCTGCTCTGTGATCAGGTCCTGCTTTGGGATACAACATTGTCCTGGCTCAAACACCTCTCTATGTGCCTGGTAGATCTGTTAGCAGTCATTGCTTACACCTGTGCAGCACTTGAGCTCGTGGCACTGCTCCAGGCTGCACCTTCCAGGGTAAGACTGCAGCACTAAGCCCTGCAGATACAGAAAATACTTCTTTGAAATTCAAGCTGACTCTGGAGCAAGTATTTATCTCCACAAGACTTGCATGGCTCTTTACACCTAAATTCTTCATCATCCTCAGAGCAGCCAAATGTGGTAGGAGAGTGTTTTGCCATCTCTGGAGCACACTGAGCTGAGTGAAGAGCTCTCTGCTGGGTTTGCCAGTGGTGGTCAGGCCAGCAGAAGGCAGGGAGCTGGGCTGAGATCCTGCAGCTCAGAGGCAAGGGAGAAAAGCAGAGCAATGGGGTAGGACCACACTTCTGGCACCAAGGAAGTGGTGCAGGTCAGCAAATGAAGGTGGTGCAGGCCACCAATACAGCAAGCAGGTCAGCAAGGCTCCCAGGCTTCCCACAGAATTCCTCAGAAACTGTAACATTAAGAGTCTTCCTGGAGTGTTTCAGAGAAATGATGACATTTTCCTTGCACACACCTAATTCTACTGAAGGCAAGAGTTAGTCCTGATGCAGGGCAGCTCTAATCACTGCAAGACAATGTTTTAATAGGAATTTCCTTAGAATTTGTTCCCAGAGTCAGGCTCAGGCCAGCTTTGAAAGATGGTGATATCAAGACCAAAGTTAGGAGCAGATAAAAACTCTTACAGAGTTGTACTTGGCATGAACCTTTTTCCAAAGAAGACATATCAGGTGTTTTGAAATAAGTTAAAAACATTAATTACAGCCATAGCAGTAGTTCAAAATGTGACAGGCCTTTTAGAACTTGTTGCTATAGATCACAATGTCAATATTGCAAAAGAGTGGTTTGTTTCCATCATAATCAAGCTGTCTAGCACTGAATAATGGACTACTGGAGGCTGCCTCTTTATCTTGGCATACACAGAGCTCAGCAGTGTGTGTCAACACCAAGAACACTTGAAGGATTGCATTGCTTTGTCTGCTTGGACCCAAAAATACAAGGGCTTTGGAGGGGAGTCAAACTGTTTTGCAAAGTACCTACTCTAAGCCAGCTTACCCCCTTGTAATACGGGCAAACTTGCTTATCTGTGTCCTGGTGTTCAGAACTTAGCCCTCCCTTTCCTCCTATTATTCACCTGGATAATGAAGTCTGTGCTGTGCGAAATGGGCAGTGGCACACAGTGCACAGACTTGCAGAGGTTGCCATTGGTGCTCTTGTACCCAAATTATTTCGGTGTTATATAAATGGTGTCAGCTCTCAGCCCCTCTGAGCGGTGGCTTCAGCTAAGCTGTGCCAGGTGCTGTGCAAACAGCTCAGAGCTTGGAAAAATACATAATATATTAAGGGTGGGACAGAACCAAATATATACACTTAAATCAACTTGTTCATGCATGATTGGAGTGCAGAAACAGCTCCAGTGAGGCACTCAGTGTTGAGCTCAGTGTCCCTGAGCCTGCAGCACCTGGACTCCCTTTTGGGGCATAACTTGGCTGTTCCTAATATTAAAGAAGGTATACCTATGGAAATGATAGGACAAATACAGCACAGAGGGTCCCAGAACTGACCATAGTCTTGTCTCTGTTTAGTTATTTAAGCATTTTGCACAGAACAGCTGCAGATGGCACATTAAGTGCAGGGCAAGCTCTGCTCCCTTCCTGCTAGAGCAGAGATGTGCAAGTAAAGCATGGATCTGCTAATCTCTTCCATGATGAGATTTAGATAAGGGCTTGTTTGGGACTCCCCGGTGACAAGGGTAATTTTGATTCACATCTCTTGGACAAATGGGAGCTAAAAGCAGTCATTACAGTGTCCATGGCTTCTCACATTTGAGTTTTTACCTTTTTGCAGAACTGAAAGAAGTTCAGAAAACAAAAGTTAGTAAAACCTAACACACACACTTCCTTCTTTCCATGGAATTCAACTGCAAAACAACTTACAATGTAGCTAATAAAAAATGGAAACTTTCCTCCCAGAGTCGTAGCTTTTCCTCTCAAGAGCAATTGAGGCAATTTCCTAAGAAAACCTGTTTTCTGCCCAGTGCCAGTAGCAGTGTTTTTCTTCTCGGAATAGGTGGCTGCACAGATTTGTGGAGACCACCAGTGCTGCTGAATGTGCCATGACACCCAGCCTGGGATAGGTGTCCCTCCCCACAGGCATGGGTCTGCTCATAGCACCAGCAACTCTTCATCCCCATGATCACTGGGGCTCCTGTTGGCAGTGAAATCTCTTCCAAGTCAGAGATTTATTTTTTCCTGCTGGATGTTTCTCATGTGGCTTTAATTCTGTTTGTGGAGGCAGCTGCGTGCACAGATCAGAGGAATGGGCTGGGCGCAGAGTCAGCTTCCCACACCTTATCTCTGCTTGACTGGGGCAGGTGGGGAAGGGAGGATGTGGGCTCCATCCGTCCCAAAACCTGTGGGATGGCTCAGGATTGTTACTCTAGTGATGATATCTTCTTGCAGAGAAGACCAGGAGAACGTGGTGGGTGCAACCTGGGACACATTCCCACACCCTCCTCTGTGTATTTACACTCATTCAGCTCCAACATCCCATTAAGCTCGATGGAAGCAATTAAAAAAAGCAGCAGTAGCTGCTCTTGCTTGTTAGAGAAAACCAGCTAGTGAGATTCTGTTACAGATGAGCAGTCAAATTTTAAACTGACTGGTGAAGTTAGGCTCTCAGGGTAATTCTGTCTTTTGGAAATGTTGTGTGTGTGTGTCAGTGTAACATAACCCAGCCCAGCACAGAGAGCCTTCCAGCAGGGTGAAGTTCAACTGCTCAGTGGAGTGGAGAATGGGGATCTGTTCTGGCTAGGACCAACTGGAGAAAAAGTGGTTTTGTGCAAGCATGCATGTCTGTAGGTGGCACACACATACTCTGGACTGTTTGCAAAGGCCAACACCAGAACTTTAGAGGTGATTCCAGCATCTGCTTGAAAAAGTCTTCTAGCGGTATCATAACAGCAATGAAAGCTTGGAACTGCTGCCATTTGTGGGGCAATTTCTGTTATTTTTGTGTGAGGATCCCACTTGGAAAAAGATTAGGTCCATTTGTTTGTTGTAACAACACAGGAAGGGAAGAGGTTTTCCTTTTATCCTGCTAGAACAGCTACCTTTGGCATCCTATCCCTTTTCTCATCTGGTTGAGATCCACATTCAAACCAGCAGAGCTTGTCCATAGCTACCATTCAGTAAACAGCAACGAGCCACAGCCAGCTTTTATCTAGATTGAATTAAGCAGGCAGCACACCGAAGATGTAACATGTTCACCCTTCCTTTTGCTAGAACAGGAAAGGGTGGATTGGACCCCACCAGGAAAGGGCCTCCCTTGGTTCTGATCACAGAAGTTTGTGACTGCAGCTGATCAAATAGGAAGCCCTTTAAGTTACAATAAAATGTCCTAAATATGGTTGACAAGCTTCTGACAAAAATAGTGGTGAGCCCCTTCTTCAGTTGGGTGCTCACATTAGTTCTAGTCCAGAAATGATCATAATCTCTGCAGACTGGTACTATTTGAAAATGCCATCAGATTTTCCGACCTGGAAGTGCCCTGAGGCAATCCTCAGCTATTGACTCTGGACTTCCAGCAGCCACCGAAACTTAAACTAAATCCTTTCTCGTTCAGGATAAACAATCCACCCTTTGCCTCCCTGTTCCCCATCCAACAGAACACTCACTCTTGTAAATGAAAGCAAGCTAATTTACTGATCTCAACTGCTCTTTTCACAACATGATATTCAATGCTGTGAGTCACCAAAAAAGGCTCTCCCCTTTTCCACTGAGGTCAGCAGCAGCTTTAGCAGGGAGCAGGTGCCTGGTCATAGCTGCAGGCTGAGCTGGCAGCAGCAGCAGCAGTGTCCAGGTGGAGGAAGATTTTCTGCATCTGCCTCTGCCGCAGATACAACACCTTGGACCGTAATGTCAGAGGAGGTCAGATAAGCAAGATAAGTTACATTGCCTGAACCTTCTTTTTTAACAACTCTTTTCGGATGCAAATAATTCAGTTTAATACAGGTAGGTGCTGCCCCAGGTCTAAACATAATTTGGGTGACAAATGAGGAATGGCTTAGGGGCAGGGAGCAGTCACCTAACTTTAGAAACAGTTTAATCTCTCTCTTAGAGCTGCCACAATGAGGACTTTTCTTTGTGTTTCTGTCCCCAAACAAACTTCCTTTGTTCTGGTGCAGTTTCTCCTCCCCTGGAATTTGCTGTCCCAACTGCCTCACTCGAGTCATGCTCAGGCTTGCTCCGATGCCAGCAGTGTCTCAGGAGTCTGATGAAACCCGAATGATCCCTTCTCCCCCTGTATGTCTGTGCCCAGCCAGGAGCCATTTCCTGAACGGTGCTGGCCCAGGAGCAGTGCCTGAGGAGCAGGAACGGAGGGATGGCACCTGCTGGAGCCCAGACTTTGGGTACAGAGTCACTCAGATGTCCAGAGTGGTGATGGAGTCACCAGGAGCACGTCAGGCTTGTCCTGAGTCCCTGATGGCTCCAGGTGTGTGACCCAGACACACCTCAGCTGGACTGGAGGGCAGGAAGCCACCCAGAGAATCCACAGCTCAAGGTTAGGGCTCCTTGGGAGGATGTTTGCAGCCGCCAAACTGACCAGAGCAGGAGCATGAATTAAATCTTCCCTCTTTCACATGGATGTGCTGAAGGTCAGCACCAGCACAGGCTGCCTTTATTCGAGGTGGCCCTGCATTTGGCTTTGAGCATATCCAGGGCAGAGGATGGGGAAATGTGCACCAGCTCTCCAGGGAGTCCAGCCTGAGCTGCTCCATTTAAAGAACTCAGCTCTTGGACACCTTGGCACAGCTTAGTGAAAGCTTGGGATCCTGATGGGTACAAGGACACTCTTGAGTGAGGAACCATAGACTAGGAGCCTGTCCCATTCCCACCAGCTGAGAGCAGTGGATCAGCAATCTTGGTGGCTGACTCAGCCCTGCTCTCCCATCCGACCTCACTGAGCAGCAGCTGCTAAACCATGGTGTGACTTCAGAGTCAGGTGAATCAGACACTTGATCAAGAGTCACTCTAGGATTTATGGATTTGAGTGCAAGCTTAACTGTGGCCATAGGCTGAGGTCATTGTCTAAAGGGCAGCATCAAGATGCAATGTCAGTGAGATGCCTGCTGCAAGAACCCCCTTCCATGTCATAGCTGCTTGTGGAGCTGTGCAGCCGCTTCTTCACGCAGAACCAGAGCAGTCTGAAATCTCCTGTGTCACACTTAACCCTTACCTGGTTCCTCCACACATAATTGCAACAGGTGGGATCGAGCCTAGAGTGAAAAAGCAGCTCTGTGTCCAGTGAGGGATTCTCATGGTGGTGTCCAAGCCATGTTGTTCAAAGGGCCAGTGTGAATTTGGGAGTTGGAATCATTGGAGACAGCAAAGTTTCACCTAGAGAGGCTGTTTCCATCAGCACTGCCTGCCTCTGCCTGTGTGACATCCACTCTGAGGTTGTAAGTGGGGGAGCAGGAAGGGACCCACTCTGCCCCTAATGAGTCTGTATCTACACACTCACCTTAGCTTCTTGCTGTACCCTGGTTTGCATTTTCTCCTGTGCCTCGTGGGAGCAAAACTCAGGTTTCAGGAAGCATCTCATTAATTTTTCCGTATTTTGAAATGGAGTGACTCACTCTCACCAAACCAGCTGCTGTTTTGTCCTTGCTCTGTGCACTGAGACAAGCACAGGACCCACCCCTGCCCCACGACTGGCCCCAGAATTCTGGGGAGTCGGGGGTCCGGGCAGCAGCAAACACTCATCACCTTCCCCTCAAAAAATGTCCCTCTGTGGCTTTTAGACACAAACATGAATGTACATGAAAGGCCAGTGGGTGGGGGCTTGTGCTGAATAATAAGCAGCAGCCAAACAAGTCGAGCAGGTCTGTGGAAGCAATTCAGGCAAGCCAAAAAGATCGGTAAGGTGAGATGTAATTATAATCCCTCTGAGCTGGGGCACTAGGAGGAGCCGAGGACCCAGGACACAAACATCACCCATGCAGCCCTGCTACACCAGGGGCAGCTAGGCCTGAGTAACAACTTGTTTACAACTCCTCATTCGTCCTGGCTGAGCCAGCCCCACAATGATTTAACTCTGAGCACCTAATACCTTGGCCAGGCAAAATTTTTTTGGGGCATAAGAGGAGATAGGGAAGAGGCACACAGGTAAATAGGTCAAATTTTCTTTTTTCCTTTTCTGTGCCCTACCCTAGAAATGTTTAACTGGAGAACAATTTATTCAGGATTTTTCCCCTGTTCTCTATTGTGTGTCATGTGCTTTGCTGGTGTGTCGATGATGGAGGAACTGCAGAGCAACAGCTCACATCCAACAACAGTAAAATGGAAGTTCAGAGCCCAAGCAAATGGTCTCCAAACCTCTACTGCCCTGTTAGATAATAAAAAAAGCTGAAAGGTACCTAGGCTATCACCTGAAAATAGCCTATGGGAACATCCTGCTCATTCAGCTATCCCTAACTCGTTTTCTTTCTTTAGCTGTATGAAGTTTCCAGTCTCAGTTGTCCTGTGGCACAGCATGAAAGGGTGAAAGGGTGGCCCTTGGGAGCCAAGTACACAACCAGAAGCTGAAAGAAACCAGTTATAGCCAAAGACAAAGCTTGACCTGATGAGCATCATCAACAGAGAAAAATATGAATGCAGGAGAGTTTCAAATTGTCCTGTCACTTCAGATAAGATCTGACTTTCTACACGTAAAAATGGAAGTAAAATTAAAGGAGGGGGACAAGAAAGAAGCTGGGGTAGTGCTGAAAGCTTTCAGCCTTTGTTCTTTCATCACAAAAAAGAAAAAAAAAGAGAGGGGCACGTTTTCCCCTTTGTAAGTTGTATTTAAGACCTAGACCCTTCTTCATTTCGAGCCAAGAGAATTTTTGCTTTTGAGTTTGAAAAAAGCAGAATCAGGGTCATGATTTTTAAAAAGCTTAAATCCCAGGCGTGTTTTAGAAACAGATTCAAAAGCACATGCTCACTGCAATTATCTACGCCTGCGGTGTTTTCAGACATGTGGACTTCAGGAAAACAATAGCCAGCCCTGTTATCAGCACAAAGGAGGATCAGTTTGGAATTACCGTACCTGTAACGTAGGCAGCCTTCAGCTCTCAGGGCTTCCATTCCCACTGCTGTGAATTTGCTTCCAACATTCCTGGAAAAGAAGGGAGAGAGAAAGAGAGAAAGAGAGAAAGAGAGAAAGAGAGAAAGAGAGAAAGAGAGAAAGAGAGAAAGAGAGAAAGGCATTCCTGACTGAAGTTTGGAGCTATTGAGCACTGGCACCCTCTAAGCAATAACTCTCAGCATAGGTCTTGCCTAAAATCAGGGGGGGTATTCTGCCACTGGAATTGGCAGGAAAAAAATATCAGAGAGAGGATGTCTGAACACAGGCGTGCTCCAGCTCCAAGGCAGGCACTGCACAAGGGTACAGAGGTGAAGCATGTGTCCCTGGCTGGGATACTCCTGTACAGGAGCCATGACTCTTTCCACCCATTTAAAACAAGGGTTCGTGATGAACCACTGCAGCTCCAGAAAATGGTTCAATAGAAGGGTTTGGCCCTGATGGCAAATATCCAGATGCTACCTGGTGTGATCACTCAGAGGCACACACACCTTGGGTAGCCGGGCTGGGCTGGTGAAACATTGTCTCTTGGAAACCCTAAGCCTGTTATTTAGGTTAACTGCATGTGTCTCTTTCATGTATTTGAGTTTAAAACTCCCAGGCATAATATTGCTGAATCTCAGAAAGAGGGGTAGGAATCAGAAAGGTGGTCAAGCCTTAAGGACTTGAGCTGGGGAAAAAAAAGTGATGGTGAGTTTTAGCAGGTCCTGGCTCCCCTGAGCAGCGCCGGGGGAAGTGATCGCTCCGTGGTGTTTGCATTGCAAACTATGCTGAGCAGGCACTGACGTTGCTTAACCAAAGCACCAGAAACATCTTAGAAATCCTGGGTCTCTGTGTCAGGGGCTACAAATCCTCGGTGGCCTGGGTCCTGGGTCTCTGTGCAGCCGAGGGGCAGGGGGACAGGACACACACCCCGCTATCTCTAGCAGCCATCTCGGCTCCTTCCATAATCGATGGGGATAAACTGGGAGGAAAGCGTGAATCATCTCACCTGCCCGGCACCCCGCCTGCCCGCGGGTGGCAGCCCGCTGCCTGGACAGTGCTGTGTGCCCTGCCTGTCACCGCACCCGCACGGCTCTGGCCCCTGTCACCGCACGGCCGCTGTCCCCTGTCACCGCACCGCCTCTGTCCCCCTGTCACTGCACCCGCATGGCCTCTGTCCCCTGTCACCGCACCCGCACGGCTCTGGCCCCTGTCACCGCACGGCCGCTGTCCCCTGTCACCGCACCGCCTCTGTCCCCCTGTCACTGCACCCGCATGGCCTCTGTCACCTGTCACCGCACTGCCGCTGTCCCCCTGTCACAGCACCCGCACCGCCTCTGTCCCCCTGTCACCGCATCCCCTCTGTCCCCCTGTCACCGCACCCGCACGGCTCTGGCCCCTGTCACCGCACGGCCGCTGTCCCCTGTCACCGCACCGCCGCTGTCCCCTGTCACCGCACCGCCTCTGTCCCCTGCCACCGCACCCGCACCGCCCTGTCCCCTGTCACCGCACCACCTCTGTCCCCCTGTCACTGCACCCGCATGGCCTCTGTCACCTGTCACCGCACTGCCGCTGTGCCCTGTCACCGCACCGCCGCTGTCCCCTGTCACCGCACGGCCGCTGTCCCCTGCTGCTGGCCCCGAGCCCCGGGCCGGGCAGCTCTGGCAGCTCTGCTGGCACCTTGTGCCGGAGTGCCGGGACGGGGCACGACCGCCGTGTGGAGCAGCATCCCCAAACCAGCACCCCCTCCTGCTCTTGTCATGCTGGGCAGCACCCCAAAAAACAGCATCCCCAAACCAGCACCCCCTCCTGCTCCTTCCATGCTGAGCAGCACCCCCAAACCAACACCCCCAAACCAGCACCCCGTCCTGCCCCTGCCATGGGGAGCAGCACCCCAAACCCGCCCCCCCTCCTTCATGGGCGATCCCTTGTTGGCACTTGGCAACAGGGACACGTTTGTGTCACCCTTATCTGCGTGATCTGAGCTGTGCACTTCATTTCTGTGTGTGCCAGAGGAGGAGCTGAAACCTGCCCCCGGTGTGATTCATGTGCCATTACCATGGGTAAGCCCCGTGGTGGCGATTAGAAATCGCTTATATAAACCGGGTTTCCAGGGTACTGAGCACCTGTGAACGATGTTAAACCGTGGGCAGAGAGCTCGAGAAGCTTCTGGACCTTTCTGGGCTTTGGCAGGAGCACCCGTGGGCTCCCCCCTGCCCCAGGCTAGCCAAAACTGTGATGCTGCGTGGCAGGGAGCCAAGGCAGAGGGCTTTACCCTGCATGGGGAGCAGATACCCAACCTCCGGGCAGGCTTATATGGGGAGAGAAAAAGGCAGCAAGAGAGGGGATGGGGTGGGAAGGAGGTAGAGCAGGGAAGGGAGGGTTGGTTTGGAGAGAGGGAAGTGCTTGGAGCCTTGGCTGGGGAGGAGAGGCTGGTGGAGGTGTGGGGTGAGAAGGTGACAGTGGAATGTGGGGACTCAGAGCAGCCCTGCTGGAATGATGGGATGGAGCTGGGAGAAAACCAGTGGAGGAAGGGCAATGAGGCAGGGTGTTTTGCAGCTTTCTGTTGCAAATGAGCAGAGGCGGGAGAGGCTCTGGGGGGAGATAGGGAGATTCAGCTAATCTCTACCAAATTAACCATTCTTTAAAGACTTGCTGAGCAGGCAGGCACTCCATCCATGGGGGATACCGGTGCCAGTCCTGATCCTTATCCTCCTGTGCCCGTGGAAATGCCCTGCTCACCACTAACGCAGCACATGCACAGCCTGAGTGAGTCTGGCTGGTGGCTGAGGGTGCCCTGTGCCACCCTCACACCCCAATCACTGCCACACTGAGCCTCTGACGAATCTGGATAAAGGGATCTGGCAGAACTGGTCCTGCAGGGAGCCCGGCAAAGCCCACCTGGCAGCCTGTGCCCAGCTCTGCTATGCACTGCTTAAAGTCAGCTCCATTCTCATCCAGAAAAACCCCTGATAAGTAGTAAGTCAGCCAGCTGCGTATTTACCTTCCAAGCTGGCCAGCACTGACATGCTCTGCAGAGCCAGGCCCGGCTCCAGTGAGAGGGGGAGTGCCCGGGAATGCTGCGGCGGGGAAGTGGGAGGATTTATGGCTGTTTGCAATGGGGGTCGGGTGGGTCACCTGAGCCGAGGGGGCCTCCCAGGTCCTTCTTTGCCAAGAAAGACTTTCCTTGTTCGGCCTCCCAGATAGCTGGATCGAGCAGGGAGCGGGGTCACTTCGGAGCAGCTGAGCCTGGAGAGGAAGCCATGGGTAGGGCTCCCACCTCGCTGGGAGCAGCATCCTGCTGCTGGGATGAGGAGATGGGCCTGGAGGGCTGGAGGGAGCTCAGAGAAATGAAACGGGCTGCAGACATTGTTCTGTATTGCTGAGCATTTCTCTTTTGCCAGCTGACCATCTCTCTGTGCACTGCCACCCTTCTGGGCCGCCCTCACACCAAATAACAGCAAAAAAATAGATATTACCCAGGTAAAATGAGGTCAGTGCCTGAGCCAGGAGGGGTGCATAGGGATGGACTTTGTTTTCAAAGTGCAATGGCTTAGAGACACTGCTTTACCAGCAGAGCATTCTGCAGGGGCTGTAGCACCCCAGTGTTACCCCCACCACACACTGACACAAACAGCTACAGCTGAGCTCCCCCAGCTCTGCTCACTTGATGGTTTGTTGGGCTTTTTCCCCTCTATCACCAAGAATGCAGGAACCTGCTGCTCCTGGATGGCTCTGAGATGAGTTTCCTCTTCCAGCACTCCCAGTGGAGTTGTGAGTGCAGCCAGCAGAGCTGCTGGAGAGCTGCACCGTGCCAGGGGAGCGCCTGGCAGAGGCACCGAGCTCCCTGCAGTGCCCAGAGCAGCTGCCCTTGCACAGGGAAGGGGCATGGGGCACAAAGGGAGATGTGCAGGGAGCCCTGTGTGCCCCCTGGGCAAGACACAGCTGTGGGGACCTGGGGACATGTTCTGGGTGCTGCTCCAGGGGAGGCTGTGTGCGAGCAGGGCTCGTGGGAACAGCTTCCCGCAAAGCTGGATGAGGTCACAGAGTGTTTTGAGGGTTAACAGGTGACATGCAGGCTTTTCCTCTGAGAGGAGTTCTTGCAGGAAAGGACAGAAATCTGAGTAAGGTCTGAGTAAGCAGGATTTCCTATAGCCAGGCCCTGGGGACAGGGTCAGTCTTTCCGGGTCAGAGAATATTGAATATTTATGCTAATTGAAAAGCCTGGCAAGGTGAAGGCTGGCTCTACAGGTTCATGGTATGGTAGTCCCACTCCCTGTCTTAAACTGTGCTCAACACCATTTCCAGCTTATTTTCCAGCAAATGCCCTGACAAGGTTTGGGTGCTTCTGCTGTTGGCTGGGCACTTTTGTCCAATCCCCATCTCCGATATTTCTCACCCTGGTTAGGAAACCAGCTACAGAGCACCACAGATTCCTGTAAACACAACTATTGACCATTCCCCAGCCTGGTGGACCTCCACATCCCTGAGACAAAGCCTGTGGCCAGGTGAGAGTCTCTGTGTCTCTCCAGCCCTGCCTGGCTGCCTGCCTCACCCACCAGCTCTGGGCTCTGCAGGCAGGGGATGCTGCTGCTCCTCAGGACCTGCTCCTGCAGCTCCATCTGCAGGTGCTCACCCAGGCTGTGCCTGCACTGAGCCGCTCCCTGGAGCGTGGATTTCCAACCAGACTGCATTGCTCATGCAGGGCTTGCACAGTCTGTTGCTGTCTGGCCCTTTCCATCGGGTTCCTGCCCTTGGTTTCGACACCAGGGTGCTCCTCCTGGCTGCCCCACTGTCTGCCTCTCCACCTGGTGTGTTCTCATGCTTTGCCTCCAAACCCTTTGAACCATTCTGTAAGATTCTTGTTATCCTCCTCCAGATTTTCTTCTGAGAGGATTTCTGCAGGACAAAGATGGGAAATTCATTGTCTAGCTATGAGGAGAGGAAGGGTGTGGGGTGGAATCTTTATCTCCCATCCCTGCTGGGATGTTGGCTCCTGATGTGATGTGACCTGTTTGCTGACAGCCACATTTTAAACCTGTCCAGGAGTTGTTCTGCCCACTGCTGGGTGAGAACAGTCTCTGGAGAACAGGATCACAAAGCCACAGGCAGCAAGTCCTGGGAAGATGGTCCAAGCAGGGTGCAAGGCTCCTGTACCCATCTGCCCATGTTACCCTGTGTCACAGGCATCTGTCCCTGGACAAGGCAGGGAGGTGTATTTGGCCTTAGTGCAAAGTCCAGCAGCAGATAAAGAAGAGCCTGTAACAACATTTCATCATCCCAGTGTCCCTCTCCACTCAGTGCTCCTCAGGGCACGCAGGGAATGGTGGCAACCTGTCCCAGCTTCCTGCAGGGCTGTCCCAGTACTCCTGCTCTCCTTTGGGGGCTGCACACCTTTGAAACCACAGTCACAGGGTTTCTGCATCAATCTGGGTGCTAATCAGTCAGATTAGCATCTACAAAGAGAGGATGTGAGGGCTGAGAAGGGGTTAAAACCAAAAAACATCCCCAGATCAAAGTGATACCTCAGGGGCAGTCATGACTGAGGAGGAGGCTTCTGGTCTTGCATTACTAATAGCATAAATCCTACAAAACTTGGTGTGAGGTTTACACAGGCAATTCATGTCCTGTTAGCTGTGCTTTGTGAAAGACCTGCTCTGAGATGTCTGTGGGTAGAGCTTGGCAAACTCTACACGAGTGGGAATGTTGAGATATTGGAGCAGACTCCGGGTTTACTTTCCAGGAAGAAAAAGGATCCCCTGCCCAGGGCTGACTCAGTGTCAAGTAGCATTTAGGAGGCTGTTGTACAAGATTGTAAAATAAACAGGAACACCAGCCTACAAGGCTTTTAACTTGACAATTTTCTTTGATACATGAAAATAAAATGAGCTGGAGGTGGTCAATCCATCAGATTTCCAGCTGTGTTTGAGGCAAAATGTTCAGCCTGGGCTGCTCATGGGATGTGTGTTGTTCCTTTAACCTAAGAAATCGTGAACACAGTCCCACCTAACTCTTGTGCTACATGCACAGGCCTTGTTCATCCTTCTATCTGGAGGTGATGGCAGAGAGATTGACTGCTGGCCTAGAGTCTGGGAACTGCTGGCTCTGAATTTTTGGCTTGGAGAAATTCTACTACTTGTGATGAATAAAATGGGGGGTAATGATGCCCCAGCAAAAGCTGCTTAGAGTGGTTATGGGGGTTAACTAGTTAATCCCTGCAAAATGCTGTAGGTATCTGAAGTGCCATGGTTGTATTCCTGCCCTTCACACAGGCAAACAGTGTTCACTTCATCTGAAAACTCACAGCAGAGTGCTCTCAGTAAGACTCCCAGAAGAGTTTTTGCAACCTCTTGGGTATGTGACCTTGTCAGGACTGACACGACCAGCCTGTGAAATAAGCTGTTGTGATCCCATTCGTTTTTCTAGCAGGCAAACATGGTTCTTTCATCAACTCATTTGTCTGATGCAGAGAGTAGTGCCTGGGATTTCAGGTCCCTGGACCAGGTCTGGTGTTGGATTGGCTTCACCCGCAGGTTTGCACCTCTCCATCCCGAGTAAGCTGGCAAGAGGGACATGAAGAGCATCACTCCACTTCCACATTCCCACCTGGTAAATCCCGGCAGCCCTGTGTGGAGCAGAGCGTTGCAGGTCTCGGAGGGGGCGATGAGGAGGAGCGGTGCGATGGGAAAGCAGCGTTTCCGAGCGCTGGGAAGGCGCGGGGCGGGGAGGATGCCGGGGCTGTTCTGGGGGATGCGGGGCTCGGCAGCGGGGCCGGCCCGCGGCAGCGGCGGCAGCGGCCGGCAGGTGGCGCTGCGGAGCCGCTCCCGGGATCCCGGGATCCGCCCCGAATCCTGCCCCCGATCCTGCCCTGAATCCTGCCCTGCATCCTGTCCCGAATCCCGCCCCGAATCCTGCCCTGGATCCTGCCCCGGATCCTGCCCCGAATCCTGCCCCGAATCCTGTCCCGAATCCTGCCCCGAATCCCGCCCCGAATCCTGCCCCGGATCCTGCCCCGAATCCTGCCCTGGATCCTGCCCCGGATCCCGCCCCGAATCTATCCCGAATCCTGCCCCGGATCCTGCCCTGGATCCTGCCCTGGATCCTGCCCCGAATCTACCCCGAATCCTGCCCCGGATCCTGCCCCGAATCCTGCCCCGGATCCTGCCCCGAATCCTGCCCCGGATCTACCCCGAATCCTGCCCCGGATCCTGCCCCGAATCCCGCCCCGGATCTACCCCGAATCCTGCCCCGGATCCTGCCCCGAATCCTGCCCCGGATCTACCCCGAATCCTGCCCCGAATCCTGCCCCGGATCCTGCCCCGAATCCTGCCCCGGATCTACCCCGAATCCTGCCCCGAATCTATCCCGAATCCTGCCTCGGATCCCGCCCCGGATCCTGCCCCGAATCTACCCCGAATCCTGCCCGGGATCCTGCCCCGGATCCCGCCCCGTATCCTGCCCCGAATCTACCCCGAATCCTGCCCGGATCCCGCCCCGAATCCTGCCCCGGATCCTGCCCTGCCGGCACCGCGTTCGGCTGTGGGAGCGCAGGGCTCGGAACTGCCCCGCACCGCACCCAGCCCCGTGTGCTGCTCAGCTGTGCTGCTGCACACCGGCTTTGCTACCCGCGCTCGGCCGAGGCACCGTGCGAAGGATGGATGGAGGAAAGAGTTGGCCCAGGATGGAGGCAGGAATTCACCCAGGATGGAGGCAGGAGTTCACCCAGGGTGGAGGCAGGAATTCACCCAGGGTGGAGGCAGGAGTTCACCCAGGATCCGCTGGTTCTGACCTCCCTCCATTGCCCCTTCCCTCCCTGCTGGCATGCAGGGCTGGCTGCTCGCCTGCCTCTCAGGGAATGAAGGGCCGAGGGGTGGATGAGAAGGAAGGCATTGTGCCCCTCGAGCCCACACTTGTCATTAAAATGTGCGACTTTGTTTCTAAAGTGTGTTTTCTTTCTTTCCAGTAGAACCAGGCGACTTTGTCCCTAAAATGCTGACTGTCCTTTTCAAGAGGCTACCAGCTGTAACTTCAGACATCCAAATGGGATGGCAGAACCTCTCTGTGCCTCACCTGTGCTATCACTTTTCTTTTCTTTGCCTTGTACATCTTACTGTCTTAGCAAGAACAATGTGAACTTAATCCTCATACTTCTGCCAAATTAATTTTTCTTTTTATCTTTCCCTATTAAAGGGAGATGTTTTTCAGGTGGCAAGGACTCACTTCTCCAAGAGGGGATGAATGGAGGGCTGAGGCACTGCTGTGTTTTGGTGGGAGTGGATGGGATGTATGAGCAGGGGGATGTCAGGAGGAGCAGCACATCACCTGGACAGGTTATCAGCCCTCTGGAGGGACAGGGCAGTGCATGGGAAGGGAAACAGAGGGACCTTCCACCATGGGCTGGTATTTTCCCTTCTGATATTTTAGAACATAAACTCTCCCAGGATGAGAGCCTGGGCAAGCATCCCCACACCTAGGAGCAGGGAGGATTCCCTCGTGGTCATCTCCTGCAGGTTTTCTGTCTCCTCGGGCTTGCCTGCACCCAGCATGATCCTCAGGCCTTCCTCTTGGCCATCTTTGTCCCTCCTCTGCTCTTGCTTCAGTTTTCAGCTCTCCTCCCTGTGTTCCAGCCCCAAAGGAAGAGCTGGGAGAAGGGCAGCAGGATGAGACAAGGAGCTGGGGTTAGGAGTCAGAGATAGACCAGGGTGCCCAAAGCTTCTTTCCAGTGGTTCATTCTCCTCACATGCCCCCCATAATCTCACTGCACCTCCCTGCATCCCAAATTTCTTCTGTAATACAGACCCCTTGCTTGCTTGCTACCCTCCAGCTCCCAAAACTCAGCCCATACAGTCCTGCACTTTCTCTCTAACACTCCTATACTCTCCTTCTTGCCCTGCCTCCCATTCCAGTGAGAGAAAGGAAGCCACTGTCACTGTTCCAGTTTACAGGGCACTGTATCCCCCTTCTCCCCCCTGCACCCATCCTGGCCCAGCAGCTGAGAACAAGGGGCTGTGGACAAACATCCAAACTCCTGGGGCAGCCATAGAAACCATAACACTGAATAATACCCTGCCATGAAGCCCAAGCCAAGGGCTGCTCCTTGCACATGCAGCATGCTGAGCTGGCCTTGATTTTCAGCACACTTGTGAGGCCAAATCCTGATTTATTCATGGCAGTTTTCCAATCAACTGGAGTACACCAGGACTTAGAGTGAGACACACACTCTCACTAATGTTTTGTATAGCTGTACTTTTTCTTCCAGCACGATGGTCTTGTTAGTTGCTGGAAGGCTTCAGAAATGTGCAGAACAGATGCAGGTAATTTGGGATTTCCAGTCTTGGGAATATTTTGTGCCCACTGAAGTCAGTGGGAAAGCTACCACCACTACCAGTGGGTGCTGGAATGCCTCTGAGCTATTTGGCAGAATAAATTTGATTGCCTTAATGAGTAAAGGAGGGCTTAGTTTTTCCACAGGATAAAACAATCAGTAGCAGTGAGCTCTGGGAATGGCTGCGTTATCATTTAGGTCTCTCATAAAAACAGACCAAACCCAACAACAGCAACAAAGTCCTGAGTGAGAGAAAAAGGAAACATTTTTTTCTTAAAAGCTCAGGGCATTTGGAGCACTGGGAATCATGTCAGTGGAGTGATCAGTTTGAAGATGAGGGAGTTTCTTAACCCCAGATCGTTGTGGGAATATGCAGCCTGGTATTTCTGTTCTGAGCAAAGATCTTATCTGGCAAATGAGCCAAATTACCCAAAAGGCCTGTGTTTATCCCATTTCTGTAACACAAAAAGGTCCAAGACTCCACAGACTCACACAGCTGTGTGTGCAGCAGAGCTCATTTCAGGAGGACCTTTGAGATGTAGACTTCCAGGAGTTCCACAGTGTCCATGGGTTGCTTTTTTCCCTCATCATGGATGTTCCATGCACTCAGCTCGCTTAGGCTGTGTCTCCTCCTTCTCAGCTACCCAGGGAAAGCTGCAAGGCTGGAGTCAAAGGCTGAGATTCAAACCTTTGCTGCACCTCCTCTGTTCTGTTATGCCATGTTTTCCCTTCCTCCAGCAAGGAGGTTTATTTTTTCTCTATGAAAGGGGTTCAGCAGAGGCAAAAGGAGCTCTCCATGCAAGAGCCCAGATCTCTTGCATGGTGTAGTGACAATTCACAGCCTCCTCTTACACCAATAAGTAACAAGAGTGTCACTTGTGTAGTGGGGAGAATATTCCCGGGAGAGCTGAGGAATTTTGGACTAGACACAAAAGTATCTCACTATGGAAATTTTAAATCATGAGACATCAGAGGCTGTTTAAAGAAATCCTGAAAGCAGCGGCCCTTTGAGCTTGTTGCTCAGGGAACTGCATGTTTTCCTAATGTGGGAACAGGTGATGGAAAAGCCCCCTTCCATTATCAAATGCTCATGACTGACCCCAGCCAGGAGTGTTTTCCCTATAGTGTATTTCCCCTTCACATTATGTTATTTCATCAGTTTAACATCCCCTGCTTTCTTCAGTTCACAGCTACACAAAGTGGCTTCAGCTGTAGCTGTCCTGCAGCCAAACTGATGTGCTGCACGTAGGAGGCATCACCCCGAGGTGACCTCGCCGTGACTTCACTCGGTGCCTCGCAGTAACCTATAGATACTGCTGCTGTAAAAATGGTTTTGTGAGAGGTATACATACAAACACTGTGAGATCACATATTCCAGGCTGTAACTGAATGCAGACTCTTGGAAGAAAAACAACTCAAAGCCCTCCTGGAAAAAGCTGTCAAGTACAAGCACACTTCATAAATTTTTCCACAACCCCCAAATGTACCATGCAACAAACAGGCTTCTTTCAGAAAGTGGGGCTGTGAACCCCACAATGGCTGGGCATTACCTGTGTTATTTGCAATCTGTCCAGGATGGGGAGGAGGAAGGGTTATCTCAAGCCCTTGTTGTGTTGATGTTCTGAGGATCTCCATGGGAACCAAGAGCCTCAGGGAGGAGTGGTGCTTGCTCTGCAAGGTGAGTGTGATGCCTTCGGTCTGGTACCACCCAGCACTCCCCTTGCCCAGGGAATTCCCAGTGTGGCTGTTCCAGGCAGTGCCAGCACTTAAACCAGCCAGTGAGTCAGGACATCAGCCCAGCAGTGACAGTGGGCAAGGGGGACACAGACTGTGCAGGAAACTGCTGAACCTCTGTCTTGCTGGACTCAAGTGCCACAAAGGACCTGAGCATCAAACACAGACCTGGCCAACACTTTAATTTTTGCTGTCTTTTCTCTCTGCTTCTAGGCAAGAGCAAGGACAATCCAAGCAGGATTCCTAACAGATTGCTCTGGAGCCATCATCCTTTGGATTTCATTGGAGAAGGTTAACCATCCTGGCAGATGCACCTGCTTGCAGTCAGAATAGCAAACATCTGCTGTGCAAGTGATTTAGCAGCAGTTTACCTGGCTGTGAAAGGTACCATAACAATGACAATTACAGTGTGGCCATAGGGAGCTCAGAGCTCCCTACATTCCATCTCACACTTGTCCATTAGTGTCTGGTGATGTTGCACAAATGCCTAGAATAGGCAATCAAAAAGAATTATGAGCTTAATTAAAACCCACCATGACCATTTAACTAGGCATAATGAAGCCATCCAACCTGGAATTGGCCCAGCCCTCGAACACTTGCTATTTCAAATGAGTGAGAGTGGCCAGAACAGTTTTACAGTTCAGGGGAAAATGGCATGTCCAGTCCTACAGTCCCTCTAGACCCATGCCAAGGCCTCAGTGCAGCACAGTTGTTTGTGCATCTCCTATTGAGCACTGTCTGGGCACAGGGCCACCCTCACACACCCCTGCCAGGAGCCTGGCCCCAGCTCAGTGTGCTGCACACCACCTTCTGCTTCTCTGCATGCTTTTCTCCCTCTTTCCAGCAGTTACTCTAATTATTCACTGGAGCAGGGACTGGATGCTGTGACAACAAAGCTTGTGCCACAATCCTGCAGAGTCCCTCCCAGACCAGTAAATAGTTGTTGATATTGAAAATAATCCATCTGGGCTTCTGTTGAGCCTCAGAGGAGGAAACTGCAGGGGCTGCACATGGCCTCCACTGCCATCTCCTACTCATGCTGCTTTTAATGAGGCTTAGCCCTGCTCCTCAAGGCTCTGTCCCAGCAGCACAGGGACATCTGGCTTGGGAGAGCTGCCAGAGCTTGGCTGTGATGCAGGACCTGTCCATCAGCAGGGTCAGCCCTGGTGACTGCTGCAGAGTTGTCCCTAAAGGCACCAAGCATGGGCTGGGGCCCCCCTGCACTTCTGGGCAGCACCTCCCAGACCTTCTTCTGTGACCCTGTTAAGTGCTCTGAGCTAAAGGTTTCCATGTGGTCTGTCCATCTCAGGCATTTCCGTGGTCTGGGGATGTTTCAGCTATAATTGTCCTATCCTCTGTGGCCAAGATTTGGGACAGATATGTAGTTTTGTGCATTCTTGCCTCTGGTTTGTTGGGAAAACAAAGTGCTGCCCAAGCCTGGAGGTTTGGCAGGGAGTGCCCACTGTGAGAGGGAGGTTTTCTGCTTTGCCCAAGCTGGACAAGTTACAGGTGTCTGAAAAATTTCTTGTGGCGCTTCTCAGTGTGATGGAACTTGTAGATGCCCACTGATATGTCTGATGTTAATATTAAATTGTGTTCTAGATAGAACAAATAAACCATACTCTGAAAAATCAGCACATTGATGCCCCAGTAGGCACACCAAAATTTGTTGCTATATTTCATTTTCATTTTATGTGGATCAATTTTACACATGGAACTAATAGTAGTTATTTCTTGCCCAAAGAAATTAATGAATGTCAGAGCAGCATTTAGAGACAGCATAAAAGAGTCAGAGAAAAGCTGAAAGTGAAGTTGTGTCCTCAGAGAAGCATTTAAACACTTGCACTGAAGCTACAAGCTGAAGAGGAGAAAACAGAGGATGAAATTGTTTCATATGACATGAACATCTACTCTGTGCTGTGAGAAAGCCACAATGACGAGGGAGAAGGAGGAAGGAAGACAGAAAAATGGACAATATGCCCTGGAGATGTCCTGCAGAGCACTCAGCTCACAGGAAGAGCAGCTCTGATACTCTCTGATTTCAGAGGGCTTCACATTTTCCCTCATTTTCTTTAGCCAGTTTAGGAACAGAGAACTTCCTTGCATGACCTGATAAAGCCATTTATTTCTGGTTTGCCTTCAGTGTCCCTGGCTCTTCAACCTTGCCTGGGCTTGCATCAGTCCTGTGGATCTCTGGGGTCCTGTGCCTCTTTAAGAAACCTGGCCAGGCTCAATGGTGATGTCTTTTCATCTTCTGGATTACTGGATGAGTGTCAAACCCACCTAACCCTGTAATTCCAGGGGGGTTCATTCTTCTCCATCTGCAAGGAGCCAGGTTGGGACTGAGGGCAGGGAAGGCAGCAGAGCCCTGGGTCCCTTCTCCCATTGCTGGGGACTGGATGGGATGAGGGAAAGAGGAGCTTCCCTAGGTTTGTTTTTTTGTCATGAACTTAGGCATCATAAGTTTCTATTTTATTCATTTTTCTCTGTGTCTATTTGCTTTCTGTTTTTATATTGTGAGATCCTGAGAGAGGGGGACTGAGAGTCTTTTTTAACTCTGGATTTTTACAGCACTTTGCACAAACCCTGAGCACTGTCATAACAGATAAATATTGTAAAAATTCCTGTGTATATAACAGGTTATGTTGTTTCCTGGTCTCATGATGAGGTGCCTAATAAACCTTGCATCTAATGCTTGGACCAGCTCCATGACTGGTGTAAACCAATACAGTTGCCTGTTTCTTGCCCTGTGGTAGCAGAGTTTAACCTGACAGCCACTGAAATATTCCATGTGTGCAGAGACTGCTGTCTGATTTTCTCAGTGCACATGTCACTGTGAGAGCCCATTTTGGTGCAGGGCAGTGTTGGTTATCTCAGCCCTTCAGAGGGAAGTGGCTGCCCCAGGGGGCTGAGCTTGGCTCTGTGTTTTGCTGACCTTACAGATTTCCAGTCTGTGCTGGAAATCAGCAGAACCTTTTTGAAATAAATGGGTAGCACTGATATATGACAAAAATACAGCTCAAAACATGTTTAAGGGAGGGATATCTTGGTCTTTTCTCTCCTAGCTGATTGGATAAAGGAGAGAAAATATAGCTAGGGCAAAAATAGGACGACCAGGATGATTGGAGGCCTGGGGGAGAAGAAGTTGGGCTGTATTCATGGGTGCCTGCCTGGCACTTTCTCCCTGTCATGCTGAGAGGCAGCTCACAAAAAAAATTATTGTCTGGGTGTCACATTGCTGAATGTCACTGAAATGTCTCAGACTTCAGGTTTTCTGTGCTAAGTGCAGAAGAAATCTCCATGGCCAAACCACTGCAGAGATGAAGTGCTCCTGGCATCAGCTGGCAGCAGTTTTCTCTTTATTTGAGGTCAACTCTGCCCACTCCTGTGTGAACCCTGCTCATTGTTCAGGGCAGGAGAAACCCAGCCTTGACACAGCTTTTGGGTTGGACTCACCAAAACCTCAAATATTGCTTTTTTGAGCACAGAAGCTCATTCTACTCGCACAGGAATGTTTGTGTGCTTGTGAAACTGGGGGTGCAGCATGGGAAAGAATGAGTTCCTGTGATGTTTTGTGATGAAAAAGTGGACACACAGTTAAAGAAAAAAGGTCCCATTTTATCCCAGCCAAGCCTCTTTGGGGAAACTCCAACAAAATCAGTGATGTTTGGCCCAGAGAGTGAGCATGTTGGCTTAAGCATGAAATGAAGCATCCAACTGGTCACAGATGATTTATGAGAATTCCTCATGCCTTTACTGCCATTTCCTCCAGCTGTCCAGACTCCTTCCACACCATCCTCCCATCAGAGAGCAGGAATTAGTCTCCTTTTCCTAAATGCTACACTTGGGGAAGACATCTGACTGAGCAACCCTCTCTGCAGATGGGAATGGCATCAGATATTGAAAGGTTTCTCTTTACACAAAAGTGCCAGCTCCAGCTCCCCTGGAAAACCAAACACCTCCCTTGGGCTCCTTCAGCAGGCATCATTTCCCCTCATGGAAAGTCTGTGTGGAAGGGATACAGCATCAATTTGGGAAAATCTAGCAGTTTGGTACCTCCCCAGTGTAAAAAGGACAGAGTTCTTTTACTTTGGGTTCTCCACTTGTTTGTTATTTCTTCCTGTCAAGTTTGTCCCAGAGCTGAAGGATGCTTTTACACGTGTCCTTCTCCAGGGCAGGGTCCTCTGGGCCCTCTGCAGGGCCGTGTTTAATGTCCTGCAGACACCTGCCATGACAGCTGAGTGAGGAAGGTCACAGAGTTTTGGTGCTCCTGTCAACCTGATCATCGTGAGCTTGACAAATCACTGCAGCCTCTCACTTCCACTGGAGCACAGGGTTATAACAGGTCTTGATGATCCCTCATGTCTGGGGAACAATGCTCAAAGCTGGCTTCTTTGCTCCCAGCTGACCTCTGGCTGGAGATGTGCCATGCTGAGGATGGGAGCCAAAGGGAATGGCAGTTTTAGAGCAGCTGGGGGTTGAGGGGGGGGTCACCAAAACCACAACCCTGGGAGGTGCCCTTGGTTGCTGCTACCTGGTACTGACCCTGTGCCAGTACTAACCCTCAGCACTGTCATCACAGCTGGATTTTGCTGTATTCTCTCCTCAGGCTCTGTCTCTGACTGCTGTGTTGTCCATGCGCCATCCCCTGGCCTGGGGACTGTCCCTGGCATCTCCACCAGGATGCTGCTCTTTGGGGAGGGAGGAGTTGAAGAAAAAAGCTGTGGGCACAGCCACTCCAGATGCCACTGATAAGCAGGATCCTGACTGCAAGCTGCTTTCCTGAAGTTGGGGAAAATCCCCTGAAGCCCTACCAGGCCAGGGCAGCTCTGGCCAGTGCAGTGTGAGCTGTTCTGCTCAGATGGTAGTGCAGAGGGAGAAACGTTTCCCAGGGATGACTCACAAATTCCTGAATGTGCTGAATGTGCTGAGGTTTTTCTGAGATGAGGTCAGCTCTCACAGAAGCAGGAGTGCTGCAGAAGGGGGTGAGCTGATGGCTTGATCTCCATCCTGTGTGTGTTCAGAGACATCACACCAGCCCTGGTGCAGTCCAGTACTGGCACACATCCCTCTCCAGTGGCTGAGCAAATACAGGATCTCTGCCAGCTCCCCTTTGCCACCTCTCCCTGCTGGATTCTATCTGCATCTGGAAGCAGAATATCAGCAGTTCCTTGGGATTTGGTCAGAGCTTATAACCAGCGGTGTAGCAAGCTTAGAGGCAGACACAGAAGCAGAAAGAAACACAAGCAGGCAGTGCTAACATCAGACATGCTTTTATTTCAGCTTTCAAGGTGGTTTTCCAGATTTGTGTTCAGTAGTTTAAAAGTGCATTAATTTCTTCGTTACCCTCAGCATATTGTATGTCTCTGTTCTTATGTTGTTTTGATTTCTAGGTATTTGAGGGTTTAATAAGGTTTTGTGTTTGTTTAAGGAATTATTGCCCACCCAATTGAAAGATAATGGGACGCTGTAGCCTTGCCAAGTGTTTTTATGCTTCAATAAAACAACAAGCAATTTACACAAGGCAATAAAACGGTACCCTGCCTCCTCAATGAAGAAACACAAAGCCATGTTTGAAACCATGTCTAGCTCAGAAAATAAATCCACCCTTACTCAATGCACTCCATAAAATTAACTGGGTGCAAAATCCCCCATACACTCTCCTTTTCCCAGAAGTCTGGAAAAGTAGCACAAGATGTGTTTGAAAAACCTGCAATGTATCGGCAGAATTTGTCCCAAGATATGATGGTGTCTGTGAAACAACAGACTGACTGCTCATCAAGACTTCCAAAGGGGCCTAGATTTGATCACATACCCCATCAATCCCTTATTTCTTTTCTCTTTGGGCTCTGTCACTCGATGTGAAGAATTTCCTCTTTACCCATTCTGCTGCAGGGCTCAGGCATTTCAGGACATTTTCCACACTGGCATTCAGAACATTTTGGAGGCTGTGCTGACCTTTTGCCCTCTGAACAGCTCTGGCATCTCTATTCAAGGGCTGAAAGCATCCTCTAGCCCTCAGGGTGGGCTCTTGATGCCTTGCCTGCTTCTTCTGTAGAAGCAAAGGAGAATTTTGGAGATGATCATAGCAGGGAAGTAAGAGTTCCTCAGAAGTGTCTTGTCATGTGTCTTACCTCAGTTCGGGTCTTGAGCTTCAAAAGCCATCCTGGAGCTCCATCTGAAAGAGCTCCTGGCCACAGGGATGCTCTGGCCTGTCCCTGCAGGCACTGCCAGAGAGGAGGCATTTCAAGTTCTGTAGTGGCTAAGGTGGCAAGGAGAGGTCTGAGCCCAAAGTGGAGTAGAGCCCCCTTCTTGTTCTCACACAGCACTTCACTCTTCAGCATAAAAGGATTTCTGCTGGCTGTTCCAGTGGGAAATGCCCCAAAAAACCTGAGCTTTGTGTTTTGCAGTATGCAGCAATTTTTTACTGTAAGTGTTGCTGTTGGTAGTGCAAGCAGGGGCACCACCTATAAATAAAGGCTCAATTTTGCCTTTGGAGGTGCCAACCAAACTGGGGCCCTGAAGCACAGGATGGCAAACAGGGTGGTGGAGACTCACAGCAATACTGCCCTAGATTGCAGTGGGAGCCAGTGAGGAACACACTCCCCACATGAATCCCCAGTGAATCCCCCCTCAAAACCCATCCAGCCCAGCATATCCAAGCATGTGCTGGTTGAAAGCTTGGAGCAGCATCCAGCTGTGGCCAAGGACATTCTGAGATGCTTTTTAGGCCTGCATCTCCACCCAACCGACTGCTAATCCTCTGGAAGTGCTCTGTGACCTCTGCTTTGGGGTGCCTGCCAGCCTCTTCAGCAGCTGCTGCTCTGAGTGACCTTCCTGGCTCACAACAATGGAGGCTGTTTAAAGAAATAAATATACAATCTGGCCCATTGCAAAGCCAGGTTCACAGCAATCTTTCCTGACAAAAAAAAAGGTCAGAATCTCCTTAAATAGAAACACACCCTGGTACTAAGATTAAAGCTTTCACATATCTTTTTTGCCATTAAAATCCCACTTCTCATGAGAAACATCTTTTCTCCTTCCATAAAGGATCCAGCTCATTTGAGCCATCAGCTTGTCAAAGTATGATGGATTAATGCAGCAAAAGGTTGCTGAGGCTTTTAGCTATCCTTCTCTGGACATATACTTCAAAAATCACCCTTGACCTGGCATACAGAGCAAATTTCACTCCTAGTCCTGCAGGCTTGGCCAGGGGGATGCCTGTGAGAGCAGATCACTGCTTTCTGCAGAAATGAGGGGTCAGAGAAGTAACCACAGTCTAATTTCTAACAGCTGAGGCCTCCGATGCAAGGAGCTGATACAAAAGCAGCACTGTCTGTGTCTCACTTATTTTCCACTAAAAGCTGAAACAGAAACCAGAAAATTAAGGAAAACTGAGTGCTTGCTACTGTGTTTAGACACCATCTCCTCTTGGCTACCCTCCAGAATCTTTTTTTGGACAAGTCCCAGAGGTAATGCAATGTAGGAGAGAGGGAGTGAATGCACACCAGGGTCTATTTTTAGTCATTACAGTAAGGCTGAAATCTGTTCCCTCCCTCCAGTCCATCCTCAGCCAAAAAAAGCCCCAGAGGAGCTGCTGAAG
Organism: Catharus ustulatus; assembly: GCF_009819885.2. Classification (NCBI taxonomy): domain Eukaryota; kingdom Metazoa; phylum Chordata; class Aves; order Passeriformes; family Turdidae; genus Catharus; species Catharus ustulatus. Next base: position 15,606,006 of record NC_046230.1, read on the forward strand.
CTGTACTGAGCAGGCTGTGCCAGTGACATCCTCTCTGCCGGGGTGCTCACCTTCCATGCTGGAGCCAGCAATGCAAGGAGAGTCAGGAGAGCTGGTTCCTCTGTCCTGGGCGATTTCAGGCTGCTTCCACCCCTGCCTGGGCGCACAGCATGTGGTATGCTGGGAGTCTGCTCCCTCCACAGCCTTCTCCTGCTCCCTCAGACAAGCAGCCACTAACCAGAGAAACATCAGCTTTCACAGAGTGCTCCACCACAGGGAACACAGAGGCCAATTCCCTTCCCGTTCTTCAAGAGAGTTTCTTGAGCATTCTGCAGTTTCTGTAATTACAGGGAATGCTTCAATGACACAGGGGGTATTTGCTCCTCTACCCATCACCATCTGGATTTGCTGCTCTTGCCATATGCCCCACAGCTGATGTCACAGTCACCCTCTGTGCCTCCACAGCTGGCTGGTGTGCAGTTGGTGTCCCTGGAGCTTGGCATCCCTTGAAGGGTAGGGGAGGGTGGCACAGCAGAGCTTGAGGCAGGTAAAAATCTCAGTGTTGTTCTTGAGCAAACTGGAGTCACTCCATATCCTTACACCACTGCTCCACCATATCCCAGGGTTTTCATATCCAATCTTTTTGTAATTTACACCACTGTGAAACCAGAGTAAGTTTGCTGCTGCAGGGGAGTCTGTCCAGCTTTAGTTCAGCTTCAACGAAGCCTAAATATTGTCCAGAGGGAGAGAGAGAATGAGGGAACAGGTCATTGCTTGGATTGGCAGAATCTTTTCCAAACTGAATGTTTTCCACTGGCCTGCAGTAGTTCAACAAATGACATTAATTCACTCCTTCCAAGTCTCCTGTCTCCATTCACCCCTTCCAGCCCTTTCTCCAGCAGGAATGGCCCTACAGAGTGTCTGCACAGCATCCAGCTCTGCCCAGTTATTGACACAGGCACAAGGGATGGGATGAGAGGAGGAATGATGGTGCCACCTCCTGCACACCTCAGCTGCCCACAGAACCTCAGTTGCCTTTTTCCTTTCAACAGGAGCTGAGTGAGTGTCAGGGGGTTTCCTGGGGGGCAGGAGGTGCCCCTGCTGCTGTGTGTTCCCAAGCTGGTGCCAAGCATGGCAGTGTAGGTGTTACAGACCCACTGCCAGGGGAATCTGGGCATGGTCCATCACAGGTTCCCAGCACAGCTCTGAAATCTTTGTGTTTCCTCTCAGTTGCCCCTGGGCCACACAGTTGGCTCCAGCACTCTGACTCCAGCATTACATTTGTAAAGAGCAACCAAGACCCCCCAGAGGACTCTGTATTACACAAAATGTTAAGAATTCCAGTTCTGTTTCCTTTCCCAGGAGTAATTTCCCTTAAGACAGGATTTTGCTGAGATGTCCTGGGTTGGTTATTCCCTTCCCACATCTGGGTGGGAAGCAGTGTGCCAGCAATCTGTCTGCCTAACAGCTGTAGTGAAGTGAGTTTTATGTGTATAGCATTAGCAGAACATTTTAGGATTCTCTAGGATGAAAACTATGGCCATATAAACCTAACACCTTGCAGTAAAAACGATTCAGCCAAATGTGCTCTGAAGTGTAGTTTTAATCACCTCTGGGCCTCTCTCTCTGCATGCAGTGTCTGTGATCTTCCTCAAAGCACTTCACCCTCATGAAAATTTGTGACTTTTAAGCAGGGCAGGTCTTTAAGGACATCAAAGCTTTTCAAATTTATACTCAAATGAACATAATTTCTTCTGTTTTCCCTTTTGCTGCAGCTGATAGGGCTGTAGATGTTTGCACCTCTTGGTCAGCTCAGTCAGAACTGCATTAGTGTACAGGAAAGATGGACTGTGAAAGGGAGCCACAGGAACCCAGTGCTCGTGAAAGAAATCAGCTTAATGTCATTCATAGTCTGTCAGCCCCCCACTTTTCACTGAATCATAAAATTAACATTGGGAAAGGCTGACAGCACAGGAGTCCCCTCTACCCCTCTGCCACACCACTGTTGGTGAGAGCCTCTGGTATTTGCTGTGTCCTGCTGGGGGATGGATCACAGTTATCACTGCTGGTGATAACCAGGGAGCCCCTCTCTGCTGAGAGTGCCCTACCATTGCCAGATTGCTTTTCCATTTCCTCAGTGGACTTTGCCTTTTGGGCTTCCACTGCTGCTTTCTCCACCCCTCTGGTTTCACAGGCAGGATGTTGGGTTTCCCACTGCGACAACTGCCCATTCTCTCCTGCTGGGCTGCCCTCCTTGTGGGCCTCTTCCCCCTGCCTGACATTTCCTTCTTTCTTCAGCAAGTTGGGGTCTGGCTCATGTGGAGAGCTCTGTGGGGAAGACAAATATTTACTCTTGGAGTCACAGTCTCACTGCTGGGCAATGCAGGGAGAAAGGTCTGTGGATAAAATCTTGCTGTTAGCGAATTACATTTTGGATGGGATGCAGCATCTACCTGAGCTGGCTTAGCTGCCCCATGGCTTATGCATAATCTTACTTTAAAACATTTTCTGAGTCCTGAATGATATTTTGAAACCAGACAAGAGCTGATAAGATGAATGACCCAAAAAAAAAAAAAAGAAAAAAAAAGCATCAAGGTGCTCAGATTATAAGTTAATGCATATGAAAAATAAGCATGAGGTCATACAGAGGAAATACATGGACACACTGGATTTGTAGGCATATTGATTTTAATGAGGGTTTATTTAACATTTCCACTAAAAGACACAGACCGCTTCAGATAGCATTTGAGAGGCTCCTCAGTATTTTCCTGTGTCCCACTTTGATGCCCACATCTCACTTTCACAAACTGTGATTCTTCCATGTCACTCAACACCAGTCAGCCCTCACACTTTTGGCACAAACAGCCCCACTGCAGGCAGCAGAGATGCCAGTATGAGGAAACCTGGGAATCAAATCCACCAGATGCTCACCCCAAAGGTTTTCATGGGCAGGATTTTAAGGGGAAGCTCTTCCCTGGAGAGGTGGTGAGTCTTAAAACATCCACACCAGCTGCATGGGAGCCTGGGTCACTCCATCCACACACACACATCTCCATCCACACACAGACATCTCCATCCACACACACACATCTCCATCCACACACAGACATCTCCATCCACACACACACATCTCCATCCACACACACACACATCTCCATCCACACACACACATCTCCATCCACACACACACACATCTCCATCCACACACAGACATCTCCATCCACACACAGACATCTCCATCCACACACACACATCTCCATCCACACACACACATCTCCATCCACACACACACATCTCCATCCACACACACACATCTCCATCCACACACACACATCTCCATCCACACACAGATATCTCCATCCACACACACACATCTCCATCCACACACACACATCTCCATCCACACACACACATCTCCATCCACACACACACATCTCCATCCATGCACAGACATCTCCATCCACACACAGATGTCTCCATCCAAACACACACATCTCCATGACACACACACATCTCCATCCATGCACAGACATCTCCATCCACACACAGATGTCTCCATCCAAACACACACATCTCCATCCACACACACACATCTCCATCCACACACACACATCTCCATCCACACACACACATCTCCATCCACACACACACATCTCCATCCACACACACACATCTCCACCCCCACACACACATCTCCATCCATGCACAGACATCTCCATCCACACACACACATCTCCATCCACACACAGACATCTCCATCCACACACACACATCTCCATCCACACACACATCTCCACCCACCTCACTTTGGGCAGAAGAGGAGGTTTGCTCTGTGTGGCCTCTCTCTGCCGTCCCACCTCTCTTCTCCCTTCACACCACAGAGGGCGCAGTTTGTCAGACAGAAGTGTCACCTGTGGCTCTGCCCCTCCTGGAAGAATTGTGTGTCCCTCAAACCCTGCTCAAAAAGGGCACCTCAGGCTGTGCCTCCCCCACCATGCAGGCCTGTGAGCTCCTGGAGCTGCAGCCAGGCTCCGGCTGTGCGAGCACACGCTCTGCACTTGACCCATCATTTTGGCAATGTCACCGACTTCGGTCCAATTACAGCAGTCATGAATTGGACCCTGTTCACGCTCTGGAACTGCCACAGCTTACAGCTAAAGTTCAGACAGTTACACAATGCAACCATTCACACGTCTCATTAACTCCGGACTATGCATTGAAAATAACTGTGTCATATGAGTCTCCGATTAAATTTTCCCAGTTTATATCATTTATAGGTGCCTTCCTGTTCATAACAGCAGATCTAGTTATGTAAAACCTTTTGTCTGTCAGTGTAGGAAAAGTGGTATGTAGAGCACAATATAATAATTCTTTAGTGTTATCAATTGTTGTCATCCCAAATAATAGAGGCCATGGAAGTATTTTAAATCCAAGCTCAAATGTGACAGGCATGGAGCCAACTCCTTCAAGACACCAGTATGCCTTTCTTTATTTTATACTTCTTGAACTTCATTTTTATTGTTTTTTAATTTACAACAGCAGTCAAGTCCAAGTTTCCAAGTAAGTGTGAAGGCATTTGGAATTCACTAAGGTTTATACTGTTGCCTACACATGGGAAGACACAAGGATCTTCTGCTTATGTGATTTATAGGATTGTATTTCTCTGCTGAGTGCCAACAGCAAACCTTATGTTGCATTTGTCTGTGCTCTTGTATTAAGGCTTTTATAACAGATGCAGCACAGGGGTTTCTGTGTATCACAAAGCACTTGCAAACTAAAGCACATGTCCAAACCTTCAAGAGGCACAATGGAGGGATGACTGCAGAGATGGCTTTGGGGAGCTAGTTTCGGTCTGTGCTGCAGTCAGGAAACAATGGCAAATTCTAGAACACAAAATCCTGTCAAAACAGGCAGAGGTACAGCAAGTCCCATGAAATGAAGCAGAGAGACAGGACAGACAAGGACAAAAAAGAAGAATGAGTTGTCAAGGCTGTTATTAATAGTGGTGTGCAGCAGAGAGAAGTGGACAAGCCTGTGCCCAAGCAACTTTGCTGGATGCTGCAAAGGAGGACACGAGATGACCTTGGCAGTCTGTGTGAGGACAAGAGTGGGTCATGCACTTCGAGCAATGCTGTAAGCAAAGCTTTGCTGGCAATCATTTTGTGCTTCTGCAGAGGTAATGTCAAGAGGAAGTCATTAAGAAAAATGAGGCTGTCATCAGCAAGATATGAGATGGACATGCATTGGACAAATGTCAGGATAGAGGGCTGCTAGGACAGAGGACATTCCAGCTTCCTGGGATTGTAGCTCATGAAATAACAACAGCTGGTGTTTGATCACAGGTCAGATGTCTGGGAGAAAGTGATAGCTGCTCCTAGGTCCTGAGCCAACAGAAATATTGCTGGAAGGAAGTAAAAGTTAAAGTGCTTAGGAAGGATAGTTAATGACCTGTTCACCTGTGCCGACCTCAAGTTGTCTGTAACCCATGCAGAGCAATGGATCAGAGACAGAACCAAACAGACAGTGGGGCAGCTGTGGGGAAGCAGATTTGTAAGCCACCAGCACAGAAACAACAGGTAAAACCTGGGGAGATGCAGTGGCATCCCCAGCAGGCACCTTGTGTACTCTCCATCCATATTCTGCACTGTTGCAATGTGCTACATCTTGCTGTACCAGGATTAATAATTTACAGAGAAAATTCCTCCTTGGTCACTCATCCTTTCACTCTGCCCAAACCCAGACTAGTTTTATACAACTCTGATGATGGATTTTTCCTAGAAGGAGAGTCTCAAAATATGGTGCAGAATTAATATTGCAGCACATCTTTTTATTTGGTATTGATTTCCTGACATTTACTGACATTCACAACCACTCTCACACCTTCTTGAATAAAAAAGTATTGGGTAGATGGAGGCACTCTATGGAATTCAGGTATGGATTCGGGTCTAAATCATGAAGTACTTAACTAATGGATGTGATATATTCAATTAACTTGTACACAAGGCAAAACCCAAAGCTCTTTAATAAGGATATGTTGTATTTTTCCATCTGATTCAAAGCTCTCTATCTCAATAAGGTACATGGCTGAAGGAGTCACCTGTGTTTGTTTTGGAATTATAAAGTTTGTCTGTGATTAAATATGAAAGCAAGTCTACAAATGAAACAGAGAGGGCTTGAAACCTAGGTCTGCTTGTAAAGTGCACGTTGGAAAGCCATTTTGAACAGCATTTTAAATTTTGCTCTTATCTTGTTGCCAAATCATCAGTGGTTTGACTCACATATCAGAGTTTTCAAGGGAAAAAATAAAAGCTTCAGATTAACCTATTTACGTAGGAAAAGGTTTTTCAAAACAACTGCACAGGGGCCAGGATCAACATCTGAACACGGGCTGAGTTGTTATATTTTTAGAATTATTCCTTTCATTAAAGGCATGAGGGATATCTCAGGCATCTAGGGGCCTGATTCAGAGCTGTAGCATCCTAAACCAGTGATTGCAATGCTGGGTGAAAAACCCTCTCTTTATGCAAAGCTTTCAAACCCAGTTCCTTTCCAGCTCCACGCAACCCCACCTTGCTTGTGGTGCTGATGGCTGTAGCAGCAGCACTGCTGGATGCTATGATCCAGATCTTCTGCAGGAACAGATTCACAATAAAAGGACCAGCAAACCTCTTTCCATCTGGTTGCTGCTCTGGCAGTGAGCAGGCTCATAAAACTAAAGGTGGGTGTTTAACAAACTGCATGGAATGTTGGAGAGATACACGGGATTAAGAGCCTTGTGTGTGCCAGCTCTGTTGAGCTCTTTGCTGCCATTAGCTAAAACAGAGTGTCAAGGTGAGGGAAAGCCAAATGTTTGTGAACAAAGTGGGACTCCAGGCAGGAGACTGCAAAGGGGAGTGGTGGCAGTCTGGCCCTAAAGTGAGTGGGTGCCTACAGAGAAAACCCTGCAAGAAGGGCAGCAGAATGGGGCTGCAGGGTGTCAGAAAAAAATAATTTTTTTCTCACTGTTTTAAAAAAGGACTTCTAACGGAAAAAAAAAAATCTGGACCAGAACATGCAGCAGTGTGAAATAAAACATTTTGTTTGACTTCTCTCTCCAGTCACTCATGTACTTTCTGCATTCCTTCCTATGCAGGGTTCTCAGTTACTACTGCAAGTGCAGAGATGTTGCTGACTTGGAAGCAATGTGGAATTAGGTACAGCACTTCTGCAAATAGATCAAGTGAGATGCATCGTTCAGAAAATACACCCAGGGAGCTGAGCATCTTATCCCTGTGATTTGGGGCAGAGGTGTCCCCAGCTCTAAACCTCTGCAGTCACCAGTGGCACCTCTGGGACCCTTGAGAAGGTTTAAGTAGCTCTCTCATAACATTGCCTCTGCTCCCAGAGGAGTGCTGATAAACGTTTCTTTGCAAAAGGCTTTATCTGGACCTGAGACCTTTGTTTTGCACAGGCAAATGGTTACAGCACATACCTTTCCCACTGCAGATATCCCTTCAGGGTGTTGGGTTCTCCTGTTGTGAATAACCTCCCCAGCATGCCAGCCTGGCAGGCAGAAGGGTGGAGGGACACCCAAACCTTTAAAACATTTTGTGCCAATTTGCAAGAAAGAAACAAACACAGTTGTTATGAAATCTTTGCCAGATGGGAAAGATCTTCACCAAGAACTCTAGTAATCTCTAGTCATGTGGAAAAAAACTTCCTTTATGTGAAACTGTTATAAACTGACTCCATAATCTGATGACTTGCCCGATGAGAGCCCTGTTTCTGATCCTGGACACGGCAGTATAAACAAGGCATGATTTGATCAAAGTCACTGGAGCAGCAGAGGGGGGTGCACAGCGTGACCGTGAGGAACATCTGGCTTGATGCAGTAACAAAATCTCTGGACCAAGTGGATTTCAGGCATCTTTCATTAGCAGCAATTTAGTCTATGAGAAGATAGGCAATGTCTCTAGAGATATTCCCAAAATGTCTGAAAGAAATAAGGCTGCAATGCCTTGTGAGAGACCCTACTGAGAACAGTGCTGTATGCACAGACTTTGGAGTAGCAGAGCCCAGAAAATCCTACAGTAAAGCACATAGCCAAATCCGAGGTTTGGTTATTCCACCTCACTCAGGAACAGCTGATTTCAGCCAAATTAACTGTGTTAATATGAAAAACTTCTTGGTGACAGGTGTTCAACACTGAGATTATTTAAAATGCCAACTAAGGTATTTTTTTTCATGTGTCACTAGTCTGCATTGCCAAGCGTCTCGTCACAAGAAAGCATTGAAATTCATGCAAAAAAAAAAGTAACATTTTTGGCAGGGCAGGGCATTGCAGCATTGGAAGAGAAAAATCTTGGAGGAATCGAGACAAACACACAGCTGGGAGCTGAAAAAGCTTTGCCAGCTGCTCACTGTGCCCATCCCAAATTATTTATATTATTTATTTCCTCAAGGCAGGAGAGTGCCGGGGTAAGAAAGGCGAGGGGAGTGGAGAACCCTGCGAAAAACGGCTCCAAGCAGCAGCCTCGCAGGGAGACAAAACCAAGCATCCTTTGAATAAGCGCGGGGATGCGCGGCGGCAGGAGGAGGTGCGGACTCGGCAGGGAGAAGCGGGAGGAAAGGCTGCTACCGCCGCTGACATCACCCGGGCACGATTTACATTTGCCGACGTCACTCCCGAGCCCCTGCGGCCGCGGGGAGCGGGGATGCTCGGAGCAGCCCCGGCCGCTGTCGCGCCCCCTGCGCGCCCCCGGCTGCCTGCGGGGGGGCCGGGCGGGCCGGCGGCGCGGGCGGGGCGGCCGAGCGGGGCCCTTTAAGAGGTGCCGGCGGCGCGGGAGGCGGCACAGCCCGGTCGTGCATGGAGCCACGGCCCCGCCGCCACCGCAGCCGAGCCCCGCGCACGGCCCCCGGAGCCCGCGGCACCACCCCGGGCCACCGCTTCCACTGACGGACCCTTTATACCGCGATCCATCGCACGGAGCCCGCATCCCAGCACGAACCCGCACGGCAGGAGCTGCACGGAGCGCACGGCAGGAGCTGCACGGAGCGCACGGCAGGAGCTGCACGGAGCCGAGCCCCGGTACCCCCCGCATCCCGGCGAACGGAGCCGAGCCCCGGTGCCTCCCGCATCCCGGCGAGCGGAGCGCCCCGAGCCGCGCTGCCCCCGGCGCGTCGGGCGGTGCGGCGGGCATGGCAGCCGGGAGCCGGCCCGGGGGGGCCCTGCTGCTGCTGCTGCTGCCTCTGATGCTGCTGCTGCCGGCGGCGGGCGGCGGGTGCGCGGCGGAGAGCGGCCCGCTGGAGCCCTTCGATGCGCTGTACGCCAGCGGGGTGGAGGCGTACTACGGCGGGGACTTCGCGGGCGCGGCGCGCTGCCTGGAGCGGGCGCTGCGCAGCCGGAGGGAGCTGCGGGCGGCGCGGCTGCGGTGCCGCCGGCTGTGCCGAGCGCAGGTGCGGCTGGCGGAGCCGGGCCCCGGTGCCGGTGGGGATCTGCCGTTCTTCGGCTCGGTGCTGCGGCGCGCAGACTGCGTGCGGCGCTGCGAGGAGCCGCTCCTGGGAGCCGTGTCCCGGCACCGCGCCGCCGAGGAGGTGCGCGCCGACTTCCAGCGCAGGGTGCCCTACAGCTACCTGCAGCGAGCATACATCCAGGTAGGCACCGCCCGCCCCGCCCGGCCCTCCTCACCGCCCTCTCCAACGGGGTATCCGTGTTTCCGTGCTCCCGAGCATCCCAGGTGTGCCCCCCCTGCCGTCTCTCCCAAGCCGTCCAGGTATGGCCCTCCACAGCGCTCTCGCTGATGTGTGCGGTCAGTGGTCACAGCCTGGTCCCGAGACAGAGAATCCTGCATGGCAACGGAGATTCTCTCGAGCTTTGGCTCACCTGCGCTTGTCCTGTCTTGTTTTGGGTGGTTTTTGTATTTACTTCGGGAAAAGGATGTTTTTGTTTTAGTGTTACATAGTACAATTCTGAAAATTGTCTGGCTTCAGTTTGCAGAGGAAAATCCCCAGAAACCCCTCAGCAACCCCCCAACACCCTGTGCCAGGGGTGTTTCCCTTCCAGACAAGCTGAACTGATTCCATGTTTCAGGAACTGGCACTGTACGTGAAGCTGGAAGGTACATGACCTGTGTTCCAAGGACTTGATGCTCATCTTGATGTGATGTGAAATACTTTGTAGTATTTCTGCAAAGTAACAGTGTACAGTCAATATGTAGCAACCACTGACATCCTGAGTATCATCCTTTCATCCCAGTAACTTCTGCCTTGTAACTGTTGCCTTTCCTGAGAAAAATAACATTAGTCTTTGAACTTCCTTGCCAAAAAGAAGAAAAAAACCAAAAACAAACAACAAAAACCAACCCCCACACCATGATAGTTAATGGTATTTTTCTTATTCATTCAAGACTTGTGCCCTGTCAAGCTAGCTACCTGTAGTAAGTCTTCCTGTTCATGACTAGTGAGGACAGAAACTCTGGGAATTTTGTTTCATGCCAAGTGGAATGTTTAAAGCATTTCTGGAACATCTCTCTGTGGATTTCTGCTTTATTTGAGTACATTCATAACCTTTTAGTTGCTATAGGCAACTTAATAGGTGAAGACCTGCATAGCAGAGCACAGGGAGAGTGATTCCGCTGAAATCCATTTCCAGGTGGAGGAGCAAACATTTCTCCTAGGCAGTGCTGGTGCCTGTGGTGCAGTACTTACACAGCAACACATCAAGAAGGAAAACCATCAGCACTCTGAAACCTAGTGGAAAATCATAGCTACATTGCTTTTTCTATGCTTCCTTTTTATGTCATTGCCTTAATGTCAGTTTTACAAGTCAGGAGCTAGAATTGCATTGGCTTAAACTCTAGTTTATCTGATGCAGAGAGTTCCTGAAGGAAATCCTGGGGGTGAACTGGAACTGTGATTTGGCTAGTGTGCAATGCAAGTGGAGCTGATGCTCCTTACTATAAAAGATACTCTATGTAGTGTCAGCATCTGTGGGAAGTGACACAAAATTTGTCATGCTAAAAAATTAAGTGATTTCTTAATCTGATTCAATGCTGTTTTCAGACTCACTGATGTCAAACTCACTGAAAAACTTTCCTCTAAATTAAGTAATAGCAGTTTTTTCCTCCCACTTCAGTAAAACTGGTATATAAAACCCCAAAAGGTTTTGGGGTATGAGCTGTTCTTGCATGTATGCTCCTACTGAGACTGAGGTTATTTTCCTCATTTAAAAGGGCATTCTAAGCTTGTCAAAGCAGTGTGTTCAAAACAGCTCTTTTAAAATTTATTTTATGTGTGACTCATCTTAATTTGCTTTTGCAACATCTGGGGATTTTATGTTCATGCTAGTGCTGATTTCACTGCTCTCAGATGGAGTAGTGGATGTTCCTGTTATCTGCATGGTTATCTGGGTGTTGGGCATTGAAGCCAAGGGAAGGCACTCTTTGACTAGACTTTTTCATTTTTTTAAAATATCTTTTTCTTTAACCCTTTCTGATACTCTTGGGTTTTATAAGCAGCCCTCTGACCAACCTCGTCCCTCACAGCACCCTGCAGTGATTTATCCACATCCTCACCTGGCTGCTGCCTGTACCTGAGCTCTGCTCCCAGGATTGCCCTTCTGCTCTGGCTCAACAAGTCTGTGCACAGGAGAAAATACCCCACATGGGATTTGCCTGCACTTGCACCAAACACGAGGTCTGATGTCGTACACTTGGATGTGAACCATCCCCTCATGCCAAGGCTAAGTGCCAAGGCTTTGGCATGTTCCCTCAGGGTTGGGATGCATCAGCTCCGCACCCTCTGGGTTGACTTTGGCTGCAGCATCTGCTCAGCATTTTGTGTGCAAAGGGGAGCTGCAAAGCAGGGCTTGTGCAGAGCCCCCTCCTTGCTGTGGGTGCACAGACAGGCTGCACAGCTCTGGGGGTGGCCATTTCACCCTTGTGTTTTGCTTCTTGAAACCAAAGAGGAAACGAGATGAGGTTAAATGCCCTGCTGTGTACCCCATCCAGCTCCTCCCTGGGCTGCATGACGAGGCCAGGACGCTGGGCACTTGTGCAGGGCACTGGAAGGATGGCAGGGTTTGCTGCCACTGTGGTTTGAGAGAAGAGGAGCAGCCTGGAATGTGCTTTCCACCTCCCACTCTTGCTGACCTCCTGCTTGTTTGTTTCTCAGGAGGAGAGAAACACATCCCGTCAGGAGGGAGTGACAGAGCAAGGAACAGAAGAAAAAAATCGAAGGGTTTGGCTCTTGTGCAGTGCTTTGAAAAACGGTGCTGAATATACATGAACTAATCCTTGCAACACTCCTGTGGGGTAGCAAAAGCAAAGGCTTTCAGTCCTGCTGGACAGATGCACAGCCAAACGTTGGCCAGCACTGTGTGTGCCTCTGCTGTTTTGGGAGCAGCAGAGCCACCTGGATGCCCTGGGACAGGCAGGGCTCCCTGCTGCCTTTTGGTGCCTGGAACAGGCTGGGGTCTCTCTCTGGTCTCTCACTGCAAAGCAAGCACCAGTACAGCCTGGCCCAGTCCTGGTGATGTAAGACTCTGCAGTGACTTGATAGAAAACTGGTGCTAGATTTGGAAGTTCTGGACAATTTTGCTCTTTTTTTTTTTTTCAAACTTTTAAAACTGGATGATAACAACAGCTGCACTGGGCTGCATTGCTCCTGCTTCTGAGCAGATGCTCAAGATATTCCTGTATAGAGCACTGCAAAGGAGCAGGGAGGTGATGATGTCTGTAGGTGAAATACCAGTGTAAAAGCATGTCCTATCAGCCTCTGATGTGATCATCCCCATCATCCTATCAGTTATTTCCTAATTTATCTGTGCTTTTCTGAAACAGACACAGTGGTCTTCTGAAGAGTGCTTTTCTATTTCACAGATGTGATTGGAGTGTTTCTGGTGACTCTGGCGTGCTGTGAGGGGAGGCTGTGGTGCACTGCAGGAATGGGCAGCTTGTGGGTTCAGCTGCAGGTTTCTGTCAGCTTTGGGCTCGGGATCAGGCTCCTGAGGCTGACTGCAGACTCCACACACTGTAGACAGATTGCATTGAACAAGCAGCCCAAGTCTAAACGTGTTTGCAACTCTTCTTTGCAGCTTCTCAATATGTATTTAAGTAGGAAGACTCCTCTTCCTAGGACAGCTGGTGTTGTCAGGTAATTTGGAAATATAGTGGATACATCTGGTTGAGGCAACAGTTGAGGTGTGGAAACAGAAGGAGATGAAAACATTCAATGCATGCAGTGGGCTCTCCAGCCCACAGTGGAGGGGACTTCAGTGTGTTTCTGCTGCCATGTCCCATTGACACTTTACCAAATGCTGGTGAGTTTCAGCTCTGTGCTGGCTGCTTGGTCTTTGTCAAAGAAATAACTTCTAGGCTTGGCAGGTGGGTGTGGTGGGTTCTCTTTGCCCTCTTAAATATTTTATTAGTCATGTCCTCCTTGCTTTGCGGCTTTAGTCATCTTGTTTCTGTAAAAACCTAGCCTGCAGGCCATGATGTTCCTAACCCTGCTTTTTGGAGTTTTCCTAGCTCTGAGAGTGAGTGGAGGAGGAAATGTACACAATGTACACTGTGACAGCATTTGCTGCTGTGAGCTGCTGAGTCAGGAGCCGTGTTGGAGCTTGCCCTGGATGGTGTGCCATGAACCCTGTGACAGAGTATTACTTCCAGTCCCCAGTCTAACTCCTGCAAGTCAACTTGGTCCAAAACAAGTAACCTGGAAAAATGGATCACTGTGTCAATTGCAAAAGCGAATCTTGTTTCTCTTCTACCTTGCTGACCCTCCCCTTGAGGTTCTCTTTCCTTTGTCTCATCCTATTCCCAGCCACAGCATTCCCTGCCTGCTTGCTGGGTTGGTGGCTATAGCCTGTTTTAATTTCTCCTGGATATTGGTGTGGTGTTGCTGGGCACTTCCTCCCGGTTTGTAAATGTGAGTTGCAGTGGTTTCATCTCCCCACTTGCCTGAATGCCCTGTTGCACATCAGTGAAGCATGGCAGGAATCATTCGTATGTGGTCTGTAACCACCAGCCTTGGATCTAGATGAAAAAAAGCCTTTTAGTCTGTGCTTGGGTTTAAAACAATAAATAAAACAAGTCTCCAGCATGTTGGACATTGCTTCTCTCTTAGTAATACCAGATTGTTGGTGGAGCAGAAGGGGCAAGAGTCTGACTATGTCTGACTTATTCTGTCTTTGGCTTGAGCTCCCCCTTGCCATGTCTGAGATGTTCATTCTGTTACAATCATGACTTCATCTGTTGCAAGCATAAAACAATAACATTTAGGTTTTCTGTGTTGTAGGAGAGGCTGTTTATTTGTTCTTTAAAGCTGTTTTTTTTTTTAAAAAAAAAAGGTCTTGTTTGGGGAGAATTTCCTCTTTTATCTTCAATGCCGGGTTTCCACACTGCAGCAGCTGGGGCAGTGCTGGAGACACTGCTGGGAACGTGTCCTTGGGTCACACTGTGCTGTCCTGCCCACCCACACCAGCAAGATGTCTGAAATGCAAGTGACACAATAATCACTTGATAAAAGACCACGGGAGAGAAAGGAAAGAGACAAGTGGGAGCCCAAACTTCAGAAGCACTTGTGATACAGATTATTGCCTGACTCCAGTTCTGCCTTTGAAAACTCCCTGCTTATGAGAACGCAGACCCAAGGGAGGAGAGTCGTGTACGTAAATCTTGGCCTTCAACCTCTGCATTCTGATTGTCCTGTCCTCTGCCAGTGTTTATGTGATCTCTCCACCAGCCACATTTGGATGTCTGAGTGCCTGTACCAACCCTTGGGATGGTTGTTGCGACACCTCCACCAAATTCTTTCCACCTCGGATAACTCCTCGCTGCTGCCCACCTCTGTGTGTTCCACAGGGCTAGAGATTCCTGTCTCTGTGACAGAGACAAAATCATATGTGGATCACATAGGTAGGATCACCTATCTAGGGACTGTGGAGTAATTCTGGATTCACACCAATGTAGTTGCTCAGGGAATTTGGTTTGTTTCCCTCAAGGACTGCTTTTTCCATGAACACTTTGCTCAGTTTTCCTTCATGCCACAATGCTGCATGGACCTAAGCAGATAATGGGGTCCTGTCCTGGGGTGAGCCACAGCCTTTGGGGAAATATGATTTCACTTGCAACATCTCATGGGCAGTGACACAGGATAATGTGTAAAAACTCTGACTTTAAAGTCTTTGGGGGAGCAGCTGTTTCTCACCACAGGCACCACCTGTCCTGCAAGGTCTGCCTGGGCAGTTGGTCTTGTTTTTGCAGGATTTATTTGACATGTCAGACAAAGACCTATAGTAAAACTGTCAGATAATCATTACTATTTGGATTTTTACTATTAGTGGTGTTTATTTATCTTCAATCTTGAGAATTGTTATTACTCAGATACAGGATAAATAAACAGATCCCAGAATTAATCTCTTGGAACGTCTCTTTATTTAGATTTTCTGAGAAAGCATTCCTACTCCTCAGCAAAGGGTAAATGTTAGTGCTCAGAAAGTTAAAATTATTTAGGACAAAAATAAACTCAGTTTATGGGGAATGGAAAACTCTGTGTCTTGATGGTTGGGTCAATGTTCTTGGTTTAGAGCAGAATATTTAGTCCTGCCCTAAGCCCAGGACACTGACCCAACTGCCCCTGCTCCTGTTCTTGCTGACCATTTCAAATGAAATGCTTCTAAAATGTTTATAGTTGGAAGTATTATCAGAAAGGGAAAGAGATGACCCAGTGGTTCAATTCTGCTTCCAGCAAATGCAGAATAGGTACATCTTTGTGGGGAATGTGTCTCACTGTCTTCACAGGAGTCACAGTCTTAACTTTTTGGACTTGACTATGGGTTTGTGATGTACTAAAAATTAGACTAGCTGTAGTGATTTTCTGCTGGTTTCTTTTGATTTTTGTTTTTTTTTTTTTGTTTTTTTTTTTTTTTAAATAGAGCAAATCCAAAAGCAAAACTAAGGTGTTTGCAGTTTGCCACATCATTCCAAGTGGTAGTAAATTAGCACAGCACTGCCCAACAAATCAGGACACAACCAGTAAACACATACTCATCTTGGACCCAATAAGCTCATTTCATACAGCCCTGAATTCGTCCTTGTTTCTTGGTAATCTGTGGTGATGTGGCTTGGATGATGGGTGAGACAGGTGTGACTCAAATGGTTTGAGTGGATTTTTTGAGACCTTGCTCTAAAGGTCTCCCTGTACAGGATAATATCCTGAGTGGAACAAAACTGGGCACCAATAGTGCGGGAGAGCTCAGAGTCCTGCTGTTGGGATGGGAGCCAGGAAGGAACCCTTCTCTGTTCATGCATCCCCTCAGTTTCTTGTGGTTATTGCACCTTCTCCTCTGGCTGCTCCTTGGCAGAGCCTTGCTGCTGAACTGCCCTGTCCATGCGCCTTGGTGTGCTGGGATTTGTTAAGTGGCTTTTTGTGCTGCCTGTTAAATCTCATCCATACGTCCCAAAGCTCTGCTCTGGCTTCTGCAGAGCCCTTTTGTTGTCCTTGGCCACAGCAATAACAAACGGCAGCCGATGATGAACTGCATGTGAATGAGCAATGAGACCTAGCCCTGCTAAGCAGACTTTTGCCCAGTACTCTCCAGTTGTGGCTGAGGTTTCAGCAAGGATTATTCCCATTTCCTTGTACAACTGGTGACTTCATCGTGGATGGCACCAGCAGTGGTGAGAAATCGTCCTGTCAGTAGCTGATGCATTTACTGCCAACCTCCTGAGCACTGCTGGAGCCTTGCTAGCAGGGCTCTGGGCTCAAAGCACTGCTGGACGTCTGGAGCAAGGAACTGAGGGGTTATTTGTCTTAGCTTTTTCCTTTGGAGGTGGTATGAATTAGTCATTGTGATTGGGTTTGTTCCCAAGGAGTAGGAACCCCTGTACTCTGCACAGGGCATGTTTCCATGTGTGTAGCCTGGAGTGAGGCCAGGCTGAGTTTGGATAAATCGATGTGAACCCGGAGTGACCCAGCTGAGGGCCATGGAGTTTCTCTGCCCTAGCACTGGGGAAGCTGAGATCAGGACTTGGCTGGAGCATTTCACCAGTAATGGATGGCAGGAAGGAGGGCGCGAACTTCCCTGGATGCTTTTGTTTCCAGCCAATGTATCAGCAATAAGGTATTGACATTTTTATTTCTTGGCCATGAGCTGGTGATGACTAATGAAGGCAGGGGGTCTGCCTGTGGGTGGGTTCAGGCAGCAAAGAGCTGTTCCTCATCAGCCTGTGCCTCCCAACCAGTCCTTCTCCTTTCCATGACAACTGGTCAGTTAAACAGCCCCTTCAGGGCTGACGTCAAGGGTCAGGGATTTGGCCACCAAATAATTATAGCAACAAAAATAGCATCACTTCCCCACCCCTTCCTTCCCAAATGATCCTGCTGAATCCCAACTCATAAATGTCCTTTTTTTTCTTTCTTGGATGAGAAGCACAGCCCACATGTATTAGCTGGAACATATGGCAGGGTTTGGCTGCAGCCCATAAGTTGTGAAGGCCAAATACTCACTTGTAGCTTCTTGTTCACTTAAAGAAAAAAAAAAAAAAGGAGGAGAAAAACACGTTCTTTCAGGATTGGATGAAAGGCTGAGTCTGTGCTCATGCTGGGGTGGGAAGCAGATAGGGTGTGGGACAGCACCCCAACTGTGCTGTTGTGACAGGGAACATGTCCCCTCTCAGCATGGAGGTGACAGGCTGGCCTTTGAGAGGTGGCCTGGTGGCCACTGTCCCCTGCTCCCTGCCCTAATGCTGTTTCTCAGGGCAGGCAGAGTTTGCAGACTGCTCAGGAAAATGTCACCAGCACCAGGGCTGCAGAGTAGTCAGCAGGGTCTACATGTGGGCTAGCCATGGACAGGAGAAAATCCTGTCTTTGCAGCACTAAAGGTTTTATTAAGGGTCAGGGGAACATCTGTGAGGTCGCAGAATCTGTGATGGAGAGGAAAATGAAAGGACATTGTCAGAAATTGACTGTGTGCACCACCAGAGGGTACCTGGTGTACCCAAATTAAAAAAAAGAGAAAAATCCCAAAGATGCTTGTTAGACACCAACATGTTCCTTTTCACCATGGGGTTTTCCAAAGCAGCTGAAGTGGTGACCTTGATCTCACATCATATCCCTGCAGAAAAACGAGCCTGAGACTGGGCTGTGTCCTGTCAAAGGTAGAAGTGGGAGCACACGAATCTGCAGAGCCTTCTGCCTGAAAAAAATAGGGTGGGCAAATCCTGCCTCAAAGTTCTGCAGGTAGGGCACTGCTTACACCCACAGCTCTTTGAGGTCAGGGCTGGACTCCCGGGGGGGCAGGGGGGAGATGTGCTGAAGTTCATCACCCAGGGCTGCGGGTACAGCTTCTTTTGAAGGTGGAGCCAGGCATATTCCTTCCCAGGAAAGATCAGTGGGGTACAGAGAGAAAGAGCTTGGAAAATATCCTTCAAAATATTTGCTGAAGGTGTTGCTGTGAATGCCCAGGAACTGAAGCACAGTCTGTTGGTTCCCTTGCTTAGAAAGCTGCTTTTAAAGTGGTTTTTGCCAAGGCACTGCCTGTTCTAAGGTGTATATTTATTCAGGGGCATCTGTGACCTGAGATACTCTGTGTCTTTGGAAGCAGATGAGAAACTGCAAAGTCTCACTGAAGTAGTCTGAAAGGAAGAGCACTGACTTGTGGTATGTTGCCCTGATCTGCTTCTGGAAAACACTTCCCCATCCTGGGCTGCCAGCCTCATCCAAAGCATCTCTGTTGAAGCAAAATATTTTAGTGAAAGGGAGGAAAATGTTGTGTCTTATCCCCATTTTTCCTATTTATGGAGTTGCTGATCTCTCTGTTGCAGGGGCTGAGAATGGACAGGAGTTTTCTCACCTGTGGGCAGCACTGACCCTGGGGATGTGTTTGCAGGCTGTTAACCAAGAGTTTCAGATGCACTGAGCTCCAGAGGTGGGTGAGGAAAGGCTGTCTTTGTAGAGGAAACTCATGCTGCTTTGGGAGAAGCTTTTGTTGCGTGGTGATGCAGAGTCCTGATCTGTGCTGCTGAGAGCAGGAGGTTGGGACAAGGTTTGCTGAGTGAGTGATGCTGGTGCATCTTGTGCTCTCAATTACCCTGGTGCATCTTGTGCTCTCAGTTACCCTGGTGCACCCTTGTGCTCTCAGTTACCCTGGTGCATCCTTGTGCTCTCAGTTACCCTGGTGCATCCTTGTGCTCTCAGTTACCCTGGTGCACCCTTGTGCTCTCAGTTACCCTGGTGCATCCTTGTGCTCTCAGTTACCCTGGTGCATCCTTGTGCTCTCAGTTACCCTGTGTGTAGGCACAGGGTGCTGCTCTAACTGCAGATCCCACTGTGGGCTGCTGGGGAAGCTGGTCACCACTGCTCCCTTTGCTTTAAGTACTGATGTCTTTTGGCGGATGGTGGTTCCCTGGCTGGCAGTCCTGCTCCATTTTCTTTAACATAAGTGTTGCACCTTGGTACCCAGCTGGCTCTGCTGCTCCTCTGGACTCTCCTCCAGCAGCTGCCTTGGTTCACTGGGGTGCTGCTCAGTAAAACTTGGTTTCAGCTTGGATCCTGTTACAAGCAGGCAAACAGCAAATAAAACAGCCATGTGCCACTCTAGGAAGCAGCTTGTCTACTCAGCTGTCAAGTGCACATCCCTTCTGCGCAGCCTAGGCTGGGCTGCAAGATTGTGGTAGCATGTCCTGTGTTGTGAGGATGCAAAGGACATCCTCAGGCTCTCCAGAGCTGTTTCCCCAGGTAATGTCCAGGTCTGGGCTGTAGTCTCCAGCTGAGTTCTAGCTGCAGCCTGGCTCAGACTGGCTTCGTGCAGCACTTTCTCCTTCATGGGGGAGCTGAAGCTGTTGCACCCCTGTCTGCCATCAGCATGACTTTTGTGTGCTCTCCCAGCCACCCTTCCTGCTGCTGGAGTTTGCTCTCCACCACCCAATCTGACTGAATTTTCTCACTGTAACCTGAGCATTCCTTGGCCATTCTCACCACCCTCTAAAGGGGCAGATCCTGTGCACACCCAGTGCTTTAGTGCTGGATTTAGGTCTCATTCCTGTAGCCTCAATGACTTGGGTGTAACAAAAGCACAACATGGGACACCAGTGCCTGGTTGTTCCCAGTCTGGGCACAGTTCAGCCTGGGGGGCTGCAGTGAGCACTGTGAGAGGAGGCAGCTCTGCAAGGCTCAGCTTTGTACAGGACCAGGCTTGTGGCTCCCCATGGCCTGGGATGTGCAGGACTGTTTCAGTTTTGGCAGCTGGACTCTTCTGTGTGATAGCTGAAGCTCTGGGAGTTGGATTAGGCTGTGATTCTTTGAATGTTACTGAGTTTAACAAAAGAGATTTTCCCATCTTGGGAGACTCATTCCAACCTGATTACCATTTGGGTTGTGCAACAAAACAGTCACTAGAAAATGACTTTTGCACTGTATCACAAGGCTTCCCACAGTGGTGTTTTTAACTCCAAATCACTGTTTCTTTAATCACTGTGCTTCTGTTTTCCAAATATATTTTTGGATCCTTGCTGTGAAATCTGGCTAGATGACAGAGTCCTAAAAAACCATTTTTAGCTTCTAATCTTTTTTGAATCAAACCAAACCACGTAGAGAGACCAACATTCATCTGGACTTTCTCTTTGAAAGTTACAGCACTTAAAGCTGTCAATGATTTGCCAGCAGTCAGTACACTCAGCTATCTCTAAAAGCACAGAATAGAATCCATAGTGTCCTTCATGATGCTTTTGAGAAGTATTAGATATGAAGGTTTGAATGTTTCAGGATTATTGTTTACATTCCTGTCCCCTTGCTGCTGTTAACCCTCCTGGTATTTGCACACCTAAGATGGGAGGGAGTGCTCAGGTGTAAGAGCCAGCAGTGCTCAGCCCCTGAGTGAGTGATTATTTCATTGGGGTAAGAATGTACCCAAGCCTAGAAAGGGTTGTGTTTGGGAAGTGATCAGGATTACTGTGCCAAGTGAAACAGAATGCTGATGTTGCTAGCAGTGCTTTTTTGTGCCAGCTGGTCAGTGGTGCAGCTGGTCAATAGTGCATTGTATGAACCACTTTACTGTCCATCTTATTTAGGCCACTTAATGGCAGCTTTGGAAGTTATTCTCTGCTATTGAGGGAGGAGAGCTAAGCCCAGACAGCTGAGAGTTCAACTGTATTTAATTTTACTGTTTGCTCTTGAGTCCTAGAGTTGGAAAGGTAAAGATTGTAGGAAGACAAGGAAGGGAAAATCTGCTTTTCTTTTCATAGTGTTTCCTCCGTGTCAGGAGGATCATCAGGTGTTTTGGAGGTTATCCTTGTTGATTCCCCTGTTGCAAAACTGCAGTAGAATTTTTTCTGTGCTGCATTCTCCCTTTTATGTGCCAGCAAGCTTGGCTCTCTGCTCTTATCTACACTTAGTGCTTTAGCAGTCCTGAGCACAGAAAACCAGGTCTGCTTTTGCTTAGCATTATAAGCCAAGAGGCAACACTCTACTATCTCTTGTTTCAGAGCCAGGGTGCTGCTGAGAGCAATCAGAGACTTTGTCCAAGCAGTGACGGCTGACAACAGAAGGATGTCAGTGCTGGGGAATTTCAGACAGAGATATGTACCAAAGGCTGCTGAAAATAGCAGGGTTTGAAGCCTTCTGAGCTGCACACTTTGATCTTGGTCCATGCTGAGGACAGCTGCTCTGACTGATGGACTGCACTGTAAGTTGGTGATGGATTTAGCAGAGTCCTCACTGGTGTCTGGATATTAGACCTGCTGATATTAGCAATAAAACTGTGTAAAATGTCCAGTGGTATAGGTGTATCTGTCCTTTAATCTGAAAGCACTGAGATGGAAATTCTTAGCATAAATGGAAGGGAGTGTGATGCAGCTTATTCAGAAAGAAAAAGAGCTGAAGTGGTGCCTATACTTGCTGTGGACCAACATCTGTTCTAATGACTCAGGTTGATGCCTGATGACTTACTAAAGCACAGCTGCATTGTGCATTGAAGCGTTGTGTTGAGTGCAGCCTGTTGGGTTTTCATCCTGCACACTGCTCAGATGGGATCTGGCAGAGCTCAGCCTCAGCAGATCGTCCCAACTGTGTTTGATTTGGGAGCGTGTGACCCAGACAGCAGAGCAGCCGTGAGGCAGGACAGGAGGGGCTGGGTTTGCTCCAGCCCAGCACTCCCTGCCCTGATTTGCCCATCAGTGGAATGAGTTTGATGTGCAGTAATTGCACACCAGGCACCCGGCGCTGTACGACTGGACTGACATCACATCTTTGGGGAATGTCAGATGCGCTGCGTGGTGTCCGTGCTCTGTGAGCGAGTTCCAGCAGGAACAGCTCACATAAACAGTAGCAGATTAATTAAAGATGTCCTGTTCTGCTAAAGGCCAATTATGGAGTGGTTTGCCCTGCTTATTAGCAGGGCATGAGCTAAGTGTCCCCTCAGAGGAGAGCAGACATACAGCTGTGACAATTCCCTGTCACAGCTGTCCTGCATGTGAAAGAGGAGACATGGATGTCAGCCCTGCAGGTCCAGGGCAGGGCAGCTTCCAGCCCTTTGTTAAAGCTCCTTCACAGGCAGCACAGAAGTGGCTATGTTCCACGGAGTGGACATTTGCAGTCAGGTGTTCCTTAGTACCTTTGCAGAGATCTCATTGACTTCAGTGCCTTCATTATGTTTATTCCAGATGTTTCTCCTTGAGCTGCTACTGCTGCTGTTGCTGTTTAAAGGGCCCTCAAAACCTGATAATGTCCCTGGGATCTGGGGAAATTCAGCATTTCAGATGAGTGGGAGTCCAAAATCATTGCCAGGCTGCAGAATAATGGTTCTCCTTGTTTTGGGCCTTCAGAGCCTGATAGGATCATTGTAAGAAAAGTGACTCAAGGGTTTTCTTTGGAGTGGTTCCTGAGTTACAAACATTTTCTGGTTGGGACCTGGACTGAATGTGGAAAGGCAGCTGCCTTGTCCAAGGGCAGCAGCTTTCATCTCATAGGATGCATCTGGCTGAGGATGAAGTGTCCTAAATGTCCTAAACTCAGTCCCATCTCTCTGTCCCAACAGCATAAATCCCATTCTACAGCTCACCATAAATTACCCTGTGAATCTTTTCTACACACAAGCCTATTTCTTTCTGGTGAACTCACTAGCAAGACCCCTACAATCACCATAAGCTGCTACAAGGAGAGCTAGTCCCATCAGCCGTGGGGCTGGGCAGGGCTGACAGCTCGTCCTGTCTCAGCTGCACTGCCTGAGGAGAGCTGCTGAGAGGGATTCTGCATTTCCAGCAAGACTTTATCTATTTTTCATATTGCTTTACTTAAAAAAAAAAAAACAAAACATATTGCTGGAAAAATAATTATTTCAACATCCACTGGGATTTGTTTTGGAAGGCTGATACTCTGCTTGATTTCAAATTCACGAGGTGAACTGAAATTTCAGCTCTGGAGCATATTTCAGCTTGTCTTCCACCCATGGGAGAATGATGAGAGAAGTGTACGTGAGAAATGTGGGGCAGGGAAGAGAAGTGGCAAAGGGATCAGGGAAAGGAGTCACAGCACTGAATGTGTTTGGCAGACTCCTGTGCCAAGCTGCAGGAGGAGGCCTTGGGGATGCTCTGGTATTGAGGGGCACTTCCTGTACCAGGGTTTGAGGAGGATGAGTAGTGATGGGTTTGGTTTGTTTTGAAAGGAGGAACTTGGAAAAGGGTTGGATTTGAACTTCTTCCTGTAGAAAACTGGAGCAAGAGTTCGTGGTGGGGCTGAAGCAGCCAGGCAGGCTGGGAAAGAGGGAGCTGGTGGTGATACCTCACATTGCCAACCCTGCACAAAGCAAACAGCTGCTGTTTGTGTCCCTCAGCTTGTCACTTTTGAAGGTTTTGAAGGCCATGGAGCTTTGCTTTCACTCCCTAAAGCCTGTGTGCCAGGTGTATGGAGGAGCCAGCGCTGTCTCCCAGGGGATTTGGTCCTTCCTCAGGAGGGACTCATCCTCCAGGCCAGATAGGCAGAGAGGTTTAACCAGGATTATTCTCAGGTAGTGTGCATTGTTTTCACATCACTGAAACATGTCCTAAATTTGTTATTACTTTTTTTCCTAGTTCATAGTCGAAGATTTCATGTTTATGATAGGACATTGGTAACACATTTCTGATCTGCAGAGACATGGATTGCTGCACAAGAAAATTCACAATGATTGGTGTTTTGATGGGTCCCAGGTTAGCAATTGGGAGTGTCTCAGCCTGTCCATAAACACCTTTTCTACTATAAATAAGGCTTTCCAAGAGCTTTTGGCCTTTGCTTTAACAAAAAGGATACACTTCCCTGGCATGGGGTGCAGTAGCCCAAACCGTGCTTTACCCCAGACACACATTTTTGTATCCAACTGCACAAGTGTTAGTGTGTTAAACTGCTGTGTGATACCTTCCACAGAGCTGGGCAGGGAGGCTTGTAAATTTGGGAGATCTTGGAGCTTGCTTGTGCCTACACACTGGTGTGCACTCGTGTGCAGAGCTTTAGGAATGAGTGTAACTGTTGTATTCCTTGAACCTTTCCTAGTTCCCCAAAAATATGCCAAAAATATGGCACCCTGAATTTGTAAATGTTTGCTCCTTTGTTCTCATTTGCTCATATCCCCAGAGGAATGAAGTCATTTATTTGACTTGCCCTGCTGCTTTACACTCCTGCTGATGAATGGCTGGGACAGGACTGGCAGCATGAACAGCCTGGCTGAATGTGGTTTGGAGAGATGTGTTCACTTGCACGTTGGTGTCCAAGCAGAGTAGCTGGCTCTGAAATCCTATCAGTAAGGCTTTTGAGTAACTTAAAACCCTTCTCGTAGATGCTTTGAATTTCTTCCACTCTGACATTGTGTAAGCCCCTGCTGAAGTTTGATTACCTCAGTAACCACAGAGAGGCAGCCAGCCTTTTCACTGCAGCCTTCCCCACAAAGCTCTGGATTCATTCCCTCACCCCCCTCTTTCCTTGAATGCAGAGCACAGCTTATTGTAGTTAAAATAACAGGGGAGAAGGCCAAGACTGCATATGGAGCTGGGTGGCATCATGCTAAAAAAGTAAGGATGTGTCCTGTCCCCTGGCTATCTCTGTGCCACTCTGTACTAAACATGGAAGGTGACCTGTGTAATTTTCAACATAATTAGGATATTCAGTGCTTTCTTTAGAGTAGCTTATGACAGACCAGTCCCACACAGCTGCTGTTTCACGGGCCATTCTTGGTATTTTCTGTGCTTTAAATAACTTCAGACTTTCGTGATGTGCTCTGGTGAGACTTTTCCCTACTTTCTCTCTAAAATTTGTTCCAGAGCTTTGTGTATTAAGTCAGTGATTCACCACTGGTTTAGCAGGGCATTGTGGTGTGAGCAGTCAGAAGATTTCTCTATTGCTCCTTCTCTTAGGGCAGTATTTCTGGCAGAGGAACTTCAACCCTCCCCAGAATGGTACAAGTCCTCCTCAGCACAAATATCCCCCTCCCATATTCACTGCTGAGCCCCATCCAGATGGCTTCTAGCCTGACTTTTCCTGCTGCTTTTTACATAGATCAGAAGTGTTACCCAGGAATTAAAAATAAATGTATTTTTTTGCCAATTTTTCATCTCATCTGGTTTCACCCAAGGAGACAATAACAGTGTATACCACTGCTATGTAGAGAGGCTAAAATATCCTCCTAAAAAAACCTAGGCAAACCTCTGCCAGCAGCCACTACATGGAACTGGTGTGGAATTTTCCTTGCTGTGGAATATTGCTAGAATTTACAAAATATTTTAATTCTTGCCCCCTTTTTTTTTTTTTTTGAGTGGCCTGAGCGCAAAAACCTGAAATTGATGGCAAACTGAACATTAAATGAAAAGGTTTTTTATTTGAACCCCACAAGTTAGCAGTTTAAATCAAGTCAAGTTTCACTTGCTTATGCTTGGAGAGGGAAAGGAAAGACTGTTTTAGACACCAGGCAATGCATTATATGTGCCTCCCCAGACACATTCATTTTCAGCCTTTTTTATATTCAGACACCTTTAAAATTAAGGGATTATTTTCTTTGGCACAAAATCATGTCTATTTTCAGAAGCACCCAGAGTTGCTCCAAATGCTGCAGTTACTGCTGCTGGGGGAATTGGTGCCAGGCAGCTGCTTTTCATTTCTAGGGAATTTAAGAAAAGTTCACAGTGTTTAACTGATGTTCTGTGTTTAGTAAAGCCTTTGTTTTCTCCCTCAAAATTTCATTAATCACATTATTTGTTGCTTAAGCAGCAAGGTAGCAATCAGGCAGAAATGATTGATGTTACTTGCTCGTATCCAATCCAAAGTTGTTGAAGCAAGAAGATGAGAAGACTTCTGGGTCCTGAGAAAGAAAAGCTGTTACTTCTGGCTGTGCTGTGGGAGGTCCAAGGCAAGAAGTTTACCTTAGCTGGGTGAATAAGCCCCAAAACCCGATTTAACAGCTTTCATCTTTCATGGTGGTTATGGATTTTTTTCCCCCCTCCAACTAATGATTTTTTGATGTGTAATCTGCACAAGTCAGTGTGTGATTCTGCTCTGTGCTAGAGGATGGGATGCTCAGAGCCAGTAACAGGTGTACAAACTTTTGGAGTTCTTTCATCTCATAGAGCCTGCAGTGCTTGCACTGGTGTGGTAAATAAATTACTGAGAGTGAGCACGTTCTGCAAGGTGAAAGCAGGAATGAGAGTTCCCTGCTCTTGGTTTGTGCCCGTGGTCAGAATCTGCTGGGCATCAGGCACCCACCCAGCTGGTAAGATGAAAAGATACAAAGGCACTAGAAGTGTGATCATGAGCTTTGCCACAGATCACACCATATCTTGTTGGAATTAATCAGTTTAAAAGACTGAAAGAGCCCAGTAAGTTGCCATCCATAGAAAATGTTAAAAAAAGCAATTTATTCCAGAAGGATGGCAGTGGGAAATGGACCAACAGGGTTCTCTGCCCTGCTTTGGACAGCATGAGCCTCTCCAGTGATGTGAAATCCATCCTTTCTTAATTTTTAAAATTAATTTCAGTGGTCTAGCTATTCAGACTCCTGTGCAGGTGGGAGGGTTTGCTCTGCACGTTTCCACTGCAGGTAAATGCAGAAGGAAAGAGGCTTCACCACACCACAGGGGATGCTGAGCTGTGTGTTGGCAGGAGGACAATAATTATCTGTTCATTAGCAAGCTGTGAATGTTTGCTCTAAATGTGTTGTTGTGAATTGACACCTGCAATTCATGTCCTTCCCATGCCAGATGCTGTCAGGCTCATCAGTAAAGCCACTCTTGGCCACCCTGTAATTCTGGTCAGACCTAACCAAACCCACAAGTGGGGTGTGAGGGGGAACAGCTCCTGGTGCATACACACTTGTAAATGGGTGGGATCGAGAGACACACTCTTGGTCTTTTCTTAGTGTTTCCAAGACAGAGATTTGAGTCTGAGTGGATGCTGGCAATGCCCCTGGATCCCTCTGGCTGATATGCAGAAAACCATTTTGCCATAAAATCTGTGGTGCTAGAGCTGCTTCCCTGAGACAGCTGATATTTCACACTCCTTGCTGAGAAAGCCTTGCTGTTATCTGCCAGATAAGGAAAGTATTTTAATTTCACCTCCAGATACACTGCTTGCTCAGAGTCTGGCTGTGCCACAACTGCACATTTTTGCAAGGAGAGGCTCTTGGTTAGCACAGACGATGATCTTACCCCCTCACAGCTTGCTGAGTCACGCAGATGCAGCCCTGACATGATGGAGGTTCCCTCTCAGAGTTCCCAGGTTTTTCCACCCTTGCAGACCTCCCATTGTGGTTTCGGCTAAAAATAGAATTGAGGGATTTGATTCATCCTTCAGGGAAGGAGCAGAGGAATGACCTGGATGTTCATGTCTTTTCCATGCAGGAATTGAAGTTCCAAAGGCAAACATTGGTGTTGGCTTCTGGGAGAGATGTTTGGCTTCCTGCTTCATTCTTGACAACTCAGAACACTTTCTGTCACGTTTTGGGCTGTGTGCTAGCTCCTGTGGCACTTAGAGATGGGAAACCTTGCTGGGCTGGGAATTTGCTGTGGTGCTGATTCAGGGAGGCAGATGGGGAAGATGCTGGAAGATGCCTGTGTTGTGACATGTGACCAAAACTGTTTCCAGGAAGAAAGCTGCTGTACTTCTTTCACAACTTCAGTTATAAGCAGCCAGCCTGGAACAGAGCCTGGAAAATGTAGAGAGTCATGGGCTTTTTCATTCTTGGTTGTGCACAGCTTCTTCATCTTGGCCCTTGAGAAAGAACAGAGCTCTGGTTTATTATTTTCCAGCTCACAGCCAAGGCAGGCTAGGCTCGTGGAAACTGGATCCTTGCAGAAGGAAAGTTTAGAGGGTGTTGGTTTGTTTTCTTTGCCATTTATCTTCCTTGAGGAGATGAAGGACTAGGAATGAGGCAGGTATATCACCATCTGAATAATGTGGATTGTCTAGTGTGTTTTGGGCTGAATCCCAGTTTCCTTTGGCTATTTTTATCCTAAAAGGTGTCAAGTGCTTATGTAGATTCCATCAAGTGACTTGTTGATGCTTCTCAAGCAATAGATGCTGCAGTTGAATGAGGCAGGTCTCCCACCATGAGGAAACAGAGGCTCATGAGTGCCCTGGGTGGGAGCAGAAAATTAGGCAGAAACTGGAGGTACCAGCTGATGGTGACAGTGGTGCACCAATGGCTGCCTGTCTGCCCCTGACACACTGATCTTGCTCTACAGATCATTTCTCTCCTCTGTTTTCAAAGATGTCCATGATATCAGTCCAGCAGCTCTTTTTCATCTCTCTTCCCATGTCTACACCATTGGGTTCAATTGGGTGCCAAGGGACAGCACTGGGCTCCTTTGACTTCTGGTTTCAGGAGCAGGCAGAGTTGGAGGTGAAACCTGGAATTTCCTGTTTGGGTGCTGGGAAGGTTGTTAGGGATTCCAATCTTAATTACGAATTTTTTGTTTCAATTAAGATCCCTCCCAGATAAACTTGAGCCCAATACCAGATGTGTCACGAACTGCTGCCTGCCATTCTGCTCCTTTGCAGCTCCTTGCAATAACAGACTGTGGACGTGCAGAGCAGTGCAGAAATTACATTTGGGTTTTCTAGTGAAAAACCTGTTTGTCCCAGGCTTTTTGTTATGGCTGTTGTTACTCAGAAATGTTTGTGTGCACTAGAAAACACGTGATTAATGGCATTGGGGGAGGAGGAGGAGGTTTGCTTTCAGTTTTTGTTTTTATGCAACTGACACAGAGAGCAGCTGTATCCAGTTACAATAAAGGTCCCCAAGAGTGGCCAGCCCTGGGCCCTCAAGGAAGGACAGAAAAACATGTTCAGAGCACAAACAGGATGCTTGTTTTCTGTATAAATGGCAGTTAGCTATTGCAGGGGTTCATTAAGAACTGGGACAAATGATCTGGCCTGGCAAATTTTCTGAGTTAAAAGTGCTCAAAATATTTCAGAAATTGTAATTAATTCTCAGGATCGTAGATTCCTGTGAATGCTGCATTGAGAGATACTTAAGAAACTTCTGTAGTCCAGCCATCTGCTTGAGATAGGTGCATGCCAGATCATTATATGTGTTTTTAAAATCCTTCAGAGGAGAATTCTGAATTCCCAGGGGAAAATGACCTTGAAGTTGGGTATTCTTTTTCCTGATACCCAGATAAACATATTTACATGGCACACACTAAGCCAGTGGCTATACTCTGGTTCCTCATCACCTTTCTTTTTATACGTCAACCAGCATCTCAAGTGTGTTTTCATCTCCCCTCTGTGCTTTTGATTCTAGCTTGAGAAAGCCAACTGCTTCCAGTCCTTGCTCCAGGACCAGAACTTCCAGAATAATTTTCTCTTGTCTCCTGTCCCTGCCCCAACTCTGCTGGGTGTGTGTTTAACTTGGTTCCACTTTCCCCAAAGCACAGACCTGGCAGTTCTTGCTGCTGGTGCCCTGCAGTGGGAATGCCAGGATTGATGTTATTGTGAGATAGGCTGTTTGCAAGAGCAGCCCACGTTCTTCAAGTTAATCTAGCCCTTGCATTTCTGCAGAAATCAGGGCACTTCGTGTTTGTAGGTCCAAGGCTGAGTTAACTCTGTGCAGGGAAAGAGCAGAGTGCTTGTGAAAGGCTCTTCCTGCTGAGGGAGGCTCTTCCTTCTGGCACAGGGGGGATGCTCCTACCCGAGAACACTGACAGCATGTGCAGATGTTTTGGAGACATGGGATGGACAAAGGCAGCATTTCCTGTCAGAGAAGGTTCATTTGCTGAGGAAGGTGGTTTCAGGGCCAAAGGAGCAAGAGCAGAAGAGTCCCGTGGGTGGTTTCTTGCGGTGTTTTTCCAGAGGAGATGCTGATTTAATGCTTCCTGTTGTTCAGTGGGATTCTCCAGTTCCCAGGGCAGGAGAGTCCATGGTGCTGAGCCCTTGTGTAATGGTGTGCAGTGCAATGGCCACACGTGCTCTCCACAGCAGCAGACGTGGGAGATGCTGGCTGTTGCTGGAAAACACTGCCAGATTCATGGGAAGAGGTCTAGAGCTGCAGGATATCGCTCTGGGAGCCTCCTGCCTTGCTGGGAGCTGGTGAACAGGGTAAGGTCATGGTAGGAGGTTGAGCCAGCTCCACAGCAGCTCCACAGCTCCATGAAGCTACTGCTGAAGACAATTGTTCCTTAGTGTTTTACTTATAAGCAAATTCCCCTGCACTGGATAATGAATTATCAGATCCAGACAGAGGAAGTCTCTCGTAATTCTCTTCCTCTGAGGTAACTCGGATTCTTTGTGAATTAACTTGTTTTACAAACTAGAGGCACAGGATACAAAAACAGTGGTTAAGAATCTCCTCCAAGTAGAACTCCAGTGGATGGAAAGTTAATATAGGTCAGACAGCTGTGCCAAATCCCAGCTATCCAAACTGGGTAGCAGACTTTCTGCTTTCCTATATCCCTTCATATTCTGTGTGATGTAAGCATCAATAAGCAGCTCAACACGTGTGTCTGTTGCAATCATGTCAATGGATAAAGCCACACAGAATGTGTGTTCCTTGGGCTGAAGTTGTCTTTGGAGAACTGGAGATGTGTTTTCCACCCTTCCCCCTCACTCTGTTATCTCCAAAGAAAACTGATAATCTGTCTTCCCTTCCTCTTGGCTTTTTGCTTGCCATAAACTGCTGCTAGACAATAGCAGACCAGTCTGTGAGTGAGCTGTCACTGAGTAGGGTTATAATCCCACACCACTGCAAAACTGACAGGGTTTGATTCCATTTGTTTTTCCCCTTTTCCATTTTCCATCCTATAGTGAAGTTAAAGTTCATTTGTTTATGGCTGATCACATTTTGTCAGTCTTCCCAGCAGCAAGTAGTGCTTGGCAGGGTAATGCTGAGAGTTCATGGACCAAAAATTATAAATACCTTGAAATTTAGGTTGCATGCTCCAAATTTCAGTTTTTATAGGGGAAAAAATATTGCTTCATGTTACAGAAGGGAAGTGGAAGAAGTGGAGAAAGTAAAATGCTTCAAGCAAGGTCTTGTCCAGGAATGGAATCCAAGCAAATGCTGTCAGCTTGTGGCCTCTACAGACAGAGGTAATTTGGGAGGGGGATTTGAGCTCTGCACTGTGCTCCTGTGTCCAGAACTCGGCTGTGCTGCTGGAGGATGGGGAGAAGGGCCAGTGACAGCTCAAAGGTGCTGCTTCCAAAATGAGGAAAACTCCTCAAAAGGAGGAATTAGATGACAAGGACCCTTCACAGTGATCGGGTGAAGGAGGAGATGGACAGGTGTGGGTATCCTCCATAGTGACCTCTGTGAGTGCTGATAAGTTAAGGAGAGGAGGGTGCATGCAGGGGTCCAGTCTGGAAAGTGTTCTTCCTGTAAATTCTGGATTGCACTGAGACCTAAGTGGGAGGGGAGGTGTGTGAGTGACATTCATCCTGCAGAGATTTGGGATGCCCCAAGGTTATTCTGGGATGTTGACCCCCTGGATTTATCACTTCAGCATAGCCACCAAAGCTCTCACCAAGTGCACACCTGTGAAATGAGGCTTGTAGCCATGGATACATTCATTGTATTTGGAAATTGTCATCATACATACATACATAATAAAAAAGGTCAGACACAAACCTGCATAAAATTCTGAGTGAGAACTGTTAGTAAGACATTTTAGTAAGAGATGAGCAGTGATTTAGGGGAAAGATAATAGTAGGGGTTATGGAAGAGTTGAACTGATATATTTCTGCTTTAATAATTGAAAAAATATCCCAGGGAGAAAAAAAACCAACACAGTAAATTTCTTTCAGGAGCTGGACACCCATGTTTAAATACCCGCTTTGGATTTTGCTGTGGTGTGAGAGAGTAACCCCATTCAGCAATATATTCTGATTAATGTGTCAGTTCCCTTCTCTGGAACACAGAGATCAAAGGGTTTTAGAAAATTCTTCCTTCCCACACAGAGGGCTATTCCTAGTATTATTTTTGGAACTGCGGTTACCAGAAGTTTTCCCGGAAGAAAATTGCAAATCTCATTGCTCTGTGGGCCATCTGCTTAATTTAATATTTTTTTTTTCTTATACATGAGACATTTTGGAGCCTGTACGTAACCAGACAGTGGTGTTGACTGATTCTGGCGTGTCGCAGAATGAACACCTTGTAGCCTGAACCAGATGTGGGGAGGCTAATGAGGTGTCTGTAACCTGAGTGTGAAAACCTGAAGCTGCAGGAAAAATTTGGAATTTGATACCTCTTGAGGTAATGGAAATTAGTGCTTTAGGCAGAAGAGAAAGTGCAGATTTGGGGTTAAGTGGCATTAAAGGCAATGAAGCAGTGCATGAATTAGAAATGAGCGATGTTACTCTGAGAGTTGAATACTGGCTAGAAAGTGAGGTCCCTGGAAAAGCTTTCATGAAACTTCTTTATATTTGGTTATTTTTAACTTCTGAGAAAACACAGCTTGCAAGCATGGAGTTTAAATCCACAGTCCACTGGGTGTCTTGCACCCAGGCATTGCGTGTGCTATAGCTATCTAGACAGATAGAAATAAGTACTTTAAATCATCCTTCTTACTCATGGCTTCTTGCTTTCCTTTGGGAGATTGCTCTTTGCTCATATTCCTTTGAGAAGCTTTGTATGTTTGTTTTCGTCTTGTCTGGCACGTTGAAGCAAAATGATGTGATTGACCTTTAGGGTTACAGATGAAGCCTGGCTTCCGATCCTTGTTAATTCAGGATAGCTGCAGGAAAATCTCAGAAACACTGAGATAGATTTTACAGATGAAAGCAGAAGCTTGAAGAGGGTCAGCACTTCAGAAATTTGTAAATATTCAGCTGAGAGGAGCGGAGCACATGTGTGATTTACTGGGTGTCCTTGGCAATCTTCGCCTGCTTATTGGAGCAGAGCAGGAATAGCCATTGTTTAAAAAACCCCAAAAAACAACAAAACAGACCACCAAAAAAACCCAGGAAATCTTTTTAAATTTTGCTTGAGGCTTCCCTGAACACATAGATTAGGTGGCCTTGCTCTTATGTCCCAGTGAAGGGCAAAGGCATGGATAGGAGGCACAGGGCAGGGCTGTGCCGGCACTGCTGTTCCATGTGGATCTGAGCCGGAGCCCTGACACCATCCATGCTCCAAGCAGGCACTGCTCACTCTGCAGCTGCTCCACGCTGGCTGTGGGAGAGCTGCTCAGCATTTTTCTCAGGGATCTTGGAACGTGTTTGCAGCACCACGTGGATCTCCTGGAGCCCCTGGTTCCTGCTGGAGCGAAGAGGGAAGCTCAGTCCAATTCCCTGTGCATGTGATGGAAAGCTGCCCATCCCTGTTATCTGCTCGGCTCCTCCCGAGGAGTTTCTGAGAAGGGAGCAGTAATATCTGAATCCAGCTCCAAGGGGCTGTGGAAAACAGCCTCTCTCCTATGCCTCTGCTGTAATAAACATCAGCCCAGAGTCCGTGGGACACATGGATAAATCCTCCAAGACCCTGCTGAGAGGGACCACTCCACATCACCGTGGCTCTGTTGGTACAACACTGAATATTCGGCGAGGTTGTTCCTGTAATGTCCTGGGCTTTGCTTTAAGATCAGACTAACCCCAGCCTCGTGCAGTATCCCTGTCCGCTCTCAGCCCCCCAGCAAGTCGAGGCTCCAGTGGAGCGAAGCCGCAGCAATTCACGGGAAAGCGCTGGGGTAATTACTGACAAGGCTGTTTACATATCAAGTTCCCTCGTTGTGATGCACTGATTTGGCACTTTGTACACAGCTGCCGGTTTAATGCTGAAGCCAGCCTTTTCCCAAGCTCGGCTGTGAGAGAACCGCTTAAAAATTTGTTGCCTAATTGCTGTTGCTTAATTAACAGTGAGAGCACGCCAGCTCTGCATCTTGGCTGTGCCAGGGAAGGGAGGCAAGCAAAGCTGGGAGGGGGAAGCTCAGAGGAAGCCTGGAGTGCAGTAGGTTGGTGTGTGCAGGTCTTAATGATGTCCCAAACACTGCTGAACTTTTTCACCGGGCTGCAAAAAACTGTTACAAGTTTTTCTTTCTCCTGTCCTTTCTTCCCCATATGAAACCAGCTCTGAGAGCCAGCAGCTTGGTACGGTATAGATTGGAAAGGAAAATGTGTTAGGCTTAACAAGTCGCAGAATCACAGAATATTCTGAGTTGGAAGGGGCCACAAGGATTACTGAGTCCAACTCTTATGTGAATGGCCTGTCCTGGAGGTTTGTTTCTGGCTATTCCCCTGTTGGTTTTGAGTGTGGTGTCCTGTGGTTGGCAGCATCTGGGGTAGCCAGTCAGCGTGGAGCAGTGCAGCACCAGCAGAGCTCCCAGGAGGGGCTGGGAGCAGGGTGCTTGTATTCCTGTGTGCACTCAGGTGCCTCTGCACCACGAGCCTGGTGCTTTACCTGGCTGACTCTTCAGCTCTAATGTCACATGATTTTTTTTTCTTTTTTCTGTAGTATTTTATTATCTTGCACTGCTAGGAAAGGCTTGAGTAATCTCTTCCCCTTCACTGAGCAGGGGTCCTCTCCTGGCGAGCGCTGGCCTGGCTGCTCTCACTGGTGGAAGCAAACAGGAAGGTGCTGATGTTCAGACTCAGCCACCAGCTCCCTCCAGCCTGTTTTTAGCATTAACTGTCTGCTGCAGTGGAAAGGCCACGTTCAAGCAGGATATCCCTCTGTGGGCTCGGATGACAGTGGCATGGGTGCAGGTGTGAATGAGTGGGTGTTTGCTGCCTGCAGGGGAGTGTGTGCAGCTCCTGCCCTTGGAGCTCAGAGAGGGGTTTAGATCCATCTGCAGAAGTGCACTGAGCCTCTGCCGTGGCTGAATGGCTGCTCAGACTTGGAAGGAAGGAATGGAACATAAGATCAAAGGTAAATGGATGAGCTGTGGGTCTCTGACATCTGCTAAGTCCATTGCAGCTGGCTGTGCTGCAACATGAAATTCCCAATGCCTCTTGCAGAGGAGAATTCCCATTGCCTGCATTACATGGCAGCCCAAATACACAGCCTGTGCTCTGCTGCAATAGGGTTTAATTTTTTTTCCAGACCAGCTTTTAATCCACTTACTTTTCAATAGGCCTATTTGAACATAAATGAATGCAATTAAATGTGTGTTTCCCAGTTAGATGAAGGCAAGGTAGAGGAAGGCAGATGTCCTGGAAAGGAACACAAAGACTTTGGAACAGGCTGCTGTGAGGTGCTCTTATGTGGTTTTTGGAGTTCAGGAGCATCCAGTGAGGGAGATGCCAGGGAAAACGTGGCTTATACCCATGTGAATTGCCTTGATCAGAATCCTCCTGTTTGTTGCAGGAGTGCGTGGGACACATCAGGGGAAGTGGGGAGGAAATTGATGTCTTTGGGATCTCGGTTATTGCTCTGTAGGAGTGTGAACATGCTGTGCTGGTGCTGTAGATCTCTTTCAGCTGTGTCATCTGATGAGGTGCTGAGAAAAGGGCTCTTCAGGCCAAGGGGTACTGGTGTCTTTCAGTGTTTTGCAGGATTTGGTACACCACAGTGACTTATGGGAGACCTCAGAGTGTGTGTGTATGTGAAAGGGAGCATCTGGGTGTGAACACAGGTCAGATTTAATTCTCACACTGCTGTGAAGGAAATTCTTCATTTCTTGTTGAAGTGTGGACTAGATTGACCTGGTCCAGTGGAAATTACCTCAAGTCCTTTGACTGGTGGGACAGCAGAGTTCAATACCTGCCTGTGAGCAGATAAAACCTGAAACTTGCTACATGGACTGAGGCAAAAGTGTCCCACAAATTTGTCCATAAGTTGGAATTGCTTAAATCCTGGAACTGAATCTTTGGTTTGTTTTCCCTTTATTCTGGAAGGTGAAGTGGGATGTAGTTTCAGTGCCTGATTCAGTACTTTTAGAACTAGACTGTGAAGATGTTTTGATGAAAATCCTCTGCAAGTTTTAAAGGGGAAAATCCACAGTTTACCATCAAATCTGCTCCTCAGGACAAGGTTCTTCCCAGCAGAGCTCTCAGCATGCTCCCACTCATGCTGGCACCAGATCAGTTTGACACTGGGGGATGCTCAGGGTGCTGCTGGGGGAGATCAGTGGCCAGCCTGTCCCTGGGGAAGGTGGCATTGGCTCAGGATCAGCTGCTGGAAGGGAAGGGAGCCTGAAGGTTAAGGGATAGTTAAGGTGTTGATGCCCTGGAGCTGTTGGCCACTGCTGGCTGGTGGAAGATGCTGTGTGTGTCTGAAGCTCTGGGTTTCTTTCTCTTTTCTTGCAGCCAATGCAAAGGCACTGATGCACACTGAGGACAGTGCAAAGGTCATGTCTCAGCCTGCAGAGCACCAGTTTTGTTTCAGCTGCAGGTGTGTAGCATGTCCCATCAGTGGAACTGGGAGAAGGGGCAGGAGCAATGTTTTTGAGGTTTGGGTGGTGTGGGTGTAGCTGGCCTGCTCCTTCCCAGCCCATGGCAGCTCAGTGGGGCAGGAGCTGTGCTCCAGCAGTTTGCTCACCCCATGGGGACAGCAGCAGCAGCAGCAGAGCTGTGTGTGGGGATGGGGCACAGCTGCTTGGAGCTCCTGCCATGGGCACAATCCCAGAGCTGCTGCCTCAAAGCTGCAAGGGGGATGAGGTGGGGAGGGGGCACAGGGCAGCCAAGGACCCAAGAGCTGGGGCAGGGTGACCTCTGAGCTGTCCTGTTCCCTCAGTGAGGGCAGGGAGGAGACTCAGTGTTTCCAGTCTTGGCTTCTGTGCTTTATTGCTGCTGCTCTCAGCAAACTGGTTTGGCCCGAGGAGCTGTGGGGGGTTGCAGACAATGGCTGCTCACATTTTCCAGCTGTCAGATACTTAATGACATTAACTCCCCAGCCTCTTGGATTTCTTACTGATTTAATTTATTTTTTTTCTCTCTGGCACAGCCAGCTGAAGTGCTTCCAGCAGCCAGATAGACCCAAACCCTGGCCCCATCAGTGCCCTTCCAGTCTCAGGGACCCTGCTCTGCCAGGCTGCCCTCCAGCAGCAAAGGGGTTTTGTAACTCATTGGGAGCAAAGTGCTGAACATCTGAGGTGCAGTGGGGATCCCTGGTCTTTCCCTCCCCTGGAGGAGCTGTAAATGTGCATTAACCTGATGGATGTGTGGGAGGGAAGTGTCTCCCCCTTGAGAGCAAGGAAATAATTCACTTTGTGTATGGAAAATGCATCTGTTCTCTGCACAGACTACTGACAGCAGCAAAAGCCACGGGGTCTGAGCATCCCAGGGAAGGGGAGGGAGCAGGGCTTTGCCAGCTCCATGGCCCTGCTCACACGCAGACACCAGAGTCCCTTTGAGCCTTTGGGCCCTTCCTGCAGAGGCTGGCAGGGTCCCACGGCTCTGTGACCCTGCCAGGCTGCAGGGCCAGTGCAGGATGAGGTTGGAGCCTCACACCCTGGTGTCTCCTGTCATTTCCTTCAGCTCTGCTCTGCCGGTTTTGGGTCAAAAGACAGCTGAACTGGGACGTGTGCTAGCCCTGCTGCAGCCCGGTTTATTCAGCTGTTTTTGTCAATTAAAGGACAATTTGCTTTCAGCTTTTCCTGGGGGTAGGGATGGTCGGAGAGAAGGCACTCAGCATACAGAGAAAAAAAAGAAAAATATCTGTGTATCCTGGAGCTGAGGTGTATCACACCACTTCTAAACTGATCCTTCCCACCTAACTTTGACTCCAGGCATACAGTTTACCCTTGTTATAATATAAGCATTATATATAAGTGCATTCAGGTCTGCAGACAGTTGGCATGCTGTCACAATGTGTGTGACATTCCTGTGTGTTTAGATGATAAGAGCTGTAGTGCTTCAGGAGGCTTTGGCCTGGGAACATCCTGAAGATTGACAGTGCCTTTATGCCCCACTGTGGTGTGTACCTGCTAGGTGTGTGTGCTCATATGCATTCTGCTTCCCTCCCATCATGTGCTCTGATTTTGCACAGGATCTGCATGAAAAATAAAAAAATAAAAAAAAGCAAACAAAAAACCAAACTCTAGAGAGTTTCGGTAAGTTGCTTCACTTATTCTTTGGTATTCCAGCTTTTTCTTTTCTTTCTTTTTTTATAATGCTATAGCAGTAGGTAGTCACAAAAAGTCAGTGCTTTAGTTTGTAATCAGTGTTCAGGCATGTTAGAAACCCTTTGTGCCCCAGACTCTGTGGGCTGTGGGGTGGTGGAGTGTGAGGGACCCAGCACAGGTGAGCCACGGCACCAAAGTCTGGCAAGGGCTAAGCTGTCTTTCTGTGTAGCAGCAATGAAATGTCCTCTGCAGGTTTTGATTTTAGAACTGAGAGCCTGTGGGTCAGACTTGTGAACCAAAATTCATTATTGCAGTTAGATGCCAGCAAAAGCATCTTTGCTCCCCTTTGTGCTGAAGAAAGTGAACTTAAACTGTTCTCAGAGGTAGCAAGTGAGGATGTTCTTCTCCCAGCCATCAGAGTGGGCAGTGGGACCATCTGGCTCATGTTTCCCAGGGGTTTGCTTTAGCCTGCAGGCTCTTGCTAATTTACCAGCAGTGCAGAGGCAGGAGTGTGGGAGGGTTCCCATGGGCTGGTGAGTAGGAGTTGATAGCTTGTACCTCACAGACCTCCCGATGTGCAAAAGAAAAACTCAAGTATAAAGGGCACTTGAGGGCTGTTGTTCCTCCAGACCTGATATTATTCCAGTCCACTTCACCTGAGGCTTCTCCTTTTTGCACCATTTCATTTTCTGCTTCATTGCCAATGAAAGCAATATGCTATTTTGATATGATTAGTGGTAGAAAGCCTAATCAGCCCTTTTCTTTCCTTGACAATATCTGCCCTGCCTGCCTGAGAGCTGATCCACCCTGCCTGGCCAGTCACGCAGCAGGATTTCCCAAGGGCTGTGGCACAGCATCCTCCTCCCTTTCTTGATGTTTTTTCTATTTACCAGGCACAGAGGGCTGTGGGAAAGAGTCAGGCTGACTCTGTCATCCTCCTCCCTTTAAACTGACACATACTGAAGTCATTAACTTGGCTATCAAATCCCAGCCGTGGGCTGAAACTTGGCAAAGAAGTTTTAGGGCAAAGTGTGTGTGTGTGTGGGACAGGATATAGTGAATTTTCCTGTAGGAAGCCACCAGGGTCAGGGACATAAGCAAGAGGGGTCATCATCACCATGCCTTCAGATTTCTTCACAGCAATGTGATTTATGGGCAGGGCACTCATCCTAGTTCAGATTTCCTTCACCAGTATTGGTGGGCTGTGGTTCAGGCTGATCTGCTCTGCCTCTGACCCCCTCTTGCCAGCTAAACACATGGTTGAGTCTTGTTAGGGTCATTCATTACAGTGGTCAAAGTTCATAGAAATACGGATTTCTCCCTGGGAAACTTCAAAAGTTTCCCTCTCCCCATCTGCAGATTTGATATTGCCGTCCAAGAAAGCTGTGAGTTAAGTTGTTGAGAACCAGGCAAATCTGGAGCATTGTTTTTTGGGCCAGTTTACCTGGGGTTGTGTTTTGGACTCCCCTTAGCATTAGGAGATTTGCCATTGACTGTCATGGCTCTAAGTTTTGATATTTTCCTGCACCTCTTTGTGAGCTCAGAACCACCCAGCCTGACATGCAATAGTTGGGAAACACTTGGGGCATGTGTTACCTCTTCTGATGTTCTAGAGCCGAGGGTAGGCAGGGAAACCCACCCAGACCAGTGTGGCTGGCAGCACCCCACGAAGCATGGTGACTCACCCATGCAGGGCATTGCCTTGCCTGCTGTGTGCCAAGCATGTGGATACAGCCATCACCCCACCAGAGCAGGTGTGAAGTGCTGGAAAGGGCATTTCCCTCTGGTAGGAGAAGGGCCAGAGCCCATCTGTGTGTCAGTGCAGCACCACCGTGCCCTGACACCTCTCCTGCTTTGCACACCCTGTTTCCCTGCTGGATGCAAGCAAGGAGAGCTGAGGAGGATTTTCTTTCAATTTGTTTCACCAGCTTTCTAATTCGAGTCTGCCTGTCACTTCCTTGCTCCAGAACTACTTATCTGGCAGGACTGGGAGCGTGAGTCATGGCCATGGCCCAGGATCTGCCTCCTGCTTTGGCCAGCAGCACTGCAGCCGGGGCAGAGCACATCTGCTGCTGGTGCTGCAGTGTGCCTGCTTGCTGCAGGGCATGGAGACACTCACCTGGAGATGGGAGAGGGCAAATTAATAGATTAATGGGCAAAAGCACCTCTTCTGATAAGTCTGAGCCCAGACTGTTTTCTAATGTGTTGCTTTCCAAGGAGAGGGTGTATGCACTCACTTGGTAACTTCAACAAACTTCTCCCAAAGGCAAGATCACTTTCAAAAGAAAAAGTTGGTGGGAGATGCATCTACACACAGGCTGTCTACAATGTCATGGGCTGGGAAATGAAACTGGATTCTAAAAGGAGGTATTCCTTAGAGATTTAATGGGCTTTGCAGGATTTGTGCTGAATAGAAGTAGCCTTTCCATTAGGATTGTAGGGATCATGGGCTCTCTCTGCTGGTACCTGGCTTTGTGACTTTTTCTGGACCCTCTGCTGGAAGAAGAAACACAGTTCCAGTTGGCAACACAATGAAACACAGGGTTTCCTGGAGATATCCCTCCTGGTTTCCATAATGGCAGCACCATGTGGACCAGCCCCTCTTGCACCCCACTGCTAAATAATGCAGAGAAAGTGAATATGCAGACCCTTAGAAAAATGGCCTGGCAATTTTGTTGGTGAAAATGCCAGTGCCTGCTTCTAGTAGGAAAGATGGGGGGAGGGAGATTGCAATATTTTGTTTCTGGTGTATAATGTTAAAAGCAAACAGAAACCCCTCTTAGGGATAAAGGAGCCTCTCAGAAGTGCTGTAACCTGCTTGAGACGTGCAGAACTTTGTCCACAACCTCAAGGACTTCCAGGCCAGCTTCAAGCATGGCATGTGTTGGCCAGACAACAATGAAAGCTTTGAACAGACTTTGGGTCAGAGTTCTGTTTTCTTGGAGGGGGAAAGGGAAGGGAGACTGGTGCTTTGGTCTTGTATCAGCAGCTGTCTGTGGTGAGCCACACGATTTCAGTGGATGGCAAGGCTGGCTGTGGCTTCTCTGTGCAGGGCTGGTTCCTGAGGCACTGAACCCACAGCAGCAGGTCTGCTGCAGAGCTATTGCTGTGCAAGACTTGAAGTGCCTCTGCCCTAGCTCTGTGGTTTCAAAGACAGCTTTTAAACTAACGTGGGAGTCTGTGAAATTACCCTGCTGCGATGTGTCAGCTGTTGACACAGCAACATGACAGTATGTCATCACTTATTTCCTGCTTGAGGGATCATAAAGCCTTTTTACATGGTTTATTCCCATCTGTTTTCCAAAAGAGAAATTTTATTGTATCTCTCTTGCCCTCATTGTCCTCCTCTTCCAGACTTGGCCTCTGAACCTCGCTGATGAGCTCTCTGGGCTGAGGTGAGAGGAGTTACCCACCTCTTGTACATGTTTGGGGCTGCACTGGCCCTGCTCTGAGCCATCTCTTTGGTCTGCTGTCACCTGCTGACAAAGAGGACTGTTCTGTGCAGTTAATGTGTACCTAAGGCTGACCTCTTTGCCTGAACAGCCTGGGACCAGCAGGCCAGCTGAGCGTGAGACAAAGAAGTGTGACTTGAGAAACAGCAGTTGCTTTGCAGCTCTGGTTTGAGCATCTGGGCATAGTGGGAAGCTCTCAGCCCATACCTGAAGACAGTTTGAATCTCCAGCTGCAGTGGGAAGCCCACCCTGTGCTGGGCAAACCAAGGGGTGCAGCTCCTGGTGCTTTGGCCTTCCCTGGAGCTTCACTCAGAGCAGCTCTTCTTAACAGGAGTCAAAAGCTGCGACTGTTGTTGGTCTGGTGTAAAATGCAGCCCAGAACTGAAGGGAAATTGGAGGTTGTTGTCTCTCCTGCCCCATCACAAGACAGAGCTTTTTCTGCAGCTGCTGTCCTGTGAAGCAGAGCCTTCTCCCTCTACCAGGGCAGGCACCGCCTGTGCAGCTGGAGTCGGACACATGGGCGGTCTCACGGTAAATCCTTTGGAGAGCTGCGGAAGGAGCTTGGCTCAGGTCTGTGTCAAGTGGGATGAGGGAGGGAAACGCCTCCAGCTTGTTTGTGGTCTGGCAACCAGAGAACTTTCTGCTGCTGTCACTGGAAACCAGGGCTCTTTTTTACATTGACGTCGTTCCTGGAATGTTTCTGCTGCGAGTGCCGGTGCCACAGCCCGGCACCGTGAGCTCCGAGCATCTTGGAGGGGAGGGATGCTGCTGTCACAGAAAGCATCTGTAACTCATAACCCAGAGAGCTGAGTGCACCACTGGTGCTAGCTGTGCAAGTCTGCCCATGCCTCTGTTTGCCAAGTCACCATTCAGGTCATGCAGATTTTATTCTGTGCCCCAGATTCATTTTGGATGGAAAGCCACGTGTTTCCAGTGAAGTTACACCTGCAGGGATTTATGTTTTGAATTAGCTTCAGAAATGACCAAAACACATTTTTCAAAAGTTCTTCATATTTGTACTTTTTAAAATATTTCTCTTTTTTTTGGTAGTGTTAGAAGGATTGTCTGCTATTTAACAGTAGTCTGATCTGGGAGCAGATGAATGTTTTTCCAGCAGCTTCTTGAAATGAACAGCTGTTGTTCGCTAAGTCAGACAGAAGGGTTTTGTGGAAACCAAGTCCAAACTGATTCTCTTTAAAACAAAACCAAAATTAGATGCGGTATTATGGTTAGGTGCACATGCCAGAGGCTGAGTAAATGTAACAACAGACTTGTGACTTAGTCTTCACCCTATTTAATCCATGAATAGTTGGCTGTAAATCTCTGTTTAGAACAGAGTTGCTGGGAAGTGCTGCAGCTCCTGCACTCTCCAGCCTGGGATGCTCTGAGCTGTTGTTAGAGGTGTGTGCTGGCAGATCCTTCTCACTGGCTGTGATGGGATTTCTCAGGGCTTGTACTTTCCACTCGGGGGTTTGGGGCAAGTCCCAGAGGATGTCACTGCATCCTGCCTGCCTTGCTGCCCTCTGTGACTTTCTGTCTCTGCCTGTCTCAGTTGTCACCCTGGATTGTGTTTAACCAAGCTAAAGGATCTTTGTGAACCAGATGGTGACTAACATCCTTACCAGAAGTTTTGTTAAAATATTTAGCTATATTTTATTTTAAAAGTCTCTGCACTGACATATCTGTTTCTTTAAGCTTTCTCTTTTCTGTGTCAAGGAAAACCATGTTTGGTACAAGAGAGAGAGACTGGTTCGGTTCTGCTGCTCCAGGCCAGGAAAAAGTTAATGGCATGAAGTCTGCTAGATAGCAGAGCTCCTCTGCCTTCATCCATGTCATGTGCTGCCATGGGAGCTGCTTGCAGGTTTGTTTCCTAAATAAATAATTTTTAAGGGTTCCTGAGTTTGCTGATCAGGTTTTCAACAAAATGGAAACATTTGCAGAAAGCAAAAGGGTGAATCAACATCTGGCAACTTCCTCAGCCACTGTAGTTTTTGTTCTTTCTTGTGGACAAATGCAAAAAAAGAATTTAAGTGAAGTCTTTGTGCACATAAAACCCTCACTGTCCAAGCATGATTGATTAGGGACGCTTGCTGTTTCCCTAATTCTCTTTCTTAATCTTGGCATCGCCCATGTTTTCCGTCCTAGCTATTTCCACTGGAGATGAAATGCTTCTCTGCGGAGGGGCAGGGACACCCACCCACCCACCCACGTCGGAGGCTCCTCAGACAAATGGGTCAGTGTTCCCTGCAATCACGGGGGGAGCAGGAAGCCAGCCCCTGGCCACAGCTCAGGGCAGCAAAGCCATTGAGAGCCTGACCCTATTTGACTTCTCTTTTCTAGATCTCAGTTTCTATAAACAGCTTTTTATGGTATTTGCCTTTCAAAGAGGAACCAGGGTGTGGATGGGAACAGTGACAAAGAGCCACTTATAAGGACTGAGTGAGCCCTTACAGGAGTCCACTGCGTAATTTTCAGATCAACAGAAAAATCTTGCAATGTCTTAAGCCCTGGTATGTCATGGGAGGTATTTAAATGCTGTCATTCAGCCTCCCAGCAGTCAGGGCCAAAAGGTTTGTGCTCC
Source organism: Catharus ustulatus (assembly GCF_009819885.2). NCBI lineage: Eukaryota > Metazoa > Chordata > Aves > Passeriformes > Turdidae > Catharus > Catharus ustulatus. The sequence goes on from NC_046230.1 coordinate 15,650,444, forward strand.
TATTTAACAGGGAAACTGAGTCATGGGGGTGCTTAGTGCCTGGCAGAATTACCAGAAAATCAGAACCAGAGCCAGCAATTGAAAGCAGAACCCCAGTGCTTGGCAAACACTGGCTTCTCACAGGAGCATGACTTCAGCTGTGTCCTCAGCAAGGGCAGACAGCTCCCCATTTTTTGCAGAGTGGAGCACAGCTCTGCCTCAGGCAGCAGGTACTGCCTCTCGGTGTGCCAGGGTGATGCCAGTGCTGGGGCTGCAGCAGGGTCCCAGAGCCTGCCAGTGCTGGGAGTGATAACAGCCCGGGCTCAGGGGGGAACCCACAGCATCCCTGTGGGACACAGCACTCCCTGGGCATCCTGCTGCATTCCTGTCCAGCTCCCCACGGGCTCCAGGCTGCACATCGTCCTGCAGCTGGCAGGGCTCCCTCTGCAGAGGGCTGTCCTTTCCTGGAGCTGCAGCAAGCAGCTGCTTTCTCCATCCCAGGCAGGCAGAGCAATGCAAGCAGTGATGGAATACACAGCTGTGTCGTGCCTCAATGACACGTGCATCCTTTAGGATGTTGATGCCTGGTGCTGGTTGAGCATTGAGAAACTGAGGAGCTGGTGCTTGGCTGGGAGACCAGTGAAGGTCATCCATCACCAGGGATGCTTTCCAGCCCCTGATGTGAAGAAGGTTGTGCAGGTCTGTACAGATGTGAAGAAGGTCTGTACAAGGTTCCCAGCAAGCAGGGCCACAGGGGTGTCAGAAGATGGAGCTTAACACTGCTTGTGTTTAACTTCATCCAGGCTGTGGCTGGCATCCTGCCTGGCTCTGTCCACATCTGCCCCAGTACAGGAATGTGCCCAGACCATGGACTGCTCTTGCCCAGGGTAGGGATCTGTGTCTTATTTCCAACTGGTGGCTGTGAGGAAGAAGGTGAAGGTACACACCTGTAGGAGAGCACAGAGTCAGAAATGTGGGATGTGCCACTGATCAACCCTTTGCAGAGGGCTCATCTCTTGGCTGCTCTCAGGGACAGATGGGTGCCCACTTCCCCTGGGGTCACTGACTCCTTTGGCTGCATGTGAACTGGTCAAACTGGGAGATGACACATCCCATGTCATTCTGCTAATTCTTGTGAAGGGAAAACTGTACTGCTGGGAGGACCTACTCTGCATTTCTGTAGGTTCTTTACCAAGGCAGGATAATAGGATTAATAAGAATGCCTGGAAGCCTCAGTCAGCGGAAGCACAACCCCTTAGCTCAAGTCTCCTTGCCTTTGCTCTCCAAGCCGATTTGCCTTGTTCTCTCCCACTGGATGTGGATGTTTGGCAGCCCTCTGGGATGGGCAGCAGCTCTGGGTCACTCACAGGGTGAAAGTGATGCTGCTACAGCAGCAGATCTTGTGATTTGGTGCTAATGGCTCTATAACTCCATTACTGTCCTTTTGTGGGGGGGGGGGGTGTTTTATGCACTAATTAACCAAGAGTTTGATTTGATGGCGATACTCCGGGCTCTATTACAAGTGGGCAATTGTGACTGAACATCCCAGTGGGCCCCATGGCACAAAGGAGGGGTTTGAAACCCTGCTCTGTGTGCAGCACATTTGGCAAAGGCTCCTTCATCCCACCCCTGGATCGAATGTCCTGATAACGGGATGGAGCTGCAGGGCTTGTTTCACTCCTTTGAGGAACGGCATTAGGAGCCAGCAGCCCCCAGGTCTGGTTCTGATTTGCTGTGAGACATCAGACTCCTTACCTGCAATTCAGGGAAAATGATCCCTCTTTGCAGGGGCCTCGCAGGGTTCAGCTAAGATTAATAAGGGAGGGAGGGGAGATGAAATATCTGTGGCATTCTGTTGTTACTATTAATGATGTAGAGTGAAGCCAGGGCATCTCTGTGAATGATCACTGTATTTGCCTCTTGAGATCTGGCTGTGTTTTTTCCCTCCTCTACTAATCAGGACAAAGTTAAACTCTGTAGTAGAAGGGCTCAGAAACCAGCATTTCTCAGTGTCTGAAGAAAAAGCAGCACGTTTCCTGATGTAATTAGGTCCAGGCTCTCAGGAAATGAAGGCTGTCTAGCTGATAAGTGTTTAGTAATGATTACCAAGCCAAGGCTGGGGAAAGCAAGCAAAGTGTTTTCATTGCAGAAGCAACAAATCCAGCTGAGGCTTGTGGTGTGTGTCACGTATGGAGGCAATTGTCCAAGTGGTATGTGGCCTTGCTCACTGCAGCACGAGCCAAATCTGCCTGGTGTAACTCCACAGGAGCCTCTGGAGATGCACTGAGAGCCTGAGCAGCAGAGCACACATCTCCATACAGTCCCCTGGGCTGCCAGAGGTGTCATTCTGGGGAATGGAGTTACTCTGCTCTCAAAGCCAGCAATTCCTCTCTCAAATTAGTAACAGTGCTCATCAAAGCTGGGGGAGCTGGAGGAGGGTAAGGGGCACTTCTGCAAGCATAGAATTACATCCTCTCTAAATGAAATACACGTTTCTTCAGTGGTGCTGGGTAAACTGAATGTGCAATGCAAGAAGGTGGGTTCTTCGGTGTGCTTTTGTTCTGTGTGTCAACCCTTATGAAAGGGAACCCTTCCCCCAGAAATTTCAGGGTTAGATTTTGCAGAGGAAATGTCTGTAGGTTGCTCTGCTGTGAAGTCAGCACAGTCCATCTCTTGCCAGCACATTCATCCTGTCAACAACCCTTGAGACCTGGTGTGCCCTCAGTGTTCTGGATGAGAAGGTGCCTTGTGGACCCCTTTCCCTGCTCTGTTTCATGTCCCTTCATTTCAGAAGATGCATTTTGGTGGGAAACCCTACCCCTGTTTTATTCATTTAATTATAGGTTTGAGTTTTATGAGCATTGAGCATTGGAGGAACCTGAGGAGTTTTGCAGAGCTGCTGCAATGCCTCTTGCCTTCCAATGAGTCAACGTGTACTCTGTAGTTCCACGTTTTCTGAAAACTCCAACATAGCCTAGTGGTAGGTCTTTCTCAACCACACGTGTACTCTGGTGAAAATAATATACTGATGTCTTAAAGCCTCCCAAATCCCTTATTTACTGCAGCCTGTATAAATGAGTTCCAGAAAGGATTACACAACTCCCAGGAGGACAGGGCCATCAGTGGCTTTTCAGGAGAGTGCTCCAGAGGCAAATCCTGGTTCAGGAAGCCCGAAGATGCTGGACATTGCTGACAATGCCCTGTGTGTGAGGGTCACTGTGGACCTGCCATGTCCTTGTGCCTTGCCCTCAAGTGTCCACCCCTGGCCACTGCTGGGGGAAGATTCCTGGGATACTTGAATCTTTGCACTGAACTTGGCAGCCCATACACGTAGTGTTCCTGGCAAAACCTCTCCTTTGCTTTTCAGACCAACCAAGATTAAATTGCAGCACTATGGATATAGATTCACTTCTTCCTTGTACTCTCTTCCTTTCTCTGTAAAGTTTGTTTCCAGTGCAGTGCCTTCATGCTGGCCCAGTAGGGGTGAATCAGCACAGATATTTCTTTTCAAATGTGGCAGTTTTCTTCAAACCTAAGGCATAGACTTAGTTTTCTTCCCCTCAGTGCCAGTTCCCCTTGTGATGAGCAAAGCCCACCCTCAATCTGTAGATCTTCTACAGACTTCTCCAAATGCTTGAAATGGAGTCTGATGCTTTATTTAATCAGATCTGCAGTGCCCTGATGTCCATCACCATCATGATGATTTCCATGAATTCAGCAGCTGTCAGTCAATATTTGCAGGGTTGAACTCTGGAAAAAGTATTCAAGAAATATTTTATCTTGAAAAAATGTGAATCAAAACCATTTCCTTGAAGACTGACAAAGGTATTGGGTGAAGGGACAATGCATAGATACGCTGTCAGTCTGTTTACTTGTTGAAATTTATGGTTTGTTTGCTTCTCCCTTTGCTGCCCCACCACAGATCAGGGCAGGGAGAGATAACAGATAACCTCTTCCTCAGATAGCACAGTCCTGTTTGCAGCCCACCCTCAGGGCTCTGCACTCTGCTTTTCAAACTGAAGCTCTGGTGCTAGTACCATACACTGACCATGCTCAGACAGCACCTTCTTCAGGAGAAGACCTTTTTGTTCTCAAGGAAAGGTAGGGAGACAGTCCTCAGACTGGCACAGTTGACAAAATTCCATTTACAGCATAAAAGGGCTGCAAAAAGCAAGTATCATTAATCACCAGGTTGCTGTGGCTTCCTGGCTCTGGAACAGTGGTGCAAAACCAAGTGTCTTCTGAGAAGGGCGTGTTCTAGGGACACACGTAGCTGTTTGGATGTTGTTAAGCAGCAGCAGACAAGCATATGCATCTGCACAGGAAACTTTGGCTCCCAAAGGGCATTCAACAGCTCATCATGTCTGACTCTTCTAAGAGGTGCTGAACCATTGCTAAATCGTAGAAAGGGAGGAAAATTTCTGCTGTAAGAATTTTTCTGCTTGTCTCAGATTTTTCTGTTGTGTTTTTCTTAAGTGTTTTAGTAATTACTTCCATAGAGATACCAGTGTGCAGACAGCTGGGTTAGGAGTCTGACCCAGTTATCAGTCAGTGCAGCTTGGTTAGCTGCAATGTCCAGGGAGAAAAGATGCTGGAGAAAATTCACATCTAAACTGCAAAGCTGCTTTTAACTGCCTGCCAAGTTTGTTTTGTTCTGGTTTTCCCCTAAAAGCATGAGACCCTCCTCCCCTGACAGCAAAGGCCTCCCTCACTCCTTGCCAGTGTGTTCAATAAGATTCACCTTTCTTCTCCCGGGTGTTTCCATGACTCTGGGGACGGCATGACTCTCACTTATCAGTCAGAGATGATATATCAGATGAGAGCTCATTATTTGTCTAACAGGCAGTGGCCTACAGGAGTGCTGGTGGTCCCTGGGGAGGGGATAGTCACATCCTGCTTGTTCCCAGCTGCTCAAGTTCATTAGCTTCAAATGTCTGGGCTCATCTTTGATACTTTTCCAGGTGAGCAGCAGCTCAGGCTGCCACAGAGATGTTATAACAACAGGAGGGAGGATATGCAAGACAAAATTCTGCTGTGGAAAGCCTGGCTGGTTTCATACTGTCCACCTTTTAGTATCAAGCACTGCTTGTTGCCATTAGTGTGTGTGTATTGCTTCTCCCATGCTATTCATCTCCAAGGGCACTGGATAATTATCTGACCAAGGAAAACCCCGGGGTGTAGGAACTTCGTGGGTAACAATCTGCACAGATTCCTGAGGGCTGAATACATCCCACCTTTTCCTCACTGAAAATACTGTTTCACACACAACTTAGCTGCTCTCAGTTTGTAAGGCAGAGCTGAGTGTCTACACAGGACAAAATGTGGCTCAGAGTGTATCGCACAATCAGCCAGATTGAAGATTCAGTAAACACAAACATCTCCCACTGCTTGCTCTGCAGATGAATCTTGCAGTGCTTCAGTGTGTGGTAGATTTATATGGGAAGGGTCCTTCCTGCTGGGAATTGTTTTTGCTGTGAGTAAATGCCCTGCTCCTCCTGCAGGATTTGTTACACAAGTGTGCACTGAAGCATATAATGCACAGCCAGAAACGTGTGGAAATCTTCATTCCTGCGTGCCTGGGAACAGTTCAAGAAGAGCATGTCAGAGAGGGAAGGAAGGGAGAATGTAAGGGTCAATCTAATTTGCTTTCTCAATGCCAAATGGCCCTTTCAGATGGGGTTATCCAGTCAGTCTGCTCAGCATGGACTCATGCACACATAAAATAATCCCAGCATGGCTCAAGTGAGGGATTTGTTAAGAAACATGATTTCCGTCTTCATTAATTGAAAGAATTTTTTTCCATGAAAAATATTGAAGTGGTGTGTTCAATTTGGGCTTAGATTTCCAAGTATCTCCCACTTTCTGGAGTCTAATTCATCATCTAGTCAGCTCATTTGACCACGTACCTACCAATCCACATGTGTTTGTGTCCTGAAAACTGCTCTTTGGAATACCAAAAAACCCCAAGCCATTTCTAAATTTCCTTTCTCATGAGAGATTTTCCCTGTGCTATTTCTGCAAATTTGTTCTGTTTTGGATTTGGGTCTACCAGAGTAATTGGTAGGCAGCAGCAGACAAGCTGGGGAGGTCTAACAGGAACTGTCCAAAGCAGGCTGGAGGTTGTCTTCATTTTGAAAATGAAAAAACCCTCAGAAAAGATACATGTGGAGCCTGCAGGAATGCATCATTATTGCCTCCCTTCACAGCAGTAGCAGGGATAGGAAGCAAACCTGTTTATCTTGAGCTGGAAGACAAGAAACTGGTAAAAGGTTTGGAGAGCAGGGGATGGTGTGGTTCTGAACTTAGGGGTGCCTCACACCTTTGACTCTTGGTACCTCCTCCCTGCACTGGATTAAGGTCCTTTAATGCTGTGTTTGCCTTGCTCTCTGATTTTGGTGGTTCTGTGGGGCCACTTAGTGCCATAGTGGGCTGCAAACATCATTCTGCAACTGTGTGACCCATCAGCAGAGCGAAAACTTCCTGATTAACTTCTCTGGAGAATTTCTTCCTTCTTATTTGCAATAATAAAATAGTTGAGACAAGGTTACACGCTATTTATAGGCATCTCCCCGCTCCTTGCTCCTGCTCGCCTGGGCAGTAAGCTCTGCACAGACACAACGAGATTAATCCTTCATGACACTGAACCTTTTATTTCCCTTGTTGTGCTTGCAGGCTTCCTCTGCAGAGCCCAGTGCTCTAAGCCTTCAATACAACACAGCAGCACTGGAGCTGTGGAAAAGTTTAGAAGAACATTAGAAAAACATTATCTGCTCAGCAAACCAGGGATTGTCTGCCAGGCTGGAGACTTTGTTTTCTAGGTCAGCTGAATGGTTTGAAATTTTTCATCACAAGTTTCATGCCAAGTTCATGCACTCTCCAATTAACTGAGGTTATGTGCAGGTAGGTCCAGTCCTGGCATGGCAAGAAATGCTGAGGGATCTGACATGTTTTCCAGCATATAAACCTTACTTCTGTACCCCTCAAAAAAGAAGTTTTAATTGCAACTATGTTTTATGTGATGAAGAAACCTTAATGTAGAAGCAGATTGGATCAGGACAGTCTGACATATAATGCATGACAGCTGCCAGTATCTGATATTAAGTTCAGTGGAGTGGGAACTTACCATGAGAAATAGTCTGAGGTCTTGGTTATATCGTACCTGTGACCTCTTTTCTCAGGTAGAGTCGGTATTGCTTTGGCTACATTCTCTTTAAAATCCTCTGACTTTCACACCTGTTTATCCTCGGTTTTGCCCTGAAAAGCTTAGGGTGAGCTGAGATCAGCTGAATACCTGTAGTTGCTCTGGCTACAGCTGCTTCCCCCATAAGCTGCAGTGTGTCAGTGTTCAACACAAGCAGAGTGGTGGTGGGAGGGCAGCCCTGGCTGCATGAGCCCACTGTAAAGCTGTGTCTCACACACCTGGCATCCTCCCTCTTCCACTTCCTCATCCCCACTGCCCAGCTCCAGAGACCAAACTTAAAGGATGCAAGTTTTGGGTCATAGTGGCTGAAGCCGTGGTGCTGCTGTGGGGCCTTTTCCCTAGGGAAGGAGCAGGAGTTTGTGCCAGCTTGCTGGGCATCTGGCACGAGAGGGGCTTTGGTCAGAATTCATTTGTCTGCTAGTAGTGAAGGCAAGTGTGAATTCAGAAATGGCTGCACATGGGGCTGAGGCAGTCTGAGGTGTTTGGGGCGGGTGTTAGTGATGAGGTGAATCCTCTGTGATTCTCTTTAGGGGACCCAACAGCCAAAGTGGGAGTAAAATCAAGCAGCAAGTGAGACATGTTTCAGTGAGACGTGTTTCAGTGAGACAGCTTGCTTCTTCAGCCCAGCAGGTTGGTGACTGTGGCATCACAGGTACAAATCAGGTTGCTCAGAATGGAGTTTGCTGGCTTAAGCGTATCTTGGCAGGTACCAGAATGACAGTGAATAGTAAGGGTCTGTTAGTGTTGTTATGTGTCACTGTGCAGCCCCTGCAGGCTCATAAAGGATTTTCTGAATGGTTATCAGTGAGAGCTGGGTTCAGTTGTCTGGTGATGGCCAAGATGCTCACTCAATGTCCTTTCTGCAGCCTGTGCTTGTTCCTGCACAATGCTCCAGTTACAGCAGCCTTCCTAGCTTAAGCCACCTGGCAGGCTGGAAGCCACAATCCCACTGAAGCCCAGACCAGCACTGTCCCAGATGGGAGTGAAACTGAGCGTTTGCAGTTTGCTGAAATTCTTTCATCTGAGGTTCTTCTGCTTAAAATAATTTTTTCCTATTTTTCTGTGGAATGAACCACTCCTAAATTGCATTGAGGAAAATAAACAACTTCCAGCATCAGAACCCAGCAGTGCCTACGTGTTGTATTTTCCCCTTCTGGGCTCTAGAAGTTGGCATGTTAAGATCAGAATGGACAGGGCAGGGTGTTCCCAGGGCTCTCTCAGTGCTGATGTTCTGATTTCTTGTGTCTTCTCTGGTGCAAAGCTGCAGCAGCGGTCCAGCGATCTCATTCCAGTGGGGTGAGCAACCAGACCTTAGAGCACATACTGAGGTTGTGAGTCTGCATTTGTCATTTTTTCCTTGCTGATTTTCATTCAGCAGTTGTTGTGCAAAGATCAAAATCTTCTTGTGTTACGTGCTTGCACATGCTTATGGCCCCCAAGTTGCTTGCCATCCAAATAAACAAAATTACTACTCTGTGGGAGAAATGCTATTATTTTTATTGTTATTAGTTGAAAACAATGGAAAATCAGGCACAAAGAAAACAAAATTATTCTTTTTTCCAATGGCTACACAGTGAGATTGTGACAGGGCCAGGAACTGAGTCCAGGTGTCCTGAGTCCCAGCCCAGACCTTTAAGCACCAAAATATCCTGCTTCTTGTGAATTCAGAGTGTTTTGGCAAGGGTTTCCCCAGAGTGTTTCATTACTAATGTCAGAGCTAGACTCTGAACGTGTCTTACCAGTCAGGAATTTTGCTTTTATATACACTCACCCACTGAAAAACTCCCCCAAACTTAGCAGCTGTTGGCTTGTTCGTGTTACTTGAAAGTTTCTAAAGTAAATATGGAACATGATAAATTGAAAAGCATTGAGTTGAAATGTTCTGCTTCAAGTCCAATTAGCAAACTCCAAAGGTCATGTCTGCTGTGTAGAGCCAGCAGGACTAGACACAGTGTGAGTCTTGTTTGAAAGGGAATTTCTGTTGTCTAGAAATCAGGCTCATCCTATTTCACAGGAGTGGATGTTATCCAGAAGAACTAAGTCCATCCTGGGATCTCTGACAGTTTTTGACATCTTCCTGAAAGGGATCTAGAACTAAGGGGAAAAGAACATCCCACAGCAGACTATTGCAGACTGTGTTTTGAGGGACCACTTCCCCTTCTGAGAGGTCCTTAGTCCCTTTTAAATCTGCACAGGCAGGATGTTGTTTGTGAATAGAAATCTGTGGTGTGGAAGAATGCAGTTCCCCCAGGCAGCTCAAACAGTGGCTTCTTAGCAGTGCTCTGGATCAGGTCAGCAGCTCACATCTCCAGCAAACCTTTTATTCCATCCTGACTGTCTCTAATTACCAGCTGCAGTGGCATTCTCACAGACACTCAGCAGGACCTGAGGATTCCCTTTGGGAGATGCTCTGGTCAGTCCTTTATCCCACATCCGATGGTGTCCAGCTGCAGTGAACTTTTCCAGAATGGGATTATGTTGAAATGATCTATTTCAAAATGGAATGTATGTTTCTGAATAGGAATGTCTCCTTTTTTAAAAAACCAAAAACTTCAAAACTTCTACTCTGAAGGGGTTTTGGTTTTTTATGTGCTGTCCCGGTTAAAAATTCCTTATAGTCATTTTTCATGCCTGCTGGAAAGCCAAGGGATTATTATGGAGAGTGGTGTCCTTTGGAAAACTCCAAATGAAAGACTGGAATAGATGTTGTTTTTGCAGTAAAATCTGGCTTCTCAGCACATGTTGTCAGTACAGAGATAATCCTTAAAAACTTCTGAAGTTTACACAAGGCAAATTTTTTGCATTTCTGTGGGCAGTGCAGCACAGCTGTGCTCTGGTGTGCAGACCTGGGCAGTGGGCTGGGATACTGTGGCTTTCACCTTCCTTTTGGGGGTATTGCTGTGTGCTTCTTGGGCCAGCTGTGCCCTGGAGCCTGCCTGCCCTGCTGTAGGATGACAGGATGTGAAGCTCCTGCTTCCCTGCATCTCTCTGTTCTCACTCTGCTGGCAGGGTTTGTGTGCTGGGTGCCTGTGCAGGTGAGCTGCTCTACCATGTCACATCGGTGTGCCTGAGCTTGCTGGCTCTGGTGCCTCAGGAGCAGCCTTGCAGCACTGGCAAGGGCTTGCTGTGGGTTTTGCTGTCAAGGAAAACACTTGGACACAGCCTAGCCTGGGCTAGCACTAGCCAGGCCCTGGCTGACAGGCTTGGGTCAGACTGCTGCTGTATCCCAGGGGCCTGAGTGCAGCTTGCTGGTACTCAGTGGTGTTGGCTTTCTTTCAGAAGCAAGTGTTTTAGTGACTTCTCTCTTGCTAGCTCGTGCAGAGGTTTCACCTGAACATCTGTTCTGCTCCTGGTGCTCCCAGCAGCTGCCATGGATGTGTTTAGCACTAACAGTTCTGTTTGTTTATGAGGCTTTCTCCAGGGTGCAAGTGATGTCTGGTCTCAGTTCTAAATCTCGAAATCCAAAATAACTTGGTATATCAAAATAAACTTCTCTTTATACCTCTGCCACTATCAGCAGAGTCTGGCCTTTTGCAGCTATACACAGCTGAGCTTAATAAATGGTCCTCAGTCCCCATGCCCAAGCAGAAGCCCTCAGCCTGGACATAGCTCAAGGCTTGTAAAGAGAGCAATATTTGCAGCTGCTTTTCCCTCCTCATATCTCATATCCATCTCATATCTCATTTCCATCTCATATCTCATGAGAGCATCTTTCCACCTGGGACTGTGCAAGGGGTTGGAGTAACTGAGTTGAGAGGATGTGCTGCTGGAAAACAGGCTGGATCACATCACCAACAGACCATGTTGCAGTGACTTGTCTGGCTCTCAGGAACTCCAGCTCTTTCCATTTCACTTATATGGGGCTTTCCTCTCAATTCAGTTTTTTTCTTCAGCCTCTGGATTCAGGTTTTCCTTTGTTATCCCATCATTTCCCAATCCAATGTATCAAAAGGATGTCAGAGGATGCAGCATAAACTGCTGTGTTCATTTTCCTACATCACCAATCTCACTTGGTCTTTCCCACCTTTTTACAGCTGAACAAGCTGGAGGAGGCAGCAAATGCAGCTCACACCTTCTTCATGGCAAACCCAGAGCACATGGAGATACAGCAGGACCTCGAGAACTACAAGACCATGTCAGGGAAGGTCAGCTTGATTGACCAGGAGGCCAGGCAGCACATGGTGAGTGTGAGCTGAAGAGGTGCCACCTGAAGTATCAGGAAGTCTGGAGAGGAGAGATTAGGAGGCCAAGAGAGATTAATGTATGAGTGGGGAAATTCTTACCAATACAGCAAAACAAACTCTACCTTTCACCATTTTCACTTGAGGCAAGCCTGCTCTAGGCACTCTGCTCTTTGTTTGATTGCTACATCCCCAGTCTGGTCCCTCTATTCCAAGAGCTCTGTGGTCATCCCTGCCTGTGAACAAACAGCAGCAGACAGCTTTGATGGACGGCTCTGAGACACATCTCAGCTCCTGTGTGTTTGTTTCTTTTGACCTGAGTTCTCTCACCTGGGTACCTCCACATGGCTGGTTGTGCTGGTGAGGGTGCAAAGTGGCACAAGAGAGTGTCAGCAGTCCCCACCTCCCAAAGCAAAAGCCCAAGGGCCACCCTCAGCTTCCCAATTTCACAAGACTCAAGGGAGCAGGAGTGGCTGTTGGGTGTAATTAATGGAGGTGCTTTTGGGGGCCATTCTAAGAAAGATCATCCTAGGTCAGGACCAATCTGTTCTCTTGGCATTCAGTATTGTTGTTTGGTGGGAGGGTGAAAAAAACCCAAAAAAACAAACATGATTTTTAAAAAATATAATGCATAATCTCGGAGTGTTACTGAGGATTCCCTAAGTATGGAGGAGTTCAGAAGAGCATTTGGGCAGGTTTATTAGGTTCCACTGGTCCAAAAGTCCATCAATGGCTTCAACATGGTTTGGTGCAAGTGGTTTTATCTGATAGGTATCTGGAAAGATCGTCCTCTCCCTGTCCCCTTGTGCCTTCTTTTGAGAAGCATCTGCAGGTGGCAAGGGCGGGATGCTGTGCTCCAGGCAGTGCAGCCTGCTCATGGTCTGTGTCCTGCCTACCTGCTTTGCAGGAGGACTACAGTGCTGGGGTGAGGCACTATGACAGGGAAGAGTACGAGCTGGCCATTGAGTTCTTGGAGCGTGCCTTGAGAGGATACTACTCTGAGGATGAGGATTGCCAGATCATGTGCGAGGGACCGCAGAGATTCGAGGAGCACGAGTACCTGGATTACAAGGCTGGCCTCTACGAAGCTATTGCAGGTGAGATCTTTTTGCATTTTTAGAGTTCCCACCCTTGACCCTGAAATGTTTTTAATTATTTAGTTTGGCCCTTTGGCTGGATTTGTTAAGTGTCTTCCTTTCCATCTCTGCTGCTGGTGAGTAACACTGCAGGAGGCACCTGGAAGCCCAGAAAGTGCAAACTCAGAGGACAGTGAACTAGAACATCTTGTTTGTGTCCTGAATAGAAGCTGGGCTAGAAGAAATTCATTTCCAGATGTGTGGAATATTTACAGCTTTACGTTAGAGCTGGAAGTTCAGGTGCTTTATCATAAAGTGCTTCCGTTTCCCCTGTACACAGTCTCACACACCTCCCTGGAATCTAGACGTGGCTGGCCTTTGTTTATGTTTTCTGTTTCTGAGCGCATACAAAGAGAGCAGCAGAGCTCTCTTGGCCATGCTCCAGGTGGCCAGGAAGGTTGCCAGAAAAGCTCGTAACATGGATTTTCTCCCCATCGAAAAGGATGGATTTGTCATTAGTGGAGGCCCACCTAATTACAATCTTGACTGAAATCTCTGGAGAGAATTGAATGTTGCTGTGTAATCTTCAGATTTGCATGTGTGGCTCTGAGCCAGAGAGGATTAAAACAGTTCATTCTCAGTAGAAATGAGATTACATTTAATTAGTCGTAAGGGAAGGAAGAGCAATAAATTAAAGTTTGTTTGGTGACAGAAATCTTATTTATCTGCTTATGGTCTTGGAGTTGCATCAAGCTCTGAAATATTGCTGCTTGTATGGAAAATACTTCACTCAGATGCAGACTGCTTTTTGGGTTTGCATAATTCTGTTTGTGTCGAGACAGGAAATCTAATTGAAAGAACCATGAGGAGAAACCACCAGAATACTGGATGGGAAGCTGCCCTGGTGGGGTTTGTTTACCCGTGAAAAAAATAGAAGTGTTGGAAGGGCTGACTTGGTACCAGTGTGGTGTCAGCTGATCAGGCCTGCTTTTGGAGCCTTGTCCAGGACACCAGGGGCCACATCAACAGAGCAGCCTTGGGTGGCAAAGCAAACCCAGCATCCTTCTCACTGAAAGCTGCTGCTCTTCAGCAGCACAAACTGCTCCTGTGCTGGGCAGGTCGAGTGCAGCCCAGTGAGCTGAGCTGTGCTGGCCCATCCTGAGCACAGGCAAGGTCATGTCACAGCAGGATGTCACCTGGCAGGGACAGCAGCCAGATGGTCCCTGCAAGTGCTGTGGCTTGGCCATAACAACCCCAAACCCCAGGAGCACTCAGGCACCCAGGAAACAGGGAGTTGAGGGAGGGAAATAAAATCTGTGATGCAACTGCTTTTCTGTAGGACACTAGGTGCTTCCTTCCAGGACAGCTTAATCCAAAGTTCACCCCTGGTCCAAGGCACTCAGGCCCAGATGTTTCAGTAGGGAGTGGGAACACGTAATATACCAAGAAAAGAGAGTTTAGGTTTCTTCAAAACTCATTTCTCTTTTCAATCCCAAACTGATTTGCTGTGCTGCTGCTTGGGGTTGAAACACTCTCACCTTTTCCCCCCAGAGATAGATATAATTCAGTGAACTGATTCCAGTCTATAAGGCCTATTTCTAGGGCACTTTGACAGTACCAAGAAAAAGCAGTGCTTCTCAGTGATGGATTGATTATTTCAGGTCTAGGATGCTTAAACAGGTTTAAATTACACAAATACAATTTATGTCCTTTCCCTTCTTGCTTTTCTTAATGTAATAACCCTGGATGTGCATGGTAAATCAGGTAACTGCTCAACCTACCTGTCAAGAGCACATAGGCACTGTTCTGAGTTTCCACTTGATTTCATTGCAAATTCCTTAGGCTGTTTTTATGGCAGCTCTAAGAAATGCTTTGGAAGCTGAGCACATGGTTATTTTCAAGCCTGTTTGTTTCTTAAGGTTTTTAATGGTGTGCAGAGACAGAGCAAGCAAAGTAGATTCGTAAGTACATTGCAGCAAAGGCTCCAAAATGGAATCAGATGTCAGTGTTGGGTTTGAAATTGTACAGCTGGTATGATGCCCATACTGTGGGCTCCCACCAATTAAGAAACTTTGTTAATGGCAAATGTTTACCATGTGCTTGTGATTCCCTGGGAGATATCTCATCTCTGAGAAGCAGCACTGGGATTTCTGCTGCCCAGATTTGCACCCTGGACCTTTTGGACTGGCCTTGCTTGGCCGTGCTGGGAATCTGCACCAACCCCTCTTAGATGAACCTCCCTGTGCTCTCAGGACCTTTCTTGCTGCAGGAAAGGAGAGGATTCACGATGAGCTGAAGGAAGGGAGTCTGGAGCTGGATTTCCTGTGGCAGCACACGTGGCCAGCTTGTCTTCACCCCTCTGTTTGCCCTGTGGGTGTTTTTGGGTTGAAGTGTTACCTGCAGGCTCTGCATGCCCGGCTTCCCTGGGCTGAAGCAAGCTCCTGACACTCAAAAGAGATGCTCAAGCTCCCTCTACAGATGACAGGAGGAGGAAGGCATTTCTTAAGGGGGCAAAAATGTAACTGCAACTCTGTCAGATTGGCTTTGTGGAGGAACCTGAGCTCTTTCCCTCGGTGCACACTCACCTGCTTGGGGAAAGCAGTGTGAGTCGCACATCCCTCAGCTCAGGAGCTTTAACCTCTGTCTGTCCCTGTCCCAGCACCACCACCCTTCCCAGCTCAGACCCTTCTCCCTCTCTTCCTGGCAGATCACTACATGCAGGTGCTGGCCTGCAAGCACGACTGTGTGCGGGAGCTGGCCACGCGCTCGGGCCGCATCTCGCCCATCGAGAACTTCCTGCCCCTCCATTACGACTACCTGCAGTTTGCCTACTACAGAGGTGAGGCTCTCGTGCTGCTCCTCACAGCACCTGCTGGCTGCTGGTCGTTTTGTACGAGTCCAAATCGTTCCATGTGGGAGTAAGGCTATTTCCCCAACGTCCACACTACACTGATGCAGAGGCATGGTGTGAAAGAGAAGCAAAGGACGTTGGAAATTGTCTCTTCAAAAATCAGGTGGACTGAAATACAATTAAGTAGTTTTATGGAGGTGTTTTAGATCATCAGTCAGGTTTTAAAAGCCCAACCTTTAGCTTAACATTACTATTCTTTAATTAAATAATGCTATTTCAGGGTCCTTTCATTTGCCTTTTGATATTAAAATCCTTGGGATTTATATGTTTCACGTTTTCTGAAATGAACTGATACATTTTCTAAATTAATGTATGACAGATATGAGTTAGCTCAAGCTTATCCCAAGATGCCAGTTTTTTCCAATTACCTAATATTTTCAGATTCACAGTAAAGTTGCAGGGATTGGCAGCATGGCAAAATGTCAGGGGTTGGCAGGGCTTAAAAATAATGCCGGTTGTGTGGTTCTGTGTGCTATTTTATTATGTTCTGGTGCATAAAAGAAGGTAGAAATCTTCAGAAATCTGCTCTCTCAGGCTTTTGCTAGTAACTCTTTACTGAAAAGGGTAGACTGTGCAAGGGTCAAAATTTCTATTCAAACATAAAGATTCTTCATTCATCCACACAACGAGAAGCAAGCAGGAGGAGTCAGTTCATGTGTGGTGTACAGGCTTCTCTATTCCTCTGCCCAGACAGAGGTTACTGTGGTGGGTAAAGCCCCTGGGCCCAGAGAAATGCTGCACAGATGAGAAGCAGTTTGATGCAGGACAGTATCCACATCCTGCCCATCCTGCTGGATCCATTTGGATACCATCTGGTCTGTGCATGATGGCAGGAAAGCCCTGTCTCTGTGCCTCAGTTTCCTTGCTGTGGAGTGGTCAAGACCAAGTGGCATCAAAAGAGCCCTGTGAAGTGCTGGCTGCCACTCCAGCTGATGGGGAGCTCGCTGTGCTTCCCTCCTGCAGAGTCCCCTCCTGGGCTCTGTGTGAGCCCCCTGTGCTCCCCTGACCCCTTTGTTTTGGTCCCCAGTTGGTGACTACGTAAAAGCCCTGGAGTGTGCCAAGTCCTACCTGCTGTTCCACCCGGATGATGAGGATGTCCTGGAGAATGCAGGTTATTACGAGGGTCTCTTGGAAGGTACAGTGGATCCAGCCACCATCAAACCCAGAAAGGTGAGAGTGAGTGACACCTGAGAGCTCTTGCTGGGAGGCTTTAACAGAAAATCTGCTGGCAATGAAGGCAGCTTGGCAGCTTTCCCCAGTGGGAGCACTTTGAAAAGAGAAGCAGAAGCGCTGGGCTTGCTGGTGATGCTGAGGTGGTGATTTTCAGGGTGCAAGTTCCGAGTCACTGTGTGGGGGAGAAGATTTAAATGGGGACTTCAGCCTAGTAAAGCCTGAGCAGGGGCAGGGAGGGCAGTGACCAACAGTGTAAACTCTCCTGCTGCCAGTGCTCTGGTGGACACACGGAGGAATGCATGAAACACCAAGCAAAGGGCAGCATCTCTTCAGAGAGGGCTGAGAAATATTTTCCCAGGGAGGCTGGGATCTCAGCATTACTCTCAAGTCTCTTAGCTCAGAGTTCAGAGCTCAGCCTGTTCTGCAGGGAGTAACTCTGCTATCACAGGGTTAGGCTGGGGTCAAATAACCAAACTGTGTGTGTTCCATCACCCAGCAGGACAGGCTTCCTCTCCAGTCTGGGCAGCCTTTATCTGTGGCCCTGGGGCTGCTTTCCTCACCATAGAGAAGTTCCTCCCATCCTGTCCCTGCCTTGCTCGTTCCCCTTGCACCATATGTAGAGTGTTGGCAGGAACTGGTGTTTCCATTCCTTTGGGAATTCCTTGACTTCCAAGCAAATCAAGGGGAATTTGGTAAAGTACTAAAAATAAAAGCAAAATGATAAAAAGGAAAACAAGAAAAATTGTTGTTTCCCCTCACAAAATGAATCTAGGAAAAAAAACCCTGAAGCTGACAAAAACATGTAATTGTTCACAGTGTTTTAAAGTTTTCTGTAAAAAATGAATTTACTTTTGCTTTGTATAGTAGTTTTCTAGGAGAAGCACCAGTGTTTTGTTTGCAGATTTTTCATTCAAAATAAAGCCCTCTAATGGACAATTTCCAGCTGGCTGTGCTTTGTGACCCCCACACAAGCACTCTGGGTGCATCCCAGGGCCAGGCCATGGGCTCCATGCAGGGAGCTGAGGCACAGCCCAGCCAGGGTCCCTGCCCCACCAGCCTGAACTTGCCCCATTCTGCAGTTTCTCTGGCCAGCCTTTTGCCCAGATATTTTGAGGCTCTCCAAGGTGCTCAGGAGTTTCTGCCAGCTGTGGACATGTTTTGGGGATTGACACTTCCTAAATGAGTTGCTGAACACCTTCTGTCATGTACTGAGTGGCTCAGCCTTGTGCCTAGGGTTGCTCCAAGCATCCCTCACCCCACAGCAGCCTGCAGCATTGCATGAAAACCTCTGTCCTGCAAAAGCTGGCCATTTTCTGCTAATTTTCCTTCTCTTTGCAGGAGGCCAGAACGCTGCTGCGGCGCCACAAGCTGGAGTCTCACCTGTTGCAGGTGGCGGCAGCCGGCCTGGGATACGCCTACACGGAGCCGGTAACGCCCCGTGTGCTGTGCCCAGACCCTGGGGTTCACTGCCACAGGAACAGCTCCCCCTGCCCCTCTCCTGTAAATCCAGTCCTGTGTAGGTGACTCAGGAGCTGGGTCTTGGCCTGGCTTGTTCCCTGTAGGAAAATAGTGATGGCAAGGCAGAGGCGGCATTCCTGGGGTGAAGGAGAGGCTCATACAGCTTCATCCAGCTCTCTTACCATGGTCTGAGCCTCAGCCACTGCCGTGGTGATGGGGTGAGACAGAGATGCCTGGGCAGGCTGGGCTTCCTTGGTACTCGTCACACTGTGCCAGTTTGGGTTCACATTTTCGATCTGGTGATGTCAGACCATTGCCCAAAGTTTTGTGGGATGGAGCCAGAGAGGCTGGCTGATGTCCTTGGGAGTCAGGCAGAGCAGGTAATGCCCTGGCTTTGACTGGAGCATTAAATGAAGAAGTTTGTCCTCTCTTTTCCCACAGAACTACTGGAACAGGTACGGCGCCCGCCAGGACGAGCACAGGTGAGCCACAGTGCCCCAGCTGAGCTGCAGCCTCACCATTCCCCACGGTGGGATCCGGGGGATGTGCTCATGATGGGGACCAGCCTGCCACTCAGGGGTACTGCCCATCCACCCAGCACACCACCATGGTTCAGTTAGGGCCCTTTGCCCCTTACCATGGCAATCATTCCCACAAGAACTTTATTTTAGCTGGGCGCCTCAAAACCAGCAGTGGTCTAGAGAGAGTTTGATGGATGAGGCAAGTGGTGCTGGTTAGATTTGTTGGTGTCTGTGCTTTGTTGGTGGAAACTGTTGCTCCCATTACCAGAAAAGCAATGTTTTCCACAGGGCAGGGTGAAGGCTTCAACTTGTATGGTTGTGACATTTGTACAAAGTACTGATTTGCTTGGGGTTTCTGTGTATTGTTTTCCAGAAGTGCAAGTCCAAGAACTTGTGGCCAAAGTCATGATGTTCCTCTTCTCTTTTGCTCCTCAGTGTCCCATCAAGTATCAGCAGTGAGCCAGAGGATGGGCCCCGGCTGTCCCTGACAAAGAAACCCATGCCAAAGCCAGATCGAGAGCTCAAGGAGGGTAAGGCTGACAAAGATCAACAAAATCAGGGGATTCTTTTTCTTCCTTTTGCTACAGACTGCAAAGGCTGGCCACTGAGCAATGAAAGCCACTCTATTTAAGGGAGTTCAAGTTTTTTTTAAGAGACAGAGAAGTCTTCAGTGCTGCCACAGCATTCCTGGGTCTGTGGATCCCAGGGCACTGCTCTGCCCCTGGACTTGTTTTTCCCACCTGCTGAGCTACTCAGTACAGAGCCCAGAGATGGAGCTGGGTCTTCCTCTCCGTGGGGAAAGTGACACCAGCAAACAGCAGTCTTTCCTGCAGGTGCTTTCAGGCTCAGTGTGTTCCCTGTTGTCCAGGCTGCAGGATGGGTGCTGGGAGCAGCCTGTCCTGATGCTTTGCTAAATGTGCTGGCTCACACCATGCTAACAACCACTACTCTTTGCAGACTAAGCTTACGATTTCATGTCTTAGCTCACATGAAATCACTTGTTTATAAGCCTGTCAGCCTGTCAGCAGACATTTCAACTATTTCAGCACATTTTCAGCAACCGCAGAAAATACCATAACACTTTAGTCTTCTACTAAAGACAGGATATTTTCCCTTTGCAATTTTGAAAAACATTATTTTAGCCAAGCACCAAAGCAGAGTCCTTGCTGCAAAACAACAGGGTCTCAAGCCAGCTGTCCTGTGTCTCTAGTGAGCCAGCTCCACAGCAGCAGGCAATTAAAGCTCCCTGTAATGCAAAGGGTGGTAGTGCTTTTGGGGCAATTTTACAGCTTTCCCCAGCCCAAGTTGTGTCCAGCTGCTCAGTGTTGTGTTCAGAGTGTGTTATCCCTTCTGTAGCTGTACATAAAATAGGCAAATACCACAGGAAGATACCAAAGATCTTACTTAAGCCAAGAGCTGGTTGAATTATATTTGTTGGCCTGTTTGCTGTTTATAACCAAGTAATTTCAGAGTCCTTCCTTCTGTTTTTATTTCTTTCTATGCTCTTATTCTGGTTTACTTGCAGAATGTTTTTGTTTGCAAAGAAATCTGAAACCATCAAAAAGAAAGTAGGATTTTTGTCCATCCAGCTGCTGCCTTTCTCCATTGTCTTTTTTCCTTCCTCTCTTTTTACTTGGAAAAAGAAAAGGCCGAAACAGAAAAGTCTATTTGAATTTTGTACTCTTCTGTACTTCTACCCTTCCCCCCTTCCGCCTTTCTGCCAATTCCTTCATTCCCAAAAGTCCAAAGAATTCCTCAGTTTCTCTGGGGTGTTTTTCACAGAGCACAGACACAGGAAACAGGTTTGTCTCTCTGCTGGTGCTTAGGGCAGGCAGAGGCAAGGAAAGCAGGTGGGAGCCCACTGTCAGTGTGGGACAAGGGTTCTGTCCATGGCACAGAGCTGCCCCAATAGTTCCGTGGGAGGAACAAGAAGAGGTGTTGGAAGTGTTGAGTGATGCCTTCAACATTCACCCCTCATGTGCCTGTGGCTGGGGAAGAACATCTGAGCTGGAAAACTCAGCCCTGTGTTGGAGCCTGCCAGGATTTGAGAATTCTGATTCTGATCCAGCTGTATTTGCAATAAGTGTGGTTATCAAGCAGCAAAATCAGCACAGTGAACACCAGAAACATCCCATCTTTTCCATTTCCAACAAAGCTAACTCTTCAGAAATGAAGCTGTGGGCTAATGACAGGGCTCTGTGGGGCTCACATGTCCTCCATAGGTCAAGGAGACCTGCCAAGAACACAGTTTTTATTCAATAGACAGGAAAAGTAAAAGTTACAAAAGCATTGTCAGAGAAGTTTCCTTGTGCCACATGGTGAGAGGAACCCTGCAGCTCTGTTTGCTCTATTTCATTGCCTGTCTGTGCCAACAAATAATATTCCTCACAATTAAGATGTATTTAATTTTTCTCCTGGAGAAACATCTGGTTTAAGCTTTTATTGTTACCATTACTTTCCTTTTATTTCTTCAAGGAGAGGTGTGGAAGAGGCTTCAAAAGATGGTGGTTTAGGGGCCTTGCTCTGGCTTTTCGATCAGTCAAATTTGATGGGGATGTTTTGAAACCTCTCTAAAAAGCTTGCAGGCAGAGGGAGGCAGCTCAGAGGCTGGATGTGAGGGCTGGCAGGGACAGCCATGGCAGCTCCTTTGCCTCAGTGGAGAAGGATTATCCTCAGAGTCCCCTGGCTCACCCACTCCCTGCCCTCCTTCTTGCAGGAGAGCAATGCTTGCTGCAAGCTCAGCACCATGTGAGGTTTCCTCTGTGTACAGAAAACAAAACACACTGGTGACAGCTGCAGACAGGGGCTTTGCCTGCCAAGCCAGCAGCATCCACACAGCACAAATGCAATGGGAACCTACACTGGTGTTGACAGCTGGGCTGGAGAGCCAAATGAGCCACTGTCCCTGTCTGTCCCTGTGTCCCACTGGGGTTTGCTGTTTCCAGGCTGTGCTCCCTCCATTTGCAAGGCAGCTGTTGAGAAGGTAGAAAGTGCTGATGCTCCTGCAGCAAATTGATTTCATCTCCTTGTGTTCCCATTGCTTCTGTTTCTTTTGTTCCTGATGGGAGGCCAAACTTTGCTGTGGAGCTCTTTGCCTGTCAGCACATCTGGGGGACTTCAGCTGGCCTCCAGCCACTGTACAGGACATCAACAAGGCCAGGGCATGTTCAGCAGGATGGTTTTGTGTCTCTCCTCAGGGGGCCCTCTTCTCTACAGCGATGTGAAGTTTGTCTACAACTCTCAGCAGCTGAATGGCACGCAGCGAGTGCTGCTGGACAACGTCATCTCGGAGGAGCAGTGCCGGGAGCTGCACAGGGTGGCCAGTGTGAGTGGGCAATGGCCCTGGGCTGTGTGACACTGGATGTGTGACCAGCCTCTGCAGAGCTTCTGGGTTCATGCCTTGCTGAGTGTTACAGCTGCTGGCAGGATGCCTGTGGACAGCAGGTGGATGTTTGTCCCCAGTGCACACCCGTAACTGCAGCATGGGACATAACTGCTCCATGCTGGGCTGTTCTATGAACACGCTGCAGGACAGAGCCTGTGCAGAAAGAGCTCTTTCACCATTTTATAACAACCCCAAAGGATGCTCATCCATCTGAGCCTTCTCATTCACCATTAACTGAGCTTGGGAAGGGGCTGAGGGTGCCTGAACATCCCCAGTTAGAGGTGGGTGGTTGATATCCAGCATCTGTGCTCACAGAGAGCTGCTGCACCTTTCCACCCCAACTCACCTGGCCAGTGAATGCAGCCCTGGGTGATCTGGGGAAGAGCGTGCCATGCACTTCCACTGCAGATCTCTCTCTCCTGACAAACCAGTTCACTCCTCATCTGTGTTCATGTCTTCCAGGGGATCATGTTGGCTGGAGATGGTTACAGGGGCAAAACCTCCCCCCACACCCCAAATGAGAGATTTGAAGGAGCCACTGTCCTCAAAGCCCTCAAGGTACAGCTCCCTCCTCCTCCTCCTGCTGTCCCGTGCCCTCCCTCCCAGTCTGCACATGCACTGCCCTCTCTGTGCCCTTCTCCTTGCCCAGTATGGCTACGAGGGCCGAGTGCCCCTGAAGAGTGCCCGGCTGTTCTATGACATCAGTGAGAAGGCTCGCAGGATCGTGCAGTCCTACTTCCTGCTCAACTCCACGCTCTACTTCTCCTACACGCACCTGGTGTGCCGCACCGCCCTGTCCGGTGAGCAGCGGGGCTCCCAATGGAGCAGGAGCGTGGGAGGGGTTCAGCCCTCCATTGGGGGTCCCAAGTGGGGGTCCCAACCCCAGAGTAGCTCTGTTTTGCTTAATGCTTAAACTGATGGCCAAGGGCTGGGGAAGGTCAGCGTCCCACTGCAGCAAAAAAGGGGTAATGCTGTTCTCTCCCCAAAAAAATTTCTGGGATGTCTCTTGGTTTTCATATGTGCAACTCTTCCTATTTTCTCCTTCTTTTTCTCTTGCCTCCTCTTGTCTGTCCCTTCTCCTTTCCACTCCAGCCCAGCTCTCCATCTCACTTTCCTGCAGTCAGGAACAGGCAGAGCTGTGCAGGTCTGAGTCCTCAGATGTTGCCTTTTCTCCTCAGCCATTCCTTTCCTCCTCTCACCTGTGAGCACCACATGGAGTGGGGTCAGGGTAGTCTCCACCTCATAATGAGACCCCACAGAGCATGGCATTTCCATCTCATCCATCCCTTCTCCTTCCCCCTCCCTCCACATGGTCCTGCCTAGGCCAGCAGGAGCGGAGGAATGATCTGAGCCATCCCATCCATGCTGACAACTGCCTCTTGGACCCCGAGGCCAACGAGTGCTGGAAGGAACCTCCTGCCTACACCTTTCGGGATTACAGGTAGGAAGGGAGGGAAGGAATCTCCCCACGGACTTCTCTCCCTCTGGCTGTCCCCCACCCATGTCTGAGGGGAGCAATGTGGGATCTGTCCAGGAGGTGGGGGTGAGCCTTGAGACCTCCCCAGTGCTCCCCTAACTGGGGTTCCCACTTCCTTCCCCAGTGCCCTCCTGTACATGAACGCAGATTTTGAAGGTGGCGAGTTCATTTTCACCGAGATGGACGCCAAAACTGTGACAGTGAGTTGGTCAAACATGAACTGGTGTCTCCACACAGATGCAGTGTCTGATCCAGGTCTCTTGTTCCAGTGTGGGTCACAGTGGTGGACATCAGACCCTGAGAGGGATGTGATCAGGCATGAGCCCTCACCTGTGTTTGGGGCCATTAAGGAAGCTGGGCACCCACTCTGTGGTTGGATAGAGGTCTGGCACCGTGCTGGGGTCTCTGGAGAAGCTGGAGGGTAGACTGTGTCCACTGAAGTGCTTGAGGGTTGATTTGGTTGGCACCTTTGCTCCTGCAGTCCTGCAGGACTCTTGTGCACTCTGCCAAGAGTAGAAAGAAAGAAAGAAAGAAAGAAAGAAAGAAAGAAAGAAAGAAAGAAAGAAAGAAAGAAAGAAAGAAAGAAAGAAAGAAAGAAAGAAAGAAAGAAAGAAAGAAAGAAAGAAAGAAAGAAAGAAAGAAAGAAAGAAAGAAGGAGGTATTTCACAGCCATGCCAGGCTTACCCTGGACCTCCCTGGAGTTATGCCATGGGCCCATTTTGCTCTAGGTGGCCACCTCTAGGCTTTGCAGAGACTCCATGCCATTATGTCCTTTCTGCATGATGTCTACACAGCAGGAGCAAGCTTCACACCTTCGTGTTTCCCCCACACATTTTGCCAGCCACGCCCAGAGCTGCACATGTCCCCCAGAGCAGCTCAGCAGGTCCTGGGGCGATGCAGAGGGATGCCCAGTGAGTTCCCAAGCCCAGGCACAGGCAGTGTGTGCAGCCTTGCCAGCCCAGCTGTGCTGTTTCCCTGCAGGCCTCCATCAAGCCCAAGTGTGGGAGGATGATCAGCTTCTCGTCGGGCGGTGAGAACCCCCACGGGGTGAAGGCGGTCACCAAGGGCCAGCGCTGCGCTGTGGCTCTCTGGTTCACCTTGGACCCTCTCTACAGAGAGCTGGTGAGTCCCTCCATCCTCGTGGGAGGGGAGTTGGGGCATACCCAGCATCCCACAGGAACCAGGACCCTTATTTTCCCCAGTCCCAGTACCTCTGTTTTCCTCCCATTGCACCCCCCAGAGCAGCCCTCCCATGATACGAGCTGCTGGCCCCAGGACAGGTTTTCCCTGCCAGTCCATGGCCCTTGGGGGCAGTGCCAGGCTGGGGTGCTGAGTGGGGCGTGGAAGGGCTCTGTGC